>NC_141706.1:28221051-30621051 GCF_971803275.1 Cyanistes caeruleus | reverse complement strand
TTTAGGAAAAAAAAATTCTGTTCTAGGCAATCATGTATCTTAAGATGCTACAGTTGCCACAGACTACACAATAGCTCTTGGTAACAAAGTGCAAAATTACTGCTGTGCTGAAAACTAAACCTGTTATGTCTCATAGTCTGCAGAAAGAGCCCTACAAAAGAGACACATAAGCAGTTTCCTCTTGAGGGGGAGACATTTAGAATTTTAGACCCAAAATGTCCCAAATTCAACTGAATGCTGGAAAACCAGTAGTGATACAGGTGGCCAGTGCACAGTGGAGCTGAATGCATGGAGATGCCAACACACATGGACAGAATTCACAGTCCTATTTTTGGTAATGCAAAACTCATGGCAATTCCTCAGAGTTAACAACTGTCTTTACCAAAATCCCAGCCAGTATTTGATTCCAAAGAAATGCCCCAGGGTCTTATGGGCATAAACAGGGGGGCTGGAATTGGTGTTATGACATGCACCACTAACCTCAGCTTCTGAATCAGCTTTGTGTAGACTACAGCCAGCCAGCTCAGGCTAGAGCAGAACTCATTGAGGCTGCTACAGCCTGAAGTGACTGAAGAATAATGTCAGAACAGGTACCATAAAAGGTGATTTAACGTCACTTTCTGCTCTACTTCCTCTTCACAAGGGACCAGGAAAAGAAATTTAAGCTTTCTGGACAGCTAACAGTTTTCTTTATTTTGATAAAGTGTCTAGAGCAGCATGGCCTGGCTTTAGGCAACAGAATTGAGTAATACAGTAACAAAAGCAGCTTGTGTGCTTGAGTTTGTAATATCTATACTTATATGTACATTTCACTGGAATAACATGGGAAAACTAAATATTCTGCAACAGGAATTGCTCATGATCATATAAATAAAGATGATCATAGTGTATGATGCAAGTTGATGCAAGTATGATGAATTAAATTATCAGAAGCAATACTAATTCTGGCATATTCTAACTTTGATGGGCTTGACTTTGCAATCTGAGTGTTCTACAATGTTCCCCTCAACTGAAACACTGTCTTAATATAAGTGTTTACTAATAAAAAGACATTTTGTGACCAAAGACTTGAATCATCACTAAAACAGAGGTTTTTGCACAATTCTTACTGCTGAGTAATTGACTTTCAAAGGCAATCACTATCTTCCAGGTGAATATGCCACAACTGCATAAGGGAGAACCACACATAACCAAGTGGCTCATAAGTGGCTCACATAACTATTTGGCAAGGCAACTGCCAAACAAGAAAAAGGATCCAAAAAAAGGGGGAGAGAAAAAAAGTTTTGCTCAATCCTGCCTACTGCATTATTTTCTTCCTTTTCCTAGGTTCTACACCTACTTTCTACCCCTCCACCCTTATCACCAATCCCATCTTAAGCCTCTGCTTCATTTTTGCCTAAGGATTTCTTCCTGTCATTCAGCAAATAACATTTCAGGAGAAATTCAAGAAGGCTGTTCTGGTCCACTGTGCCTGACACCAAGTGCTTGGTCTGATTTGCAATTTTCATAGACTGGCTAAACACATAGATTACTCAAGTGCTAAATCAAATTTCTATTCTAAAGCCTACAGGAATTAGACTTTTAATGTAAAAATATTTTAAAGATAGGCAAAGCTGCAGTTTTCTTCTTTATCTGTCTCATGAACTGCTCAATTATTTTAACTGGGACTTTTCCTTAGGCATACAATTGTGTGTTCAGTTTTAAGTGTTCAAAGTTCTAAATCAGAGTCTGTAACTACAGAAAACATTTCCCGTCCTATCTAGAGACCTTTCTATATTCACATCATCTGCTAACAGTGTGGACCCTCTTCAACATTACACAGTCTGGCCTCACTGTCAAAAGAAGTGATCCTGATTTCTCTACATGCCTACTCATTTCACCCTGTGTGAAGCTGGCACAAGAATATTTGTGTCTATAAAATTAACTGGATTAGGACGTGATCCTGGCTATGACTAACAATTTTTAGCTATGTCAGTTCCCTTACACAGACCACTATGCAGCCTCAGATATATCTGGCTGAAACAACACAGGAGGCATTCAAGGGATGAGAAAAGACTGCTGGTGACTGGAAGGCTAGATGTCCTCAACGGTAGCCCCTGGCATCAACTGTGACATGAGCATTTCAGGGGATCCTGTATTCTCCATCGATTTGAGTTGCAAGGTCCTTAAATGTCAAAGAACTAATCTTCCTCTTTGTCTTCACCACCAGCATAACTTGTACTATTGCTGTTTAAATACAGAGTATTTTTGCAGCAATATATTGCACTTTTCCAGCCTAGGATACTACAGATTTTTACAAGGATTGCTAAGTTGTCAAAACTCAGACAGGAAAAGCACGCATCATGACAAATAAAAAAATACAGGAAACCAAATCACAATAAAGGGATCTGACTGCACAAGCTTATACAGCAATCTTTTGAGAACATATTAACAGAAGAACCCCTTCCATCTTATGACAGCAATTGGAAGCCATTCCTTTCTTTACAGTTAACAAGTTCAAATTATAAGATGTAGCAAAGAACAGATATTTATCTCCTTTCTGGTATTTTGCTGTCTCTGAAGATTCACATTTTGTTTCATAGTTTATTTTTAATGAAAAAAATATTTTTATGAGAACTTTGAAATATATTTTTTACTTTCACATGTATTTAATTTTAAATGGAATTCAATATCAAATATTTCTGAAAATTCCACCAAATTAGCCCAATTGATAGTGAATATGTACTGAATGTGACTTTGGTAAAAAATTCTTTAGAAAAATCAAGCTCTTTAAAAATGTTAGTTCTGTTGCATACATATAAACTAAATGGGTTGTCTGGAAATGTTAAAGGGGATTTACATATGATTTTAAAGGGGAAAGAGTGCTATTGCTATGTTTTATGATATGTTCAGGTAAGAGAGAATGTCTGTTACCTGCTAGTTAATCTTCCATTATCTCCTTTAAATCACTTCAATTTTCCTTAATTAATGTATATTAAAGCAATCCAGGCCTAAATACAATCCTAATTCAGAAAATTAAGGGCATTCAGAATTAGATTTGAATGCTACAGAACTTTTTTCTTGATTTAGCTTGCTTCCATCAGGCACTGCAGAAAACAGGGCAAGTATTCATCATACTCTTTTGAGAGCTCTTCCATTGTAGGAAAAGACTCAGCAGTATACACACACATCAGAGATGGAAAAGACCTCCACCACACTATCCAGTCCTTCTCGTGGGGCCAGTGTAAAATATGTGCTCTTCAGCACATTTGCAAGTCATCTGTACTGCTTATTTTAAAAGTCCCCAGAGATGGAGCTGTCCCATCGTATCCATGAGGGGCTGTTCCACAGTCCCATTTATATGGCTGTCAGGAAAGGGTTTTTGCAGTCATGTGCTATCCTGCTCTCAAAAAATGACTATATAAAAGAGAACCTTGCAATTCTGCATGCATATTCCCCTGGTATCAGAATTGCATCTATTTATTTCAGTGCTTCAGACACACTTGTACTACTCCTATTCCTGTTACCTCTGCAGAACAAATACAGATCAGAGGCAAGGAACTGGCTTCTATTCCCTGTTCTATGTTGTCAGTAGAGGTGGTCTCTCAGTCTATGTTCTTACAATGGTGCAAGTATACAGATGAAAATAAAACAACCCAGCTTTTCCTTAAAGGCCACTTCAGATGGCTGGGCCTCAAGTATATGTGACTGTCTTTTCTAAAAGAAGAACTGCAGGAGATTGTAGCACCAGTATGAAGAAATAAGCAAACACCTCTTGATTCTTAAGCTGTGCCCTGTAAATACCAGTCTTTTAAAAGCAAGCTCATAAATGAAAGTACACTCCAGCTCCTGAGGACTGTTTTACCCCCACTGAAAAGTCACAACACACTTTCTGTCAAATCAGTGCCGCAAACACTGCTCCTGGCTGTCCTGCATGACAAAGCAGTTTCCATCCTTCTCTCATTACAGAAACACAACTTTTTGTTATTATGGTCTGTAACTACTACTTTTCATTCTCCTCCTCCCCACCCACCCCCCACTCCCCCTGGCCCTTTTTCATGGATGACAGATTCAATTCATTCAGACAAGATCTCAGACACTACACAAAGGAAATGAGCTCATCTAGCATTCCTGGTGCCTCCCAATGTTTCAATCCACTGAAGGAGTTATAAATAAAATCTCCACAGGATAACAACATAGGTGCAGAAGGAAAAAAGGAAGGGTGTTAAAAAAATGCTGGACTGTTTCACTACACTGAATCATGACAAATGATGAGTGAGGATTAAAGAAACAAAACCTGCAATGATTTTCCTTGTGTCTGTTTTGCATAACTTTCTAAAAGTAACCCCCTCCCCAAGAGTTACTTACGTCTGTGGAGCTGGGGCTAGGCAGGGACACGGGCTGAACAGCTGCGGGAAAAGTAAATGTGGTCTCTGTCTTTTCATTTTCAGGGGAGTCAGGATAACTGGACAGAGGGGACGTGGGGGTCAAAGCCCCAAACCCCAACACCGTGTTGTATTTAGGTGGACGACCTACATATTAACAACAGGGAACACAAACGAAAAAAAAAAAAAGAAAGGAAAAATGATCTTACATACCTTTGGCCAGTGGTCCTCATTGGCTAGCGTGAAAAAGGAAATGATGTAGCACAGAGAGGAAGTTAATATAAAAGTTACAAGTGGAAGGACAGAAGCAAAGATTTAAACATTTTTTAGAAATCTTCAAGTAGAATTTTGCAAGGAAAGAACATTTAAAGGATGTATTTCAGAAGGAAGTAGAAATAAGCTCTGCAGAGGGTCAAAGAATCATTCCCACAAAAGCAGCATGGGGACAGTTGCTACTCCTAAAAATAAGGCTATTCAGTTTTTAGGGGGAAAATGTTGGCATCAAAGCTCCACAGAAGCTACAATAACTACTATTAAATCCTTTCTGCTGTTATCCCACACCTCCTTATCTTTTTAAGTGCCAGCATAAATCTACACAAAGGTTAAGTCCTTTATCAGAGGCCAACACTCACCACTCCTCTACTTTTCTTCCCCATTTTTTAAACCTGTTAATTCACATATCAGCACTTTCTACCCTACTGGTACATTTTTAAAATGAGGCTACCTAAGAACAGGTCTTGTTTTCTGACCCATAACTACTATCAGTTTTAACCTATCGCTAGTCTTCTACTGTAACCCACTCCAAATTCTGTGTTCATTCTTAGACTTTCTCAGCCAAGCATGTTTGATTATGCACAATTCTTAGATACTCTATTACATTAGCAGATGTGCAAAATGTCTTCATAACAATTCTTATAAAATTATGAATGCAAAGCAAGACAGCAAAAAACCCAGTATGCAACCATCATTTCTCCCTTCCTTCTCCAAGGTAATTTATGGATATGTAAACATAAAGGAGTCAGGATCTAGGAATAATTCCCCAGATCTTATGTTTACAGATTGTCAGTCTATACCTATTAACATGCTAAACCTTGCATTTAAGGTCTGGATATGTTCCAGAACTAAGTATGTCCTTGGAAATGGATTTCTGCTAGTGATGTCCATGGGTGAAATTTCTGACATGCTCAGCACCATCTATAATTAAACTAAAGCTCTCAAGGGCAAATGCTTACAAAAGCTTTTCACACAACATATTGCTGTATTAAATTACAAAACAAATGTATACTTCCAAATCTTTTGTCAATTGAAAACATGTGCTACTAATTTGGTGCTGATAGAATATAAAGGCTCACAACAGGGTGTGAGGAAAAAACCAGAAAGTATAATAGCTGCAAAAGCAGGCTAAAAGAGTATCAAGCACAAATGCATGCAATCATTTTCATTGATACAGTAATTGTTCACTATAAGGTCTAAAATAAAATTAAGAAATCATTACTACAAGAAGGAACATTTACTTATTCACAGAGTAAATGCAAAAGCTCTCTATTTAAAATCTACATCATATTATTTTAAAAATACATTTAACTTATTTGGAGATAGCAGTAGAGACACATCTTTTATTTAAAAACAGCATAGCTGCAGAAGTGTCAGCTTTGCTATATTGTCTGCTGGACTGAAAACATGGATCAAGAAGAGAATATATCAAATTAATGTTTCATCTTGCAGCCAAAACCCCCAAAAGATAATGGAACTGGACAGTGCTAGGTGAGAGACTGGTTTGATTTTTTTTTCAATCTGATTGATTACTCTTTTTTTAGACAGAAAATTTAGGAATAGAGAAGGTATTATGAGTCTTTAATGACTGCAGAAAATCATCAAAAATCAGGTAAAGATTGTCAGGTAGGTATGATCGATGCCATGTACAAATAATGGCATCACTTCTGTCCCATGCTGTTCTGTTCCACCTGTTTCACCATAATCTAAGTCTTAAAATTTTACCTATTCTACAGAAGGATTTCTTCTGAATACTACTGCATGGCTATATGAAAGATCATCTCTCATTTTAGGACAAGTGGCATTCTGGTTGCAGTTGAAGTGCTTAGTATGAGCAGGATAGCTTTTCTCACTCAAGGTAAGTTCTTTTGAAGAACCCATCCCTATTCCCAGTGGGGAACAAGGCTTTTGTCACACTAAGCTTCCTCTCCTATTCAGGGAACAGATGCTTTTTCCATAACCACTTTCTTCTTCACAGTAACAATACAATCTAGTCATTAACAAGGGGATCTTAACAGCAGCTTCATATCACTAAATGATGTTCAAACATCTCACATTTCTAGTGAATATCTTAGCAAATTGGGTGGTTTTTGTTTGGGTTTTACTTGAGAGTGAAACTGAAATGAAACATTGAGCTGCCTAATAGATCTTGCTATGCTAATCCCTAGAAGTCACAGTTTTTGCCTACCATGGAAATTTACTGCACAAATTAAGTACTGTAGAGTCCTTCTTGTCTTGCTCTTCAAACTGACACGAGGACTACAAATGCAATGTGGAGGAAGAGGCACTGGGCAGGGAGACAGGTCTGGGTATACCTCACCTCTTTTACGTGTCCCGGGATGCATTGTGCTGTTCAGGTACGTCACTGTACTCTTCTTGCGCTGCAGGGAAGAATGGAACAATTTCTGTTGGGGAACATTTCTGGCAAAACCTATATGCAGTAGCTGAGGAACAGCAGAATAAGAACTAAGCGAGATTACTGGCTTTTGTGTTTTCTGAAGCACACCTTCAGAAAGGTTAGCTTTTTTACACTGCTTCTGACATCTGAACTGCTTCAGGCTGATATGCAAGCTGACCAACATACACTGCCATTTGGCTTTACAAAGGAGAAGGCAGAAAAAGATGCAAGTACTAGAAGAACACCCCAATGTATTTACTGTTTAAAAATCTGAGAGTTGTGCAATGGCCTTTTGAACTATAAATGATGGCTTGCCTTTCTAGCTCAACCTGAGAAAGCTTAGAAGGTAGCATGATGTTAGAAAGACACTCAAGATCAGAATGAAAACACCAGCTTCCCCCAGCAAAGTACCAGCAAAAAATTAATACCTCAGGCTCAAAAACGGCTCCACTGTACACTGGATTTGCTGTTGTTCTTCTTTTCCTCTCTTGTCGCTTACTTTGGATTTCTTGTAAAACAAAGCATTCGGGTTAGAAAACAATGGATCTCAGAAATTATATAAAATCCTCAGAATTCAGTTTGCATGTGAGAAGAGCTGTAAAGTTTTCTACAGAACATCAATCACACCCAGTATAGGCAGCTGTGTTATACTTTTAACTTCTGAAGATTTGAAAACTAACAGCTGACAAGGAATACAAAAACAGTGTTCAAGTAACTAATGAAATCATTGCCTTCTTCTCACCAAGTAATCCACAACTAAGACACTTTAAAGTCATGGTCAGTATCACTGGGATCTAAAAATAAGTCTCTAGTAACCTTGCTGGTACTTAAAAATATGGTACAGAAATATGCAGGCAGTTGAAATGATAGGCTATCTTTCAATGTATAGGATTAGAAATTTAAATTATAAATCAAATTATAATCCATTAACTCATTCATTACAAGTAACAGTCCCATAAAATCATGAAATGAATGAAAAAATCTAGACATAGGTTATGGTAAAATTATCCATGATGTATCTTTGCAGATAGAGGGGTTGTCCAGAAGGCATTAGTACTGCCACAGATTTCTTTTCTACCTTCAGAATATACACTTTCTTCCCAACCTCTGCTCTCTGCTGCATAAATAACTAATCTTTTTCAATACCATAAGAAGAACAAAAACATATGCACAACAAACTAAGTTAGATGAAGAGTACAGACATCCCAAAGGTACTATCGTGCAAGAAAATACTGCATTTAATACAAGAAATATTTTGGAATCCTACTTTCAATTCAGAATGACCATGAAACCAGAAGCTGAACAACCAACCTAACACATTTTTCCTACCTTCCAGGTGGTCATGAGTAACTAGTCCCAGAGACACCATGAAGGCAAGTTTCTGTGAGGGTGGAAAAAAAATCAAGAAAAGTAGGATGAGTCATTTAGGCCCTTTAAAAGCAGCTGACCAGTAACTAAGCACCAAAAAAAAAAAATAATTTTGTGATACTTTGCTTCTATAAGTCATTTTTCATTCATGTATGTCAAGCTTCTTGAAAAAGGATAGACAAGAGTCCCGTTTCCTAGATGGGAACCTAGACTGAGACACTGGGAAATGCCCATTGCTCGTGATCAGAGTTGGCAGAGCTGGGAACAAGAGAGCAGTTTCTTTACTTCCATTCCAGCACTGAACTGACTAATAGAAAATACCAACACAGTTCAATTGCCAGAAAAATATTGCTAGTTTAAGATCATTCTCTATCTATTATGAACTACAAGGAGCCAATTCTAACTTAGATTTGCTATTTGCTAAGGGCTATGTGTTTCCTAGAGGATTCTAATTTTAATGCAGGAAATGCAGACATGTAAAAATCAGAATTTTGTTGTCTGACAAAAGTTAGAGCTCACACAATAGTAAATTTCAATCCATCTACAGAAACAAATGTAGCAGAGCATTTAGCTGTAATCAGTTCCAAAGCTCTTCTTCTGAAAGGCTTTAAGAAGTCATTCTGTCCTCTTTCACCCCAAACTAAACTGGACTAAAACACAAGTAGAATGTGAATATATGTGACTCCTTCCTGCTCACCAGAGTAGAAATATTTTATAAAGGAAAACAAAGACATTTCTTCAGCTTGGAGAATAACTTCAGAGTCTAAAACCTCAAAGGAATGGAAATCAACTCTGTAATCTAAACCTTCATTTGAAGGAAGTATCATGGAAAAATGATGATCTTCTAACTTACAAAAGATTTAGAAGGCAAATGCATTCCAGAATAGAAAAATGCAATGCACTATATCTATTTAGATTTTTTATCCTGTAGCCTTATCAACTACTGCTGTCCAACAGGAACGTATGGAATGTTAAAGTTAAGAAGTCTTGAGGGAACAGTGTTCTTTTTTTTGCCCCTTAAAAGAAAGCTCTGGGTATGTTCTGATACCTGTGGATTTTCTTCTCGTTTTGGCTTCGGTGCAGCAGGTGGAGTAACTGTACGACTTTCTGTTTGCTTCTCTTCTGTTTCCACATGTGGTTTAATAGTCTGAAAGAAAACAGTGTTTCTCTCTTTCAGTGATAAGAATGACTTTTTTTACTTTGACTATTAAAGCAAAACAAATACTTTCACAGATACAGGAGAAAAAACGTTTAAAGCTGGCAGTGTTCTAACAAAGACTTAATTGAGGAATCTGATGTGAGAGGAATGTTAAATAAGGTATTTTCATTTAACAAAGAAGAAACAGCTTGTCACCAATCCATTACCCCACACAGCCACACAAGATATAACAGTGATTTTAAGTCAACCTTTTTACAGAAGTCACCATAATGTATAGGAATAAAAGACACTTCAAGAAAGCTCATCCCATCAAGACTTCCACTTAGAAACCATTCTGCATGGCACATACATTTTGTACTCCTCAGTCTTCATATTTTATAGAATTATGAATGTCTCAAAAACTCTGAACCCCTCAATCTCAGATGTTTCTGAAGCTTTTTTCTTTTCTCAAGTCATAAATCTTCTGCATGACATTCCTCAGCCTACAGCATGAATGCTGAAGTTATAAACTGAGTAAGGTAAGCTACAGAGAGACAAACTTTTCCCCTTTATGATACTATGATACTGTACAGAAAATTTCATGTGTTATTGAACCACCACCATTCTTCTATGTTTTCCTGTAGTTGCCAGGAATTATTCAAAGAGCAAATGAATATGGCTGACATCAAAAGTCAAATACTGTAGAAGTACAACTTCAAATCACATGGAAAGGGCACATATTGCTGAGTAACCTGTGGAATGGTCCTGAGGTATGCAAGAGCCTACTCTTGAGACCTCACAAGCAGAACTGAGCATAAGCACATCTTTCATGCACATGATTTTCATAGTCTCCGTAAGTATTTCAAAAGCAGAAAGAAGGTAACTTCAAGGCACATTAGTCTAGGAATGAGTTAAGTGACATATGTACTACTATTATCCATATAAATTACATAATAATAATATTATATGTTATAGTATGCAATGTTACACTATTACTAACATACAATATACAAAAGAGTTAAAAGTGAATCAGAATATTGCTTTACTTGAACAGACTGGCAAGGAGTCTCAGTTGCAATCCACACTGACTTAAGTAATTTTTATTTTACAGAAGTCTTTTCTGGAGAGAGACTTTAAACTAAACATACAGAATTCTCTGCTTCTTAAGGTCTCTTTTCCATTCATTCAATCCAATTTAGATACAGGGAACTATCAGACTTCAGAAGCTGAGTGAGACTATTTTGCCTCCAATCACAAGATTGCAAGATCAAGGGATCGTGGAAGAAATGGCTACATTTATCCTATTAAATATCCCTACAATTTTGTGCAATTTTTGCCTCTCACAAAACCACCCTTTGTAAAACAAAAGGGCTTGATATGAAGATGGATTTCAGCTTATACTTGCTCTTCAAGTACATCTGCCATGTAGCCTGCTTATGAACTACTGACGTTTAAACAGTAGAGGGAGCATAAAAACACTGAAGCAGGAGAAAAAGGTGCCAATGGCCCATAGTAAAGGAAACGGTAACTTCTATCCCAAGAGCTGCAAGTTATTCCATAATTTGTACTGCCAATGGAACATGAATATCTCCAGTATCCACTGAAAACCTCCCTGGTTGCTGTCCTCTCCAAACCTGCACAGTAAAGCAATAAAGGCAGTACTTTGCATTAGTAGACACTTTATCTGTACCTGTTTTTCAATGTTTGGTTTGCTGATCTGTACAGTCTGAGGTCCAGCGAGCCTGGTACCCGGTGCTGCTATCACGATGCTGGTGAGCTGTGCCATAGGGAAAGTTTTGGCTATGGTTGCTGTCTGCCCGTTAACTACACGAACTGGATGTATGGAGTTCTGAGAGTTGGGTAAAGAGGTGGGTGTGAACTTTGTTGTCAGCATCACAGGCCTCTGAATAAGCTGAGGAGCTGCAAGCATTGGAGGAGGTGCAGGGGCAATAGGAATGTTATTTTGGGCAACTGGTTTAGGTCGAACCTACAAAATTAAAATAAGAAAAAGAGAGAAAAAAAAGAGAGATTTGTATATCAGTAATTCAGATCAACTTTTAACTAAGTCTTTCAATTCATCCTGTTTAATCTGAAGGAGGCTGCTTGATTTTTTTTAGATAATGTAATTTTTAGCATACTGTCCTAAGTATGTTAAGAGAAAAAAGCACCACATTTTCAAGCCTACTTACATAAAACCCATCCATAACATTTGCATATACAGTCACCATCCCTGAAATGGTATTTGGACGCACAGACACTTATACAGAATGTTTATTGCCAAATGCCTTATCTGTATCTAAATTAACATCTTGGTTTTATAAGCCAAAAAAATCCATGTGATATTTACAGGCACAGCTGAGGCGCTCATGTAAAAAGTGTTTCAGGGCTTTGTAAAGAACCTCTAAGAAGTTATGAACAGTTGACTGTGCCCTGAAACAAGTAATTATTTTTTCAGCAAATATCTGTTATCTGTCAACTCTGTACAATTATTTAGATACCTGCACAACCAATCTCTATAAGCAAGAAAAGTGACAAGATAATATATTACTCCCTTACTGAAACTGCTGAAGGTACAGGTAAATGCAAGAAGTTATCTTCTTTCACAAGAAAGACAAGAGCCACAAGAATCTTCCAAAGCCTCATCACCAATATTTTATTTCTTGTTATTGTTAAGTTTGTACTTAACAATGGACTTAAGCTACAATTACAGTACAGCAGTAGAGCACATTACTTTAAAAATGAAGCTTTTTTTTTCTAGATTCCTATTGTCCTATCCACCTGTAATAACCCATAAAGCATTTTACCATGAAAAAGTCACATTCCAATAGATGTCACCATACCCAAATCTTAATCAGATACCAGTCTTTCCTTACTTTCCTTTCCCACTTTGCAAAAGATTTAGACTTTTATTCACACCACCACATATTTCATACAAATTAAGTAGTCCATCCAAGACTTTTTTTTGTTTTACATAAAAAAGCAATTTGTGTCCTCCCCAAACCATGAAAAGAAAAGTAAACTGCAAGTTTTACTACTCAGCTGAAAACAGAGGTCATTCTCCCTTGTAATACAGAAATACTTGGGAATAATCTAGACATCTTATTTTTTTCTTTTTTCACTCAAAAGCAGCAAGCAACAATTAGAACAATTTAAGGCCTTGGGTGATGCTTTGATTTTGATGACACCCATTCCACGGGTTAATTTCATTTATTGCAAACAAGATCATATATAATCATCATATGCAAATTTCATAACTACAAACTCATACAGCCTGGAGAGTTGCTGAGGAAGTCTCTAATTTGACTTCCTGCTCAGAGCAGGGCCATCACTAAATGCAGAGTGGATGGCTAAGGCATTGTCCAGATCAGTCTTCCAAAACTTCAAGGATGAAGCTTTCACAACATGCCTGGCAAGCCTCTTCTGCTCCTAATTGTCCTCAAGGTGAGAAGTGTTCCAATTTATGAACATGGCCTCTAATTGTTCTACCAAGCATCTTTGTCTCCAGTTTTGGCTTATTTCCTTGCTGATACTGGAATTAACACTGCTTTTAGGGTGCCTCCAAAGCCCTTCTCCAAATTTGAAAAGCCCAGATTCCTCATCCTCTCCTTACAGGTCATATATTCCTGTCTCCCCAAGCTATTTTAGTGGCCCTCCTTGCCATGCTCCGTTCAAATTTATTAACCAGGGATTCCAAAACTGCAGGGTGTTTATTGGACTCAGTTTTATGATTGCTGAGGAAAGGTGGATAACCTCCTCTTTGGATCTACTGGCTGCAATCCTGTTGGTCCAGGTCAATATGCTGGTAGGTTTCTTTGCTGTTAGGGCACACCACTCATTCAGCTACTGT
Organism: Cyanistes caeruleus; assembly: GCF_971803275.1. Classification (NCBI taxonomy): domain Eukaryota; kingdom Metazoa; phylum Chordata; class Aves; order Passeriformes; family Paridae; genus Cyanistes; species Cyanistes caeruleus. Next base: position 30,607,663 of record NC_141706.1, on the reverse strand, counting down.
CAACCAAGACCTTTTAAGCTGTGCAGCTCCTCAGACAGTCAGTCCCCAGCCTGTACCTGTGCAGAAGATTAGTCCATTCCAGGTACAAGACTTGGCCTTTCTTCATGCTGAGGCTGAGAAATTCCTGCTGGCCCCTTCCTTTATCCTGTCTAGGGCTGTCTGCATGTTAGCACTGCCCCAAAGAATATTGACTGCATCTCAAATTTGTTATCATCTGCAAACTTGTTGAGGATGAATTGTCTTCTCCAGCAGATCAGCATTAAAAACCACACAATGTTCATCAGAAGTTTCTTCTATCTATTCTACAAGTAAGTTCCTCCTTCTATTGTTTGTTCTCTTTATACTTACCTGTGGAAGAAAATTTGGACGAGGAGTAAGTCTGGGAGGAGGGATGAACTGCGGCACTTTTATGGGCTGAGGCGTAGCCTGAACCTGCTGTAAGAACATGAGAAAGCTCAGTAAGAGGTAAGAGGAAAATTTAGCTTTGAAGTTTTTCACCAAAATCCTGAATGTACTTTCAGACCTGATGTCCTCAGTTTTCACTCTGTAAATAATTTTTCATAGCAAGAGGTTCCTCACTAGAAATGTATTAAGGACAGAACCAAACTTTACTTTCTAGATCCTACACACCTTGCTTCATAAATTGCAGGCATATTTCCTTTTAGTTCAGTACTGACTAGTGTACCCTGCAATCTAAAACCATTTCATTTGATAATAATGAAAACTCGTATTTGTTTTGATCATTAAAAAATGACATTCCAACGGACAGAAAATAGAAACACTTTGATGTCCAGCTATATGAACTATGGTCTTTTCATAGTGAGTGACACACAGAAGAATGAGAGAACATCTCATGCAAACAGTAAAGATCTGGAGGTTATAACTCTTTTAGCAATATTAATGACACTATGAGGGGCTCTAAATGCACAATTTGAATTTTTCAAAAATAGGCCATTCATTTGAAACAATTAGAATCTGCTTTTAAGGAAACCTAAGTACTTCCCTGAAACTGTAACTGAAATCAGCTGCATGTAACTGCCACATGATTAACCCCTGAATAGCACTACCAGTTACCATGAGTACCTGGAGAGATTCTCTGAAACTGATGTCAATTATTATTTTATACCCTCCTATAATTCTGTCCACCCACATAAGACTGCAATTTTCTTCAAAAAGGTCTTGTACTGATTAATTAGTACTCAGGAAAATATTCTGATATTTTTGATGAAATTTGCTACAGAAACATAAGTCATGGACTAGTATTAAAACAGAATTACCTCCTCAAATCGAAGTTATTCAGCAAGGAAATGAAGCACAGACACAAAGAACAGATGACAGTGGTATAACGGATGACACAGGAGAAGAGAACAGTAGAAAAATCTCTACTCAAATAGTCTTCTCTATTCTGATCACAAACATATGCCTCATTAGGAAGCAAAATTACTTCCATCTGCATTAAACAGTATTTTAATAAATATAGATAAATCAGATTTATGTTTAATAAAGCCATAGCTTTTACTTCAGAAGTAAAATTTCCCTATCATGTTGTTACATAATACCTGGTTTCCAGACCAAGAAGCCTACATAATCCAGTTTTGAAATACTGGTTCTTTTATTTCTAGGTGGCTAACTATTCTGGAAAAGACTGTATGATGTAGCCAAAGCACAAAATTTATATTTCCAAAATACATGTTTTTAAAAACAGATGCTGTTTATACATTTGAAAACGTGCTGAGTGAAGACATGGTAGTGGGCAAACTTAAGGGATGTGTCTAATACCAGAGACTTTATCATGCAAAGGGAACAAAAGGTTGAGTCAAAAAAACCCTAAGATGAAGACCCAAATTGACCAAATGAAGAAAGTCTGATATCTCCTTTGCCTAAGAAAAGAGTAGGAATCCTGCAGAGCACAGCCATACAGACTTAATAAGGGCAAAACAATCATTACTGCCCCATGACTACTGTTACTAACAGGGGAAACTACACAGAGGTGATGACAGCACTGATTTAATTCTATAAAGCAAAACAGTAATAACAACCCACATGGAGAGAAGATCTTTTTCTTATAGACTATCACTTTAGCAATGTCAGCTAGTGAAGACTCACACCATGTCCCTACTATCCTCCTTTCCGTGAGAAACCCTGACTGTTTATTTTTTTCCAATAGCCCTCTTGTTAACCAAACCCACACATATCTGCAGGGCAAACACATTAAACGCTTACCAAAGTTACTGTGTTTTTTGTCACTATTTGGACTGCCTCAGCTCCTGGCCCAGTGACCTTATTTGTTGTCTGGAGGTTGACTGGTGCATTCTGCGCATCAGTGCTGAGGACTGCTTTCTGATTGTTGTTGATAGCAGTAACCATGGCAATGGTGGGTCTCTGACCCACAACAGAGGCAGGCATGGTCGCAGTTGCTGCTTTCAAGACGAGAGGTAGTGTCTTAGTGGTGATCATAGAAGCTGTAGTTACAGTTTTCTAAGGGAAATAGAAAATACACTGTAAGAGACAGAGACACTCCATATCAGACAGGACGTGGGTTGGTTAGTCAGAAACAATAGACAGCATGAGAAAGAAAAGGCAGCTCTGAGCCTATCTACCTGCTGTTCAGACAAGCACATTATCTAATGCCTCTGAAAACTGGATAGCTAGAAAGCATTCTCATTTGAGGTACCTGTTCGGTCTGCTTTAATAACCTGCAGCACTGCAGATTGAATCAAAACAAATTCCTGAGAATATTAAAATTAAGTGTTAGCAGTGGCATATGCATTTTGGATCTTTTAGTTTCATATTACTTCCAAACATGCACTGTCAATATCAAGCATAAAAGGTGGAGGTTTATGAAACATAGCAGCAAACTAGCTTCTCACCGAGTAAAACTCCTATTTTCAAATGGAAACTGTAGTTACAGTGATCCTCGCAATCAGAGGAAGAGGGGAGGGGAAACATTCATAAGTTGGTTTGTTTAAAAACAAAAATATTTATTTTTATTTTGGGCATCCCAGTCTCAGCTTTAGCAATACATACAATTACCTTGCACTGAACTTTCTTTCCTAAGTGTATCAGTAGGGTTGTCCTGAAGTTGTAAGAGCTGGCTCTTAGTCTGCCCAGCTGCAGGCAATTAAGTTTAACTTCTGTGGCATGGGCTAGTTTTGGAATATGTATTTGACACCATGATTACTCTTGGCCTGTTTTAAAAAGAGTGGGTTTGAATCATTTAACACCAGCATTTATCTGAAATGCCTGACTATATCATGCCCAAAATTCCAAAGCTGAAGCAACTATTATTTCACAGTTTTGTTTTAAAATGTACTGTCTTCCAAGATGCTAAGGCAAATGGATATTACAAATCTCATTCAAAAAGCAGCAAGGTGAGAGTTTCCATATAAAATCAGAACACGATGCAAACAGAAAACTCATGACAAGTGACATTCAACAGAATGGCAAATGATCTTTTTTCTTTTCACTTGTAAAAAAATCCATTTTTTGGTGAAAAAATCCATTGCACCAATGGCACTGCATCTTCAAAACTTAAGTGGCATGATCAAATGCTCTTAGTACTAAATAACCACCATTCCCTCCTGATGTCAGCTCTATGTTCTACAGAGGAAAAAATGGAAAACCAGGGATCAGGCAGTCTTTGTGTTCTGAACATACCTGATTTAAACTATTTGACTTTAATCATACAAGACCTTTATATTTTTTCTAATAAAATATTTCCAGTCAAATTCTTCAGTCTTTTCACCAATACTGTTCCCATAAACAAAAACACAGTTTACCTTCCCACATCTAATTTTGTAATAATTAAACTATGTCCCCTAATTTGTTAATTATGCACAAGTGTGAAAAAATTCACTGTATAATGCCAAATCAAATAATTTATACTTCAGTTTTATACATTAATGAAAAATCCAGACATAATTAAAGTTTCCTCGTTGCAACACAACTTTCTTAACTTTTTATCTGAGATCTAACAAGCTTACAGACCTCTGCTGCACCTCTGCCGCACCTTCCCCAAAGCAAAAGGCTCCATTCCCATAATGAGTAACATTATTCAAGCTTTTCCAATGAGATGTAACATGGTATCATTTTCACAACCATTACATTCAACCATAAACGTTTTGAAGAAAGATGTAATCAATCATGTAATACAAGACTGTGACTCTTCCAAGGGGTTCTATTAACACTGCAAGTACTCAGAGTACAGTTTCAGTCAGAAGATCACAGAGCTTGAATATCCCTGTTACTTTGCTGAGCATTAATTAGATAGCTTATTCTAAAAAGTAGTCAATGCATTAATTCATACTGAAGTGGCATTCACAGTAATTCTGCATTATTGCACATGATATTGCAATAATATGACCTTTTAGCAGGTTTGTTGCTTATGAAAATTTTAAAAGACCTTCTTACTGGACAGATTATATATATTAAAATGCCACTGTTAATTATGGCATATATGCCTTAATTCCTCAATTTGATTACTCTGAAAACAATTACTGAAAGCATTCTCTGTACTGACACAGCCTTGAAAAATGTGTTATTTACAAATACAGGCATGAACAAACTTCATAGAGAGACAAAATATTTTACTTTGCTGAAAGAGATCGAGACACAGTAAGACAGAGGCACAACCTTAGATGCAAAATGTACAGAAACAAGTGAGGATACTTCACTATTTTACCCACATAAATAAAAACAGGAAAATGTTAAAGATAAAAGCTGGCTTATTTATCCAAGGGACAGGACAACTTGCCTTCCAATTTGTAATTACTTTCCAAGCACTAATGTACCAGTGGTAGGAAGAAGAGTGTAGCAGTTTTTTGACTGTTTCGCTAGAGGGCTCTTTAACTTTGAACAAAACCTCAATTTTTACAACCCAGGAGATGACCTGGAAGTTAATGAATGAATGCAAAGTGTGGAATAGTGAGAAACACATGAAACTGTGTTTGCTCTCATGTTTCCTGACTGAGAAACAGAGATCACTGATACAACAGTGATCCATTGTTTGCCTATAAATACTTTAGGACACAGTAATATTTTATTCTTTGTTCCATTTTAGCTTTGATACTGATGTTGCTGCTCAAAACGCATTTTCCTTAGTTAGGTTTGTTTCATTTCCTCAATAAACTTTTCTCAAAAATACAATTAGCTAAGCTTCACAAACGCATGTAGAGTGCCTCCAAACCAACTTGCTGAGTTAACAACAGAACTAACAGCCCAACCATTTCTCTCTTCTTTGTTTTCAGAAAATGGGAAGATGAAAATCACAACTGGTCAAAGCTGTGCGTGTGATTCACTGCAATGTGCATAAAGCAAACTTCATGGGTGAATTCTGCCATCTGCCTATCCAGGTAAACATGAGCTCCCCATGCATCAACAGGAAAAAAAAACTTAATATACACTTCTTTTTGCAGAACACCTCCCTGCATTTTCTAGTTGTTTTATTAGCACACTTTTGTGAATTCAAATAACTGAACAGGAGAAACTTGAAATTCCCCTCTTAAGCAAACCACTTTCTCTGTTGAGTTCTGGGATTATGTCTCTAATCCTATACCAAACTGAAATTCAGTTCACCTTCCCAATAAAGACCCTATTTTCTAAAACTTGAACTCTGCAATTAACACTGTATAGTATATAGATTTAGACAAATCCTTGAAAATTCAGGTATTATTTAGTATTACTTACATCTGTTTAAGAAGAACAAAGCAGAAAGAAGAAGGAACTGTTTTCTTGCATTTTATTCACATTTGTAGAGGGCATTTTGTTAGTAATTTAAAAATAAGGAGATTTAATCATATACCTCATACAGTGTGTGTAAAGTATTTACTGTTTCTTGAGACCTACTAGGTATGGTCAGACTCATTCATGCACCTAGGGAAAAGACAGAGTCATTTGCTAAACTTTCATTTATTTTTAAGAAAGGTGATACTGCCACCCTTCTTTTCTGTGGGATTCAACTTTCAAAACAGCTTTTTAAACCCAGATTGGAATTTTTGCCAAAAAAAAAAAAAATCCAGAAGACCCTTATCTGCATATCCATAGAAGAAGAAATTCATATTGGTACACTAGCAGGCATAAGTGAAAGTTTGCAGTCTTCTCTCTGTGCTTTTCCTTTTTTTAATTTTCAGTGACCTTCACCTTTAAAAAGAAAAAAAAAAATAGTTGTAGCTTTTTACCTGTGATCCTATCACGTTTGGAGAGGGTGCCGTGGACTGTTGCTGCTGTTGATGGTGATGTTGCTGTAGCTGTTGTAGTGGTTGTGGCTGTGGTGTCTGTAGTTTGTTTTCTGACTGTGCCAATGGCTGTATTTGAAATTTACTGTCTGGCTGTTCCTGCTTCACTATCAAATTCTTTCGAAGCTGTTCCACCACTCTTTTCTACCAGATAAACAAAATCATAAACAGAAATGATGACAGTTATTTAGCTGCACATTCTAGAGAAAATAATAATACCTAAAGATACATTTATTTAGTGTAAATATGGAACTGCACAGAAGCTTAGTGGGATTTCTCTCTTTGAAATTTTAAGTATTGATGTTATCTAATAAGCACAGTGTAAAATTGGCCACAGAGGAGTATTACAGCCCAGCAGGGTGACTTCACTGTTCTTGCAGAAACCCACTGACCAAAATTCGGCCTATTCACAAACCACTGCAAGACCTCAGTAACCTGTATTTACATGATTCCGCATGCTTTGACTCTTTCAAACACGCACCACTCTTAAACAGCGACAAAAAAGAGCTTTGGGTTAAAGCCTCCCAGCTGACTTCAAGGCAATAGGCATGTCATTTTGTACCAGGCATTGAAAATGAGTGAGAGACAGCCAATTTGAGTACAAAGTAGGCACCAGGAAGGGCATGGATGCATGGTTCAATATTATTGTCAACTGAAAAACAAACAGAGAGGGCTACCCACACGGGAAGAAAATGGCACAGATCTATTTCTTTCAGCTTAGGGGCTTTCTATTACATTTTAGCTTCCATTGAAGTTTGATATTCTTTTTAAAAGAGGTTTCTTCTGGTAGCCATCGTGCATCTTTAGACGGTAACGGGATTTAAGAGCAGACCAGGTGACTTGCAGTATAAGATACATGTCATCTGCATGGATAATAAGGGCTCACAATTTATGTTCATATTATACTTTAGTGTGGACAACAGTGAAAATACTGTGACTTTTTTGCCTTCTGCAGGCATGACCAAAAATGAACCTTTTTACCTACACTCTAACCACCCCCGAATCTGAACAGCTTTAAAAAGATTTAGCTATATACCTAAGCCCCCTTGATCAAGATCATATGCACGTTCCCAAGCGATTACACAACAAGGCTGCCTTTGGAAGAGGACAATGAAGTCAACAGGCATGGGACAGGCTGAACCAAGAAAGTTCTGGTGGAAACAGCAATGGTCAGGGAACCTCTACCAGAGCCAGGTGCTGACAGTGGGTTGCCCCAAGAAGTTAAAAATAACACAACCATTTTGACAATACCAAATGCTTTGATTTTTTTTTTTTTTGTTTTGAAGCATTAGTATCCAGACACATTACTAAACATAGAGATGGAGAAAAAAACCCCAAAAAAATCCACCTATTTACTACAACTGGAAGAATATTTTTCTCAAATTTCATTCACACATGGTTATGAAATTCTAAGCTAAAAAAATATGGTTTTTTCATTTGTGGATATACAGTAGACTTATGATTTTAAGTATCTTGCTTATGATGAGCTAAAACAGCATGATGCCTCACACAGTAACTGTGTACCTCTAGCCCAGAAGAAGATAACAAAAGGGCAGACTCCCATATTGGCAGATTTGAAAACTGGAACTTTAAAAAGCCAAATAAAATCCACAAGCAAGAAACCCCCCATCCCTGTTTCATAATGTCAAAACGTGTGAGCTCACATGATTGACCTTTTAGCAAAAGACTGAATTCAGTGACTTGAAGGTATAGAAGAAAGACGGCCTGGCTTCTACAAAACCCACAGCACTGGCTGAGGATGCCTGCTCAGCTCTGACAGGAGAAACACAGGCCCAGTCTGGCTGAAAATTCAGGGAGTTAATAAAGGACAGCAGCCTGAAGGAACTATTTTACCTTGCATCCAGTGAAGTACTAAAAGCTGTTAAAGCCGAAAAGCTATAAATTGTTTGTTCCCTTATGAAACAAGGATAAAATAATAGAAGTGCAGAAGGCATTTCCCTAATTCTGATATTTCACATAGTTTTAAATGTCCTGTGTCTATCAGCTTGCTCATACACGTAATAACTGAACAACGATTTAAAATTGCTCTCTGAAAAGATCAACCATGTTAACATGCAAATCAAAGTGCAGCGTCAGCAAGCATATACAAGAGCTGAAAACACATTTCCAAAGAGTAACCCAAGGGGGAGGAGAGGAGAAGGCAGCAAAGTAGGAGAGGAAATAATGCAATGTACTTATAGAATACCTGCCAAAAAATGGACTGCACATATGCTGCACAGGAGGCTAAAGAATTACCATACCCGGCAAGAACAGGAAGGGAGTTTTTGTTTTCCACAGCTGCCAGTATGAAATTCAGTGATAATGATACTCTTCTACTGATTCCCTGGCTGGAGGAAATCAGCAGCAATAGCCCAAGCATGAATTTCCATCTTGTTCTTTACAATTGGAGGAACATCAGTGAAAGGATAAAAGAAAAAAAAGTGGTGGTGGGAGAGGCAGTCTGAGGACTCCTCTGCCATACTGCTACAGCAGGACAAGAGCCAGCGAGGAGAGCAGGGGAGCAGGAGCAAGGTGAGTCACATGGCATTCAAACACTGCCTGTTCCACCCCCAAGCCTGAACCATGGCCTGCAGAGATGGGGTAAAACAGGACAGAAGCACTATTTGTATCAGTGCCTTGTGCAAAAACTGAGGCTCAGCATATTTGGCACAAGATGGATAACGTGAGTGGAAAAACGCCGTTGCTCTGGAAGTCTACGCTAGCCTGTTGGAGGCTGCTGAGAGCTGCCTGGCAGCAGCATATCTTGCCATCCATATCCATTATGCAGATATTAAATTGGAAGAAACATCTAATGCTTTTAAGATTCAGAGAGTAAAACTGAAGTTTGTACTGCATGCCAATTGCTTATGCAGTTTAATAAGCTGCTTCTACCAACTGTCAGTAAAAATACCACACTGAAACTACAGAAATCATTTCACTCTCTGCAAGACTGTTGGGATGATCTGTTTGTTCGTAATTATCAAGTGAGACACTCTGAACAACATATTTCAAAGTCCATAGCTGAATTAACAAAACCAGACGAGTCTCTCAGGGTTGCACCTACACAAGAACTCAGCAGATCTCCCATCCTCAGCGCTACCCTCTGCATGGCTCAGCCCACGCCGCTGGTCTGACTCCGCACGCAGCGCACGGCTCCTCCGGCATCCTGCTGGAAGTGCTGCTCTGCAGCCACACAAGCGCCCAGCACGTGTCTGTCTGCAGCTACCTTAGCAGAGCCTCCTTCAGCAGGGGATTAAACGGGAGGATGCTATGAAAGAAACTCTTGTTTATTGTCAGACTTCATTAGCACTGCGTTTTAAAATTGTTCCTCAGTCATTTGACTGTTCTTAATCAATTTTAAAGACAGTTTGTGCTGCAAAAAGTATGGTCTGTATGACTGAGATTTGCCAAGGCTGATATCAAGTTCTAGCTGCATGTCTTAGAGACTGAATGCTCTATGCATTGTACCAGAGAATTTTTAAGAAATATTCCTAATTCTTTAAATGTAATCATTGCCATTTTTCCTTCCCACTTCTCTTTAAGAATATTTAATTTAATTCTTACTGACAACTTCAACATTTTAAATTGAGATTAACTCAATCATAAACACATCATCATGCACACAACATAAGTTTTCTGCATGTCTTAAAGCTCCAGTTCTCCTCATATTCCTAGAATAGTTTCTTTTCCTGACATAATATGAATGTATGAAAAGCATTTGTCTCTCAAATTTACTGAACCTTCCACAAAACTGAATGCCAATTCTCTCTTTACATCGACGATGTGAAAGAATTTAATAATCTCATCCTTTCTTCCAAACTGTATTCTACCCAAAAAAGGAACTGCCAGCCCTATGCAATGGTTACTATCAGACTACTTCCAAACCCATTTGTCGAACAGTGCCCCGTAAGCACACTACATCATCTCAGAGCTCTCGCTGTCTTGACATCTTTATCGCTAATCTCATCAGGAACCGTTCACACCACTGAGTTCAGAGCCCGAGACATCTTATATGACCCTTCCTTAAAGTTAATAATTGCAATCAATATTGTGACATTTTGCTATACCACTTTCTCATTCATGCCACAGGCCAGATCCTAACATAGCATTGGAAGATTATTTTGGTTTGATTAAGCAGAAAATAGATCTTCTTGATTGTGTATCTGTGCCAAAAGACATCACTGTGCTCATATAAAAACTGCCATGAATATGTTATAGGACAAGCAAAGTACTTGGAGCAAACTTAAAACCAAATATGGTTTAAGGTTTTTATCCTTATTAGTTACACATTATTTCCATTTTAATCAGTCAGTCAAGCAAAAAATAGTTCTCTGAGTACACCTCTCTTTTAAATACTAGATCCCTGGTTGTATTTGATGACACATTTTCCTCTTCTTTCAGGAAACATGTTCAGAAAAATATCCATATCTAAAGAAAGGTCTGCTTTTAAACTTCAAAAATCAGTAAAAATTAAAACATAAAGTTACTTTAAAAACGAGAGGGCAAGCTAGTGTACTAAATAACCTTGAAATGCATACATTTCATACCACAAAACCAAAGCTGATGTGGTTTGAAATGTCCAGCTGTCTGCCAGTGACACTTTTTCCTGCTTTCCCAATCTCAGTAAGTCAGCTATTATGGATCCTCTGTTACCTGTGCCCTCCAATGACCAAGATGTTCTCTGGGATATAAAAGCTGCCTGCTGCTGCGACTGAAATGGTTAAGGAGAAGATCAGTAGATTTCAAGTATGCTCCAACTGGGAAGTGGGGAGGATGGAGGGAATTTCACTACTCTGCAATCCTCCTTTCCAGCTTCCCTTCTCTCTCTTTGTCAGTCCTATCCCCTGCCACTACCCAAAGAGAAAGATGCCAGAACTTCCATGGCAGAAAGAAGCTAAAAGATCCTGGAGATCTGGTGCGATTCGTCTTTAACCTGCAAAGAGGGTGCATTTTGGGAATGGAATTTGAGAATGGAAAGATTAGAAGCAAGGAGAGTAATTGTACACTCATCTATTGCTTTAAGATGGTATCTAAAATTTAAAATAGTGAAATCCAATTATAGAAATTGATGACGCAGAATCTAAACCAGTAATGAAAAAAACCCTTTTGTAGAAAACCAGCTTGAATTAAATTCCATTGAAAGAATGATCTAAGGACTATAGAAATATTTTCAGCTGTTTCTGTGGTTATCCTGTTTTTTTATGGAATTCTGCACTTGTGTTGTGCTTCTCTTATAGCCAGATCTTTTTATCAACTAAAACTAAACCAACTAAATTAGAAATAATTTTATTTCCAGAAAAAAGAGTGATACAATTTCCTGCTTCTTAAAGGTGATCAAAATGGCATCTATATCTTTCAGTCAGAAAAGGCTCCCCCTGAGGCATAGGTTCTTGAATGTTGAATGGAAATGTAGCAGTGGGACTGGGAGGCCACTTCCACCTCGTACTTGAATGCCTTACTGGGCATCATCACCAAAATGTGCACTATTTCTTTTCATAGCTGACAAACCTTTATTTTTTTAAAGCTTTAGTTAAAGTATGTGGGTATCTAATCTTACTCAGTCAATGGCTGCATTGCCAACACTCCAGTAAGTGTCCCAAAGAGCATGTGCTGCTTTCAGCTCACAGAACACACAGCTAAAAGCAGCACAAAGACACAAGGACTTCTGCATGTCTAAAAGAGGTTGTAGAGCATGTGAGGGCAACTGAATGCTTGTCCCTCTGCCATGATGGTCCTGTGGGATGAACTTACACTTACAATACTGATGAGCACTAGAGATGAACCACTTAGTTTTGGTATCCCCCAAATTCACGAGTTTGCTTTACAGTCTTAATACCTTAAATACAATTTCTGACTTATGGCATCTGGTACCTTGTGTAAAATGGAATTTACATAAAACTTAATTAAATAAAAATCTACTTTAATGTTATGTGAGATAAATATTAATAGATAGGCATGATGTGAAAAGTATTTTTGTCATTAAAAATGCTGGTAGACTTATCACAATTATATTTTAAATTAATTCCTACAGGTGTGATTCTAAAACAGACACTGTTCAGACATGAACATACGTATTTTGAAAGAGATGCTGAATATTTCCTTTATGACAGAGAAATACCATTTAAAGCTGCTAGAAATCATTCAGAAGTGGATTATGATAGTTCTGAAAATAATGTTCATTCCTTCATTCTTAACAGGGGAGAATGCTTAAATTTTTTTTAAATTTAAAAGCATAGCTAGAATTATAAATTAAAATTGTCAAAAATGGCTGTTGTGCTATTCTGCTTTATGTGACTTCTTGATTGCTTTCTTTTCAGTACTGTGTCTTTTTACCATTTGCAGCACCACAAGACCAATTAATTTTTGGAAAGGAATGCTGTACCGTGAAATGCCTTATGCATCACTGTCTTCTTGTTTTAGAATATTTACTCTTGCACAAAGCAGAGTACAGAGAATGAAATAGTAGAGGCAGCACACATATAATGTTTTCCTGCAGCTTACATATTAACTAGGTGTAATATCTAGCTTCTTACCCCAGCACATACGTTAACAGAAATAAATTTGCAAGAACAGCAACAATAATTAAACAATGAAGCAATTAATGAATGGGGAATTAAGTCAGAAACAGAGCAGGAAAAAGAGTTAAGTGAAGTACTTTGAATGTAATTAAGGAATAATGAAATTAAAGGAATTTTTTTTTTTTTTTTTTTTTTAAATTTGACATGGTTTGACAAAGTCTTGCTTTAGGTCTTTCTCCTCTACAGAAATTCTTTCAAGCACAAAAAAAAACTGGTAAAAGGATATGGGGACAAGCTCAATTTGAAAACACTGAAGAAATTAAAGGATTAAACTGCTGACTACACTGGAAAAGGTGTTCATTTTAATTTTATCTTGCCCATCTTATTGTTCTACCCCCATCTGTCTGTTTCATTAAGGAAAAAAAAATTCTTAAGGCCAAAATAAAAAAGCCATCTAGGTATTGTTTCAGAAATGAAACAAGAGTTTAGTACTTCAATGTAAAAAAAAAGTCTGTATGATCTTCAACTGAACCTAGTTTACTAGAAGCATGTAATGTGGTCTTGTAAAATCTGTCATAGACTGAAGCCTGCAATATAAAATCTCAGAACAAAAAACACTGTGGATTGTTATTCTTACACAGGAGAGCACACAGGAACAGCTACCCCCATGGGAAAGCCATTTGCATCTATACACAGTCACTGTTTACTAAAGCTAAACACCACTGCCAGGCCAGTCCCACTGTTTCTCTTCTCCTATCTGTGGTTTACCTCATAAAATGACATCTTTTAAACTGAATTTGTCTGCATTAAGCAAGCAAAGTAGAGCAATTTAAATAAGTAAACTTATTTCATGTTTTAGAAACAAACAACCTAAAGAGAAGTATACTTTTCAATCTGGTAACTCCTCATATTTTGAGTAATTCAAAGGGAAAGGAGAGTCATAAAGTAATTTTACAACATACTACTGCACATTTTAATGTTCACAGTATCACAGTCCTTGACTAAAATTTAGTCAGCTTCAGTTCTTGTGCATCCTACAGCAATTCTCATGACTGAATCACACCTCCTCTCTTCCTCACGAAAGGAAACACACACAGTTCATGCTCATGTGCCTAATGCATGATCATAAATATCAAGAAAGATGACTAGTTTTACTAAATCACAGAATGGAAATGCATTCTTTTGTGAACAGAAAGATCTGGATGCTCAAACTCTATCATACAACCCCCTATTGATAACTCTGATTTTGGTAACAGCATCTAATACTTCCTTTTCACAGTTGCTTTACAAATGTCACAAAGTAACACCAGCATTCTCCCCATTGTCATGTAAATACTATTTAGTGCTAATTCAATTAAAACCTATGACTAATAACATCACATCCCAGTTCACTGGTGATCTCCACTTCATAAGCTGAAAGAGTTATTAGAGCAAAAAGTCAGTTTCACCCCTCAAATGAGAGATTTTTCTCTTCTTCCCAGTAATTTGAGCAATATATCAAGTACAAGTGTTCTGTTCAGCTACACATACCTGCTGTCCTATTCTCTTTAGTTAACCAAGGACAATCAAAACAAAGAAAAATGCCTGCTTCATAGAGAAGACAGCAAATTAAATCACTGCAGAAATTCCAAACTGCTGGCCTTCAATTGTATCAAGGTTTGCAGATCAGACAACAGTGACTCACTCAAAAACAAAGCCATAGTTCTTCCTTTCCCTCCCAATTTAATGGGGAGAGGACTGTGTTTATCTTGGCACAAAAGGTGCATCACTAAGTATGGCTAGGACTACTCAACAACTGAAGATTTGCTGAACTACCACTGCTCCTAAATTAAAACACCCAAGAACAGGCATTTTCCCAAAAGAATGGAAAGCTACCTTATTCTTGAGGGATGCAGAGGTAGAGGAGATAGTCCAAAGGAAGACCACAACCATAATTAAGGATCCAACAAACTATGTTGTGTAATGTGAAGCTTATTGAGGCTCTGCATATCCAGTTTGTTGAGAGGTGACTACTCACTGACTACAGATATTTATATATAGAAAAGAAATCCAATGATGGGAGAATTTTTAGTTTCTCTGAGAAATGTAAGATGATGATTCTGTATCAACCTTGAAATAAGATGCAGATATGGTTAAATGCTGGACCAGCCTAATATGAGAAGTAATGGCCTACCATGGTTTAAAGTCTCTAGAAAAAGGGTATACGGGTTTCCAAAGGAAATGCTTAATCTGAGCTTTGGAGCAGAGTGTTTAGCAGATGTGAGGGGGAGAGGGATCTGGGGCTTGGGAAGCCTCTGCTCATTCTTGTCTCTTATGAGGGACAGTGCAAGGGCCATCACTGTTCCCAGCATGTTTTTCCAGCACTGAAATTCCACATAAAGACAGCCTTACTCTTTAGAACACGAACCTGTCCAGAGGCACAAACAACCAAATATACTCAAGGTTCTTTTTTCACCTTCTTCTGAAACACAAGATACTGGCCACAGGTACAGAAAAAAAGGCTAAGCAAAGCAAGTTTTCCTTCTTCCTCTGGCCTTAAAGGCCTTTTATTGTACGCCTTTCTTACATATTTAGATTTCCACTGATTTTAGACTTGGAATGGGAAAAAAAATTCTCCAGGTCAGACTTGCTGGGATATTTTTTCCCTTCCACTGCAATGCAGGATGTGGACTGCCTGCTAGGATTAGCTGGGCAAATTTCCCCTGATCAACCTGCTGACATCGCAAGGGTCTTCAGAATATCTGTCAGTATAATCCACCACCTGTTGTCTGAAAAACAAAGATATGGAAGACCAAAATTTAGTACACTTGATAACCAAACCGTCCAATTCTCCCTGAATCATGACATCAGACAAGATTACTGAGGTAGAATATAATGCCCTCTAACATGCAGGAAATTAAATCAGTAATTTCATTGTCTTTTGGAACTGATGTGAGGTGTCTTCCCTCTACTTCCTAGTTGCAGTTTCATAATTAAAGTTCACCTGTATTCTATTAAAAGAAAAAAAAAACAAACCCACAGCTGCATGCTATAGATAAAAGATAAACATTTCAAGAACATGATAGTTTTCAAGAATCATACATAGTACCTAAATTAATTCACAGGATCAACCACTAGTATCCAATCTCAATTTATGTATGTAATCTCAATTTTTGTTTAGTTACTGGAATATAAATCCCAGTAACTGTTCTTGCTTCTACCAGAATTCTTTATGAAACTTTAATGCCTTGGTATCAAAGCCCTAGGATGGTGCTATCACTTCATCCTGCAATGTAATAGTTATGTGATATGCAGACATGAAGAAGGCACAAATGGCACACAAAGATCTTTCTGACATCAATGGAGACTTAAGAGGAAAATGGATTTGAGTCCTTCTATATAGATATGGACAATATCCTGCATGAAAAACATACTAATAGAGTCCACTAAGGGAATATAAACATTCCTACCCATAAGTTCATACTACTTCTTCACAGTGTGCCTGCTTGTTCGACAGTTATACTGTCATAATTTTAGACTGTTAAACCTCTGCTCCAGGGTTTATAAAAGATCAGAGCACTTGTCACTCTCAGTGCAGGTAGAGTGAGATAGAGTGGTTGAGCAGTTCATTCTTCTTTCTAATTACACTCCATTAACCTTCCACATGAGAGCTCCCCTGTGCTTTCATACCAGCAGCACCAACTGGCTGTGTTTGATAAGGCTCGGCAGCGTTTGCAAGTCCAGCACGTGTAACCAAAGGAACAGTTCAGCTCAGCAGCCCTCGCAGAAGCTGCGCTGGCGCTGTTACTGAGCTGCAGTCAGATTCAGCTGAATTATACACAGATGGACACCAGCCTCACCCTACCCACTTCCCTCACAACTCTACCCCTTGAACTTCAGAGATACATGATCTATCAGAAAGCCAAATGCAGAACTAGGGAATTATTCACAATGGGGAACCCAACAGTTATCACACTTTCACCTCACTGCAAAGGCTTGCCAAGAGAAATGTATTTAGAGCACTAAAGCACGCAGGGCAATAGAAAAGAAGTTGTCATTACATTATAATTAGAGCACGATAGTGTATGCAACCAGAGTATTACTTTTGAAATTTAAATATTTTCTAAATTCACTTACAGTATCTGGGGTTGTTTGTTGTATGTTCTGAAGAGCACACAGCTTACAAACAGCATTATATTTCTCTATAACCTTCTCAACAGTGACCACATAAATGAACAGCTTTTCTAAAAAGAGAGACTTCTTCGATTAATAATGTATTCTATGAGAGTTTTAAACTCACTGCCAGGAAAGCTATTTTGCATGTGCATGAAGGTAGATTAGCGTTTGTGTATACTGAGTAACAGTGTCAGCACATGCTTACACAGATAAAAGGGAAACAAATTTGGAAGGAGGGATTGTAAACAATCTGGAACAGAATCCAAATTATTTTAAAAATAAATGAAACATTACAAAATCTGCACTTTTGAATGACATTTTACATAATCCCTTGCATTTTTTAACTGTTTCAAATGACTTCACAACATAAAGTGGTATATGGAACTGGTCTACATAAATGAGTGATGGCAATACTCTTTTTGTTATTAGCTCCATTATCCTTTCGCACACCTCTCCTGGTTTTTAACGTATTTTGATACTCACATATGCATGTATCTTCATAAATATATATAACTTACTTCTACTGTAGGTTTCCCAACCTTCAGCAAATATTTTGAAACGACTGCTGTTTTCTAAGAATTGGTAAGTTTGAAGTGTCTGAAACAAAATCTGTTTGTGCTACAAGCCAAGCAATGAATCCAGTCCTGTCCTTGTTCAGAATGGTTCAGGAATTTTATTTCAGAGTTCTTGTGCAGGTTGTCAAAGGTCCCCTCTAGTACAAAGAGAGCAGAGGTGGTTCTTCTCTTATAACAGGAAGGTAAATACTGCTACTGCACACACTTAAAAGTAAACTGAAGAAACTTGGTTTACAAGGGTGACATTAAAAACTGTTATGCCCGCCTTCTACATCTAATAAATTTTGGACCTCCTTTCTCCAATTTTCTTAAATTTAGTCTAAAGATGCCAATTCAGTCTTTAATGCAATTTAACTTGTATCATCTAAGCCTGTCATACAGGACAAAAATTCAGAATTCTTGGATGCGATCAACTACAGTGAATCTAAAACTGTCAGGCTATTGAGGTTGCCTCAGGAAAGTTGAAAAGACAGGACAGTTAGTTCTTACCTCTAAGACACACTTCCACTTCCTGGAGCAGTCAGCCATCACTGCTAACCCCATCTGGAATACTGTTCTCTGACAAGTGGGCTATGCTCACCTCTGAAGAACACAACGTTGCAGCTGATGGAGACCTTTTTAACCAATCACCTGAGAAATGTACCTCTTTAGAACTTTCTGGTAATGTTTGTTATTTAACCAACACTTCTCAGAAAATATTTCAAAAGGAACTATTTTGCTCTACACTATCTTATTATTCTCTTTGTACAGAAGACCTCTCAAAAATAATCCAAGTACCTTCCTTTTATATTACATCAGTGGAGAAGATTTCTTGAGCATTTGGGAGGCCCATGAGGTGGGTGAATAGATCCTTTTAACCCAGCATGAAGAGGTAAGAAAGAAAAAGTAAGCTCTCCTGTAATTCTCCTTTATGCAGTTCTCAATATAATATATGTGGTTTTAGGGTAGACCAACACTTCTTCTGTGCTACTTCAGGCCCATATTAGATTTAAAAGGCAAATTAGCTTTAGAAAAAAAATAAACAAAAACATTAAACATATTTTCATCACATAATGAAGTGCAAGTTCTTTTTCACACCATATGTTTGACTTGCTACTTACTGCAGAGAACATGCAATGTATAACTGGATACACACATTTCTGCTACAAACTGGTCAGACAAGCTAAACCTGCACTAGGAGGTACCAGACAGCCTTAATGAAACTCAGAAGTATTATTTCATTGACATTCACTCAGCATTTCTTGCATGATAATTCAGTTGGGAATCTGTTTGGAAGTGCTAGCTCAAAATTCACGGACTTCTAAGAAACAGCATCATTGGGTCTATCTCATATTTCTCTAAAGACACATATAACATCTGTCTCTAATAGCTGTAAATCACTAAATAGTAATTTTCCTCCACACAGTTTCACACAGATGGATTTTTTTTAAAAGGAATCACATGTTGCACTGTTGAGAAGAACTGTGAGATTACAGAAACCTAGCAACTGAAGCACAGGTTGTTACAGCAAGCCATCTTGCTTTGTGTCCTCAGGTCTGGTAGCTTTACTCATACTGCGATCTCAAGCTCTATTATTAACCCAGAAAACTACCTTAAAGCTGAGCTGTCTTTGCAACAACAGTTTAATTTAAGTTTTATACATGTGATGTTTACCCTTTTAAACTCCTGTTCATAAAAATAAGCCCCCACATAACATCTCTCAGATAACCTCCACAAAACGAGAAGCCAAAAGGAGCTTCAGTACTAGGGAGCAGGTTCTGTGGGATCTGAGGCTGAGGGGCTATTAGATGAAAGAAGCAACCGAGAAAATATTTTCCCTCACACTACCTCTGAATAAACCAAGTTGATGCTGAAATTCAGGGCTGGTTTGGTGAAACAAGCTTTGGGGTTTATTTTTGTTTTCTAACAAATACAACAGGGCACATATTCAAGAAAATAGAGCACAATTATTTATTTGTTTTGGTAAAATTATCCTCTATTATAATTAATCTGGAGTTGAGATAGGATGTAAGCAAAGAGGCTTTCAAAAGATCCATCCTACACATGCACAATTTTATATCACTAAATACATGCAAGTGCATGTAAGTAAATAGTGACCTAAATTTACTTTGAAAAAAGAAATACCATGACCAAAAGCTGAGAAAATATCAACCAGTTGTAACAAAAATGTCAATTTTTAATAGTTGTTGCAGAAATTAAAAAAAAAAAAACCAACAAAACCAACCAAACAAAAAACCTCCAACCCATTAACATGCAAACAGAAATACTTGACTTTGCGCTGTATATCCAGTATTAATTATGAGCCCAGTAGGACTTTGATGGCAATTGTTTGGAGGATCATATAAATATGATCATGCTCAGTTGGTTAGAACATGGTGCTAATAATGCCAAGGTCATGGGTTTGATTTCCATATGGACCATTCACTTAGGAGCTGGACTTGATGATCTTTCTGGGTCCCTTCCAACCCAGGCTATCCTATGATTCTATATCAAAATCACAGTAAATCCAAAACACGTCTGTCTGTTTGCATGGGAAGACAGTCAAGCTGTCACTGACTGTGAGGAAGCTCAGAAGAAAACAAAAGAACAAGATCAAAAAATTAAATCAGGAAACACAGAAAAGAGTAAGAAAAAACAGGTTCGCACAAGCAAAAAGCACTCACAGTGTAAAGCTGAATTGAAAAGTAGTGAAGTCAAACAAGCAAAAATTAGTCCTTTCTCACTGCCAGGGAGGGCTTATAGAAGAAAGGATTACATTTTATCAGAATGACTTGAAAAAAAGGGCACACTTCAGTCATACAAGTCCCTTTTAAAGTCCCATCTCACTGATACGTCAGGCCTATGTCCAGAGGGATGTCTGAAGTGACACAAGTAATAGTGCAGGGAATACTCTGAGATTGTTACCAACGTATTTTCATTGAAGAAAAAAGTCCATATTTCATGTATATTTCATATATACATAAGCAAGAACTGAGCAGTAAACCATGCTTGATTTAACCCCACAGACCCACATTCTTAATGGGTTTTCCTATTTTGCTTCCTTGCTGTTAGGTTGTATGATTAGCACACAATGCTCTGTAGGCCGAAAACCAAGTTTGCAAAGATCTTTTGAAATATTTAACATATACTAGTACTATGTAAACAGTAATAATAATTCAGAGGCCTTTTCCTACTCTGCATTTTGAATGTATTTATTATGAGCTAGACAAATAATGCAGGATTGTAGCATTCTGCCTCCACATTTCTCATCTTCCTTTTCCAATTTACTAGAGCAATGACGAAAGAGGGGGTTTTGCTCCAAGCCTTTAACTCTTGCAGCACAGATTCTCATACTGCGTAGCTCTCTGAAGTACAGGATTCATCTTCTGCACAGGAGCAGAAACTAATTTTCTTAATCAATTTAGAGAAGATCAGAAGCCTGCCCGGTGACCCACATTGCTCAAGAAACTGCACCAGCAGCAGAGGCTTGAGAGGCAGCTGCTTTCAGGCCAGCAACAGCATGCTCAGCATGAACAGACTGTACTAAGATTTTTCTCCCACACACAAAACCAAACTGTTCCTGTGCCCCCTTTGTGCTGACAGAGCCTGTCTCTCGGTCGATGAGGAAGTTACTATTTAGAAAATTATTTCTCAACCCATTTTGGAAATCCACAATCATGCACAATTGGCAGCACTGGTGAGTATTCAGCGGTTATTTCAAAGGTTCTTTGTCCTGGGGAGGAGACAGGACCATTCACCAGCATGCCGGCAGAACTGCTGAGTACACAGCTGGAGCGTCTGTGGGGGAAGGGAAGCCGTGTGTGATTCTGCAATTATATCTGCTAAACGCATACAGATTTGAAGAATGATCACTTGGCACTTCTACTATTTTGCAAGTGGAAACTTTCAACGCATTTGCCAGAAGTATTTGGTTGTTTTTCCTTGTAAGATAGAAGATCAGTACAGAGAAACATTAAACCACATGGACGTGCTACATAATTGGTTCTTTCAGCCCCTTGCACTGCAAATGATTTGCAGTAACATGCTCTGATCTCCTTACTAGTTAACAGTCCAGTCCAAGACAAATACATCAAGAATAGATAGAGAGGAAAAAGCTGTGGACAAGATTAACCACACAAGCTTGGCTTTTTCATGATGCTCACATTTTTTCTATTGCCCAGCTGCTAGATAACCACGAGAAAACAGGGTGCTCTGTAACAGCTGCTACAACAGGCCACAGAAGCACAAGTCCAGTAAGAATCCTTTCTGTTTGGATCTTCACAGGGCCCTCACTTGTAGAACAAAAAATGTCACTTTGATGCCCTGTTTGCATTCCATTTTCAACAACAATGAGGAGGATGGAGGTCTCCGGTTTCTATGACAACCCAGATGGGCCACAATACAAGATACTTACAAATGTTCAACTGCAGGGATGCCAGATCAAATTAAGCTAGAGTTTACATTACTTCACAGAAACTAAAATAAAAGAAAAAACCCAAACAAAACATGAATGTTAAAGGAAGGATGACACTTCCTTAGTACATTCCAAAATATTTCAGAAAGTAGGTGGTAAAGAAAGGAAGGATTTTTCCCTATGAAAATAAATAATATTGTCAACACAAGCAAATTGAAACCTTCATTTACGTGAGTAAATGTTTTCATTAAAACTAGACTGCTGGAAAATTACCATCAGATATTAAAAGCAAAAAAAAGATCCCAAAAATTGACTTTATCAATTTACTTAACTCAATATGAACTGGCAAATTTGTAATCCATGTTTTTTAGGATTTGTTTAATGCTACAACTTTTTAATGATATTTTGTGATATGGTTCAAGTTTTTGTTGTTTACCCTGATCTGGTCTTTTGCAACATTTTGCAAAAGACATTCAGATGTAGAAAATACCTCATATTTTACTTCAGGAATTTAAATTAGCAACAGTGAGTTATTTTAGTAAACATGAACAAAGCTACAAAAACTCAGTAATTTAAACAAATTAATTAAATTTAAATTTCAAACTCAGTAATTTAACTGGCCTATTGTTACACAGGTGAGGTGATTTTACTTCTCCAAAGGCATTGAGTAACTCTGCGTCCTGTAAGGTAACTGTAATAGGCTAGCTAGTTTAGACAACAAGAGTAAAGTGTCTTATGAAGAAACACCTGTAAAAGCTTTTTGTAAGATTTTCAGATGTGACATTTATAGAAATGGTTCCCAAAACAAAGCAAATTTAAGAATTTCTTAATAAATGTGTAATTTAAGGCACATTATTTTGAAAAATCTTCTGCTACAAAATGAGGCATTGTCTTTCAATTTAGCCACTGTCCTATTTCAAGTTACTCTCCATTCTCTCTTCCAACTTATTCACTAGGTAGCTAATAACATTCATTCAATATGTGATAGCCAGCAAGGCTCATATTACAACAGATAACCATAGACTTTTAAAGACTTCTGTTCTTTGGGGAGAGGGAAGCGAGAAAGGCTTAACAGCTGTGCCTAGTCAAAATTATCCAAAATTAGAGGGACTGTAACATTTAAAATTGGAACACAGAACCTTAAAATCTGGGTCTGTGCAGCTGTTGTAACATTTTATTTAAAACTGCAGACACTCTCTCTTCATAAATCGTTCCCCTCTGCAGCACTGATACCCAGTACTATTTACAGAAGGACTCCAGTCTGGCTTGCAAGTGCCACCTCATCACTCAGGAGCGCCTGGCGCTACCAGCTGAGAACAACCACCCCTCACACGGGTCGGCTGAGCCGCCTGTTGGTGCCTGAGCCCCTCCTCCTGTTCAACACTTGAGCTGGGACCCTGGGACCATGGAGCTACAGAACATGCCCAGGGTGGGCTCTGAGACTCCCAGGTTAGCCCCTGCCCATCAGCAATCCTCTTCCACCTCAACCCCCACTGTTGAAAGCCATGACCCCTGGAAACACGACAGCCTGACGCTCCAAGGGCTCTCACTGTTGCTGACAGGAGCACGGCTGGCACGTGGCATGGCAGGCTGAGGCTGAAGAAAAGCTGCCTGCTCTGCTGTGTTCCCTGACTCGTGCAATGGCAAGCAGAGCCAGGGAGACACACTGCGGTGATGCTAACAGCATTTCAGGAAAGAGTGTTTCAGGGATTTGCAAGGAGCTCCTGCAGAATGACCAGAGTGCCTCAGTACTGCAGGGGCAAGAGCTGAGGGCTGAAATTACACATCTAGTATAAAAATTAAAATACACGCAAACTCTGCACAGTCAGTGGGAATTAGCTGCAAGAGACGCATGAGGATACAGAAATGTGACTAAGGACATGGAGGGGCTTGGTTAGCCTTAAACTTGGACTACACTGCTAAACTTCAGATATACAGCTGGGGCTGTGCTTCCACATCACATGTAACTGCTACCTGTGTTTCACATAGAAAGCAAAAGACAAGGAGCAGCATAATGAAAAAGGGAATTTGTAAAGTGCTAATGCTTACTAAAATTTTAACAGTTTAACAGGCAGAGCAAAATGGACTGGAAGTAAGTAGGAAGGAACTGTAGTGTTGCAGTGAAAAAGCTACTTGATGTCATACAGTTGAAGTTACTTTAATCACAATTTAGTGTAAGTATCAAGAGACTGGGACAAATAACCAGGTAAGTGGGTTCCTCTCACAATGTCTACTGCCAATCACACATTTCAAAGCAGGACCTTCTACTCTGCAGTGATACTGCACTGATTAAAGTTGTGTTTGCAAGTCGCATAGCATCTGCTATTGTACTGGGTTGTTCAGCTATAAATTTCACACAAGCACAACAGCATAACTGATTAGTAACCCTTACAAGGAATTTGTACCTAGGATGGTATTCAACTCTTCTAATCCTGTAATTAAAAAATAATCTCTTGCACCATCAACAATACAAACATACTGAGCAAGTAATGCTCGGCATGTACCCTGTCTTCACAAACTCCAGACAGGTTAGACTATTTGACACACCTAAATACTTTTGCCGCTGTATTTTCTTCAAAAATCAATTAAATGCTTCTGCCTATTGTTTTCTGCTTTTGTAATTTTTCCCAAATCTACTCAATTATACAATATCCGCACTTTAAAAAAAAAAACTCTCGAAAACTTTCATCTACAAATGTTTCTGTATTAATTTTCTATTATTTAGGGTCAGAATGATATTCAGAATAAGAAATCTGAATAGTGCAATTCTGGCACTAAAAAATAAGCACTGAAAATAAACTCATGCTGTTCAAACTAGTGGCTGCTCCACGGATCTTGAAAAATTTGCACTCCAGGATGTTTGCACTGTAAGACTAAAAAGTTACTTTAACAAAACATAGAAGTTAATAGCAGAAGCTCTGACACCCTCAAGACCTGGTCTTCAAAGAAATTACCTATTTTATAGTGCACATGAATAGGTCCTTCATATTAGCCCCATCCCTCCCTCAAAAAACAACAAAAAGTGCTACGTTTTGCATATTTTTTTAAATTAGTTGAAACTGCTACAGAACAAAAATCTCCAAAACCTCACAACTTTATCTTAGAGAGAATTAAAAATACTGGATACCACAAAAAACCAAACCAAACTAAAACAACCCAAAAATTAAAATAAGGCATCTCTTCTACTGCATTTGTGGTCAAACGACCACAATGGCTAACAAATCACGTAGCTGTCAATTCTGCTTTATAAAACTTTGTTCTTCTTGGAAGATACTGCGAAAATTCCCGGTGCAGCGAAGTTGCGACCTTCACTTTCTAGAATGGTAACAAACCAGAGAAAGCATCCAAGCAGTTCTGCCCGTCATTACAAAGGCGCGCTCGGTGCGCCCGGCGCCGAGGACGCGCAAGTTCCGTCCCGCCCAGGCGGGCGGCTCCGCGGGCGCCGCAGCCGGGAGGGCACGGCCGCCATCTAGCGGGGACAGCGCCCGCTCCGCCTTCTCCTGCATCCCCAGCAGGCACCAGCGGAGATGGAAATGTGCAGCGATATAAAAAGCACACCGCCACTGTTGAACTTAAATTCCCACGAGGTTTTTTCCCATCTCAAACCACACCTAAAGCTGTCGGCACTGAAACTGAAGCACTACTGTTACGCTGTAAAGTTTTCATTCACGCTCATCTCCTGGCAAAACTGTTCTAGATTTAACTCCACAGTCGGCACTAAACCCCTCTTGTGTGACATTATTTACTCCTAATGCACATTATGGCGTTTGCATAGGCTCTAACAGAAGAGCGAACAAGACTTTAGAGACTTGCATTGCCAATCCCATTCCAGCTGCTGTGCGCTGCCCCAGTAGTTCATGGCAGCTGGAAAAAGCCAGTGGGAAGGGCGGCCCAGGCACCCCACCAAGACATGGGTGTCCTTCCTAGATGTGACACAGCTAGCACATGAGTTTGGGCACTGCTCACTGCCAGGCACAACCAAGGCTGAGATTTACTTCCACTCTCAGACTTATCCACTCTTGTGGCCCATGGAGGTACAGCCCAGCAGGTGTTCAGCAAAAGGCTTTCAGGCTCCTCCAACTTAAAGCAAAGGCTGGTCCAGTTTCATCTGTACTCAGATGAGAACATAACCAGAACAAACACACACACATACATATAAGAAATGGGAATAAATTAATATTACAAGAAATCTGGCTCTGCATTTCTGTGAGTTCTGGCAAAGCATGATTTACAAAATCACTGACTATTCTGAGTTGGAAGGGACCCACAAGGATCATTGCGTCCAACTCTTAAGTGAATGGCCCTTACAGGGATCAACCCTGCAACCCTAGCATTATTGGCACCCTGCTCCTCCCTGCATTACATATGAAGATGGATGTTTGATTAATGCCAAGATGCCTGACAACAAATACTAATTGCCACGTGCTCCTAACAGCAATCTGCCCAGCCACATCCATGCACACAAAAGCTTTCACACTCAAAAGCAGACTCCTCTACTGACCTGACAGCCAGGACTCTTAACAAGCACCGCTCAGAGATGTGTGCCAGTGCTATCTGTCCAACAGGTACTCCAGGCCTCTCCAGCATCACACATTTTAATGTCACACCTTGAGTCAGTAAGTCCCCTCAACATGCAAAGCCACAAAGCAGAAGTTGAGAAGAAGGTTGTTCTACAAAATACATGGCCTTAAGGAAAGTGTGGTGAACTCTAAGGCAAGGAATGCTCACTCACTCCTATTTGTGTTTCTGTTCATTCTAACATTTTATTATTGAACATGGACACAAATCATTCAATCTGTGAGGGTGACACATTATTTTTTTTACCTTATAAATGAATTACCATAGATTGCATAAGGGTATTTCTTCAATATCAGACATGAAATACAGTCCAACTACAAAAGAAAGAAGACTCACCCAGTCAGCATTTAAGTTGGCAGGTCAAATCCATATATTTGACTGTCCTGCATAAAACCACAGCTCTAATCTGGTGCTTCTACTCAAAATAGGAGGAGGTTCTAGGAAATCCAATGCACATTCAAACATTACTTTAAAAATAGCTGTACTTTTGGCAAACACACCAACAAATTGCTTTTGTTACTTCTCCCACTGTTCCATTAACTCCATCAAGACAGAGCCATGCTGAGAGCTAATGAAAGGCCCTTGTTTCAAACCTTCCTGTAATCCACTTACTCAAGGAGAGAAAGTATCATATTTATTATGGTAGCCAGTAGCAAAATCTGTTGTTGGTTGGTTAGTTAGTGGGTTTTTGCTTAGTTTTCTTTCATAAATAACTGTCAGATTTAATACACATGAATATTTTCTAAAAAAAAAGTCGTCATTGACAAAAATAGCGTAACTGAAATTACATGGACACACAACAGAAGACAGGTGTTGGAAATTTCACTCATTTCTCATGTATTTTGATGATGTCCCACACACCATATGTCACTGTGTGTGGAGGCTGAGGCACCGCCCTCCTCTGTCCCAGCAGCTCTGTGGGAGCAGGAGCCCAAGGGGCTGACGGGTCAGCAGAAACCCCAGCATTGCAAAGAACAAGAATTGATTTTTCTTAACTCTACAGTTCTGAGATTAATCTGCTGCTCCCAAACTTTATAAATAAAACAGTTAAATGTATTCAGGCACTTAGAAAAAACTCCTCCTTTCCTCTCTCCTGACGTTTTTGCACTGTTTCCAGGGGGAAAAAACTCAACTGTCAGTACAACTGTTTCATATACTAGAGACTTTAATCCTAACTAGGTCTTCTGTCTGTTTACATTATTAAGCAAAAATAAGACTTTAAAAGTGGGAAGAGCTGAGTTAAACTGATATTGGTGAATGCAAAAAAGATTGAAGACATCAACCTTTTTATCCTTCATTTAGGTTTGAACATGTAAAGAGGAATATGCTACAAAAAAATTCAAGATAAAATTAGAATCCTGTGAAAAGGAAGTTTAAATAAGGAAAGTGCAAGGATGAACTTAGCTAAAAATAACAATGTAGTAATTAAGAAAACTTATCAGAACACATAGAATCAAACAGAAATGTAACCATTTTTCTGTTTCATCTCGACAAGACATGTCTCTACTTAAAACAGAAGCACCTTTTAAAAAAAGTGTTGAAACAGAAAGAACAGAGGTATTAAAAATGAGAAAGCCAGATGTTGAACAGAGCACTCTACTAAATTGTTTTCTGGGATACTGTTGGATATCATTGATTGAAGAGCCTTACTCCAACAATCTTGTTTCAGGAAGCTACCATTTTTGTTCCAGTACATTACTGACTTTCTGAGGTGTTATTAATAATTAAACTTTTCTTTTAAAATTACTCATTAATATTAACTTTGTCTAAAGTCTTCCTGGAACCTAATACTTTTAAGGAAAATAAAACAGTAAAAATACACTAACCACAACAGTTAAATAAAAGAATGCTTTTAATTTGAGAAAGAATCTACTTCCTGTAAATTCACTTTCCACAATTCATCCTCGGCTATACAGCAATAAAGCTGTATAAAAGATGTTTTTAGCCTTCACTTTTTACACCGAGGAGAAATGGAAAAGTAATGGCAATTTACCAACTCAATCTCCTCTACTTTTGCTTCATGTAAACTAATAGAGAGACTAAGAAAGCAAAAACTGCAGTTTGAACCACTGTATATAAGCCTCTAACCTAAAAAGATAGCAAAGTCATTTGTCACCACTTGCATGTGAAATGTGAGGAATAGCCATTACTGAACTGGATCCAAATGCATTGTACAAGAAAACTCAGTCTAGCTCCTGGAGTTACTGAGTTTCAACTTACCTCATCCTCACTTTTCTAAACTTTTTTCCTATTGCCTAGTGCAGCAGAGCTCCACACTGTGGTACCAGATGATTCATCCTGGCTAATACACACAGACTCAGACAGCCATGCTGGGGCAAACTCTGAACACTACACTTAGGGAGAGCTAACATAAAAGAAGTATTTACAACACCTGGAGTCCCATCAGTCCTAATCTGCCTGAAGGAAGTCCTGAAGAGAAAGAATGACTGAAATCACATCTTTTCTGCACACTTAGGCATCTACCCACATTACTCCAGCAATGCTTGGTGGCACATGTCCTTGTGGTTGGAGAACTTGCCCAAAAAGTGACAGATGACATTCATTTCCCCTTTCAGCTTAAGATAATACAGAAGTACATCTCTTTTCCCCCAGAGCTTTCTAAGCCAAGGACATCTCCCCTTCTCTGCCTCAATGGAGAAAAAGAACCCAAAATTTACAGGGGCAGAACGAGAAGGGAAGAGGAAGTATAAAGCAGAGGGATTTCTCCTGAGAATGCTGCACGAGCACCAGCATCTGTTTGTTTTAATTTTGTGTTTAATATCACCAGATACCATACATATGAAGTACTCCCATATAGTCTGGCTTATCAGGACACACCTCCCCACCCCCCTCCTTCTACTTCACTGCACACAAACTAAAAAAAATCCATCTTCTACATTCATTCAGTCATTGCCCTGTCTCCTCCCTTGGAGTGAACAAAGCTCTGCAACACATCCTGGAGGCATATTCCTATCCAGATTCTACCGAGAATCACATGCAAGAGCTTCTGTCAGGTTTCAATTTAGTGGGAGGATTCTCAAGCTCTACCTGAAAAAGCTAAGTGTTACCTACAGGTTCTATCTGCTTCTCTTGAAGAATCAATTAAGTCAATATTATTCTTCAGTCTTTGGATTAATTTATGAGCTTCTGTATCAAATAGTTCCGGCATTTTTATTTTACTTTCTTCGTGAAATACTGTAAACAAAGCAATGAAAAAATGCATACAGAATATATTGAAGAGAACTCTTAGAAATTCTCTAACATCACAGCTCAGAAATTCTGGTCTGCAAAACTCTACCAACTATAAGCAGAAAACAACTGTGTTGCAATACGCGGAGCATTAAATTGTTTAAAGGTGTTCAAGTAAGTATCAGACTCTTTTTTTCTTAAAAGCATTTTCTACCCTCAGTTACCTCAGAGAAAAATTAAAATTAGGTTGTTATTTGTGGATAACTACACCTTAAGACTACAAATATTTTTTCTTGTTTCTCACAGAGGAAAAAATGTTACAAAAGATGACAGCTTCCAGAAAATAAGCACTGTCAGATGAGTCCAATGGGCTTTCGTATTTGCATTTTGCCTGTAACAGAGTTACTGAGAAGTGTCACGTAACGCACGTCACTAACTGCTGTTTCCCCCTCCAAAAATCTTCTTTCCAAAGCAGAAAGCCAAAGACTAAGCAGTAGCTTTAAAGTGAAGTTACTAGAAAACTATGAGGCCTTTCACAGGGTGGCTGACCAGCAGGCCATGACAATTCCCACTGCCATTCAAGCTGAGGAGCAGGAGCTACTGCCCCTTCTCAATCTGTACTAAACTTCCGAAAGGTCTATCATAACCATTAATATTTTTTTAAACATCTTCTAAAAGTACCTAATCAAGTTCATTTTCACATTGAAGTGAACGCCATACAGCACAAACAGAATCCACTTAAATCAGCTACAGAATTCCCATACCCATATGCAGACTAGGAAAAATCCAAATGTTGCCTTTTGATAATCTGTAGTACATTTATTGCATGTTTTGGATTTTGAAATACACTGCACTAACACACAGTTGCAGCAGAAATGACTGCAGTTCCCCAAACAAGGATAATGAACGTGTATGTGTACTTATGCAGATGCACTATGTAACTTCAGGTAGACAATGTGAAGGCAGTAAACTGAAACCAACTGAATGTATGACAGCAAGACACCTTCCTTTTCCTCATCTCTAATAACCTGCAGGCGTCCAGCCTGCTTCTCATGGAGATAACAAATTGTAATAATATAGCTCACTGCAAGGCACTGGCAAAACTTACAAGACTTGTCAGAACAATGTATCTGTATCAAAAGCACATCTTCACTGTGACAGGATCCCAGTTAAAGCTATGAAATAACAGGGAGAGTAAGCAATAACTCAAAATTAAACTTTCAGAAATATACAGAGGCCAGTATTACACCTATTTGAAAGACAGCTCCTAAAGGGAAATAATGATGTTTTGAAAGCTTAGGCCTATCAGTGAATATCAACATTTTCTAAAGTCTGAAGTATTGTTGTTGATACATCAACACAATCTCATTTTCTTAAATAGCCAGTTTTGAAGTTCTCCACATGGTATCAGCTATGATTAAAAATTCATATGGTTTCTTCGTGAGTACATTATGACAGACACCTTGTATTGTCTGAGAGCTAACAATTCTTCATTTTAAATGGTTGGCTTTTGCTTTAACTTCTTGAATATACAGAGAAAAGCCACTCCACGTGTTTTTTAAAGCCTTCTAAAGCATTTCTGGAGTGTCAGCATTCTCATTTGCCACTAGAAGCTCTTTCTGATGAGCTCAGGACTTCGGTTTCAAATCAAGTTACATCAGAATGACATCAGCTGAATATTAATCAGGGTAGATGCACAAACAGGTGTGACAAAACCATGCTGTGACTAAAATGTGAAATTCTAATTCTTATCAACTCCGCCAAAGACTATCCATTTAAGTCTATCCAATTAAAAAAATACAGAAGAACCTATCAAACATATTGAAATGACAGAAGTTTTCACTCAAAAAGTCATGCCCTGTAGAATCATCCTCTTGAAAAATCAAACAGCAAAATGTAAACTATGAGGTTAGCATAATTCCAGTATGGAGAATTCACTTCTGGGTGCTGATAGTAAGGCTGTGGTTACATGCTGCTATTGTACACTGCTACATTACTGAAAAGTTCGGCCTCATTGCTACTCATTTCTTCAGCTCTGCCATTTCTGCTGTGGCTGAAATAAAACACACACTTGACAGACACAGGAAAGGCAAGGAGGTAATCTACCAACCATCAGAATAGTAACAAGGTACAGCAATCTACAATGTTGCAGCAAAAGCACAATACTGTTGACCTTTGCTTTTAACACACCCCTCTCTCCAGGTATGCAGATAAAGAAGTGACCATCCAGTGACACTGGATGGATAAAGTAGTGACATGTTGAACAAAACAGGTCATGTGGAAAGACAGAGACTTGGGCAATGCTGTTGCCCTCTGTGACTCCTAGACATAAAGATCTGTATGTACTACTACAGTACCAGATGAGTTAAATGAAAATCTAAGAGTACATTTTATTCCTTAAGGTGCCCAGGAAAGTTTGTGATCTTTGATTTCCATTTTTTCTTTTGAACAGAAATATCTTAATTTAAACAGTCGAGTTTTAATCATTTCTGAGTTTGTATTTCTTTTTAACTTTGTAGAAAAAAAATGCTGGTTCGCACTGGCAGTGAATCTATAAGACAATGCAACAAACAGTCCCTAAAATGTTTATCTTCCTTTTTCCTCAGATCAATACAATTTTAAAGTAAAAATAAAACTAAACATACATTTGTTCAAATAATGCACATATAGACTGCTATGTTCAAAAATAATTATTTCATGTTACTAGACCTTATTGTTTTAATCTTTGACTATAATTTGTGGCAAGAAGAATATTAATATTGTGCCAAAACTACGCATTTTAAAAGAAGCTCAGTACAAATATATTGAACGTGTTGCGTATTTGAGGGGAATGGAAGTTTATCAAGGAATGATTTGCATTTAAAACAGATGTATTAAACAGAGAAGGACCATCTGATAAGACAAAACTGAACTGTTTTTAGTAAACATGTCCTTCAAGATTTTCTTCAACTGCTTTTTACTTATAGATTAAGATAGAAAACATTTTCTTTATTATTGTTTTTCAGCTCTTTATGAAGCAATTATAAACCAAAATCAACTGAATACACATAAATGAGGAAATATGCTCTTTACCTGCAGAAGGGACTACTACTGTCATAATTCAATTTAACACATTTTCATGAGGCAGTTCATTTGAGTTCTTTAGGATGTCAGAAACAACCTTGTACTGTTTAATATTATCTTTATTAAAATTAGATTTATTCAAATTGAAGCAGGGCATGACATTGATTTGCAATAATTTTAAGTAGGTGCATTTTAAAATAAAAGGAGATATTTAAATGAACAATCTTTTTTTCTTGGCTTTTTTATTTTTAATTATCAACTGCTAACTACTCATCATCGAACACTACACATTTATTTATAGGATGAACCAGGCAAATACCTAATAAAATACAGTAATACTGCTGGCAATATTCAGGCCTTTATATAATGTTTACAAGCATAGTTAATCTTCACAATAACCTTGTAATGTTGGTAGGGAGTCAAGTATTCATTATTCTTTAACTTCACATATGGGAAAACTGAAACAGAGAGATTAATTTAGAAACAAAAACCAAGTATAGGTCCCCCAAATGCAGTGTCAAGGCCTAAGCAAAAAAAAGACTAATTTTAAAGGCACTAAAATCAATAAAAGCAGATGGGGCTCTGAGCCAGTGAAAACAAGTTTTCCCAGGAGTATGACTTTAGACATTTGGCACCGTGGCCTAACATTTTTATTACATTATAATACTGTATTATTATTAATACTATATTTTTGAATTTTATTACATTGTTTTCTGTAATTAATGAAATGGGTGTCCAGCTCTGTAGCATGGTTGGCCAGGTCCTGTTACAGTATCTAGGCTGTTATCTTACCCACATTTTTCTAACAATTAATTACAACTAGGAATGCATGTTATTTCTTCAGATATAGAAATACAAAAATGCCTTTATTTAATACTATGAAGAATAAAGAATTGTACAGTGTGTCAATGCCACCTTTGTCAGAATTACAGCAACCAAAGCACCAGCCTGAGACCGTTTTTGTTTTGGTTTTAACATGAAGCAAGACAAAGCTGGCTCCAGACTTACACAAGGAGGACACCTTCCTGCATGGATTTCTATTGTACAGAAGTAGAAAGACTACCATTGCCTCCTTTGGCTATACTGATTATTCACCACAGGAAAATGGTATATGCTATGCCGTATTAGCTCAAGGTAAATAACTTCCTAGCAGGGCATTGGTGCTCTTAATTTGTCTTCATTTCCCTTTAGGGCACAGCATTTATTTCTAACAACCAGTGGATAAACTTTTTCTCAGAAGAAATATTACTGATCTATTTTGATTTTTTGGAACAGAACTTGACCTTTCTTTGGGTCAGCACTTTCACTGTGACTTTGGTTTATTCCATCCCCAACAAACAAAAAGTTTGTTAAAATAATTACAGAAGGAACACCTCTTTGTGTGTGCTGAGGGAGGAGCGGTGAAAGGAAATATATTCCAACACGCAGCTGACTTACGTGAGCACACGGAAATTAAAAATACATGTACTCGGCCCAGAGCTGGCCCGGTCTTTGTTTCTGGGCTGGAACAGATTCCTGCCAGGGACATTAAAATCCAACAAGGAAAGAAGGTGCAGTAGCAGAAAGACGACACAAGGTGGTGATCACTGAAGCACGGAGGAAAGGAAGCAGAAAGCCTGGCTGGGGAGCTCCATAAAATGGGGATGTTGGCTCCAACCGTGCTATCTGTCTATCGGGTAGGGGATGCTCTAATGGAAAGCACTTCCTTTGAATCTAAGCCAAAAACTTAAAAGCATCGGCACAGCTGCCTGCATTGTGTTACTTTTGATTTCAAAAGGGAGGAAAAAAATCCAGAACTACCCCCTGGCTCAGCTCACAAGCTCCACCAGTATTCTCTGGTTGTGCCTGCAAACTCCTAGAAACACACAAGCTAGCTAGGCAGACACAAACACACAAATGTGTGTGAATACTCCCCAGAGATTATCCCTTCTGAAAAGGGCATGTGTTGTACACCTGGAAATCCAAACACTAACTGCCAGCTTAAAACTTCAGAAAAATTGTATGGGTCAAAACACCTTAAAATAAAAGCAGGGAAATGAAAACACCAAGATTTAACACAAAGCTTTTTACCAAGAAAAAAAATATTTACAGAAACCAGAAAATAAGCAAAGAACCCATACAGAATAAGAAGGAAAAACGTAAAAAATGATCCATTTCATTACTGGTATGATTGAAGAGGTTACTAGAGACAAACATATAACCTTCAAAGGGAAAACTCACCCCTCACAAACCGTAGGAGGAAGCATCAGTTATGACAGGTGAAATGAAAGATGGAAATAAGGAGACACAAGAGGAAATGTGAACAGAAAATAGCATAGCTACACCAGCAATACCAAGGCACTCCCAAAACGCATCAAAGCAGAAAGCCACCAACCTGATGGGCTGCTGAGGAATCAATGGACACCTGAGGTCAAAAATTTGCAGAGAAATCAGAATCACGTCTTTGTAACAGGTCTTCTTCACAGAAGATTAATATATGCCTATAACTTTATTTCTTCATATACCTTGATATGATAAGGGAGATGCCAAAGAGATGATGTTGGAATCAAGATGATGAAATTACAGGAGAAATAGACACCGAGAATATATATAAAATACCATGAAAGTATGAAGGAATTTAATATAAAGGACTTGAGAAAGTGACAGAAGCAGGCATTTTATATACACTACCAAATTAAAATGTAAATACTATAACTATATTAACAGATGCAAAAAAAATCCTAGAAATTACAACTAAACCAGATTTTCTTCAGTGTAAGTCATTTTGCTTAGGTCAGACAAACTGGTCAGTAATGACATAGCAAAATCCATCAATAAATATATCTGACATTGAAAAACTGGAATGTTTGGGAATTTTACAGTGTGAAAAATTATTTTTAAAAAAAGAAAAGATGTAATACATAAATGCTACAGCACTATATGATTTAGAAGTAGGCCTAGGATCCTGAGTATGGTTCTCCTATATCCGTAAGTATGTATTCTCCTAATTCTGATCTCAGAAACAACCAAAGTGTAATTAATTCAGTAACAGACAACACAAATAAATAAGATTTAGAAAGATTTTCATATGAATTAGACTTACATAATTGATTCCGATGAAGTTAAGTGAATAAATGCTAAAGAAAAAGTTGTCTCAGCCCTTTTAGAAACTGAACAGCAAAGGAACGTTGGCTGGTAAATAATTTTTGGAAAATAGGAAATAAACTAATTTTGTTTAATAATTTTTAGAACTCATAGCCACAAGGTAGTGTGGTGAAGATCTTGTATCCATTTATTTAGGTACGGGCATCATTATATAAAAAAAAAGATTCCTACCCTTTTATTTCCCATTTGTCCCCAAAAGACAGAAAGTCTAATTTTTCTCAAGGCTTAAGCTACCAAATCAATTATAATTTCATAGTGCATTTTGAAAGCAGGAAAGCTAATTGCACTATTTCAATATATAAAAATATTTTACCTGTCTCCTTGTCAGAAGCACTCCAAACAGCAGATTAGGTCAAGATGCAATGCAACACTCCAAACTGCTTAGCTGTATGTCAGCCTGGTTAGAATAATCTTACCATGAAACAATTCCAAATGTAAAAAATTGAGTTTTATAAAAGATTTCTGGAGCTTGCCAGAGTTTCAGAGTAAAGGAGCTGGGGTTACTGGCTAGGTAAGAGGCTGAAGAGGAATGACCTTTACATGAAATCAAATTGATTGGTAAAACTTTTGCATATAAGTGGTGAAACAAGTCACTTGAGCTCTGTGCCTTTGTATGTCATGCAGACACCTAGGCAGAAATCACCTCCAAGTGGAATGAATGCCTGCCATTACAGTTTTCCCCACGTGATTTATAAATGCAATTGCCCTAGTGCTTAAAAAGGTACTTTTAAAGGCATTACCACTGCATGTGTTTAAAATGTCAGTTAAAAATAAGGAAAAAAGCAAAATATGAAACAGGCTGGGAACTGTTACAGACCTATTTTTATAGGCAGCCAAGATTCGTGTGATGTTAAATCTTACCTAATGTTATCATATCAGATGGCATTCAGGATATATAAACAAGCCCTTACTACCCCAACAGGTTTGATTCATACAAAAATTCAGTAACAAACTGGTAAAGAAAGCTTCTTTATATAAAAATACTACACCATCCAAAATGATTTAAAACACTGAAAATTTAGTCTGGTCCGTTTATTTAATTTCTTTAGAATGTGAAAAATATGCATTGCTTTAGAAAACAAAATGCTTAACGTGTATATACAACCAATCACCACTGGTCCATGATGTGTTACAGCCCAGCCCAGCACTCCAGCTACCAGCCTGCCCGATTATAAATAGGCTGCCAATCCAGACAGCAGCGGCAGCAGCAGCTGTCTCTCATCATTCTGCTTTCTCCCTCCATTTCTATTAGATTTCTAACACAATGTAGTGATTTCTGCATATTTCCTCCATACTCTGCATTAGGTGTGACAAGCACAAATACATTTGCTTTTAAGATTATTCACGATGAACACAATTCTCCACTAACCTGTTACTGTTTACCTGATTTGTATATGTGTACACACTAACTGGGCCTGCACATTTGCATTGTTTGATATAAAATGTTTAGCATTATAATTCAGCTGTCTTTAGAGAAACAAAGACTGCCTGTGCTACTAGTCACAAGTAAATAATATATGCATGCCTGAACACTGAAGCCTGTAGCAAAAGTCTCAAGATGGTCCAGTCTGTGCCTACATCATGCAAGCAACACAAATTATCCAACTCAGTGAGGTACTTCTTCAAATACCAACATACTGAAGAGCATACTTGGAAGTCTGCCAGATCATTTTTACACTACTTTATAATAATTTAAAATAGCTTATAATAATTACCATTTTGGAGTGATTATATAAAGGGTGGCTCTCAAACAATTCTTAATGCAAAAAATATAAGAAGTGATCTCTGCTTTTACATTTTCTTTCAAGAAGTCTTTGCACTGTTTCCACTTGAACAGTTAGTTTCTGTCCTTAGAAGTATTTTCTCTTGACTATAGAAAAATTACTTTGTCAGACAAGTATTAGTTTTATCTCATCTTGTTGACAAAACTGTATGTTCAGATACCACTCTATCACTACTATATTCTTGTAAGTTGTATTTTTAAGACAGAGTTCACAAGTGAAAACTTTCTTGAAGGGCTGTAAATGATTATAATGCTCCAAGTATTTGGGGATGCAGTCACAATTCTTCAACACACCCCTTGGCCAAAAAGTTCAGAGTCCAGTTGGTTTAGTGGCTATTTCAGTAAAGGCATATTATTTCTTTTTAATACACATATGTGTTATTACACAGTCTTTATTTCAGAATTTTCAGTGTGATCAATTTAAAGACTACATTTCCTACGGCACAGTTCCTCTAAAATACTGAGATAAACACGTACAATGCACCTTCTGGTGTTTAAAGTTCAAGAAAGCTGGAAGCAGATGCTCTCAGCAAAAGACATCAGAACAAAGACATTGATCAGGGTTAATCTTATGTCTTCCTTCTTTTAGAGCAACATGAGACAAAGTTGTTTGCTTCAGATTTTTGCAGACTGGATCCTACAGCTAGAGACAAAAGAGTGTTGTACCAATAAAAAAGAAACAAAAAGACCCAACTACCTGCACTCTTATCTCAATATTAACAAGATCATGCTGAACTATTTTCATACTGAATTTTCAGTAGCTGCCAAAGTTTTACCATGACTCTGGTATCAATATAGGTATCACAGACACGTAAAGAAATAATGAGCAGAACTTTTCATTTGTTCTTCAAGTTTTGTCCATATTAAAAAGTATAGATTCCTATTCCTGCTCAGGTCCTTACTGATACTACACAGAAACTCATTACTAATCTTTGCAAGCATAATACAAATTCTGAGGTTATACCTGTCTAAACCCATTGTATAGCACTGGAACACCAACAACATACTGGTTGGTTACTTTTCATCAGCTTGGGCTCCAGCAGAAACCATCTCATAATTCTTATTCTTACTCCTATTTTCTACTCTTCTGCAGATGAAAGCGTGAGGCCATTTAATCCCAAGTTTTGTCTATCAGCTTTTAAGACATCTGAAGCACTTGATTAGCTGAGGTGCTGCAAGATGTAACTGCTGCTGGTAATGTATTGAATGATTCTAGATATTTTTCCAGAAGAGTATCTGTCTAGGCACTTACAGGGTGCTGGTAATATGAGCAGCATACAGTTTATAGATACAGCAACAGAAGTTACAGAAGGAGGAAGAATAAGCAGGATTTTTTTTTTTTTTTTTTTTTTAAATAAAATCTAGCTCAGCTCCATAAAAGCATCTGAGAAGTGTGCTGTTAAATGGGACTTGAAGGTGGCCAATCTAAACACCTCTACAGGTGAGTCCTGGAAGGTCACAGGATGCATAGATGGTAACATGGAAGATGACATGGAAGCAACTGCCTAAGAAGTGACAGATGGATGTGTGGGAACATTAAAGAAGTGGAGCGAGTGGGGGAGAGACAGGAAACTCATCGAGGAACATAAGTAAGGAAGGGCAGAATTATATAGAACTTTGAAAGTACTCAAAAGAGCTCAAATCTGATGCAAATATGGGTGGTGAACAGTAGGGGGAATACAAAAATAAGAGTGACAATTAAATCAGCAAGCAGGAAGCATTATTTTAACAGCTACATGTTAGGAAGAGAAAAAAGTCTCTATTCCTTCTGTCATAATAGACATGTCTAGAACAGAGCTGAAGATAGTGCACTGTTTAAGACAAGGCATGAAATGAGGCTTGCTCATAGGGATTTTAGAAAAAAAGAAGCATGTCTTAAGATGCTAAGAAAGCAAGTACCATATTTATACCTGACCTAGATGACTACAACCAATGGAATGAACATGCTAAAAAAAAAAAAAATCTAAAAATTGCACACCTGAATAACAGAAACTGAACACTGTATTGTCTGTAGCAGAAAAAGAAAACTAAGAATAAGAGACAGAAAGAGGACAAGACATGAAACTTTGGCCCCACTGAAACAAGTATGAAAATGTACATCAGCTTCACTGCTATCTGGATTTTAAAAAATGAGATCATTCTGGCCATTTTTCAGCTGATGACATGGTATGGGACAAGCACTGTGTGAATAACTGCCCAATACTGGAAAGTGGACCTAGAGATATAATGGAGAAGCAGAATAAAATATAGTTTCTTAACATATTCATATTATAATGATCTCATGAAATAACTAGGGAAGAGTCAAAAAATTATAAAAGGAGCTAATTTTTTTTTGCCTTCTATCATCTGAATACCAAACCTCAGATACTTTATTTACATTCTAATTTTACAAGGACTACTCAGTTTAATTAACTCATTTTACCAATGTTTCAAAACAAACAGACCTGTATTTGTACCAGTGCAACAAAAGACTGAACACTGAAAAATTTTGCAAAATGTTTGCTCCACATTCTTTTCCAAAGAACAGGAGAGCCTAGCTATAGTTTTATACTCCATTACACCTGCTGCAATCTTTAGATTTCAAAGTTAAATAAAGACAAATTTTCCACAATGGTCCAAATGACTGTTTTCCATTTGCACAAGCTGAGTAGATACTTGAAATCCTGTACCTTCATGGAAGTCAGCAAGTCTTAACTTTGGAGATTTATTCCATTATTCCTCTCAAATATGAAATGGACAAACCCAGGCTGACTGCAAATAAAGTATATTTGAGAAAGAACTAAGGCCTACAAAAAGCAAAATTAACAATTTGTTCCACAATTTAAGAAAAACCAAACACTATTAAAAGCAGTTTTGCTTCGACAGCAGTTCCTGTGTTTGTGACACATGTATCAGAATCAATACAGCTGATCAGAAACTAAGGTTTTTTTTACACAACTAGTGTGCAACAGAAAAACTGGCAAAAAACTTAGCAAAAACGTTACTACATTAATTGCCGGGTTTAACTACTCTAGGAGACATTACTAATGGAGTGTTTCCAGGATTTTGCTTTTACTTTCACTTTTACATATGGACTAAATACCTAAGCTACACACTTGTTTTTCATTCCCAATATTCTAAGACAATTTTTCACAAATTCAGTGAATATTCAGCCCAAAGAGCACTTCAAGAACTGACTCCATTTTTAACTGACACCTTGCCAAAAGTGTCTGAGACTCATTTTTGGATGGGGAAAATTGACAGCAGGACCAGCAAAAGTGCTTAAGAACACACCCACTTCCACTATTGAACTGCATTTTAACATTAATCAAAGACATACACTACAATTCATACCTTACATATACCATTACATTATCATTAACAATAATAATTTTTAAATACTGAAAAAGTTCTGTCATTGGTGTAGTGATTAAAAGCATTATGAACACTGTCAACTTTATTCTATTTGGTATCTTTAAGAGTTAACTATCAATACTGTTCAGAATGACTGCAGGGAATGCTGCCCTGAAGGTTTTTTGCACAGGCTGTCCACGGTTGGAGCGTGTTTCTGAGTTCTTCTCTGGACTGCGTCCATTTCAAGATCTATAGTTTCATTTTCTCTGACAAGAGATAAATTTTTTATTTCAAAGATGAAAGGCAGCTTAGAGTTCAATTATTTTCCTTCTTAGTGATATTCAGAAAATACAAGCTTTTCATGAGATGCTTGATTCTGTACCAATTCAAGTGAACAGAAAATGTATTTACTGATGAGAATAAAATCTGGGGAGGTGCTGGAATATGTTACATATTGTACCAAATAATTAGTAACACCCAGAGAAAAACTCTTTGATACATTAATTGTATGATATAAATATTCTGGTCCATTTGACAGATTTAACTTTTTGTAAGCTATAAAAGTTAAATAAAAATTTCGCAAACTTTGATTGTTAAATGCTGCTGAATCCATCCACACAGAATTTATTCCATAAAATGTATGAATTTCTGCTTCATTTCAAGAAAAATTCAAACAAACTTTTAAAGTTGTTGTTCAATAACTTTGATCTATGTTTTCAATCTTGTCGCTTTATTCAACCTTTAAAAAGTAGGAAAATATTTGTTAAATATTTTTTTTTGGATCCAGAATTTCTCTTCATAAATTGAAATTAAGACTACTGTTTTTAACAACAAAATAGCCTGTCCTTATGTAAAATTAGCTAAGTAGTATAGTAAGGTATCCTTAGAATCAATTAGAAGTGAATATTCAATAGTGACCAATGACACAAGGGCAAGAAAGAGAGCATAAAACAACAGTGCTTGTGGCATCTAACCCTGTGAATGTTGTGACACAGGTATAGTGTATTTAGCACTCTCACCATATGCATCAACAGGGAAACTGGTCAGGCTTTCATGAAAAAAAAACTGAGTATCATTTTCTGTGCCATTTTTATTCTGATGTTGATGAGTGGTCTCGAGTACACTGAAATTTCCTGAACAAGCAGTGTAAATTGATGTGCAAGTTAGCCATTCCAAGCACTGCACCTACCAACCCACTACTTTTCTAAATTTATTTCACAAAAAATAAATCAGCCAATAGAACAGAGGATAATTCTGTTCCAGAACCACACCTGTTCACAATCTGATGTCATTGTAAACACCAACTTACTACACTGATTTTGAGATATGGTACAGGACTGAACTGGCACTCAACATCCAACCTGTCCCTTCCCTCTGTTGACAGGGCAGCAACCTGCAGAAATACCTAGACTACTTTAAGGCAGAGTCCTACCTGCAGAGCAGCCACCCACTCATTCTTTTTCTGTGCTTCCAACACGAAGCAAATAAATAAAATTCATTGCCTTCTAAGAGCTTCTCCAGAGCAAAGGAAAGCCATTATTAAAGAGAAACTGATAAACCAAAAACAAAGAACCAGTGGAAGGCATGTAAATCTCATTTATTTTTCCTGAAGAAGCTCAAAACTTTCTAAATAAGATTAAGTAAATATGTTAGAGTGAAGATCACCAGCAGTAGATCAGAATATATTTTCTTCCCTTCTACACTTCATTTTATAGCAAAATCAAGCATGAAAGTATGTTCCAGATTCACATGTGAAACTACTGAACACTAAGACCTTGTCCTAAATAGGTGTTTATATTTGTAGGCTCGTCTACACAGATGGTTCTCCACCTACACACATCTAGACGGTGTCCAGACACTACAGCATTATACCAAACCAATGGGATTATAACAGAATTTGCCCTTCCTTGTGTACGAGCAACCAAAGTAGCTTATAATAGTATTTTGTCCCTATTGCATATGAGACAATTTAATACTTCAAAGGACCACACAAACATTAACAAATTGATCTGGAAAGTCTTTTTTAAGTTAGTCTACAGAAGTAAATTTTACATTCTACAACTCTACATGTTGAAACAATTTTTGAGCTTTCATTTCATGCACTAGGGAATAAAATCTTCATTTTATGTGACTTCCAGCATAATTACTTCTAAATGAATTAGTTGAAGTGAGTAAGAAAACAGCAGAACAAGACAAAATAAGCCTATACCACAATATATTGCTTTTTCCTATTTGCAGCCTTCTTCATATGGCTGTGAATAAGCTCTCTCCATGTGCGAATCTGTCAAGTGTCTAAGTTTCAAGAGAATACATCTACAAACACTGCCACACAATTCCCCAGATTTGATATAGTATTAAATACACAAAATAAAAAATGCCGAAAGATTAATTTTGAAAGAAAACTACCCACTTTCAAAAGTCAGCAGTTTTTTGTTCCAGGTGGAATATGAATATTTATATCTAAAAGCGATGATGCCAGAAGCAAACATTCCAAACAGGATTACTGATGTGAGCATTTCACTTCAGCATCCTGAAGGACATCCCTCTAATAATTTTCCTAGCCCTCAGAACTATAAATTGCAGATTAGATGGCTATGTGTGAGAAAAACAATGAAAAATTAATCTCTCTTAGAACCATAAAATGTGCATTTAATGACTTATATCAGGCCATTTAATAATTGAATTTGCAGTAAATCAAGGGAACTGGGCAAGTTTGAGTTTTGTTGCTAACAGCTTTAAACACGTTTCTACCTTTGCCATACATTAACAAAGCTTTCTTGCTGGGCACTGAGGTTCAGGACAGCATAAACTTACCAATATGGCACTGACTGAAATCTGTTTCAAACCTGAGATCAATTGCTCAAGGATTGATTGATTCTGACAACTTTTAATGCATTATAATTGAAGACAAGACAACATTACATCCTACCCAAATCTCCACCAAAAAAATTTACATCAAGACATTATTTCTACCTAGGTTATGCCTTCTTTAAATTCAGCAGAAAGTAAAACTAGTTTGCTAGTCTTTTATGCCTTCTTTGAACTATCACCCTGTTGCAAGAAGCTTCAACCAGGTTGCAATTCCCCCAGTTTCATACCAATGCACGTTTGTTTGCAAAGTATGTGCTGTTAAAATGTTGCATCTGATAATGTTTAAATTTACAATTAGCTAAGAATTATTTTTAACTGCTTTTGTTGGGAGAGGAGCAGGGGTCCTGCAGAAGCCCTCTCTTTCTTCCCTTCCTTAAATTCACTATTTAAGTAATTCACTTGCATAAACATTGCTGCCTAGGGAAAAGGCTCTTATTTTCTTGCACACATTTTCCCTTGGAAGACCAGAATATTTTTGAAAGTTTTTCCACATATGGTTTTCCACCTATAAAGAATTTTAAAAAATATATAATCTTTAAAAAGATGTGATTTTATAAATTAGAAAACATAGCATTTATACATAGCTATATGCATAGCTATATGGACAGCAATGTGTTTCCATGTCCATGCCCATGTGTGTAGTATCAGATCACTTATATTCAATAGTAATGTAGCTCTTTGCATACTCGAGGTAGTTTGTAAACAGAAATTAACGTAGCTTCAGCTACTTAGTCACTTGAAATACTCTGAGCCATGTTTAATTGATCAGGGATCTGGCACAAGGCTTTTGTAAGTACATCCAGTGAATGACAGGAAAGTAGGAATTAGAATTCAGAGCAGTTCCTAACTTCCAGACTATGATGTTTTTTTTACCTACTCACTGAACAGAACGTGGTGCAAATGTGTTCTGTGAAGAGAGAATATGGTG
The DNA here is from genome assembly GCF_971803275.1 of Cyanistes caeruleus. Lineage (NCBI taxonomy): Eukaryota > Metazoa > Chordata > Aves > Passeriformes > Paridae > Cyanistes > Cyanistes caeruleus. The sequence continues at coordinate 30,562,900 of NC_141706.1, read as the reverse complement.
AAATAGTAAGGGGAAAATACAGATGGTAGACATCTTTTTCTCCTCCTCTTTTTTGTTTTAAACTTCATAATGAGAATGACCAAAACTGTAGCTCCCCCTTCCCCCCCACCTTCCTTTCATGAGTACCCTCATTTCCTTCCTCCTTCCAAGCAACTGAAAATCATCCTCTGAGCAGCTGGGGTGCTTTAGGGTGAACAACACAGATCAGCATATCATAAGTGTAATTAAATTTTAAACCAGGCTTTTAGGGGGCATTAGTTAAACAGAAAGCCCTTTGTATATTTATCACTTCAACAGCACCAGAAATCAAACTTTCAAATTTGCTTATGCCTGGTCTGAAGGTTTGCCACATTACAGAGCACCCATGTGCCCTTTCTGCACAGCCACAGCATGCCAACATGCCCTTTTTCACAGCATGTAGGGGAATACATCCTGCCTCTTTTTTACTAAAACTCTCTTGACTCCTTCTCAGTCAACTGTGCAAAATGTGGAAGCATTCGCAGATGGGATGAACACGCATGTAAGTTAGAGGAAAACACTGCAGATCTTATGTTATTTATTGTGCATCCTTAAATACAGACTGACAGCTGCCAGGTCACAGTTAAGCAAAATTCACATTTGAATCCACATTTCCAGTGAGCAGCCTAGTCAAGAATTAAATTATGTCACATAACATGTATATGTATAGAAGGAAATAGGACTCAGAATAAATGTTTACATGCAAGGGCCAACCCTGCTAGAGCAAGACAGTCCCAACAGATAATGTCACCCACAGGAACCAAAACAATCAGCAGCCACAGCTGGCCCAGCATGAATGTGCAGGTAGTGCACTATCAACACAGCAGAGACCAAAAGGAAAGGTTTGCTGGAAATCTGAAACAAGGCTAAAACTCACACTTCAAGCTGGACAGAAGGGCTTTGATTTCCACACCACCACATCCCTGAAGGTGAGCTAAGCACTTTGCATATTAATGCTGCAGTTCGCTAGTATGACTGGCATGCAGATTCAAGCTGAGGCGAGCAGGGATACTCTTGCTATATCCCAGTTACTGTCTTCTCGCAGGTAACAAAGTACCTACTATTTGCTGATAGGATTTCAGGCCCTAGCACAGATTGCTTTTGTGTTTTATACAGTAAATGGTTATGTCCTTCCCAGTTTTAGAACTTCCCTACCCTTCCAGATACAAAATGGAAAGAAATTACACAATACACACAATACAACAACTACAATGTTATTCACAAGTGGTCCATTAAAATATGAGTCAAAAAAAATACTGTCCAGTATTTAATGGAGACTCTGCTGCAACAGCTAAGGTGAGTTTCAAAGCATGACAAATTCAGTGAAAGTTTGGTGTGTGCATATGTATAGAAGTTTGTATAGAAATAGGACTGAAAACTTCTGAGATCTGGGTTAATTCTGCAATGAAAGTACACACCAAAAGAATGATTTTATTTCATTCATTAAACTTCATTAAACACAAGCAGCATTCCTACTGTTTCTACTGATTTCCCAGAGTTTGCATCTTTTCTTCTAGGATGGCATACATCTGTATTTTAAGGGCATAAGTCAGTCCTTTAACAGGTACTTGTATGAGATCATGTAGTTACTAGAGAGTTTTCAAATGCTTGAAATACTGAAGAACATTTCTAGGTTATTGAAGTTTTCATCTATTATTGTTTGTTCCTAAAGTAACGGCTTAAAAACTGACTGGTTATTACATACAGTGGTAAGCTGTGCCTTTCTGTAGTTACCTATTTTACCCGAAATCCCCAATTTCTGCAAACTTTACTAGCATTCAGTGTGACGGATTATGAAGCCACATGCTACCCCATCATCTTTCACTGTGTTACTTGGAGACTCTCTCTCCTTCTGTATAGCCTGCACAAGACTGTGTGTTCTGCAGTCAATTCACACATCTCACTGAACAGCGAGAGCACATATCTAGGCCCACAGCAGGGGGGTTAATTAACTGTGTAAGGGACAGAGCTGGCTCTGGAGTTATCTTTTACATGTATACAGAGAATAAACTGAGCTGACACTCAGGGGGAAATGCAGTAAGCTTTGCACTCCTCACGTTCTCATAAAACTACACTAATTTAAAAAAATAAATACAAGTTTAGCAGCAGCTCTAGATCATACCTGAGTAAGAAGAATCCCATCTGAAACACTGACAATGGAACACTCAGTTTAAGACTCTTTTCAGACTGGAATAAGACCTTGCAGATGGACAAATGAAAACATTTATCTCCTTGTCACAGCACCTGTTTAGATCTACTGCATTTAATAAAGGTTGGATGCACAGGAGAGAGGCATTGGTTGCTTACTTTCACACTAAGCTAGCAGACAATACAGTAACAAAAAATATTTGCACACAGCACCCTTCCTTTTGGTGCTAGTGCCAGCAGAGCTACAGCAATGTTAATGCCCTGAAAAAGTTTTAGAAAAAAAAACAACAGTGTTTTTAAAACACCTTCCTAAAGCACTGCAATGGACACAGCTGTCCATCCCAGGAAAATAAATTGTCAAATATACAAGTGAACATATTAAGACTGATGGCACATGCACTGACATCAGACAGGGATACTAAGTAAAACAAACGGAAAAACAACTTATACTTCCATTCAAATAAAGCAAGCCCAGTCAATCAATCCTTTTGGGAGACTGGCATCACTCTGTATTCATGAAGTACGTACGTGCTTTGAGCTGGGGGTTGTACTAGATGACCTCTGTAGCTCCCTTTGTACCTACAGATTTCAACTTACCACATCAAAACACCAATTTTGGTATCAGCCCAAAATGAACATTAGAAATATAAAACTTGCATTATATGCTCTTGAGTATACCCCAAGCCCGAACTTCTCCATCTTTTTCACTTTTCTGTCTCATAACAATCTTATTTCTTAGAGGCATAACTCACTTCCAAGAAGCATCCTACAGGAGTTTGTGTCTCCAGAGTCAAACTATGTGCTCTATTAACAGTGCACTTTGAGGAGGGTGAAACAGAACAAATATAAGCCTGGGTCAAAGGATGTAACAAAGCATGCCCCCACATAGTGAGCATCTCTGAGATGATCTAATTTGCGATATCTAGACTGTCTGACAATGGGAAGAACATTTTCTTCAAGTTTCTTTTTTCATTGTAGTGGTTGTGGTAGCTTGGTAGGGTAGAAAGGAATTTTTGGAGTGTTTTTAAGCACCATTATGTTAGTCTTTGTCATTTACAAATGACTTCTGGTTTGTCCAGGAACATCCTGACTGCATCAGCATGAAGCATGTTTAAAGTTTCACAGATGTCTTTCTTTCTTACCCACACCCTGCTATCATTTAAAGCAATTATGATGTGAAACTTGCAGGGAGCAGAGGAGCAGAAAATTCAGAAGCTGCCCTGCTTGGAAAAAGTAGAAGGCCTCTTCTAAGTGCCTGCCCTGAAAGGTAAATTTTAATTAAATCAGAATGCCTATATTCTCATGCTTTAGCATTATTTGAGTATCTTGAGCATTTTTTTAATAATCAAGGGAGAAATATCCTAAGAATAACTGTACCATATTAATCTAAAATGATGCTCTACACAACATTGGACTGAAGTTACCATCTAGAACTCTTGATTCTAGAAGTTATTTTGGTAAGCCATAATTCTAGCTTTCTGTTAGACACAGCTACACTTTGAAACATGAGTGCAGAGAAATTGTCTTCCTCAGTAGCTCAATCACTACTTAAATTTAAAGTCTAAAAGAAAAATCAAAGCCATCTCTGCTGTGGTAGTTTGACCATGGCTGGACACAGGTACCCACCAAAGCTGCTCTGTCAATCCCCTTGTCAGCTGAACAGGGGAGAGAGAAAATATAAAGAAAGTGTCATGGGTCAAGCAAAGGACAGGGAGAGATCACTCACCAATTACTGTCATGGGTAAAATTGACTCAACTTAAAGAAATTAAATTTAATTTACTACCAATGAAATCAGAGAAGGATAATGAAAAGCAAAATCAAATCTTAAAAACACTGTCCTCCTACCCCTTCCTCCTTCTCAGACTTAATTCTATTCCTGATTCTCTGTCTCCTTCTGCCTTGAGGAGCAGGGAGATGGGAATGGGGGTTATGGTCAGTCCATCACATGTAGTTTTTGCTGCTGCTTCCACAAGGGGAGGACTCCTTCCCCTGCTCCAGTGTGGGGTCCCTTCCACAGAAGACTGTTTCACAAATTTCTCCTTCCTACGGTGCATCACAAACTGCTCAGAGTAGGTCCCTTGCATGGGGTACAATCCTACAGGAATGCACTGCTCCAGCATAGATTCCCTGTGAGGTTACAAGTCCTGACAGCAAATCTGCTCCAGCACAGGCTCCCTTCTCCACAGGTACAAAGGTCCTGCCTGTGTGCAAGGCTTCTCGGGGTCCAGCAAGGGCTTCCCACAGGGTCACAGCCTTCTTTCAGGCCTCTGCTTGCTCTGATGTGGGCTTCTCCACAGGTAGATCCCTGCTCCACTGGATGCCTCCGTGGTCTGCACCAAGAACTTCAATGGAATTCTTGCTCCAACACCTGGGGCATCTTCTGCCCCTCCTTCTTCACTGACTTTGGAGTCCATAGATCTATTTCTCTCACACATTCAGCCAATGGCAGTCCATCTTGGAGCTGCCTGGAATTGTTTTATTGGATGAAGGGGAAACCTCCAGTAAATGCTCAGAGAAACCACCCCTGTAGCCTCCCTGCTACCAAAACCTTGCCATGCAAAACCAATACAACCCAGATGTCCCAAACAAATAGCTTTACTGTTATTTAAGCTGAATGAATGCTGAAGAACTTAAAAGGAAAAAAACTCCCTTGTTTCTATTCCAATTCACACATGAAAAACAACCCAACAATTTTTATCCAAGCTCAGAGTACAGGACAAATTCTCACTGTAGCTATGGCTGTGTAAGACCACTGAAAAGAAAAGAACTGCTAAAAACTCACATCCTCCTAGGCAGAATTTACCAGCTTCCTCCTTTTTTATAACTGGGCAGCAGAAGTGAGGATAGGCACAGTGGATCACCATTTAGGTCTGATTTTCTGTTGTCCATTAATTGTTTTATTCAAAGCCAGAAATTAAGCAATAAACAAGGATTTTGACTGTGTAAGATTTCAGACACCTCATTGCTTCCTGCTTGGACCTACTACAAATGATCTATATAAACCCTCAGGATTTGCAACATAAGCTCTCAAGCAGAACTTAAAAATTCTGTCTCCGACTAATTCAGTTTGAAATTTGCTTAACAAAAATCATAATGCTGTAAGAAATCAGGTTGCTCTCTGCTGTCAGCTTCCAAAAAGTCTTAGTTGTTCTTTGTATATACAACTCAAGTTACAGGAATTCAGTTCTTCAAAGAAGACTCAAGAACTACTTTAGATATCTTTTTGTGCTTCATCTTCATACTTAAACTGTTAGGTAATACTGAAAATAGTATCAATTGTGACAAACAAAACACAAAACTTCAACAGAAATTTTCCATATACATTTATAACAATCTCCATCCTCTATACTTCAGTTCCAGTCATTTGGGTGCACTGCTATTGTTGTGCCTGATTCATGCATAGGGCTACTGTGTGGATCATCTATTTCAGTGGGAAAAGCAAGAGAGACACAGCCTACCTTCCCTTCTGCCATTTAAGATCTGCAGGTATATTTACTGGATCTGCATCCCTGAAAAAGGGAGACTACCGAGCCACAGACTGGGTTTAAAGCTGTGATTACACAGCTGTTCGGTCCAGAATAAATACAGCTGTCAAATGAAAATGATTCCACCCTTTGTTTCAGTCCTTCCTTTCTGCTACTTCTCTTATGCCAAAGGCTGCGTTCATTAAGCTGCACACAGGCCAAGTGAGCAAAAGGGATCAAGCTGAAAAACTGGCACATGTCAGAGATAGTCTTTGGCGTAACTCTTTGACTCCAGTCACAGCACAGCAACACGAGCACTAGTTCCAGCACAAGGGAGGGGCTGAAGTCAGCAGCTAGACCAGGCAGGAGGACAGGTCACATCTTTCATGGCAGCTGTCCAATTTGAAGCATAATCAAAGTGACCATATAATCACAACCTACAAAATTGTAAGGTATGAGATACTAACTCAGTTTTGTCTCTGAAATACAGTGAATTAGATGCCTTGGAAGCACAGTGCTGGAACCACTGACTCCAGAGGAAGACAACATAAAGAAGTGCAATCTGACTTTCCTCATTTCTGCACAGTGCTTCAGTAACTCCACATAATGACACTACAAAGTGTTATCATCAGCCCAACCACAGGATGTTCTTAGGTATTTCTCAGCAACCTGCTTACAGTCTTTCAAGGACCATTAGGAAAAGACAAAAAAAATAGCGATTTTTAAAAAGCAAGCTTGGGGGGTATTTTCTGTATAAGTCAAGCATTAATTTAAAAAAGTAGGTACTTCTCTAGTCTGAGATACCCAAGGCCTGATACAAAAATAGAAAGTGCAAAAGCTTCTTAAAGAAACATTTATGTTCCATAATGGGCAACACAGACAGAGAATAACTCTTTCTATACCTTGTATACCACATATCAATTAAATGAGTTATGGAAATGCACTCAGCTCTACAAAATAAAATATTTCAAAACAGTCTGCATTTTTTAGGGCAGGCAAGGTAACAGAATGCACTGCGGGGAAAAAAGATACATTTAAGGATACTTTCTTAGTACTTTGTTTTCTAGAGAACTTAACTGGACTCTTTACCAAAATAGTTTATATACGAAAGTTAAATTACCTAAAGCCTTATAGTAAGCCATTTTTATTTCTTATCATACTACCTTTGCTACCCATCATCTTCACATCTTTCCCAGCACACTGAAAGCACAGGCCTTCTTTGGGGTCATTTCCCAGTTGCAAAACCACCACAGCATACAACAGTGCAAACAGGATACGGCACAAGCTGCATAGTCCTTTCAGCTGATGCATCCCTCCCTCTCTCCAAAGACTCTCCTCTTTGCTGACTTCCATAAATAGTAAAAGGGCTGCAAAAAGGTCTTCATCTTCAGTGAAAAGGAATAGTACAGGCAGGGACAATGTAAACACGTGGCACAGTTGGGCAGCTTCCCTTAAAAGCAGGTATGAAAGCAGAAATGGACACTGGGAAAGACCAAGCAAATAGAAACTAGATGGGCAAACAGAATGGCAACTGCTCTGAAGAGCTGAGAGTGCACTTGGGTATAACTGCTCTTACAATCCAAACCCAAGCACCAGAGGCAAAACTTTGTCTTCTGGTATCAATCAGCACCTTATGTCATGACTTTTTTCAATAATGGAGAGGAGGCTACAGTCAGGATACAAATGCTGCCCACCAAACACCAGTAAGGCAGACAAAGACCACGTGAGAACAGGCCAAGCTCCTACAAAAGCTTCAACTCAAAGTACACATACCCCAATACCCAAACCTATTGATAAGAAAAAAGATCCAGTGGCAACACTACGCTTAGTGAAAACTTTCTCCTCAAAGCTAGCTGCTAATGGTCCTGCTTTCCTCACTTTTGGTTCAGACACACTCCTACCTCTGTTCTGGCCCAAGCTAATTAGATTCATCTCTCAGCCTGACACAGCAGCAGCTACTAAGTCTTAGTTTACAGTTTACTAAGTGAGCCCAGGATTATTATAGCACCCAGCATTTCTGCATGGCCTAGAATGAAATTTAACTTTGTTAGAAAATTTAACTTTATAGAAATTTATACAATTAATTTTCAAAATATTAGGTGGGGAGGGAGGAGTCAAGGGATCTGTTTGCAGAGATTTATTGGCTATCCCAACCTGTTCAAGAGAGCATGGACATTCTATCCTGTGGGTTGTGGGTAAAACGTAATGAAAATGCCCAAACAAACAAGAAAATACCACCATCACATGCATCGAAGCGGGGTAGATCTTTAATCAACAACTGATTTCTCCTTTCATATAGAAGTTTATGAGACACAGTGTAATCAGTAAGTCAAACCCTGCCTTTTTAAGGAAGGGACTTAAACTAAAAAGATCTTAGACCATTTAATATGGGTTCATACATGTAACTAAACACAGAAAAACCTCTAGGACCGTAAGCGCTAAGATGAACTTTTTGTCTCAGCATTTTCTAGTCCTAATCAGCATTTTGCAAGAGCAGATCATTAATATTTTAAAGACAAATAAAGGATGTAATGAAATTTTGGAGACATCTGACCCACTAAAATATTTTTGAAAGCTAAGGCTCAAAATGACTGTATGTGTGTCAGTTAAGTGGGTCTCCTGCTAACTCAGGAGAGGTCAGAAGGGAAGCTAACTATCTGCTAAATGCCGTCATACACATGGTGTTTAAAATACACTATTCTAAACAGAGAAATCTAAAAGCTAGCAAAACAGACACCATTCAAGATAACTAAGTGAATTATGAAGGTGAAGAATATTCCATCATCTGCAAAGCTTCAAATGATCAGCAATTTTCATTCAAGAAACCTTTGAATAACTTGGAACCCACAAAGATTATTCTCAGAAGTACATCAATTTTAGTTCCATGTAGCTAAAACCAAATGATGTAAACCCACTATGAAATGATGGAATAAAGTGTTTACATCACTTAATACAGTAAAAGGAGATAAGCAGGATAAAGAAAGAGGAAAGGGCAAAACCTGTTTATTTACCCTTTACTTTCTAAAAAGTGCTACCTAAATTACTTCATATGCACCATGCAGCAATGCCAGTGCTTTCAGAGCAGACCTGACTATTGTAGGGGATGTACAAATCTATCAAATACAAATTCTTGTTCTAAAGGAATTTAGTTTAAAAGTGGCACTTCCATCCAAAACTAAAAGGCAGAATAAAAGAAATGCAGAATTTCAAATTGGAAACTTTGGTCTAGAGCGTGAGGATTGGAACCGTGTCTTGCTATTCAAATATAAACCCAAGCATATCATACATGGACTTAAATCTACCACTGCCACATTGCAGTCCAAGGTGATTTTACCATAAACAGCGACACTATATTAATGTCTCATACAGTGTTACACCTCTGCTGCAGGGTCTTCCTACATAAAACTTTGATTATTACCTGCAGTCTTAAAAGAAAAAGGAAGGTTTAGGGATACAGAACTTGATATATTTTTATACTACCATAATGCACCTTTCTACAGCAAATGATATAAATAATGCATTTGGCATTTACTACAAAGACACAACAAAACCATCAGCTGTGTTGTTACCTGGTTTACTCAGGAAAATGTATTGTAGAGCATCAGTAAGGTACACCCAAGGTAGTACAGCTGTTTCCAAAAATGTTTGGCTACTTATTTCCTTTCTTCTAAGTACTCTGATTTTATAACTAATATTACACATAGCAATTTTGGGGTTCACAATAAAAACAAAAAGCCTGTTCGCAGATCCATCTAGCTGGCAAGCTAGTTTGCCCAACAGACCATTTTGCTTGTCTGCTGTTGGTGAGACCACTTGACTTCCTTCAGCACCCAGAGACATTTGCATTCTAAGTGTCAATTTCTGTGGGTTCTTGAAGTTTTCTCTCTATAGCTCTCCATGTAAGTGGGATTTAAAGGCCTTCTGATTGCTAGTCTAAGAAGAAGACTAGATGAAAAGCTGAAGAATAAAAATGGCATCATATCAGTGCTTACTGAATTCTAGCCATAGGATTTATTAGATTTTAAAATCTGAAGTGACACTCACTGAGGGCCTGACCTGATGCTCCTGTTAGCAGGAGACACACATAGCTCTAAACAAAAGGTTGTAGAGAATACTCAAGAACACAAATTGATCTGCAAATCCATAATTCCCACATTTCATAACTAAAAGCCCTCTCCAAAAGATCTTTCCACTACCAGATCAAAACTGAATTTATAGTATCTGCATTTCTCATTTAACTAAACTGTATTTTGCTCAAAAATTAAGACCTTTGCAGAAATATCATTCTTGATTTTTGAAACTGTCAGAAACAAAGCTGTGTAACTACTTGAATGCATTTAATTTGAGAGAAATTACTGGGTCTCTCATCAATTCTCTGCAACTGCTATAAATTCCAAATCTATTTTGTGATAGTAAGTCTCAGTGAATATTTGAAGGTAATTAATATACTAACATACTAATAAACTAAGGATCCAAGTTTCAAACAGAACAGTACCTTTAGGCTACAAAACTTTAACTGCCCAGCAGACAAATATTCAGAGCTTCGTGTACTAGGATGCTATAAACTGCTTTCTCCAAATTATTTACTTGGAGAATGGGATACATCTGTTTCTTGAGATATATGACAAAATTTAGAATGCGTTGGAGAACCCAAGAGCCTAATTTTGTCTAAGTTGATTGCTGAAGCATTTATTACTAGACCAAAGGTGTGTGTGGAGCTTTTGATGCTAGAAAGCTGCTGACAATCATGCACTTCCAGAGCACTCTAGGCTGGCCACAACTCTAAAGAACCAACCGCTGCTCTGAAAAACTGCCATACTAGACTGAAAATGAAGCAATTTATAAAGAGAGTGAATGGATATGGAGCAAGACTCCACAGGCTTAAATGCTGCCAAGTATTCAAATTTTCAGAAGTCTAAAATAAAAGGATAGTCACTTGCTGTTCTGCAGAACATCAGGCAGCTCTAAAGCATATATCTCAAAAATTCATATCACGTATTATAGTTCCGATGTAATTTTTTTGTTTTCAAAGGAAAAATAAAATAAACAAGTTCTGCCTTCTACAAACAGTACAATCACTGAGGTTTTTCTCATTGAGTAAGGAGAAAACCGGCTCATTTCTCTTTGCTACACAGGGCAGTCTGGGTTCAACTCTTTAACACACTAATGGCCATTTACTATTGACACATTGCCAACATTTTACTGAGGAAACTTTGAGGAAGAAAAGGCAGGGGGGGAAAAACAGTAATTATAACTTCTTAACTGTTTCTAACTTACCTCACCTAACTCTGGAGGGAGGGACAAAGAAGATATGCTCATCAGAACTCAAGGGCTTTCTCCCTACTAGCTTTTAAAAGTCTACCGTAAGAAGACATTTAAATTAAAAAGAGACAGAATAGAACAAGAGTTCTTTTCCATAGAACACATCAGATAAACTCTGTAGGGAAACTGAGTAGTGAACTGAAGCCTAATCTTCCTCGTAGTTTTTTATAGTCAGTAGAGTGAGAGTTGCCTTCACAAAACCAACACAGAATGGTTAAAACTTAGGTTCCCTTGAATTGCCTCCTGGTGGTGTCTCCACCACTCTATTGATCCCCCACATTTGGACTTCATTTCAGCAAAATTTCCATCAAATTCTGCAGTCACCATAGTCTAAATCAACCTGTCACATTACTGTTAGTGGGGAAAATTGAAGAAGACCCCTTGCACTTCACTACCAGTTTTGACAGACTTCGGACAAAGGAAGAGATAAAGAGAAGCTCAAAGAATAATGGACCTACTTAAAACAAAAACAAAACCACATCAAGAAAACTTACATTTTGTGTGGCCACCACCTATCTTCCCTGACACTATGTCAAATGTCTCTGCTATCTTGCAATCTAACAGCAGGGGAAAAGTCACTCTAAAGAGATTATACACTTTCTGGAGTTTCTGAAGGACAGAACAAGTACTTGAAAAGTTAGCACAGAAGTGAACAGAATACTGAAAGTGACTCTATATAATGACCAGAAATAGGTGAATTCACATTGACTTGGCCCATATTTGAAGAAAATAAAACATTCTGAATTTCATGAACAGAAAATGTGTACCAGATTATCACTTCAGTGAACATCAAGGTTTTCTAAGGATGAAGACTGCATTCTCTGCCTCCAACAGTGCCAATATAGAAAAGAAAGCACAGACTTCATCAAACTCTGTGAAGAGCATTTTAACCTTTTAATACTTCAGGTTTGTTCACCCTTTAAGCCCTTCAAGAATATCACAGTCTCCACAATAAAATGAGGAATAAAAATCCGTAGTGAGAATAATAAGGACAGACAACATTTAGTTAGAAAAGTGAAACCCCAAAAAATCTTTATAGAAAGTTTGGCCCACTCACACTTCCCTAATATGCCATCTCTCTAAATCACTTCCAGAAAGGTATATTTCCTCTTTATTTGTCCATCACAAAGGACATTTAGTCCACCTGTAAAAGCCATTACAGTTAACAGAAAACAATTCCAAACTAGCATTATAGAAGCAATGCAACGTTATCACATTCATCTCAGTCTTTTTCAAACCTATTCACCAAAAGTTGAACTGAGTGGTTCCTCAATGCGTTATGAGGGTGTAACACATGACCCATAAGCAGGAAAACAGCACCTAATACTGTCTACCCAACTCAGTCTTGTTCTTGGTGTAGTACCAACAAAGAAGATAATATTTAGTAATAAAAGTATTTTAGCCCATGGCTGTACTACAGTCAGTAACTCACAGCACAAACAACATCACATTTCAGGAAGTGGCTTATTATCGAATCAAGTACCAGGCAGCAGAAAGCAAACAGCAGAGACAAGCTTTTGCCTGTATTCTAAACATTGGACACACTGTCTTTCTCTCTTCTCCTTTCCAAAACTCAACACACTTCAGAAAAGCTGGGGAGCAAATAATTCTGATAGCAACCAAAGATCCATAAGGCTCTGAAAAGCAGATCTCTGGATTTGATTCCTTTTCTAACTTGTAATAAATCAAAATACTGTTTCTGTGGCTGTGAGGTTGTTCCACTGAGGCATGCAGAACAGAGCAGAATGAACTACTTTAATCTGTTTTAACTTATAAAAATTCATTAGTAGATTTAATCCCTTTTCCCAGCATCCAACTAAGAGGCATTTAAGGGTGCTATACAAAACAGCCTAAATCCCAGTCATCATCATCTAATGCTTCGCTTGTCTTCCCTTCAAGTATAAAAGGGAAAAGGGAATAGTAGGCCTTGAAATAACCACTGATGTGTGAGGTTATCTGGCAAGTCAAAACATGCAGGAGCATCTAATAACCAACTCTCTCCATCAGTAGGGGATTTTCAAGGAAATACTGTCATTTAATTGCCCATTTTCTATCTACAATGTTGATTTTCAAGCAAAGCAGGCTATTTTGGAGCTATGCCCTGGCTTATATGAAGATGAAAGATGTATCCAAATAGGTTCAATTAAAAAAGTTCTCCAGCTGCCTCCAAATCTGGCTTAAATACAACACGAACTCAAAAATTAAAAGTTGATCTGGAAAATCAGTGCTGAGGGAAGAGTAGCAGGGCGGAGGTGTGGCAAGTTTTTCTTCTGTTTAATGACATCACAAAATGGTCACTTACATTTCCTAAATTGAGTTACTCCAATGTTAATTTTTGCATATGTAATATACATTAAGTTCACAAACCAACAGTGAGAAGTCTAGGTGGAGTTCCATTAAGAGAAGAATGGGAAATCCAAGTTTACATGCCAGTATGGGTTTAATCATGATTTAAGCTTTATAAAAGGTCTGAGACAGCTTAGCAATATTTCAGTCATATACAAATGATCATAACGTCAGTTTTTCAAGAGAATTTGGGGCAAAGGAGGCAGCAGGGAGAGATGCATCCACTCTGCCTATCTACAATCATCTGTGCAACATCCAAAATTTGCTTCAGACAGTATATCTTGAGAATATGGAAAATGATAACTTAATGAGAAGCCATTATATTCACATTTTCACACAATATTTGGATGCAAATTAAATAAATACCAAGGATAAAAATAGCAAGCTTATGCAGATTTTTCAAATATTCACCTCTAAACAGGTGCTGTTCACACCGATCAGAGGGTTCAAAAGGATCTGACAATTCACTGAGGCAGTTAACTTACTTTTCCTTGTGTCCAGATAGACCAGTATCTTTTTGACAGGAAAAAATTACTGACTACTTCAAACCATCTAAGAAAGATTCTACAAACAGGTTTTTCTCATGTATTTTACAACTGCTTTATAAACAGTTGGCATAAATGGATGCATGCAGTTACATGCAAATTAGCATATCTTTATCATTCAAGCCATTTACTTAAAAAAGATCAGTGTTTAGTAATATGTACAGTTCCAGATAAACAACTGGAACTGAAATTAAGTATCACCTGCCTCAAGCTATTAGAAACAAAATGTTCATGTGGCATATTTGCAGGCTTGATCCATTACTGACGGAATAACTGGCATTTTAATATGCCCTCGATAAATTGTGGAGAAAGGAGGTATCACAAACTCCAGACAAAACTGGCAGGAGTAAGCAGTGACTTTATTATTTATTTCCAGATTTCTAGTCCTAAGTTCTGATGGTGTTCATCAGGTATATCTACAACACACAGGCATACCTTGCCTACCTTCTTATGCACAAGCATGAAGTGCTCTTTCCTAGCAGTTAACTGTACCCGGTTTCCCTCCTGCTCTCTAGCTTTCTTGAGCTTACGTTCCTCTCACCAAAATACTGCTGCTTCTCTTTACAGAATATGATGGAACATGTTTCAGGTACAATTTGCTGATAATGTGCACAAAAAGCCTGCATAAAAATTCACCTTCACTATGATTGACATCTGTTCAAGAAGAACAGTCTCATAGGATGAATTTATGCACATTACCAATCTTTTCATTACTAAGTTATGGTACCTGTAATAAATATAGCAACAGTAATGCTTAAAAGCTATTCCTGACAATTTCTGGAAACTTAAATAACAAGTTTCCTTTGTCAATCTAATTCTCATGTTTACTTTTATTCAACTATACAAAACTACGGTTAAATTACTCTGCCATTTTTTATATCTATCCCAAATCCCCTTTCTAATTACTTGCTATTTAGTGGCAAGGTTAAAAGGACTCTCACCCTGAACATACAGGACTTAGAATAACCTCATATATCTCAATGTGCTCTAAACTCTAAATCTAAGCAAAATTCACTAGATTTGCCTATTCATAATACTAAACTTGTTTTTATGGTGTGCATTTTTTCTAATTATATTCCACAGTTTCAACTGCTCTTCACAATAAAGAATGTTAGAAGTTTTTCCCCCTATGAAAAAATCAAACCACAGGTATCTTCAAATAGCATATATTTGCTGGCAACTATTTTTGATTACTTTTTCCTGCATATATACAGTTCTTCAGAAATCAAAATAACAAAGGGATTCACTTTATTATTTCCATGTGAAGAGGAAATACATTAGAATAAAAGTCTAGTTTTTACAACACTACTCAAAGATTCAATGAATTTCACTGCAACTACAGAAAGAGACATTTCCATTTTATTTACAAATATAAGGGAAAGAACTATGTGATTTCTTTTGTATGTGCTTATCATCATCATCATCATCCTTTTATCACCGAGTCAAAAGACTATTTCTGTAAGCTTTCTTTCACATTTAAGACAGAATATTGCTCTAACTTTTCCAGGAGTTTGTGATAAGGACACATCCTCTTTCTCTGACACAATATTGCTAAAAAAACCCACATTCTTTTTCTGCCCAGATGACCTCTTTCTTGTCTTTGAAATAAAGCACTATTACAATACATACTCAATCATGATATATCTGTAAGATAATCTGTAAGTTTGTTTTGGTTTTTTTTTAATTAACTATGGGGAATAAGAGGCAGAAGTAAAGGTACAACTTCAAGATTACATCCCTCCCTCCTTTATGCTAGCCCTTCTCTACCCTCAGCTTTCACCAGTGTCACTGGTAACAATTTCCACCCCACCTCCCCAAATCAATTAAAAAAAAAGTATACACTAATAAACTTCCTCATGGAAAAATTAAAAAAATACAGTTTTTGTATTGTAAAGAGTGTATTTAACCCAGACAAAAGCTGAGTAGTGTGAAGTAATTGTGGGTAAAATTTCTACAAATCAGAATACCAAGAGAAGACACTATAGTAGAATAAAAAGCGCTAAGACTGTGACTTTCTTCCAAAGATGTGAAAACACAGAAAAAAACAGTGCTCCAAAGTAACAGAATTAATTCACATTTACAACCTAACCATAGATTTGGCAATTACAACTGCTCTGAAAATGTTACTCTTGACTTCTTTTTGTTGAAGAGGGGTGTGGGGAAAGTAAGCGGAAACCATTTTTAAACCAATGCGTTCAGAGTTTCCAGACTGCAGCTGTCACATTTATAGCTGAGGAGCAAGACTATTAAACTGCATTCCCCTTATAGCCCATAGATTAGAAAAGAAGTAAGCATAGTTTAGAACTCTGTGAAAGTAATACAAAGAGACTAGCAGAAGAGAAATCTGTTAGTCTGAAGAATTCGAGCTTACTGCCTTTCAAATGCAAGTTATCTTCGAGTAACTTTTTGCAGTTTTCCTTTCAAGTGTTAGCACACTCAGTATACATTGCTCCATCGTCTCTCAGGTGTAACAAATCAAAGCCTTTCTTTTCACCTCTGACATTTTCAAAAAACTTATGAATACATGACATACCTTACGCTGTAAGAGTTCAACCCTGCAACAGCTAACAATTTTTTTAGGTTTAAGCCTACACACTGTACAGCCTACTTGCTTTCTTTTTGTCCTTTGCCAGATCTCCTCAATTTCACAAACTTCTGAACAGAAACTGTCATTATTAATTCTCAGCAAGACACCTAAGCCACTATGAATCACTGCAGCGACTGGCAGCAAGTGTTGGCACTACTCTCACAATGCTTCAGAAACAGAGGGAAGTCCTAAAGCAACTAAAAGCTTTCAGCTAAACCTACCGCTGACTGGGTTCTTGCACAAGTCTTCATCCAACTTCATTAAATAAGAGAGCAAAGAAAAAGCATTCATTAGGATGACATAACATTTCACAAGCCAGAAATATTTCATTACTCTGCCTCTCTAACATCAGCATCTCAGCTCCATGTCTCCAAGTAGGGACACCACACAGGCTGGAACTTAAGTTTCTCAAACTCCATTAAAAGCTTATCAAACAGTGATCATTATGAATCTTATAACTGTTTATAGTGGAGCTGGGCCCTCAGAGTTTATTCATTGGGTATCATCAGAACTACTTGGCTCTAAACAAGATTGCACATGTTGCACCCCTTCTTAACACAAGGACTGCACGATGTAAACCATTATATTTACTGTGCAAAATTGCATATTTCTCCATGCTGTGTGAAAATCAAATACTGATTTATATTCTACCCATAAAGCAGTTGATAATAATGATTTTTCCTGAAGAGAAGTGAGAGTGAAAACAGAAAAAAGGGCTTTGTTGTAGTCACCTCAGTCGAGGTGCTGTTCAACTTCATTGCTAAACCACAGATTTCTGTACAACAGATTCCTGCAAATAAAGAGGGAGTGAGCACTTCTCTGCACAGGGAAGTTGTAGCTCTTTTCCCAGAACATTCATTTACCATGATCATTGAATTTTAGCAGTCATACTACTTTAACAACATTATCATCTGGAACACTGGTAGCTTTGCAGTCCAGTGGTAGAGATAACAAAACATTTAAACTTCAACAATCGTAGAGAAGTTCACGGTTGTTCTGATAATCAAACCCACAAAAATACAAAGAAGCAAACTATGTGACTTCATATGGACTGTATTCACTGTGTGGTAGAAGTAAAATCAAAACTTTTTCAACATCTTTTGGAAACTTAACCCATGTTCATCCCATGAACAAGTGGGCTTTAGCACTTTGAATTCAATAGGAAAGATATAGCTCCATTACTAGTGATGCATAATTAAAAAAAAATGTTAGTATAGACTATTCTGCAGCATAACGTCAGAGAATTATAAATACAAGTTTAAAAGTTATGGTAGGATGTATTTGCTTTCTCACATTCCACTCAGTGTCTCACTGCCTGTCCATGCTCATCATGTGAACTGGTAGTCAATACAGCTTGCTTCATGGCATCAAGACAAGCTCATTTTGAAATTACCATGGGCATCCAGAGCTTACCAGAGAATCCTGAAACAGCTTGCTGTGAGACATAGCCACATGCAGAGGCTCATGCTGGTTTTAGAGAATAAATCATCTTCAAGAGAGGCATGCTATCACATCAGCGAAACCTCAGTTTTTGTTGAACTACTGTTCTCATTAAAAAATCATTTTCCTTATTATACTTACATGTTTCATCCTAGATTCATTGTTCCCCTATTAAAGCATACTATAATTTTTTCAGTAAACAAAATTTCTAGATAAATGTTAATCACTGTCTGGCCATTTTTGTAGGGATAGTAATGCTCAAAACAGACCACATGCAGCTAGTAACAGATGAATTGAGGTATCTAGTTGAGGTATCTAGTTGTGACACTCATGCATTTTACCAATGCTCTAAAATTTTTCCCTCTTCAAAGGTCTAATCTATTGATGTAATTTGGATCCATTATTGACATATTAAGCAATACAATTAAGGGATTGATTAAGTCAGTTAACTAGGGAGGGGATGGTGTGGTGTATGAGGGGCTTGTGCATGTGTTGCTCTTTTATGTTTTTAAAAACAAAAGTGAGAACAAGTTTTGGAGATATCTCAATATTACATATTTTTCTTCTTGTTATTCACAAGGCCCCTGCTCAAGTTCAACAATCTTTCTATTAAGCATTCAGTTGTAATTATTACTCATACTTTAGAGCTGTCAAACAGAATTCCTACCAAATGGGAAACATAAGACAATTGTGGTGTAATTTCTCATGGTAAAAGCATCCAACTAATTTTCAAATTGTCTATTAAATACTCATAACTGACATATATTTAGTTGGTCTTGACACTAAGAAAAATTCCAGCATACTCACCCATATACACAGTGTGGGCCTACTAAGTCAAAATCTAAACATTTGCCTAAACCAGAATGGTTGAGTTTAAAAGTTTCAAGATAATAATGAAAAAGTGACAAAATTTATTAATTTTTCCATAACCCTTAATATAAAATGTTAGTTTCAGCACAAGAAAAATTGCTATAGCTTCCACTGATTAAACTAGTTTCTTGTTTGATAGACTTACAATAACTCATCCTATCCTTTGTTGAGAAATACAATAAAAATCAAAAACGTCTGGTTGCCCACGCTTATTTTTGCACTTAAAGATTTAGCAGCTCTCTTGGAAGCTAGGAAAAGAGACATCTTTAGAATGCAGTGTTAAAAATACATCTCTGTTTCCCTACCTGTTTCTCACTCAGAGCTGTGATTTTGGCTTGAAGTTCATGAAGTTGTTTCTTCAAATCAGCGTTCTGATTAGAAAGAAAAAATATCTGTGAGAAAGATATTCCATTTGTTAACAAAGAGTAGTAGCAGGAAGGTGGGTTTTTTTGTTTTGTTGTTGCATAGTGTACTACAAATACAGCACCTCTGGATGTACAGCCAATAAAATTGAAATGGCTCAACAAAGCCTTATTTAAGTCACTGAGTACAACAATAATCAGAGGACCTTTCTAGCACTCAGAGAGATAGACCAGTTTGGAAAGAAGATTTCACAGAAACATCCATTAGTGCTTGTCACATTATAAAGCATATTTGTACATTTCATCAAGTTTACAAAATAAACAACAAAAGTTTGTTAATATGCAATAGAACAGTATTATGCTGCATATAACAGTACGCTATGGTATGTTATCTAAAACATTCTCACCTATGCTACTTATGCAAAGATATTTACACTTAACTGTGTAGAGTATCAAGCATATCTATTAAATCTTAATTGACACAGGTATCAATTGAAGGCAAACATACATAAGTCCTTATTCCCATGTATGCTTATGCCTTAGATTGTGTTAAAGATAATTACATTTGCCTTGACACATCATTCATATAAGCACTTGGCTTACAGTAGCACTTTTCTAAGTTTCAGATTTTAAAGCCATAAGCAAACTAGAAAGATGCAGACAGAAAACAATTTTTACCAGGACTTTTTCTTTTCTACTGAAATTAAAAAAAAAGATTAAAGAAACATCTGTCCTTAGTTAAAAACCTGAGAAGCTCTGCAGAAATGTGACAGGGAATCAAGTTTTCCTTAATTTTTCTCCTTTCCCACTTTTTTTGTTCTCATTTATGTTGCAAAGTTTTTATACTAGATTATGCAGGTTTAGTCTGCTAAGCAGAAATAAAAAAACATAAAACTAATATCATCACAGGTATTTCATGCACACTCCCTATTTTTATATTCCTCCAATTTTGAAATGCATTTTGATCTCAGCTTGCAGATAGTCTCTGATTCCAGCAAAACCAGATATTGACCAGTCCTCCTCCCTTCTTCTAGATTCTACTTAATAATCTGGGATAAAAGTGCTTTAAGAACATTGGAAAAGGGACCAGATTTTACTTTTCCTGACTCTAGGAACTCTGCATGGCTGATTGCAGCATGATCTCACTTTCAGCAAACATGAACTGAAAGTGAACTGCTCTGCAGACTAATTGTTAGCAGACCTGACCAGCGAATAAGAGCAGCAGATCTTACCCAAATCCCATCAGAATAAGAACGTTCAAAAAAACCAGATTTTCCAATACACCCTACTTAACCCTCCCTGTCAGAGGTTTAACTACCTGAGTGTTATTAAAAGCTGTCTTCTCGCTTTACTGAGCTTAGAAAAAAATGTACATTCAGAAAATTACAGGATATTTACCATTGTGTGGGGATGGAAACTCTTAACAGCAAGCCTCAAGTGAGCGGCCTTTATCCCTCTACTCAACATTTCAGACTGGTTTGAGAGCTCCAAAGAACTCCCCATCCAGCATCCAGGAGTGTTTAACTGCTGTACAAGAAAACCCAGGGACCTTACACAGGCACTGGAAGAGGGATGACTTCTGCTGTCTATGCAGGGGGAGTCCAGTTATCCAACATCAGTAACTCTGAAACTTCCCAAGGCCAAGTGTCCATTCCATGGACAATACAGGGCTGGTAAGACACCAAGACTGGCAATCTGAACACAACCTGAAGCTATACTGATTGGGCAAAATTTGTTGGACAGAATATTCTCTCTCTTCTTGTACTATGAACCTTCTGATACTCCAAAAAGGAAAAAAAGTTATTGCAAATAACAGCAAGTTTAAAAGAGAGCAGTTTCCAATAGAATCAGAAACTTACTGCTCACCTGAACTGCACTGTAGCCCAGAAAAGTCCCTTGATTTAAACTATTAAGAATTTATATGAGGAAAAAAACTCCATAACAGCAAGAATTTTGCTTTTCTTTTAAATAACCCAACAGTCATTGTTCAAAAACTTATGAAAAAGTTTTCTTCTAACACTGTGTTAGCAAGGAAAAAGGTGATCCAGAAATATCTAAAACCCTCAAGTTCCATGCACTGTTTCCTGCATTTTTAAGGGAAATGGTCCAACATAAAAATAAATAGTTACCTGTGGATCTTGCTTCATTTGGGCAACCAGTTTCTAGAAAGAAAAAAAATGCAACAATACAATGAAGATTTTCATTATCAATCTTGTTGAACAATTTAAAATTCAGTATTTTTTCAGAACCTTTGTAAAAGCAAAATATTTACTTTACAGCATTTCAAGAGCAAAGCCTGGAGTCCAGTATTATAACATTTTAAAACCCATTCTTATTAATACAGCAAAAGTACTGTATTAAGCCATCACTTGCTCCTCCTAAACAGCTCTTGAACAAGTGCTGCTTTTTAAGGACAATTTAAGCCAGCTGGGTAAGATAATCTAATAGCTGTATCTCTCTAGAACTGCTGCCCTCTTTGCTTGCAGTCACAAGAAACACAAACCACAGATAACCGCTGCAGGCACAAAAGCTGTTTGTATATTCAAGGGCAGAATGTTTCAAGTACTAAAGCTCTGCCTGTGTGTTGGCTTGGCTGGTACCAGATGGAAGACCCATGTTCGGAAGTATCTTTGCCACTTTTCTCCCTCAGAGAGAGATTGAGATCATTGTAGAAGAGATGCCCTCCACATCCAAAGAAAAACAGACAGATTGTTACCATTCACTATTCTTCCTCCCTCACTTCCTTCAGGCAGCTGCAGGAGAACACTGTCTATTGCTAAGCAAGAAAAAAGTTACCAAAGAAAATCAGAGCCCAGAATGAAGACACAATGTAAACCAAAAACTTCTACTATCATTTTTTGGTAAATTTGTAGAAATTTACATCTCTAATGTTTTCAAATATTATGTCTTAGGTTTACTAGCTACATTTACACACATTTCTTTCATTGACCTGCTTTAATTACTTTTTGAACCAGGAAAACATTCTAGATTCTGTGGCCATAAGTACCCAAGTTAAATTACAGGACTCTTATGTAAAAGGATGACCTCCTTTTTCTTTTGAATCTGTTTCCTTACAATGCAAGCATGAGGGACTAATACGATTACAGAAAACCAGAGCTGACTTGAGTCAAGAGGAGCTGGAACCTGGACTTGATGATCCTTACAGATCCCTTCCAACTTAAGACATTGTGTGATTGTATGGCTGCTTCTCTATTCAGCTCCTTCTTACATTTTTTCCACACCACATATTCCCCCATCAGTCCTCACTTCTTCAGACTTAAAGTCTCCTCATGCACGAATCATTCCATTGTTTTGTTCACTCTTGGCACTCTTCCATAATTCTCTAGTTTGTCTCTATCATCTGGAGACAAAGTTTAAAACTACGTGCAATGCTCAAGTACTCTGTACTGCAAAAACTCCTTCCACTGTGCCAAGAGCCAGTTCACAGCCTGCTATTGCAGATGTAAAACTGGCCCTGTTTTTCTGAAGTGCATCTCTTGGCATTTATCTACACTGAATATTATTGTTTCATCATGCTCCCATTCAGCATCACAGGAACACACTTAGCTTATTTTTCCTCGGCACTTCCTGCCACATTGGAGCTTGACAAGCAACAAATCTGTTAGTTTTTACATAAAGTGATCCTGCAGACACAGTCATAAGACAATACAGTCAGTACCGTAAACTCTTCATAAAATATTGCTAAATTTTTGGATCACACATTACAACGTCATGCAATCCTAAGGAAAAAAAATATTCTTCTTAAACATAAGCTAAACTTCAGTACTTTAAAAGCTATTGGTCTTTTTGTCATGAAATAGGAGAAGGACAAGGATGTTTTAGGTTCCTACTACACATCAGCTCAAGGAATCATCAATAAATCTCAACCCTTCTATAAGAATAGCTAAATATTAGTCCTTTAACACCTCTTGTGATCAAAACAATGAAGAGTAGAGTGCTTCAAGTTTAAGTCACTACAGTAGCAGAAAGAACTACTTAGACTTGATGCATCTCTTCTCAGGACAAGCAATATAGCTTTGACATGGAAGACATTTGAATATTTAAGTTGTACACTCATACAGAAGTGATCTGGTCAGGAGTCATTCATGGTGGATTCTCTAATCATAGAAAGTAGACAAAAGAAGTAGCTTTTTCTGAACAGCTAAACGCCTTTTCTGGGTTCTTATTGGTAGTTCCAGATACACTTTGCCAAAGCAGCAGTATGAAAGCTTCAGACAGCATTCTGGAAGTGAAACGGAAGAGGCAAAAGCCAAGGAGCTGTTCTACAAACAAAAGTACATCATGAGTATCACTTGTACAGCCATGTAACCAGTCACAGGCAACATGCTGTATCAGGGAGCTGGGAGGGTTTGGCTACAGAGCTGAGCTGAATTCCTTATGCTCATCACAAACACCTGTCCACCAATTCCAAAAGGACAACAAACCATGACTTGGT
Organism: Cyanistes caeruleus; assembly: GCF_971803275.1. Lineage (NCBI taxonomy): Eukaryota > Metazoa > Chordata > Aves > Passeriformes > Paridae > Cyanistes > Cyanistes caeruleus. The sequence goes on along the minus strand of NC_141706.1, from coordinate 30,539,341 downwards.
AAGTCATGTTGGCAAGATTTGTTAGAGAGTCCTCAGAAAAAGAAATACTAGAGAAGTAAAATATGACAAGAGACAATTCTTCATAAATCCTGAGTGAAAAGAAGGAACATACACGTTCTTGTTACAAAATTCAGAGCTATACAAGAAAGTTCAAGCATTTCATTTGAAGATTTTTTTTTTAGTGCCAAAACCTGCTTAATTTCTACCAGTGTGTGTGTGGACAAGCAATAACCACACAACCACAGTTCACAAAACCTTAACTGAAGCACACAACATTTTGCTGCAAGTGTTATTTTCCACTGTTAACATACACACTTTTTCTTAGCCTTAATTATAGAAATATACAGCATCTTGAATTTAAAAAGACAACCTTCTGATATAATGGCTTTTCTAGTTTCACCAACTAAAACCAAATCTAATTAAAGTTGATTTTTGTGCAGAGCTCCCTTTTAATGACAACTGGGCAAAGTTAAAACAAAGAAAGTCAAAAACCCAACCAATTTTAAGCTGTTGAGAAAAACATCTTTTTGGGCATTTTTCAATCTTTCATCCCTGTTCATCAGTCATGATACATTCATATGTCATTATGAACAGCTGCTAAAGATTATTCAAAATTCATAGGCTTAAAATTTTTGGTTCACTTGGGCATAAAGAAGAATGAAGATGCACACAAGAGGTAAATGCTGTCATGCAAACATGAGCATGATTAACATTTTGATTGCTTTACAGTAGTCAATACTTGAGAAAATTACTTACAGGCCTTAAAAATTTATATGTCTGCAGCAAAATGCCATGGGTAGTTTCTGAACTTCCTTACTTCCACAACAAAACTTCATTGAAGTTTTGAATACAAAGGCCTTGGAGTTACTGAGGAGACCAAAATACTATCTGTAGTTCTGGAAATCCCTCCTTAGCTTTTTCAGTTTTTCCTCCCTGGCTGGAAGTTGTATTTTGTTAAACCAGACATAGCTTGATTTTACTAATTCACCCATTCAAGTCCTTGCAATATGTGCATCATTGCAGCAAGTACTGAATAAGCCATCCAGATCACACTTTAGACAAGTCACCAAGTAATTTTGAAACATTTTCCAAATTTCATATGATGGACTACTCTGATCAGTATTATTTCTCATATATTTCTTATACCCATCATGTAACACTTTGATTTTCAGATATCTGAAGAGCATCAGAAATACTTGTAGAACAGTGTTTAGAAAAGGTCTCATTGTTAAATTTAACATTTCAAGTTGGCAACTAGTCTATGTCTATAACAATTTTCTTCCAAGAATTAATATGTATGTGTCCTCCTATATTTACTAAATTAAGTTTTAGTAACATTAGCTGTAATAGTTCCTCACTGGCATTGTAAAACAATGGTAAACTGCAACCTTACTGCCATATAGTATTGAACAGGTTACTAGTAAAAAGACCCAACATGTAAAAATTTACAAAGCCCAAACACTACAAGATTTTGGTTATCAAAAATATAGTTTAGAAGCTACTAAAGTAGAAGATATTCCAGAAGAGAAATACCAGATTAAACTGCAGCACTATATACATTTTATTTCAAAGTTCCTCCACCATATTCCTCCATTTCCAACTGAATACTGAAGCTGGCTTCAGAACATCAGAAAAACCTTCCAGACAGCAGCAGCTGAACACTGCTTCCAGAATGTTTTTATTACTGCTACAAAATACTAAAAAAAAAATCCCCACCCACAGCTTGATATGTAGATTTTTCACATTTGCTAAAAAACAACAGGTGGTCAGGTCAAAATGCAAAGTATAAAATTCTGAAGTAGCTTCAAGCTTATAAAACAATTATTACTATAGTTGTAGTGCTATTGCTTAATGCTCCCATTAGTAGTAATACTGTCAGCAGTACTAATGCTGCTATTGCTTTAAAGCAAGGAAGTATATAAATTACCTGGTGAACCTGAATTTCCACTTTCAGAGCCTCCTGTAGAGTCTGCAGCTCCATTCTCTACCTTCTCCACTTTCTCTAAAAGTGTCTTTGCTGATTCCAGTGCCGTTAGTTTCTGGTTTCCTCTTTAACACCAGTCCTACAGAAAAATAAAGGTTTTATTTTGGTTAGTGAAGAAGAGTCAATTTGAAAAAAGGAGGTTATAACACAACAGTATTTCAATAGTGAACTATATTCAAATGCAGCTTTCTAGCCTAAATACAGTCAGTCTTTTTAACACAAGAAATCTGCAGGCTCTACAAAATGCCTGCCTTGGAGTCATTTAGCCAAATTTGCTACTTCCCACATATCCCAAAGTTGACATACTTATCCCTTATCTTAGTTTGCAGGCAGCTATTTCCTACCAATATCCTATTGCAGTTGCATATTAAATTAGCAAATTTAACTACCAAGAACATTTTAAAAATCTGTGTAGATGAAAACTTATTCTGGAGAATAAAATTCTACAACCACAATGAATAGTTAAACTGAATGTACTGTATTAACACACTTCCATGATATGATAGAGCTGCTCTTAGATGGGACAGTGTGCATGTTATTTAACAGAACAACAGTAATATATTAATAACTCACTGCCTAAAGTTTGTGCCAAGTTAGTAATTTCAGTTGAAATCTGTTCTGAAGGAACAGAAGAGTGATATTAAGCAGCACAAGACATTTCAAAAAGATTAATTTTATAATCTTTTTAATCTTGGAAATCTACTTGTAGATCATGAGTATAAAGTTTAGTATCTTCACTTGTACTACAAACAAATTAAACCCCCCAATCTCTGACATAAAAAAGCACTGTCAAACATACTTTTAAAATCCCTGAATGCTGGACAAGAGAATTTTTTTTCAGAAATATGTTAAAAGTATCGGCTTCTGAAACAGGATTAAGATTCCCATATGCTCAAATCATAGTGGAACCTGTGTAAAAACATCTATAAATACATACATAGGAAAGTCACTGGAAAGCATTATATAGCAAATTTTCCAGTCACTTTTTCATCCAGACACCACAATTAAGGAATTGCTGAAGTGTTAAAATAGTTCCTATTTTTTTATTTTTTGAAAATTGCTCACAATCATTGCACAGGTGTTGTTGCCAACTCAGAGGCCTTCCTAATGAGACTACAATGTTTTCACAAGGATCCTGACAGCTTTCATCAAACATGCAGGGTGTAAAAAGAGAGTAATTCCCATAAACTAAAGGATTTTATTTTGATGTTGTCTCACTGCAGTAAACTGAAGTAGAGGACAAATTTGTGAACTCCTGAAAATAAAAAAAAATGTTGAAGGTGTGTGTTTTGGTTTGTTTATTTATCATTTATCTTTTCAAACAGAAATATGTTACAAAAAGAGAAGACTATAAAGGGGAGTTAAAAAGTATTATTTTTAAACTCTTTGTCAGTGTTGTCTGCTGTTAGCTTAAAGTTACTTATTTAAATAACAAAGGCCTGATTAAACTTTCTAGCCAACACATGAAATGACCTTCTGCAAGGGCCTCTCCCACATGTGACACAGATGAGTGAAAACAGCTGCCTTTGCAGCACTAGTCTCTATAAAATTGTAATCTGTATCAAGGGATACATGTAAATTACATATAGTTCCCTGCTCTATTACCACAAACAGTAATGAGAAAACAGAATCACAGAGTATTACTTCCACTCACTGACAAGAACAATTACAGCATGCTTCAAGTCCCTACCATAGCAGTTTCAAAAGAAGCCATGCTTCAGAAAACCACGTTGGAGACTGGTTACTGAAAATTGGAACCCACTCTAGAGGGAAGAAGTCTTTCTGTGCCTTGGAAAGTCAGTTTCAGGGTAAAGACAGGCAGACACGGTCAGTTTCTTTCTCAGTGTGTCTTCAAAAAATCAGAAGGCACACATGATGAATCGCTCCTATCGCTCTGTAGCTACATGCTAACTTCAAAGTTGAGTATAGAACAGCAAAACAGTTATCTCAACTGAGAATATAAAAAATATTCACTTAAATATATGTCAAATATATGTTACTGTGAAGTCCAATATATGTTCATGGCAAATATGATACAGTATTTCTGTAAAAGAACATATATAGAGATTGAGCAACTTCTATTAATGCACAACTTAATTTGACAGATAGAAATTGTAGTATTGACGGTTCATAAAAACTAATCCAAGATAATTGCATCTATGCTTTGAACAGCTAGCAAGATTTTTCAAAATTAATTTTTAAGAGATTCAAAAAAAGGTGACACTGCCCTGCAGACAAAAGTAGTTGCTCAGCCTAGATATGTTTATAGGGTATAAACATGAAAAAATGGATTTAATTTAAAAGTTTGGTCAAGTTGCCAAATTCTGAATACAAAATATATACAACTGTTTTTTTCTAGAACTTTCACAACTTTCTAGAACTTTTATTCTTTTAGACTGAACTTAAAGAGAAGATTTAAAACCTTAAGTTCAGTAGCATTATAAATTACCTATAATACCACATTCAGAGAGGTGTAAAACCATCTCTGAATTAATCACAGAACATGGTACATTTTCCACTTTACTCTTATGGCAGTGGAACTATTTCAAATAAGAAGCTTGTAGATGACTGAACCTGCACGGGTGGCTTGGCCTGCAAAAATTCTTAATCCTATTATTTTTAAAGGAAAACAAGCAAATGCCTTGCTCAATGTGAGAACTGCTGATTTCCAAAAGGAAGGCACAGGATTCAGGAGTACCTGCATCTCTTGTACATCCAGACATACTTCCAAGCCTCAGCCAGGAAGAACACTGAGCAAGAGGTAAATTAGGCATTTTTGGATGGATTTCAACTGTTAGAGGCAGCAGTCCTCCATTCAATTTCTTGCTGGCATTCATTTATTACCAATAATCACTTATTTCTATAGTGGTTGCTTCAAGACCTATAATTTCATACCCAGATAAGTGCCCCAAGGCACTGCATATAGCCTTTTTAAATATTCAAAGACTGAATGAAACCTTAAACTCTACAATAATCATAGAAGTGCATTCATACTTCTGTTATCTCAATTAAATACAATCTACATGGGAACCTCTAAAATATCACAATACTATTTCAACTTTGGCTATTTTGGAAGCTACACTAGAAACACAGCTGACACGGCATAGATATTTATATAAAAAAAGGTAGGACACACACAAAGCCATGAATGCCTTCTGGGTGTATAGAAAAACCCTGAATAACTCAGAATTTTAGAAAGAAGTCTTTCTGAGCCAAAAATTCTTTCAAATAAATTTAGTTTTCACATTACACAGAAAAAAAACAATGTAACATTCTTTTTTTTGCAGTAGATGAATTTAAACATCCATTGTACTTATAGACCCTTGGGTCCAAATCTCAGCCTTCCAGAGATTTTATTTATGAGACTGGGGCTTCCATCAGCAACGTTTACTTTTTAAGACTTAATTCCTGAATATAAGAATAGATAGAATTCAGTTTCAGTAACCATCAAACTTTTCCAGGAACGGATGCCATCTCTTCATATCATCTATTCTTAGGTAAGCCATTTTAGCCTTGGAAGAAGTACTTACCAGTTTTGAGTAAGTTATCCCTTTCAGCTCTCTACACCCTCCTACAAAAGAAAAACAACAACAACAACAAAAAAGATAATTATAAATATTTTAACTAGAATTTGAAGCAAAAAAAAATCACTTAATTGGAAAGATGGAGAGGGAAGGGTTGGGATTTTAGAAAGGGGTTTTTGGTTGGTTTTTCTTCAGGGGAGTTGGAATTTCTTTTTAAATGCTGAAGGTAACTATAAAACACCACTTTGAAAGAAAATCTGTTTGAAGTGCCAGGGAAAACTAAGATCTACAATTTTAATCTGGATTAAAACACACACTATTACTGTCACTAGGGGGAGAAGCGATTAGAGGTACAAATTTTTCTAGTTCTGTGCAAGGTCAGTGTCCCCCTCCTGTAGGGGGAAAGACCTTGTCTCCATTTCATTTATTAAGATCTATATCATAAATCCTGTCAGTTGCCACAGCTAAATTATGACAAGGTTACCCACCCTGGACATTTGCCCACTATCTCTGCTAGAGGTTACACCAACACCCAAAGATGGTAGAGCGAGTGGTAGCTCAGCACAGTCATAAGAGCTCAAATCCCAGAATACTGCTGAGGACTGAAACAAACAGCAGTGCAAGCCAATATGATGGGACACCAAGTGTGGAGGCCGAGAAGAGGCACCGCCCGTTACGCTGCTGGGTCATGAGTAGAACATTCTGTAGCACAGAAAGGTAATGCCTCTGAAATCACCACATGAATCATAAAAATCTCATGAGTCAGAGTTCTAAAAAGATAGTTACAATATAAATGATAACTCATTTGCTCAATTACTTTGCCTGATGCTAAGAAAAAGGCTCCAAAATACTCCAAATTTTCTAGTAAAATACTAGAATATTAGCGTATTTGAAGCTTGAACTTCACATCTAGCAAGATCTTTGCAGATGTTTCTATCCACACGCAAGTCATCACAGAGCTGAAGTTTAAGCCTCAGCCTTATAAAAAGATACAGCAGTAGAAAATCACAGTTATCTCTTGTTCATTGCAGACCAGCACAAGTGGAGGGTTTCCATTTACTAACCAGCAGAACTGTGTGTTGATGACCACTGAGAACAGGAAACAGGAAGTCTACTGCTGGCAGTAACAGTATTATCAGTCTCCTAGTCTTGAATTTTAGCATGCATTTTGAACCACAGAATATTACAGACGATGTTTAATTTTAGACCAATTTCAGGCAAGTTTACATAATATCCAGCTGCTAGTGTGACAGGCTATGAACTGGGAAGTATGGACTGTTTTGTGGCTGTATTGAAAAAGTAAGTACATTTGCTCTGGATGCTACAGAATTTTAAATACTGTCATTTTTTAGGGTGCTGGAGAGACAGGTATTATTCTCAAACTCTAGTTGTTTCTTCTTGGTATTAAAATCCTACTTGTCACCTCCACCTCCCACTATCAATCAGTCACTTAATTGGTCGAGAAACCCACAGAGGAAGCCCTTTCATCATGCAAGCACTAAGTGCCCTCTTCAACCAGCAACTACAACTATCTGTCCATGCTATTAATAAAAAAATAAATTAAAAAAAAAAAACCTCACTGCTTTAAATTACTGCCTTTGGAAAGCTGAAATCAGTCAGTATGACACATCTGCAAATACAGTCTTAGAACAAATAAGCATGATTTTTATTTAAAAAAAGAAAAATATCAATTTACTTGTAGCACAAGTACACACAACCTGACAAGAAAGCTGTCATTTAAAAATAACAGCAACTGTTCCTTCCTTCCTTTTTTCCCCCTACGTAGAGACTCGCCTCCATAGCAGGACCCTAGCTCCATCAAGATGGAACTGTGCAGAAAAAAGCTGCACAGTTATAAACCTTTAGATTACATTTAATCTTGCTGCAACCCCAGACTCAGAAGCCAGGAGCTCCCAAGGACAAAGTTTAGAACACAAGGAGTTTAATCGTGACTATCCAAGTGAACCACTGTGTTGCCTTGGAGAAGTCACTTAGAGAGGACCTATATAGGGAATGGAAATACATTTGCATCCTCTTCTGTACATAATTTACTACAGGCTTTTTCTTAAGTGTTTAGAACAGGTTAACCTTTGAATGTCAAACCTCTGGCAACACAAAATTCTGCCCTCACACAGGTATCCTATTTTTACTAACATCCCTGCCTCATTTAGTAGGGAGGACAAGCACAAAGAATGAAGTATCAATTGAATTTCTTGTCATTCTGAACTTTTCATTTGCATGGCTTTTTAAACTCAACATCTAAGCCCTATGACAAATCAAAAATTGGTTTCTTCATAAGCAGCGTACAGAAAAGAGCCACAGAAAAACTTGTGCCTGATACAGGCAAGTTTTCTTAAATAGAGAATTGAGACAGAGAAATTAAGAACAAATACTCAAGTCTGGTAACCCCAAGCATCTTAAACAGTTTTAAGTTTTCAACTGCTTTTAGCATTTTTATAGTAGAGAACAGCATATGACCAACTATATCTGCAACTTTGGCTCTTGACAACTCTGTATTTGTGGATACTGGGAACCAACACAGAATAGTATTAATGAAAAAGGGATAAAGTCTGCTCTGCAGATGAAATGAGATTATTTCTTGTTCACAGCAAAAGTACATATAGAAATTCACACTACCTTTCTCATTCTCACTACAAAACACATTAGACAGTTAAGATTAGACAGCTCAAAATCACTCATATCAATAGAGAAGTATGAAGAGTTTAGCATTATACAGGGATTTCTGACAAAAACTTCAACAGCAAAAATGTATCACAAAATCTCAGCTATCCAATTTACTGAGGTAGCCTTTTGAAGGCTCTAGAGACATGCTGTAAATTGTCTAAGGTAGGAGCCTGCAAGGTTAACTCTAAGATTGTTAAAGTATTTGGGGGGTTTTTAAACCCCAAGTCTGGGAGTCAAATTAAGAGCACTGCCTTCTTCCCAAAATATATATAAGATCTGTGATTAGAAAAGTTACTCATTTCATGGGACCATTATAAAAACTAAGATCTCAAAACTCCTGTTTCAGGCTTGGTAGTACCTGAGGACATCAGAAGAACACATGGTGGTGAAAACATTTTAACATACAACACCTGAAGGCTTAAGACTATTTAAATGCTAATTATCTGTATATTAAGATGTCTGGTTATAACAATTAGATACTTATTATTACCTTCAAGTTATACAATAAAGTTTATGCTACTGTAACCAGAGACTCACTTGTAAAAACTGAAAAGAATTAAATGTCATGTTCAGTAACTTTTTCTTTGCATTTTTCCTAACTCTAGAAACTAGCAAATGTTTACTCTCAGACCATGGAACTCTATACATTCATATCATGTTACAATATTTAATTATGTATATTTTACTTTTCGCCAAAAGGCTCTAGGTCTTGTTCAGTGCACAGAATGAAATCAGAAAAAAAATATAAAGGACTAATTGCTGTGCATAGGCAATTGTGAACCTGATATTCTTTTACATTTCAGATAACTGTTCTACAATGTGAGGGTAAAGCATTATTAATTCTATTTCTTTTTTGTGCACAAAATACAAACCACACAGAAGGGTTTCAGAGTTCTTTCTCTGGACTTTTGTTTTTAGATGAGAACTCCCCAAAGCAAAAGCTCTCCCTGCTCTATTTAAATGACATCCTGTAGATAGAGAGCACTCTATCACTATCTCCTAAGAAAACAAGTCATAGCAGATACTTTACTGCGATTTTCAAATTCGCAATTCATATTCCCTCACAGAGTGGGATTTCTGCAGTCTTAAGAAGACCAAACACAGGCCAGACAGGGTATATAACCAATTTCAAATTACATTATTATAAGGCTCACATTTCAATGACCATCACTAGCAGTGCTGGTGCTGTTGCTTCTGTGATAAAAACAAGCCTCCTTTGTGCCAATGCATGGAATCTGATCTTGGTGTTGTGCTGCAGCTGGGAGAATTCCCAGTCAGCCCCAGTAACACATGCCAGGCAGGTGGTAAAGGGACCAACAGGATTCCTCAAGATAACTGAAGAAAGAACTGAACTGTACAAGCCATGTCTTCCAGTTTGTCCATCTGTACAACTGCTCTCTCCTCCTCCTTCCTTATCCCCAATACTGATGGATTAAACTCCTCCTAAACTGGTCAAGGAGCCTGGATTTTCTGCTTATGCATACAGACAACTTACAGGATTCAAACTACAAACTTCAGTTCTATCTAAAAGTTCTTCAACTGCTATGATTCACCATGAAACAAAAGCAGTTTGGAACTCAAGAAGCAGCTGACTTCACTTGGGGATAGATTACTTCACCTTCCCTGAAACACTTCATAAAACCATCAAACTAAGTTTAAATAGAAGTGTGCAACTTCATTTGTCTTTGCAGAAGCAGTACTATATTTAACACATAGAAAATGAGCTAGACCATCTCTAATGTAAAGATAAAACCACTTCACAAGCTGATTCTTAAAACATCCACCTAAACTTGCCATGGCACCAAACACATGTAAACAGTTGAGAGTTATCCTCTTAGCTCTTGTCCTATGACTACAGCTCCATTGGGCATCAGTAACTCTTCCTGAACAGTTTTTCCTAGCGTCTTGAGGGTGGGATGGAGTATGAAATCACACTCTGGAAAAATGATAAAACTACATTTGGCCTAGTAGAAAATTAGCACAAACATCTTTTAAAATCTCAGAATCATTTCTGTCACTTGAGCAGATTCAAGATATGTTACTCTCTACTTTGTATAACCTGTGCATAAACCTCTCTTCTTTGCACAGTCTTAGCCTATTTCTTGAATCAGAGAAGCCTTTCTAACCTATGCCTGGCAGAAGTTCTTTCTGACAAGGTATCAAGGGCTCCCCATTTAACCTATCATTCATAAAACTACCATCAGAAAAATCCTCCTTTCTTTACCCAGACACCAGTGTACAGGGACATTTTACAGCACTGTTTCATTCAGAAGTTATAGTACTGCAGAGCCACTAAGCCTCACTTTGCACAGTGAGTTACTATTCACCAAGTTCTAGGTACACACAAAATCATCTTATATGCAGTGTGGCTAAATTTTTGCTCATGTAAAAAAAGTGGTATGACCTGGATTTTTATTTCAGTGAATTACTTTTAAGGACTGTTTAGCTAAACACACACCAAGAGAACTCCCAGTACTAATAAGGTCTATACGTTTGTCATACTAACAATGCAACAGCAAAGTTTCATATTTGAAGAAGGGAGCAGAGGAATTTTTTGCAAAATTAAAGTATTTACATGATGTGAAGGTATAAATCAGCAGAAGGCAGAGTTAGGCCTGTTTCTAAAAAATTTTAGAGTTAGGCCTGTTTCTAAAAATTTTTTGCTGCATTATTCGACATTCCATAAAGTTGCTGGAAACATGGGTTGTTTGGGATTATTTTTTATAAACATTGTTTAACAGTTTAATTTCAAAACCATGTCATTTAATCTGTTAAGTCTTAAAACTGTAATTTTTCTTTTTGAATTATTTTCAGGAATTTACACAGTATATTTACCACTAGGAGAGAAAATAAGTTGGAAGGTCAACAGAAAACAGAAGGAGCTGTAATAGCCCTCTGTTCAGTCTCAAAATTTATAAGAAATGCAATGGGAAGTTATTTGAATGCTTATGCTTTACAGTTTGGTTTTGTTTTTTAGTATTATGTCTAGCAAAATCAGTTTATTAACCTATATTGTTCTTAATCTGTGTTGCAAATTTCTCATTCCAGTCCCTGATAAGTTCCTGCCTTCCCTTCATACTTCAGAGACAGAGGACTACCTGGGAAAAAGGGGAGGAGAGGGAGTTGAGAGGAGAAGACTCTTTCTAGAAAGAGCACACCTATAAATCCTAATAATTGATTTAACAACTGAAGATGCAAGGAACTAGAAAAAATTAGGAAAACTCTACCCCAGCACCTATTAAACTTCTTTTCACCCTGAAATTCCATTAAGAAGGGAGGGATCTCTGATTTCTAGTTTTATCCTTCCAAACATGAGGAGAAATTTCTTATTGAGTGCCAAACCCTTTTTCCCCTCCTAGCAACCCACTTTATCTTGGAAAGAAATGACTTGTGGGAATGATACATTAGTGAGGCAGAACTGCCGTAAGAGTTTTGGGAAGAGGTCCAGAGTACAAAAGGAGATGATCTGGGTAGTGTTGCAAGACTGCAGGCATGAAATGCAAAACTGTAAGTACCTCTGACTATCACTGGAAGTACAACTCCATTTCTGATGGAGAGAACCTCAGGTATGTGCATGTCCTGCTTGTCCAGACTATTCTCTGAATTTTATCTATCTGACAGAGACGTTCAGATGACACCAAAAAAATGTCAGAAGAGCAGCCAACGCCTCAGCGACACAGCAGTGACACTCAAGGACAGCCTCGGCCTTCCATTTCCACGGGAAAAGAGCTGCTGTTACCGCAGTCGGCCAGCAGGGGGAAATGCCAAACAAGTGAAGGGGAAAAAAAAGTTAAAAGAGAAAACACTAAACGTAAGGAATAAAATCCGACAAACCACACACATCTCCTCAGCGGAGATGGAAGGAAGAGATTCTGCTCTCGGAGAGAGAAAGCAGGAGAAATGAAGTATATATGACTCAAAGCATTCTTTCAGAATTTAGAAAGGAAACAGTGAAAGTGCAAGTCCAAAACACAAACAAGTAAAGGCAAGCTTTCAGTTTCATGTTAGCACAGTGACTGCAAATCAATTAGTCTTCTTAAATCTAGCATTTTAACGAAAAGCAAAATATTGTGACTAAACAACTGAGAGAACTAAGCTGAAAGATTATATATTTTTAAAGGACTATACAACATGAATGTATGAACTAATTTGTTTAAAGTGAGCACACGTATTCTAGAAGATCATTCCATATTACACCAGACTTCATATTACATTTATACAGAATCTCAAGAGCCTGGGCTTTTTTTTTTTCCCCCAAAGAGATTTCAGAACAGCAGGGCTCCAATTAGAGACCCTGAATTTCCTTCTGCCTTTAAATATTACCTATACAGCATTTCCATGCTTATGAAGTATAGTGAAACTACTTAAAAGCAGGGTTGGTTAAGTGAATAAATCTGTGTTAAATGCATTTTGATGAAGGGCAACTTGCATGTAACAGACAGGAAACAAACACAATTCCACAATGTGTTTTAAAATTAAGAAGTAAAAAAACAAAATGTGATAATTTGATGAACAAAGAAATTTAACAGGCATTTGCAATGAAGAAAAAAAGACAAGCCCTGCAATCACAAGGGCTTTCTGTTTAAAATATCACTGGCTGAGAATCACAAGGAGCAGCAGTGAGATTTTCAGTGACAGATTTAGGGAGATTAGCTACACAAGCTTCTACTGATGTTACCGTTCCACAAATATCAGACAGAAGCCATGTAACCATGTAATAACATGCAAACATTTAAAAATGCAGGTGTACTGTGATTAGTGATTATATAGCAGGATACCTTAAAATAACAGGTAATCTTTTATAGTTCTGTACTTATAAAGTTCTTTCAAAATCAGATGCTGTACTTTCAGTAAAACTTATCTCAATGTGTCCACGAAACCTAAATGACATAAACGACAAACTAAATGACAGTTTGCCAAGCATGCACAAGGAGCTTAGACTACCAGGATATGAGACCTAAGTGAAGCCTAGTTCTGCTTCAAGTTTATAGTTCTACCTTCAGTTTCTTTCTTATTGTTCAGCCTGCAGGCTAAACAACACTCCACAGTCAGCTAATCTATCTGGCCAAGGCACTCTCCTTCACGTCCTCTTCCAGTTGTAAGGTCCTACCTACAGCAGTTCCCACTTTTTCTGGAGGGAATGGTGGGTGAAGGGGTGTCACACTCCACAAAAAGTTGAAGTGATTCACAGATTGGTCAGGGGAACATCACACACAAGTTTAAGCAGCAGAAGCACTGTGCTGGCAGCAGAAAGGGAGACCTTCCTTCCTTCTTTCAGCAGTTATCAAGTTCCAGTGTGTTATACTGGGTACAGGACCAAGCACTTTGATGATCCTTTTTAATTAAAACAGTCATCAAGAAGTGACCTTTCACTTTCCCCACGTGGTCAGAAATTTGGCTTGTGAGTTACATTTTCAATGACAGAGTCACATTTGAACATCCTTTTCATTTTGAAAATGGAAGCCTACAGAACAACTAGGGATAAAGATGCAGTTTGAGTTTGGCAGTGCTGAATTATTTTTGTTCTGCTTGTTACTCAGGCAAAATAGAAATCACTATTATCTGTGCAACCTCATTATGGCACAGACATTCTTTAAATATTAAGTCAACCTATGCTGGCTTTGCTATGGTAAACTTTCATGTCAATATACTGCAACAGGTACTGGGCCACACTTAGTCTGTCACAGTTCTTATAATAAACTGGACTCTTCAATTTAATTATTTCACCACATGCATTAAAAAGAAACCATTTAATGTATATAAGGTACAGTAGCATAAACTTGAAAATTAGCTGATAATATACATTCTTGTATTCTCCTACTTTATAATACTGAAAAATACTTATAAGAATACTTCTAAGAATATAGGAGTTCATTTCCTCTTATCTATGGCTTCCATTTTAACAGGAAGCGACATGGCTCAAAATGAGAAACTATACATAATTTTTTGCCTTTACAACACTACAGAGATCACTTGCTCTAATATGTTAGGCCTCTAAATTATTGCCAAAGGACAATATGAAAATGATTTGTCGGTGAACAGATGTTCACATGAAAAAAGTATCAAAAGAACAATCGTTTGTTTCTTAATCTGTCTTCAGATTTTACAAACAAGATGAAAAAGGTAATGCTTCTCGCCTGCTAAATGTGATTTTTTTTTTTTTTCCTAGAATGAATACTGGCAATTTAATTTCACCAAGTTCTATGTAAAACAGTCTCAGACTTCTGTTGATTCTGTCGGGTGCTCTGAACTCTGAAAAGGTGGCTGGGACCCTCTGCTGCTACCAGACAGGTATCACATTTTTCTCTCCTTTTGACTACAACATCTGTTCTAAGTACAGCTTGCTCGCATTTAGTAAAAACTATTCTCATTCTATATTTGTATTTGACTCACTTTTTAGCAAATCAAACTTAATTCAATTTCACCAGCTATTATTTCATTAAACCATGATGTTATTTTGGTGCTCCTGATGTCCTGAGCACAGAGATCAGCAAAGAAAGGAAAAAAAAAAAAAAAAAGAAAAAGAAAAAAAAAAAAAGACCAGCTTGCTTAAGACCCTCAAACAATAAGTATTATATTCCCTGTGTAGAGATTAATTAGATAAGGATCGATAAGGTTTCCATGAGTTTCTAGTTTTGTGTACTGATAAATTATGATAGAGCATGTAAAGGTATCAATGTGTTTCACACGTAGCCTAAATAAAAAGGCAGCAAACAGAATTAGGTAAAACATGCTTGTTTCAAACTCTGAACATACCAGAATACTGAAAGCTCCTTTCTCTCCCCCTCCATCCCAAAATAAAAGCGTGAGTGAGAAGGGATTTCATTACATTCTTAGAACTGTGAGAAGCGAAGTCAAAGGCAGCCAGTGGCGTTTAGCATGCAGGCTGTACACACTCCCAAGTACGTCACACTGACAAAACACGCTGGTGGAGCTATCTGCCTTCCCAAGGCCTCCAACGCACTGTCGCTAGGCCTAAATCAGGTAGCTCTGTGTGCAGTGCTGCTGCAGATGAGCAAGAGTCCACCCCTTCTCCCCATTTCCCTTACATTTAACTACCAGATTGTTCCAGCATCAGCTTTTCCTCTCTGCTTCCTTCAGCAGTAATGACTGTATTTAAAAAGACAACAGCATCACAATTTACTGTGCAAGATTCGGCTCTATTTTTTTTTCTTCTTTACTACACTAGCTCCCCTGCAGCTTCTGAGCCATTGTCAGCTGTTGTTTTTTGTTCCTTGAATGCAACAGGACTTGGCCTGCCAGGCTGCATCACTGTTTTCACAGCACACCTCTAAGAGGAAGAAAATCTCCTCTTCCCTACTTCCTGCTGAGCACTGTGAATATTTGGATTTCTCCTTTCTCCCAACAGATACACAAGTCTAACACTGTTGAATATTCACACATTCCTCTCTTTCAACACCAATTCCTTCTTTCTCTGTTTTTTTTTCATACCAAACTATTAAAGGAAGGTGTAATTAAGCTATGGCCAAAAGAACCTCAGAAGTTCTTTTATAGAGAACTCGATTCTGCTGCCAGGATAGTCCTATTCTGATAACTATTTCAAGCCATTTACTTTACCTAATGCATCATTTTCCTGCTCGTAGGATTTCTAATCTATCCTATAGCTTTGCAACACTCATGTTCAGGATAAAGCATTTTGTCTCAAGAAGTCATGAACTTTCTCATACAGGCAAGATGGAATAATGGTGAGATAAAACCCACATTTTCTCATAGCTTTACACTGGATGACACTCAGGTAAACTCGATGCAACACAGCCTCATGGGACTGACACAATGGGGAAACACAATGGCATCAACTAAGGTATGGATGAACTCCCAAAATTCCTCTTCACCAAGCCAAACAAAACAGGGTAACCTTCTGGAGGTCAAACATGTGTCAGAATACTGCATTAAATAAACAAACAAACAAACACACACAAAAAAAAAACCTTTAAAAATCACTAAGACTTAAAGGTAAGTATAGAGATGCAAACTTTACCTGAATACTGGAGGCAAAAACTGTCTGACTCTTTTTCTTTTAAAAAAAAATATAAGCCCACAATCAAAAAAATATTGAGACAAAACCCCCCAAAAAATCAGTTTTTTCATTCCAGGGAACAGTTTGACTCAATTCAAAAAGAAAATATTTTTTCTAGGCAAAAGTACAGTTTTCCAGAGTATATACTACTTTTATTTAAAAAATACACAATTATGTAAACAATGTTTTAACTACCTCATTGCAATGGAAACCCTGACAACACTTCATAAAACATTTATGACAGAGTCCTAATGAACTATTAGACAACAACCTACACAAAAAAAGATGGACAAGTGAGAACAAGTTTATATACACACCTTGGAAAGACCTGTTTTCTATTCTCCATTACAGATTTGTTTTCTGATCTTAGCAGCTGTTTCCTTCTCTCTTTCTCCACAATACACCTCAACTGAATTACAAGTTTTATTTCAGTCCCTTGTCTTTCAAAAAACACATGCCCTAGAAGGAAGGAAGAGAAGGACGATACCACTCTCCACACTCTTTTCAGTCCCCTTTGCTGCAAAAAAAAACATACATGTTCGTTCCAGACAGAAGGTATTTAAGTTCCAGAAATCAAACATGAGCATTTTAAAGAATTCCAAAACCAGAGGTATTTAATGTCTCAGAAGGTACTCCTAGTGAGTAATAGTCCCTCTTGTCATTATAACCTGTGCTAAATGACATATGTTCAAATCATCTATTGGAGTAACTGTAAGAATTTCAATTATTTCAGCCCTTTCTATTTTCTCAAGTTGCATTACCAAGTACATAACATCTGGCACAAGTTCTGTGGGGGAAGAGGCTTGTACATCATCCTTTCATACACATTACAGGCTTCAGTCCTGGAAGAGGGCAAAATGGTAAGAAATACTTTTATTCTGAAGGGGGCAGGAATGGTTGTTTACTGGTCACAACAAAGGACCCTGGGATCAACAGTAACATGTGTTGCCTATCTCTGAACTAGTTAATTTGACTTGCCTCTGTCAAGTCACTTTTCATCTTCCAAATACAAAATAATGATACCTGATTTATAACAATGCAAGCATTCATTTCTCAGCTATGTATGTTTTTAGAAGTGTCTGCTCACTAACACACAAAACAATGCTTTGTCCAATTAGAGACCAACAACCAAAGCAAGCTTCAGGTGCTTAACTTCATGAGCTACAAAACCAAAACACATTATTCAGTCTTCCTGTTCATGAACATCAAAAACTGTCAGTCTTACTTTTCAAAAATCTGCATCAAAGTTCTTACTCAAGCATTCAAGGTAACAGCAATTTTTATGAATTAAACTTTCTGTGGTTATTAAGTTCCTGCTGCAGTCACACAGTACACTAGAGACTGTTCAAATTCCACAACAGCTTAATACTAACCTACTAAAAAAATATTTTTTCCACAACTTGCAAAACATCACAAGCATGCACCCACACAAGAGTACAAAGTGCTAAGAGCTTCTGAATACAATAATGTAAAATTGTAATTCAAATTACTAAAGGCAATTACAAATAGCAAGAAGTTGAAGGAGGATTGATTCCCCCAACAATAACCTAAACCACCTAGATATCTGAAAACTTGTATAATCCATGCATACTGAGCAAAGCTGAAGTAAAGGATGCAATTCCTATAGCGGGTAAATCAGCACTACCATGTGCCAAGTGTTGCCAAGTTCTGAAGTAGTTCATTTGAATATCCTCAGTCAAGTTACAGTCTGGATGTCACATCTGCATGTTCCTACGTGACACATTAATCTCCTTGTCCTCCAGGCTAGGAGTCTTCTGGACAGAAGTGTCTGTTGTAGCCCTTCTTCCTACCCCCCCAGATACAGGAATGAACACTCACACACTACTGGGTGAATTTAATTATTTAACACTTAATCAATACTTAGAGCAGCAAAGGACAGGTAAATTCATATATACAGAAGCACAATATTCAAAAGAAACATTACTTTCAAGCAGTATTTATTCTCTGAGAAGTGTCTGTTCCCACTGTCCTAACAGTTCAACTAGTTAATATAAACTTCACCCATAATAAAATCAAAATAGTTAGACAAGGAGTAAATATATGAAAGTTAATACCTGCCATTTGCCTAATAGTCAGACCACTTTAAAACTCATTGATATCAATGCTAGGTGAGTGAGAAGCTTTGAGTTTCAAACCAGAGTATCAAATAAAAACAATTAAAATTCTACCACAACAACAAAATGAGATGTGCAGTGGATTCTTGGTATCTATTAAAAAAATAAACTCACAGCTGGTCATAGTGAAAACATCACAGACGGTTAAAAATGCAAGACAAGGACGTCCACAAACTGGAAGAGAAAAGAACTGAAGAAAAGAGGCTGGGATGAGGCAGGATGTAGGAACAAATTGTAGAGGCAGGAATTAATTATATGATCCTTTGAAGGTGATATAATTCATGATACAAAGATTACAAAACACTGCCCATTTAAACAAAAACTCAAAACATAGAAAACAAAACCACACACACACACACAAAGAAAAAAAACACCCAACAACAAAACCCCACATTTCTAAGGAACACTCTCTGCCAAGTATTCATATAAAAGATTGCAATCTTAATGAAATGAAGCTTTTGGACATCCAACTTCAAAGCAAATGAAAAGAGATGCTGGAAGACCTACATCTCAAATACCAAAAGGTTCATACACCATATTGCAACAAAAACAAAAGGAAGCAAACCCATTTACACACCTCACACCACCTTAAAGTAAAAGCCATGAGAGGACCTACACAAAATTAATAAAGAAAATCAAAATAAATAAAACACTGAAGCGTCAAAGAACAGGGAAGTTACCACAACAAGGATCAGAGTTAAGTCTGTGAACATTCTTTTAACTTATCTGACAAAAAGGAAGGCTGCACACATTGTGATGCTTTCCATCATTTCAGATAGTTGTAATTAAAGTAAACTTCAGAGAATTACAGGGGATCTGATAATACCAAATGACTGGTTTTTAAATGACCTGTTGTCCCAGGTCAAGAAGTGCAAAATAATATAATCAGAGGAAAAAATAATCTAGCTATAAATAAACAACAATGAATTGAAACTAGGCATGACTACTTACAAAAAAGATTTCAAGATTACTACAGGCAAACAGTTCAACTCTCAGCAGCAAGAAGTCCGAGAAAAGTCTCAGAAGGTATTAGAAACAGAACAGAGAAAAAACATGGAATATTCTGTGACGCACAGCTGTGATGCACACTGCACAAAATTCCAGCTGCTCCACCTCAAAAAAGGGAGAAATAGAAATGGTACAGAGAGGAATGACAACAAGAGAGTATGTTTAAAACAAATTAAACTATTTTTCCCTTGCACCAGCCTATCATACACACAGGAAATGCAGGTAAACTGCACAGAACTTGCTGTTGTGAAACACTGTGTAAACCACAGATATTTATAAATTAGTTCCAAAAGGCAGCAAATTCACCTATAAATAGTTTGATGTTGCTATTCACAGTGCAATAGCCCAAATGTAGCTTCCATCTCAGACAGCAGCTAAACAACTGTCAGAAACCTACAGTTAATATTTCAGCAGCTGACATAATGCACCCATTTCCTACACTTTTCAGTCAGCTGCTGCTGCTAGACACTGATAAAGGCAAGATGCTGGATTAGATGGACATTTGGTCCAGCAGAGTATGTTAGTTCCTAGGTTTAATCACATTGAGCAGCCATGCTGGTATATGTCTTGGTTTGTTTTGGAGATTTTCTGGTAAATAAACCAGGCTATAATTCAAGCACATAATGTTAAAAGTAGAAATTGCAACTTCTGAAGCAGAAATCAAACTGGTCTGTGTAATATAATGCAACTCTGAAATTAAGCCATGAGCAAGTATTGAAGGCTACAGAGTTTTTTTGTTTTTATATAACCTACCAGAGTGATGAAAAATTCTCCTCCAAGCCTCTCACTAATTAGGGTGTCAGCGTAAGGAGACTCAGGCAGTCTCTCCTAACTGAGAAAGACTCAAAGTTGGAAAGCAGCACTGAACATAAGCCATGGATGTTTGCTGCAAAAACTGCCAAGACCCATTTAAGACTGGCAACAATTTGGCATCTTCCCAGCTGACCAGAGGGAAGATCTCCTGAACCAATGGATTCAAAGGGAACACGTAGATGAATGTCTGACTCCTCTCCAAGAAAACTGAACTTGTTTCAGGTCCTGCCTGACTCTGGAAGAGTGCAGGATGCTCTCTGTTTTAATAAGGAAGTCTAGGTGAAAAAGCACTACTGTCACAGAAAATGCAGAAGCTCAAACTTCTAAGGACAAACATTGAACAGAATTCTTCTAGAAGTATTGCTAATCCTGCTAGAAAACACTGCCTAAACAATTTGGTGAATGTCTGCCTTCTCATCACTGTCAGCTTCCTTCTCTTCTGACAGATGAGCTTTTGAAGATAGCCAAACTGAAAGCCATGTAGGATAAACAAGCAGGTCTCAATCTGTGGGAAACAGAGAAGTTTCATTTTCTGTAGCACAAAACTACAACAGGTGTGGAAAACAAAGCAAGTGTCCAGTACAAAAACCTTCCAGTACTGCTGTAGGCAGGAAGATGAACATACCCAATAAACTTATCTTTACCAGGAACAAGCAAGTATCTAAGATAAAAACATGCAAAAAAAAAACAACCCAGAAGCAGCTTTATGAGTGGTTTCATGAATTCACAGATATTGCCTCAATGAGATTATTGCTCATCTACACTGTTGAGAAAGCCGACCACAATCCAGTTTATATGACAAAGATCCAGTTTACATGAGAAATCCCTTAAGTCATATAAAAAGACAAGAAAAAAATTATTTCAGGCTGTGTTATTTTTTTTTTCCCTTCACATAGGGGCTATTATAATTTTGTTATTTAAATAACCTTCTCCTTACAGAATCAGATAGGTTGGTTTGGGATTCTTTCATTTTGTTTTGCAGGGGGAGGTATCATCTAGACCAGTAATAGCATTGAAATTGGTCTTGCTAAAAGAAAACAGCAACACAATGCTCTTATCATCCTAGAGATCATTTGTGCAAACTACACCAGCAACAAAGAGCACTACAAACTAACAATTCAAAGAAATTTGCTCTCTTGTTTGTAGTTGGGAACTTTTGATTTACTATATGTTTTCTCACTCTATGGTGACATAGGCTCAATGTTTCAGGTTGAATTTGTTGGTATCCCTGAGAGAAGCACAAGAAGATATAATCATGTATGTGTACTGAGTTTATTCATGCTTCAGTGCTTCTGTTGATCATCCATGGGGTGACATTTCTCTTTTCTCCATCTCACCAATAAATCCATCAGACATGCATAATTTGTCTTCCTGATGCATAACTTGGAAAGTTTTCTTCTCAAGTGCTCCATGTCTCATTGAGAGTAACTTCTAGTGTAGATAAACTATAGAAGAGCTCGAAACAGTTCTTCTCAAATCTCGTTCACATTTTTTGCTCCCAATAAAAAATGATTGCTTATCCTCTCAAGTTCAAGGAGAGTTTCTGCTCTTCCCTCATATCTAGCAATACTTCTTCAACTATTACACAGGAAAACTCTGTTGATTCCCATGTATTCCAAAATACAGGCATATTGATTTTTCTTCCTCCCTCCTCACACATTAGGTTGCATACAAATTGAGGAACAACTGGAAAACTCTACAGATACCTCCAGATTTATGCACATTTGCCTGCAATTCCAAGCCACTGGTCCTAGTGATGATGAAGGCAGATTTTCCAGTGTAATACAGTTCTCATAAAATTACATACTTCACATTTCCATGACACTTCCACACAAAGCAAAATTGCTATCTTTTGCAATACAAAGAACAAGAATTGAAAGTCTTCTCTCTGAAGAATGCAGTGCCAGACAACAATGTCTCTTTGGATCGCAGGCCTTTAATGCCAAGGCAATATACCCTGCCCTGAGATTTATTTTACAAACATTTCATTAAGCAGTGGTGATGTATGCGGGACTAATTGCACATGAACAAGAGAAGCATGCCAATCACTGAATTGTTAGCACAAGAAGATACTCTCTGAAATTTCATTACACCCATTTATAAATCAAGACATGACCAAAACAAGAATTCTACTTCACAAAAGTCACACTGCAGAGTATGAGATGTACTGGTTACTTAAGCTGCCTTGTGTTTGGCCTTGAAGCTGTCTCCACAGTTACAGAGTAGAGATGTCACAACATACAAATAGTTCAGTAAAGACACTGTACTAACCCAGCTTACTGATGAAAGACAGCTTCAGGCTTATGCAGAAGCAGTCTCAAAACATGAACAACTCTCAACGAAACATTAGAGGGGCATATGCCAAAGTTTCTGTGTTCCACAAATACTCTAAGACACCAGCAGAGACCACCAGCAGTGACACTAAAGGCTGTAACTGGAGATAGCCCAGAACAAGAGACATGCATTTAAAAGATCATGATTCAACATCCCACCAGATCCCAAGAGCTTAACAACATGCGTAGTCACAGACACAGAGTTCTAAGCATGAAACTCACAGTTTTAAGTGAGCCATTTACAGTAAACAGTGAGGCATAAAACAAAAAAAGAGCCATATTTTTCATGTTTGCACTGGAATATAGTGCACTTATTATGCAGCACTAAGACTTGGTGGAAGCAACACTGGACCCAGCCAGCTGTGACAGATGCAGAAACTTGAGTATTGCCAACTCTGCTGATTTTTCACTTGGAAAAGGCATTTCTCCAAATTAATAGAACAAGATATCTGTCCCTGAACAGTACTCACTTGGGAAGACTGAATAATTCCGCTCACATAAGCTGGACACAAAATAGTTTTAACAAGCGGTTAAGACTTCAGCACTGACGACACTCGTTACTCAGTGTTACTTTTGCTGTGTGCTGAACCATTCCACCCAACTAGATCTGTAAAATCCTTTGTACCAGACTCAAAGTGTGGCACAGAAACAGTGATGGGTATGCAGTAAAGTTACTGGACCCTCATTCACATGCAGGATATAGACAAAGTACATTCAGGAGATGTTTCAGAAATAATCATACCTACATGATAACATGCAATTTCTTGTATTAATTGTAGTATATTACAACAGAACTAGAAAGGCAGACAAAATAAAGTCAACAGCAAAAACCACCACCACCATCTTTCTTCTCTTTCTTTCACATTCTGCAGAACCTAGGACTGTTTCTTTGCACCAATGCTTACCCATGCAACTAAGATTTTACTGGATTTCAAATTCACATTTATCATTATCTCCCCATGTATCAGAAGGTCTCCCATCCCCATTCAAGCCTTTACTTTTCCTTCAACCCAAGATAACCTAAAAAAATATATCCAACACTTTAAAAAGAAAAAAAAAAAGTACCCTATTTATTTTGTACAACCAGTTTTACAAGAATCTCACTTCCATTGGGACAACACTACCTATTTGTACATCACCCATTCTTAATCAATGTAACAGTATTTGGCTCAGTTTTGTTTACAATATAGCAACATTAAGGATATGAAGGAAGCAGCCAGTTTTCTGGATTAAACACACAGGGGAAGGCCTCCATTCCTAGTTTAAGGTCTTCAATAAAATTACTGCAATGCAGAATAAATCAATCTTTCTACCTCAGTTTCTAATCCAAACATGGGAATAATGTTACTTGCCAGACTGACCTGTTATCTTTTAAGTAGAGCAGATTCTCAAATAATAACAAGCACACCTATACTCCAGTGAATAAACTATGCTGATTCACAACAGCAGATTGCCTGGGCCAAATTCCATGTTGTATTAACAAGTCAACAGGAAGCACTCCAAAATTATTCCTCTGATGTGCTCTGATCTTCCTTCCCCTACATATCAGTCAGTTGGCATTCTCACTGCTCCCATTATACAGGTATCAATCTCAAATGCTGTCTTTCCTTCCCCTTTTATTATATTCTCTCTCCTTACCCCCTAAAAGACTTCTTTTTCTTCTTTCTTCTCAAAAGTACACAAATGGGAACAGTAGCATCTGGAGAATGGTATTTGTAGCTGGGGTAGCCACACTCAGTGTGGGAGTACTGATGGTAGTCACTAATCTGAAAGGAAGAATTCAAGTAACCATACACTTCATAGTTCCTTTCTTCACAAAACCATGATTATTCAATACAAGTAAAAAGATTTACACACTAGGTTACAAACGTAACACTGAATCACTGGGCCAATCTAACATGGAATCACATAAGCATACAATTAGCATTTAATGGAAGAAAAGTGCAAGACTTCTGCACAATGGAAGTGGACTTCAGCTACAAGAAAATTAAGTGTCCAAAACAGTTTTACTCACACCAATTGCCACAGATTTTTAACTGATTGTTTACTTAAAGCTGGAAGAATAAACTGCAGGTTTATCTAATTTTAGTGACTGCTATAAACAATTGAAAGGCATATCATTTTCGACTTTCACCAAGCTGACAGAGAGTGAAAGGGTATCATGCAGCATCTTGATGCAATCGCACTTCCTGAACAAAAGGGTTGGCAGTTTTAAGAAGGCTGTTGTGGCAGCCAATTATTTTTATTCCCAAGGGGCCAGGATGCTTCACCCAAAGGAGAAGGCAGTAACATGCTGCTGAGGGACACTCCTTCACATCCCCTCACACCAACATCATCACAATCTTTTCCTGCTTGCCTGGGATCTACTGATTCCATGTATACAATAGACCTACTCCAACATCATCCTAGAAGATGGAGCAAACCACATGGCAGGAAGACTTACCACAACAGCAGAGACTAAGATGAGACAAAACAGTGTGGATTACAAAACTAGTACTGCATATGTCAGTATGCATTTGTGTATGCTGATATGCAATTGTATCAAGGCCAACACTCACACTACTGTGATATCAGTGTAGCGCCCATCATTATGAAGACTGCTTTACAAAGTTACTCTTTAAACAAATTCTGTGGTTTAAAAATTAATGCCCAAATTTTTAATGATCCTATTGGTATACCAAAAAAGGATGTTTAAACACATCTATCTACACACAAATTCTCATGCATTCCTCTCATTACTTTGTCCTTACATATATTCCTTTCCTTGCCATTTTAAGAATAGTTTTTGGTTTGGTTTTTTTTTTT
Source organism: Cyanistes caeruleus (assembly GCF_971803275.1). Classification (NCBI taxonomy): domain Eukaryota; kingdom Metazoa; phylum Chordata; class Aves; order Passeriformes; family Paridae; genus Cyanistes; species Cyanistes caeruleus. The sequence continues at coordinate 30,514,016 of NC_141706.1, read as the reverse complement.
TCCCTTTTATAATGTCTTTGAGAAAAATCACAGATTCTATCAATTGAAACCCTGGCTATTATCCCGGGGGGGGAGGCATGTGACAGAAGCCATGAGGACCAGAAGTATACCAGAACATTTATTATATAATTTTAAGTCCCCTTCTAATACAACTTCTGATCCCCAAGAAACCCATATGAGTTTTACTGCCTATTGGAATACCAAAGAGGTGTCATAGGTGAAGGATTAAAGTGCATCCTGCATATGTGGGAATATGGAAAAAATATGTTTTAAAATATGAAGATAATATTTAACTCCATTTCCCAATTTATGCAAGAGTTTCTGAAGAAATTAGTGGAGCTTCTGGTATAAGTGACAGTTAAGTATTGGCATATCTAATGTATAGTAGTTTCTTAACACAAACAGGGATTTAACAGATACTTCTGCCCTTCCTTAAAGTTTTCAAAAGTCTTAGAGTGAGGTGATCTATATACATGATGATGAAATCACCCAATATGTTAACAATGAATTTAATATAAAGAAAAAACAGCACTTTTTTAACAAAAAAAAAACCAAACATGAGCACAGTAGTGTAGACTAAGGTAGCAAAAGGAAGCCAGAAAGAAGGTCCCTCTCAAATGGTGAGGAATAGTATGATTTTATCTTAGTTCAGGAAGAAGCAAACATAAGATCAGTATTTTTTCTCATGCACTTTTGTTGCAATGACAATGTCAGTGCAATACGACCTGAGGTAGGTATTCACAATGTCACTGACCTGTGCCCAACAAATCATCTTTGCAGCTGGGAAGATACTGTTACCACAGTAGGGCACTAACCTGGCACCTACATCTAACAGGCCAACACCACCAGGTTTTGACTGACTGCAAAGACAGCAGCTCAATATCACAGGAAAAAAAATATTTCATTACACGAAACACTATACAAGTTCTTCATCAACAGCAAGGCATCCAAACATAACTCCTGCAAGAAGGTGGAAGAAGACATTGTAAGTCTTATGGCAAGAAGAAACTGCCACACATGGATAAGAATTATGAGATGCGAGGGTTTTTCCATGTTTATTTCAGAGGCTGACATTCAAAAGAAAGTAGAGCAGGTGAAATATGCCAAATTGCACGTAGAAAATGGAAACTATGTTTGATTCTGAAACAAGTTACATAGTGACAAATCCACTGACTTCAGCACTATTATCTAGGACGGCAAAATAGGAGGTATAACGTGGTGGGATTCCTCCTTGGAAGAACTGCAGTTGACTCAAGGGCATGTACCTGGCATTCAAAAACAGCACAAACCTTGCTAGTGCTTCCCAATCTATTTCTGACCAGAATGTACTCTCTGAAAGAGTAAAAAGAAAAGCTCAGGTAGCCACATCCTTTCCATTTGGGGTCACGGACAAAACCATCCTTAATACAGCAAATTCATGCTACACACAATAGATTTACGCGATGAAGAAGCTTATCAGAGACAATTACTGCAAGCTAAGCAGCACTGAAAGGATATCTGGAGCTCCAGCTAGATGCAAATTACCAAAAGGTTCATTATTAGTAATATGGGCCATTGTAGTCCTTTTATAGAGTTATGAAAAAGGTTTGTTAGTGAGGGTGGGGGGTTGGTTTTTTATTGTGCTTTTAATTGTTTGGGCTTCATTTTTTTTTAAGTCCATCACAAGTCAGGTTGTTCAAATTCCAGACTAAATATCTCAGTGGGAACAGTTTTGTCATACTGGCAAGAGGGATAGTGACGGAAAGTATTCCTTGGACATATCAAGGACTAATTTCGGACTTTCATGCAAAGTTTTGTTATGCTAACAAATTAAGTAAAAGCCCTGAATAAATAGATTCCAAGTTCTTACAAAGAATTACAAGAGCTCAATATTAGCTACTTTTTAAAGGCATAGCAAAGACACTGGGAGGCGAAGTACCCAGTGTGAGGATCCCCCAGTGATCACCAGCAGCATCTTAAATAGGTGATAGATTCTTCAAATTTTGTCCAGTGCTTCAGGCCTGCAAAATCCACTTAAAACTATATTTTGGGGGGAAAAGAATGAAATCCTGGTACTCTCAGTTCAGCTGTGAAATTCCCCATTGGCTTGAGCAGGGCCACAGTTTCTTCACAGATCAGGACAGATTTGCTCTTATGAGATAAGAAGTACTTACTGAAGTTTTTCTTTACAACTATGCATCAAAACCTTTTGTACGTCCCTACTTCTCACTTTCCTTATCTAGGATACCCTGATACAGCGGTGTTACAAAGGGCACTGTTGCAGGCTCTCTACAAAAAGTAAAGTGTTCTCAAAGGACAAGATACATCATTTTTTCACTATGTATAGATTTATCTTGGTTTATTCTCTTGCCTGTTGTGTGGCCCAACCAATCAGCCAATGAAAGGGAATTTCATCCTTGCACAGCAACAATGTCAGCCTTTCTAATCATGCCAAGATACTAATAGTAACTATTTCAGCTAAGTGCGTGTCCTGTCAGCAATTTGCTCCACGTGGGCTGTGAAGGGCCTGGGAACACTTAAAGAAACCTATACAATTACAGAATTGGTAAGGTTTTAGACTAATCTCTTCACCTTTTTGTATCAGTTTTAAACAGTGTCAGCAACATATAGTGTGTACACAGTATCAGTCGTGACAAAATACAATCCTGCCTCAAGGAAGCCATTACCACCTAAATATCAGTAAAATATATATAATTTGTACAGGTAAAGGAACGAACATTTTTAGGCTCTGGGTGTTTTTCTGCACAACTATGAAGCACATGTGAATTATGAATTTAAAATGAGCAGATTTCTGGATACTTACTAAAAGAAGTAGAATTTTGCCACACAGACCTAGATATTAGCTGATTATGGTGATTACAAAGAAGCTACTTTCCCACATTAGAAGCTTGGAGGTCTTATTCCCTGCTACTTGCATAGATTCTGATTTAAGGCATTCAGCTATTCTCTCTAACTTCTGCAGGACTTAGTGCTAAATAACATGACTTCTTGCAAGACTGGAGCTCAAATTAATTTTTCCAAAAACATAAAAACAAAGTGTATTTCACATCGTCTGACACTTAAATGCAAGCCTTTTTATATTAATATCTCATACAAACTGAAGAACAATGAAATTGACATGGATCAGTTAAAGTTAGGTGTTTGCTCACTTGAAATTGAGCTGCATTATCCAAATCACGGCACAACAGATTACAGCAAATACTAAACTTGTTGCTGGATGGACAACCAAAATCAAATTAATGTCCATGTTAACTTTGGCAAATCTGACTGAGAGTGTTGTGTGAAAATAAACAATTCCTACAGATATAAATAAAGTACTATGAAAAGTTAGTATTCCTCTATAACTACTTCAGAAACACTTCACAATCTTTGATGCGAGTCTGATGTGAGTTCAAGCACAGCGGTCAGGACTAAACACACCTGACAAAAACTGCCAGATGCATTCTGCTTCTGGTGGCACAAGCCAGTACCTGTGTTTGTGACTCTGTGTCCCTTTGGGAAGCAGCAATGGAGTCACTAGCCACCACAGCAGGAACACAAATTGGGTCCCCTGCTCTGATGCATAAGGCAGCTATGTCATCGCTCACTCTCAAGAAACACAGCAGAGAAGCGAGTTCACAGCAGATAAAAATGCGTTAAAACTCCCTTTCACTGTGTGAAAATAAATCCACTGTGACCCACTGTCCTCACAGCAACCGGAAAGGACAACATGGCTGCCATAGGGCTAGTAACAGAAATCCCCTTCTGCCAAATATTTCCATCCATAACATTGCTTTGAAAGATTAAAAATCTCTAGAATATCAAATAAGATACTTCACAAGGTGAAGTCTTCCTTCATGGACTGCTTTCCTCTAGACATATTACCCAACTATAAAACATCTTTGATTTGTAAACAAAAATACCTGACTGCTGCACAGGCTTAAGCTGACCGAAAATAACTGGATAAGGTATTGAGGACTGCTTTTCTAGAACATGATAGCATCTTTTCACTTCAAATCCCCAACTTCTGCTCAAGAAAACTACAAGTCCCAGAATGCCTTAAGTGGGCACAATCCTGGCAGGCCATCGCAATAAAAACACAGCACTGCACTCTGGGGCCTGTAGTTTCCACGAGCACATTCTTACTCAAGATGAGACCAGATGTAGGCCATATTGCACACTTCCACAGGCCTGCAAACAACACACACCCCCCAAACAGGGAGACTGCTGCTCGTAACCATCAGGTAAGCTGGATCAATATCCAGTTCTTGTGTGTTGAAGTTAAAAGGCCAAAGACTTCTGCAGAAATAAATGTCAGTTAACCAAGAGTCCTCACAGAATAGTAGTTTGGCTATTTTCAAACATGCTCAGTTTGCTGTAGCTTTTTAACATCTTTTACTGAGGTGCAACAAGAATTTATGGGGTTTTTCTCCCAAGACTGCTACATTTAATACATTGAAGAGTACTCTTTTGAATGGCAACAGGAAAAGTATGTTTGGTGAGGGGCCTAGTCTCCCTGTTCAGAATTCAGTTATCTGGAAACAAATTGCTCTCCTCCTCCATTTCTACAATGTGCTGAAGCAGAGGCTTGCCTCTCTTCTGAAAAGAAGTGGCTCTTAGCTGAAAATTAAATAGCTGTGTCTCAGCGTAGGCCTCAGAGAGGAATACACTGTACTTCAGTAAAGGGAATGGCAGCTCCCCCTACCAGTCTGTTCTAAGAAGGTTTTAATAGAGGAAGGAAACAACCAGGGAACAAAATGAGTAAGTCCTCCTTTTTTTCCCCCCTCCCACTTCCCTGAACTCTGTATTATTATTATTAAAACAATTAAAAACAATAATATGCGTATAAAATGCCATCTAAGCACTTATATGTTTCCCTAGTCCTTGTAGTACAAGACAGTCTGCAGCATTTCCAGGCTAGCAGGCAGCACCTGCAGAAACATGCAAAAGAAAAAGGAACATGCAAAAGGAAAAGGCTGGGCCAAGAGAAAGACAGCATCCCACTGCAAGAGAAAGAAATGGTGATGCTTCAGTCACCTGAAAGTCATCCTGATGCACTTCCCTATAGAGGCAAGAGGCCTCAGGAGCATCTAAAGGTTTTGTCAATACAGCAATGCTGTCCATAGGCCAGACAGCTGTTGCCATAGTTACTATCAGCCAGCTTATCAGAAAATAATTATTGCGATTACTCAGAAGTTTTGTTAAAACAATTTAAAGCTTCAATAGGATACCACTTGATCTCTTCAATTAACTGTTTGCAACTATGCTGCCTTTGGGATCCATACAGTTAACTTGCATCTGCAGGGTCGAAGTGGAAGAGGGGAAGGAATCAATGCTCCTTCTCCCTTTCATACTGACAGCTTGTATTTCATACACAGAAACAAGGAAGCTGAACCACCCATAAGCCTGGCTGCTCTGCTAGAGTTTTCTCACAGGCCAGCTTAGAGTCACAGGCTCAAATCTGCCCTCATTTAACTGCTCACACATCCATACTGCAATTCAAGAAACACACCGGCACACTTTCAAAGCGTACTTTTAATTACACGTACAAAGGTAGAGTCCCTCACTTCAGAGGCAGGTGACACAACTTCTGTACCAAGTGAACTTTCTCTTTTGTCCTACAAGCTCAGTACTGTCAGGTGGAAGGGCGGAATCGGAAAACACACATTTTAAAAATCGGACATTAAAAATGCATAGAAGCTGTATGAACCTGGCCTAGAACAAAGCTCACATGAAGCAGAGCCTCACTGCTCTTGTACCACTTATAGATGCATTCCCACCAGTAACAACAAACATTACACTTGGGCTGGGGGTCTTGGGGGTGGAGGCAGCACGTTTGTTTTGTGGCGTGCAGTTTTTCAAAGCATGCAGTCTCTAATCAAAAGAGTGAGCATTTGCAATGACAGCAAACAAGAAATCTCGGGCAAGAGGGAATAAATAATAGGTCAAACCATCTAAGTAAAGAGCTTTTAAGGCATGGGGAACTTGATAATTCCATGAGAGATATTAAATTGGTGTGAATGTTATACCAGAAAATAAATGCTGCAGATAAGCCTGTATTAAGCAGCACATTTTTTCCTCAAAAACCTGGAATGATCAAATTATTAAAACAAAAGGTTCTGTGGCAAAGTTGGGGTTTTGTTAGGACAGTAAGCAGGTCAGTCCTCTCAGACTAAAGGAAGGGACCTGTTAGAACTTTCTACAGCTACAAAAATTATTTTAGGGACAGGTGATTCTAACTGGAAAGTCTGATTACAATGCAAGTGCACCTTTCCTCAGCACTAAGTACTTTCTAAAAACTCTTTAGATTTCTGTACATTTTGCAGCCATTCTATGATCTATACTTCACTTCTGCAAAGCAGAATCAAACAATCTTTAAATCATACTTTAACAATTTCAGTCCAGAGAGGAACTTTGTAAAGTGCAAGAGCCATAAATAAAAAAATTATGAAAGAAACACAGTATCTGCTTTTTTTTTTAACGCGACTCCATGTGCCATAAGGAAAAAAAATGAAAGGCAAATGAGAAACTACAAAGTTGTGCACCGCCCACCCCCCCCCCCCCAATGTAAATAAAATTCTTTTTTGCCTGCATAATGCATATCTCTACCACCAGCACAAGCTAGACACTGGCTTCGTGCTATAGTGAACATGGAATATTACTGTAAGATACCTATAAAAACTATCCTTCTATACCCCTTAATTATAGGGTATAGAACTAAGTACCAGCCCTTTGCATTCGGCAGACATCTCAAAACCTTCTGCGCTCTGCCCCACCTTTCCACTATATGGTTTGTTCCTAAATAACCTTTGTGCTGCTAAAATACATCAGAAACAGGATGCAAGCTGCTTTCTGGCACAGAGTAATTGAACAAGGGCAATTCACGAACGTACAGGAGCCAGGCCTTTTGTAGAGTCTTACACTTCTAGTATACAGCTACACATGTGACTGCACAGTTGTGAGCATAAAGGGTGAAGGGGACAGTGAAGAAATATTATTAGAAGCTTAACAATAGGTTTTTAGCACTGCCCCTTCTACACAAGAAGCCTCTCCTGAAGGAGACGCTTTACAGCTCACATCCCCATAAGATGGCACTCCAAAAAGCAAAACTCTATGACCCTATGAAGTTCTTTCTTATATTTAATATTTTAAACAAGTAAAACCAACAAACCCAAAACAACAGTAAAAAGGTTAGGATCACCAACACATGTTTCTCACATGACATTCATCCTGAGTTTCTGGTACCCATGCAATATACCAATTACACATGAAATAAGATAGTTCATCAAGGTTCCTTCAAACTGGACTAAAATAAAAGAGAAATCTCCATTGCAAATGATTTCTGGTAGTATCAATTCATTTGATCAAATAAAATTCTTCACGGCTTTGAGAATAAGGATAAAGGAACTGAACAGGTACAGTGTGTTCATTATAAACAAACTGTATGAACAACTCAAGTGATAGCCAGGCTCACTATCAAAGATTTCCAACTGCACACAGAATTATACAACTTTTTAAGAAGTCAATAAAACACGTCTTATTTTCTAAAAAAAAAGGCCATGAAAATTGTGTCCTTTGTAAGGTTCCACACCAAGATACTTTTAATTTTTTTTTAAAACCATAATTTTTACAGTGTTTAATAGGCACACACAAATCCTCATCTCTAAAAAAAAAGTTGGAATAAGAAATAGTTATGACCAATATCTGAAACATAGCTGAAGCTGAATGGCCTACAGTGAAGAGATATCTTTATAAAACCTAAAATTAAAGCAGAGATCTCACTGCTGAAGCTGAAAAACACAATAGCACTTTTTTTCTAAGCGGCCTAAGTTTTAATTTCCTACTTTTGCTTTTTTAAAGTTCTTTGAAAGGAAGTATTTTTATATTCCCTAAAGGAAAAAAACTACTTTCAAATGCCTGTTTCCATCAACAAAACTAGTTCAGGATGCACACAGAGGAGAGCAAAGATTAAAAACTTTCAGGTAAAAATCTTAAAAACACTAACGACAAAATAATTATTCATAACAAAAGACTCCTCCACATAATATCCGGAATTGCACAACACATTAACTTTGCTAGTTAAATGAAAAAATCACCAAAACCCATAATGGGATCCATTCCAAATTTCTTGTTGATCAGGTCTAAGGCTAAAATCTACTAAGGCTAAAATCTTGAGCTATGACATAGCTGACATCCATCTGGTGGCAAATACTCCCAGCAAGCAAGCACCTACCTTCTACTGGACAATGGGCCTCTTAACTTGAAGAGATACTCTATACATACTATGATACAACATGAAATGAACAGATAGAGAGGCTGCTCCATAAACCCTCTGTATCAGCTCAAACCCCTAGCTGATATACCTATCATAAAATAATCTCTCTATCATAGTGAAGTTGAACGTTTTAAAAATATTTGGGAATCTCATAATTTATTTTTTTAAATACAGTTTTAAAGTTTCATTTACTGAGCTACAGAATTCCTTTCTAGAAAAGAATAATAAAAAATTCCCCCAAAGAAAGTTTCATTTAGCTATCATAAAGCATGCACAGATATAAACAAAATTTCCAGAGACTCTGATCTTTCTCCTAAGGTATGATAATTAACTTCGTTAACTAATATGGGTAGTTATGCTATTCTTTTATTTCTTTAAGATCCTGTTCTCAGTAGTAATTTAATGTCACTATTTAATAAAAACTATAAAGTTGTATTAAGCACAATCACTAACAGTTTAATATTAAAGTTCTGTCATTACATTTTAACCTGGTAGAAATAATGAAATTTAGAATTCTAAGTGGTTTTTTTTTAAAGAAGGTTTTGAAACACGTTATTTTTTTTTCACAAACGAAGCCTCAAAATAAGCCTCCCTTCATCAAAGTTAGACATTCCCCTGCTATGTAGCAGGTCTAGCCTCACCAGCTAACTCCGGGAAATCACAGGAAAGCCAGAGGAAGCTGACTTACAAAACTGAAACTAAGCAGGTGTCTTCATTGTTAGAAGTAAGCACAATGGGAAGGGGGGGGGTGGGGGGGGGGGTGTTGGAGGGGGTGGGGAGAGTAAACAGCCAAAATCCATTTTATTTCTGATACCTGAAAATCTACAGCTAAGCAAAATAAGATGCATCTATCTACACATACGGGTGTAAGGAGTGTCTATCCTTTAACCTGGTAACAAGCAACAGCACAAGAAAATTCGCCTGGCCCAAAGAAGCCTAGCTCCTTCTCGAGCCCTGCCATTACGGAGTGCACATCCCCACCTGATTTCTCCATGTTCAGACCCACCGTACATCACAGTACACAACTTTCTCATGACACGCACATTATTACCCCCAGTGGGACCTTTTTACATGCAGTCTCCACAGTGAACAAAAGTTCATTGTCAAGCTCAGTGCTTGGGCCCAAACAAATATCCAAGAGGATAGAAGGGAGAGAAAGGGCGAAAGTGCTCCTATCTGCAATTATAAGATTTGCAGGCAATCACCGTTACTTACAATTAAAAAGTGGGAACAGGTGTAGCAGATATCATACTTTGATAGCTGAACAAAGAATATTACAGCACGTGACTGAAATGTGATGACATTTGTTCACCAATCGAAAACAAAAGCCACTCTCCAATGGCACTCTTTCCTCCACCCCCAAGAATTAGGAACTTAGAAATTTCTCCATATTGAAACACATCTGTTCATAGCCTTATTTTTTGACACTTGAGAAGAAGTTGAATGAAGAGCTCCATGCATTAATAAAATATGAATTCACCCAAAAAACCTCAGCGTACTAACCCACCAGCACCCACGGAACTGCAGAGGTGGTTGAGGAGAAAGCTCTACCGACAGTGGAGCACGGAATAATAAAGAATAGGAAAAAACAAAAAACACACCACCAAAAAAAGCCAAAAAAACAAAAAAAAAAAAACCAAAAACAACAACAACAAAAAAACCTGCAGGAAGGCAAGTAAAGAAAGGAAAGGAACACGCATAAGAGGACTACACCAAATGGCAGAGTCCCACACAGAGCCCCACTCCACCTACGCGGGCGCAGGAGGCAGGGAAACAAACCAAAATAAAGAAGTGTCCGTGCCCAGTGCTGGAGCAGGCGTGGGCACCCCCAGCCCCGTACCTGTGCGGTAAGGGCAGCCCCCGGGCGAGAGGGGCAGGCCCGGCTCCGGAATAACAAGTTGCTGAAGAAACGGAATTTTCCCGGCGCTGCTCGGGCCACAAAGACGAATGAAAGGAAGGAGGGAAGGAAGGAGGGAAAAAAAAAAAAAAAAAAAAAAAAAAAAAAAAAAAAAAAAAAAAAAAAAGGAAAAAAAAAAAAAGCCGCAGCAGCGGATTTACTACGAATTATCCATCACCGAGAGCGGCATCATTTCCCAGATAATAATAAAACTTCCCCGACAGCATCGCGGCGAAGGACCCAACCGAGAGAAAAGGGCCTGGAAATAATCATCCTGAAGGAAACCGGAGGGGAGGGGATAAGCCTCCCTCCCCCACCCCATCCCCAGTGCAATGTGTCATCTCCTTCCCCTGCTCCTCCCCCCAACCCCAATGTGTCACCTCCTCCTTTTACCCCAAGTGTCACCCTCCTCCACCTCTCCCGTTCCCGCTCGCAAACTTCTGTCGGGGAGGCCGGGGGGCCGCCCCGGGACGCTCCGCTATTCCCCGCCACCCCCCCGAGGGAGGGGCCGGGGGCCGCGGCGAAGTTGCTGCTCCTCATCGCCAAGTTGGCCGGAGAGTGCGGGGCGCGCCGGCGCCATCCCGGGGGGCGCGGGGGGGAGAAGGGGGACGGCGCCCGGGGGGCGGGGGGGGGTGGGGGGGGCAGGGAGGAAGAGGAGGAGGAGGCGAATCCGAAAGGTGGGATACTACACCCTGCTGGCGGCGGCGGTGCTGCTGCGGGCCGGCCGGGGTCCCCCTGGCAGGACCTCTCTGTGAGGGGGAGGACTCTTCTTCATAGGGGGAGGGTGCCGGCGCCGCCGCTCCTCTGGGCCTCCCTGTCCCCCTCTTCTGGGCGCCTCTCTCTCTCTCCTCCTCTCACTTTCTTTAAGCTAAGCGGGGAGTGGAAGATGGTAGGTTGCTCCCTTCTCCTCCTCCTCTTCGCTCGCTCTCGCCTCTGTGGGGTCCTTTTCCTTCCCCCTCTCCGCGGGGGGCTCCTCCTGCGGCTGGGAGGAGGGAGCGGGCGGGGAGGGCGGCACGAAGCCGGAGAGGCGCAGGAGGAGAGAAACTGTAACACAAAAACAAGCCGAGAAGCTGAACTCTTCTTCAATCCCATTCACCCGGCCCGGCCGCAGCACACCGCTCGCCGGGATCCCTCCGCCGCCGGCCTCCCTGCCTGCCTGCCTGCGGCGCGCTCCCGACACGCCGCCGCGCGCGCCCCCGCCCGCCCCGGCCGGGCCCGGCCCGCCGCTGGAGACCCGCCGGGGAAGCGGGGACCGGCGGGCCCACGGCCACTCTCCCCCCTCCCCGTTGCGACGGCGGGACGCCGCCGGCCGGGCCGGGGCCGGGGCAGGGGGGGAGCCAGGAGGGCGGGCTCGGCCGCTTCTCCTGAGGGGGGACTACTTGACGTGTCGGTGCGGCGAATTTATTTCCCTTTGCCTAAGGAACGGGCTGTGCTGCGGCCCCCATTGCCTAGGGAAAAAGCCCGGATGTAAAGTGAGTGAAACTAAAGTAGAGTGAAGTAGGGCACCAAACTCTGCCGGAGCAGCGGCGCCGCCGGCCGCGGCCGCGGGGGGCACTGGGCGGCCGCACCGCCCCACACCGCCGGTACCGGACGGGCGTGAGGGCGTGAGGGCCGGGGAGAGCAGTGTGGGGGCGGCAGCGCGCCAGCCGAGACCCCCGCCCCCCCATACATACATACATACACACACACACACACACACACACATACACACGCGCGCGCACACACATACACACGCGCGCGCGCGCGCACACCCCTCCTCTCCCCTCCCCGCCCGGCCCGGCTGCGCGGGGCTCGGCGGGGGCGGTGCGCGGGTGCGCGCGCGGGGTCGCGCGCAGGAAGCGGAGAGCGGGGGCGGGGGGGGGGCGCGCGCGGGCGGGAGGAGCCGGCGCGCGGGGCCCTGCCGCGAGGGGCTCCGCACAGGAAGTTGATGCAACAGGGCCGCGGGAGGGGGGGCGGGGGGCGCGCGCAGGAAGCGGCGGCGGCGGGAGGGAGGGAGCGCGGGAGCGCGGCGGCCTCATCCCCGTGGATGAAGCGCGGATGCGCCACGGCCCGTTCGGCCGGGCCAGGAGCCTCCCTCCCTCCCCTCCCCGCATCGCCGGCCCTGCCATTTTATTCGAAGGAATAGCGCACCCGCTCGCCGCGCGGCCGGGCAAGGAGGGAGGGTGTTCCCTCCTCCACCTCGCCGTTCACGCAGCGGGCTTGGCTTATTTATTTATTAACTTACTACTCCAGTGCCGGGCGATGCTGCCATTTGCTTTCGTGCGAGCGGCGGCAACATCAGCCTTCTCTGATTTTTTTTTTTTTTTTTCCCCTCCCCATTTCTCTTCTAATTCTCCTCCCGAAAGGGGGTGGGGGGGGTGGATAAAAAACAAAATAAAACAAACAAGAAAACCCCAACAAAAACAATCGTGGCGAGTCAGAAACTTTCACGGGCAGGTTCAAAGCAGGGAAGTTAACACGCCATGGTTTAGAGCGTTTCTGCGGTACTCGTTGGCGTGAAAATGAAATATACGTGACTTGTGCTTCGGGGGCTCCTCGGTGCCTCCCTCGTAGCCCCGGGTTCGGGACCCGCCTGTGCCGGCAGCTCGGCTCCCCCGGTTCCCTGCCGCCGCACCATGAGCTGCTGGGGGCTGCCCGAACGCCGAGAGCCAGCCCATGCAGGGTCACTCCTTATCTGCAGTACACTAGCTTAAGTTGCAGGCATGCCTCTGTGCGTCTCCGGCTTCTGAAAGTCTCCAGAGTCTCAGAAATATTTAAAACCTCGCGTTTCTGTCGGAGCTACCATTGCTAAAGCAGTGGGACGTGTTCTGGACGCCGCGGGATTTGCATGAGCTTTCACGAAAAGCCGGGGTTTGATGCAATGCAAAACTGATTTGATTTTATTTTTTTTTAAATAACCTCGTTCGTTGCTTTATTCCTTCAAAATGCTCACAAGTTGTGAAGAAAATGTTTGCGTTATCTCTGCAAATGCTTCAGGAAGCCACGATGAACTATTATATTGTGAAACTAAATGCATAAAGCAGTCATGATGAGTAACTCGGGGACGAGTCGTAATTGGGCAGAAACGTACAGTTTTATCATCTGGAGGATTCTAGAGGGCTCCGTGTGAGTGTGAACTTACAGCAAGGTTTCCTCTCAACTATAAAAAAGAGATCTAGAAGCCATTGTTTATTTAATTACTGTTAATTTTCCACTTCTTTTCCATCAATTGGTTGCCAAGTTCTGCGTGATTTAATTGTGAACTTTACAACATTTAGTGCCCTTAAAGCTGTAGCTCCTGGACTCGTACAATTATGCAAGAAACTCAGGTTTATTTTTTTTTTTTTAATGAAGTTTCTAGCCTGCAGCTTAGTGGATGTGACCTTAAAGGCACAAATCTTAAATGCACAAAAAGGAAAAGGTATGAAGAAAAGAGAGTCATGCAAAATACCTTTTTTTTTAATGTCACATTGTTTGGGTTTTTCTTTTTGAGGCAATCTCTCCTACCCTGTCTTCTTTTAATTTTCTTTTTTTTCTTTTTTCTTTTTTTTTTTTCCTTTATTTTCTTGCAAGCCACATATGATACTAAACAGTAGGGTTGATGGAATACTGAGAAAAGAAAAACACAGAAATTATATCTCGGTCCTCATCAAATAGTTACTGATAGGTGCACAGTTCATGGGATATCGGGTAAGGTCATGTGCGCAAGACTACCAAAAATCTAGCAGCCGTCACAGTAGATTTTTCAATGTGTCCTACTGTGACAAGAAGTGTTATGGTTAGTATAACTGAGATATTAGATCTTACACCGTTTCTAATAAATATATCTTTTCTTTTTATACTTCTTTTTACTTTATCTCTGCAGCCTTTGAATAGATCATGTGAGCCTGGGCTAAGCTCTATTACTGTCAGATCAGCTTGTAGTTTGCTGTGCTTTCTCCTGTGGCTGGGGTGCTGCCCAGCCCCTTCCCTCCTTAGCCCTCCATCTCAAATCCATAACCAGTTTTTAAACCTCCCTGAAAATCCCAGTGCCAATACTCTGATTTTCCCTCCTCCATGTAAACTTTTACTACTAGCACTTTAAGCTGTAGAGGCTGAGTGTTATAGCCAAGACAGCCTGGATTTTGATTTTACCTTCAGTTAGTTTGAAGCAAGAAGAGGAGTCAGCTTACTCTGAAAACAATCAGATCAGACTTGCTTTTGTCCTTCAGATTTTTTTTGATAGAGGCATCAGAAAAATAAATGAGTAAAATAACATGTTTATTTTACTGTTTTTTATCTTTCTGGTTAACAAGCAAGTTGAAAGAATCTAGAATGAGTGATTTAAGTGTTATTAGAGATTCGGCATGTTTATTTTGCTGAGGAGTCAATACACACAGCCCAAAGTTTGTTTTTTAGAGATGAACTTTGGACAAAGTTCAAAGGAAAAATAATCATGAGCTGTTACTATAGATGCATGCAGAAATTTTTCATGGTTTGTCTTAGAGCTCAGACCATGATGAGTATCTCACACACTGCCCACAGTGATCTCTGGGTCACGGCAAGGTACAGTGGTTTAGACCATTTTCATAGAACCATAGAATCGTTTGTGTTGAAAGGGACCTTAAATGTTGTTTAGTTCCACCCCTCCTGCCATAGGCAGGAACACCTTCCACTAGGCTAGATTGCTCAGAGCCCCATCCAACCTGGCCTTGAACACTTCCAGGGATGGGCCATCCACAGCTTCTCTGAGCAACTTGTTTTAGTCCCTCATCATCCTCACAGTGAAGAATCTCTTTCTAACAGCTAATCAAAATCTACACTCTTTCAGAATAAATTATTCTTGTTCTAGCACTACATGCCCTTGTCAGAAGTACTTCTCCAGTTTTCTTTTAGACTCCCTTTAGGTACTGGAAGGCTGATATTAGGTTTCCTTCAGGGTGAACAGCCCCAACCCTCTCAGCCTGTCTTCACATGAGAAATGTTCCAGCCTTCTGATCATCGTTGGTGCATTCCTCCAGTCTTGTTGCAGCAGATCCACATCACTCTTATGTTGGGGACCACTGAGCTGGACAAATCACTCCAACTTCTCATAAGGTCCCATGAGAGCAGAGGGCTGAATTCCCCCCCTCTCACCTTGCTGGCCATGCTGCTTTTGACACAGCCCAGGATGCTTTGGCTTTCTGGGCTGCGAGCACAAATTGCTGGGTCGTGTTAGACTTCTTATCAACCAGCCTGAGCTCAGCAGTTTAAGCTACAGACCTTGATTTTCACAGACATGCCAAAAGTCTTTCCTTTAAAAACCGCACATGTGCACTACTCCTTTGTTCAGACTTGCTGTGCTGAAGAGAAGTGGTTCCTGCCTCTGTGCTACTTAGCTTCACTTGTACGTCAGCAAAAAGGGCCCCCATTTGAGTAGATGAAGAATTCACCTTCTAGTAGCATGAGAAGTGGTTTAATGTATAAGATGGAAAGTGGTGGTATCATCAGATGCACAGCTAAGTCGTTTAATAAACTGACTGTTTTTGTACATTGGCTCTATACAGAGATATCCACCATGATTTTCTTTCAGTGAAAGGAAATCTTGCTAGAAGCTTGGGGGAAAAAATCCTTTTCTTGTTGAGTCTTTGAGCTCAAAGTTGACCCGCATACGTCTGCCTCTGAATGTGATATTTGTGCTGCTTATCAAAAGTCATAGTTCAGTTTGTATGGGTTTTCCACTTTCTGCTTGATCACATCATTCTGGATGCTCATCCAGTCCCCTTTGCCTAGTTTTTATCCTAAGAGCACTTAGAAGTTCAAGCCAAATCCAAAGCCTTATCAAAGTTAGTGGAAAACTCACAAAACTCAACAGGATTTGATGAGAGCTTGTAAGCAGCTGCTAGATTTTATTTATCATTGCAAGTTATTTCACCAGTCTGGAAGAATTTCAGAGAAAGAAGTAGAGTCCATACAGTAAATTAATGGAGGTGCATCTCAAGAATAATAGTCATTGCTAACAGTTATTGTAACAAGTGTTCAAAATAGAAAGTTACATCATAACATGCTAGCTTTGCTATGGCCATCCCATCTTGCAGTGTGGTTTGTTGAGAATACTTAGAACAAAATCTGAGAAGATATAAGTAAACATGCAGAAACAGTCTTCTAGCAACTGTGTTAAAAGGAATTAGCAGCAAGTGCGCTGACAGGTCACAGATTAGGTTGACAGTGGAGTAGCCACATAGCGCTTTCTGTTCCCCTGATTTTCAGCAACAAAACTACCTTAAAAACTAAACCAGGAGTTAGTTACTTGCCTATTGCTGTTTTTCACTGTGCTTTTGGCAGGAATGCTAGATGGCTTCAAATAAGAGGGAAGATAGCCTGTGCAGCTTAAAAATGAAAGCCATAAGACCATTTCAGGCAAGACATACCCCAGCCTAAGAAAACAGTTGGGAATCTGTCTTTCTCATCAGTGTTTGAACATAGGGTAATCTCTCCAGCAGGATCCAGGCAAAGAGTGCCTTCTACAAGCAAATATCTTCCCCTTCCCAGGTCAGGGAAGGATAGGCCATCGCTCACTTCCAGACGATAAGGAAAATTAACCAGATTGTTTAGACCACCAGTTGGAGCCAAAGCCTGAAAACATAGTGTGCATGAGGCACTCACCATTAAAGACATCAGCCTAAATGGAAACTGCATTGCTTAACACAACAACATCTAACTTCAACTGTGGATTATTGCCTTACACAGGAGTTATTGCTTACAGCAGCCAATGAAGCAGACTCCTGCTTACCCTGTCTAATCCCAAAACTACTTTCTTACTTGTCAGCTATCAGTTGGTCCAGCCAGGAGTGGTGCAGCTGCAAATCTCACTCTCCTGATTGCTCTGCCTGGGAGGCAGCTAGGGTGAGCTAAAAACAGTCATAGGAGTGCATTGCCCAGGATCTATATTCAGGTAAAAGTAATTCAACATTCAGGCTGCCCTGTTGCTTTTGTAAAATTTATGTTCTCCAGGCTGCCCTCAGCAGCTGAGCCAGGGAAGGCCTGTCAGCACAGCACATCATTGTGTCCGCAATGGGATTTCACTGAAGGTGCAAGCTCTTCTGAGAGTAGCCTTGGAAGGAAACTCTGTCCTGCTGTCTCTTCCCCATATCACTTACTCCTTTGCTTACCAGAGATACCAGTTATTTCATACTTTCCCCTGTCGGCACTGGTGAGGCCACACCTGGAGTGCTGTGTCCAGTTTTGGGCCCCTCAGTTTAGGAAGGATGTTGAGATGCTTGAGCGCATCCAGAGGAGGGCAACGAGGCTGGTGAGGGGCTTGGAACACAAGCCCTGTGAGGAATGGCTGAGGGATCTGGGATTGTTTAGCCTGGAGAAAGAGACTCAGAGGTGACCTTATCACTCTCTACAACTTCCTGAACTGTGGTTGTAGTCAGGTGGGAGTTGGTCTCTTTCTCCAGGCAGCAGCTGACAGAACGAGAGGACACAGACTCAAGTTCTGCCAAGGGAAATATAGGTTGGATATTAGGAAAAAGCTTTTCATGGAAAGAATAATAAAGTACTGGAATGGTCTGCCCAGAGAGGTGGGTGGTGGAGTCACCATCCCTGGATGTGTTCTAAAAAAGACTGGATGTGGCACTTGGGGCCATAGTCTAGTTGTGGTGTTAGGGCATGGGTTGGACTTGATCTTGGAGGTTTCTTCCAACCTAGTGATTCTGTTGAAAATCGGTGTGTTTCATACAAAAAGTAGAGGACCGTATCTCAGAGGGGGTAGCCAGGCCTATTGCACCAGAGAGCATGGGGAGCCTGTGAGGACTCACCACTGTCTCATACCTGCCAGCAGCTCCCAGAGCTCTTCTTCCTTGGCTTCCCTCTTAGGCTTTCAGTCTTGTTAAGGTTTCAATATGTAAAGTCAGGAAAGTTGTCAGCTCTTTATCTAGTCTGACCTCCAGCAAAACACTGTTTCAACCAGTACTTCTGTATTAGATCTGCAATTAGGGGAGGCCAGAGAACATTTTACATTTCACAAGCCATTGCTTTCTTCTTCTGAATGTGCATCTGCTTTCAGAGAGGCTGGTGATGTTGTTGCTTCCATACTGAAGGAAGATCTGAGGAGCGATACTGTCTCTGGCAGTCAAGAGGAATGGGTTTCCTTGTCTTATGTTTTTTTCCTTTCTCCTTAAGTAGAAGTGAGCAGTCATAAAGGGGACATTGCTCATGGCTCTCAGGTGGCTGGCCAGGCTGACTAAGCATGGTTTTGGATCCTGTACACTGTTTAGAATCACAATGAGCTAGAAATTGTGTGCCAAGATGCAAATGGTCCAGGGAAAGGATCCTCATTTTTAAACAGTGGTATGAAATATCCTAGGAGCAACTGCAGTTCCATTATCAGATAAAAGAAACTGGTTTTGACTCATTGTCCTTTTTATTAAACAATATAGTGCCCCCTAATTAAAGCTGATTTGTTGTAATGTTGGTCACCCTATTAAATTTTTCAGCTGGCAGTTGTTGGACCATTTATGATTAGGGATATCTAGTCTCCATCAAAATGCCCTTTTCCAGACACTTTCAGAAGAATTCTTCCACTTCTATTTTTGAGGAGCATGGAGGGAAATATGTAGAATTGGAAAGCTGTGGATGAAAATGAAACCACCGAGTATGTTTTCAAGGACTGCTGAAAGGAAACTACAACTTTTGTAGTGGAGCATTTTGGTGTGTCACTAACCTGATAAGCAAATAGAAATACAGAGTGGTAAACCAAGGGTGTCAACCACAGACCAAGACAGCAGCTATCAGGATGTACTGCTAGCATGTAGACATCTCAACAATCTCCCACTTGCACAGAAATCAGACATTGTGACAAACAGCAACCAAAAAATATTTATAAAGTAAATTTCTGTAAACAATAAAGCACCAGTAGAAGGGACATCATGTCTTTTTTAGTCCTTTTAGGTGTCAATGGTCATTTTGGCACCTTGAGGAGAGATACCATAAAGCAAAGTCTGCTCCAAAGTCTAAAGAACATACAGTGTAAAAGGTCACTAAGGGAAAAGGCAGGGAATCAGAGGACTTAAGGTAAACCATAGGATGATGATAATTCCAGGATGTTAAGTTCTTCAAATATAAATAATTATTGTGGTTTTCAAAAATACTTCTGTAAATCTGTCCCCTAAAACCTTCAATAACACTAGATACATAAACAGCCTGGAGTTTAAGTGGACGGAACATCTGAAAAGCAACTCAGTTCTCCAAGTATTTAATTAAATATACACTTGAGCCACCAGTTTGGGACTATCAGCTGAGCAGCATCTTGTCCTACATATATCCTGTATGAACAAGAACATCAGTGTTTGAAAGCAACAAAAAAGTAGTAAGCTTTGAGAAGTATTAAACTACTGGAATCTTATATATTTATTATAGGTTGCCTTGACTTCATCATGCAGAAAAGTAGCCCAGCATAGTCACAGGGACTAGGGAAGGAAGATGAGCTGTGAAACAAGTGTTATGAAGGGATGGGGAAGGGGGATCTAGGAGCAGAGCTGTGCCTGGCTTTGCATGCAAGAGTAAGAGTTAACAGTGACTCAGTGGACAGAAAGGTCAGTGCTAGTACAGGTATTCAGAGTGAATTTTCATGGCCTAACAATAAATAGTGTTAGTCACCTCTAGATTATCAGGGATTAAGTGTATCATGGATAAAGACACCCCTGAGATGACTGATGCTGAATTAGCATGGGCTTGCTCACACAGCACCATATCACACAGCATTGCATCTTCTGAGGAGCTGTGGTGCACCACTGCCATCACAGCCCCTGGAGTCACCAGTCCAATGCCATGACACCTCCTTCTCCAAGCTTCCTTGGCTATTTCTGGGTTTCTGCTCTGACTGTGTTATCTCCTCTTGCTGCTTTCTGGGATAATCTGGAGTTTAATGTGGCTGGGTTTTGAATGGAGTGAGAAGGGGCAAAGTAGAGATCAAAAAGAAGTCAATAAACCTGATGGACAGGAGAGGCATCTGTACAGCGAGACAATGCCCTTTTTATTTAGTCATGTCTTACAATACAGCTACCACATCATAAATTCAGACACGTTTGTAGAGAGAGGTCCTCACAGATATTTTATTTATAATTGATTTTAATATCTTCCACTCAAGTCTTCTGTTGTTTGAGTGATAGGCAAGTTGCAAAATACATCACTCAAGACTTAGGGAATTGGGCAATTAAACATGTTTGTGTGTTCTTTGTGTTCAAAATTGATTAATAACAGTAAGATACATGAACATTGTGCTTTTCAGCTAAAAGACAGTTAGATAATGTCAATAAATCCACAAATCTCATTGGCATTGCATCTGTATATGAAGAGCACACATAGCATAAATGTATTTTTTCCTCCCTAGGAAGAACAGAATGAAAAGACTGTTTCTTTCAAAACTCTTATCAGGCTATCAAGTAGAAATCATAGAATCATAGAATATTCTGAGTTAGAAAGGGCTCTCAAGGATCAATGAGTCCAATCCCTGAGCCTGCACAGAAGATCCCCTGTAATTTCACCATGTGCCTGAGGATGTTGTCCGAGCACTTATTGAACTCTGTTGGGCTTGGTGCTGGGACCTTTTCCCTGGGGAGCTTGTTCCAGTGCCCAGCCACCCTCTGGGTGAAAAACCCATTCCTAATATCCAGTCTAAATCTCCCCTGACAGAACTTCAGGCCTTTCCCTTGGGTCCTGTCATTGGTCACCAGAGAAAAGAGATCAATGTCTGCCCCTCCTCTTCCCCTCATGAGGAAGCTGCAATGAGGTCTCCCCTCAGTCTTCTCCAGGCTGAACAGACCAAGTGACTTCAGCCACTCCTTGTACGGTTTCCCCTCTGGGCCCTTCACCATCTTCACTGGCCTCATTTGAACAATCTGTAATAGTTTCATGTCTTTCATATATTGTGGCACCCAAAACTTCACACAGGGCTCGAGGTGAGGCCGCCCCAGTGCAGAGCAGAGAGGAACAATCCCCTCTCTTGTCTGCCTGGTGATGCTGTGCCTGATGCACTTCTGGACATGCTTGCCCCTCCTGGCTGTCAGGGCACTGCTGACTCACAATCCGCTTTCTGTCCACCAGGACCCTCATGCCCCTTTCCTGTGGCACTGCTCTCCAGCCTTTTGTTCCCCAGTCTGTCCACACAGCCAGGGTTGCCCCATCTCAGGTGCAGAATCTGGCACCTGCCTTCATTAAACTTCACATGGTTGGTGAACAACCAGACCTCTGATTTGTCAAGGTCTCTCTGCAGGGCCTCCCTGTCTTTCAGGGAGTCAGCAGCTCCTCCCAATTTTTAGTATCACTGGCAAACTTACTATGCCTTTGAGTCCTGCATCCAATTTTTTTAATGAAGATGTTGATGAGCACTGGCCCCAAGACGGAGCCCTGCAGAACCCCACTAGTGACCAGCTGCCAGTCTGATGTCACTCCATTCACTATAACCCTTTGTGCCCCACCTGCAAGCCAGTTGCTCACCCATTACATGATGTGTTTATCCAGCTAGGCATTTGAAGGATGCTGTGAAAGACAGTACCAAAAACTTTACTGAAATCCAAAAAGATTACTTCATCTGGCTTCCCTTGATCAGCCAGGTGGGTTTCCTTGTTATAAAAGGAAGTTTAAGAAGCAGAACTTTCACTTTATGAACCCATGCCTACTGTGACTGATAACCATGCTGTCCTTCAGATGTTTTTCAATAACTCCCAGAATAATCTTCATATGATTATGCCATTTTCAGGTCATGACAATCATGACATGACATAATTTAATTAGTTCGTCTTGCAGTGGACATGGAAACACCACATGGAATTTGAATAAAAGCCTATGATAGTTTGAAAACATTGCAAAGTTCCATTGCATCTTAGTATCGGTGTGGTTCCTGAAAGCATTCACTCAGTTCTTCCCATCAGTTAGGTAGTTAAACAAGGAGTTGGAAGTTATCTGAAGTGTATAAATTTCAATAGGAGTTTGTATTTTGTCTATTTATGAAGCTATTATGCCCCCACCCCCTCAGAGCAAGCTGAAGGATGTTTCAAAAAAGATACGCTAGAATTAGAAAGCCAACAAAAAGGATAGGGAATAACTTTCACCTTAAGCAAAAAAAACAACTTGGGGACTAGGGTGTTTCAGATGAAATAAGAGAAACTGAAGAAGGAACGTAAGAGGCCTGCTGAAGGGAAACCAACATGGAGAAGGAAAATTGGGAGCGATCGTTCACCATCAAGTTGCAAGAGTAAATGGTACTGAGTGAAATGATTAGACAATATTTGAAACAAACAAAAAGCAATACTTTTTTGTTCAGTGCATAATCACATTTGGAACTCATTGGTGCAAGATTTCATGGACCCTGATAGTATAAATGTGTTCAGAAAGGCATGAAACAAATCTACTGAAGGATGCAACATCTGACTCAGCAAACACTTTTACCAATGATTGCCAGAGGCTCAAGGGGGAAGATCCTTCTGGACACATCCCATTTCTTACACCCTGCCTTAAACAATTGTGTTGGGACATTTTCAGAGAAAGCCTGCTCTAGATGATCCACCTTTGGTCTCTTTCAGTATTGTCACTTTTATGAGTTCAGGAATAAAGGAAGCAGTAATATTTCAGTGAAGGAGAAAAGAATCAGTGCAAGAGGCTTCTGTATTCACGAGTGCCAATGGTATACAGGCTTTGCTCTTCACTTGAATAAAGTGAAACTTCTTGTACTGTGGGTCAGGTTTTTTTCTTCTGAGAATGAAAACAGGCCTTACATTGTCATTCATATCACATTTTTTGGAATGAGATGCAGTTTATCTTTCAATAAGAACATTGTTCTGAGAGGAATCACATAAGGGGGCTGTTTGAAAGCTGTGGAAGTAATGGACTGCATGTCCCTACTAAACCAAAACACCTTCATCCTTGATTTCCACCAGTGCTCCCAGGCAGCCAGCGCTAGGCAGGAGCCAACCTGAGGACTGCCTGTGGTGCTGGTGCCTTGTGTGGCTCTGCTGGGCCTCTGTGGTGGGTTTGTAGCCATCCCCCAGCACACTTCCATCCCAGACAGCCTCTTCCCTGAAGAGGTGGAGATCAGGGCCGAGACACACAGCAGCTTCCACTTAGGGGCCACTGCTACATAAAGGAGGAAGAGGAGGAGGAAGAGAAAGAAGAGGGAAGAGTTCAGAAAGCATCAGAGTCTTGAGGGTTTATTTCCAGGCACGAGCACATCTGTAATTTGCTTGGTGAATGTGTATGAAGTACTACTGGTTCTTTTGAGGTGCACAAGAAATAAAGGATGGTCATGGGGAGCTGGAGGGGCTGCTTTGCTGAAAACTCACCACTCTTTCCAAACCCTTCTCCCTAAACCATATAAACTTAGAAGAGCAGTGGATCCCTTATTCCTGAGGGAACTTCTGAAGGTGAAATATCCTATGCATAGCACTTCAGACACAAAGCAATGTGTGTTACACAACAGTGAAGGTCTATTTACAAATATCTGTATGAAATTTGAAGTTTCCAGTTTGGACCTAAGGAAAGGGTTGTGTGCCTAGAAGCTTGTTGGTGTTTTTCAGCAATACTGGTTGATTTCATAATATATATATTACCTTCACAACTTGCCCTTCTTTATCCTTAGACCATGGCAACGACAGCACTACTAAATATAATACTGAGACTTGGCAAAATATATTTTTAACTCCCTAGTTTCACATGAACCATGTCTTGTCTTGGTTGCATGGGATACTTGCAGCTTTCTAGAGCTTCAGTATGAGCAAATCCGAACTTAGAGGGCCAGAGTGTAATTATATCAATGGATACTTCTGGGGAATTAATTCAAAAGTTTAAAGTCCTTTCAGGAATGCCTCCTGGCAAGGATGAGAAGACTGGATATTAACCTTGATGGATAAAATGAGAGACCTCAAACTCTACAGGCCCTCATGGAGAAGAAATGCCTCCTATACAGATAGGGAATATTCAAGGAAGATATAAAAATGCATAAAACCATTTCCCAACCACCATACCCCTCAGCAATTCTACTTTCACCTAGAACTGAAAGAAATTAATTATTCCCCAGAAACAAATGTTTTTCTGTTGTTTGTAAAGTGCCAAGGGATAGGAAGTTAGTCCCCTTCTACCATGGAGTCCTTAGAGGGGATCAAATAGCTTGTGTTTATTTATCTTTACTAGCATAACCGGCTGTCAGTGGATTATCTCCTTCTGTCATCGATATGGCTTCCTTTCACCATCAGGCAGCTGCAGGAGCAGCAGAGATTGTTTTTTTCCCCTGATTTTTGGCATGTTAGTTAATTGTGTCTCTCACTTTTGGTTGAGGGAGCGAACTGCTTGGTGGGGAATCTGCCCCTGAGGCCAGTCTGTCCTGCTTCTCTGCTATGCAGCTGAAAAATTTAGAGGCTTCTTCTTTGTTTCAGTGGTGAGACTAAAATGGTATAATCAGATAAACAATAGCATAATTTTGCACCCTCTGGCTCAAGATACAGCTGCCCCATAGGTGCACTTTGAAATGACACGGGCATTCCTTGTGGTGGGAAGTGGGGGGATTTTCCACTGCAGGGTAGGATTGTCCCAGATGTACAATATTGACCACAGTACAGCAGCATTGACACCTGATTCAGATGAGAATAATTTGGCACTGTACACATTTTTTGGCACAGTTAAGGGAAAGACTATTTCCATCCCTAGAAACTTAATATACAGCATCAGCATTAACAAACTCCAGCCCTTAGCTCAGTCTGAATCTGCGTGCAGAGAGAAAACATGCACCTGTCTTTCTGTTACTGCCACCCGCAAACCTGGATTAACATCTGCAAGGGGGATATGCCTGTGCTCAGCACACAGTGTGCAGCATTATTCAGGATTATTCAGATATGGGCCTTGACTTCACCTGGGAGAATAAAATTTATACAGTCATAAGGAGTCCTCCACAATGCAAACTTTCCACATTGACAAAGCTTCTTTCTACATTGCCATAGTTTAGTGCATGTGGGAAGCTCCATTCCATTGACTTCAGACGGGACCATCTCTAGTTGGATCACTTTGAGGGAGACCCCAAGTAGTGTGGGGTGAGAAAGTCCCTGCGATACCTTAATCTATGATCTAGGTAACTCAGCAGTGTGTAGGCTGGAGCAGGGTGGTGCCTGGGTGGTACACCTGCATTTGGAGTGCTCCACAGTAATTTCAAGGCTGAGATTCCTCTGCATTTTAAGGTGGAGACAGGTCATCTCAATTAAAAGGGGAGTGAGATTACTCAGTCCCAGGGAGATGGATGATACTTCAAGAAAAAACCTCAGACTGTCACAATTCAGAAGTGTCCCTTAAGCCTCCACTTGGGGTGATGTGAGACATCTCAGTTTGGCATTGACAGGATGACTCAGATTCACTGCAGAGCATTGATTCTGTGAGAGGCACATAGGGGGCACTCAACATTCAGGCACCTCCAGATCTGAGTCCATTAGCCTCAATATGCCAGTACTGATGTTAAAGATACAACCATCTGGATGAAGAGTTAGCTTAAGGAACATCAGTTTTTGGAATACAGGACTGTATGATATAGAAGAGACCAGAGAACTTCAGTTTTTGGAGAAGTTGCCTGAGGGAGCCTCCCTGGTGCTGCCAGGATACTAGGGTATGGTGGGTGTCAGAAGGGCAGTGCTTGAAGGTCTCTGGGTATCTGGATCTGGGAGGGAACCTTGCAACTTAGCTGCAAGACACATATGGTGCTGAGCACCATCTCCCCTGTGCCTCAGGCTTCTTAATTTGGGAAGATCCATTATGCTTTCATTCCCTGTGAAACCCCTGGTCCAAACAGTACTACTGGCAACTTCTGTGCAGTTAGTGGGGGAGTAAAGGAAAACATTCAAGTCCAAATTTGTATGGGCTTTCTGGGGCTTGGCCAAGGGGTGGTGAACAGGCCTGAGCAGCATTCTTGGGTACGGCAAGCTAGCAGTCAAAGCCAAGACAGCGGTTGGTGTTGCATTAGCTCCTGTGCTGGAGAGCAAGGTGAGGGCTTGCAAGCTACAGTGAGGCTCTGAAAATGTCATGGTGAGACACTGTCATTCCTGACCGGCTTTTTCCTTTAGAGGTCTGATACAATGTTCAGTTCTGGGCCCCTCAGTATAAGAAAGATGTGGCACTGGAGCAATTAGGCAACAGAGCTGGTGAAGGGTCTGGAGCACAAGTTGATGAAGAACAGTTGAGGGAGATGGGAGTGTTTAGCCTGGAGAAAAGAAGGCTCAGGAGTAGCTTTATCACTCTCTACAACTACCTGAAAGGAAGTTATAGTGAGGTGGAGGTCAGCCTTTTCTCCAAGGTAACAAGTGATAGGACAAGAGAAAATAGCCTCAGGTTGCACCAGGGAAGGTTTAGATTGGATATGAGACAAAAAAAGTTCATGGAAAGAGTAGTAAAGCATTGGAACTAACTGCCCAGGGAAGTGGTGAAGTCACCATCTCTGGGAGTGTTCTAAAAACATGTGGATCTAACACTTGAGGACATGGTTTAATGGTGAACATGGTTGTGGTTCTAGGCTGATGATTTGACTTCATGATACCAAAGGTTTTTCATTCCTTTTTTTTCCCCTCTCTTTCCCTTCAGACCTAACGGCAAGAATAATTCTACCTTTAATTACTCTTGTCTATGAAATCTCCCTTTTCTCCTGTCTCCTAATGCATATTCTCTCTCACATCCTTCTCTTTCCCCTTGCTCTTGTGTATGCACTTCCCTAGCTTCCCATCTCTTCCCCCACTCCTTCTTTGACATTTTTCTTTCCTCTCCTTTTTGCTGCCTGTATTCCAGCAAGTGTCCCTTCCTCCCTTCCTTTTCCTCCATCCTCTTCCTTGCTCTCTTGCAACTTCCCTGGCTCCCAGATTTCTCTTCCTGCTCATTCCCCTCTACAGCCCAAACATCTCCAACTCTCACTCTGATTCTGGGAAGACCAGCTTGAAATAGCCTGTGAGGGTGACAAGCCTGAAAAGGACTTACAATGAGAAATCAAGAAGAACAAGCCACAGGGAAAGCTGAAGAAGTGAAGTGTGTAGGAAGAAAGTAAAAGAAGGGAAATGAGACCAGGGAGGTAAAACCAGAGAGAAGAACTAAGAGTCACAAAAACTCCTGGACATGGTAAGGGAAGAGAAAAAACAAAATAAAACAGCTGGAAAATGCAGCAGAAAATATAAGGCTGCTCCTAGCACTGTGGCAATGAGTCAGAATCAGCAAGTTTCTGATCTCCTACTCAAACGCAAACAAATATTCCTTCATCTTTATTGCAGTGGTGCCCAAAGGATGCCAGTCACACAGCACAGCAGGTTTATTTGCACACAAGAGACCTCGCAACCCCCAGCAGCATTTCTGCTGTAAGGCAAAGTCAAAGAGAAGAAGGAGGGTACAGCATACCTGCAAAGCTCTCACTTGGGTATTGGGCTGGGGGTTAATAACTGGTTGAGGTTTCCCAGGGTCTTTTCCCATCAAGCCTGAAACACATGAAGATTAGCTGCTGGAAAGATGACATGGTTTGACCTGCTGGAACACTGCTCTGTGGAGAAGGAACTGTGGGTCCTGGTGAACAACAATCTGTCCATGAGCCAGTAGTGCCTTTGTGACCAAGAAGGCAGTGCTGTTGGGGCAATGGGGGACATCAGGAAGAGCATAACCAGCAGCTCGAGGGGTGATCCTACTCTACTCAGCCCTGATGAGGCTTCACCTGGAGCATCAGGTCCAGTTCTGGGCTCCTCAGTACAAGTGAAGCATGGAACTCCTAGAACGGGTCCAGCGCAGGGCAACAAAGGTGATTAAGGGACAGGAGCATCTCTTTTATGAGGAAAGACTGAGCAAGTTGGGCCTGTTCAGCTTCAAGAAGAGACAGCTGAAAGAGGGACCTCATCAATGTCTATCAGTATCTGAAGGAAGTGTGCCAAGAGGATGGATCCAGACTCTTCTTGGTGTTGCTGAGCAATAGGACAAGAGGCAATGGGCAGAGACTGAAACACAGGAAGTTCCATGAACATAAGAAACAATTTCACCATGTGGATGAGCAATTATTGTAACAGGTTCCCCAGAGAGGTTGTGGAGTCTCCTTTCCTGGAGATGCTCAAAAGCCATCTGGACACCATTCTGAGTAAAATGCTCTTGGGTACCCTGCTTGAGCAGGGAGATTGGACTAGATCACCTCAGTGGTCCCTTCCAACCTTCCTGATTCTGTGAAGATGCTTGCCCACAGGTAAGCCAGCATGGCTGCTCTGGCAGGGGAGCCTGGCCCTCACAGCTCTGGTCCTTCTTTTTGGCCTGAGATATATCAAGCAGCTAGATATTCTGCTCTTCTGCCCTTTGCCTCTTGTAACTGAATCCTACACAGTTTCAAATAACGCTCACCTTGTATATTCAGTAAAGTCTAGTCCCCATGTTTTGCTATGTTCACTGGAGAAAAGTGCTAGACAGACCCTTGTTAAAGATTATCGTATTCTTGGACTGTGAAGTCTGTTAGTTCTAGAGGTTTTGCTCATCTCTTTGGACCCAAACCACATGGAGAGAAATTGTTATGATAAAGAAGGATCATCTTTTCTAGGTACATCTTGCCTATATCTGACCATATGTCAGTGTGAGACTGCCTCACCCTTTATATTTGTCAGGAGAAGCTAAGTAAAGGTTGTATTAACTGCTATTTACCCTTGTCCTGTGGTATGCAGCCAGTGTGAAATTCAAAGACAATTTAGAATGCTGTCGCCAGTCCTACTGATGGTATTTTGCACTCCCTTTATTTAGTACAGAGCAAATTGTTCTTCAGGTGCCTAATTTTTTTCTAAATATTAAGACATTAAACATATTTGCTTTTCAACTTGCAATGTTCCTTCCCTCTGATGCAGTGGTTCTGACTTCCAGGGGGATGCCTTTCTAGAAATGCTTGTGCACAGCTGCCAACTGTACAAATACACCCTTAGGGTCCACTTGTAATGAGTACCCTCCCTTTAAATCCCTGTAAGCTGGTTGTGAAGCAGAAGGGTCACTGAATATACTTCGGTCCTTTGCAATCAGTCTCTGAAGAGCAGAAAGTTTCCTTTGGCAGCACAAATCTGTTAGGTCCATCAGGAAGACAGCACAGATTGAGACTGCTGGCACTTAATATATGTAAATTGTCAGGAATCCCAAGCCACCCATCCACCCAGCTTTTCTGAAGGCTAAGCACTCTGCCCCATGCTCTCTCAAATCCAGCATAGTCTTGACCAACTCTTGTTAACTATTTCTGGCATTAACTTGGAAAGCCCTTACATAGATTTTAGCGCTTGAAGGGACCACACCTGTTGCAAGGTTGTATTTCAAACATGTAGCAGAATACAGGAAAACATTGCAAGAAAAGTGATCTGCGTTCAGATCTTCTCTTTCCCAGTGGCTTGCTGGTGGCACACTAGCCGAATCACTGGATTTCTCTGCCTCCTCTTCCTTATGCAAACAAGGGGAAGTGATACTTAGTCATTATTAGAACATCCAGGGATGCAAATTACTGTGTCAATGATTACTGTTTGTTCTCAAAATACATGCCATTTCCCTTTATCCCATTTACAACACTGGATTAGTCACTTCCAATATTACAGAATCATAACCATTCATTCCTTCAGATAAAGTACTAAAAAAAAATGGGTCTCTGATCTCTGAGAGGTGGGCCACTATTTAACCCACATGTATGTGGGATCAAGTTGCTTAGCTACTGGAGTGCTGGAGGATATTAAGCACAGAGCTGACCAATAAACAGCACAAAAAAGTGCATAATATAATGAGAATATAGCAAATGCTTGTCTCATGTAACATCTGATGGCTAATGAGTATTTGTAACTCATCTGCAAGAACAGCTTTACTTTCTTGCAATGATACTGATTGCATCAGGAACTTCATAGTAGTACAGAACAGTACATAAATTAAAATCATTAGACTGAGGGGAAACACAGCTATTAGCACACATCAGCATGCTTTCTTGAATGTGGATTTTTACAAAGTAGGAAATGTCTTCAAGAATCTACCTACATCTTTGTGGTTTTTCAAAGGTGGTTTTTGCTGCTACATTTGTATTAGTGCCAACTTCTCTCTTGCTGAATTTGGAATTATTAAAAAAAAACCTGATCTTTGACTATATATTGTTGTAGCGAGGGAGGAAAATGTTTTATTGAAGCTTGCTGGAATTTTGAATGAGCTTTAATCAAGGAGATACTGGAGACAATTACTCAGGCTGTGGCTACACACAAAATTGCAGCAATTGAACTGAAGATTGGAAACTGATAAAGCAGTTGAAGCTTGTAGAAAAATACCTTTCTCTGCTTAGGTCAGCATGGGTCCCAAACACCTTTCTTTGCAGGTAAGAAAGAAGTTACAGTCATTCATCTTGATTCTTACAAAGTTTGAACATCATTCCACACAACATTCTCCTAAGAAAACAAAGAAAACACAGTTTAGGTGAAAATTTTCATCAAGTAGGTGCCTGACTGATTAAAAAATTAGCTTTAAAACCCACTTACCTATTGTTCTCTGTCAGACTTAGAGGAATTTTCAAATGGGATCCTTCCAACATCTGTGTGGAATCCATTTTATGCAGTATTTTCATTAACAACCTGTGACGAGGGAATAAAGAGTACTCATAAAATCTGCAGACATCATCTAGCTGGGAGAGGATGCAAACAGTTTGGCGGATGGACTGAGAATTCAAAATGATGTTGCTAAATTGGAGAAAATCAACGACTCAGTAAAGAAAAGTGCAAAGTGCTACACTTAAGAGGAAGAAATCAAAAGCACAAAGAGAAAATGGGGACTAAGTGGCCAGGCAGCAGTACTGCAGAAAGGCAGCTCAAGGTGTCAGCCATGAACTGAAGTCAACAGTATGATGCTGTTCCAAAAAAGGGCTGAGCTAATGTGGGGTGCTGGGTGCACAATGCAGCAGATGACCAGTTTGCTCTTCCTGGGAAATGACAGACACAAATGGAGGGTTTCATAGCCCAGCAGCAAACCTGAGAAGAGGCTTTGGAAGATTAAGGAGGTTTGTTTAACATGGGAAGGACTAGAGAATGTTACAGTAATCATTGGCTTCTCACTGATTGCTGAGAGTGGGACAAATAGAGGTTTCTGCTTCAAAACAGAGACCCTAGGAAGATCTGAAAACCTCTGCCATTTAGGCATAAGGTGTGAAGTCATAGAGCTACAGAGGTGGCCATGCACAGTGTCCTTTGCCATGCTGTGACCAACTTCATCCAGGGATGCTGTAGGTAAGACCAGACCTGACAGTGGGCAGCAAATGTAGGATGCAGCTGAAAAATAAGATCAACACACCTGCTCAGGGTTGCCATGGCTGAATTATGCCATTCCAGAAATGAAGACAAAATTACTTGTTTTGCTTTAAAGCCCTCAGATGCCAACATTTAATTTGACAGTGAAAGCAGAGCAAATTCCTCCTACCTACCAAGTTATGGAGAAGCCCTATGACAGCTGACAGTAAAAGGCCATGAATTATGTCCCTGGCCTTTCCCACTGAGACATTTCTAAACATTCTGGTGAGGAGATCCTGGGAGGCTTCCAGGAGGCAATATAAAGAGTCTAAGTCCTTGTCAGTGCAAGCAGTCCCTGCTTGTCTGCCTGTGTCCATGTGGACAGTTCTTGTTTCAGTAGCTACTAGTCTCTGTTGTGATTTGAGTGGGAAAGAAATTGATAATATTTTCCTCCGTGTTTTCTGTTTTCTCCAGAGCTGGCTGTATTTTCTTCAAATACCAGAACTTTGAATTTCATTAAGGAAACAATGAAACAAAAAACATTGAAAAATTCTGAAACCCACTGAGTTTTTCACTCTGTTTCTCAACCAGAAGAAGAAAAGCCTAGCTAATGCTAAGTGACAAATATGGGTTTGCCAACCCCCACTGGCCAAATCTAGTGACTAACATCTCCTTTATTTTGGACAAAATGGGATTAGCAGATATATATTGGTCTTGAAAATCGATCAAGAAACACAGGATTCTCGTAAAGGTTGGGAAGTTGAGAAGCTCCATGGAGATCCATCATTACTTAGGAAGCTGTGTCCCCTGCAGTAGGCCGACCATAGCTGGAAGGATGTGAGAAAACTGAACAATCCTGTTTGCTATGGAGTGGGGTGGAGAGGAACAAAGAGCACTGTGGCTGAGCAGGCAGAGGGATGGATGGGTGGGTAGTGGGAGTTGAGACTAATCAGACTTGCTGCATGACACTGAGGAAACATTTCACCTGTCCCTATGCCACAACATCTCCAACTATAAAATGAGATGAGCCTAGCTTTTCCTTATAAACAACTCTAACTAAGTTTCCTTATGAATGACTGTCCTTATAAATAGCTTGCCTTATAAATAGCTTACATGGCAAACACTACATAGGACATAACGGGCTCTGTGGCATTTTTCATAATAAACACATTTTTAAACCCAAATAGCTCAGTGAAACAGTTACAGATGCTATGCTACTTAAGGGAAGCATGTGCTTTCAAAATGTGTTGTTAGTATAAAAACCCAATTCATTGGACAGATTTAAATGTATTAGCAAGCATCTAACCTGCAGTAATTGCAAAAATCTAATTACAAAATTAAAATGATTATCAAGGCAGCCCTCAATGTTCATGATACTACATCTATTTTATACAGGAATTCATAGTATTTGAAGCATCCCACAGAATAAACAAAATAATCACTAACTAAAGAAGGAGTTGTTTTTTGCAAATCTTTTGGGTTAGAGTTAAAATAAGTAACTTTACCGATTAGTCACAGAGTGTTTGCTTACTCGGGCTGGAAGCCAGTCCATGTCAGCACTCCCTGGAGTAAATCCATGTGCGACAGCCCAGTGTCACAGAGATGCCCCAAGTGACAGTGAGTAACAGTGCAAAGGGGTGTCTTGTGATCCCAGTTCATGTGCACACAGGGCAAGACCCACATCTTCAAACACTTAGGAAGACAAACAAGCTGTAACCTCAGACTGAGATGGTTCACCAGGGAAACTGTTTCACTTGAAAGACCCCATCTGCTCCCCTTTCTTGAAACATTCTTGCTGTAAGGAGATTCTTGTATTGTGTATCTTCTTCTCTACTTGTAGATTGCAGTTTATATGCTGGGTAATGCTTATTGGTGGCCCCAACATGATGCCATTCGTTGGAGAAAATGAAACACATCCATCCATTTTTTCTCTTTCTGCCAATGGCCAGACAGTGGTGATTACGTGGGAAATGTTTGAACAGGCATGGGTGAATCAATGCCTCTTTGCAGTATGGATACTTTGGGATTCTTCCTGACTTTGTCTGGGGCTTCAGAAGACAAGTTCACATCAGGGCCTTCCTTTTCATCATCTTCCAGGAATCAATTTTCAGTTCTGAGAATTACCAAGTACCAAGACTGATGGCTGAGGTGGTTGCTGGTGGAGCAGGCAGAGAGGATAAACTTGACCTGGTTAGCAGGAACATACTGATCTTGTCAAATATTTCTGACAAAGCATTCAGTGGTTTCATTTCAGTTAGGGTCAAAGAAACCTTCACTTCCACAATATAAAAAAGTGTAATTTAAATTATCTTAAGGCAACCATGAAGTTCAGTTCTCCAGTCTTGTCAAAACAAGGGTCTTCAACCAGGTGCTCCTGGTACCACCTATCAATAGGACTATTTCTCTGTACAGGCAGTTGTTTGTGAAACTCGGCTTAGCCCTTTCACAACACCCTCTTAGCACTTTCCAAGAGCCATTTAGCACTTAGCACAGCAAGCAATATGTGGCCAAGGACATGGGAAGAGGCTGACATATTAGGGCTGACTGCTGTTTGAGGGAATTTGCTTATTAAAGTAGATTAACGTATCAGAAACAGTAATTTGGTACTGTTGTGGGGGAAAAAAACCCCAAACAACCTTCCAAGGATAAATTTCTCCAGACTCTGGTTCTGACTACTTTTTAACCAAATCAAAATCTGCAGTCACCAGAAGCTCACTGGAATCTATGCCTTTGTTCAGTATATAATTTTTTTAACTTAGTTGCCATCCCCTGAAGAATTTATTGATTATCCAGATATTTCCCCCTTTAAATAAGTATGCTGTACAACTATGAGAAAGTGCCCATCTGTTAAAAGGAATAGTATGTTTGGTGAACTGTTCCAGGATAAGCTGCTACTGAGCAGATTCATGATTCTATCATTGTCAGCTCTGGTGTCCATTATTTGGACTTCAGAGTGAAGACTTCCATGTCTGATGCTCCACTTGCTGCACTTCACTGCAGTCTCTGCAGTGCCTTGTGGCTGGGAAAGATCTGCCCATGCTCTTTCTGGAGCAGACAGGTCATCCCTTACATGCATTTTATAATTCTTTATATTTCCCAGCTTATACACAGACAATTTTCTGTGCAGTTACTTACCAAATGCAATACACAGTGCATTCTGCTTCACTAGCATGCTTCTTGTAGATTTTTCATCAGTTGGCATCACTTTATAGATCTTCCACTGATTTCCACTTCTGTTTCTATGGATGTTCTTTCCTCTGCATGACCTGGAGACAGCTTGGCAACCCAAGGCAGCCTAAAGAGCTACTTCTGTGCAGAAACTGCAGGTCCTAGAGTGTGCTGAGCCAACATCAAAGATAAAACATTAAAGATACTGACACAGCAATGGCACTGGCAATCAGCTTTTGCACGTGTGAAGAATCTGTAAGGATGCCCTTATGCAGTTCCTTCTATCCATCTGATTAAGGTGATCTGCTACTGTTTTACATCACTCTGTCAAATCTATGTTTGCCAGTGCAGTCTGCTGTCACCAAGAAAATTAATGTCTGTGCAACTTCCCATGTTCTGCTAATTATCCTCTATCTGATACAACTTTGATCACTTCTTGAATATGGGATTTTCCCTTTAGCCAAGCACTATGAATGCTTTAAAAATCCTAGTTTTTACAAGGGTGGGGAGCTAACCTGTGTTAACTCTGAACTTTAGTTTTCTAGCTTCGTTTGGATTTTGTTTTAAATACTGGGTGGTTTTGCAAAAGGTAGGTGTTTGATGCAATTAAGAACATAAGTCAAAAGACTGCAAAAGTGGAAAGAATTAATTCCTTGCTTATCCCATCCTTCTGCACTGCAAACCCAGGCTCCTGCAGGGAACAGATGACATGACACCATCAACATACTGACACACAGTGAGCAGTAGCATTTCTCACTGTACGGTCACCTTGCTGCCAGGGCACTGGAGACAGACTGGAGCCAGCTGCCAGCTAGCAACTCCCACCAGTATAGCCGTGGCTTCTGGGGGTTCAGTGTTGGGTCTTTCCCCAGACTCTCAGGAACTTTGCAGTTGGCGTGAAATGTCATGCTGCTCATAATATTCCACTTAGAGGCCAAGTTGCCTGTGAAAACCAACTCTACCATTTGAACCGCTCTTCTGAGTTACAGAGTCAGCTTTATTCAGTAAGGAAATAGTCGGTTTGGACAGGTTGAAAATCTTCCTCTGTGTTTATATCCTGGACCTCTTTTGGCATTTGGACAAGGCTGGTGCTCATCTATCAGTGCAGTGATGCAAAGATGTACAGGAACCCCAACACAAGGACCTCTCCTATTAGAGGCAACTTTAGTGTCGCCTCTGTCCTGCATCTCCCAAGGAAAGCGTCCCTCTTGGCTGGCTTAGTAAAATCAGTACGTTTTGAGCTGGAGCTGAAGAAGTGGCCGCTTAGTCAGAGCAGCCATTCGAGGACTTCCCTCCCACGGCCTTGCTTAAGGACGGAGGGGAGGCAGCTCCTCTCTGCCGGAATGGACAGCTCGAGATAAGGCCCGGGCAGGCCTGACGCCGGCCCCGCAGCGAAGCCCATCCGAAGGTGTGACCCGGGGGAGCCGCTCCTCCCGGCGCTTTCCCCCGGCGGCCCCGCTGCCCGCGGGAGCGCGCACGGCGGCGCACGCGGACCCGCCCTGGCCCGCCGTGGCCGCGGCGGCGGCGCCCTCTGGCGGCCGTGCCGGGTGCGCGCGGCTCCGCGTGCCGCGGCTGCCCGGGCCCGCCCGGCGCCCCCGCTGGGGCTCGGCACCGAGCGGCGCGCGACTGCTCCGCTCCGGGGCCTGGCGCTGGGCTCTTCGCTGCTCGGGGCTTTTTTCTGACTAAAACGACGTTAAAGACCAGCGGGTTTTACAGGAAAGATTGTACAAAGTTTCCGGAAAATCACTGATAACTGGCGGGTGGGGGGAAGGGAATACATCAGAGGAGGGAATGAATACTCAGCTCTCCTTTTACGGCCCGGGCAGTGGGTCCGTGTAGATTTATCTACAAAAACAACCTCGAGGCTTGGCTCAGCAGTCATAGTGCACATGGTGAGGACACTGGCACGGCCGTGGCTACAGACAGACAGAGGAGCACGGACACAGCATGGCCATGGCCACAGACACAGACAAGGACATGGACAAAGCTATGGCCACAGCCACTACCACGGTACAGTCATGGCCGTGCCATGGCTATGGACAAGGACACTGGTCATGGCCATGGTCATGGCCACAGCCACAGCATTGGCATGGACAAGGACATATCACAGACAAAAAGGCAATGGCCATGAGTATGGCCACGGGCAAAAAGCCACTTGGCCACAGCCACAGCAGAGGCACAGGCAAGGACACGGATACAGCCATGACCAAATGCCATGGGCACAGGCACGGGCACGCGCGGCCAGGGCCACACCACCAACAAGGCCACATGCACCGTCACGGGCACGGACAGGGACATAGCACGGTCAAGGATAAGGACGAGGCCACGGCCACGGCCACGGACATGGACACGGCCACGGCCACGGACGCGGCAGTGCCGCCCGCCCGCCGCCAGGGGGCAGCAGCGCCGCGGGCCGGGCCGCGCGCTGCCCTCACGGCGCCTCGTCAGCGAGCGTGAGGCGGGGCGGGCTGATGGCGGCCCCGCGGCTGGGGCACCCGACGGACCGGGGGGAAATCGCCGTCTGCTTCCAGCACTGCTCCATTGCGGTGTTTCCGCTAAGACGGACAGCAAAGAGGGAGTGGGGTTGAGGTCCAAGAGAGAAAATCATATCGCTTCAGAAGGAGGAGCGAAAGAGAGGGCAAACTTCACAGCTTTTCCTGGTTTTTTTCAAGTAGAAAGGGGGGTATCTGTGGGCTAGGCGAGGCTCTGGCCCACATGCTTCACCAGCGCAGTCGGTGGCAGGTTTCAGGACTACAACAGCCATCAGTAGATTCCAGCACAGCAAGTTCTGTTTTCCTTTGATTAAGAGATCGAGTGCAAAGGGCCAACCACCAGTCAATTTGGCGAAAAACCCCACAGAAACAAAAGAGAATTGAAGCGATCCATTTCTTTTGATGGTAAGGGTGAGGTGGCACAAATGTCATCCAAATTGCTGAGCATCTCAGAATTGCCTGTGTTATGCTTGCAGGTCAAATGCAGTGTGAAGTCAATGAGAATATCCAACTGCCAGGGCATCTGGGCTGTGTCAGAAAGAGTTGCTGCTCTCTGCTTTCTTAGAGCTAAAAGAAAATTCAGCGAGTTGTGGAGTTGAATGCTTCATTCTCCTCCCTCACAAGCTTGAGGAGGTGACAGATGTTTCCTCAGGGCCTGTTATTTTAGACATCTCCATGATTTATATATCTCTGCAAGCCTGGTGGGTGGAATTGCATGTCACAGACGAGCTGAAAATAACTTGTATATGCTGATATACATATTCTGATACCTATTGGCCCATGTAGAAAAACTCCAAATTGAATCACATGATCTGTGCCTGGCAGATGCATTAAGATGTACTGATGGAGCAGTGGTGGGTTAAAGTGAAGTTGAAATGTTCAGTGAAGAGCACGGTCAAGGACTCTGGGATAACACGCACAGCAGAACCACCACAGCTTAGCCGTTATGATGTTTTTGCTAAGATAGGCAGTCACATACAGAGGAAAAATTCATATTTAGATCAATATGCAATTTTCTGTGGGATCATGGAACTGGACAGATTGCCTTTGGCTTCTGCATGAGAGGTTCAGAAGATACCCGGAAAGGTGTTTGCAGAACTTTGCTTGGATATGTGGTTCCTTCTCACTAGAAGCAGTACTTGGGAAAGTTCTGCTGTGGGACCTTGGGGTGTAAAGCTGTTAACACCTGGTCAAGTATTT
Source organism: Cyanistes caeruleus (assembly GCF_971803275.1). Taxonomy (NCBI): domain Eukaryota; kingdom Metazoa; phylum Chordata; class Aves; order Passeriformes; family Paridae; genus Cyanistes; species Cyanistes caeruleus. The sequence continues at coordinate 30,475,808 of NC_141706.1, read as the reverse complement.
TGGGATAGCCTGGCGGAAGAGGCAAATAAATATGCTACATTCACACATGCCCAGCACTCCAAAATCTTTTAGGTGGCACTGTGTATGGCACATAGGCATGTACTGGCCTGAAAGCTCCCTGTCAAGGCTGAGACGTAAGGGAATGTTCTCAGGTGAACTTCTCAAAAGCAGAGATTTCTGCTTCCCTCCATGTGCAGAGCCCAGGGTGTTTCACCCAGCTGCCTAGTAAGTTTTCCCCTGAGTGTTGCCTGGCTTCCTTTGGGTACAGCTCAGAACCAGTGTTCTCTGGGAGACGATAATATTTTCCAAGGCTGGGCCATTCATCCATGCCAGCCTCTAGAGAATATGGAGAAGCTGTGCAGAAAAGGGCCTGGGCACACTTGTCCACACCCTGTAGCCCGCAGTAGACATTCACATCCTGCCAAGGTAAACTGTGTGAGCGGTGCGCCTGATTCACAGCCAGGTCTGCAGCAAAAGCAGTGAGTGAAGAGTGGCAGAAGTTGAACTCCTTGGGAGGGGCTGAAGACAGAACTCACAGCAGACGACCCAAATTCTTGGCGGGAGTGTATATCTCACAGAGCTTCCTGCCAGAGTTTCAGCTGTACCACATGTCATCTCTGCACTTAAAGTCTTTTTTGTATTGGGAGGGTTTTTTTTGTTGGGTTTGGGGGTTTTTCCCCTTCAAACATCATCTTCAGACATTTGTTTCCACTTACCTGAGTGTTTCCCAAACAATGGGCTTAAATTTACTATTGTCTAGTCCCCTTTGATCACCAACATGTGATGACTCAGATCTGGAGCCTAATCCACTGCTTTCACTTAGAAATTGTTCAGTTCACCTATCTAATTCCTCAGAGATTATCTGGATTCAGCATGTGCTCCTTTCCCTTTTGTCAAGGCCACATGACTTCCACTTTTCCCTTGCGTCTTCCTATTCCCCCTCCCGTGATTGTTTGCTATTCCTAGCCTTTTTTTGAGTCTCTCTGCCACAAAGTATCACACAAAATGGTACTTTCAGATGTATGGTGGAGGTGAAGGGGATGTTAATTCTTCTCTCAGAGGTTCCTTTAGAAAAAACATTCGTTAAACACCCACAAGACAAAAGGGTTTGATTTTTAAGCTGACAAACAAATAATTTATCCACAGTCAAAATGTTTATGATGATAATGGTGCTGTGCCCTGAGAGAATTAATTCAACTATCACTTTCCTGCTCACAAATACCTCAGTCCAGAGATGTCCCATGTTGTATCCTAGTCTGAGACTCACAGACCCACTCTTGCAGGAGGGAAATGCTTGCATCTTTGGAAAACTTGGGTAAAATTTTAAGTGGCACAGCAGTAGAACCCAAGGTCTTCTGCTGGTTTACTCTTACCCAACACAATTTAGACCCCTTTGTCCAAAACTTTGGATGATGTCAGTGGGATAAATGGTATACAATTGTCATTTTGTCTGGGAAGATGTTAGATCTGTTTGCTCTTGCAATGTCTTGCTGTGTGTGGCTGTATGGGAGTGTGGCAACAGCTCCCCTAATCTTCAGGCTATGACTGTAGTGGAAAAAATAACATAGAAATGTCATGTAACAGTTTTTTTTTTTAATTGTGTTGTGGTTTGTTTGGGTTTTTTTTAACCACCTCCCAGTTCTCCTGTACTAGTTGCAGTCCAGGAAACTTTGTGTTTATTAAGCACTGTGTAAATTTGCAGCTCTCTATAAATGTAAAATCAATAGCAGTGATAACAGCAACAAAGTGCTCAGTCCAGCCCTGGTAATAACCCGAGAGTGCTAATTTCTTGATAAGGTCACTTGCTTCACACAGGCACCTCCTCTCCATGTGTGAAAACACAGGGTGCAGCACAGAAAATATTTGTGTTCCCTGACAAGACAGAAGACACTGAAAACATTTCATTTCCAGCAGGTGACAATGGTGGACAACAACCTGAAGGACTCTTACAATCTTTAGTAGAGGCCTTCATCCCTCCACTGGGTGCTGCAAACATGTTCTCTTCTAGGAAATCAAAATCTTAGCAAACATTTTTTGCCCTTTTTAATCTCTTCTCATAAGCAGATGAAGAAGGGAAATCTCCAGTAATCTTATGAAGTGAGCAAAATCATATTTCTGGAGGATGAACAGAGTGACAAGACAAAGGCTTGTGTGGCTGACCCCTCTGAACTGTGGTCTCCATCAGTGATGCCAGCACTCATAGCCTGGGCAGTTTCTGGGCTTCACTGAGTGTGTGTAGGGACCACACTCCCACCTTTTCCCAGGTGCTCTCACGGCAGCTCTGCCTAAACAGGCTACACCACTTCCATCCAAACAGGTGGAAGGGCTTTGGGATTTTCATGGCTGGAACTTTACCACCAGTGGCAATAATTAAGTATTTATGGAAAAATTGCTTGAATACCCCTAATGACTGATTGTCCCCTCTACTTTCTACTGTGGTGACTCTCTAAATAATGGAATTGCTGTAGACAGCTCTGGTTGGCTCCATGCAGTCTGCTCCGCTTCCCTTTCAGGTCCCCTTTAAACCTGGTTTAAGGTTCCCAGGTGGCTTACAGCCTCTGTCATCATCTCCCCAGGGAGTTCTCTTCTAGAGAGCCCTCCTCCCTGCCTAACACTGTCAGTGAGCCTGGTGTCATTTTGCTCTGTGGTGAGTCCATAGTCACCTTTGGGCTTTTTCTTTGCCATACTGCTGCAGTAAAGTCAATCCATCTGCACATCAGTACCCTTCTGTTTTCTTTTTCCCTGACATCTGCCTGCTAATGCATCCCTAGGTCCAGTGACCTTCGGCACAGGAAGAATCCCAAAGGTGGCAACTCCTGTTATGAAATAATAATCATAGAGTAATAATCACCAGAGGGCTGGCAGGGACTTCGGGAGATATCTGAAGCTATCCCCCCTCTTTCCAAGGTGGAGTCACCCAGGAGTAGAGCATGATGTGGGCGTTAAATGCTTCCAGCAATTGGGATGCCGCAGCCTCCCCAGCAGCCCCCTGCGGCCCAGGAGACCGTCCTGGAGAAAAAGCACTTTCTCGAGCACAAATCCTTACTCCTGCAAATAAGGCTGATTATTACTTCTCCTTCTTCTGGTGGATCTGGAGTAGAACTGATCACTGTCTGCTTTATACAACCTTTTATATAATAACAAAACAGCTTTTAGAGTAACTGAGAAAGAGGCGTTTGCTCACTTGCAAAGTCAGGAAATTCCCTGCCAATGGACATTCTTTGTCGGGGATCCTTTGCCAGCATAGGCTGAGTACTAAGCCCCACAATCTGCATTTTCCTTTTGAATGACTCCCACAAAATAAACCAAATATCACATCCAAGGAGATTTATTACATCCCTTCCAAGGGCGAAGCATTCCTCAGCTACATTCCACTTCTGTCTTTTGTGCTTAGGAAAGGGGAAAAAAATCGCTGTGATGCCTCTGGATCCCACCCCTCCAGGGCTTCTGTCGTTAATAAAGTCGAGCAGCTGGAGCCAGATTTGTCAGACTAGTCCTGAATGGCTGGCTCGCTCCTGCTGCAAAAGCAGCACCATCAGAGCAGCGCTGGATTCCTGCTTCTGCTGGAAGACTAATAAGTCGTGGCACCACGTTTCCTCAGTAAAACCACCTTTTGTTGTTCCCAGTGACACCCTATCCCCGTGGCAGCAGCTTGCCAGAGTGGATCTTCTTGCTTCCTAGCTGCTTTGCCTTCTCCTGCCTCTGCATGATGCAAGAGTTTGCAATGCTTTTTGGGAGCTCAGATGTGCTCTCAGAGACTCTGCTTGAAGCAATTGCTCTCTCCAGGCTTTGCAGTGAAGCTTTTATCCAGATGTGTAAATGAGGATGTATATAGAGGGAGGGCAAGGAGATGAAACCTTTGTTGTGTTATCTGAGCTTAATTAAGCTTCTCCCCTAGGCAGTTGCTAATTGATTGACCCCAGGACTGTAAAATGGAGCAAATTTACCAGAGCTCATTAAAAGAGCAGAGTTTGGAATTTGAATTTTTTTTTTATTCTATAGATTAATACCTTTGACTGACATCCTGCTGACTGATTCATGAAACAAACTCTGTTCAGCAAATGTTGGTAGGTGGATTTGGCTTTTTAAATCCAAATGAGAGAAACGGTGAGTACACAGATGCCTGTTCATCCTCACTGTGTCCCTTGCCAGCATTTATAGGTATCACTTAACTGGAGCTCTGATACTGCTTTCTGCCCCAACCAAGGCTGTACTAACCAGCTTGTTGTCTCTTCCAGCAAGGTATCAAGTCCATTTCAATTTCACAGGCTTCAAAAGTTTTTCACAAAATTGACAAAAAACCCACCCCCAAAACAGTTCACCCACCATAAAATGCAGTCCTTGCAGGTGTGGGTGAAGCCAGCTGTGCAATGGCACAGGGCAACACTTCAGTGCAATGTTGCAGTAAGTGGAGAAGGGGGAAGATACTGTGTCCAAGGGGAGCTGCAGGAAGAACTAAGGGAAGAGGATTGTCTTTTCCCAAACAGCTGAAACATGGACTATACCAAACATTCAAAGATCATTTCCAATCTGATGGTGTTCACATCTGTCCTGCACAATCAAAATCCCATGCAGAATGGAAGTCACCCAAGTGAGAGTTGCCTTCTTCTTAAATACGTTGAGGCACTGTTTGCAGGTCTCCTCTCCAAGTACTACTCTTTGTTGGTGAGGTTTGACACAAAGGGAGTTCATCCTCTCAGGACTGAGACATAGCCAGTGTGCAGAAAAGGCTACAGAAAATATGGTATGCAGAACAGTGTGGAATAGATATGCACAGCTGAAGATGTAAAGGATGAAGGAGACAATTACGAGCAGCCACTGGCCAGGTGACAGGCAGCTATTAGAAGGCCAACTTTCACAACCAGACCAGCTAAAGCTCCTTTTATCACTTTTATTCATTGCAGCTCCCATCAGCCTTAAAACCATTTCAGATAGGTTTTAAAGCTATTTATAGTGTGGAGGGGAAAATCCTATTGTGTAGCAAACTCAAAAAGTAGTGTGTGCACCCTGGTTGTGAGAAATTGAAGCACATTTGAGGTTTCTCCTGTCAGCCTATGAGTTGCTTCCCTTTTTTTCCTTGCAAGGACAGACTGGTGTCCTATTCCCTCCAGGTCATCAACCTCAGAGAAGATGCTCATCTCTCCTGAAGAGATTTCATGCATTCTATGAAGGCTTCCTAAATTATATGGAACTGTCAGTTGAACAGCAACATAATGACACCTGTCGTACATGAGTTTCACTGTGAACACATCTCTGCAGTTATGATTACCTCTGTCCAAGGCTTCTATGTCTCTAGATTCTTCAGAGCCCTTCTGAGTTGCTTTTCTGTCTCTTCTGTTTGTAAAATGTTTAACATCTGTGAGCACATACAGGAAAGTTCCAAGTTTCACACCATGTTTGAAAGTTGCTGGCTTTTGGGTTTCTGGTTTAGGTAGTGGTTCCCAAGAATAAGTCCCTACTTGTGGCTATGAGGAAGAGGGACTGTTACTCTCTCAGTAGTGAAATGACATTTGTTGACAGGAAGAACTGACCTTCCAGGAGATGTTACTGAGGAAAGAGAGGAAGCCAAGTGTCTTCTCCTTGGAGCACATGGACTTCCTCCTCCCGAGTGCACTTGTGACCCTCGCAACTGTCTCCCCTACTGTTTGCTCTGTCTGCTTCTTTCTCTTTCTTCTTTTCCTCTCTCCCCAACCACACCCACTATTTAACCATTTAGATATAAAAATAAAAAATAAGAAAACCACCCAACCCACTAGACAGAGGGTTTGCTAAAGAAGGGTAATTTTAAAAGCAAGTCTTTGAGGTCAGTGTGTAATTGTACCATTGGGACTATGTGATCTGAGACAAAAATAATCCACTGGGTATCTGGTCAAGAAGGAGAGGATGGCAGCTTGCAGTGAGGGAAGAGTGACATACATGGGATTGACCAGGCAGCAAAAGACCTGACAAAACTACTTGCTGGCCCTGGAATTAATATTTGTGTAGAATACTGCAAAATATTCTGTCTGTGATGGGATCATTACAGCTGTTGCTCAGGTCATGGCCTCCCTTGGTCTGTGCCAGGAGGCACTGGGTACTTCCTGGAAATTTAATGGTCTTCCACAGAAATAAAGATATGAAGTATATTTATATATTAACTTGTTCATGAGGAACATTTCTGGTTTGATGTGGAGTTTAGGGTGCTGAGGTTTTTTTAACAGCTCTCCATTTTCAAACTCTGTTTCAGGTACTTTATGAAAACCTGAATTCTGCAAAGGGTTTATAGGACTGTAATCCATGCCCTTGGAATAAAGAAGGATGTTTTCACCCCTATAAATATCAGTTCCTTTCTTTGCAGTTCCTTCTAAGTGACAGCAATAAGTTATGTGGGCCATTCATATAATGTATTTTACCAGTATTTCCTTTAGTGCATTTTAAAGGAAGAAGTGAGCCTGCTAGATGCCCAAATATCTCTGCTGTTTGGTAGCCCTGATAGTACAATACAGGGTGTAGGAGGACCACATCACAGTGCTTTGTTTTGTTTATCATTCTGGCAGAGACAGTGGCAGCCCCCATCACTTGGAAATAATGGTGCTAATTCCCGTACTGGGGCAAAACACCAACTGCTTACAGAGAATCATGATTTTCCTGGCTTCAGAGCTGGTTTGGTGACACCAAGCAGACTTTCATCTCTGTCAGTCCTAAGACTGAGTTACTTTCACACTATGCCAGATAAAAGCACCATAAAATCAGTTTTACTGTGAAAGTTTAATTTGAGAGAAGGGAGTACACTTGTACATTGATGCCAGTGGCTGGGGGTATAGACCTTTACCTGAATTGATGCCACTTGTGTTTCTACTCCAAGGTGTCCAGCCATGAGCTCTCCAAGATTTCACTGCAGTTCAGTATTTTCCTTCCTCAAACCACTGTCTGTGCATGAAAGGATTTATTTTTAATCAGAGGCCAGTGCTGTTTGCAGGGGTCTTTATTTTGTGACCTTCAATTCTGTTTTTAGGAGGAGACAGTGGGTTTCAGTACCTTCTTGCTGTGGCTGTCTCTGGGCCAGCCCTTCCCAGAACAGATGCCACTGATTCAGGAGGTCTTGCTGCCTCCCCTTTATTTAAGTGCTGGTTACACAGCTCCGCCAGGATCCATTGCCGTTGCAAACCACGTTCAAGGGATAAGCAGTTTAGGGTTTGGAGTCACTGTAGACCAGCCCTGGAGACCTCATGCAATTGTTTTTCATCCCTCTTACACCCACAGTTCTGCTAGATTAGAGTTACTGCAAAACCCAGACACTCTCTGACTTGAATTCGAGTTGGGAAAGACACACACAAAAAAGAAATTTGTGTTATAAATTAGATTTCTCAGATTTCAGTGATTTGTCATGGTAATGTGGCTCAATCTATGCAGTCATAGAAACATTTCACAAGTTCAAACTCTTCTGATGCTATTAACTTCCCCAGTGTGGCAGGGTGCAGTGACTGTAGGAGGTAAGGTTAATTTCAGATCATCTGCGGTAGAAAAAAGACATGGCACCCCACATGGGGAAGCATTAAACCTGCAAAATGAGGACTAAGCTAGAAAGCATTCCCCAGCCCTAGAGATCTATTTGGGAAGACTGGATTCTTGGCTTAATTGTTTTGTGCCACTTTTTGGACCCTGTACAAGTCCAACAGGGTATATGCTGCCTCTTGGTGCAGCTCAGGTCAGTGGGACAGCACTCGAACATTTTCCTGTGTGCATTGTGCTTGCCCACAAGCCAAACCAAAAACTATAATTCAGAACTCACTCAATGGGGGTGATCTAAAAATAATGCAATTAAAACCAGTAAATGATGGTTTCCTAGGTTTGCCTGCCTATGTTGGAGCCAGTGGGGTGCATTTTCAGCCAGTCTCCTGCGACTGTCAGAAGTCACCTAAGAGCAGGGAAGGCAAGAGTTTTCCTTTTTTCCAGGACTTCAGGTGCTCAGGCTTTGAGAAAATTGCTAAATGTCCTGAGATACTTGGAGAAAGGAAGATCTAGCAACTGTTCTCCCTGTTTTCCACACAAACCAGAATGTCTCATTTCTCTAGTACATCTTTTCCTAGAAAAACTGGCTGCTCGCGGCTTGGATGGGTGGTCTCTTCGATGGGTAAAAAATGGGCTGCATGGCCAGGCCCAGAGAGTTGTGGTGAATAGAGCTAAATCCATTTGGCAGCTGGCTGATAGCAGTGCTCCCCAGGGCTCAGTTTTGGGGCTGGTCCTGTTTAACATCTTTGTTGATGACTTGGACATTGGGATTGATGGCACCCTCAGTAAATTTGCAGATGACACTAAGTTGTGTGGGGGTGTTGATCTGCTTGAGGGTAGGAAGGCTCTGCAGAGGAATCGGGACAGACTCATTCAATGGGCTGAGGACAACTGCATGAGGTTCAGTAAGGCAGAGTGCTGGGTCCTGCACTTGGGTCACAACAACCCCAAGCAGCACTGCAGGCTGGGGGAGGAGTGGCTGGAAAATTGCCCAGCAGAAAAGGACCTGGGAGTGCTGATCAGCAGTGGCTGAACGTGATCCAGTGTGTGCCCAGGTGGCTAACAAGGCCAACGGTGTCCTGGCCTGTATCAAGAATAGTGTAGCCAGCAGGACCAGGGCAGTGATCTCCCCTCTGTACTCAGTACTGGTGAGGCCACACCTTCAGTGCTGCATCCAGTTTTGGCCCCCTCACTTTAAAAAGGACAGTGAGGTGCTGTCCAGGTAGGGGGACTGATCTCTTCTACCATGCCTGCAGTGAAAGAACCAGAGGAAATGGCCTTAAGTTGATATGGGAGATTCAGATTAAGTATTAGAAAAAAAAAAATTGTTGTTAGGGTGGTCAGACATTGGAATAGATGGTCCAGGAAGGTGTGAAATCACCATCCCTGAAGGTGTTTAAGAGGCATCTGGATATGTGCTGGGTGATATGGTTTAGTGCTGGGTGATTATGGTTTAAGGGTTACCATGGTACTGCTGGGTGGATGTTAGGACTTGGTGATCTAAAACATCTCTTCCTGCTTTGATGATTGTGGCTGATCAGTGGATGTTAGGGATGCACAGGTGCAGAGCCACAGGCAGGGAGTTCTTGAGCACTTCAAAGAGCCTCTTTCTTAGTGATGCTGCCTTTGGCCACGTTTCATGCTTCATGTTTTAGGCTGCTGCTATACTCATGTTCTTGATGAATCAAAAGCTGTACAGGAAATGGCAGCACCAAAGGGACCTGCTCGGTATGCCAATGAGACACAGGTACTCTGGGACAGAGGACCCAGGGACTCTACTGCTTTGCCTTGCTGTGGCTAACCTATCTACCCCACAGTCAGCTGCAGAAACCACATCTCTCCCCACTTCTGTTTCCTTGCTGGGTATCTCTCTAGCAATCATGAGGGATTTGCTCAGTGGGGCTTACAGAAGGCAACTGATAATTTTTATTTCTTTATTTCAGATCTCAATCCATGCATGAAGAGGATGGCACACTTGGCAGCAGCTGTATGAGACTTGTTGATTCAGGTGGTCCCTCCCCTCCTTTTTGCAAGTTGAGAAAGTCACTCTAGGGGCAACTACATTCACCAGACTTCCCCCAAAGTAGTTCTTGCTCCGCAAGAGGGCTGTTGGCTGGCCCAGGTGAGCTCTCCTGAGGCTGGGAGAGCAGCAAGACCAGTTCCCAAGAACAACTGCATGCCCAAGTGGTGTGGACAGTGTCAGCCTCACCCAGCTTTCCTGCACCCTGCCCCAGCTTCATGCACTGCTTGGGCAGGGAGAGGAGGGCAGGGAAGTTCGCTGCCGAGAGTGACAAGTCTGTGTGTGCCTGACAGCATCTGTTGCCATGGCAATGCGTATTTGAGCCTGAGCCGAGTTGCATCTTCCCTGAAGTTGTGAATTGAGCTTAGCTTTATTTATTTAAAACCAACCATAACAAGTGAAAGAAAGACAAGAGACACATTACAAATCCCTTTGCACAGGACGTAGCCAAATGAGTCAGAGGCACTGCAGGCTTTAATCAGCCCACCTGACGTCAAACCTCTCCATCAGAGGAAAGTGCCGCCTGGAAATGTCAACATGCCCAAATGGAAAGGCCAGAAGGTAAATCTTTTCCTGTGCTCACTCACTGAGTGGTAAAGAACAATTAAAATTCAGCCAGTTCCCTAGACACATCTTAATAGCACTCTGATTGAACGTTTTTCTCCTCCTGGTCCTGTCCCATTCCTGCTGTTTGCTGCCTGGGGACAAGGCCTAATGGTTTGAAGGATCTTTCTAATGTAGCATCGAACCCCAGATCCTGCAAGAACAAGGTGTTACCACCAGCAACAAAAAAGGGTTCTGTTGGAAAATTTTGTCACTGAAATGACCTCTCCCACAAACAATGAGTTTACCATGCCATGATAGTGGTTCTCAGTTTCACACATGTGAATGACCAGGGGTAAAAATAGCAACTTAGCTTGGACCTATGCCAGTTGTCAACAGAAGGTTAAAATGAGGAAAAAAAGCAGCAGGTAAGACCATTTTTTTTTTGCCAGAGGTGTCAACCACCTGACAGATGCACTGCAGCAAGAGGAAATGGACATGGGCTGTAATAGATGCATGACCTACTGGGAAAAATCCTCTTGCATCCTTTGGAACAAAACACATACTTTGGGGCCCTGTAATACACACAAGGTGAGCCCCCAGTTTTGAATACAAGAAGCCTATTCTTGAGTGTATACTTAAGCTAGGTGTGCAAGAGGGAGAGGGGTCAGCCAAGGACACCTATAGGTTTATGTGCCCCTTTGACAAACATCAAGCTAGGAAGCCTAGGAAAACCATCCATTCCAGCCCACTGGTGATTGCCAGGGGTGACATGCAGACATCAGGGAAAACAAGCACCCGGAGAAGGAGGAAGGAAGGAAGAATGTAAATGCAAACCACACCACTTAAAAGCAGGGCAGCATTCCAGTTCCTCCAAAGTGCTCCCCACACCCAGCAGTGTACAGCAGCCAACCTGGTGGGCTTCTGATCTTCCCAAATCACTTAACACTTCTCCCCCTTTTATTTTTGCCCTAAATGTGTTTTGGTTTGGTGGCTGATCCTGGCTATGTGCCTGAGACATTACATTGGGGTTGCTTTTCTCTAGGAGATGTCTGTAATGAAAGTTTCTTCGACCGTTTTCTCTTCCCCTGTAGTGAAAGTCTGTAATTACCATTGAGGGGTGAGGCAGACAGCATTGAAACAATGTCATTTGAACGGGGGTGAGACATGCCTGAATTGCTGGGTTGTGCTTTTCTCTTCACAGGATTTCTTATGGATCTGGACCTTGCTTTTAACCCTTGGCAGTACAGGGAACATTATCCTCCCACTCCCCTGACCAGCCTGTGTGTGCTGTATCTGCTTGGTTCTGACCGGGGCAGATTCTGTTGGATGTAGCCAAGATGCAAGTGTCCATCTTCTCTACCATGCCTGAGGGGTCAAGTGGCACAAATCTGCATGGATTGCACTCTAGTCATTCATGTGGGTAACTGGGAGTTTGGAGTTGACTGTGGCACATATAATGTGTCAAAGCAGAGTTGTTGCCATCCCTTGCCCTGACTCATCCAGTCCTGATCGAGCAGCTCTTCAGCTGCCTCCTGTACCAAAGCCATTTGCTTCCCACTCCTAGATGCAAGGTATTTTCTTGGGGTAAAATTCAGTCAGAGTGTGCAGCTCTTCAACTTTCCTAGGGAGATTTGAGTTGTAGGAAATGGTCAGGAAAAATGAGGCACTGCATCCCCCTAAGAATGACTTTACAGGTTGTCTCCAGCCCTGTGAAGTATACCTGGGTCCCTTTTGCAAGCAGGTCTTGCAACCATGAAGGCTAAAAGCCTAGTAAATAAAAAGTAGTGCATAGGAAGCAGAGGTGGCTACCCTCTTCTGCTGTCCTGCAGTTTGCCATTCACAGTGTCTTCAAATGCTAACAAACTGCTGGAAGGAGATGCAAACCACAGACACAAACCACAAACTCCCTCATACTGAAGCTACTCTGCACCCAGTCAGCCTGAAAGTTGTCTGATTCCCCAGGGAGATTGCCAGCCTATGCTTTTTCTGAGGTATAGAGCAGGAGAGGGGGGATTGTGACAAGGCAAAGGAACAATCTTAACTTGCCATGAAAAACTAAGGAATTACAAAGAGACTTTTCTTCCTACATCAGTTACTTCAAAAGTGGTGAGTTTTCAGTTCTCATATTTTGTTACAGTACCCATTTACTATTTGGGGGCTTTACTTTCTAACATACTGGCAGAAAGACGCACAGCCACGGGCAGCTCAGCCACATTCCCAGGAGGCAAAAGGAGTTCTGTGAAGGGATGTTCCTAGGGTCCAGTGTCTTGTATTCAAAAGACTTTTCCTTTTCCTAGGTCTTTCCTCCTTCCTTGGCTGTCACTTGCTCTTTGTTTGCATGGCTGATTTAAATCTATCCAAGGGCCCCAAGTTTACCCCAGAAAGAATAATAATTGCAGTGCTGAGCTCTGTGGCTTCCCTTTCATTCCCCACATAGCATTAGGGTGCTCACTGAAACCACAACATTCATGGATTCTTGCCATATGAAAACATGCAATTAATATGTTCTTCACTTTCCCCTCTACTTCCTAAGCAAAATGGGGGGAAAAAAGCACAAGTTGGGTGTACATTTCCTTATGACACATGTGTGTGTCTGATCTCTGCAGGCTCTAGCATGGCTCACACCTACCTGGATTTGGTGGTCACTGATGAAGTGAATCTGCTTGCAGGCAGACATTTGGTTTTATATTCTGTGTAGCTGCACACAAAGCAACATGCAGAACACAATTCATTCCCTTTCGCTTGTGGCAGCAGACCTATGAACACTCTGGTTTCACAGGTATTACCCCCTTCTCTGTTTTTAGCAGGGAGCTACAATGGATGTGATCTCTGTGCTGGCTCCCCTCCCTGTCCCACTGCTGCTTGCTGGTGGTGGAAACAGGTGTGCTGGGTACCTGGCTGGGAGTGTACACAGCAGGAGGAAGGAAATGGAAAGCAGCTGAAGCCAGCTGGAGAGAGAAGTTTGTGTGCAAGAGAGTTTAAACCAGCCGCTGGAAGGAAATCAAAAGGTAGACAGAGTTCCTGGATGAGGCAGAGCTGTGAATCGGAGTGGAAAGAAAGGGTCCAGAAACTACAAGTCCTTCCTCAGATGTTACCTTTTGCTAGAGAATGTTTTGCTGTATCACTCCCTATCTTGACTTTTTCCTGGGTTTTTAATTGTCCCATAAAAACCTAAGTGAAGAAATCACAGCCAAAGGGTTGGATACATAACTACTTGTGCCATCACACATGACCCACCTCCTAAGAGTCTGTCTGGGGATTGTAGTACCTCTTCTTTGAACTAGGCTGAAAGACCCATCTCCATCCTCACCTTGTTCTCAGTTCCTGCTTCAGGAGCAGAGGGGACCTACAATGCAGCAGTTTCTCCCTCTGTCCGTGGTGCACAAAACAATGAGCAAAACCACACTAAAGCAATATACAGAGAACTAATCAAATCCAGAGAAAAGACAAAGCAAAATGAAGGCAAGACTGTTGCAAAGAGCTACTGAAGGGGCCAAAGTATGGAGCCTGCATGACTCCAGAAAATCTTCATGGCTAGGAAGACAGCTTGTGGCAGAAGTTGTCTATTCCATCCATATGAACACCAACACTGGAAAAATAAGCAGGACAAATGGTATCTTTCACAGACTTTAAGTAAAAGCTTGTCTTTGGCGGCAGTCCTAAAGAGCCAGCCTGACCCCCAAAACAAAGCAGTTCTAACAGCATGAATCATTCCCATACTAGCCATCCAGGCTGCAAATGCTACGCAGATGACCCTTCTGTAACAACAGAGCCTGCATGCAGCAGACCAAAAATCACCGACATTTCACCCTACATTCCTCAAGAAACACTTGTCCTCGAAGAGTCTGTGAAACCTCCTGGCACAAACCTGGGTGGGGGAACCAAAAGCTTTAGCCTGACTTGTAGCAGAATGGCCTGGATTGCTGTCCACGTGTTCAAGCCCAGGGCCTGCTTACTTTGTCTTATGTGTCCTGCTCATAACAATGAAGGGTGAAGGCAAAGCAAATGCAAAGTAGTACAACGAGAGACTTGCAGTTCTCACTGCATGGACATGAAGGCAAACAGTGAGAGCAGGACCAGGCAGGATGGAGCATGGGAGAGCATGAAAAGAAAGTAATTTCTTATGAGAAATGGACTGATGATTCACTTCTTAGCAGTGATAAATTTAGCTTGGTTGGTCATACATGTGTATTTGCAGTACCAAATATTGTGAGGCCAGGAAGACTTACCTGTTGTCAGTTTGACTTGTTCAGCCTGAACATACTTGATTGCTATTTCAATCTCCTGCTGTAATCAGATTGCAAATAAATCTAATTATAAAATCAGAGAAAACTGGGTTGAGAAGGAATTTGAATGATCATGTAATTCAGCCCCTGCCCCAAGATTGCTTCCTGCTCCACTGTATCTATGTCCAAAGAGATGGCTGCAGAACTTGGTTGAAAAGATGCTCTAGTAAGGGTGATGCACCACTCAAGTGTTGCAAGTGCTGCAGTAGCCATGCCTTTGCTTCAGTAGTGCTGCTCAGCCTGTCCTTTCCCCCCTTTGCTGCAGGCACCCATGACCAGCTGTAGCAGCACATCTGAGTTTTTCTGAATTGTAATCACCTCCCCTCACCTATCAATAATTTACCTTTCTCCAGGTCTCTTCTGGAGCACAAAACTGCTTTCCTGAAGAAAAAATTCTCCTTTTTGGCTCTAGGGGACCAGCAAGCAACACTCTCTGACCACCTAGATGACATTTCCATTGCCTTTAGTGAACTGCACTCATGTCTGACATAAGCAAAGTGTTCATTTCAAAGCTCTTCACAAATGCTAGGGATGGGGGTTCCCATCAGAGCTCTCCAAGATGGGACAGAGCAGCTTTCCTGTTCAACACCAAAATGTGATATTTATTATGATTCTTCCTTGCCTGCAAAGGTGCAGCAGTGATAGGCAGGGAAGCTGCATCTGGGCAGTTACACTCAGTACTAAAAACACTGAATAGAAGCAGGGTTTCAGACCAGGCTATTTAATTTTTTTTCTGAGATATTTTAATCTCCAGAATGGATTTCACAGCTCCTATCTGACTGTGCCAAAGCATTTTGCCTTCAGAGCACAGACAAACAAGTGAGGTTTACTTTGCTTGACCTTTTCCGATGACACTGCCACCCATGCTGTGCAAACCGTAGCTGACACCATCTGAGCTTCCTCGGCCTGAGGATAAATACAGTGTGTGTCCTGAGAAGAGGCTTTCTTGTGTTAGCTTGGGCGAGGCACTGAACCAGAAACTCTTGGTTTCACGAGTGAGTCTTCATAGCTAGGGAAGTGATATCTGTGTTTGGTTAGTGGCAGGAGTTGAAGCTGCCCCTGCTGTGGCTCTGGCTGTGCTCTGTGACCCTGGCTGTCACTCCATTGCTATGGCAGGATTCGGTCTGTCTACCCTTGCAGCTGAGAATCCTGCTGACTGGGATGTTAAAGGAAATCTTCACCCTTACTTGGAGACAGCTTTACTTCTTGCTGAAGGGTCTGGACATATTTCTTCTTCCCATCTTACTGTGGCAAAGGTTTTCATGTTCCCCCCTTTAAACCCACTGGCATCCACATTAACAAAGAGGTTACTTTACCATTCAGGAAGTAGGAACAGCATTATTTTCTCAGCACAACTCCATCCTGGATGAATTTATGTTTCTGACCTTTTACCCAAAGGCTCTTTACACTTGACTGAAACATAAGGTAAAAGTAAATGTAACTGAAAGAGCTCATTGTGTGCGTAAGTATAAAGGCTTTTGTGTGCAGGATGTGGCTGCTGGTGCAACCAGTAGCCAAGGAGCACCTTGGGTTGTGCTGTTACTTCTGACAGCCATGGAGAATGGGGAGCAAGTGCCTGGATGGGTGAAAACCCCACGCCCAGTTTAAGCACAGGCTCCAGCCAGCTTCAAATCAGCACTTCTTTGCCTTCTCACCACTGGCAATGCCCGGCCAGGTTTCCCCCAGGAGAGATGCACTGCTGTCTTTAGGTTTTTTCCGACAGATGCCTGTGACCAAGAAAGCCCCTCCTTGGAGCTGGGACACTCAGTCTGTTCTCTGTGGAGCCGTGAAAACAGGGAGAGATTAATAAAACATCAGGGTTTCTTCAACGGGATTATTATAAGTGGTTTTCCTGAGTGTTGGTTGGAGTAATGATCAGAGAAGACAGGGATCCATAATCCTGTTTATCTGAAACCATATAATCTTCCTGATGCTCTTTAATGGTACCCAGCTCTTTAATTACAGAGCAGCCGCCTGTGCTGCTGCAGCCAGGCCTACCTGCAAGCCCACTGCGGGGAGCGGGGAAAAGGAGACCTCCCTGCCGGCTGCCCTTCAGGCTCCCACCCCGCGGAATGCCCATCTTTCCCGGCGTCGCTCCCCGAGGGATGCAGAAGAGCCACCAAAGCCGGGCGGCTGCTGAAAGGAGGGTTTGTTCAGTTCGTCAAACTGACACGGCTCTGCCGGGGACCAGCACCGCCCTCGGGTCCCTGCGCAGCGCCGGGAGAAGCACGGGAGCCCCGGGCAGCCACCGGCCTCGCTCCGCCCGGCGCTGCGGGGGCTGCCCGGGAGGCGGGGGCGCTGCCTCGAGGGGGTGTCTGCGCGGGAAGTCCCGCCCCGGTGGCTCCCGGAGAGCGGCGGGGGCGTGCCGCGGCCGGCCCCTCGGCAGCGGGGCACTGACAGCCGCCCTGAGCGGCACCGGCGCGGCGCTCCGCTCCCGTGCCCGCCCGGCGGTCGCTGCCGCCCCGCCGCCTATGGGCCGCCGCCGCCGGGGGGCGGGCGGGAGCGTGCGGCCGCAGTGAGCCCGGCCGGCCGAGCGCGGGGGGCGGCCGAGCCCCGGCGCCGCGGGCACCATGGACAGTATCCTGGAGCCCTTCCCCGCCGAGCGGCTCTTCCCCGCCGCCGGCACCGGTTTCCTCGACTTCGGCGACTTCAGCGAGGCGGACTTCCTCAGCAATGTGGTAAGGGACCGCCGGCAGCACCCCCGCTCCGGCGGGCCGGCCCCGGCGGCGGCGACGGGACACGGCGGCGGGCTCTGCTCGGTCCCCGCCCTGCCCCGCCTGCCCCGAGGTGCCCGGAGATGCAGGGAGCCGGGTTCCTGCCGTCGCACACGGGCAGCTCCCCGCTGGACTGGCCCGGCCGCTGTTACCCCGAGGAGACCCCGCCGGGGAATCTCAGGGCTGCCCTGCACTGTGGTTTTATGAGCCTGACGGCTGGGGAGAAGTGCGCGGTGCCAGGCGGGGGCTGTACGTCCTGCCTGTCGTGTGTGAGCTCGGGCAGCACCGGAGGCATCCCCGGTTGCCGTCGGGAGAGCTTTGGGCTCAGCGCCTCCTCTCTCCTTTGCCTGTAACTTTTCCTCAGAGTGGCATTCGGGAGAGGAGGCATCTATCGCCTGGCGCTTTAGCTGGGCTGATTTACTTTGGAGAGAAGGGCGAGGGGGAAGAGTGACTCGGGAGGAAAATGTGTTGCCAGTCTCAGGGAACCAAAGGGGCATTGTTCACCTCTAGGGAAACTGCCCGGCCTCTCCCAGGAGTCAGGCGAGTTCTCAGTCCAGCAGCTCTCTCTGAGAACACGCACAGACTCTTTGCTGTAGAGCCCGAGCTTTCCGTGGGAGTTTCCATGGGATCCTGCAGCCCCTCTGCCAGGCAGGAGCCGGCCCTGTGGCAGCAGAGGGAAGGTCCCCACCCCAGAGGTGCTTTGGAGTGAGGGTATCCGGCGCTGGGCAGCAGGGCACTGCCTGAAGGCGAGGCTCCGCCAGCCTGTGAGCGGCTGCAGCCGTGGGACAGTGTGCCTGCCCCGGACAGAGATCTGAGCAATGGCTTGTTACTCCCCTCTCACAGTACTGGCACCTCCCGTGTTCCCGGTGTTAGCTCTGGGAGCGTCCCGGAGGACTGTCCTTGCAGTGGGAGCAGGAAACAGGGAGAGGGTGAATCCACTGATGAATCCACTTCTGCTTTGCTACACAAAAGATGTCTAAAGCCTTTTATGTTGCCTCCTTTGTGAGGGAGACGGCTGCAGAATATGCATAAATATTAAATGCACTGCACCAAGCAGAGGCACACAGGCTCTGGGAAAGAGATTATGGAGGCAGCCCCATCCCTCAGAGATCTTGCCAGCTGCTAATTTCCGAGATAGCATTGTGCCTCAAGGACTGATTCCATTGGGCTCTACCAGAGGCAAGAGTCCACAGTGTTCAGGCAGACCTTCCAATGACACATCACCCCAAGACTGAGCGCTTGCCTTGGCTGCTCATATCTGAGAGACCTGTTGCTAGGAGTTTTGTGCTTTCCCTAATTCTGAACACATCCAGCGTGGATGAAGATATGCTGATAAGAAGTGCTTTATGCCAAGACCATTTATTCCTTTACCAAAATGAAAATAGTATGTATTGCCACCTTTTACCAGGTGCAACATGGGCTGTGGTCAGAAGTCAGGGAACACCTAACCAGTATAGGTGGTACCTTTTTATAGTTAAACACAACTTCTGCTTGCAAGCAGACTCTGTGAAAAGGAAGCTTTTGTGTAAGAGTGCCATCTGGTGCCACCTGCCAGGACAGTGTGTTTAAAGTGTGTGGTGGCTGTGGGCAGGCTGGCTCTGTCCTGCCTCATTTAAAGGGCTTTTCTGCTTGGAGAGGTGCTTCTGGAAGCAGCTTGCCCTTCTCTTCTCATTTAACTATGTTGCAGTGACTCAGGCATCGTTGTGCTCAGCTGACAGCAGAAAGGCACTTTTTTTAAGGCTTCTTTTTTTTTTTTTTTCCTGTGGATTTTTTTCCCAACTGCCAGCACCACAAACTTCTGCTGGAGGGAGAGAGTCAAGCTGAAACCTTCTCTTCCTGCAGATGATATATATGAGAGATTCTGTAGCCACTTTGGGCCTACCAAATCTATTGGTGATACAAAAGCCAGAATATAAAATACATCACTCTCTTTGTTCTCACTCTGCATGACAATGGGGAGGATGGAAGAAATACACTTGGATTTTCTTACTAAATGCAGCAAATCTCCTGGGATCTTGCAATATGTGGAGAAGTTCTTTTGACATCACCGTGCACAATAGCTCACAAAGTTGCCAATGCCTTTGCTTCAAAGATGGGCAAATTTTTCCAGATATTATTAAGGAGGCATTTTTCTAAAAACGGGCCAGGAATTTCAGTCATAAAATGTCAGTATGAAATTTTTGTGAGTAGGATTTCCTCTTTTCAGAAAGGAAGCAGAAAGAAAAGATGGATGAACCTTACTGCAGAGTCTGTGCTCCTTTGGGGCAAGAATTGCGTGTGTCTGAACTATTCTCTTTTCCACAACCTTGGCAGTCCTAATGAGTCATCTTGGTCTTTAAAAAATGGTTCTCTGTATTGTTCATCTGTAGCTGTGACAAAGAATTAATTAAAGCACATCTGTAGATGCATCTTCAGAAAGGTCTGTGTGCTTACAACAGAAAAAAAATTTGTGTGGGGGCTGCCTTTCAGAGACATCTTCCCAGACTGTAGGAATAGGTTGACAGAAACCTCATGAAATTCTACAAGAACAAACCCCAACTCATGTCCCTAGGATGGATGGATGGATGGATGGATGGATGGATGGATGGATGGACCCATCAGGGGTCATGGAGGACTGGTGTGCCCCAGAAGCAAAGGCAGCTAGGACCAGGAGTGATGAGGTAGATAGACCCAGGGAAGTGATTATCCCCTTCTTCTTGAGAATAAAACTGTCTTGAATACAGTGTCCAGTTTTGGGCTGCCTGATAACAGAAAGACACGGATAAATCTGAGTGCATCAAGGAGGCTGTCACCAAGGTAACTGGGAGATGGAGAATTTGTCCTGTGAGGACTAGCTAAGGGAGTTTGTCTTCCTCAGCTGGAGAAGAGGTAGCTCCAGGAGGACCTAGCAGAAGCCTATCTGCCAGGCTCTTTCATAAGTACATGGCATGAGGATGAGTGGTCATAAATTGGAACGGGAAGTTTTAGACTGGGTTTAAGGAATTGATTTATCACTGTGAGGATTTGGGGGGTTTATTTTTTGAAAATCTCACAGAGAGTGCTGTCTACTTGTGTATTGGAGGGGAAATCTCCAAAGGACACAAAATGTATCTCTTCACTTAGCTTCTGCTAACCAGACTTACATAGGACGGCTGCTAACAGCACTGTCAGTCTCTTTTTGCTTAAGAGACCACATACTGCTCTTGAACTTAGGCAAATTTACTCATCTTTTTCTCCCAGAAGGACCTACCATATTACCATAAGCTAATCCTTCATGCAGTGCCTGTTTATCAATTTCACCTATTTGTGTCCTGCCCAGTCCAGCATTTATGATTTCTGCAAGCAACCATCTATATGTTTACGGACTATTACAACTGCATTCAGAGAGCTCTTACTTTCTCATTCAGCTCTTATCAGTGCTGTGAAACTCTTCAAAAGACTTATCTCTTGAGTCAGATTCACCACTGTGCTTCACTGGGTTGTGACACTTGATGTCAGAAGGAAGCCAGAATAAACCCACCAAACAGAAATCATGTGTTTCTTTTTAACTCAGTACCCCAGTGGGTTTGTTCCTTCCCTCTGCTTCTGTGTTTTATAGTGCAAAAAACACCTTCAAAGATGACTTTGGATATTTATGCAAACACAGCTTTATTTTGACTTTATGCTTTTCAAAGCATATACTTTACCTCCTTCAAGAGACATCAAGGCAAGAAAATAGCCTGCATGCTCACTGAGGTCTCCACTGTTAGAAGCTGCAGAATGGCTGTTCAGGCTGTCTCAGGAGTGCTAACCCAGCTCCTCTGGGGAATGCACACTAACGCACTCTTTCACTGTGTGATCCTATAAGCCCAGGCAATGTGACAATTGGCATTTTCTGGAGCCTACAAAGGAGCAGCAGAATGGGAGAAGAGCTGCTTGTCTTGGTGAGTTTGCTCCTTGAATGCAAACTGGGTGTTGGGCTTACTGTGTGCTCTTTCCTTTAATATTGTCCCAGCCTGCAGGAGGAGGAGAGTGGCAGGACTGTACATAGTGAGCAGGCTGAGAGTGATGCTGGTGCAACTCAAAGGGGAAGTTTCCTCTGAAGATGAAGAGAGGCTATTCACCATGGATGACTTTCACAGGAAGCCTGCACACACTTTTACTCCTCTTATGCCTACTACAGGGACATAAATAGCACTTAAGTGGTGCTTAGGTGTTGGACTGACCTTTGGTCTGAGTGAGTTTCATGCTCTGTAAACTCCTTCTCACCATCTCAGTGCACAGGGAGAATGGAGAGCTCAGGCAGATTTGGTCACCCACTTTGTATCCTTTGCATGGGAGGCTGGGTCTCCAGGACTGATGGCAATCTCTTGTGGCGACACATGCAGCAAGCATTTTGGCCCTCTATTCCTGTGCCTGGTAAAATTTGGTCAGTAACACGTTTATGGTTAGTCTGCCAAGTACTGGATATGGAAAGGCTGTTTTCTTAAATTTTTTCTTGGAACTTGCCAGCCAGATTACTGTAGGATCTGCAGCACAGGTACAGACAACTGATGGGGCCATCAGACCTGGCCTGATGGAAATGAATCCAAACATAATAGTTCCTATAATTTTCTATTTGATTAGTCTCTTTGGATCCATCTCATGGTTTCTACACTTCGTGGTCCCGCTGCTCCTTACTATCTCATAGTGGGACTTACACTTGCAGAAGTGCTACCAGCTGGATGAAACCAGAGCTGAACATGGGTCCGTGGATCTCTGAGTCTGTGTCTCTGAGCATCATTTCCATAGGAAAAATGTTTCCCTTTTGGTAAAGAAGAGGGAAAGAGACTTAAACTTCATTTGGAAGACTCTAGGTAAATACTTTGTCCAGAGACTGTGCTCATTTTTGTGTCCTATCTGCCAGGAAAGTGGTAAACATTTGGGATACTCTTCCTAAATAAACACATTCATCTGTTGGGCAACTGCCTACATCTGCTGGGAACCCATTGTCCTAAATTATCATCTCAGCCAAAGTGGGAGAACCCATTAACTGTGCTCTTGGGCCAGAACTAGGAGAGAGGCTGCAACTCAGAGCAGGAATGCAGGAAGGCATATGTCCAAAACAGGGTTAAACAGTGGAGACAGAGCCATCATCTTGGTGGGGAGAAGCAGGAAGGTCTTTGGTGAAGTGCTTGCAGAGTAAACAAAGGGAGGGTTTGGCAGGAGGTGGAAGCACATCTGTGCACACAGTCCACTCCTGCAGAGTGTGTCCTGGAGGGTGTCATCAGCAGCAGCTGGGAGATGCTGGAGTTGTGTACTGCTCAGTCCATGTCTGCTAGGTGATCCTCACCCCCTATGGCATAAGGCAGCTCTTTAATGCCATCACCACCACTTTCAGAGAGGGACAAACATGAGGTCTCATTTTTATAAATCACACTGTAGAAAACCTCTAAGACTGGCCCACTGCACCTCCTCTTGGTACCAGTACAAGTGGACAAGCTTGTACTGTGTGGTGGCTCCTGAATTTAATGAAGTGTGTTGTATTCATCGATGCAAAATGTCTTCTGATGTTCAGAACCTCATCTGGTACTGCACTGGTCCCATCCTCTGCTGCTCTGGTCTCATCTATGGCTGGGGCTGTGCTGGTCCTATTGGTGCTGCACTGTTCTTGCTGAAGCCTGGAATGGAGCAGTCTCTGGTAAAGCAGGGATTAGGAAAGAGGAGCATTTCCTGAAGCAATTCCCTTAAAGGGGAAATTAGAGCTAGGGATTTCATAGCCACACTTGTAGCTGCACTGTTTAAAATATGGCCGGGCTGACACCTCTGTGACTTACTGCTGTGTTTCCTCTGAGGAAAGTTATTCCTCTGCTTGCTCCCTTTTTTCCTCAGCATTTCTCCCTAGGTTTTAAGGTAGTATTTAATTAGCATTTAGTAATTACTTATTTACTATTTAAAGAATTCTCAGTGTTAAAGGAAAGAAATGAAAATGCTTAACTCTCTGGAGCTGTCTTTTGGGATGGCCACATGGCAGATCCTCTGCACATAACTGCACATAAGGATTGTTCTTGATACGGCAATTTGATTCTCAAGACTTACTTGTTCCAGTGCATTTCAAGGAAGGGATGAGTCAACCCACTAAAGCTTATGCATCCTTTTCCTGTTGTGGACAGCCCACTGTAAGAAACCAGATGGTTCACAAAAGCCAATTGGTGACTCCTTGCTGCAGTTACATGAACACAGGTAGAGCACCACCAATGAAGCAAACCATTATTGCTCTCCTAAGAAATGCCCAAAACCTTTCTCTTGGCCTAATTTGGCTCAGAGATTTCACAGGCAAATTCCAGGTCTGTGCAGCAAGGTTCAACGCAGTCACCTGTGCTTCACAGGCAACCTTGTGACCAGTATTGTTCTTCAGATCACATGTCTGCTGGAGGAGCCAAGTGTGTTAGGTCCTCAATTCCAAGTTCATGTTAGTCCTGGGTTACTACATCCTACCAGTCTAAGCTTTTTGCCAGGGACTGTATTTACACATCTGAACTGCTGGGACTTCATGTCTTCACATGGGAGATGAGAAGTGAGAACAAAGGTAGAACCAAAGCCATCTTTCTCAGCTGACCCCCATGCTGGCACCATCTATTCCCTGCTGCAGCAGGTGACTTCTGTGCAAGCAACCTCAGTGTAGTCTGGTATCCTCTGACTGAAATAATTGATCCAGTTTTCAGCCTGGCACTAGGACAATGTGGGCGCTTGCATGGAGATCTTCTCTTACTTTTTTCCTGTATCTGGAGCTCAACTAGTGTTGTAAGTTGTTAGGTGTTTCCTTGGGTTGGTGTCTGCATGTTTTGCAGCGTTCCTCAGAGCAGAAATAGCTGAAAGGTGGTGAAGAGCCAAGGGCATGGCTAGAGTGGTAAGGGACTGCAAGTAGCATGCTGAAAGGTAGGCTGTGTCTTTCAACCCAGTTGTTCCCCATGTCTGTCATGTTGTGTTTACATCTATCTAACTTATAACCAGCTGCTCAAAAAAACAAATTTTACTTCTGCTTTTCCTTTGCCTTCCTACTTCTGATTTCCTGGTTATATAATTCAAAGTTTTCCTGTAGTTTCCTGAACTGACCCAAACACTCCAGCCTTGTCCTCTCACCCACCCCTTCTGACTTATTTATCTACCTTCTTTTCTCTTTCTTTCTGTCTCTCCTTTGACTCTTATTTTCTTAAACTTTTACATGGCTATCTGCCTTTGAAATCATGTGGTGCTGCTCTGGTCTGGTTTGTGTCCAAGTGATAGATGCTTGACACTTACCTTGACACATTAATTAGCCAGAACAAGGTCCCATGAATGTTAGAAGTGCACATATCCACATACTCTTCCACTCCTTTCTTTCTTGTTCTATTTTATATTCTCACTTTCTAAGAGTGAAGAAATTCCCCATACAGTACTGTGCAAGGCTATTCTCCCTGAAACTACTACATAATAGTACTGGAGTAATTAGTACCATCTTTAGAGCTCAAAGGTGATGCCTTGTGTGAGGTCATTTACTACGATCACTGTCCAGGCTGTTCCAGAGGAAACTCATCCCTGACTACCTCGGCAAAGTTGCTTTTGGCTTCTTTACACTGTGACTTTGTCTTGATTAGGAAAAATGTTCATTTAGGTCAGTCTGGCTGACCCGATTAGCAAAGCCTGCTCAAAATGCAGTTAGCATTTTTCCTAGAATAGATGTAAAACATAATGCTTTCAGCTGAGCAATTTGTGCCAGGAGTTCCCCTGCAACAGGAATGTCAGGGCTCCCTTGGGAGGAACCTGGCAGCCAAGGCTGGAGGAGTACTATAACTTGGGCCTGACACCAACTGTGTTAAACAGGAGGGAATTGGATGCTACATTGGTTGTGGACATTCCTACTGGATTGTCAGCATTCCTCCTGCAGGTGAGCTTTCTTAGATCAATGTCCAAACAACATCCTCCATGCTGGCTCCCCACCACAGTGTCATGGGGTCACTGGCTCCTGCTCTCGATGGCATGGCACATCCAGGGGGAGCACTGCAGCTCGAGAATAACCCATCCCTGCTGTTCGAGGCACAGGGGGTCTACCATGAGAACCTGCTCTGGCTCTGCAATATTTGCAGCTCTCTCACTACTTGGAGGAGGGCTTTCCCCTCCAGCAGGGGAAAGAGGTAGAGGGGGACCAGGATGAAGAACAGGACCCAGTTCCAGAGCCTCAAGAGTTAATTGTTGCGTGTCAGAGCAGTTGATGTTAAATGAGTCGGCTAAATTCATGACAGTTGAAGGAAGGAGCTGGGCAGGTGCTTTTGGCTAAGCTCACTGCTGTCCCAGGGGGAGGGACTGCAAGCCAGGCAGCTCAGGGAGGAGGAAACCAGCTCTGACATTTGTTGATGGAAGGTTTCTTTCAAAGACTTTTCAGTCTCTCAGTCTGAGAGCTCTTTGCCCAGGGAGTGCTGGAAATGTGGCTCTTCTTTCCAAGCAAATGTGGCAGACTCTCAGAGTTGATGAGGTGCTGTTGAGCCACAAATACTGAATTGCCAATTGAATGATGTTGGGTTTGTTTTTGTTGTGTTTCTCCTGTCTTTATGGACAGTGCTGGAGCGAGGTTGTTCAGAATGGGAGAAGTACGGTTTAGTCCTGGCTCTGCCAGTTTCTTAGATCCTCAGGGTGTCACTTGCAGTGATGCAGCTTTTGCTCACTGTAAAAAAATGGACATCCTCATTCTTACTGTAAAGAAGCAATGTCATCAGTGAGTGAAGCAGATTAACAAAAACTAAGACTGGAGTGGGGTTTTACTAGCAAGTATCTGCCAGGAAAGGTCCATAGGAGCTATTACTTTGCTTCCCTGGTTAGAATATTTTTCAATGACTTTGCAGCTACACATGATATTTGCCACATTTTCAGTTTGGCTAATCTATTCTCCACTGATATCCCAACTATCCTTCACCCCTCTCATGTTCCTTATCCCTCTGGACTGCACGTGTCTCCGTCTGACCTCAGATACTTCAAGCTAATCCAGAGTAATCTTTCTGTGTAAGTATGAATGACTGCATTGGTCAGCATCAGGATTTAAACTAAAGTACTTTGGCCCATGCTGTTACTGGCTTTATCACTCTGGGTCTTACTGAAAACCAAACTATTTGTGCTTTATAAAAACAGTGAATAGGCTGTACTCATACATCGTCCTCCACTGTACAACCAGATCCTGGCTCAGGCACAATACCTAACTTCTCTGTCAGTTTGGTGCAACTTGCTGAGGGCACCCTGTTACAGTTTTGCCCCAAACTGCTGCATGGTCAGTGCTGGGCTGAGTTCTCAGACTCCCAAACTATTTCTCCGCTGGTTTGTAAATGCGAAGGAGGTAACAAGCAGAAAATACCAGAATGTCATGGCTTTATCAGTCCTTAGCAGGACATTCAAGACCCATGTCAGTCCCTTGTGCTGCTCAGTGCATGATTTTGCACTTTCCCTTTCTTTGGAGGTGCCTTTTCTTCACAGTAACTCTATCTGGCCTGCTGTAAAGTTAGGATCACCATCATCCATTGGGAGGAGTGATGCAGAGGTTGCTTTTCTATCCTCTTCTCTTTCTCCTGCTCTTCAGGTTTTGTCAAATATAATTGTCAGCAGTCCAGCAGCTGGATTAGCAGTAATTAATGAGCAAATGGCCTGCAGCCCTTTTTCAGACCTGGCAAAGCACATACCTTCCACTTTTTTCTTACATGGTTTTGAGCTCTTTTTTATCATGCTGGGAGAGAGCAGAGTAGCAGCAGATGCTGCTCTGCTCAATACTGGGGAGTGAACAGAGGCTGCTGCGCTCCTTTCTTTGCTGCTAATTAGTACCAGGGTGGTAGGTAGAGGCTGCTAGCTAGGACAGCAAAACTGTTTTCTCCCTCCCCTTGTAGCTGCAGCCATTGTGAACAGTCAGTAGCAGCTGTAAGCAGCTGGGGTGAGCTGCAGCAGAGCAGGAGAAATGCTGATTTCTTAATTTTCCTGCATGCTTCAGGCTCCAGCCTTTGCAACCTCCTCTTTGTGACCTGGAGTTGAAGTCCCAGGTGAGGTGAAGGCACACATTACTGTGTCAAGCCCAGCAGCCACACGGTGTGGTGAGGTCACACAGCAGGCTTAATACCTACAAGTAAGTGCCAGAGACCCATGTCCAGACCAGTTGCTCATCCACTGGTCTCAGATGCCTTTCTGATATTTGATGAAATTGAATTACACAGAGTTGTCCAAGGATTTATTTACTTCTTCTGGGAAAGAGTGAAGGACACCAGAAAGAATGGAGCACAGGGAAAGAAAGAGGGAAGAAAAACCCAAGATGAGAGAAGTAGCTATGCAGTTAGCATTCCTGAGCCATCTGGACCTGTTGGCATGGCCCCATTTGGATGGGCTCACGTGTTCATCCACAGCATGATGTAATCTTGATTGTCCAGCATTTGATTTTTCTCCTTGTGCTGGATGGCCTCATATCTAGTGCATGTCTGGAGCGGGCATTTTGATTTCCTGTTGCTATTTGTGGACTTTTCCTGGCTGATCCTCAAGCACAGCTGAGGCGGTTTGCATTCCTCAAGCAGAAGCAGCAATGCCACCCTGCCAGCAGGAGCAGAGGCCAGCTGCAGCCAGCCTGCCAGCCCGGGAGAGGCAGCCCTGCACAGGGAACCAGCTGTGGTTTGCACCATGCTGCAGCTGGAGAGAGAATGACACCTCTGTCTGGTGCTTGGACCATGGCAGCTGAGCTCCAGAGTCTGCTCAGCCTTCAACACCAGCACAGGGAGGGTTAGTGGGACCACTGCTCCCAGATGTTCATGGGCTTTCCTGCCCTGCTGGATCTTGCAGCAGTACAGGAGGAAGGAGAGTTTTACTTAGACCCAAGACCTATTACTCCCTTTGGGACGTGTGAGTAAAAAGCAACTGTAAAAATCTCAGTCTGTCTTTACAAATACCAGCACCAGAGAACACCAGGCCTCTTGACTGCCCTGTGAAGCAGGTGGGCTTCCAACCACATAGGAAGGGAGGCTAGGAAGGTTCTGGTCTGACATTGCCAAGTACCCAGTCTTGTTAGTGGAAGGCCTGTTGTCCCCTTCCCTCCATCACTCAGTGACTAGTGACTCACTAGACTGCAGTGCAGTCTAGTCATAAGGATTCACTCAGGTTGCCACCATGTTCTGTGGGAGACTGCCATGCCTCACCAAGACTGCCATGCCTCACCAAGACCAGCCATCTCTTTTTTTCTTGTGTCCTTCCTAGCACATGAAATGAAGAAGATTTGTACATCTACCCCCATAAGAGCACACTGTTTGAAGGTCTTTAAGTCACAGGAGCCACACAGGAACAAAACAGCCTTCTTTTCTACATAAAGTCAACGTGTAGAAGGGCAAAAAGTCAAGCCACAGGTCTCCTCCTGCTTTTAGAATCAGAGCAATTCCCACCGTCTCCTGCATGGCTGGGAAAGTCTGAGACACTCAGAGGATGAAGATGGGATTTCTCTACCATGTACCACTGCTGCAAGCAAACTTCAAACCCAGCAATATGAGGGCCTGCTTCAGATGATGCCATTCCCCACTCTGACTTAAAATGTGGGTAGCTGAGTGATGATACATTAGGCAACAGTCTGACCTGAGCATCCAGTACTCCCTCCCTTACAATGCCTCATCCTATCCACATGATTCCCTTAGCTTTGTTTCCTCCAGGGGCTTGGGAATGGGGAAATTGAGGGCAGTGACCCCCCCAGGGAGCAAAATTATTTTCAGTGGAGAATCCTACTGCCTGGTTCAGAAATCATCCTGTTTGCACGCAAAGGGAGCAGGGCTTTGCTTTCATAATAACCCAGGGACAGCCTGTCCACCAGGGATGGACTCCCTGGAACCACAGAGCTGAGCTGAGCTTTTCCACCCAGCTCAGCTCTGTTGAGTGAGAGAGTAGCTCTGGAAAATGATTGCCTCTTTTTAAATCCATTGGCAAAACTCTTGCATCTCTCCTGGGAACAGGCCAGGGATTCTGAGTCACTGCTTGAGTGGGTTGTGGCCAAGGTAGTCGTACCCAAGATATTAAGTGAGAGAGGAGAGACCCACCCAGGAGTGCCAGCAGAAAGAGAAATAGTTATGACCATAATTAATAATAATATAATGATGAAAAGATTCAGAAATGCACTGCCCACTCCAAAAATAAAGTTTGAGGACAACTCAAATGTTGTAAAGAAAAGAGAGGAAAGAGTCGAGAAAGACCGCCAAAGCCTGCATGTCAGCTGCAATGCAAGGAGTCCTGTCCAGCTGGCCTGGGTTCAAAGAGCTCCTATTGTCCAACAGCATTTCCAAGACACCATTCAAAACTTTCAGAAAATGAACCCAAGATGCAGGGTGAGATTTATCACACAATAAAGGCAAGCCAGATGTGTGCACCCTTTCGGAGAAAGACAGCAGGAAGGCAAAGGAAGAGTGAAGCAGAGGGGTTATCAAGCAGCAGAGGCATGAAAGAAGAGGTTGGCATGAAAAGGCCTGATGCTGTGAGGATCCAGGGAGGAGCAGGGGACTGGATCTGTGCTGGGACACAAATTGGGCACTTGTGAAAGGTTTCCTGTATATTCAGAGCACCATACTTGGGAAAATTCATTTTGCATCAAGGTTAAGGGACAAAAAGGAAAAATCTCACTGATGGTTTTTTTTTTTTTTCTTTTGCTACACACAGAACCATGATGGATACTACAAGGTTGCTTCTTGTCCTGAATAATGTATCTGCAAAATAAGGCCCTGTGTGAAAGAATGTCCAGAAGCCAAACCACTGTAGATTTGGTTTTGATTTTCTAAGGCTTACACGGTCTTCATTATTGCTTTGCAGCACTGGCCGCCATGGCAGGGGTGTAACTTCTTTTGCCACAGGAATCACTCACCTGTGATTTGATTCTGTTAAAATCTATTTAACATAATCAAATAATAATAATAAAAACAATTAGTTACACAGAAAGATAATTTAATCTTTGAATATGATGCTAATATGGAGTTACACAAGTATAACCTGCCATCACTAGATAACTCCTCAAGTTTTCCCTGCCTGCAGAACAACCTGGCAAGGTAGCCATGCCATACCACACTCCACAGATGAAAAGGTGACTTAGATTTGCTCTCAGGAAAATCTATGGTATTAAGGACTTGTTCATCTAAGAGCAAAAAGCCTGAGAAAACATTTTGGAGGCTTAAGCTAGAGAGTCCCTCTTTGCAGTGACTCATTTGTTTGGTGACTGTATTTCTCTTCTACAACAGTTGGTTGTTTTTTGGGGTTTTTTTTTTTGTTGTTGTTTGATTTTGGTTTGTTTTTTTTGGAAAGATCTGGATATATGTGGAGCTTTTAAACTGAGCTCAATTGTAGATGACAAATTTGAAGGAGGAGGCACTCAGCTCTCTAAGGAACCATATTTGATTACCAGAGTGGTTCCTCTAAGCCCTAAAGCACATGAGGCTATCCATCATCTTCCTTGTCCAGGGATATTCAGAAAATGGATATTCTCCACCAGCTTCTGCAGAGACCACCCCAATGCTGGGGTGCAGATGTCTGTTTGATTTCAGACACAGGAGCTTTCACAGCAGGAGTTCAGGACATAATAGGTTTCCTGGCTTCAAAGGAACATGGGGTCTTTTCTTTTCCAAAGCTTCTGACATTACTTGCGTACATGATACCGTGTATCTCCACATTTCACCTTCTTTTTACCAGCTAGAGGGTCCTTAGCTGCTGGGCCTTGTTGTGGGGAAGTCTGGCTTGAGGAAGGGATAGCTGGAGAGCCAGGTGTTGGAAAAGGGTTTACGTAGGCTTAATTTTCTCCTTCAGCTGTGTTTTTCATCCCATGGTTGAAGTGACTGCCTGATCTCTGACCAGTTGGATATCCATCCTTATCTTTGGAGATGCAAGGCTTTTACCCCTGGTTCACCAGCATCATCACATCTTCATTCTACCCAAGGATAGTGTTAATGCAGGCTATCCCAGCAGTGAGTGACAAATGGTCTGAGAGGTGTTACTGCTCTTTGCGGCCAAGGAAGGACTTGATTTCCCTGTTCTCCAGAGACTTTGGTTTTTGCAGCTCCACTGCTGAGGTGAAAATGGTACCCTCAGCACTGGAGCTGAAGTTTAATTTCCTATCTGCTGCTTAGGGCACAGATTTTCCACTGAGATATTGGCAGAAGGTCAGAAATCTGCATTCCAAGTTGAATTGCTTTGAAAACTGTCCTGTTGCAAGACCCTGTTCAGTCTGCTGCTTGTAAAACCCAACTCTTGCCCAGCCTGGCCACTAAAGAGAGTCCCAGCTCTTGCTCTCTCAAGATTTTATGTGAAAATCCCTCACATCCTTGAGTCACAAATCAGCTGGCTCAGACTCAGTTGCTCTGTTAAGTGCCCTTTACAAAGGCCCAAGGAATGAAAGCCACCAGTAATGTTTGGTATTAGCTGCATGCCTCAGCTTTTGGACTTGAACAGAGTACAGCTCTTCCTCTTTCAAGGCCTGCTTTTCTTTATGGTCTCCAGGGACCTGCCAGGGGACAAAATGTGAATTATCTCTGATTTTGCTTTCTGAGCACTGAAGAGAAACAGTTTCAATGAGACAAATGAAGATGATTGTAAAGATAATTCAGACCTTTCCTCCTTTTCTGGTTATCTTCCAGAGCAGATTTCCTCTATTTCCAAGTGTGTCTTTCTTGTTTCTTTCTTGCAAGATGCAGGAAAAAAAGGCACAAAATGGCATGGGGCTGACGAGCTGTGTAAGAGCAGAGAGCTGCCAACTCTGGCAGCATCAACAGCCACGGCCAGAAGCTTCAAAAAAAGATAGAAGAAATGGTGGAGTTGCATTTACTCCAATTTATTTTGGTTACTGAATAAAAATTCCCCTCACACTGACTGGTGAACAGTTGGAGCAGTTGCACCCCTCTAATATATTTTTAATTGTTCTGAACGTACATGCTGCATTTCATGTCTTTTGGTGATAGTGTGACATGGTTTCACATCAGCATGGCAATATTGTTCACAGAGAGTCACACAGAATAAACCAGTATTTTCTTTCATTTGCCCTGCCTGCTGTGACACCGTGCATCTCTCACCATTAAGCAGAATTTTTCTCTAAACTGCCCAGGCAGACATGCCACACACAATTAAATCCACATAGGCTTTTCCAAGGTAGATTCACCTCTAGATTTGCAGGGCTGGGCTAAGGATACATCCCTCGGATGTGCAGACATGGCTATGGACACCCAGCTGCTGTGCCTCTGTGGGGATTGAGGAAGGGTGGATGGGCTCTGCAAGGGCACACCTGGGTGGAGGTGGATCAGGTTAACATAGCAGATAGGGCCTTCCCAAAAATGACGTAAGGACAAAAACACATAAGGACACAAAGTTCACGTGAGCTCCCACCCCCAGATGCTACAGCAGCTGAAAGCCCCATCATGGTGTGGAGTTAGGGAGTCACTGGGAGCCTGCTGCAAACGCAGCAGAGGCTGCCGTGTTCACACAAACAAGCAAAGCACCAGTTCAGCCAAATCAGCAGAGATCTGGGGACAGAGGTGACAATACAGCTTCTCTTTCTAAGGGCTACCGCTCGTGTGAAGTCTCTGTCTGGAAACTGACCTTGGCTTGGGAAGGAGAGGAAGAGACCCCTGCCAGCTTGCCCAGGGATACCTGCATTCCCATGGAGAACAGCTCCTACGCATCGCTGTTTGAACACAGCCCAGCTGCCACCACAATGGCTTAGAAATAAGGACGGCTTTGTTTTGTAGCAAGCAGGTGTCTTCAGTTCTCCAAGGTCAAAAAAAGCCTAGCAGGACAAGCTTTTTATTTACCTTTCACAGACTCCTAGAAATTTGCCCCAAATCTTCTGCCAAATGCGGGTTAAGAGCAGCTGATCCAAATGTTTCATCCTGAGAGAGTTGTGTCCAGTTCTGCGTATGGTTTAAGTCCCGCTCTATTTTTTTTTTTTTTATCAGAGTCAGCTGCAAGGCAGTTGTAAGCCAAAGGAAATTTGGGACATTTCACTGCATATGTAGCATACACACAGCAAAAGCATGCTGAAAAGCAGAGGCATTCCTTTTTATTGTCCAGGGTGCCGCTGCTGGGAGGAGAGGTGCTCCTATCTCTGCAGATTCAGCTAGTCTCATGCCATAGGTAAAACATGTACTGTAGCTGCTTTCCACCCCAGGCCAGAGGAGCCTGTTTTGCCCAAGGGGAGGCTGCTATTTCCACCCTCCTCCCTAGCACATGCATATCTGCTCTGAACCTGGCACCCACAGGTGGTGGGCGGGCACGCAAGTGGCCACACCGCTGCAATGCCACTTGTCTTGTGAATCACCTCCGCCTGGGCTCTGTGCTGTTCCACAGTCCTTCCCCTTGCAGGGCACTCCCAGTCTCTCCCACATCAGCACTGCCTGTGGTGCTGCGTGCCGGCTGCTAATCCCATTTGTGCTGAACACACTAGTGCCAGGTGTGGAGACACCAGTGTCCATGACTTTAGCAGCACTCAAAGTCCTCCGCTGGGGCTGCTGGGAAACCAAATCACAGGCTAGCAGATTTCAACTTTCCACATACCTTTTACTACTCCCTTCCTTTTATTCTTTCAGGGGCAGAAGCATTTAAGTTAGACTTAACTCGCCCTCTCCCCCTGCACCTGGGGAGATCCCAAGATTCTCCCCAGTGAACCGCAGGCTTGTGAACTCCGAGCTGGATATTACACGGCTGCAATCTCGGAATTTCCACGCGGTCTGTGTTGTGCACATGCTTTTTAACAACATCACCCACTCCGTCAGCTGATGGCTTTGTCCCCCCTGCCGGGGTTGTAGGGCAGAAGGGGGGTGAGACCACGAAGGCCAGGGAGGTTTCGGCACGCCGTGTGTGCCGGCGGGGCTGCGGCGATGTCCCCGGGCCGCTGTCCATGGCGGCATCCCGGGAGGAGCGGGACCGGCCCGCGCCGCTCCGTCCTAACCCTGCACTCCTCCCGCGCGCCGCGCCGCTGGCAGCCGCCTCCCATTGGCCGCCTCCCGGCGGCGCCGGCCAATGGGCGGCCGCGGCTGCGGGCCGTTGGAAGCTCGCCGCGGCGACCGTTAAACCGCCGTCCCCGCGCGCGGCCGCCCTGAGGGGCTGCGGCTCCCCGGCCGCGGCTGCCCCGCCGCTGCTGCGCCCGGCCCGGGCGCCGCGCCCACCGCCCTCCCCCGGCTGTGCCTTGAGCCGCTGACGGTCCCTCCTAGGTCCTGTGGCGCCTAGCGCTGGAAATTGTAAATCCAGGCCCTTGGCACGGATGCGCGGTGGAAGGAGGTTTCCATAGCGAGTTGTGCCTGAGCCTTGCAGGGACAAGAGTAGGCTCAGGGGAGAGCTTATCGCTCTCTACAAGTACCTGAAAGGGGGTTGTAGCCGGGTGGGAGTCGGCCTCTTCTCCCAGGGAACTAGAGACAGGATGAGAGGATGTATTCTTAAACTGCAGGTTTAGGTTGAACATTAGCAAGGATTTATTCAGAAATGAGGCGATTAGACATTGGAATGGGCTGCCCAGAGAGGTAGTGGAGTCACCATCCCTGGAGGTGTTTGAAAGTCTGGATGTGGCATTTGGTGCCATATTGCAGTTGATAGGGTGTTTAGTCATAGCTTAGACTTCTCCCACCTAAGTGATTCTGTGATTCTATGATTCTACAGAAAGCAGAAAATTCTGGGCCTGGTTCCAGATCAGGTTCAGTCAAACCCTGCCAGCCCTGGGGTATCTGGAGTGTTTGGTCCACCATACATGCCAAGGTTGTGATACTGAAAGTAGTCCTAGGAGACTTGGGCATTGATGCAGTGCCTGGGAAAGACAGGGGTGCTGGTGCTCAGGATGCTGTCCTGCTGCTGGAGGGGAATGACAGTGGTGCTCACAGGCGGTTTAGCCTTTGGTGCTTTGGCCATGCCACACAGAGAAG
The DNA here is from genome assembly GCF_971803275.1 of Cyanistes caeruleus. NCBI lineage: Eukaryota > Metazoa > Chordata > Aves > Passeriformes > Paridae > Cyanistes > Cyanistes caeruleus. The sequence goes on along the minus strand of NC_141706.1, from coordinate 30,440,899 downwards.
CAGCAACAGCAAGAGGGTAGCAGGTCAGTGGCAGGCTGTTCAGGGACACCGGGGCCTGGGCAGACCAGGCATGGAGCAGCAGGAACCTGTGATATGTGAGGTACAAGAGCAATATGGGTTCAGGCTGGAGGAGCAGCAGAGAGGCTGCAGCCAAGGGGTGGTTGGGTGATCACTTCTGCCCCTTGGGGTGCACATGCACTGACTGGCTGTGTGGAGAAGTGTGCATAGCATCTGTCCATCCTGCCTGAATCTTATTAATGCTGTTGAGAACTTCACTTTCATAAGGTCTAAAATTCTCTGCGTTTTAAAGAGAGCAGAAGGACTGTCTGGAGTGTATGGGCTCTTCTTTCCTGGAATGTAAAGAAAACCTCGGCTGTGCAGCTGGAGTGCAGGGGGCTTCATTCCTTAGTGAAAGCAGAGAAGGGAAATGCAGATGTCACAGCTGGGACAAGAGATTTATCTTGGCAAGCAAAGAGGAAAAAATTTTCAAAAAGAAAAGAGAAAACTCAGAAGAATCCCCTCCCCATCTTCACTGCTTGCCAGCGTGAGCAGAACCTCCAACCTGCAAAGGCCTTTCGTCTCCTGGGCCTGGGCTGCCGCCCAGCTGGATTTAGCCCCTCGCTGCTTTCTCTTTGGAGCGAGACCGTTGTGGTGGGATGAGAGAGGCTGTGAGAACCAGGCTGATCATGAAGTAAGACTGTGTCCAAACAACTCAGCTGGAGGTGGGGAGGGGAAAGTCACAGTCAAAGAATGGAAGCATGAAAGGGAAGAGGAGGGACAAGATGTAGACAGGATGAGTACTGAGAAGCAGATCCACAGGGAGGAAGTCATCACCTCCTCAGCCATGCTGCCACTGGACTACAAGAGTGCTACCTTAAGGCATCCCATGTGCAACCAGGCAGGGGAGAAGGTTTAGTGCCTCAGTCTCTGGTGGGGCCTCCAGAGTTCTCACATCAGCTCTGGGTGGGGGTATATGTAGAGCTTGCATTTGGATATCTGGATGCCTTACATTAGCTCCCAAGATAACTGTTGTACAACAGGAAAGGGTGTTTGAATGAGAAGTGCACGCACGCACATACAGTGTGCTATTTAGACAACCCTAAGCATGAGGTCAGGGTGAAAACATGTGGTGGAAATATGTTTGGAAAAGTCAGTGCCTATGTCGATCACCAGGAGTGGGAGGGAGCAGAAGCCAGGAGCTGACAGATTCTCACTCTCTCCCCATGGCTGTGGTGGCCTCAGCCTGAGCAGATTCTATGGTGGCACCAGAACAGGTTAAGGCTCTCTGTAGGGCCTAGAGATGCAATGGTTGTCGCCTCCCCGTACCTGTACACACTGGCTCATCCTCTTTGGGTGCTGCCTCCCTATCCTCCTAGAGTTTGAGGGGGACAGGCAGCCAGAAATCAGGCTTGGATCAGGAAATCCAGCACATCCTCGCCATTGCATTTCTGTCCCTTGGCTGCCCCCTCCCTGACCGCTCACTGGTAATACAGCTTTGGAAACACATCTCGTGCTATTTCTTGGCTTTGGAGCATAGTTAGAAGGAGAAGGAAGGAGGGTGTGAAGGGGAGGGGAAGATAACAGGAGCGAATAATGCAAAATGAGACTGTGCTGCGAGCTTTGTATCCCATCTGGAAACTGTTTTCCCTCAGTACACTGCACACCCACTCCCTCTAGGCCAGGATAGTAAGGGTCAAGTTTCCCTGTTGACTGGTCCCCCGTGCTAAAGCCAGACCCATCTGCATGAGCGATACTTGAAATATCTTAAAGGAGAATCTCAACAGAGTTTCCGAGTCCTTCATTGTCACTATTAGAAATTCTTGTCCAATCCTCTGAGGAGCAGGAGCTGGCTGGTCTCAGCCCAGCTGGAAGGCACTCTCAAGAAGTTTTGGTCTTGAAGAAGCTGTGAGAGGATGAGGCTTTCGTGCGTGTGTATCTCTGTCCATCCCACTTCCATTCACACCCAAATTTCCATGGACTCCTTCTTGGACCATCCCTGGTCTGCTGAGACTTTTGTTGCCATTGTGTTGGCAAAAGTCTCCCCAAAGCCCAGTCGTGTCATTTTGTGGCAGCACATGAAGACCTTTAGCTGTGCTGGGCCCAGCCTGGGTGGGAATGGAGGGCTAGTGACCACCCAACACCTTCCATTCCAGCAAGGATAAAGCTACTATCAATTTGATCAGGTGATAAGGTGATAAACCTGTTTCTCTTCATTGCTCAGAAACTTGGAGCGCTGACCCTGCTATGTGCTGCTGTGATATACACAGCCAAGTCACCATATCCTAGTTCCCTGAAGCCTCTCTCACACATGCAAAGGAAGAGTACGGCTGAAGCTTTCTCTGAGTTTTGCAAGTTAAATGCAGCTCCCAAAATTAGGCTGGGTGGGACAAAATTTGCATATTCTGGGTTAAAAGGCTCAATCTAAATTAATTAGTAGCAGTTTTGATGGCATCTAGCCAAAATAAACTCTGGGTTGCTCCTCACTGTGTCTATCACAGTTGGATCTTGACAAGAGGACACTTTCTTCTTACCATGTGGTTGAATGCACAGCTGTCTTATACAAATCAGAAGTCTAAAATTAACAATACCTGTTGGCTTCAGGAGAGAACAGTCAACCCAAGAGCCCCAGTAGTCTTCCTGGGATGTGGTGACAGCTTCCTGCTGGTCCCATAATTTCCATTGTGGGTATAGCCAGCTACAAAGCCATGTTATTATTTTTGTTAGCTTTACCCTTCCTTCTGCTGCTTTCCTCTGCCTCTTGCCTCCTTCTTTGAGTAAAACAGCAATCTCCAGCTTTGTGTCAGCTCTAGGTGCCCTCCGTTCTTGAGGCTGTTGGATCCTTGGTGCCCCCTTTGATAATAACTAATTTGATAATAAATAATAACCATAATTACGGCAAATCTCATGGGCTACATCCCTTTTCTCCACTGTCTGTGTGTGAAGATGCTGGACTGCTATATGTGTGAGTGGTGAGAACTGAAACACCTTTGTGTTTCATCAGCAAAGGCTGCTTTGATGTGAAGACTTTGCCAGTATTTAGTTGTCATGAAGGATAGGACCCAGAAGGCCAGAGATGGGTAGATGCCCCAACATTTCTGGATTCCCATAGAGGGGTGCAAATTTCATTCTCCGTGCATCACCCATGTTTTTCCTGTACTGTGCAGTAGGCTTCTGTCTCTTGGGAGAGAATGGTCTCTTGGAGACCTGAACCTCCTGCACCTCTGGGAGAACAGTGTTACCTTCATTCTCATTTCCAAACAGCGAGTTCTTCCAGCAGCAAATCTGCTGGGTGGTGTCTAAAAGAAACAGAAACCTGAAATTACTCCTGCCAGTGGTGGTGCCTGTGTTAAGGCTCTGATACTCAGTCCCTTGCACTCATTACTCATCTCTCACCCCTCAGCAGCTGCTGGGGTGATTTCTTTTAGTCTCGGAATAAAGCCAGAGGCGCATCTCCAACTCTTCCTTCTAGGTAGGTTTGTCCAACAATGGAGAGATTGTTGACTGACCAAGGGATCATTGTTCTAAATGTGGGTGGGATGCCGCTAGAAGATAATCTGTGTAACTACTGCATGAATGCATTTACATGACTCTCTTCAATCCCACCTCTGCCTTTGTTAATGCACAGTTGTGAAAGAAATTGGAAGCATGTCACAGACAGCTCTCCCCACAACTGTCTATCCAGCTCTGCTTCTCTTCCATGGCTACACAGTGGTTCTAGTTTTGATGGTCACAACACTAAATATAATTTGAGCCTAGCTCTGCTGTGTCGTGGTGCATTAGCAGCCAGCACTCTGAATCCCTTTGCTTTTCTGTGGTTCTCACCCTTACCATAAGGCTATCGTGTTCACATCCTGTGTTTGCTTGTGTTGTTTAGAGAACACAAGACAAAGAACAGCTGTTACACGAGCAGGCACTCTCTGGGGTTAATGCTCAGGACTCCAAACTCTTTATCCTTCTATGCTGTAGGATAGGACAAAACCTGGTTTTCCAGTGCTTTTTAGATAACTATCTAACCCATTTCCATCTGCTGACTCAGCTCCCTCTGAAGTTACACTCCCCACAGATGGTAGGTGTTTTCTGTTACTTGATTCAAGTGCAAAAATGCTCCTAGGCAACTTGGAAATGGCTGGGTAGATTTTACCAAACTATCCCGCCAACTCTGCTTCTGCTGTGGGAACAAGTGGAGAAAACTTTAGCCCAGACATTGCAGGGAGGGCCTCAACACTAGGATTTAGCACGAGTGTGCCTTCTCCACCCTACTTGCACATGAGTGTCTGGTCTTCAGGGAAGCCTTGGATGGTCTTTTGTGGGCCTGTCACTCTAGGCAGTTGGAGGACAAGTGGGAAGGAGGTGAATGGAGACAAATCTCATGTCAGTCAATGCAGGTGGCAGGGATTCCACCCCCGCTTCCAGCATGTTCTGTAAGCATCTGAGGTTTTATATTGAGCAGCTGAAGGATGATGTTGGAGGGTGAAAGGCACCGACATATTGGAGATTGCTGCCACTTACCATCTCCCTCCCCCACTTGGTGGGAAGTGTGGGTCTGTTCATCTAGAGCCTACTACACTCCCCAGCCTCACCCCAAAGCTCTAACAGCCAGTGGAATGTTGACAGAGTGGTACTACACTCAGGTAAAACAAATATACCTTCCGGTAGGAGCAGGAACCTGCAGGCTCCAGCATCCGGGGTCCTCTGGCCACCTCCTGCCTCAGTCTTAGTGCTGGGGAAAGAAAGGAGTGCACACACCCAGTGCTTCTCTAGAAGCCAGACTCTCTCCTAAGCTGAGCTGTCACACTGGAATTCCTTGGCATTCATGTCTCCACTCTAGGACCTACATGGTCTCTCCCACTCTCATTCATACCCTGTTGCTCTTGGTATTTCAGTATACTGCTTTCAATGCCTTTCTGCCCACCAAGATGCTTTTCCAGGCAGGGGGTGCGAGGACAGACCCAGTCTGACTCTGCTGAGCTCTCTCCAGTTCATTTAAGTTACACAGTTCTGTCTGTGTAATATAGTCTCTTGAATCTATCTGTCTTTTCTTTCCTCTCCCTGAGCCAGAAGCCTCAATCTGCCAACAAATGGGATAATTTTTCAGCTGGTGTTTGGCAGCCATAATTTTTCTCCCTGCCCAACCAATGCTTTGTTGTAGCAAATGGAAAAGTTAGTGATTTGACTTCTGAATAGGAGGATATGCCTCAAAGGAAACAGGTTCCCTGTAGCATCAGGAGCTCAGCTCTGCAGCAGCACTGGCCAGATTTACTGACTGTTACTGGAATGATTAGTGGAATGATTGTTTGTTGTTAACAGCCCATCTGTAGTGTTTAAACTTCATCGGGGAGCTGAATTTCACAGGCATTATCTGGCTGAAGTACAGCCTCATATGGTCCACAGAGGGGCTGTTAAATCCCAGAGGAAATTAAATACAACAGGGGGCCTTCCTGTTATGTTGATCCAACTGATCTTTTTTCTCTGATAGAAATCAGCAGCTGGGTTGATGTTCTCTGGGGCATCAATGTGCCTATTGCTGCTGGCAGAGAACATGAAAAAGTGTCTGTCACTAAGGACAGGTGCTGAGACCATGACTTTCTGCCACACGTACATTTTGTCATCACAGGAGTATCTTTCCTTGTACTCTATTCATTTTGTTGTCACAGTGAGATGATGTTTGGAAGACACAGATAGATACTCACAAATGAAGGGGGAGATAAGATAATGTAGAAAAGTTTCATGCGTGTTTGTGGCATAGATAAACATGCAGTGATGCACAGCACCACATCTCTTTCTATCTTATCAAGGTGTTTTTGTCAGACTGATGCAGGCGAGGAATAAGAACTGTTTTTTTGCCTTGCAAAAAGGGCTGATGCTGAGGTTTGACTCTCAGTGCAGAGGAAGGCTCTCAGATCCCTCTTGGAGTTGACATTAATGCTCTTTCCCACTTTGTCTTACCTCAGCATTTCTCAGAGAACCTGGATCACTTCTCTGACAACATGGAGGATTTCTCCAATGACCTCTTCAGCAGTTTCTTCGATGACCCAGTACTGGCTGAGAAGAACCCTCTGCTGGACATGGACCTGGATCCACCCACTCCAGGCATCCAGGCAGAGCACAGCTATTCCCTCAGTGGAGATTCTGCTCCCCAGAGCCCCCTCGTGCCTGTCAAGACTGAAGATAATGCTAACGGTGAGCATGAGATGTGTGTACTCCACATCTTTGGGCACATCTGTTTGCAGAGGTTCTGGCTGGCTTTCATATATAAGGACAAAATAGCTATTCCTTGGACTTGCACATGGCTAATCCGGGGAAGAATTTGATTTGCTGTTGTCAAATACAGCCCACATTTTTCCCTTCCATTTGTGCTCTGATAGTCACATTACTTCTTTGCCGAGCTTACTGTTATTTATGAGGATAATAATTGCCTATGGCCCAGTGTGCTGCCAGCTTCTGGCAAGCAATAGGCAATGTCTTTTTAGGACCCTGCAAACTTGGGTGTGGATGCCCTAGATCCAGCTCTGTTTTTGCATCAGGCACCAGGGTTTTGGCTTGCACATAGGAAGCATGAGTCTCTGGCTGCAACCAGTGCTGGTATGTGTGGAAAGCTAAGTGGCTTCTTTACCAGCAGATTTTAGCAGGAGACAGAGAGAAACAGTTATTTCAAAACTTATTTTTAAAACAATTCATTTCAGGATAATTTATGATGGCTGGGTATTTTTAGATCTGTCCTTGCAGAGAGTCCTGTAATTTGTGGGATTGTGTGGGTGTCCCAACAGCTGATGGACACCAGGCTGCCTGAAAAAGCAGTGGCATAGGCTCAGTACACACAGAAGACAGCTATTCCTTTGAGCAACAGTGAGACCTGGGACACAGACTTCCCTCTCATGACTAGGAATGATCCCAGCTTTCTGGTACAAATGCCAAGGCAGAAGGAGAGAAGGCTGGCCTCTGCTACCTCTTTGGTACTTGAAAAGGCACAACCATCTGCCACATTCCTTAGGGGCATCTCAGAGAGATGCTGGGAGAGAGGTTTATGGCAGGCCAAGCAGCTCTGCCTTAGTATCAAAAAACTTTCAACTTGCATTTATTTTTCCTTAGTTTTAACCCCAGTACAATCTTGGAGGGGGCAACTAACAAAAAAAAACAAAAACAAAAAACAACCCAAACTGGCATGAACAAATAAACACAAGTTTGTTTTGCCCCTGAAAACAGGAGAAAAAAAAGAGGAGATAAGACTTGAGAATGAGAGAAGCCAAAAGAGTGCATTTGTAGAAAGTGAAATGAAGACTGCCTACATGAAGCTATCTCAAGGAGTCCTCTCTGAGACACTTAGCACCACTTCTCCTTCTCTCCACTGTGTCTGCACATGCCCTTCCTTCAGCTGTCATGTCTCAAAGGCAAGACTCTCTTGAATGGAGTATAACACTGATCCTTGGGCAGAGGCCAGCACAGGGTGTACAGTGCACAACCCAGGAGAGCTGGGCCTGGCATTTGCCCTCTGAGAGTGCAGATCAGTTTAATAAGGGGCTAAGGCCTAGCATTATGATGGCAGGTAAAGAAGTATCCATGCACCCAGTCCTGCAGCTAGATAATTCAGGTCATCTTTCCAGGGCTTTTTTGGCTCATAATTGCATGTGAGTCATATTCTAGTGAAACCCTGAGTCAGGTCCAGTATTTGCAACACTGTGCAGTCCTTTTGGCACAGCTCCATCCAGTCTCAGTCCTTTTAGACATTCAGTTCCAATTAATTACCCAGAAATGTTTTTTCTTTAACATTAAGCAAGCTCTGCTCAGTCTGCAGAGCTCCTCAGGAATGCCCCTGCTCTGTCTAGGCTTGGAGCTGGCTGAGGCTTGCTTTTTATCAGCTTTCTCCCAGCTTTTCTACAGATCTCCAAAACTCTTCCAAATCCTGTCCCTTCCCACATGGTTCCCACTAACACAGGTCAGCTAGGGCAAGCCACTGGGTGCATTGTGACCCTGCTTATCAGTGGAGTCTGCTTTCCAGATGGCTTGTGCATACGGACTGGCTGTTTCATTTCTCAGTACCAGCCCTGAGTTTTGCAGGGTGTGATTTGATGCCAGGAGCAGGGGGAGCCAGGGTTGTGCAGAACAGTGGGCATTGGATCAGCCTCGGGTTAGTGCTTGCCTTTCTGTATGGGTCCTGCTTTCTCACTGCTCTTTGCCTGACCTCCTCAACCCTGGGCAGCTACAGATATCTGTCAGCCATATTTCTTCCCAATAGGTACAGAGTATCTAGAGCAAAGATGAGCATCTTGGCATGCCTCATCCACCAACATACAGTGAAATCTGCAGTGTTACAGTGTTACCTCTAAAACTGAAAAAAATCCTCTGAAAAATCCTCTCAGGCAGCAGAACAACCTAGACGTGTCCACACTAGATGCCTACTCCTCAGTCCCTCATTGACCCTCTGATGGTTTATTTGTCTCTGATTCTGTAACCCAATCACTCTCCAGATGAATCTCCAAGGGTGGGAAAAAGAGCAGGGTCAGAATGTAGACAGGAAATGGGAGGACGGCACATACTTATTTGGGTGTCTGCTACTTGGCCTGTCTGGACTGACAGCACTGGGGGCTGCTCTCTCACTGAGTCAAGTCTGATGGGGAGAGCCCTTGGTGGTCTGCTCCCCCTTGTCTGGTAACTTGCTTCAGCAGCAGCCCTCACAGACAGAGGATACCTCACACATCTGAGAAAAGAGAAATGCAGATCTTTGCAACAGAAAGGATGAGGAGGAAGAGGCTTCAAATGACAGGAAGGAGCTTCAGAGTAGCCAAATATTCCCACGATGGGCATAACAAAACCATAGAAGAGTTTAAATGGGGCAGCTGTGAACTCTTTAGCACTTTTCAAAGGGGTAGGTTCAAGTGAATCATCTATCAGGACTGACACAGGTTTAGTTGAATTTGCCTAGAGCAGTGGGATAGACTTGAAGATCTCTCAAGGTCCCTTATTTCTTTGAAAGGCAGAAGTTAGTCCAAATTTTCTGGACACAAACACTCGTGTCTATGTGACACCTTGCCTCCTTCCATCAGAAGGGGTTTATCTGCATACCAGGGTAACTAGGACATCACTGCCAGTTGTGGGTTTAGTGTCCTTAGCTGGACAGAGAAGAGTCCACTCTGTGTCTGCTCAGTAGGCTCTGCATTGTCTCAGCTGTGCAGTGCACCCCTGCCTGAGATGCTGCCTGATGACATTAGCCCTGCTGCATTGTGGGAAGCTCTAGAAGGCAATCCAACAGCACTGAGAACAGCACAGGCAGCTGAGACACATGCAGCAGCCACAGGAGCTGTGTCTGTGCTTGAAGGTATCCAGTCACAGAGGCAGCTGGAAGGAATGAACATCTGCTAGAGAGACATGTCTAGGCAGAAATAAGAGGTGCTAGACCAAAGACAGGAAAACAGCATATCCCATTGGCAAGGCCTACACGGTGTTACCATATATAGTTCTTATCTGGGCTTTAACACCACTCTGTCCAAGCAAAGGCCAGAGGCAGGATTCTGCCCTGGCCTCTCCTGAAGACAACACAGGCTGAATAGGGCAAAAACAATGTTAACATGTCTTTAAGTTAGATCAAATGGCAGCTCCTATATGAACAGCTGCTTGTTTGTACTCTTCTTCATGCAGGTTTTTCTGGAGCAGAGGAAGACCTTTCTCCCTCTCTCCTCTTGCCAGCACATCTTCTGGACTGAGGCCTGCACTGCAGAACTGCTCTGGCAGCAGACAGCTAGGCAACGTCCCTGGGCCTGACTGAATGTGCTGCATGCAGAGAAGTTAGAGAGTGAGTCAGACTGTGGCCTTGTGGAGGCAACTGGAGCTCTCTCTGGTGACACGCTTAGCAATAATCTCTCCTGTGTCAAGCCAAATGTATTTTTGCTTGTCAGATGAAAAGGGAAAGGGAAGAGATGAGGATTAGGAAGGAGGGTGCAGGCTGCAGGCCAGCTAGGAGTAGCCTTTTGGCAGGCTGAAGTATTTGAAGAGCAAAGAACGAAACTTTAGAGCAGAGCCCAGGCAGCTGTCCTAGCGGTCTTTTTCCCATCTGATCTGCAGTTTATCTGGGATCTCTACTTCCAGTGGCAAGCCAGGCTCACACCACAGATGCACACTGGACAGAGCAGGCAGGAGGCAAGGGGAGCATGCCCCCACGACTCCATTCAATTCTCTTCAGACACTCCCTTTCCCTCACTGCTGCTTCTTGTCCCTGCCAGCAATGGCAGCAGGGTACAGCTGTGGACAGCAGTCCCCTGAGCAGCCCAGGGTAGAGAAGAGAGTCTCAGAGGTGAGACTGAGTGGAGCAGCTGTGGAAGCAGCCTCACAAGCAGGTGCTGCAGTGGGCTTCCTTCCACAGAAACGGGCCTTCCTCCTCTTCTGTCATGCAGCAAAGCCCTGGTACTTGGCACGACATCATCAGGAGGCCAAAGTAGCACTGTCAGCCTTTCACTGTCATCACGCTTGCTCTCTCACCAGCTCTCTAGCACAGAGGTGGTGCTATTCTTGATAACACACTTGGCAGCTCTGTGATGCTGGCCATGCTGCCTAAGGAGTAGCAACCCAGCATCCTCCTCTCACTGAGCCCTAAATATAAATAAGCTCCAGAGGATGAGACCTAGACAGTGCTGGAGGAAAAACCCTGCAGCTGTCCTCCAGAGCTTGGGCTGTACACTCGGAGCACAGCAGAGACACAATTCCTCTATCTCTGTCCTGTCTGCTCTCCACACACTGGGGGTTCATTCCTTTTTGTACTCTGTGTTGTGGGCCTGCACATGCTTGTGTGGTGACAGTCCTAAACTTGGAAAGGCAGCCTCCTCAGTCAGAGGAAGCTGTCTGCATGGCTTTTTTTTCCCTTGCCTTGTCTTTGCTGGAGTTTGACTCATGTTGTGCATGTTTCAGAGCTGGAGAATGGAGTGTGGTCACTGGGACCCAAGCTCTCCTCCATCATGGTGAAACAGGAACAGAACCTGCCTCTAGACCTGCCTGAGTCCCAGCTACCTGCCAGCTCCATACCAGTGCTGAACCTCAACCCTCTGCAGAGACTGCCACTCCCTGAGGAGGTGAGCCCATCTAAGATCTGTCGGGAGTCTGGGCTCTCACACAGTAGCACACCTGGTGATGCAGACCCAGCCATGTGACTCCAGGGTCCTGGAAGGTGATTTAGCTACTGAACAAACAGAAGAAGGTGTTACAAAGCCCAAATACTGCATTATTTGTCATTCTCCTCTTGAAATGGCAGCACAGGAGGCTTTACAATCTCAGTTAAATATAAGCATGTTTCCTTGGCACAAAAGCCAAAAGCTTTAAGCTTGCACCTACTGGAGATCTGTCCCCTCCAATATGCCAGTATTTCTGTAGCCACTCTTGGCTTATTTTAATTTTTCAGAGAACAGTGTCAATTAATTTGATGCCAGTGACTCCACTATTCCTGCATACAGACCCCAGCTCTGCCACTGTCTTTTTCATGGCTTTGGACTTGTCACATGGCCTCTCACTCTTTGTAGCTGCTCACTGGAAATGTTGGTCCCACTCCACGTCCTGCTTGCTTTTTCCTATGAAGCAGCAGGATTTATTATTTCTGTGTAACAAGGGGACAACTCTTTTGGTCACATCTAAGTTCTTAAGAAGTCTCTTTGTCTGAAGGAGGTTCACTTATGCCACTGGTATGTGGGTGTGAGTTGAGGGCTTAGTTCAGCTGGCCTTGAGACCAGCTGTGTTGGATGAGAAGGTCTGACCAGTCTCACACAGACCTTGCCTATCTTGTAGCAGCTCAGCAGATAACAGTAGAGCATCACTGGGGTTCACTTCCTTTTTTCACTCATGTTGAACATCTTCCCATTTAAACAGGCATCCAAAACAAATGAGTTCTTCCAGCCAAAACTGTGCACAAACTTCCTCTATTATTTACACAGCTTGAACTTGCTGTGCCCTCCAGTCTCTGCTGTGTATGCTCATCAGCCATACCATGGTGCTCTCAGCTGTGTTTACAGTCTGGAGGAGTTTGCAATGTGTCTGTTTAGTGTGAAAACTCCACCCTATGGTGGGCTGGGGGCTGGCAAGCCAGGAGGCTGAGGGGCAGCATAATGCAGATGGGAGTAAATCTACTCTTTATTCAGTTCTCGGTCCCCTCCGACTGGAAACAGTTGCCCAGTGGTCCTGGTGAAAATCACATGAACAGGACAGCAGGGTTGTTCTGTTTCTGTACAACCTTTATACTCCCATTTATAATGAAGGCAGATCAAAGAAGGACTTCCCGTGGTAATGCAGGGGTTGGTTTAAATTACACTGTCTGGGTGTATCAGAGGAAGAATTGCCAAGGATAAAAGTCATCTCATTTGGAGGTACTCAGCTGAGTGCATTGCTTGGCAGCACATCCATCTGCCAGTGCCACTTCCTCTGTAAATGTGTTTGCACTCTGTGTGCCCAGCAACTGAGACTTCAGGGGCTTATGTTTGAACTCTTGGTTTCCTCCATGGTGAGAGGCTCCTTTGGGGCAGAGCTGTGAGATGGGGCTGGATAGGCAGCAGGGGAGCAGTGGCTATGGACAGAACTGGTGGGAGCCTTCTGGGCAGGGGAGGTGGCAGTGGCCAAGAGCTCTTTCTGCTTTTCTTCCACAGATTCCTGTAGAAATGACTCCAGCACCTGTGATCAAAGCTGAACCCAAAGAGGTGAACCAGTTTCTAAATGTACCTACAGGTAAGAAGACAGAATTTCCTGGTCAGCTATATTACTCAGCTATAGATTGTTATTATACAGGGCAGAAAGACAACACCTAAAGGCAGAGCTGTGCATATAAGGTAGCACTGGGGCAGAGAACAATAGAGAAGTGGGCACTGCACTGTTCTAACTCAGATCAGTGTCTGCATCAGGAGCCACACACAAAATTGTTCAGACAGGGACTCCCAGGCAAAACAGGCTCCTTCAGAGTTGGAAATATGCAAGAGTGCCTTTAAAATCCTCAGAGAGACTGTAGAGCTATCCAAAAATAACCATCTGAAAGTCAGGAAATTCAGGATCCAGTTTAATTTGAAAGAAACCCAAGCATCTGAAAATCTGCCGATGCACAAATGAAAGCACTAAGGGAACTCCCACTGCCGCAGAGAGACATTCCTTAGGCATATTCCCACCTCCATTAAGGCCCCTAGGGCTCTCCAGTACAAAGTGGGGACAGTTTTCAAGTGCTTGGAAACCAACTGAGTGACCAGAGCCCCGCTGGATCAAGTGTGCTGGCAAGTGTGTGAGCCCTGCAGTGCTTTTGGAAGAGCTTTTCTCTCACAGAGCTTCCTGTACTTGCAAACAGGCTATGGAGCAAAACATCATGGGCTTTTTACTTCATGTTGGTTGACACTGGAATACCTTACTGCTTTGTAAATACCTTCTGTTCCTTGGCAAAGCCCTGCCAGCTCCTCTGCAGTTCCTAGTTTAGTACATTTGAGGTCAGTCTAACCTCTGTCTTGGGCAGCACTCAGTCAAGCCTTTTTCTCAGACTCACCCCATCTTGTGAAACTCATCACCCTCTCCTTTCAGCCCTGTGTTATGGCAGGACCCTATTCCTATACCAACAGGCTGACATGAGAGACATTGACCTGATCTCCTTATTCCTCAGTAGATGACCTGGTGCAGATGCCTCCAACTCCACCCAGCAGCCATGGCAGTGACAGTGACGGATCTCAGAGTCCTCGGTCCCTGCCTCCCTCCAGTCCAGCCCGGCCTGCTGCTCGCTCTTCTACTGCCATCTCCTCCTCACCTCTCCTCACAGCACCACATGTAAGGAGCCAACAGCGCTGGGACACAGGGCTCCTTGCTGCTTAGAGGGGTTTGTAGGAATTCCAAGGCGTAGGTGGAGGTTCCTGCCCTTGCTAAGGTCTCCAAGATTAAATGCTCTGTCAAGGCAATGTGATGTCTTAGCACAAGGATGTGGGGACAAGAAGTGCTCACAGGAGTGAGAAGAGGCACAGTGAATCTTGCACATCTACCAGCAGCTATCTTGTTTTAGCAGGTGCTGTCTTTCATCCATACTTTGGGAAGTGACCTATGCACTACGAGGACTTTCTGAGAAGGCTAATGAGAGAGGAATTCCCATAACCAGACCTTTTTAACTGTTGCCCAGAAGTTTTTTGGCAGGGTCCTGCAGTGCAGGTGTGTAGCCAGCCTCACAGTGAAGGAACAGATGCCCTCCCAAGGAAAAGAGGAAAGGAGGTGCTGAGCTGTGCCCCCAGGATCAAGTTGAGAGTAGGAAAGAGCACTGCCCTGCACCTGTTTGGTGTCAATGGGCAGCAGTGTATTCTATTCTGATGCAGCCTCTGGCTGCTCTGCAAGGCTTTAAGGAAGATCACTGGAGTAGAATGCCTTGCTGACACTGATGGATGCTCTCTGTGTTTTTCAGAAGTTACAAGGAACCTCTGGCCCACTGCTCTTGACTGAAGAGGAGAAGCGCACCTTGATTGCAGAGGGTTACCCCATTCCTACCAAGCTACCCCTCACCAAAGCAGAGGAGAAAGCACTGAAGAGGGTCAGGAGGAAAATCAAGAACAAGGTGACTGCAAAATATGTAATCATGCAGTTCCCATGATTCCAGAGCATCCTCAGCTGACCAATGCTATAGTTACCCTCACCTCCTCAGCTGCACTGCAGCTCAAAGAAGGTGGGATTGTGTCTTTGGTACATTAGCACAAGCCTCCCAACCCACAAAAATGGTGCCAAGGGGCATCTGTGCTTGCATGCTCTGCATACAGCCATACCTGGTAACTGTGGCTTCCTGCTCAGCTCCTGGGAGTGTGTGGAGTGGGAAGGGTCCACAGATCAGACAAACTGGTCTGGTCATGCCTTGTTGCAAGGACAGGGAAACCAAAGCCATTGCATGGTGCGGGACGGGTGATGCAAAGTGTTCACTAGCCAGGCAGAGGCTGTGAGACTTTAGACTGGGATTAGAAAGCATCCTGTGGGAAAAATGGTGAGACTGAACTAATCACCCAGTGACTCAGAAGTGGCCTGGGGTAGAATCAGCCCAAATGGCCACAACATATACCCATGTGAGTCAGAGGAGTGGAACGAAACCCTAAAGATGCTCTCAGCATCGAGGGGCATAATGTAACAAATGGTTGCAGGCTCCAAGCCAAGGAAGGCTGCATACCTACAGCATCCACCGCCCCCCAGTTTTGGCCTATAGATCATCAGGGATGGCAGACTGGAAGGCAGCTCCTCTCTTGCCTTTAGTGCAAGGAAACAGACAAGATGCATGAGCCACAAAGAAATGTCCAGAGGCTTATGATACTGACTCCCCTCTGCCCTCCTCACAGATCTCTGCTCAGGAGAGCCGCAGGAAGAAGAAAGAGTATGTGGAATGTCTAGAGAAAAAGTAAGTTTCTTCTTCTCAGTCTTACTTTGAAAACAGGAATCCTGTCCATGCACAGGCCCCCTTTCTAGTGTTTTGTCTCTGAATTGCTAAAAAAAATACAATTCCTTGCAAGGCTGGCTGCCCAGGAGTTTGGTTTGGGATTCTGCCCCTACTCTCCTCCCTCCTAGAAATCCTCTTGCGGGATAAAGATTGGTCAGGAAATTTTGTGTTTCCAACTACTTAATTTGGCTGGTCCCCTGAAAAACACAGGCCATTTTTCCTGCCAACAAGGTGGGATTTTGGGTTTCCCCACTAGAAGTTGCTTCTATTTTTTCTGTCCCATAGGTGGCAAGCTCTCTGAGGGCATGATCATGGCTTTTTTCCCCTCTCTTCCCATGAAGGTGGACACAAAAACATTTGATAGTGAGAAAAACCTTGCCTTGCAGTTATTCCCCACTCTCCCCCACTTCCACTCTCTGCATTTGCTTTGTTTTTCTCCTTGCAGCCTTGCTTTCCTCCTATGCATGCTAGGCATAAGCCTAAGGTGATGTCATGTGACACTGACTGGGTAGAAAATAACTCCTGTACTAGCAACCCCTAATGTGCATTCCCAGGCAAAGAAGAATGCTGGAATCCAGGCACAACCTCATGTTTCTGTATAATTACCATCTTCTTCCCAGTTACTAACACCATCTGAGATCAGCAAATGGAAAAAAAACAACCCCCAAACCCAACTTTAATTAACTCTTTTCCCTGATGCTATTTATTTTCTCTAGTTGCACAGAAATGCTCAATTAAAGCAGATGATTCAAGGCACCTCAGTGTGCATGGGTATGTCCAGGCATCAGAGCACATCACCTCCAGCTAGTGTCCCATATGGGGACCTTGAAGCCAGGGCTGGGGAGTTGGCTGACCTCGCTCAAGGGGCAGGTCCAGGGCATTTGGTGCTGGGGCCTCCTCCTCCCCAGATGTGGCTGTGGTGCCTGTATGTACTCAGCAGTTTGTTACACTAGAGCATTGCTATGACAGATGGCTTTCAAACAATGCCAGGTTTAAATGTGAACCAAAAGCAGCATTCAGTGGTTTTTTTATTTTAATTTTTTTTTTAATAGAATATGTCTTTGGTCAGCTTGGCTTACTAAAAACTGGTTTGTCAAAACCTGTACTTGGGTCCTTCCCATTCAGTTAGACACTTTTGCTGGAAGCCCAGTTTTTGCACGGAACGTCTGGTCCAAAAGCTGTGCTGCAAACCTCCAGCAGGATTAGGCTGTGCCTCTGGCTTGCCGTTCTCCCAACCTGGAGGCACTCCCCTTCCCTTGTCCCAGCTGCAGCCCAACCACTTTCCCGTCGGAAGCCGCGGGAAGGAGCCTGCAGGTTCTCTGCTGCCCTCAAGTGCCTGCAGTCGGAGCTGGCCCAGCGTTTGCACAGAGCGGCCTGGATTTCACAGCTAGGGTGCAGGGCCCAGGGCAGGTTCTCAGGGAGGGGTTTGACTTTGTCCCCCTCTTCCTTTTTCATTCTTCTTAGGGGGGTTTGGAAGTGATGGAAATGTCTACACAACTTTGGGTCTGTCCTGACTTGACCTGCCTGTAACCAGGTGCTCCTGTCTCTCCCAAGCCTCAGAAGACCCTGAACTGGGAAATGTCCCAAGTAACTGTCCACCTGCAGTCTCATCCCTGCCCCATTGGGACTGGCTGCAATCAGATGGGCCAAGTAACATTTGATTTCAGGATCATATCTGCAGGTGACAGACGAAGCCACTGAGCCTCCATGCCTCATGAATTGTTTTAATCTCTCTGGCCCTTGTGACTAACTGGCTATGGGTTTTATTCCCATAGGGTAGAGACATACACAACAGAAAATAATGAACTCTGGAAAAAAGTGGAGACCTTAGAAAATGCAAACAGGTAAGAGGAGCTAGACTTGACCTTCTGTGGGTAGGGCAGGGTGGGTAGGATGGGAAGTCAGGAGCGCTGAAGCAGGGGGACAAGAAGAGAAAAGCAGGCTCCCCCAGCTCCTGGACGGGTGTTGCTTGGCGAGGTGCTGGGTTTCAGCCCGTGACAGCAACAAGGCAGCTGGGTTTGGTTAGCAAGCCTGGAATGTTTGTGTTGGGACGCCAGGACACTCCGCAGCGAGGAGAGGGAGGGAAGGCATGTTTCCCATATCTCTTTGTCCTTCTCCCTGCAATCCTTTGGGCTCATGCTGCCTTCTCCATTCCCCTCCAGGGCTCTGTCTGTCTCTAGAGCAGATGCATTAAGGGAGGCTCCTCACACCAGCCTCTCACTGGTTCTGCTTTTTGGCTCTTCAGAGAAATACAAGGCCCTGGGCATATTGTGGCTGTTTCAGGTTTCTCTTGAGAAAGCTGAACAGACTTGGTGAATACAGGGAAAGCCCGTTCTTCTAATAAAAGTAGAGATCCCAACTTCCACTAAAGCCAGGGCAATTCCTTGTGCATGTGGTGTTCTAGCCCTTTCTCAGTCTCTTTTGGGCAAAGCAAGCCCAAAGAATCTCTGTCTCATCCACTGCTACTGCTCACCTGAAAGGAGCAAGCTTGCTCTCACAGCCCCAAAGTTCTCTCACCCAAGGCTCTGGGTTTCCTAATTCTAATTCTGGTGAGCACTTGTGTTTCTAATATGCAGAGCTGGCCAACCAATCACCAGGGGAATTTGGTTCCTTGGAAGCAAATAATGAAGACTTCCACCCTGCAGTGGGGTAGGCAGCTGGAGCTACAGGAGAGCCTAGCTCTGCCCCCTCTTATTGGGCACAACAGGTGTGAGCAAGGGCAGGGTGAACTGCAGGGGATACTTGTCTCTATAGCTCCATTTATATAAGCTTGAATTGAAGGGAGAGACACAGCCAGAGAGCCAGTTCCTCACCCACTGCTCTGCTGCCATGACAGCTCACAGAGTACTCCTAGAGGCTCCACTGCACACCTTCCTCCCATCCATGACACGAGTGCAGTGGCCTTGGCTTCCAGGCCTGAACTGGTGCTGGGACAGGGGGTTGCCAGGTATGGTCTGGCTGAGGTGTGTGAGAGCCAGAGGTCTCCTGTCTGCTACAGATACAGCTGCCCATCTGCTCTCATTCATGGGGCACATCTTGCCCCCCAGCCTTTCTGGGAATGTGGGCAGCCCTGCTGCTGAAAAAGTGTGAGCTCCACCCAGAAAAAATCCGTACACTGGCCTAAAAGCCAAAAGATTTTTATTTTTCTTTCCTAAAATACATATTGTATTCTTTCTAATTTGGTTTGGTTTTTGAGCACTGCCAATGGGACACTCTGTGCTTCTCTCCACATGTACAGAGAGCAAAACAGGATTTGGAAAGGGATAAAGCTGGGATTCTCCTGCAATCTCCTGGTTCCAGGACCTGGCATTTTATAAAAGCTCAAACATACTTGTGTAGAACAGTCAGTGCTCCCAGAGGGAAAGTCAGCAATAGTCTCCACTTCAATAATATGCAGCTCTTGGGAACTGTGTGCTCTGTAGTCTCCCTCATCCCAGATTCCTTCACCAGCTCAGTGAAGGGTTCAGTAGCTCTTGTTAACACCTACCACTGTTTTGTGTTATGTGTGCAGATGCCCATGAACAGTTAAATGGGGCAGAGAGACCTTAGCATGTGTTCCAACCAGGGCAGTCAGAGAATGAATTAATTGCTGAACTCAAGATTTGGCTTTGCCTACATGCCTCTGCAGAATTTGCCAAGACTGAAGAAGCTCAAGGGGATCACAACTGTTTCTTATTTCTCTCTCCACCACAGTTTGGGCACAGGTCGAGCTTCAGAGTATGTGTCTCTGAGTGAAGTGGGAACAGGCAAGCTTGTGCTGAAGGCTTGATCTGTCTACAAAGTTCAGCCTCCATGCCAGGGCTTGGTTTTCATGGTACTCTGGCTTGCCACTGCTCTGGGAATTGACTGGCTGGGCTTTCAGGCACCCAGGAGTCCTAAATGAACGGGTCATTCATAATAGTGGGTAGGTGCAGTGAAGATGGTGGTGGACCCACTGATAAGACCCTTTTTTTTTTCTTGTTTCCCAAGCCTGTTTGGTCAGAGAACTTAAGCAATATACAGCAAAGGGGAGATACTTATTTTCACAAGAAGGGAAAATCAAGGTACAATATGAACTGGGTAGTGGTATTCTTGGCTCACTTACTGGCTTCTACCTCCTTATTAAGTTTTGATATGCATTGTTTCCTATCACAGGACTCTGCTCCAGCAGTTACAGAAGCTTCAGGCTCTGGTAGCTGGGAAAGTCTCCAGACCTTATAAAATGGCTTCCACGCAGACTGGGACCTGTCTAATGGTATAAGCTTCATTTCCATCTTCCTTATTGGCCATGCTTCTCCAGACAGCTTTGTTGATTGCCTGTCTCTGCCCTCTTCCCTGCTGCCCAGCTCTGTTGTCAGTTACATCTGCTCTTTCCTTTTGTGTTATAGTCACCAGAGCTGGGCCCTGTGTCATACATACATCAGTTGTTTATGCAACAACATTAGAATAATTCCTGCATTTTCACTGTCTTCTTCTTTGGGCAAAAAAGCACTTTGTTTGCTTTTCATTAGCTATTAGCCATTCAGCAAAAATCTTCAATGAGCTTCCATCGTAATGGGCAGAGTTTTCTTTTGCTGAGCTGGTAATGCTTAATGTTTAACTCAGCAGGGCAGATGAACACTCCAAGTATTCATCCCAGTGGGCATTACCTTTTGTTTATCAGCAAGAAATGGCATCTGTTCTTGCTGTGCCTGCACACAGGCTTTGTTAAATCCAGCTGGAATTCTCTTTGTCCTTTTGACTAAGCATAATAATTTGGGGTTGTCTGTTGTTTTGGTAATCCCTGTTTGCCTCGTAGTGGAGGATCATGGTTAATAAAAATTGGCTTCATTGAGGAGTTTTAGGGCATGCCAGTGTGTAGCCATAAAAAGCCAATTGCTTATTCTTCATCTCATTTTTTTTTTGCTGGGGGAAAGTTTCTGAGCCATAGTAAAAATATAATATTCACCCCTGTGATGTCTTTGCAGGATTGTCATAGTAGCTGCTCGTGACAAATTTGTCAGAGTTAGTTATCTATATCTGGTTATCACTTCTGTACTGTTAGCAGTCACAAAATGCAAACAGATGGTGAGGTACTTGCCCCACTTTCTCAGCACCATCAGTGTCCTGAGGGATTGTTTTTTGGTCCTGGTTCAATGAGTTTCCTTGGATCCAGAGCCCCTGCTCTGTCATGTCAAGCACTTCCTCCTTTCAAAATCTGCTCAGCCTTTTGCTACTCTTTGCTGCCCCCATGTCAGACCAGATTTTAATGTCTGTCTCTTTTTCCCCTGCTCTCAGTCTTCATTCCCAAGTTCTTTCCACATTTTTGGGTGTGACCCAGCTGAGCCCAGTGACTCACTGCTCCTTAATGCAGCAGCTCATCAGAGCATTCCTGGCTTCAACAATTCTTCAGTGCTACTACCTGGAATAAACAAATTTAGAAGAGGTGCCTTCCCCTGTGCTACAGGCTGATATAATATCTAATTTAGCTTCCCAACAATGCCTTATGTCTCCTTGCTGCTCCCTTTGTTGCAGGCATCCCAGCCCACACACCCACTCTCTCAGACTTCCTAGCTTTGAAGTATTTCAAGAATTTGTAATTTGCTTTTCTATCTTTGACCAGTTCCTTTCATAAGCCTCTGAGTTCTCATTTTCCATTTTAAACTACGGCATTCCTTATCATGACAGATATGTAGAATCATTGTGTCTTGCAGCATGGGAGTGGAGCAGGCTACCCTTCTTCTTTAGCCCTGTGTCATTGCCGCTGAATATTTGTACTGCCACTTCTTGAAGGCCTCCAGTGGTGAGCAGTCCTCAGCCTCCTCAGGCAAACCATTCTAGTGTTATGTTATCTTTCCCAGATAAAGCTTTCTTGCTATCTCATCTTAATCTTCCTTGCAGCAGCTTAAGCCTATTAGAACTTCTTCTACCCATTGTAAGCAAGATCTGTTTATTCTCCCTTTGTAAAATGCAGCTGCATTTTACATATTTGAAAACTCCTGTTTTTGAGCAACTCCTTTCAGTCTGGTCTGCTAAATCACCATGATTTCTTCAGCCTTCTCTCAAAGGCTGAGTTACTGAATCACTGCTTGTTCCCAGAGCTGTCTTCCAGACTTTCTCCAATGGCCCTGCAACTTTTTGGAAGTACAGAGCCCAAAGCTGGGCATAGCATTCCACCTGAAGGCCAATACAAATCCAGCCAGAAAGCCTGTTCATAAATGCCTGGGCTGAGATTTGCCCTTTGTAAAGTGACACTGACCTGGACCCATTTTATGGACCAGTTTAACTCGCAGAGCCTCTTCTGGAGAACAGCTGAAATACGTAGCCACTGATATATTTCCCCTGTTAATCACTCCTGTCACCTCAGAGCTTTCAGCAGGTCTCCACATTTGTCTGTATAGATCTTCCCACTGATCTCTTGGACCACTTCTTCCCATGGTCAAGATCATTCCAAATTTGAATACTGACCAAAAGCCAGTCTGCTTGTAATCTCTCCCATCTGCAGATTTGATACAGTCCATCATCTAAATCAAGCTTAAAAATGATGAATCTTGCCAGATCTGTAACAGATCTCTCTGCTACTCCATCTGCTACTTCCTCACAGTTTGATAGTGAACCCTTTGATAAATACACTCTCAGTATGTTGGGTTTTTTTTATTAATTTTGCCTCCACCTTTCCAAATGGTTTTGCAGTAGTTTTCTCCAGCTTAATTTCCCTTCATTTTAAGAGGTCAAATATTGAGATGGTCAAAAGCTGTGACATAAATGTTACTTAGAATCAAGCCAACAGTTACTGTTGTGAAGTGTTGTAGAATTTCAATTAGAAGAGAATCAGATCATCAGAGTTAACCTGAAACAAAACAGAGTAAAAACAGTGCTGTTTTGCAAAACCCCAGCTGAAATCCATGTTAAAGCAAGATGTTAAGTATACTGCTCTTTCTCAGCCCCAAAAGCCTGTTTTGTTTTAGAAGGAAAGAACAGACTTTACAGGGCTGTCTCCCTTTTCTCAAAGTTGTGTGTTTGGCTGCGATAATTCCACGGAACATCCATTCAGAATTTATTTTTTCCTTGTTTTTGTCAAATAAGGATTCTAAATTCTTCATGTGCCCAATATGACATACTTAAACAGCATCTATGCTGCCTTCATTTAATGTCCTTACTTTAAAACCAGCCATGAAGAGTCTGGACAATTAAAGTCCTTCTTTACATAACATACTATTCACATGTTACTATTTCATCTTCCACATCTCCTGGAATCCACTGGTGGTCAAAACTACCTTGATGTACCAGCTTCCATGCATTACTTAGGCACAGGTATTCCAAAATAGCTGATTATTGAAAAGCAATCTGCTGGCTGTCCCCACAGGCATCCACCCAGGTCAAATTTGCTAGTTTATACATAGGTAGTAGAAATCATCAACAGATGCATCGCTTCTTTGGCTGTTCAGTCTGAGCACTGAGCTGGCAACAGGTAGTTACAGACGATGCATGGTGCATGAGTGTTCAGTAATTTGGCTCTGTACCATTCCCCATGTATGCTTTCTTGCTGTGTATTGGCAGTTCCCTAAGCTCTACAGAGTCCCTTACGTTCACTCTGAAGCTTTACTGTTATGGCAGAACTTCCAGATAGCTCCGGACCTACCTGAGGGGGATTTCAGGGGAAATTTCACGTACCTTTCTTCTGTTAGCACTGCCTAGTAGCTCTGGCTGGTCTGCCTGATAGCAGAAGGCACTGACACATGGTCCTGCATATCTACATGTCAAGCATAAATTTAACCCTTTCCTAGAATTCTGCATCTTTACTATCAGGTATTAGAACCTGATATAGAACTGCAGTTCTGCTGTCATTTCTGTCCTTGCATGGATAGTAGCTTCACTTTTGCTCTGTGTGTAGTACCTCACAGATTTCTCACAGCGGGCTTGTTTTCTTTACAGCCTGCAACAGCTCCTGCTAAGCCAATGGCCAGGTTCCCTTCGGTCAAGGCAGAGTTCGTCCCTTTTGTTAAGCCCCCTTTTTTCAGCTTGTTTCTCAGTTGTGCCTTCCACTGTCTCTCCTCAGTAGGATAGGCAAGTTCTCACAATTGAACCAGAAATACTTCAGATAAAGCAACAAGAGGAAGTTTCTGATTTCCCTTCTTGAATTAGATTAGCACAGCAAGCCCCTTCCCTGCCTGGGGACCACAGGTACCCAGTTGTCAGTCTGACTAGATCTTATACAGCCTCATGTTGTTGTGCTGTGGGAGGAGTGCTTCTTCATGGCCAGTGGCACTGATTCTGTTCTGATCTCCTTTCTAGGTGCTGGCACTCTGCTTCGTTCTGATCCTGGGATCCCTGATGCCCTGTCTCCCTGAATTCTCTTCAGTATCACAGACAGTGAAAGCAACACCAGCACCAGACATTTATACAACTAGTAAGAGTGAGTCTAACACAGTTCCTCCATTTCAGCTTGTCAAACTATTTCCAGCTCCTCTCTCGACACTCCCTGGTCTGGCATAGCATCCTCACCTCTGCGCCTACCACATATGCTGGGACTGTGGCAAGGGAAGGCTCCTATCTGTCGGTGGTGCAAACTCCATAACAGCTCCTTGTTGGGCCTGTTGTCATTCTGTGCTAACCATTGTCCCAAAACATGACAAGTATCAAAGGAAGGAACATGAGGGAAAATTTCCAGGGCAGACTGCTTGTCTTCTGAAAAGGCTGAGTGTCCAGGGGGGTCATTTGCTTCATAAAGCTGGGGAGGAGGGTATCCTGCACAGTTACACATGGATAAGGCTGGGTCAGAATGTGCTGAAACCACCATCATAACCCACACCCATTGCAAGATACCTTGTCCTCATTTTTAACCAATGCTCTCCTTTTTTCCAGTTCAGTCACGGAGCCTTCTTTTCTATGATGAGGGTGCTGGCTCCTTAGAAGAGAGCTATAGCTCCTTTCTAACCATGGACCATCCTGAGGGGTGGGAGGCCAAAAAAAGGCAGTCTGAGGAGGGAAGACCTCATCTGGCCAGGACACATGAGACGGCTAAATATTTGAGCAAAACCCAGGGGGGTCCTGACCAGAACCAAACCGACCCAACTCTCAGTCACCTCAAAGAGCAGTTCCGTGAGAGGTAAGCAGGTGGGGCCACCTTCTGAGCCCAAAACACAGCATGGTGTCTGGGGGTAAGCAGCAGGCATGTCCATCCCCTCTGCTGCAAGCTAAGGACAGCTGAGCTGCCCGGGACAGGCAGTCAGCTAAAAGCAGCAGCTGGCGGAGGACAGTGCTGGCAGGGAGCATAAGAACAAGTTCATTTTCTAGAGCAAAAGTTTGTCCGTAAAGCAGTGTCCCACTTGCATAAAAATGTGGAGGGATGACTCACGTGGTCCCAGGTTTGTGTTCCATTGAGTGCCCTGGGGAAGGAGTTCATCCTGGTCAGAGCAAACTAACTGGGCACACAGAGAGGTGAATTTGCATAGGAGGCTATGATGAACCTTGACTGATATTTGTCTTTTCTTTTCCTCAGGGAGACAAGCTCCAGTGAGACAACTGAATTCTTGTAGCAGCTGCTGGACCTCAAGGCCTCATCTGTCTGATTGCAGGATTCCCTCCTCACTAAGCAACTGAGGGGACTTGGCAGGAGAGGACACTGCATTTAGACACTCCCAAACTGGCCTTGGGTTCAGCTTCTTCCCTTCCCCATTGTCCCCATTAGTGCTGATCTCTCTGAGGGGAGTCACAGGACTGCCAGAACCAGCAATAAGTGTATGGAGAATCCCTGAGACTCCCTCTTCTCTGGCCTTACCTCCTGCTTAAATAAGCACTACCCTATGGATGTGGGCTCACCTTGGAGAGGAGGGAGGTCAGGGGAAGCCCACAAACTATTCAGCTCACTCCCCAAAGCCTCCAGACCAAGGGGGCTGTCCCCACATGTGTACCCCTTGGCTACATCAGATGCACCTGAAGGAGAGAGAAAGTGCTGGATTTACTGTCCTGCCTGAGGGTTTTAGGAGTGGGTGATGCTGGTGCTGGAGAGATGGCTCTGGAGAGTTTGAGCTCATTCCTTGCCCTCCTTATGTTAGTATATTTCTACTTCCATTGAGAGAAAACCTAGTTCTTCCTTGCTCTAGTTTTCTCTTGATGGACATGCCTACGTAACTTCAACACCAACTATCTGCAAAGATCTGCACACAAACGGAGTGGGGGAGTGAAATCCCAGACAGATAAGTCACCATAAAAATTAGCCAGCAGCTTCTGGGTAACCAGAACTCTAAAAGAGAACAACTTTCCCTTACAACCCACTTCTCCCCACCCTTAGCACCCCTGTTTTGGTAGGGGTGGTATTTTTCTTCCTGTTCCCAGCTTGGGCCCTATAGTGCAGTGCTAACCAGGTCAGTGGTCTTCTCATTTTCCATTCTTCAGGCTTCCCCCTTTGAGAGTGAGTGAGAAAAACACATTCCCATAACCTAACCCCCATCCCAGCTCTCCATCCCTGATTCTGCTTAATGCCTAATGGAGTCTTCCTAGGAACCACCAAGGAGAGGTCTACAACCCATTGGAGAGCTGTCAGATTAGCCATCATTCCCCTCACATCCTCTGTGTGCACAATTAGTGTTGTGAAAGCCACTGAGGACATATTGGCATTTCTGGAGACAGGTACATCTGTCAGGAAAGAGGTGGTTTGTTGGAATTGGCCAGGGTCACCAAAGACAGTTTTAGACCTCTTCTTTCTAAATGCTGACAGCAAAGGTAGCAAACTCTTGCCATACCACCTCTCAGGTCAGAATTGCCAAGTTTGGTGTTGAAGTGATATCATCTCAAGCTTATGCCATCCTCTTAGCACCCAGACACCCATTTCTGACCCTTCTTCCTCTCCAGCAAAAGTCCTGCAAAAAGGCAGAAGTGTCTCCTCAGCTGCCATTTGATGGAAGGACAATGTGGGACACGAGTGTCAGAGATCTGGGACTGTGGACACTGGACACTGTGGCAGGTTGCCCCATGTGTAACATGGGAATCCCTGTGCACTCTGCCAGATCTCACAGCAGGCCCCTCTTCTGCTTGTTTCTCATCAAGCACCCTGGACTCACTCTGCACTGCCCCAGCCTCTCCTCTTCCCCCAGCCTGGGAGTGGAGAAGGCACCCTGTAGAGGAAGGATGGGATGGCTCTTGTTCAAGGACTGGGAGAGGTGAAGGAAGAGCCCCCACATCTTTCTTTTCTCCCTATTGAAAATTGGTTTTGCCCCTCCAAAGAAAATTTGGACACAGCTGGCTGCAATCGTGCCAGTGGGGTGATGAAGAGGAAAGCTTTCAGCATTGCTCTGCTCTCCCCACAGCACCCACTGGTCACCAGATACCACTGCATTCACCATCCTCCACCTCCACCCCAGCACAAAGAACCACTGCCAGGTCCAAGCACACCCTTCTCCACCCCAACACTTCCACTGAGCATGTTCCCATGCCTCCCACTCCCACCGTTGTACAGAGATCAAGAGCAGAACTCGTTTGTACATAATGAAACTTATTTTGTATTATTGCCGATCCCTTAAGATATTGTATTTTGGAGACTCTCAGATCCTATTTTCAGTATTGTATTTTATTAAGAATTAGTGCGGGCTTGGCATCTATGAACTTCTTTCCTGTAGCAGCTCACTTTCTACTTATACTCCAGCAGCTGCTTCTTCCCTCTTAGTTTTCTTGTGGTTTTTGTTTTGTTTTGTTTTCCAGCCATCCTTTCTCCTCCTTCTATCACTTGCTCTGCATTTGCTTTATGAAGCAAAATAAAAATAAAATAAAAAGATGCAGCATCAGCCCTGGGTTGACAGGTGCTTTCATTGAGGCATGGTTGTCATGCCAGCCCACATGCACAGCCCGTCACCTCCTGCTTCCTCTCCCATTCCCTGGCCACGTGCAAAATTGGTTCACTACTGGAACTTCGTGCTCCATGTCAGGGGCTAAAAAAAAAAAAAAAAAATTGGTGTGTTTTATTTCCAGCAGCACTGTCATTGTCATTTCTTCTGCAGTTCTGAACAAGTCAGAACTCTTCTGCCTCAGTTTCTTCTCCCCCCTCGAAATACCACTATTATCCTCTTGGAAGGAGGAAGGCCATAGAAGAAAGTATATGAGGAGCAAAGAGCTTCTTCAACTAAGAGACTGTGCAGGGGTTTGTACAACAAAGACATAGCTCATAGCATGATGGTCCTGTCCTGTCTGAAAAAATACCTAAATCTTTTCATTAACTGTAAAAGCAGAGCAACTGCACTCAAATGGGCAATGACCTGGGTCCTGGCTGTCAGCCTGTACCTCTGACAGTCCATTTGCATCTTCGAAAACTGATAGGTTTTGTCCTGATTTTGTGTGGAACACAAAGCAACAAGGGGTCTAGAAAACGAATTTTCATTTTCTAGCAAGCTTCAAGTGGATTCATTAGAATTTGGCCATTGAAGCAACTCCTTGCAGTCAGCCCTTTCTGTCTGGAAGGCAGCCCAAGCAGGAGCTCTTTTCAGAGATGCTGAAAGGTGTCTTTATCTCCCACCTCTGGCTGGGCTGGTACAGCAGGACTGTGCCACAGCAGAATGTGAGGCTTGGGGCTTACAAAGGTCTCTTTCTGCAGATTATAATTTTTTTTTTGTGGAGAGGAGTAAAGCTGTTGCCTTGCTGTTTTGACTGAGCTAGCCATTGGACAGGATCTGGGAGAGACAGGAATTCACTTTCTGAGCCAGGTCTGTACTGCCAATAGGGAGTTTGATGTGCACATGGCAGGTTAATCTGACATCGTTTTGCAGACCCATGCAGAGCTCCCTTCCCCTGCCCACCCACCAAGGCAGGGAAATGCCTGACCTTGCCCTGCAGTTTCTTCCTGGGCCAGAACTAGTTTTCAGTTGAGAATCTGATGTTTTCCCTGCAGCACCCCATCCAAAAGCAGCCTGCTAACCTTGCATCTGTATGATGCACCTTCCCCCACTATGGGGTGGGACTGCTACCTGCACTCATCATATTTCATCCAAAGGATAGCCTCAGCCCTGCTTTGCTCAGCCCTGTGAAACTTCACACAGCTCTTTGGGAATTGCCTTCCAGAGAGATTTTGGTCTCCACCCGTCATGCACACTCTAAAACAGGTGCAAGAGGGAAGCTTTTAGAAGGATGAGTCCTCTGGCTCCTTTAATGCAGCCAGACCAATCAGAACCCTTCCATCAGGAGAAAATTTCCCTTCATCTTGACAAATCCTCCTAATTTTGCAGTCTAGCAGATATCTCTGAGCTGCTTAAAGCAGGCACATTAGGATCTTTTGATCCCTGCTATGCCTCCCAAAATGCACCAGCCAATCACACCTACCAATTTGGCTACAGCAACTAATTGGAGCAGATTGAGAGAATTAGCAAAGCAAGAGTCACCTTCTTTACAAGTCACCTTCAGCCTCACTCAGTTGTGCTTGGCCTGCTCCAAGTGCCCCAGTTGAGCTCTGCCACAGCAAGCTGGGTTTCTGCCCAATCAGGGTCACATTTCTCAGAAGCCTCTGCACTGTCAATTCATACAAGCCCTGAACAAAAAAATGCTAACAGCACATGGACTTCGTTTTTCAGAGACAAATTATTTCCAATTGTTCTGTTACCAGGCCAATTAAAAACAACAGAAAAAGAGAAAATAGTTAGGTTTTGTGGTTTGCCGCTGCCAAGAGGGTCACTGGCAAGCAGTGTGTGGCAGCAGCCTGGTGGGTGTGTTTTATTTGTTACAGAAGGACACATGGTGTTAGGGCACTCAGGAGAGTAGCCATGCTCTCCAAGACTGGCATGATCTCTCTTGCTGTTCCCTTTTGGGGGTGTGCTAGCAGCTGTCTCACATGTCCAGCATGGGATAAACAGGCTTTGGTCCTGATACCAGGCAAGAAGCCTGGGCTTTTGGACACCTTCTGGGGAAAATGGGGCAGTTGCACCCCCTCACAACCCCCAGGTGCTGGGGGGCTTGTTAACAGTGATAGCACCTGGATGGACACTGACTTGGCCTGCCTCAACAAATCTGTGTTGATTTTCTAATCTGGTGGCTGAAATGGGGCTTAGAGGTGAACAGGTTGTTCTTGTGCCCAGGGAAGGTGACTGTACCTTCTCAGAGTTTTACTCACTAGAAACACTGCTTCCTAGAAAGCTCATGTCCTGCCTATGCCTGCAAAAACAAGGATGGGGTCTGTATGGTAAATACCATTATGCCTTTGCGCTGTCCCACGTGCCCACACAGAAGCAAATCCCTACCCAGGGCACAGAAGAGGCATGCTCCTTCCTGTCCCCCGGGTACACAGGTAAGCACCAGGTAAGCCTGGTGACCTGGATCAGCTGAAGGGTGCCAGGAGGACAGGACTGACCCAATCCTACTGTCCAGGTCCATCATCCTCAGGCAGCATCTGCCTGCTCTTCCCAAGTCCTCAGGGAGCTCTAAGTGAAGGGTGACCCCATTCACGACAGAAACACAAAATATCCAGCAGAGTCAGGTGGGAAGAGAGAGATGCAGAGGCCTGTGCAAGCCATTACATCCCCTCATGCAGGCATATCCTGTGATGTCTCCTCTTCCAAACAAAATCTGGCCTGCCCAGCCTGTGTATCAGCTATACCATCTGGCATGTGGGAAGAAAGGTAGAAATCCTCTGCTGGCAGCTCCTCCCCACAGAGAGGGTTTCTGTGGAGCAAGATCAGGTCCCTTGGGAATGCTAAAGGCACCTACTGTCCAGCCCTTTACTTTGACTTGACCAAAAGCGCTGTTAGTTCAGGGCTCTGCTGTGCCTGGCTCAGGGGTCTCCTGTGTCTGCTTCCCACCTTGAAGCTCCTTTCCTATGGCATTGACACACCCAACAGTGAGAAATGCTCTCCCTTACTTCCTACCTGGAAGTCTGGACCCTGCTCTCACCCAGCTTTCTATTTGTATCAATCCCTGACCAGCCATCCACTTCCTCAGCCTGATGGCCACAAACTTCTTTAACCATAAGACACATATTCCTCAAAGTTCCCTGGGAGCAAGAGGGGACCAGCATCCTGCATCCCCAGTAGCACCTCTGGGCAGCCCATTTTTGTCCTGCCCTAACAGCCCAGCTGGCACAGGTGAAGGTGGCTCTCACAGTCCATGGCAACAGAGGCTCCCTAGGCCAGGAAGAGCCCAGGCCAGAAAGAGAAGCATCTCACTGTGGGTGGTTAGAAGAACAGGTGCCACTGGGCCCCCACCACTGCTTCTTCCTTTGCACAGCCTGCTCCCAGCCCTGTGGGCAGCAGGAGGACATGGAGTGGGGCCATGCACCCATGCAGGGAGTACTGGCAAGCTCCCAAGCAGGTCTCTGTCCCCACAAGTGAAGGTAAATCTGCTTCCCCAGGGCCAGCTGTGCTTGTGCACAGCGCTGCTGGGGGAGGGCTCACCCAGCAGCACTCCAGCTTTCAAGGAGAACAAAACCCCTGTGGGGGCTGGAGGGGCTGAGTCACACAGCGAGGAGGGTGTGGGGCTCCCTTGCCAGTCACGATTCCATGGAGGAGTGGGCTTGGGGGCTGCTGTGCCCGAGAGAAACAAATCCCCCAGGAGGCACAGCCAGAGAGAGATGTCATTGTGACTTTTAGGACCAGACAAAAGCTTGAACTGGAGGTGCCAGTGGACTGTGGTTACCAGGAAAAGCCACAGCACTTCCTCAGCCCCTGCTGTTTCCCAGGTTGGGGTCAAAAGTGGCATGGGAGTGTGCTGTTCCACGGGACCCTGCAGCAGAGGTGCCACAGGGCCATATGGAGGTGATGGAGAGTGCTGCCACAAGGGATGAGATGCTCCTGATGACTCCCAAGGTCATACAACAGTCAGAGCTGGTTGAGAATGGGTTCCTACTCCCATCATACCAGACTTTCATGGGAAAACACTGGGATTACAGGTGACTGCAATGTGCTCTTCGTGCAATACATGATTGTAGGACCTTGCCATGAAGCAGGGGATGGCTTTTATAGACACAAAGTTTGAATTTTCCAGGGTCTAGCAGGTAAAGGCACAGCATGTGAATCTGGGACAGACAAATCAGGCACATATGGGAGCTTTGTAGGGATCTCTTACCCCAGCTGACAGGTAGCACCAAGGTGGGCAGGGACTCAGGTCACAAAGTCCAGCCTCTGCCTGGGACAAATAAATGCTGCAACTTTTCTGATGGATGTGAGCAGAGAACAAAAGGTCATTTCTACCTCTGGATGCCAAGATTGGAGAAAAATTTACTTGAATGAGTTAAAATCAGGGATAATGCAGCCTCCTAAGTGGCGACAAGCTGAGTGAGCCAGCTGGAAGGACAGCAGTACCTCTGCTCAGATGGGCACCACTGTCCACAGGTGGGGACCCTGTCCCTGGACAGATGTCATCCATGTTGGATGACCGGGCACAACAGCAGGTACTTTGCTCTGCTGGGGCTGCTGCTGCCACGCAGTTTTCCAGGGTACCTGACTTTACCTGACAGCAGGTCTGGTTAAGACAAGTGGCCGAGACCCAGCTCCCTGAGCAGCCCTTGCAGGCAGGCAGGTGCCAGCTGGACTGCAGGCAGAGAGGGGCAGCTGAGTTGTCACCCTCCTTTTCCTTCCCAGACTGCAAAGAGTTAAGTGCCAGTTCCAAGTGTCTCTAAGGTGACACCAGGCTGCCTGCTGGATGTCAGCTCCCCGCAGCCCCCTCCCCACGCTCACAGCACACACTCATGCTCACTTTCTGCCTTGTCTTTTGAGAGCTGCTCCAGGTTTTGTGCACAGGCACTTTCCTCACTGCCTACCTTTCCCTGCTGCTCCCGCTCAGCTGCTGCTGCCGGGGACACTGACGGAACTGCCTGGCTCCAGAGGGACCTCGCAGAAGGCAATCCAAGCTATTTTTCGCTCACTTGCAATCATCTCTATCCCTGGACTGTGCTTCTCCAGCGACCGCTGTGTTCCCCACTCCCTCCCCACTGCTCTCACGGTGCCAGCACCTCCGAGGAGCAGCACCAGCATCTCCGGGTGTGTGCCAGATATTCCTCCGCTTCAGAGTGGCAGGGCAATAGAGACGGCAGGAGGCTGAGCTGCTGCATCTGAGCTACTCAAGCTGCTATCAAGAGACCAATAAATACCACTGCAAAAAGTTGGACACTGTTTTTTCTCGTGTTTGCGCTCCCTCAGGGAGTTAAGCCTTGCTGGGATTGTCCCACAGCCCCAGGGAGGCAAAGCAGAGCAGCACTGTGGGACCCTGTGGGACAAGATCGGGCTGCCCAAGAAGTTCCAGGGGGAGAGTGGGACTCCTCGCCTAGAGAGACACATCACTCCAGCATGGCTGAAGGTCCTGGGAGCTGGAGAGACTTCTCCCCTGCCAGGAGTGACGGTGAGGTGGCCAGGGGAGCCACAGCAAGCCTCCGGGGAGCAGCAGATACAGAGAGCACTGGGCGAGCACAACGCGTGGGCCTTCGCAGCATGGATCCAGCCTGGGAGGAGATGAGAGGGGCAGTGGCCGTGGCGGAGGTGGAGGAGCAGTTCCTGCACTTGGCCATCAGAAAGCAGGTCTCCTACAGGTAGGAACACCTGGGTCCCCAAGTGTCAGGGTTGCACTGGGGCACTGGAGTGGCCTGTCCCTGAGGAATCTCCCTCCCTTGGGGTTAGGGTTGGCTCTTTCCACCAGCCACCAGCACATTCCCACCAGAAACCATCTCAGCATAGAAACAAAGCAAACAGTTAGTCCAGTCCTTCCCACTGCATGCAACAACCCCCTCTAGAGTAGCAGTCTCATTGTCACCTTTGCAGACCCCCTTATTTTCCTTCTGTCCAACTCCCCATTCCCATCCTGGGGCTGTGATGCTTCCTAGGCAGTGGTCTGGGCCTTTTGGGGATACCTTGCAGCAAGAGATCTTTCCTGACTGGTGTGAGTCTTCCATTGCAACTCCTGTGCTTACCCATCCCTGCTATCACCAAGCCAAGCTGGCAGAGGTGAAGAGTGGTTCTCATAGCTCTCACAGGGGTTATGGGAGCCACTGCCTGGTAATACTCAGGTGAGCTTCTATTCCCAATTCCAACCATAATGTCCGAAATCATACTTGGGTCAACATCTCCAGGACTTCAACTCTATTCTTGTGTCACAACAAATAAGGTCTGGTGTCCCACCCTGTCCTTTCTTTCTCTAGAAGTGTGTTTAAGTCCTTCTAGGATTTACTTACCCCCAACTTTTGCAGAATGGCACTCAGGTGTAAGTGAGGAGAAATCCTTTGACCCTGCACCAGCCCAGACTAAACACTGAGCATTGCAGGACTGACCCTGGGACTGAGAGGAGGGGAGGAGGCAGGAGCTGCCTTCTTACCATTCTCCA
The DNA here is from genome assembly GCF_971803275.1 of Cyanistes caeruleus. Taxonomy (NCBI): domain Eukaryota; kingdom Metazoa; phylum Chordata; class Aves; order Passeriformes; family Paridae; genus Cyanistes; species Cyanistes caeruleus. The sequence continues at coordinate 30,407,262 of NC_141706.1, read as the reverse complement.
GAGCCGGCTTAGCACAGATGTCTGTGTCCTTCTGAGCTCCATGTCACACGCCACATAGTGGCATGTGGCAAGTGCCACATAGTTTACAAGCAGATGGAAAACTGACATGGAGGATCTTGGTGCCATGCCCACTGCCACGGCAGACAGAGGCTGGATGAGCTCTCCTGCCTCAGGGTCTTGGGGACCCTGGGGTGCAGAGCTCTGCCAGACTGAAGATTTTGGGCAGGAGCTGTCAGTCACCCCCCATCTGCAGCCCTTTTTCTCCCCTTACAAGGGCTTCAGTGCAAGCTGTGAGCAAATTGCTCTCTAATACTGCAGTAATGGGAACTAATGGGAAACCTTATTAGTGCCTGCAGAGCAGGAGGGGCCCCGAGGCTGACTCATCCCCAGCACTTGTTATTCGTGTGGTGGGTGGCAAGCAGGAGCCGGGGTGGCAGAGACCTCCTCAGGTGCCCTGTGTCCCTGAGCCTTGCCACGAGCTGGGGCAACACTCAGCCCTCCTGGCCCTCCTTATGTACCCAGGGCTGCTCACTGAGGCACCAGGCAGAGCTAGGAGGGTCTCTGCCCTGATGGTACAGAGGATGAGGAATTACTGTGCCAACCAGAGCAGGATTTTCTCCTCTTAGCTGTCTTCTCCAGATGTGCATTTTTGCTAACAGATTAGCCAGCTACAATTTTCCAGCCTCCCCAGGGGAAGAAGGGACCATATTGCAACCTAAATTATCAGCCTGAATTTGTTCCAGAATTATCTAAGGTTGCTAGGGATTTTATACACCCTGCCCATCCCACCCCAGCCACCCTAAGCAGGTGGCTCAGTTGACATGCTCTAGCCTGTGCTGCCCTTACAGAAGGCCCCTCTGTCCTACACAGTCCTCATAAGGGGTCCCTTTGCAAAGGACTTTGCCCTGTGCAATGCAGAAGTGAGGATTCTGAGAGGCTGGAGGGAATGCCACAGTAACCTGCAGGCCAGCAGCAAAGGAAAAAATGGTGCTTGGGATGAGCTGTTCTCTCCACCTTGCGTTTTCCACAGCCAAACCAAGGGAAGGAGAAATGGAAGTGTCTGGGGATGGAAATGTATCTTCTTGTTACCTATGACACCCATGTAGTTTTGGGTCTGGCTACTTCCTCAGGCAGGTCAGGTGGTGATGGAGCTTTTACCCAAAGGTGGGCTAACCTTCCATTATGTGCCCCTCCTGTAGCATGGGAAGTCCTAGGGGACTGACAGAAATCCCCTTGCTGTGCTGTCACGCTGTGGAGACACGAACCCTGGTACAGAGTTTGGAAGACCTCATCCATGGCCTGTGGGCATCACAGTTACCCTCAATGTCAGCTGAAGGTTGGAGGCCCCAGTCCCCTTGCTGCCAACCTGCCTGCTCCTGCTGGGACCCATTAGTCATCACGAGGGGCAGGCGGCATAAGCTGCTATATAAAGGTTTTGAAATGAGCAGAAATTATATTAATCCCATGGAAATAAAGTTCCTTCCATAAATAGCTGCCACGGTGTATGGAGGCGCCTTGGGCGGGTGGAAGAGAGCTCAGCACTCAGGTTATATTTAGGGCTTTGAGTAGCAGTTTCGTGCCAAACTTATTAATGATGCTGGCTTGTGCACCAGATTTGCACATTCTGGGACAATTTTCCCAGTAGGGAGGTGCCTCTGCAATGCCAGAAGGACCCAATGCCCTTTGTCACCACAGCAAACCTGGAGCAAATACCAGGGTTGTGTGCCTCAATCCCCAGACAGGCACTTTGGCCAAGAGGAGTCAAAAGTCAGCTCCTGCTTGCTTTGAGTGTCTCCAACAAGGTTTTGTGGTGGGGCAGGACCATTTCTAGCTCCGCGGGTTGGGTAGCTCCAGTGGCAATAGGGCAAGCTAGAGGCTGGCAGAACTTTGCTGTAGGGAAAGCCCACCTGGAGCCAGAGGCCTGGGGCAGGTGGTGGCCGTTCACAGCAGCACCCTTCAACCTCTCCTGAGCAGCTGTGGGCTCCCTCTCAATTTCATCATTGCTTTCGGGGTGATGCTTGCAGCAGTAGCCTTTGTCACTGCCACTGCTCCCAGCAACCCAGCCCGGAGGGTTGTTTACGCAGAAAGGAAACCACAAGCACACAAAGCTCCTGTATGAGCTCTCTCATGGGGCGGGGGACATGCCAGGTGTCAGACTCGTACCCTTCGGCTCTCGGTCACGTCCGGAGGTAGCGCCTGGAGCAGCCCACGCACCAGAGGGCTCCACACAGCCATCTCTGGCAGCGGGAAGAGGGGGTCCTGTGTCCCTCCGTGCCCCCAAGCCAGCTCCCGTCCCTGCTAGGGAGATGTGAGGCACCTCGGCTGCTCAGCGCGCTCCCCGGCTGGCAGATAGGACACAGCTAATACAACTCACAGGCTGTTCTGTGCCAGGGAGCTAAATATAACCCGCAGAGTGGAGCAGAGGGGGCTGCTTTGTAATGTAAATAACAAGGGAGCTTGGTCATAGAGCAGGCAGGCCAGAGGGGAGAACTGGCAGGAGCTGCTGGAGAGAGGGAGGTAGGAGCCCTGAGGGGCCCAGGGGAAGATGGTTGCAACTCCCTGCTGTCTTCTCTTCCTTTTGACTTCAGATCTGGACTCTGGATGTTTGTGAAGTCCCAGGACAGCCTGGGCAGCGCAGGGGCTGAGGAAGAAGGAAAGGAGAGCCTCCACTGTCAGCAGGGAGAAAGGGACAGAGAGGGGATCTCCTTCCTCCGAGTCCTGGCTGCTGGCCTTTTAATCGTGTTAGCCCTGCTCTGCAGAGCAGCATAATCAAATTCCCATTCGTTTCCAGCAAGCCAAGCCTGCTCCACTCTGACAGAGACAGATGTCTCCACATCCCTCTGTGTACCAGGGGAGAGGAGTGGCACGGCCAGAGGAAAGTGCTAGAAATGAGTAGGTGGCTCCTCACAGACTTCGGTTGGAGGTGACAAGAGTCCCACTATCCCTGCCCCAACTATTTCCAGAAGCAGGGACAAGGTCTGCTGGTCCTCACTGTCAGACACAGGTTGTAGTGCATGGCACAGGGGTGGGATGGATTTAGAGTTGGCATCACCCTGTGCTTGGAGCACAGTGCTCGTGTGTGCTCACTCTCATTCTGGCTCTCATTCTGGATGTTCCTACGTGCAAGGCAGTGGTGAAGTGTATAGGGCACTGTGTGTAACAAGAGATAGAAACATCCAAAGAAGCAGTTTTGGAGAAACACTGTGTTTGTAGGTACAGCCCAGCTGTGTAGCATAGCTACATACTTGCAGCATGCCAGGGAGGGATGGCTTAACGCAGCTGCAAGCCCCATCTTAAACCAGACACACTCCCTGGTTTAAACTGACCCAAGACCCTGCTCCTGCCAGAGGGGATGCTCCTGCCCTTCCTCCTGCTGTGGTTTTTCCACATCAGGCAAGCCAGGTCAGCTGTCTGAGGCAGCAGAACACATCCTCCCTCCCCTGTTTGTCCCCACAACCACAGCCTCAGCCTTGCATGTGGTGTAGGTGTGCAGGGGGACCATGGGGTGTGGCTCCCCGAGCAGGCCAGCAGGGAGGTTGTTAGGGGCACTAACCAGTATTAGGGCCAATGCCAAGCTGCATCCAAACACTGCTGGGTGGGGAGAGCTGGGATGCCTGAAACAAGAGCCATCCCTTCCTCTGACCACTCCTTCCCTTATCTGATCCCTGTTCACAAAGTATCCCACAGGCAGGTATCCTGCTGAGTTCGGCTGAAGCAGGCAGCTTAATCCTTTCAGTACCAGGGTGCTGCGCAAGCCAGCACGAAAACAAGGGTGCCAATTCATCATCCAGCACAGTGATCCCTATCCCTCTCCTGTGCTGCCCACAGAGAAGCCTGTGCAGCAGGGTCTGTCTTCTCTGGTCTCCTGACCAAGAACAGAAAGGACTGGGATTTCTAGGGGCTCCTCCATAGTTTTGCACCAAGGCCAAGGGACAGAACTGTGAAAGGACACATGGACACAGCATACGGAGGAAGGTAAAGGACCCAGGGCAGGGTGTGTTACTTCTCCAACAGCCCCACCAAGCCCCAGTACTCCTGATACTCCTGGGTAAGAGGACTAGACATCAACACCACAAGACAGAGAATGAAACATGAAAGGGAAATGTCTGCAGGCAGGGAGAAAATGCAACCAACCCATCATGGCATGCAAAGCAGCGGGGATGACGAACCCTTTCCACAATAATAAAACTCTCTCCTCCCTGATCTGTGAGCTGAAGTTAGGCATCCAGGACTTGCCTTTTCCTCTCTCTGCACAGCAATTAATGCAGTGGGTTGTGTTCAGTTTCAGAGCTTGCCTGGTGAGATCAAGGTCCATCAATGGTTTTTTTTCCCTTTTGATGATGGAGTTTAAAGCAAGACCATGTGCCCCTTTAGAAATGCCATCTGTGCAAGCTGCCAGGATCAGCTTTGCTTGGTTGTTTTTCTCTGGCCCATAGAGGCTGACCACAGACCCTCTTGGTGATACGAAGCTTTCCTGGAGCAAGAGCACACCAAGTAGCATCTGGTTGTGAAGAGCTGGGGTTTTTGGAGGTGGGGACAGGCCGGGCCTGCAGGTTTAGGCTGTGTCACCCCAGACTGGGGGATGGATCATGAATATCAGGCAGTTTCTCCATTTTTTGGAGGATAGCCGGGAGCTTCCTAGATGCTTCTACTTTTCACATTGCCCATTCCTGGTTTACCAAAGAGTTTTTTCAATGAACTCCAGTACAGATTGAGCAGATGCTGGAGCTTGTTTTCAATTGTTGTTCCCTGCCACACAGGGAGGACATAAACACCCAGGAGTTGTGAGTGCTGTGGTGCCCTGCAGGGTAAGGATGTGCATGGCCCAGGGTGCGTGGCGGGAGGACAACCCCACCGCCACGGCCTGGTGTACATGGTGGTGCTGGGGCAGCTTTGGGGGGCTGTCTCAAGTCTGGGGGCATTCAAAGAACCACCCAGCAAGGGAGGTGCGGCTCCTCGGCGCTCAGCCAGCGCGCCAGGACGTGCTCCTGCTTGCCGAGGGTGCACACGAGGCTTCCCCGGAGGCCCGGCAGAGGAGGTGGCCAGAGCCGTGGGAAGAAGGCCGCGATGACAGCCGCCCTCACACTTCCAGGAAGTGCAGAGAGAGGAACCAGGTGGAGGGTGCAAACAAAGCCGGGGCCCCGGCCGGGCGGAGGAGCACTGCCAGGGACCTGCCCTCGGGATGACTCCGGAAAGCGGCTGCTGGGGGAGGAAGAGCGAGAGTGAACCCCGGGCTGGCTGAGCACATCAGCTTATGCTGCGGCAGATGTGGCGGCACCGCTCCTGGGACGTTCCCCAGAGCCCTCCGGGGGACGTAGATATAAGGTACCCACCGAGCTGGGCTCTGCCACCTTCCTCTTACTGTTGGGGGGCTAAGGTGCTGTGGCGAGCGCTGACAGCCCGTGATTCGGGGGCCGGGGGAAAGGCTTCCTGTGCTTGCCCAGGGCCTCGCCCGCAATCCCCTCCTCTTCTCATAGCGCCTGGGCTTGCGCAGCACAGCCTCCCAGCCAGGATGCCAGAGGCCCGCGAGAGCGCTTTCGATGCCCAGCCTGTGAGCACAGCGGGCTAGCCCGGCTCTGCCTGGGCTGTCGGTCTCTGGGAAGCCGGCAAGCGTGTCCCCATCCCCAGCAGCCCTCTTGGAAAGGGCTGGTCTCTGAGGTTGCCCGTGGGACCTGCCCCGGGTTGTTAGGGGATGGCAGGAGCAGCGGGCAGCGGGCAGCGGGGGCCCTGTCCTGGCAGCCCCTGCAGCCCCGGCTTTCAGCCTGGCTCCGCACCCTTGGGAAGCGGGGAAGCTGCCACTGCGGCCGGCACATTTTCCATGCAAAGGAGGGCTGGGAGAGCTGCTCTTTGCCTGGACTGGCAGCCACAACGAGCAGGCCAGCCCCTGCCGCCGCCCGCAGAGCCAGCGCTGTCGCTGGGCTCAGGGAGAAGCGGGACAGGCGCTCGCCGGGCTGGGTAAGAGTCTCGGTGCTGGCCTCGGCGACAAGGCCGGCGCTGGCTCCCGGTCCCCGGAGAGGGCGGTGGCGACGGCAGGACTGTTTGGCTCCGTCCTCTCCGTCCGGCGGCGAACAATGGGAGGCGGAGGCAGGGGGAGGCTCCGCTTCTGCCGCCGAGCCTCTTCCGAGCGCGGGGCGGCGGCGGGGCTGACACGCGGCTTCCTGAGGCGGCGGCGCCGGGCGCGGGGCCACGGGACGGGCCCCGCCGCCAGCCCCGGTCCCCGCGCTCGGCAGGCGGCGCTGCCGCCGGTGCCGCCGGTGCCCCGGTGAGCGGCCGCACTTCCTGCCCGCCTGCCCGTAGCCCCGGTGGGGCGGGAGCCCGGGCCGGCCGCGCCCCCCGCCCGCCCCCGGTGCCCTCCCCTGGCTCGGAACCGCGGTGGTGGCGGCGCCGAGCCCTGAGCTCGGCCATGCAGGCGGCTCAGCCCCCGCTGTCCGGCGGTTCGCCCTCCGCCGCCTCCTCCGACACCGCCGCCTCCTCCGACACCGCCGCCGCCACAGCCGATTCCTCCGGGGCGTCAGGCGGCGCCGAGCCCGAGTGGGGACCGCCGCTGCCGCCGCCTCCGCTGGGCCGCCGCCACAGCAAGCGCTTCACTGGCCTCAAGCTCTTCGGGCGCAGGTGAGCACCGGGCGGGGCGGACGGCGGGTCCCGCCGGGCGGGCGGGCTCCGGGTGGTGCCTGCGCCGCCACCCCGGCACCTGGCGGCGGAGCGGGGCCGGAGGGAGCTAGGCTCCCGGGGAAGGGCTGGCTGTACGCGGCTGGAGCATCCGGAACAGAGGCGGCGGAGCACCGGCCCCCAAAGAACCTCCTGCCGCCGGGCCGTCACCAGGCCCGGTCGAGGGGCTGACCCCGGCTGAGCGCAGCCGCAGGGGGATGCCGGACAGGGTGTGGGGATGGAGCGGGGTGAGTTTGCTTTTCCCTCCTTTCAAGCTCTTGGCACGAGTGATGGGAAGTTGGAGAGCATTGCCCTCCTTGCGGGCGCTGTGGTCCCCGTGGAATCGGAGTCCTGTCTCTGGGGGATTCGCTTCCACCCGCCCGGGGCTGCCTGTCTCCATCCCCGCACGCCCGGCCCCTGCTTCGCCGGCGACACTGGCAGTCCTGCCGCGCCGGGGGATGGCTGCGCTCGTCCCGCGCTGCCGGCTGGGATCCCCGCTTCACATGTATCCGTCCCAGAGCCAGCTGGGCTCCTTGTGCCTCCCTTAGCCTCTCTCTTGGCCTCCTGGGGATTTGGACCATGTAAACCAAGTACCTCTAAGTACCCGAGCCTGGTACCTCTGCCATCCGGAGGTCTTTGAAAACACTGAATAACTGAGGTCTGAAGGAACTTCTGGAGATTACCTGGTACACACTGCTGTCTCAAAGCAGGGTCGAATTGATCAGGCTGCTGATGTTGAGTTTTGAATGTTGCCAGGGTGTAGAGAGCACAGCTTCCATGGACACCCACTGCTGTGCTTCAGGTACTTGGGATTTTTTTCCTGTAATAACTGTTCTGTTTCCTTTGTTGCAGCCTGTGCCTGGTCCCTCTCAGGTTGTCACCGTGCACGGCTGGGCAGCATCTGACCCAGTCTTCTCTGTACTTTCCCATCAGGTTGCTGAAGATAGTATGGGACAGTGTTCCCTCTCGAACTTTTCTGCAGGCCCAACCACCTCCATTATCTTATCCTTTCCCTGTGCTTGATAACTGTTGCCCTCAGCCATGTTGGTGGCCCTGTGACAAACTTTCTACATCTTATGGGTATTTTTGGCATATGGGAGCAGTTGAAGCAGGATGCAATGCCACCAGAGTGGTATCACACGTGCTGACTGCAGGAGAAAGGCTCCAATTTCAACCTCCACCTCCAAGCCGGACCTGGGAGTGGATGGTTTTCAAGGTCACTCCACCACAGAGCAGTGTTCTCTGCTTTGGTTTCAGAGCTGCTGACAATGGCTGCCTTGAGATCCTGGCAGTCTCTGGCCTGTTGCCAATACTGTGTGGCATCTCTCTCTGAGTCTTGGGGCTTCGGGCTGCTGTTACTGCAATGTAGATCAGAGCTAAGGGGAAGTTTTCCACATGTGAACAACCTTTGGCAGTGTATACACATGGGGAGAGGCGAGGGGGATGGCAGGAGGAGCTGGAGGAGGCTAGTAGGCCCACCAGGACAGCTGGAAGTGGCCGCTGGGTTGTTTAGTGCATTCTCACCCTTCTGCTGCTGAGGAAGGGACCCAGGTCCCTCTGGCTCAGGGTGATGAATGCAGCACACAGAACTGCAGGATAGGGAGGAGAGATTCCCATGGACCTCTGAGACTGAAGGAGCTCCCACGCACACCAGTGGGAGGTAAACTCAATGGGAAGTCATGCAGGATAATTGGCTGCATGCCACTGAATTCATGCCCACCTGAGCATTGGAGCAGGGGATGGCATGAAGTTTCTTCACGTCCTCTGAGGGAATTATGAGGGAAGGCTGTGCTACGCTTCATTTTGTCAAGAAGTACAGCCAGCCCCTACCCACCAAATGCTTTCCAGCAGCCATCGGTGAGGAAATTTGCACCCACTTCTATTCTGAGCTTTACCCAGAGCCACATGTGGCTGGGAAACAGGTCTAGAGGAAGCTTAGGTAATGGGGAGGAATTTGCTCACTGCCTTGAGTGGGTCTCTGGAGAGCCCTGGCTTCAAGGAGAGAGGTATCCTGAGGTGGACACCCAGTGTACACTCTGCCTGTAGAAACACTGGGAAGCATAGCCTGGTGAGGCAGGGGTCTGCAAAATGACAAGAGAGCCTGTCCTGTCCCCAAGGCAGGTGAGCCCTCGGGGGATTTGAGGCAACAGAAAGGTGAGCCCCCAAGCTCTGCACTCTGATGGTACAATACATTAGTCCCGTGTTGTGCAAGCAGGCTTATTTCTCTACCTTATAATTGCCTTACAGGAGGGTGGAGTAATTGGCTCTAGAGTAGACAGAGACAAGTGCACAATACATGCATCCAGGTCGTGGATGGGTAATTCTTTTAATTGGGCTGATCAAGAGATTTGGGCTCAGATCAGATAAGAGGTGGTGGTTAGGATTAAATTGCCTTTCTAGCTGCCCTGTTTCTTGTGCTATGAGTGAGTTGCACAGTTCACCCTTTCCAGGGAGGAACTGGGGAAGGAGTGTAAGTGCTGGTGACAATGCCCGTTTCTTGCTCACCCCCGTGCCAATGAAGTGGGATGCTGAAATGGATCTTCCCTCTGAGCTTCAGAGCTTCTGTACCAAATCCCACTTCAAAGGAAGTATGTTGGCTGGTGTGATAGCATAAGCAGGGACCACAGCCACCAGTGGGGCAGCAGGCAGATGGTAGTCCAGCAGAGCACGAGACCAAGGTTTTAGCTGTTATCCTTTGGCAAGTCTTGTGCTGGAGCCTGCAGGTGAGCTAGGGCTGCCTGCCACTGCTCCAGGAAAGGTCTGTGGGTGGCACAACCTGTGGGTAAACGGCACTCAAGAAACTGAGCCGAGCACCCGCCTACATCTTTCTGGGACGTCACTTGTCGCTGTCTTTCTTGCAGCTTGATGCTTACACCCATGTGAAAGCTGAGAACGATGTGCCACTGGGACAGCAGCCCAGCCTTCCCCATCTCTGCTGTGTGGGGGATGCCCTCTAAGCCGCTGGCCCTTGGACCCACTTTGCCCTGTGCAGGTGCAGTAGAGAGGCTGCCAGTGGGGTAAGCCCCAGGTGCCCTGGGGTAATCCCAGATGGTAGTGAGGAGCCTGAAGTTTGTGCTCTGCAGGCTGGCAGACTGAGAGCAGTGTTTCCCTCGGGACAAGCTTTTTCACAAGGCACCTTGCTGCCAGCTAGCTGTTGAGCAATCATCTTCCTACTTCTCCTCCATGCATGCAGATTTTGTATGCCACTAGCACTGAAACCCTCCAGCCTCTCCTCCCCATCATGCTCAGAGGTGATGGATGGGTAGCTTTAGCTGGGCCTGGGCCAGTGTCACCTGTGGGAATCCCCAGCTGTCCCCTGCAGTGACACTTGGGCTTGCTTGCAGGGCAGATGGGATGTGCTGAGAGAATTGTTTCTGCTGCTGAATTTGCTCTGTACTCTCTGCTCAGGGCTTGACCTTCTGTGGGGCTGTTTTCCGAACAGGGGAAAAATAAAGCACTGGGCATGCTGAGCAGCCGTACCTGTTGGCAGCCAATGCAGCCTCACATTGGAGCCAGACTGGGACAGCTGCCAGCTCACAGTGGGGCTGTGAGATAGGGCAGGGAAGGATCAGCATGGGGGGGTCTAACTGCTTCCAGAGACTGAGGTCTCCTGTGGTGTGGACCCTGCCTGCCACCTGCCTTGCCTCTCCAGTCCCAGGCACCCACTGGCAGCTCCCCTGCACTCCCAAGATCAGAGCAGAGGCTGCCACAGTGACACGTGCCTGCTCAGAGAAGGTGTCAGGACCTTTAATTATAGCATCATACAATGGTTTAGGTTGGAAGGGACTTTAAAGATCATCCGGTTCCACCCCCCCCACCCCACCATGGGCAGGGATACCTCCTGCTAATCTGCTTATGAGCTGGAGCATCCTTTCCAGGAAACTCTGTAATCTCCTCAAGGGGCTGAAAGGAGGGAGGCTGATGGACTGCTTTCCTCCTTTGAACAAAAACAATAGGAGGAGAGTCAGGCACTGGGAGCGGACACAGGTCTTTGCAAGGATACAGTGTTGAGAGGGGAGAGGCAGAGCTGTGGGTGGCGCAAACAGGGAGAGTTTGAGAGCTGTTTGATTGTGGGAGTCCTCTTGGGGACTAAGGAGATGTCCTTAAGGTGAGGCCAGCCCTCTGCAATGGGTGATGCTCTCACGAAAGGCAACCTGAGCTCTGGAAGGTAGTGGGAGACACAGTGTAGGATTTCCTTCACTCATCATTGTGCAGTGCCTGGGGAGCAGAGAGTCTCAGAGACTTGGCAAAGCCTCTGAATTTAACTTGCAGTTCTGGCCTCAGTGGAGCTCTGTTTTCTTTTTCCCAGGTGACTATGTGAGCTGAAGCTCCTGAGTTACCTCACAGCCATGCATTCACTTGCTTGCTGGTTCTTTTGAACCAGTGCTGACTTTGAGATGCTGAGTTCGAGAGTAGAGCGAGGACTGCAGGCTGACTCCTCGACCCTTGGACCTACAGACAGTCTTTTTTGGAAGAGATAGGGTACTGGCAGGAGGTGAATGGCTTCTGCTGGAGACTTTTTCAAGTAGAGACTCTGGTGCAGATCTGGCTTGGGAGCACGAGCTAGATGTGGAAATTAGGGAAACCTGTCTTGCTGGTTCTTGAATTGGCACTAGAATAATGGCTCTCTCTTTGCAATCCTGAGTTCAAGAGCTTTCTCTAGGCCAGCTCTCCAGTAATACAAAAGTATACTCTGTGTTTCTGTTGCAACTTGCAGATCCAGCAGCAGCTGCAGTCTGTGTTTGGGAGCTGGGAGGCTTTCTTCTTCTCCCCATCAGGACGCCAGGTGGAGGGTGAAGCTCTGCCAATGGAAGCAGTGAGGCTGCGCTGGCCAGGCCGGTGCCTGCAGGGATGGAGTCCTGTCCACACCAGACATATGTGTTAGACCCAATGCTGTTCTCCTCCTGCCTGCAGTTTAGGGCTTGATCCCTTAGGCTGCTAATTTCGTACTTAACTGTGAGCTCTGCCCGCAGGGGAAGCTCTTCCTCATTGTGCCATGATGAGGAGCTGAGAGGATGTCTTCCCACTCCATGCTGTCCCAGACAGTAGGAGTTAATGGGCCTCCTGTCTCAGCCCTGGCTGCTGGGCAGGCTGTGCTGTATTGGTTAGGCTGTCAGTTCCAGTTTCTACCTGTGACCATTGCTTCTGTGCCTGGAAGTAGCCTAGCTGAGCTTTGTCCAACTGATGTCTGTCAGCCCTTCCCAGTGGTTCAGGGCCTAGGGAAATGAGCTGAGCATGCCCTATCTCAGAGAAGCCCTGCCCAGATGTGACAACTGGAGACCTGTCTCTGGGGGGAATGCAGGATGCTGCCCAGGCTGAGGGTGCAGGCTGGCAGGTACATGACACTGGTGGGAAAGCCCCACTCTGGGAGCTGACAGAGGTCTGACTTGGAGGTGGTCCCACCCTTTGGCTGCTGCTCCATGTTGGTGGGAGATTCCTTTGGTGTGTCTCGTGGGCTAGTGCTGGCTCCCTGACATTATTGCAGGATGCCAGCTTGTGGCAAGCTCTAGTCCCAGCCCCACGTGGGGGCACCCAGCCAGAATGTGAAAATCCCACCCAGCACCAATGGGCAAGAGCTTAGTGTTTGCTCTTTCCCAGCTCCACTCATCCTGTCTCCCTTTCCCTACTTCCCAGCAGCATCTCATCTCTTTGCAGGGCAGGAGCAGCCCTGGCTTCAGCACTATATAAATGCTATAGCTTTGAAGAATGTCATGTGTCCCAGCTGGCTGACCCAGGAAGTCAGGGCAACTAACAGAACCTTCTTGCAGAAGGTTTTCCCCTTGTTTTCGTGCAGCTTGGCTTCCACAGGAAATGTGTGTGCCAAACAGCCTGTCCCTTGCTTGCCGTTGTCAGCCCAGGTATGGATCCAGAGCCAGAGGGCAGGGGGGCTCCCTGCTGCCTGCTCCCCAGTGGCATGAGGATTGAGAATCAAAGGGCAGAAGTACTTAAGATGGCTTGGAGCCTCCTCCTGAGCTCCCAGCCTCTAGCTGTGGCCTGTAGCCATCCAAGAGAGGGAGAAGGGGCCATGCAGATGGCCACATGCCATCCCCTCTGTGTGAAAGTTCCCACTTGGTCCGATTATCTGTACATCATCCTGCCTTGCCACCCTGGCTCTGGCCAGGAGCCTCTCAGATCCAGGGCTAAGCCTCTTACTGCCCAAGCTTGAGGTCACCACACAAGAGGACATGGCGTGAGGCACTCTGGCAGCTGCCACTGCTGAAGTGTGGCAGGGGGTGGGGTGGGTGTTTTCTGCACAGATTTTGCACCCATGTGAGGCTGCCAGATGGCAGGATTATGAAGCTACAGGGCTCCTGTCCTGTGAGAGCTGCTGAGATGCATGGGAGGAGGTATCCTGCTCCCCAGTACAGCTTCTGGCAGAGTTGCACATTGGCGTGGGGCCAGGAGATGTTCCCGAAGAGGCTACTGCTGAGGATCCCCGACCTGAGCTCAAACCTTACCTACCCACAAGTTTGAACATTGTTTGAATGAGTGAGGAAGCAGATGTGGTGGGGGTGGGCGTCAGAGGGGTCCCAAGAATGACACTTCCCAGCTGTACTGGGTCACCAAGAGCTTTGCTACCCAGCCCCTGGCTGGTGGTAGTTGGGGCTCCTAAGGGTTGGTGCCCATGCACAGGGGCCAGTGGGTTGGGAACAGGTGAACTGCTCTGCCCTGCCCAAACAATGCTCCTCCATGCAAGGCTTGGAGAGTGCCTTCATGATTTGTTTGAAATTCAAATCCATGCCTGGACCCAGTAGTCGAGGTGAAAGAAAGCAGCCAGGAACCAGGCCAGCACAGGGAAGGAGGAAGGGAAGCCGCCTCTTTCTGTGCCAGCCTGGTGCTGGTCCCTGAGTGTGCCCTCTTGCAGCTGGCTGGGTTGTGCTGGAGGTGGGTTAGTATTGCAGACACAGGAGTGTCACATTCATGTTTGCTGAATGGCTCCTCGGGAAAAAATGGTGTTGCTGACTTCAGCTTCATGGGCATGTTGCCTGCATTGACCTCCATGGCTGACAGCACGGGTGGTGGCACGGTGCCGCTGGAGCCCCTGGGATCTGCAAGTGCCAAGGCCAGGGAGAGTATGTGTGGTGGAGAGATGGCACTGGGGCAGGGGGGGACAGTGCTGTGTGCTGGGCAGCCAGGCGTGTTCATGGCTTGCTGACCACTCTCTTTGTGTCCCTAGACTCCACCTGCCCCACAAAGGTGTCTTCCCTTGTCTCCAGGGCAGTCAGCCCAGCCGATGGGGATCCAGGAGGATAAAGCACTGGCCAGCGGTGTATAAGTATGTGGTATTTTTATTGGCTTGCACAGGCTGCGCAGTCCCAGCAGCTGCTGCAGTGTTTCTTTTCAAGAGTTCTCTTCCCTCCCACCCACATCTCACCCCACCTCACCCGCTTGTGTCTTTACTAATAACCAAGGCCACTGAAAGCCAGGCTGCTTGCCTCATGCCTGTGTCACTAACTTTGTTCTAAAGAGCAGCTTGCTGCTGGACTTTGATCAGCTAACATGGCAGCTTCTGTTTTGCTGGAGTTTGGATTGAAGGTCAATTGAGCTCTTCCTCCTCTGTCCTAGCCAGTGTGGGCATGAGCACCTAGACCCAATGCATGCTGAGTGCTTGGAAGACCTAAGGTGACAGCACTGAGGGTGGTTTAGCTAAATGACTAAATTAAATAATAATAAATAATAAAATTTAGCTGAAGCAGTCTGAAGTTCAGTAAGGCTATGACTGCCAGAAATGGTGGAAGAACAGGGCCTGGGAGACAATCACCATTGCTATTGGGACATAGTTGCTGTGTGGGAGCCAGTTCCTAGGATAGACACAGTGTTGGGGCTAGCCAGTACCTCACTCACAAGTGCCCCTGAGGAGATGTGGAGGTAGTGACAAGTCCCAGGTTCCATTCCCAGGCTCCCTATGCCTTGGTCTTCGTAGAGCAACATATCAGCCTGGTCAGGATTTGGCTGCACATGTGTGTATGTCACAGTGGAAAATCCTTACTGCTCTTCCTGGCTTCTGCTGCACAGTTTCTCTGCATGGCATTCTGGGCCTTTCTGAGTTTGCCACTCAGTCTCTTGTTTGTCTGATGTTGTAGACATAAAAATCTTATGTCCCAGGGATGCTTGGGAGTCCTGTGGTTGGAGGTGTTGGGAGCAAGAGGCTCCCAACAGTGAGTGAGGCTGGTTAGTGCTCTGCAGAGGGGAGGCAGATGGGTTTTGGAGAGGTCCAAAGAGCCGTGGGTTGAACACCAGAGGGCATGGTCGCTCTTTGGAGCTCTTGTGTTCTGCTGTGCGACTCCAGCCCTTTCCCTGCAGCTGATTTCAATTTCAGCTGGGTGTTGTGACATGTCCCTTCTGCAGGGCTGCTGGCCTTGACTCATCGCTCCTGGTTTTGCTTTCCTCCCTTTTGCGAGAAAGGGTTTGGCAAAGCATCTGCACAGAGCTTTTTTTATGCTGCTGTGGCTGAAGTGGCTGGTGAGCTTGATGGCTTAAACTGGCCAGCTGCTGCCGTGGGCTGGCTGATGCTCAGAGGCAAGCCTCCAGCCAAGGCAGCTGTCAGCCAGCACCCCACTGCACCGGCTTGCGTGTCCTGGTACCACTCAGAGCCTCACAGTGGCACCCACCCAACTGCATCTGGAGCCTGGGTCACTCCTCACACACCACAAGTCTCTGGAGCACCCAGTGTCTCTCTGGGCATGGGAGGAGGAGCAGAGAAATTCGGGAAGCAGAGCAAGGCAGCCCTATGTTACTGGTCTGTGCTAAAGTGCTAGTCCATTCCAGGAAGGGGGACAGCGGTCTGCTCTCTGCACAGGCATTGCTTCTTCCCCTCTCTGAAGGATGATGGAAGAAAAAAGCCCATCAATGATTCTGGCAGATGTGGGGATGTTAAAATGAAAGAAGAAAAGGAAGCACACAGGACCAGATGTGCTGAGGGCATTTAGAACAAAAAGGGTGGCGGAGAAAAAAAAAAACAACTTCTCCTCCTGCCCTCCCATTTGTTGCAGTGGAACAAGCTGACATTCAGCAAAGCCAAGAAATAATAGATTTAACGTTGTTAAAAGGAGTTACTTGAATTTTGATGTGAGGTGCTGGAGAAAAAGACTTAGTCACTTGCGGCCATGAGGTGAAAAAGTGAAACCAAAGGTTAGACATGATATCAGTAACAGGGTCACAGTTAAACTAACAAATGCCACTTGTGTGACAAGTTAGCATGTGCTTTGCTTAGTCACAGGGTCATGATGAAGGCTTGGGAGGTGTCTTTCCTGTCTCAGGCTTTGTGGTGTAGAGAGATCACTGGGGACTAGGTTTCTCAGGGATGCTGAGCAGTTCTCCCCCTTGCAGACACCTGCAGGGGCTGCCGCTTGTGGTGTCGTTTCAGGTGCGTGGGACCAGGATCTCCTCACATGGAAAGTCTTGCTCAGGGCTGTGTGGGCCTGGGGAGCCTCTCAGCCTGGAGCAGTGGTTTCTGCTTGAACACAGCAGACCGAAACCTGTGACAGCAGCACTGGGAGCCACTGGTCTCCATCACAACCCATTCACCTGTCTGCATGTTAACAGGCTGACGGCTTACTAAGTCATGGGGGAAGGAGAATGGCAGCAAGGTGTTTGCATGACTGAACTTGAGGAGAGGGTTCTTAGGCTTTCTGCTCCTGCTGCCTCCAGGGACGTGGAAAATTAGTAACCTGGTCTCTTAGTGGTCAGATTGACTTGGAAGGGATTTTGGGGCCACCTGGAATCCACAGTGGTCACCCCTCCAGGCTGTTTACATTTGTAAGTCCAGGTCCTGCCAGCCCAGGAAGCAGATAGGATTGTGGTGACTGTGAGGAGCAGCAATTGCTATCAGCAGGAGTCTCTGCTATGCATAGACCTCAGGGGACAGGTTGAGCAACGTGGGCATGGGGCAGTTGGAGACAAGCTGGAAGCTTGAACCCTCCCTGGAAGTGTTCAAGGCCAGGTTGGATAGGACTCCGAGCAACCTGGTCTAGTGGAAGGTGTTCTAACTATGGTAGTGGGCTTACAACAAGATGCCCTTTAAAGTCTCTTCCAGTCCAAATCATTCTGTGATTCTGTGCTAAGCTTCTACAACAAACAGAATGAGAGGATACAGTCTTAAGCTGCGCCAAGGGAAATTTAGGTTGGACATTAGGAAAAAGTTCTTCATGGAAAGAATGATAAAATACTGGAATGGTCTGCCTGGGGAGGTGGTGGAGTCACCGTCCCTGGATGTGTTTAAAAAAAGGCTGGATATGGCATTCAGTGCCATAGTTCGGTTGAGGTATTAGGGCATAGGTTTGACTCGATGATCTTGAAGGTCTCTTCCAACCTAGTCATTCTGTGTGATTCTGTGTGAGATTCTTTGGTTGGAGGTGGGGCTAGTGAGGAACCACACATATCTCTTACCAGGCTACTTTGCTCTGAATGATTGACTAGTTGCAGCACATTTTTAATTTTCTCTTTGATAAAATATCCTCCAGTCCTGGTAAGTGAGTCTTAAAAATGATGGACTGGGAGCTGTTCCTAGAGGCCCTTCTGCAGCTGGCAGCATGGCTGCCCTGGGGCTGTGACAATGCTGGGACCTGCTTGACTGCTAGTGGCAGCTGGCTCTTTCCCAGCACTGGGAAGGGAATTCCAAAGGATGTGTAGATACCCTGTGTAGGGAGGGAGGCAGAACCTCCCATCCTTCACCAGCTGCCAGTTTTGAGGACTGACCAGGATGAACACCTCCTGCCTGCCCTGGGTATCTCCAGCTCCCTTTCCCTTCTGGTGATGTGAGAAAAGGGCTGAACGCAATCTTCAGCAGCTTTGGCAATAGATGGGTTTGCTCATGTGTCCTCCCCACCCCTCTCTCCCACTGATTCACAAAGGCCACTTGCTCTTTCTGCCATGATGGAGATGACAGCAATGGTGGTAGCTCAGCCTTTGGGCCTGGCTACTCTCTAGGGAATAGTTTCTTGTGAACTGCTTTCAAGACACCCATTGGGGAAGGTAGCTGGCCGCCTTCGCCACACTGGCTGCAGCCTCTGTGACATTTTGTTACGATTGTGTTACTGTAGTCCCACTCCAGGCCCCAAGGAGCACTGGGCACAGTCCGAACACACACACATTCCTACACACTCAGGAGAAGAGCTCCCTGTCTAATTTTAGCCATGACATGTAGGCAAGGGGAAGGGGCAGGCAGGAGAGGGCAGGGTGTGAAAGGACGAGGTCTCAGCTGCAGCTGCCCGCACTGACTCACTGGCTATGGCCTGTGTGGCCATCGGCTCTCATCGCCGGGGTAAACGACCGAAATAACAATAGCTGGTGACGCGCATCGTGGAGTGAGCTGGCCCTCGGCGTGACCTTCCCTCCCCTCTCTACAAAGACCAAAGAGGAGATGGGTTTTGTGGCCCCAGAAGGAAGATGGGTTGTGTTTGTCTGTGAGCAGATCCCTAGGGGCAGCTGGGGAACCCAAATAGTGGTGAAGCATGACGGGGAAGTCCCCAGCTGGCCGTGACAGGTCCCATGGAGGGTTTCCACAACGAAGACAAAAAGCTCCTGAGACATCTGTGGAGCCTGCCTGGACCAAAGACTAACTCGGAAGCAAGATACCTCCTGAGCATGAAGACAGGCTCTCCGTGGCTGGCAGCTTGACTCCCATCAGCCACACAAACCCCTTTATCCCAGTTCCAAGGAGGCAGGAGAGAATCGCCACTTAGGCACGTTCCTCCCCGTGTTCTGCTGCTGCTGCTGCCAGGAGAGCTGCTCCATCCCTGAGCTGCAGCTGAGTGTTCGGGGAGCAGCTGGCGCCGTGGGGACCCCTCTCTTTCCGGGCCCGCTGTGGTGAGCGTGGCTGGGGGCGAGCCGGCCTCGGGGCTGCTCGGAGAGGAAGTGCAGTTGGTTATTTTAACAGCGCTGTCAGGCTTTGCAGCGTGGGGAGGAGCACAGGGAGAAGCCAAGCACTCTCTCCAAACTAGGACTTGGTAGGGGAGGGCTGGCCCGCTGCTGCGGCGCAGCCGCTGCCACCCACTCGGCACCTGCAGGACTCCTGCACCACTTCGGATCAGGTCATGGGGGCTTTTTCCCACTATCTCCCCTCTTCTTATCCTGCTCGTCCCTCTCCCTCACGTTTGCTGCTTTTGTTTGTGCTGGGTGGGGGATGGGAGGGGACCTGGGGGAAGAGGCAGCCCTTAGTTTGTAGGTATGGCATTTGGTTCCAGACCACTGTGAAGGGCAAGGGGAGCAGACCCCAGAGTCATCCCCAAGACCCTCAACTTTGCTTCCGTCGAGCACTGTTTGCTGGCACAGCCTGGAGCAAGCTGTTCCACAGCAGTCCCCAGGGCTCAGGCAAGGGGTCTGTGAAACACAGCACCATGGCACTCAGTGGTGCCTGGCTGGTGTTTCTGTGGGGTTTCCCTGCCAGTGGTGTATTTCCAGACACTCGTTCTGCTGCTTTTGTCCTGCCAGTCCATGTGGCATGGGGGTGGCAGCAAAAAATCTGCAGGTAGCAGAGGACAGGGAAATAGCCTGCGCCTTGCCAGGACCCTTAGTCCTCAGTCAATTTGCTTTGGGATAGTTTAGGAAAGCAGGAGAGATTTGTGGCCTCCTGGCATACCCTCTGGTGCTGGTGGCACTGTGATTACTTGCTTATGCCAGGAGCAGTGGGATGCCCTTCCTGATTCCTGCTGCGGGCTGTAGGGAGGCATGCAAGTCCCATCTTTGTGATCAGCGATCAGTGCCTGTTGTGGAGTGCCTGACGTTTTCTTGACTTTGCTTTGGGAGGTGCAGAGACTTGCTAGCCCTGGGTTACACTGCCTGTGTTCTGTATCTGCCACACTGCAGCTTTGTTGTTACACAAGGTTCACTGCCTCCTCCCTGGGGCTGCTGCCCTGGGCAGACACTGTGTATTGCCCTGCCTGGGGCAGCACTGGGGCCAGAAGCAATTTCTGTGCCAGGATTTTGGCTTTGTGTGCTGGGGAAAAAACTATGAGGCTGCTCTGGGAGTTTGGATCAAACAGCTGAGCTGTGGGACTGGCCACCCTTTAAATAGTGTATCCCTCCTTGTGAGGAGCAGAGCTGTGCATACTGAAGGAGGGGACCATCACTGATAATGGGAATCTACAAAAGAAACCATGGTCTGGGTACCTAAAGCAACAGAACACCCTGCTGAGGCCCCCGCTGCTTGGCTTCGTGCATGTCACTCTGGAAAGGAAGCTCAGAGAGAGAGAAAAAAAAGAAACTCTCCAAGTCCTTCCCAGCCTGCATCGCTGTTCCTACTGATGGGACCAAAATAGAAACTGTGTGGCCAGCCTCTCCCCCGACCCTTGCTCAGCCTCAGCCCCAGCACCATCACTGATGGTAGTGGCTCACCCTCTGCATTTCAACCCTGGTTAATTCATTGCTCACGGCTGTCTGTCTTGCTGTTTGGCTCCCCAGCCAAATGCAGCAACAGATTGTTTACATCAGTGCTGTCAGGTTTCTTGATTGCCAGGAGGCAGATTATTTACTGTAGTGGCAGATAAACTTCATAACATTATGATGGTGGAAAGTTGTCAAGGGATATAAATGCCCAGAGTCAGCCCAGGAGGCTCCAAGGAGATGGTTTTGGTTTAAATTAAGATAAAACACTATCTTCCATGGATTTTGGGAAGGAAATCACATTGCTGTAATGGGAACATTACTCTGAATGTTAGAGCTGGAAAACTCTTCACTTTATGAAGTCTCTGTGGAGGATCTGAGCTACTCTGGCAGATGTGCCTTAAAACAGATCTCACGTTTGCCCTGAGAAGGTGGTGAAAAGGAGATGGCATCATGCAGAGCTTTGGGTGAGGTGGGATGGAGCTGCCATGAGAAGGGTGTTGGGAAAATGCTAGGAACTGTATGAAAAGTCTTAGTCCCTTCTGCTCCCAGCCCCTGTTCTTCCCAGAAAATCAAATGTGAGCATTTTGTTGTAAAGGGCCAGGCATGAAGGTGAGATGGCTTTTGCTTTGCTTTGTTTGAGGCATGGCCAAGTGGTGTCCTTCCACCTGGCTTTGCCACTTGGAGAAGCCTACCCTGACAAACTGTCAAACTGTGGCGTTTCATTTCTTTGCCGTGCTACAATCCCCCCCACCTCAAGGCAGCTGCTGGTTCCTGGTGCTGCATCTGTCACCCTGACTTGCTTATTGAAAGAAATCATCTTAGAGGCTGTATCTCCTCCCTGTGGTGTCCCCAGCTCCTGAGCACAGCCCAGTACAAGAAGGGTACAGAGACGCTACTCTGACGTAGCTAGCTGTCCTTTGTGAAGCAGTGCTGTCCTGGGGCCTCCAGGCTGGCCACCCAGAGTGCCAGTGACACTGACAGTCTTCTGAGCAACTTGGCAAATGTATTTAGATATTGCCAGGGATGCTTTGCTGTCATATCCATGCCCAGTAGCCTTGAGAGGGACCTCTATTCAGCACGTGCAGGGACCTCAGGAACCACAGGGCTGGGAGGAGGTCCTCTGCAGCTGCATGCATCTGACCACCAGCTGGTTTCTAAGCACTTGCCTTGCTTTCTCACTAGTAGAGAGGTCTGAATTAATCTTGATCAGGCCCAGGACTCACTGAGCGATAAGCTTAGATACATCGCCGTCTGAGTGCCCTGCTAGGATCAGAAACTGGCTTCTGCAGCCTGGAGGGGCAACCTTACAGGTTGCAGCAGTAATCCCCTCCTCTGCAGGGTGACAGTGCAACTGAGGGTGTCCTTGTCCTTGGCCTGGGAATACCATGCTTCTGCAGTTCAGAAGCCTGGAAGCAGCCCATGTAGGTGGTGGCACTTGTTGCAGTAGATCACATGTATGAATCTTAAAATAGATGAGCATAGCCCATAGCTCACCCCTCATGGTGCTTTGAAAGGCTCATGGTTTGGATGGAGCCTCCCTACCCCTGTGCTGGGGGTAGCCCCATCTCCTTGCTCACACTGGACCAAATGTAGGGGAGCTCCTGACTCTGTTTTATTTGTGTGATGGTAGGAGAGATGACAGCTGGAATGGAAATTCTGAGTAGAAACAAAGTGCAGTTTGGAAACTTGCTGATCACTACACACCTCGCTGCAACCAAAGCCTTAGGGGCTGCACCACATCTTGACCAGCATTTTCCCTTCCCCATCTGGCACGGAGGCACCTTCCTCAGCTGACCTCATCTGTGCAGGTTGTTCTTGCAAGGTCAGAGAAGCTTGGCTGGGGAGCCCCAGGGAGAGGAGAGGTCGGTGATGATGCGTGGGAAGCAGGACGGGAGAGCGGGGACAGGATCTCAGCAGGGGTGGTGTGAGGACAGCAGTGTACATGGGAAGATTGAATATCAGAGCACTGAAAGGGCAGTGTGGGATGTACAAGTTTGTGATGGAAACAGATGCTGAAGGCAACCAGTGCCAGCAGGGTGGGAATGAGCAGTATTTCTCTGGACGGGCTCCTGGGTCCCTCAGTCTCTCCAGTGCCGAGGCAGGGAGGCAGCAGGGAGGCAGAAGCCCAGGAGATCTTGATGTCACACAGGAGTGGCTATTAATAACACACTTTCCTTGTGGCTGATTTGTTCGAGTCAAGTGTCTTTGCCAGAGAAGACAGCATGTAAACTGAAATGGGCTCCTGCTCACACTCTGCCAACTCTAGTGCCACAGCAGCTCCCCAGCACCCACAGCTAGCCAGGACGCAGGAATCCGGCCAGCTGCCATCAGGACAGGTGCTCGTCATGGAACAGGGCGAAGCTCTCAGACTTGTTTCCCTTGTAGTCCTGTGGCTGGAAAAAATGCTTTCCAGTCGACTAGTTGGAGGTTTGCTGAAAGGTCAGGAGGAGCTGATGGTGTTATTATGTCCAGACTTCTTTGTGGCTCAAGGCTTGTACATTAAGTGCCAACAACATCCTGCAGTAGAGTCCATTTGCCTCCTTTGGTGCCAGGAGAAGTATGCCAGATTTGTCACTGTTTGAAAGCAACCTGAGATCTCTCTTGCTTCTGAACCCTGGCAGGAATAGGCCAGGCTGCTGGAAGGACAAAGGGAATAATAATGTGGAGGGAGGGCCAAGAGGGTGTATGGCACAGGATCCCTCTGCCTATCGCAGAGAGTTTGTTAAGTATGGTACATGGGAGTTTGCTCAAGGTTAGTGAAGCAAAGCAGGATAGTTGAGCTGAAAATCCAGATCCTCTTCCTGATGTGGGCAAAGATTATGTCATGGGGGACACTTGCATGTTTAGCCCTAAGAGTCAGCCTGTCCGGTTTTGGAACCACCACCACCAAATGAGGGATAGCTGCTGGATATCTGGAGAGATGTCTCCTTAACAGCTGATGCACAAGCTCTATGTCCACTGCAGTTACAAGATGCAAGTTTTTCCTCTTCAATCTGCTGTGTTTTCCAAGGGCATCGAGATAATTTTGGGACGTGCTTCTGCTTCAGCAGCATCGCTGCACTGAGACCAGGCAGGGTGTTTAGGATGCTTTGAGAAGTCTGGTAATAAAAAACACCCTACCTTTCAAGAGCTCTGATTGCAGATCATGAGCAAACCAGAGCTGCTGGCTCCTTCCTTACTCACACAAGGAGCGTGAAATGATAGTGTGTATCTGCTCATAAGTAGGGTTGATATCCCCATACATGCAGCAGTACTTACTTCCTTTCCTTTGCACCCTGCAAATGCCAGGCTGCCTCCATCCAGCCTCCTTACCTAACTCAGCCCAGTAAGGCAATCTACAGAGCAGCCACAGGTGCTGGCTCCTCTCCATCTCTGTGACAAACAATGGAGGTGCCAGTAATGTGCTGCTGTTAGGCCCAGGGCTCCCAGGGCTTAGCTCTTTCCAGGCTCCTCTCTGCCTAGTGCATGGTTCCCCAGCTGCTCTGCACACAGCTCTGCTAATGTGTACCAACCATGGGCAGCCCCGGCAGTTTGTCCATCTGCTCCGCCACCAGCAGCTCTCACACCTGCAATACACCATTTGGAGCTCAGGGTGGAAGCGAAATGCAAGAGGTGGGGATATGTACAGCACATCTGAGCTGCCACATGCTGCTGTCATGGGTTGTCAAATGGCAATCTTGTAATAACCTTCACCACTGGTGGTCAGAGCTTGATTCCATGTGCTGTTTACAGACAGCCCTGAAGATAAAAAGGTCTGCAGTCAGCTAGTGCTCAAATATAAATGTCAAACCAAGGTTGTTCTAGCAGATTTCCTCACGAGACTGGTGCAAAAAGGAAGGAAGCTGTGTTAAGAGGTCTTCCTGCCCGCAGTAAGTGGTACAGCAGCTTTGTGCTGGTGGAATATCCAGGGCAGGAGGGAACAGCCATTCAGCTCATTTGAGGTGCCCTTGGTCAGTATGTCTCCCCCAGGAACTAAAGCTGGATGAAAAGGGTCTGTTGCAGTCTGCCACATCCCGTGTATTTAAAAATATGTTTTATTTGTTCAGACAGTTTTTAATACCTGTTGGTGATGGTGCTCATTGGCAGCCATCTGAACATGATCCAGCGTGTGCCAAGTGGCCACAAAAGCCAACAGCATCCTGGCCTGTATCAGTAACAGTGTGGCCAGCAGGACTAGAAGGTGACTGTTTCCCTGTACTCCACCTTGTCGAGTCTCTAGTGTAAATATCTACTAATAATAGGTATTTAATAATACTCCATGCCATTGTGGTGGGTAGGGGAGATGCCTTGCACAGCGTGGAAATCATTGAGAGTGGTGGTGGTGGTGGCTTGTGTGTGCTTGGCAGGCTGCCATGATCGAGTCCCCTGTCTTGGGAGCAGTTGAAGAGAAGTTTGCTTCTACCAAATTGTGGGTTTTGGTGTTTTTGGTTTTTTTTTAAGTTGGCCTTGAATAAATTCTCTAGCAGCTGAAGAGAGGTGGCAGCTGGAGGGTGGGAAATGAAGCACTGTCTCTGCAGGAGGGGAGCACTGGAGCTAGCCAGACTCAGCTCCTTCCACTCAGGCCTTTGCGTGCTGAGCCACTGCCACTGAAAATGTTGCAGCACCTTCCACCTGTGGTTTTCAACAGACTGCTGCAGTGTCCAGGGAGCCTGTCAAGCTTTGAGGGCTGGGCAGGGAAAGCATGAGCTTTCCATAAAGCTCTTTCTCCCATGAGAGAGAAGACTTGCTCAGGACAGATGGGACGATCTTCCTAAATCTCCTCTGCCCTGCTCCAGCCTCTCCCAGCTTCCAGCTCTCCCAAATGGCTTCTACCAAATTTTCCTGCCCTGGTTTTACTGGCCTGGAAATTTTCTTCTGTAGGAATCACAACGGCTTAATTTAAATATGCTACAAATTTTGTGGGACTGGTGCTTAGCCAGAGTGGTTCCTGTGGGGAAACTAGGGGTGGATCAGCATCAGGAGAGTGGTGGGGGTAATTAAGGTGCCAGGGCTGATTGGCACCTCGGGGTGCACAGGGGCTCTGCTTAATGGAGAGCAGGGAATGCAGAAGGTCCCAGCTAGGTGGTGACACCTGCCCTGCCATTGCAGCCCTCTGGGCTGGGCTGTGAGACTCGTGGAGCACTAAAGCTGTGGGAAGCAACACCCTAATACACGCCTCAGGTAGCATTGCCACAGCACTCCCACTCCTTGCTTCACCCCTCTGTCCCCTGCTTCCCCCTGTCCCCCTGCCCCGACAGCCCCAGCGTTACCTGGGACTCACAGAGGAGCCTACTTAATTCCCGGTCTCTGTGTTAACAGCCACCATCCGGATGCAATGGAAACCTTTTTTAGGCGGCACTTCGGGCGGAAAGGGCAGCGGCGCACCAGCGTGGTGGCTGTGCCCACGGGCAAGGCCAGGCGTCGCTCCCAGGTGGGGCTGCCCTCCACCTCGCTAGCCCAGTGCCGCCGTGGCTCAGGCGCCCCGGCAGCATCCCTCTCCTGCCTGGGCTTGGTCCGGCGTCCCGGCACCCGTCGCCGCTCCAGCACCACGCCGCCCTGCCTCAGCCCCAGGTTTGCCGTGCAGAGGAAGCGCGGGGACCAGGCACAAGCCATTGATGCCCAGCTGCTGGGTCCCACTGTCCTCCTGGCCAGCCTCATTCCCACGGGACAGGAGGGGGACAGGGCTCACTGCACCGACAGCTCCGGATCTGAGTCTCCAGAAGCCGGTGGTGCAGGATCTGAGCAGGGCCAGCATGAGCACTGTGCCGAGGAGACGTGGCTGGCCATGCTGCCCCAGCTGCGGCCGCTGCAGGCCGGGCTGCTGTCGCGGGGCCCCCGCTGCCTGCGGCGCGCCTCCTCCCAGCGCCTGCCCAGCGAGGCCGTGCCCGGCCGGGCTGCCTGCGGCCTGCCGGGCCGCTACCGCCGCCTCAGCCAGCGCCGGCGCTCCAGCGACGCCCCCCAGCCTGGGCTGCTCGCCTCTGGCCACCCACGGCTGCTGGCCCAGCGCTGTGCCCGAGCGGCTGGAACCGGGTGCCCCTCTGCCACCCTCGTCCAGGGTTTGGGACCGGAGCCCACGTGCCACGCCACCCCGGACGGCTGGAGCCCCCGGCTGCTGTATGTATGGTGGTAGTGTGCAAGCAGGCAATGCCTTGGGGAGGGGAGAGGTGGGGTGCACACCCAGGTTGGGTGGGGAAAGACGGAAGAGACGTAGCGCCATTGTACCTGGCTGCCATTGATGTCTTGCAGTGCTGCTGGCATACCTTAAGCATCTTCCACTTGGGCCAGTGCTGCCACTGATGCTCTTGGTGCAGTCCTTGGGGCTTGTGGGTGTCCTCTTCTGTCAGGCTTGGACCAGAGGAATGCAGTAGGCCTGGTTACTGGCTGGAGATGCACACTTTCTCCTGCTGGCTGGTTTTCCTGCTCCTTTCTTCTACCCTAGCACATCTGGGAGAAGCTCACTAGCCCCAGACAAACAGCTGCTTTTATTCTGGCCAGTTGTACTGGTGTCTGGAAACAGCCCAGGTTCTGAGATGCCTTGGTGTGGAAGAGATGCAGGGGGACTGTTGGACAGGGGCTCTAGATTGCTCCTGCAAAGGCAGTCTCATGACCACAGCTTGGTGGACATTCCCAGGGTGTTTTGCAATGGAACTCTTATCCCTGAGGGCATAAACCAAGCAGGCCCAGGCTGTGCCTTTTGTTGGGTACAGGGTGTCTGGCTGAGCTGTCAACAACATGGCCAGTCCTTTTTTATCCCACAGGACTGTCTCACAGGAACAGGTACTTCTCAGCCAGCTGGGATGGAAATTTACCTCGTTGCCAGCCACTTGGTCCTGAGGAGGCCTTTCTCCTCCAACCTCACATTGCATCTTAGAAGCAGGTTCTGCTTTGCATATATATTTAATAGCCAGCCCTCCTGTGTCTTCCAGGAAAGCTATTGCCAAATCCAGTCTCCAGCACATGGTAGCCCAACCAAACCCGGCACTAGCCATGAGGATCGACTCGGAGAGGCAGATACGCAGCACTGTGGATTGGAGCGTAAGTTGTACTGTGTTTTGCTGGGCATTGCATGGAATGGGCTCTTGGCCAAGAAGCAGCAGGCTCTTCCCTGGGTTGAGGCTTCCCAGGTGACTGACTTTGACACATTTACGGCCTCTGCCATTGCCACCAGCTGGTGCCAGCATCTGTGCTCCTGGCAGCACTACTTGGTGCTGCGAGAGAGAGGCTATGGAGGCACAGGTGGTTCCTGGAGGGATGGCATAACTACTCCACTGCCAGCTTTTCTGCTTCTGACAGCCAAGATCTGTTGGCTGGGGCCAAGCAAGAGGAGTAAGCCCCTGCTCCTTCACAGGCAAAGACCTGCAGGTTTTAAGCTGCACCTTCAGGTTGTAGAACAGAAGCTGGTTCAGGGGAGCTCCCTGCACTGTTTGCCCTGCTGCCTCCTCTCGGGGTGGTGAAAGCAGCCCCCTCCCCTGTGCAGGACACTACAAGTGGTTTGTGGGTCTTGGAGCTGGTTTCCTGGGGCCCTCTTGTTTACAACAGGTGGGTCATGGCAGCAGCTTTGTGAGGTTTCCTCTCTCCAGATGTCCCTGGCTGTTGTGTGCATCTTGTCTCCTGGCCTCCACCTAGCTCCAACCTCCCACCCCCAGCATTGTCCAGTATCTTGTCCCTTGCACAAAGCATTTTAGGGGCTCAGGTGCCTCTCTGGGGGTGCTCTCAGAGCTTGTGTTGTCTTGTGTCTTTCAGGAGGCTGCGGTCTATGGGGAGCACATCTGGTTTGAGACCAATGTCTCTGGAGACTTCTGCTACGTTGGGGAACAAAACTGCATGGCAAAGCTTCTGGTGAGTCACCTGGGCCACCTGCCTCACCAGCGATGGCCACAAACCTGGCTGTGCTGTCACCTTATGGGGAGACCACAGAGGCCACGCTGCTGCTGCTGCTGGGGGACATGTAGGGGGCTGGGGAGCTGCTGAGGGACTGTGTCCCTCTTGCCTCTGTATACCAGAGGGCCAAGTCCCCCAGTTTCTGCCAATGCTGGTTCTCAGTTTGCAACGAGAACCTGTTGCAGGGCTACCACTTGCCTGAAGGGTTCCAGAGAGAAGGTGTTGGGATTCCACACCCTTGGAAGGACAATCTGAATCAAAGACCTTTCAGTAGAGGAGAAAAGTGAGCTCTGGAGAACCAGGCCTGTTTCCTCCTGCCCCTGCAGTCTCCCTCCCAGTTAGCAGGCTCACTCCTGCTTGTGGTGCAGGACACAGAGCACTGATGTCACCCTGTGCCTGCCACCCTGCAGGTGCCTGTCACTGATGCCACTCTGCAGGTGCCTCCCAGACCAGCTTCCATGGTGTTCTCAGGCAGTGTCAGAAGAGGACAAGGACTGTAGGACAGGACAGTAGGGAAAGTACCTCCCTGCTCTGTACCGGGCTTGAGAACATCTGCTATAGGCATATGCTTAGACCCCTTCACTAGATAAGAAGTGTAGGTTGTATCTAACTTTGCTATAGGGTTTATTCTGTATCCCAGTACATAAATAAGAAGGCAGTGTGATGGGAGGCTGAGCTTGCCAGGCTCTGAACACTGCATATTTTCATTCACATATATATTTTTTCTCCATTTTTCTTACCCTTCAGCAAAAACCTCTCTCCAGGCGTAAATGTGCAGCCTGCAAGATCGTAGTGCATACACCCTGCATTGAACAGCTGGAGAAAGTGAGTAGAGCCTATTTATTAAGCCCTCCCTTGCAAAACTGTAGCAGCATTTTCTTGGGCAGTGAAACACAAGAAGATTGGGAACTGCAATGTGTAATTGCAAAGAGGGGTTTCTGAAGAGACAGTACAAAAATGAGGATCTAATGACATGATTGCGATCCCAGGCCCCATTTTGTTCAGTAACTGATATGTGTGAAGGTTTTGTGGCAAGTACTAAACAACTTCAGAGGTTCTGGGCCTTGCTGTAGTGCAGTCAATTCTAGTAGGTCTCCTTCAGGTATGATGGTTTTACTGATTCCTCTCGTGTGTTCAACCTACAGATAAATTTCCGCTGCAAACCTTCCTTCAGGGAGTCAGGATCCCGGAACATACGGGAGGTGAGAGATGTGCCTTGGATGCTGCCCACATTTGCCTCTCCCATTTCCAGTTTGGTGGTAAAGATAGCAGATGCTGCCAGTGTGTTGCCCATTTGAGTGGAGGCATCATGTTTCTTCCAGCTCCAAGGGGATGGTGGTGTAAAAGGGATGTTTCTTTGCAAGGCAGCAGCACAGACTGGATGTGAAGAGTGAGGAGATTGCAGGCAGCAGATGCAGAGCATCTGATGGTTTGCATGTTCTGAATCTCCTGAATCTGAATAGGGGTAACCTACAGATAGTGTTTTCTGGGATAAACTTTGCCCCTTGTGTTGGGTCCCCAGGCATATAGATGAGGCTGTGGCAAACAGCAGGTCCCCAAGTCTCCTGCAATTTGGAAGGAAGCAGTATGGGCTCATTTCTGGCTTTATTACTCAGCTCTGACCTGGGTGCCACAGGTGGCAGTGGAAGTTGCCCACAGTAGTGGTATCAGACCCCTCCAGCCCGTGTTGTAATGGACTGGGCATAAGCAGTGGCCTGGAACCTGTCTGCTGACCTGCACTGGTGGAAGCAGCTGTCAGTATTCATGCTTCACCCTCCAGCCTGTGGAGCCAGTGTGACCTTTGCAGTGCTCTGGAGTGGGTGTGGGTGGCTCAGTCATGGGCCATTTTGGTAACAGAGCTGCCCCCACACTGTGTTTGTGCTGGCACAGCAGACCTAGTTGGGGAAGGATATTCAAACACAGGTCTGCCTGCTTTGAAATGCCAGCATAACCTCATAAAGGGAAGCTTTCAGCATCACTTTAAACCTTCATTTCTTGCTTTGTTTTTCCTTCTGTGCCTCCTTCCCATATCACTCTTAGCCTAGTTCCCTTATTTGTGCTTCGCTTACTCTTTGGGCTTGCTAACAGCTTTCTGCCTCTGCTCAATCTTCCATCTCTATTTTTCTTCCCTCCAACCTCTACAAATTTTTTCTCCTTCCCCTTTCTTGCTTTTTCTTTTCTCTCACAAATTCTGTTTCTCCATCCCGTCTTTCTAATGCTTCTCAGTTCCTCCAAGACCTCTTCCTTTCTGTTTCCCTAAAAAGGTGCTCTTCTGGCCTTTGTGGTGCCAGAGATTCCCTTCAGGGTCAGCTTTTTCCCTAGATGTGTCTGCTTGGACCCAAAGCTGAACTCAAGGCACAGACCTCCTTCTGCTTCTACTGGATTAACATCCGCTAAAGCCAACAAGACTCTTTGTCCTCTCCTGTGTGCTGTGCTTGGAGGAGGCAACTCTAGAGCTGACCCCAACCTCCTGCCAGTTTCTGTCTCTCATCATCATGATCCCAAAAGCTGTCAGGAGCTGTCAGGATGTTGGGCCCTGCCATGCCAGCATGTGAACTCTCACTCCCTTCCTCTTTTAGTTACTCTCTGCAGTGCCATTCCCAATCCAGGGCTGGAAGAGTAGGATGGGATTTACAACAAGTGGTACTTCATTACAAAACTTCTGACTCCCTCACAATCACTTCTGCAAGTCCCAGCCCTGAACCCCCCATGAGCCTGCAGGCAGAGCAGAGGTGCTGGTGAGCAGCCTTGCTGCCCACACTGGGATTGAAGCAGGCTCAGGATTGGCTTGGGGAAAGAGCAGGGGGAAGTGGGTGTGGAGGGCTTTGGGGCTGCCGCTGTTCTCGAGGAATGTGGAGTGAGGAGATTCACTGCTTAGCTGCAAGCACTTCCATGTTCTTGATGCGGGCAAAAACTGTGTCTCTCTAGGGATTTTCACACCTTCCACCAGCATGTTTTTCACCTGGCATTAGGGGCATCTGGGCAGAGATGTTAAAGGACAGAGATGTGCTACTGCTCGCCCACTCTCTGTTGGATCTGCTTTGTATGATTTTCAATCTTCAGTTTCCCTGTCCTCCTTCCTATTTCTTCTGGTTTTAATTCCCTTTTCCTGGAGCATCTTAATTTGGCCTCTTGCCCCCTGATTCTTTGGCTTTGCCTTCTCTCAGAGGGTGGGGGGCTGGTGCCTATGAGCAGTGGTTTTTCCTGCAAGAGCAGAAGTTGGTGGGCCTGTGTCCATTTTTTCTGCCTGTTCCTGTGTTCCCTCACACACTGGGTCCTTCATTCCCCCTTTTTTTTTTTTTTCAATTTTCTTTTTTTCTTTTCCATTTAGCCCATTGTTGTCCGACATCACTGGGTGCACCGGAGGCGGCAGGAAGGGAAATGCCGGCAGTGTGGCAAGGTGAGAGGGCATCTTGGGCATTTTTCTCAGCCTGAAGGAAACCTAAGGTCAAGCCAGAGACATGCACAGGGCTGGGAACTAGGAACATCCCACCATTCCTGTTTGGCAGCAAAACCAAGACACGTGCGCTGCTTTGCTCAGTGAAGCACTATGTAAGTGCTTCCCACATAGAGTAGTTCTTCCCCTGGGCCCAACTAATCCTGAAAGAGACTGTCCTCCTGACGTGCTTTCCTTGAGCAATAAGGACATCCCTACATAGCACAGTGGTCTCTCTGGTGCCGTTGTGGTGGTTGGGACTGTCTGACAGGATCTGGAGGGCTTCAGCTGCAGGCATGCTCTCTTTGTTAATGTCTCTTACTGTTAGATGGTAAGAAACTACAGGGAATTCCCTAAGCCTCTTATTCTTTCTACCATAGGGTTTTCAGCAGAAGTTTGCCTTCCACAGCAAAGAGATTGTAGCTATCAGCTGCTCCTGGTGCAAACAAGCGGTGAGCAAAGTCCCCCTGAATGCCTTAGCAGTTGGTTCTGCGCTAATGACCTCTGCTTTCTGCTGGGACTCCCCAAGCTGTTACTCTGCAGCCTGCCCTTAACAGCTCCTCCTTCTGGGAGAGGCTGTACTAAGATACTTGCAAGCTCCTTTGAGAAACCTTCTCTTCATTGCCTTCCCGTTACAAAATTCCTGCATGGTTTCATCTAGCACTCCCTGCATTGGCACAGGGGACCTGAGAGGAGGAGATGGTAATTGATGGTACCCAGCAAACTGAGCAGCTGAGTTTTCTCTCTGTCTTCTCCTTGGCCAGTATCACAGCAAAGTATCATGTTTCTTGCTGCAACACATTGAAGAGCCCTGCACACTGGGGGCTCATGCTGCTGTCGTCGTTCCTCCCACCTGGATTCTGCGGGTCCGGCGGCCCCAGGTAAGTCACTTCAGTCTTGGGGCTCTTTCACACTTCCCACTTGCCCAGTAGTTTCTCACGGAGTTTTTGTGTTTGTTTCTTTTCTCTCTAGAATCCACTGAAATCCAGTAAGAAGAAGAAGAGGACATCATTCAGGCGGAAATCCAGCAAAAAGGGGGCCGAGGTAAGATACGAGACGACTGGGAATGACCTTGTCTTGGAAGGGCAGAGGGACTGAACAGTGAGGAGCAAAGCTGGGAGTAAAAGTGGGCCTTTTTGGGTCTGCACTGAGATTAAGGAGGTTGAGTTGGAATGAAGGTGCCTGCTGGCAGGGTATATCCCAGATACAAAATTTTTGGGGTGGCCAAAATATTTTCTTCCTCCTGCTTCTGACCTGCATGATGTTAGGGCTCAGCTGGAGGTGGCAGTTTGCATTTCCCCAGCTTTGGTGAAAGATCTGTGGTATCTCTTGCAGGAAGGGAGGTGGAAGCCCTTTGTCATCAAGCCCATGCCAGCTCCTCTCTTGAAGCCCTTGCTGGTGTTTGTGAATCCCAAGAGCGGTGGGAATCAGGTATTGCCTTGTCTGGTATGTCTAAGAAGACATCTCTGTGAAGGCATTGCCATTTGAGTGCTGAGCTCTCATCATAGTTTTGGTGATGTCTCAGCTGCACAAGAGGCCACAATGAAAGTTTGCTGCCCAGCAGTTCCCACCTCAGCCAGGCTTTGCCTGTGTCCCCTCCAGACAGGTCTTAGGATCCTGTCTCTAGGCAGGATCAGATGCCTCCTGCTGCTGTCCACTGGGAATTCGATATTACCTGAAGTCTTTCTTCTCCTCGTAGGGATCCAAGATCATCCAATCCTTCATGTGGTATCTCAACCCACGGCAAGTTTTTGACCTCAGCCAGGGTGGACCCAAGGAGGCGTGAGTATTGATGGGGGCAGGACCTTTCTCTCCCCAGTCTGTGTCCCAGAATTCCTCCCAAGAGCTCTTCCCCCAGCTCGTGGTGGGAGACATGGATGTGGCTTTGTGAATGCCAAGGGCTCTGTGAGGCAGCTGCTGTGTAACACCTTTAATACCACTCCCCTCCCCTCCTCAACCTCCTTGTTCCCTGCAGGCTGGAGCTGTACCGGAAAGTCCACAATCTGCGGATCCTGGCATGCGGGGGAGACGGCACGGTGAGTCTCCAGCCCCTCTATCCCGTGGTACCCCTTTGCCCAGGCTTTTTCAGTGCAGACAGCAGCCCTCCTTATTGTAATCCAGAACAAGGCAAACTGTGCACACTGTGTCCATGGTACAGCTGGTAGCATAGATACTCTGGGTCCCCTCGTGCAGTGTTCCAGGGAGTGCTAGTCTGTAACGTGTCTGGGTTTGTAGTCCTTTTGAGAGCCAGTGTCCTCACTGGGGTTACTGATATCTCCTGCAGCACCTGATTAGAGTATTAAAGACTGTGAATAGCCTCAGTTGTGGCTAAGGAGACCCCATCTCTGCCCCTCTGCCATTGCTAGGGCTCCAAGCCACCTCTGCCTGCCTGCTGGTCCCTGAGATAACCAATGGCTTCATTGCACTCTCTTGCTTGAGCAGGTGGGCTGGATACTCTCCATTCTGGACCAGTTACGCATCAACCCACCTCCTCCTGTGGCCATCCTACCTTTGGGGACAGGGAACGACTTGGCCAGAACACTGAACTGGGGTGGGGTAAGTGATGGGCACAAGAACCCACTGTGACAGAGCAGGGCTCAGTGCTTCAATCCTTGTTTCAGAAACATGGTTGGAGATTTGCATGGGCTGGTGTTTCAACTTCCTGTAAATACAGACCAACAAATAAGTGTAATTTGGATGTTGCTGTTCTTCTGACATTTGAATGGTTCTGCATTAGAATATACAAAAGCAATTGCTTTTTCAGACTTTGGAAGATTTTTAGAAGGAAGATGTATTGTTTTAAATTTCAATTCCTGCTTTATTGTGCATTCAAGCAGAGTTGATCTCTCCTACATCTTTTACTCTGAGATGCCATAACAAAGCCTGCTTTATGGGAGGCAGGCATGAGACTCACAAAGTCCTTCTATTCACCAGGGTTACACGGATGAGCCTCTGTCCAAGATCCTATCACACGTAGAAGATGGGAACATAGTGCAGCTCGATCGCTGGGACCTCCATGTGGAGCCAAACCCTGATGCAAACCCTGAGGAAAAGGATGAGGCAGCTGCTGACAAGGTGGGACACCTCCTCTCCATGCCTGTTTCCTGTGCTAGAGGTCTGCATTCTCGCTTCTGCACTGGCTCAGGCAGTCTCAGCACCTGAGGCTACATTCTTGGGTTGGTGTTTCTTTCTCACTCCTCCAATTCCACTATTCTGTTTGTGGCTCTGAGCCACAGCACTCATGGCAAGAGTGTATGTGGAGTTCATAAGTAAATGCCTACCAAAGGGTTTTAACCACGACTTGGAGGAGGTATAAGCCCAGTCTTCTGTGAGACTGTTTTCTTCAACAGAAACATGGGTGATTGCAGAAACCTCAGAGAGAGGAGTGTGTCCCCTTCAACCATTTACCTTGCCCCTAGGAGCCAGGAACTAAGCCATCATCTCAGGCTGGTGACCTCTGTATTTTCTTAGGGAAAAGGCAAGCAGGGTCCCTCAGCCTCATGAGCACTGTAGTGGCTCTGCTGTAACCTGACCTCATCTTTGCCATGGGTACATGCTGGCAGCCTCATCCTTATTCCTTCTTTCCATTTCAGCTCCCTTTGGATGTCTTTAATAACTACTTCAGCCTTGGCTTTGATGCACGGGTGACACTGGAGTTCCATGAATCCCGAGGTACTGGGCAGTGGCAGGACTTGATCAGAGTGTGTGGGATGGGCCTGTTCTTGTTTGTGGGTTCTCAGGAAAGTGAACAAGAGAATTGCTTCAGGGACAGAGCTGGAGGTGAAACATGAGGAGCTAGTCGAAACTGCAGAGGGGGAAGAGGGGTGCCTGCACAGGAAAGAAGCTGGGGATAGACTCCTGGCTGAGGCTGGCTGAAGAGCTGTGTCTGAGGAGAGCTGGCAAGTGAAATATTTCCATGTGTAGGCCAGTGACCTGGACTTTTTTCTCCTTTCCCTAGAGGCCAACCCAGAGAAGTTCAACAGCCGGTTTCGGAATAAAATGTTCTATGCTGGGGTGAGTGTGTGGGGGATATCTGAGCCTTCCATCATAGCAGCCTTAATGTCAGCTGCAGCACAGGCACAGACCTGCCTTCTGTCTGCACCCTAAACTCACCCATATAAGTTACATGGACTTTCTCATGCACCCAAGCTAAGCCCCCCAGCCCCGAAGCTGGAGAGATGCTGGAGAAATGCTGCAGTGCTGGGAGTCACAGCTCCCCTTGGCTGCGAGTGCTGCTGGCAGTACAGCTTGCTCCATGGCCCACAGTGCTGTATTGATCTCCTGCCACTATTGTTCTTGATCTCAAGCTCCCGGGTGGTCATCCAGGCAGGACCTCCCTCGAGCTGTGGGAAGGCAGGCTATCCCCCCTGCAGAGGAAAAGGAAACCTTTCCATAGTCTACACACTACTTTGGTCATTTATTATATACCTTGGACTAGTTACAGCTTCCTGGCTAATTACACCACCCTCCTGTGTCTCACCTCTAGAGCTTTGTGTCTCAGTATCATCTTTGTTCCTCTGTCTTCTCATCCTCAATATACTTTCTAGCCATGTGTCTGGTGACTGGTATTTAAGCAGTAATAAAGGCCAAATGCTGCTCTGTGCCATCTCACATCTGTCCTGCTTGTGTCTCTTTTCCTGTCTGCACAGTTAAACCCAAAGCGGACCCGTTCTCTCCCTCCTGGAATCTCTAGATGGGTCACTTCAGTTCTGTTTTGTGATACTCCATTACAGCTTGAGACTGAATTTGTCTCTTGTGACTCAAGTCTCACTGGAGGAGACTCATCTTGCCAGCTCTTCCTTGAAGTCAGGACTGGGCTGGCAAGGGAACACTAGAGCATGTTACTGAGGGTTCCCCAAGGTTTTTGGTAGGCAAAATAGCAAGAGGAATGGGTCACATTTTGGAGGAGAAGAGGACTTTTGCCAGTGGGTAAAAAGGGGGTTTGCAGGTTTCAGCAGCTGAGGTCAGTGGCAGGCTGAGTTGCAGGTCAGTGGCAGGCTTCCTGGCTGCCCATTCTGGTGACCACCTGGGCACTAACTCTGTCTCTTGCCTTGGCAGACAGCCTTCTCCGACTTCCTCACCGGGAGCTCCAAAGACTTGGCGAAGCATGTCAGGCTGGTTGTGAGTGTGCTGGGGTGCTCTGGTCCAGGGAGGGGGTGAGCTGTGGAGGCGTGAGGAATGTCCCTTGGCACACTGAGTATGTCAGGACTGGGGAATGGGTATGTTCCTGGGAGCATCAGCTTCCCCTGACTTGGAGAACACTCACTATAGGGAGGAGAGGAGGGAGGCCATTTCTTCCTAAGTGGGTAGGATGGACCAGGCTCCCCCTTACAGCAGCCTGAACACTCCTGTGTTGTCTCTAGTGTGATGGGACAGACCTGACCCCCAAGATTCAGGACCTGAAACCCCAGTGTCTGGTCTTCCTTAACATCCCAAGGTGAGCACCCCCAGGACTTGTCTTCATATACGGGACTTCTCACACCTGTGCTGTAGATACTTGCCTGGGTTTGGGGCGCTAGTCCAGGCATTTCTTCCTGTCATTTCACAGGTACTGTGCAGGCACCATGCCCTGGGGCAACCCCGGGGAGCACCATGACTTTGAGCCCCAGCGCCATGATGATGGCTGCATTGAAGTTATCTGCTTCACCATGACGTCGCTGGTGAGTCAGTGCTGTTGCCTGTTGTAGCAACCTGGTTGGTAGCAACCAGGGGAGTGAATGGTCCCACTGATCAGGTGTCAGCCAGCCCACAGCTCCACAGATCCTCTCTGGAGGAGTTGTGGTGCTGGCCTATGTGACAGTGTCTGCTCTCTAAGATTTAGAGAGCATTTTAGAGATGCTGTCATGCCCTGGTCTCTGTGAGTCCCTTCTCACTGAAATCAAACCTGAGACCCTCAGAACTTGATTCACCTGTCACATCCAGCTGACAGTGGATGTTCCCCTCATCCACATCTCAGTCCATGTTCTTCTCTCACTCTGCACCTTTTCACAGGCTGCCTTGCAAGTTGGTGGCCATGGGGAGCGGCTCTGTCAGTGCCGGCAAGTGGTTCTCACCACATCCAAGGCCATCCCCATGCAGGTAGATGGAGAGCCCTGCAAGCTGGCAGCTTCCTGCATCCACATCTCTCTGCGCAACCAAGCCAACATGCTGCAGAAGACCAAGCGGCGCAACTCCATGCCTCTGCTCAATGAGTAGGTTCCTCAGATCAATCTGCCACCTCCTCTCCAAGGAAAGATGGTTGGGAGGGAAAGGGATGGGAGTGATCCATGACTGGCAGAGACATTTCAGTCCTTTCTTGGGGAGGGTCTGGGAAGGGATCAGGTCACAGAAATAAGGCGAGACCCTGGTGCTGGAGAAGCTGCTGGTACCAAGCTCCCCACCCCAGTCTATGCAATGCTGTGCTTTTGCCTGTTTTGGAGGGATGAGGGGAATAAGGTGAAAGCAGGCTGTCACTTTCTGTTATCTTCCTTTTTCCTTGCCCCCTGCACACAGCCAGCAGCCAGTGCCCGAGCGGCTGCGGATCCGGGTGAGCCGAATCAGCATGCGCGACTATGAGGCACTGAACTATGACAAGGAAAAGCTCAAGGAAGCCTGTGAGTGACCTGCTGAGTTACCAGGGGGTGGGAGCTGCAGTCCCCAAGTCTGGAAAAGCCTGTAGCTACTGTGTGAGGTGTTGGGAATGGGGCATGGGCTGCTCCCTCAGTTGTGTCTATGCCCTGTCCTGCAGCTGTGCCACTGGGGATCATCGTGGTTCCAGGAGACAGTGACCTGGAGTTGTGCCGGACACAGATTGAGAAGCTGCAGGAGGTGAGTCTGTGTGAAAATTGGTCATGGCTGAATACTGAGGGGACTCAGGGAAAGGATTTCTAAGCCACCTTGACCTGCACACACCACCACACACACTCTTGCTTTGGATCACGCTAAGAGGTCATGATTTGCCTTCACCATGCGGTGGAGTCAGAGTCCCAAGCTGGATGCCTTGTTGTTCCCTGCTGTCTGGAAGCTTCTTTTCCAGCTTTGCTCTTCTGACTGCTCTCCAAACCCAGAGAGTGACTCTGAAAAACTATAGGGTAGTATAAAAAGCCAGCACACATCCTGTGGGGGCCTATAACCCTTCTCAGGCTCTGTGTTTCCTGTCACAGCTCTGCCCTCTCTAGGTGCCTGAATTAGGTTTATAATTCCTCTCACTCTTCTCGTTTACAAGCACTAATTTTTGTGTCCTTGCCAATGTACTAGCACATGTCTGTGACCTGTACACAGACAGTGTAACTCTTGCTCCTGATGAGCAATGCCTTCTAAGCCCATAGTGTGACTTGTGCTACACTGTTCAATCTGATTATTGCACAGAAGATTGAAGGGACCTTTCTTCGTTTGCTGTTAGCTGCCTCTTGTGCCTGTGGGAATCCCATCGAGTGTATGTGTAGAGTTCTGCAGAGCTGAGTTGCAGAGCTGCTTGCCTGGGCTGGCACACTGGCATCTGCCTCTTGCTGTGCCTACTCTGTATGCATGTCCCCTTCCCACTTTGTACCCAGGCACTGGTGAGGACAGGCAGGCAGGCACATGGCTAGCAGCTCCTGGGTTCACAGGGTAATGCTTTCCTGCTGTGCCAGTGTGGTAGACCTGCAGGATGCCCCTGCAATCTCCTGCACCTTTAAAACTGTGCAGTGTGGCTCATGTTCCTTGGTCACCTCATTGTTTACCTCTTCTCACTCCTTGGGCAAGCTCTGTGTTCTGACCTTAAAGCCAGGCAAGGACCAGGTACCTTGGCCAGACAGCGTGTAAAGTCAGATATGGCAGCACATTAAACAACTCCAATGGGATGAGAGAGGGACTGGGGGGCTTCCCAGACACAAGCTGTAACAGGACACCTTGCCTTTCTGCAGGATTTCCCTGCACAGCCCTCTGCTTTAGAGCGCCTGCTCTTTCAGGTGTGTATGGCCTCTCTCTGTCCTCTGGGCCAGTCTGTCACGTCCACTGTGCCAGTCTCATGGGCTCATCTTGTGACACTGCTCTACAGTCAGCTCCAGTCTGTCCCATGGTGCTTCCTGTTGCAGTGTGTTGTGCCTGTGTTCAATTTCATCCAAATGCCTGTGGTCCTCTATGTCTGCAGGGACCTTCCAAAGCAGGAGCAATGCTCCAAAGAGAGATGCAGAGGCCATAAGTTACATCTTTATCCTCTCTTTCACTATACAGGAGGGAGATGGAGCCAAGCCAAAGACACTGTCATTCCAGAAACTGTCACCCAAGTGGTGCTTCCTAGACTGTGAGTACCGCTCTCCCCTAGGAGTGTTGACTGAGTGTGATGATGTGCTAGCAAGGTCCTTTGGTCTGCCAGGTCAGTGGAGGTAGGGGATGGAGAGCCATGTGGCTGCAAAGATCCAAGGGTTATGATGCATTAGAAACCACAGAAAAACCTGAGAATTAGGGCATTGTAGTTACGGCTCCTATGCCCAAAAAAGTGGGGGAATCAGTACCCCAGCTGAAGTGCATCGACACCAGTGCACCAGGGCTACAAACAGGAGGAGCCAGAAGATGTGCCAAAGCAAGAAAACCATGACTCAGTTGCCATCACAGAGACATAGTGGGACAGGTCACACAGCTGGGGTGCTGCAATGGATGGCTATAAACTCTTCAGAGGGGACAGGCAAGGAAGGAGAGCAAGATGATCTCTTTTTCTATGTCAAGGTGACCTGCTCAGTGGATGAATGAAGAGCTGTGGATGTTGTCCACCTGAACTTCAGTAAAATGTTTGACATGGTTTCCCACAACATCCTCCTGGGGAAACTGCCTGTTCATGGCTCAGATGAGTGCACTATTCCCTGGATACAAAACCAGCCGGATGGCCAGGCCCAGAGAGTGGTGGTGCCTGGAGTTACATCCAGCTGGTGGCCAGTCACCAGTGGTGATCCCCAGGGCTCAGTGTCGGGCTTGGTTCTGTTTATCATCTTTATCAATCTGGACTAGGAGATCAAGCACACTCTCAGTCACTTGCAGACAAGTTGGGTGGGAGTGTTGATCTGCTGGAGGGCAGGAAGGCACTGCAGAGGGATCTGGACAGGCTGGTTCATGGGCCAAGGCCAGTTGCACGAGGTTCAACAAAGTGAATGTCTTGTCCTTGGGTCACAACCACCCTACCTGCAGTGCTGCAGGCTGGAGGAAGCGGGGCTGGAAAGTTGCCCAGCAGAAAAGGACCTGGGGGTGCTGGTTGGCAGCAGCTGAACTTGATCCAGTGTGTGTCTGTCAGGATCCAATTACTAAGGTTCTTAGGAATGCCCCTGCCCGAATTAAGGTGCAGATGAGACCGTATGCCAGTGACAATAGTATGGGTTTTGTTTAGTAATAAATATGAGAGAAAGAAATAGAAAATAGGTGGCGGGGGACAGAAAGAGAGTAACAGGGACAGAACAAGGAAAGTATCACCACTCCATGGAACCTGGTGATGCTCCATTGATCCTCTCCAGGCAGTCTTCTTGGTGGTGGAAAGCACCCCGAAAAGCATAGAATCTGATGGGTTAACATATGCTCAGGCCAGGTAGGAAAATCCAAGCACTTCTCTGGTGGGGAGGGGGGGAAGTTTTCCATTGTCTCTGCCACATTCGTTGCATCACATGCAGTTCTGTGGTGCAAGGCCTCAGGAATGACTATGGGAGCACTTTGGGGCATGCTTGGGGGTTCCATAGCCAGTTTGTGTAAGGGAGGATGGGTTCACTGCCCCTGAGCAGAGGTTACAACACACCCAAACTTCTTCCCTCCATCTTGGTTGAGGGGGAAATAAGTGCAAACATGCTCCCAGCAAATGGGTCTGTGGACTACAGCCTCCCCCACCCTGAAGCAAGCCAAAGATGATTCTTAGCAGGACTACTGGGTTTGGCTCACATTCTTTTCCTTGTTTACTTGTTTGTTTCAGGTGATTGAAGAATGGGTTTTCCTTTTTAATCTCTGCAGTCTGACTTTCAGTCCGATGTCCCAGTCAGGTATCTTCAGAGAGGCTCCTTTGGTTGTAGCTTCTTTACACAGTTTTTGTTATAATGAGCAAAATTTTGTATCAGTGTTTGAGGCATGAACACTTTCAGTGTCCAGGCGGCCAAGAAGGCTAATGGCATCCTGGCCTGGATAAAGAAAAGTGTAGCCAGTGGGACCAGGGCAGTGATTGGCTCCCTGTACTCAGCCCTGCTGAGGCCACACCAGGAATCCTGCATCCAGTTCTGGGCCTCTCACTGCAAGAAAAACATTGAGGTGCTGGAGCATGTCCAGAGAAGGGCAATGGAGCTTGGGGAGGCTCTGAAGCACAAATCTTAGGAGGTATAGCTGAGGGAGCTGGGTTTGGTTAGCCTGGAGAAACAGAGGCTGAAGGGAGACCTTATCTCTGTCTACAACTACTTGGAAGGAGGTTGTGTCAAATTATGTTGGTCTCTTCTCCAAAATAACAAGCCAGAGGATGAAGGGATATGAATGACTTCAAGTTGCATCAGGAAGGATTTTTTTCCCAGTGAAAGGGTGATCAAGCATTGGAACAGGCTGTCCAGGAAAGTGGATGAGTCCCCATTCCTGAAGATACTTAAAAGATGTGTAGATATGGCACTTAGGGACGTGGTTTCATGGTGGCAGCATTGGTTTAATGGTTGGACTCGATGATCTTAAGGGTCTTTTCCAACCTAAGCAATTCAATCATTCTGTGATTCTTTGAATTTGGGAGGTGAGAGAACAGACATTCAGTGACAAGCCACGGGGAACCACTGAGGCTTGGGACTCACGGATGTTTGGGTCTTTGGGGCTGAGCACCACAGTGCTTTCCGCCAGGCTGCGTGTCTGGCTGCTGACCCGGAGAGGAGGAAGGGGAATCTCTGGTTCTCTTGCCCCGGGAGCTGAAGGCAGCTTGGTGGCATGTGTTTGTCACTGCGGGACTGCTGGGGATGCTCTCCTGTGTTGCGCAGGCAGGGGGCCCCCCTGCTCCAGCATGCTGGGAGCCGAGCTCACCGTGAGCATCGCAGTGGTACGGGAGAGCAGCCTCCCTGCTGGGCTCCGACTGCTGCCTATTCCCTGCCTGAAAGTGGCTTTCTCTTCTTCCTTTTCCTTCTCTGAGCAAGAAGCTCCCTCTGTACCTGGAAGCTGGCTGAGTGAAGTGCCCGTTGGTAGGATTTCATCTCTCTGACATCCCAGCAAGCAGAGTGAGTGTAGACCACAGCAGAACACAGCCATGGGTTGCAAAGTGAGCCTGGGAAGCCTTGTGCTAACAGAGGATGCAACTTCTCCCTTCAAGGTTCCGGCCCTGCGCATGGTGTTGCCGCTCCCAGGTGTCACTACTGGGACTGCTGTACCAGAGCCACTTTCCCTTCTCCTGCCAATCTCCCAGCAGCAGGTTCTGGGCTCAGAAATATGTGTCAGGAAAAAGACTCGTTCAGCACAACACAGGTTCATTCAAATGGCTGAATTATAGGCCTTGAACAGTAGCTCCTTGGATGCAAAAATACAGGATAAACATGGCTCTTTCATTCCTCTCACCTGCTCTGGCACATCCCCACTGTTTGCAGAGAGACTTCCTTGGGTCTGCAAGGATCCCACTGCAGCAACCTCTCCTGGACTGGCACCAATAGCCTGTCATGATGTTGGGGAAATGCTGCCCTGCATGGGAAACCTGCAAGGTTGCACTGTGCACTTCCCTGCCCTGGTCTCCCTTGGTGATGCCCTAAGTCCATAACCCCTCCCTGCTCCCCTAGGGATGGTGGCTGTGTGTGTCTGGCTCCACCATAGCCACTTGCTCTGTTGGAGCTCCTCTCTCTCTGTGGTGATCTCTTCACTCAGACAGGTTGGAGGCTGATTTGAAGCTCTCCTGTCATCCTAGGAGACAGGGACCTGGATCTACAGCTGGTGGTGGCATGCTCTGTTGTGCCTGGCAATCATGTGCTTTGAGTGGCCTCATGGAGGTGGCTGGATAGCTCACTGGCACTCCTGGTGGGAAGAGGCCATCTCCCTTGTCTCACACCAAGGATCAGCCTGTCTCATTCTGTTCCTGTCTTACAGCAACCACGGCCGATCGGTTCTACAGGATAGACCGCGCACAGGTGAGTGCAGCCTCATCCTGCACAGTCATCCATCCCCCTGGGAGGGTGCTTGTTGTCCCACCTGCATGCAGACCAACAGACAGGCATAGCCTTGGAGCCACACAGGCCTTATTTCACTGCCCTGCCCTTTGGCATCCCCCAAAGGGATGGCATGACGAGCCTGGCCCAGGACCAGGTTCAGCACCTCCGGGTTTCTGGAGAAAAGGGAGGAAGCCTGGGTGGTAGCACAGAGCCTTGGGCTGAAAGCTGCCTGCAGGGCCCTCCAGTGCAGCAGGCAAGGAATAGCAAACATAGCAAGACTGGCCAGGGAACCCACCAGCTGGGGTCATCTTCACCAGTATTAGATACTTTCCCTAATGAGCTGGGGAGGAGGACATGGAGATAAGGCTTACAAGGTTGCTAAGGTGGCAGGTGGTAGGAAGCCTAAAAAAAAACAAGGAGATGCAAAGGCTCCCAGGCACAAGACTGTTCAAGCCACTATTACTCTGCTGAACAAATGGGTGAGCCACAAACCCATCCACTGAAATATGAGGGGATGGAGTTTTTCAGAAGTAGGTCTTGCTTCTGAGGAAGCATGAGCTGACTTGTGTCTTTCAGGAACACCTCAACTATGTGACAGAGATCTCTCAGGATGAGCTCTATGTGCTGGATCCAGAGCTAGTGGTCACTCAGTCTGTGAGCACTTCTCCTGCCATGCCTGACCTCGTGGACTCATCTGCCACACCTCCTGGGCACCATTTTGCATTCCCCTC
Organism: Cyanistes caeruleus; assembly: GCF_971803275.1. NCBI lineage: Eukaryota > Metazoa > Chordata > Aves > Passeriformes > Paridae > Cyanistes > Cyanistes caeruleus. The sequence continues at coordinate 30,363,178 of NC_141706.1, read as the reverse complement.
TTTCTCCTCTCCTCCCTCCTCTCCTGCCCTCAGGTGAGTCTAGAATGGGAGTTCTGGGCCTCATGAAGAATGAATGGGCAGTGATGGGAGACCTAGGGTGGGCTTCACAGCATTGATCACTGGGCTAGTTTACAGGGGAGCTCCCTGGAAGAAAGCAGGAATGCAGTGTTGAGTAAGACCAAGGGATGAGATGTCATCCTGTTTTCCTTGTTCCTCTGCCAGCACTGCCCTAAGCAGTGGGGCATCACCATGGTTGTGACCCCAGGCTCAACCATAGGGTCAAGCTCCAGCACCTGGCCCGTGAGGCAAAAGACATGCATGTCTTTCAGCCAAACTAAGGCCAGTGTTGGGTATGGATGAGCAACGGTGCCAGGAGCAGCAGTAGAAATGGGAGCGGGGATGGAAGAACTCAGATCAGGGAAGAAGGAGTGCCACAGGGAGGTTTCTCCATCCCTCTAGTGGTGGCATACCTATTAGGGCCATCTGCTGCCAGGACTGGCAGGGTTAGTTACACTTTCACTTCTTCCCTTCCAGCGCTGAGCCTGAGCATTGCCTCCCACATAAAGGTGAGCAGAGTCCTACCCCTGGTCATACCCCCTCTCAGGTTGCACTCTCCTGTTTTCCTGCCATGGGTTTTTTTGGCCTATTCTTTCCCTGGTGAGCAGGGAGGAGCCCTGTTGTTCCATGTGTCCTGGAGCATGGAGCCCTGCGGGCGGGTGACCCAGAGGTGAGCACGAGAGACCTGACAGTGATTTGTGGAGTGGCCAGCCAGGCGCCTTCCCGGCTCCACCATGCGGGAAATGATATGGCAAGGGGTTAATCCCCCACCTGCACAGCTGAGCGCTGTGGAGTGGGTTGGGAGGCTGTCTCTGCCTCTCCCTGGGGAGGTGGGAAAACTAGATCAGGGGCCTCACCAAGCTGAACAAATGGAAGGAGTTTCCTGAAGCTTGACCGGAGCCTGGAGGTGTGAGTGAGTCATTGGTGAGAGGTGTCTTGGCTGCTGGCTGATGCCCAGGAGACTTGCTTCCCACTTTCATCACAAATTATCCTGCCCAAGGGCAGAGACTACTCCCCCTGCACATGCATCTTGCTGGGGTTGAGGTCTGGCTGCACCCCTAGCGACATGGTCTCTCCTTCCCCTGGCTTGTTCCTTGCATTCCTGAAGGTGGAAGAGCCGTGTAAATGCAGTCTGACCAAGGGTTTAATCCCTGGAGAAGCTTGTGCTCCTGCTCCACACCTCTGGTGCCCAACTCTTGTCTTCAGGATTGGATAAGCAGTGTTACAGATTGATTTTTCTGACCCTGACGCACCTCTTTTTGCAGATGACCTGCTGATAGAAGCTGCCAAGAGCGGCAACTTCAGCAAGGTAGGTGCTCCAGCCAGCCTGCTGCAATGAGCAGCCAATGCTGGCTCCTGGGTTGGTGTGCCCCTTGGGCTAAGGAAATCCCTGCCAGCCATGACCCCCAGTTTCCCTGGAGCAGCACCTGTCAAGGGCCTTCCTTCAGGAATGGTGATTGGAAACCAGGCAGGTTTCTGGCAAGGAGCCCTGGTTTGTCTCCTGGGGGACACAAAGGGAAGGGAGAAGAAGGGAGGGGACTTGATAGCATGGCAGAACTGGACAAAGCTCCTCACCAGCCCCAAGTATCCACATAACCTGTCAGGCACTCCAGGCACACAATACTGGGGCTTGGAGCTGGGAAATGCAACTCATCCTGAGCAATCTGACAATCCTGTAGTTTCAAGAGCTGCACCGAGCTGGAAGAGACCTGATGGTGCGAGACTCCTCAGGCCAGACTGTCCTCCACCATGCTGTCAAATCAGGAAGCAAGGACATCGTCAAATACATCATAGAGAATGGTGAGCTGGAGCCCGAGTGCCACTCTTAGCAAAGGAGCCTGGCAGCCAAAAAAAATCAACCCTCTGCTCAGAGGGAGCACTCCTGGGCTTAGATCCCTTCCCTCTGGGTTTGCTACATCATCCTTCTGTTGTTTGGGCTTTTTCTGGCATCTCTCTGCCAGTACTGGGGTATCCTCATGGCTATTGCTCTATCCTGGCAGGGATCAGCATGTCTATGGGAAACATTTTCAGTGTCTTGCTTCTGCCTTCAGGGCAGCTGACCTGTTGTTTTTGGCAGTTCCCACTGAAATACAGACAGCTTTATTTTTATTTAGATATTGCTCTGTAGTGAGTCCCCAACCAATTCTTCTTTCTGGAGATCAGCTGGGTTCAGATGCCATTGCTGACCTCAGTTCTTTGGAGCTGGGACTTCTGTAGGCAGCATGAAAATAGCAGCCCCTATGGAATGATGCATGCTATGACCAGGGAGTAGGCAGGTCTGTCTGTGCCCCACAGCCAGGTCTCATTCACCTGCACTCTTTCTTTCCACAGCTCCTTCAGAAATCCTTGATGCCACAGAGGAGGAGAAGTAAGTCGCTGCCTGAGTTGCATTACCTGTTGGCCAGACCCTCTGCGAAGTGACCAGTCATAGGGGCACTTCAGCTGCCCTTGCTCTAATTTCTAGCCATGATTTCTAGCCATGTCCATTTTGGACAGACTGCCCCTGAGTAGCACCCCCTCCTCTGCCAGGGCTGCCTGGACACAACTCACCATCAGCTCCTGCTGCTGCTGAATTTCTGTCCCTTGCTGCCACCCACATGTGCTGAGTGTCCCTGGTCAGGGGGACATCTCTTATCTCTCGCTTTCTCCTCCTCAGTGGTGAAACCAGCTTGCACCAGGCTGCAGCCTTACGCCAGCGCACTATCTGCCACTACATCGTGGAGGCCGGGGCCTCGCTCATGAAGACAGACTTGCAGGTGACAACAGGAATGGTGGCAGTGGGGCTTTCTGGGTGACCAGAGGGCTGGCAAGGAGCAGAGCCAGCAGGAGAGCAGAACAGGGCTTCTTTGGGTGAGGTGCTTGCCAGTGAGAGGGGAGCTGACATGGAGCACCCATGTTTGCCCAGTAGAACCCAGCTACAGAGGGGTTAAATCCGTCTTCTCTTGGCGCTTCTCTCCCGGTTGTTTTATTAAATTAGAAGCAAGAGGCTGGAATGTCTCATCCCTGTCTCCCCGTTCCCACCCTCAGGGGTCAGAGCAAGGACATTCCCCCTGAAATCTCCCTCCCAGCTGCAGGACTCCCCCCGCTCTCCCCCACCAGCAGTCACAGTGGGGGATCTGGGAGCTCCTCTTGGCGGGTGAAGCCGGCCTGTGGGGAGCAGGAGCAAGCAGTGGCAGCACTTTCCCTCACATGCTGACTTAATTGAGCTGTGCCTTAGTGTCAGGGAATTGTGCCAGCCCTGGAAGAAGAGTTGCAAAAGAAGAGGTCTTGGGGCCATATTTTGGTACAGGAGGTTCCTGGGGCTGGCATATGGCGGAGGGGATGTGGTCAGACCTCTCTGGTGGAGGTTTTTAGTGATGGGCTGGAGCAGAGGTGATGTAGCAGAACAAGCCAAGAAAGTGCAGTCTGTGGGTCTGGGACACCATTTAGGAGCCCAGTTAAGGGGTGCTGGTGGAGCTTGGGGTTCAATTTAGACAATGCACATCCCTGTTTGCCAGTTGTCAGGAGAATGTAGTACAGATAATCTCTGGCTCCCCATCTTTCCTCCTTGGTCCTATCTGAAGCTTAGGCCTTGCACAGTGCCCAGAGTGGGGCTGGCCTGAATGGAGACTCAGCCAGCAGAGGCAAGAGGAGAGGGCAGTTCGGAGGACATGGCCCCTCTCTGTCCCTAGCCCCCTCATTTGCCTGATGGAGAGGAACAGCCCCCAGACTGCCAGCACAAAAGGGAGCCTTGCTCAGGCATGCCCCTGCCCCAGGGAATGGGTTTGCACGTGCCTGTGCAAAGGCATGTCAGGTTTGTGGCTGCCTGGGGACCCCGCTGTGCTGCTGCACTGACCTCTCATGGGCTCCGGGTCACAGCCTGCCTGCACAGGCAGGATCCACCTCATTAGGAACCGCAGCAGCAGACTGTAGCAAGGGTTTGGAGCAGGCTGATCCCTCTCCCTGCAGTGGTGAGGGAGGCTGAGCCTTATCAGTTGGAGTGCCTCAGCCCAGCCGGGCAGGGAGGCCCTGGCAGCTCCGGTTTCAGGCTGCAGGCAGGCAGTGATGCAGAGGGGCTTCTGCAGGGGAGCAGGGAAAGAAGCTAAATTCCTTCTCTGTTAAATGAGTGATTGCATTCAGGGGATGTGGGGAGGAGGCCATCAAGGAGAGCCAGCACCAAAGCACAGAGTGGTCTCCGTCCCCTGATGATGTGGCTGCTGGGGGGTGTGTGCAGGATCACAGAGCATGCCCAGTCTTGGGGTGCACATCCCAAGATTTCGTGGTGCGTGATACCTCTCTGCAGCCACACACACTGATGGGCTTTTGTGCACAGCCACATCCAGGCCCAGCGGAGGGCTCTGCATGTCTGACCATTGTTCCTGATGGAGAAATATGGCTGTGGGCTGCTCTGGAGGCCACTGCACGCTGCTGCAGCTGCCCATGCCCTGCTGTGCACCAGGGGCTGAGCCAGGCAGGACGGGTACCCTTCCAGGGCTGGTTTTCAATGGCAGCGGCAGAGCGCCAGGTTTCTGTGGCCTTTCTCAGCAGCACAGCAGAGGCTGGGCACATGGAGAGGAGGAGCAAGGAGCAGGGGGAGGGAAGGGGGAGAGAAGACAGAGCTGGGAGCTGTTAACAGATTTGCTTTTTATGGAGTGCGGGAGTTCATTAGTGGACACAATCCAGATGGCTGCAATAAGCTGGTGAAATGTGATCCTCCTCCGGGAGCAGGAGCGCTAGCCAGGCTGTGAGAGGGAAGGGGGGTTGGTATTCTTGGGCATTCCCCAGACATACCCCTCATTCCTCACCCTTTCCCGCCTGCCTCCCCAGCTCAGGGGAAGAGCAGTTCATGGGGACCAGCCTTTGTTTCTTCTTGGGTGACTTGTGATGCCCAGGATCAGTCATGTCCTAGCCCATGCTTGGAGCTGATGGCTCTTCAGGGGACAGCTTCCAGGCCTTCAGTAGTCAGGCTCCTCAGGAGCACACTTTGATCCTGTGGTGAGCACATGGGCATTTGGCTGCTGCCTGACTTGGGGTTTGGCTGTAGGATCTGCTGGACCCAGCCACATGGGGGAATGGGGACGCCTTTGGGTGCCAAAGCAGCGTTCAGGCAGTGTTTGGCGCTCTTGACTTCTTGCCTCCCCTGTGCAGGGAGACACCCCGAAGCACCGTGCTGAGAAAGCCAATGACCCCGACTTAGCTGCCTACCTCGAGAACCGACAGCACTACCAGATGATCCAGCGGGAGGACCAGGAGACAGCTGTGTAGTGCTTGGCGTGCCTTAGCCCAAGCCAGCTCATGCAGGATGAGAAGAGGACAATGCCAACTGGCAGAGCTGTATCTGGCCCAACCCTACCCAGATGCCAACCTGGTTCCTGGAGATGGATACAGAAGTGCTCTGCCCCAGGCTGGGCTGGGACTCTGTTTGTGAGGACAATGGATATTTCAGACTTGAAGCCTGATTCTCTGTGTGTCCACCCCTTCACCTCTCATTCACCACATTCCCTGCCCTAGGTGGGCTCTATCCCCCAGCCATGTTGGAGCAGGCCAGGCTGAAGCCCCCAGTCACCCTTGTTCGTGGGAGTAATGCCAATGCCCCCTTCCACAGGCTCGTACCTATGATCCTTGTGGGATATCATTGCTTAGCCCCTCTCTCTCTGCTGGCAGTGCCCCTCTTTTAGGTGCTTGGCTAGGTTTGTGTCCTGTTCCTCCTCTCCTGTCTGGCACAGCTGTGGGAGCTGCATGGATAGACTGCAGAGGCTGTGAGCTGCAGACTTTGGCCCAAAGGAAGTGCCACAACTTACTGGCCCTGCCTTCTCCTCCCTCCTGGGGCTGCACCCCATCTGTGTGTTGCCCTACCCAGAGCCTTCTGCAGCAGGAGGGAAGTCACTTGTGCAGCCAGTCTTTCCTCAGAGCATCTGGGCCTGGTGCAGCTGGAAGTAGGGCAAGAGGTGCCCTCCTGATGGGCCTTTAGTGTTCAGCCAGCAGTCTGACTCAGGGCTGGGATGGCATGGAGGAAGGCTACCAATCCCTCCCACCACACTTCTCTCCACGGGGTTGGGTAGAACAGTTTGCACACCAGCTGAGCATCTCTTTGTGAGCCCACTGCAGGATGGTGAAGAGCTGCACTCAACTGGGGCAATGGCAGCAGTGATGCCCATTATATTTCCCAAATACTGACTTGGATTCAGCTGCCCTCCCTGCTTCAGTTTCCCCCTTAATGCTAGACTTTGCACGGGGCTGGTCAGGCAGTGCTGGGGTCAGTGCTGCTCTCAGGGATCCCCTCCTGCCCCCCAAGCTGGCAACATGCATCCTCTTAGTCTGACTCCTGCTATTCCCCAAACTGGGCACAGGGCTTTGCAGGGAAAACTTGAGAGCTCACCCAGATGAGTTAAAACTCACCTGGGTTGACCATGAGCTCATTCTTTCCAGTTTTAGCAGAAAGAGGAATTTGGATTCATAGGAACCACCAGGGCTCCTCGCCCTGAGTTATGCCTGCAGTGGAATAGAATTTTACCAACCGCCTGCCATGGGGCATGAGGCACCACAATCCATCTCCCTTGTTGATCTGTGAGTGCTCGATGCTGAGACATCAAGCCAGGCCTTGAGCAAGGCTTTTGCAGATCTGAGTCCCTGAGACCAGGAGGTGCCCACAGAGAAGGAAAACTGATGGCTCTGAGGCTAGCAGACCTGCTTGGCACTTTTGGATGGGCAGTGGTTGTGAAGGGGGTTGCTGTTTGCAGCTTGGCTCCAGCAGAGGATCCTGCTGCTGTCGTGTGTGGTCTGTGCAGTCCCTCTGCGCTCACACACAGCTGTGCCCACTGGGTAGCGTTGGGAGGCACTGTTTGAATCCCTCCTAGTACCAAGAAAAGGGTATGAGGATACTGTAGGGGACCAGAATACCCTTCAGACTTTTTTCCCAGGGGCATCCTTGAAGGATGGGGGATTCTGTACTGAGGAACAGAGGTGCAGGGCAGTGCAGGGTGCCAGGAGTCAGTGGCAGTACTGGCAAATAATAATGATAGCATACTAATGCATTGACAGCTGGGGCACGCCAGGAGTTCCTGGAGTTCTCATCAGCACTGCTGGCAGGCCACTGACAAGGCACTGTCATCTGAGGTCCACACCACTGCTGCCCCAGACAGGATGCCCAACTTGGCCCAGAGGCATTTAGAGCCTCAGCTTTCCCCTTCCTCCCTTACAGTTTTTGTACAGGTAGTTGAGAGACACACTGTCCCCTTCCCTGCCTGGCCCCTCCATGCACCTGTGAGCAGAGTTGCTGTGCAATTCCAAGCCTGCTTATATTTTGGTGGAGAAGGAGGGGGTGTTGATCGCCATGCCCCCTTAGGGCAGGGGTTCTGTGCAATACCTGGGTCTGTGTTTCTTAGACGCCGTTGTAGGACTGTATTTTTGTAACTATGTGAGGGTGTTGGCTCCAGCCGGCCCAGGGCCTGGCATGAGCCTGTGTTCCCATTGCTTTTCAACTTTGACTGTTTGGATGTTGTTGTTTCTTGCCATTGAAATAAAGAGATTGATGTTTTAGTTCCTGTCTCCTGCTGCATCTGCAAGATTGCAGCAGGCACTGCACAACAGATGTCCTGCATGGCACAAACAAGATTGGATCCCAAGGCCTCTGCCTTTGCCCAAACTTGGGGTACTTTTGGGAGTTCTCTCCTGGCCTACACCCTTGTTCACTTCCCAGCACAGCATCCTTCTGGGACTGTTGCTAGATACAGGGTCTTTGTCCTGAGGGACCTTCTCTATTCTGTGTCATACATCAATGCTCATGTAATCTGGGAAAGGGAGAAAGTGTACTGCCTTCTCAAGTGATCCAAAAGGCCTTGGAAATGAGTCAGCAGCCTGCTGTTCTTCCTTGAGGCAAAGGAGGTAGCCCCATTGGCTGCCACAGCTGTCAGTGGATACTACAGCAGCATCCAGCCTCCGGTTTCAAAATGTTTGTTGGCCTTTTTTTGTGGTGAGCTGCCCCCAGCCATGCTGCTCTGTGGGAGATGAGCCTGCCAGGGGCTCTTCCTATTCATTTCCACTCCAGCAGGGAGTCTTGGGCTTCTGCCTCCAGTGCTGAGCACTAAGGGCAAAGATTATCTCCGCCACTCTGGTGGAAGGACCGCTCTCCAATTACAAAAGCAGAGGATTAGGGACACTTCTGCTTCCAGCCTCTGACTCATAAGGATGACTGTGGCCAACACATTTCTCTGCTGTGGAGTTTCCTTTGAAAAAGGAGGTAACTGCAGTGGCCGATGGCATGCTGGTGATGGAGCCAGTGGGTGATGAGGAGCTACACTCATACCTTAAACTCAGATTTCTAGAGGGAGTTTGGCAGCCTGCCTGGTGCTCCTGCCAGCCCCTCTCTGCCTGGAGAAGCAGCCTCCCCTGTCGGCATTGTCCCTTCCACCTCCACTATGCCTCTCTTTCATGGTCTTCAAACTTCAGCTAATGCCCAGAGCTAACAGTGAGGATCTGTAGCAGGTGTAAGGCACACCGAATTGTCCTGGCCTCCCCAAGGACCAGGTGTACGTGTAACTGGGAGGAGGGGGCCCACTCTGCTTCAGTGCCCAGACCCCGGCATGCTGGCGCTTGGCCCGCATCTCAGCAGGGAGGCCGTCAGTAACCATGGCAATTGGAGTCTTCCAGCCGCCCCAGAGTCAAATATACAGTGGGGAAGAAAAACAGTCCCACTATGTGATCACTCTGATGAGGAGTGTTGGGAAAGGGGCAGTATACCTTTGGGGCAGAGTCCTGCCCTTCTGCCCAAAGGATGTCAGCATACTGTCTTTGTCCTTTTCAGTCAGGTGCTGGAGGTTAAGAGGTCTGTCTGCCCTCCTGTGGGATCAAAGCACACCTGGAGGTGTAGGCACCAAGTGCATGGGTGCAGGCTGGAGAAAGCCATGCAAGCCCAGCCTCAGCTAAGCAGAGCTGGGGTGGTAGCAGTTGGCCCTGATAATGATTACCTGCCACACACCTCAAAAAGAAAAAGGTCATTCCTCTCCCATGCATGGTTGTGTCTCTGTACTGGCTCTGCTGCAACATCCACTACCAGTTCCCCAAGGATCAGGCTTTGACCAGAGATGGAAAATGCAGAGCTGGCTTGCCATGAATTAGCTTGTGACATTTTTGGAGGTAAAAAACTCAAGCTAACTAATTGCAGGGAAATGCACCTGGGTTGGTCACACTCCCTCTTTTTTCCTCCTTTCCTCAGTATGAGGCCCCTTTCTGCAGTCACAGCCTTCTGCTGCTTGTTTGAGCTGAGGAAGGAGCCATTTCCCCCATGTCCCTCAAAAAGAGGCCAAAGGGACCAGGCACAGCCACTGCTGAGCGTGATGTGCACCAATGCATCTCTGCTCTCTTGCACAGCTAGTATTTGTCTCCTGGTTCCCTGGAAGGAGTGAAAATTTGCACCGGGCTTCACCGTACCTTAGGCTGCTGTGCCCTGGGGACTCCAGTGAGATCTTCAGCTCCTGACCAGAAACAGCTGAAGAGAAGCAGTAGTGCTCACTCCACACCTAGTTCTTTAACAGTTCTATAGGCCCTGGTCTGCTCATCACAGTCCCGTGATTCAGTCATGCAAACCTGATGTACACCTAGGTCCTTCTTTTTTACATTGAAGTTTGTCTCAGCAGCTTTCTTCAGCTTGAGTTTAAAGGCCCAGCAATGGGTAGAGGCTATTTGGCTTTGTTACCTGCCCGGCTATCAGGATCCATTTCTGCATCCTGGGCTCAAATGTACAGCCTGACATCTCCAGATGCCTCACCAGACAGAACAGTGCCTGTTGCTGTGTGTGCAGCAGAAAGGGGAGATGACACGTTCCCACATTTACCAGCTCTCCTCAAAACCTTTACAGATGTTTAGGAAACTGCTGGCAGAGTTACAATTAAATGTGGCAATCTTTTGGAAAGTGATTCCTGGTTTTGAAGCAGCTCATAAAAAACAGCCCTGCCCCTGCCCTGCAATCCTACCTGTGGCAACCCTGCTGTCAGCAGACTTCTTCCAGGATAAATGGTGGAGAAATGGCTCCATTCCCCACCACAACCCCATTTTTCTGGCATGACACTGCTAACTCCAAAAGGGAATTGGCTTGGCTGCTGCCTTGCTCACCTCCCAGGAAAAGGTGGTGGATGGGGGAAAAGGAGCAGTCACATCTGCAAGGTCCTTTTCATGCCCCAGCGGCAGTTGGATACTCGCAGTTGGTCCAAGGAGAACGGCTGCAGCATGGCTGAGCTGGGAACAGGCAGGCAGGTCACAAGGGATGGAACCGGGCGGACACTTGGGGCAGCATGTAAGTGATGTGCTACTCTGGGTGCTGAGAGTACCCCTTTGCTGCCAGCTCCCCACGAGAAGCAGAGCAGGCCGAGAAGGGTGAAAAGGGCAGAGACCGTGAGAGGTCGGTCCATTGATGCCAGTGGCCTTGATGGAGAAGGAGGCATCCGCGGAGCTGGTGGAGACACAGGGTGGTTCCCTTTCCTCGGCCCGGGGGTGTCCCCGGGGCCAGCTGCCAGCGGAACTCAGAGCAGCAGCGCCCAGGGGAGACCTGCCCGGCTGTTCAGCTGTGCACCCCTCGGCCTCTCGGTGCTGATGGAGTGCCTGCTCAGCTGAACCCGTACCGCGGGTGCGGGCTGGAGAGCACAGCAGGAAGCTGAGAGGGGACGAGGGACAGGGGCCGTGCCCCCCGGGACCTGACGCCCCCCGGGCCCAGCTCACCCCCGGCCGAGGGGCCCGCGCTGCCCCCGCCCCGCCGGCCGAGGGGCCAGCCTGCCCCCGGGCCGCCCCCCCGCCGCCCTGCCTTTGTGCCTGCCGGGGGGCAGAGGAGGAGCTTGAGAAAAGTTTTGGGCTAAAAACCCACCTTTTTGCTGCCAGCCGAGCCCGACGTCAGGGGCCGCTGTGCGCCGCTCGGGGCTCCGCACGCGGCCGCCACACAAAGGCAGCAGCTCCGCTCCGCTCCGCAGGTGAGTGCGGCCCCCCGCCCACAGCTCCCGGGGTCGGGCCCCCAGCCCCGGGCCCCCAGCCCCGGGCCCCGTGCACGGCGGCACCGCCCGCCCGACGCCACGGCCATGGGCGCCCCGGGCCAGGCCAGCGGCGACCGCCCGCATCTCCCCGGGGAGGCGGCACTCATCCAAGCTGAGAGCTCCCCGGAGCGGGAAGGAGCTTTGCCGGGGTGGGGGATAGGCTCTGGCCGGGAAGGAGCTGCAGAAAAGGGCGACTAGGGCCGGAGGACCGGGGGCGGTGACCCCCCGGTGCGGGATCGCCTGTGAGGAGCCGGGAGATGCAGACGGATGGAGTTTGGGAGGGAGTCAGGGCTCCCGGAGAGCAGACGGGTTGAGGTAGTGGCCCGGTATCCTACCCCTGTCCCTCTGGGGAAGCACCCCGCACTGGTTCAGGGAGAGCTCGGCTGGTGGAGATCCTCCGATCGGAGCCCGGGGAGCGGCCCCGGAGCGGGGCTCGACCAGCGCCCGCCTCCCCGGAGGGAGAGGGAAAGAGGCTCTGCGGGGCTGAGGGCACAGCATGTACCCCGAGGAGGGAGCGGAGGACAGAGGTGTGGAAGGGCTGCCTGCTCCACCCTCTCTGCCCCCAGTGCAGGGCCAGAACCCTTTTCCCTTGGAGCACTTTCTCCTCTCTGCGAGGGGAAGGTGAGACCGCCTGCTGGAAAGCCCCACAGCCCCCCGGCTCTGCTTCCCTCAGCACCTCTAGGAAAGCCTCCTGGCCGTGCTGACGCCTTGGCTCACGGGCTCTTGCTCGGTCCCCTTTTCCTGGCAGCAGGGAACTTGTTGCTGTCGCTTGGCACTCCAGGCCACGGGCTTCCCGAGCGCTGGGCTGGCTCCTCCAGAGCCGGGCTGCCTGCCCGGAGCCTGGGAAGCAGCTCAGCCCGCAGAGGGAGGACAGCAGTCCTGCGCCCACCACCGCCAGAGCCAGCTGCAATTCGAGCCGAGCAAAGGCGAGCCGAGAGGTCCCACTGCTGGAAAAGGGGCTGTGCGGGGGTGCCAGCTCCGTTCCCAGGAGCACTCGGGGACACCACTGAGGGATCAGGAGCTGGGGAGGATGTGTGGCCCACAATAGAAGTCAGGGCCAGAATGATGTCTGGAGAGAGGTCCAAGCTTTCCCTTTGCAATAAGTGGGTATTTGAGCTCTGCTTCAGCTTCACCAGGCGATTTTATTTTTCTTTTTAGAGCTGATCATAGATCATAGAAACCCAGGGCAGCTAGAGGAGAGGGGAAGGGAGAACAGGGACTGATGTTATACGAGAGCCAGACAGCATCTGAGGAGGAGAGAAACCGGGGCCCCACAGGGACACAGGAGGAGTAGGGCTGTGTGAGCATGCCTGAAGGTGCTGTCAGCCCAGCCAGGAACAGCCCTTGTTTGCCTGACTGTTTGGAAAACCGATTGGGAAACTGCGCTCTCTTTTCCTTAAGAATGCTTTAGGATGAGCCGTGACTGAAGGTCCTTGCAGACCTTTGTCTGGGGAATGCAATGTGCTGGGTCGAGCCTGGGAGCAAATTCAGGGGTCCCTGGAGCTGGAGCTGAGGGTCATCCCCTCAGAGGGCATCCTTCCAGCATCCCTGTGTACACATGGGCAGGCCCCCACTGCACCACAGAGGAAGTCTGTGCCTGGAGGTGAGGCAGGAGTGAGCACATCAGCTGGGGCTGTCTGCCCTGGGGGCTTGAAAACAATGTCAGAAGGGTCTGAGCAGAAGGTGCTGGGCTAGGAGGTAGGTGCAAGGAGCACAGAGAAATGCTCTGCAGCAAAGGATGGGAGTTTACAGAACACCTGAAACCAGGGAGATGCTGTGAATAATGTGGATGTCAGAGGTGCTACACCATAAGAGCTGCTGCAGAAAGTGGGACAGCCACGTCTGTAAGTCAACTCAGCTCCAGCCTTGTCATCTGTAACCATCCCATCTGGGCTGAGCCCTCGTCCCCTTTGAGGGCAGATGGGTGGGAACAGCAGAGCTGTGCTCGGCAGGATGGCTCCCAGCCGGGCTGGGTGAGGGGGAAGGCAGATCTCACCCCGACTGTGCCCTCAGCCAGCCATTCTGTGTAATTCCCTGTGACAGTTCAATGCAGAGCAAAGCTGGCAGCTTGGTGGCGGATGCATGAAAGGTGAGTGCACTGGAGCCTGAATAATGTGGGATGCTGCTCTCTCTGGCACGCTGCCCAGGGAGCCCAGGGCGGGGAGCAAATGCTGACCCCGGGCTCTTCCCTGTGCTGATGTCCCCTGGGGCCTGCGGTTCATCCTGTCCTCTACAGCCCAATTCTGCAAAGCCCATCACAGAGCCGGGGCAGGTGCTGTGTGTTTTATGGATGGCTGCTGCCACACAGATATGGGTGGCATCTTAAAGGGCTTTGGGGGAGCAGGAAAGGGGTCTCCAGATTTGAAACACTGGCTCTGTATGCCTGCACTCCTGTTCCCACTGAAAGCAGGATCTGGGACTCCAGTGTTGGCAGCCACATCCCACAGAGTCTCATGGTGGCAGCCAGAGGGGAGCTGTCACATGGTCCAAGGCTACTGGGGCAGGGGGAAGGGCATGATCCCCAGAGCCCAACCTTAATGTGTGTGCACCCTTGTCCCCAACCTGCTCCCAGGTGTGTGCACATCTGCTTACCCCCTGCACGCATGGGTGGTGAGAGCAGTGGGCTCAGCACTCCCACTCCATCCCTCCAATGAACTCCCACACTGTGGATGCTCTTTTTTTGGTGTTTAATCCACGGATTTAACTCTCAGACCTCTCATGGAAGCAGATTTGTTTTTCTGGGCTTTTTTCCTTCTCCCTGGCATCCTCTTGAACCCTGGAGTAAGGTACTATGGGAGCTGTGTTCCCTGGCCAAAGGCTCTTCAGTATGGGGCAGCAGCCCGCTGGGTCATGGATAAAGGATCCACAGAGAAATATGGGAGTGAGGACTGGCAACTGGCAGCCAACTGTAGGATCTTCCCCAGATCCTGTGTGGGCTGTGGGGTCCCCATGGAGAGCATTTTGACCACATGCAGGGCAACGGGAGGGCTGCCGGGGTAGGAACAATCTCTCATCCCTGCAGCTCCCTAGTGGGAGGCAGTTGTTGAGGTACACAATTAACCTTCTTGTTGCAATTAGTGAACATATTCCACTGGGTGGCAACAAGCAGGGCACAGTGGGGTACACACACATGTAGGTGAGTGTGTGAAATGTGAGCTGCTGTCTTACTCCCAACACAGGCTGCCCACAGCCCACCGTCCCCTCCTCGACACCACACTGCACCCCAGCCTGCAACCCACCTCACACTCTCCTTCCTCCACAGGCAGGATGCAGGTTCGGGGCCTCCTCCTCCTCCTGGCGCTGATCCTGGTGGCTGCTGCTGCCGAGGCTGGCAAGAACAAGAAAGGTGAGGGGCAGCCTGGGACAGTGGGGCGGGGGGAAGAGTGGGGCACGCTCCCCTGTCCCTGCAGAGAGTGCCCTCTCCACTTTTCTGCACAGAAAAGACAAAGAAGGATGGCTCCAAGTGTGAGGACTGGCGCTGGGGACCTTGTGTTCCAAACAGTAAGGACTGTGGCCTGGGCTACCGCGAGGGAACTTGCAAAGATGAGAGTAAGAAGCTCAAGTGCAAGATCCCCTGCAACTGGAAGAAGAAATTTGGAGGTGGGTACATGGAGATGGGGTGGTTGGGGACCAGCCTGTGCTGGGTGATGGGGGCTAGTGTCCTGCCAGCTCCTGGCTAGTTCTGATGTCTCTCCCCTTTCATCCAGCTGACTGCAAGTACAAGTTTGAGAGCTGGGGAGGCTGCAGTGCTCAGACAGGCCTGAAGACTCGCTCTGGCATCCTGAAGAAAGCCCTGTACAATGCCCAGTGTGAGGAGACTGTCTATGTGACCAAGCCCTGCTCCTCCAAGATCAAGTCAAAGTCCAAAGGTCAGTACCCACCACTCCGGTCCCCAGAAGGGTCCCATTGCAACCTTGGGCAGGGGTTTTTCAGAGGTACCTTGGCCTGTTGGGGTTGGCTTTGCTGGTGGTGTGGGGGATTTTGTAGGATGCTCTTTCCTTTGCACTGTGAAGTCCAGCTGCTGGCTGGGGGAGATGCAGGTGCTACTAGGAAAAACACTAGTGCCCCCCACAAACCACTGCCATCTTTGGTGGGATGGGGATTCCCTGCTCTCTTCACACCAGAACTGGTGCAAAATGTGGTTTGGCATGGCAGGAAGCTGCCTGCAGGGATGCAGCCACTGCACCGTGCTCAGCCAGCCATGCTGGCTACATTTCTACCACAGCAGTGTCTGTGGAACTGAGAGCTGCCAGCAGATGCACTACTAACTCTTGTCTCCTGTGCTTCTTGAATGCAGCAAAGAAGGGCAAGGGGAAAGACTAGAGCAGGAAGCCAGCATCCTCAACATGGTGCCTACAGGACTGGATGTCCAGCTGCAGCTAGCCCACACTACAGTCTTCCTCCTCCTCTCCTTACTCCTTTCACTGAGATGCCTTGTTTTAATCATTAGTGTTGTAGAGAGCAAACCCACCCACCCTGCAGGATAGGCTGCCTCCTCCCTTGCTGTCCCATGGGCACTGCCTCCTCTCGGCTGGTGTTGGGATTCCCTGGAATGTGCTCAGAGAGCTGGGATGGAACACACATTTTTCCACCCTCCAGCACAAATGACTTGCATTTGGCACATCCTTTTGCAAGCCCTGGAGCCTCCTTGCTCCTCCACTGGGTACCAGTGCCAGAGGGAAGGGCTGGGTGTTGAATGACCAAGTAAACCCATCACTCAAGCTTCTCACTCAAGGACTACTCTCACCTCAGGGGGTTTATTCCAGCATGGGATAAACTTTAGCCGGGGCATGATTTACCTGCAGCAGTTGAGGAAAACACAACCATCACCCTGAGAAGCAACCGTGTCTCCTCTCTGTCACTTCTAACCATGTGTGTCCATGCTGGGGCTGAAGCCCCTCTGCCTTTGCCATGCCAAGACCAGTGATGGGTGGGAGCTCTCCTTTTGGAATTTTTTTTTCTTTTCCAATAAAAAATCTTTTAAAAAAAAGTATCAGAACACCCCTGTTGTCCCCACAAGGTAATGCTGTGTTGGAAGCCCCAGGAAACCCCAGGTGTGCTGACCCTACTGGCACCAGCAGTGAAGTTACCATGCAGCTGGTAGTGGTGGCCTGGATGCCACATGCACGTGGTCCTGAACAAAGCACTAGACCTCACAGCTTCTTTCCAACAACACTTGGAAATCTTGGCAGAAGGGATGGACTGCAGGAAATATCACCAGTGGGTGACACTGGGAAGCAGGGAAGGAGCCACTTGGGTGATGACTCATTCATTCCTCACACCATGGCCATTAGTTTCCTGATCCAAGGTCTTTATTTGTCTTGGAGTGTGTTGGGCTGCAGTTGTAACCATTTAAAAATACCCAGAAACCCACCAGGCATTTTGGGTACCCCTAAAGGTAGTGTTGGAGGGGTTCCCATCTAGGTTGGGGCAGCCTTTCTGCAAGTTGCACCCTGGCATGAGGACGGGAAGGACATATGAACACAGAGTTTGCCAGCACTAGAGTGGCCCCATCCCATCCCTTGCCTGCACCTGGCTGTGTCCACCAAGGCTTTCACCTGGCTTTGGGAGAAGCTAGGGAGCTGTGCCAGGGTGCTCTGGGTTGCACACACGGGTGGGCTGGGAGGAGGCTGGAGACGCTGGCTGAAGCCCGCATGCTGAGGGCTCTGCCGCAACACCCATGACAGCATTACATCCATTTACAAAGCTCAGCAACTGGCTCCTTTGGCCTCCCTGGAGGAGCCCCCTGCACTCAGGGCAGGAGTGGGGCTGGAGGCCACCATCATCCTCTTCTGCCTCCAGAGCCATGCCTCCTACACCCACTGTGGGGAGAGCTCATGGCCCAGCTGAGACAGGGGGCACCTTGGCCACATTGCAGACCCTCTTCCCACCCTCTTCTGAGACCCCCAGCTCCCCCCGGTCCCTCTCAGGGACAGTTATTTTCACAGTCACTGTTGCCCACTTCTCAGGGCCCCCATTCCCCCAGGGCTGTGGAGCGAAGTCCTGCACCACACCACTTCTTTTCTTTGCAGTTTTAGTTTCCATTGTTGTCAGAGGCGACTGGGTTTCACACTCCTCACCCAGGAGTGAAATGCTTGGTTTGTCTGTCTTTCAGCAAATTACTGTCTGAGGGCAGAAAGTGTGTGAAGGGGAGAGCAGAGCCAGAGCCCAGGGAAAAATTCTGCCCCAGGTCCCTGGGTGAGGATGTCCGATGGCACTCTCAAGGGAAAGGAAGCATCTTGCCACATCTGTTAGGGTCCAATCTTGACTGCCTTTGCAGGGGGCCTGGCTGGGCCAGCAGGACTCCCCATTAGCATGCCTGAGCCAGCCTGGTCCAAGATGCCTAGCAAATGTTTGACCCTGGTTTCTTTTCATTTCTTGGGTAATAAACACTTTAGAAGCCAATGGAAAGCATCCAGCATTAGCCCATCTGCATGCAGACAAGCTCTGATACCTTGGAGATGGTCAGCTGGGGAAAAAGGTACATCCAGTCTTAGGAAAAACACTGATGCCATTTGGCCAATCTCAAGAGCGTGGAGCTGGGAAGGGCTCCCGGTGACCACATCTCCTCTTGCCTCTGGCTTTCCCGGTGGGCCCCCGAGCTAGTCCCCAGGCCCAGGGTGACTGGAAGGACCTGCAGCTCAGAGACACCTTGGATTTTTGTCAGCGTTGGATGAAGGGCATCATCTGCACTCACTGCACAGTCTGCACTGTTGTGAGTGGGGAGCAGAAGAACCCCCGCTGGCAAAGGAGGCAAAGGGAAGGGTTTCCATAATGTTACTGAAGTGGTCCCTGAGTACCAGTTTATCTGGCTGTGCCAATGTTCCTGTACTGGCACATGAGAAGGTGCTTGAAGGTTTTCTTGAAAGTGGCGTTGCAGAGGGCATAGCAGGCTGGGTTGATGGTGCTGTTGACATAGCAGAGCCAGTAGCCGATGGACCACACTGTTTCGGGCACGCAGGTCTCACAGAAAGTGTTAATGAGGACCATCACGTTGTAGGGCGTCCATGTGAGTATGAAGGCCAGCAGGATGGCAAATATGGTTCGGGTGACTTTCTTCTCTCGGGCAGCCATCTGGCGCTTCTTCCGTACTTGGCTTCTGGCAATGCTGGCAAACTTCCTGGCAACGTTGACTGGGCGGCTGTTGGCCAGGGAGTTGTGGTTAGAGGCACCTGACTTAGCTGGGACAATCTCAATGGCGGTGACACATTCAGACCCAGTCTGCTTGGTGACAATCTTAATCTTGGACCACTTGGAAGTTGTGTTCACCCGGGGGTTGGCTGGACTCTGTCCTTGCCCTGCTGGCAAGATTTCTGCTGTGGGCTTGTCTTTAGTAGTCTGGGTCATGCTGACGGTGCTGGACTCATTGGATGTCTCCTTCTCCTCCTGATGGCCAGTGGCCTCTGTCTGTGCAGATGGCTGGTCATCCACTTTCCCATTCCTCACCTCCTCCTTCACCTCCACAGCCCTCTTGGGAGAGTTATTGTTGTTCTGTTTAACCACGGGGCCCTTGAGGAATCTGAGGGACTTGGTTTTCCTGTCTTTCCTGCTCTCAGGCTTGTGCCTCCTTACCCTGCTTCTGCTGGCCAGGGAGATGTGGATGTACAGCACCGTCATGATGACCACAGGCAGGTAGAAAGCAGCAATGGCTGTGCCAAACGTCACCGCTGGGTTGGAGAGGAACTGGATGTAGCACTCCCTCTCGGGGACTGTCCTCTTGCCCACAATGAACTGCCAGAACAAGATGGCAGGAGCCCAGAGAATGAAGGACAATATCCATGCGGCCGCAATCATTAGCCCTGCCATCTTGGTGGTCCTCCTGGCCGGGTATGTCAAGGGCTTGGTGACACAGAAGTACCGGTCAAAGCTGATGATGAGCAGGTTCATGACAGAGGCATTGCTCACCACATAGTCCAGAGCCAGCCACAGGTCACACACCACGGCCCCCAGTGGCCAGTAGCCTTTGATGATGTAGACCGTGTAGAGGTTCATGGAGAAGACCCCGATGATGAGGTCTGCACAGGCCAGGCTGAAGAGGAAATAGTTGTTGACAGTCTGGAGCTGGCGGTTCACCTTGATGGAGAGCATCACCAGGATGTTCCCTACCACAGTGACAAGGCTGAGTGAGCCAGTGACAGTGGCAATGAAAACCAGCTCCACTGTCTTGTAGTTGGTGGGAGGCTGCAGGGCCACTTCAGAGTGGTTGCCCAGGGTGAAGTTGTCATAGGTCAGGTTGGCCATCTTTGCCTGCCAGGGCTGAGCAGAGAGGTTGTGCATGGGATCTGCAAGGAGAGTGAGGACAGAAAGCGAGAATATCAGACTTGCCAGCCTGTCCTGGCAGCATTTTCTCAGTTTCCCAGGCCAGCACTACTGTTGGCTAGTGCTCAAAAAATCTCCTGACATTCCTGGACTTCTCTCTGCCACTCCAGTAGGCTGTTTGAGGCATTTTTTTGTCTCCCTGTTTAGCAGTAGAAGAGACACATGAGCTGCAGGGAGAGAAGCAGGAATGGGGCTAGGACAGTCCCATGTCCAGCATGTGATGGTCCCTTCTTTGTAGGGCCAGGGTGTGATGGTCCCTTCTTTGCATATCCCAATGGGAGCACAACCTCGTGTGCCCCAGAAAGGCACACAGGGAGGCCAGAGGGCTGGGGGAAAGAGGACTGCAGAGCCCAGGGGGGAGGCACACACAGCACTCACTGCCAGAACAGCACAGCATGGAGCCAGTGCCCTGCCCCAGGGACAAGAGCAGGTTTATGGTATGCCTCAGGCACGTCCCGCTGACCTCGCCAAAGCACTCCCCAAGAGGGGCCTAACCCACAACACCCGTGCCGTGGTCTGCTCGGCTCACCTGTGTCTCTTGCAGCAAACAGCTCCTTCTGGAAGATGAAATCTGGGAGAAGGAAAACAGCAAGTTACACCACAGCTTATGTGAGTCCCACAGCATCTTACCAGGGGCACCAGCCGGTCCAGCAGAGGTGGCCCTGACCAAAGGGTGACACTGCTGAGATACAGATGCTGAGAAGCCGAGAAAGGCTGAAGATGGGTAATTTGGTGTGGCGCAATGCACAGCACAGCAGGCTTGGGAGGGGGAGGGAGCTGCACAAGTGCCATCAGTCAGTGATGCTGGGAAGGGATGGCCCCTTCCCCCAGTCCCACATCACAGTACAGCTGTAGCCACCCAGGCCATGGAGATGTATGGTATGGAGTTAGACACCTCAGTGTGATACATGGAATTAGTTATGAAAAGTGATGAGAATTACAGACAGAATTACTGCCTTCATCCAAACCAAGATGCCTGTGGTTAATCACCCAAGGTAAGAGTAGAATGGACCTTAAAAAAAAAACATCAATAGACAAGAAGTGCTGTGTTGAGATGAAAAGGAATTTCCTGGAAGGCAAAGGAAAAGCAAAGGCACCGAGGGAGTTGGGCTGGACAGAAGAGCTTCCCCTTGAACCTGCCTCTCCTATGCCATCCAGGCCCCCAAAAGATGATGGGCCTTCACCAGCCTCACCCTGGCTTTTTGGGGGCATCCCAACCCTGCCAGACCATCAAGGGCAGCCCCTTCAGCAGCTCCTCCTGGTGCCCAGGGCAGGAGTTCAGCCCCATGGAGTCCTGAAGCTGATCTTGCTGAATATATAAACATGCCAGAAACGTGCACCTCTTCCAAACAGGGTCTGGCAGGCCTTGAGATCAGTTTGTCTATTTTAATTATTTGAAAATAAAAGCCCTTGTCTTTCATTTGTGGTGAAGGTAGGAGATGTCTGCCATCAGCAAATAGCCAAGTTTTTAATATAAGCACTTTCTAAAGAGATACAGGTGTAATTAAATGAAAATGTGGCTGCTGAGATGCTAAAGCCAGGGTCTGATGCAGCCATTTAGGCAGCTTCTGCATTAGCAAGGCTACAGCTGCAATAGTGGTGGAGCTCCTCTTACAGGTACAAGGGAAAGAAGTGGGTGAGGGACAAAGAAATACCACTCTACCATTATCCTCTCAGCATGTCTGTGAAGACAAAAGGCTTTTAAAAGAAAGCAGTGCCCTTTGGTAGATGCTACATGCCAGATATGGATGGGGTGAGGAAGCCTGGTAGCACTGCCCGTCTTTGCACCCAGCTCTGGGCACAAGGGATGCATCAAAGATGCATCAAGGGAGAGGGAAAGAGGTTACTGCTGCCATCCGTTCCTGGGCACCCAGCCAGGGATGTGAGAAAAGGTGATAAGTGTATAAAAGGGCTTAGAAATATATAATCATGGCAGTTTGGGGGTTGGTTGCAGTACAATTGAAATGAGTTTTAATTTCTTCACTTTGGTGAGATGGGGAGATTTAACTGTCATTCTTGTAACAGCTAATCAAACTGATCAGACAAGCTAGCAATCATGCAGACATCTACCCCAGATCTTCCAAGAAGAATTTAAAAGTCTTGAAAAGAAACCTTTCCATCGTCTCTGCTAAAATGTGGGTTTCAGTTTTCTCACTTTTGTTCATAAACTGGCATCCTCTTCTAAGCGTGTCTAATTAATTATCAGCCTTGACAGAGGTTTGTGTTCTCAGTCACCCAAAGTAAGAAAAGTCCATCTCAGCCCCGAACTGTTCTGTCCATGTCCCAGGACCGGAGGAAAGGCTGCGGCAGCCCCACAGGAGAGCCTTTGGATGCCACCCAGAGGTCATGCTGCAAACTGGTGTGAGGAGGCAGAGGCAACTGGGCGCAGGGCTTAAACGCTGTGCGCTGTGAAAGTAAGCCTTCACCTAACAGCAAAAATAAAGTAACCCCCCGTGTGAGGGAAGGAGGAAGACTGAAAATTCTTAAAGGTGTGAAGATAACATACAACAACATAGACAGAGCAACAGTGCGAGCTGGGAGCTGTGTACAACACTCACCCTCACCTCAGATCCCCTGGCTGTTCTCTGCCATACCCCAGACCACCAGGCATCCCTTCTTTCCCACTTTCTGCTCTCTATCCCCCTGTCTCACTCTTCTGCCCCCAACACCTTCTCTGAACTCACTGGGACCGCTTGGCACTGCCTTTGTCTTCCAGCAGAGGAGGCAGCCCAGTCTGGAGCTGGGAAAGGGCCAAAGATGCTACAAATTTCGTAGGTGTGTGCAGCTGACCAAGCCATGAATCATGTCTGTATGGGCACTAGGATTAGAGAGCATCCAGGCTACGTGGGAAGGGCCTGGGTGGGGGCACAGCCCCCAGGCAGTCACATTTCTGTTAGCATCCCTATCATGTGTCCAAAGATGGAGAGAGCACACAGGAGAGCTGTGAAGCTGCAACAAACTCACCAGTGTGACACCATCTCCACCCTCATGCCAGCTGCATCACTGCTCCCAATGCTGTGACAGCAGACACCAAGGGACCTCTCCAGGACTTGGTGTCTCTCCGCTAAATGCCTTCCTTATGTACTCCAGTGCCCAGTGCTTGTTCCCTGTACCTCCAGGAGTGCACTTCTCTCTCTCCCTTCACAGCCCCCATCCTACATCACCCTCTCTGTCTCCATCGCTTTTTGCACCCTACTTTCATGATGACACCACAGACAGGGAGGAGATATGGCCTTGAGAAAGCTGAGAGATCACTTCAGAAGGGCTCCTGGGGCTGGAACCCCTACCCACCTGTGACACCAGTTGGCTTTTCAGCCTGCACACAACCACTCTTTGCAGTGCTCATGGCTGCTCTCCCACACCTGGTTGCACCAGCCAGCTACAGCAAACTCCCTCAGACTTTTGGCAGTGATTTACAGCTGGTTTTTTCCTCTCCATCAAAGCCATTGGGAGACTCCAACTCTTTACTGATAGCATCCTCTGGTCCAAGAGTTTCTGTGGCTGCTGCAGTGGTCCCCAAGGGAAATACCTTTCCCTTCCCACACAGCCACAGATACAAGCAGAGAAAATTATAATTTGGGTGGGACTCAACTACTGTGGGCAGTGGGCACAGCAGGGTCTCCACTGCTGCCTGCAATCATGGGTGTGACACCTCTAGTGTGAGGATTCAACTCCAGAGCAAGAGCAAAGCCAGTGCTCCGTCACAGGGTGACACTCGAGACCACAGCAGAAAACCCCTGCTATTTCCTTGCTGCACCTCATGCCTCTCCAGCAAGCCTTCCCAGCTTGTCAGCTCCTATGAACTGCCTCACAGCCTCTTGCCAGATAGGAGAGGAGAAAGCCCTGTCATGTACTGCTGGTGACCATCCTGTACCCAAGAATCTGCAGTAGCTGGAGGCTGGTGCTCCATGGGCTGCAGTTCGTGACTGAGCACCTGCTGAGCACTCAGCTCAGTGGGATGGAGGGTTTAGCTCCTTCCCACCCCTGCTGCTCCTTGTGTGGAAGGAGCTGGCCATTCTCTGCACCAGCACAGCAAAGGCAATGGGAGAGGCTGGTATTTACACACACCCATGTGATGGTGGCACCTCAAGCTTGTGGGATGAGCTCCTGGAGCAAGCAGCCCTGCTGTCCCACATTCCCTGCCTCTTCTCCCTGTACTGCACAGCCTCTCTCTGCTCCACAACCCCTATCCCACATGTCACCACCAGAGTTTTGACACTGCCCCCACCCCAGCATCATCTTCAGGGCTGGGGATACTAAGGGAGCAGGTGCAAGTGGGGGGCAAAGCCATGTCTGCTTCACATGCAGTTGAAGCAAAGCCTCTGGGAATGAGCAGAGCTCTGCAAGGAACCCATCATAAAGCAAGCCCCACACTTGCACACCAGTCTGGGGAGGAAGATGTGTACAGGGAGAGGAATCAGAGAACACTGTGCTTTAGCAGACACCTATGAGCATGAGCTGCTCCCAGAGGAAAGGGGTTTGGAGCAACAGCAAAATTGAAAGCGACCTTGAACCCAGGGACAGGATGGAGGGGCTGTGGCTGTCAGCTCCTGGCTGGATGGATCGTGTGGGACTCTGAGTGCTGCCTGTCTCCAGGAGGGAGGGAAGGTGGCCCCCTCCACCACAGGCACATTCCAGGAGAAGGCACACGTCACCCACTGCTCTGTCTGGGTGCCAAAGGCTGGGCCCGGGCACATCACCTTTGGTATCACATTTGGAAAGAGCCCAGCCAGCCTACTGCCAGCCCCCTGCTTGTCTTGGCCTTCCTAAAAGTGCAGGGAGGGTAAAAGTCTAAATGGGATTAATCCTGTCAGGTCAAACTGCTGATGTGATGTGGGGCTGGGCAGTTTGTGCAGCCACCACCACAAGGAGGAGAGGAGAGGAGAGGAGGGAGGCAAGAGAGGGAACAGAAGATGCTAGACATTTATGGCTCACGCTCACAAAGGGAAGGTATACTTAGGGTGTAGGGTGGCAGTTTGTGGCGCTAATTGCATTATCTAATAGCTGTTAATTAGTTCCTGAATCATGGCACCATTTCACAACTAGTGAGGGGTTGTTCTGGTTGACAGATTCACACCCTTCAGAGTGTGAAAACAGAATTCCTAGATACTGGAAGGCACCTCAGAAATACAACATAGGAGAGAAGACCGAGGCCAGGCCCTGTGTCTGGCAGGGGGAGGGTTGGTGTTGGTCTGCTCCTGTGCCTCTGCATTGCAATGATGAAGGCAATAAACAACTAGAAAAACAGAAAAAAATATGAGAGGCCAGCAGGATCTGTTGTGTTAAAATGTCAGGGCTCCCTCTGCCCTCCAAGTTCCAGCTGGTGGCTGTGCTTTTACCCCTCTGAA
This sequence comes from Cyanistes caeruleus, assembly GCF_971803275.1. Lineage (NCBI taxonomy): Eukaryota > Metazoa > Chordata > Aves > Passeriformes > Paridae > Cyanistes > Cyanistes caeruleus. The sequence goes on along the minus strand of NC_141706.1, from coordinate 30,338,457 downwards.
GTCCTTATCCTGCTCCAGAGGAGATCTGAGCCATTCTGGAGCAGGAATTGTTTCTTGTCAGTACATATAGGGTGGTTCTGAGCATTTGATTTTTCCATTGAATAATTTATTCTTCTTTCTTCCTCGACTATTCAACTGGTCCTCATGAGGCAAAGCAATTTCCTCCATCCCCACAAGTTAAGAACCTATGATAGCTTTTCCTGGAGTCACTGGAGAAGCAGTAAGCTCAGTGGCACAGGAGCAGCCAGCTTTCAGGGGGAGGTGATGGGGCCAGAGGACCCCCCCACCCCGTGCCTGACACATGTTTGTGCATCAGGTTTGGAAAATTTGCTGTGTTCAGGGCCAGAAGGGAGTGTTGCAGTTGGGTAACCCCACCATCCCCACAAGCAAGCCAGGAGCCTCCCTGCCTTCACTGCTGCTTGTACCTACGTGGTTAATGCTGGCTTTCAGAGCAAAGCCAAGGCACGGCGTCCAAGGTGGCTTCCCCCGGCTATGGGAAGCGCTCGCAGGTCGGAGCCGTGGCTGCTGAGCTGCTCCTGCAGGTAGTGCCCAGCCCAGCAGGCTCACCAGCATCCCACAGCAGGCACAGCTCTACCACCTGCCCAAACTGCCCCCCAAGCACTTGCCTGTATCCCTAATGTGCCCTTTGCAGACTGTAAGGGGCCGCACGCCATTTATCCACAGCATTACCAGACAAGAAGCAAGCCAGTGAGAAATGGTCTTTTAAAAAGTACTTGAAAGGTCACTCCTATAAATAGCCTACCAGCACACCGGTCACTCTGACAATTAATTAACCACCTGTCACCCAATTATTAGGCCAAATAAATAACCTATGAGTGGAACGCTACTAGCAATTGTGCATGGCAAATGCCACGCAAGCCAAAGCCCAGCCTTACCCTGCTGTGCCCAGCCTGCAGCTCCCAGGCACCGGCGGCTCCCCAGCAGCTCCCACGCCGGCTCCGATGGTAACATCCCGGGGGGAGAAGGCTCAGCACGGCGGCATGGCGGGGCGGGACGAGGGGGACACGGTGCCCTCCCTCCAGTGCCCCTCGGCCACCCCAGGGCTGCAGCTCCCTGCTGGTGGCAAAGCTCAGCCCATGTCGCTGAGCCAGAAAGGTGCTGGGCTTCCAGCTGAGCCTGGGCTGGAGCCACACTTCTCCCCTCCCATCCACTGCATTAATGCTCTCTGCCTCAGAGAGATGCTCATGTTCTTTTATATGCCTGGGCTGAAGCTTTAACAGAACCCAGCTGTTTCAAGGCAGCGCCGCAGAAATAGCCCCGCTGCAGCTACAGGTCCCACTGCCGGGAAGGGCTCTGGGACCAGCCAGCATCCAGGAAGGAGGGGAGAGAGAGAGAGAGAGAGAGAGGATTACAGCAACAAGTGACTGCCTGGATTAGCTGGGCTCTTCCCAGGGAGAGGTTAGTGGCCAGGACCAGATGCCCGTGGGAGAGAGAATGGTGGAGGAGGGATAGAGAGGCAAGTGCTGCAACACCTAAGAGCTGTTTGCTTAGAAGAGCAGCTCCCCCTGCCCCAGGGGATGGCAAGGGGGAAGGACTTGGCTCTTTTGGGGAAGCCAATTGTAGGGAAGCTCCCTCACCCTGCCACGGCCCCATACCGCCACAGGTTCCCATGCCAGGTCCTGGCATCCTGGGAGATCTGCCTCCCCTGGCCTGTCCCAGGTGCCAGGGCTGGTGCTGTACAAAGCAGGGGCTGGCCCCCATGCAGAGACCTGCAGCACCCTGCACTTACCCTCTTTGCCCCCCAGGGTCTCCATGAACCGTAGGGTGGGGATGCAGCTTGGGCAGTCAGAGATGCAGTGCTGCTCTGGCATGGGTGTCAGGAGGGCAGGGGGAACACGTCTCTCTGTAACTCATCCCAGAGCTGAGGCACTGCAGGGAGCAAACAGCAAGGTACTCGCCTGAAACTTTAAAGATGTGACAATGGAAACAAGAGCCCCTTGCCCCATGGAGCAGTGTGAAGCTCTGCAAGGCTTTGAGAGGACAAATGAGCCAGCTAAGCAACGGGTGAGAGAAAACAGCTGATGCCCTGAGCCAAGGGCAGAAAATCAGGCAGGAGCAAGAATCCTGCTGTATGGATGTGTATGTGAGAGCCCTAGTCTTGGGGGCAGATTGAAGATGGGAATCTTTGAGGTGCTAATGAAAAAGGAAACTGAAAATGTTAGACCCCGTTTGGCCACATGATCTGCCAGAGGATTTGGATGTGATGGCTGAGCAAAGAGAGTGAAGAAGAGGAGGTGTAGCAGAAGGTGGCAGGAGAGCCCAGGGCATGGACAAGCAGAATGGAAAATGTGGGGGTCAGGGTGCCAAGGGAGGAGAGCAGTTAGGAAATCCCCATCCATGGTGGCAACAGAGAAAGGGAGGGACAGAGAGGAAGGAGGTGGGAATAGTCTCAGTCTGCCAGAGAGGCATTACCTATCTCCTCCACAGAAAAGTCCTAAGAAAATCTTCTGAGAAGGAGAGGCCTCACACAGAGACATTGCCTGCAAACCTCTCCCTGCTGCCTCCTCTGGAGGCTCCCAGCAGCTCCTTGCTGGGCAGAGCGGGAGCTGTGCTGGAGCTGGAAACCTTTTTGGGCTGCAGCTCTCTGGCTCAGCCCAGCTCTGCCTGGAGCCACCCTTGCCACTGCAGGAGGGTGATCCCCAGCCTGAATAAAGCAAGGGCTGACCTCCGTGCAGAGACCCACAGCACTCTACACTCACCCTTTTTTCCCCCAGGGTCCCCATGAGCCGTAGGGTGGGGATGCAGCTCGGGCAGTCAGGGATGCGGTGCTGCTCACCCCACACTGACGCTTCAGGCAGCGCCCCACAGCACAGGGCAGGGCTTTTAGCCACCTCATTGCCTGGGACTGCAATAGTAGCACATAGTAGCAGAGGGTTTCATGAGCTGAGCATCACTTATGGGCCTTGGTGAGTTATCTGAGCTCTGCAAGAAGTGTAGAGACCACCATGCTAGACACTGATCCTGAGTGCTGCAGAAAGGCAGGTCTGAGGCCAGGAAATTCATGCCTGTTTTCAGGCAAAGACAAATGCCAGCAGGGTTTCATTGCTCTCCACTCCTCTCTGTACACATGCATGCACTTTTTTGGCATGTGTACATTTTGGCACTTTTTTATCTGCGACTGCACATGATGTAAATGTCAGCAGAGAAGGGATCCAAGCTACCCCAGAGGCACTAAAGACTCTGAGATTCCGGGCACTCTCCTTCCCATCTTGGTCATGCAAACATCCCTCAAGGATCTTCATCCCTCCTCAGCAGAGCCAGCCTGCCACGCTGCCCGGGACCTGGGAGCTAACATCAACACTGGGAGGGTCTGCAAGCGTGGGGTCAGTGAAGCATGGCGCCATGGAGGCCTCTGGAGAGCTGCTCTGTGACCTGGAGCGGATGCAGGGGCCCGGGACATCGTGTCTGCAGACTCATGTTTTCAGACCTCGGTGTTGCACAACTGCAGCTGAGTTTCCCACAGACAAATCAATCTAATTCTGCTTAAAGAGGCTGAATTATTAACCCCTTAACTGGCCAGTGCAAACCAACTTCGCCAGGAGCCTTAACACTGCTGATGACATTGCGCCTCCAGACACTTCCAGCTGAGGCTCCTGATGTCAGACCACACTGCCTCCTCTGCCAAGCTGCAAGGTGCTATACAATATGCTAGATTTAAAAGCAGTTGTGGTACCAGAGGGGCTGCTTCTCTGCCTGGCTTTCTTGGCTGGAGAAGCACAGCCACCCTCAATAGCTCAGTAACATGCCGACATCTCAGGCCGAGCCTGCTGCGCTCCAGGAGCTCCATGGTTTGCGCTGAGTTCTGCCTTTAAAGGACAACATTCCTAGCTGCTGCCCCTCCTTCACCAACTGACCTGGGATGTAACTTCTCTTTGAGACTCATGAAGACAACTAAAACAGCCCTGTGCTTCCCCATATCCCTCTCCAGCTCTCTCTGAGTCACTGGAACAGGTGGGAGAGGTTCCTCTGCAGCCACCCACTTCAACCTGCCCAATGCTGGGGCAGAAGGTGGGAAGGGAACAGGGCACTTGGGCATCCCTGCCACTGCTTCATGCACTGAGTGGGAATGGAGCTCACATTGCACAGAACATAAAGGCACGATGGGGACAGGGTCACAGCAAGGCAGAAGAGACACTGACTCACACAGCTCTGATGTGCAGGACGTCGCGCAACAGTTTCAGGGATTGTCAGAGGGACAAAGCACTGTGCCTACAGCCATTGCATTTGCAGGCTTGGACAGGCTGGTGATCTTCATTTTCTCAGCAAACTTACATCATACAAGGTATAAACTGAGCTTTTGTTGGAGCTCCTCCTCCATGCCGTGCGGCCTCAGGGCTGAAGGCATCTCTGGAGGGTCCCGAGAGCAGCCCTGGGGCGAAGGTGTGAGCAGCTGTGCCCGGCACGCAAGGGGCGGAGCTGGGGAGCATCTCCAGCAGAGCCTCATTGCTGTGCTCACAGCGCCAGGGGACTCGGCGTCTGAAGGCAGGTCAAACGGTGCTGTCCTGGCACAGAGTCAAGTCCCAAGAGGACCAGTGCATGGATCTGCAGGGAAGCTGGGATGGCTGCCAACAGGCACAGAGTGAGAACACCCAGGTGTCTCAAGCTGGGGGAACAGGGACTGTTCAACATCAGGGGTTGTGAGTCTCCTGATAAAACTCGGTCTCTATGCCTCAAGGCATAGAGACACCTTGCCCCGTGCTCATGCACCAGCGAGATACTGGAGTCATGGGCCAGCCTGACCCGTCTTGGCCCAGATTAATTTGTCCAGGAAATGCCTAATTCCTCAAAGCTTCAGCAAATGAATTTGTCTGAATACAGGGCAAGGTTCCCCCTCAGTATGTTCAAGGGTCTGGATGCAGCAAGACTGCCATGCCTAGAGGGTTAAAAGGATGTCAGGGTGGGTTGTGCTCCCAGGGATGGTCGAGGCTGGCACACTCCTCCACTGGGCTGTGAGCTGGACAGCAGCCACACATTCAGGCCCGCCCTCTCCTCCTGGTCTGCCAGGGCCCTGGGCAGGAGAGCACACAAGTCTTCCTAAAAACTGGTGTCTGTTCTCTGACTGGTTGCACAAATCCCTCAGAAGAAGGATGGATTTGGCATGGTTCCAATCACAAGCTTAAGAGGCTTCAACACTGCCCAGGTGTGGAGCCCTGCCACACCACTGGTACCTGGCACACTCATGGTGGGTGCTGGTGCTTGGCAGGCTAAAGAGCAGTCAGCAGGGAATGGGCTGGGAGTGAAGAGAGGAGAGGAAGGAAGTATATGGGAATGATCTGGTCCAAAACTTCCATTTCCTTGCCGTGTCGGGTCCTGCACTCTTGCATCTCCCCCAAACATGTTTTTAAACACACAGTTTAAGAGCCAGCTCAGAATGGATGCTGAAATGCAAAGCAAACCTCCTCTCTTGGCTTTTTGGAGAGCAATAAGGGCATAGACCCATGTCAGACTGAGGAGCAACTGGCTCAAGGACAATGCTCACTTCTCCGCAAGATGCCCATCGAAGCCCTGACTTAGTGTGCTAAGGAGAAGGGGTCAGCTTGCACACATAAACACTTGCTGCGTGCCTGTCCATGTGGAAAGAGGAGCTGTGTTTATGCAGAAAGCAGCAGCCCCTTGCAAACAGCTTTTATTTCCCTCTCTCATGATTGCTTTCCCCTCTGCCTTTGCAGAGCTGTGTCTGCCACCTCGGCTAGGCGCTCACCAAACCTCTTCACCTCTGTGGATGCTGCTGGTCAGGGCTCAGCAGGGCAGGCAGAGAAGGGATCAACACAAAGGTGTGCTGGGGACTGCTCTGCATCAGCTGTTCCTCCTGATCTCACTATTTTTATTCCCTGTTTTTGTCTTTTTTCCTTCTTTTTCTTTTTTTTTTTTTTTCCTGGGGAGATATTAGTCATTTTAATTTTAAACAACAAAACAACAAAACCCCAACCATGACAAAACCTGACATCAATGGGATGCTCGTGGGGACAGTTAAAAGAGAAAAACCATGCTCCTTCTGCAAACTCAGAGTAATTGGATCACAGCATTAATTAATCATTTCAGTTCATTTCTCTTCTATGAAAGAAAACAGACTGACCCGCTGAGATGGGTACGCCCCTCGTGTGAATAAACAAACCACTTTTACCGGTAGCCCTTCTCCTCCTCCTCCCATCAGCTTTCCTCTGCCCACTCATCAGGTCACTCCCAGGGCCGCTGCTGCTCCGTCCAGCAGCTCTGGGAACTGGCTGCAAGGGCACATTGGCTTGGCTCCTGCGGGAACCAGGGCTGCTGCCCACCGCTGCACGCCTGCTCCCATCCCCACCCGCCACACCCAGGGCTCCCACCGCTGGCCACCATCCCGGCTCAAGGGTGAACCAGGGATGGGTTGCTGATTAGGATCTCTACTGGATGCCTTGCTCTTTGCTGGGATGTCTCATGGGGGCCTAGTCCGGGCTGAAGAGCAGCAGCAGGTGCTCAGATCGCAGGAGTTAGGGTGTTAGGAAGCAGGAGGTGGTGCCCAGCAGTAGAGACAGTGAAAGCATCTTGGTGTCACCTGTGATTTCAACGTGAGCATTGTCTCTGGTGCTGTTTCACCAAAAGCCTGGGCTCTGGGATCCTGGCACCTGAGTATTTCGACAGACAGCGCCTGCATTAACAAGCCACCCAACTGCATTGTAGCAATTCTTCCGGCCCCTCTGTTGACTCTGCAAGTTGTGGCAGACGTCAAACCACCCTTGGAGGTTACTCAAGGTAGTTGTGATAAAGCAGGGAGTCTCCAAATGCCCAAGCAGAGCCCAGCTACCAGCACAGGAGAACACCAGCTGTTTCTCAGGTTGGGAAGTATCTCCCTAGCCTTGGGCTTTCCAAAGAAAAGAAAAATCCATCCACAGCACAATCAGAGGGGTTGAAAACAGGTCAGACAGAAGACAGTGCTGCTTTTATTTAAGAAAAATGACAAGAACTGTTCCCTGATTTGAAGCCAATGTCATTATTTTGGAAAGAAAGAAGGGTGGGGCTGCCCGACTCTTGTCCATGATGGGCCAACAGGGAGCACGGGGCAGCTCTGCCATTACCAGCAGGAAGGGTGCAACAGGGCCAGAAAGGGCTAAAGGAAAGATGAGATCCACGCTGAGGGAGAGAGTGGGCAAGATCTGTCTCCCTCGCAATGCCCAGCCTGGCAAAGGGTTTTGGGGAGAGGGGGCAAACTTCTGCCTAGTCATGTCCTGGGAGGTGGCCACAAGCGCCAGAGGGGCTTGCCCAGCATGGCGACAAAGTGTCCAAAAGATCCGGGCCCTGTTCCTGTCGCTCTTGTTGGAATAGCGAGGGAAGAAAAGAAAGCGTGCAGGTAGTTTCTTGTCCAGGAACGTCTCCTTCCCAGGGAAGGCACCAGGGGAGCAAATAACCTCCGTCCTGGGTTTCCTCCTGGGGGTGCCTGTCCCCGGAGCCGCAGGCTGCTCATATTCCCTACTCAGGATGCTGGCAAGGCTGTTTCCTGGGTGACAGGAGGGACCCGAGGTTCCTCGGGCGACGGGATCCCGGGAACGGTGTTGGTCTGGATGGGAGCAGGGAAAGGGGGTGCCAGACATACATCACCCCGGTGCCCTGGTAGGGCTGCACGGCTCCAGACATCCCGGGGCAGCGAACCAGAGCGAGGGTCCCGACCCGCGGAGCACCCCGGCGTTCCCGGAGAGACGCAGGAATGTGGGAAAGTTGGCAGAGACACCTCCCCCATTCCTGGGGCGACCGCGTGCCACATCCCCCGGGGGTGCGCAGCCCCCTCCCCATGCACCCAAAGCCATGCTGGCACCCCCGCGCCGGACCCTGCGGGGGATGCCCTGCGCCCCCCGCGCCGCGCACACGGAGCCCCGAGCAGCGACTCACCGGGCAGCCCAGCCCAGGGCGCGCCGCCGCCCGCCGCCGAGCGGTTCTCAGCGGCCATGGTGCCGCGCCGCGCCCGCGGGGGCTCCGGCTGGCATGGCCCGGCTCCGGTCTCGGCTCCGGTCCCGGCTCCCGGTCCCGGCTCCCGGTCCCGGCGGCGCCGAGCGCGGCGGAGGGGCGGGGAGAGGGGAGGGCCCGGCGCTGCTGGCTCGGCCCTGTCCTCCTCCCCCCGCCCCCGCCCTCCCCCGCTCCCAGATGTGTCGCCCCCACATGTGTCGCCCCCAGATGTGCGCCCCCCTCGCCGCCACGAACACGCACCGGGGCTCACGGCGCCAGGAGCCGCTGACGATCCCCAAGCCGCCGTTTCCCCCCGTCCCAGATGTGGCCTCCCGTCCCCGCCGGCCAGATGTGCGGGAGCGCTCGTGCAGCACCCCGGACAGCGCTGCCGGGACCGCCCGCTCCCCGGCGCCGGGCTCCGGCCCTGCTGCCCCCCGGCAGCCACCGGCGGGGGTAAGTCCCGACCCGGCGTGCCAGGGCGGCAGAGAGCGAGGAGCAGGGAGGTGCGGAGCGGGGACCGGCACAGCCTGGGCCAAGGGAGGTCTCGGCGCTTTCCCCTGTCCCCAAAAAGCTCTGCCGGGCTGTCACTAACACTCGGAACTGGGGTGTTCGTGCAGAACAAAAAAACTCATCAGGCAGTTCCACAGCAGGCTGACTGTCCACCAGATCTGGCTTTTGGTAATGAGAAAGTGTCAAACAAGAAGAAAAAAAAGGGACAAGGTGGGGGGGGAAGCCTCCCGTACACCTCTCCCCTTCCCTCCACTTTATACCTAGGGCAACTCCCTCACCCACCCTCTGCCTCTCACTTTTGCTGTCTCACAGACACACACAGGTATCATTTCCCCATCTGCTCGGCTCGCACACACACATGCACAGACACAAACAAACAAACGCCCCACTTTAACCCTCCTTGGAAGTGATCGCAATAGCAGATGGATTTCCACCATCCACTCCTTCACCCCCTCACCCTCTTCTCGTACCTCTGGCTCTGGGAGGTAACATTGGACAAAAGTACAGTATTTTAAGTCAGTGTCTCATCTAAAGATGTGTGCAGTTCACAGACTGGACCTTTCTTTCTCCTAGATCCTGCAAACTGGTACCTTATCTCTGCAAACGGAGACGCATTTCTGAATTCCAGCAGAGAGAACATTATTAAGGTAATTCAGACAATTTTCTCTGATGACACATCTCCTGCTCCAGGTGCATCTCTGCACCCTGAAAAGGTTAAAGCCTTTTGACACTTGGATTTGCTGCTGCCTTTGCACACCAAGGGGCCCCTGCCACAGCAGGGAAGCAGATGCACCACCATTATTTTGGTCACCATAGGCCACATTCTGGCATTTCTTCAGTGAGTTCAGTCAACTTGTATTTGTTTTCCTTCCTGTCTTCTTCGAGAAGCAAGAAGACAAAGCTTTCCAAATGTTGGCTGGTGTAGAGCCAAGCAATTGCATTGAGGGCAATGAGGCTTTGCTGGCTCTTTTCAGCTTAACATCTGCCCACACTGTTTTTTGCAGTTACTGACCAAAAGCCGTCAAAGACTCCAGCCAGTTATTTGGAGTCTCTTGCCTTGTCCAGATTCCTGACCTGAAATAAATACCACCCTCTCCTCCTCCTCCTTTTCCCCTAAAAAAAATTAATGTGAATAAACTTTTGTCACACTCTGTGAGAACTCATCAGACTGAGGAAATATCTGCTTCAAAGACAGTTTGATTGTACTAGAGTTGGGTTATTTGATTGGACTCTTGTTTCAAACTACAAGTCCCCATAGAAAGACAAAAGACTGTAATGAACAGTGAGATGTCTTCTTCCAAAGCTGATCAGTCATGGAGATAAAAATGTGTAACCAAATTGGATACAAAACTTTTCAACTTCTAACTCTTAGCTGAGCTATACGCACTCATTAGTCAGAAGCAGAATTTCTGAAAGCCTGGACTGACTATACATATTCCAATTAAAGACAGCACTTGCTTCTTTTGGCTTGACATATTCACACATTCCCTTCTCGTGGGCTGCCAATGAGTTTCACCAGCCTCCCTTGATGCCACCAAAGTGACATCACCTTCCTTCCTGGGCCATGTCAGCACTGGTCATGAACAGCAGTTAATCCACTCCAGAATCAGACCTCAGCTCCCACCCTGGCCACATACCTTGTGACAGGCTGTGAGGTGGGACAGGAGAGACTTGTGGCTTCCCCATGGAGGAAACCATGGGCTGACTTGACTTCATATTCAATGGCCCAAGCAAACTAAGGGCCTTCCTTACTCTTTTGGGATTAAGGCCTGTGACAGTCTGAGATTCCTGTTATCCTGCTGGACTGACCCAGCTTGGTCTGGGGGAGTAACCAGCCAGTAAACCCAGCATCCACCACCTTGTAGGGATCTGGGATACTCCTGGAGCTATTTTTCATGGAACTGCACATCTCCCATTTTTTCACATCACTCTACTTCCAGCCTCTATTTTTTTGACTGGCTTCTTTGTCTTATTTTTTCTTTTCAGCCATGCTCTGCTGTGCCTGCTCTCTAATCAGCATTAGCTAGTCTTCCATTATCAGCTGGCAACGCTCCATCATGTTCCTCCATCTCAAAAATTGCCCTTGCACCAGAGCACCATAAACACCTAGGAACAGACAAAGCCACTCCTCTCACCTCTGCCTCTGAAGTGGGATATGCAGAAACCAGTGGCAAGTGACCACCTTGATATTCACCTTGGCTTGTGACAGCTCCCATCCATAGCCATCCTGTGGCAGAGTGCTTACACTACCGAGTGCACAGGAGACGAATATTTTTGAAGAGCAGGAAAAGCAGTTATGGGTCATTTACTCTGGCTTTCCCCACAAGCCCAGGAACATCCACCCATTATCCCTGACAGATTCCCAGTAACTGTACTCAAATATGCAGCAGCCACAGCAGCAGCCAGCACTGGCTCCTGACACACCAGCTAATGCCAGGCTGTGTCTGCTGGGGGATTTGGGGAATTCATTGCTGGTCCTGCAACCCTACACTCATGGCAGGGCACCATCAAGTAAAGGAACAGTTCTCACCCATCCTGGTAGTACACAGGGCTTGTACCAGCTCAGACACACACACCTCTGGCACTGAGCTCTGCCAGGGACAAATCTGCTCCCCATCAGCTCTGGCCAGCTCTCCCCTTTCCTTCCATAAGTCCTCTCCTAGCCTGACAGCCTTGACCAGACTCCAGCAAAAACATTCCAGCCCAAGCCTACCCTCCCATCCTGCTCACAGAGAGATGCACTCCTGCATATGCTCGCATGCTCACTCTCCTTTCTTTCTGCCCTTCTTCAAGGCACTCAGGTTTTCTTTCTGCCTCACACACCCTTTCATGCTCCACTTCCCTCCCTCTGCCACCAGATCCCTTTGCCCTCCGGTGGATCCAGATTGCCTCCCCAGCACAATGCAGGCAGCCAGTCCCCCTCCCTCTGACAGACGTACTCCCACAAACTTGCTGAACCCATCTACAAGGCTTTAATATTCATAAAAGTCAACCTTAGTCTAAAGAAAATGTGGTTGATGACGAAAGTATTTACATTGCAAATGACTTTTAATAGCCCTCTGGTAGTCAGCCTGGTGATAAATGCTAATCCATCTATCAGCTCAAAACCAAAATAAACCCAGCTCAGAAGGGAAGAGTCAGAGAGAGAAAAAGGAGCTGGTGACAAGTGAGAAAGGCTCAGGCCTCTGGACCAACACTGCCACAGGAGATGGCCATGAAGGCTTTGCTCAGCAGTCAGTGAGAGGAGTAAAGTGTCAGTGAGAGGAGTAAAGTGTCCCTAAGGGAGCAGAGACAGCTGCTCTACCTGCTCTTGGCCAAGCAAGGAGACAGCCTTCACTCACTGGAGTGGATCTGGCATTGCCTGGCAGCACAGAGCTGTCTAAATGCCAGGGCAGTAACTCAGCCTCCCTGCCCATGCCCAGAGCGGCAGGCAACAGCAGCCACCTGTGGGTGGGCTTTTTCCCTGTGTGTGCTGCTGGGTGAAACACAGCCCTGAGGGACATGGATCCTTCCCCTGGGCCAGTGTCATCCCTGTGGGAGGCGGAAGAAGGGACAACACTTTACGGTTACTTGCCTCTATCCTAATAATTTGCCTAAGGGCTTGGAATGGCACACTTGTAAAGGGGCTTAGAGCTGTTTAAAAGGTCTGAAATAAGCACTGCTTTCAGGCCACATTTGCCTGGAGCCTCCCATACCTGTTCTCCACATTGAGGAGGTACAGGATCAGCTGTGCACAAGTCCTCCTCTTTCCCATCAATACAATCCCTAGATGAACAGCCCTTTCCCCTCATTCCGGCTGTCCCCAGGGCACATCAGGAACAAATGGCTCCAGACATGAGTTCTGCAGGAGGACAGTCACTCGTGAGTGTGAAGCGAGCCAGATCCCAGACCACGCTGGGACAAAATCACACTGCAGGGAGCAGAGCAGGAGGACTTGCAGGGTCAAGGAGAAGCAGGTTTGCTGCAGCCTTCCTGACAGAGAAGGTGACTGAAGGCACCCAGCCATGCTGCCTCAGCCAGACTCCCAGTAGTCATCCAGAGCCACATCTTCTCATGCCTCATGGCATGCCTTAACTGGAGACAGAGGGAAGAAATACTGATGCCAAAGCTGCATTAAGCACATCACTTAGTGCTCAGCTGTTTCCCAGCCTTCTGGGCTGCTTGCAGAGACAATGTAATGAAAGATTCTTTCATTATTTGGAAAATGTTGTTTTTAGCACCAGTGAAGGATGCCAGAGCCACAGCCCCAGGGAGCTGTGACTATGTTTAGCCATGGAGCAGGTGTGGCCCCAGTGGCTGGGGTGATGGTGACACCAGAGGCCCCCACTCACCCTGGGGTCTGTGACAGGGCATAGCCAGGAAAGCAAGGGATAGACACTCTGGCCCATGCAGGGAAGCCAGGTGAGCATGAAAGTGTAGTGACTAATACAGAAAGCCATCCTCCCACACCTGGCTGGTCCACAGGCATGCAATTCACACCAGTCCATAGGCCCATGAGCATCCTTGAAATGCCAGGGGAGCACCAAACAGCTGTACTCTCATCTTGGCCATAAATATCGGTGCCTTAAATCAAGTGAGGGGATATGGCAGGTGAAACACACTTCTGTCACCTGATGCTACCCTTGGAAAGCTGTTGTGCACTGTTGGGCACTGCCAGTTGCTTGAGCTCATCAGAAAGCAGGAGGGCAGCTGCAGCCCTGATGCAGCACCTCTGGAGAGAGTTAAACACAATAGCCTGCACCCAGCCTGGTGTGCTGCAATCTCTTCAGTCAATAATCATCCGCTTTTTGTGTTTTAAAAGATTGCTGCTGCTATTTTAAGGTTGCAGTTTTGTTACATTTGCCGTACAAGCACGACTTCAAATACTTCAATATAATTGTTTTGTTGCAGTCCCCACTCTTGCAACTCTAACTTGCTTTCTGGGTAATGGAAGGGGGAAAGAGCTTCTGAATCACTTCTTTAATACCTATTATTAAAAAAAAAAAATAGGAAAAAAATAAAAGAGGAATGTAAGCTTGTGCTGTTTTCCTGCCATTTCTCACATGACACAGAAGACAGCACATCTTCCCTGTGACTGCTGTGCCCATGAGCTTGGGTCTGGCCTTTGGAGCCAGGCATCTTTGGGAACTCTGTGCCTGCCCTGCAGTCGCTATGAGCTCCCAGGGCCCTCTCCCAGGCACTGTCCCACACAGCTTGCTGCCCAGCCATCAGGGAAAAAGCAACCAGGGGCTCTAGCCTCTTTCATGGAATAGTCTAATTATCTAGTTTTGCAATTCACTACTTCATTAATTCATGATTTCACTAACCCACCGTGCTTACTCACATGGCTGTTCCACTGCTGGCAGAGTGAGCCCCAGCTTCCTCCCTGGCACGGCACGGAGTCCCCAGCAGCCCTGTGGCCACTGCCAGAGCCCTCCAATGCTGCCTGTCCCCCGGAGGCTTTTGGGGTCAGCTGCCCTCCTGACAACCTTCCTGCCCAGGTGTTCCCTACAAACCATTTCTGCTGGTTCTGCAGGACGTGCCAGAGGCTGCTGCAGAGCTGCAGGAGAGGATGTCCACTGGAAACGCTGGTCCCTGGACTACAGGGGTTGGAGCCTCTAAACCTGGCAAACCTCCATGGAGCTGACACCACCCTTGGCATGTGTAGCCACTCCTGGAGGAGAAGCTCATCCCAAATGAGGAGACAAGTCCCGTCCCACACGGGCACTGAACCACTCAGCCCAGCCTCCCAGTGATTTGCCATCCTCCCTGCACTGGGGTGCCGAGGCAAACCCAAGCCTCTTCAGGGGCTCCCTGCAGCCCCCAGGATTGCCCACTGCAGGGACAGAGAGCCAGCAGCCCTGCAGTGCAATCGCCCTGCCATCAGATTTGCTTCACCGAGCAGCTGGGCAGAGCCTGCCTTCTAAAACACATGCAGTCTAATAAATGCACTCCCTGTTTTAAATGTATCTTTTAAAAAAGAACATTTCTCTTGGTTTGAGGTAATCGCTGCACTGCTGGGGGACAAAGAGCTCCATGTGTGCGCATCTCACTTCAGGCAGCTCCGCTCTGATCCCCCTGTGGACAGAATTTGTGCTCCCCACGGGCACATTTACCTCACATAGAGGCCCCACTAAAGTTAATGCTACCTATGGTGTCCTTCACAGTGAAAGAAACCGAGAGGAACACAGCAAGTGTGCAAAACCCACAGCAGGTAAAAACCAGTCAGCAGTTCCTGTGTAAAGAAAGCATTCAATACAGCCAGAATGAAGCGGATCCTCGCTTTCCCAAGAAAGATGCTGCCCCTGCCCTGCATCTCTCTGTACCTGGGAATCTCCACCTGGTGCCCTGGGGAAGGTACAAGGCCGTGGGTCACTTGCCCTCATCCTGTGGGCATCGAGAGTGTTGCTGGGCAGCCCCCAGCACTGACACCTCCCCCACATGAGGCTGTCCCTCCTCTCACCCCTTCTCCCCAGCCTCTGCCCACTGAAGTTTACCCTGACAAAAGCGCCCACCATGAGTTGGCCATGGGTGCCAATCTGCCACACACTGCAGGGATGAAGGCAGCCTGCTGCCATTGGGGTTTTGTATTCATCCCACAGGTCTGTACCCCCACACCCAGCCCCAGCACTCACCAAGGAGACTTCACCACCCCAAGCCAAGCCAAACACATGGTTAAAGTCTTTTGTTATGGCAAGAAGCCATATCTCAAGGCAGAGCCAGGGACAGAGAAGGCTCGAGGCTGCAAGATGCAAGAGCTCTGTTCTCTGATGGCCAAGCTAATAACCCTGTATTAAATTACAAGCCTGGGTTCAATTGTGGTTGTTTTGTTTTTGTTGGGTTTTTTGTAAGCTGTCTGTTTAGATTTATCAGCGTAATTCCTGATACTGCCTTGTCGGACATCATTACAATAATCTCACTACTGTGTCTGCCAGGGAATTGGGAGGCGAGCAGGAGGCAGCTGCAGAGCAGGGGAGTGGTGGGGCCTGGGCCACCTGCAAGGCACAGCCCCAGGACCACTCCCCCCAGAGCTGGGGACCCTGGGGCAGGTGGAGGCACAAACCTCCTCAATAGGACTCAAAAGTCAAAAAGAACAAGCTCACACTGAGGGACAAAGGATCCAGTCTCCAGCCAGACAGGTCTCCATCCCTCCAACAATCTCACAGAAAAACCTGGAGGATGTGGGGAAGTTGGAAACGAGCAGCCTCTGTTTTGGCACAGATCCTTACCCTTAATTCATGGTAATTTTATCATTAATTTAAATAAGGTTTTTCATGGTGGAAAGCACGAGAAGAAGAAGGCAGGAGGCTGCTAGCCCAGCTGTGTCCCTCCATCCTTCCATGCTGTAGCCCTTCTCTGTGGGTGCTCCCTTGCATGTGCACACACACACACACAGGTGTATACACACGTGCACACGTGAGGAGGCCACATGGCCAGGCCTCCTGTGCCCCACCTTGGCACAGCTCCTGTGCCAGCCTCCAGCCAGAGATTTGGCTGGCAAGTCTGACCAGGCAGGCAGCAAAGTGCTTCTTCCTGGGGACCTGGCACTGACACCCTCACTTGAGGCAGGGGGATGCTCCAATGCAGCACTGCAACCCCTCAGCAGCTGGAGTGCCTGCAGCTTCCCTTCCCAGCAGCTGGAGTAGCCTGGGCTGAAGAGCTGTCTGGGGCAGGGATCTTGGAGCTTTGGGATTTTTTGGCCATGACATAGAGCAAAGGTGCCCCTGAGAGCCTATTAACCCACATGAAGCATCCCCCTCTCTGTCGGGCAGGGGCTGGGGGAGACACAGGTGGGAGGCAGGTAATCACATCAGCAAAACAAATAAAAATCCCAGCCCAGCCTGGACTTTTTATTAATGAAAATGAGCCTGTGACAGGAGGTAATTTCCAGCCCCTGGGTGATTTGGTTGGAAGATGGAGCTGCAGATATGGATGAGTCTAGGCAGCCAGGCAGAGACAGAGCCCAGTCAGATGCAGTCAGGGACCAGAGCCCCTTCCAAGAGAGGATTGGGTAAGTGGCCTTGAAAGCTGGAATGCGAGGAGAGGAGCTGTCAACACCTCCAGAGAGCAAGTGCTTCCAGCTGCCTTGCTGGAGATGCAGTGTTACTAGCCACTGTCCCTCGGAGGAAGACTGGCTGAGGTCACCACAAGAGCAGGGGCATCTTCAGACCCCATTTCACAGCACTCCTACCCCTGGTACGCTCTGGCTGTACCTTTTCCAGCTGCTGGCCATGCAGCTACTCAGTCAAACCACCCTTATCCAACTCCTCCAGTCTCCATTCAAGCACCCACCCGGGCAGCTGCTCACACCAGCACTGCTCTCCCCCAGCTCTTGTGGTGTGCCAGCATCCCCCAGAACTGCTGGGCAGAGGGATGGCAGGCATTCCCATAGCACAACGAAAAAACAGGATCCCCTCTTGCTACTGTGAAGTGGGGAAAATCTATATTCATTTTCAGAGCTGAGTGAGAGCAACACATTTTGAGGGTGAATTTTCTTCTCAGGAATACCACGCTCTGATGAGCTGAATTAATTCATACCCAGTTAAGTGTCTGACCCTAAATAGGTTGTATGACTGAAATTTAAAGAAGCATTACTGTAGTGATAGTATTTCAAAAGGGGAAAGTAAACAGCTGTAGCCTTATTTGTTTGAAAGGTAAAACTATTTTATGAAAACTTACTTTTTTCACCCATTCAAGGCCTGAGACCTGTTCTGGAAGCCTTGCAGCATCCCTGGCATAGAAGTCAAGACCTCCCCCACCTTGGCTGTGGAGCAGGAGCACATCAGCCTGGTGAGGTAGGCTGCAGGAGAACCCTTGCAGCACACAGAGCCTGTCCCGAGAATACAAGCAAACCAAAGCAGTGCTTAATAAATTTCCCCCAAATAGCTGGGATGCCAGCAGGAAGGAATAACCCTTTGGGGCTGCAAGGGGTTGGTACAAAACCAGTGGGGCTGCAAGTGGAGTCAGGGCAGCTGGAGAGATAAACCCCATGCTACTGCCAGGCTCAAAGGGTTTTCCATCTGTTTCCCAAAGGACAGGACCTGTAGCATCTCCAACCATCCCTACAGCAGTAGCTGCCAATGCCTTGGGGAGATCCAACCAGCACCAGCTCACAGCTACCATACAAGCACACAGCTACCCCTGGTCCCTCAGCTGGGCCAGCCTTCCCACACTGGGCTACAGATCACACAGTCCCTCCATCCATCACCTCCCCAGTGAATTGAGGCAGATGTGTCAGTGGCCAAAGTGTTACTGCCAGCCCCAAGCTGGGATGCTTCAAATAGCTGTGCACTGCGATACAAATTGTACTTTGATGAGGTACATTAGGCCATCTGGACAGCCTAAACAGCCTTGATGAAGACAGAGCAAGGGCTGCTCGAGGTGGGAGGAACCTCAGCAGTTTCAGGGCTGTTCGCTGTTCCTTAAGCTGACATTTGTGCAGCCAGTGGGGCTGGGGCTGGGGCTGGCAGCATTGAGGAGTTCCATGCCCTGCATTGGGCGGGTCTGCCCAAAGGCAGAGCTTCAAATGACCAATGAGTGACCCCCAGGGTGGTGTGGGCAGGACATGAGAACTCACAGCCTGGATGTGCTCTTGTCCAGCAGAGCCCACAAATCTGCACCACCCTGGGGTGTCCCTGTGGATGAATCTGATCCTGGCAAGCATCAAGAACGCCCCGCTCCCATTAGTCCCATTAACTTTGTGGGAAGCAGTGCTTCTAGGAAGGAAAGCTCATGCTCACTGATGAGCATAAGATAAATAATGTTCCAAAGCAGGGAGGAAAAAAAATGCAGGAGATGGTTGCTAGAGAAAATCACCTAAGCAGGGGTAAGAGCCAAAGGGCAGGGAAGGAAACAGGGGACTGAGCCTGAAGAAACCCAGGGGAAAGGTGGTTTCCCATTCTGATGAACCCTGCAGGGAGGAGCAAGTGCAAGCCCAGACACCACTAAGACAGGGAGCAGCACGTGGGACCTGGATGAGAATTCTGCTTGCTCACTGGTGGTTTTCTGACTGCTGGTATCCCTGAGCTGATTCTTTTGTGGCACCTTGGAGTCCTGGTGGAGTTTTAGCTGAGCAATCTCTCAAGTTACATTTCCAAAGTAACTTGTAGGGAATGAGCTCAGTCCCTCTGCATGACAGGCCCCAGTGGTGCTGTGGCTGCCCTGACCTTCGCCTTGCTGCTGGTTCTGTACAGCCCTGTCTCACTGCTGCGACCTACATTCTGCCTCCCCAAACATACGGCGTTGCACTTAGCTGCATTAAACCCACAGAGTGCCGGACAGGGCTAATTTCTGATCAGGCTGTCAGGAAGTATTATGTCAAATACCTTACAGGAGCCTAAGCATATTATGCCGACACAGCTACCTTTGTCAACCAAATCTGAGATCTCATCAAAAAAGCAATGCTGGGCTTAGCCATCCTCAGTGGCTCCGGAGCAAACCCATCTCCAGGGCTTCTCCTGGGTCACTGCACCCCGAGCGCTGCCAACCGCTCAGCCTGGGGCTGCAGCTCTGCGGGGAACAGCCCCAACCCCCCTGCCAAGAGCCAGCGGAGCTTGCGTGATACTGAAACAAAGAGTTCGTGGAGCAAGATCCTTACTCCCACCATTGTGGGTGGGAAAGGCTGGGTGCAGGGCAGCATCTTGTGCCTGGTTACTGCTGCTTTTGCATGCTCAGCTCCTGTCCTGCTTGACTGGGACCCATGGCCCAGGTGATCCCTCCACGTGAAAAAACCTTGTCCTTCTCAGTTATCACTTGCCCTTGCCAGTCACACTCGGTACCAGAGCCCTAAAGCTGCTGTTTAATGGCTGTGCTCACCCCCTCTCAGCAATGCAACAGGACCAGCCTCAGTTCCTCCCTAAATAATTGTTTTAATTAGCATTTCCTCTTATGTAGGTGATTAACAGAGGGCTGTTGGGAGGGCTTCCATGGGAACTTTTGCAGTGGGCAGACAGATAAGTACAACCCTCTGTACTGCTGTAGCACTTAAATGTTTCAGTATCAGCCTCCCCAGTGGCTGCCAGTCAGTCTTCATTAGCCCCTCTGAGCCTTTTCTAATTGTGCCTGAGGCTGGAGCGGGAAGGAGCTCATGGCCCCTGCCTAAGCATGGACCTCTGGGTGGGGTATGGCCCTGTCTGGCAGGAGGAGCAAACCCAGAGGTAAGGACCCCCAGGGAAAGGGCAGAGCCAGGACCACAGCACCCTGGGAGAGTTTGACAAGAACCCAGGGGAAGGAGAGAAGCTGGGCTTGGGCATCTGCCAGCAAAGGCCTGTCAGCAGTACCTGGTCAGCAGTGAGCAATCACCACTTACTCATGCCCCCATCCCCAAAGTGTACAGTGAAAACAATCTGCAAATTAAAGCTTCCCTGCAGCAGGGTGGCAGTGCCCCACGCTGTGCTGGAGAAGGGACTGGAGTCCATCTGCCATCAGAGCCAGCTCCTGATCCTATCAGGCTATTACTGTATTGTTGAACTGGGGATTGAGGGACAGGCTTTAATAGCTGTGATGGTATCAGGGGTCCAGCATTAAACTCCAGGAAAAAGCCATGAAGATGAGCCTAAGAAATAGGAAGAACCAAGCCTGAATTACCACATCTCACATTTTTGCAGTGTCTGCTATTTATCCCAGCCTCTGTGAAGCTGAAGCTAGGAGCTCAGAGGGTAAGGGTGAAAGGCCAGGGAGCTCCAGGTGTTTCCTGAGCTTAGAAAGAGCAGGAACTCCAAAGTCCAACTCCACCAGCCAAGCTGAAGCAGGACAGGATGCAAGGACAGAAAGGCAAACCTCAGCAGCTGCCAAATTCCATGGGCTTGCCTGAATCTCACTGGTTGGCCAGCCACAGCTGGAGTGAAGGCTCAGTGGGGTGGCAGAGACCAGCTGCAGCTCTCTTCAGACAGTGGACCAGTTTCAGCAACAGGTCCTCCTGAGACCTCCTGAGAGACTTCTGTGTCTAGCTGCCTTTTCCAGGGGTGGCATTTGCTCCCTGCTGTGCTCACATCTCCCATTGCTCACACTTTGCCTGTCCCCCTGAGTTATTTGAGCTGCTTGCATGGGAGCCCCAGTCCCTCCCCTGTGGCACCACTGAGCAGGAGGAGCCTGGCCTGCACTGGCAGGCAAGACCCTGGCACAGAAGACAGATGCTTGGAGAGCAAGCAGCAGCATATTGATTTTCAGATGAGAGGCAAAGGGGAAGTCTCACAGTGTCCTCTCTAGGATGCTGGCTGCTGGCAGAATGAGAGCTGATGCCCAGGGCCAGCACCCAGGGAAGACAGCTTGATCCCTGCCAGCTCCTACCAGTGCCATATGCCATCAACAACTGCTTGAAAGGCAAAACAAAGAGGAGCCGAGGGAGCTCACTGGGAGCAGATGAGAGGCACTTCTGCTGGAGATGCTGTGGGGAAAACAAATCCTCGTGCTCGGCAGAGTGCATCGAGTGGCTGCATGGGCAGGAGCCAGGCAGGGAGCGGGGAGATGCCTCTGATCCCAGGGATGAGGGGAGAGGGATATGGGCATTAATTGGCTGGCAGAGTGGCAGCTGGAAAGATTGCTTTGCCTTCCAGCTCCCTCGTGTGTTGAGGGCCCCCTCCATGCAGAAGTGGCAATGGCATGACATTTATGTACTGCACACCAAGATCCCAATTAGTGGTGGATGGCTCACATGCTGCACACTTTAATTAATTTGCCTTTTCCTGTTGGAGAATAACTTCTCTGACAGATTGGGACTGAGCAGAGAGGGCAACTGGTCCCTAGCCAGCAGCCTGAGCAAAAATTGGAGGAACCAGTTACAGGGCTTGGCTTTGACATCAGTAATAATGGGAGAGACTCCCCACACACCCAGCTGTGACCAGGTCCCTGCCTCTCCTTCCTGCCCAGAGCATCTCCTGGTGTCACAGCTGGGGTTCCAGCACCACCCTGTTACAAGGTCACCCCACAGCAGCCACATGTGGAGTGGGACTTCCAGAGGGGTCAAATAGAAGTACTTGGAGATGGGCCAATAGATAAGCCAAGGAGTGAGGGCAGAAAACCTGGGATTCACAGGGACAAGCAGGCATCACCACTTTACTGTACCACCTGCCAAGGCATCAGCAACCTTCTCTGAGAGCCCAGGTCTCCCTCCAGGCAGTGCTCACCCTCTGGTGTGGTCCCAGGCCCAGGGATGCTGGAGCATTCACTGGCTGCAGCAGTGCCCATGCAGGTTTCCATCTGTGAAGGATTCATACAAAAAGTCCCCTTCCAGCACAGAAGCTTCAACCACTACCTCCTCCCACTGCCCCAGGTTTCTGGCACATTCTCTCTTCCTAGCTAACCTAAATAATCTTGTTATCATCATCTGTTCCCCTCCTCTTTGAGCTCATTAGGGCTTTTAGAGAACACTGGCTCCTACTAAACCTGACCAACCCACCATTAACCTCATTCCATGCCAAGAAATGGCTCTTACTTTTGACTCCAATTCCCACAGCTTCTATCTCCAGGAGGACTCTACCCCTCACCCTTGAGGTGACCAAGTTTCTTTAATAGCCTCTTGTGAGGGACTTTATCAAAAGCCTTTTGAAAGCTAAATAAAATTCTTTGCACTGTATTTCTCCTTTCCCCAGGATTTTCTTAGCACATTTAAAGGCTCCTGACAGTCTATGGCTGAGAAAAGCTTTCACTTTTTAAGATTATTTCCTGCTCCTACGCAGCAAAGCTCTCATTTTGCCTCCTAAATTGGGCCAGCAAGCATGCACAGCTCTGGTTTGGTTTCCTGAAGCAGCTCTTGTTGAATTTCCATGTTTCTCTTGGCACGGCGTTTGCCTCGGTGCTGCATTGTCACACTGCAGTGAGCAGGTAAAGCTGCAAGGCTTGGGGAAGGAGCCCTGAGCTGCTGTGGTGCTGTCCCTGGAGTGGGCAATCCTACTGCCTGCTGTCCTGTGCAGGGCTCCGGGCCTCAGGTCACCACACAGATTCAGGGGTGCTGCTTGAGGGTACAGTTACATCAGCCCTGCCTGAAACAACCAAGCAAGACTGCTGGGCTGGAGCAGGGTAGTCCAGAGTGGATAAAGAATTGTGTCCCACAAGAAACATGAGAGGTATGATAAATAAATTGCACTGGGGTGGCTCAATTTTCCCTCCTGTTCACACCCACTCACCCATGTAGCTCCATCAGGTCTCAGGCAGGGATAATCTGAGCTTGGCAGATCCTAGGTCTGAAACTCAAAAACACTGCTCTCTGTACACATAAGCCCATCACCACTGAGAGCACCTGCTCAGTTGTGCACCCACAGCAGGTCACCTACCAAGCATGTCCAAGACAGCACCAGATGATTAAGCCTGTCCACACCCACTGTGCCCACTGCTCCTGCTTAAAGCCCATAGGAACACAAGCTGCAGTCTGGCTCAACTATTAGCAGCCTTTGGCCCAGAGCTACAAAGCTGCTTGCTCTGACCAGGCCTCCACCCTTACCTCATCAGGAAGAGCCTCCCCTTCAAGTCTTGAATGGAAAAGTGCTTTAGAGCTTCAGAGATGTCCCGAGTCACCGGCAAAGACAGCGGCTGTGGCTCGCTCTGGAGCTCACCTCGTCGTGCCACAGTCTCCAGTGGGGACAGGTCTGGACCAAGGGGAAGCCATCAGCAGAGCAGGCTTCAGGCCTCTGCACAGCAGCCTGGCCAGAGCGCCCAGCAATAGTGCATGCCAGGCTTTGAGAATCTGCCAACACCAGAGTGAAGCAGCCCAGAAGACACTTCTCCAGCTGAGAGATGGAAATTTTTCTGTAGATAGCTTGGCTCATTCTGAAAATGGATATCTATAAATGCTCTGCAACACATCTACCAAGAATGGGCCTCAAGATTCTTCCAGGAATCATGCAGGGAAAGGGAAGAAATGATGTCAGGCTGAGATGAAGCAGTTTTTTTTCCAGGTTCTGTTTTAGTTTGTTTTCAAGCAGAGCAATAAACAGCTCTGTCTAGACCTGCATTGCCTTGTCAGTCCATCTGAGACATAGCTCTTCTGGCTCCCAACTGCCAGCACATCCTCAGGCCCCTCCACAGTAAGGCAATACAAGGATGCATGAAACCTTCCTTGCCACACAAGGGAATCCCATTTTTCAGGCTGCTCTCCTGTCAGATCAGGGATGTGGTTGGCTTGGGGCAGGTTTTAGAGCCTCATTAACACTCAGCAATGAGGCCTGGCAGCAGCTGATTTGATTTAAGGTTCATTTCCAGGCTGTGATTTAAGGGAAGATTTGCTTAATGTTCTCTAACAGACTCTTCTGACTGGGAACTTGAGTGCTGCCTAATGACAGACTTATTTATTGTAATGTCTTAGCAGCACAGAATCTAGAGGAGCTGGGCAGGAGCACAGCAGCTGCTGGCAGGTGCTCAGACAGCAGTGGAAACATCCCTCTCACCACAGTGGTAACTGTATGCATTCCTCTATTCAGAAGAGCCAGATACTGCAACCCTCTTCTGCATCAAGGGGTCGGCACGACAGACCACTCTCTGCCCAAGATGTACAGTGCTGCACCGCTACACACATTTTTACACAGGATAGGTGAAATGCTCCTCTTTCTCCTTACTGCAGTACTTGAATGATGGGAAATGAAGAGGTGCTTGCTCATCTCCAGACTGGTTAAAATGCAATTTTAATTTCCAAGCAAGACTCCCAAATGCACCTCCTTGTTTCCCAGTTCTGGACTTTCAACTCACAGGCTGAGTCTGCTTTCCTCCTGGGAAGGGGGTGGTCATCATCTGACATTTGTATGCTGCCTAGAGCTTCTGAGATGGATGTACCTATCCCCAAAACCAAACACAGAAAAAACCATCACACAAATGAAGACAGGAGGTCAAGCAAGGGTTTGTCATATTTTAATGACATTGATCTTTGGTGTTTCCCTCGTTAGCACTCACACTCTCCCCGTACTTCCTCCACAAGCCTGCTAGGGATGGAGAGTTACAAACGAAAAGGAAAATCACATTTGAGACTAAAAACAAAGTATCAGAGCCTTGACTTCTCCACTAGAAACTACATGTACAAGGTCAAGATTTCACATGCAACACCTTACATCACAGACCCATACCTCACACCGTGGCCTGGAGCTGAAAGAGATTTCCTGCCCCCTGCCAAGGAGGTGCAGCTCAGTCCTGGCACCATGAAACCACTGGGGTGGCTCATTCATGTTAATATTGGCACAGCTTAGAACATCCTTGTGTGAACTGCATCCTGACTAGAGAGCAGTAGCCCTTGTTCCTCTACTCATCCATACGGCATCTCTGCTTCGGTTCCTGCCAAGTCCTAAACTATAAAAAGGAAAGATCCCACCTGTGAGCATATCCTGAGCCATGCATGTTCTGGTGAAGCCCAGTTCTTCCCAGAAAAGACCACAGCATAGGCAGGACTGGCCTCAGAACACCACACTCTGGGGGAGCAGTGCTGTGCCATGGAGAGGGACTGTGGCATGGAAGACTCCTCCACTTCAGCAACAGAACTGGAGCATCACGCCTGGGTTTGCTCAGTACTGCCTGTCTCCAGAAGGATGCTGCAGGCCCCTTTCCCTTTCTTCACTCTACTGATCAGCTTCATGGATATAAAAGGGCAGGAAAAAGGAAAGGAAAAAGGAAAGGAAAAAGGCTTTACAAAGGATGACACACAAAGTTGCAGGGCTTAGCTCAGGGGATGCCATGGGGCTTCAAAATTTGGCTGATGTGTAGCACGTATGGTTTGTATTCCTGTTAATTCTTCAGCAGTGGGAATGTTGGAAGTTAAGTATGCTTTCTTCCCCATGGCTTCCCTTGCAATTATTATCCCTTCTCCCATCACCCAGGATAGAGAAGCCCTCTGAACCCCCAGCATCCTGTTAGAACCACCCATCCCTACTCTTCCAGCTCTTGGCCAGCTGTGAGGTACAGGTCTCTGCTGAGCAGTACAAGGGTAGCACCAACACACGACTCAATCTCTACCTGTTCCGTGACTCCCCACTGGTGCTGTCATTACTATAGAAGTTGGTACTGTCAGGAAGATGGTTATTATTAGTTAGGTCACTGTATTCAATTGGTCCCTCGGTGTCCATGGAGGACTGGGCCTGCTCTGGCAGGTCCAGGTCACCAGCGCTTTGTCCTTCACTCCCGCTAGGGGCTGTCCGCGGGCTCAGGCCGTGCTCCGGCAGCTGCACAGACTCTGACAGGATCCGTCCCTCCAGCTCTGTGCCCAGCTGCTGAGAGGTGGACTGCTGTGCTGACGTGCCCTCAGCTCCAGTGGGCTCTGTGCCAGTCTGAGAGCTGCGGTGGATCCGGTGGCTCACAATGATGTTGTTGCCAAAGCCGCCCATGGACGCCATGGTGGTGCTCTGCTCCCGCTGAACTACGGCAGTCATGCCACCTTCTGCCATCAGCCTTTGAATCCTACTCAGGGCATCCTCCCCACTGGCCCCATATTCTGGACCTTCACCTGCAAAAGAAAGCAGAAGCAACTCTAGCGCACAAGGCAAACTACGACACAAAATAAAGCATGCTGAGTAGTTGCTTCATGCAGTGTGCATGTACTGGGACAGAAAATAGCTTTTATTCCAGAGGGAGCCCAGTATTTTATTTTCATAACTTTCCACTTGGTTAAGTGTCAAACAAAAGCACTGAATTCTGTCAAGAAAATCCTGGCCACTTCCACAAGTAACCCTTCACAGAGTTGCATGTCCAAGCCTTGGAAAAGCAGCTCTTATTTGGCCATAAAGATGGGGGAAATAGTGGTAGTCAAAGAGGCAGGATGCTTTATCACAGCTATAGAGACAATCCTGCCACAGGAAGAGAAACCTCAGTTTGCACTTCTATAAACCAAACATTTCACCCATGGTGTTAAAGAACCCTATGGCTTTTCCTACTTCACCTGCTTGAGAAGTAGGCAGATGACACAATGGCCAATGTCCCCAGTGTCAATCTAGAGAGAACATAAGAAGTTGGCCAACAACAGACAGCAGCTACAGAACATGATCTTCCACATTAGCTACGATTTAGTGTGTAGGCTCCTGCTTCCCTTGACTGATAGTATCTTTCGAGGAATACAAAAAAACATCTCAAGACCTACAGTCTTTGTGTACTCTTATCTTCCCTTTATAGCCAGGTTGTAGTGAGCTCTCAGAGAATCATCATCAGATACCTCAGTTGCTCAAGATTACCTGAGAATAAAATCTCACAAAAGAATTGTCAATAATACAGGAGATAAAATCACCATGACAGAGAAGTTCATCCCAGTTTAGTTTCTCAGCATCCTCCTTTTGCTACAAACCCTACCCGGAGCATTTGGGGAGAACAATCTGTAATAATAAACTGCTAGAAACATTCCACAGTGGGATCCTGCTGAGTCTTATTAAAGAAATAAATCTCACTCCCACCTCTATGAAGCTATCACAGTGCTGATTTGAGGAGAAAGCCGTGAGCTCTCCTGGCACCAAGAAAATGAGCACAAATGTCAACAAGGCTAGATGTAGGGAGGAGTTAAAACACAATAAAAAACAAAATGCCACACTGACTAGGAAAACAAAAACACTTGGGGCTGTGGAGCTTAATATCTTCATCCATGATTTGGGTGAGGGGATTAAAGTGCACCCTCAGTAAGTTCACAGAGGACAGTAAGTTGGTTGGGAGTGTTGATTTGCTGGAGGGTAGAAAGGGTCTGAGGAGGGACAGGCTGGGTCGTGGGCAAAGGCATGAGCAGTTCAACAGTGTGTCCTTGGGTCACAACAATGCCATGCAGCACTACAGGCTGAGGGAAGGGGGGCTGGAAAGCTGCTCAGCAGAAAAAGACCTGGGGGTGCTGATTGACAGCAGCTAAACATGATCCAGTGTGTCCATCCAGGTGGTCAAGAAGGCCAACGGCATCCTGGCCTGTATCAGCAACAGTGTGGCCAGCAGGACCAGGGCAGTGATTGTCTCCCTGTACTCAGCACTGGTGAGGCCACGCCTTGAACCCCGTGCCAAGTTTTGGGCCCCTCACTACAAGAAAGGACATTGAGGTACTGGAGCACATCCAAAGGAGGGCGATGGAGGTATTGAAGGAAAGGCCTGGAGAAGAAGTTGTAAGAAGAGCAGTTGAGGGAGCTTGGGGTGTTTAGCCTGGAGAAAAGCAGACTCAGGAGAGACCTTATCACTCTCTACAACTACCTGAAGGGACGTTACAGCCAGGTAGCAGTCAATCTCTTCTCCCAGTTAACCAGCAACAGAATAAGAGGAAACGGCCTCAAACCACACCAGGGGAGGTTCAGGTTGGACATTAGAAAGAATTTTTTCACTGAGATGGTGGCTACTCATTTTAACTGCCCAGGAAAATGGTGGAGTCACAATTCCTGGAACTGTTGAAGAAATGACTGGACACGGCACTTAGTGCTGTAGTTTAGTTACCTAGTGGTGTTCAGTCAAAGGTTGGGATTTGATGATCTTGGAGGTGTTCTCCAACCTAAATGATTATATGATCATGTATGATGCAGGAAAGGCTGTGGATGTTGTCTGTTTGGACTTCAGCAAGGCCTCTGATGCTATTTCCCACAGCAAACTCCTGGAGCCTGCAGCCCATGGCTTGGACAGGAGCACTCTGTGCTGGGTTAAGAACTGGATGGATGGCCAGGCCCAGAGAGTGGTGGTGAACAGTGCTGCATCCAGCTGGTGGCCAGTCACCAGTGGTGTTCATCAGGGGTCTGTGCTGGGGGCAGTTCTGATCAATATTTTTATTGACAAGATGGATGAAGGTATTGAGTCTTTCATTAGTAAATCTGCAGATGACACTAAGCTGGGAGCATGTGTCGATCTGTTGGAATGGAGGAGGACTCTGCAGAGAGACCTGGAATGGTTGGATGGATGGGTAAAGTCCAATAAGATGAAGTTTAATAAGTCCAAATTCTGAGTCCTGCATCTTGGCCACAAAAACCCTCTGCAACATTACAGGCTGGGGACAGTGCGGCTGGACAGTGCCGAGGAGGAAAGGGACCTGGGGGTGCTGGTGACAGCCAGCTGAACATGAGCCAGCAGTGTGACCTGGCGGCCAAGAAGGCCAATGGCTCCTGGCCTGTATCAGGAATGGTGTGGCCAGCAGGAGCAGGGAGGTCATTCTTCCCCTGTTGGCACTGATGAGGCCACACCTGGAGTGCTGTGTTCAGTTTTAGGCCCCTCAGTCTGGGAAGGACATTGAGACGCTTGAGCACATCCAGAGGAGGGCAACGAGGCTGGTGAGGAGCCTGGAACACAAACCCTTTGAGGAATGGCTGAGGGAGCTGGGGTTGTTTAGCCTGGAGAAAAGGAGACTCAGAGGTGACCTTATCACTCTCTACAGCTTCCTGAACTGTGGTTGTAGTCAGGTGGGGGTTGGTCTCTTTCTCCAGGCAGCAACTGACAGAATGAGAGGACACAGACACAAGCTCTGCCAAGGGAAATATAGGTTGGATATTAGGAAAAAGCTTTTTACAGAAAGGGTGATAAAGTATTGGAATGGTTTGCCCAGGGGAGTGGTAGAGTCACCATCTTTGGAGGTGTTTAAAAAAAGACTGGATGCAGCACTCAGTGCCATGCTTTAGTAGAGGTGTTCGGGCTGGGTTGGACTCAATGATCTTGAAGGTCTCTTCCAACCTCATTATTCTGTATCCAGCATAAGAGCTAAGATACTCAACGAAGTCCATACTATGCCACTGTAGAGATGTCATGCAGTCAGTCAGTGACAGCTTATTCCCTTTTCTCATGGGCTCAGTGGTACTTGCATCAGGCACTACCAGCTCCGCCACCATTGGACAAAGTTAATCTCATCCTCAAGTAAGTCTGCTGACATACTGCCCTGCTCTAGAAATGTCATGGACGTTAAGGGCAAATTTAAATCTCACCGGTAGAGTAAGTAGGTTTCTGCCAGGAATGTAGTTAACCTGCTATATCCACTATAACTATCTATCCCCTTGATTAGAGCATCAGTGGGATCACAGAAACACTGTAACCACATGAGAATCTGCAGTATGGCCTTAGAGGAGTGAGCAAGAAAAACCCCTGGACAGAGCCTGACACACAGCTCTAGCAGAGAAATCCTGTTCAGGATGTGCCTGATGTATGAATTAGGATGTGGCTGATGCATGAACTAGGAACTTGGCTGACCAGTACAAAGACTGGGGACAGAGGCAGCTATTATACTGGAAACTCCAATGTGAAAAACATGCATGCCAAGGGATATTGAAACATTAATCATGAGCAGAACTAAGTGGAAGGTTTGAGAAGCATGGTTTTGGATTCAGACACTTCCTTCTGAGGGCACAGTCATACTTCATTACCAACTGGCTGGGCCAGAGAGGAAGCTTAAGAAAGTCAAGATTTGCAACCTGGTCTAGAGATGTGCCAGACAGTGCTATCTACACAAGTCCTGAAACAGCAGGTTCTGTGCTCTTGATAGATCGCTTACTATAAACCAGTCCAGTACAGAAGCACTGGAACAGCAAAACAGCAAGGACTCCCAGCCAGCCAATGCTCCACTGCATCACAAACATATGTTTCACCACAGCACTCCTTGCTCTTCCCTGCCCCTAAATTACCATATGCCATGGCTGAATTTCCAATTGAGGCATCTGCTTGCTCAGAAGACAGGCAAGGGCTGATGCCACATCAGGAATCAGCAAGGCCTTCAGATCCCAGAGTTACAGCAATGTTGGAAATTCCCAGCCCATCAAGAGCCAGAAGTGAGCCTCACCATTCAACCAGCCAATAAACACCTCTGCTTTGGGGACTGTCCTCCACTTTTCCTCTCAGATTTCAACGATGGCTTTGGCTGACTAGCTCAGGGCAAAGCTTGCTGTGGCATTTGCCTTGAGCTGAGCTACAGCACAGATTCACACACAGCCCATTTCTACTGCCTGGTGACTCCCACACACTTTCTTTCACCAGGCTGCCAATGCAGACTACATTAGTACTCAGAGCAAGTGAAATAAGCTGACTTCCATTTGGTGAAGGTTCAGGGTGGGCACACAAGCACTTACCCAAAACAACAGCAATGCTGTAAACCACACACATTTCAGCTTGCTGCAGTGCTGTGCTCCTACAAATGTTTTCTACTGTAACCAGTGACCTTTCCAGAGGTCCAAACACCCATCTATTCCAAACACAGAACAAAACTTTACTCTTGAGAGCAATTATCCAAAAGACCAGGGGATTTCTGTCAATGTAGCTGTCTCAAACATTTAATGAAATAATCCCTAGCTAATGCATCTGTTTTTAAAAGTCATCTATGCTACTCCAGCAAGACAAGAATTTGACGCAGAAAACTACACAGGCAAAACATCTTGCAAACTTTTGATGGAGTTGGGCATAAGGCAGGATATGTATAAGTGGACTCTGAAGTACTTATCGGGAGTACGAGTTGTCTATCTGTGGGCATGGATGGCACACTCTGATGAAATGCAAAGTCCACAGAAGCAAGGATGAGATCAGACTCCCCTGTATCTGTGCAATATACTGACATTGCTCTTGAATTTTCTTGTTTTCAACCTTTCTCTTTCTAAAACCAGCAGTATTTAGGAACCATGTTTGCAAACAAAGCTTCAAAATTAGAACTAACAGTAAGCACTGCAGAGATATCTAAGTCTTCAGAGAACATGAAATAATAGCTCTGAGGTGTGAGCTGACCCACTAATTCAGATGCTCAAAGATAAAAATGTCAGCATTTTTACATTAATTCACTCCTTGCATAAGAATAGAAAAGGGAGGGATACACCGCAGTATAACCAGCTATGAATAATCATATCTCCCTTAATGCCGCAAGAAATACTACTAGTTACTTTTCTATCCAACCAAGCCCAGAAACATGTTCACACTTCCTTTCTGAGGAAGTTAATCCAAACAGCTCCACAGAACTCAGAAAAGACACAACTGCTTTAACTTGTAAAAATTTTCTTAACAATATCTCACCTTGGCTATTCACATGAGCGAAACTTACTTTTATAATGAGAATTTAAAAGTAGCCCACATAATTTAATCCCAAGAGACCCAAGTACTTGAAGTAGATCACGCCGTAAAGGCTTGCATAGTACATACTTCTAGAACCTAAGTCTATTTTTTAGGTAGTGGTTTTCAGAGGATTTTAAAGAGAAACCAAAATTTGCAGTTCTATAGGACATATGACGCAGATTTTACAGATGGACAGGCAGATGAAAGGCTAAGGGATCTACCCACGTTTCTACTTGGAGAATGAAAGGCAGATCTGGAAGCTGAACCCTGGTGTCCCAGTTCCCATTTCCACACTAATTGCACAAAAGTCACATCACATCTGACAACAGCATTGCAAGAACGTGTTCAGCTAACATAAAACAACATGTTTCTTCTTGTTAACATTCATGAGGCTCAGCTGGGGACAGAGTATTCCTGCCCAAGCAGCCCCTCAACACGTGTTCCTAATGTCTCAGATTAAATAAGTTACATCACATGCAGGCACACTGATTGCTTCTAAGTGCTCCTTAGGCATCCTTGGGATGCTTTGCTTTTATCAGGAAAGTTTTGCTTTCATGTGCTGCCTTTTCACTACCAACAGTTTGAAAAGACTGAATCTCACAAACCCAAGCCTTCATTTTACAACCCTCTTCCCTCTCAAATCTCCTGCAACCTCTGAAAGCTGTTGGAACTAATGGAAATTTGTACTGGCTGGTGAGAAACACTTCAACCCAACAAGTTAAAAACTGTATATGGCATGACAGTAGTCAGTATGTTGCTCCCCCAAAGACAGGCAAAGTAGCAATCCCCTGACAGCAAATATTCTGATGGCTACAATTTCAGTAACTCATAACATGTGCCTACTTGCACAGCACGCACTGAGCTAGCTACCTGAATTTTTAAGCCCCAAAGACAATGCAGATGATAGGAAATGAGATGACAATTGTTTTTCAGTTATTTGTTGTTGTTGTTTTTTCCTCTTTCACAACTGGATTACCTAAAAAGATATATTGATATACTCTCAACAGCTGGGGACAGCATGGACCCACTATCAAACAAATGTCCTGCAGCTCTGCAGAGGTCCCTCTCCCTCAGCCTACAGCAGCTCTGGCACAACTGCAGACCCTACAGTTATTGCCTCCCATGCACTGCACTCCAAAGATCCAACAGCCTGAACAAGTGGTAGCCACACCCCAACCCAGTCTGGACCAGAGATTACAATTTCTAAAGGTTAAAGCTTTGGGCTATTTTATCTCATTAGGAATTTTTGTTGGGTTTTAAGTGAGATTCAACTTGCCAGCTGAATACAGATCCTACTCCCATGGTGCCTGTCTATTTGCAAGAAAAACATAGTATAACGCCCAACAGATTGTTTCTAATTAAGGGTGTTTCAAAGTTACAACTCTATCACTATTTCCACTATGTCTGTCAGCTTAAAAGAAAATAAGAGAAAGCTAAACACTGTTTTAAGCATTTCTTAGTACCTCTCCTAGTTTTCTCTCAGCTCTAACTACCTTTCCTTTGTGTGTGGCGTGGGAGCAGAGTTCACAAGTCCACTATTAACTGCTGCAAACCAGAAAGATGCAGACATTAGAGGGATTCACTTCTAATAAAGTCATCATATACTCATTCCTCCCAAGGAGGTAGAAAGATAATCAGAGCAGCAAAGTCCCCGCAGAGCTTTGCATGAGAAAAGGAAACTATTTATACCCGCACAGAACTTAATTAGATTTCTGATGCAATTCTGCATACTTTTTTTTAATATTTTTTTGTACAGTAAGCACATATCTGCAAGAAATGCCCTGAGCCAGAATTCCCCACAACAGCAGGGCTGACACGACAGAGGACAGAAACACACTTTCAGGGCAGCAGTAGCCTTTCTTTTTCTTTTTTCTTTAACCATACAAAAGTTTTTTCTGTTGGTTGGTCAGTTGGTTGGTTGGTTTGGGCTTTTTTGCCCTTCATGGCAAGGTGATAACTAAACCACTTTCCTTACATTACTCAGAATCACACTTGATTTATCCATTCTGCTGCTGATAATACTGCTAAGCCTTACATAGTGATTTCCATCTTCAAAGCCCCATACAAAATACTAATTAATCTCCGTAGCCCGTGGTGTGCTGTACTATGGGAAGATTTATTCCCATTTGGTAGATGATTAATAATTTGCCCTAGGTCACACCCCAAGGTAATGGTAGAATTTTTTTTTTTTTTTTTTTTCTTTTGCCCCTGACATCTACATCACACTATTAGGAAACAGAGTTTCCCTTTCAACAGGCAGAGTTACATTAGATACAGTGGGAAAATTAGCCATCAGAAAAGCACCACATCACCTAATCTTGCCTGCTGGAACATACTGGACGTGCATCACAAGAGTTGATGATTCTGGGAAAACAGCTGCCAGTAATGGTCATGTGTAATGTGAAGCACAAAGACTTAGATGAGCCAGACCACCACTGCCACAAGTACCTGGCTAAGTGGCTATGGTGTTGGTAAAAGCAGAAGAAAAATTGTCTTTCTGCTTCATGTCAGGTCTTTGTACTATTCTTCTGTCATGGATTACTATTGGGTTTTTTGATCCTTCATACTCCTGACCTCTACTGTCTTCAGAGTTCCCTGTTTCAAGTTACTCCTGCACACTTACACAGGAATTTCCACTGAAACAGGCATAGGAACTGATCAACAGGGTAAAACATCTTGGCTTATCTCTGGTGCATGTGTTTAAACTGCAGTAACTCCTTTGTTCTACAGGCCCTAATATAGCTGACAGGAGCGTGACAGCCCATTTTGCAGCGGTGGACATTTGCAAGGGGACATGTGGTAAGTCAGTGTCTGAGATGGAAATCACACCAGATGTGGAACTCGCCGATCTTCCTCCAAGTAAGGGAGACAAAGAGAAGTACCTGTCCTAGGCTTGTTATTTACACTCCTTTTCTTCCAAATGTTATATGTTTTGCTTCTTTGTAGAGATATACTGCCAAGGCACTGGTAAAGAACAGCACTTTCCCCATCTCATTAACAGTCTAGTTCAAACCCGTAATCTAGATCTGGAAACTGAAAGGTTAGAAAGAACAAGATAAAGAAACTGTCAGATGAATGGAGAACAGCAGGAGGAGAAGCAGTGTTGAAGAACTCTGCTGATTCAACAGACTCCCAAAGCCTGCAGGATCAGGCAGCCATCATGGCCTTGATGCAAGAAGGCCCCCACACTGTACCATGTCCTCAGTCTGTGTACCACATTCAGTGGAAGAACCAGTTCCCATGAGTTCAGCATTTGTCCAGACAGTCTGTGTGCCAGTTGTATTCACACACCCTCAATTGTACTAACCTTCCAGAGAGGTTAATCTCGGCTCTGCTGAGATAAGCAGACGGAAACCCCAGCGGGCAGGAATTTCCCACTTAACTTTGTACAGAAGAGATGAGATCAGAGAAACACAAAGCCATATCACACATGCTGGATACTACACAGCAGGAACTGTGGAAGAGTCACATACCAAAAAGTAACTTTCACAGTGACAGAGAACAAACAGGCACACAGGCACAAATAGGCATGTCATGGGCTGCTTTCTGAAGCCAAGCAGGTTTATCACAAACCAACAACTTCAAAACTGTCTCCTTGATTTTCTCTTGTCTTTCCTATGTACATACTGCCCAACCCCTACCTAACCAAGCCTTCAGAGCTGAATGAAAGCACAATGTTACAGTATTGAGACAAGAAGCCTGGACAAATCAACATGCTTTCAACAGATTAGTGACTTTATCATTACACAGGAATTGCACAGTAGCGGTTTCCAGCTCCTTACATGTTGGTCAGTTTTCCTGGACTGCTAACCACTAGAGACATTTTTGTGCAGCTGAGCTGGGCACTCATCATGTACCTCATCAATCAAACTAAACAGAATCCTCAAAGCTGCTTTGTGAGAAGTGACTTACAGTATTTTTTTTGTATCCAAATGTTGAGCATGTGAAGCCGGTAGACTTTTTGCCTAAGTTGGAGGAAGGACCAAGCTGAACTCTAACATAGAGGCAGAAATTTTAACTCTCATCAGCTTGCAGCCTTACTGATGGTTAGGAGTTCAAGAGATGTGTGAGGAATGAAGGCAGTACAGCTGATTCTACAAACATACAACAATCTGGAGAAGAATTAACTTTCCTTCCTCAAAGCATGTGAAAAAGACAACTTTTCTATTCATACGGCCAGAGATTCACTCTCCTGATCATCTATGCCTGGCTACAGGCAAATTAGGCTAAAGAAATCTTTGTTGAAGAGAAAAAAAGGAGTGTCCAAATGCACTGACAGGATGTGGAACATATGTGGAAACTCCTAATCAGCAGGTAAACTTCTGTCAACCATTAATTGATTTCCTACCTTCACCAGTCCCTGCAGAGGCGGATTCCTGCTCCTGTACCTCCCTCTCTGTCTGAGTCTCAGCATTCTGCAGCTGAGGCGCCAAGGTCTGGGTACCCTGCGATGTCACAGAGGTGGGGGGGTTTCGGGGTTGTAGGCCTATGGCATTCATCAGGCCCATGTCCCTGTCTGTCCTCCATGTAGCTCTGCTGGTTCTGAAAAAAGAGAAAAACAAGTAAGACCAGGATCATTGGAGGCAACATGCCCAAGCAAGACTGAAACGTGAACGTGAGGGTCTTCTTGTATCCACTTCAACCAGGCAACTGCTGGCTACTATGAGGATGGGGGTGAAAGGAATTGTGAGCTGCACTCATTTACACATACTGGTCTCTTGAGTCTTAAGCCAACAGAGTCTTAAAGAGTCCACTCACCCTTCCACAGAAGCAGCGTGTCTTACAGGCACAGAGAGATATCCCTGCAGCATCATTTAGCCTGCAGAACAACTGTCTTGGAGTCACTGTGTTGAGGAGGCAACACAATGTGCAGTGCAGAACCACAAACACACACAAAACCTCCTGCACAGCAGGGCAGTTTCAACTCCCATGGATGTAGCCTGTATTCTTTCCCTCCTCTGGACTTCCTAGACTGTCAGCATTGCACATGAATGCACTCCAGCAGGCATTTCTGCCCATTCCAGTCAGACAAGAGAAATCCTGTGTTCTCAAAAGCAAACAACAGGAACCACCTCGAGGCTCATTAGCTTCTCAGACTCAAACAGCTGAAGTGTACAATGCTGCAGCTGAATTTTGACAGTGCAGTGACGCTCTTTTCTAAACTGACCTCTAAGTGCTGGGAATGCTAAAGAGATTCAAAGAAAGACTTCCTCATTCACAACCTTTTTTTCATAAGGCTTTGAAACCTGCTACACTTCTTTTGCTCTCTCTGTTTGAGCTAGTTCATTCTGGACCAGTATTTCTGCATTCAAGCTGCCATTATACCAGACTGAGTATGTACTGTCAAAAACTTAAGTAGTGGCAATATCCACTCATAGAGCAAAGAATCTCTACTGCTTATTTTTCACCCACAATCAGACCAAGGCTGTAGGACAGCCCAGACATTTAGCAAGCTCACAACTTCCTTGGTATGCTGAAGCTCATAATTCAGGAACACAACTATCAGCCTCTTGCTGAGAAGAGCTGGCTTACAGAGAAGTACTTGTCGCTATGGAAAGAAGCAATGGACTGCAGCATCACCCTTGTGTTTAGAACAACATGTGCATTACTGGACAGACTGAAACAGCCAAGGGGGACATCAAGAGATTTAGCTTTATTTTTAGAGTTTATTACTGAGAAACAACTGTCCCACGACCAGCAATTAAAAAGATGAAAATCAGTCACCAGGTCAGCACCACAGACTTGCCCTTTTCTCTGTGAACTCCCCTGTTCTTCAGTTACCCTCCAAAGGCCATTTGCTTTACATGGTGTTTTTGATGCATCAATCCCCACATGTTCCTCCCACAGCTGTTACTGGGACCCTGAATGACACATGTACTTTACTATCACTGGCACTTTTGGGCACTGAATGTCACTTACTGGAAGAAGGTCAGCTGACCCAACTAGGCAATGTCAAATGGGGAGAAAATTACATATTTAAAGCTGCCCGTGGTAAGGGAACAAAGAAGTGATGTCAGATCTAACAAAAACAGCAGAAAGGGTCAGGTCTCTCTAACCCAACACCCAGGAGACTCACCCAGGCCGCTCAGTACTCCTGCTGCTGGAATGCACAGTGAAGACATTCTCATTCAGCTGGTCCCAGTGGTATTCAACTCCAGAGTTTAAGGCCCTTAAAATGCCAAAGAAGGAAAAAATATTAGCATGACAGGACACTGTTTAAGCCAGCACACATTACACCCCCACAACATGAAGAACAGTGTTGATTACTGCCCTACAGAAACTGCAGATCTAGCTCACTTCAAATTTTCATTAAAAGGGCTCATCACCATAAACCACCTTGCAAACACAGAGTGCTGTATTACCAGATTACTCTGGAATATTCCATTCATTTCAATTCAGTATTAGCACCAAGATACAGAAACAGGAGCAGAGAGATTTTCAGGAAATGAAAACATACAACTGTGTATATAAAATCAGGTTTACCCTATTTCCAAGTGACTAAACAAAGAATTGGAATGGAAAGGCCAGTTCTCCCTGTGGAGAATTCCTGCACTAGGTAATGGTCAGTAAGACACTGCTCTTACTCAACATTTAATTTCTTTGCAAATTATTCTCATTATACCTATAAATAATCTTTATACATCCCTCTCACTGACAACCACTGTGGAGCAAGGACAGATGTAGAAAATAGTTTAACAAGTTTCCACAGAAGAGCTTGTATTGCATCAACACCATGTGTGTCTGAAAAGTCACAACTTGAATTTTACATCTAATTCTGCTAAGTATAATGGAACAGACAATGCTCTGGAAACCTCTCACAGAGCATTTCCCCAAAAGATACACCAAGTCAGGGCTTACTACTCACAGGAACAGACAAAGTCATTGGCCATTGCTGAAGACAACAGGAAATCACAGAAATGAAACCACAATAATGCTGCAAGTACACATCCCACCAAGTAGAGGGTGAGAGCAAATCCAGCTTACTCTGTGCCATACAGAAATGTCACAGTATGGGCACTCACTATGCAGTCCAAGGCAGCACAGTGATCTCCCATCTACTGCTGTGTTCTACCTTCAGAAGCACTCCAGGCTGCATTACCATGGAAGGCACTTCCTGGAGTGTTTGCTACACCATGCTGACAGCTTGTGTGATGGCCTGGGAGTTTTTAAATGGTGTTGTGTACCACCACATGGCTGCTGGACTGCACACACCTGATGGTGCTGTGTGGAGAGGAAGCATGCTGTGCAGTGGTCACAGCAAGGCAAGTGGGGGTGGGGGGAAGGGAGTGGAAACCCAAACCAACAAATAAAGTCCTGTGTAGACAGAAGGGAACTGTGTCTGAAGAGTTTGACTTCCATCACCCTACAAACAGTCTCAGAACTAGAGGCAGTCCCATAATCTGAAGGAAGGATTCAAGGCAAGTATTTGGTAGCTGGTTATGGCTCAGGCACAAACAAGCTGTTTTATGTACATATAGAAACCTGTAAAGAGATGCCTCAGCAGAATTGGCAAGAGCCTCAGCTTAGAGGATACTGCAGGTCAGACATGCTGCAATGGGAAAGCAGTGTGTGCTGAAAGCCTGGGGCTAGGCTAGGCTTCCAGGGTGACAGCACCCCAGATTAAGACCCAGAGTGAGAGATGAACAAAATTAGGTCAACAAAATCACACACACAGGCTACAAGAAGTAACCAGACATTGCTTTTTCATTTTTTGTGCTGAGCTGGTCCTGTGCTGCATTATACCCCATAAAAGCAGCTGCCAGTGAGATGCTGATTTACAAAGGTTTCTGAGTTTACTGACAGATGGTAACTTGTCACTAAAACTGTGCCAGTCCCTCTGGCTGCTCCATCCCCTGCCTAATATACTGGCTGAGGCTTAGCTGTCACACTTTGCTGTCTGCAAAG
The DNA here is from genome assembly GCF_971803275.1 of Cyanistes caeruleus. Taxonomy (NCBI): domain Eukaryota; kingdom Metazoa; phylum Chordata; class Aves; order Passeriformes; family Paridae; genus Cyanistes; species Cyanistes caeruleus. The sequence goes on along the minus strand of NC_141706.1, from coordinate 30,299,202 downwards.
CAGCACAGTCCCTAGGCAAGAGAGACTTCCTGACCTCGTAGTCAAAATTTCCATAAAAAGTCTAGTGTGCTTGGTATCTACAGCTAGTACACAACAGAGCTAAGATGACCAGTGCTCTCCTCCCTCTTCTTCCACACATCTTCATGCTTCCCAAAGAACAGGCATGGTCCCCCACAGCTATGTACATGATTGGTATTCCTTGCCAATATTCACATTACTTGTCTTTGCCAGCTCGACAGCTCCCGAGATAAGAAACCAGAAGACCACAAAGCATCCCCCATGCCAGGATGGGAGCTGACAATATCGTATTTCTTCTCTTCCCCCAAACACTGTGTTCCTGTACTACACAGAAAGTCCAGCTCCTACACACACACTTCTTTGAGTGGATCAAATTCACTTCTACAAAAGCATCACGGTACCAAGCTGACATGCAGGACACCAGATGAAAAGCTACTGACCATGCTCCTACCTATTCTGCAGAGTCTCACTACTGTACAGTTGGGTTGTTGGACAGCCAAGTCCACTTTAACTCCATGCTGTAAGTTTGTACACAGTGAAATCAACAGGCATTCAATTTAATGCATAACTTTGCATATTGGTTTTAAGCACTGCCATTTCTCAACTGAGTTTCGCTGCCAGGGTCCTATTAGCTATTCCTTTACTGCCAGAGAATCAAAGGCTTTGCCTTCCTTCTCTAGGAGGAGAACCTGTAGCAGATGGTGCCACTGCCCCGGCTGCTGACTCTGGGAACACCGATAAACAGGCTTAAGCCAAGGTCACTACACCTGGCCACGATGGGAGTCAGCACCACTTTAACCTGGCTTTTTAGTTTGGTCTAAGTGTGTCTCCCTGATGGGCAAAAGAAGTGGCTTAGTAAAAACAGCTGGCACTCCCTGCAGCAGCAAGCATCTTTACCACTACCTTTCAGCAGTCTCTTCATTCGGCCAGGTACACAACACTTGTGCTTTCCCAACTCTACCTCCCGCAAAAGCCGTGAGGCCCTCAGCACCATCTCTGTTCTCTTCTGTATGCATCTGTGCATCTCCGAGCTGGAATCCACATTGGTCTCTTCGCAGCCCTAAGATCAGCATCAAGATTGCTCCTGATTAGGTTTTCCAGCCTTTATATGATTGATTGAGCCTACAGAAGAAATGTTTCAGACTCCATCAAGATACAGTGAGGAGAGCATACACCTGAACTTAACAGAGGACACTGGTTGGGCACTATTTTTTATATGAAGATCATAATTTCTCTTCTTAATGAATCAAAATCTCATCAAAGAAATACTGCTATTGTGTGGGCTAAATGCCAGTTTTAACACCATACTTGCATTAGAAACTTCATCACATAATCACACCTTAAACCAGCTTCAGTACACAACAAGATGTGTGTGACAACCACAGTTACCTTGGTTTAAATCAGATCTTCAATTAAGCTTAAGACCTGCTCTGGTTTAGCCACACCTATTTAAAATAGTGCAATCTCCCTTTTCAGAAAGCCTAAAGGTTCTTTAGCTCCCATTGCAAAATACTGCTTGAATTTTGTAAATGAGCAGCCTTTCACAGTACGTTTCCCAGGAGATTTGCAAATCAAGGCCTGACGATTCATTCCAAAGAAGCAGAGCTTACACTGGAGAAATGAATATTTTTCAGGTAATATAAGCATTTAACTTTTGCTTCATCAAACTCTAGACATAGAAATGCTGGAAGCACTTTATATTTTTCAAGGCATAAGGCAGAAGCTCTGTGTAGCATGGAGCCACTTGGACGTGGATGCAGTAAAAAGGACATTTGTTGCCCAGGGCTTTAGGGTGAAAAATTGCAATTCTCCGCACTGTGTCAGTCATGGACAGTGAAGTCCACTTAGTCAAGTTCTTACTTTCTTCCCTTTTATGGCTGTCACTAAGCTCTCTAAGCCCTCCCTGGAAATTTCCATTAGCTTTGTTATATGCAGAGCTGCTCACAGCCTGGATTTCCCAGCAGGGATCTGTTCTAAGATGGACTTTTCCTTCACGCTTGTGTCCAGCTCACATTATTAACGAGCTTGGAGAGGATGAAGGGCACAGACTTGCAGGCTTTGCTGAAAGTCAAATAAGGATTCAGAGTGGAGTCTGTTAAGTACCAAGAGCAAACAACTTAGCAAGCCTCTCCCTCTACGTGGAGGTATTACCTACACAGCTCAGCTATGTCTCCAGGAAGAAACTAGGACCAAGTACTAGGAATTAATGACAACATTATTAACAAATGACAAGAGAGCTGAAATACAATTTACTACATTTGCTTAACCAGTATTTGAAGGGTAAATTGACATAGCACAGATCAGCACAGACAGACATCTGGGTAACCCTCCCAGCTGGCATATCCAAAACTGGAAATTGAAGAGGAGGAGGGATTAGGATGAAAATTCCCCAGCTCTACCATAACAATACAGCTCAGGAGCACGACAGCAAGACAAAACAAACCATAATTTGCAAGTAGTATATATGTGTCCAGGAAGACATAAATAGCACTTACTACCTTTTTCACTTGTATCAGGGGATGATCTAAGTGAAAACTGAAGAAGGCAGCAGCAATGAGCAAATGCACTGCTCTCCTCCTTTAAATCCTGCCACATGGAAAGGCCCAACAGCAGCCCACTTGTTTGCTATAGTACCAAATTAAATTTTGATTACAACCCTGCTGCCTGCAATCCCATCTAAATATATCAGCACAACCTCATTAGCACAATGAAGACTGTGGCAAGCCCAGCACAGAAAGGAAGCTGCACAGTGATGCCATGCAATGCGCCTGATTTTCATGCTGCCAAGTTTGCTTTCTCCACAAAAGAAAATACTCCTTAAAGCTGATTTCTCAAATATACTGTCCATTCAAGATCACTAAATACAAGCACACAAAACGAGATTAATTTACAAAGGATTTGAATTTCCCAAGACATGCTTTCTTCCCTTTGTGTAAACTTGTCACTCCTAAGCCATTCAAACTGTATCAAGGAAAACTTGATACAGCTTCTCTTGAAGCTACAAGAGAGCAAGGTGACACTATGCTATGGAACAGGAATCTATTGTCCTGGTTTGGGAAAGAAGCAGCACACAGTATCTCGTGCAGTGCAATGCAATGCTGGCTAGATTCCAGATGCATCCTTGTCAGCAGCTCATTATCTCTTCTGCCAGCACGGTGATGATCAGCACAGCAAGCCCATCCCTAGCTCCCATGATTAGCTAGGCAACGGTATTGTTAGTACAAGGCGAAGTTTGGCACTCCCAGCAGCTGCCTGGATAGGAAAACAATAATTTCTAACGCCCTACTTCATAAATATTTAGCTTTCTGTGCAGGCGATGAACCACGTGCAGAGACAAATCCAAGTGAAAACTGGCTGCGGTGCAAACTGTATGGAACCAGCAAACAGGATTTCTGGAGTAATTCTGCAGGGCAGTAACTCCCTTTGACCAAGAAGAGGTGGCAGCTTCATTAGTTTCTCCCCTAGCCAGGGGAAGGGCACGAGATCGAATACAGGAATTCAGGGAACACATGATCTGCAGATTATGATTGACAACAACAGATATTTAAATGATGCATGACATCATCCTGTTCATCACATTGAGATAAATGATGCATCTAAGAGAAGCCTCATTTTTACTCCTCACATTGAGATAACCCACTAATTTTTCAAAATCCTGAAAGTTTTGCCTGTGTGAAAACCAGCAACTATGCAGAAACATACCCTGACACCAATTTGAATTGTCCAAGGTGCTGCAGAAGCAGGACAGCAAGCAGCTTGGTGCAGCTGGTAGCTGTGCGCCTGCCTTGGGGAGGGTGCCAACTCAGCTTGGAACACCTTGTGAGACGACTGGTCCTGTTCATTTGATTGTGCAAGTCCTGCCAGCTAGATTATATGTTGGGATTTTTGAAAATGCTGTATTCAAACTCACACAATTTATGAGGTCAGCCTTATAAAGCTGGTGGCACCAGTAGCTAATTTAGTAGCTCTTCTGTCTCAGCAATTTAAGCACATACAAAGTTTGTTTTGTCTACCAGTGGACACCTAAGGCTGGATCCAGTTCATGATCTTGTGGCCAGTGGATAAGATTCAGATGGCACACCCCTAACAGCCATCTTCCCTGAGCAAAATTTTGGTATCTCAGCTAAGGAAGAGAGTCATTAGTCAGCTAAACTGGTAGATACTTCAGAGAGAAAGAAGAGGGAGTGAAAGAAAACAGAGATTAATACAATAAGAAGAACCAAAACAGAATAGCTTCTTCTGATCCACAGGACCGCTATAGCTAAAAACTAAGAGACTTCCAGGAGTCAGCATTTGCAACCTACCTACAGATTGCATGAAGAAGATAAGCAGATAAAATAATTTGAAATGGATGACACACCACCAGAAAGCATTAAGAGAAATTTGTCTTATACTCCATGGGAGAAGTCTTCAGTTAAGAATCAGTCTTCCGACACATTCAACAGGAGTAACAAATGGAAATTAAACACCAAGACAATGACAGAGCAGAAAGAAAACAATTTAGTATGAAAGTGTGGATATTTGGTTATTTTGGGACTCAAGCACAAATATTGAGGTTGAGAGTGCTGCCCTTAAGGAATGCAAGGCTGCACAGAAAAACCTGTGTTGAGAATAAGGACAAGAAAAGTCCCTCTCAGACAGCCTTCATTCTTCTGCCAAAACACCAGAACAGTTTTTAAAAAAAACTCAGAAATTTTTACAGTACTGTAATATAAACACACTGTGTTTACATACAGCATGACATAGGAAGCTGTAACTTGTATCATGTTTATGAGTAAAAGAGCACAGCACCCAGGCCAAATAGCTTGGAATAGACAAGGCAGAAATAGATCAAATAAGAATTTCCTGAATTTGCACTGGTTTTCTTCTCATTAAATCTTGCCAGTATGCCATGGTATCCTTTGCTATCTGGCTCCAACCACACCAAGCATCAGGTAGGGACACCTCTGGAAGGTAAATAACAGATTCCAGAACATACAGCTTAAAGGCCTTCAAACAAGCACAATTCAGCTTGATATCATTATACAGGCAGCTCTAAAGATGGATGACTTGCTTAAGTCCTCTAAAAACCTAAAGGCTTGTTAATTGCTTAAAGTGATTACAGGCACACTATACTCCAAATAAGCTTTGAACCCTCAGAATATCTTAGGCTGTTTATGATCTATCAGCTCTTCCAGTGGCTTAGACAATTTAGGATGTTAGGAATCTTTGGGGGAGTGCAAATTGCTTACGCCTTCTAAGGCCTTAAAACATCTTAAACTGCTACAACTGTTCAGAGCCAAAGTCATTCTTTAGTCATATTTGAGCATTCATAACTGTTTTAGCAGAAACTAGCATTGATGAAGTAGGCTTGTTTTGTACATATTACACCGGCAAACTAAACCAGGAAAATGCATCTAGAACAGGAGACAGCAACGTAAAAATAAATTTTTAAAATTAGTAAGCATAGCAAATGCTTATTTTTAATAGAACATTGGAATGTGCACATACAAAGCTGCCAAGCTCCAGAACAAAGATCTTGGTTTGGTCAAATCTCAATGAGATCCAAAGGGCAAGCAAAGTTTATATTTTTGATCTTTAGCAGCTTTGAAATTATCCAACTAAAAAGTATTATGTTTTGCATACAAGGGAAACCACCTCCAAAAAAAAAGGTAAAAAAAGGAAAAAAAATCATCAAGAGCCCCAAATTGCAATTATTATTACAATTACTCACAATTTGCAGGCAAGAAGTTAAGACCATTTGCAGAAGGACTTAAAATAGGGGAAAAAAATAAAAAAAAAATCAGTTGTTTTATTTGCTAGCTGGATTCATTAGTAAAGTCCTCCTGGAAAAAACATGCATAAGGGACACCAAATATAACTCCATAAATAATATGGATTAAAAATTGGAAAATTAAAGAAAATCTTATTGGAAAGCCAAGGAAGTAAACAAGTGAACAAGGAAGGTCTAGTATAGATCTGTGGAGAAAAGAAAGGTTATAAGACAGCCGGAGAACTTGTGCTGCAAGAGAGGGAAAAGACATTCTAAAAATAAACATGAGGAAAATGGTATTAGAATGAAAAAAGGTCTATTCGTTTGTGAGGCTAACAACAAAAATCAATGATGTTTCAAAGTGGACAAGATATTGAACTTTCTTCTCTGAAGTTTCCAATTATAAAATATCCAAGGGTACTTGTGTAATTAGGGAGTAAGAAATATGCCAGACATAGCAGCTAGTTGCACTCATTTAGAAGCTTTTTTTAAAAAGTTAACTTTTTTGAGTCATTCACACCTGTTTAATATGTTACAAAGAAAAAGAGGAAATGACAAAAGGGCAAAAAAGTCAACTTAGCAGCATTCTTCAAAAAGAAAGCCATACTTAAAACTATTATTGTCTTCTAAGTGTAACTTTTATCCTTAAAGAGAGTAGTATAACAAATAGAAAAAAGAAGATATATTGAAACAATGAGTGAGCCACATGCAGTAGGCAGTTAGTAAAATAATTGCTTGCATGAAATGTAACTGCTTTTGAAGACAGAATTAGAAAAAAGTACAGGAAGAAAAGGTGGCAGGTGTGATCTGAATAGATGTAAGTGAAGCATTTGGTAACTGTTTTTACAGCACATGGCTGTGCTCTTACAAAGAGTGTTACTGAAACTGAGAACTAGTTAGGACCTGCAGATGGCCAGTGATGCAGTACACAAACTGGTAAATACCAGGCTATGATTTCTTAACACAAAGCTCTGTACCAAGTTCCCTTTCTCACGGTGAAAAACAAATGTCACTAAGTAGTCAGTGCTACAGTGTATCTTAAATTCGGTGAGGGAAACGAACTTGCTAATAACTGAAGACTTAAAGCAGCTTTCAAAATTTATCTTTAGGAATCATAGATGTATTAAGTGGAATTTTATGAGGGCAACTTTCACTTAATGCCATCAGTCCTGGATATCCCATTCACATAGAAAAAGGGAAAAAGAATAAAAAACGGTAGCAAAATTGAAATACTGTTTCAAGCCTCCACATCGGTTCTCTACTTGTGCAACTGCAATGACGGAGCCTCTTGGCACTGAAGCTACCTAGGCTTCCCTGCAGAATTTGGAAACAATTAATACAGTTTTTTTCTTAAATTCATGAATAACAAAATCCCAATGTATGCTTGCAGGGTGCATCTACACTACAAAATTGGCCATCTTTCCTCCTTTTCAGTCCTTTTATCAATCAAAAGCATCTTTTATCCTCATTTAGACAATTCAATGTATCATATGTTTAACAGGCAGCAGAAGTCCAGCACACGCATTCATTTCCTTGTTAAAGACGCCGTGCAGATGCTGCCTTTCAAAAGGCCATTTGCAGGGAGGACTCAGACATAAATAGTATCTCCAGCTAGCCCAGTTAACAGTTGTGAGAACATTCCCCATGCAGGGGTTGCTAACATCCCTTGGTTACACATGAAGGAAGACAGCTCCTCCTTCTGTCTCCTTGTTTACTCCATCCTCCAGAAGCTATTCTTAAGAGGCAAAGGATGTAGCTTATGCTGCTGGGGGTATCATAGCTGGAAGCTGCAGAGCCTGAGGAATGGAGCCAGCCAGAGGCAAGACATGATGTGCCAGGCAGCTGCATAGATTACCATCTCTTTACCAATGCTGATAACTAGATGTAGACACATTGTCCCCATCAGTAGATGGGAGGATATGCCATTCTCACAGGAAAAAAAAAAAAAAAGATTGGCACAGACGGATAAATGCAGTGATCTCTTGCAAAGCATAGGAATTTATCATAAAGATAATTTTCCTGGAATAATTTCATGTTAGAGGCAGATCTCACCCCAAAGAATTAAAATATGCAAAATGAATAGCACTGAATCAGTTTGAGACTCTCCACACCTACTTCCCAATGAGACAAATCTAAGGAATGCTGCCTCTGAACCAGATGCATCTTCAGGGGTATATGAATTCCATTACCAGAGGATCTGACTGCTGAAGAAATCCTTCCTCCTCTTCTGGATGCCTGCATTAAAAAGCTAGCCTTAGACAAGGTGTTTCTACAGCCTGAAGCTTTCTCAGAACAGTGAGGTTTCTGGAACGGTATTTGCAAAAGCATGTGAGCACTGAGCCCCTACAGAAGCTGCTTCTGAGCACAGCCGAGAGGACACTCAAGCTGAAACAACAAACAATTGATATTTGCATCCCCTGCCTTTCTCCCAAGGTGGACCTCCAGAAGCAAAGACAGCAAAGGGCAGTCTGCTCCTCACCACTTTTAGCCTCACTTGTTTATGTTTTTCAAGACAGTTCATGTTTGAGATGCCCCACCAGGGATGTTTCTGAAGGGGAAAGCTCTCGTTGGGATGTGACAGGATAGGAAAGGTTATAAGCATTAAGAATCAAATTCCTTTTTAATTCAGGTGCTTCTACCATATAAGACACACACTGAGGATTTCATTCCATGATGCAAACCTCAAGATCATTTAAATCACACTGCTCTGTATCGCTTCTCGTGACAGACCTCCACGCCACGGCTGAGTAACACATAGTAGTTCACGTCTCTTCCTAAATGGAGCACACTACCTCATGTGGTATGCCTAAATGGATTCCTGCTTATATCTGACATGGCTCTTCCACTGAATATCCCTGTTACCAATTTAGTGTCTAGACTTAGCTCTGTGGTGCCCACCCTTGAAAACATGGCAGCCTCAGAGCCTTTCAATACCACACTTTTGCACTGAACACAAATTCATCTTAAATACGAAAAGCACAGATTACCACGTGTTAATGCGAAGCCATGTGCAAGCAGACAGCAGACTCATGATCTAAAATGTATGCAAGTCTACCAGTTTGCAACCTTGACGAGAGTGAATTACAAGACCCTTGGAAAAGAAAAAGGCTGTCACAACCTCATAGACTGCAACCTGTTTCCAAGCCACATCTGAGCCAGCACTCTCTCATCCATAGGGTCTGCCTGTGAACCACAGACCTGAGTCCTCTTGCTCCAGCTCCAAGATCACGCTTGTGAAAAGTACATAGTTTCTCCTGCTGGACACTTGCAGAGGAAGTTATTTCTAAAAGCTGGGCTCCTGTTGCACAGGAATCCAATCCCCTGGGTTCTTTCACACAGACCACTCCACAAAGACAGATTCAGAGGGTAAAGCATGCAAAGTTTTTACCAGGTCAGACAGACCTGCTCTCACCTCTCTAGAGCACAACAGCTCTGAGAGCAAACTTGTCAACACCTGTTAAAATGGGAACCTTGGGTTTAAAATACTAGAACCTGCCTCATGGCTCAGCAGTTCAGTCTCACCCTCGGTCACGAGTATTCAAGTCATACACATATACTCTCTGCAAGCTGAGCTGCATTTCCAAACAGCTGAGTCTTTTGCATCCACCCAAACATTGTGCAGGCTATTGCAGAAATCACCTGGTTGCCACCTTCCCCTAATTTTCAGTCACAACCTAGTCACAGTCAATTTGTGCCTCTTTGCTCTCTAACAAAACACATCTATATATATATATATATATATATATATATATATATATATATATATAATTTCTGTATCTAGTTCCAAACTGCTAGCCCCATTATCCCAGTACTGAAGTAGCTCACCTGGATGACAGCTGAAATATTTTCATATATATGAAATACAGGTGTCAGAACAGTCAGGCATGGATTCATGGGACAAAGGGAAATCACGCTTAGCCAACCTGATTGCCTTCTAAAATGGGAATACTGGTTAGAAAGATGAGCAAAGAGCAGTGGATGTTGTCTACCTTGACTTCAGCGAGCCTTGTAACAGTGTCTCCCACGATATCCTCACTGTCTCGCTCATATCCTCCTGCAAATGGGACCTGCAGGATGGATGTGAGGATTGAGTAGTGGATTGAAGTGGCTCAATGACAGGTCTCAGAGGGTCCTGATCAGCAGCACGGAGTCCAGTTGGAAGCCTTCAACTAGTGGTGTCCCTTAAGGGTTAATACTGAGCCCAGTACTGTTAAATTTATTCATCAATGACTTGGATGAATGGGCAGATGCCTCCTCAGCAAGTTCAATAGTGACACAAAGCTGGGATGGCAAATATCCCCTAGTGCTGGGCTGCCATTCAGAAAGATCTCGACAGGAACAAAAGAAGACAGGGCGGAGAAGAACTGACTGAAATTCAAAAAAGGGCATATGCAGGTCGTCAGCCTGGGAACCTGCTGGAATGCAGCTCTTTGGAGAAGCACATGGGCATCTTGGTGGATGAACTGTCCAAGAGGCAGCAGTGCCCTTGTGGCCAAGAAGGCAAATGGAATCCTGGGGTGTGAGCTTTAACAGCTCTATGATAGGTCAAGGGAGGTGGCCCTGCCCCTCTACCCTCGTGAGGCTGAATAAGGCCAAATCAGGAGCACTGTGTCCAGTCCTGGACTTCTCAGAACAAGAAGGACATGGAGCTCCTGGAACAGATACAGTGGAGGGCTGCACTGATGACTAAGGGACTGATGACTAAGGGAGGGAGACAAGAGCCAGGCTCTTGACAGTGCTGACCAACAAGCCAAGAAGCAATGGGCAGAAACCAGACCACAAAGTTCCATCAAAACAAGAGGAAGGACTTCTTTACTGTCAAGGTGACTGCACACTGGAACAGGTTGCTCAGTGAGATTTCACTGTCTCCATCCCTTTAGATGTTAAAAAGCCATCTGGTCACTATCTTGAATTATGTGCTCTAAGGGATGCAACTTGACCAGAGGTTGGACTAGATGACTTCCAATGGTCCCTTTCAACCTTAACCATTCTGTGATATACTTTTAAATAGTTCTCACATGTCAGATATTTATTGGAAGGCTATAAACCCCTCTCCTTATCTTTCCTTTCTAGCTCTGATAAAGACTCCACACTGCACATTTTCTTAGATAAAATGTTCCACTGATCCCACTATCAAGCACTCTAAGCTACTGTGCCAGTTAGAAGTCAAATTTTAAACTATTCTAGCTTATATATCTAGCTTCTTCTACACCCATATTAATATTTTACCATCTCTGCTGTAAAGCATCTTGTATCTCATCCTAGAACTAATTTTTTTCTTACAGCCTCATGTATTGATGGCTTAATCACCTACAATCAACCAAAACCTCAGGTCTTTCTCCTCCTCCGTCATTTTATCTACTGAACTCAGTGTAATTAGTCACTAAGTGCACTTTGTACCGTTAAGTTCTCATTTCTATAGCTCCAGTCACTTTCACAGCAATCTGATTCCTTTGCAATACTTTGATTTTTCTCTGCAATGACAAAGCTGATGTCACATCCTCAGCAAATTTATTCAGTGCACCCTTACCAGCCATTAGTGTAAATAGTATTAATCAACCAGTTCCAGAACTGTTTTTCTAAAGAAGTTAAATGACCTCTTTTATGGCAGAGTCCAGATGTCAATAAGGCTGTGCTCTTTCCTTTAGCCAGGACTTCACCCTCTCTTTACCTGATCTTGTTCTAATTCTTTAGAAATTAACAAGATTTATTGTAGTTCCAATACAGGAACTGCCTTATTAAACCACAGATATATTAGACTTAGAGCAAATCCTTGGCTGACCCTTTAATTAGAAATAAAACCGTAAAATTCTTAAAGACAGGTATACACAACCTACTGTACTCCACTTTAGCCAAATCACAGTGCATTCAATCCCACTTTCCATGGTTTTTATTTTACTTATCTTCAAAATATACCTTATAAAGCTGTGTACTGAGATTACAATTATGGACTGCAAACATAATATGACCTTGCCATTTCCATTTTTAACTAGTGTTTCTTTTGAACGCTGGGAGGACTTCTTGCATGGCATCCCATCACGAGTCCATGGAGCTTCAAGTTATATATTTTTTTTTTCTTTCTTTTTTTTGGTCAGCTTGTACTTCCAGTCTACTCATTTGAATCCTCTATTTGAGGAACAGCTGCTATTTCAATCTGTTTATATGATTCCTGTAGTACTTGGTTTCAAATGCCTCCATTGTATATGGGAATTAAGACCCAGGGAATTATAAAAATCTCTGTTGTTTGCTACTGAACCAGTTTTCTTTGCCAAATTACAACAGTTTGGGGGGGATGAGTTTCAGCAGTACAGTGGTCTCCTGCTGTTTGCTAGACTATCTTCCATATAGTAGTACTCTATCAATTGCTGAATCCTGCATTTAGTATTTCTATTCCACTGTATTACTGTGTATGCAAGCCACACAAATATTTTTCATTTTTCTCCTTCACTTCTCAAGTTAAAGTCAATACACATACCAATCTCAAACCAAGTTTATTAAGCTAATAACTACTGAGATGGCCACCATATGTCAGGATTTTTCCTTTCTCTAAGGATCTGTCAAATAGATCTGGAACAGATGCCACAGCTGCAAGCCACTTCTACTCTGATAGAGCCTCACTCACCTTTGTGTTCTGATGTTAGTGCCTCAATACAAATTATACAGCTCAGTGAGTATCTCCACCTTCATGCTGAGGTTTACAAGTCATTCTTGACTATTGTTGGTCTATAAAATGGTGCAGTTGAGAACAGAACACATCAGGTGTCCTGCTCCAGAAAGAACCCACCGGTCCATGTGATGTTTACAATTATCACCAGAAATATCAATTACTCCAATTCACCAGCAGGTAACCTGCTGAAGCATTTTTGTTAACCCCCCCTAATAAATCTCCCACCTATACAGTCACCTTGTTTCATGTTCACATACAAAACACCTATTTTTGTTGGAATTGTGTGTAATTAAGACGGTGAGCTAAGAAGGTTTTACACGGACGTTGCAGAAAGGCTGACTGTATTTCCACAACATACCATGAAAGTGTTCATATTGACTCTTTAATTAGTGAGGTGCCAAGAAGAGACACACCACTCAGCTTTGGAGTACTGCAAGCACTGGAGCTGAAATGTCATGTGGGGTGTGTGAAGCCATGACAGCCAGAACAAGCTTGACTCTGCAGCATTCAATCAAAGAATCCACCCTCAGGGAGACTTTGTTCCCCTGGGTTCTCATCCAAGTTCATCTCATGAACCACAATCAGCAGACTAAATCTTAACCATTTTTCTATACTGAAAATAACTTCGAATAATTCTCAAGTTCAAGAAAAGAGCCATTATTCTTGAATAATTCTTCTGCTTAGAAAATACAGCAACTGTTCTTAAAGAAAGCCACTTATCCTGAAAGAGAGTGATTATAGCTTATTCAGTAACAGTATCTTGTAGAACTTCATGTTTAAATAAGGCCTTGATGAAAGATTATGCTCAGAAGAACAAGAGGGCTGTTTGAAAAGCACTGCCATTCTGTATTACCAAAACTGGTCCAATCTGAATTCCAACCACAGACCACAGAAGGCTGTGCTGAATTAGTCACTGTTAAAATTGTATATATTTATTCTGACTTAAGCTAGTGATTCTAAATTGATAATATGACTCTCCTCAAGCACCACATGACTGGTATCATGGCACAACAGATAGAGTCCACATGCATGTAGTTTGACCACCAGCAGTGCTGAAAGTTTCTAGCTGCCAGCTTTTAAGTTCCAAGGAGCTTCAAGATGTGAAGCACAACCCAAAAGAATACCAAGGTAGTTTAGTACCAGGAAATAACTGAAGTGTCCCTAAAGAAATGTGAACACTTGGATAACACAATGGAGAGAAGGGTTTCAATGAAGTATGATGAAGATGCTCCCCAAGAACACTGAAAGCAGTATGTATCACTGTCATCATCTGTGTCAGACCACAACTAAATTAGCTTGTGTTGAATTGTAAGCTTACAAGGCAGCAGTTACACCTTTCACAGCTCTATACAAATTAAAGAGAACTGAAATGTAATTGTCACACCACTGGGCTGTAAGTGAGGACATCAAAATAATTCACTGGCTTGCTCATAATCATGACAAAAATCTTTGCAGTTTACAGAATCTCTCACTCGACTACTGTAAAAAGTATTTGATAATCCTAGGTCAGCAACTTTCAACCTGGTTGGAGGTCTTCAAGAGGTCCTTGAAAGCTGAGGAAAGCAAGTGTATTACTAACTCAAATTTCTTGTCACTGTTAACCTTTAGAAGTCTATAAATCCAGAGAGGCCAGAAAGACACAGCACTAATCATATAAGAAATAAAAGATCCATAAATCCTAGAAAGACGTGGGAAATAATACGAGCTAACGAGATGCACTTCAAACACTCTCTGAAGTTTACCATCACCAAAACAAATACTGATTGTAAGAGACTCAGGCAAACATTGTGGCAGTCCAAAAGATCTCTCTTGGCTCCCTCACGCACAAGAAAAGCCATGTTATCCCCACTACGCTGAGAACAGAATGGTGAAAGCAGTCACATCTCCATGTAGTGTCTCCACGTAAAGCAAGCACTTACTCTGGTCGGCAAATCACTAGGTCCCCTTTGTTGGTGCCATATGCCAATCCCAGGCCTGGCTCAGGCAGCCAGCGAGCAGAGTTTATGCTGACATGTCTTCTCTGGTCGGCAGGCATTGGGTACAGAACGTTGAAAACTCTCTGGAACAATAACAGGAGATTACTTGACAGGACAATATGAGGCAGGAGAGCCAAGGAGGCTCAAACAAATTTCCCTGCAGCAGCACAGATGGCCATAGAGACATGTCACTTTACAGGATGTTGCAAGAAACCATTAAAATCAGCAGTGAGAGCAAGCAGCTGCTAGAAATGCCCATACGTGTGCCCTTAAATCTTTAATAGGTTGACTGGCACACAGCTGTGAAACATCCAGCAACCAAAACTGGGTATACTGACAACAATCCACTTAGTCCAAAAATATGACACAGGGAAATCGTAAAAACAAAGGCACGAGAAATAGAAAAACCAGTAATGAGTCAGTCTGGCTACCTAGAATAGACAGAGACAAGATGCTTCAGTGTACTGGGCCATTAAAGTATCAGGACTTCGGAAGGGTAGGACTAAATACCACATTTACTACACCAAATCATTCGGAGAATTTCTGCAGAAATTTAGCTAATAAACTGACATCACTGCAAGCAATATAGACTTTGAATCTGGATTTTCAATGGGATAAATCCAAGATGAAAGACAAGTTTTCATTAGATTTTCTAGTGGGCAAGCATACAACCATCACAAAACCTTTCCTCCAGACTTCACAGAAAAGGGGATGGTGGTGAACCAGTAAGCAGGGAAGGGAATGATGGCATGCTGGAACAACAGGATAAATGTTGATGGGAATGCAAATCAAAAACTACTGCACTGCTGACATGAATTGAGGTAAATAATTAGAAGCCATTAGAATGGGACTTATCAGCTATCATAACAAAGTGGGGCCATTTTACTCCATAGCTCTGTTGCCTACTGTGTATCTTGTCTGTTTGACAATTTAACTTGAGAAGCATGAGTCAGGGATTACTTAACTGTGTGCCCTCCAATGGCTAGTACCCAGAACCTTCATCCTGACCATCCTATATGCACACAAAGTAAGTCAGAGCAAAACAATATGTCTACATTATCTCCCATCACAGTGACAAATTTAACTGCTCCTCTGAGGAGGTCACATTAGATGAGGAAAAAGCATTTCTCTGTATGGCAGAAGCTGGTCACTCTTTGCCTTGGCTATCACTCAGCAGTTAGTGTATTCAGAGAAGTTCAGCATTAGAGCAGAAGGAACAGGTCTTTAGGGGTTTAGCTAAATGGTCTTACCCATCTCTGTCATGTTAATCCCACTCCCCTGCCCTGCCCTGCCTTGCTTGCTGGGGCAGCAGAGAGGGAAGAAGGGCAAGGGGAGAATCAGATGTACCAATCAGAACCATGTACCATGGTTAACACCTGTTACCATAGAGATTAGGGTACACTCTCAGGGAAGACTGGATTTGGAGGAGGAGGAAAGAGGGAAAAGGGAGGGGTCTGCTGGAACCAGGAGCATAAATTCATAAAATAAGCATTCTGAATCTCAAGATTGCAAAGGTCTTCCATCATATCCTTCTTTGGCAAGTTAGGAACAGTTTCTCTTCTACTGAGAATGGTTTTGTCACATCTCAGGAAGCCACCACCTTCCTGGGCTAGTAGCAAGCTCTCCCAACTGGCAGGTCAGCTTGCACAGTTGTCCCACATGCTCCATAACCAGCCACACCAAGGAGGGAGACTTGCTGGCTACAGCTGAGCTTCACTGCTTTTACTGCTTTGAAATAAACAGCACCCCATGGAAAACTCTCCTCCAAGGACAAGAGTCTGGTTTTGACAACCTGCAAGTGCTGGCTGAGGGCTGAATCTCAAAGACAAGATAGCTTTAAAATTCTGCATTAGAATAGTTGCTTCATCATTCCACTCCATTCAATTCTAAACAGCTTGTCACGCTGAAGAGCTCCCCTCCCCTGCTGCTTCCCACTCCCACGCTAATGGGACAACTCCATGCAGTGTTAAGGGTGATGACATCCGTGCGTGTGGTAATTAGTACATAAAAAGAGAAAGCAGCTGTACTGGCATAATCACCACTCGCAGCAGTAACCAGGACCCAGCTAATCAATCTGATGCAGTCATACAGACTGTCTGTTGCAATTGCATCCATTAGCAAGACCCCCTACTCTATACACAGAGTGGAAAAAAAAATTCAAGTTCCTTCAACATCAGCAGGTCCTTCTCTTCAAAGAAGGTCAGAACTCTGCCAGGAAGCATTATTTGCCATAGATCACAGCTAATTTTTTTCTTTTTTTTTTTTTTTCTTTTTTTTTTTTTTTTTGTTTTGTTTTGTTTTGTCTTCTTGTTTCTATTGTTAAATCTTATAAAAAGTTACTGAGATGTTTCAACCAAAGTAGCCAGCCTGAAAACATACCACAGACTGACCATACCTCTTTGCTATGGATTGTTCAGGCTTTGTAATTCTGAACTTCTAGGAAAAGTACTCAGGTCACTACAGGAATCCTACATAAACATAAAATCCAGCTTCTAGGTCAAGTGATTGCTGCCAACCCTCAAACTGCAAATGCATAAAGTTGATAATTCAACAGTTTCTTTTCATTAGTGCTGGTCCACAGATTAATTGCAGGCTATTTTTAAGAGCCATGTTGATGGCCAAAGGTTCAGGAATCAGTTAGAATCACTGTCACAAACGTGCAGTGATTGATCTTTAAGGTGCCCACATATCAGAGTTTCCAGAGAGCTTATTTTTAATAGTGTGGCACTTTTGGTTAGGAGATATCATATTGCACCACACATTATCAGCCCATAATCACCATCAGCAGTCACAGAAAGCTTCCATGCTCTTCACCATAACCAATGTCAAACTTGCTTTTACCAATTCAATAACTTGCTACCAATTCAATAATGCACAGCCACACCGTTAGACATGGCAATCAGCATTTTACAAAGTTGGAGCTACCTTTATGTCCAGATGCTCTTCTGAAATAGTTTTGAACGGTATGTTTCTCTGACTACAAACACTGTGAAGTCTGAGGAGTGTAAGGTTCAGAACACACCTCCAGAAGCTTAAACACTAAGAGGTAACAAAAGTATAGCAAGCTGTTCTCTTCTTGCAACAACAGTGATATATAAATATCATTTCAGTACAAATGACAGGTCCTACTCCTTCCCTTTAGGACCCCATGATCCAGCCTGAGTTACACAGAACAGGTTGCTTGTACTTATATTTGTCGAAAACTGCCTCTGGTGATCCCTCCACACTTTGCCGGGGATTCCAGCAGTCTTCTGTCATTTCAAGGAATCCATCTCTTCTTGAGTTCAGAGGATGCCAGGAAGGTAAAAAGTCTTCCTCTAGAAAAACAAAAACTGTCTAGGTAGCTAAACTTCCAGACAAAAGGCAACTTGTACCAAGGGTAAGCAACTCACTGAAGAAACAAGTTGGTTGCTTCCATTTAAATCCCTGTAATCATGAAGTGTGGGGAAAGATTTGTTTGAGCAATTTTTGTCTGCACTTTTCTATTTCCAAAAATTGTACTAGAAGCAACTACTTATCCCTTTGGTGTGTCTTCTCCATCCTCACTCAACAGGAGTGGGCATGTCCATCATGCACTGAACTCTCTAAAGTTCCTTTCATCGCTTCACAGCTGTAGGAATAGACAGCTCAAATAAAGTAGGGCTATAAAGGCATGAAGATAAGGAAAAAAGTAGGCTCTCAAATTATTCAACAAACAAGCTGCATCTGGAGGGCAAAGGCCACCTCAAGCCCACTGCTGCTGCTTCCCCTCCAACTTGTCATTGCTTCACATCAGTACTGTCACACCTGTCACAGCCAGGAACTTACGTATTTACTTACGGCAGAGTGCCAGGAGAGGCTGCATGAGAATCAACAGCCTCAAGGAATCTTTCTCAATGATCTCTCCCTCAATGTCAAGCTGACAGGCCCAGGGCACAATACATAAGCACAGAGCTAGACAGTTAATTTATACCTGCCCTGGAGGGTTAAGAAAACTTTTTGCCAAAAGTCTCTGCTACATCCTCGTTATTGAGCTAGTCCTTCTGTCTTCCTCCCATTCTGTACTAGGGAAGCTGCAGCTTTTTAATAACACCCTTGAAATTCCACCTTCCCCCCCACATTTCTGGGATGTGCCCAGCACTAAAAAGCTGGGCAGAGCAATCACCAGGATCCTGTCAGTCATCAAAGCAGCAGCAGGCTGCCCCAAGTCTGTGCTTCTGTTGCCAGCTGGCCACAGCACTGCACCACTCTCCTGATCCAAGCAGCGCTGTGCCTGGCCAAAGCAGAGGCATCACATCATCTGCACAGCCACCTCTTTGCTCAAGGCCTTCCCACCTCTAAGGAGAGCAATGAAAAGCAGAGGAGTGCTGAACACTACTTGTTTGGCAGAGTGAGACCTTTCTTCTCTCTGGCACTCGAGAAAGAACAAACATGTTTTGAAGCTGGGGAAGAGAAAGTTTTGGCACAAGCAGGTAGGAAAACTCAACAGGAACTTGGCTTTTTATCTTTTTTAATTCAATAGAGACACTTCTGCTCTCGACTAGATCCATCTGCTTTTGAGATGCCAATAAATTTCAAGCCATTACCTTTGCTTAGCCTAAGCAGTAATCTGGCTATTAGATCAGCCTTGATAAAGACTGCTTGGGGAGGAGGTGCAGTTGTTGTCTCCTTTACATGGAGAGATCCTGCCATCCCTGAAGCAGATCAGGTGGGTTTGTAAATCACCAGCCTAAAACATAATTATTAATTTTCAACTGAATTAACACTGTCACCAAAGGCTGAAAGACAATGAAAACACACAGGGAAAGAAATATCTGATATGTTAAATGCTACAGAAACCTCTTTGAGGACTGGTAAAATACATGGTTTCACAGCTACTCTAATCCGGGCTGCCAAGGAAGAGCTTCAGAGAGGATCATTTATCTCTGCTGGATGAGTATAACTGTAATGGCAACCAATAATTGTACCTCTCACCTCCAGAAATGCCAAGTTTGTATTGGTAAACAAAGTGCTCTTCATATGGGTATGAGTTATACCACCACAGCGACTGCAGAGGCTGCACAGCTTTGTCAATGCAACTGCAGCTATACCAGAGACTCTGGCCAGCATAGGTGCCTCATACCTCATTTAGCCTCATTCTAAGGTATGTGAAACATGTCTCAGATGCAGCCCTAAAATCACAGCCAATCCACAACACCATATTAAGTTCACTGAAAGTACATCTCCAAGCAAGGCCTACGTACAGTCTGAAACTACTCAAAGAGCATTAAAACAAATGCTGAAAATGATGAACTCCAATTGTATTTGCCAGAGCAGCAGGTAAGATGCAGTGACAGCATGAAGGCATAAGCAGGGCAAATCTGACTTCATTCTTTTTGATTGCAAGAACCTTGTCAAGAGAGCAGTAAAATCAATTAATTATCTTCTTTTTTGCCTTCTCTCAAGAGTGTGCTACCACTGAAATATCTTACCCGACATTTTTATAATGCAAACATGTTAACTAGCTTATCTCTGACACCAAGGCATCAGGTAAGTTTCTATAAAGCATCTACAACTCCACTGAATACACCACATGTCCTTTGCCAGTAAGCCTGCATCACTGACTTGTATTATGCATTCAATTAGTTCATGTTTTTTGAAGGCCCAGAAGTATAAGAAAAAGACATTCTAACCTGATGTCCTTAATAAATAGTACTATATTTTTGCTCATATTACATTTTTTTACTTTGCTGCCTATTAATGAGTTTCACATAATATGATGAAATTCAGGTTTAAGACTTGCACTGTCACAAACTCCAGAACCCTCTACAGCAAAATTCAAGTCTAGCTTGTCTAAAGCAGAGAAAATCAAAGCAAAACAAACACTCCTTGGGATAACTGACTGACTGCTCAATACATTTATTCATTAGACAATGTATACCAGCATTTTGAAACATAGCAAGTTGCCCCTTTGGAAGGAACGAGTCTCTGTGTCTAAATGCAGATACAAAGTAAAAGGCACCCATTTTCCATGATGAGGTGGGGGAGAAGATTTGCTTTCTTGCTCCCAGTCTCTCCCTGTTAGGTAGGCTGGTCTATGCTGCTCAACCCCTCCTCCACATCTGATTCCTGCTCACAACATACACATCTTTCCAATAGATCTTTGTTAGAATCTAAGAAGTGAAAAATAATGCACTTATCTTTTTGGATTTGTCAGTCCTATCCTCAAATGGATTTTATCGTCCAGTGCTCAGCACAAATAAAATTTCTTTCAACTCCATTTATCTTCCTCAGATGCAATAGGATTATATATAAATTTTTTCTTCAGTCTTTACCAATATAACAAACCTCTTTCTGCCTTTTTCTGCACTTGTCCATGCAGAAAATCTTAGCTTTTCTTTCTGAGCCACAGCAAATTAAATGACAACTCTTAATTTTCAGCAACAACTGAAACCTTAACTGTGGACAGTTGATCCAATTCCTAAAACAGGACAGCATCAGAAATTCCTGTTGGATGGACTGAGAAACTTTCTGCAAATGTAAAAGATTGTTGGTTTATCCTAGTAGATCAGGATAATTTCTTGCTGATATTTCAAATTCAGAGAAGTCTCATTAAAGCACACCTAATCCTTTCTTTCTTTAGGTGAGTTCTTTGCATTATCAGCTGGTGCTTTATTTCACAAGCCTGCCATGCAACTATTACATTTAAAAATAACTAGTGGGAACAAGGTCTTATGAAGAAATGGATCATCTTAGGTAACAAAGCTCTCACTCAGGAAAATAACACACTTGCAGTGAAGCGCCTCATTATTTTACTACCTGTCTTTCAAAGGCTGTAAAACCAGGATAATGGCTCCAAAAACCCCCTTAGGGGGATTCAGTCCAAACCTGAATCTGAAACCTAGGGTTGAGTAAGCAAGAAATAGTTAAACAAAACAATTATGCTTTCATTTGCACATGCATATGGTTGGAAAAGATAAAAGGAGAGAAACAGGAATGCCAAAGGGATTGGAGTGACAGAAGATAGATACATGTGTGTGTATGTATATTCAGTGCAGATGCACAAGCAAACAGAACTGTGCCAACAGGACTGTAGCCCACTGCTAGTCTCTTGCAGAAATCACCAACAGCTCTCAATGCCGCATCAATCTAACAGATACGGTCATTTCTCTGGCAATAGTGAACAGCAATCGTTTTAATTTTTGCACTTAACTTTCTGCAAACCAAAAGCAGTATCTGTGAATTCCTCATTAAATGTCATGCTGAGACTGTAACAGCAACATCTACAATGTGTTAAAAATCCAATGACAAGAGCAAAGGATTGGCACACAGCTGCCATTCCACTCTGTTCTGTCTGCTGAGCCTCAGTAGAATGGCATACAAGATCAAATGTCAACAATATGTTGATGACAGAGCTACATGCATCCTCATCTAGGTGAAAAGAGGCTGTCATCCAGCTGCCTAGATGTCTGGAAGGAATAAATACTGGAGGAAAGAGTTTGTTCAAATTTAATCAAAGGAAGATGGTAGGAAGAAGTACTGAAAAAAGATTTTATGCAATAGCAAACAGCAATTTCATCTCAGCCCCTGTCCAGTTCAATACAAATTGGTAATAATTCACTTTGTTTGCCTTCCCCCTAAATGACTTGGCAAGACACTGCACATAAATAATCTCAGATGTTTGCCATAATTTCTTAAATATAGTTAAAACTAGGTACCAAACTGCACCAAAGCTAACAGTAGCTACTGTGTGGCAAACAGGCTCAAGGCCTTACCTGAACTGCAAGAACTCTGCTCTCCAAATACTGGATCTTATATTAAACAAAATGTCTTGGCTCTCAGTTTCACATCCCATGAAGTAAAAACATCCTGAAGAGATGTCATTTGCCTTTTCTTCACACCAGTTTACTAAAACAGACATTGCTCCCATGTTTAAACATCACATGAGATATTAACACAGTATTTTATGAAGGGTTCTAATGAGTTTTTAGTTTCCTCTAAGCTCTGTCTTAGCAGACTTCAAGCAGACACAGCTGAATTGGTCAAGACAGCAATATAACTAACTCTTACAACATACTATTCCTACATATTTCTGCATCCATATTCAAATGTGCACATCTGAGCAAATTTTCATGTCATCTGCACCCCCAAGGTTGTGCTGCATTTTCCAGTGATGTTGAATACAGCTCTTTTTTATAGCAACTTACATAAGCAGTGTTTACCAAAATGGGTTTTGGATATGATCAATTTTCCTCAAGATACCTGAGAGAATCTGCCAATACTTAGAAAATACAAAATACTTGGTCTCAACCAGACAACTCCACTCTATTAAAAGGAGGGATTTCCCATTTCAGTCAAAAAAGGGTTCTGTTTCCATGTCCTCTTCCTAGTATCAGCAGGTGCCTGCAGTCTGTGACTTTGCATGGCCATTTGAAAGCCTGAAAAACATCTGTCATTTGACTTTTGCCAAGACTGAAAAACTTCTTTGGGCAGTAATTTGATATATTATTTGCAGTTCTACTTGGAGTTGTCAGAAGATCACCCTGTTGACCTGAAGATGTCTAATCTTTCTTAGAAGAAGACCCAAGGGACCACACCAACACATTCTTCAACAGCACAGCAAGAGGCAGGTACTTTCTTGTACACTATTCTTGTTCTCAGCACTGGAGGTAATGTGTTGCATTAAGCCATCTCCTCATATTTTCCTAATCAATTTTATTTTCATGTTACCAAGGATTCAGATAAAACTTACTTGTGTCCCAGTGAAGCAGATGTGCAGGGTATTTGCTTTCAGACTTTAGGCTTGGTCGATTATAGCTGCAGGAGCTTGCATAGCTCACCCAGTAAGCGAACTTTGCAGACCATGCTGGATAAATTCTACTGACACTTGCATGAAGCTCAGAATGCAACAGCACTCAGGAAAACTGCATATTTTCACATATTCTGTGCATTGTACTCATTAAGAGTTAATATGCTAGAACAAAAAAAGCTTGGCTTTGTGCTAAAACTCTGCAAGTCTTTCTGTTTCAGGCCCTTCTTCCTGTGGTATTTGGAATTCTCCATCTGTTTACAATGGAAATGTACACATACTCTGTTCCATCCAGGCTATTGACCAACCACTTAATCAGAATGCTTCCCAAATAGCAGCAGTCTTGTCAAGAACTAATTCTGCATCTCCACAGCCTGAATTTTGTCCACATTCAAAGCAAGTGCAGCATTTGAGACGGGGATTCATTAAGTCACTTTATCCCCACAAATTGTATGATTTGCTCTTCAGCTTCATGTCAATCAAATTTTTCTATCACCTACCTCACTTTTTTTATCTTCAACTTGAAAGCTACTTTCAAGGTTTTAATTTGAATTTCAGTAATCATGTTTTGCTGATATTTCCAAGTTATCTTCCTCTGGATAGAATGGAAAACATTAAACATTGCAAGGGCATCAGCATTTGTGAATGCTAGAAATAAAACTACCTTCTGGCTGCCTTTCTCACTAGTACCCACTGCTATCAGATCCAGGGCAATATGATCCTTACTCTTCCCATCTTTCTAAGGACCTTCAGCTCCAAACAAGATTCTAATTTCATGTTCTTCTAAGTCCTTTAACATCCATATATGCTTGGAAACACGTGGAATTTAAAAACCACCCTAAACAGAACAGCTTGAAAACAGACACACTTTATTTAGAGACAAACTCCACCTGTTTTCAAAACAGGCTGCAAAACCTATCCTTGCTCCACATTTGGAGTCCTGTCTCCAAGCTTTCTATCTCTAAAACTGCAGACAATTCCCAGCATCACTGCTATCTGTGCTACCCTCAAGCTAGGTATCTGCTAAAAGCAATTCCTTCCCTGCACTCTCCAGCTACAGATATCTTTCATAAATTTGCAAAAAAAATCCCCCAAGAACACAAGCAATAAACACTAAATGTTCATGCATACCTCTCCTGTTTAAAGTCAACACTACTAGAGAGCTTTGATTTTCAGATTGAAGTTTAAAAATTGTTCTTTAGCAAAGCCAGGTTTCCATGTGAAATGCTAATCAGGCCGATCTGAAGAGAGTGAACAGAAAAAGCACGAACCTCTAGCTCACAACTACCATATTTGATGACAATCCATGACTTTATTTCTGAACAAAACTCGTAGCTGTCACATCACGACAGCCCTGACCTGTTGTGAACTCTACCCAATCTCTCTGAAACCCTAGCGGCAAGACGTATACAATGTACACTTGTATAACCAAGGTGCTCCTTAGTACAATCCAAAAATGCTGTAGTTCTCAGAAAATTACATCAATGGCCAGTGGATTTCTAGTACAATTAAATATATTAAGTTTCATGTAACAAATTAATTAATTGCCTTTTCAAAACCTCTATTTTAACAGCAAGATGAAAGTAACTCTCCAAGCAACAGAAACCTGCATTCCACTGACTGCTAGTTAAGGATGTGAAAGAAGAGTTAATTTGAATCAGAAATAATCACTGTATTGCACTGGTCAGCAGTGGCTTAGAGGCCATATTGCCAAGCCCTACTCTCCCAGATCATTGACTGCAAATCCAAAGCCATGACGGAAGCAGGGAAGCGGGCAGGAAGGAAGGAAGGCAGGAAGGAAGGAAGGCAGGAAGAACTGTCAAACAACTTACAAGAATTTGCAAAGAATATAATCTAGCATTTCTTTTGGGAGTTTTGGAGTAGGGTATAATTAAAATATCCACAAAATATTGCTTCAAACAGGCTCTGACTCATTTTTAATTAAGAGTTTGAGTAACAAGTGCTTTGTATTACAAGCTGTTGGCAGAGAGGCAACAAAAATGCTTTCTGATTCTCTCTAAGGTGCATATTAAATTAGATATTAAAGAATACAGTTTCACCAGGTTTCCTAAACCTTTTTGTACTGCTGGCCAAGCTATAAACAGATTTTTACTCAACTGAATATGAATATGTCAGCCATTGTAAGGACTGGGTGCTAAGAATACTATAGTTTCCTATTTAAAACTCTATTTTCATTTTGAATGCCTTGAAAAGTATTACAAACTTATGAAGCAGACTTACTGCAAAATTCAAGGCAGAAGAAATACCTGTGGTGAATGCACTAATTTTTACAACTAGATGGAGGAGTAGTATTTATGAAATTAACAGCTGTATGCTTTCTAAGCTTGGTCCTATGGAGTGCACAAAGACAACCAGCAGCACACCAAAATGTTGAAACAATAAACAACATCACTGAACAGGAAGGTTCTTTAACCAAATTAACTCAAACTGATCTAACTGTGACCCTGTCACACATGTATAAAGCTCCAAGTCCAAAGCAGTCAGAAATAAGACATTTTTAACATCTTTAAACATGATTTGGAAAAGGAGAAAACAGCAATATAGCTAGCAAATCCTGCTAGACTGGATGGATTTTAAAACATGGGGGAAAGGTTTTTGGAAGCTATAAATACATGTGCAAGATGAAAAAAGCAACCTTTAGAATACATGTAATCCATCTGGAGAAAAAAAAAATCCAGAACTACAGCAGATGAGAAAGACAGAAGTGCAGTGATGTGGAGCAAGTCTGAAAAGCAAGAGTGGGAAAAAATTGTACAAAATTTTCAGTGCACCAAAACAACAACCTCCCCTCCCGCCCCCCAAAACCTGACCATCCTCCCCCCTGATAGTTTCTGACTGCATAAGTAAAGGCTGTTGTCCAAAACAAATAGAAAAAAACTACCCTCTGTGGGCTTCTGGTAAAACTGTGCTTATCACATTATGTACATTTAAACACATTCCAGAACAAGGGGGGAAAAAACAAAAGAAACAAAAAAGAAGGGTTTTTTGGAGAGAATTCAAAAGAGAGAAAATGAAAGCTGGAAGATTAAATTACTAGAGAAGATTAAAGAATACAAAGCATTACTTCACTAAATGGTGACTAAGAGCAAGGGTACAAGCATTTGAAGACATGGAGATGAAGAAATATAAATGAAACATTTAGACAGTGAGCTTGCTGATTTAGCTGGCTACAGAAAAATGTCTCCAAAAGTAAGGGCTAGAAGCCATAGCAACTGGAGTTAAGAGCAAATGTAAAGGACAGATGAGAGGAAGACATGTGATTTTCACTAATAGGGCTTCTCTGTCTTAACTTATGATATGGTAAAAAGACTGTGGGAAGGGCTACTCCAGTTTCTGGCAGAAAAAAATATACATTTCACAAGGATCTTAAAATAGCTGAAAAAGAAACAGTACCAGGGCAAACTAGTTTTTTAAAAGGATCTAACAGGATGCTGAATCCATGTACTTCGTGATCTTATATCCACACAGCTTTCACCAACTCTACCTGTAAACCGAATGTACTTTTTTCATAAATACATTTTAATTTCTGTCTCTTACTTTGAGAGGCTTTTACCAGAATGGTAGCTCAGAATCAGGTCTGAAAAAGTGCTGACTGGAGCATCAAACAATACCTTCATCATTGATCTTCTCTTGCCTTATAATATGGAGCAGATTATGACAATAAACAAGAGTTTTAAATCAGCTGATAAAGTGACTCTCTCTGAATCATGATCTGTCTGAAAAGCAACTACAGAATCCAAAGGTGAATCAAGGAATTTCTCCCAGTGACAATTCTCTCCCCAGTGTCAGGTCACTAGACAAATGCCTTACTGCAACCCTTGTACAGTGGGAAAACGGCGTATGGCCAAAAAGTAATATTAATTAGAGAGGCCTTTAAAAAAAAGGAAAAATATTTTAGAAAAATAAGACAGGAAAAAAAGATTTCTCATGCTCCACTATGGTAAAGTTATTCCTCAAAGTGAAAAAGTTTGAAGATTTATTTTTCATCTCCTAAAACAAGTCACCTGAATGAATACATGGTCTAGAACTTGAACCCAACCCAAATTTCAGCTTTAGAATTTACTCAGGTCTGACTCCTTAACTCTCTTTGTACATTATGAACTGGACATGGCTTTTACTACCTAGAGGTATCTGACTGAACAGCTGTTGTGCTTCACTCATTAGGAAAGCAAGACACACATGTTCTGAACTCTGCCAGTTAGTGAAAAGAAGAATGTTTTCCCTCAGGTACTGAATGAGTCAGAGTGGATCATGGTTCAGCTGTCCCACAAAGCAGAAGAACATAAAGATAATTCCATTGCCAAAATACACTTATATATATATCTTAAGAACTAACTAATAAATAGCCAGCAAAGCCTGTTTGGAAAAAAAAGGCATGATCAACTTCAGTTTGCATGTACGATACAAAATTTGGCTCCTACCCTTCCTGAAACTGCTGGTGGCTGCTGTCCTAGAGGTTAGTTGCTTTTTGGAATGCTAGAAAATGATCCTGAAGCCTCAGCTGATATGCTGCCTCAGCAAAGCCAACTGTAGTACCACAAGCAAGATGCCTATCACCCAAAAAAGTACAAAAGACCTACTAGGTACTCTGAATGATGTCTAGACCTAGGAATGCATTCCACAACATGGAATGTACTTGTTTGTCATTTGAAACAAGAGAAAAGTTTCACAGTTCTGCTGTACTTACATTCTCCTGCCAGGTTTGCATACCTCTGCAATAAATTCCTTCACATATTGATTATTCAGAGGATCTGGAGCATGCTACCTCTTTGTTATCATTACCCAACAACTAACTACTAGGCTGGAGGCAAGCACACAGAAACAGAATGCACATATACTCACCCTCATAGAGGTTTCTCCACCATGGGGCTGTTGCAGCCTGAAAACTTGAGCAACCATGTGTTCTGTAGTGGGGTGCAACAGGATACGTCGGGAAGCCAGTCCCACCATAACATATCTGCCCATTGGAGACAAGCTCACAGAAATGGCATTAGGTCCTATAAGAGAAAAGGGGTTATTTCTCTCATGGGTTGACATCCTGCCCCATGTTTCATCCTCACAGCTCTTTCATTCCCTTCTAGCATTCCCATAATGCCATATTAGTATGCCATACTAATCTCATTCTTATAAGTGGGACAGAATAAGGAGACCTCCACAAGTAACAAATTTTGTAAGACATTTCCTTGCTGCAGGTGTTCTGTCACTAAGATAATGAAGTCCTTTAAGGAATAAAAACTATTCTTTAGCAGCTCCCCCATACCAGCACCTTACTGGTCTGGATATGTCCAGACCATATCACAAACCTCTCCCCAGCAGTACTTTGTCTGTGGCTGGCTAGATGGCCAATCAAATGTTTCCTGTTGCTACAATTACTGATGTTGAAGCTATTGCATTTCTTAGTGAAGGCTGAAGTTCTGAGATTCTCACTCCCCCACCTACCCTGACTTCTTGCTGCATGCTTACCAAATCGCTTTGTGTAAAGCATCTCGCCCAAGTTGTGGGGTGCCAGAGAATATACAGCCAGTATTCCTTCATCAGGGAAGCCTCTCTGACTGCTGGGAATGAAGGCTGCCAGCAGCTGCCCATCGGCAGAGATATCACAGCTAGCATCATTGTAAATCTTGCAGTTTTGGACAAGCACATTCACAGAGGCTGCAAAGAAAGAAATTAATAGTGATTAAAGTAGTAAGGTTGAACAGAATAAAGTAAGATTTAAAATTAATGCTGGACAATGGATACACAAAAGGCACTCAAGACATTTAGCTTCCTCCAAAAGTTTATGAAATGTTAATACCCTGATTAATGTATAACTTGCTCCAAAACGGAGATAAGACACTGCAATGAGCCCAGGAAATTAAATTTACTCACCTCCTGAAGCCTTCAGCCAAGAAATAGTAGCAATTGTACTTTATCAAACCCCTCCCTTTGTTAAGCATAACAGCACCCTTTGCAAAGGACAGCACAGTTTAAACAAGTCTCAAATCATGACACTGACGAACTCCAGCAGCATTCTCATTAGAAACAGTACACCTTAATTCATTTCCCCTTCTCTTGTGGAGCGCCTAGTTCCCGCTCTGCTCATCTCCAATAAACAGGAGATGAGTGAAAAACTCCTCCCTGCAGATACAGACATTCATTTCTGACAGCTGATTTCTACACTCATCTTGGATAAAGTCAGTGAGAAAGGGCAGAGACTTCTCCAGCCGGTCCTCCATTTAATTACTCCAGTATTTGAGACACTCATGCACATCAGTGAAGTAACTGCTCAGCAGACTAGTGAGCAGCAATCCATAAAACAATAGTTTTATTTGAATCCCTTCTGGTAAGTTGCTGGGTGACCTCATCCAAGTGTTTTTCCCTTTTGTACCTTGCATATGAAGACTACAAAACTCTAGTACAACAATGTGGTTCCAAGGCCTCCAAGCACCATCTACACCAACAGTTCAGTGTTGCCTTGTTAAGACATGGCTGGAGTGATGTCTACTCTACCCACCTAGCCTAAATGCACTTCAGTTTTTCAGGAGGTTTGAAGCTGAACCTGCATGCACTATTTTTGGATAGGGAAGTTTCAGGTTCTAGTAGTTTCAAACTCAAGAGTATAGAGTTATTTTAAAAAAATGGAAATAAAGCCTATGTTTGCAATATAGAAAGTTTGCATGCTAGAAGACAGAACACCCCACCTCATATGTTTGAAGCTACAGCACCATGTAGAACACTGTCAATTTCTACAGTCCAGAAATTATCTTCTAAACCATCAGATTATTCCTAGCCCAGAAGAGGCCTTTAATATGACCAGCCACAATTGCAAGCAAGTTTATGAAGACACTTCATAGTCTAGATTCTTCATTAATTTAACAAGTAACAGTACCAAGAATACTTTGTGCATATTTCTAAAAGCCCAAACTTGTAAATCAAATTAAGGCTGTAACTCAATACTTGGGCAAATCCTACCCTTTGCTTCCAACACCTCTGTAGAAGAAAAAAGCTGCATCAGGGAACTGCTGTGAGAAATTACAAACTGTTGGCTAGGTCATTTTTTAGCCAGAACAGTTTCCCAACCCAGTACACCCCATGGCTGCACAGATGCTTGCAGCAGCAAAAAAACTAGTCATGAGAAGGAAGCAGACAGCACTGCCCTTCTTACAGCATTGCTGAATTAAAGCAGTCACTGAACCTCATCTTTAATTCTTCTGGTCTCAAAGACATTTCTCCTGGGAACTCCTTTCCTCTGTGGCTGAGTATCAACTTCTATCTACTGTTCCATTTAGGAAACTGATGAAAAATAAGATGAGGATGTAAAGTGGACTATGTAATTACATTCTCTACTAAACCACCTACACCTGTACCCTAAATTTATTCCACCAATTTTTCAGTCTTGAAGCTGCTAAAAACAGTAATGTTCAGCCTAGTATAAACAGAAAGGTGCTGAACAGAAAAAGGTAAATAATTGTAGTCACTATCAAGGCTGCAACACCAGCACATGAAATACACATGGCCCTTAAAGAACAGGTGGTTCAAAAGATGACAAAATTCCTGAGTGCTTAGTCTGAAACTAGTTGAACAGAAAGACAAGAGAATAAAGATTAAAGCCTGTACTGCTTAATAAAAATAATAATAATAAAAAAATAGAATTTAAATGTGCCCTTTAAAAAAAAAAATAATCTAGGCTTTATTTAAATACTCATGTCACCACAAGAGGAGATGGGCATCAACACAAGGACTCCAGTCTGTGCTGTGAACCAGCTAAAGGATACATGACAACAGGTTGGACCACTGTAATCCCAGTCAGACTGGAAGGATTCTTGTTGAGTGACTCATTCCAAAACCAGTCCTATTTATTAGCTTTATCAATGGGCTAGGCACACAGTGGAGCTGGTTGATAAACCCTCTTGATGAAGCTGGGTAATTTCATTAACAGAGCATGACCAGATCACACAGTGAACTGAAGTATACAGAGACAGAAGGGAAATGAAAGAATTCTAGATTGTGTTGACATTTATAAACTTCTGCTTCACCCAGGAACTTGAAAACATGAGAAAATCTTTCGTTACTGTAGCAAAAACTGAGCCATCACCAGTGTAACAGTGAAAGTGACAGCAATCCTAAACTGCACTAGGAAGCACAATTCCAACAGAAATACCAGTGCTGATACAAAGCCTTGTGCTGAGGACACATGCAGGACCCCTGGGCACAGTTTGGGCTAACCATGTTCAAGAGTGATTAAACCCTAAATGGTAACATGTGCAGCAAAGAAGATGACTGAGGAAAATGAAACATGAATTCTATATCCAAACAAACAAAAAACACCAACCCACCCAAAAAAAGAGGTGGGGGGGAGTGAGGAAATGGAATCATATACTGTATTTTCAAAAACTACAGAAAGTGACATAAAAACATCTGTTTTCTACAAATAATGCTGAAAACTGACCACTATCCAGGTGAGTGGGTAAAAGAAACATTGAGTTTGGATTTTAAAAGGTTTCAACAAAGATATCAAGATTCTAGAACAGTATTTTCAACAGACATGAAAGGAGCAAAGAACTTAACCAGTTAGAAGACAGAATATTAGGAACTACAGTATGTGCTTGCCTAAGACAGCAGGGAGCTAGTCTACTTGGATACGGGGTCTTTTCTCATCAATTCCTTTCTAGTGGTACTCTAATCAGCAGTGATCTAAAAAATTGGGAGGAAAAAAGGGGGAATGGGAACATACTAAAAAGGTGAGTATTGAGACTCTCACAGCCACAAGACTTTACTTAAAAGAGGGCCAAGCAAGAAGACAACAGAGAAAATAAACATAGCACACATGCAGAACATTTGCTAGAGATACAACTGTGAAACATTCCCACCATCAACCCTGCAAAAAAAATTTGATTATTGGAAAAAAAAATAAATTTAGTTCAGTCCATTTTTGGGGGATCTAAGAACTGTTCTCTCTATTCCTATGCTGCAAGATTCATAGTAGAGCATCTCCCCAGCCCTCTGATCATCTTCATGGCCCTCCTGTGGACTTGCTCTAACAGGTCCAGGGAGAGATCCTAAACAGGACTTATTTAGCCCAGGGACCATCCTGTACTAATGAACTCCTGCTTTTCAAAGAGGTACAAGAAGTTTTAGAGAGGACAGATACTGATTTCTCTGTAACTACTGAAAAATCATAGTACAGAATCCATGTTTCTTCTCAGGTTTTGAAGTCTGTTTTGGTTTTTTAATCCAATGCAAACTTGGATATTCCTAAGAGAAAATCCCACATTTTTATTTTTGCAAGGTAAGAAATGTTTAAATTTTTTCTGTACCATTTACAGATTTGGGGATATTGCTATGTTTTGTACATATCCTCAGTTACATGGCTATTCTTTTAATTTCCAGCTCTCCAATCCTCTTCCTCATCTAGGATTTACCGTATGTCTTTTTAAAACAATGTTGGGTTTGGATCACCAGTCACCCAGAGTCGATCATCTAGCATATGCTCACTCATTTTCTATCTACAGGGTTTCCCCCCTCACACCTGCTCCTTTTCCAGCACAGCACAGAGGCTTTTGGTGAGCAGTGACCACCAATATGAAAGGATATAATCTTGTTTTTAAAGTCTGTTGCATATGTTGAGTATCTCCTAGCAAAACATTACAAACGCAAGTTGTGCTTAACAGGACAGAGCGCTACTTATTTCAGTCTTTCATTACCTGATTCACAGTGGCATTATGGTTCTCTGCTTTGCCCTCATTTACAAAGGATGAGGACTCAGGTAACACCTACATCTGGAACCAAGAGAGCCTACTGTGCAATCAGAAAAAGTCTAAATATGACAGGTGGAAATCTCAGCAAGGTTTCATTTTAAGGACAGCACTTACAAGGTTCTCTAGAGATGAGAAAGATAAACATACCCATGCATTTGACAAAGCCAGTGGCTATTTGATTTCTTTGAGCCGGAGGCCTCATCTATGAAGATGAAGCCAATAAAGAAGATTTTAGGGGGGAAATTATTGCTATTTTTGGAAATATACTTGCAAGAAGACTGCCCTTTCATCTCCTGTTTTCTTTTGTCATTAATGCAACCATAGAACTGAGAGAACAGATCAAAAGAAACATCAGAGAACAAATTAATCAAGCTGTTGTACCAACTTGGAGTGCTTACACCTACATTAATTATGCCTGAAGCTGGAGAAGGCCTGGAATGCCAGCAGCAATAGCACTATTTGCCAAAGGAAAACGATGCTGGACACACCATCCATTCCTAGCCACCCTTTGAGGTGGCACTCTTTTAACAGCTGCTCCTATATAAAAATTTGTTTATTTTTTTTTTCTTTTACTAAGTTACCCTGCATTCCACTGACATCAGGAAGTATTGATCAAATCACCTTCCTCAAGATCCAAGCAGTGTTCGAACAGGACAAATTCCTGATTCCTAAATGAGACCAGTTCAACCCTAGAAACTGGCAAGAAACTGAAATTATAAGCAGTGAGTAGCATGAGAGAAACTACTTTAAAAAATATAAAGAGAGAAAGCCTTCAAATATTTTACTGTGAAAAGCCTATATTTTCAGTAGCCTACATTTCCAATACTTGCAGGAATTTTAAGGATATGCAACACTCTCTAGAAGAATATGAAATAAAGGCAGAAATAGCATTGTCTCCGCTGTCAAATAAATTCTCCGCCCCAATGCTGATAATGACTGACAATTTCAATATAAGACCGGGTCATGTTTATTTCAAAGCTATTAAAAGCAAAACTGGCAAAAGGAGAGAAGAAATCTGAAGCTATCTTTTTCCATTTTGCAATTAACAGAGAAAGACAGGGCTGAGACTAA
This sequence comes from Cyanistes caeruleus, assembly GCF_971803275.1. Classification (NCBI taxonomy): domain Eukaryota; kingdom Metazoa; phylum Chordata; class Aves; order Passeriformes; family Paridae; genus Cyanistes; species Cyanistes caeruleus. The sequence continues at coordinate 30,265,193 of NC_141706.1, read as the reverse complement.
AATTCCACAAGTCCCTGCACAGCCATTTTCCCATGAGTGCCAGGATCCACTTTTGTAAGCTCTTGCTGGACTGAGGACTGAGTGAGGTTGCTGCTGCAGAGCCACATCCTGAGCCCAAGGCTTCCAAGGGTGCAGAGGCCCAGACACTGAGATCACAGGACTGCACTAATCATGCTGCTGTCACTTACTCAGATGCATCCGCCTCAGTGGAAAACATCCTACTTCCAAGCTATCTTTTCTTTGTTTAATTGTTACAGGAAGAAGAGCAGCTCAGAGATGGAGGTTGGATACAGAGTCATTGCTTTGATGGAGAGAGGAGCTGGCAGGCAGTCCCAAACTTCAGCTGCATCATTTCATCTGCCTGAACTCCCAAACCACTTTTGGCTTAAGCCAGTCCCAGGAGGTACAATAACCCACTCTGTGTAAGCAGAGAATCTCACAGGACCACCTCTGATTTATAGGAAACAATGGGAGGAAAAAGAGGAGCTACTGAGGTCACATGCTTTACAGGGAAAATAGTTTATTTCCAATATCATGAAGAATAACAAAAAATTCATTCAACCTACCACTGCACTGTTACTCATTTGAGAATATGAGAATCACAAACATTCTGAGTTAGAAGGGACCCACAAGGATCATCAAGCCCAGCTCTTAAGTGAATGACCCATATGGGGATTGAATCCACAAAATTCATGTTCTAAGCACCATGCTCTATCATCTCTAAGTTATGCACCTAGGCAAACTTGCAGTTTGTCTTTGTTCTGTGCCTAGGCAAGCTTGGCAAATACCTGGTTTAGTATAAAAGCACAGCTGCTACATCTTCATACATCCCTACTACACCCTGGCAGAAGGAGATAAGCTTCAGAGTAGAAATGCCAGGATTTGGCTCAGCATATAGAAGAAGAGTAACAATGAACACTTCCAAATGGTCGTAAGACAAAATGGACAAGCCAAATACTATGAATTGCAGCACGGGGAGTCAGAAAGGGGTGGGGATGGACTTGTAGCTGGAATGTGGCCCACAAGACGGACACAATGACAACAGAAGCCATACCCACTTTCCAGCTAATTGGTAGCTTTTTCAGAATAAAAGCATCCTGGTAGGTAAAAGGGAGAAGATTGAAACACTGATGTATTGAACAGCAGATGGTTCTTAATTTCTATGGGATTTTATAAATTATAAACAAACATCTTATGTTGTTGGTTTTTTTTAATTAACAGCCTTCTCCTCAGCAGCCAGATGAGGCAAAAAAATAAGCTATGAGCAGCTGAAGCACTCTTCAGCCACTCTACAACTTGCAGAGAAGTCCCAAAGAATTTAAGTTGCTTCCCTCTCTGACTCCATTTTTATTCTGTGCCAGAGTCTGACAGGACCTCCAAAAGTATTGCCACCATGTGGCAAAACTTGGCCTTGAGCAAAAAGAGGGAATATGGTCTGAATGGATGATCCAAACTATTCAAAGGGATCTTCCACACCACAGAACATTGTGCCCGGTGTATAAAGTGGGGGAGTTTGCTGGAAGGGGCCGATTGCTGTTTGGGAAGGGGTTGGGCACTGGTTAGTGGACAGTGAGTTGTGCATCACTTGTGTTTCTTTGATTTTATTCCCCACCCTCTTTTCTCACCCCTCCTAATCCCCTCTTTTTGTTACTACTACTGCTATTGTTATTATTAACTTTCTATCAATTATTAAACTGTTTTTATTTCAACCCTGGAGTTTTGCCTTTTTCTGCTTGTACTCCCTATCCTGAGGGGGCAGGAAGGAATTGAGGAAGTGGCTGCATGGGGCTAAACCATGACAACCAGACTGGATGGAGTTTTGAGCAACCTGATTGAAAGATGTTTCTGTTCATAGAAGGGGAAGTGAACAAGATGATGCTTAAAACTCCATTCCAGACAAAACTATCCTTTGATTCTGTGATGTTGATTCTCTGCATCTCTCCTACATTCTTTTTTTGTGGGTTCTTTAAGGAACAGGACACTACCCCACAGAGACATCTATTGTCAGATATGCAATTTCTGGAAATGCAGAACACACGGAGCTGGGACTGTGAGAGTTCTGTTCAATTCATTTTAGTGACTACCTGTGAAAGCAGAAGTCTTTCTGAAAACAGAATCCCTATTCTCCCTAAAATATCATTCCCTTAAAGTAGAACCCAATCTGCTTTTGCTGAGAAATCAAGCAGTGAATTTCACATATGCACAGAGATGGCCTAAGCTAAAAATCACTTGCACATAGAAACATTCATGAATATCTACCTCCTTTCTTCATCCCAGGCTGCCACAAACATTTCTGCAGCTGTGCAACAAGCTATATCAGGATAGCACTCTGGGTTAAAAATAGCCTTTCTAGTCAAGTTCGTTTTAGCCCTGAAAATGTCATTCTTTGATCAGCTGACCACAAGTATCAAACATGCTTGTGCCTGCATAAAGAAGTCTTTTCCACCATGAGAGCTAGCTTATGCCATAGAGCACATGTGAAACTATGGTCTAATTTTCACAAAATGAAAGAGAAAATAAATGAAATCAGCAATATTGCTCGGATTACTGATTCAGAAATAGATTTTGCCTGAGAAACAGGACAAATAACTGCTTTTGCAAATGACTAGAAGGTACATCTACTTCCCTGGGCTTGCAGCACTATGGTAAGCAACAGACCAGGGTCCTCATTCCCCAAATGTATTGCAGCATTTTAACACATACTAATGTCAATAATTTAGAGAAATCAGACACAGTTCATTAGCAGGCTCTAATTTAAAGACAATATTTCTCTAGAAACTTGTTAGTAAGAGAATGAAGACATTGAATACAGAATTCTAAGAGAATGGTGTATGCCCATGAAAAGGCTCACAAAAAAACAAGCCCTATTTACACATGGATTTGCTGATAGCAAGAATACACAAGGTAGATAGAGTGGGAACAGCCCTACAAGCTTTTAGTCAGCTTCCTCAAAAGACTAAGCATTTTACAGTTCCCAATGCAACGTGACAAACAAGACCTACAAAATACAGCTGCCTTTGAAAGATCCTAGAGCTTACCCTAGCTCTGGTTAGCACAGACTTAAAATAAGGTACTGGTGTCTTTTCCAACTTACCATTGCTGATTTCAGGCAGATCAAACTTAGTGAAGTCCCACCACTGGAGCCGGTAGGTGGTATTGGCAATGTTGCTGGCCACAGCTGACTGTCCATCACCAATCACAGCACCTACAGAAAAGGGGGAAATAATTAGCAATTTAACCTCTAAAAGAATAACCAGAAAAAAAGCTGGGGAGACAAAACCATAGAATATCTTTCCAAATCAAATATTCAAAATTCTAGATTCTTAAGGAAACCTTATTTACAGAAATGGGAGCATGTCCTCAATAAGCCACAATACAGGATATTAACAGGAAAGCATTGCCCTGCAATATATTTCTGAAAGAAAATAAAGCTGATAAGAGATAAGACTTGCCCAGAAACACAAAGCAGAAATCCTAATCAATTCATTCAGTGCAAATGCATCCTACTTATCAGCAGTAGTGAAGCTGGATTTTCACAGACCCAAAATTGTCTAGTATAGCTATGAACGCAGATTAGAATACAGACTGAGGAAAAGCAATTGCCCTGGAAAATTACACACATTTGTGGATATAATCACTGCTCCTACTGTAAACTTCACTCAGAAGATACAGGTTGCTTACAGTATTTGTCACACAGTAAGGGTTGTAACAAAATACTGGTGTGGAAGACCTAGAAGCTGGCCCTTTGCTGCTTTGTGTGGCCCAGCAGCAGGCAAGGTTTGCTCTGACTCCAGGCAAACACCATGACCCTAGCTAACTGCCCAAGGATTTGGGCAGCAGCCCAAAATCAGAAGGCTAAGCACAATTCTTCAGAAACTATCATAAAGAGCCTATTTTTCCCAACACAGCTACTGATTACTTAAGTCAGCAGCCATTTGAGAAAGCTGAGATGCATTAAATGGGATTCCAAGGGACAGAAACGGAGACAAGACACAGTTCATCCACAGTAGTACTACAGTCAAAAATCTCATGCTATTTGCATCTCTAAGACCTTCATGGACAGGCAGCCCATGTACTACACAGACATCCTAGCAACCAGAGAAATTCAACATAACAGAATTTGATAAGGGAGAGTAAAGTAAGATCACTCCCAAGCACGAAAGACTAAAAGCAAAGCCTCCAGTGTCTCTGCAGTCTGGATTTCAGCATCTCTGCACTGTCTCCAGTGGCAAGTACACAGCAAACTCAGTGCCTTCACTCTCCTGGAAGGGTTGGCTCAGGACTTTGCTGCCACAGCAACCATAGTAGAAGAGACATCACTCTGACAACTCTGTCAGACACCTGTACAGAGTTAAGAGCTTGCTAACTGCTAGTAAGGTAAACTGGTGTGGAGGAAGTTGAAGAGAGTAGGGTGGCTGGATAGTTACTTTTCTTATCAAATCCCAAAAGACCACTCAGGCATGGGAAAAGAAAGAAACCCAAAATGTCTGAATACACAAATGCACCAAAAGGTTTTTTGCTTTCTCAGCAAAGCAAAGAACAAGGTGGGTAAGGCAAAGTAAGTAAGGAAATTCTAAACTGATGCTGATAAATAAAAACACCAAGAAAGCCGCTTGAGTCCTGATTTGTGGTTCTAGAGAAAGCTCAGAAATATACTAAGAACAAGACTTCTGAGCAGACAGCATTATACTGTGCACTGAGCTCTGTCAAGCCTCCAGCAATCAACCAATCTCCATTGTATATCTGCTCCATCTCTGTACCTGCCTCTGTCAGACATGCATAGATCACTTGGAGAGCAGAATTAAAAACATTTCCATTGCTGTAACATATGCCCAAGGCCTTGTTCTCTATAACCCTCAAAACAAAGGGCTCCTCTGAACAGAAGATATGCACTGGAAAAAGCAGATTCAATGAATTAATGAAATTACACTTTGCAACCAGAAGTAGAAAGACAATTAAATTTTATGTTGCTTCGTTTTTAAAGGTCTTCTCACTGTAAGCCTGGATTTGGTACACAAAGGCAGCTCTTCTTGCCTTCAGCCCTCAGGAAGGAAAGAGAAAAACAGGTGCTCTACAAATGTGAAGCAGTGGGACTTCCAGCAGGGAAACAGTAACTAACCTCACCAGCAAGGTAGCCCCTGCCTTAAAGGACTGAGTCAGGCAGGGAAAACACTCTGTAAAGACAGGCAACAGAAGTTCTGTTGAGGGCACATAATTCCAGAATATTGATCTTATCACAGAGCATTACAAAGTTTTGCAATGAAAACAACCTTCAGAGGTGTAACAAGCAATATATAAAACGGAGAAGAACATACCTTAGGAAAACAACAGTGCTCTCCCTCTACATTAGAGAAGCTTAGCAAAATCACTAACTGCTCCACAAACAGTAAAATCATCTGGCTCACACAATTGCTGTACCTACTGCTAAAAGTACTGTAAAAAGCAGCTGGCAAGCAGATTTGATATTTTTTTGGTAAAATTCCTCATCTTTGCATCCCTTTCCCTGTAATCTTCAGGTAAGTAATGGTTCATTTAAACCTTGTCTTAAATCTTCTTCACCTTCAAAGGCAGGCACAATTACAAAACAGGCACAAAACAGGCAGAAATTAACAATGGAAAAAAGCAGTACTGCCCCATCTACAGGACAGCCCCACACAAATTTCAGAGCCAGCACAAGCTATCGAGTAATGTTAATGTTTCAGGTGCAACAGATACCTTTATCAAAGAAATTAGGATAGAGGCAGCACAGTTCTTAGTGTGAAAGGTGCATGTTCAGAAAAATTTGGTCCATTTCTCAAAGGCTTCAAACCAGTGTAACTAACACTAATCAGAAATCCAAGATCTACATCCTTCATTAAGTAATTATCTCTACTTATACTAATTATGTAATTGAGGAGTGCAATTTTTAAATTATATCTATATACATATAACAAAGTGGAATAACATTCGTATCACAAGTCCTGCCAGATGCCTCCCACATGCACGCATGCACTGTCCTACAGTAAAGACGATTAAAAGCATGTAAGCATTTCATTCAATGAATTAAGGGAGGAAAATACCCCCTAACACAGAAATAGGCTATCCCAACCTGTGTTGTCCTCTTTGGTTTATGGGAAACATTTTAGACCGCGACTGGAAGACTTAGGAAATTTAAATTCCTCACTACAGAGCTTTTGTTCACCATGCAAACATGAGAACTCATTCTCAGCTGGCTTTGCCCAGTCAGGGTTTCCGTCTGGATGAGAGCAGAAGGTGCTGTTGCTTGTCAAGTTGTAGTATATATAACTAAAGCAAACAACACACTTCATCTTCTTAAATTTGGGCAGCAACAGATCAGCTCTTACAAGCAGCTGTTCTCAGCAAGCACCTGACAGTCCTGATTCTTGGGTCCTCCACTGTTTAATAGGATCACAAGTAACTGCAGTGGGTACCCAAGGGTCTCCGGCTTGTCATCCTCACGAACAGAACGACCTTTTTCTGCAGAGAGGATGTAGATTTCAAAATGCTGAAATCCAAATCGAGGGCCAATTGAAATGCAGTGAATGTAGGTTTGATTGGCAGCTTTCCTGCGTCTGTCTATCACTGCGTAATAAACACTGGATGATGGCAGAAATGAAGATAAATGCTTTTAGCAGCCCCCCTTTTTCCCTCCACCACCCTGAACTCCATCCACCCCCACTCAGCACATGACAAAAGAATTTAAAGAGCTGGGGGGGGGAAGAAAGTCTTAACAAAGACTTAAATAAAAAAAATCCTCAAATCTTTTCTTATAGGCCACCTACACGTGACAGATATTTATCCATCAGTCTCAACCTCCTCAGAGGATCCAGCATATCTTGGCATATGGAGAAATGAACCTTTGCCAGTCAACTATTGCTCATTTATGAATCAAGCCATGCAAGCCAATGTCTGAGTTTAGACTGAAAGGGAAAAAGGGGTGCAAAACCAGTTCCCTTGGCACTCATGCACTACCTCAGTGAAAAGCAGGCTAACTTCAGACTACTACTATCAAACTGTCAGAAGAACAACCAATACTCTAGAGCTACACAGGTTTTGGGGTACATGTTTTGGGAACACGAAACATCTACATAGTATGGGAATTTCTTTGCCACGTATTTAACAAAAAACAGAGTTCAAATTTTTTCTAGGCTAGATCATTTACCCATAATTTGTTAGTGTCTGGCAGGTCCCCTTGTAATAAGAGAAAAATTTATTATGATGCTTACAGATAAGCTTGAGGAAGCTGGAGAATCCCCTTAGCTAATTTGTGACTCAGTTTGAGGGAGTGACTGGGGACTGATATAAAAATCCCCCTAGATTAGTACTTGCATCTCTAAGCATGAGTACCTTTGAAAAGTAATTACTTCTTCATGAAACTATTTGCAACTGTAGCTGATACTGAGGTTAATCTATAATTGTAGAAAGGAAATATCAGAATTTATGGGTTTTACATTTCCTTGTTCTAGATTTACTACAATCCAGGCTCCAGGAAGTCCAAAACACAGAACAAATCTATTTAACAAAGCAAGGATAGGACTCTTTGCTTCAAGAATACACCAGATTCTTACAACCAGTTCTGAACTGAATCCAATTTGAATTCAGGCAAAATAATTACTGAAATCTAGTGGAGATAGAACAGGTTCTTATACATTTCCAACCCTCAAGTATTCTATGGGACAGACTAGTCTGGGGGACTGCCTTTGATGACAGTAAATATATTAAATTCTGAATATGAATTTGACAAGTTGCAGCAAATCTCTGTTCCAGGCTTCCTCGAAGACAGATTTTGAAGTGGACGAGCTAACCATCTAAAACTGGGCTAATGCTGTAAAAACAGTATGCAGAGCAACCTGGGAATTTCAACCAGATATTTTTCATTTCTTTTGCTTGTTCTTCAATGTACAAGCAAGCTCTAAATAGGAAATGGGCAAAATGATTTTCATGAATGGATGCACAATATGCTACCAAGAGTATTTCAGCATACACTAAGCACTGAAAAGATCTTAGATTCAACATTAACTGAGAAAGCCTCTAAGAGGTCTGTGCTCTCTGAAGGTTGAACCTTCAAAAGGCTATTATTTTTTCTTTATTCCAGATGTATAAAATAAGAAGAAATGTAATTTCCCATTCATGTTCATTCCTACTGCAAAATTTCTTTTTAAAAGGGGCAGAACTTAGCATGTTGAGTTGCACAGACCTATCAGCTATTGGAATTGAGCAAGGCTCAGCTGTAGGTAAGTGAAAACGACCATCCTAATAGGAGCCAGTCAAGCGCCCAAGGGGTCCACTTACATCGAGAACAATGCAAACATCATATAGGAAAGGGAATTTTTCAGCCACAAGTTTTAGACTTCAAAAGGAAATCAGTTAATTTGCAACAAGCACAAACAATAAAAGAACAAATGACTGACCAAAAGCCTCCACCTCCAATAGTCATGATGGCTCCCTTACGTCTTACCTTCCTATATTTTATTTCTTTGTCTGATCATCTAACAATTAATAGGGAAATGTGTCTGGTAAGCATTTCTCATTGATGGTATAGTCTAGTTTTCCCTCAGGGAAACTAGAAGATATTAACGTCCTTTTCAAATGCATCCCTCCTATGTGTATTGTTTGCATCTCACCAAGCAAGCCGGCATTTCTTCTCCTTTAGAGAATTCACTCTGTTGCTGTTCACTATTGAGATTCCCCTGCTCATTTCACCCTGCTACACATGAGAGCTAGAAGACCAGATATGCAACAGCATGGACAGTTTCCTGAACAAGCAAAAGTTGAACCAATAATATTGGCACAGAATGGGGGATGAGAAAAATCCCATAATCTGTGAAAAATAAATGATCTTATTCCAGCCTTTGCATATACATATTAGAGCAAGCAAATGTCTCTGTTTAGGAATGTCTCATCCTACTCAGGGTGTCCTATAAAGAACAAGCAGTTTCATTTCTTTGCTGTAGCTACATCAACCCTCTCAGCTTCTGGTAGCAAAAGATTGTGGCCTAAGTCTCCCAGTTGACAAGAACTTTCTCCAGCCATCCAATATCAGATATGCACCACTGAACAGAAAAAAACCCAAACAAATAAACTGTGAGGAATATACAGAATTCCTTCCTTCTATCTCCCAAATCTCTACCAATCAGCACCACAGGTACAGCACCACCACCATGTCGCTGTAGGACACAGAATGATTCACATGGACACAGTTCAATGTATGATAGGGAAAAGGATGATTTTATTTTTGCAATTCTAGTATTTATAGATTCTTGACAATGACCAGGGATTGGATAGTTAGCTTACCACCTTCCCAATCCCACTGGTCATGCAAAACGTCCATCAAAGGACATTTCTTGGAAAGAATGTATACACATCTATGTCTATAGTTACTTCCCTGGGAAAGTGGCTAGAAACTATGAAAACAAGATCAGAAGGCTTAATTTTTAGGGCGCCACCACCATAAGGACCGACAGGATTTAAACAGTATCTGCACACTATCTTTTATCTGTAAGATTCATAATCTCTTATGCCATAGAAGAAAAAAACCCCAACCAATCAACAAAAAACCCAAAAAACAAAACAACAAAAAACCCACAAAAAAACCCCAACAAACAAAAAAACCCCAAAACATAACAAACCCCCAAAACCACAAAAGAATACAAACAAACAAAAAGATCCCCAAAACACAACAAAACAGAGAGAAATATCATCTGAACCATGGGCAGGCCAGAGTATCTTACTCACACATCGCCTTAGCGGTGAGTTGAGAACAATGGCTCAACAACTGCTAGAAAGAAGGGATGAATGAGACAACCGAGATCTTGATTTTGGAAACTGAACAGAAAGTAACAGTTGTATGTTGTTAATGATACATAATTATTTAGCTTATGCAGTTTGAAAGTTCATTCTTGCAGGGTAGTAAGTACGATTTACCAGAGAACCAAAAATCCTATTCGCAAAAGAAGCAGAGCTCGAATTCTTGGCGATGCTCTTACATCTGTACAACTCAAATGAAGCTGTTAAATGCTACTTTCTGCTTTAAGAAAGAATAAGAGAAGATAAGATAAGAAAATCCTCATGAACAAGGACTGTTTTGGTTCAGCTGTTTGTGTTCTCAATACTGCTCTTAGCAGCAGTGGATGGGATGTTCCCTGGGAAGGCTGCACTACACTATTGCTTTACACTATGTAACAACAGCATGCATGCATACACTTTTAAAGGAGCAAAAGGCCACATGTTTAGGGACCATCATGAAACTCCTGGAATTCTGATTCTGGATAAAGTACTGGAATGGCATGTAAAGAGATGCAGGTGATCCATAAAGCCCTCAGGTGAAAATATATATCATGGGTCTAGACTTTTCAAAAGAAATCCTCCTACAAATTGAGATGCTGCATCATTGAAAGAGTTTAGCAGGAAAAGGTTATGGATATAAAAGAAACACCTGTTACCCTCGCCTGAAACAATCTGCAAGCTGCTTGAGAAGTAGGTGGTCAAACAAGTTCTCTCTTTTTTTCATTTAGGCCCCTTGCTGGGAAGGACAGTCAAAGCTGGAGTCTTCCTATTGGCAAATTGCTGGAGCTGTTAAACTTGTTTTGAGATCCCTTCTCCACTTCCATGCGATAGCGGCATGTGTTAAAAGCATGCCTCACACTAACATATGATTCAGGCAGTAAAACATGTTTCCTTCAGTATAGCCTTTTAGGGAAAATATTCAAGCACTAAAAATACATTCCAATCTGCATTTCATTTAACTAATGTTTTGGTTTGACCTTTTCTGCATACTTGCAGCCTTTTATACGATTTGTCTGTATGCATTTAAAAACCCCTAACATAAAACAATGAGTAAATGGTTGGAGAAAGGAATTTACGCTTTCTTCATAATTTCTATTACAAAATTCTCTGATACTTACTAAATTGGCCGTAAGAGCCATCAAGTTACTGCCCAGGAATGAGAGTCTGAAATCTACTAACTGGAAAATACTGAGGAAATAAAGATAATCCTTATCTTGTCAGTGTGAGGAGAAACAATAATTTGGATTACAGGCATTTCTGCATCTGGAGGTCCACATCAGCCTACTAAAAAAGCATTAAGATAATACATTTGAAATCTGCTCCCAAGCACCTGATTCTTCAAAGGAAAAAGTTCTGCAAATTAATGGAGGGTGCAGTGGGAGGAACAGTGAATGCATCCAAGACACACCAATAGATGAAAAGGCAGAAGAGAACTGAACTCTGCAGCCTCTAATGGAATGTGTATTCACATCTTTCACCTCTGAACCCACACATGCAGGCATGTTCACAGCCCTGCTTCCTTATAAATTTCCAGAAATAGTAGGTGACTCTCCAAATCAAAATGTCGTATCTCTCCTGCCAGAATTCAACGAAATCCCTGGTAATGTGAACTAGGAAGGTCTCAATAGCTAATGTGTGCTCTGTCTGTCTGGGGTTCCTCTCTCTGCTTACTTTGCAACTCGTGATGCCTCTGCTCTCTCCCATCACTATGTCCCTTGCACCATTACCAAACCTGTCATTAAATGCTTTTGGAAGTCTGCTTTTTAACCTTCACATCTGTGTTTATTCTCTGCACAAAACCAGAGTGGAATCTGTGCCTGGCAGGCATTTCCTTTTGTAAAACTCCTTCTTCTTTTCTTTTCTGACTTTTCAGAGCATGAAATGTGCCTGCTAATCCTAATTGCTGCAGATGGAGAGTCTTGCAGAGACTAGACAAAGGGGGCATCCTTCCACCAAGCAGCTGTAAGCAGGCGCCAGATACTTATGTTCTCCAGTTTCCAGAGCTCCCATCTCACTTTGTCACATTTCTGAAGAACACAAGGACAAACTTCCACAAGTAGCTATACCAGGAGTGGGAACCTGCCTTCCCAGACTTACCCTCTCCTGACTAAATGGCCCTCCCAGCACAGGAGCACAACTGAGCTTATTGTGTGACCTGACTCAGGGTGGGCAGTCCTTGAATACTGCTGCTGTATTTCAAAGAAAAAAGCTAAATCTCTGGCTTTTAAGGGTCATTTGCCTGCCTATAACCCAACATCAGCTCTCTTACCAAAGAAAAACTTTGTAAGGTCCCACTGGCACACACACAGTTGGCCTTCCCATTAGCAGTGCTTCAGCCAGTAACAGAGGCAGCAAGAAACTGAATCAGTATGGTATTAAGACATTTTTGCAGCCAACAGCCATTGAAGAAGTTACTTTTCTAGCTCAGCAGTGTCTGGATTCAGAGGAATATTTCCAGTGCAGCAACAAAAAACTGCTTCAGAGAGTTGCTGTCACCTAACTAGAATATTCTTGCACCCAAGGCTAATGCTTGTGTCCTCCACAGTTGCCACATCACACTGTCTATGAGGTCTACTGCAGTTCAGTCATCTAACATAGATGCTAACACATATCAGACTAATCCAGTGTTGCCAAAACTGTTGTATATAGTTTTAGATAATTCAGAACTCTTGCAATTTCTTGTTATTGAGACTGTGTGCCAAGACCATTGTCAACTCTAGCCCGTATTCCACGCAGGTTGTACTTTATCATCAATTCCATAGCTTCTTAGTGTGGCCACAATTTTAGTTCACACTAAGTAATTCCCCTTCCTAAGAGGCTCAAATCTTGTTGTAACAGCACTCCCATCTAACCAATATAGCTACACCAACAGACAGATGTAGAATAGGCACAAAAATAACAAGTCAAACTGCTTTACACAGAAAAGCCTTTTCCATTGTGAGTGTGCATTTTAACTACATGAAATCCTATTAATCCAAACAAATCAGCAAGCCAAATTCCTGCTACCGCCTCTGCAGCTCTTACTGCAAGAATGTGTGCTTAGCACAACTTGAAATGTGCATGTCTTATGCCAAAACACCCATCTGCAGTGGAGAAAAAACCGTAGCAATATCTTTGTAGACCACCTGCATGCTTTATCAACCACCACATTGCAAAAATACAAACTTTCACTAATCCAAGAAGCAGTATGTTCTTTGGAAGGGTTTGAATTCTGCAGATTTAAATGTGTATCAGTACAACAACAAGCTTCCACACTGGAGCCACTTTTCATTGTGGAAATAGCAGTACACAGTATTAATAAAAGTGCCAAGAAAAAAAACATATTCAAAGGCTTGTACTTGCCAGTGGAAGACTTGCAAAAGTTACCACTATCCTTAAATATATTTCAGGACTACTGTACTACAGCACCAGCCCTGTGCACCCAAACTTGTAATGAAAACGCTGTGTCAGCTTAGTGACATGGACTCAGCTACCATCACAATACAAAGCACTAGCTAAACATGCTGAGTGGTAGATTTTCACAGGAATAATATCCTCTGAGAAGGACACGTCACAAGGTATCACCAATCTAAACAGCAGGAAGAGAAGACAGGACAGGAACTGGAAAGTAAGCAGACAGATTTGCTGTTTGCTGGGTAAAGCAGTGAACAGACATACAGCCAAAAGAAAGAAAACAAGCAAGCTGAGAAAACACAAAATTTAACAGTAGTTTAAGTCATATGAAGTCAGTTTAAATTTAAAGCATGGTGAGATGGAAAGGAGGAAGCCCAGGCTGAAAGAATGCAATGGGGAGACCACATTATTCCAACTGGAATAGGAAAAAGTAAAAGAAACCTACAGCAAATAAAGTACTATCATAATGTTCTGAATGCTTCCTCATGGAAGAAGTTTTGAGGGTCGTTTGGCATGATCTAGATGACAGCAATGGAAACAAGACCCATTCCTTATTGCTACTAGCTTTAATGCACAAAGCAGGTTGCTGCAGCCTAGCAAGTGTGCAGGGATCTCTGTTGGAGCCAGTGCAGAGATTCAGGCTCAAGAAGTGACCTCAATCCCAGAGTGTGCAGAGCAGGACTGACACAGCATATTAGTCCACACCTTGACAGACTACGTGTAACAACATGAAAGTAAGCATGCAACATTTGGAAGAGTGATGCAGCGTCAGGGCTCCCAGAAGTCAGGACTCCATCAAGAAGTTTGGCCAAACTCATAACCTTTCAGTGACTTCTGTAAATAGGTGCCACAGCTCCGCTCATTGCAGACAGGTCCAACCCACTGCACTTTACAAAACCAACGCCAAGATGAAAGGAGACTACCACTGTATCCCATTATTTTTAAGAAGTGTTAAAAGTCAAACTCAAAGCCACATCCAGAAAAACTAAGGCAGCAGAAGCACTTCTTAGGTATTCAGCATGCACTGCACAATGAACAGATACTTAGATGGGTTTAATTTCTTTTTTAGGGCAGACTGACCTTAATCCATCTTGAATTAGCTCATAATGCTTTCAGAGGGTCGTAAGTAGACCTGCCCAAGAAGCTGCTGGACAAAATAACCACCACAGCTATTCCATACATCCTTTACAAGCAAAAATGGAGGGAAATTTTGTATGATGAAAATGGGGCAATCACAATTTACTGGTTTACAGTAAAATTTTCAATTATACACAATCAAAATTTGGAGGAAGCCATGCTTTACTGGAGGGTAGGGGTCACAAACTAAAAAGGAACTGATGAAATGTTCCGGGATCTCACCCTCATAGCAGCAGTCAGAGGTCTGGCTCCTACCAGATCAAAGAACCAGCAGTGGTACATTCTAGAAGACGATGAACACTCCAAGCCAACCTCTCAGTCCTAAGATTCAGTGCAAAATTACAGTTCCAAATGACAATTTTATTAGACCTCACAAGCCATAAGGCAGCAGAAGTTAGGAAGTAGCTCACTAAAATCACAGGAGTGATCAGGGAGACTGACATCCACTTACAGCTGGTTTCTTTGCAAACAGAGAAGTTATGACAGGGCTTTGCCTTCAGCTTTCACTGTTCCTTACGTCAACAGACATGCAGGTATCCATGAATGAAGGTTCTTCCATAGAACTTCATCAGTCAAGCTGGGACAGGGAAATATAGAAACACTCCCCTTGCATAACCAACATGCCTTCCACATTCAGAATCCAATAACGACCTCAGCAAAATATTTTCTCACCTTACCTTTCAAAATTTTTGCAAATCTGATCACTCCGTCTGGCCTATGAGATTTTCTCTAAACTTTATTATCGAGTTCCTCTCTGTCATAGCTTAATGTCTTCCAGCATTTACCATCAGCCCTTCTCTTTTATTTCACTTTGCTATGATTTCCAGTCCATAAGCCCTGTTAGTTATTTGTCTCCCCTCAGCCTTGTTTCTCCTGTGCCTTCTTTTCCTTCCACTCTGGCAAAGTACTTTTGGATTTCCTTTACACTTTTCACAGTCCTCATAATGGGGTTGTGGGGATGTATATGCATGTGTTGGGTATTTGCATCCTTCCCTCCCCACCAGATTTTGAGCCTGACCCACCTCTGCAGTACCCATTCCACGATCTATTTCAAGACAACACTAATGAAAACTGCCACCAGACCAATTCCCTCCACTACACTTTTCTACTCTGGCACCTCAGAGAAGCCTTGAGATCTGACTCGGTTGGTCTCTGGTGAACCAAAAGACAGACCCTCAAACAGCTTCTGTGTGCAGCACACCAGGAGACATCACATGGACGGGTGCATGCATGCCCACACCATGAATGCTAATATGAACAATTGTTTGAAAGAAGACAAAGTGTTTCTCCAGCTTAACTGAAACCCACGCCTGCAATCCCAGCTACCTTTGACTCATTCCTCAAACCCTCCCCTCCTCCAGCTTCCATTTGTCTCTGCGCAGAATCTCAGCTGCTCATAAGAAAATTACCAAGTGACATTATTTCCTCTACCTTTTCAATCTTCCCTCCCCCTCCTGCAATCCTTCCCTTAACAGACACAAGCATGCTCCCAGCCCTTCTAAGCACTCCACTGGTCTCTGATTTTTCCCCTTTGTACCAATTTCTATCCCTTGCCATTTGTCAGTAATGTGTATGCTCTTCTCCTCCCCCTCACAATACAAATATGCATTAACTTCTTGCATCTCTACATTTCTCAGTGACTCTGGATCACAGTTTGGATGTCTAGGATGAGAAGAGGAAATGCATTGTCCCATATGCCCTTCTCATTGCTAGCTCTCAAACTGTACATGAACTCCTGGTAGTTACTGTTCTTTTTCTTCTCCAGCATATCTTTCATCTCAACTACTACTGAACCTGCTCTACTTCTAGTGACCCCCTTGCTGATCAAAACTCAGGACTAATAGTCTAACTATTCTCATTAACTTTCTTAGCAAAGGTACTAAGATTTTTGATTCTTCGATTGCTCCTCCCTTGCCATATGTGAACGGCTTCTACCTACCACTACCACTCTAACCAACCCCAAAGATGCTGAAAGAGACAACCAAGCAATTATGATTATCACTACAATTTCTTCCACACTCTGCTGCCAGCCCTGAAGTTATCTAATGGGCCACACCTACCTACCCCTTCCCACCTGTTGCTGCAAAATCTGGTGAATTCAAGCATTCAGTATAGCTGAAATTGCACCTTGTTTCAGGCAGCGCTTGAAGCAAGGGGAAGAGACATGAATCAGGTTCCCAGAGCCGCAAGAGTAGAACTCAGAAGCCAGGCTACAAGGGAACTCAGAGTCCAGAACTGTTATATTTGCAGAGGCTGGCTCACAGCTCTTGCTGATTTTGAACGCTCAGAAACGTAACTCCTGCCTGCCAGGGTTTCTGGATTACAGCCCACACTGAGCTCAACAGGAGAGTTTGTCAACCTACTGCTCAAGAAAGCAAAACACAGCTTCCTTTAGTAGCACTAACTTGCAACTCTTGCTTAGTTCAAAGCCAGCTCTGAGCTCCTGCAGACACTGGAGACCATTCCCACTTCAGCCATTTTCCAGAGATGGTGGGTGCACTAATTTAAAAGAACAAGGCATGGAGGGACATATATGAGGTACACCTCCACCTTTGGATCCTGTTTGTATTTTCTAGTGTACCAAATCTCCTGCTGTCCGCATTTACTCTTGAGTTCTGAGGCAACAAGTTAAAAAGCTAATATGAACTTAACCTAGTGCTCTCATCCTGACTAGAACTTGTGTTTGCTACTGCACAAATGCTTTTTGGCTTCTCTGCTCAGTTTCTCAGTTTACTTCAAGAACTTCCCCATCTCATGCAAGACACTTAACACGTTCCACATTTTCAACAACCCAAAAGCACTGACAAATCCAGCCTTTATGTTTTAGGGAAAGTCTGAAGCCTAAATTTATTTCCTAGGCTCTGCCTTTGACACGGGCATTTTCTAAAACTCCTCCAGGTTCCACACAGAGGGTAACTTATAATGGCTCATGTTAAGGCAAAATACTCAGGTACGATAAACCTACAAGTCAAAAGTAACTCTGAGGAAGCAAGGAAGTTGTCACTTACCCTGCCAAGATACTCCCATACATCTTCCCCCATAAACAGGAAAAGCCAGCAGACCAGAAGCATAAAACCAACAGTACCAGCTGAGCAACAATACTATGTGGAGGAAAAAACACTACTGCAGAATCTAAAAGCTAACACAACCTTTGATTCGTATGCATTAAGTGACAACAGATTGAGACATTAATGCTCAATCACAAATAAAACACCCAATGGTACAATCCTATCTACCTGCAAAAGGGACCAGGAGATCAGCACATGGCATTCTTACCAGATCCATTATTCAACATACAACTATGTTGCCATAGCAAGAACTTCCTCCATTTTTATGGCAAGGTGGCTATAAAAATGTCTATGAAGATATTCTATACTGGGTGTAACAAATCTGGCTTAGGGTTCGCTTTTTGGTGCTGGGTTCCCCCACCCTCCAACCCATAAAACCCATTAGCGAAAACATGACTAATCTCTTCAAAGATGACAGCCAAATGTGGCAGGCCACTGAGGATTCCTACCCCTTTGCACAGCAGATCGCACGGGTTCCTGCCTCCCCTCTGCGCTTTGGAGCGTGGGTAATTTTTTAATTATTTTTTTCCCTTTTAAAAGGAGGCAGCAAGCTCTGGGAAAATACTTTTATGGCTAAGTGAGTTTTACCACCCACAAAGAGACAGGTCCCCAAGGGGCCCTCACCGCCCACAAAAGATGAGCACTTCTGCAAAGCCTTACCCCTTCTGATATAATGATATCTAGAAATTCATCTCTTTAACAATGCACACAAAAGGAATCAGCCTGCACCCTTCACTTTTAAGAACATGATCACCTCTCTCCAATGCCTTTCTGAATCTCAAAGGCAGCTTTAGATTCACAGCCACCAATACAAAGAAAGGCTTACTGGTACAGCTTGCATCAGAAAACACATTATACAAGCTTTCTCCGATGCAATGCTTACTTCTTCCATCATGCAGCACTGGAACAGACTATCGTTTGTGACAGGATGCAAATGGCTGGAAGAACCTCTCCAGCAATGGACCACTGAAGACACCCTATGAAAACTCCTGTACATGCACCAGGAACTTTGCAACTTTGCGACCAGCACTATGATCATAAATTGTCCTTTGCAACTAGGCAATAATTTTGCTAGTTTAAACACCCCATATAATGGGAAGCAAACCTGCTTCAGCAATCAGTTACCACAAGGTAAGTGGTGAACTTTATGTGGCTGGACTTCAAGAAATAAAAACCTCCCAGCATCACTGCTCAAGTATCTCTTTTTTTCCCCAAGCTAAATTGTTCTGGTATCAGGTTCTGTGTCTTTCTATGCATTTTGCCTATTGTATTAAAGGCTGCTTTATCAGAAATCTTTCCCCCATAGACCAATCAACTAACAACAACTACCTACTATTTTGATTAGCTAAGTACATAAAGCTCATGTCATTTTATAGCTGAAGTTTTCCTCAGCTGATTCTTACTTCAGCTATATTGAGTCCTTCTAAAATGTAGACAGAGTGTTGCACGTGGATTTGAACATCATCTGGAATGATGTCAGTAAGATCATATAAAAAGACAACAGTAGTTTCATACTCCCTGATATTGCCTGCCTACACAAGGTTGTAGAGCTGCAGCATCATGACAGAATTCATATTCCATTGGTTCACACACAACTCCCCAAAGCCATTTGCAGAATCACTACATTGCCCAAAACAAGACTTCAAAAACTGCAAATGGGATACACATTACTGGTCCCAAAGCATCTCATCTCACTCTGGGCAGTAATAATACTCAGTCACAACGGTATCATTGCTTGGATCACCACCGGGAATAAAGCAACTGCAGGAAAAATCAGCCCTCCAAGTAAATAGATTTCTACTGCCACTCTCACACTCCATATTGTAGTATCTACAGTCAGAAGTGGATTGACCCCAGATCCCAAACACCTGGTTCTCTGAAAGGCCAATAGCAATTGAGAGAGCTTAACAGCTGGTTTGTTTGACATACATCTTGCTTCTGGCCCAAATGTTCCCTAAAACTGCTGCTTCTTTATATGTCAAAAATCTCCCCTGTTGTTTCAGCTTAATTCAAGGGCTTTGAGTACCATTGTTCTGATTTGAACAGTCTTCCACAAATGCAGTATGAAAGCCTATGAAGTGTTGGTAACAACTCTGCAATTGACCATCACCTCTTCTGGATAAAAGTGTAATAAGCATTTCAAAGCTCTGTATCTGGGGCCTTTTAACCCTTTACTTTATCATATGGAGGATAGTTGTATACATTGCTCTAACAACTTCTCTCACAAGGCAGCGTAACCAGGGACAACCCACAACAAACCGTCTCCACAATTCCTGAAATGTAGCCAGCCACAGATAGTATCTGGCACACTTCAGTAAATGCAGGACTTTACAACTACTGCTAACCTCAGTGCAGTATCACTTCCAGCTACTAGTCAAGAATCCCCTGTCATCTCAGACCTCATCAAGCATCTTCCATGATGTGGCCTGCACTCACTCTGACCAGAAGAGTTGTGCTCATTCTAATCTCACTTGCAAACAAAATTTGTAAATTATACTCACAACGTACAGCCACCAATCTAGACCAAGTCCTTCTATGGACACTTCTGCTACATAAGCAAGCAACTGTTAGTTTGAAAGTTTGGTAACTTTCAGTTACCAAAGGGAACACAAACCGAGACTCTTGACACAAAATAAATACAAACTCATGGCAAGTTAGTAACAAAGTATATTCCAGTAACATCTGCTCTCTCAAATAAACCTTGAAAGAGCCAGAAGTCCTCTGCAGTAACAACCATCGTAAGGTTTTGCAATAGAATTAGTGGACAAAACCAATACATACAACCAGAAGCAGCTGTACCTACTCCTGTAATACAATGCTTAAGAGAACTACAACCAACTCTATTCCCACCTACACTGAACCCCAACATCATTCACTGTTCCTGTGTACTCAGTTCATTCCGAGAATCACTGAAGACTAAGTGGAAAGGACCTCTGAGATACCCTTGACCATTCCCCTGCTCAGAGTAGGGTGAATTACAGCACGTTAGTGGGGACTATCTCCAGTCAAATTTGGGTATCTCCGAAGATAGAGACCCCATAATCTCCACAGGCAAACTGGTCCAGAATTTTTTTGTGACCACTCTCACCAAAAAAGTTTTCTTGAGTTTAAATGGAATTTCAATTCATGTCCATAGCCTTTTGTCCTTTCACTGGGCATCCCTGAAAAGAGTCTGGTTCTCTTGATTTCCTCAAGTTATTTATACATATTGACAAGATACAGTCCAAGCCGTCTCTCCTCCAGGCTGAAGAGTTCCAGGCTGAGTATTTCTCAACCTATTCTCTTAAGTCAGTCTGCAAACCTTTACTCATCTTTGTGGACCTGGACTGCACTTACTCTAGTATGTCCAGACCTTTCTTGCACTGGAGTCCAGAACTAGACAAAGTACTACCAATGTGGCCTTACCAGGCCTGAAGAAAAAGATGACCTCCCTCAATCTGCTTGCAATGCTCTTCCTAATTCAACACAGCACGCTGATGACCTTAATTTCTGAAGGGCACATTTGCTGGCTCATCTTCAACTTGCTGTCCACAGAACCCCCAGGTCATTCATTGCAAAGCTGCTTTCCAGACAGAAAGTCCACAGCCTCTACTGGTGCATGGGGTCATTTTCCCCCAGGTGTAGGACTTGGCATCTCTCTTCACTGAACTTAATGATATTTGCTGGTCCATTTCCCAGTCTATGAAAGTCCCTCTGAACAGCAGTATAACTTTCTGGTTCATCACCTACTCCTCCCAGTTTTGCTGTGGGTGCACTCTGATCCATCATCCAAGTGATGAATCAAGATCTCCTCTCCTAGATAACATACTTTCTGCCATCAGAGCAGGATGCAGACTGCCTAATTTTAGGCATCTAAGTAACCCACAGCAGAAAAGTACTCTTCCAAAACTCCCTATCTAATCACTATTAAATATACTGGCAGCTCCACAGAAGATTCAGAGCACCTCATTTCAGCTTACTTCAGGGGATGAATCCTCAGAGCAGAGGCTTCTTTTTCTCTGCTAACTATACAGGAAGCTTGGCCTCCCAAGTCAGATGACCCCAAACTTACAGTGTAGATACCTCCCATAGTGCACGTAGCTGTGGATTCTTATTTCCAGTTGACTCACAGTCTTCTCAATTAACACATTCCCAGACTTAGCAGATTGTGATAAACTATGGCTTGAGTTATAAAAGCATAAAGGAAAGACAAGAACAAAAAGGACTGAGCAACAGCAGGCTTTAAAGTGCTAATAGCACAATTTTGACTCCTTAGCTCCCCTTTACTGTGCAATATTTAAGAGACTCATGGAAAATCTCCAGGTCTCAGGTGTGAAGGTTCTTTGCATACAAAGACATTAATCCACAAAATTCATTTCAGAAATTAAACTGATTTTGGAATCACTCAAGCCTTCAGAGTACTCCAGTCTCTGGTAGCAAATGGAGGATAGCATCTTATAAGGGCTGTGATGCAAGTTCATTCCATCTGCCCTATAATCTCTAGTGCTTTGCATTCTTAATGTCCCAACCAAAGAATCCAAACTGTAGCTGTTCACACATGTAAACAGAGAAGTCTTTGTGACCACAGAGCATGTCTGTTGCTAAGTGGAAGATGCAAGTCAACAGAGACAAAGAGCAAGCAGGGCATAATAAGCAGAGAGCCAGATTAAAGTTATTCCATACAGAAAGTACCCTGACACTTTCTGGCTGTTTAGGCTTTTTGTGTATGACAGTGTACAGCAGGCGCGGACATCAAAATAAGGATGAGTAACTGCTCAGACTCCCAATGCAGAATTTGATTTTTTGAATGTTAGGGAAAGGGTAACGGGGAAACAACACACACAACCTCTTCCATCACATAAATGCATATGTTAATGGAGAATAATGTTACTCTTAAAACTACCTATCACCCACTTTCAGGAGACATCTAAGCAGACAGAACCAAATCCCATTTAGCTCAGGAGTATTTATCCGCATCAAAACGAATGCCACCAGCTTAGGAACATTTGTGGGGATTTTTGCACGGGACTAGCATTTCAGAAGAGATTGCCTGTAGGTCATTCAAAGGCTAATTGCATCAACTACCTATCAGCCTTCACTGTGCCAAGGTACAACAATACAGGATGACACAGATTACAGCTCCAGAAAAGAGGCAGCTGGACTGCCAATTAAAGCACAGAGCCGGAAAAAACAAACTCACTGGTATCTTGCAATACAGGGGAAAAATTACTAAAGTACTATAAAGATGGACTTGCTGGGAAGGACACAGCATCTGTGGATCAGCTTCTTACCCCAGTGTCACCACAGAGTCATGTATTATGAGTTGTTTTCAAGACTGTTTTTTTAAGCATTAACAAACTGTCTTCTATCTTCTGGGAGAGCGATTTAATTTAAATAATGTGTGCTAAAAAGTTCACCTTCTGATCATAATCATGATGTGGTATAACCCTGCAGCCACAGCTACAGAATCCATGAACTGGAAGTCAAGAAGGGATCTAACACTATGTATGATTTTATTCTGCACATAGGACACTGAACTACCAGGAGATTTTATTTATGAGATACTCTACTGTAATTGAGCAGCAACATTAAAAACTTTGATGGTTGAAGGTTGGTCTAGGGAAACACCAGCTGTTGAGAGACAAAGGCAGATAAGAGCTGAGGTGCAGCAGCTAGCCTTTGTGAAAGCTCAAGGGCTGCAAGTGTGTTTTTAGAATACACAAAATAAATTTAAAAGTGGACACTTAGATAAGAGGATGTCACGCAATTAAAGTCTTCACCACATTTCCAAAATCCTACTGTCTTCAGAAACTTAAGTATCACATTGAAGAAATCAAAACCTCTGAGGATACCTCTCACCAGTCCCATGAAGGGACGCTCTCCTCATTCCCTCCTGTAAGAAGTTCATTTATTTGCAACTCAGCCCTACAGCCTCTTTTTTTCCTTACATTTCTGCACGAAAGGCTGCACTTTCAGAGAAATTGTAAACTGTTCTCAAGTCTGTGATGAAGGTGACAGGTGTCTATAGCTCTCAAGTTGCAGAAGACTCTGAGGCATATTTTAAGCCTCTTATATCACTTAGTGTCCACTGACGTAGATCACAGAAAGACCATGAAAATAAAATTACTCAAAGGTTCACATCTTTCCATATTTAGCGGTATCAAATAGACTTATAACAGAAACACGCAGCACAGAAAGCCACACAGCTATTTTCATTGATTCTATTATTCTACAGAACTGTCTACTGTGAAAAGCAGGATTAGATCAAGACACTAATTCAAATTCACACAGTTGTCTCGGAAGAAAAGGCAGAAGCAAGCCAGTATCAATAAGCCAGTGATGGACATCTAAAGGTACAGATTCAGAATAACACTCAAATCTCAGGGAACTGTACAGAAAATACGTAACTACTAATACTGAGAAAGACATGAGTACATCAGAGACAACTGGCAATGTGTCTTCCCATCAACTTTTGCTGGCCTTCTGGAGCTCTGAAGTTATCTCTGTCTTACCCTGCACAACTGTGCATCACTACAAGCACATTTAAGGGATGGGAGCATCTCAGAACAGAATTAACAGCATTGTGTACATGACAGAACAGGATTAGGTCAAGATTACTTGAGCCACAGGAGGCAATCACACCTGAAATGCTGGAGGAACTGGAGATCTGCCTTCAACATGGTTTTGAAGCCTTTTATCGTGATCACTTCTATTACTAGAGCAGAAGTGAAAGGGCTAACTCTACTTGCAATGGCAATCAATACTCTGTGCAGCTGCATGTACCACAGGCTCTCCTATATCCATTTAGCTGGCTTTAGCTTAGAGCCATTCACTTGTGAACATTAGCCCTAAATACAGCTAGAGTGATTAACAGATTGGGAATGTGCACCAGGAGGCACCTTAACTAGTGCGTGTCACTGATGAGAGGCCACCACCATAATTCTTATTAGGAGAACTATCACATCCTTCCTATTCCAGAAGGTTCACATTTATCCATCTTAACTAATTTTCACCATGATGGAACTTCACACACGCTAACAATCGTGTGTTAGCATTTGCTGACTGATATATAGAAATTCACTAGAAGACACAAGATTTTGAATTCTCCCAGGAAGTAAAGCTTTGAAGAACAGCATAGCTTATGGGATTTTGGGAAAACAACAGCCAAACATCACACTTTCAAGTTCTAGACTCCCATTAAAGGGATCAAATGATTCTTAGCTTCATCAATAGCCTCAGCCCTACCCCAGTGTAAAAAGGCTACACACAGCTTGCTTTAGCAACTCCAGCAGAGATATCCAAAGCTGAACCATCATTCCTCTTGTGGCAGGCTATATGCTGAACAGGTGTGAGATATGAAAAAATCTGTAACCAAGCTCATTGTCTGACTACATGTAAGCATTCAGTCTGAATTTATTACCTTGAGATAGCAACAAAATCACTCAGAAACTGTAAATGTAGAATTTGTATCACTCAACCCTTAAGCCCTGCTGAATCTGGATCTCCCCAGAAGGTGGAAGACTCAGAGCAACTGTGCTGGATTGTGTTTAAACAGATAAAAGTCTGCTGGCAAAACCAGAATAGATAAACATGAGCTATGACCACACAAGGAAAAATATTTTGTTGGTTGAGATACACATAACCGAATAGAAGCCTATTAAAACAAAGAGATGCAAGACAGAAGCATTTCACAAAGCTAGGTAACTCTACCATAAACTTTCATCTGCAGGTCTCTGAATTAGTAACAGAAATGCCAACAAAATGGCATTTGTGTCAATTTTTAAAGCCTCCTGCAAAGTTCCTTGGGAAACACTGATTCTCTTCTTCCCTTAAGCTTCCACTGAACTGAAACTAAAGCCTTCTTTGTTTCACTATACCATTAGCATGTCTCTGTCCATCCCAAAGCAGTCAATTACTATAAAGCCTGAGGCAAAAGTTCATAGAGGGGAATCTGAGGTCACAAGCACTTCAGTGGCAATGATACAAACCTTTTCTTTTAAATGTATCTACTGATTTTAAAAAAAATATATTAAAATGGACATCCTGATCTGTGCTACCAGATGCCAAAAAATATCTATAACTTGGCCATCACAACAGTGTCCTCCTTCACAATGCAACTTAGGACAAAGAGAAATTTATTAAAAAAACAAATAAAAATATCAAACCAAAAACAAGAAATAAATGAACCAAAGAAACAAATAAACAACAAATGCAAACAAAACAGTGGGCAGAAATACTCAGCTTACAGAAACATTTCAAAAAAGCAGTACAAGGTAGTAAACAATGCTGGGCTGTGTGTTCCTTGCGCATATTAATACTGCTGAGCTCTGCAGCAGTACTAACTCCCACTAGAAAGGGTGTAAACTCCTCCCCCAGAACATCTCTTTGGTATCTTATGGGAAGTGTAGAAAGGGAAAAAAAAAATTTAAAAAAATAAGGGAAAAGAAAACCAAACCAAAAATCAAAACCCCACTCTGTTGGCCCAGAAATGGCAGAGAACCCAAAAGACTCTAAGACTGAAATGGCTCCAAGATGCAGTATTACACCTATACTGCCACATGCAATCAATCAGCCATACGAAGTGAGAAACCAAAATATATTTACTGCTTTCATCACCACTTTAGCAAACAACCACTTCAAATGGCTTTCACTGTATGGGTGTTTCCTTGGAGACCACAACTCCATCACTCAGGGCAGTTCACCAAGGAGAGGAGAGTGTAGAGGGTGGATTGCATCCCACACTACCAAGAGCCTTAAAAGAGCTGCCAAATGAACTCTCAGATTTCTTGATGAGTCTTGAAATAAAGGGGAATATGGAAGACTGAAAAATATGCTAGTGTTATACCAGTATTTTAAAAGGTTGAAATAGGATGAGACTGTCAGTCTTGTCAACCTGACATTGATTCCAGACAAAATAATGAAAAAGCTGATATAAGACTCAGTTAATAAAGGATTAAAGGAGGACAGTGTAATTACTGCCAATCAATGTAGACTTTACAGAAAAATATAACTTGTCAAACTACCAACACTTTTTGGTGTGATTACAAGTTTCAATGCTAAAGGTAACAATGTTGATGTAATATATTTTCACATGGTGTTTTACTTGATGCCAGAAAGCACAGTGATGCAGCATTCTGTATCAGCTGAGAGATCTGAACTGCATCAGGAGATAAGGAGGCAGACAGGTGCTACTGGGGGGAGTTGCTGTTCCAGTGCTCCATGCAAATTAGGCTGCTGGCATGGGGATCTCTCTGTCTGTCATGTTGACTGGTATCGCTTCATTCTCCCCCTGGGCTCCCACCTACTCTACCCATCTGTTGCCACCTTCCCCATGCTTTGCCCGCAAGAGCCTCGGCACAGGGATGGCCATCAGTCCCCTGACTAGTACAAAGGGCTCTGATTTGACCTAAGCTCTGCCTGGCATGTTAGTCCCTCTGCCCAACCCACTGTGTTGCTGTGCTAGTCCATCTGCAGAGATAACCTGTAAGTTTTAGGGGTCCATTAAACCTGACTCTAAGGATTTAGTCTCAAGGCAGTCTTCCCTAGTGTGCAGCGACTGGCTGTGTAACACTTGCATGAGAATGACACTTAAACAACAGAAAGCTGTTCACATAAAGCAGAGACCTGAAAGTAAATGGACAGAACCTGACAGCAAGAGCTCTGACATTAAGAAATTTAGTCAGCACACAACAGTAATTCACACACTAAGATCTCCATCTGCTCCTTTGAATTCCTCTCAGCATATAGCAGTAAATGGGGCAGTGGACAGGAGCAGAAGTATAATTGGATGTATTTTCTCAAACAGCAGCTCTCACTCATACTTGATCACAGAAGTCTACTGCCAGTTTTTAGAAAACTGTCAGGTTAGCAATACAGGGTTTTTTGGTATCTCTTCTCAAATGCTGTAGAGGTTACGTAAGAAATACATTTGGCATTTTTGCATTTAAACATAATTCAAAAATGACAGTCTGGATGGTAGAATGAAGCAATTCAAAGCATTCAGGCTTACATTAGCCTGTGTTAATGGGAAAATAAATGACTGATTTTTTCCTCAGCCAAGGCTGTCAACCTCACCCATAACTACCAGGCCAGGGTTAAAGTACTTTTGAGTTTGAATAGGTTTTTCACCATGATACTGAAGAAAAAGCTACCACAAGCCCTGGCACAGGCTAAATATAAAAGAAAGTATACTATCAGCACTGTAACTTTCAATGTCTCTGAAACACAATACCAAAAATGACAATGCTGCTGACCAGCGTAACAAGTATAAGAAATTCTTTGGCTATTCCACAACTGCAACTTCATCTTCTAGTTCGTGCCTGTCATGCCTCCACCTAGTATTTGCAATTTCAACTCTGCTTTTTTTCTGCAACATATGAACAAGTTTTTGAGCATGGACATAAAATAACATTTTGAAATCTGAAAGCATGGGTAAATTAAACCAAATATTAAAACAACATAACATAAGCAGCTACTGCATTGGAAGAATTAATTTTATATTTAAGTCAATAAAAGCATTTACTGCGGAGTCCCAGCCATTCCAGTGTGAGATTCCACAACACTGCCAGAGCCAAGGAACCTTGCTTTACGAAGGCTCAGCACAGCATCACGCAGAAAAGACTGATCTTGTTTTTGAAACTACCGTGATTACAATTTCTGCCTTCCTTTGTTATTCTTGGCATACATGCAAGAAACAGCAAGCTTGTGTGTTTTGGGACTCAAATTCCCCAAAAAGCGTAGATAAAAAAGCCAGCTTATTTCCCAGCCTCAATGGAACAGGCAAAGTGCAAGGAGGCCTGGAGGAGGGATGAAGGCAGGTGTCTCCAGCAAAGCTGGGCGACACAAGAGTTCTGCAGTGTTGCCTGGCAGCAAGTAATTATCTGCCAGTGTGCTGCTTCCACGTGCCAACAGCCAAAGCCCACACAGGCAGCAAGCACAGGGAAGTACATGCGTCAGCTAACGCTACAGGTTAGCTCCACTGTTTCCTACAGGATACAAGCAGAGGTGCTTTGGATGAGAGTTTGGCTGAGTTCCTATGATTATTGCAACAGCACTAGGAACCACTCAACTCAAAATGTCCAGGGAGACAGAAGTCTGGAAGATTATGAAAATCTATTATCAAAGGCAAGATCACTGCCATACTAAACCAGCACTGCAAACCTGGCAATAGTACTACCCCAAAATGATTGGAAAAACTCCAATTGAAACAGGTTAGATAAATCCTGTAAAAAATAAATGGCTTAGGCATTGTTGATTGTGCCTTAGGATAAGGTCAAGGGTTATGCAGCCTCTTGAGAAACCTGTCAGCACTCCTTTCAGTGATGGTCCTGTGATTACCTAAAGGAAGAAGGAAAACCACATCCCAATCTACCTGTCCATACATCATCTTGTTCTTCCCCAAGCTCCAAAATTACTCCCCCGCACCGGGGTTAATTACAGAGCAACTCAGACCCAGCCAAAAAAGACTCACCCTCAAGATATGTGTCATCCATAACCATCTCATTCATGAACTGCCAGACTGCCATACTCCTCCTCCTCTTTCCCCCACCTCCGCTTGCCCTCTAAGGCTCCCAAATGCCTGTGTGCTGTATGTGGTGGCAGCTGAGTTTTTTAATATGCACTTATTAAGATCCTAATTGAATCCCACATTGCCTTGTGTGCGTCTTCCTAGCCGGAACATGAACAAGGCACCCTATAATTCAATTAGAAGGACCAGCAGCAAACTGATCATTAGTCTGTCAGGTTGTTTCAAAAAAGACATCTAGGAATAGGGGAAGAAGTTAAATAGAGAATTGTTAACACCCATCCCCAATTCATGCAGTTACATATACCTGAAGCATGGAATCTGCACTGCTCAAGCACTTGAATGACAGCTTACTATATCAATCCAACAGTCCTTCCTTTTGTTCCAGACAACTCAAATAGAACCTAAACTCAAACAGAACCTCAAAAGTTGGAATTGATTTTGCTCATCAATACTTCTCTGCTCAGATTCATTAGAAAACACCACTAATATAGATGACTACTGCAAACAAGGAAATCTCATTACCTGCCAAGACTCTGTTGACAGAGGAATGAGTGGCTAAGCCAGGCTGTCCCCGTTCATGGAAAATCCCAGCATAAGGCAAGTACTCTGGCAGCAAGAAGCGTCTGCAAAACAAAAAGAGTAAATCATGGAAAAAGCCATCCTGTGTACTACAGCCCTGAAGAGCAACTACAATTACTTTGAGGAAATGTGACCACATTCCAGCAGACTACAGTAGAGAGAAGGCTGGAAGCCTTTGCTTAGCCAACCGCTTCCCTGCTTCAAACAAAAAATAAATTAGAGATTAGATCCTTCTCTGATCGACATGGCTGCAAATATCAACACTAAGCAAATCCTCTATCTCCCACAATAGTTTCCTAATCTCAAACCAGCACACTGTGCTGAGAATATCTGATCAGATTCTTTTCTCCTCCTATTATGTCTTCACACTGTGACCTCAACCTGTAAGTGAAAAGCACTAAGACCATGCTGTCTTTCAGATATCACAGGATAAGCAGCTCATACCAACATGTCATCCCAGGAGTCCTAGAAACTGCAAACTAAGGATAAAGAAGCCCTGTGCAAGAAAAGGAATCCACCTGAAAGCACTGGAGAGCTGTACTGCAACTGGTACCTCCAGGATTCCCACACCTTTTGCTCTTAGGCATAGATGCCTTACCTTGGGACAAAGCGCCCCAGCGATGGTGCAGACATGCGGGCATTCCGGGGAGCTCGGTGCCTGGATCGGTCTCCATTGTCCCTTCAACAAAAGAAAGAAAATCACTGTACATTAAAAATACTTTGTAATAAAGTATTTTCCAAGAAAACAAAACACCGGTGACATCACCTAGTCAACCTGACTATGCTACAGAGATTCAATGGTTCTTATGCTTCCAATATTCTAAATTCATACAAGTAACTGTACCAAACCCTCTTGACAGTTTTATATGAGGGTAACCTTAAAGTCCTCTTTCTTCACTGTTTGACAATGTCTCAAAAGTATCAACAAAACCATAGAGACTCAATGAATCAATGTCAGCACCTGAGCAAATGAAAGAGAAACCTCAGAATTTTGACCAGGAGAGCAAAAGGCAAGCTCACCCAAGTCCTGAGAAGAACCTTCTGTTAGCCAAAGAGATCTGTTAAAGTTCACACCTTTATTCCCAGAAGTGCAAGCAAAAGAGAGTAATCAGCAGACTATTCTTTTGTGTTCCTTCCCTGAAGGTCCAGTTTAAGTGCAATCAGATCTTAAAACTATCTCACTTTTCATAAGTTTTTCCAGTTAAATCAGAAATGCTAAGTTGTATCAGATAAAATTGCACCTCCTTGACAACACTTCATTCTGTTTCACAGTAAATGTCTGGGCCTTGGGGAATGAGGGGGAAGGGTCTAGCATCTATTATCCTACAGCAGACACAGGAAGGCACTTCCCCAGGAGGGCAGTGTAACACTGAACAGGCTACACAGAAAGGCTGCAGACCTGCCACCCCTGTAAATCTCAAGACAGGAGCTAGACATACTCATGGATGGCCCAGTCTGATTTTGGTAATGACAGCTGTACAACAAGCAGGAGGTCAAACTGGAGGACCTTTGGAATCCCCATCACACAAGATTCCTGATACCACATTCCTAAGCCACAAGGGGACCTGTAATTATACAGCACTAAAACTGCAAGGAAAATAATGAGACTCCATTAGTGACTCTCAGGTTCTGAAAGAGACCTTGACAGTGCTTTCTTCTCTGTTCAGAAATTTACTCTCTGTATGACCTTGCACAAGTAACAAGTCTGCTCTCCCTGAATTCCAAATCCCCATCTGTAACTGCAGTGCTGTCTCCTTCCCAAGCAGTTGTGGGGAGAATATTACTTGCAGAGCCTTGAAATCACTAGGAAACTAAATATTCCTTATGCAACGCACTAGCAGCACATTTCTAACCCACTCCAGCAAGCTGTGCATTTTATAATTATTTTTCGTTTTGCTTTTTTAAAGTCAGTGAGCAAGAAACGTGGGCTGAGAAGAAAGTCTATTACGTGGCTGTTTCCCACACACTTGAGGAACCCAGGAACACAAAAGCAGAGGTTCTTCTGCAAAGCTCATTAGCATTTCAAGCTATTTCACCAAAATCAAATCTAAATCCAAGCTCAAAGCTTCCATTTCTCCTCCCACTGTAGATGCAGCATTTGCAGTTCACAGCCAAAGCCACGCCTCACCTTCATGATTTTGTGTAACCAGCAGAGTTACTGAGATCAGAAATGTAAAAGCTACTGCTGTTCTTTTATCACAGGCCTCCAGCCTATTAAAATGCAGATCAATAACAGAAGGAATCCTGCAAACTTGAGTGCTGACATATCAACTTTTGTTGCTAAAGAGAAAAGGCCAAAGGAAAAAGAAGTGTCATGTTCCAGATCTTGCCACAGACAGTAAGAACCAGCAGAAAACAAGAATTACTTTTTAAAAACCTCCATGTGGCAGCTTTTGAAACAATACTGATATGCAACCCTGGGAGAACAGCAACAAAACTGTTTTCAGGGTTTGCATCTGCTTTGGACATTTACTAGAATTGAAAGATATTTTTGAAATGGACAAATACCAGGAAGAGGAACAACAGCAGGACTACACTCTACAGAACTCTCCAGCTGAAGAGAATCTCTGCAGCAGGTTTCAAAAGGAATGAAGAATTAGCTCCAGCAAACAAAAGCAGATAAAAGGGCAAAGCCTACAGACTGAATCAAGACACCAAAAGGAACTAATTAAAGTTTTTCTAATTGCCACTACCCACAGGTCTTAGCCTCCACAAAAACATTTTCAGACACATTTTTCAACCAAGGCAACTTTCTGATGTGAGAAGTCCATCCTGTACTTCCCTATTGATTTACTGTGCACACAATCTCCCGACAATATGGACAAATACCTGAAAGAGAAAAGTATAGACAAGGCTTTTTTCTTTTTTTTTTTTTTTTTTTCAGTTTTCACCGTGACAGAGACAGCCTCTACCAATTCAAAAGACAGACATGTATTTTTAACATCCCCTTAAAAAAAAATTAAAACCCACATCCCAATGGCCACCTGCCCTATAACTCAGACTTCAGGGAGTAAGAAACAGTAGCTATCTTTCAAGAATGCTAGAACTCCTATTTACTCTAAGTAGAAGTGTAAGATACACTCCCCTGGGAATGAAGAAGAATATTACTAAACATTGCTTTGAATTACTAATTTATAGAGTCATTTATAGCTAAACTCCCATGCTCAATAACTACATGCAAGAGCGTCTAGTCTAGCGTTGCAAAGCTAGACAGCTGATATTACCCTGGTACTGGCTAAAGATTATTTCTGCACCCTCTAGAAAGGAAAATAAAAAACACCCTACAGATCAGTGAAAATGGGTGGCACTTTGTGTTATTTCTGTACCACATACAGCCTGCTGACAGAGGGAGGAGAGCAGATGTTAGCACACCACAGTGCCAGCATGAAGCACTCCAGCAAGAAATGAGAAGTTTCCAAGGCTCCCTAAAGCACTGATGAAGATCTAATGTTCTGCTTTCTATTTAGTGTCAACTACCTACAGATTCATTAGCTAATGATTCACAGTGGATAGTTTAATTAACACTACCTGCAGAAGTGGAAAGCAAATCCCTCAGTGTGTGTGTGTCTCTGTCTACATAAAAAAAAGCCTCTTCTATAAAGCAAGTCAATAACCTTGCTAAAGTAAATGAAATAAACCACAGCAAGGTGACATGGGAAACATAATACTCTAATTATTAACAGACTAATTTGTCTCAGCAGGAAAACGGCAAGAACCAAAAAATGGTCAAAATAACTTGTAATGTCTGGCTCAAAATTCAGGTTATTCATCATTTGTTCAGATACCACAGTGGGACAAATCAAAACAGTGATGTGGAGATTAAGAGTTGGTAGGGGAGAAACAGTATTAACACTAACCTACAATGGAGCATGAAAAGAAAGCAATTCCGAAACATTCAATAGAATTATAGACATTTAATAGGGCATAAGAAGGATGCAAGTTTATCCTAAACTGGGTAAGACAGTGAAATCCCCTTGGTTTTTTCTTCTATTGCCTTGCTCGATTGTTGAGAGAAAAATTGACTAGTGCAAATTTAATGGGCCAGAAATGCCAGCTCTGAAAACAGAAAGAGATACAAAATTTTGCATCCTAAAGTTTGGAGAAGAAGGCATTTGTTTTCATCTGGTAACTTGGCTACTGCATTAATAACAGTGGATACAGAAGACAGTAAGGACAAAAAAATGCCATGTTCTGCTTTTCTGTCTTGGCAAGAACTCACTTTAATATTTAGAGATTGTTGTATCAGGAAGTGAAATTAAACACACAGCATGGGATTTCTAATGCAATCTGTTGGTCTAACTGTTCCCATTGTAGTCAACATTAAAACTCCCACTGACTACACTGCCAATAGAATTAGGTCAACAATGACCATTTTGAAAAGCCATTTAATTATCAAAGCCAGCACCAGTAAGCCATGTAAGTTCAGAAGAATCAAATTACATCACACCAAGCCAATTGTTCCATATTTTCAGCATTTTATCATGTTTTGTGCAAGCCAATTTAAAATCCTAAATCCATTTGCAGAGGTTAATAGTTGCATACTCACTCACATACAATAGAAATGGTAAATAATTGTTTGAGTGGCATCTACTACTTTTCTTAAAGGTTGACGCTTGAAGTTGCACCATTTTCTGAAGGAGAAAAAACCAATGTTTAAAGCACTGAGAAAATGTGAACTATCTGTACTGAGTTGGTTTGTGGGGGTTTTTTTGGGGTTTTTTTGGTTAATTGCAGTAAGTTATTTTAGAGGAGATAGGACAGAGGGCAAGAGTAGCCCAAAGGCCCTATCAAGAGCTAAGGGAAGGTCACCAGGCACTGCAAGCTTATTTGCCTTTAGTGGGTGGTCAGGTCTGACTGCAAGTCCTCTAAAGAGAGTTCCTGGAAGATGTCATATTAAACTGGCCATTCTAAAGCGGAAACAGATCCTGAAATCTTGCAATTCACTAGGCAAGATTCACTGCTGATTTGGATGAAAACAGATGATACATACCTGTAGAGTTACATAGAACACATACAACGCAATACGAAGTATGCACTTTTTCTTTTAGTGTTTACTTTTTTTTTACTTTTATACAAAGGGTATAGAAGTAGGAAAAAAAATGATGAAGGGAACATTATTTTTGCTGGTGGTTGTAGGAACATGTCGATTGGTTTCCAGCACCGTGGGTAACATACACTGTTGGGAACACTATGACAGAAAGTTAGCTACTAGCTTCACCACTGAGAGGAGCAGCAAATACCAGAAATTAACACTTTAGTTTTTAATCTGTCTGATCCTGCAAGAGAAATGGGAGCACTTCTAGTAAATAAGCCTCTCAAAATAGAGAGGTAAGCACAAAATAAATAAAACATTGTCAATCTGACTACTTTTGTGAGATACAGGCATCCTAGAACACAAAAGGAAAAGCCACACTTCAAGTTGGTTGTAATTCTGCATAGGGGCACAGGAGCTAAAATAATATCTCCTGGACTAGTGTCTTATTAAAAAATAAAAGTTCAATATAGTATGTGCTACTTTATTCACAATCTTCAAGTCTTGGAGAAGTTACAAACTCCAACCAGGAAAAGGGGACCACCCTACTTCTGGCTCTGGGGAAAAATGTATCTCACCTAAAACCAGGGTTATGTTAAAGATGAAACATTAAAGACAACTAACTTATCTAAGCAGAGAGTTAATTTCACAAGTAGATACAAAGAAGGAAGTCAGAAGCATAGGTTCTATCGAAAAGGGTACAAATATTGACATCTACAGACACAAAAATGACTACCGTATGGTTCTTTTAAAGTGTCTCTAAAAGAACATACATAATCTGGTAAAAATAGAAGTTTTATATTTATTCACCCATCTTTGAAGGATATGACCACTACTGAAGGAGAAGTACTTAAGGCAGAACTCAAGAAAACAACAAGAAACACGAAAAACAAGAAAAAAAAGCATTAATATTTTCTTTGCACTAAATGTATGCCTGTGAAGTCCCAAGTGTAACACGGGAAGCCAAAACAGTTGAAGAACAAAAACAGTAGAGAAACTACAAAGAGTGATGGTGGCCAGCTGGAGAGAGGAACTAGAATAGATTTTTAACACAGTAATTGATAAAGAAGTTAGGTAAGTTGCCCAAGCCTTTCCATCATTCTGCATTCTTCTGGAGGCTGAAATGCCAATCTCTCACTAGGAGCTTTTTGAAAGGAACACCAGAGAAAATGTGCATCTATTTATCAACTAAAACTTCCTATAAAACAGCAGACTGCTGAGTTACTAATGGCTCTGCTGACCAGAGAGAAACAAGCGCCCCAGCCTTGATTACCTCTCAGAGCACTGTTCAGGGAAAGATGTATTTACAAGATTAAAAATGGCACTTCAGGAGATCAAGTGTTTCAGAAAAGCATCACATATGAGAGGTCAAGAGATATAGCAGTACTTGCCTGTAAAATGCCAAGGATTAACTGCTTCAGAGAAAGACTGATTGGTAACTAGAATGAAGCACTCACTCTTTTCTAGGTGCATGATCCAGTTATTTCTATTTTAATCACGTTACTGTGTGGTGGGCTTATAAATTGATGTTGTTTTAGAATAAGACTGATACACTTCGTACCTACACTGAATCATTATAAAGCAGAAACATCAGCAGCTAGACAAAGCAAGAGGCATCAAATTTTGTTTCTTTTTGAAAAAATATATTTCACTGTTATGCTTCCAAAGGAAACAAAATTGAAACCATAGCTTTACAAGCAATGCTAATCTGTTAGACCTATGGACTTCAAGAATACAGACCTGCTATGCATGGCCAGCAACAAACTAGTAACAGCTTGCTTCCTAATTACTCTCATTAACACCAGACTTTACCTACTAGGTGACCTAGTTTGACTTCTGAGTTGCACAGACACAAAATAAAAGTAAAAAGAAAACAATGGACAGAGTTTAGATTTGGCAGAAAAACTCAGAAGTACCATCTTGACATCAAAACTGTTTCTACAGACTCAGGCAACCAAGAGTATGGAGTATGATGGTAGCTTTTCTGGCAACTGCCACCTTTCTAAAAGCATGCATTCTTTCACCACCCTGATATGAAGACACTTGCCTTGCTGGAATGTGACTTAATGGCAAAGCAACATCATGCTGGAGAGGTTAGCAAAACCCTGCAGTACTGCTGCAAGGAAACAGTTATTGCCTGCTCACTGTATCGATGCAGCATTACTAGACATTATGACCAAGATAAGGCTAATATAAAAGACTGTCGCAAAAGATAAAGATTAAAAGAATAGGAAAAGTGAAGCTGCAGGCCACTTGGAGTAGATCACAAGACAAGCTAACACTTAACTAATCCTCGAAAAATTAAGTTCAAAGAGTAGATTCAGTATCACTCCCATTCATCCAGCACTTGTCTTAGCCTGAAACTGTGTTTAAGATGATGAATATAGCTAACGTAAATGCTGTGTACCTGGAAGTGACATCCCAGTGGTAACTGTTTCAGAAACTTCTAGCAGAGAAGAAAAAAACCCAGAAAGTGATCACCAAGTTACATATATATGCATCTGCTTTGAAAGCCAGTTTTGAAAAGGCCCATCGTCATCAAAAACAATGATGCAGTGCCATATGAGGCAAGAAACAAAGGCAGATGAAAAAACACAAAAACAGATAAAGGAGCTCTGGGAAGAAAGAAACAAAGGCAGGTACTTACAACAAATAGTGATCCTGCTTTATGTGAACTCAAATAGCAAATTGCTAGCAAGAACATTATTTGTGGATGCTCAAGAAAGATAAACTGTCCCATCTAAGATTTCCAGCTACATTTTCTGCAGTATACTGACCTGTCATGGATCCTAAAAACCCATTTCCATCAGCACTTGAGTGACATGAAGAGCCTATTGAGATTCTCACATCTCCTATGTCTTTTGTTAACTTCAGATGTAAACATCAGGATGGCAAGGAGAAAAATTAAAACCCCAGCATAATTGCTTTTAGAAATCTTGTAGTTTGGATAGATACCACTAGCTCTACAACAAAAGGCTACCACTGATTAAGTCATCTCTCTTATCCACCTTCACTATGTCCTATGAGTGCCTAACACTTGGCATCCCATTCATCCAAGATTAAGGATGCTAACCTTAACCTACAGACCCCCCAGAGTAAACCTCTTTCTTTACCTCTGGGATTCCTCATGCTTCTCTCTCCACAATGACAGAGCTTGTATCAGTGTTCTGGAGCAGTAGATCAAAAGCTCTATACTTATTTAAAGTGTCACAAAAAAGCTTTAATCATTCCAATCTCTCCTTTCTCCTGCCAAGAAAACCTGGCTACTGCTTGAAGAAGTTTCTTTTGCAGAAATTGAAGGTTGTCAGAAAAGAAAAAAAAAACACTCTGAAATACATGAGTGCACGGTGGAGAGCTGTTAAGGAGGGCAGTAAAGACCAAGACTTTACAAAAAGAGTCTAAGTTCTACGCATGTGCTCTTAGTAGCTGGTGTGCTAAGGGAAGTCAGAAGGTGCACAGTGAATTGATTGCACTGCTGCAGGTTAGTGCTCCCACTGCACTATGTCTCTAGCAAATAGTGATACAGACTAAAAAAGCAGAGACTGGATTTAAACACACGCATGGACTTCTGTCACAAGGGAAAGGAAGAAGTTATTTCAGTAACCGGCTATCTCCAACCTCTCCCTTCACTCAAACTTTCCAAAATCTTTCTGTCCCAGCCATCAAACAAACCACATGCTTATTCTTACCATGACACACAAGTCCCTACCCAAAACTTACTTCTACTGTTCCACTTGAGGAGCAGTACAGAGAACAGAATCCAAAACCAAACTTACTACCCAAATACACACTACTGAATAACCACATTGACACAGCCATTGTTTTCTCTCTTCTCTCCCATTGCATAATGTTAGTTCAGACATGATTGTATCCAGACAGTTACTAATTAATATTGTCAAGTATCAGTGCCCCAATGAAGATTCCTAAAGAAGCTAAAAACAAAATACGCTTTAAATGAAAACTTTGCAAAAGAAGGGTGATTGCCTGGATCTCTCACACAAACATCTAATCAGACATGCACTTTACTTCTTAATACAAGAAGTTAAACCAGAATGTCAGCTTCAAGTGGAACACTAATTAGAACACAAACCAGACTCCCAAACCAAACATTCCATCTATAAAAGAGGCCAAAAAGAATCTATCACACTATTCTCCAAAATGAATGAAAATTACATACGAGACACTGGAAATAAGACTTGCAGCTCTAATACAGTTGCAGTTGGCTGGCAGGTTGTGATCTTAGAACCTTTAAAAACAAGAGGCTGTTGGAAGAATTTTGATTTGGCAGTCCTTGCCAAGACAGTGTCAATAAAGCAATCAAAAATGTCATGAGGCAAGAATGACAGATACTCATGTATTTTACGCACTTATGAGGAGACCCATGCCCATCTAAGAAACCACAACTCTTTGTCCAGAACATGCCTTGAACAGAAGAATTTTAAAATGACAAAGCCAAATAACATCACTCTGAATCTTGTAAGCTTTCCCAAAGTGATTAATCATCTTTGTAAACCAAGAGCCTGCTTCCAACAAAACTAGACGGTCCATTAAGGTCTCAGTAAAACAGTGTCTACAGTTCTCATATTTTCTGTCTGGATGCTTGTGGTATCTCAAAAGAAATTAAATAGATGAAGCACTAAAACAAGACTTCAGGCCTATGAGGTAAATCCCATCTTGCTATAGAGACACAATAAAGATCTTCCTAGCCTGTGACAATGGCACAACTGAGTGGATCCACACCAGCACAAACCCTCCTACAAGGAAAGAAAAAGGATAGAACAGAACAGGGAAAAGCTGGAGACATGAAAAGAGTGTAATCTCCAAGCTCCTTCAGATCCACATTGTCAGGCAGCTCACTCTCAAATGTAGACAGAGTAGTGAGCCACAGTCACACCTTTAGCCTTAGCTTGAAAGCCTTTTTTGAACTGCAGTAAAGGGTTTGACTCAGGCTTTCAGAGCTGGTGCACTGTCCTATATATCTGCTTTTCAGTTTGACAGATGAAACAAACCTGTACTTCTGTATTTGTTCCCATAGTTACTGCTGACAAAAAGGGACATAGATGGCCAAAACTCACCTACAGAAACACCTTCACATTCTGATTATGGTTACAAATTCAGAATTATAAATTAAAGAAATGAGACTGCACCATCTAAGGAGTCCTAGAAGCTTTACCCACAGTCCTCAACATCAGAGAGCTGTTCTAGACTAAAGGAAGTCCATAGATGAGACCAAATCAAAATTCTTGAGAAAATCGAAAGAAAATACTTTAGCTTTAAAAATCTAAATTTACTGTGTGATGCAAATATAAAACACTCAAATAAGAATTTGAAATTAGAAAGTTCAATGTGTATAATTTGTCTATAAAGAATCTATTTTTACCAGTTATGCTGGCAGACTAAAGGGATATCATTCTTCATTCAAAGATTCTTATTCCACAACTCAGGAAACCTTTTCATTTCAGCTAAGGATTCTACTAAAGCTAACCTTAAAACCCACTCATATCAATCTATCTGGTAATAACCTAGTATTACAACTTGTATATATATTACAAACTGCGTTAAATGCTTTTATGTAGACATGACTAAGTTTACAGTTGACAGTTGCATTCAATAAGCAGTAAGATGACAACAGTGACAGGTTAAACATAGGGAGCACATGTAGAGAGAGAACACCTTATTAGACCAAAAAACACAGGTATAGTGTGTCGCCCTCCTCCTCTCCTGTCCTGGCGTAAAAGAACGATATTACTAACACCTATAAAAAGCACTACTTCAGATTCTTATACCAATACTATTTCTACTGTCATCACAAACTAAATGAATTTATGAATTAATTCACCCTGGATTGAGACACAGAAGAGGCTTTAACTTAAATTTAGAGGCCATAAGCATAAACAGTGCATAGGCCACATTTTTCATGCCCCTTACTAGTCCATTAGGTAAACAAAACTGAAAAAAGACAAAATTAATTTCTGAGGAGAAAAAAACCTCTCTGAATCCCACAAAATATGAAAGCAGAGGAAGGCTTGTCTCCTAGGCATCTTGCACAAGCACAGGGTTCACTCATTGCCCAGTGCATTATGCATAGTAAAACCAACTGGTGTGAACAAGCATGGAAGGAGGGATAGAGGAGCCAAAGAACTCTGTAAGATATTTAATTGTGAAGTCTCAGCAGAAGAAATCAAATGAGTCACGAGAACTTCCAGCTCTAAGGACCCCCGCAGAGCAGCCCTCTCCAATCAGCCAAGAGAAATAATGAAGCAGAGAAGTAAAAAGACAGCAGGTCTTGAATGCACAGACCAGAATTCAATATGAAATATTCAACCAACAAATTCAGGCACTGCACATTAAGGAATAAACACTTCTTTTGGCTCAGTATGAAATGAAAGACAACTTCAGTATGGCTGATTGAATTGCTTCCCTGACTGGGTGCTCTTACTGTGTGAACATTATCTGCAGGGGAACACACTTCTCTACAGGCGTTTGCCTGGCTCTGTGAAAGAAGAACATACCATCCTTTACTTCTCTAGCAGAACAAGCTGCCCCAGACAAATAAAATGGAATAATGGAAACAGTAAGGTCTATGCTTGCAACACACCCACTTCACAAAAACAGTCGCAGCAGCCACCATATTTCTGCTCTTCTAAACCACAAAGACGCTTGAGAAAATGCAGAAGAGTCACTGCCTAATAGCTTATCTGCCCTCATTTACATTTCACACAAACAAAGTCACAATGAGAGGGAAAGATATTCTCTCACCCTGTACTTCAGAATATTCAATTGCTGGAGCATGAAATGACAGCTTCACAGAGCAACTTTCTAAGAAAAAAACAGTCTACCA
This sequence comes from Cyanistes caeruleus, assembly GCF_971803275.1. Taxonomy (NCBI): domain Eukaryota; kingdom Metazoa; phylum Chordata; class Aves; order Passeriformes; family Paridae; genus Cyanistes; species Cyanistes caeruleus. The sequence continues at coordinate 30,223,851 of NC_141706.1, read as the reverse complement.
CCACTTAAAAGTTAGAAAGGAATCAGTATCTTGCTTTTGGGAATAGCTAGTCACTAGTGTGACTAGTGTCCTTCATAAAGGAACTTCACCCTGACACAAAGGACACAGAGCTTTAACAATATGTCATCTCAAGTGCTGCCACTGCAGCAAGTGAATGTGCAAATTAAAATAGTAGGGAAGTTGACAGCATCCTTTGTTGGCAGCTGCATAATAATAACCCATATTTTTTGAAGAGTTCACAGCTCTCATCAAACATACCTCCCTACTACACCATAACCATAGACTACTTCTACAACCATGCTCAGAATTATCCTGTGATTTAATTGTCATATACACAAATGGGGGAAAATTCAGTGAAATACTAAAGGCTACTCAGAGAAAATCCCATATTTGAAAGGAAATTATGGAAGATAGGCTAGAAAGGTTATATTGTCTTTGCTGCTAAACTGGATTTTTATCTAAATTCCTGAGTTTTTGGTCTACATGCAATCTAAAGAATACATTACTATCCTCTCCCATTTATTAGAAAGGGTCTGCAATTTTTTTTTGCTGGAATTACGCTGGGTATCATTGGAAGTCCAAAAGCAGATGCTGGAGAACAAACTTTAGAACTTTGTCAGCAGAACCACTCAGAAGGAAATACAGTGGCTAACAGGAATATTCTTCTAAGGTTTGGATGTAGATCCATCCCTTTGACACAAGAGGCCTTTTTATCTCCTTACAGGAAACTAAGCCTTACACAGATTCAGTTACCACCTTTTTAAAAAATCCAAAATCCCAAACCAATCCCAGAAATGTCAGCTAATTTGACAGAGCTACAGAGATAGAGCAAGAAAAAGCAACAAGACATGTTTGTTTCCTTTAGCCTTAGACCAAAGAACTAAGTCTTGCAAAGCCTCTTAGTGGCTCTTGCTCTGTCTCAAGATTTGACAACTCTAGTAAACTCTTGGTTCCCTATCTGTTCCATTGGAGAAAAAGATTCTCATTTTCCTTATTTAACCAGTCTTCTAAATGTGGCTGACATACCCTAATGTGGTGAAGGTAGCCTACAACATCCTTAGTTTTCACAACAGAAATGACAAAACCCATTTCTAGCAATCAGTAATTATTAATTTAATTACTTAACCTGTTCCTACAAGTAACCTAAGGTGTCTTTGATTGATAAACAGTAGGGAACCAGAAAGCAGTACTGTGTTGACAACAGATGCAAGCAAGAGGGATAAGCAGAACACACTTACTCAAAGTCTTCAAATTCCAGATCATTTCCCTCCACAGATGGGCTTGAGTTCTCTGAAGTGGAAGCAGAGGAGGAGGAAGAGCGCAGACGGTTTTGCTGATATCGCATAGAGCGTTGTCGAATACTGTCCCTCCGGGAAAGATACTGAATCATTCTCTGAGCATAATATGCAGCAGGAGACAACCTGAGCAAGAAAAAGATACAAAAATATTCATTACATAAGTATAGAAGGACAGCCAGTCCTACTTTTCCTTTTGAACTCCAAGTGCCAGGGCAGTAACAGCTTAGCAAAAGATGGACTGTTTGCATTTTACCCGTAAGATAGAGTAAATAAAGAAAGCAAGGAAAAGTAATTTTCCCTTTATATGCTATACTCCCACATGATCCCCTTTGCAAACAGAAGCATCACGCAGCACCTACAGACAGAAAGCTCATCCACAGAACAGAGAAATTTGCTTCTTGGGACTCCCTAGAGCTCACTGATTGATTTATTACCAATTCACTCAAGTAAGCTCAGCAAGCATCACTTCTAAGAACCAAGCCCAGTTCCAATGTGAACTCTGCCTGCAATGCCAAACAGCAGCACTGTTCAAATAAACAAAGAAGGAAGGCGCTGTTGTTTTGATGGTACTTAGGGAGTACCATGGAATATCAAGCAGGAGAAAAAAAGGTTTCACATCTTTAACTACTTTGTAATCTAAATGGTAGGAATTTTATACAGTGGCAATTTCATCAGATCCACTAGGTATATATTAACTGGAGCTTTAAAAGCCTTGCATCCCACCTGAAAGGAAATTTTTCCTCTGTAATTAACTCTTAATTCTCTCTCATGCATAACCTAGTATTTGCTTGCATCAGCTATCACACACCAGTATTACTCTCTTGAGATGGGTAAACACATACTCTCTTTTCCTACCCTGTGTATATCCACAGCTCCTTGCATATGTTTTCTCTGACACACTTACTCAGTGTTAAAATCCAGACACCTCAGACACTTGATTTATCATTTCATTAGCCTTACTTGGTTAGACTTGAATTCTAACGTGGGGGGAGGACAAGTTTAGGAGACAGACTACAGGCTCAGGGGTGTAAAAACTTAAGCCAATAAGCATCAAAAGGATAAGAGGAACAACACACTCAGCATGATTCCTCCTGAATCTTTTATGCACTGTTTAATGAGTTAAACTTGCTCATGCTTACTTAAGAAGAAGGCTTTGCTGGACAAAAACATCACTTCTCTCTACTCCCCATAAGACTTATTAGGCCAAATACAAAAAAGCAAGTCATTAGAGATGCACATTCATAAATGAGGAGTTGTTCTCTTCTCTGGGCTTTTCCATAAGCCAAAACGTTTGTGCGTGCCTAAAAATAAATCTACAGTGTAATATATACAGAGAGAAAAAAAAGGAACATGGAAACAAGGCAAACATTGGAAAACATGAACAGTAGTCTCAGCAGTCCAGCAGTGCAACCACTGAAACTTTTCTTAATATCACACCAAGGGAGAATTCTACAGAAGAATATGAAGAATGAGTTTAGCAATCTTCTAAAGTTATGCAGGACACCAGAATAAAAAAAAACATGGCAATGCTTGTTAGGAGAAAGAGCAGCAATAAAGAGTGACCATACCCGATAACCAGATGACAGATTCAGCTTCCTGACACATGATGTGTACACTGAATAGACTGTGAAAAAGATCTCCAAAGACAACACAAGAAGCTTAATTCTGATACACCGAGAGAAAGGTGTAAGAGATCAAATACTTTCTAGCTACTTAAGATTTTTTTCTGGAGATATATCCATCAAACACCCTGTGATGCTTTATATATGTAGTCTTATAATTCTTATTGAGTATTTCTATTTTTAAAAAAAACTTTACTATAGGTGTTCTTTGATGACAGCTTAATTTGATTCTTCTGCAGATTATTTTCTGAGCCCAGTACTTATGGAAACTGTGGAGAATGACAGAACAGCCAAGCTGACCTTAGTCAAGTTCAGCAAGGCCACTGAGAAATACTGCTGCAATCTACATCAAAATATTCATTCTAAATCTGAGGGAACTTGAAAAAATATTCTCCCCGCCTCACTGCTGACCTAGGTTATTCAAATATAGCACCATTACAGACAGTAAATGCAGAAACAAAACTAACACATACACACACTCTCAAAAATAAATTTTTCAGATCGTGTAGTTTATGTACTCTTTAAAAAAAGAGTACAGTGGAGACAGCTTGGTCTTAAGGAGGTATACATATTTAATATAAACACACAGAGACATATATAGATGTTTATTAATAGATATAGATGTGTTTATTTCACCTTTGTTTCACTTTCCCACCTTGTTATTTAACTTCTCAAAGACATAAGTTTACATTTGGAACTTGTGATGCTACAAAAATCCCTTCAAAATGAAGTAAAACACTCCTTTTAATCACTTTTCAAATTTCTAACTAGTTAAAGGGACAGTTAAAAATATCCTACTAGCCCAGAACACCAGTAAGGTTTATGGAGGAAGACTAATTCTATCCCACTCAAACTTCCAGCTGGTACTGATCACACCTCTATGAATCTCATCCTCTGCAAAGGACAGTGATATTTACTGGAACAAATTAACCCTCTTAGAAGAGTTTCAAAAATGGACTTTTCTTCCAAAGCTCCTTATAAACTCAAGCTACTGTAGCTTCTACCACAACCTAAAACCACTTGAACTGTCACATGAAGAGCACTGTATCAGTTCTAAAATGGCTTCAAGGAGAAAAATATTTTTGACCATGGCCCTTATGCTAGAAAATGTCTCAGGCATTGATCCTTTTTCCTACATTTTATTGAGCTTCATCATAGCAGATATCTGACAAGAAGGGGAAAAAAAAAATCAGATACCTAGGCAGGCACTCCTTTCCCTTTTTGAAAGGCAGCTCCCAGAGAGCTAGAATCAGTTCTTAAAATCCCTGCTCTATCAATCTGCCTGCTTTGGACAAGGCATTTCAGAAACATGTAATGGTGCACTTCCAGCAATATAGCAGCTTTTAGCACTCAAAAATTAACCTGAATGTAATAATAGCTTTAAATTAACATTTGTAGAATACAATTTTCATCTTTCCAGGTAAATCAATCCCTTTACCTGCCATTTAGCCAGCTGCCATTTAGAAGCTTCTACATTTATCAGCATTTCTGACATGCACTTGGCCAAGACTTTCAGCAGCCACCTAGGCTGGTTTCCCAAGGATCTTACATATCTAGGCAGCACACTTCACTTTACTTTCACTTCACTACAGTTTTGTTTACATCAGTCCTAAGCCTCTGAATTATTTTCACAAGGCAACATTCTTCACGATAAATGGAAAGAAGTAAAATATAAGATTTCACCTCTACAAGGCTTTATCTACAGAGACAGTTAACAAGGAGTTGTTTACCAATGCAATTACACCATCTAGCCAGTTTGCAACACCTCTTATTTCATAACTTGCACTTAAGAGTATCATCTGTATAAAAATGCAGATTTTGTGTTTATTGATGAAGAAAACAAGATAACCCTCCCAACCTCACAAAACAACAAACATCCTTCAGTAACTCAAGATTTAACTTTCGGTGATATTCCTGTACTCTTCTTTATGATAAATCCTAGTAGCCTTCAATTCACACAGCTGTGCAAGAGGTTCCCCAAAAAGCTAAATCAGATATATTTTACACTTACTGAATTTCCTCATTCATAGCTTTCCTAAACCCATCTAAAGAAAGCTTATTTGTCATGATTTATTCTTTGAAAGTTTCCAAAGCTGCTTGCTGTTCACGATTCTATCATTTCTTCTGACAGAGTCTTTGGGTCACATTATCCCATCTGTTGCTTTCTTAATACACTAAATAGAAATTGCAAAGATCATTTCTTTCCATTTTTGATAACTGCCACATTTGCTTTTTCTAGTCCTCTGAAACACTCCCACCTCTTTTGAAGATTAAGCAGCACTACAGGTGTTTCTATGTCTAATGTCAATGATTCATGACTCTTCAAAAATAATTGTCAGTATTTTGTTCTTAGTTAAGTATACATAACCTTCTGGTTATGCTCTCTCTTGCACAGATACATTTATGGAGACAACTCATGCTTCCAAGCACGTTGTCTGCTCACACCAGCTCCCAATTGCCTTTACTGCATTCGTTCCTTCTCCTGAATAGACTATTTGTTTTTTAATTCATTTTTCTTCAAAAGAGATTTTTTAATATATTGATATAGCTCATTTACTGTTGGACCTGTTTGCCACCTAGTGTTCTCCATCTCAAATGATTTCATGAATTCTTATGTGTTTACTTCAACAGTAATTCCTTCCTGTTTTCCTCATTTCCCCCCAGACTTAACAGCATCTGCTCACTTGTTTTGCTCTCTTTCCCATGGCAAGTCATTAGGAAGGAGATAAGCCCAATTTTAGAACCACTGCCAGAGGTTTCAGTGAGTTATACTGAAGACATATAAAACTTAAATGCCTTTAGACTGCATTTAGATCTTACCTGGCTGGATCTGGGTAGATTGGATGTTCCCGGGATCCTGCTCCATCATAGCGAGATAATGAAATGAGGGAAGACTCCAGCAACCTCCTATAAAGGAAAAACAAATTACAACATCAAAGACCATTCAGGAAAATCCGTTCTATACATGACCTACTTTCTGAAACCTCTTAAGACTATTTCTATCACTAGTGCAGAGAATTCGGCAACATACTGAACCACTCCCTGATGGCGCAAGTGTTTTCACCACACAGGTATTCAAAGATTTATATTGTCACTGCACAGGAGAAAGAACACCTCAGGTAAGGAAGACGACTGGTCCCATATCTGCTTCCAAGTTCCAAGAAAAAGATGTAGATCTCCAGCTGCTCTGGAGACAAACCACCCCAACATGTCAGGTCCATAAACACTACCACTGCACTGCCCATCTGTCAGATTCTTACCTACTCAAAGGTGGCTACACATGGAATGGGCTGGGGAGCAGGGGACAAAGAACACACAGTAGCATGTGGACTTTAAGGGTACCACTGGTGTCTAGTCATAGTAAGATCCTGAATCTTAGTCTCAAGGGTCTGAAAGAGAGGTTTTCAACTACGAAAAATCAGTGTTCTTTTCTTCTGTATTGTAATCAGCCCCAGGGAGAGATACCAAGCATTCACTCAAGAAGTAAAAGTATGCAAATGCAGCCAGACAGCCTGAATATATAAGAAGTGAGACTGAGTCATGAAGGCAGCAGAATCAAAAGTATATAGCAGGAACATGTCCCCCACTCTGGCTTCTACATGCACCTCTGTCTACTTTCTGTAATAAACCAGAGGACAGCACTGTTTAAAGACTGACTCATGGCCTGTTGCAGCTGTTAGATTAACATAAGAGAAATGATTTGGGGCAGGTACAGAAAATGGAAAAAACAACTCTCCCATTTTATAAGATTGCTGAGCTTCCTTTCAAGTCTCCCTCAGAACTCCCGCTAAATTTTGTTTTCCAGTCTGTAACTTAATGAAAGTCAAAGTGGTCCAACACCACATTTGTTCTACTCACTCACACACAGAGCTATTGAGAAAGATTTGAATCTTTCAGTCTTAGCCCCACACTCAAAATAATCTGTTAGCCTTTGCAGTACAGGACAGCAAGTATCAACACAGGAACAGGAAGATAAAATCCAACCCAACCTCCCATTTCTAGCCACATAAAGACAGCAGGATTGCAAATGAGATATCTTTTTTCCTAGCAGCAGCCCACCCATCAGGATCTCAAGAAAAAAATTTACTGTCTTCCAGCAATGAAAAAAAAAAAATTACTTCAATTTTACATTATAGATTTAGAATACAGAAAACAGTGAGAGATTGCTTCAGTTTCCCAGTTGGAAAGGTGTGTGACAGCTTGAGAAACTCAGTACTTGCCACAAAGCACTGGGACTATGCATAAGGCAAGAAATCCTGTCCTTTCTAGCACAAAGTTGTTTGGCAACCATTTGTCTTATTAAAGAACAGTTATTAAATCTCTTAAACTTTGAGATTAATTAATTCCCCTGGTACCTAGGTTACTGAGTCAAAAGCTCTAACATTCAATACTGCTAGATATTATGAATCCCTTGGTTACCCGAAGAGTCATTATACTTCAATCCTGTCTTACCAAACCCTTCCTTTTGCTCCAACTACATATCAATATGTACAAAAAGCAACCAATTCAGAATGAATAGTGCTACAGCTTTACAAGGTATACCTACAGTCCCATACCTGTGAGGTATACAGGTATACCTATTACTTGCGTCACATATAAAGTGCTTTAATTCCTTCTAAGGGAAAGACAGATTAAAATTAGCAGAAGGGATATTCTACCTACTCAGGCAGCTGGTCCATTCTAAAACACTGGCCTAGAGTTCAGAGACTAGATTACTGCCACTGCAATACCAACATGCTTTTGAGAAATCTGCTTTCTTAAGCTGCTCCAAAAACAGCATTTTGCAAGCAACCTGGATATGCCAAGGCTGCCACACTACTGGAACATCCTGCCTGATCACTGGACTTAGTCATGGAGAAAGAGCTTACAGAGCATGTAGATTCTGGCAGGGTCACAACCCTAGAAAAAGCAACCTCCTCCTAATGTGAGCAATGCTTATGGTGTTCTGATAACATGTACACACAAATCATCATCAAACTCGCCCCTATCAAAAGTCTTGATGCCTCCCCACAACACATCCCACTTTCTCTCCCAGCCCTTCAGCATCTGTCCACTATGTGACACTATAAAATCAAAGCCACAAGGGAAGATGACCAGTACATGCTGCATGGCCTAGCAAACCCTGTTAGAAAGAAGTCTCCTGGTATTCTCCACTTGTATTCGTCTTCTCACCTTTGGGAAAACTGGCAATCGCCTAAGATGATCACTGACTTTGAGAGATCACGTTCAGAAAGCATCCAGCAGCTACGCTGAAAGAAATCAAAATCTATACTAAGCAGAGGACACCCCAAGGGTGCAGGAGCAGGGCACACATCACTGTAACTTGGTGTGGGTCTGCCAGGAGACCCTCTGCTTGGCTTGGGAACAGCACTTTTGGGAATCTCTAATTCTCACCACTACACTGCAACAGATCCTTGAAATAAATATTTGAAGAGTCTTGGTATAGCAGGTACTTGGCCTTCAGATGAGAATGGGTACAGGCTACTTCAGTAACCAACAGTTACCTGAGCCACAGGATGGCCAAGTGTGCAGGTAAAGAGACTTCCTCTGGGCTTCAACAGCCCTGTGACATTACCTGAACAGGCTGCAACTCCATCCCATGCACAACAGAAGCTGCTGCAGCAGGAGCATCTCCTTCACCAGAACGGCTCCCTTGGAAGACCAGTAGTTACGGGGTTGTAAGGAACAGGACTACAAACACTCTGTTAAATCCATTCCCCAGAACCCTCTCTGAGCTTGCACTGAGTTGAATGGCCTCAGTTAAGATGGCCTTTCCAGCAGACCTTCTGAAGCCTGCCAAGACCAAACCCATCTCCTGCTCTACCTCACAGAGGCACACAGGCCACATATTAGGGCCACATTCAGACCAAGGTAATTAATTCAGTTAACAGTAACTGTTAAAAGCTTGAGCTGATTTTAAGTCTGATTAGTAGATGTTCATCATCCTACAACTGTGACCTCTCAGATCACAGAGCAATGAACAGAGGGATACAAATACACATAATAGGCAAAAAATTCAAAACAAGGCAATAAGCAATCTCATGAGATCCAGACCATCTCTGTGCTCTCATGCTCCAGAGAATAACAATATCTGTACTGAGGCAGAGTACTAAGCACAAATAAAATCCATTTTTAACTAAGTCATTCTAGACTTAGCCCTTGAGATGCAAAGTTACAAATCCAAATGCATTAAGTACTGACAAATGTGTTCAATAATAGATACACTGCTAAAATCATCAAAGTGTCTCATCTGTGTCACTGGTAATGTAACCTACTGTCCCTCAGGAAGGTGCAGATAAATACTCTTAAAGAAAGTCATGCTGCACTCTGACAGATCTAGGGTGTCACACTCATAACTTCTGGCACCCAAAATCCCAAAAGAGACACAGACTATTTGTTTTCAGAAAACCCAAAGTAAAAGGTAGTCCAATATCCTATCACAGTAAATGTAAGGTTGGGAGCAATTCTGCTAAGGAGGACAAACATAATCCATGGATGAAAAGAAGTAGCTCTGTTGCACTAAACATTTAAATTTTCAACACAGAAGCATGAAAAGAGAGAACTGAAATGCATATTGCTAGCATCTCCTTTTGAAACATTTCAGCAGATCCTGCTTGACTCCTGAATCCTTTCTGCAGCTTACAGCAACCTCCTCCTCTCCCACATCCCCCATTTTTGCTATCCAGATATATAACAGGCTAACACTAGGCTCTATGGAAGCAATTGCTCCACTATCTCTGTCTAGACAATATGAAATTGTCACAAATGACATCTAAAGTACAATTAGCAGAGAAACTGCAATTTCTACTCTCTTCCCCCGCTCACCATGAAAAAAAAAAAAAATCACACATTATCATCCTCCAGGTTGTCAGTCAATCCTGCAAATGTTGAAGATTAACTCTGCTCACCCTGAGAGATGCTTCTGTCCCAGCTTGCTAAATTAGGAGTTATTAGGGATTGTAGTTTTTGTTTGGTTTACATTTTTTTTATTAAAACTACTACAAGATATAAATTGCCTCTGTTCAGCAGCATTGAAATCTCAACTCTCTGATTGAGATCAGGCTTCTCTTCTGTCAGACATCAGCAGCTCTGGAACATCTAGACTTGCTCTGTTAACTCAGGTCTGCATCAATCACTAACAAGGGGGTAAAGGAAGCAGACTCCAAGTTACAGGACACCTCTAGACAATGGAGAGAGAAAGAGTGCACAGATGCAAGACATTACAAGCAGAAAAGGGAGATTTTTCAGGAATGAAGCTGAATGCCAGAAGCTGCAGTTCAAGGAGAAAAAGGTCATCAAGCAATCTCCTCATAGCACATCAGCCATTGGACTATACCCCCATTGTCCCCACAGGGATGAGAATCACCACCAAAGCCTTTTGGGACAGAGCAATTCATCTCAGCAGGCTTTGAGAGGATACTTAACTGCACCGAATTTAACTTTTCAGTAATAGTTTCTAAGGATATGCAATTCCTACCCCACATCTTAGATTTGCTGTCACAGCATGAGCGTTACTGAGTAACGCTACTCCAAGCCACACTGAGAGAAGGGTTTTCCTCCCCATCCAAAAGGGAGGTGTTAACAAACAGCACTGAGGTTGTTTCCTTAGAATCAAAAGGGTGTTCAGTCAGCTGCCATCCTCCTAAGCTGTTCTACACCAACAACCAGGGCAAACCAGTAAAATGAAGCACTCTAAGGACAGCAATCACACCTACCCCTTCCCTACTCCCAGCCTTCAGCTATGAGGAGAGCTTAAAACAGAAAATTCCTAGATTCCCTTGGAAGGAAAAGTATATTGATGACTCTTGGCAGCCTCTGACTTTCCTCCCCTGGTTTTATGTCTTCCCTAAAAAGGCTTTTATATTGCATACTGCCCATTCAGAGGTGAAAATTATCACACTACACATTATATTCCTTTTTCAGCCCTCCAATTTACAGCCAGCACTCAGTTCCCCTCAGCACTCATCCCTGAGAATGTGCTCCTGTGGTTTCTCATAAGAAGGTAAAGAATAACAACAGTTTTAAACCAGATTCCCTTCAATCATCTTCCTCTTAGAGCCAGGCAATGCATAACCTAAAGATAATAAGAAAGCTAAAGGAAGAAAACAGTTGAATGTTCTTCAGCTGTCCAATAACACCAATATCCTCCCTCAAACCTTGAACTCAATTAACTGTTAACAAACCAAATTAATACTTGGAGATCAATTATAGCCTTGATAGAAACCTAGAAAACTACTTTAAATAAAAATCTCAAACAACCCAATCCACTGGTCTGGAAATTTCTTTCCCTTTTCTCAGAAGAATAAGAAAAAATTATTTCAGACATCTGTATTGTGTTGCCTTCTTTCAAAAAGCAAATTGAAATCACATAAGCAGAAGCCATCAAGCATTTTGTTCCATAGTTTCATTTTCCATAAAAGTTTTGTAGTCCTTGTCAAACAGAAAAACACTATTGCTCTTCACCAGTTTCATATTCAAGCTTAAAATAAAAAAGCAATCAGTATGCGGTTCTAAAGATTGCCTGAAAAATGATTTCTAAAATTAAGTTCTTAACATAATCTGCTCTGATACCTCTAAGCTAACATTTCTAGACTGCTTCAGCTTTCACATGGTTATGGTTAGACATATTTAGCCTGGCATCAAGACTGGATTAAGACAGGTCAGAAACAGACAATTAAGAGAGAAAATATAATCAAACAAAAGGATCGAGCTTTTCTTAACATAGCTGTAACCATCTACAAGAGATAAATAACCTGAAAATATCACTACACATTAAAACCTCAACAGTCACTTTTACAGTTCTGAGTTAGCTCCTCCATCCCCTTGTTCATGTCTGTGCCAAACTCATCCTCAGTGAAGAACTAGAGTTGGTGGCTGTCTTTCTATCCAAACCCTGTCAGGCATCCTTTTCATCACCTTTTTTTTTAAGTTACTCCATACAATGAGCAACCTTTACAAGATAATTTCCTTTTTTTAGGAAAAGCAAAGATGCAATATGTGATCAAAGACGAGTTCCAAAAACAGCCTTCCTGTTTGTGGGAAAGAATTTGTGTTAACTCTGAAGGTGCAACTAGGGACAGAGAAGATATCCTTCCCAGTGGAAGGTGCAGACATGATCAGAGGGAGCACGTCTGATATAAGGCAGAAGCTATCACAGAAAGGGATTTTTTTTCCCCTTAACTGATTCTGGGCAAGAATCCTGTAGAAAACAAACTAAGTATTTCTCAGTGAAAAAAGAGACAGCACATAAGGTCTTCAGCCAAGCTGGGAAGGAGCACAGAGAAAAAGAGCACAATTACACAAAACAAGAATGTGTCAGTAGGAGCTTGAACACCAGAAATGAGCACTGTGAATTGAGTTCTCCTAATTAAAAGATGGGGAGCTGAGTTTCGAGAAAAACATGGTTAATTAACCCTTTAAACTTACTTCAATTTATCTTGGAAGTAATATCACATGATGAATTGTGCTATTACTGCACCTCTGCTCTTGGACTAGGAACTCCAATTTCTATTTACCACCTGATGCTACAGGGGCTACACAGCAACTTTAGAGCTCATCACATGGTAAGTGGGTGGCTTCACAGAAAATGACAGATTCTTTTAAGAAGACTCAAGGCTGCACTCTTAATCTATTACTTCACCTGCTGAAAAAGGCCATGCATCAAAACAAAAGATGAATGAGCATTTTGGAGAGGTCCTCATCATACAGCATCTGGGGAATGATTAGTTCATTATTTCAACAAGCAAGAGGGAACACACATCCATGACAGACATTAAAAGGGTCAAGACCAACTATAGCAAGCAGTATTGGTTAGTTTTGGCAATAACTCAAACATGAAAAGAACAATGAAAGATCTTGCACTTCCATTTTGCAGGGGCAAAGCTTGAGGGACAGGAGGGAAGAAAAAATTAAGATCAGTTCAAGCTACTGCACATGCTATTTTGGTCTACAGTGGCAGTTTCATACCAGTGCTCAAGATGGGGCAGGCACCTGCGCCAAGCTGAAGACAGACATCACATTTCTCCACTTAGAACCTTAACAACATGCCATTGTACCAGAAATTCAGCTAGAGGGTATGAGTCTCTAGTTATCGTAAGGTTTAAAAGCATGGCCAGAACGCAGCCAACACACTGAACTCCTTTAGCCTGAAGACAGCTTTACTCTTCTGAAGGCTCTTCTGCCTACCTTCATCTGTATGTCTGCTTCAAATTCTCCTTGTTCTGGGAGTTCCCAACACCACAGACTCTGTGGACAGCAGAAATCTCTGCTTACCCACACATGCAGATCTGCGTCAGCATTTGGGATAATTACATACATACGCCTCATGTTTCTCCATAGGGAATTGAAGAGGAGGTGTCTTTCTTGAGGGGGCAGAAGCCATACCATTATCTCCATAGGTTTCTAAGGCTATGGAAACAGAGGTCTCATCACAAATCAAGCAGTTCCTTTAAAATGCTCTTGGTTCACGCTGGAGTAATAAAGTCAGGTCAACAGTTGACTGGCAGGGTAGTTCAGTCACTTAGTCCAGTCTTCCCGCTTCAGGAAGATAGGGGAACGATTTCATACTAATGCATTTCGAGCAGAAAAATGAGTCAGTTTCCTGGCAGATAATGAACCCTGTTTATTTACAGCCTTCAGTTTCAGCAGGTGCTCTCTCAAGAAGAGCAAGGGAGGAGGTCACTTACATCATCACACAAACAGCCATTTGGTGCAATCAGTTAAATATGCATGTGGAAAATGTTTAAAATGCATGTTAGCTATTCAACAGACCAGAACAGCTCAACTGGAGAAATCTAGAGTCATCACTATTTTGGTTACAGTTGTATTACTAAGTCAGATCACAGGTCTCCCTCTCCCCTCTTGCTCCAGTCCCACAGATTAAACTAATGCCGTACTGCAAGTTCTCCAGCTCAGATTCTGTCATAAGGAGCAAATAATTGGATAAGGGCACTTTGTCCCCAGACATACCATGCTGCGAGCATTTCTAAAGAGCATGAAGAGTGAGAGCACACACAGAGTATATGTAAATTGAATGCATACCTAAAAATTACAGGGTTGTATTACAATAAAAAGGCACACTACATTGCCAACATCTCCAGCTCTTCCCCACAGTGAAGAAAGCTACAGAGAGCTTTTAGATGAGCAAGCAGGCCTGAAACAGAAGGTTTGAGAGCCTGCCCAAAACTTGTTTCTTGGCAAAAACCAAAACTAAGTTGAAACTTAGACACTGTTTTAATGTGACTTACCTGAAGCCAGACTATCAGCTCTAAAAATCACAGCTAGATAGTTTAAGCATGTCACAGACCTCCATTAATAACAAGCTGAGCATCATCCCCTAGACAATACAATTACATGAAATCAAGGCACATAGGTAAAAAAAAAGAAACAGGAGCAACTGTACCTGGTCAAGTGAGCTTGTCTGGACATGCTGCCCACCCTGCAGCAGCTGGATCAGGTGGCTGCACGGAAAGTATGTGCAGACAGCAGAGGAGACAGACATCCTAACAAAGGATGGCTTTCAAGAGAGGGAAGCTATTCACACTTCTTCCCTCTCTGTAGGAAAGTTGAGAACTGATATGTTTTATGGTATCCTCAAATAGCTATCTGTTTGAAGTCAGCTGTCTTTAAACTTCTGTGTTTATTCAAGATCTTTGGTCTACAGTCACCTTATATATGCATTCCTCAAAAAAAACCAAACAAACAACCCCACAAAAAACCTGCCCAAAACAACAACAACCAACACCCACACACCCAAACAATAACAAAAAAACCCCCACAACACAATAAAAAACACACACACACAAAACCACCACCAAAAAACCAAAAACCCCCACCCAACTCTAGATCTCAAAAGAAGTAAAAAAAAAAAAAAAAAAAAGCTAGTTTGGAAGCATATACCCTTCCATTCTCACTAAAACATCACTTTAATTCAAATTCAGTAAGCTTCCTTGCTGCCACACTACAGCAGAACAGATCCCACATTAAAGACACTTGTAGGGAAAGAGGTTTACGTTGCCTGGAGATTCCAGAGGAACAAACTTAACCCATTTCTTTCATAGGTAAACACCTCCTTGCTAGGCCTGGACTAAGAAGAGGGATGGAAGAAGGGCAGTGGTTCAAATGGGAAAATACTGTGAAGGTATTTGAGAAGGAGTTATTTCTATACCTGCCTACTTTGCAAGTCAAGCTGCTACAAGAGGAACATGGGGAAAAGAATTTCTCTTAGTCTGCTACAGTCATTGCTGCGTATTTAAATTCAGGCCAAGAAAAAGAAAAAGCAGCTTACGCCTGTCTGCAAGTTTGGCAAAGGCTGCAGGTACATGTCCAGCTTCCCAAAGCACTGGGGGAAACTCGGCAGCATGGAGTGACCTCTAATAGCTACTGCAAGAAGGGAAAGCACAAGGCATCATTTTTCTCGCCCACCAACTCTCAGTGAAGAAGAATAGGGCTCTATTATTCTTAAACCAGGAAACTAGCAAAGGCAGGGGAAGGAATATTTGTGCAAGAAAACAGGCATTTCTTTCACTTGTTCTTTCACATAATTAGCAGCATACTAAAGAGCTCAAACTTCTATAACTTCAGTAAAACAGTCTTTCCTGCCCACACAGAGAGAAGGCTTGGTCTGGAAAAAAAGCCCACAAAGCTGGAAGGGCGACTGTAACAACCCCAGAGCTCACATAGGCATTAACTGACCATTTAGATATCATGGCAGCCTCTCCTATAGTTCAGGCTATATTTACAGTCTCATGCTAAAACTAATTTATATTTTCCATTTTTAGTAAAGACCAAACAAATAATACTCACCAAGTTTGTCCACAGCCTGCACATCTCACACATAAACACTGCTAATTATCATGTTTATATGCTCATGTCACCTTTACACTATCATTTCACTTTATGTTCACAACAGACAAATTAGGTCCTTGTTCATTCTTACACGCCTTGGCTAATGTTTACAGAAATAATTCCCATACACCACAGTTCTGGCCTTCTCCCCTCAAGCATGTCTTCCCAAACACAAACCCAAACCTCTTCTCTCTGCTTGCAAATCCATTTATAACTTCCGTTTATCTTGATACTCTCACTAACTGATGAGATTCTACTTATCTCTATCACCACAATTTTTAAGAATTGCAACAAAGTATCTTTGGAATTATTTCTTACCAAGCCTGAGACCGGCACAGGATAAACTCTTCCAAAACTATCACAGTGCATGTGAAGGCTACAAGGCTTGTCAGAAAAATCCTTCTTTCCACAGCTGGTAAGGTCTACACACTGTAACTTTCAACAACAAAATACTGAGCTCAAACTACAAATGCCAGGACACAAGGCTAGTAAGGTTTCCACAAGTAATGGGTCTGAACAAAAATAGTCAGAAAATAGCCAGAAATGCTGGGTAGGTCTATTGAGATTTAGCACAGGCCACATTCCCACTGATGTGCAGTCTGAGCAGCCAGCCTCTTCTCCACAGCTCAGGTGTGCCCTTCTTCTGCCCAAGCCTCCCTTTCTCTGTGAACTCAACACAACTGCCACAATATATATTAAATACTTGAATAAGAAAACCACAACTGCTGTAAGCAACTAGGAAAAAAAACCAGCAACTACAAGGATTTTGAAAAATAAGGAATGGAACAGAAGGCAGAATATACTAGGTATGTGCTCTGTCTCCACCATAAAACACATTTGTAGCTTTTTATAAGGTAATTCCATCCTGCTTTAATTGCTCTCCCCCAAAAAGTTAAGTGAGTAGCACTACCCTCCTCTTGGATTTTGATGGTAAATGTCAGTCACAGAATGTGTCTTCCTAGGCAATTCTGTGTCCATGGCAGGGGATAAGGAAGTGTTCTGGCTGTTTAATTTTCAAAGCAAGGATATGAGTGACATACACCCTTTCATTCAGTGCTTTGCACAGCGAGAAAGTTACCAGAAGTCAGTACACGCAGAGATCCGATCAGCCTTGGTCATCTACATCAAAAACCAGAGCTACACATAAGAAGCTCAGGCTCTGCCGGCATGAACTCAGGAACAAAAGCTGTAAAAGTGACCGTACTGTTTTCCATTTCATATACAGCACGGATCACTGTTGGGCAGGAATGGGGTTGCGCCTACCCTGTCAATCTACTTTAACCATAGACTGGTCCCAATAGGACCACAAGTGAGCATTGTATCTACAAATTAGAGCAGGAAAAGGCATCCCCTCAAGGTCTTGAGCAAGCTATACCTATCTGCACTAGAAAAAAAACCAAACAAACCCAACACAAAAAAACCCCAAACATACTCTTTGTTTTCTTATGGAAAAGCTCCAAAATTTAGCTAATAGCTCAGGGCATACTTGAAGAGAACAAACAGAGCCTGGGGGAAAAAGTGACTGCCCAGACTCCAACCAACATCTGCTAAGCGATCCTCCAGAAAACAAGCTCCCTATTACAAAAGTCATCCAAGGGGGTGAACAACCATTAAAATGAAAACAAAACCTTTGAGAAGGGAGACTACAAAGAAAGATTTGCTCCAGGCTCGGTAGGCAATAAGCAAGAAGTCCAGACAAATTCTACAAGGTTGCCAAGGTCTTTTAGAGCCCTAACTCATGAGCATTTACACAACAGAAAGACAAAATACCTGTCTCACCTCTGATCCACATCTATCTCTTTCAAACCCTTACAAAAGGCAAAAGGATAAGCTCCTCCCTTGCTTGCATTCTGTATCAGAGCCATTTCCCGTCTGGATCCCCACATTTACGCCTTTCTCCAAACACTGAAGAACTTGAAGTTGTATGGTAACTACAGAGATAAGCTGCCTTTTGGCAGTGGGGAGGGTCCTCAAGCTGCCCTTCATACAAGAACTGTGAAACTTTCAGGTTCGGAAAGGAGACGGAAAGGAGCAAAAGCAACATTACCCCCTTGTGGCAGCAAAGCAATATGGAAATAAGGTCTGAGAGATTGAAAGGGGAACAGACTAGGTGTTTCTCTTCATAGCTGCTGTAAGGAGAGCTGTGTGTGGCCAGAATGGCCATCAACACTGAAGAGAAACGAGATGAGCTGGAGTCACTGTACTACATGTGACCGACTTCACATCACATAGCAAGAATAAGGCAGGAGGGAGCCTTCAAACAAGACCTGACAAAATGAAAGACACAGATTTGTTCCTGGACCCTGTTACATGGTTCCAGGGAAGATGGTTTCACATGTCACTTGTGCACAGTGCATCCAACAGACTAAAACACAGCAAAGCCTTTGGTAAGCTGTGTCAACTTCAACAGGTCAAATATTTGCACAGCACAGTGGACTCTGCCTTTCACATACTCACAAACAAAATAAAGGAGTTAATACAAGGGTCCCCAGACAAGAATTTCTCCATTTCACACATGCTCACTCCTTTTGGCCTGTATGCATGACAAAAGTGTCACCCAGGATGGTTCAAAAGACTTCTCAGATTTTCAGGTAACTTAAATAATGTATCTTGTCTGTCAAACTAAATAGGTGAGGCAAGGTGAAAACATTATGAATTCATAAAATGCAGGCACAGAGTTACTCATACCACAGCCTACAGAATCTGACCTCTGGAATGAGTGCAGTGGAGTGGTTAGAAAAGTTTAACATAATTGCCAGACAAAGCTTCTTCATGGAAGAATAAGGATAATAAGCATTTCCTTGTAAAATTTAGTTTCATGAAAACCTGCCTGGCAATAGAACAGAACACACCTTTCATTTACAGTAATATACTCAAATCTCTAGACAAAATAAACAGATAAACCATATAAAAATTGTCCCACTCATGTATTACAAGCAGCTAAATCTATAGAGGACAATGCTCCTCTTCCTTCTTTTCCCCATCCTATAGGAACTGTTTCACTGAATAAGGTTTGAAATATGTTAGAAGGGACACCTATCACTACTTGCTCCTTGCATCTATTCCAAAAATACTGTGTCCTGGGGTGCCATGACAGACCTCAGAAACAAAAACAAATTTATAACCAAATTATTTTCCTTTCTTTCTAAAAACCCCAAACTAATTCTGTACGTCACTTGTGTCATATTAAAACAGCCAGAAAGAAAATATGGGTCAGTTTTATTAGTCAGCATTGCACTGTACCTAGCATTAACTACTGAAATGATAGATACTTCAGCAGAGGTCCCTGCTAGATTCTGTGTATCAGTGTCTTAAGGAGGTGGCACCAGCTCATCTCATTTAAATGGCAGCTGACTAGAAGAATCCTCTTTCATTCCCTGTTCAACTTTTCATTATCAACCTGAATTGGCCCACACAGCAGCAATGGCTTTAAGTACTTAGAGGATCTTTTCCCTCACTGAGATTACAGTATTAATACAATAGCTCCTCAATCCATTTTTAAATTAACAGGTAGTAATAAAAAAATGAAACTAGCAATCATCTGTTGCTCCGTTATCCTTTCTTCATCCACATCTTTCCTACAGCTTCTATGACCAATTTCATGCAGCACATTTCACATGGCAACTTCAGAGATTTCTGAAATTCTTTTCACTTTGATGTTACAAGTGAGGCAAAGACATCCACAGGGGAAAACCCCCTACAACTGAATTAATGAGATCAGCCTGGAGAACTTCAGAAAAGCTGAAGCTCAGTTTCATGAACTTTTGCTTAACGCAGACCATAAACTTTCCCCAAATTTATGCCTCATCAGCACAACTTCAAGAAGTACACAGCTCAATACCACACTGCTTTCAGGCCAAGCTGAATGTGCCAGGACTTCTGGGTGCCTCAGCAATACAAGGGAGATGTGCTTCTCCTAACAGAGGTGCCAGAGCTGCCAGTTAGGAATAGTGTCATTACATGCTTATTAATTCCTTTGTGATTAGTCCAAGATAATTAGCCTAGGACCATCAAAAAAATTCTCTCCTTACCCAGCTCACATAGTTGCATCAACAGAATTCAAAGAACAGCCTTCACTAAACTACCCTATTAACTTAATTGACTCTCAATGGCAATGTTTCCCAGAAAGCTGCTCCTCAACTAGGTAGGCCATGTCAGGGAATGAATCCTGCCCATGGATAGGGAATGAGAACATACACGGTTTCCACATAAAATTTTTATCTTATATTTTTTGGCTGACCTTAGAGTATAGAGCTCAATTGCCCAATGAGGACATCTAATGGAGAGACAAAGAAGAACAGAATTATAAAACATGTTATGAGCATATCTTGGATTCCAACACTAAGAATTAAACAGAGGCTTACAGGCACAAAATTACATTGATTGGAAGTGTTTATGCAGTGTCCAATTGCACCAGGTTTGAAGGCTTATTCTCCCCCTTGCATTTCATCAGCACTTTCAGCATTACACAGATTATATCTCAGGACCCTCAGACCCCATCTTTCCATGTCTCTGTAGCTTCAAAGGTTAACAGACATTTTGGACTCTGTTGTGCAGAAGTGGTTCCAGCTCTTCCCATTGTGAAAGCATGCCCTAGGTCTGGGAGATACGAAGGTTTGGTGTGAGATGTTCACTCTATGCAAAATTTAGGTAAGAAGGTGCTTGCTGACTTAATCTGTTCACAGGATATTCAGAGTTGGAAGGGACCCACAAGGATGATCAAGCCAAATTCTGAAGTAAGTGGCCCATATGGGGATTGAACCCACAACCCTGGTGCTATTAGAACCATGCTCTAACCCAGCTGAGCTAATCTCATCTCCCACGTTCTATAAAGAAAAATATTAACAGCTAATTTGAGAATGGCAGAAAATTACACCTGCAGGATAGAGCTATCCTGCATGCAGGGTTCCTTTTAAAAGAAAAGATTTCACAAAGCCCCAAGCCCTCCTGATGTGTTTAACAAGAAAGGAAATGAAGTTTTACTTGAAGGAAATTGCCACGAGCATTTAATACCAGACTGCCCACTGCTTCCAGCTTCTTACCTCAGAACTCTACAGATAACCTTAACTTCAGTTAGAAGGGAAGCAGAAACCCCTGCCGTGCCTGTTCTTTAGAAAGGCCTGATAACAGAAGCAGGAGACTGGGAAAGCAAAAGACCCTAGAAGACTCTCAACAACCTCTACCAGAAAGGTTTCACTAAATGTTTCATCTTACAGGAATTCCTCTGGAATTAAGCTCATGCACCAAACTACCCACTCCAAATCAGAAGTCTCAGCGAAAAGTACCTGTTTGATCAGGTGACCAGGTAGGCAAGCAATCCTTCACAAATGCTACAGCCACTGGAGCAGGCAGCAGCAACCATGGATGACAGGAAAAGTGACCCAGAGATTTAGTCATAGGACTCTCATTGTTAGACTCCTGCAGGCTGAGGTGAATTGAATTACATGCCTCAAGGCATTTTTAAATTATAAAGTTACCACAGAAAAGATTATATCTACATACCCCACTACATCTCATTGTCCACATATGTGCCAGCTGTCTGTCTGATCAATAAGAAGGTTATTTGTCCCGTTATTTCTGATACTACAGTGAGTCATCCCAGAAAAGGAGACACAGTGGAAATGACATAAGTATGTACCACTATTTCAGAAGAAAGATAACGCAAAACTTACTCAAGTGCCATTTTAAAGCTAAATTTGTCAGCTCCTTCTTACTCTTATGCCCTTTAATAAGGGACAAGAGGATGTCTGACTTAAATTAACAGTAGGTAAGTTCAGGCCCAAGAAGTAGTTCACATGTAATCAGCTTGAGACTCATTATGGCAGGCTCTTGAAAAAAAAAAAAAACTGGAGCAAGGATTTAGAAACTAAAAATTTTATGACCACCACCACTTATTTACTATGCAACTACAGCAACAAGAAAGGCAGTCACTGTTCCAGTCTCAGTATAATCAGCTTATCTGCAGAACAGAGGAAAGAATTCCCTCTCCTCAGGCTCTCCTGTGTACAAAGCCTTCTTAGTTAGTTACATCTGCATTCAACCTGGAAAGTTTGCTTTTCTACAGCTCAAAGCATCTGTTTCAGAGAAACAGCAAGACTGAATCTTTCCTCTAGTGAGAGCATAAACCACTCAACAGAGAAGATGTGAAACTGAAACCCAGTATGGAAACCCTACCCAAAGTACCAGTGTAGCTGTATCAAACACACAAGCCAGTGAAGACACTTTCACACAAAGGACAGGTCTTTCCTGACACATGTTCAATTTAGCTTATCCAGTTTCTTGTACCATATCTGAAGCAGAAGAAAAAATATCCTGAAAAAAAGAATAACCTTCTTAAAAAAGAAGACAGCAAAGCCTAAAATTTTCAGTGATCAGTATGTCCCTTGACAGCTCAGGTCAACAGGAGATGTTTTCAAAACTTACCTCTCTTATCAGAAGCAAACCAACTGCCTATACCCAAACCACTGACACAGAGCTTCGACTTTCTTCCCCCTCTGGGCAACACTAAGAAATTATTGTTAACCCTTTTAAATTAACAACTTACTCATGTCCAGTTTCCCATGCCAGCCCTGGGCAGATTCTCCATGCACAGCACGTGATGATAGGGTGTGTGACAAGGGGCACAAAGGACAGCATTAAGGCATCCTGAGTTTCCAGCTTCTGCAGGGTCTTGGAAACACCAGAAGCAAAGTTCACCCCAGAGATCTACTGCAAGAACCCATCCTTTCGCCTGTACTACCACTGAGAGGTCCAGTCTCTGCCCTTACAATCTTCAGAACTCATCTGCAGCATGACAATGGCAGCTATAAACACATCAACACCAACATCTCTGTCTTCATCTACATGAATAACACACGGCCATATGAGAAAAGGTTTTTAACTCTGAAAATATTGAAAAACCTCAGACTAGATGGGAAAGGTTCAAGAAAAAATAGAGGAGGAAGGGCAAGCATGTATCTTACCTCCTGAGTGAATCCTCCTCTGAGCTTTCCTCAGGCATTTCCTGGTTTAAGGCCTCCTGTGATACATTCCCAGGTCTGCTTGAAGCCGACTGGCTGTAAACTCTTTCCCAGTGCCCCGTCTCCTGGTTAAAGACCACTCCCACGGTCCTCTCCTCCTGCGGGGTGGAAGAGCTGCCCAGCTGCAGTCTGCTAGAGGCAGGAGCTCTGCCCTCGGTTCTCTCTGCAGGCTGCACCTGGCTGGTATTTGGAGGCACACCCTCAAATGTGCTTTGGACCTGCCCTGCTGTGTAGCTAGGCGTGCTTCTTTCCCAGCGCAGCGTGTCATTGTTAAAGGTCAGCAGGTTATGACAAGCACGACAGCGGTTCAGGTGACCCCGGGACAAATTGGAATTGTTTTCACTGCTTTGTGGAGTCTGCTGATGGGAGGGACCCGGTCGATCAGGCTCAATGTTGTTGTTGAGCATTTCTTGAGCCTGTTGCGACTGGCTGGGCTCCCCACCAATCCCCTGATCTAACTCCTGAAGCCGGTCATATTCCAGGAAGAATCGCCTCAAATCACACTGGAGCTCATTACGAATGCTGGCCGGATTGCTCGGGCCAGCACTACTACCACTGTTCACCTCAGCCCCTGGGGCCAGAAAGCCCCTACCTTCTGTTGCAGAGGTATACACTGATGCCTGGGAACCTCCCTCCTGCTGTCTGAGCACGGACAGCAAGCTCACGGAGGAGGCACTGGTCCTAGGGGGAGGCATGGCTTCCAGCTCGGACCGAGAGCTCATGTTCAGCACTGTCCTGGACCAGTCAGACCCACCCAAGCCTGAAGCCATCTCTCTCGCAGACTGTTGGTACCGGGACTGGTGGCCTGCCAAGGACCCGCTGAGGGACCGCCGTGTGGGGCCCAGGCTAAGGTTGCGCAGGGTGTTGCCAGCAGTGCTGCTCTGAACTGTGCTGAAAGCAGAGGGCCTGTTAAGTATCCCCTGCTCCTCCTGCGCTACGGATGCCTGCTCTGGGGGTTGATAAGGCTCTGTCTGCACAGAGGAGAAGGAAGTGCCAGTGGCCCCAGAAGACGTGGAGGGTGCGTTTTCCTGGTGTGGGAAGAGAGAAGAAGGAAGTCTTGCACTAGAGCATCGGCTGCAAAGGCACAACATCCCCAGGTGCTGGCAGCACTCTGCTGTGGGATAGCTGACTCGCTCCCGGAGCCTGTTATAGACAGATGCCCTTGTGTTCTCACTGGCTGGAGGCGGAGGTGGTGGTGGTGGAGGCGGTGGAGGGGATGGGGTAGCAGAGTCTTGAACACTGTTTTGCTCTCCCACCTGTATGCCAGAGGAGCGGGAGGACAACATATGCAGGAAGTTGTGGAGGAGGGGTGTGCGCCTCACAGGCTGAGACGGAAGGATAGCGCGCTGACGATAATGAGGCATCTCTGTGCTGTCCACGGAGATTTCCACTTCCTCATCGCTCTGCAGAAGGAAACAGTCAAAGTTCAGTCACTCAAGGCAAAATCCTGCACTTAAAAATAAACAGCAGAAAGTCAGCTACTGGCCCAGACAGATGAAAGGATGTGATAAGTCCCTTCCTAAAAGCCTTGACTTGGAGAAAACCAGTTGAGTTGATTTCTAAATTCATTTTATGGATCTAGACAAACTCTTCCTGCAGCCCAGTGAGCTTTCACAACACACTGTTCATACAAACACAAGTATCAATGTCTGAGGGTCAGAAGCTGAGGGGAGAATTGTTAATACCTCAAATAGCTTCAAATTCAAAAGAACATCACAACAGAACTGAAAGAACAGGACCACTGAGAGCCCCTGTCCCACCATTAGTCAGACAGAGAGGGCAAAACAAAGACATTTTGGAAAGCACTTTATTAGCCATGCATGTAACACAAGAACACTCATGCTCACCAATCTAGGTGAGACAGAGCTCAGCTTAAGGCTTCAGGTTTTCAGTAAAACACAAGTCTGCTTAGAAACAGACTAGGGCTGAAGTACATAGAGCACCTTGTAATTAGCCAGTAAATACAAGTCCTGACACTCCCCTTACCTGCTGGTTAGAAGGGTTAACTATCGCTGTGAGCAAGTAGTGTCCCAAGGGATCAAACCGTACCAGCCTAAAACAAAAGCAGTGCCAGAATATCAACCATTAGTCCACATTCCACATCGACACAGGAAGCTGAACACAGCAGGGAAGAAAACCCCACATGACACGTTTGCAATGAGAACATTACTACATTATCATTTTTTTACGAAGGATGTCAAAAAGTTTATGTGTTAAGAACAAAATATACCTATTTTGCTGAAGACTGCAGTTATTCTATAGTCTACAACAACACTACACCAAAGTTAAAAGCTGGAAGTAAGTACTGCTGTATCAATTGAAATAGCCAGAAAATATAAAGGAATACACATGTTTATACTACAAAATGGAATTGGTACAAAGGGAGAGATTAACTTGCCTTGATGTCACATCATTGTCTTATTTGAAATTGCCCAAAAGCAGGCAGCAGGTTTCCAGCAATCCAGGTTTCCTCTACAGTGTGTCAAAGTAATACCTCAGCATTCTGTTCCAGCAATTACTGGGTTTTTCATCCTTATGGCTGACAAGTTTAATTACTAAACTTACAAATCAACATGAAGTAGATTCTGGACATTTAATGGACACATGTCCTATTGCAAATATGAACAACCAAGCTGATCTATTACTTTCAATTGGTTTTCTTTCTGCCCACAGAACTGATTTTCTACCAGCTGAGTCAAGGAGCTGCAAGCAACACTTCTCTCCACTGCCTGAGTGCAGAGGCTGCAGCATCCCAGAGGAACCTGACACACACTTCCCAAATCTAACCATTTTTCACATACAAGCATTTTCTTCACCCAGAAGCAGGAGCTCACCTGACCCGTTCCATTTCACTAGCCGTTTTCACCACTGCAAAAGGCTCCCGACGACTCCAGTCCCAGAAATGTATCTCATTGGCAGTGGCAATCAGCAAGAGCTGAGCCGTAGGATGAAAAGCAAGTGATGCAATGGCATTGTTGCTATCCGTGAACCAGCTCTCGCTTCCACCCTAGAGCGAGGAGTCAAGAACCACATGCAGTTTATCACAAAGTTTACCATCATTAAGTTACCACCTACTTGCCACGCCTCCCAGCCGCCCCAGAGCATTGTAAGCCAGGCGCTGTCTTGACAACAACAGCTGCTCCCATACAAGGTCATGTGCCAGGTCTAAAATGTAACACTACTTGCAACAATGACCACAGATGTATTTTTGTAAGTAAGTGTGTCTCAAGCAGCCGGTAAAAATGCTTCATTTAAAAAAAAACAACCAGACAAGCCCGTAAGTTTTGTCTCTGTGCCATTTACCAAACTAGGTAGAACAGCATCTTCTCTAATGAACAGATATGCTCAGTGGAATAACAAACAGCATGTCTCTCACAAAGGCTAAACAGGCACCTTGCACAAAGTTCTCCAGCATTACCTGTACCACTGCAATCAATTAAGCACAACCTACCTGGCATGACTGAAGAATCTGTCACCTCCTCTCTAGAGAGGAGACGATGGCTATGGTCTGTTCTATGCTTTTTGACACAGGTTCCAGAAAAGCCTCCAAACAGCTCTCTTACCAGGTAACATTTGGAAAACAAACTCAGCCAAAATCAGTCACCACCCACCAAATATCAAAGGACATATGCTTCAGGAAAGACTTACATGTAAATCCCAAATTCTAACCTCCCCATCTAGGCATCCTGAAGCAATGAGGCCTGGGATGGTGGGATGGAAGGTGACACACCAGGGAGTGCGACGATGCCCAACCAAGGAATGAACACACTTGCCCGTTTTCACCTCTGTGATGTAGATGTTGTGGTTCACATGCGTGGAAGCCATTAGGGTTCTGGGAATGCAGAAGGTATGACAAACATTAGCACGAGAAGAATACAGAAAAATTAGACCACGGTTAGCTTCACCTCAACAAGGGTCTGTTCACACATAACACAACAGCTCTCTCACACTGAGCTCAAAGAGTAAGAGGCTACTGTTTCATCAATGGTCACAAAGCTTTCTGTAGCCAGATTTCAGGGTCCATGCAAACATGAGCTCATCTGAATCTGCAAGCACAAACTTGACCTTGAACGTCAGAGTGAACATGCAGCTCAGAAGGCACTCCTGAGTGACAGTCTGGGGCAAATAAATATTCCCAATTCTCCACACTGTCTCAACCACTGTCAAATCAAGTGACACTATGAGAGATCCCACCTCCATTTCTGCTTCCAATACACACATCATTTTGCTCTGTTCTTTATTGTTAGATATCCCAGTGAATGCGTCACATCATTTGGGCATGTTGTATTAAAACATCCTTTACTCCCTTTAGTTTCTTATGAAATCCCACGGTGTCTGCACAGGTCCTTTTTCCTTAGAACTTGGTATCACCTGGGTACCTCAGAAATTAAACACCAACTAGGCTTGAAGCTGTGAGATTAGGAAGGTGCACACATTCCATCCATGCGTGTCAGGAACCAGAAGTTTCATTCGGCCGTTCAGGATTGGACAACTCAATGGGCACAAGCCTCCATCACTTTTGTAAGTGTAGGGAGACTGCTGAAACAGGGAACGAACTAGGAGTTAATTACCTGTCTGGACTAAACGCCAGCAAGAAGGTGGAGCGCGGACTGTCTGGTAACTCAACTTTCTGAAAAAGCCAACAAAGCAGGAAGTGTTGCAAGAGTCATATGATCATACTTTAACTGTAAGCCACACAGACAACAAGGGGAGCCCGCTGCAGGAACATATCTAGTATCACATCACTGCAGGAACTGAACAGAGCCAGAGAGTATATCAAGTGTAACACATCAAAGGTACAATCACAAGACCATTTATTTCAAATCCCTGCCTCCCTTCCCCCACTCCAAGATCAAGCTATGCAGCTCTATCCCACAACCTTACCTTGCCCTCCCATTTCATCCATCGAGTTTTATCCTCCACCAACTCCTGCAGAAGCCGCTGAGCACCCAAGGCTTGGGTACCGCGTTCCCTACCCCACAGGATGCGGACAGCATTCTTCTCTGGGACAACCTTCATGGCTCTCAGCTGCCACCACCACGCCTACTACTGAGAGGAGACACCAGCAGGCTCCAGATGACAACCACCACCACCAAGCTACAAATAAGCTATCCACATTTCAGTTGTTTATCTTCATGGAAACCTAAAAAGATAAGAGATTGATAAGGAAGGCAGCTTTTACCTTCATCACTCAGATGAAGTAAAAGCTTTAAATCCCAAAAATACTAGATTTGAGAGATAAATCTTTCTTCTTACGCAGCCTTTGCTACCTGCTTCCATTATCAAAGCCCCACTTTGACATTTCTGCAGCCAAAGATTACTTTGAAAGCATCCAGCTCTTCCCTTGTACACGTGCCCTAGGCACACTACACATATGGAGAATTAAAAATTTGCCTTCAAACTCTTTCCCTTCTTCTCACCTCTTGCTGTATATAATAAAGGAAAAAAGATTTATGAAGATACAGTCTTTACACCTTGAAGATTTAGGTCCTATTTGGGAAGGGGGTCTGAAAGCTAGAGGAACAGTATTCCAACCAAACTGACAATATGACAGAGGAATCTCCCAGGAACTACTCAAATCTCAGTTAACAGGTCAAACTGCAAAAGTCAGACAATCGATTGACCTCAAGTCTGAATTATTTCCAACTTTATCAACAGCTTAAAAAATACAAGAACAATGATGTATGAGACAGCTCCACCAAGATTATTCCATTGTCTGCACATCATCTTTCAATCTGCATTGCTCTTAGAACAGCAGTTCACCCAAGTAATGCACAGTGGCGAAGAACAATGCTTTTGGAACACTTTCAGCTGCAAAGGAAAGCTTTAATACTGTCTACAAGAAAAGCTAAATAAATATAATAAATAAATAATAGAGTGACCCTAATCGCAAACCCAGTCACACAGCTTTTCAGTGGTGTCATACATTGGAGCTTGCCACAAAAAGCTCTCAAGAAAAGTTTCTTAGAACAGACAAACCAAGAAACTGCTGCAATGCTATTACCTTCTGATCCCAGCAGAGTGTGCATACTACCCTGCCATCTCTTGATAACATGAAGATGTAAAGACAAACCCTACACAGCTCATGTTACACTGAACAAAACCATCAATATTCAATAGAGAAGGGAATAGAAATTTAAAAAAGCAAAAAACACATAAAGAAGAAAATAGGTTAATGTGCACAAGAGATAAATTTTTAGATGACAGAACTCAGAATGGTCATTAGCAATATTTTCTTTCCTCCCACTCTCCTCAAAAAAACTCTCCTGAACAGATGATTTAAGACAGCTGCAGCTTAAAGGGAGGAGCTGTTTAAAGAGATAAGCCAGGAAAATAAGTTCTAAAAAAGCACACCAGTTTCTATTTGTACACGTAAAATAAAGAGTACTGAAGAAATTAACAAGTAAAAGCATCCATCCTCCTAGAAAAGAAATTCTCCACAGTGAAAGTCAAGCTAGCTGGAAATTCCCTGATGTTTAATGTGAACAGCATGGGGATCATGCATTTTAGAGAAGCTGAACTCCATGGTGTACAATAAGCCTTCTTTTGAGAAACTGTGAAAATTCCTACCTAATGTTTGGATAACTATTTTACAAAACACTTACTTTACTTACTGGAAAAGCAACACAAAAACTAAAGATATCATGCTGCAGGAGAATTCTTAAAAATAACTATACAGATTAAAAAAGCCCAGATCCAAAAAACCTAGAAGGATAACTGGAATAGATACACCTAAAAGCACAATATAATACAGGAACCCCTAAACTGAAAATCTCCTTTAGCTAAATTCTAATAAATCCTGATCTGGATTCTGCAAACAGCTCCAGGCACCCGTGTTCAGAAATTACCAGATTCAGATGGTAAGCAGAATGGAGGAGGACAGCTCAGAACAATGCAGGCAACAAAAAGTCTACTTTACAGGAGGAAACTGTTTAATTCTTAATCTAGTAAAATTAAGAAAACAGTAGCTGAATATTCTATATGGGTGTATTCAAGGAATGTGGACTTTAACAACCCAAGAATAAACATATAAACAGGGCACCAGTGGAGGACCTGTCCTGCAGCTGGAATAAGCTGGAAGTTCAGAAAGATTTAAACTCTGGAATAGCTTTTTGATAGTTGTGAAGGATAAACCACATAATTTGAGATCATGGTAATTTACAAGCAGGAAAACAATCACTCATGACAAAGAACAAGCTCTGACAACCTAGCAACTTTTCATTCCCATCAGAACTAATGTTTGCTAAAGTACAATAGCAACAAGGAAATCAAGAGGTTTAACAAATGACTTTAAATTTATTTATGCCATGGACAAGTTTACATATTATAGAATAAACAGGGAGATCACTCCTACAATTGCAGTCAGTGAAGTTCCAGCATTCACATTATTGAAAGACCAAGTCATCTCCACTACATAAAACCAAGTACATACCTTAAGACAGCTTATCTAAATCTCTGCATGTGTGTCCTAATTTATTCAACTAATCTGGCTATAACAAACACTTCATATGTGAGCCTGAGTGTTTGAACTTCATGTTTTTCCCACAGGGACCATTACCTCGATTTTTCAGCTTCTCCTGACTTATGTCTTTATCCCCTTTCAAAAGTAAACAAAGGAAACACCCAGGGTTCTAATGCCCTCACAGTACCCTGCTAACAGCTCAACATTTTTAAAAGCTGGGATCTCTTCAGAAAACACTGAATATATCCTTCTTGAGTGATGCTGAGATTCCAGTGTTACCTTGGGCCCCTTTGGGAGCCAAATTTTATCCTTGGTTTGAATTAGCCTGAACACAGTAACTGCTCCACTAGCTGGTGACAGATTCAGCAACACTTGAGACAGGCAAAGAAACTCAGAGCCTTCAAATAAAGAAACAGATGCAGTGTAGCATTGGCATGCAGTGAATACTGGCATTATCTTTGCTCATTTTAGCAGGAAGCCTTTAACCTTTCTATTGGAACACGTGTTCAGCTTCTGTTTGTTTTGGTGTGGGGTTTTTGGGTTTTTTTTCCTTTAGGTTTTTGGTTTGTATAGGGTTTTTTGTGAGGGCGTTAAAGGAGACAATTTTTTCTCTAACCTAGTAAAGATACCAAACAACTCCAAACATTTTGCTCAAATATAAGCTGAACAATGTCATGTTATTAAATACCAGTAGCAGATAAACCATTGAAGTACCAACCATATTTGCAGCTACTCATTAGCTGCAAAGCTAACAAAGTTTAAATTAACTGCAGGGGGTTTGAAAATACTTCTTGGGACTGAACATAAATAAAACTTGCAGCTTACTGGATCAAACCTGTTCAGGCAAGTGGTGGACTGATTCAGTAGCAGTGTCTATTACAAATACCCACAGCTATCACAACTGATAAACAGCTGACCTCCTAAAGAGGGATTGGTATTGTTCTGTTTTGTTCTTCTTGTTGAGTTTGTTTTGTTTACTTATTTTTTGGGGGAGGAAGGGTGATTTGAATGGTTGGTTGAACCAGGATAACCAAAAGTGTCCAACAACTGCAAGATTAGCTGATGCCCTGAATGTGATCCAAAGCAGCACAGAAAATTCTGAAAATGGAGAGTCAAGAAATTTTTCTATAATTGGCAGCTTTCTTTCCTTAAGTGTTTTCTCCCTTCAGGGCATTTCAGGACAACATGCTGGGCTGTTTACAGTTTTGGAAAGAGCATTACACAGCCCAGACTCAAGCCTTTTACTTTCTCCATACCAGCACCATCCTCAAAGAAGCCTGAAGAATTCCCAGTATTGGAGTAATGTACGTTCACTTGTAACTGTCACTTTTACAGATGCTGAACCTCTAAAAAAACCAAAGTGAAGCTGCAAATTGGTGATACTTCATAGTGATACATGACTCCCTGAAAACACTGATAAAAAGGTAGGGTGAGAAGAGGAAGAAAAAGAAGCACATTCAATTTGCCATATAAAAAGGATGTCAAGATATTTTATGCATTAGGCAATGGCTCACCATTCAAAACTTCAGCACTTTACAAAGATGATGGTTCCATCTCTTAATGTGCCCACTCCCCATCTTTATTGCTATTAATTTTGTGGATATTCTGGTACCACCACACTGGGAGCACAGCTTTGATACAAAGACAAATACTGCAATACTATCTTTATGCTATTCCATCTTTCATGGGGGAAAAACGTTATTTCATGTGACCTTCAGCTCTCAGACTAATCTATTACCACTGCAAAGAACTTTGTGGTTGTATGCTGAGTCCAACAGTAAAAGCCTTTCCTAATGCATGTGCAGAGAATCAGTGTAAACAACTCCATCAGTGTTTAAAAAGGGAAAAAAAACAAAACCCTGCAATCAGTAAATAATATTTACAATGGGAGATCTATCCAGAAGATACAAATGTCCAAATAATTTCAGACAATTTTGCTGCCCAAAGAGATCTCATGTGACTGATGAAGAAAGAGGCAATATGAAGTGAAATATTAAAGCTGTCACTGACTTTGCAATCTGGGTTCCACAGAGAGAATGCATTTGTAAGATTCCCTGTAAGAGACTGGAGGAAAAAAACTACATGCCAGTAATTTTGGTCTCCAAGTCCCTTTTTCAAGTTCTAAGACTTCCAGAATGTATTGACTGTAAAACAGACATGATCCACACATAGTTGATGGGCCAGGGCTGTATATTTTGTATTAAAAGAACATGTGTGGGAAAAAAAGGACTCAAAACACGACTAAAACAAAATTGTGGTGAACAATGAGGCATGCCACTGTCCTGCAAAACCACAAGCAAACTTGTCTCTAGAAAAGAAGAGGAAACAGATTATTACACTTAACACCCCCCGCTCTGGCCAGGGGCCTACCTCTCTCTTAAGCCAGAGTTACTTCTGTTTTCAAAATGTCTGTTCTTAAGCAGCGTGTCCAGCACAAACAATGCCATTGCAGTTATTCCAAATTAAAGTGCAGCATCTCAGGCTTTAACACCAGTAATATACTAAAAGTTTCAAGAGAACTGCTTATTGCGTTTGATAAGCGTTAGTAATTCAAGTTACATTAAATAAATATTAGCAATAATTTCGCATTCCCACTACTGTCCATGTGGATGGATTCTCCAGGAGCAATCAGATCATCAGACAGGCATGAAAACAGTATATGCAGCACTACAGCCCAAATGCTTTATCTTCGCTGACAGTGATCCTAATGAAGGCTGCAGTCACAAGACAGGCTATTTCCTCCAAGGATTTTCTACAAGTCCCTTTCCCTTGTATTTTACACAGCTTAATTTTGAAGCAAACTGCTTTACCAAGACAACTTATACTTTTCAGATGCTCAAAAGAGCAAAAACTGCCCACTGAAAACTGCCAGAGATCATCTTGCCAAGGACTGTGAACTACACAGCCCCTCCTTTTGCAGGTACTTCATTTATAAAACAATAAAATCTGTTTCTGACACCCAGAGACAGGAGAGCTCAAAGAACAAACCAGATGCCTGGAACATAATTTAGAATATATACAAGCAATCACAGCTCCAGTGACTTTCTAGTTCCCTTCCTTGTCTACAATCTGTGTTTCCCTCCTTTCTGCAACATGGAGATTTTAAGGCCATCATTTTCCTAAATGCATGAAACAATTCCACGTAAGAAGCCCGGATAGAAGATCTGACTCATACTTGCGGTGTTATTAAAAATACAATTTTATATTAAATATATGAGTCGATCCATATCAAATGTCATGCCATTCTCATTAACCCTTTTCGTGCCTCCACCTGAAAAACTGAGCAATACATAAAAAAAAACCAAAACAAAAAAAGTTTATGTGAAACCAAAACTAAAAAGCTGATTTTCCCTCTGCACTGCATCAACTCAGCGTAACAAACAAGACAACCCAAGGAGTCCTAATTTGGTAAGTCCCAGTTTGCCAGTAGCACTGGCATTTGAACAATGCTACAACAACAACAAAATCAGTAAAAAATAGGTGACATGACTCATATCCCAGATAGTTGCACAGGTCAAAACATTTGGAAGAACAGGACTATGTTCACTCTTAAATGACATGGCCATATAAATTTCTGACAATGTAGCTGATTAGCTATATATGTTTAATTTACTTCAAACAACATGATTTCTCTTCCCTTAGCTCCATCTATGGTAGTTCCAGGGTTAGTTCCTTTAGACTGTAGAGGTATTAGCTCTTCTTGGGTTAAAAACAAACAAACAAAAAAAACCCTGAAGACCAGAAAATATTTTGCATACAGCAAACTTCATGATACCTTGCAGTAATATCTAAATGAACAAAAAATTGAAAATAAAGCTACACTGGACTAGAATCTTTAAACAAGGGTAACCCACAAACAAAAGCAGTCTACAGATGGGTAACAACACTATCTTAAGCATGATTAATCAAAACAATGAAAAAAGCAAAACTAGGACACATTATTTTGTTCTGTTTCTATTTGTGTCCTTGATTATGCTTTAAAAAAACAACAAAAAAGGCTGCTTAATTTAAGAATTTAATTAGAACAAGAGTCAGTCTTCAACTAAGTGCCCCTAAACATGGAGAATAAAAAAAACACTTAGGAGAAGTGAAAGAAGTTTATGATGCAACTATACAACAGAATCCAAAACTAATACCATGAAGGCACTTCCATTATATGGTCCTGGTTTTACTCTTCCAAGTTTTTAAATACTCCCCAAAGTATTATACTGTAAGCTGAAGTTTTTCCTTGATTAAAGCCAGAGAGAGATGGAAAGTAATTCAAAAGCACATTTTCTGTAGATGCAGTAGGCACACAGCTCTAAATTGCACTCACTGCAATAAGTGTTTACACATAAAACAGGATTCCTAAAGAAAAATAACTTGTCTTAGTGCTTCATGATTGAAAAATTCAATGTTGTGTTTTAAAATGCAACTACATACAGCTCAGGAAATTCAATTACATTACAAAGATGTCAATAGTACTTTGTCATTTTGAGATCCTGTATGACTGCAACAAGGAGCTAATTGCCATTAGAATCTTAAATTTGTCTTCCCAGTCTGAATTAAATTATCTAAATACACATAAAAGAACTTTTCATTCAAAAGGAGTACATTAAAATGCTGACTATTTGCAGCAAAATTATGAAGACATGGAAGAGAAACTTGCAGATATCTACTCCTAAAGGTCAGAAAATGAATGGTAAATATAAAAAGGGAACTAGTAATAATAAATGTAAGTGATCACCCATGTCTGGAGTCTGACAGTTTAATTTACCAGTGAGAATATGGGGAACTTTCATAACTATTATTACAACTTCCATATAAACGTAATGAATTCTTGAGAAGAGAGATATTAGTTTCAATCCAGAAGATAGGAAGAGAATAAACATAATTTCACAAAGCTGTAAGGTAAGTCAAACAGCAGAACTGAGATCTGAAAGATTAAGAGTCGGTTTCCACAATTCCATACTCAAACCATAGCATCTTTTGTTAAGTAGTATACACAGCAGGAAGTGAGGGACAGAAAGAAGAGAAAGTCAGAGCAACAAACAGAGCAATACAAAATTCAGATTAACCCCCTAAAAAATTACTCTAATTTAGGTAGAAAGGCAAAGGAATTTTCAATTCAAAATCCCATTATTTACATTAATAGTCACATCATGGTTCCTCAAGCTCAAGGGCCACAGCCAAGTGGCCCCAAGTGACATCACACATTCCACAGTAATGTGGGAGTGCCAACACTACAGAGCAGCAGAAGCAGCATCACATACCCCCAAGGTGAAGGCAAAGTGTTTTATGCATTCAAGGCTGCACTTAAGGCACAAGCATCTTATCTAAGTAATAAAGAAAAAGCAACTGGAAGCAAGAACAAGTTTTAGAAAACACAAGTCATATAATTTCTTGTTCACAAAGAAATACAGTAACAAGACAAAAAGCAAAAATGATCCATACAGAAGCTGGAGTCTTCACACAAAGATGTATCAGAATTATAGAAGAGGTGGGAGACAATGAAGATTTAGACTCCGAACAAAGAAACAGACAATTCTTGACAGCATTGCCCTTCTTGGCTTTAGACTGAGTCCATGGGAGAAATATAAAGGGAGGCAGAAAAGTGTCCAAAACGTGAGTCAGAGACTCCTCTCAGCAATCCTGCACTGCTCAAGGTGGAGAATTAGTAATAGGTACGAGGAAGAAGGAAGCAGGGATCACTCTGCAAGGACAACCCAAAACACCTCACTGAGAACACGTGGAGCTGTGTGAGCACATGGATTAAGATGATGTTCTCAACACTCAAGCCTGACACTTCATCATCCCCTTCAACAAGCAGTTAACAAAAACAGGAGACAACAAACAGCTACCAGACAATAATCCCAGTCAGAATTCCTAACAACCAACCAAGTCCTGAGGTGCAGACGAGTACTGCTTCTTCATGTAGAGGAAAGCAGGTCTCCTCTTATTTCAAGCAACTCAAACATGTCTTTCATTAGGCAACTACTATATTCTGTAACAACCTTCCAGTAAAATATTTCTAATATTACTCCTCTTCCACTGCATATCACATTGTCATCCAATTTTGTAAAACAAAATTCTTCTGTCCTTACCTTACTAATATTTTGTTTCTATCACCCTCCTTGCTAGGATAGCACAGGACTACTAACACAAAATACACAAGGTAATCATCACCATGCACTATGCCCTTTACCAGGTCCCCAAAAACTCAACGGGGGAAAAAAAAGTACCTTGGTGCTGTTTGCATTAGCAGTAAGTATTCACATCAACAATAACTCTGCAAGACCCCTGAGTTCAGTCAGCCTGCTAACCATGGTCTAAAAGATACTGGAGTTTCTTTCCAGAAGTTTCTTAAAAAAACAGTTCTTCAAAATGCCAAACTTCTGGCAGAGGGATAGCAGCAGACTGGATCACTGCTTGCCTTCTTTAGAACTGGTTGTTACAGCTGCATAAAAGTTAGAAGTGCTGCTCGGAAAATGGAAAAGTAGGAAACAACCAAACAAGAATCTAGAGGGTCAGTTATGACTCAGAAAAGGGCAAAAGAAAGAAAACTGAGAACAAGCTGTCAGCAAAGTAAACATTCGGCAGAAACTGCCCAGCAACTCAATCTGAAAAGGCATGTCCAGACATTTGGATCCAAATACATTCTTCATTCCAAGTATTAGGAAAAATATAAATGCTAGTGGACAGCCCTACTCATTAAGATCCACACTGCCACAAATAACACACTTACTTCAAAATAGAAATGGACCTTTTTTTTTTTTAAAAAAATTATCCAGAGAAGCATCATTTGTGGACTCCAGAACTTGCACGCAAGCTATGCAGAAGAGTTATGAATGTTAGGAAATACATTACAGCAGCCCTTCAGAACACAAGAAAGGATTTTTAATTTAGCAGAGAATTTCAGGTCCTGTTGCCTGCATCACCCATAAGGCATTCACATCTGCATGGATTTAACCCCATACCACATTCTGAAAACTGACCCAACAACAAACTTAACAGACCAGTAATGGACTGGCAATAAGTGCACATTACCAGCAGGTCATTCCTAGGTCCCTTTTTAACATCCCCATTAGCAATTTGAAAGAGGATGGGAGTGGCAAAAGAAGCCAGATGACATTTGCAGAGGACACCAAGCTGGGTGGAGCAGTAAACAAGGACAAATATAGAAAAACACACTGGGTTTTTAAATAAAGACCAAAGAACACTTCATGCAGAGAAGAAAACGGAGCAGCACTGAGCAGTGACCGTATTTACACAGATTTCACATTCATACAATCTTCCTGAAGACAGACTTGCATTTAGATAACAATTCTTGAATCAGTCTGTTACCACAGAACAATACTCAAAAGTGTGTAGCAAGAAAAGCTACTCGTAACCACCTACAGGATCCCTTGAAGATGAAACGCTGATTTAGTTCAGGAAAAACTGCTTTCCAAAGGCAGCAGAACGCATGGTATTGACAGGGCCACAAGTAATCCAAAAAACACTACAAAAACACTACAGAAATTTATGTGTTGTCGGGAAAAATGTGGTAGATGACAACAAAAAACGTTTCCATAGCTGGCGAGTTAGCTGGGTTCGTTTCCTCACAAGACAAGACATAAAGAGAGGCACCCCTGAATACAATTTATGCCAAACACTACTTTCATAAGCGTGTTCTGCAACACACTTGAACAGGAGACATAGAGCAGACAACACTTGCTGCACGTTTTATTTGGGTAAGGCCGGAAAACAACAACAATTAAAAACATTATGTCAAAGCAACAGCCCCAGAACGCAACCGGACCGAGCCCGGACGGTGCCGTGGGGGCAGCAGGAGGGGCGGGGGCGATGGACAGGGAAGCGCCAGGCACCCAAGCTGGGACAGAAAATCCGGTTTGAGGTAGGCTCCAGAGGGCGGAGCGGGGCACGGGCTGCTCTCCGGGACGCTCTCCCCGGGGGCTCCCGTTCCCGCCGGCCGGCGAGAGGCAGCGCCGCGGGTTTCGCCCTCCCGCCACGGCGCCCGGCCCGGGGCAGCGCGCCGGCCTCCCCGCGCCCCCCACCCTAAGGCCGCGGTTCCGGAACTCCCGTACAAAGGCCCCGGCAGCGAGTCCCGACTCCCTCCCGACCGCGCTCCACCCGCCGCGGCCTCACACGGGTCGGTACCGCCGCCTTCCGGGGCGCCGCCGCGGGGTCGACCGCGCCCGCCCGGGAGCGTCGGCGCGGCGTCGGCGCGGGGCCGGCGGCGCGCGTAGGCCCGGAGCGTACCTGCAGCGGCGGGGCCGGAGCGGGGCCGGGCCGGGCGGGCGGAGCGGCCCCGGGGTCGGTCGTCGCCGCCGCCGCGCCGAGCTCCGGCCAGGCGGGCCAGCCGAGCGCCGAGCGGGGCCCAACGGCGGCGGCGCCGAGCGCGGGACCAAGGCCCGAGCAGCCGAGGCTAGAACGCCGCCAGGCAGCGCCAGTCGAGCGACGAGGTCTTTCACCGCCTCCCGAAGGCGACGGAGGGCAGGCGAGAGCAGTCGAGCCCCGAGAACTGCGGGGCAGCGCCCCAGCCCTGAATTTAAAAACTGCGTAATTTAGCTTAGGGCGATGTGGGATTCTGGAAAAACGCTCTTAACAGAATGAATGTAAACTAATACGCACAATAGTCGGACTGTATAAAACAGATTGGAAGTTACTGTTCTAAACTTCCAAGATAAGGGCCTTCCAGACTTAAAAGGAGAAATGGGTGTTAATGAACTGAACTTTAGGGGAATATGTAGCAGGTGGATCGGGATCTACCTTCCCAATACCTCAGCAAATGGCGAAAGGAAGTGGGCAAGGTGCAGTCGGGAGTTTAGGATAAAAGGAGGCTTTGTCCTTTCCATGGGTATGGCCCAGTGAACTCTCTCCCTTTATTCAAATAAAGTTGTAGGACTCCTCTGTCTCCTTTGTGGACACTGGCTTTCCACAGCATGATTTTCTGCATAAACCAAATCACAAATCTCAAAACAATTTGCAGAAAATATATTTTTTTTTCAATTTGTTTTTCAGCCTGGAAAAGAGAATGCTTCTGCATGACCTAAGGGCTGCCTTCTGGTACTCGAGGGGAACTTAGAGGAACTAGAGCAAGACTATTTACTAGAGTGTGTAGTGACAGGACAAAGGGGAAGGGCTTTAAATTGAAAGAGAGTAGGTTTAGATTAGATAGAAGAGAAAATTCTTTACTGTGAGGGTGGTGAGACACAGGAGCAAGTTGTCCAGAGAAGCTATGAACACCCCATCCCTGAAATGTTCAAGGCCAGGTTGGATGGAGGGAGTTCTGAGCAACCTGGTCCCATGAGGGAAAAGAAAAAAGCCTTTTCTGAGGGAAAACAAAAAAGTTTGGGTGAATTGTTTTGAAGGAAGATGCTTAGGAGTATGTGGTGGAAACTGCTCCCTACATTTCCTGAGCGAAGAGAAGGGTACTGACATCTGACTCAGGCAAGAATAGTGTTCAGTGGATTGGTTTTGTCTGGTGTGGCCGGGCGCAGGTTTTGCCCAAACTGACAAGCAGTGAGATCGGTTTTGAAATTAAGTTCCACCACAGGTGACAGTGGCTGAAAGAAGACAAAACTGAGCAGGAAACGTGTTCCAGGAAGTGAACACTGAGTTTGTTCTGGCCTCAGCACATGCTGGGAAGAGCTATTCATAGCGTAAATTGAGAAACTCCAGCTTGTCATTAAGTGACAATGTTTGTACCTTGTACCACATGTCCAAGTCTCACTTGACCTTACCACCACCCACACAGCTCGTTCAGTGTCTGCTGGTGTTTTGGTCTAGTGAACAGTATTTTTAGCACAGACCATCAGATGTGATTATGAGCCATCAGGCACCATAAACGGCAGCAACCCTTACCTTAAAAATGTTTTTTTTTCAGAAAACAATGCTTGTCTGCTTTTTCCTAGGTAAAAGGATCAGGAGTTTTGCTGCAGTGACCAATAGTAGTTCTTGTATAATACCTTGTGTAAAGAATACGGAATTACATCTGAGATCTTTGTACATAACATTTTACAGCTCTCATTGAGGCTTCTGAAAACATCTTGTTTACATGTCATCAAGCACGCTTGGTTTTCTGTGAGCTACTAAGTGCTTACTGCCACTGCAAACCTGGCAGAGTGTATCTAACCCTGCATCTCCACCCTGCACTGCAAAACGTGTCCCAGACATTTGTATTCATCAAATGTGGGGCATGATCCAGGCTCACTTCCTCTGAAAGGACAGACCCACAATGTCAGGCAGTTGTACTGCTGCTTTTAGTCAGTTTTGTAGTTTTCTGCATTCCCTACCACTTTTGTTACATTTACTGCCCAGTAAAAAATAAAATCTAAGAAACAAAATTTCTTAGACTGCTGTCATGAGATCCTTGGAAACACTTGTGCCTTTTAGAAAGAGAACATTTCCAGGAAACTGCCCAGCCTGGTGCCAGCAACAACTGCGTGCATCAGTCATCCTGTTCCACTGAAGAAGCAGACTGCCAGCAGTGCTAGAGCAGCCTTTCCACACCTCTGCTTTGATCTAAATGGAGAGCTTTTGCAATTGGTTCGATTTCTGTGACCCAGTCAGTCCTTGGCGTTTCTTTTACAGCAGCCAACAAGATGACCAGTTTCCTGCTGCAGGAGAAAACCAGCCTCAGCTCCACTAGCCTATTTCCTGATATCTGTTAAGCACCCGACACAGTCACCACAGCAGAACATCTTCTCCAGCCTGTTTGGGAAAGAAGGAATGTTCAACCCTTCTAGATATGTGCAAGCACTAGTGTGTGTCCAGCAAAATGCCAGACCCCTCTCAGGACACAGCTGCCAGCTTTCAGATAAATCACTGGGGTTTGTGACATGTGCAAAACGGCAAAATAATGTTGAGCAAGACTTTATATCTACAAACAAAAATGTAAATGTTTGCTTTGCTGCTCATGAATTCATAGTAGAAAGGAGCTCATGTGGAAATTTAATTTGTGCAAAACACTGTTTAAAAAAATCAATCGTGTTTTGAATTACACAGTGGAAAAGAATCGTTGCTTTGTAAAACAGCATAAGGTTGACAGATTTTCCATCACTATAGAAGACAATTCCCCTAATCTTCCCACTGTTGTCACATTAGTCATTGTTCTCTAAGTCAAGTGAAAGGGGTGTCTCTAAGCATCATGACAACAACAATGTACCAATTAAATTGAATCTCTGGAGAGATTGAGAGAAGTTCAGAAATTTGCCTGAAATGAAGAGAATAAATTCCTTCTCATCTCACATCTCCTTAAGTCTCTACAGGCTAAAAGAAGAGGAAGGGGCATTTTTGCTCCAGATAACTTTTCACATGAACTGTTAGAAGCCTTCTATCTGTCACAACATTAGCTAAAATGAGTAAGTAAAAGTTCCTGACGGACACGACAGGCTTCTGAGTCCACCGATTCCATTTGCTCATATTCTTCTTCCGATTGTTCCATGTGCCCTGTGGCTGGTGCAGACCACACATCCAGTCCATGTTGCAGGGAGATGTTATGAAGCACACAGCAGGCCAGAATGATGTGGCTGGACTTCTCTGGAGAATACTGCAGGGTGCCTTTGGAGCCATCGAGGCAGCGGAACCGCGACCGGATGGTTCTGAAGGTGCGCTCAATGACGTTGTGAGTGGCGGAATGGGCCATGTTGTAGCGGTACTCTGCAGGCGTCTCGGGGATGTGCAGAGGGGTCATCAACCACGTCCGGAGCAAGAAGG
This sequence comes from Cyanistes caeruleus, assembly GCF_971803275.1. Lineage (NCBI taxonomy): Eukaryota > Metazoa > Chordata > Aves > Passeriformes > Paridae > Cyanistes > Cyanistes caeruleus. The sequence continues at coordinate 30,181,904 of NC_141706.1, read as the reverse complement.
AGCTGTCACCTGTTAGCAGTGGAAAGGAGCAGGACAGGTTACACACCTACAGTTCGCCACAGATTTCAGACTGGTTTTCTGGTACAGCAGATACGGAATAAATTCTTCCTCTGGCTAAAAGAGAAGGCACGGAAGAAGTAACACTGGTTTACGAATGTGGCAAAGTAAAGGCATTCAGTTTTACACAAGAAAATCCTGAAAGATTTTCCACAGGAGAGTTTTAAGAGAATTAATCTACTGCATAAAACAGGGGGAAGCAGTAGGACTAGCACAGTACCTAGAATTAAAAATTGCATAATTCAGCATGGAAAGGTGTAGAATACTGAAAGAAAGCTATTAACAGAATGAATAAGGATTAATACATACAATAATCAGACTGTATAAAACACAGATTAGAAGTTACTGTTCTAAGATTCCAAGATAAGGGTTGTCCAAACCTAATCATAAATCTCAAATCAATTTGCAGGAAAGCAACCGAAAGTAAACATATCACTTGTGCCGAGGTTCTCACTCAGTAAGGAGACAATATACGATAGAGTTTCTGCTGAAAACAAGGATGAAAAATTGACTTACCAAGTAGCCAGCCATCTTTATGTAGCTCAGTTTCAAACTGGCTTGTGAGGGCTGCCTGCTCCAACACCGTGCAGTCCGGCAGGCTCCCTGGCCAGTGCGTTTCAGCACTAAGGAGGACTCCTCTGGAATCACACACCATGAGGCAGTTCAGGGAATGGAGACCCTTTCGGTTCACATAGGACAGGTCCTCGGCGTTTGGTGCTTTGATTGCCACGTGGGTGCAGTCCACCACCCCCAGCACTCCCGGCATTCCTGCCAGCCCATAAAAGTCCTCCTTCAGGGTCTGAACAGTAGCTTCATCTTTAGGAAAGTGAATGAACTGTGAGGCTCTTTCCACCAGTGCCTCGGTTACGTTGGCAACACAGCGGCTCATCGAGGCTTGGCTAATGCCGATAGCATCCCCCATGCGAGTCTGGAAGGAGCCAGAGGTATAGAAACCCAAGGCAGCAAGTATTTGCGTCTCTGGACTGATGGCTCTGGACCGCTGTGTAGGACGTGAGAGAGTGGCTCCCAGGAGATCCACTAGGTAGCAAATGAACTGTCGGGGAAAGCCGTACGTGGATACTAGATACTCATCCGTGACATCCTCCAGCTTGAAGCGATCCAAAGTCCTGTGTCCGCGGCCATAGAGCAGGAGGTCGCAGTCAAGAACCGCGATAGGTACGGCCATGGCTGACGGCCAGGGGAGTCCCTGCGGGCTCTCCCAGAGGCTTCACCCGCATAAAACAAAAGAGGATACTCAGAACGGTTCTTACTGGTGAGCTTTTCAGACTCCGTTATCGTTTTCCTTTTAGTCTGATCATCCAGCAAACCTTTTTTACTTTTCTTTTTCTGCTTTTAAATACAGTAGCAGCCAGGTGGGCTCACCGCGGAGCCGACAACTCTGCCTGGCTCTGACAGGAATTTACTTCCCGTGGCGGAGAGGGAGCTGGAGTCGTCCGCAGTCACCGCCGCCGGGCCGGGCAGACACGAACCGCGGGCAGCCCCGGCGGGCGCTGCCCTGGCCGGACCCCACGGGCCGCCCGACCGGAGTCGTCCCACCCCTTCCCGGCCCCGCGGCCGCTCCCAGGCGGTCCCCGCCGGCCCGGCCCCACATTCGCCGCGATAGATTCGCCACAGGCAAGGGCTACCGGCGGCTGCGGCGTCGGGCGCTGCCCCGCTTTTCTCGGCCTCGGTGACCTCCTGCCCGCCGGACTGCGGGCTCTGCGCGCCCGCGGGCGGGCGGGGAGCGGCGGCTGCGTGCGGAAAGTGCCGCTGCGGACACTCAGGCACCTCCTTTCTTTCCTCCCTTCCTCCTTCCTTCCTTCCCCCCCCCCGCCCCCCCGCCCGCAGCGGATGAAAACAAACAGCGGCGATGGCGGCGGCGCGGCGCAGCCCGTGGCTTTGAGGGCAGTGGCAGCCCCGGCCCGGCCCCCGCCGCCGGCCGCGCACCCCCGCCGGCACTGACACTCGCGAGGAGACCCCCGGGCCGGGAACGAGGAGGAGGAGGGGCGCCGGCCGGAGCCCCGGGGCGGCTTCGAGGCTTGGAGGCGGCGAGCGCGGTCCCGGGGCCGCGGGGCTCTCCCCGTGCCCGGTCGGGGCGCGGAGGAGGCGCCGGGGCGCGGCGGCGGAGCGGGCCCCGCGCGGGATGAGCCGCCGCGCCGCCAGCACTGCCGGCCCCGCGCAGGTACCGCGGGCCCCGCAGGGCAGGGCTGGGGGCTCCCCGAGCCTGCGGGAGGCCTTCGAGGGGAGGGGGCCGCGACGTGGGTCTATACCTTTGGTGTCTCCGTTTTTCTTTGCTTCGCTGCTCGCAGGGGTCGCTTCCGCGTGTCGGCAGCCATTCGTTTTCCTAACGACCTGGTGGCTGTCAGTGGGGCCTGGGAAAGATGTGGCCCGTTGTAATCTCAGCAAGTGGTCATTTAAAACCAAAATACTTCGGAGCCTGTTTGGAAATAGTAGAATGTGAGACCCCACGCTCCGTTGTATAGACTTCCTGTAACATGCGAGCTTGCACTATGCTGGGAAAGAGCAGAGATTTACAGGTGGTCGTATCTTTCTTTCCTGTTGGAGGTGTGGCTCTTAGGGCACAGTCAGAGTCATTCCCGTGGATTCAGTGGGAGCAGAGACACCTTCCATGTCAGTGAACATGTAGAAAAGGGACTCTTTGGACTAAGCCTACAAACTGCCTACTTACAAATCCCAAAAGCAGTGTGACTAGGCACATACCAAGAGGGGAAAACATGGCAAATTACTGTTGTAGCTGAAAATTAGTTGGCTGTCCAAATAAAGTATAGAGCATCTCCAAATTATTGCAGGAGTGGCCTGACCTGGAGGACCTTTCCTTCTTGTGACAAGAAATAAGTCTTTCAGATGAACCAGGCTGTCTGTAGATGTCCAGAAGGATCATACAGGATCACTTTATTTTGCTTAAATGGTATTGTATAATCTTAATATTTCTGCATATGTGTTCATACAATAGTTGAGAGGTGGTAATTATGTTGGTGGTTATAGTACAGGGCATGTAGAAGCAGATTCTGGTTTAGTCTGTATACTTTGGCTTGACAAACAAATTGAGAGGATGGACCTTTGAACTGATACCATTTTTAGACCTTAGGGAAGTACAGAATGTAACTGCTGGTCAACAGGAATTAGTTTTGTTTCGAAGTCAGTGGAGCTGGCAGTGGAGCTGGTTATAAAGTGAATCTGTTTCCTGATCAGGAGGAAAAATTACCTCTTTATCAGTCGAAGCCTGAGCATATAGTGAACTACAGAGCCTTTGATTATTACATCAGAATGTTTATATTATGTGAAACAGTTTTACTATTAGAATTTAATCTTCTCTTGAAAAAAAAAAAATCCATAAACTTTAAAGAATGAGAGTGTCACACCTTAGAACTGTTTGCTACTTCTCTCTAGGTTTCTGACTAATCTACTAAGAAGGTAAAATGGAGATTAATTTTAAGTAATTGTAGGATACGGTTGTTTGACTTGTAGGCCCAGTCTTGAAACAGAGCATTGTTTTTATGAAGATCTTCTAGTTGCTTATTAGTGTGCTCAAAATACCTGCTTGCAATGAAGCTTCTTCTTCATTGAAGGGAGAATGTGTTCTAGGCACTCTTAAAAGCTTCAGAAACTTCCATGTGCTTCTTGTTTACTGCATGATTCAACGAGGCTTTTCTGAGCTTCTCATATGACAGCCGTGGAGATTGGATTTGGGTCCTGTATTAAAAAAGAAGTTGTGGCAGAGTGGTATGGGCAAGGGATACAGTCAGGTAACTCTGAACAAACATTTGAGATGAGAACTATTCACAGCCCTTTCCTTACAGCTACACCCACTGATTTTTCCCTCTTTTCAATTTCACTCTGGGATAAGAACTAGGAATAATTATTTTGCACTGATGAATGTCTGGTTGAGGAGAAAGCGAGATAACTGTAAGTTGTAGCAGCCGTGGCTCAGAGAGAAATACAGGAGATGATGGAAGCAGCCTAGATATGCTTTCCCCAGCAGCAGTAATAATGCCTGGTATGTGTCAGGTGCTTGTGCCCCTTTCCTGTTTGTGGGGGTGTCGGAGAGGTGTACTCGCTGGATTCCCGTGTGCGGAACGCGTGGGTGCTGCCGGTGATCCCGGAGCTGCCGTGCGCCTGTTGAGTGCCGCTTACAGGCGCCCGCTCGGGCTGGCAGCGCGGAGCCCGGCTTGGAGCACGGCCTGCCGGTCGCTGTAGTCCCGCTGGGCTCTGCCCAGGCTTTAAGGGGAGGCTCTTGCAGTTCCTTGCATCGTGCAAACAGCGCCATCACCTTATGCTGATGTGTCCTTCTCAGAGAAGGAGGGTATAAATAGCAGTAGAGCGTAGAAGGCACACGCTTAGATGTTAAACTGTTGGATAAAATCTGCCTCAGCCTTGGGAGAAGGAATAAGGATTTAGTCAAGAGAGCCACATGCAGCAGTTCTCCTTTGAACATCTTGTTTCTGATGTCTCTGTTCACAGTAAAGTGAAGACAAAGGCATATAAATAAAAGCAATAGTATAAAAATGGGTGTTGCAGGAAGGGGGAAACAAAGCAAAAAGCCATACGGACAAAATGATTTTGCATCATGTACTGGCGAATATATCAGTTTACTTCAGGGATTACCTGGTTGAGTGGAAATCAGTCATCTGTATTTTTCTAGCCTAGACCAAAGGTTATTTCCTTCTAATTGTTACTCAGTGTAAAATGAGCCGGTGTTTTCCTTGAGTTAAGCATAGGTCTGTGCAGTAGCACTCAACAAGGAGCCGTGCTGGCATTGCAACCCACAGGACCTGAGAAGCTGATTGAGTTTGGTGGAACTAAGTTTAAAGAATTTCCTTCCTGTCCAGGTCAGCTGTGGCAGCTAACTTGAGAGTAGCTTCCATTAGTTCCCAGGCATCTTGAAATAGTTGATATCAGAACTTTTTTCCAGCCTCAAAAGGCACACATTTGTGGGTGCTTTATTTGACAGCTCTCCCACAATATAAGGATATATACTTCCTTGCATCTTTCTGCAGGGGTCACATGTCACTTTTCACATTAAAAGCCAGTATAATTTATTTTTTTTTTTTTTTAGTATTTAAATGCCAACATTCTCTTTGCTAAGAAAAAAAGTATTTTTTAATGCAGTATTTTACTGCCATATATCAGTCAGGTTTGTTCAGATCTCTTCAACTCTTACAGTGCTGTATTTAATTAGGTCAAAACAATAATAACAGGTTGTTCTTGCCTGGGGTTTTGTTTGTTTGGGGTTATGGTACTTCTGTAGTGGTACATGCCAGTACTGAAGGGTTATTTTTTTAAAATTTTGATTACTGCATCAAGCAGTAATCAAATACTGACTAAAAATTTAAATGCTGGCTTCCTTTTGCACCCCCCACAGTGGAAAGGGTCTGTAAACTTCTAGTGGAGGTAAATGCAGGGAAAGAACAGTTTTAATAAGGAGGTTAAAATAGCCAAAAGATAATTTGATAATGCATTTGATGTTGAATCGCTTGTGTTGTTCTCAAATTATAATTTGTAATGAGAACAGTACAGCTTAAGGAGATGTGGTATGAATGTAGCCTAGGAACTTTCAATTATTATATATTATATATCCAGCTTTCTTTTTATAGAGTCATTCAGAAAGCAGCACTGTTCTCTATAAAATGCTCTGTAAATTGCAGCAGTCTTATTTTGCAGCCCTTTTTGACTGATGCTCCTAAAGCATTATGCCTCTACTGTCATTAAGTGTGATGTTTTAAATAGAAGTACTGCATGTGCGTGGTCATTAAAGATTCTATATTTTCCGTGTGAACTAAAAGGGCTATTGGCCCTTTTGCCCTGCAAGCTTTAATTTGCATAAATAACATACTCTGCTGTAAGTTCAGACTTTGCTTAATGATTGAACACTGAGTAACGTGCACAGCAGCTGCTTCTGCTCCCTGACCTCAGTGTTCCTGTGAGGAGCAGCATGTTCCATAAATATGGGATGTTTGACAAGCTGCTTCAGGCTGATTAGCTGTCTCAAAACTGCAACAGGGGTTCAGGGTGAATTAATACTTTGAAGCTTATAAGCAAAAACTATAATGAATGTTGCTAATTAAGGCATTCTTCCCCCAGTGGTCTCTATATGATTATTAACTTATGTGTGAAGAAACTGAGAGACAGAAGAATTGTGATTTATCCCAGGCCATGTGACATGATGGTGGCAGAAATAGGATTATTGCCTTGCCCTGCCCTGCTTCAGACGCCGTGCAAGTTCATTGTGTGCCTAGAAACAATTGTATTTTGAAAAACAAGGCAGTGTCAATGTGAAAGCTAAGTATTTATTATCAGAGATTTCAAGAGAAGTGAACAGAGGATTTTGGTCTATTTCTTGACAAAAATGTGTTTTTCCAGTTGGTTGTAGGTAAATTTTGTAGCTGTATAGTACTATTTGTTGAAAGTAAAGAAGCAGTGTAGCCTGACCCAGCAATGGTTTATTTTATACATTTCTGCTGAAATACTGTTCTGAGAAATTCAGGCCCAAGAGAACAATTCGGCTTGGTTTTAACCAGTGCTGATAGCTGAAGATAGATTATTTTTGAATTAGAGACCTCCATGTCTGATGGTTAGCTTGGCATAGAATGCAGTCAGTGGTGTTGGGGTGTTCCAAGTTGTTTTTTTTTTTTGTTTTGCTTTTTTAAATTAAGCTAGTGAAATTGCAGAACTGGTACTGAGTTTTATTTTTGAGGCTTCTTTGTTTTAAATTTTTTTTTTTTGATCTTTGCACTGACCAGATAAACTATCAATGCACATTTATACCTCCCACTCACATCCCAAAGTTTTTAGCATGTTTGGATTTCGACAGGTTTGGTGCTTATCATTTCTTTTGCTTTGCTGCTTATCATTTCTTTTGAGGTGGCCTCTAATGGCAAAAATATTTTGAAATCTAAACAGAAAGCTGGAGGAAGACTTCATTCCTAGACCTGTGCTATATTTCAGATTGCCATATGCAATGGACACTGATCTCAGTTCCCAGGACAGGAAGGACCTGGACAAGTTCATCAAATTTTTTGCTTTAAAGGTAATATGTTTTCCTTTGGACAAATGCCTCTTCTTCCTTGTTTAAAAAATCCAAAAAACAAACAACGTACTTGGTGTGGTTAGAGTAACAAGATTGAGATTTGGGTTTGTTGGTTTTTTGTTTTGTTTCATTTTGCTGACGAACAAAGGAAGAAAAGCTGATGTCCAATTTAGGGGATTCCTGAGAGCAACTAGAAAAGCATCTTTTCCCCTTTTTTTTTACCCTCAAATCATCTTCCATCCTCCAGAAGCATGCTGCTTTAGAATCAGTTAGGCACTTTACACCTCTGTCAGCTTTGGGTTTCTAGCAGCACGTCTAACCACCCAGCTGTTGGGTAGTTTATTCTGCTGGACTCCGCTCTTTCAGCCTATCTAAATTTTTATATTGCATTCAAAAACAACAACACCAGAATGTTCTTTTGAATATTGTTGGTGTGTAATTATAAAATGTGGCCTCACTTCAGGCATAGGTGCAAGTAGATCATCTGACAATGGCTTTGGTATAAATGTACAGATTCATTTGGCTTTAGTTTAGTTGTCCAGGTTTGGGATATTTTTGTAAATTCTTCTAATTTTCTACTGAAAACTGCGAATTCTGATTGCAAAATTGACTTAGTCTCTTAATGTTGTTACAGAGAAAGGTCAGCCTAAAATAATTTTCTTTCTGAAATACATTTGCCTGTTAAATGTAATAATTGAAATTGATTAGAACTGAAGATCAGGGTAGCAAACTCTACTTCTCTACATCCTAGTCAGCCCTTTCATTTCTTTCACTTGGAGCTTGTGTAGCTCAGGCTCTGAACTGGGGGCTGTGCTGAGCCCAAAACTTTTCTTTCTGTTCCAGACAGTACAAGTAATTGTCCAGGCCCGACTTGGAGAGAAAATCTGTACCCGCTCATCATCCTCCCCAACAGGTTCTGACTGGGTAAGGTCATATTTTTTAAAGCAGCTCCACAACTCTGTGTCTGTGCTGAGAACACCACGTGATTATTACAGTCTTGTGCAGACAATAATAATTATGCATGGAACAGGTACTATATTTAGTTATGTCCATTGGTGATATTGGTGGGGGGGAGGGGTTGGTGGTTGTTGCTCACGTGCAGCAAATCGCTCTGGACTCTTACATGCTGATGAGGGGTAAGAGAAATGATGCCTCTCAGCAACTCCTGCCAGCTAAGGCACATCTCCAAGATTGGCTTGGGGATGGGGTAATGAGTTCTTACCTGTCAGAAGTTTGCTATTCTGCACATGAGGAATTTTTAGTAATGGGGTTTATTAAAATTGAAAAGACTCAAGATACTCTGTGGGTGAAGACATGACTGAACTGAGGGAAAAGCAGCATATTTTTTAGAGCAGGATCAGGAAAAACATTTGAATTAGCATCCAAGGGAATCTTTGTAAATATGAAAAGCTTGAACCCAGCTGGAAATTTTCTGTTTCATAAATATTTCAGTGGACACTGACCTACTATGTTATATATGGGTCTGTGAGCCTGTCTGAAATGTACCATCAAGCAGTTTTTCAAAGAAATAAAAAAAATGGAACCATCTCTTTGATTCTGCAGTTCAATTTGGCAATCAAAGATATACCAGAGGTTACTCATGAAGCAAAGAAAGCCCTGGCAGGACAGCTGCCCGCTGTTGGACGGTCTATGTGCGTGGAGATTTCTCTCAAAACCTCAGAGGTGAGAACTGAGTCAAAACAGATGCCCTCTTTTTTTTTTGTTTGTGGGCTTTTTAGCCTGAATCTTAAGTCAACTACCAGAACTCCTGCCCTTCATTCCAAGACAATGTAAGAATATCTAACTGTTATTACGTTAGGTGATAAGCTGAGGAAAAGAAATGTATTGTTTAACAGAAGCAATTCATTGCAAAAGTCTGAGGCCGAACACACAAATGACAGAGAGCAAAATCTGAATTTTTTAAGAAACTAATTTTAAGAAAATTAAATTAATGAATTCTTAAATTTTAAGAAACTAATTTCTTAGACCATGAAGAACTTAGGCATTCTGAGGAAGGTCTTCCCTCAGGTGACATAATTGTGCAGGTACACTTCCAGTGCACCTTTTTCTATCATTGCATCACAAGAAAGTGGGAGCCAGGAGATAAACCACTGAGAGGTGTAGCCATTGCTGATCACTAATGAGATTTGAAAAGGTCTGTGTTCTGAAATGAGACTTTATTTGCCACCTTTTCTCTGATCCAGGGGGACTCCATGGAGCTGGAAATTTGGTGTCTAGAAATGAATGAAAAGTAAGTGCATTCTTCACACATTCTTCGTGTTTGTAGTTTTTAGCTGATGAGATATACATGTGGTTAATCCATGGTGCTCAATGAGCACATACTGGCTGTGTGGCCAGGGGCACTTCAGAGGGAACTCCCCCCTTTGTCTAGGGCAGCAGTCAAACTGTTTTAACACCAGTGTCAAGAAAGCAAACTAGTAATTTAATTCCTTCTTCGTCCTTCCATTACAGCTAGTAGGTTTCCTTAGATACAAGAATTCACAGTCTGAGTAATAACAAATGTTTTTAGTATTGAAAAGATGTCTCTGTTTAGTAGAAGGCTGCATGGCATTTTTCAGCAATTTATTCTACAGCAGGTGACTAGGCTGAAGTGGGACTCTTAGCTGGTTGGTAAGTACAGGTAACCACACTGGTTTATCATTTTGGCAATAAAATTAAACAACTGCCCCTGACTAACTTTTATTTAAAATAAAATAAACAAAAGCAAGTGCAAACCAAAATAAACAAGAGCCCCAAACCCAGGAAACTTAGCTGTGGGCAAAAGACTAATTTTTTTTTTCCTTTGTGTTCTTTAGGTGTGACAAAGAAATCAAAGTTTCATACACTGTATACAACAGGCTGTCTCTACTGCTGAAGTCTTTGCTTGCTATAACCAGAGTAACTCCAGCCTACAGACTCTCAAGGAAACAAGGCCATGAATATGTAATATTGTACAGGTAAAGCAGAATTTTCCCATTTGAAATGTAAACAGCAGAGACTCTAGACTTGCAGTGTAGCTGCAAATGTAGTTAAAAATGGATAAATAATAATAAAATCAAATTGTTTGCATAGAACTACTACTGATCAGTGACAGAAGAAAACTTTGGTCTATGTATCACCTTATAGCCTTCACTTGAGCCATGGAAAGAAAAGCTAAGCACAGGCTGTGAAATGTTTGCCTACCATGTCAGAAAGAGTAAAAAAAAAAATTCCACATGCAATCCCTGGTTAAATTGCTTATTAGCATCCAATTGTTTGGTGTCTGGCCTGTGTTTCATAAATGCCTCTAAACATTGCACATAGCTGCAATGTGTACTTTTGCAGCATGGATTCAGACTCTCTCCTATTACTCCATTTTAAAGATGCATCCTCAACTTCAGTTCCTGTAGTTCTTGCAGTTTACTCATTCAAATACTGGGGTTCAGCTCTGTTTAGCCTGTGAATCTGACTGGCTTGTGGACCACAGTTATCTTCCAGACCCTGTTTTTGGCTTTGAGAAAAGGCTTTGACATGTTTGCATAGCTAAATTATATGATTGTAAATCTCAGGTTTGTTATCATTTGCACAGTTGAGAACTCAAAAAGAAATTCCAGCCATTTTCTCATTTTTGCCTCCATTGCTGACTTGGCATGTACTTAAGAGCAGGTCTCTTTACAGCACAGTTAATCTTTTAAGTTACGTGATGAGCATCAGCTTTTAGACCTCTCTGTGAAGTTTGTATCACTTCACATTTTTTCTCTGAACTGTAGACTTAACCACAGAGGCTTAAAAAACTTAAAGAGAAATTTCTGATTGGACTACTGTTTTCTCTTTCTCCTTCTTTTTACATGACCTGTTCTTCTTCTGAAGCAACTGTAAGGTTTTTTGAGATGGGCATTCCAGCCATTTAGTTTGGGCTCTTTTTTCCTGAAGAGGAAAAGAGTTCCAGCCTTTCAAATACCAAAATTAAATAAAGAATAAGGATATATGTATATATATATAGCATTATGTCCCAGCTGGATCTAACAGCTTTTCTTTTTCCTTTTCCTTCAGGATATATTTTGGTGAAGTCCAGCTGAGTGGCTTGGGAGAAGGTAACACACAAACAAGAGCAGAACTATGTTTCATTTTGACTACCTTTTGATTGCTATTCCCAAGTACCGTAAGGAAAATTAGTATGAGGCTTACATATGCTCTTTGTCTGCATCTTCCAGTGCAGCCTTGTGCCACAAGGTGATAAGTATAATGGTGGTACTTGGACAAAGTCTTGGGTGATTGCCATTTTGACTCTAGTGATACAGAACTGAAATAAGAACATGGAATGATGTTGATAAGGTGTAGGACTGGTAAAGGAGATCATGATCTACTGAGGAACAAGTAGTGTTCTATTCAGAACAATATTTTAGACCAAGAAGCCAGGGAGCAACATCAGAAGCCTTGCAGGTGAAGCCTACCAGCAAGGCAACCTAGTGCTGCTGTTTTATTATGGGTTCTATGTGTGTTTTTGGAGTTCAGATTGCAAGAGATAATGGAAACACTACTGAAATAAGATAGTGTAACCTCAGAATAAAAAAGTACAGCATATAAATAATCAGTGAAACTGATAATTATTCCTTAACTTTACAGGTTTCCAGACAGTTCGTGTTGGGACAGTGGGTACCCCAGTGGGCACCATCACTTTGTCTTGTGCCTACAGAATCAACCTTGCTTTCATGTCAACCAGGTGAGAAAATGTGATGATGCCAAAAACTGTTTTACAATAATTTACTGTTAACCCCCTCATATTCTGAGCCCCCAAATCTTTCCCTTCTGCTTATCCTTTCCTGCTGAGGTTCTCTTTCATGATGAACACTCTCTCACGCTTAAGCCTTGCAGCAAGGGGAGTATTTGGGTAGCCCTGAGCCAGGCTCTAGAACTCCAAATTTTTGATGCATGTCTGGAGTCACACGACTAAATTGTAAAGATGTTCTGGTCCCATTAATAGGCACAAAGACTTTCTGTGAGGGCACCATGAATTGGGAAGAGTAGAGAGAATAAGCCAATAACACCATTGCTTGTTGCCTTGCAGGCAGTTTGAGAGGACCCCTCCTATCATGGGGATTATAATTGATCACTTTGTGGACCGTCCCTATCCCAGCTCTTCACCCATGCATCCCTGCAATTACAGGTGAGGAAATACTGAGTTGAAGTCATGGGCCATGGTAAAGGCATCCATTATGCCCAAATACTGAGCCTTTTCCACTATTTGTTGACAGCATGGGAAGGGACACTGGAGAAGTAGTATCAGTCATATTGGCATAGTTTAAGATGTGATGAAGGGTGACATTTTTCTTCTCACATTGAGATGACTGAGTGCAGCAAGCCCCCAGTATTTTCCCAAATTCTTCACAGAAGCACTTGAACACAAAGGATGTTTAATCTTGGCTGCCTTCAGGAATTTGAAAGTGTAATGGTTAATCCTGATGCAGAACTACATGTCTAGATGCATGCATCCCTGCATATTTCCACTGGGGAAAGATCAATTTCTCTTTGGAGATGAGAGGTTTGTCTTCTCTGAAATGAATGTGAGGGCATTCAAACTGGGACCAGTGGTGGTGTTTGACAATGGTTGTGTAAACACCAAAGCCAGTTGCACTAGCAGCTGGTATAACAAAAGCATTAGTTAGAAGCACCTCTGTTATTTTATGTGGTGTAGAAGACAAACACCAGAGGAAAACTGACGTTTTCCCACTTTGTTTTCCTCAGTTCTGGGCAAGTAGATGAGAGCCCTTCATAATTCTCCTTTCAACTACACCCAAATACTCTCAACCTCCCTGCAGTGTTTGTCCCAGTGTGTTTTAGTATTTGTTTTATGGAATATTTTTGGTTAGAAAACTTGTCTTTTCTTGCTGCTTTAGAGCTGGTGAGGACAATGGTGCAGTGTATCCCTCCGTAGAAGATTCCCAAGAAGTGTGTACCACATCTTTTTCCACCTCTCCTCCATCTCAGGTAAGAGAGACCAGGCTCTTTTTACTTCTAAATAGAACAATTACTGTAAGAATGGTTTTCTATTCCTACATCAGCTATTGTGCAAACAGAAAGCCTCCTGCTGCTACTTAAAATTTAATGTGTGGGTTATTTATGTCATTACACTCTTGAGTAAAATCTACTGAAATTAGATACTAATTTCAACAAAATTCCAGGGGCCTAGAAAGACTGAATTACTGAGAAGGATTAAAAGAGCCTACTCCTGTAGCTGGGTTGAGGTGTGCTTGAAGAGGATAGCAGTGTATTTACGTATTTGCATACCAATGCTGCAAGAGGAAGAAACCAAGACATTGATGTCAGGCAGCCTAAGTAACAGACTGACACTGAAAAAAAAACCCACTGAAACACCAGGGAAATGCTGGAGAAAGACATAAAAAATAAAAAAAAAGCTGTATTTGTTGGACCATCTAAAATTAGTTGGGGCAGCAGGAGTAAGTATTGGCAAAAAAATTGCCCATGCAAATTTCATTTAAGTTTAAATTTTAAAATAAATAGATAATGGTTTCCTTTCAAATATAAACACCCAGAAACTCTGAAGTTCTTTTACTGTCTTATGTATCTGACTCCACAGTTCTTTATTTTGAAGACTTGGCCAGAGTTGCAGTTGTTCTATCACTTTAAATACTCAGGATTGCCTGGCCTTGTTGTCCAGCAAAGCAGATGACTCCACTGACCTTTAAAGACAATCTAAAGACTCTAAATCTCTTCCACTGTCAATGTGAAAACATAGAATGAAGTATAGGTGGAATGCTGTTACAGACTGAAAGAATTTGCTACGGGCCTTTCTGCTGGTTCAGAGGAATTAATATGCCTGGTTTAACAGAATGTATTCTGCTGTACGAATGAGCTAGAAATGAGCTTCTCTTAGGAAGCATTTTTGTGCCAAAGTGATTTCAGGTGACCAGGCATTAGGCAGTGTTGAACTAATTAGCCAGCACTCACAGTAAGTCTCATGGAATAAAGCTTTTCTTATTCTTCAATATACAGTTCAGGAAATGAGTTTGTGGCTGAATTGTGTCCTGTGTTTTCCTAAAGTGGGGTGAATGCAAAAGATTTCATAAGGAAATTTCCACTGGCTTGCTTGTGCCAGTGTTACTTAACAGTAGTAGCGTATGTAACTACATTGAAGTTGACATTTCCCCAGGGGTCATGAAGTTTTACTGTCATTGAGGGGGAAAAGCTTTATGAAACCACTTGAACCTTGAGAATTTACATTAAGTATGAGCCTTATTTTCTTGCTTTTTCTGTGGCTCATAGTTGCCATATGCTGTGCCCTTATTTGTAAAGCAACTGCCAGTCTTTGTTACCACAGTTAGAATTGTAAGGCTGCCTTGGCAGAGTGGACTTCAAAATAAAAGGGAAAGAAGAAGTTAATCTTTTTCTCCAGCTTTCTGTATGTTCTGTCCAGGTTAAAGACTAGGAAAAAACTAGGAACTGTGATTTTGTGAGCAAATTGTGTGAATCTCTACCTGCCTTCTCAGTAAAGGCTTAACCTGTGTGATACAAGGAAATAGTTGTTACCTTCTCTGTGAACTTGCATGTCTGCGTATGTGTGTTATGAAGTAGCCCAAAATTCAGGAGAGTCTGGTCATGAGTAAGACCAGAAATGAAGCTGAAGCTTTCCTCAAAGTGAAAACCATTGGTAGGAAAACGACTGGGAGGAGGTATGGGACTGAACCAGGTTTGGATTGCCCTTTTTTGCATTTTTGCAGACTTTACTTCTGAGTTTTGCTCCTGTTGATGGAGTTCCCACTTCACATCAGTGTGTTTGAATTGCACTGTAGTCCAGGTCCCCTTTATTCTAAGGGTGCAGCACAGAACTGCCAAGATAGGATCCCTCAGAAAGCTGGAGGATAGGGACTACAGATGGATGGAGAGTGCTGAAATACAAGTAACTTTTAAATTAAAAAAAAAAAGTATTTTACTTTTTCTGGCAACTGCTCAGCCTTCTCTTTGCTAATTGGCTGGTACCAATTATAATTAACTGTGGAACAGAGTCTCTGGCAGCTACTTTCTGTCATGGTACAGTGGAATCTAAAATATTACCTGTGTTCAGTGGTTCACTCTGATTGAGAAACAGTCAGTTCTTTACAAAATGAATGTCCTTCTGGCAATACTGAGACTTCTGCTCTCTGTGTAGGTGTGGCTGCTGCAGCCAAAACCTCTTCACTAGCATTCAGTTCATCCAACTCTTCATAATTCCTCTCTGAAGTCCTTCTCTCTTCTCTCTCTGTCTCTCTCTCTCTCCCCCCACTCTCTCTTTTCCTTGTTGCCTCTGTTTGTCTGTGTCTGTGTACAGTGTGTTTTTACTGTCACAAAGGCACATTTTCAGACCCCTCCTCCTGTGGTGACGGACACCTTGAAGGTCCCAGTGATGGGACTGGCCTTTTCACATCAAGTGAGTTGTCAATAGAATATGCTCTACATGGCCAGAATACAAGTTCTGGCATGACAAAACAAATACAAGAAAATACAGGTGTTTGTTGTGCATGGGAAAGACTGGTAGACCCACAATGAGCACTTCACTGAGACTGGCTTCTGAAATGCCTTTGCAGAGGAAGGTCTCCCAAAGACAGGACAAGCACCCCTAAAAACACAAGTAGACAGGCACAAGTAGAAAGGCACAATTCTCAGTGTTTTCTGTTACCAGCCAATGTCCCTAGAGCCTGTACAATCATCAGACCTCTACTCAGCTTAACTAGCCTTTGAATGAAAGTACTGTTCCTCATTTTGATCCCTGTATCCTCATTTTGATCCCTGTAAAGGACATCAGCTTTGGTGCTGCTGGAGCTCACACTTAGCTCTTGAAGAAATGTTCCTCTTGAAGTTAGGCAAGTCAGAACAGGAAAGTTTTGTTTAACCTGACTGGGTAGATTTCTGCCTGGGATGTATAAGGGATTTCTGCTGGGTTTCACTGCTTACAACACTTAATTCCTAAAGCAATCTCACATGGGTTAGCTTCTCAGTTCTCTTTACCTGGCACATTTATGGTACCATGTATTCTTCCACTGAAGGTATTTGAACAGGTCTGGAAGATCAGCTGTTTTAATTTGCAGTGGGGGTAGGTTCAAACATTTGATAATGAAGTTTTTGGGATGAAAAAAGATTAAATATTAGCTCTTTAGTAAGTTCACAGTGGCATTCATGCATCTGGCCAGTGTCAACCTACTACACCAGTATTTGAAAGAGGCCTGTAGAGCAGAGCTTCCCTGAGACAGGATGTCAGTCATACCTTGCACAGCCTACTCCTACATGTGTAGGAAGCCAATCTTGTTTTCCTGTCAAGGCTCAGACTTAGTCCCCTGGACTATTGTCAAGTAGTCCTCATAGCAGTAAGAATTTTTTAGAACAATAACCTACATTATTGATTCCAGTGAAAATGTAGCATCCTTCTGCCAGCCTGAAATGCTGTGCCTCTGACTTTTCCTGTTCCTTCTTCAGTGAATGGTGATTATTCAGGCTGTGGGGCATTCCCCTTCCCTTTCCTCTCTCCTCTCCCTTTGCCCTTGTTTTTTCTCTTCTTTCTTAGCTTTCCAGCTCTCGTCTTTCCTATCAGCCTGCTGCCCTGGGAGTTGGATCAGCTGACATGGGGTATCCTGTACTCTTTGCTGGTGGCTTGAATGCTGCACACCCTCACCAGGTACTTGTAGAGAGTAAAACCAGCATGGCTGGTACTGCAGCCATTAGTGTCACTTGTACACCCAAGAGAGGCATTGAAACTAGTGCATGCATTGGTGTCCTGTCTGTCAGGAATGGAAAAAATGTAAAATAAATACAGAGAAAGCACAACTTCCGCAGGAGTTGGGAATTGGCCCCTCAGCATCCCTAACTTTACTGGGGTATGGAGTCATGTGGAAAAACTACGCCAAGAGAGCAGGCAGCAGACCTGTTTGCCTCCACCAGTTTGTCACTGACTCCAAATATTGCCTGTCTTACAGAGCTGCTGCCCCTGCAGCTGTGCAAGCACAGTTGTGTAGGCTAGATATAGGATACACTGACAGTTCATATTGATGTAGTTATATTGGTTCATCAGACAAATAAGCCACATTGACAGAAGTCTTTTTCTTCTTGTGATATTGGTGCTGCACCAGTTTTGCTGACACAATAAAATAGTAAAATAAAATTATTTCAGTTGGAATGGTCCTCTAGTGAGCATCTAATCCAACTGTCTGACCAGTTCAGGGCTGGCCAAGTTAAAAGCCTTGTATTAAGGCAATTGTCCAAATGTCTTAAAAACTGACAGCTTGGGGCATTGACCACCTTTCTAGGAAGAGAATACTGTTCTAGTTTTTGACCACCCTCTCTGCAAAAAAATGCTTTTTAATGCTCAGTCTTAGCTTCCCCTGATGCAGCGTCAAACCACTTCCATGCATTCTATCACTGGATCCCAGGGAGATCAGCACCTCCCTCTCCACTTCCCCTTCTCTTGAAGCTGTAGGGAGCCTTAGGCTTGTAGCAAGAGGATATATGGTTTTTTTCCTCCATTCCTCTCCATGAAGCAGAGTACTTACAGCCAGGGAAAAATAGGCCTTAAGTGGAGAGGAGTAGAGTAGAAAAGCAATAAAAATGAGTTTGCATTGTGATAACCCACTCCTACAAGACATGTCTCTGAGGCTTACAGGGACTAGAGCCCAGTCATATGCCAAAACCCTCACAATTTATGCCCAGTATGATGGAATCCACTTTGTATTGCACTGTGGTGTTGGTTTGATTTTGAGATCTCTTAACTTGACTATTCCTATCTCAGTTGATTGGGCCAGGCAAAGAAGGGGGAGTTCCCCCAGTTCCTAGCCAGCCAGCACATGGCACTCAAGCTGATCAAGAGAGGATGTGCACCCCACTGGATGGAGTCCATTACTCAGCAGCTACTCCTTCTAGCAGGTAGGTTGGTTTTAGATGATCCACCACTTTTGCTAACCCATTTATAAGCTTATTAAGATAAAACCTTTTGTTTCCCCCTTTTTATCTGTTGTTTGTAGCATAACTGTTGTCTTTCCATCCCTCAAATCAACTTACAGCTTTCTCTGATGGGGCTTTTTCAGCCTTTCTCCAAACAATGATCTTTCCCATCATTTTAAGCATTCTAGTCCATGTAATATCCTTCTTCTATGTAATGTATCTTCTTCTATGTCAACTTTATTATCAATTTTATAATTTTTTTCAATCTTTCTGCTGGTTTTGCTGATTGTAAAACAAGATGCAGTAAATTCACAAATAAATCTCAAATTCTCTAGAGATTTAGTGTGTTGTTACCAACGCCACTTGTAGTTAACCATAAATCTGTTCACCATTTTAGTAAGAAACTTTAGGCACAAAGTTATTTAAAAGGAAACAATGAAACCTCAAACTGTCCTAAATCAACTCACTCACAGCTAATCAAATCCTTCTGGTTTTTTGATCACCATATTTTTTTTTTTTCCTTGAGAAATCTCTCTTGGGATCACATAGTTGTGAGTCACAGAGATTTTGCAGTGGGGAAATGAAAACTCAGTTGCACCAGCACTTTGCTGGGTATACTATCTAAGTAATTCCCTTTCCATGGGACAAAACTATTTTTTTGTTTTAAAGTTCTGAATACCTGTGGTAGGAAAAAAACCAAAACAAATAGGTCATGGAAGTACCTAATAACCATGGAGTGAATTAATCATACTGGGAGTGGGTGTTGTGATGTACCAGACTGCTGCATTTGTAAACTGAGCGACAGGTATAATTGTGGTTCTTGCCCTCACCTCACCACAGAGATCTGTGACTACTGTATTACTGAAAAAATAGTAGTGATGAACAGGAATTTCTGTGAACACACACGAGTTAAAAGTCCATTTCCCAGAAGAAAAGTCTATTTCAGCAACTTTACTGAAACAACTAAATAGTTTTTGTCCAGCTTTAAACAAAAATCTGATTCCACAACAGTCCATTTTCCTTTTGTGCTCCTGACTGAGGAGGAAGGTATGGTACAAGGACAGATTTCTGTTGTCCTTCTTCCAATACTAGGAGTAAACCAAGAAAAATGAAGGAGTCTCATAAAGAATGTTATTTATCTACCCTGTTTGTGTCAGGAGACACTAATTATGTGTTTTCCTCCCCCAGTGAGGACACAGAAACAGTATCCAACAGCAGTGAAGGAAAGTGTGGCTCCCCACATGACCTTTTGGAGACCATCTTTATCCGGAAGGTGGGAGCTTTTGTCAACAAACCCATTAACCAGGTAATGAGCAGTAGATCTTCTCAGAGAGCACCACAATATGCTTCTTTTCCCATCTGCTCATACATAGAGAAGCAAAAAGCACCCCAATACCACAGCAACCTCAGAGACTGAGAGTGCATATTTCTGTCTGCTGCCTTTCCCTACGAGGTTTTGCCAAGGCGAATTTTGTTTTTCATAAAATCCTTTTGGGATGTGACAGCCATTGAATTTGCTCTACTTTGCCAACACCCTGTTTGGGAATAGAAGACTTGATACTCTTGGATCTCACAATGATCTGCCACTACCACAGGTCCATAAACTAGGAAAGCTGGTAGCAAGCTTCCCTTTCTTGAAGGAACATGCAGTAGACTAGTTCATCACTAGAAGCAAGCATTTAAGTTCAGCAAGGGCAGCTTAGGGATCAGCTTAGTTCCTAGGGCTGCAGTTCTAGGCCTTTTGTATGAAGGAAGGAGAATTGTTTGAAGTTGTAGCAGTTCATTACTCTTTGCCTACATTATACAAGATACATATAGTAGCAATCCTATCTCAAGGTATGTATCTGCATTATGTCAACTGAGTATCATCTCTGGATTTCATGCCTTTTAAGTGAGGTTGTCAGCCCTCTGTGTAACTGCTGACATGATACTGGGCTGTTCTTAGCTGGCCTGACAAAGACATTCAGTATCCTTTTCTGTGCCAGGTAAGCAGAGCGTCTTAGTGAAATTCTGTTTGCTAAATCTCCTCAGGTGACCATGGCCAACTTAGACATTCCTTTTGCCATGTTTGCTCCCAAGAATGTTGAGCTGGAAGATAACGACCCCATGGTAAGACTCTTCCAGAGGTATATGTGCCTTCTCAGCATCCCTTATCCAAACATCCATGCCTTGAATACACTTTGGTTTTGGAGAAAATAACTAGTTGTTCAGATTTGTTTGGTTTCAAGAAGTCTCCTGTGTTGAATCTTGGGCTCTCTAAACGTACAAATAACAGCATGTATTTGCTGCCCCTGCTCTAGTTAATGTTCATTGTCCAGCCTCCTAACTGCCCCCACACTGCCAAAGTACACTGACAGACGTGACTGTAAGATCAGCACTCACTGTCTTTGATTTCTTGGGCAGGTCAATCCTCCTGAATCCCCAGAAACGGAATCTCCTCTACAAGGCAGCTTACACTCGGAGGGCTCCAGTGGCAGCAGCACAGGGAACACCCATGATGACTTTGTTATGATCGACTTTGTAAGTGCCCTCATCAGAGCTCTTACACCACACCTGCACCTTAGGTGGGCTTCATGTGCTGGTGCAATGGCAAATGATGCCAGAGTAGTTTTCGGTGGGAGTGGAAGAGACACATCATTCACAGTACCACACTAAGGCATGACAGTCCCAGAACTGCAAAAACACTGGTACCAGGAATCAAGTTACAAATTAAATACCATTTCAGTTCTCTACTAAAATCTGGGCTTGGCATCCTCTTTCTTAGCAAATAGAGGAGCCAGATTCCAAATAAATGTTCTCTTCCAACTGCTCAAGTGATACTGGCTGTTCTTCAGTTATTTAATATGCATTATTGCAGCAACAGTTGTAATGCCAAGATGTTTACTGATAGCAGGTAATGACTTTACTTGAGTTTATAACAAAAGGGAAGCCAATGTCTTTGGGAATTAACAGCAGTGTCTGTGATTCTAGAAACCAGCATTTTCAAAAGATGACATTCTTCCAATGGACCTGGGGACATTTTACCGTGAATTTCAGAACCCCCCTCAACTCAGCAGCCTCTCCATTGACATTGGAGCACAGTCCATGGCAGAGGATTTGGTACGGAACCCTGAAATTTCTGTTTGTGGGAATCATATGTACTTTAAAATGCTCTCCCTATTCTAAGTTTGAAAAAATTATCTTCATAGAATTGTAGAATAGTTTGGGTTGGAAGGAACCTTTCAAGCTCATCTAGTCCAACCCCTCTGAAATGAGCAGGGATATATCTTCCAAGTAAATCACATTGCTCAGCCCATCTAACCTGGCCTTCATGATTTCCATGGATGGGACATCCACTTCTCTGGGCAGCCTGTTACAGTTTTTCACCAGCTTTATAAAAAAATTTTCTTTTATCTAGTGTGAATCTACTCTCTTTCAATTTAAAACCGTTGCCCCTTGTCCTATCACAACAACCCCTGCTAAAAAATCTGTTCCCATTTTTCTTAAAGGTCTGTCTCCTTTTAGTACTGAAAAGCCACAGTAAGGTCTCCTCAGAGCCTTCTCATCTCCAGGCTGAATGACCCTAAGTCTCTCAGCCTGTCTTAAAAGGAGAGGTGCTTCAGCACTCTGATCATTTTTGTGGCCCTGCTCTGGACCCACTCTAACAAGCCCCATGTTTTTCCTATACTTTTCAGAAGAAAGATCCTGCCCAAAGGGAGTCTATCACTGATATATTCCAAATAAATCCAGATTTGTTTGTGGCACACTTGAGCCTCTGAAACTGGTGTTTCTCTCGAAACTGAAGGCTGCTGCAACATGCTTGCTCTGCTTGTCATTGAAACCCCCCTAATTAATCCTGCCTCTGGGATGTCTCACTTGGTGGCAAACCAGGCCTGACTTTGCAGCCTGAGCAAAGTTGGAGTTCTGGTGTACCTGGTAAAAGTCATATCTGAGTGAGTGCTCTATTAGACTCTCTGGCATATTGTGGGGAAAAATGAAAACCAGAGTCTGAAAGCAGTAAGTAACTTGATGAAAGCAGTGACGTGAGTCGGTTATTGTGCTGCAGCTGCTGGGGATTGCACAAGGTGAGGCCCCAGTGCACCTCCTGTTCCTGCAGAACAAACAGACTCTGGGCAGAGTGCCCTTCTCAGGGTCATTTGCTGGATGCTGCCAGAGGGCTCCTGGTTTTGTGCACGTAGAAAGGTGAGCCTAGAGTATTGGTTAGGGATTGCATGACTCAGAAACAGATGGTTTCTGCCTAGTGTGTTTAAAATTTCCTTCTGTCTGCTGTGAAAGGGCCCTGATCCTCACCTTTCCTTACCCTTCCAGGACTCGTTACCAGAGAAGCTGGCAGTCCATGAGAAAAATGTTAAAGAATTCGATGCTTTTGTGGAAACCTTGCAGTGAAGCTGTTTCCCAGTTCTGCTGCAGCAATTCTTCTTCCTCAAGCATCCTGGAGATGACATCAACAAATATCTCTTTTGCTCCTGCTCTGCGTTTTGTTCACATTGACTAGTTCCTTCCATCAAGTGAGCTTTCTTTTCTCTCTTCAATGACAGATACAGCTCATCTGCTGATTCTCCTCAACTTTTCCACCACGTAGTTCAGGACTGCTTTTCCTGCTCACAGTTTTAAGACTTCGGTAGGGACACAGGAAGTCAAACTCCAATATATGGAAACTTGCTTTCTCCTCAGTCTGTGTTCTGTATGGAGGGGCTTTGTGGAAAGTTGCCATATGCTTTCTCCAAGAGTCCTATGGTGTAAATTCCCTAGGTAGAGCTTCTTGCTAACAGACTTTTTCCTACAGTCTCTGATCCTGTTAGAGCATAGAAAGCTTTGGTTTATTTCCAGGGTCTGTGAGTTCAGCAAATTCGGCTGCTTGAAGTCTAGGATATCCATTCCACAGAACTGGGCATTTCATCCTGACTTCAGACTGCATGCTTGGAGACCAGGGAAAGGTGTCAGCTTTGGGACCTGCATAATACAAGTTACCTTTGTTTTCCTGCTTCTAGGGAATTTGGTCTCTACACAGTGATTTTGTGCAAGGCACTCTGTTAGGTGGCTGATAAGCAGGAGTGAAACTACAGGAATGCTTTCCACACTTCCTTCCCGAGTGTACTGACACTCGGCCATGCTGAGTTTAACAGTGTTGACTGTTGGCAAGCCTGCATTTAGCAGCTGTGATGATGCTGAATTCATAGCCTCTGCTTCTAAAACGTAACTGTAAATACTAGGAATCCTATTTCTTTAGGGTTATGTAACTAGGAGTCTTAGTCCAAGATTTTTTTCCTCTAATCCTTGCAAGCCTTCCTGCTTTATGGTTAATAGATGATCTTAAGAATTAAAAAATATTTATTGCTTTTAAAGAAACCTATATTTAAAAGATGTTCCGTTTTCATGTTATAGTGCGGGTCATTCTGTTCTGATCACTGCAGAGAGCAAGTGTGCCATGGAATCCTGGCCAGTGAGATTGGTCTCTCTTTGCAGGAAAATATCCAAAATATTTATTTTCTGAAACAGATTTGATTAATATTATACTCTGTTTTGGGGACTCTGTGTCCATTGCATCCAGTCAGGGCTCACTGATAGAATGAAATGCACACATCAGTGGCAGGGACTTCGTAAAAAGCTGTTTTCTGAAAGGCATGGATGAATTTGTAGTGTTCTTTGGCCGTTCAGAAAGCAGCTTCTTTAAAGAAGCACACTTTTTTTGGGAAGCTTATGGTACTTTTTAATCAGCTGGCTTTTTGAGTGGCTGAAATTTTATTTTTGTAAGAATCCAGCCATAGACAGTGTGACTGGCTGGCATTGCTCTGTGGGCAATTTGGCTGTTGTATGTCTTCTGCCTCATGTAAGGGTGGGAGGAGAAACAGTGATACTAAACAGAAACTTGGATAAGGTGGGTTTTCTTGTGGTTCTCTCTCCTCCTCCCCTGTGTAACTAGAGTGAGCAACTGCACGACCCCTTACTGTCCAAAACCATTTTTTTTTCCCCTTAAGTGGAGCTGTGTTGCTTGAGTTGCTTGAGAAATCATCTTCATTTCCTCAGAATGGCTGAGTAACCAGCCTTCTAGGTGGTGCAATGTGGCAGCTTCTTCAGCTTAGCTGCATTCATAGTTGGAAGAGATTGCCTGCAGCTGATGGGGGAGCCCAAACTCCACTCTGGAACACTATTTCTGTGTCACTGCTGGAGCACAGAGCCAAATTCAGAACAGATCTTACTGTAAGGCCAGAGCAATGCAATGCTTTGAACTTCATGAGATTTTTTTGGTGAGAGATGTGTTTGGTGGGAGGCCTTTTAAGTTCTAAAACTCCGGGTAAGAGCTTTATTGAAGGAAAGTTACCCACCAGAACCTTTTTATTTTACTCAACCAATTCAATTTTTTAGCAACTTCACATGGAAAATGCTTTGTCCCTGCAAAGTAAGATGCATAAACATTTAAGAAAGCTTCCAAGATGAAAGTTTGTAACACAGCTTTAGTAAGATGGGCTGTAACAAATACTTGATCACCATCCAAGAGCCACCTTGTTTCACAGGTGGAAAGGGTTGCAGAAGGGTGCAGGAACACAAGGAATTAATGGATCAATTGCCTCTCACCTGTTTTCAGGAAGTTGGTCCACCACTTTGTAGGAAGTAGCTGATAGACAGGTGGTTGTCACCTTTAGTCACTTAAAAGTCACACTTTCTGGGCTGCAGAGCAGCAGAGATGAGGTGAAGTGCTGGTTCACACCATATGAATAGAGAAAAATTGAGGTTAAACTTCCTCTAGCCAGCACTCCTGCTGTGCTCTTCTGCTGATGAGTTGTGGAGCTGGCATGAAGCACTGCCATTCTTGTTAATCCCACCCAGGAGGTCAGGGCTTGTACTTGTGCTCCTTTATTGATGGAGTTCCTAACATGGCTACAGCTCTCACAGCTCATAAGGCAGAATGGCACTGTAGCACATTTTCTTCTCTTCAAAAGGCTGGAAAATTGCCTATTTAAGCTGCTAGTGTTGAGCTGGATGGTCATAGCAATAAGATTCTCCAGGGCTGAGTTTACCTGCCTCTAGTCTGGACAGTCCTCAATTTCAACACACAGTTGCTACATCTGGGCTCTGAGTTCCCTGGCCACTGCACAAATGTTCTGCTTCAGTAAAGATCTAGCTGCTGTGGCCTGCCACAGATTGTGTTATGAAGGCTGTTTATTTTAGCAGCTCTCTGCTCAACTCAATATTAAGGACATTAAGTATGTAGCTGCTGATTTACAGATACTTTGGGTGGAGGGGAAGGCTCCTCAAGTGTATTGTTTTGGAAAGTCTCCAGTGTACTTCAAGTATTCAAAGAATTTCCAATAAAACTTTTATGTAAGCAACACTGCATTTTCCTTTGTGTACCAACAGGTCTGGGACAGTCCCAGGCTCATACTTGTTTTCCTCCAGGAAACAGGAGGGTCAGGAGCCTGTCAGTGAATGTGGGACAGAACAAGTTGCTGCCTCCATCAGAGAGGGCAAAATGGACTGGTGCATTATAGTTGGGGCAGTCAGTGGGATCCTGTGGAGATCAACCTACTGGAAGAACAGGAAGGGACAGACAGAACAGATGCCTGGAGGTGGGAGGAACAGGTGTCATACAGTGTTTGATCCTGCTGACTTCACCAGTGAATTGGGAAACTGAAATACTAACTCATCTCCAGAGGAAAGGGGTGGGAAAAGGGGGAAAAAATATACCCACAGAATTTGCATTGTACAGGGTTGCTACTACATGCTATAAAGAAGCATAGGACTGTTTTGAGTTGACAGGAGAGATAGCAGAGACTAATAAAATGTGGAAAGAATAACCACTCAACAGCTCTATTCTAGTATTGATGAAAGTTAACCCTGTATAACACACAATGCCAGGTATGGTGCTAACACCTTCCCTTTAATGGAAAGACAAGATTATAAAAATCTGTGTACAGTGTAAAGGGTGTCTGGTTATTATAAAGAAGACACAGTGGATAAAATGGCAGGAATGGGGAGGAAAAAAAAGAAAAGTAACTGTGTATTAGAAGCTTCTATGAAGGGAATATTCCGGCTTGGGATACAAGAGTAACTAATTAAGAAAAGATTGCTTTTATCACATGTTCAGAAGGTAACACAGTAGACTGAGCATCCCACTGCAATCAACCTGTGGACATCAACCTGTATCTGTCTACATTATATGCATGTATATGTGTGTATTTATGAGTGTCATTTCATGAACTTAAAAATTACATGGTACAGTTTCAAAACTCACAGAAACCATCCTGTGGAATCTGGGGCTTCCTACAGGGCTTTCAGTATCCACCATTTACACCACGTCACCAGTAAGACAAGGGACTGGAAAAGCCATCAGCAAATAAGCGAGAAAGTGAACAATCACGGAAGTATGATTCATCACCAAGGTCATGAACAATTAAATTACATCACCTTGTGAGCCTACTGTATGTATTTATAAATAATGTTCTCCAAACAGTGTCCATAAAGCCATGGGGCCAGTTACAATGGTGTTCACACTGAGTTCAGTACTGCCCATGGCTGCACATAACAGAGGTCCTGCCAGTGCCAGCTCCCTGTCAGGGACAGATGTGCCTGCTCTCCAGCTCCTCTGAGTTGATGCTGCTACAACACAGTGCCAGGCAGGTCAATGTGACAAAGCCCAGAGCCATGACCAGCTGCTACACTGAGATGAGGTTTGAGATCTTGCTGTACAGTTGGCATGTTAACCATGCTGACCCCATTATAGGGGCCATGTCAACATGCAGAAGGGGAACTGGCAACTGGGAAGCCCTTAACTGGACAGTTTATGAACAGTAAAAACTGACAAGCAGCACACTGTTCAGACATGCAAGTGATGACATCAGCATTAACACCCTGTCACATCACTGCTGACACCCCAGCAGTCAGGCTGCTGCCCAATGCTGATGGTTTTAGCTCCAGTGCTCTCCATTCTACTCCTAATTCTTGCATCCTAGTCAAAAAGCTTACTGATGTAACAGGCAAATTGCAGTCTTTAGGAAAAAGTAGTGAACTGAATATGGATTAAGGGGAGTGTGGTGGTCCTAACCAGACCAGTTCAAGTCAGCAATCCACATACATTGAAATGAGAAGGTGCAGGCTTCTGCTGTGTATCACCTGGCCACAGGATAAACTTGGCTAACTAATCCTAAAGTGGCTCCCACTTGGCACCCTTGGGCTGTCCTAGGCAGACTGCTCATCATGACAGGAAGACGGTAATGTGGAAGAATAGCCCTCTTCAGGAAAGAGCCAAATATATACAATTTTTTAAACTCTATTTCCATCCCAAGGCTCCTGCAAACTAGGATTTCTTTGGAGTTACTCACATAGGAGGCATTTCATACTTTCTTTCCTCCCTTGCAGCATGGTTGTGGTTTGCAGCATAGACAGCCTTACTTGTTTTTTGTAGATGTGCCACTGCTGCTGCCACTTGACAAACATACCTGTCATCATCATACAAATCATACATCATACCAATGTAATCTGAGATTACATTTTCATTTTTATTGAAATACAAAAAGTGCAAACTGTGAAATACAAGATTGGTGCAGATTAAAAGAAAATAAACAGTGTGAACCGTGAAAACCCAGGCCTGCACCTCATGAACATCAACAAAGAAGAAGGCAGGGAACGCCAGCAATAAAAGCAAAGCTAAAATTTTTGCACAGGAGCCCCTGTGCATATAAAAGGAAACTGGGACCAAACTGGCCCTCAGCTCTCTCGTGTTAGCACACAAGGCATCTGGATGGCCCCAGAACCCCTGCATCACCCAAAAGTTCTCATGTCAGTTCACAGCTTGGGCCAGGGAGTGAACAGAGGCCATTAAGACAGCAGGAGGCTTGGCTAGCAGAGGGGAATGTTCTAGGTGCTAAAAGCAGGAGGTTGGTGCAGACAGGTACCCCCCAGGAAGAAATGGCTAATAGCTAACCTGAAAGGTAAGCCAGGGAAGAGACCCTTGGGCAGCTCTACAGCAAGGAGAAAACCAACAAAAGACCAGCACCTTAACTGTATACCACCCCCAACCTCTACGAGGCAGAGGAACCCAGCCCAGCCAGGACCCTGCCCATGTGAGGAGGGAATTTAACCCCCTGGCCTTGGCAAGTGCAGCCTCTGGTGACCACCCACCTGACACAGGCTGTAGGCAGGCCCAGGCCAGTTCCTTGCTCAGATCATAGGAGGAATATTTCAATACAAGGCATTCAGGAGAACAGACTGCAAAAGCAACCCTGGTTACTGTGCCTGCTCCAGGGCCCTCAGCAGCTCCAGCACAAGGAGCAGTAGAGGAAAGGGGATATTTACAGTGGGTCCCTTCCAGGATTTGCAAGCACTTTCCCACCATGAGCAGTAGTAGCTCCCTGAACACTCTAAATCTGCTCCCTGCAGGCACTGAACCGGAGCAGGCTTTTATCCCTGCCTGCAGGGGATGAACCAGCCTCTATTTTGCTAAAAAAGGAAACATCATTTCAAGAATTCACTAAAAAAAAAAAACCAAACCAAAACCTAAATCCCAAAAAAACCCCCTAAAACAAACCATCAAACTCCAGCCAGAAGTCAGACACTTGCAGTATTCCCCACTTTCCCCCTGGAGAGGAGCTACTCCAGTTCTGCTCCTCTGGCTACTGGGCAGGGAACAGTCCTTGCTGCTCTGCAAGGCCAGAACATGCCACCTTCCCCAGAGAGTGCGTAGGGCCAGGCCTCATGCACGCAGGCACTTGGATTCCAGGTTGCCGAGCTTGGGCGTTTGTCCCAGAGGTTAGCTGGGCTTGCCTTTCCTCTAGGGAGATGAAGGAGAAGCAAGTGTCAGCTGCATATACAGTCAGAGCACCAAGTCTCCTTCTCCCCCTACCAAAGCCTCCACAGAGCAGGGTACCTGCAGGGAAAGAGGGGCTGCACTGCACTCCCTCAGCCTCCATAGCCTTGCCCCTTAAACACTGGGGCAAGTACACCTCTCTCCACACTAGTCCACCCCAGATTACTCCTCCACAGCCCATCTGCCCTGCCAACTCATTCTAGGAAAGATTACAGATGAATTAGGAGCAGATTATTTCTCCCTCAAAAAATATGTATTTAGTTACTGCTGTGAATTGTTCAGGATGAAACAATTCATATCCTGGCCAAATAAGGAAGGCTCCTACTCTTGGAAGAAGGAGATGAAGAAGTCAGCAGCCTGGTAGCCTCCATTGGGCAAAGTCTGCCAGTATCTAGAAAGGATCAGATCCAGTCCTATCTTACAACATCTCTTGCCTTAGTAATGCTCACTTTCTTGTTCACTGTTCTCACCCACATGTGGGTGTGCCTCCTCCAGGCCAGCTGGCTGGACCTAGCCGCCCTGCAGAGCTGCCTATGTTTGCACCCATCCCCATTCCAGAGTTTAGCAAAAAGCAGTCTCCTTAATTCCTGCAGCAGATGCCACTTTGATTACACCAGAGCACCGACCCTTGGTCAGTGTTTAAAGGCAGGTTAAAATATTATGAAAAAGCAAATTCTATTTAGCATCCAGTAGCTTTTAAAAAAACAGTTCTGCTTGGTCCAAAAGATTTGTCCCCGAGGCCAGATGCAGCAGGGAGGTCTGGCCCAGGCACACAGGGCACAAGACACAAAGATAAATCACACCAGTGAAGTAAGGCTAGAAGCTCCCTCCTAAAACCCTGACAGGCCCAGGCTGAGGAGAAGGATCTCTTTCAGTTCAGGTAATGGGAATGAGGCAACCCAAACCCAAAAGAGATGCTGTAACAGTATTGCAGTTGCTCCAGGGAGGTGCCAGGACCACCCCACTCTGAGCCTGCCTTGCAGAGAACATGATCTCTCCAGCTGTGCCCAGGGCATACAGGATGCATCTGACCAGGTGGCAGGGTGGAAGGTATGAACCCCGGAGGAGACACGGCAAAGGCCCTTGGCATGGAATAGCTGTTACCTCACAGCTTTGGCACATGAGTACTCAGCACCTGGGCAGAAATTTGCAATCCAGGCCCTGTGCACTCCATGATGAGGGTTAACCCCAGTCCCCCTTCCCTCAAGGCCATGCTCTGTTACACTGTGCTGAGGAAAGTTGTGCTCAAAAAGACAACTGACTAGTCAAGCTGGTCTGTGCCAGTCCGCACAGATACATATGCCAGAAGAGGATGCCCTGTGCTGCTGCCAGGCCAGATTGTGATCCTCATGATGTTCAGCAGCTCAGTGCCACCAAGGCACTCACTCCTGCCATTCAGACTCACCAGCTGTCAAAGGGTCACAGCTGGCCTGCATGCACAGCCAGGCCTGGCACGAACCTTCCCAGCCAGGCTGGAAGCGCTGCTGGAGGGACAAACACACCTGAGCTAGATAGCTACAGGAGGCGAGTCACCCACTACAGTCCAGCAAACACTGAATAGTACCTGGAGTAGGTGACCCCAAGGGGCTGGGCTTTGGGCTAAACTCACCTTCATTGTTTTGGAGTCTGACAGGTAATAGCCCACTGCAGTGAGCCTGTCCTTCACCTGCCTGCCAGAAGCAGGGGGTCTAGAGTGGTGTTTGCAAATGCAGGACATGCTGCTACCTGAAGCACAAGGGCTGCTGCTCCTTTCCCTGCTTTAGGTGCTCCTGGGGAAAGGCAGGATGCATGTTCAGTGCTGAGAAACGGCACTCACAGTAAGAATGTCTCCACCACAGAAACCAGCAAGTCCACCCTAGCCCAGACAGCCCAGCGGAGGCAAGGAGGGGTGAGCTGGGGCTACTGGGAGCTTGAACAAAAAGATCTGTGCTGAGGAAGGGACCAGGAGGGCAGAAAAACGGCACGTAAGGAAGGGAGGAAAGGAAGGCAGGTCATCTGATAGGGCAGAAGACTGGTGATGAGCCCTGGAGGAGCTGCACAGGTGGGTTAGGACTCCAGTCTCAGCAGCTGGGAGACCAGCTCCCCTGCCCATCCAGAGCTGCAGGTCTCCTGCTCGCTCACTTGCACACCTTCACCATCATCTCCACAGCCCTCACTCTGCTCATCACCCAGAAGATCAATGGTCCCTTTGTACTGGAGACAGCTTGGTCACAGCTCCAAGACAAAGAAGGGGGAAGGTGGGCACAGTGTGCAGGTGTGGGCTGGCCTGGATTCAGGCCTCCGCAGCCTCAAACAGCTCCTTCTGGTGGTCCAGCAGGAATTTGGTAAAGGTATTGATGGGATTGATGGCTTTTAGAGTGATGGCCACATCTTTGGCCCAGAGCAGATTTGGGCCAAACACAACTGCCAGGTTGGTGTTTGTCATCTTGTTGCTGTCGCTGTGAGCAGAGACCTATGTGGGAAGGAAAGAGACCACTGTGAATCGTATAGAATAACACAGCAGCTGTCCTCTACTCTCCTCAAATCCAGAGCTGACAGACTCAC
The DNA here is from genome assembly GCF_971803275.1 of Cyanistes caeruleus. Taxonomy (NCBI): domain Eukaryota; kingdom Metazoa; phylum Chordata; class Aves; order Passeriformes; family Paridae; genus Cyanistes; species Cyanistes caeruleus. The sequence continues at coordinate 30,150,546 of NC_141706.1, read as the reverse complement.
AGAGATAATGAGAGGAGAAAAGCTGGTTAGGCCATATCATAACAACAGGACCAAGATGACTCAGATAATGTCTCTACAAGTCCAGATCACCACTCATGATCTTCCCTCTTGCTTGAATGGCCTTGCAGTGGCTTCCTTGGCAGCAGGAAGTACTGTAAAGCAGATCTGAGACCTGTCTTCTACTCAGCTACTTTGTAGCTCTACCTTCACCCTGGGGAGCTTTCAGCCTTTCTGGTATAGACCACACAGGCTGCATGCCTTCACCTTTTAGGCTGAAGGCCTGCCTGCACCTCTCAGCGTTATGAGAACCAAGTGCTTAGGCTAGTGCTCACCTGCACCAGAAAGGCTGTCAGTAAACGGAGCACTTGGTAGTTTTCTTCTGGCAAATCCTGGAGCGTTTTGCGAACAATATCCACGCGTTTCACCTCCTCCACACCTAAAAATCAAGAGAGACAGGACAATCCTCAGCACCCATCCTGATGAAGGCCCTCTTGGCAGTCACAAGGTATCCCATGCATGTCCCCACTAAGACATCTTTTGCCTTTAGCCAGTGCAACATTCAGGGAGTAGCACACTCGTCACAACTCACTCTGGAAACTGACAACATGGCTGTAGAGGCCAAAAGTGAGGAGGGGCTCAGGTAGCTCCCTCAAGAAGGTCTTGAGAATCACAGCAGGGAGGTGGACATCTTCATACTCCTGGAAATCTACGGGCACGCCTGAGAAAGTAGAGCAGAGACTCAGTGCTCACGGGCCAAAGCAGCACCTCCTCCAGACAAAGGACAGGACATGATGGTCAGAACCCAAAACTAAGGAAGGGGTATTTTAAAGAACACAGAATCCTCAACTATCACATCTTCTAGCAGAGTGGAAAAATATGTTCCAAAATCATATACAAAGTAGTGCTGAATCCAGCACTACATCTTTAAACGTCATCAAATGAAACATGACTAAGTTTCATCCTGGTCATCTTAAGTTCCTTCAGTATAACCAGAGTAAGACGGTATGTCACACCCCATGAAACAGGGAAACTTTCAGGAAAAAAAAGGGTAGTAAGTGGAATATGAGTGGGAAGGAATATGCTTTCCACAGCAGAAGTGCCAGATACTTCTCCCTTGCAACTCAGGTCATACCCCAAGATGAGGCCTCACCTACAGACCTATCAGAGAAGGAGAGGATCCATGATGGACTAGTTCCAACACAGTTGCAGTTGGACAGTAGTAACTAGGGAATGAGAGAGGCTCTGATGTCTTTGGGCACTTACCCATATTGTATTTTTGCTGGACCTCTTTGACAACCTGTGTATTTGCTGATCTCCGGAAAATCCCCTCTGTATTAAGAGCTGTGAAGTGACAGCAGATGGAGAAGAAAAAAATCAGCCATGTGATAGTCTCTAAAAATGCTGGCCTTAACAATTATAAATCCATACTGTGGGGCATTCAGACAGATATGAACAAGTCTCTTTTTTAGAGCACAACCATTCTGCTTCCACTATCAGACAAAGGATACAAGGAGCATTTGGTTAGTTTTATCAAAATGGCAACATGGACTCGTCCAGAAAGAAGGAGGTCTCCTAAGCCCTCCACAATCTCACTTGACAGCTAACTCACCTAGTTCAGGCTTTACACCCTATTCTAGGACTGCTGCTTTTCTTTACCTTACCACAGTCCTGATGGGAGCTTGGACAGAACAGAGATCACTGATACGGGATCGCAGCTTCCCCAAACACTTACCATGCTCAAGCAAGTGAGCAATGGTGTCTCTGACCACCAGAGGAACAGCAGACTGATCGGGGCTCTTCTCCCTGAGACTGCAGCAAGAAACAATATGTTATACATGATAGGTACACAGCACTGCTTCTGCCCTACATGCAGCCTCCAAGTCTTAAATTTGCCCGCATCAAGCTGTACTACACATGATTTTGCTATTCCCATCCCTGGTTCAGCCATTATTCCAGCCTTCTAGCCTCTTCACCCATCATGTTCCATCATTCACTGCAGCAACTGTGAGCTCATTACTAGACCACAGGAACATTTTTCCATCTCCTGTAAAAATCTCAGTCTATATATGCCAGGGCAAAGTTTCTGGTTTCCCAGAAGGCAAGGATGCTAGTTATGAATCAGGTGAAAAGGGTTACGCTTCCTTTTTCCTTTCCCATAGAAGCAATTGCAGAAAGAAGCTGACACATGAGAAAAAAAAAAAAAAAATTTGGTCACCACATTCCTGTAACAGAAGATCAAATATCAGCAAAATGGCTGTCAGGGAATACCTCATGACACCAGGGTGCCACCCTCACATCTGATTGTCCAGACCACTGAATAGCTTAGAGCTGTTCACCCCTCCCAGGCTGCTGACAAGCTCAGGCACCACGGCACCAGGGCAAACACCATCTGGAAATGTTGCACTGAAGCTGGGGAATGTGTTCCCAGACTGCCTCAGAGGATGTGTCTAGCTACACAGTACTGGCTCCTCCTCATTCCCCTGGGAGGCAAAACCACACTCAGAGTTAAAAATACCTTCAACACTTACTCAGTATCACCAGCCCTTGCCAGTGTCTGTGTTTGCCTTTGTCACTGCGCAGGAATGGGGAGTGGGATTCACTACAAGGGTGAATAGAGGTACTTTTAAAATAGAATTTATGATTTGGAGAACAACTAACAAATCTGCAGCACTGCTCAAAGCAGCATAGTCCTAAAGAGACCCCTATCAGCCTCCTACAGACTTCTTTTGCTTAAAAGGAAGTTTCTAGTGCCATAAAGCTGACCCTATGGCCCTTATTTTGCTCCTCCCTTAGTGACCCTAAGTTGCAAAAACAATCTAACCCAAGATCAAGAGGGTGGAACTGAACTGAGTTAGTCAGGATCTGGACACAAGCACAGGGTTCTCCAGGAAAATGATTAAAGTTTCATAGGAAGTCTGAACTGCAAGAAATTTTGCAGCCATTTTCTGCTGTTTTTCAGTAATAAATATAGTGACATCATATCAAGCAAGTCAGGGCAAAAGCAGCAAAGTCCAGAAATACTCACTGCTGTAGGGAGACTCCAAACTGCTGGTTTGGCAGCGGTGGGCGTGGAGGTATTGGCTTCTGGGGCAAAGGTTTCTGCAGGGATCTCAGGTATTCATCATACCTGCAGCAAAACACAGACTAGTAAAAAAGCCACTCCACATCCTTGAAAGTGCAAAAACGCAGCACCACACACCCACTGGTAACAGCAACAGAGTAGTATAGTCAATTATACCTATGCAAAACCACCATAGGCAGTTCTGGAGCACAAGAACAAACATCTGGTTGCAAAAAAAAAGAAGGGAGAAAAGGAGTATCTATTTGTAATCAAGAGTTGGAGTAGCTGAGTAACAGCGTGGGCAGGAGGCCAGGACAGCACTGCTTGTGATGAGACAGATGCATATGTGGGTGTGGGACAGGGAAGCAATCTGGTAGGACTGAGATTATGGCAACTTTGGGAAGCCCTAAAGACAAGCTGAACAGTGCAAAATGAGCTAAGCAGGTGCCCAGACAACAGCAGATGCACACCATGAGCTCCAGGTCAGTGTTAAGGTCAGTATCTTGCAGAAAGTCCCCAGGGGGCTGAGTGGGAGATACAACATTGGTGCTCCACTGGGGAAGGATTTTTATCTCAGACAGAACTGGGGACTGGGGGCCAAGAACACACAGGAAGGACGGCAGAGAGAAAGCAGTCTTGAAGGCAACTTGTCACCACACCCTGGAAAACCACCACTGCCTGAGTGGAACAATCTCTTCCTTCCCTTGCCACTCTTTACAAAAAGTCCCCTCTCACAGAGCCCCAAGCAAGGGGGAGAGAGGCAGTATTCTCACTTCAGCACTTGGCTTGGGATCCCCAACTGTTCCAGCTTCACATACTCCTCCAGCTCACTAAGGTAATTCACATAAAAAATCTTCCGTCCAAATTTAAAGCTGAAAAACAAGAGAAAGGTAGATAATGTGAGGAACTGGGAAATCCAGTAACAGAACTGACTTCTTACAGAAAAGAAGAGCAGGGGGCTGCAAGAAACATCAGTGGGGCAAAGGGGAGGTATGGCTGAGCAGCAGAAATGTCACCCATCATTCTGCCACTCCAGCTATTTTATCAGGAGATCCAAAGACTTTCCAAGGTACATTAGAAGCCCCAGCAGCAGAAGGCTCCCTCAAATTCTGGATTTCTCTTTCCTGTGTTCAGCAGTAGGCTTGAGAAGATTTTACTCCCAATTATTTAATAGTTTATGATTTCAGTATCACAATAAATTTAAAAATTGAGTCGCAGAGCCTGCAACTTTTTACTTGAACTTGGCTGGAGAGAAAAAGAGTATCACAGAGCTGCAAACTCTAGTTTGCACAGAAAACTGTAGTTTTCTAAAGAGGTATTTCTGGTGTGTGAGTACTTCTGAGCTCAGAAATGGGAGGAGATAAAAAAAGGTGAGAGACTCCAGGATAGGCTTGTCAGCCTGGGCTCAGCTTGTGCCCCTCTGAGAATGCCCCACTGTTCCCCTGCAGTGTGAGCATGTGGGTAAGCCTCCAATAGTGCTTCCTTCCTACCTAATCAGAGGCTTGAAGAGTATCAGCAAGGTCTTGATGAACATGGTTGGGTGCACAATATACAAGGCTTTGATGTTCTTCTTGTACCTGTCAAGAGAAGCCCAGTAATGACGAGCTGTACTTTAAGCAGAGGAACTAACCTTTCCACATTATTAAGGCACCCTGGTTGCTTCATCCTTTTTGCACTGAGCCTCACCACGCCCCAGCACACCTGGCCTCTGCTCTTCCATGCTCCGTAGCTGTGTCAGGCCACTCAGCAGCCTAATGACATGCTACCCTGTGTTCCAAGATTCACATAGAAGCAGTGAGCAGCCTATCCAGGAACCTACAATTATACCATGGGGCTGACACACTTGCACCAGGTCCTGGGTTTGCTGCTTGCCTGTTGGCTTAAAGGATGTAACTACAGAAGGTGCTGTTTATCCTATGATTCAGTCTGCATTAAACAACAATCCACCTCCTTGAGCAGGAGAATAAATGACGGTAAATTATGATCAGCAAGCTGCACAGGGGGCCTGGGGAAGATCCTCTATGTTAAGCTAGAGAACAGCACATAACGCCCTTGATTGCTGCAGCTTTACTTACTTGCGATCGAATTCCCTGTAGGCATCCCGCAACCAGCTCAGGGATGGCTTGTTCTCACTGGTCAGGCCATGGTGCAGGTACACCAGAGTGTAATCACTCTCTACATATTGGTCCAGTGTGAATTTCAGGTACCTGAGAAGAAAGAACTGATGAATTCACTTTGTGCTCTGCTACAGAGAGGCTCTTCCTCCCTTTGGGACTCTTTTTGTATGCCATAACAGAGGATTTGCATCTCCAGTAATGGAGGTAAGCACTTGGGAGGACATGTCCAGCTAAAGAAGCTACTGCAGATCTGTCCCCAGGAATCCAACAGCTGAGAATTAGGTCAGATTTAAGAAATTAACAGCATCCTACTAAGACTCTACTTACCCCAGCAGTTTCACGTGATCTAACTGATGACTTGGAGGCATCCGGCAAGCACTGAACAAAATGACTTTTCTTCCATATTTGTCATCACCTGCAGATAAAGTGCCAGAGATTATGGGGAGTTAAGGACTTCACGTGGTCTTGGCAGCAAGGGGTAAAGAAAGAATGAGAAACCACCGTAACAATGCACAGCTTCCAGCAAAGCTAAATCTGATTTTCAGCAGTTATCATGGGCCTAGTGTGGAAGCAGAAACCTGAACACCAAGGGCCTGGCAAGTCAACAATGAGAATGAAGAACAGATTCCCTGCTCCAGCCCTGAAAGGAGAGGAAGGACTGGAAGCCAGGATGCCTTGGGGCACCATAGGGATGGAGGCAAGTACAGAGCAGAGTGCTCAGAGCATTAATCCTGCAAAGTTGTCCCTGGGCACTGTTCCTGATGCACATGTGTCCAAGGAGGCAAAGGGAAAACTGCCCCTTACTGGCACAGTAACTCCTTCCAGCCTGCACACAGTCCCAGACCAACTTCTAATAGTCTGGTGCATCTGTTTCTTGCTTCACCTGAAGCTTAGTCCTGCACACAAAACACAGGACATTTCATACCCTGGAAATCAAGAAATTCCTAGAAAAAGAACAGTTCCAGTTGCATCCCAAAGATGAGAAACAAGCATCATCCTAAGTCTTCTACAGATGGGCCAAGCAGGGCTTCTGGATTCCCCAGCGGGACTGTAGAACAAGCTCTTCACTGCTTCCTAGATTTTCCATCCACAGAGAAATTTTTCCGGCCTGAGACGGAAGGAGCTGCAAAGTGCAGCACAACAAAGCATTCTTTGTAAAAGCCATGCAGAAAACAGTCCCCATTACACTGGAGCCAAATAACCCATAAAGCACCGTCATGTCATGGAGGACACACCCAGCCACCACTTGAGGCTTCAGAGACAACAAGCCAAGTTTTTCCCAAAGCAAGTCTTCAACCATCAGTGTACTTCTGCCAGCAGAGATCTCAGCCCCATGAACAAAGCCCAAGCAGACACGCATGGCCAAGCTTAGCAGACGTGCTAGGGAATAGAGAGATTTGGATAAGTACAAACCAGGTCACAAATCTTGCGGACATACAGAGTTTGAGGGAAAGTCTGATTCTCTCCCAGACACAACTCCCAATCCATTTCCACAAAGATGAATTCCTTTTAGCAGCAGTGGAGATGAATTGGTTCCTTTAGTATGAAGGGTGAAAGTCTTCCCATCTTTTTAGCTACTCACCCTGCTCTGAAACCTGTGTTTTCTTCAAGCAGAGAGTGCAACATGAATGGGGCTGGTTGAGGTTATACACAACAATACCTCCCTTAGTCCCATATGGCAAACCATCTCACACAGACCACAGCACAGAAAAGCAGCAAGGATCAGTACTTATTCAGGACAGACCTGCAATACATCATTCCTCTTGAAATAAATCCTTTTCCCAGCATGGATTTACACTATCCATGCAGCCATTTTCTCACCTTGGCACAGGCTGTTGTCCTCAGCTACCACTTGGCTACACTTGCCATGCAGCAACTGAGGCCTCAGAACAGCAAACCTGATATTTCTGGGAATATTGCGTGTGAGTACCAGGTGACCACTTGGTGCTGCAAATGGCAGCAGAGAACTCATACACACCAGCCATGACATTAAGATGCCACCAGCCCCCTTTTGCCCCCATCTTGCCAGAACAGATTCTCTTGCTACTTGTTAATTTTTATTTTCACCTTACAAGTCCCATTTTTAAGTCACTCACCAGACAACACAGAATTTACTGATGCACACAAGCCAGAAATTCTACCAAAGCTAAGGACACTGCGGCAGCACTAGGTATGGACCAGGAAAGGGGCAGCATAGGCCATCACACTGACGTACGCATGCGGAGATACGGGGCAGTTAGGGAGGACACATGACCTGGAATGCAGGACTAGGAGAGAGTGATGCAAGGCTCATCTGGAACAGCCAGATACAGTCACAGCCAGGCCACAAGACCAACGTCACATCGCATATCCCACGGTAGCCCACTCTCTGCCTAGCCCAGAGTTTCTTGGTAGCTTGCTATGACCTTTAGGGCCTGGTCTAATGTAATTGAGTTGTCTAAAAGACTAAGTGCAGGTTACAAAGTCCTGGGAAAGGAACATGGCATATTGTGACCTTTTCCATTGGTCTTGAGCAACTCGGATGTCTCTATCAGAAAGATAAATGGTCCTGCCTGTAAAAAGCAGCAAGAGATGCAGTATTTGAGAATCTGTTGAGTTTTATAGTCATGAAAGAGAATGGCAAGAAAGACAATGCATCAAACATAGCTCTATGCTAAATTCAGAACAGGTGATATTTTCAGTTAACTGAGAGGCTGCATTTTACACCAGAGTAGATGATCTGAGGGCCAGATGCAGACTGCAAGCTTAATCAAGGCAGGCCTTTGTGGTGTGCAGTACCAGCACCATGTTTGTGCCATGCTGTGGGTGGCCATACACTCAGCTCAGGCTTCTGGACACTGATTATCAGACCTGACAAGTCACAATTCAGGAACAACATACCTCACATAGCTTTCTCTGAAATGACATAAAAGCCTACAGCGAGACCTATGCAAAGTCTTCAGTCTTGTTCCTTATATAGCCTTGGTGAAAACGTCTGAGATCGCTGGTAAAGAATAAACAGACAATCCATGATTCTGCCAAAGGGGAGATGGCATGTATCCCCTGGACAATTTCCAGGGCCAAGTACATCAAAAGATAATCTACAGTGGCCCGGATGACTGAAAAAGGAGTGGCCTGCTTTGCCTTCCAAATCAGAATGAATTTATGCATGAGACCTACAAAGGAACCATGCCCTTCTCTGAGTTCTGGGTTTTGCTCCAGTTTCATCACACTGAGCTCAGCCTGTCAACACAGAAACTTCCAAAACCATCAACTGCCAACCTTGTTTCTACCTGACATATATCTAATCAGTGTCCTTGCTCCAGACATGACAAAATCAATAATTCAGCATCAAAGATGAACAATTAGTTGCTCCAATTTATAACCAAGAACCTAAAGTCCATTCCATGCATTCTTGAGGAAACTACCTTCAGGTGGCCCCTCTGCCTCCTACAGAACAGATTCTTATCAGGTTTGATCTTTCCCAGATGCTCCATCCCTTGTACTACTTGCTTTCCTGTTTGCAGTATTAATCTTATGTATCTAGGTTTTCACCCCTTGTTTGCAATTGCAAGTAGCTGAAGTTTCCACTGAACACAACTATAGACCACGAAGTAATCACTTGGCTTCCCAGGCTGCCTCCTACCTCTCTCAGATGAGGAATGCTCAATAGTTAACAACAAACCAATAACCAATTATTTACCACCAGTACTCACAGAGCACCCCAGCTTTGTAAGTTCATATATAAAATACATTTTCAATGAAGACTGGACCTGAAGGATGTGATTCAGATTATTTTGCTTTTAACAACAAAGAGCAAGACACCAGCCAATATCTAAAGCCTCTCCAGTCAAGACAGCTGCTAATCTAAAGAGATGTGAACTTGTAGCACTGATAGACATAAGCTCCAGAACATTGTTATGGCACTTTTAAAGCCTGAACTGCATTTTTCCTCTTGCTTGAAAAGCAGCATTTCCATCTTCTAAGACAAGGGAAAAGGAAAATCACTGCTGTATTTCCAAGCCATGAGTGCAAGGCCACACTACTAAAAGGGCTGAAATTGAAATGCTGACGTAAATGTTTCAGATTGAAACCTGCAGCAATATCAATGTATCACAGCAGAAATTCACATCAAGATGGCAATAATGAGCCAAGACAGTGCATTAAATGAATCTGCACAGCTAACATGGAAAATACATCCTTGGTACCCAAATCCTGTTATTTATTATTTCTAGGTAAATAGAAATATATTAATTACATATGCTTAAATATATCCTTTAGCATTTATGTCATGGTTTGAGGCAGCCTAATTGCAGTCTAGAGACTGTTCATTCCTATCTTCATCAGGTCGCTTCAGTTAAGTGCCCACTTTGTTAAAAGATTAAAATGGGAGTATCCTAGTACTTTGATACTGAGAGAATGCAGATGGATAAAACTTGCCACCAAAAGCTAGTGTTACTGCTAAAATAACAAAGTTAACAGAGTCCAGGGTCAAGGAACGGGCACCACTACAGAATGCTGGAACATTACTACACAAATTTCACAAAGCTTAGCATGTTTAATCAGAGCCACTGTCAGTAAAAAACCTGTCAAATGTAATTTCACTCCAATTAGCTGTGCTAAGCTTATGGCACAGCTGGGAAACACTTGAATATAGTAGATTTTAGTTGCCTATTGAATTTCAGAGAGGATTTAGCCCTGAAGGAAAAGAAGGTAAGGAGCTCAAAGCAGAAGTATTTGAATACACAATTTTGTCCATCTCGATATTCCCAATATCCAAACACTGTCAGAACCAGAAAGCCTTATAAAGCTATATATATATATATATATGAATATAGCTTTAACTGATGCAAAATATACTAGAGGGTTGGATTAAAGAATGCAGACTGGGAGGATGTCTGAGAGCATAGAAAAGGGGATGAAGACTCCACATAATGAGGAAATGAGAATCAGCATTTCCATGAATCGTGTGAAGGTCTTAGCAATAAGAATTTCACACCAATAGAAGTTTTCATGTACATTGAGAAGCATGAAAGCACCAGCAGCCAAATTATTGAGACTTAGGACTGAAATCCGGAGAGTGTTAACAAATGCTCAGCAAGCCCAGGGCAGTCAAGCACAGCTTTGGGCAAACAAGTTACCAGAACACAACATCTCTGCAGCCAAATGGAGAAGAAATAGATAACGGTTGCTTTCAGATGGAGAATCCAGTTTAAGTACCAGCTGCTTGGCGAGTGCAGTAGCAGATCACGTGAAAGAATAGGAAGCAACCCTAAAATGAACTTCCAAAGCACATATCATAACAGGATAAACTGGAGTTCAAACTGAACTGGTCCAAGCAGGCCACCACCATGACAGGACAGGAACAGGATTTACAGAGACCCATGAGCCCTGAAGTGCCCAAAGTAAAGCCCACTCGCCAAATTTGGCTCAGATGATTCTGCTGTGCCTGAGGCAGAGTGCAGCCCTCAGACAACAATTTTGTGCAGCCTTTGGACTCCTGAAAAATTGCCAGTGCAGCCTAAGGCTGAGCAAAGTTTGGGCTCCCCTGAGACAGTCCAGCTACAGGCCATGGTCATGCTAAAGGAATACCATGATCTACAGAACCAAATGTTAGTGCCACAAAAAATCTACCTACCTGGTTGGGCCCCATCAAGTGCACCCTGGTCTGGAGGAATAGAAAGAAAGTTATAGCAAGCCAAGCTTTGCATCCTTTCCCAGAAAGTAATCATGAGGGTAAAGTCTGAGAGCCTAGCCAGATTGCCACTGGGCTGTCTTGCAGCATTCAACCTCCTTCCATTTCATCTTTCCCCCATGCTCCTCTCTAAAGCAGCCTTGTCTAACAATGAGAGGCAATAACAGCAACCCTTGATTCCCAAATCTCTTTCTTGAATTTGCAACTAATTCCATATAATCAAATTTCTTGCCCTTATTGTTACACTTTCTCTGCCACCAAAACAGCAACTGCTGTACTGCCACTTTTAAAAGGGTTAATTGCAATTAATTCTGAAGTCTTCTGAACAACTTCAGAAGTGTACAGAGAATGGTATCATACCATATGAGTAACACATCCCACACCCATAACTTTTTTTTATGATTAGTAGATTCCAAATAAAAAAATTAACTGCCAATTAGAATAAAAAGAAGGTTCCTCTAGTTTATGAAGGCATTTATTATCACACCCAGCCCCTTTCCATCACTCTCACAGCTATATACTCAACAGACCCACATGGGCCAATTGAGTCAGAAGCCTTTGCAGAGGAGGGCTCTAGGAAGAAATTCTCCATTCTCTTAGCCTCCCTTAGAAACTTAAAATTCCTTAGATACTCTCCCTTTCCTTGACCTTGCATATCAAAATATGGTGCACAAGCTGGGCTTGCTTTGGATGGACTCAATTCTACAGAGGCAATTCATCATTTTTTATCATACAAAATATTCTTAAACAGACAAATAAACAAAAAAAGTTAAAAGCCGGAAATGACATCCAAAAGCAGCAGAAATGCAGGCGATCTGTATTAATGGAACCAGTAACAATGCACCGTGCCTGAAGGGAAAAGGACCCTCTTTACCCTTTGCTAATGGACCTTTGCTGAGTCCATTAGACACCAAATGCACCTTCAACACAGGTTTTGTCTGCCACTTCTACCTTTGCCTACCTAGAGAAACAACAGCTACTGGTGCTCCAAGACTGATTTTACCTCCCCATGTCAATCACCAACACCTACAGCTAATCATCAGCACTAGTTACAGCTTTGGCATCTGCAGCCATGTTTGCTGGTTAGGTTTGGTATCAGATTCACCAATGAAAATAGATTTACTGCTGAAATTACACCTTCAATCCAGTAAAACAAAAGAAGGTATAATCATAGCTCTCCACCTTGTTTTCCCACTTCAATTACACATATGGGCATTACAGCTTTTCTGTGAGGGCAGCCCCACAGGTGGACAATTAATGATGTGAGGCAGCAGATTTCCCACACAAACTAGCAGAAACATGCTTTGAGCTCCAACAAAGTTTTGAAATCACTGGGCAGGGATTATGTAGCCGGAGTATACAGTGACAGCCACTTTCCTGGCCACTGATACACTATCTTCTACCTTCCCTGGCAGTGAGAAACCCATATGCCAATATATATTATGCCCCCGTTTTCTTATACCAAAAGAAAGCAGGACGGTTATTGCGTAAAATGGGAATGCTGATGATCCTCATAGCCATAGTTTTGTATATTGACCACAAAGAAGAGACCAGTATTTCAGACTGGGCAGCAGAATGAGGAAGGAACACCTTGCCAGGGCTCACAAGAGCCCTTCTCATCCCACACAGCCACAGGTTTCCAGCATGAACTCCATCTCCAGAGACCTCCTTTAGACTATTAACTTCCTGCTTTAGTTTTGAATTTCAGCCTGTGCTAAAATTCAAGGCCAAGACTATGTCACATCTAGTCTGCCTCAACCCCCAAGAAAATGGAAGCAGCACCTTTGCCATGTAAGAACTGGCAGGAGAACACAGAAACTCTCAACATAACAGAAACTTGGGATAGTTCCTTAACAGTCCTCAAACAGGAGCTTGTGTTTCCTCCAAATGCTGTGACGTGAGCAAGAAAAAAAACACACTTTGCAGAAGTGGACTGTGCAATGAAATCAAACCTCCTCTCAGCCATGTGTGAAGAAGAATTTTGCTGCTACAGTGCTCATAAAAAGAGGTACTCAGAGTCAAGAAGAACAAAACCACACAGAGACCTCTCCAGAGCCTGTGTAAAAACTCCATAAACACACACTATAAGGCAAGTCTGAAAAGACCAGCAGAGCGCCACATCTTTCTTCAGAAAAGCATTGAGTCCCAGAACCAAAAAAATGTTTCCTTAAACTAAAATACTGTGATTCCTAACAATATTCCAGTTCTGAGTACTCCCTCAGGAGTGTGGCCTGGATGCCTTTTGCTGTCATTTTTGTGTAACATACCACCACATGGGACAGCAATGACATGCCTGCTCCTTTCCCATGGACAGCCTCTTCCCACAAGATCCCAGTCCCCAGAAAAGACAGGAGCATGGGGCACCAAGGAGAGTCTCCATGAAACTGCTGCACTATTTTTAAGTGAAAAACAAACCCCAAAAACTTATTTTCCTAACAAATTCTGAAAAATGTTTTTCAGTTATTTACCCTCTTAAGTCAGATAGCCAGGCTTTTTAAATCCAGCATGCCTTGGACTGAATCAGAAATTAAGGTCAGCTAGAAAACAAGTGTGCTAACTTTTTGTCATCAAAACCAGGCTTTTATTAAGCTATTAACACCATGCACATCCAGCAAGAAGCAATTACTTTTCTGACTACACAGGATAACACTGGGATCATGGAGTTCAGCCCGAGGATGGGAACCAGCCTTCTGCTTTTGTCTCAAAATAGCATCATCCCAGAACATATTTCAGGGCAGGCAGGAACAGACTTAGCCACAAGCTTTCTGCTCTAAAGTGCTGAACAGGGAAGGACATGGGACAGAAAGCTAATGAATCGATAGAATGGAAAAAAATATCCTTAATCTGCTGCCATTTGCTAATATTTACAAGAGAACTAGGGTAATTTTTTTCAGGCTCAGCATAGCCAGTGTTCGTTGCACCTGGAGCTGCTGAAAAACACAATTTGTCAGCAGGGGCAGATCTGAGCACTTTCATATTAATCCTCCAGAGATTTTTATTCTCCAGGCTACCTCTAATAGGATTTTTCCAAACTTTCCCAGATTGTTTGCCTCCAACAACAATCCATAGAACACTACTCTGTCTGATGCTCTGAACAGTTAAAATTCTCAATTACTGACAAAAAAAAAATTAACAACTTCACCCCGGAACCAAGATTACAAGTCAGACCCCTTTGGTCAACTTCATAAATTCTCCTTTCAGGAGATGAGAAACCAGCAAGTCTCAAACCTATATGGCAACAAATCCTCTATCTGGAGCTGTGCTCCAAGCTCTCCCAGTGCCAAGAAAGGCATCACACCACACGCCGTGTGTGGGACCATCACATGCTTTCAGACGCATCAACTACCGGTGAAAATTGGCCAGCAAGAGCCAGGAACAGAAGCTTCTCTGAGCTGTTTCTGCACTATACAGAGACACTGCAGGGACACAGAGCTCACTAGGAATACAAATTTAAACCACAACGAGGAAGAGTTCAGAATGCAGGCATGGCTCCCAGTCAGCCACCATCCCATCCCGGAATCTTTTCAGGAAGCTGGCTAATTCTTCATTTGCTACCCTAGACCGTGTCAAATGGCTACATTCCAACAGCTGCTAACACACATCTCCACTGGAGGGATATTCCATTCAGAGAGCTTGTCAAAGAAAAGTCATGTTACCTTAAAACATGAAATCCCAATCCCATGGGAACAGAAATCCCAAAGAAAGAGTGGTGTTTATGTCAGGAGGCAGCAGACAAATTATATCCTTGGTTTGGGCTGACATTCCAATCTTATCAATGTCTCTGATCTAAACTCTGCTAAGCACTTTGAAGCTTAGTCTAAAGCAAATGACTTTAACTCACCCTTTCCCAGAGTCCTCAAACACCAGTTACCTCTACCATTCGCATTCCAAATATTCTTACTATTACCACTGAAATGGTGGAGTCAACACATCTATCCCTTTCCAGTTTCAGCACCAGAGACCAGGGTGCAGACCTCTGTAAACCCCAGTCCTGAAACTCCAGCCCCATGGAAAAGAAGCTTCGTAACACATTTGTAAATGAAAACACTTCTGGCAAATCTATAAAGGCATGATGCCCCAAATATCAAACACCTGGCCCGTCAAACTGAGTGGGAGACAATACACAAAAATGTTTTGAGCCTGCCATTACAATTTTATTCTACAAAAGATGGAACATGAGACATCAGGAAAAAAAAAAAGCTCATTTGAGAAAACTGCCCAGAAAAGAATGGTATCAAGACAACTCTTACCAAAGTAAGTGCCTGAGACTCTTTCTGTTGTAGTCAAACTCTGCTGCAGAACAACCCTGAATCAGGAGGACTCCAGATTCCTTGAAAATTCACATGTGGGGCAAGGACCAAGGTACAGAGAGATGGCAGTAGGAGGGGTAGGAGGTGGCCATAGTCAAGCAGGAAGTATGAATCAAGTCACAACAAGTTGAAGAAGTGCTTCTTTTTTTTTTTTTTTTTTTTTTTTTTTAAGAACAAGGAACACAAGACAAACTGGCCTTACCCTTCACTCAGGCTCACCACAGCAACCTGGAGAACACTCCCAAAACTCTTTCTTATGGAGGTCCCAGCAGTATATCACCAAGGGTTAGTGTAAATAAAATAATATGGACAAAAACACACAAAGAAAATCCAAATGCTTGTGACCCTGAATGAACAGGTCCTTCCTTGCCTATTCCCCCTACTTCGGATTTCTGTACATGTTATTTCTGGACAGCTCTGGTCATTCAGATATGAGTGATGCCACCTATAGTGGATTACCCAGTCAGCTGAGGACCTTACAGCTGTATTGCTTAACTAGGTAATTTCTGTGACATTATCAAGCAAAAACCACTTTTGTGCTTGGGATGTAGTAAAGAGTCATAGCTAAAACAATTCAGCAAAAGCAACTGAGTCCTGATAATAATATAATCAAGGCAGCAAGAGCCAAGTAAGCCAGAAGTAACCCAAGTTTAGCTAAAGTCAATGAAAAATCACACATATCACAAACATTCAAGAAGTTCGGTGTCCCTTCTTCACCACCTGTCATTGCCACATGGGCTTGGCAAACAGCAGATGTCCCCAGAGACCTATTACAAAAGCCCTTCCTCAGTCCAACTGCAAAGACATCAAAGGAGAAAACAGAAAGGTTCCTACCTGCTACTTCCACAATGTGGTGCCTGGCAATATCATAGTAGGGATCATCCCACTGGAGGTGAGTGACAGGCTCAGGGGAGCCTTTGGAGTCATCTGCACAAAGTACAAGAAACAAGCAATCAGAGAAGGGATCTGGAGCACATTATTGGCAAGTACAAAGAGATAGAGGTATAAGAAAAAATGGCACTACTACATGGGAGGGACTAATGTATGCAACTGTACACCTTGAAAACCCACTTTTGAAATTCTGAATGGACAAGAGCAGCAATGACTTCAGAAGACTCCTGTCAGTCCTGTGAGAGCCATATGTGTCCCTCAATGTACACTCTCTGAAACCATTATTCAGATATGTCACAAATATTTACAACGACAAAACCCAAGGACACCACCATGGCTTTTTAGGAAAGGAGGATTTTAACATAGTCCCCATGATGGATGGTCATGCTGTACATCCTTGAGCTAATTTTTCTGACCTCTTTGTTCATAGCACAGGATTTCAGAGCAACAACTCAGGTCTCCAGCCCCACCTCCCAGATGGAAATTTGAGACTACTCCTGTACAGAAGGCCAAACTCTCCTGCAAGAGACCATAATGGATGACACTCAAAGATTTACAGCACATCTATACTGTCAGCACCAAAATGTAGCCAGGCACAGGACTGAGAAGAGCATATTTACAGCAGCTGGCTATTCAAAACTAAGGCTGATTCATGTGGGTGTGGTGCAAGTTTAATGTGTCTATAAAGCTTTAAATTGATCTGGGGCTCTCTGAATATGTAGATATAACCACAAGGCTGCAGGACAAACAACTGCTTTTTGGCCAAAACCCAGATCCCAAACAAGCAGGCTACTTACCTGATTTGGGAAAAGCAGGGACTTCATCTGCTGGCCAGTTCTTATCATCTATGGAGGCCAGTTTGAGCTGACTGAGGGACTGGTTGGTATCATCCAAGTTCAGGTCATCCTGAAGCTCCGAGAGTGGGTCTGTAGCCATGGTCCCCAAATATCACAGTTTATTTTGCAGTGTCTAGAACATGGACTGCAGAGATTGTTAGGTGAGACACAGAGACCACAAATCTACCTCCCCGCAGAGGCACTTCCTCTTCTCACTGATTTCCCCCCAATACTCCCTTATCTTTACTTATCCAGAGATTGTTTCCCCTCCCCCTTAATGCAAGCAGCAACTCCTCCTCCTTGCTGGAGGCACAACATGTCAGATTCTTTCATGCCAATTGCTATCAAATGCCATCAAGAGCTGTACCAACCCTCTCAAGGAGTCTCTGCTTGACCACAGCTCTGGACAGAACAGTTTTTCTCTCCTGAAACAGAAGCAGCACCAGGACTTTGCGGAAGGCGACAGGCTGCACCAGCCCCTGCCTGATACACTCCCTGTATGGCTCTAAGCTCCCCCTCCCTCCAAATGGCTGGCACAAAGCCCGGCTGTTTCCACAGTTGGCCCAGTGCTGGAAGCTTTCCCAAGAATCACCCCCCCTTCTTCTCCCCATAATGGAGAACCAGAGCTCTCAACAGCACTGAAGTGGGTGCTTCAGTGTGCTGGGATCTGAACAGAGAAGTGAACATCTCCTCAAAACAGGAATTTTTTAGGCTGAGCTATAAAACAGGGAGAACAATACACATACAATCTTCATCTCCTTTCAGCATCACCAACAAATCCTTTCTCCTACATAATAGCTAGCAGCAAGGAATCGTCTCTTTCATTTAAAGCCATACCGCCTGAATATTTTTCACCAAGCATGCCATAAGGAGACCAAAGAATTAAGAGGGTCCAAGAAACAGACAGCTCAGTGCATTTGCTGTTGTTTGCAAATACTTCTCACTCTCATCTGAAGCAGAAGACACATTAAAACTGGGACTGAGCTAGCACAGCATACAGGATCTCCTAAAAGTACCAATTCAGGGACAATCCTTGGGAAGCAGCTGTTATCCTCTGAATTCAGTCTCCTGGAAGTAAGCAAGGAAACATTAAAAAGGACAACTATGTAGGTCTGGATTACATGGAGAGTAATTCAGCGGCCAGCAGGCAGCAAGCCAAGAGGAACTGTAGAAAAACGAAGTGACACCTTGCATCAGAAAGAGTCTCTATAACACTGTTTCACAGAGATGCTTGTGCTTATTTTGCTTTATGAGGAGAGCATAGGGTTCAAAGATGATCTGAGGAGGCAAAACACCTTAGTGTGAAAATAACATTCACAGTAAAGCTATTTCCTTTGGCAGAATGGAGAGGGGGCAATGATGTTTTGCGCTTTCCACCCCTAGAGCTTGAATGTGTATATTCATCCAGAGAAAACAATGAAACAGTTACTCAGACAACACAGAGGACAAAACCTGTGAGAGATTAAGTTCTGGAAGGTGTCACATCCATGCTCAGGTCTATACTTGCACCAAGCTTGGGGATGCATTTTTAGAGCACATTGGATATTGAATTGAAATAATTGAATTGAATTGATAATTTAAATTGGATATTCAGTGTTCTTCCTCTCCCTTTAGATCATTCCAATGTTATTTACTTCCTGTCCTCCCTTATCTGCTACTCACCAGTTTGCAACCAGTTTTCACCTCTCTGGGGCTCCCAAAGGATTGGAAAGTATTGCTAATCAAATGCAATGTTTCCCAAAATATCAAAGAGCATGACATATACAAGCAGCAGGTCATCAAGACAGCACATCAGACACACAGGGTCCCACCACTGCAGCCATGCAAAGTTCCAAGCAAAATTATACCCTGCCCTCTGGTGAGGGCTGCCAGAGCTGCCTCACCTCCTCTGATCTTGACAGGGCAAGGAGCAAGAAATCAGGTTCCCTAGCACCGTGAGCTCATGCTGGAACCACGCAGCAGTGGAGCCAAGGGACAAGGACTCCCCACCCCTAGCAGCTGATCTGATTTCTATGGTAACACCAGGCACTGACTCCTATGACTCAGCGAGCTTAAAGCATTTCCCACAGGAGCTCAGCAGAACCAAAAGCCAGTGCTCCATGCTGAGGAAGCATCCACGGCTCCCCAGGGCAGCCTCTCAGCATTCACAGCTCTCAGGGACTTCCCAGCCCTAGTGGGGACAGAGGACCCACATTCAACTGCTGCCATTCACTGAGATGCCTTTCACGGGAAGTTCTTGGGGACAACCACTTCCCCAAAGCTGGGTCCTGAAACGTTTGAGGACCAAATCCAAATCTCCCCACAGAGCAGTGATGATACTGCCATAGGGCCAGAAAGTCACCGGGTGTTCTCACTTGTTCCTACACAGATCACCACCTGGCTTCACAGTCAGCTTACAGCACTTGTCCAGAGACAGAAGAGCAGGTTATTAGACAGCACTGGGGGACTTCCCCTGAGGCATATAATTAATCTTAGTGTGGCACCATGTGGGAGTTGTTAGTAGAACCCAAACTGCAAAAAGAGCTCAGTGGATACTGCTCTTCCCTCACTCTTTGGAAAAACAGAGAAGGCTCTCCAGATACCTTCATGTGGTTTTCACAGCCAGCTTCATTCCTTGGCTGTAGATTACTGCTCCATGGTGTTAATGGAAGCAGGATCCAGAGCAAAAGACCTCTTAGATTTCAGGTCCTTCTTGTGAACCAGACTGTAGTACCCAGAGAGCCCCAGAAGGTTTTGCAGAATTTTCTCCAGCCCTTTCCCAACATGTAAAAGGCAAAAGCATGGGGTCTCACATCAGATAACCATACAGCAGTTTAGGACATATAACCCTCTACCTGTTTGGGAACTAGTAGGCTCTGAGAAGGAGATAACTGGAGTTAGGATGTAAGACACAAATTGAGGATCTTCATACAAGGATACACATTTTACTTTCCAATACTGCAGCCACATGAGATGCTTCCCTATATACTCAAAAATGATCCCTAAGGATCTGTCATTAAATGGAATCCATATGTGTCATGGTGATATATTTGTTAACATGAGTAAAGTGTTAGTTAAAAACACCTCGTGTTTTTTTAACAATAAAAGAGCATTTCAACAGATTTAACTCAGTTTAAAAACTGCACCTGTTTTACATAAATCTCATTACAAAAAGCAAGTGGTACACTCCATATAGCAAATAAGATAAGAAAAATTACACACCTAGATTTAAAAAACAAAAATTCTAGCCAAACATTCCAAAACAAAAGAATCACACCTGACAGCAGAAGCACTTGCTTACTGCCAAGCTCTAAAGAGCCAACCATTACCTTTTTTTCCAAGTACTTAAGTATGTCTTCTGCAACTACACTGCACCTGAACACTTGCTGGGTAATAAAAATTAACTTTCCTACATAAGAGAGACATATGATGGAGAACAGCACATTCTGCTAAAGAAGAGAACTCAGACCACTAAAATAAAATTTTCACACAAATTCTGAGCTGAAGATTCCTTATATAAGATCCAGAATTTACCCGGGGAAGACTATTTACTTATATCCAGAAAACCTTGGTAGCTGCTGTTCATGCAAACTATTTTTTTCTTCAATTTCAATTTCACTACTTTTCTACCACTTATTTCTAAGCTACATCTGCTCGGTAGTTTCCTTTTCCTGTTTTTCTTCTAGATGTACTATCAGTTTAGAAGTGAATTACACTTCAAAATAAGTCCATGCATATATTACCACATCCTGGAGCTGTACCTACAATAAAGAATTATAGAAGAAAAGCAGCCTCTTCTTCTGTGCACGATGAACAAGCAATGGTCAGATGCAACACAGTCCCAGTTCTGGGATTATTCTTCTGACTCTGCTGCCATCCACACCTCCTCCCAGTTCCGGCTTATTTACACAAATGTCTTTTTCTGTACACATCAATCAAGAACCTGCACTTTGCTATAGTGTTAAAAACAAGCACATTGCAAGAAAAGGGCGCAGTTACTCAGCAGCAGACCTTCAGAGTACTCACGTGCATGAATAAGTTCCAGAACCAAGACCCACCTACAAAGCCCACCCCTTATCTTCCCTCACATCGAGACATATCCAAGATACCACCGAGAGCATCACTACACTGATACTACCCTGAAAGAACAAAGAGGTCCAGGGCGAGACCTTGTCATGGCTTACCACGACCAGTAAACTCAGGACAGACAAATTATTGCTCAGGGAAGCTCTTTGGTCCTTCATTACGCCAAGAGCTTTTTAATTGAGCAGCCTTCCTTCCCCAGTCATCTCAATCCGTTTGCTGAAGGCCACCTCTGTGCCCGCTGAAAATCCACCCTAGCGAGCAGGCAGCCTCCCCTTACTGGTTCTCTGCAGGGTCTGAGGGCAAAAGCGCTGAACTCTCCAAGTGTCCTCTCCGGAGCTGCCGCACAAAGTACAGAGGCTGCTCTCAGCGCCGTGCAGGACCCGCCCAGGACTCACATGTGAGGAAAGCTGTGGGGCACACACAACCCGGGGCGGGCTGCACCCTCCTCCTCCTCATCACCCTCTCCACAATACATCCGTTCCCTCCCGTTCCCTTCAACTCAGCCATCTCCTGTGAGACGCCTGAGCGAACCTCAAGATTGCTTACGAGACTCAGGTTTGCTACTTACACCGTTGAAACAAAGGTCCCCTAGTACACGCCAGCTGCCTGAAGGCAAGACAAGTACCAGTCCCTGCCGCTGGGCACTGGGGTTAGCGGCAGCCAGCCCCAGCGCCAGCCCCGCCGCAGGTCGGGAGCAGCCAGCAGCAGGCCCGGCGGCGCCGCTCCGGCGGTACCTGCACCGCCAGCACCGATCAGCGGTGAGCAGGACACGGCGGGCTGCCGGCCCGGCTCTCCCCGCCCAGGTGCCCGCGGCGCTTCAGCAGCCGCGCTCTTCCCGCCAGCCGCGCAGCGAACCGAGCCGCTCCCCCCCACAGGGCGAGCCCGGCAACACCCCGGCGGATCGCTCGCGGCTCCGGGCCCAGCCCCGGCCCGCTCAGCCCCGGCCCCACCGCCGGGCCGCTCCCCCGCCCCAGCAGCACCAGGACAGGCCGCCGGGCCCCGCTGCTGCAGGCAGGGCCCGGCCGCGCTCTCCAGGCACCCCACGGCGCCCCGCCGGTGCCGGTACCTGCCGCCGCCCGCCTGTCACCGCCGCTCGCCGGAAGCGCGGCCTCGCCGCCGGGGGAACCCAACCCGCCCCGCCCCGCCCCGCCCGCTGCCGGCCGCCGTCCGGGCGCGTCCGCCGCTCCCTCGCCGCGTTCCGCCGGCACGGAGCGCCCGAGGCCCAGGGGCGAGGAGGCGCGGGGGGCCCGAGGCACCCTCTGCAGGCGGTGGGGGCGGTGAGCGGCCCGGCCTTGCCGAGCATCGCGTTTGCGCCTTCAGCTATCCCCGGCATGCGTGCGTTCTGAAGCCCCTGCGGGACGGCGGTCCGGGCTTCGAGTCGCTTTTAGGAGCTACCAGCCGAGGAAGAGCGTGTCGCCTTGCTTTATGCCAGTCATAACGATACGTCCTAGAAATACTGCTCGTGAAACAATAGAAATTCTGCACGGGTACTGTGTCTGTGGTGAGAAATCAGAGATTCGTCCCTATTCCCCAGTTTAAAAGGAAAAAAGATCATAAAAGTAAAGGTTCTCATGGCAGAGCCCCAGGATTACTGCATAGCAGAGTATCCATCTCCAGCGTTCATCTTCCTCTTATCCAGCAGCAATCATGTCACATAACAGCCAGCGATAATTCACCCATTACGCCTTTGTGTTTGTGCAGGGGATCCCGAGGTCTCCAAGGCGGTAGCTGATGAAACCACAGTCCTCAGTGACCCTGGTAGCAGGCTGTCCTCCAAATATTTCCACAGGCTGCAAGAAGCTTCCAAACATAAACCATGGCAAGCCAGGGTGCTGGGGACTGAGACTCAGCATGTTGAGCCCATCTCAACCATTAAGGCCAGTGGTAGGTGCAAAGAAGAGTTGGATAAGTGTGTTTCCCAGATCTGCAGCAGAAAAAAAGTGTAAATGGGACAGCAGGCAGCATCTGTCTGGATCTGTTGTCTCCCTCAAGTAGGGTTTGATTCAGTGCTCCTTTGGTCAGCAAGCTGTGCAAGGTGCATGCTCTGGCCAGCCCACTCCAGAAGTGCCTGCAGGACTCTGGTGGCAGGACAACTGGACAGGAATGCCAGAAACCCAGTCCTATAGGACAGACTGTAGAGATTTGTGAGAAGGAGAGCAAAGCTTCCAAGAACTTCAGACTGGCATTCCTAGAGCATGGGGGGAAGAGCTCACTGGAGGGGCAGGAGAAGTATACAGAGCTGGTAGAGGATTAGTGTGGCAGCCCAGGCCCTCCTCTAAATCTCTGTCCCAAAAGGGGATGATAAAGCACAGGTAGTGTTCCATAGAGTATGATAAAGCCTTCCTGTGGCTCTGCCACCCCAAGAAGCACTACTTTGTCCACCCTGGCCACAAGCCCCTCCTGCACACACAGTGTGGCAAGAGCTATAGTTCAGCAGGGAGCTTCAAGGCCCACGTGTTGGCCCATGGGGCTGTGTGGCCATTTCAGTGCACCCAGTGTAACAAGGTTTGCTGCCCCAAGTGAGATTTACAGGAGCAACAGGGCCAGCACCCCTTGTCCTGCCAGCAGTGTGGCAAGGACTTTGCATGCTGTCTCTCTCTCTGCATGCACAGGAAGATCCATTTGGCCACTGGGATTGGCCCGGCTGGTCCCAAGGGGTGCCATATGTGAGTGTCACCTGGCCAACCCCAGCTCCTTGTGCAACCATGCATACCTGCACATGGGGGAATGCACTTCTACCTGCAAGCAGTGCAGCAAGCCCTACACCCTGGCCACTAAGCTGTGGTGCCATCAGAAATCCCACCTGGCTGGCAAGCCCTGAAAATGCGAGCTCTGTGGTATGGGCTACACCCTTCCCCAGAGCCTTGTGCACCATGTGCTCACCCACAAGGTGAGAAAGGACTCTGAGTAGTGGCCTCACTTGCTGTGGACCTACCTCAGGCAGCAAGAAAGAAGCCACAGAGGAAGGCCTAGTAGGGGGGGCTTGTGGCAGAGCCCACCCCGCTCATGGTGTAGGTGCTGAGGCCAGTGAGTGAGGCTGAGCTGCTGATCACAGCCAGCATTGCTACTTACCAGTCTCAAGGCAGATCCCAGGTCCTGGGGCACATGGGACAAAGGCCATATGTCCAGGAGCAAAGGATATAATCAAAATCATCCTCTCTGAGCATGAGGACAAATGCATTATGATTCAGGATGAGGCCTCACTCTGTGATGTGGTCATCATCCAGGAGAGAATGGGCTTCAGAAGCAGTGGCAGAAGTGGTAGAGGTCAAGACTGATACTGGCTGTCCCAACATGCCCTGGCTGATCTTCTGTGCTTATTAAATTGAGGTAAAAAAACCAAAACCTGGCTCTCTCATCTCTCTGTTAGCAACAAGGCCCTATGGCTCAGCCCCAGGCAGAATTAGCAGTCTTGAAGGTAACTGCTTGTATAAATGTGGGTCTTTGCAGTAGCTGCTCACTGAAGCTATGAGCCTACACATGCCACATGCTGGGCCTGGCACAGGGAAGGCATTGGCTGTTGATGGGAATCACTTCCTAGAGAAGACACAGCATTAATGAGCAGTGCTTCTGTTCTGCCTGTGTTACATTGTCAGTCAGTGACAGTGCACTGCGGGGAAGGCAGGAAAAGTCTCAAAGCAGTGACTTTAAACAGTGCCTTCCTTTCAAGTTTTTTAATTACTTGTTGCTATTCAAGCGCTTTCCTGGGCTTTTATTCTTGGAGCTAAGCAACACTTCTGATTATTTGAAGCTCATGCTGGTGCCAGACATTACTGGAGAGCAGCTTCCCAAGTGTTTACAAGGTACCTTGTAATATGAAGAACATTTTTCACAATTAGCAGAAGTAAAGTCCTGCCTTGGAGCTAGGGCTGAGTGTTCCTTCTCTGCTGTCACCTGGTTTGCTTGCTGTCAGTTTTCTTCACTTACAGTGACCTGACAGTCTGTCTGAGGACATGAAAAGGATAGTTTTGTGTCTCACTGAGCAATTTTTAGTGTCCCCAGCTGAAAGGCTCCTCAATTCTCCACATAAGGTTAACTAGTTCATCCCTGCTTAGAAGATTTTCCATTTCCTCTCCACTTCAGGTTGGGTTCAGTAATTTTTTCTCGTTTCTCTTCACACATTCTTGCTTCCTCTCTTCCCCTACTGTCCTATGCCTGCACCAAAACATTAAAAGACAGCACTGCCACAACTACATCCCAATATCCCCTCTGCTCCATCTTCTTCAGTGCCTGTTTGCCAGCTGAGGCTTGCTGATGTAAATTAGTTCTGTTGCAGGAACAAAGTGCACAGCTATGTGAACTTGACCTCCTAGGAAGGGCTGACAATACCAGACCTAACAGGTCTTTCAGTCTTGCCTGCTCTGCATTCTCTTTTCACATGTGATAGGAATACTACTTTCATTTGCTGAATCCTCAGTTTTAGCTATTCTTGCTCTCTGTCTTATGACTCTCAAACATCTGCAATTCCCCAAAGTTTTTTGTTTAGTCTTGCTTAGTGATTTTAAATTCTCTGGGTTTCTTATACCCACTGCACAAGAGGAAAATATAGAGGCACCAAGGAATCATAAGTAGCACAGTTCCTTTTTGGGGTGCTATGAATGCAGCTCCTGTGATACTGCTAAAAGCTGCTGTTTGCAGTTTTTACATAAATTTTCTTTTCATGAACTTTTACAACCTGTTTGCAGACAAGGTGCTAGAGTGAGATCCACTTGGACACAAAGATGGAAGGTGAATTCAGATGATAAACCTTTGGGTGCCCTAATTTTTAATTATTTTCTCTATAGGGGCACATGAGCTAAGTCTTCCCTGAGTTCTTGGAGCACAGGCGTGTAAGGTGGCTTGTATTTGAAGCTGCAGTGCTTCCTACTGTTCTCTCTTTGGTGCCTATCCAAACTCAAATATTGACACAGCTGCAGAATGTTCTCACTGGAGCCGGGCTCATGTGCTGTGTTTGAAGCGTGTTGCCCTCTGTCACAGCAGAACTGGGAGAGAAGGGGGAGCAATGGGGTGGGGAGAACCCAGACCCCGATTGCCTAAATAGCCAACCTGCTTCTTTAGTCTAAGGTAATAGGAGAGAAATACAATGAGCAATTATGAATTAGGAGGTCTTCACAGGAACATTGTTCACCTAACAGTTGATCTGAGTAGGTGGGAGCATGTCTGTGCTGTGCTGCACGTATCACTTGGCTACAAGATAAACTTAGCTGGTTAATTCTGAGGAACCCATAGGTGACTCCCATGGGCCCCTAGTGCATGGGGAACACAGTGTGCTGCTTTCAGTGCCAGTGAAGGTTATGCTTCAGGACATCAGACATGGATTACCCAGCTGGCTGGAGATCTTGCACACCATTACCATTACAGGTTCAGGCAGCAAGCTCTCCTGCATTGGTGAGGCCCACCATGCTGGCAGGGCTTCACCAAAGCTTTGGGGTGCTGCTGCAACACTCCTGGGTGACAAATGCCAAAGTCTTTTCGATGACTGAGGTCTTTCATGCTTGCAGTGCCACACCAGGTGTCAGGCATGCACACAAGTGTTACATCTAAACCTCACACCAGGGTCAGGGTTCACCCCCTGGCCAACTTGTAAACTGGTTTAAACCTGACCAAGGTGTTTGAATGAAAAGGAGCAGGCTGTAAGGGAAGGAGAGAACTCTCTGGGTCTTGAAGTCCCCCCTGCACCTAGCAGGTCCCTGGCCCTCACGGACAGGGGAACCACCATGTGAAGGGATAAGGGTTTCATCTTTCTGATTGTACCCAAGGTGTTTCTTTGATCAAAGTGTATAACTCACTTTAGGAACAGATTGATAAATGCCCCAACTCCTGAACCAGCAAACTGTATCCATCACAGAGCTGACAAAGGCCCAAGAAAAGGGGCCAAGACCAAACCACCTATATTCTGTTCCTTGGAAGCTGAAAAGTAGTTACACAGGAAAAGAAATTGCCAAAGACTTTCTTTACTTAAAAAGAAGAATCAACACATAGAAGGAAAGAGATCAAAACTCCCAACTGTGTTATAAGCCATAACTCTGGATGGTAAAGGTATCTTAACTCTCCTGTCCTAAGAAAGAAAATAGCATCCATCATTCATGGGTGAGTGAAGGCAGTAAAAAAATTAAATTATAAAAATTTGCTTACAGGAATGGAAGTGTTAAATGCCAGAGTGGTAGAAGTCACCCCTGGAGAGATGATACCTGATGCATGCTGTGCTGCTGCAGAGGCTAACCACAGGAATGGGAGAAACAGTAGCCCTAGAAGCACATTATGGAATGAGAAAAGGCCACGATGTGAAGAGTCAGCATCTTTAATTACTGACATTGTCGTGAGACACCAGAAAGGGCTGGAAAGTGTCCCAGAATGTAGTAAAAATCTCCAGTTACAAAGCAAAACCAAAGAAACCAAGGAACCTAAGCAATAGATGTAGCCTTGAATAATCTAGAGATAAAAGGTTTCAGCAGTTACAGTTAACAACCTAGTTGCCCTGATAGGTGGGTTTATCTTGTATCATGGGGGAAAGAAAAATAGCAGCTGGAAAAGAAGCAGCCAGACATAGTGACAGAATCATCATCAGTTTCAGTAAGTTTTTCAAACAAATGCTTAAGCAACAAAACGAATGTAGGAACCAGAACAAAGTAATGTTAAAGGAGGATGCCATAGATAAGTATTAAAAGATATTCATAACTGTCTGATGACCAAACTTAACTGCTGTCTTGTAGCATTGCTTAAAGTTAGCCTTATATACTGCGTGATCCCATGGAAGGTGGTAAGACCTTTCCTTTAAAGGGAAGACAAGAAGAGGGTAAAAACCTATGCATAAGTATAACAACATTGACTTAACCTGCAGTGTAAAGGCTGCCTGGTTATTATAAAGAAGAGACAGAGATGCAGAAGTTAAAAAGAAAGTGACTGAGGATATTGAAAGCTGCTTGTGCCTCCTCCTTCAGTGAGGAGTGGAGGCGGCTGTGTGGGACACAGCAGCAGCTCTGACCTCACCGCTCTTGTTTGTGCTTTCCTGTCCCTGCCTATGCTCTCTGCCTAAATGCTGCTTCCCCTGTTAAGTAACACGGGTATTTCCAGGGTTGTGTCTAATCCCATGCACACACTCTATACCCAGGTCATTTCCACCCAGGGAATCTCAGCCAATCCTAAAGGTATCTTTCCAAAATCCAGAGCAGGGAGTAGAGATGTGTGTGGATGAGAACAAGAGATACTCTTCTGTGAGGAAGGAAGCCTCTGCAACTGCTCTTTGTACCAGTGTCCAGAGTCATTCCTCAGCCACCCTAATGCTAATATTTGCACTCCTTCTATGGAGATAAACATTACAGATGTATCAGCTGCACAGAGGCACGGCACAAAATATGCTCCCTGCTGGCAAGGAAGCACTTTTGTTCCATGTGGCAGTTCTTGAGACCACCCCCACACTGCCCTGCTTTCTGCTGTTTTTCCACTCTTGCCAATGGTTTGCTTGCTGTAGCAATCATTAGAACCTTCCCAGCTCTGGTAGTCCAATTCTTGACTTAATAGCTGATGTCATGACATCCAGACCATTCCTGTCTCCCTGTTCCTGGAAGCCCTTGTTTTTCTGGCTGGTTTTGTGTGTGCTAGCTCCCTGCTTCTCAGAGTTTCTGTTTCCTTTCAGATGGACTTCAGCATGTTCCACTATGGGGGAAAGAAAAGGGGGAGCTCAGCCTTCATGCTGCTTCATCCTCCTCCACTCAGTTGGGAAGGCACTGGGAAGAATGCACTGACAATGGAGCTGCTGACCTAAATGGGAGGAAAATTTAAATTCACAGTGGGCTGTCAAAGGCACCCTTTCTGCTCCTTGTCATGGGCAAGGGAGAAAGGGGAACACTGAAACTGTGTACTGTGGTGCCAAAAGCGCTGAGGCTGAGCTTGCTGATAACTGCAGGAAGGAAAAGAAAACTGAGCATTAGGAAGAATCAGAGGGGCTTGCAGCTAAAAAGAGAAGGACTGAGAATGGCTAAGGAGGTCTCAAAGTCTTCCTGCATTTGGGGCTGCTAGAGTACAGCCTTTGAGAACAGCCAGTGGCAGGGACCTGAACCAGCATTGTGGGGAGGCAGTGATGGTGCCAGGGCAGCACAGGAGCAAGGCAAGATAAAAGGAGCAAAAGCTCTCTGGCTGGGATGACTATGAGCAGGCAGAGGTACCTCTCTCCAGCCCAAGTTCTCCCTGTGCCCTGGGACAAACTTGTCCTCTTGCTACTCATGCCATCTTCCTACATATGAAATAGGAAGTAAGGAAACAAAGATGCTCTGACAGGAAGGAGAGATGCCAAGAGAGGAGGGATGAGTCCCACCGTCCCTGACACACCACGACCTGGAGTCCTGTTTCTTCATTCTGGTTCAATATTAACCCAGCAGGGCTGTGACTCTGCTTATTCTGCTTCCTTTGCAATTCCCCTGCAGCCAGGGGTATACAGCATGGCGCACACCAAAACCAGCATACTGAGGGGCCTGCTCTTCTTCAGCCTTCTGCACCTCACCTTGAGCCATGCTGGAGGTAAGACTCAAGGGAAGAAGTCCCAATAGATGATAGGAGGAAGAAAGATGGGGTTAGTTCTTTCAAGGGTAACACAGGTGGCAAGTTTTCTTCCTCAAGTCAAGAGGACAGGCTAAAAGCTTGAAGTTGGGAGCAAAAGGGTGCTGAGATTGGAATTAACATAGGAGAATGCAGCTGCATCTGTCAGTTGGTGACAGCAACTCAGTGGATTTTATGGGTCACCTGGGAAATGGCAGGGGACTGTGGCTCCATCCAGGATCGAGTGTAACACAACCATGGGGCTTTTAGGGATACAGTTCCTCAGCTGACCTAGGTGATATCAATTCTCCATTGTCTCCCCAGCTGTCCCTTATCAAAACTTTAGGTACAAAATATGCCACCTTCCTGCTCACTGCTCCTTTAGAGACTCCAAATGTCTTTTCTTAACAAGAAAAGCCCTCTCAGACCCACTACTGTGTGGGGGAAGACCTGTCTCCAGGTCTCAAATCAGGGGCTCTGAATATGAAATGAAACCAAGCTGTGCTTATCACAGTGGTCTGAGGTTGGCAAGCTGGAAATACAGTGGCTGGGGACAGGGACAGCAGCAGGCTCAAAGCAAACAAGCCTCTATCTAACTGCAAATGAGCAGAGCAGCTTTGTTGAGGAAGCAGTGCTCCTGTTACTTCTGTTCCCTAAGTGATGGGAGCTGTGACAGGATGAATTCCAGAGAGCCTGCTCTGATCAAGTGTAGACCTGATAGGGCTTCTCCTCTCCGTATGGTGCACTGGGGGAGGCTGGGCTGTGGGATCACCACAGCAGCTGCATGTGGTTTTTGGAAACTGAAAGGGGAGACAAAGGTGCCCTCTGGCTGTGAGCAGCCCTTTGACTGGCAGTGTTCTGACCTGATAGTTTTCCTGGAAAAGGGGCAGGCACTGTCACTGCTCAGGCGCCACCGACGTGCCAACAAGGGATTTCTAGAAGAGATGCTTAAGGGAAACCTGGAGCGAGAGTGCCTGGAGGAGAAATGCAGTTATGAGGAGGCTTTTGAAGCCCTGGAATCCATCGATCAGACGGTACGTACCAGGAAACATTCCCCCAGCCAGCCTCTGCAGGGAGACACCAGCAGGTTACACACAGCCAGAGGCCAGGGTTGTAATACTCAATTCTGTGAACCAAAGATAAGGTTGATGTGTGCACACCACATGGCAAGCTCAGGCTTCTTTTGGGGGCTTCCCTCCTTGAGATACCGCAGGGAATACATCTGAAAGCTCAAGTTCTTTTCTCTCCCTCTCCAAGCATGAAGTGACAAGGTGCCATTGGTCCTGAATAGCATCTTCCACCAGCTCAGCATGGTACCTCACACATGAGAGCTGCTGCCCCAGACACTCACAGAAGCACTGGCATAGCAGCCAAACACTGAGTGCAGGTGCTTCAGACTCCCTTGAGCTGAAGCTTTTGCACACCCTGTCCCTTTTTCTGGTTTCCAGACTCACTCACTCTGCCAAATTTGTGCTGCATCCTTTTGGAATTTCCTCCTAGCTCCAAGGCTGATGTCCCTGCAGAATTCCACACCCAAAAATACAACAGATAAACAGTTAGGAGGTTAAGCCAACAAGATGCTACCTCTGTGGAGTACTTCAAAAGCAATCAGCCTCAGGCTGCATGGTAGAGATGTAGATCCAAAGAGCTGAGCAATAAGTACATGTGATCTGTGGCCTTAGAAATTCCAGGTTCAGCTGCTTGGACTTCTGCACTGTAGTCCACTGCTCTACAGAAAGCTCTGCTTGCTCTGCAGGTTGATGAAGGCTGTAAACATCTTTGGTCTCTTTAGAAACAAGAGTACTGTCTTGATTCCTGAGTCTGATGTGTGGGAATGTGGTTTTGTATGGGAATGTTTAGCTTTGACTCCATAGTAATTGGTATAAACAGAGCTAGGTTAGGCTTTTTGTTGTGATGGGACATTAGCTTACTGGTTTGAATTGCAGTAGCCAAGAAGAATGTGATGTTCTGTGTCCCTAAATACATATTTTTCTTTTTTTTTCTATTTTACAGGACATATTTTGGTCAAAATACCAAGGTAAGTTGTTCTGAGTCCTGCAGGTACGCTTATCCCTTAGGATGCACTGTCTCATCCTGGAGAGATGGCTCCCTTTTAAGGGCTCACTTTCCAGGGCTAAGCACTGGTTTGTCTCTAGATGATAAACTGATTCAAATTATGATGCTTATTTGGATTGCTTTCATATAATGTGTTTCTTTCTTCTTATTTTGCTAGCATGCCAGGGCCTGGGAATGTCCAGGACAATTCTGGATGCTTGTCTAGAAGGTATGAACTTCATGCTGACCTCAATCTCCCAGATACAGTGAGTGCCAGGAACTTACTTCCTGCAGAGATTATACAGAAAAAAAAAAAATAAACTGATGATGGAGAAGCCATCTAATTATAAAGAAAAATAACTGGGGAGGAATTTTAAATTATTTCTTACTCTTTATTTCCCCACTAACCATTTCAACAGACAATCTGCCTTGTGCACTGAAATAGCATGGGGTAAATATCCTTATCCTTGTGACACAGTCAGGTGTGAGCAGCCTCTTAGAAAGGCTGTGAGCCAAAGCAAAGCACAGAGGCCTCAGGGATAGCAGCCTCCGATAAGGAAGGGAAAACTTAGGTGTGCTCTTCTCACAGGAAGGGGATGCCTCTGTTGTGCAGGCTCATACACCCAGAAAAAGCTAAAGGTATACATGAGATGGTACTTCTGACCTTGAAAAATGCAACATCCAGTTCTCCACTGACTCTGGCTTACACTGTGTTGGGATTTTGACAGGTAACTGCGCTCTTGGGCTGGGCCAGAACTATCGGGGAACAATTAGCCACACTAAGTCTGGGATTGAATGTCAAGTGTGGACAAGCAAATATCCACATATTCCTAAGTAAGTTCATCTCCCACATACCCTTAAGAGTTCTCTGGGAGGTCTTCCTTCCTAGCCTAACCAGCTTTGTCTCTCATAGATTTAATGCCACCGTTTATCCCAACCTCATTGAGAACTACTGCAGGAACCCAGACAACAACTCAGAAGGTCCATGGTGCTATACTCGAGACCCAACGGTGGAACGGGAGGCGTGTTCCATCCCCGTGTGTGGTATGCCTCAGCACTCCAGAGACCCCTTCACTCACAGCAAAACACTGCACTGAGACTGATACTAAAGCACTCAAGGAGAGGGTTAAGGAGGGGGAATGCTTACATGAACAGAGGTCAGTAGGAAACTGCATCTTAAAGGGTAAAAGTGCTGAGGAAGAAAAGTCACTGAGTTGTCCATACATAATGAGCTGTTTTGTCTACATTATGCTAATCTAGATCTAAATTAAAACCAGTCTCAGCAGTCCCCTAGAATGTTCTACAATTTCTGAATTTTCTAGTCAGTCACTCCAAAATCCTAATTCAGTTGTCTCTAATTTGTGACAGACATGAGTCAGTAATGTTTTTTGTTCTGAATTCCTACCTTTAGGACAAAATAACTAGTTTTTGCTTGACTGCCTGCCTTAGTATCATTCTCTCCTGTGGAGGTGTGCAGTTTAATACTCACAATTTTGAGTAAAGAGAAGATGCCATTCTCTCATTCTTGCACTGGACATGGAGGACCATCCCCCTACACTTACACATTCCAGTTTCTCCCCAGTACAGAGCAACTTCCCTGAGACTTGGCCTCTGTCTCAGAAGAACTGGTAAAGGAGAGAACCTTCTCATACAGCAGAAGTTTCTCTTCCAAAAACATAGACTAGAAGCAACAACTCATAAGCATAAGTTAGAGGCTGGAAACCATTTTGACATGGGACATTTTGATATTTTAAAAGCCATTACCATTGCTCTGGTCTGCAGAAACTAACAAACTGAGAAGAAATACTGCCCTGCTTTGAGGCCATCGGGCATCTGTGCTACTTCTGTTCACCAGCAAATTTCTAACCTGCAGTATCTTACAGTTACATTTCCATGTGCATAGATATAGCAGGATTAGAAAAGCCTTGGTTTTATGCACAGTTCTTTTATAATCATGTTGACATGAGTTAAAAAACAGGAGCAGCCCCACCGATTAAGGTGACTGCTACTTGCCTAGTGACTGTTGTGGACCAGACCAGCATGAATAGTCAAATAGGGTCTCTCTTCACATGGGGACTCTCCCTGTGCACAAGGAGAAAGCACCTTGATACCAAGCAAGAACAGATCATTGGGTACCCACTCATTCAGGAAATGCTGCTTAAAACTTGCAGTCATTAGGACACTTGCAAGAAAAAGTGTGAAAAGTCTTGCAGGGAAATTTTTCACTTATCATTAGACATAGATACATTGGCAAAAGGTAAAAATTGCCATTTCAGTAGAACAGCACAGTAAAAGGCTCCCCCAAATATGGCCTAGTTAAGCATTTCAGAATAGGTGTTGGAGGACCTAATACAGCAGAATTTTGATGCCTGAGACACCTACCCATCCTTTGAGCTGGTTCTCAAAGATGCCCCAGAAGGCAACACAGTACTGTTCCTCATACCTTAGTGACAAAGAGAAGTGTGATGAATAGTGCCAGCCTCACTTCACATACTGCTGGACCACCTCTGACACTGCAATATTTTAGAGGGCCACCACATGCATGGGAACACAGTGGGAGTTCCCAAACATAATGGGAGGTTCCACGGAACTCTAGGCTTTAGAGAAGGGGGTGTGGTGCTATTTGTTAACAGCACCTCTGAGTATATAGCTGTGGCTTAAGACAGCTCTCTGTCTTTCCAGGTGAAGATAGAACAACAGTTCCATTTACTCCACCAGCCACAGAACCTACCCCAACGGGACCTTGTGAACCAGAGAAAGGCATGCTTTACACAGGGGCTCTCTCAGTCACTGTGTCTGGAGCTAAGTGTCTGCCATGGAACTCCGAGAAAGCCAAAGAGGTGCTCCATGGAAAAGACATTGACCCAGAAGTGGAGCTGCAGGAGAATTACTGTCGGAATCCAGACAGAGATGATGAGGGTGTCTGGTGTGTCACGGAGGAACCACCCTACTTTGACTACTGTGATCTGCACTACTGTGGTGAGAAGTCTGCATAGGTTTGAGGCAGTGACAAATTACAACAGGAGTAGAATGAAGTGCTTGGCCTGGGAGGCATAGACAAGGATGTACATGTAGTCTGCCCATGGGAGTCCTGTTTGTCCATATATCACATGTAGTAACGTGCCTGAAGTGCATAGCACTGTTACCTCTCTCAGGTATTCTCCCTGAAAACTCACAGTGGTGGACAAGGCATGTTAGAAAGAGCACTGGTATTTTAAAACATCATTTTTTCATCAGACCCACTCTGTGGGGAAAGGAACATTTACACTGCTGATAATTATGGCAACTACACTTAAGCCTTTTACTATGTTTGTCTTTCCATTTCTCAGACAGCTCGCTAGAGGATGACAACCAAGAGTCTGAGGGAATATCAGGACGTTCTACTATTCCTAAAGAGTTCAAAACCTTCTTTGATGAAAAAACTTTTGGTTCAGGTGAAGCAGGTGAGCAAAAACTCTCTCTCTATATATAGCGTGTTTGCAGAAGGGCTGGAGCTTCTTCCTATTTACTGTTCCTCAGAAACATCAGCTAGCCAAAAGCTGTTAAAAGCAGGGCAAGATACTTAAATTCCTTGAAGAACTCTTGGAAGTCAATATCCAGTTCCAATCATGGAGCTAGTAAGCACTTCCTTTCTAAGATCTTCCAGCTTTGCATGCTGACAGCAGACAACAGTTGTCCACTGTGAATCAGGTAGAGCAGCAAATCCAGATTGCTTGTTTTTTCAGATTGTGGCAGTCGTCCTTTATTTGAGAAGAAAAAGATAACAGACAAAAGTGAGAGGGAGCTGTTGGATTCCTACACAGGAAGAGTTGTTGGTGGTGATGATGCAGAAGTTGGCAGCTCCCCCTGGTAAGTACTGTCTTTGCATTTGGGAATTGTGTCTGTCTCTCTTCAGCTCAAGCAGGTAGAAATAAAAGGGCTTTCCTATCTTAGGCAGTTGTGCATGAATTACAGATTCTAATCTAAAGTTTCTCGAAGTGGTTGACAGAGCAGTACTAAAATAGCTGGAAAGAAACTCACCTTTTGAATCAACTATGCAATGCAAGAACTGGAGGAAGCAAGTGTGTTGGTGTGTTTCATCTTCATGTCTTCCTCTTTCCAGCTTTGCTGAAACAAAAAGGATGAGAAACTTCTCCAGGTGAAAGAAATGGGGAAAATGGCCTACTATATAAGACATACATAAATGTCTAGAAAGACTTTTTCTACAGAGCTACTTAGGCAGTTTTGTCAGTATTGTGCAATGCTGTTTCCTGCCCACTGCCAATTCTGCACTTTCTTTAGCAGGACCCATTTAGTCCTGCTAAGGCCTTCCTTCTTCCTCATCTCTCAGGCAGGTGATGCTCTACAAAAAGTCTCCTCAGGAGCTGCTGTGTGGTGCCAGCCTCATCAGTGACACCTGGATCCTGACTGCTGCTCATTGTCTTTTTTATCCACCCTGGGATAAGAACTTAAGTACAAATGACATATTGGTGCGAATTGGCAAGCACGTAAGAGCAAAGTAAGAGTCCGAATGAAGTGAGAAGGAACTAGGCTTCCTTTTGAAGTTATGAGATACTTTGAAGTTGGGCTGTCATTCAGTATCCAAGGAAATATTATAGCTAATGTTATATACTTCTCAATAACAGGATCTAATGGGGCTGTCATTTGCTGCTCTTGCTGATCTTGAAAGGTTAAAGTGAAAGAAAGCAAGGAAGCCTGGGAAATCTAAAAGGGTGCTCCTATGTAAACACAGCATTATCTCAGAGGGTACAAAGATGAGAGTATCAAATTCTAGAAGACTCTCAGCTGCTACTGTACAGCAAGTTCTTTCCTTCATAACTATTTCAGATATGAAAAGAATAAAGAGAAGATTGCTCTGTTGGATAAAATCATCATCCATCCCAAGTACAACTGGAAAGAGAACATGGACCGAGACATTGCACTCATGCACTTAAAGAGACCCATCAGCTTCAGTGACTACATCCATCCTGTCTGCCTACCTACCAAAGAGGTTGTGCAGAGGTGAGGAGGAGAATGAAAAAGATGACTTCTCAAGGCTATTTGCAGTAAGAGTGCCAGGCAGGAGAAAGCTGTTGCAATACATTTAATTATACTTGTGCTTCCTTCCACAGGCTGATGCTGGCAGGTTACAAAGGGAGGGTAACTGGCTGGGGAAACTTGAAAGAAACGTGGGCCACTAACCCCTCCAACCTGCCCACAGTTCTGCAACAGGTCAATTTGCCCATTGTAGATCAAAGTACCTGCAAGGCATCCACCAGAGTTAAAGTCACTGACAACATGTTCTGTGCAGGTAAGTAACACTGGAGTCACAGGCACAAGTGAAGGGCTCTGAGCTCCTGGTGTGACTCGTGCAGCAAGGTTACCTTCTGATAAATTTGCAAATGCCCTCCACAAAGAATAACTTCCCTACGATAAGAACTTTCTCAGCTCTCAGAAAACATGAAGGCTAGAATACTTAAAGCTAGGAATAAAGTTTGCAACTCCAACCTGTGTAAGGCACAAGTCTAATGGTACTAAGTAGCAGCAGCAGCTGTGGGACAACTAAGCAGAAATAAAATTATCTTTTCACCAGTTCACAGAGCAGTTCAGCGACTTCTTGAATTAAAGGCTGCACACCTATTATCCTATCTACTAGCTTGTCTCAATCTTTTGGAGCCCATTCATACTCATGGCCACAAAGTTTGAAGGCTCCTACCTTCCTGAATCTCTTCTAGCATCATACCCTTTTTGAGTGAGAAGTGGGCACAGAATTCAAGTTACCAAGAGACCATGGATTTATGTAGCAGTTTAATAATCTCTGCTGAAGAATTTAATAATTCTTCACTTGTGCAGACTTTGTCAGTTTCTACAAGCAAGCCTTGTGATTTTTCCCTAAATTTGTGCTGCTTGCATTTAAACATGTGATTTGCTTGAGTTACGATGGAAGTCAATTACATGAGTGTGCTGAAAACACAGTTGTTATTGATTCTTTTTCTAGACAACATTCTTTGAAATAGCTGAGATGTGGACATACAGAAAAAAAATGGAGACACGGGTGATGGGAAAATGCAAGGATACTATCTATTTCATCAGGAATGAACAAAATCCTCTTTCTCCTCATAGTGAGACTTCAGGAAAACAGCTGGGGAAGAAAGGTCAAGCAGAACTCAAGAGTGACAGGAAGGTGAAAGTGTGGACAACAATGTATCTATAGTAAACAGAAGAACAGGGAACATGGATTATTACAAATAAGTTTCTAAGACAAGAAAAGCACAGTAGCTCAAGCTACAGCTGCTGTACAGTGTCAGTGCCAACAGTAACAGCAATTCTGATGAAACAGGAATGGGAGCACAGAGGGTGGATTCAAGAATGCTGCAAAGACAGATGCAGACTTAAAATTTTTACATATGTGAAAAGCACAAGTCCAAGAGTTGACAGAATCAGAAAACAATCTCATGGGTACCAAAACATTTATGCCATGTATCCCAAAACTTGAAAGAAAACGTGGCCAACACCAGTCAACTCCCCCTACAGTCAAATGTCCATTTTTCTTGCCTGTAGGTTACAGTCCTGATGCATTAAAGAGAGGAGATGCCTGTGAAGGGGACAGTGGGGGACCTTTTGTAATGAAGGTATGTTCAACGAGTTCAAGCTTATAAGACATACAGCAATAGGTTTGTTCTATGCTGTACTTCATACTCTAATGAACAGCAGCAGAGCTGAGCCACTGCTGAGTGGCTGAAGCAAACCCAGCTCGTGCCCAAGGGGAGCAATGGAGACAAATCCTGCAGTCATCCAGCCCCATTTCGATACTGAGCTCCCAGCATATTGGGAGATCACCTGCAGGACACATGAGTGATGGCTAATTCTTAATTACAGATTTAAGAGTAGAGACAAAATTACTCCAACAAACTCTGTTGGAGGTGCCAGTCTGAATCCCAAGTTAGCATCCATCATTAAACAGGCTGAAGCACATCCAAGGTTTAGATGAGAGGGCAACAAGCTAATCAACAATCTGCTAAACAATCCAGAGCATAAGTCTTACGAGGCACAGCTGAGGGAGCTGGGCTTGTTTAGCCTGGAGAAAAGGAAGCTCACGGGAGACCTCCAGAAAGGAGGTTGGAGTTAGGTGGCCCTCGGCATCTTCTTCCTGTCAAGCAACGGACAAGAGAAAATGGCCTCAAGCTGTGACAAGGCACGTCCAAGCTGGACATAAGGAGGAATTTCTTCACTGAAAGAGTACACTCAGTGCTGTGGTTTGGTTAACATGATGGTGTTTGGTCAAAGGTTGGACTTGATCTTGGAAGTCTTTTCCAACCTTAATGATTGTCTGATTCTATCAAGTATCTTGCTCCTTGTCCCAATACCATTTTTTCTTTACTTTAGAACCCAGATGACAACCGTTGGTATCAAGTGGGAATAGTTTCATGGGGAGAAGGCTGTGACCGAGACGGCAAATATGGATTTTACACCCATGTATTCCGCCTGAAAAAGTGGATGCGAAAAACCATCGAAAATCACGGCCGATAGATGAAGCATTTACTTTCCTTGCTCTCAGTTTTGTTACAATGCTCCACTTTAAAACATAACATAGAAGATCATGAAGTAAAACAAGTTATATCCTTACAACTTGACAAAGGAAAGGTCTTATCCCTTGAAAATAAAAGCTCTGAAACCCATCTTCTTCCTTTTATTCATGCTGAGTTTAGTTTGCAGTTGGATCTAAGTCATGACAGTAGCCAGGAGTACCACAGCACTAGCTATACCGCTAATTACTGCTGTGCTTCAAATTCCCCTCCCTTCCATTAGCTATAATCAACAGGTTTTGGACCTCACATAATGGCCTTGTCAGTCACAGCAAGCAAGATTACGCCCTCATGCATTACCCTTTTCCTCCCTTCAAGGCAACTGATTTTCTGTTCTAGTTTTTGACCCACCAGAGATACCCACCCCAGAGGTAACCACCCTACAGAACTTGTGGCATTACACAAAACACTAATGTCAAAAGTAAAGAAAGCAGAAGCTGTTTTGATCAGACAAACAATGTTCTCAGCTACAACAGCAGGCAATAAATACCAGCACCACTGTGTGCAATTCATCGTACAAGGAATAGCAGCTCAAATACATTAAGCAGCACTTCCAGTAAGTTCCTGCACAGCAGGAGGTGCTGGGTCCTCACTGTGTTTCCTCACAGGTGTTTTCCACCTGCATAGCAAGATTCTGAAGGATGCAATTCATGTAGTCATTGTCAAAGCCTGCAATGGA
Source organism: Cyanistes caeruleus (assembly GCF_971803275.1). Classification (NCBI taxonomy): domain Eukaryota; kingdom Metazoa; phylum Chordata; class Aves; order Passeriformes; family Paridae; genus Cyanistes; species Cyanistes caeruleus. Next base: position 30,110,758 of record NC_141706.1, on the reverse strand, counting down.
AGTATCCTGCACTACACCTGTTTGCTTATATTATAAAGGCTGTTTAGGGATCTCTCCAAAAACAAGCTTCAGTCTTTCACAAACTCCTCTGTAGCAGGAATTTGTGGACCACTGAGGACCCAGAAGTAGAGCAGTAAACGCAAATTCTTGACCATCCGATTTGTTCAGCCCAATTTTCTACTAAGACAACCATGAGATTTGAAAATTCTCCTTGCTCCCTATGGCACCACATTTCTAAACTTCTCACTTATAGTGTCATAAAGTCACAGAAACAGGCAACAGTGAAATTAGTTGTTCTAAAAAAAAAAGTTATGGATCAGTAGTGTCTGGCTATCTCCTTTTAGACGGCTCATTTGCGAACCAAGTTGAAGCAGCCCAATATGATTGCCCAAATAAAGAATAAAAAACAACGTCTCAAAGAAATCTGAAGGACAAAACCTCAACAGCTCAAGTTTCATGACTGTTTAAAGTCATTGATAACCACAGACATTGAACACTGAAAATGTTTAGCCCTTCTAACGTTTAAATTTTAAGCCTCGCCCCTTCAATACTAATAAATAATCTGTGACAAAAGAGGGGAACCAGGACCCATACTGTGACAATACAGTTTCTGGAGAAAGTCACTGTTCATATTGACTTGTTACAAACAATACAGAGGAATCATTTTTAAAATTCAGTTTAATGTTATTTAAATATTGTCTGGGGTAAAGATTAGGCTTTATTAATTTATGTGCACAAGTTTTAGTTCAGAACTCCCAGGATATTGAGTCCAACCAAACACTACAAAGACACAGGGCAAAAACTCATTCATAAAACCAACTATATCTTCTGCTACTCAATTATTCCTGTATTTCACCTCTGATTCAGCTTCAAATTTAAAATAAGTTTATGCAGGTTTGCAGGCATTGCTGTTTTAACATCCTGAGCTAATTAACAAATAGTTCTTCAGAATGTCTGCTGAATATGGTAAAGGAACATATGGATTAATTTAAATGTCACTAAGTTTCAGAGAGCAGCTAGTAGTTGAGAGGTAGTGGCAGTAACTCTAGTGTCAGCCAACACAAACTATTCACAAACTGCCCCAGTTTAAGTGCACAATACCACAGCACTTACCAATAAGGGCCAAACCTCCACTTGTAACAGAGCTCTGTTCCACGAGTGCATGCCCATTTCAGGTTAAGGGAGGAGACTGTGACTACTAAATCAAGGCAGTGGAGCAATGAACAGGATCATATCAGTTAACGCAGGATGGAGAACGCTCGCGATCACCTGCTATCAGTGTGCAAACTCACCATAAGCACCAAGCAGCTTTATGTCAACTGCAACCCCAGACTAGGGGTCCTGTGGAAGGAAAATTTCAGACATTTGCAGAAGCTCTGGCATAGATCTGTTGTACAAGTACTAATTTAAAGCCACATTTTTACTGTAATCAGGCAAGACAGTTTTAGTAATGGCTCTTACGCAGAGACTGCTGGTCCACATAGCAAACAACAAAAGCAGCAGTTACACGGAACAGATTAAAATCTAGCGTAGAACTGTGTTATTTTAAGCCTGCCTGTCCAACTCTTCAATAACTCTGTTCTAGTTATCAAACAGATGTGCAATTTATGCTTCACAACCAGTTTTCATATGGAAGTGCAGTAGTAAGGTGAAAATACATCACACCTCCCTAGAAATGCAAGGGCTAGAAAGGATACACAGTGTGTCTGTCTTAATCTTCATATTTGGAGCTTCTGAAAAAGGCTAATTACTCAAAAAAAAAAGTGGCTACAACTTTTGCAGACTACTTCTATTAAGGTGTCTTAGTTACAAAATGGTAACATCTGATGTTTAAGAGCAAAAAGAATGTAGTGTGTGAGGTTTACCTGCACGAGGAACACTGCTTAACCAGATGAGCTCAGGATAAATGAGTCCACTGACTGAACACCACTGCTATTCTATTCCATACCAACAGCAGCAGGCTCCCTCAAAGAAAGCGCCCTCAGATGGGACCACACAATCTGGGTAAAGGCATCACAAGGACTAGATAATTCAAAATAAGTATTACAGCAAACTAAGTATTTTCAAGTTACAGAAACTTATTCCAAAACAAAAAAAAGCAACTATATGAAAAATGTACTACTGTTCATAGAAGTAAGAGTGCAAAGTCTCAGGACTGCACCCACAGACAGTATATTTCCACTCATCTTCCTTATAGTGTATCCAAACCCCAAGGTTCATGTCAGCTTAGTTCAGTTTTAAGATGCCCAGTCACTAACATTCAGGAATAGAGAGTGACCTCTAACCAGCAGTCACTGCTGTTCCTACAGAGGCTGGTATAGTTAATGCAAACTTTATTTACAAAAGACACTTAAATTAGTTACTTCATGCCATGTGTCCATACAGAATCAACAGTTCAAGGATTACATGGAGAAGAATTCACAAAATTAAAAGTCAAATCACTAAAGATCTTCTAAGAGTTGAGAACTAGGAAAAGATTTTAAAGACAACTTTACAAATAAAAACCCCAAGTCATGAGAAACTAGTCTGAGCAAGAGGATGGTTGTTTACAGGTCTGTACACTAAAACTAATACACAGACAGCCTTCTATTGTCAAAGAGATGCTCATTGAGAAGCAGATTATGTACAAATACTTGTGCCACAATGACTCAACCCCCCAAAATCCACTGTATTATACATAAACCAGTTTGTATACATTAGGCCTAAACGAGGCCATTTAACTATGAAGACTTCTAGTTTAGTAAACTAAAGCTGAAGACAGCCCCAAGCAACAGCAATACCGTCTCTTTGCATCTCTATTTGCGACTGCTTTTTATTCTCTCCAATCTTTTTTTCAAGTCATCAATATTGGCTGCTGCAGAAGAGGGTGAAGCCAGAGTAGTTCCAATGCCAGATGAATGAGTCTGATTGGAGTCCAGGTCCAGATGTTGGTACTGCTCCCGGGATTCACGCAGCTGGGAGAGCTTACTATGAAGCATATCTGTAGAGGATGCGACTGTAGGGAGTGTTGGTTTAGAAAGTAGAGACGTCAGAGGGGGTCTGTCTTCCTGCTATGAGGGAGGAAAGTGAAGTGTTAAGACAGTGGTAAAGGCCATATAAAAAGTACAAATCATAATCAATGGCTTTTCATCTCTACAGGAAGCAATAAAAACAGAGGAAAGGGAAGAACACTACAACACAAATGGATCTGGAGCAATAAAGTCAGTTGCTGTCAAAGTCAGAACCATGCAAAGCTAATTACAATACTCAATTCTTATAATCTGAGTAGTTAATGTTTCATTTTATGTCAACAGTGACACAAAGAAACTAGTCTTTCAAGACCAAAAAATTCCCTGCAGACCAGAGTTTTACTGAGAGAGACTGCAAGAGTCTTGAACAGCTTAAATTCTAACACAAAAGAAAAAACCCTGCCTATGTGCAACATCAGCAGATGATGAATTTTCTGGAAGAATGAGAAGAGGAAACTTTAACTGACTGGCAAGGCTGAACCTGTCAAAGACTTAAAAGTGTCAATTCACTGTTCTTTTACCAACTAATATATCCATCTGAGTTACTTACCTTGTTACTATCATCTAGGAAACATTTCTCCTTCCTCAGATCTCTAAGCCAATACTCAAATTTGTGTCAAAGTTAAAACAGTGATGCATTTGGATGACTATTCCTGGAGTGAACATCACTTCTCACATGGCCAAATTCAAATTTCAGGAATTGGCACTAGATTCTTAACACAGAGATCATTGAACTGTAAGAAATTTTGGTCCACAAGTTTCCAATACAAAGCTCATTCACCATTCCTGTAACTCAGTACCCAGACACTGAAAAACTTCAAAGTTTTAATTCAGCTCTCATGATTGTTTCAGAGCAGAAAGATCTGGAATTTCCACATCATTCATCTCTGAGGTATTAACTTTTAGAAAATGGTTGTTGTTTGAACCTTTCTGAGACTCAACTTCCCAGAAAGGGAAGATAATAAGCAAGAGGCCTGTAGAAACAACTTGCACATAACACCAGTGATGCAGACAGAGTGGATTAAAATGTAAGCCTACTTAGCCAAGTAATGAGTTTAAAGCCATTTATAATAGAAATAGTGACATGCAGTGAGTAGCCAGGACATGCATAATAAGTGAAATATCATACATTCTGATTGGAATCTGCCTTCTGGCATTTGAATTAAAAAAAAAAAAAAAAAAAGCAAAAGCAAATTAAGTGCCTCCCCAGGGGATTTACAAGTGGTGTCAAGTACAATACCTTTGCGTTGTCAAGGCCACAACGCTGCCTGAGGATTTTTAATCTTTCCAAGTAAACTGAAGGCCCCACTTCCTCCCCATTTGTATTTCCTATAGTTGAAGATACAGTGTGGGTAGACGCAGGAACACATGTTCCTTCCATCTGAGTAGAAATTCCTGGAGGATGAAGGGAAGGAAGGAGGAAAGATAAAAAAAATTTAAAACATCAGAAAGGCATAAACGTCTTGGTCAGTTCCTTGAAATAAGATGCAATGGATGAAGAAACAACCAACCTATTATTTTCTAGTTATTTGCATTTGCTAGTATAGACATATCTGGCCTTTCGTGTCCTTGCAAAAGTGACAACTGAAAACCAAGAAAAGAAATGGAGAAATTCAAGGAGTGGCTGCAGAGCAGCTCTAGAAGTGCTGAAGCCAATAGCTGAAGAGAACAGTGTGGGGAGAGGAAGATGCTGATGTGCATCAGCTAATGTCCAACAGGAGAACTGAGAAACTGGCAAGGTAGAAGATATCTGGAGTTGTTGGGTTTTTGGGTTTATCACTAATTCTAACCTATCCTTATCTCTCATTTGTGCAACTTGAAGCTTTTTATTCCAACTCAGTCTCAAAAGAGTGATTTCTGGAATGCACGTAACAAGGTTTGTAAAGCTTCCCTACCAAGAGACTAGAAAAGGAATTTATAAGATGAAAAAAACCTTATCCATTATTAAAAAAATTGCAAATTCTAAGACTTGGCATGGACAAGGATTTGTTCTCACTAATTTACTACAAGGGTGTTTAAGATAGATAAAAAGAGAATTAAGGTTAAGCATTTATACCTTACTCTAAATGAAGCACTGCTGCAATAAGGAACAGCAAGTTCTATTATATCAGACCTTAAATTAGGGAAGGAAAAAAAAAAAGACAACTGTGGCATGTAAATTTGGTTTTGAAAACAGTTGAACTAATATTTCTCAGTTGTACAAACTTTCATGATGAAAGGTAGAATTTTCTGTCCTGCATAGTTGGACACATTAGGAAGTTCTGAAAGAATCTCATATCATCTGTCTTCCTAAAGGAATCTACAATACAGGGGTAGGAGAAGAAGCAGTAGTAGAAAAAAAGCTAAAGTTCCGCAGGACACTATGAAACAAGTAAGAAATAAAAGTTAGAGGTAGTTTTGCTAGACTGTGTATCAGCTTTTACTGTTAGCTAATAACTTCCTTCCCTAATATTTCATTAAATACTCCTCTGTATTTATCTGCAATGAAAAGACTCAGCAACAGTTTTACAGCAATTAATCCAATTTAAAAGCTAATTATTGGAAAGGGATCATCACAACACAGAAATAGTTAATGTAATTTAAAATAAGCTTTCCAATTACACGGAAAATACCACTACTAAAATGCCTCCTTACATGTTTTTAGTAACAAGGTAAAAGAAGAATCTGACAGCGGCAGCTGCTGTTTTAAACCAGCTTTATAAAACCTTGCAGAACCAATTCTTGATACCAGATATATGAAACACAGGCTAATGTTCAACCCACACTACAGGATATGGATTAAAACCACATTTGCCAAGCCTTTCAGATGTTTTCTACATTTGCCGTGTGGTCATAACTTCTGTTTTTGTAAACGAAGAATGCATACTCCCTACAAATGGTGCCTTGTGAAGCAACACAAGCAGCAAGAAAATATATGGCTTGCTTCAGAAATCCATAAATGTATGCAAATATTAATTTCTACCATGAGACAAGGTAACTGTTCTATCTCTGCCTCTCATAAACCAATAAGTTTCTCTATAACATGTACCTGTAGAAGTAGCAATGCGTCCTTTCCCTTCCCGTTCTGTTTCTATCAGTCGGAGGCCTCTTTCCACATAGCTTTGGAAGAACTGTGAGGAATTTTTCAGGAAGGGCTCAATGTCTGCATCAGAATATTTCTTCTTGTATTCATACAGTTCTGCCAGACCCTGGGAGGGAAGAGTTATTATGTATTACTACAACTGCTGCAAACACCATTCTAGTGTACCACGCTCTCTTTCTTGTGGGAAGGGGGCACTCACCTCCTTGGTGTTCTCCTTTGAGCCAATCTTCTTAAATATTTCTGCCAAAATATCATTGACTTTGGCTTTTGAAGCCTTTTCCTCCTAAATAAATAAACAGGAGAGTTTTAAAACAAAGCAAATAAAACCAAACGAAATCATGACACTCAAGACACCCTCAGACCTGCTAGATGAATACAGAGCTTCCAAGATGAAGAAAATCTTGAAGTGATCAGGGTTCTACATAGACACTTTATACTCAGTATATGAGCAAGGAAGCTGTAGGACTTCATCCTGGGATATGCACAGAATACTCAGGTAAACACACACAACAAATTCCCAAAACAGCTGCAAATGAAAATTTTGCTTTAGAAGAGTATTTCCAATGTTAGTTGCATGTTGAAAAGGGAATTATTTGATATTTCACAAACACAAAATTAAGTTTATTTCTTAAATAAGTTGCTTTATACTCACTTCCCCTGCCAACACATTTTCGTTACTTACTATGCGAGAAGCTCCTTTTTCTGTATCCTTATCAGCTTTTCCAGTCTGGTCCATGGCATGTTTCATTACTCTACAAAGGTGAGCTTCTAGCTCTGACTCATTTTTGTTATCTATCATTGTTAAATGATCTAAGATCTAAAATGAGAAAAAAGGACAATTAAAAAAAAAAAAAAAGAAAAAGAGGAAAGACTCTAGAGACTGCATGAACATCCAATTTAAAAATATATGACTAGTGATTGCTCTGACCTTGGGCCCTTTCAACTTGCACAGGGTGTGAAGCAGAGTCTTCAATGTCCTAATAGGGAACTCACTCTTACATTGCTTCAGCTTCTCTTTGGGAAAGACCTTCATGAAAATGTGGATATCCAGCAGAATCCGATCCAGATTGATGCTATTAATGGTTTCCGGAAGAAGACGCACCATTCTCCACAGACACTGGAATGAGAGGCTGACTTAAAGCACGACAACTCAAGAAAGAAGCACTTGATTATATAAGGACAAGTTACACAACACTATTACTGAGCCACTTCACTCTGCTAGCACATCATACAGGCAACACACTGTGTCTGTTGCTCAAGCTAATTTGCACTGGTACATACTTTCTTTTTGTAACTGGCTGTACAATATCCAGATCTTTCTTTAGAGCTGATGCATAAGTGAGGTGCTGACTTCTCTACCTATAACAGGAGACTGAACGCCTTGTGTGAAGAAATTTCAGCAGATAATACATATATGCTATGTACACCTACACACAGCACAAGTTCTTTAGATTTAACCTCATTAAGAATGCCTGAGCTGTCTTTAAATCATGCCATCTACAAAAGGGTGCTGTATGGCAAGAAAAGATGGTGCTCATGCTTTAAATGAAGATGCTTGTCTGTTCACTCTGCCTGTCAATACAGATGGCAGGATACAAGCCAGCTCCAGTCTGGCACTGTTTGAATCCATAGTACAGTGCGGTGCCTAAGCAAACAAGCCCAGCAGGTGACTGTTACACCTCTGTGTGCATTTTGTATCAGTGTACTCAAGTTTCTGTAAACTATTAACAGGTATACAGCTGTCTCCTCAAGTTCCTATATGTGACATCTAATAAGATCAGAATTATAGAAGTTATAAGAAATGTTTCAAGTTATGGACACTAATATTTTTTAACTCCACCTGTTCTTTCAGGTAAGGTGATTCAGATAAACCAAAATCTCTACTACTGGCTCACCTTCATGACAAGTTCTGCAAACTTAGGAGAACTGGCTGTTGCTAGAAGACTGTCTTGGAGCAAAACAAGCAGAGCACTAGAAAGGAATAAATTTATAAAGGTTACACAGAAAAAAAGTGCTATACATGAGAAAAAAAGATGCCAATTCCCCACAGAATATTACACCAGTGATTTGGGTTAGTCCAGCAGATGTGCAATAGCTCTCTCATTTGTAGTATATTAATAGAATTTAAGATACAGTCTGCTGAACTTCAAAGCACAAAGAATCATACTAAACTGGTTTGTTTAGCATGTCTCCAGCTGTGCAGTAAAATTCTGTTCACAATCAGTGATCATTCTTTATTAGATAGCTGAATGATTCTACAGACATCGGTCTTTGCTTACAAAATAACTAACTAACTCAGTCACTCAAGGAACGCAAGAGAACAGGTAAGCAAGAGCAGTAATTGTGCAGTTTTCATTACATACCTCAAGATGTTGGTCTGGTCAGACTTCTCCAGTACTTTCACTACCAAGAGGTTGACTGATCGGATGACCTGCTCACCCTCCTCAAGATCTTCAACTCGAGAATCCAGCATTAATGTAATAAGACCATGCATTAGGTCTTTAAGCACACCAGTGGATGCTTCTCGAGCCAGACTCTCTATCTGAAACAGCTACAGATTGAAGAAAGCGTAAGTTTTCCCTGCACATGATCCTTTAGTATAGGGACTTCTCTAGACTACACTATCAAACCATGACATCTTCCCATTTCCCACAACAGTAAAAACAGTCAAAACACAGCTATGAAAAAAGTTTTACTGTGTGACTTCTGAAAATACTCAGGCCACCAACACAGCACTCAAAAGGTAAAGAATATTAAAAACAGAGGTTAACAGAAGTCTTAGTGGCTGTATCTTGCAGAAGCAGAGACCTTCTCTTCCCCAACTTTTCATTCCCTACCTGTTCTCAAAAGGTGTGTTGATGAGCATTTGGCGACAAACCTTTGTAAGAAAGACTCAGTAGTAAGCTAACCTAGGCACAGAACAGACATTCCATTCTCCCACAACTTCTGCACAGGAGTTGTTTGCTCTTCACCTTATCTTTTACAGAAAAGCCTTACCGTGATCATGCTCCCAATAATACAGCTGTAAAGTCTGACAATCTCATCTTTGTCCAGCTTCTCGTCTGCCATGTGTGTGTTGTAGATTAACCGGAGCTGCATAAACGTGGCTATTAGGAACTGGTCAATATGGCCAGACATAGCTTCTGCTTTGTCCTCCTGTTTGAGTACCTCATCAATCTAAGATTTAAAAACAGAATGCTCTAATGAAGTCAACACAATGCAAACAGTACAAAACAACAATTTAAGTAGTGTCCTACAAGAAGGTTTTTGCCATGACCAATCCATTTGCCAAGGCAGTTGTATTCTAAGCTTTCACCCAAAATCAGTAGCTAGAGACTTGTATTGCTAATCCAAACCCAACCACTTACTGATATTTTTAGAGAACTGCAATCTTATCCTGTAGACAAATGAAAACATCAACTACTGCATTATAGATGCTGAAATTTACAGCTTTATGAAATCCTCTGAACAAAAAAAAAAATTTAAACACTTTAAGTCACCATAAATTCATGCAAAAACTATGGGGCAAAACAATTCTTCTAAATTTTAACTGTTATAGAGATCCTTGACAGAGGTTAAGTCTCATTGACTAACTGGCTTTTTCAAAGTCATAGTACAAATAATTTGACAAAACCAAAAATATAACACAGAAGCACTAATGAAAAAAGCATTAAGTTGTAGAATAAACTTCCAAGTGGAATTTCTATTGCTAAAGCGAGTCAGATGGCCCCTGTGCACTTAGTTTTGTCATCAGGGAGATCCTGAGCAGAGCCCACGTCACCTGACATGATTGCTCCACCACAGTGCAACTCATCACCCTCGCAGGCAAAGTACAGTGTGATTAATTGCTACCTTAATTCACTTACCTGTGTCAGAGCCTGGATGCTTGTATTTATATCACCACTGGCTACTTGGGAAATGACAAAGTTGATAGTAGAAGCTGTGTTACTGTGCATGTCATCAAAGTGAGGGGACACAGCACGGATTCTAAAGGGTTGAACACAGGATTGATTACTATTTGGAGAGCTACTTTAGTATGCACCTAACTGGTGTATTTCAATGATGATTTAGAGACTAGGAAAAATTATTTCATTCTTCACTGAGGATTCTCAAGGAAGGAATCATTCCTTTTACCATGTCTATTGCACTATTTGTAAAGACACTGATGATGCACTTACAAACTCAAGACCCTCTAACTATAAAAATGCCTAAGTAGAACTCACATTTTTCATTAAAAATAACTGCTCTCCAGATTTCATAAGAGTACAACACACTTTTGTTTTGCCATCTCTTCCAATCAGCTGACATTACCCTCTCATGAAAACAAGTATGAATGTAGAAAAAAGCATTATCAATTCACCATCTCAAAATACTTTTTAGGCAGCCCAGTTGATTTCACCTAGGAGTTAAAACTAAACTCACTTGGGCTCAGGAATCAAGACCGGCTCAAAGATATCATCTAGTTTGTGCTGTACAAGTGCTGGCATCTCACATCTGACGGTTCCATTGTCATTTTCAATTTCATCAAGATCCAGCTGAAATTCCCGTGGAACTGAATGTGTTGTCTCAGAGTGGCTGCCCATGTTGCGATTTTGGCTACAGAAACCAGGAGATAGTTTTAGTTTATTATACATACAGTGCTTATTATACATACACAAGAGGCAAGAATATTAGCACTAATATCCACTGGTAGCCCTAAAGCTCTCATAGTAGCACAGGTTTTGCAGTTTGGATTATATTCAAGCCCCTTAACTCCCTTTGCCTTTCCCCTAGTCCTTAGTAAAACAAACACTGTAGGCTAGAAGAGCAGCTGCTACTTACTTGCCCTCCTAGTTTCTCTTTTAAACCACAAGATGCCCTGTACCTGTGCTAGGTATGCATGGGTGGAGATAGCTAGCACAGTTTACAGTACTAGGCTACTTTACTTCCTTTACTAGTATAAAGGAATATAACTTTAAAGTTTGAGTGGCCTTTTTTCACCTTTGTTTTTTTAAAATAATGGATAGGATGCACATGTACAGAGCAACCTCACAAGCTCCTCTGAACCTAGGACTCCCAGCATCCCCTCATGACCTATGCTGCATATCAGATTTTTCAAGGAAATATTTTAATACATAGCTCTCAGCACAGACTTTTATTCCCAAACAATGAGCAGGTGGTAAGGAATAGTTCCTGAGCTTTCTGTTTCAGGTACTCTTGCCCCAGGCTCTACAGTTCACACATGCTTATCCATTTCTATGCTTTGTGTCTAACATAACTAGAACAGGGCCCAACAAATACCAAGTTAAATGCAACTGGAAGTTCTCCCAATATTTTGAACAGTTGCTTAATGTGGAAGTGCCATGTGTGTCTGCAGCTTGATCTACAGTCACCTTGGCAGAAACCCGTATTTCTGTCTTCTTTCTTTTCTTTAATTCAGAAACCTGTAAATAACCTAGAACTAACCACGGGAAACCCATCACCCTCAGGAAGGGATGGCTAGGATAGAAATTGAAAGATACAAGAGCCTTGCTACCAAGGAGTTAGTGGGCAGTACTTACATCCTATAAGTGCGATACATAATTCTGTCCATGGAGAAGCAGTGAAAAAAGGCACAAGACCATTTAGAAAGATTTAAAGACAGACAAGACAAAAAATTTCAGACATTTAGATTTATATTATTTGGCCATTTTTCACAACATGCAAAGATGATGATACAGGAACTAAAATGACATTGTCAGACATATTGTCACATACACTATGCAAGCAAGAGACCATAATGTAACATTACATACTTGAGTTTGGAGGACATGTCCTCAGCTTGTCCCTTGCGCATCATGCTGGCGTTGGCACTCATGTTCTGAGTACGCTGGGGTTTCTCCTCTGCCTGTCTCACTGGAGCAGAAGTGGGTCTCTTGGCTGACCGCTTTATTCTTTCCTCCAGCATGCTCATGTCTTTCTCTGAAAGCTGTAACACACAATGCTTTCAACTCAACTTGAGTTGTATGGGTTTTAGAAAACTCAGTCACCTACAGGATTCACACCATACTTATTAGTACAGACTGAAGTTCTCTAATACGAAGGTGGGAATTTTGTCAATGCTACCTCCTAGGAGCAAACTCACCAGGACACTCTGGACTATCAGGTGCTACTTCAAGAGCTAATAACACACGTTGACAAGCTGTAATACAGAATACTCCTATTTCTAGCCCACATAACTTTCAAAAAACAGTACATCTTCAATTCAAACTATAGTACTATCCTGTGTTAGTAATTGTTGCATGTGTTGCTGCAAAACCCCAAACAAAAAAACCCCACCCACCTTTCTATATTTGCTATTAGCAGGCCAGGCAGTAATTTAACACTCTAGACCCTGCCACAGAGGCCAGAGTCCTGACAGTTGTCCTGTTCAATGTACTCATAATTCAATATGAACACCAGATCAGGCAACTTAATGCTCCAATTTACCTGCTTATCTACCAGACCAAAGACTACCAATAACTCTATTTGAGCAAAGATAGGTACTACAATTTCATGAGAAGTACTCTCCAGCATCCCCATGATTTAGAAACTTTCCCGAGAACCCATAGATGGGCCATACTGAAGCTCAGAAGATCATGGTTTAAAAGGGCTAAATTGTTCAGGTGCTACAGTTTTTCCTTTACCTTGAAAATTCAAAACTAAACAGACTATCTAGAACTGAGGCAGAAGCAGATTGCACTCTGAACAATTGTTAAATAGGATGAAAATCTAAAATGTTAATGAAAATGTAACATTAAACCTCATGGGAACCGTTACCAGAGAAAATAAGAGTCACATTAAATTTCAACTTTTCAAGAAGCTAGAAGTTTAAACAAAAAACAAACCAACAACAAAAAAAAAAAAAAGAAAAAAAAAAAAAGTAAAAAAAAAAAGAAAAAGAGGGCAGCCTTGCTTCTCCTGCTTGTCATATTCCATAAAATACCCATCCAATAGCTTGCATGCCCTATGGCATATGACACAACACAACAAAGCTGCAAAGGCATGAAAATATCTATCATACTCCGATCAGTTTTAGTGCTGCTAGAAACATTATCAAGAACAAATCCAGAGAACAGAACTGTAAAAAATTATCTAACCGCTCTTGATTAGATCTCAGATTAGAATTCAGTGTACTTAATCTGATATGCACAGTAATTATAAACACAGTTAACTAGCTTTCCACTGTTGGGCACTGGAAACTGAGTTTGGCCACCTTCAATTTTTACAGCATTTTAGATAATAATAGCTAAGTATGATTTTCAGAGAGCAAAAGAGCAGCAATACAAAGTGACATAGTACTGACACTTCAAAAATGAAATGCAGTAAGATAAAGCAAGCAATCCAAACTTACAAGACTTCAACTTCAAATTTATTGGATAAATTTGGCATAAAAAAAAAAGCTGAGGACTTAACTGAGCCCAAACAATTAGCTTTTTTTAGCCAAATAAGTTATCCAAATATTCTCAATCAGAGGCATTACTTGTACAGTTGACTATAGCGCAAGTTACTCTTTATGAGCAATTTAATTCCCATGAAGATCAATGTTTTTCTCTTTTTTTTAATTTCCAGTTTTCTTTTTCATTCATGCACATCCAGGTTACATATACATCTCTTTTATTTGAGACAGGCTGGGAGCTGGGGTTGGGGAGCATGCTGAAGAGAAGGCTCCGTGGAGACCTCATTGCAGTCTTCCAGTACCTAAAAGGGGCCTACAGGGAAGCTGGAGAGGGACTTCTAACAGGAGCATGCACTGACAGAAAAGTGGTAATTAGTATAAATTAAAGAAACTAAATTAAATTGGATTAAAATATCTTGATTTTGAGAATGGCTGAGGCAATGAGACAGGATACTCTCTGAAGTGTTCAAGTGTCTCTGCCCATGGCAGGGGGTTTGGACCTAAATGGTTTTTAAAGACCCTTTCCAAACCATTCTAAGATTTCATATATTCTACAGTCTGGGATTAACCAGATAGCCATCAGAGGATCTATGATGTAGTAAGTTATTTTCAAAACCACAAAAATCACAATAACAAGCAAAACAGTGCTAATTCCCTACAAAAGTGTAAGGATTTAAAGAAAAACCAAACCACCAAACCCTGAACAAAAAAATCCATAAACCAAACCAAGCACAGCACCCTAACCCCAAATCCCCCATAAACTTATTTGCAGTTATACTGACATTTCCAATCAGCTTGAACACTTGGTCACCATGGACGTTGTAGACTGTCACAATGGTATTCAGTGCAGCGTTGCGCACAGTGTTGTCTCGGTCACCGATGTGAGTTGCCATTTCTTTTAAGGCTTTCCCTGGAGTTGGCTGGCATACATTCATGCCATACGATTCAACCAGACATCCAAGCTCTTCCAAGCATTCTAAAAGAAAATAATATATGCACTTTCAATTATAAAACTGCTGGAGAAAGAGCACTCCCAATTCCTGTGTTGCTTGCACAACTTGAATGTTTACTGTAGAGAACTGCCTATCATAAAGCTGATGATAAATCTACTCCAGGTGATTTATGGGATCAATAGTAAGCTACAGCAGACCACTTCACAGATAGTATCTAAAAGCTGTCAGTCACTCCTCTACACCTCAAGTATTTCCCATAATCATGTATGAGCAATGTTACAGTTAGCATCACATTCAGGTAAACAGTTGTGAGCTGGCAATACTATATTATGTATAGAATTCAACTTTCTGCTTATACCAGGATAAGATATTTTCCAAGTGACAGATAGTTTGAACTACAAATACCACAACTTTATTACAGACATTACTTGTGGTGAGACAGATGTACAGTGTAGAGACATGTCTTGATCAGATTAACTGATTCCCCTGCTGAGTAGGAAAGTAGTATTGTCACTGTTCTCCCCAGCACTGTTTCACTAAGAAAACAAGACTACTCAAAGGACTCATAATACTCATAGCAACTCAAGAGATTACTTATCTTTGGGGGAGACAAAGACACCAAAAAATAAAAAGCAACATGTAGCTACTTGAAATTCTGATCATTTAAACACTTACAAACATCTGCATAAAATGCCACGTGCACACAAATTTCACATCCCACCCAACATTCTTATGCTGTGTTTTTCAAGATGTAAGCCAAAGCAATTTCAAGTACTTTGCACATGTGCAGTTCAACAGGCCATTTCCCACCTGCACGTTGTTTGGAGTTTTTTGATTTTGTCCCCTCCATGATAAAAGGGAACATCTTGCTGGCAGGATATATGAGACACATTCTGTTCAGAATTGCACGTACATCCTTACGGATGACATCTTTCGGTTCTCCCACCTAATGGAAAATTAATTTAAAAATAAAAATTAAAAAGAGGGGAAGAAATACAGAATATTTTATACCATCCCCATGATACTTTTGACTACTCTAAATAGTCTTAGGAAAGCCAGAATCATTCTTAAGGTAAAATCCCTTTTTTGTCAATGGCTTTTAACGGGTAATATGCAATACAGAATCATGAAAATGAGAAAAGACAATGTTAAGATCATTAAGTCAAACTGTTAAACCAATACTGCCAAGTCTACCACTAAACTATGTCCCCAGGTGTGACATCTACATGTCTTCTAAATACTTCCAGTGATGGAGACTCAGCCTCTTCTCTGGGCAGCCTGTTTCAGTGATCGACAACCCATTCAGCTGGGTTCTGATCACTGATCAGTGAAGAGATTTTTCCAAATATCCAAAGCCTCCCCTAGAACAACTTGTGGCCTTTTTGCTCTCATTCTATTCAATTGTTACTTGACAAGACAATACCAACACCCCCCTCACTACAACCTACTTTCAGGTAGTTCTAAAGAGCACCAAGATCTCCCCTGAGCCTCCTTTTCTCCAAGTTAAAAAACATAGCCTTTTGAATCTCAAACCAGCCATCAACTGGATTTAACTCCATTCACAATATATTTAGAATGAACATACTGCCATGTTTGATAGTAATCTGCCATATTCCTCATGAAAAATAACATTAGCTTCAGTAAAACAAATTGTACCTTTAGGATAAGATATGGGATGAAAGAGGATGCTTCATTTTCAGTGAGGTGATACTCTTCTTGATTCAGCAAATTGAAAAGCAATTTAAGGTATTCAAGTGCTTTCATCAAAACACTTGTGTTGGTATCAAAGAACCTCAGGGTAAGCCATTTTAGGATCAAATCCAGGCAGCTGATGACTCCATCTTTTTCACTCTCCAAGTGCTTGAAGAAAGTGAAAAAAAAAAAAGGTTATGTAAATGAAACACACATATACATTGTTCAAGAAGAAAATAAACTAAGCTATGTCTGGTAAAATAATCTACACTTATTGGTAGATTCTTAGAACCATACATACTGACTTAACTTACATGGCTTTCTGAAATTCTAAGAGAAGTCTCTGGTGAGGAAATTTTCCCTTCTCCCAGGAAACAGTATTAATACCAACCTAATCATACCTCTCAAAATTATTTCTATGTATGTTTAAGTTTCAACTACACAGAACACTGACCTCTGGCTCCTCAAAGAATTTCTATTTTAATTTAAGCAGTATTTTTCCTAGCACAGAGTAATTCTATCAGCCTCATCTTCTACCACAAATCCAAACTCACCTCAATCATAACAGTCAGTGCTTTGTTGTGGTGCTGGAAGTCTGCATGAAACATCTCATCCTGTAGCCATTTGGCCACACAAGTGGACATCTGAGTTTTTAGCTGTTCAATATATTCATCACGGGGAGTAGTGAAATTCCACTTTAACACCTGTAAAAGGCAGCATTTAGAATTCATGTAAAGCAATACCTTTTCTTCCTAACAGATGCTGCTGACTGAAAATCTTTTAATTTTTCTTCAGAATTTGTTTTCTAAGCCTCCTTATTGCCAAGAAGTAATGAAAAATCAGTGATTGCTCAACTTTTTTTTATGTGACAAGTTTTCTTCAGATGGACTAGTTATCCTTATGCCATTATCTTAATGATTATCTCGAAGTCGTTTTTAAGCTATAGACAGGCCTACCTACTAGCAAGTTACAAAGAACGTGCATATTTTCAATAACAGAATTTCACTACAATCTGCTAAGTTTGGGGCTGCTCAAAATAAGTATATTAAAGCATTTGCAATGTACCCTAGAATTCTGATATTGTACCTGCAAACAATTGACTAAGCTTAATGATACTTCATAACTTGAAAAATGTAAAAAGGCCTCTGGCTTTTATGACAGGGCATAAATGCACAAAATTTGAAAATCAGAAAAGAAACACCACAGTAAGCCCACTATTGATGTGTTAAATTCAACTCAAGAATCAGACTCCAAAAGATGGACAGTGGCTAACACATGCCACAGTATATTTAATTCTAAATTAAAAACTAAAGAATGCGTCGAAAGCCTCCACTTCAAAACTTGTGAATGCATTCTGGTTTTTCTCACCTTCAGAGCTTTCTCTTCTTTCATCCTCTGTTCTTTCCCATTTGGGACAATGATAAAAATAGGGCCTGATTTATCATCATCTTCCTTCAGATTAGGCTTGCTTATCACCTTCTTTCCCTGTACACCCTGAAAGAAGCAAGGTATTAGCAGGCAACACAAGCCATATATATGCCTCAGTCCCAACAACTGCCAGCGTTAGATACCTGCCACCCTCATGCTGCCTATGTGTACAAAAGCCAGAGAGAAGCTGAAAGAAAAATGTTGATTAGAAGTTTAAAAGTACGTGCTCAGCCACTGTGGAAGCAACACCCATGACAGTGTGCACAGTAGTACTCTGTGAATTATGACACATCACTCTCAACCAGCGTGCTAGTCACCCACACACATCCCTAAAACTCAACGCGGTACCTGTTTGATAGACTGGCTCTTTGTCAGACTTGAACCGCCCTTGCTGAGGCTTGCATTAGCTTTGGATAGGCGGGCATTACCCTTGGACATATTGCTATTAACATCTGACTGCTGTAAATAAGCCATAGAAAAGTCTTTGCTGTGGATGTGTTAAAAGGTTTGGAATGGAAACTCTTAAGAGTAAACAGCTGTCTGACAACACTGCATTGATTTCAGCAAACCTGCAACATCCTTCAAGGTTTGCTCTGCTCATTCTTGCCATGAATATGGACCTACATCAAATGTTCCTGTTACAGCACTACTTCAGACAATGGAGACAGTGGGAGTGTAGAACAACTTGGGTTATTTTTAGTTACACACATAGGACAAACTTTATTATTAACAGCAAAAAAAATTTACTGTAACACAACAGGAAAACCTAACCAAAAATTGACCTTAATCAGTTGAGATTATTATTTTTTTAAGCATACTCCTTCCCTTTTTTCCACTTTCGATTGAGAACTTTTTACCCTTCATTCGGTAAGGCAGAGATTAACTTCTTTTTATACATGGGTTCAAAATCAACATTCAAGTGTAACATTTGACCTGAAATGGTAAGAATGAATTCTCAATAGCACAAAGTTGAAGAGGCCAAGAAAACTTGGAACAAACAGAAATGCTCACAAGACTGATTTTTGATCATATGCACTTTAGGAATTAAATAGGTAATGACAAAAGCAGTGATCAGGTGATACAGGAATGCCTGTCATTTCAGAGTTCAGACAAGCATTAAGATTTTTAATAAAAGTTGTCCCCAGCAAGGACTACACTTTTCTACCTACCAGATATTACCAAACCACAGCTACTAACTTCATAAAACTGATTTTACACAAAATGCAATCAACATACCTTAGTTTTAGAGGACAGTCCTCCTGCTTTGGCTTTTTTGAGATCAGGCTTAGGTTCCATGGTATTAGACCCCAAATCATCAGCAAATGCTGGAGAAACAATTGACCGTTTAAAGTTATCTAGAAGCCTATTTTAAGTTCTAAGTTTTCTATTCTTAGGGCATAAGAAAAACTCTTTGTGGATACAATATGCTTAACCACATATATGTCTGTGGACTTTAGACCCACTGAAGATTCCACTTAAATTCCATGTTAGCATACAAAGTTTGCCTAATTAAGATCACGATATGTCAGCCAATTTGTCATTTTTTAGAACAATTAAAAAATGTAGACAAATATACTGTGCAGGCTAATGTCTAGAGCTGTAGTTGCACCTGGCTTGAGAAGGCAAGCTAGCCCCAGCAAGCAGGACTACTTCTTCAAATGATTTGTCCCCTAATCCCATCACACAAGCATTCTGGAAGCCCCACAGTGAACTACACTGAGGAAACAGTCAAGAAAAAATAATGTGAAAACATTTTAAAAAAATATTATTAAAATCAGATTAGTATTAGAAAAAATCTCTCCCTTTAGACCAGCTTGGTTTTAGCTTCAATACCAAGTAGATATTTTCAAGTTTTCAAAGAGCAGCTGACAGATGGCTGTGTGGAAAGGAAACACCCTCCTACACTGGAAGCTGATTCAAATGCAAGAAAGACCAAAACCCTAACTATGCTGAATACCTCTTCTCCAGCTAAGTATGTTTATTCCTCTGGCAAGTCAAAAAGCTTCAAATCCACCATTTTCTCAGTCATTTCCCAAAATGTCAGAGAGGTTACCTGATGCAGGCTGGAATTTGGCTGGAGCTGCTCCTCCTACCACTCTGGAAGATGTTTTAGCAAGAGGAGCTGGTTTGGCTGGCATGTTGGCTTTGGCTTTCTCAAGCATGGCCAGTACTTGGTCTTTGGAAGTTGGCTAGAGAATAAAAAGTACAAAAAAGAAGTGATAAATTTCGTAGTATCTGTCACTAATCTTTGCAATACATGCCACAAACAACAGAAACAAAAGTAGCCTGAAATAATCCATGCTCTGTTAAGCATCTCAGAGGATGCTCATCTTAAAACATCACTGTTCTCAGATACTTTTCTTCTGAGTTAATAAATCTTTCATTGAAGTTTCTTCTGCAAGATCTATAGGAAATATGCAAACCAGCAATGTGTTCCAGGTAAGTGGTCTTGAGACATCAAATGAAGTGCCTATTCACCACTCAGGGGTCCATAAGTCAAACCAAACTGCTAGAAATCATGTTCAAGTATGAGTACAAAGGCACAGAGTGGGACAGGACCGGTATGGAAGCTATCCGCAAGTACATTTTTTTCAGAAGAAAAGCAGAGTGAATAAGTATCAAGCTTTTGAAGTAATTAGCCTGTAATGGCAGTAATAATTTTTGACGCAGAGAAAGCTCTAGCTCACAGCTGATACTATTTTCAGTCCCCCTGAAAATATTCAATGCAGACAAGCTTACATGACTCAAGAGAGCATGTCATGAGACTGTGAATAGGACTTAATATTCACTCATTCAAGATCACATGATCTAATCTTTCTAAGAGAAGTACCTTCAGCTTGCCAGTGGCTTTTGCCATCTTCTCAAAGCCAAGATGCATCATGAAGAACGGCAGGGCATCCTGTGCCTTTTTGCGCACATCCCCATTTCGATCTTCAAGACAGGAGTACAGATGAGGCACACACAAGAGTAGGTCAGAAGGAACAGAACGGAGGGCAGGCAACTTCTCAGCCAACCAACCAAGAAGCTGAAACAAAGTTTTAAAATAAAAGCTTTTAAAGAAGTGTTCACAGTGCTGTATCAGGCCATGAGAGTATGAACAGTAGTCCTTCACATACCACTACATTCTACAGTGTAAGAAAGAAAAACCTACCCAAACTTTTTTTCAGACAAATATTCTTGAACAACATAAATTTTCTTATCAAAAAAATTACAAAAATTAAAAGTTAAGTACAGCACATTAACACACAACTATCTTAAAACTTTAAACTGGTCTCTTTACAGGCTGTTTCTTCCTTTTGAAAGGTACAGAATTCCAGCAGCACTTTTTAGTCTCTCCAGTTCTATTCTGTGGTGAATTCTAGAACTCTTAAAATGCTAACCAAAACAGACAAAAGTTTCATTTTAGAAGCACTGAAGTCTAAATGACAGTTATGATGCAGGAAGAAAGCTTGTTATTAGCCTTTTGAGGTTTAACAATTTTATGTTAGTACAAATACACAGCTACTTGCTTTCCCATATAATGGTAGCATTGTGCCATTTCAGTCTGCATAGATAAAGAGTCCATAGCACATAAGATTATTTTGATTTGACACATACAAGTTTACTTGACAGAAGCCTACCTCTTGTCTTAGGAAAGGATTTTCTTTTTTTAGCTCTTCAGACAGGTCTTCCCCTTCCAACCACTCCTTCATGCCAGTTTGTTCAGCCCAGGCATTCACAGTTGCCAGCGCAGCAGCACGAACATTATTCTGCAGCAAGAACAAAATTTAAAAAGAATAAACCTAAAGAGGGGTCAGAAGATTATGACAGAAAAAGCAATAGTCCTCCTTCCTTTGAAAGCAAAAAGCTACACATCACAGGCTTTGAAATCTCTTATTTGCAGCTTGAGAAGTCTAAGATTCAGAAGAATTTAGTTTCAGTGATGATATCAGCTACCGTAATCCCCAAATCAGACATTAAATATATCTTTTTAAAGTAGTTTAATAAAGAGGGTGAAGTTTAATAAGGAGAGTGAAAAGGTATCTCTAAAATAATTTTTACATGCTACCATTCACTAATGACAATTCTGGGAGTCTAACTCTCAAAGAAGATAAAAAAATAATATGACTTACATAGTGCTTAAAATAAACTGCACATTCATAAATCACAGCAAGTGGATTATGGAGCCTGTTATTAGGACACTCATTTAGGATACACACGAGCAAAAGTCATACCAGGAATGAGGGAGCACTCTAACTCCTACTTATTTCCATCTTTAGGGTTTTTTTCCAAGCAAAATTTAGAACAGCACCCTTTTTTGAAGGGGCTATATGAAGTTATGAGAAGTAAGATGAATATTTAAAAACCATGGTTCTTTAAAACTTTTATCAGTCTAGACATGACTCTATACATACAACCCTCTCCTGTAGGCTGAATTTCTGAGGAAAGCTAATAACGTAGCAGACTCAGTTAAGTATGAACCATATTAAATACACAACAGGCATATATGTAAACAAGAAGTCAGCATCCTTGCTTTACCAGCTTCTTGCACCTTCTATCTCATTGAGGAAAAGAAATCATGTACTGCAGGTAAACACATGCTCATCAGCCTCTCTGACAAGGCCTTGGTTCCCACCACCCTAACTTAATTTATCTTCACTCATGCTTCAAGCTGATTATTTTCCTCAACTATTCAGCAGGTCCACTATAAAAGTAGGTCCACATATTAAAGTAGGACCTAAAATGGACCACCCTCATCTTCAAAAACTTGATAGATTTGATAAACTACGTAAATCTTGCCTTTGCTGTACTTGAAAAAAAAATACCACTGTAAGAGTGTTCAAACAAGCATACAATCTTCTTTGTCAGCATTACAGTGCTTACAAGTTATGTCAGTATTATGCATTTTAGTAACTAAGTTAATCACAACTGGTCTTATCCTTAAACCACGTGCTTGCAACTCTCCTACCAGTCTTGGGCTCTGAGCAACATGGTCTACTGGAAAGTGTCCCTGCCAATGACAGTGGGGTTGGAACTAGATGGTTTGTAGGGTTCCTTTCCAACCTAAAAAGTTCTGTGCATCTACAAGAGAAGCTTGCTTTATCTCAGGATAATTGGGGAGTTAAAAGAACTTAAGAATTACATAAAATCTCAGTTCTTGAAGACTCTTTATAGAGAAAAAATTGAACCAGGAGATTTTTTATCTAGCCCTAGAACCAGTCCAAGTCCTTCCATTATTTGGGACAGGTAGATCCAGCTTCTGCTTTTTCCTATTCACATTCCAAGCAGAGACAGCTCAAGTATGCTGTCTTTGATAATTGCCCAAGACTTCTGGCACAAGATACTGGCACCTTCCCAAGCCTCTTTACCCATTGCTTCAAATAGCTCTTTACCATGGTCCTAAGCTTGATTTTGACAGAGCATCCTGGCAAACTTGATGCTGTTGTTATTTATACAAGCTTCAGTGTCAGTTGCAAATGTCCTATGTCTACCACCAGTTCAAAGGTCTCCTCTAGTGACAAAGACAACAATGTATACCAGAATCCACAGTGATACACTAAAAATTCTACAAGAAACTTTACCAGGCAAACCTGTCCAGTGTCTAAAACAGTGTACTTTCAGCAGCAGAAATATGCATATAGTCACCACATTCATTTAAAGGCCAGATTGTTCCACTGGGTTTAGTTACAGGGAAGAAAATATATCTGAATATACATTCAGGCGCATATTTATACTTTAATATTAAGTTGACATTCAGGCAAGAAAATTGGTAAGCTTCCAAGCAAGTTTTAACTACCATCCAACTTTCAGGCATAGCTCAGATACACAAAATGCAAACATCCTGATGTCTGTCCTACCTTACTATCTCCGAGGACTGTAATGACAGGAATCCCCAAATTCTTCACATACTGCTTGATATTGGGGCCCATTGCTGTTGCTAGTTGCTGAAGAATGCTCAGTGTTTGTTGCACCTGCACATAAGGAAAAAAAAGGTTTTAAATAAAACAGCATTACAAGCATTTGTGGAAAAGTTCCCAGTTATGCAGGGAAAAGAGACACTGCTATATATTAAGTGTTTAGTTTAGAATGCCTGCTGAATGACACCTATTCCAGCCTTCAAATCCATCACACTGAAAAGTAAAAAAATACTTCCATATTCTGATCAAATTAAGTTTCAAGTAAAAATATTTTCAAACAAGACAAATTCACTTTTGTCACAAATTAAGCAATTAGTTAAATTCTTTTACAATTTCCTTATATTACACTCAGAATAAAGGTAGATTTTCCTTTCTTTCAAAGCATTTCTAAATTAAAAAAAGGCAAGTATTTATTAAAATAGACAAATACATGATTTGGAAACACACAGTTCACTGTTTTCCAACTGTTCAATTAATGACATTGAAAGAGACCACACAGAAATAAGAAAGGCTCAGAAATCATAACTTCTGTAAGTTTTCAGCTGGAAGCAACTGAAATACAATTTTGAAAAACATACCAAGATTTTATTGGAGTCATTGAGACGACCCTTCAGAGCAGCTGGAAGTTCTCCGATGTTTGGCTGTATGAACTTTGCTTCATTTATTATGCTTGTCACTTCATCTAGACCTTCCTTTCTGATCTTCCAATTTTTATCCCCAATCTTAGACACTAGTTCCGCCGTGATCTTATCACTGCAAGAGAAAAACAGGTAAAGTGCCTGTTTACTTAGTAATATCCCCATTAGTATTTGAGCCCTTTAACACCATAGATTTCTGCTTAGAAAGCATTTATAAAAGCAAAGTTTTCAATTGCAGTAGAAGTGTATCATCAGGTGCTAGAATCCAAACCTACCCAATATCTGTTCTTGGCAAGAGATCCACAACATCATTCCCAACCTCCTCCTGTTCTTCTTCTTCACCATCATCCCCCCCACCTCCCACGTTGTGCCTGGAAATGCCACGAGTTGGAGCAGGTGCTGTCTGTCCTTGCATCTGCAAGTAACATAAAATCAGAAACAACAATTTTTCATTTGACATTAAAAATAAAACCACTTGCATGATATGAATGCATTGGCTGAGGACAACAGAATTCTAAATCACTACACTATTCAAACAAATCCAGGAACTTCTAAAGTTCATAATGAAAAAAATTACTATTGGGGTAGCTACACATAATGAATTTGGAGCCTTTGTGCACCGCCTTCAATCACAAGCCCAAAGGTTAGACCACAATATTACTACCAACTCCTACCACCTACTGAAGTTTCAAAGTAGCTTTAATAACACTTGGTAGCAAGAGAGTTCCACTTCATACCTTTTCAAATTCTGCATCTATCTGCGAAAGGAGGGCTGGCTTTTCATCCTCAAAAAACATTCGCAGAGAAGGTCCCACATAAAGATACATTACTCCCAACAATGTAATGGCAGAAGTCCTCACAGCCTGCCAGAAAGAGGAAAAAGCACTCAGTCTTCAAATTAAGGACTGATAATAATTCAGGATTAAGATTCTAAATTTACTCACAGGGTTAGTTGCAGCAAGAGCTGTCTTCACATTACTGATGAAAGCTTTGACATTCAATCTGTGAAGAAAATATATCTCCCATAAATACTACACAGGAAACAGCACCAACAAACAAAATCATCA
This sequence comes from Cyanistes caeruleus, assembly GCF_971803275.1. Classification (NCBI taxonomy): domain Eukaryota; kingdom Metazoa; phylum Chordata; class Aves; order Passeriformes; family Paridae; genus Cyanistes; species Cyanistes caeruleus. Next base: position 30,085,597 of record NC_141706.1, on the reverse strand, counting down.
CAATATGTTAAATAACAAAGATACCCCTAGACAGATTTACACAACTTAGATGCATGTATACTCAAAATATCATCACAGGTACAGTGTAGATAGTAGCTACTTAAATAACTACTGAAAGATGAAAGATCAGTTTGGAAAACAGCTTACTGTGAAAATCAATCTGCAAAGAATTTATATCAAAGCTTACTATTATCACAGCTGGAAAGTTTCTTAAACTACATAATCCCTGTGACTGCTAGGACTGAAGTATTGAGGAATGAATCTAGAAACATTTTGAGTACCTGAAACATGACTACACAATAAAGATGAGGGTACATTATTGTTGTAGTGGGCTATTTTTTTTTTTTGTTACTCTCATGATCTTCCAGAAAAAGGCACAAGTTTCAAAAGTATATTTACAACAGAAATAAAGGAAGGTTTAAATTCATGAATCTTCTCTAAATATATATTTCTGGGGGGAATTTACTAAAGGAGAGTTTATTTCCCAGACTTCATCAATGTCACTAGCCAATTAAAAGCCACAAAATATCTTAAGACAGGCATAGTAACTGCCCAAGTTGTCAAATAAAGTGATGTTTGAAGCATTCCCTGCTTAGAGATTTTTTTCCTCAGGACTAAACCCTATTATATATCTGCTTTACCACATGCAGTTAAAAGACTAGTGATTGAAAATTAAAGCATGCTATCCCTGGTTCTGATGGAGAATTAATTTCTTATGCTTGCAATGTCAGACATAATAACAGCTATTTTGTTGGCTAAAACTTCATCCATCTGTAATCAACCTCAAAATGTCTCCCAAGGAGATGAACAGGAATCTTGGTATGTTCTCTTCTGTAGGTTGATGTGGCTTTTCCTTTTAAACAATACAGTGGCCCATCTGGGTGCAGGTGTATCTAAGTAGGATGCAATACCAGAGCTCCGTGCCCAGCCCACACCTATTAAGTACCTTAAGACAAATGCTCTTCAGAGAGGATTGAGTGATGAGTAGCCAGTAGTGTAATCACATCCTATTGTACCAGTAATGTCAAATACTTTGTTATATACTTAAGAGCTAGGAGAATATGACTGGCATGAGAATTTAAGGGACTAGAGCACAGATGAACCGAATCTTAACTCCAGATTAGAAACATTTTCATTCAAGATTTTCTTAGCAATTTACTTAAGACTTACCCAGAAAAGCCAAACTCTTTAATTGCATTTGAAAGCCAGTTCAAAGTTTCTGACTGGTTTTTAGGATTCTTCTGAGAGAAAGCCATAGCCACAACCTAAAATAGAAGAGAGCTAAATGTAAACTTTCACTGGCAAACCAGGTGACAAAGCACTGTAATAAAAAAGTGAAGACACCTGCAAAAAACATAGGACAAGTGAACAGAAACAGCAGGGGTAACAGAAGAGGAAAAAGCAACTGTGTCACCGTAGCAGGATACAACTGGAACTGAAGTGAACCAGAAGCTCCTGAAGTACTTAAAAGGCAGCCAGAGACACCTTTATTATGGATTTGTACCTGCTCGAGCAGTATAAAGAAAGAAGCATTAGATAATTATTCATTATTACTGTGCCTTGGAAGATCATGAAAGAGATCCTCCTAGAAGCTGTGCTGAATCACATGGAGGACAGGGAGGTGGCTGAGACAGCCAGCATGGCTTCTCAACAAGGGCAAGTCCTCCCTGACCAACCTCACGGCCTTTTATGATAGAGCAATTACATCAGTGCAGTTACAGATACCACATATCTGGACTTCTGACAGGCTTTTGACAAGGTCCCCCACAACATTCTTCTCTCTGAACTGGAAAGATGTGGATTTCACGTGTGAACTTTGTAGATGTAGTGGTTTTGATTTGCTAATTTTGTTTCCTGGCCAATGCACCAAATAAATGTTGTGGTTTTAAAGCAGCAACTAAAAAATTACTAGAAAACTTGCTTATTTCTTGCTGTGAGATATGGATTAGAACAAGAGCAAAACAGGCTTAAAACTTAAGATTAAGAAAGTTTATTAACAGAACTACAAGAATAAGAAAACCAGAATGAAACTTCCAGAAAACCCGTTTTTCCCCCACTACTCAATTATTCCCTTGTTCACATGACAACATAGAGACAAAAAAACTTTGGTGTTTACAACAGTCTCAATTCTTGCTATAGTCTTTTCATCAGTCTTTGTAGAGAAACAGAAGTCTTCTGCTAATCTATGGAGTTTCTCACAAGAAAACTATTTCTGTTAGAGCTTTCTATTTCTTTGATGCCAGCTCCCCAGAAGAATCTGCCATCAGTTCTCTCCTCCTGTTTCACATCACTCTGAGGTGTGTATGGGTCAAATGAGTCTAGGGATGTCATTTTTATAGATGAGTTATTCAAAAGCAAAAGTTATCTTCATCTGTCTCTGTGAGCTTCCCTGGAAACAGAAGTTTTCTCTTTGCCTCTTAAGGGCCCCAAATCTTCAACTATTACTTCTCCCCCTCTGTTCCAACACCTCACTGTATCACAACTACTCCACCTTTTGCTCAAAATCTACACTTTGAACACTCCATTCCTCCCAATATATTCTGTCATGAATTAAAGGAGGGTTTTTTTTTTTCAGAACACTATTGTCCATCTCCATAGCTTTAACAGAAAAATATTTCAGCTTCTTAAAGCATCTCCTTATTCCCTCTTCCCCATCTAAAACTTAATTCTTTTTTTCACCATCTTTGATGGTTTTATGATGTCTTCTTCATGTTGATTATCCCTCTCTCTCTCTCTCTCTTTCCCTCTCTCTGGGAAAAAGGAGTAATCTGTAAGTATTATCCAGGTAGTAAAAGACTTAAAGTCCTGGAAAAGCCGCAGATGTTCATGGTGTCAGGTTTCAGTTCAGCGGCAGAAACTGCAAACTAAGTCAGACAGGCCTGCTCCATTTCTCCCTGCCACCGCCCTCTGTGGCCTTGTCCAGCCTGGTGGTGGGGGAGGAGGCCGAGACAGAGCCCTGTTACCTCCTCAGAAGCCAGAAACCAAAGAGAGAGAGAAATTCCCCGTCTTGAGTCCTAAGGCAGGTATTCACAAGTTGATCTCACTTTTCAACGGTCAGAATTACTGTCAGTTCTCAGACATGGCTAGTAATTGGTCAAGAGAAAAAAACTCCCATCAGCCTCTCGCAGCTTCAACTTCCCCCCAGCTCCCGAAGCTATCTAAAATGTAGAGTCACCCCAGGACAGTAGGTAAGGAATTGGAATGATCACATCCAGAGGGTAGTGGTCAATGGCTCAGTCCTGATGGACATCAATGATAGACAGCACCTCTCAGAGATCCATATTAGGACCAGTGCCATTTAATGTCATAACTGCCAGACAAAAGGATTGAGTGCTTCCTGAGGGCAAGTGTGAGATGAAACAAGCTGAGTGGTGGAGTTAACACCTCAAGGACAGGATACCATCCAGAGGGACCTGGACAAGCCTGAGAAGTGAGCCCATGGAAACCTTAAGAAGTTCAACAAGCCAAGGTGTTGCACCTGGGTCAGGGCAACTCCAGTATCAACACAGGCTGGGGTATGAATGGAGAGACAGTGTGTGCAAGAGAGTGCATCCAGCCCCTCCAAGGAGGTTAGACACGACCCAGCAATGTACACTCACAGCCCAGAAAGCCAACTGTGTCCTGGGCTGCAGCAAAAGCAGTGTGGCCAGCAGGGTGAGGGAGGAGATTCTGCCTTTCTGCTCTGCTCTGCCAGCAGACCCTACCAGCAGTGCTGCATCCAGTTCTGGGGCATTCAGCACAGGAGTGACTTGGATCCGTTGGAATGAGTACAGAGCAGGGTCACCATGATTAAAAGGATGGAGCACTTCCCCAGTGAGGAAAGACTGACAGAACTGGAATTTTTCATCCTGGATAAGGCTCCAGGGTGATCTTCTTGTGGCCCTTCAGTACTTGAAGGAGACCTCCAAGAAAACTTTTGAAATGGGCATGCAGGGGTTGGACAAAGAGGAATGTGTCTGAACTGAAAGAGTTTTGACTGCCCCATCCCTGGAAATGCTCAAGGCCAGATTTGAGGGGCTTTGAGCAACTTGGTCCAATAGAAGGTATCCCTACCTATGGTGTGAGGGGAGGACCTCGATGATTTGTAGGGTCCCTTCCAACTCAAACCATTCCTAGGATTCTATTTTCAATTTTAGAAGAATATATATTTAACTTCTACTTCAGGAAGCATCTTGAGAGCAAACAAATCACTTTCATGCAACAGAGAAAAATCAAAATATTTGGGATTTAGTCCCCAGACTGAAAGGACACCCTATATATTATTTCTGATTATACTTACTGAATGAATACCTTTGCTACTCACTCACCTGCTCAGCAGTCCATGGCAACTGACATGCTTCTGCTATTGCTGTCATGGCCTCTTTTGCATTAGTTCCACATTTCACATCACCAACTTTGTCTACAAGACCATCCAGCACAACCTGTGCTGAAGTTTTGGAGAAATTTCCTTTCTGTGCAATCAATGCAACTATATGTAGTTTCATCTGCATCACCTGCAATATCCAAAATAGGAAGGAAGTTAACTCATATCTTCGTGTATTTTAGACTAATTTTTCTCATTCTATATATATATAGATACATATAAGAATTATATGGCTTCGTGGGTAAATACTAACATATGCACAAAATTTGTATATATACACACACACATTTGAATATGTAAAAGTATTTATGCATACAGATATTTTGTACACATACATATGTAGGTGTGATTATACACAAAAACTGTACACACACAAATACATACTATTATATATATACACACAACCAACAATACTGGGCTGCAATTATCTACTTTTAGAACTTACATATACACACATGCTTATATATATATGCACATGTATACATATACATCTAAAGACAATCTTTAGATACCTTAGATGACATCTAAAGTCTCAACTCTCAACAGAAATAAAATCCAGTTTGAGAGTATATATTCTCATTGATTGCAGATAAAACTGTGGCCACAGTGACATATGCACTTACAGACTTTTAGCTGGAGACTACATTAACAAAAATGGACTATTTAGATACAAAAGGATAATGTATTACCTGAAAATTTGTTTCCTTCCAACCAGGTTTCTTGGCCAGCATTCTTACAAGGGCTTGGCAAGGCATTTCACTTCTTTCCATAAGCTCAACAGCCTAAAGAATAAACATTAGGTTAGCCAGTGGGTCAAAAATTATACAAAACTCAGAAATTCTCAACTGTCCTCAAAGTATTTTCTTAATACTGAATTACAAAAATTCTCAGCATAATAATTTACCTGAAGAGCCACTTTTACAAGGAGTCCGAGATACTGAACCAACATTTAACCTACAGCATTCACATTACTCCTTTAATGTTCTTTAACAAATGTCCTTAACAATCATTATTGGCCATTGCAACCATAGAAATTTACCACTTAATTAAAAACACACAAACAAACAAAATCCCCCAAACAACTCACCTGTCCCTCAAAGAGCTGCTTTTGTTTTCCAGATGAATTCACAGAATGACTAGGTTGGAAGAGACCTCAAGATCGAGTCCAACCTATGCCCTAACACCTCAACTAAACCATGGGACCTAGTGCCACATCCAGTCTATTTTTAAACACATCCATGGATGGCGACTCCACCACCTCCCCAGGCAGGCCATTCCAGTATTTTATCACTCTTTCCACGAAAAGCTTTTTCTGAATATCCAACCTATATTTCTCTTGGCACAGCTTGAGACTGCGTCCTCCTGTTCTATCAGTTGCTGCCTGGAGAAAGAGACCAACCCCCACCTGACTACAGCCACCTTTCAGGGAGTTGTAGAGAGTGATAAGGTCACCTCTGAGTCTCTTTCTCCAGGCTAAACAACCCCAGATCCCCTCAGCTGTTCCTCACAGGGTTTGTGTTCCAGCCTCGTTGCCCTCCTCTGTAGGCACTCAAGTGTCTCAACATCCTTCATAAACTGAAGTATATTATGCAGCTTTCATATTGGAACGTTGACTACGCAGCAGAGATTAAGCCTGAATATGGTCTAAATTACTGGGGTTTAGCTGTTGTTAAGCTTATTCATTCAACTGAAATGGCAACATTTTAATAAAGCAGGCTTCTGCAGCAGCATTTCAGTGCAGCCAGTCACCATGTTGTAAATGAAGTTAGTCACTTTTCCCATTAAAATATTAAAAGCCCAGTCATGACTGTACTGGTGTAACGGTATGAACTATTTGTACATCTACAGTTGAAGCTTTTTTGAGTGTGAACTCTCAAAGGTCTTCTAATGGAGACCATCTGAGGGACATTTGATTTTTTTTTTATTTGTGACTACATGAAGCACTTTCCGCTAGCTGTGAAGAATTCTAGTACTATGTAAGTCTGAACAAAAATTTCAACTGGCAAATAATTGGTTATAATCAATTGCTGCCTAACACACGAACAGCGGGAACTTATTTGCAATAGATTTGGCCTAGTTGTTGCAAAAACTTTGGTTTAAGTCTAGTTATCTTTGAGACCAAGCTTTACAATTATTTGGAGTTTTAAAAAGTATCCTCAATCAAAATACAAGTACTTTTGACAAAAGCACAACTATCTACATTAAGGTAAAATACTGCACTATTGTTATGGAATTTGAACCATATCAGCCATTTGGCTTTTGCAAGTACTGTTTAATCCATCTGATCTGAAATGCTGACATACAACTACTACAAGTAAGTATTTCAGGAGACTTACCAGGCCTAAACAGTTAAGAAATTATTACTTGTTTCCTCTTTCCCTACCACCTCTCTTATCAACTGTTCAAACATACCTTCTGAAACTCCTCCATGCAGGCAAGCCGCTCTTTCCAGTTACCACTGTCCAACTGCTGGATACAAGAAGCTGGAAGGACAGCAGCAGCTTTCTCTTCACATACTTCTATCTGCAGACAGATCAGAAGAAGGTTAACACTCCACTGTATCCCTTCAGAGGAAGGCAGAAACCTCAAAGACAGGTAATATACTGGACTGACCCTTGTACTGTGGTGCATTTACAAAATAGGAAAAGGGTCTGCTGTAGATTGGAAGATTTTAGTATGGATTGTAGTTGAGGGGTCTTACGAACTTAGAAAGCTGCTGAAATTGCACTGCAACAAAAAAGCAATCTCTGGAAAGCATGAGACACTGTGCACATAGTAAAAACTAATCTTGAATACCAACTATCCGCTTAAAGAATCAAGCAGAGGTAACCTAAAATTTGCAAAGTAATTTTGGACCAAGTCTGAATAAACACTGACAACAATTTATCAGAAGTTAATGAGGACAGACAGGAAACCTATCTTCTGTCTCCATTTTAGAAAAATCAAAAATAAAAGTTATTTAGTGATAAAAACTTCATTTGTTTCACTGGTGTCTGCATCACCTCCAGGAACTGTATTCTCATTTTCTACTGTATAACTAGCAATATAAACTGGATGCACAATAGAAATTCTTCACCCTAAGCAATACTTCAAATATAACTATGATTTGGACTGACAGTCCAAAAAACTTGCAGATATATCTAGCAAAGCTTTAATAGGTTTTTCATTACTGTTTGACCAACAGATACCTGAGTTTACCTGGTTCTCTAACAAGAAAGTAGGTAGATGCTCAGCTAACATGCAGAATTCAGTAATTTCTTTGAAATGTAACTTTGTAGGAACAGAACATATTTTAATTAATTAAATTATTTAATTATATATTAATTAATTCAATTATAAATAATTTAATTAATCCAATTATTATATTTATTTTTAAATTAATTTATTACTTAATTTCAGATTTAATGTAAACTCCAGAATAATGTATTCTCAGGCTTTTAATACCAGACTCCTTCAGCAAATCATGTGTCCTAAATTACATATGAAGTATCACTATTTTTTTCATCTCTTCCTACTTCAGGGACAACAACATACCCTGCTATAAGGATATAAGCATGATTTATTGCTTACTGTCTTATATGGCCTGGTGCCAGAAAAAGCCTGAAGAACAGGTGTATTTACCAAAGACCCATTTCACCGATTCTAAATTTATACATACAGCTTTCCCTTCTCCTAACTAAAACAACCAACCTCCCTGAAAAACTCTGAAGAATTGATTAACCAAAGCTGCAATCCTTTGGTTATAGAGGGCCTTACATTTTAGAGAACAGCAGAATACTCACAGAGAGCTCCGATTCAAAGATTTCTTTGGTCTCAGGACCCTTCTTGCCTTTAGTTCCAGCACCTCCTGTGCCTGCAGATGTAGCTGGTTTCCCTTTCTTCGGTGGGACCCCAGCCTAGAAAATTGACAAGTTAGCCAAGATCAAATATGTCTCTAGCTCAGATATCAAAAGAACTGCTGGTTTTCCTATACTACACTTCTACATTCTAATGCCAAAAAAACCCCATATCTCTGATAGCATAACAACTGCAGGAAGAGATAAGCTAGAGCTTATTTAATTAATATATTGCTTTCAGACTACAAAAGGTAGGTTTTACAAAAAATAACAGGACAATGAAAGATAAAAAAGGTAAGAATGATGTATTTGTCAAAGTTCAGGAAATAATGACTTAATCTATACGTTTTCCTGTGGATACTGGTTAGATACTAAACTTGTGACTGGTGTCTCTTTTCTCAGGTTATTTGAGTACCAATAGATTTCCAAAAATTTTATCCATTCTTCTGTTCACTTCCAAGTATCCCACCTGAAGAACTAAGTAGCATATTACAAAGACCATCTCCTGTAGTCAATATTTAAAATCCAAAAAATAATATTTAATAGAGGCTAATAGTTCAAATTTTTTCAAAATATACAAAGCAACAAACTAAAAACAATGCTGAAAAAATACCCAATACTTAATTAGTAACCTTGCTAGTTACAAAAAGTGTTGACTTCAGCCAAGTATTACTATATCACAATACATGAATGTTACAACATCTGAGGCTTCTCTGAATGCCTCCAGTCTTTTATCACTATTTCAATATCAAAATCTGGTATTAAGACATAAGTGACAAGACAGTTTGTATAATTAAAACCCGAGATTTCATTACATTCCCAGAAGTCACAGATTCCTTTTGCTGTTGGCTCACCTGCTCCTGGGAAAAGGACAGTGATAACTTAGTGGAGGCAGATGTTCAACAGGCCACCTTTGATCTGCACTAAGTAACTATTTGATACAGTCACAGACAACTGTCAGAGAATCTCTTACCTTCACTGCAGATGTTTTTTTCAGTGGTCCTGGTCTGGTTGCTGCATCTTTTGTTTCTTTATCTCCTGCAGGCCCTGGAAGAGCAGCGGTCTTTCCAGTAATAGGCTTGCCTTCTTTTTTCTCAGCTGGTCCTCCTGGTTTTTTACCATAAACCAATTCTACCTTTTCAGCACACTCTTTAATCTGCCACACAGTGGGGGGAAAAAAAGAAAAAAGGTGGGGGTGGAAAGAAGCTAGTTAGCTACCACAATTGGATGCAGTGTCCCTTCACCAGCAGTGGCTCAAATTTGACTACTGTGAAAAAAAAGTGAGGAGTTTAAGTTGTTTACTTTACAAAATTTTGTTATCTGGTGTTCCTTAAATAGTAAGGTTAACCAGTCAGTGGCATCAGCCATCACTGCATTGCCAAAATAATTCTCCTAGTTGAAAATGAATTGCATTTATATACAATAAAAACACTGACATTCTACTGTCACACATAGATGCCCTAAGACTTAATCTGAGCACCTTAAATTATAAAATCCTCATTCAGTCAATATATCTGTCAGCTTATGCTAAATCATAAAAATTTCATTGTTGGGAAGTATGTCTTTAATACCAAATCTTATCTAGTAATAAAAAATTTGACCCTATGTTGTCTGAAAGAAACTTTTAGGTCACAACCAAAGTATTAAAAAACAAACAGAACTCCAAATATCACCAACCAAAACCACAACTAAATCTCACAACCCACTGCATAGATAATACAGCCAGATACTTTATGTCAGAAGGAAGAGATTTCCAGATTTCCTGCAACATCAGTAACATTTAAGTAAAAAATACATCTTCAAAGATCTACACTGAAATTAACTTGGCTAAAGCATCTTCTTTCACCTTCTCTAGCCTAAGATACATTTTTAAATGGATAAATTAAGCCTTTTTTACAACATTTATAACAATACTCACCCGATCAAGCTTTAGTTTGTCTACATCTGCTAAAAATGGATTCACAGCTTTCTCTCCAGCAACTTTCAAGGCAGTGCCTAATGCTTCAAATCCAGCATCTCTTACTTCAGGAGCAGAATCATTGATATGCTGCAGAGAAACACAACTTATGTCATGTGACTTGTGGCTCATATCTAAACATCATATAAATCCCCTCCCCTTATTTAAAATCTAAATCTATTACAGAATAATCCTTGACATTTCAGTGCAGAAAGAAAAAAGGCTGTTTTTCACTTCTGTTTTTCTATGTACTGACCAAGTCTACTTTTTCTCAGATACAGCCATTTTCTCATCTTTGTTTTTTTTCCACAACAAGAGATTGAATATTCATGCTTTAAACATCATGAAAGTTCATAAAGACTTTTAAGTCCTGCAATCTTGTTCAAATCTCCATTTTTTAAACCAGGGATGTTGCCTATACCAAAGAAAGGGCTATTTGCAGTAAGAAAAAAGTACACATAATTATCATTTACACTGATAAATAATGCTCTAATGTCACTGCCATGTATGAATCAATGATGGTTGCTCTTTTATTCACAGTAAACAACAGCATTCCAACAAAAACTTGCTAGAGTTGTGTGCTAGAAGCAAGTGGCAGTGTCTCAGATAACAGCTGTAAATCAATGTTAACCTTTTACAAACTTAGTGAGTACAGCTACAAAAAAGCTAAGATAAAGGAAACGAAATTGTTCCCCTGACTGACAATCACCTTCAAGTTTGATGTCAGCCAAAACTGACTCTGAGGGCTACACAGCATACAAGAACTCTCTGGTCTCTGCACTACATTTGGGTCTTTCTCCCCAAACAATCCAAGGTTTCATAACAACAGTGTTCAAGTCAATGCCAGAGAAGCATCAACTCCTTCTGCTTTACCTTGAGAAGTGCAGCACAGAAAGGTTTTAACAGGCTTTTTGGCAGAGTAGAAGGTGTGCAGTGACGAAAGCTTCTTGCAATGAAAAGAGATGTTTGCTGCTTAATTGTTGGGTTTTTATTGTCCATGACTGCCAAAATATCTTCACTTATGTTCTGCAGTGTTGTCTATAGTATTGAATAAAAAAGTCATTATTTCAGTAAAGAGAAAAGCAAAGCAAAATTAGAGAACAATTCTCAGACAATGGGGAAATTTTCACGCTTACTTACTGTAAGAAAGATTGCATCAATGGCCTCCTGCAGTGCTTGCACTACCTGGGGCTTCTTCTCTTTGAATTTCTCCAGGATTGTTGGAACAACCTATGGAAAAAGGAACAAAGTTGTCAACCCCCTCTTCACTAATATAACTGGAAAGCCTGATAGTCCGCGCCCGGGCAGAGAAGCCAGTAATTCAAACATCTCCGCTGCCCCCCTCCAGAAGTACACAATAGTAGTCTGAACTAGTTTATTCTTGCTATTTTCCAATATTAAACTCATTCTAGTCACTCTATTAACAAATAAAGATTTTTAAACAATTTTGTAACAAAAGGTAGACCTACAAGTTCACATAAGTACAGATCATGGAATTATGCTGAATACAGAGCAATAGAATGGAAATGAATGATTTCATAACAAAAAGGGTGCCATACTCTTGTATTCCAAGAATTCAAGAAGGCATTTAACCTGTCCCCTCTTTCCCAGCTTTCTGACAGCACTAAACAGATCATTAAGAAGTCCTCATCTCATCCACAGCTGACAAGATCATAGTTCTAGAGCAACTGGAATCCTCTCTGCAGCAATATTTTTCAGATATATAACCCTGAAAAAGCACGTTTAACAGCAAATTATGCCATACTGGAATTTGACAGCAATTTCTACCTAGTCTAGGGCTCAGACAGCCACTGCTGAAAAAACAAGTAAATAAAATATTCAAGGGGGAAAAGAAGTAAAAATAACTACACTGCAGACACTCATGTGCCAGTAATATGAATAGGTACATTTTAGTATGGGGTCTGTAACAGTAATGACTTCTGTCACTGAGCCAGAAACACACAGATCTTAACTGTGGAAAGCAAGCTATTTTCAAGATTTGCATAAACATAACAGTTCATAGTTCAGAAGCAGTCAGATGTTTTATAGAAGTTATACACTCTTGCATAACAAAAAATAGATTTGCTTTCTACTCAGAAGCTATGGGATCTCAACCCCTTGTGATGCACTGTGACCTAGGCTCAGGTGGTATTCTTTTTTGGGCTTCAACCTCCAAATTCCCAGTTCACAGACTTCAGCACTCAAAAAACCTTCAGAAAATACAGGTGGCACTGCAAAGACCACCATTCATGCTATTGCAGGTGCTAGACATCCTTACACCCTACAGAGAACAAAGTCATAAGGAAGAGATATTTTAAATTATGAAGCCTCTATTTTAGAAAATGCTGACAGGTAAAATGAGCGTTCTTTTTTTTTTTTTAACATGGAAATCAGAAGCCGTAGGCCATGTGAGAGGGAAAGAAGAAAAATTAGTCCAGGGGTACAAATGCAGTCAGAGGTGAGGCTGGCACACATACACTCAATTATAGTGAAGAGTACGATTCTATGCATGATTTCACTGCTCTTGCTAGAAACACAGATTGCAGACTAGCATTTCAGTCCTATATGTAAGTAATAGAGTTTATGATCATACAATTCTAGCAACAATTGTTTTTTAACACTTCAATGCCCACTCTCAGGAGAAGTCTACATCTTCCTCACAAGTAAACAAATCCAGCAAACAAATCAAGTGAACTGGTGAAATGAGTACTGAGATTATACAATTCAGAGCTGCCATTACAGTATTGAAAAAGTCATATTCTCAATGCCATTTGCTTGGCAACCACAGAGATATACCCTTATTTTAGAAGCCTGGCTTTTTCAACACTAACTCTGTAGCTATAAGGGTTAACCTTCAGAAATCAACTATGAAACAGATATAAGAATGATTTTCATAAACTACAGACAGCTTTCAGAATGAAAAGTCCAAACCATTGTTCAGCGTTCAGGAGACTTGAATGTTTCTGTAGCAGTGACACTCAGCAACTTTCCAATTCAGATACAACACTACCGGCAGCCAGGCACATCAGTTCTCTAAGCCCATTACTCTTGCTTATCACACAGATAATTTGATTGAGCAGCTTAAAGAACACAGTGACACAGGCTTGAGAAATGAGTGAGAACTGAAACTTATTAAAAGCTCTCTTTGTTTCCACATACTGGTTAAGCTTCCCTGTATTCCCTGATATTAGCTATTGATAAGAGATGATCAGCAAAGGAGAGAACAGCCAGAACTAAACTGGAGCACCAGAACACTTTGGTACCAAAAATCACAGAACTTTTTGCTATTTAAAGCAGACAAAAACCCCCACAAAACCCAGGCAACAAGGAAACAGAACACCCACCACCTACCATCCCCCAACATTCAAAACAGCAAACCAACATAAAACATACACCATGGAGGTGCTAAGTAGAACTCCAATTTAGAAGCTGTTTTCTCCACTGTGGCCTACAAATGCATTCCTGTCTGGGTATCTCTAGGATGAGGTAATGAAAATGAAGTTCATTTAATGGCAGAACAATTCAATTTTCTTAGTAGAGAAGACTTACATTGCAATTGGAAGTTTCATGTTGCTAAATATGAATGAAGAAGGTTCTTTTGAACTTCAGCTACAAATGTATAGGCAAGTATTTCAATACTTTAAGGGGTTGGTAAGCATTCCTAATTGTACAAAGAATACCTCTGATAAATATGAAGGCTTGACAGGGGAAAGGGAAAAAAGGTGTCCAGCATGAATAAAATCAGGAAAAAAGCACATACTCTTACTTACATGCCCTGCATACTGTCCAAATTTCTTTCGGAGGCCTGTAGCTAGTCCAGCAAGGCATTTGGCAGCCAAAGCAACTAACATAACATTTGTATCCTTTCCAACAACCTGAAGAGAAAAATCTAAGTTTCAGAGACATGGAAGAATTTCTTAAAATAATCATTAGACCACAGATTGGGTTATTTCCACAACTGTTCCAGCTAGTCATTTTCTACTCATGATTATTATATTAACTGTAACTTTTAAACTATCGTACCAATAAATTACAAAAAAAATTAATTAAATTATATGTGCACTCTGAGTTTTATTTAATACCTTTTTGAGAGCTTTCACCAAGTCTGCATAGTCTCCTGATTCCAGCTTGGGATTTTTCACAAGCAGTTCAACAGCCTCTAAAGCCTCTTTCCTTTCTTGCCACTTTTTTGCTTCCTGCAGAGCAAATAATTTACATTAATTTATAAATACAAACACTTCTAAAGAAGCATACAAAAGAAGAACACTTCTAGAGAAGTGTTAAAAACCTTTATTCCATCCAGAGAAAACCAGGGTCTCTCTACAGATCAACATCAGTAATTGCAATGAAATATGAAATACAGTCCTTTCCCAAGACATACCTCAGGCCCCTTAAAATTACAGCTTTTTTGCTGCTAAATCCAACTTTAAAAACTTATGATATGTTATTAACATTAGTTTGTTATTATCCATGCAGCACTAAAGCATACATTGCAGAATTGCCCATAAGTCTTAAGACTCATCAGCCAGACAAAGAATTAACAGGTAGTATTTAAGTTTTGGCTTACTATTTTCTCATAGAAGTCTTTGGGAAGCTTGGAGAGAATTTCTACAGCTTCAAGCAACTCATATGCATCTACTTGTGGTACCACTTCTTCCTCGTCATCATCTCCTGCAACCAGGAGAAAGAAATATATAAGCATAGTGACACAAAATCTTGACCAGAGCACCACCTAATGCTCATTGTTTACGAAGTGCTATCAGCAGTTGTGATTTTGCTACTTCAAAAGACAGATACTCTCTAATATAGTTTCTGCCTCAGACACATTTTCTTCTTGTGTAGTACACTCCACGTTTTACACCATCTTGATTAGAAGCTCCTTTACAATTTAATACATCCCTTCACACACTGTATACAATAGAGTTCAGAGATTAAATAGCTTACCTCCATCTGCATCTCCTCCAAGTCCCTGCTGCTGCTCAAATTTTGCTTTCAGCTCCTGTTGGGAACGCAGGAACCTGGTCTGCTTAGGAGCAGCTGATGACACTTTGATCCATTCTTCTTCCAGTTCTTTTAGCTGCCAAAAGGGAAAAGAATCATTGTATCAGAGACATTATGGACATACTCCAAGACAAGCAAGCCATTACAATTTTCCATTTCAAAGCCAAGATAGCACCACCTTTCACTACTATCTTTTTTCTGACAATAAAGGAATGACTTCACATTCACTGCTCAGAAGTCTTTGACTAAGTATATCCACAGAAGAGAATGTTATGGCAAAGCAATTACATAAGAACAAATAGAAAAACAGTCAGAATGCTGTGGCCCCTCTGTAGACACTTTGAAATAAAAATGGCTGAGCATGAAGGGAAGCTTCCCTTTACAGTCCTGCTATTGTTACACACTAAAACTAAGATGAAACAAACATGCTAAGCTACAGTTGATGAAACAGGTTTTTTTGTTAACCATGCCCTTTTAAAGCAAGCTACTTCTTTCCACCTGAAAATAATTAACTCAAGTGGGTAGGAGGAAAGGATGCATAATTTATAAAGTTTTAAAATGATGAAACATTCTATCTATCATAATGCAATGCCACTTCCTGAAGGGAAGAACTCACATCCTGAGTATCATCAGAGTAAGTATGAAGGGATGCACAGAGGAAAAAACTTCAGGAAAAAAGAAAACTGAAGAAGAAAATTATTGACTTGAACACTCTCAGTGCAAGGGTCTTTTGTAAAGGCAATCATTCTGCTACATTCTACTGCCCAATTGCCATCCTCAGTTTCAATATGAGGCTTCACCCCACAACTTCATGTATGTTCAGAGCAATCAAACATTGTTATGATTTCCTTACAAATGACTAGGAGTGACCAACGTTTCAGGTAAAGTTAAATGGAGCTAAAAAAATATTCCAGTTTTGGCTTTAAGAATGCCCAACATCACAGAATCAGGGAGGACGAGCATTAAATGTTTGGATACAGAAATACTTCCTGCCTACCTGAACAGAATTTATATTTTGCAATGGAGGTCTCAAAGCATCCCTTATCCAACGGTAGATCTCCACAGCAAGGAGCTTGGCTTCGTCTCGAACAGCCTTTTCCCGAGATTCAAAAAGTTTTGGCAATACTTTGATGATTGGCTTCAGTGAGATTATCTTCGAACCAAATTCACTGGAAGTTAAACACACAGAATAGCATCAGTGCCCATGAACAGGGAGTGATCCACAAATAACAAGTAATTTTTAAAAAAACAGTCTATGAAAGTCTTCCAAGTGCACATTTAGCGACTTTGTCAGTTACTCAAACCATTATGCTAGATATTATTTTGAGATGCTACTGTAAAATTTAAAGAATATATGCCCTATCAAAATTAACCTCCACACCCATCTAGGAATTACAAAATCAGGCCTCTCAAATTACTTCAAAGCATTTAATCCAATCCAGTGTTTAAATCAGCTCCCTTGCCAAGGGGGGAAAAAAAGATGAGAGAAGAAAGAAGTTGTCCTTAGACCAAAATTTGTATGACCTACTTTTTTTTTTTTTTTTTTTTTTTTTTAAATCAGAATAGACTCTCCTTTGTCTATCCTTGGAAGCAAACTGCAGTAAAAGCATTAGTCAGTTTTCCACTTGTTGGACCAGATAATTAAAGTGAGCTTGGGTCATCTTCACAGGAAACATATGTGCTGAAATATGTGCCACTGAAGGAGCACATAAAACAAGTTTCCCCAGCCAGTCATCCTTCCTTAACAGAAGACTCTACATGTTGTTGCACTTAATACACAAAACTTCCTATTTCAATCAGTGACTAATGAGAAAACAAGAACTTGCTTTTCAACCTCAAAGTTAAATGCTGTAGTTACTAAGGCATCATATATAAAGCACCTCAAAAGCAGTATTTTTTTTTTATTCAGAAACATTTCTTAATTCTGCATTAAGCTTTCTACCAATCATAAATTTTCTTATGGTTCCCTCCAATTCAAGTTCCACATAAAAAAGCTAGCAAAAAAGGCTGCTCAAGAACTAAAATCTATATGTCTCACTTTCTAGAAATTCTAGTGCACATCATTTTATTTCTACATCAACTTCAAAATATACTAAGTATAAAGACCTTCAAAAGAGGTCTTGGAAGTAGCAAGATTTAAATAAGTGAACAAATGAGTTGCCCAAGAATTCAATTTTCCATCATGACTCAAAAAGAGAGCATATTGGGAGAAATGCCTGTGCAAACTTATTTGTATCTAATTCATATAATCTAATTTATATAATAAGCAAGAACAGAAACCTTAGCATAAGACAGAAAATACCAGAAATTAAACTAGTTATGCATTCAACCTTCCTACCTAGGTACAACACAGATAAATTTTTTTTATCTGTGCAGAAAGCCTACCAAAGCAGAAGAAAAATTTAAGTAGCAACAGAGCTCAGAATCAGAAGATGGAGTTTAAGCCAAGAGGGCTGCACAAGAGTATTTGATTTTAACATCACAAAGATAATAAAATTCTGCATGTAAGGAAAAAAATATATGTGGCACATTTTACAGAAGTTGTTAGTTGAAAGATATTGAGAAAGGTTATGCAGGTTTCTAATTACACTGCACTGTTAAAAGGACATTTAACCAGATAAGCAATTTAAAGTAGCTGAAATATATTCTTAAATATAAGACAGTAGTTTCACTTAGAAGAAGCATAGGTAATGTGTTAAGCCCAAAGCTTTATACTGACATGACTGAAGCCTGAAACAATCAGTTTAACAAGGATCATCTCTATGTAAGCATCAGAAAGTTCTCAATGATATATAACAAGGCACTCTCCAGATACATTATATAGTTTTCACATGAGCTGCTTTACTCAGAAAGAAGTGTTCTGTCCATTAATTCCAAAATTTTCTCTTTCTTTTAAAACAAACCCTAATGGTCAGTAAATTATATATACACTAAGTATAATAACTTCATAAAGCCCCAGTATTTTTCACTCAAAGGCAGCAAACAAACTTGATGTAGAACCAAAAACTAATCTAATACTGAAGCCTACTACATCATCTTAAACTGGATTTGATTTTTAGGGAGCACTAGCAGTTCTCCAATAAAGAAATTATTATATGGACAATAGAAGCTTACTGTGCAATAGGCTTGGTCTTTTTTCTTTCTTCTAAAAACACACACTGCATACCCAATTTAAAATGCTCACATCAGTGAGGAAAACAGTGGTTTAAAAAAAAAACAACAAAAAAAACCAAACTACATTTTAGTTTTTACATCACTGAGGTTATTACAGATATTCAGAAGAGAAGCTACACAGTCTGGAACAACACACACTAACATTGCCCTTCTCTCAGAGGCTGGGAAAATGGAAGTTTGGTAAACAGTTACCATGAATGAAAGAGATCCAGATGAGGCTTACACAACACAGACAACCCTCACATCTAACTGATCTCATGGTGTTGTCAACTGTTGCTGTAAAAAAATACCAGTTCAGGAAAGACGTGTTGTACTCAACAATAGCAAGGGCCTACTGAAGACTTAAGCAATAAAATTAGGCTCCACATATTGCTGGGGTGAGGAAAAAGCAAAGAAAACCACAAAAAACACTATGAACTAAAAGCTTACCTTAGTGCTTTCCTCAGTGTCTCAATACATGCTACTATGATTTTGGGGTTTTTGTTGTCCAGACCCTTTAATAATTCTTCTTGTACTGCCTCTCCTTTCTCAATTTCTATATACATTAGACATATATCTTCACCCAACTCTTTTGCTCTGGCCTTTGGCTGATTGAACACTTTATTTACAACTCCAGATGCTACTTCTCCTGTTGTCCTGAAAGATGAGAGAGTATTACTTTTGGAACATTTATGTGAATTAAGTGTTCTACATCATTATCCACAGGAAAAAACACACAAGCACCAAATCCGTATTAAAACCCAACAAGCCTTCACATAAAAGGGTCTACATCCTAAGATAACCTTAAAGGAAATAAACTTTCTTAAGGGATAATTTTTCATCTAGTTTTATTAAAGAACACATACCATAGTTAATATGATTCTAATACTAGCGTATACCAGTGAATAGCAGACATTCTCAAGAGTGTATTAACATTCTCTAGTTGAGGTTCACAAATGCCATGCCAAGAAATTATGTATGTTGCAATATGTTAACTGTATCAGTACATAATCCCAGCACAGTGCTTCACATGTACTTCTGAACGTCACATAAACTAAGTCATTGACACCATTTTTAGATCAAGTTGTGTACAAGGTTGTTAGATTTTCAAACAAAGCTTTGGGTTTGTTTATTTAAGACCTTTATTCATTTCATCAGGTCACAAAGTCAGTGGACCAAAGCACTAACCTGGCCTGTTACATGCTTTCACTTCACCCTCAGCAGTATGGCCTATTTCATTGGCTAGACAACAAAGAAGTACTAAAACACATCCAGTAAAGAAATTGGCAGGTATGAAGATTCATATTGGTTATGCTGGATGGAATGTCTCATAACTATATTTTATTTCGTGTATGAATTAAACAAATATCCCCCTGAAAAAAAGACTCCCTTCTGTACTGATAAGACTGTTTCCATCAAACAAGAACAGAGATTCCAGCTCACAGCATTTAGACCACCACATTAGTGATTTACTATTTTTGCCATTTCAGAAATTTTTACTAGTGCCTTCAATAGTTTTTTTAGAATACTGGAAGCAATTTGTGATAAATACATTTGTGGCACATGGAGGGCATCCACAAGGAAAGCCTGCCATTCAGCAAGATCTCTGGATTAGAAAGCAAGTTCTGCTCCTAACAAGGGAGATCAAAATTGTTAGTAGCCACTGCACAATTTACCTGCAGTTGCAGCCTTTCTCAGAGAGGCACATAAAACTGTCCTAAGCCTAAGAGTAGCAAGAAAAGGCTACTTACTTCCCAGCTACATGAGCATTTTCAACATAAGCAAGCGCTGCTTCCAGTCCTTTCAGCTGAGCCACTGCATTGGAATCGGTCACAAACTTCTTTATCAATCCAAGATACTTGGACCATTCAGGACTCTTTTCATCATCTATCTTCTGGAAGAGCTTAAGGGCTTCTTCATAACCGTTTAATCTGGCTTTCCATAGCTGGAAGCAGAAAGTGGACATTTAAATGTTGTGATACTACAACCTTAACTCACCAATCTCACAAAGCTCTTCATCATATCTGAAAGTATGCTCAACAAGCTGGCACATGCAGATTTCTCTTCAATGTCTATATATAACATGCATTAGGACAAAATACTTGTCAAAATACTTGTTTTTCTCCTGCCAAGAATGATTTGGATAGAGAGATGCCAGTCTTCCCCCTGCTCTTCATAAGTTCTAGCAATCACCAATGAGGAGGTGGGAGCCAAACAATAGTTTCAGCTACAGATGACTCATTTTTCCACGTGAATGACTGTACTGATCTTTCAGCGCACAAGCTTACGCCATATAACACTACTAAAATCTGCTTAATAGAGGTTATCCAGACTCTAGGCTGGATAGAGCTGATGCACTTTCAGATCTGTTAGTACTCACACCATGCAGCTGTCAAGATTACCCAATTACAGTGTATTTAGATACAGAAGCACTACAGAATCACCATGAGCAGATATACAGCAAGCCAAATTCAAGATTGCCTACCTTATGTTCACATTTTTGATCAATAGGCAGTTTCATCCACTCACTGTCGTCCCCCATTGTAAATCAGGCTCTCTGTGTAAGTACAGTAATTTCTGTAGAGATAAGGACAAGTTAGAAAACAAAAAAAATACATATTGGGTGTATACTTATACCTAAAAATACAAAAACATAGAACAAAAAACCCAAATAAATAAAACCCCACCAAACCCAAAACTAAACAAAAAACCCCACAGAAACAAACCAAAACTAACCAACTAACCCTCAACCCTCCTCTCAAAAACACCGCAGTTTGGTAGCAAATCCCACTGCTAATATGCAATCCAAAGTTGTAATTATATTTAGATGCACACTTTACAGAGCAGACCACTATTTTTTAGCTCTAGAAAGTTACCAATAGTCATTAAAGATTAGAGAGCAGTGCAGTTTGTAGTATTTCTGACACTACAAGTTTCCATCAGTGAAACTTTTAGTAAGCTGAAAAGGCTTACTGAAAAGTGGAATATAACCTCACCTAAGTTTGAGGAAGAATGCATTACAGCTAAGGCAGTAAACCAAAATGAGTTCCCATCATCACTTACTGAGATGCTTTTAGCAACAGGTGGCATGAATCAGTGTCAAAAAATAATCTGATACAAGTGTAAGCACAGTTATTTTAACAACTTTACAAACAGCACAACTGAAACGAAGCTACCGAGAAGAACAAAACCCTTTTTTGCCCTAATTCTAATGTAGCCAGCGTCAGCAACTGTCAACAAGAGATCAATTTCTTGCCAAGAATAGGGCTCAAATCCTTAGTCATACAAGTTTTAGTGGTTTCTCCCTTCTCCCTTTCCTTTAGATTAAAACAACAACAACAACACTGACTATTAGGGTATGACAGATAAGATCTCAGGCTCAATGCTCATCTCCTACTTGTTGTACAACTAACCTGACTGCTCAGAAAATAATGAGAGAACATGTCTCATGCAGAGAGATCAGCAAAATGAAAATAGCAGCAGCAGTAGAAAGGGCTCCCAGTGATATTTATAAGCACAAAATCAAACCAGAGAGGGAGTAACACATTACAACACAGCAGTCTGAATTCACAGACCAAGCCAAAAACTCTATAACCTGGCCATACACAACAATTTATCACTACATAAGTACACAACACTAGCAGAATGCTCCTAACAGAAATTCAGCCTATGCCAGCAAAGCTGTATACTTTAGCCTACAAAATATTTCATCTAATACTCAGAGGTTCTCTACAGAACACTAATCCCTTGAATTAGGGGTGTATTTTCACTCATATAAATTAATATAAGTAAGCTCTTCAAAGCCTTCTGTCAGCCACACATACAGCTAACTCAACAGCAAAATTAGGCTAGCAACAGCATACAGTAAAAACAATCTTTTTTATTCCTTCCTGGTTAAGTTAGAAGATACTGAAGTAACAACCCAACCTCACAATAATTAAAAAAGAAAAACCATAAGAAACACAAAGAACTCCAAAACTCCTACCTGTAACCAAAAGACACAGCCCCACAGCAAATTGCACTGAGCTTGCCTTAGATATTTAGAAGTTCCTATGGATGTTAATACTGTTCTCACTATAATTGCATAAACTATTAATTTGCCCAACGTCAGAAGACAAGTTGACTACATACATAAACAAGTGTATCCAAGTGTTATTATGGTTTGTCCTTCTCATTTCCCATCAAAACAAACAACAATATGGCTATTTTTTCTTGATATCACACAGTAGTATCAAGTGTGCCTCTAAAGAAAAAAAAAATACTTTTGGGGAGGGCCAAAGAACTGTAAACCACTGAGAATGAAAGAATCTGCTCATTATGTAAGAAGCAAAGTACTCAGAAGTGAGGCTACCTAAAACCCATGCCACTGAACTGTTAATTCTGTTTCACTATCTTTTTTAATGTTCAACACACTAAAAAACATCCCCCCTCCCAAGTCACAGCATTCCTCTGTATCAGGAACTGCCAAAAAGGGTACTCCAAATTAAAAGTTACAATGAGAACAGAACTCAAAGGCCATACCAATCCCAAACAAACATACAAGGTCAAAAGGGCAAGTGAGTTACTGCATCCAAACTCCATCAACCTTTTGCAAGGGATCTGCTTCATCTGTTTAAACTCATGTTTATGTTTTCTCTGCCCCAACCTCTCATTTGTTCTCTTACCTGTCCTTCAGACTACTGAGAGAGTTCAAAGTAAAATAGAAACCAACAGACTCCTGATTCAAACTCAATGCACTTTACCTTTTAAAAAAACTTATCAAACAAAAAAACCTAAACCCACCAAAAAACAAACACGCACACTGAAACAACACAAAAAGCACCACCCCACACCCAAAAGCAAGATGCTTATGGCAAACACAGAAGTGGGGGTAAAACATATCTATCTCTATGAAGGTGATGACTTCTGTTCAAAAGCAAGAAATGAGACTGAATTTACATTAAAAGCCTTCCAAACAGCCCACCTAGCAATGGATGCAGGCATGCCCTATAGTGAACACCATTTCCAGCACTAACATTCCCCATCCATCAAGTTAGTTCTGCAGCCAAATGCCATCAGCAAAGACAGCTTTGCCAGTATAAACTCAGCTTGCATTAAAAATATCTTCATTTCAATGCACCAATATAGAAATAATGGAGTACTTCCTCAGTGTGGATGCAGACAACATAAATAGATGCGGTCTCTTCCCAAAGTCACACACCTTCTCAAAGAACAAGCAGAGTAAACTTTATAGAAAATTAGGTAGCTCTGATTCTTAATCAGAAACTTGGAACTAATTCAAGCTATTGCCTCTTTATACTTTTTTGTTGAAGAACATATAAGGAACCAATACAAGGACAAAAGTTATTCTGAACAAAAACGGAAGAAAGGATGAACACATCTGCCAGCAACAGAAACAACAGGATAAAATGGCACCTGTACTAGACATCTATGCTCTGTTTTTTTACAAAACTGACAAACGCATGAACTTCCTGCTTCAACAATAAAAAGAAACATTTATTTCTTTCCAGAGATCTGTTCTGCCAAGGAAAGAAGTCTTACTGTAGGACAGTCCTCAATCAAGTACTACAAACCTCAATACAGTTCAAACCCCAAAGTCGATAGCAACTCTATTAAAAAGACTTGTCCATTACGAGACTGATACTGATTTACAATTACTTTTATCCTCACACATATACAACAGTTCGCTGCCACAAAGTACAACCTCTTGCTTGTGCACTAGTGATACACTACAGAATCTAGAATTTCCTTTCCCACATCACAATGTACTTGGGGGGATCACATATGATAAGACATAGAGAAGGGAGTTGAACAACCATCAAACAATGTTTCAACTATTATTTTCAGCCTGGTCAACCCAGTTCCCCCACTATTTTTAGTCATTAACATCTACAATCAATACTTCAATTACAAAATGGGTTAAGTTGCACTGAATCTAGCATCTAAAAATAGTGATAAAATTATACTCCCCCCAGTAATTTACAAATCCCTTTAGAACAGATAATTTCTCAGAAAGTATTCCACAGTCACAGAGGGAAAGCTCCTTCTTGAACATCCAGTCTTTCTAGCTTCATCTCTGCTCGTGTCTGTCCTAATGCCAAGATTTTGTACTGTCTGCATCTTACATTTAGCAGAATAAAAGACTTGTTTCTCTTTTCAGTTAAGTCACTGGGTTCTGTGTGATCATAGAGTATCCCACATTTGACAAAAAGGTTTTTCTTAAAAGCTGCTTTGCAAAGACATGTAAACCTCAAGTCATTACTTCTCAACATCCAAATAGCAAGTGGCCTCATTATACGATAACACAGCTAAATTCTGTTATTACTAGTGAATTTCCAGCAATGAAGTGTTTGACCTACTTAGATTTTTTTTGTTGCCACAACTTGGAACAAACAGAATTAAGTCTTTCAGTGACAACATTCATGGTAAAATCCAGAAAACGAGACCTCTGAAACAACAGAACTGCCAAATTAAGTTTTGTGTGAGACATTTGTCATAAAAGTGGTCAATGCAACATTTCCAAAAGCAAGCCATCCGAGAAATCTGTAGTGGAGATGAACAACAAATCTTTCCTGACAGTTCTTGGCAGGGCAAGTTTGTATTACAGAACAGTGAGAAAATGAAGACCATCAAGAGAAGAACAGGATCTTTTGAAGGGAGATCACGCAAAACGCAGCAAGAGTAGAAAGCGCTTACAAGGCAGCACAAAAGCAACAATTTCAAACGTAAAAGTGAGAGTTCCCAAATTAATATACGTAAGTTTGGGATATAAATGTATCAGCACATTAAAAGATTATGAGAAAGTATCAAAACATCAAAGTTTGGATTCACCATGCACTACACTGGAACAGCTCCTACTCAATTTCTAAATAAATGCTTTTCCTGCCACAATTTGGAGAGCTGAACTGCATTAACATCATAGCTTATAGTATGGGGTACTCCTAAAGAAAAGTCTTTACATCATTAACATTCTAAAATGTGATTTCTTCTGAAGCATACAATGATCGCCTATCAATGTATTTTATTGTGAAGTGTCAGCTTCCAGACCATCTTCTATAGAAGATGTACAATGGCAAGCTAGGAAGCCATTTTATGCTAAACAAAACCAGTGGTTTACTGATACTGATTGTCTACTTCTCCCTACTCGCTTTCACATATTGAATATTACTGTTGCACAAGAATATAATCAAATATTTTCATAATTTGAAAGATTCTCAAAAATGTTATTCAAGAATAAGTTCTGAGAAATCAAGACCGGTATTTTTAAAGGAAAAAATCTGTTTGAAATATTCCTATACAGCAGGCCACAAATTTGGAGTGTACATAGCTGGATGACACATCTCAGATAAAACTATACTTCTCGGCAGACAGATCTCTGTTAGTGCAGCCACCGTTTTCCCAGCACAAAGAATTAGCTGTTTGTTTGTTTGTTTGATGGCAGTTTTGGGTCACATTTGCTCTTTGGCTCTGAAATTATGAAGTTTCACTTTCTTAGAAGTTTAGCCCAAAACAGTTGTTTTTTTTGCATTTGCCAGCCAAACCTTCCCCTACAATATAAAGTAGCTCAGAAAAAAAGTTGAAGGCTGAAGCAATCACAAGACAGTAGGCAATTAAAAAATTATAGAATTTTAAAGGCTAGCATTTTCAATTGGTAGATGAATTACAAGTTGCAAGATACACAGACACTCGATGAAAAAATAGAAAAACCTCAGAATAACAAAAAGGAGAAATGTATGCTAAATGGAAGCTACTGCTTCAGCAGCAATGCAATGGCATTCAAGAACAAGCAGCATTAAATTCTCTCTTGCCCACTCTAACTTGTATGTCCTAACTCACCTTTTGAAAATTTTAATAGCACAAATGACAAGTTATAGGTAAGATATATAAATACTTTATTTCTCTG
This sequence comes from Cyanistes caeruleus, assembly GCF_971803275.1. NCBI lineage: Eukaryota > Metazoa > Chordata > Aves > Passeriformes > Paridae > Cyanistes > Cyanistes caeruleus. Next base: position 30,059,384 of record NC_141706.1, on the reverse strand, counting down.
GAAAAATACATTTTAATACATATATACGTATAATACACAATACTCTGAAAGTAACCAGGGCCGTTCTTTTCCATTCATCTGAAAGTGAAAGAATGCAAAATAAACGGACCTTCTGTTACAGCTAAGACGAGAAGCAATTTGTAACTGCATGGGTAAGCCTGGAGTGAAGCCAGAAGCCGAGAAGGGCAAAAGGGAAAAAGGGCAACACACGGGCAAGCATACAAGCATGCACTGACATAATTCTAAGGGTGGACAGTAGGGAGTGAAAGATGTCAGTGGGACTGTGCTTTTAAGCTGCAAAGCCCCCCCATCCCCCAAGAGGTTTTACAAAGCTCAGGCATGAAAAGGTTCATGTGATGTTCTTTAAAAGGACGGCCTGAACTGCTGATGAAGGAAAGCTCCCGCGGAGACATCACTAGCTCCCTCCTTCTCCAAGGGAAGCTCCCTCTGGCACGGCTTCCCTCCTCAACTAGCAGCGCCCCGCCATCCCCAGCACCTTCCAGAAGAGCACTCCCTCCACTTCTGCCCGCCGCCCCAGATGCGTCCCCGTAGCCCGGAGACGCTGCCCGATCCGCGGGTGTCTGGCCGCAGGCCGCGGCCGGGCACGGCGAGCAGGCCGCCCGCCCGCCCGGCATTGTCTCTGCCCGCCGCCCCCGCCCCACGGCCGGGCCGGGCCGGGCCGAGCGGAGCCCTGCCAGCGCCGCCGCGCACCGCCCACCCCTCGGCCGGGCCTGGCCGGACACTCACCCTGACAGCTCCGGGCCGGCTCCCGGCGGCAGCGGGCGGGAACCGCGGGCGGGCCGGGAGGAGCCCCTCCCCGCCGCGGGCGGGGCTCGGGGCGCCGCGGCCGCACCTGGGCGGGAGCCGGCCCGCGCCGGGGCCAGACAAAGGCGGGCAGGGCAGGGCAGGGCAGCGCCGGCCCCGCCGCGCTGACCCCGCGGCGGCCCCGGGCACATCGCGCTCCCTTCCCGCCGCCGCTGAGCAGCCCCCGCGGGGCCGGGCGAGCGGCAGCGGGCGCTGCCCGGCGGCGGCTGCGGTGCCGCCTCTCGGCAAGGAAAGCGCCTCCAGGCCGGCGACCAGTGACCAGCTTGGCCCGCCAGGCCTGCTGTCCTCATGAGTCATACCCCGAACGCCCATACCCGTCAGAACAATTACTACTCTAACAGAGGGAGCTGCGGTCATACCCGAGCATGCAGCAGACATTATCCCAGGCCACCAATCATCCAGCAATCCCGAACTGAAGAAGGGAGCGGTTCTGAAATCCGACAGGAGGAACAAGGCCAGCCGTGGGGAAGGAGAAACAGTGCCTTCCGAAGGAGGTACGAAAGAAGAGGCTGGCACCGTACCATCCCCGCATTTCATGCTGCTGCGAGATGTGCAATGACAGCACTCTGGTGGAGCTGATTCATCAGCAATCTCTCTAGCCCATCGTCTGACATTTTGAGATGCCTTTTCTATAGTGACAATAGCTACTGAAGAAGCTGGTATGGTGGAAACTGGGTGTCACTTGCTTCCTTCTCAGAAGAGCATCAAGCCATGTGATGCAAGGCTGTATTTCTCCAGCCATCTTTTTAGCTAGCTGAAGAAAGAAACCTCTTCCAGGCACCGCTCGCACTAGCCATGCTTTCCACTGAATAACTGTCCAAGTTACTTTTCCTACCACCTCACTCTACTCCCCCAACAGTAAGGTACGAACGTGCACAGCAGCTTCTGCTTTTCAACGTCTGACATTTGCAGCAATCGAGCTGTCAGACAACCCCAGACAATGTACAAGTGCTCAGGTCAAGAGACTCTTTATTCAAACAAGCCAGAGCAATGCTGCCCGATGCAAGGCAATATTTAGTTTAAACAAGAAGGTACAAGACTTTTCAATGTCACTTCAAAACTCCACCCATATAACATGAACCACTGGGAACAGTCTACAACAAAGCATCAGCAAAGCAAAACCATATTAGTCCTGGACTATGCTGTTTTGAACCAACTACTCTGCTACATTTGCTCCGATGCAAATGGCTTTAATGCCATCCTACTCTGGCAGAGACCTGACAAAGAATTTACATTAAATAGTTCACAAATTAACAATAAAAGTTTATACATTTCTTTTACAAACCATATAAGGACAGCTGATGGTAGCATGGAACAGAAGAGAGGTAGGAATGGGAAAAAGGAAACCAGATAAACACTGACCTTAATTAAAGGTTTGCAAGCATTTACATCTCTCAAGTGTCCTTCCAGTCATGCATCCTACACAACAAAATTCTCCAGATTAGATAATTAAGACAGTTACTTCTACTCCACAAAACATTCAGAGCAGTTTCTAATTGGATGTACTGTTCAAGATGTGCGTAAGTGATGTATAAGAAGGGACAAACAGAATTGCTGCCTTTGCAGATGACAACTGGGTAGCAAAAAACAAATATAAGAAAGGACTGACTGAAGGAGCATACAACATGTCAAATACTTTTCAGCTGTAAATTTATCACCAAACACACATAGTCAAACAATTTATAACATTACACTGAAATTCATGTTTTCTGCATTGACTATTCAATAGAAACAAGATCTTTCTGTTTTAGCAGACACTGGTATGAGAGCACAGACCCACTGTGGCAGACCATGTTTTCAGAGGCAGAGGCCCAGCTTACATAACTGGCCCATACAAGAGGAAGGATGAGAGCCAGCATGAAAGTTAAGTCTGACAAAATACAAGTTGTAAGTATACAAGAACCAGGAATCATATTCCATTACCATGCATTCCCTTTTTCATATCAGAATATCAAGGGAGAAACCTTCCATCAATACAGATCTAAAGCAGTCTAAATAACTCCCATACTTCTAAAATTCAAATTTCTTTTTGTCAAGTTGTCACATAATTTTTCCTATAGCAGTTCCCCTAGTTAATGTACTCAAAATTGTGTTTTTGAGAATTACTTTCAATACATCTGCAACCATTTTTTCAGAAACAGTCTATTTTACCTGAAGGCCATTTGCCACTGATTCTGCTTTGATATATCACTCTCTCAATGTTGCTTAAAAGGCATAGCCCTATCACAATTCTTGAAGTAGAAAAAAACCCAAGTGATGAATCTCTAAGTTCAGTATGAGAGGAAGCTACCAAAACAGCAAAGTTTAAAGAAAGGCTAAGCCTTTTCTTGCCAATGCAAGAAAACCAAATTAAATTCTAAGCTTTGCAAAATAACTGATCTTATGTTGGACACCAAAGAGTCAAAACTATCCAGGCAATTTGCACTCAATCATTCCACCTTCTGAGGTGAAGCTTTCTCAAAGTTTTAGTAACAGACCTTTACGAGCAGACTTTTAGAATACTCCAGTATTCAAGACTCCATGCATTCTGAACTAAGCAGCTTTACAGTTTCAGACTAATTGTTTCACTGAAAGCCTATAGTAACACTTTCTTTGATACACAAGTAATATATTAGGAAGGGCTCCCATTGCTGGTAGCTCAACATCCTGACAACTACTGATCCCCTTCCACCTGCACAAGGCAACTTGAACTGCACTGCAGTTCAGCAAAAATCAAATACTAAAATCAGCAAAAAGTAAAAACCTCAGAACAGTCAGATAGATGACACACAACAAACACAAATCAGTTAGAAAACTGTAGCACATATGACTTATTTTTTCTTAGAACAGAATCCTAGTTTCCTTAAGGCACACAGAAGTATTCCTCAGCCCCTGTCTTTTGACCTGTAAACTTCGGGTCTCCCACTGACAGGGCCAGATTCAGAAGGAAAACCCTCATGTACACCATCCTGAAAACCACTGCCTTTGGAACAGGACTGATTCAGAAACAAAACTAAATGAAATGCGGGAAATGTGTCTGTGCAGAAATACGGGACACTTCTACCGAGCCCTTTCTCGTATATGCTAGAGAGGATTCAACAGGAAGCATCTCCTGGTGAGGGGCTCAGGCAATCTTAAACATTTGTACCCAACAACAGAGCTACAGAAATAAGAGATGAACTCGCACCTATGGTTTTAAGACTAAAATCAACCCAGATAACTTTGTTTTTAGGGCATTCTAGAGGGGAGAACCGATCCTGCACGCAGCCTCAGGGGACAGAAGGCGCCCGGTCCGCCTTTCCCTTAAGGGGTGCTTAGCTCTACCGCCAGCCCCCGGCTCCACTCTCCCGGCCGCCTCCCACGGAAGGCCCCCACCAGCAGCCCCAGGTCCACAACGGACGGAGGCGACCGTAGTGAAGCCGCCGAGCCCGCGGCTCCCACAGGCCCCATCGCCCCTCAGCGGGCGGCCTGAGCGAGCTGCACCTGCACAGCGCGGCGCGGTACAGGCCGCGGCCTCTCGCCGCTACCAGCCGCAATCTTCACGCCGCCGGGCTCTGCGGGCCGATGCCGGCGCAGCCCACGGGCCCGGGCCTTTCCCGTGGGAAGATGTCGCGCGGCTGGGACTGCGCCTCCACACGGGCCCCGGGAGTAACGGGGAGGCTCGGGCCTGGCGGCGGAGGAAGGCCTAGCCACTCTCCCACGGGCGCGGGCAGCGGACGAGAAAGGAATTGGGGCCCACCGGGAAAGGGACAAGGACAGCGGGTCTCACCTGGGCCCGGCGGGTCGGGCTGGTGACGGTCCGGCGGCTGCTCGGCGGGGTTTGAAATCACCAGCACCGCCCGCACCCCTCAGTGTCCGCCGCGGCCATTGGTCGCTGCCGGCCCCGCCCGCGCTCGAGCCCGCGCCCCTTATTGGCCCGTTTGAATCCGGCAGCCGCAGCGCGTGCTCCACGCGCGCTCCCGAGACGGCGGCGGTGCCGCGGGGCCTTCGGCGGCACCGGCCCGGCCCGGGCGCGCCCCGCTCGGAAACCACCGAAACGTGCCCGTCCGCTCCCTCGGCCGCCGCCGTGTCCCCTGGGAGCGTGCAGGAGGGGGCTACCGGGCCCTCTGCGGCCGGAGCAGCGCCTGACGACAGGCGCTGATCCTAAGGCAGCCGGGTCAGGGTGCAGGACCCTTTGGCAAAGGGCTAAAACACCTCGGAGCTGATGGATTCGGCTTTGAGGAAGAGCCTACTAGAGAGAAGAGGGCCTTCTCTTTCCTACGGTCAGTGAGTTTGCAAAGCAGCAATTCAAGAAAGGACTGAGAGGGGACCTCATCAATGTCTATCAGTATCTGAGGGAGGTGTCAGAGGATGGAGCCAGGTTCTGGTCGGTGGTGCAAGCAACAAGAGGAAACGGGTAGAAACGGATGCACAGGAAATTCCACATTAATAGGGATTTCTTTACTGTGTACCGTGCACTGGAAGATGGCCCAGAGAAGTTGTGGAGTCTCCCTCAATGGGGATCACAGGATCTGTCCGGATACAGCCCTGTGCCATGTGCTCTGGGGTTACCCTGCTTGATCAGGGAGATTGGCTCAGATGGCTCACAGTGTCCTTTCCACCCTGACCTATTCTCTGAACTGTTTTTGGAGCAGAGTGTGTTTTCCCTCCATTGTTTCTTCACTTCAAAAAAAACTGAAGAAAAAAAAAATTATCAGAATAGAAGGCAAGGGACAGCAAGGTGCAATGCACTCAAGTCCAATTTATCTTAACACTATTCTCTCCCCACCATGCCATGTAAACACCATTTTTTTGAAAGTAAGGCAGTTTTTTCATGACCTGGCTGAAATAGCTTCTGCATTATTCTTCAATTGTGAAATGAGCAGAAATACATTTGTTTTAAATATTTTAGGTGGTTCTTTCGTCAGAAAGGGACAGAATGTGTTACAAGATTGGCACCAGTACTGCAGTGTTAGGTATTAGTGGATGTTTCATTCATTACTCAAGCCTTTTGTACTATTTAAACTCTTGGTTATCAAAAAAGGCAACAGAAGCTTGAACTAAACCTCCTACAGAAATAAAAAGCAGCTCTTCCTCAGAGCTTTATTTTCCACTCAGAAGAGGCTTGAGATTTCTACAGTCCTAATACATGCCAAAATGAAGAGCCTCTTCTGCTGCTACCATGTTAAAGTGGGGGGAAAAAAGCCATGTGCCCATGTGAGGCAGAGGGAGAGGTAATACATGTGTGAAGGAATCTGCAAAAGTGAGTATAGATATTGGGCCCTTGATTCAAAATCATAGGGGTACAGTGTGTACTACTGTTTCAGGTTTCTAAGAACCCAAATATGTTCCTACCTTCTTCCTCCTCTCAAATGAAGCAAAGTTGAGGGTGTCTGAAGAGGTTTGGGACTCCCTCATTCAGAGGAGAGTCCAAACAGCATGCATGATTCACAACCAAAAGCCAGGCAGAGTGGTTAAGAAAAGCTAAATTTATATTAAATTATCATCGACCCCTAAAATATTGAACACAGTGGTTAAATAACTCCAGAAAATCCAATGTATCCAGTGAGTAACGTTAAAACCATTACACAGGAACACACGGAAATCACTGACGTTAGCTCGGGACAGACAGGAGAGAGGTTTGCTTTTTACATAGTAAATCAGTGCTCAAGAGATCATCCTCCAGTAGCCTTTCTACATTCTTAACATCCTAAGTGCAATGAGGGTCTTCTCTTCCCCAGAATGGGGAACCATGATGCATCCCCAAGGCAGCATCTCACTGGGGCTGTCTCTAGGAAAAAGACACAAATTTCTGCCCACCTCACTGGTAGAGGAGGCTGTTTGACATTTTATTGATCCTTTTCACCATCATCATTTGAGGAAGGGAGCAGAGAGCAGTTATGAATGGCTGTTAGGCTGGAGTGCGCAGGGTCTCTCCTAAAGCAGCAGAGAATATTGATCAAGGTGGAGATCACAAACACCATGAGCTGTTGAAAAGACTGTCTGTTTTTTTCCTTTCCATTCCACACTTGAGACTTGGACAGCAGTTACTCTGACAGGCTGATTTAATCTTAAGTGACAGGTCTGGGCAGATGTTTCCCTTCACCCCTGTCCCACCTCAGGATTTTGGTGCATGGTCACATAAGCTATGGGGAAAAAAAAACTACAACCCATTCCAAAACCCAAAGAAACCCTGCTCTCCTACAAGTCAGAGCCTTCCTCCCCAATCTCCCCACTCCCAGCCCTGATGCCCCTGCCCCTACATATGGTTTCTGCTCAAATTGATTGTTCTGCCTATGCTTGAGTCCTCTGATGTTGTCCGTGCATGAAGTGGCTTAGATGGGCAGGGTCCATGTCAATGATATGCACTCCTTTCTCAGTTCCCAGTCGAGTCCACACCTCAATCCAAAAGTGCCTCTGCCCAACAAAATCAATGCTTCCAAGGCTGGAGTCAAATAAATAATTAAATAAAAATCTAATTTAAAAAAATAAAAATAAATCCCTCTGGGAGTAGAGAAGAGTCCCACATTAAGACAGGGAAATCCAAGCCTTAGCTCCAGTTAATTTTCCACAGGAATATACACCAGTCAGCCCAATGGTGCAGTTAGGGACAGAGTCTCAAGCCACCTAGCCAGGTTGAAGCTGCAACCTTCCCCTGTCTACAAAGATATCTCTGCTGTGAAAACTACAGGCAAACCACTGGCAACTGTTGTGTTTTACAGGGGTAGCAGGCCTGTTAGTACATAAACAAAGTTCGAGCAGAGTAGGATGATTCTCCTTTTTAATCAGCTGGAAAAAATACTGCATGGGAGATGTACCCTCCCCCTACCTCTGAACCATACCCCAGTGTATGTTTTGCTCTCTTTATACCACGGGTGGGAATGTACTTGACCTCTTTCCAGGCGATAAAAGAGGTTACAAAGATTTCAGTGAGAAATTCTTTGTGATTGTTGATTTCAATGAGAAATTCTTCACTGGGAAGTTCTGCTTCCAAGAATCTGGCTTAATGCTTAATATTTTACCATGTGATTTGAGGGGTTAATATAAATTTCACTTCTGAAGAAGTGTCAAGAAATATTTTCTCTTTTTTTTTTTGAACAAACAGATGACAAGAGAATATGAAGAGGTGGCAATAGTCCTTGGGAGCATGCAAGACCCAACTCCAAATGCTGCTGGGTTTTGGCTGCAAGGGTAGGATGACATTCCCTAGAGGGTAAGAGTCTTGGAGGTCAGAGAACAACTGAAGCTCATGCAGCTGATGGGAAAAATTATTTGGAAAGGAGAGCTATTTAGTGGTAACAGAAGAACTTAAAGTGCAATTCTATCTGATAAACAACTACTTCAAATGGCTCTTGCAGCTCCCTGATTATTGTCTCTCATTCTAGGTCAAATGGGTGCAGCCTAGTAATAAAGCAGTTCCTAACTGTCAGCACTGAGCATTCTCCTGGGAAAGACTCGACCTAGGAATTCTCTTTTCCCTTATTATGGTAATCCAAGGTCCTAAAGGCCAAAATAATTGGGACCTTGCAGAACTGGGACTTGTGGGGACTTAGCAAATTTTCTTTTTCTTTTTTTATATATCAGTTATGCAAAGATCAGTAAAATTTAGGTCTTGCTGAGATCCATTTCCTCCCATTAGCTCTGTAGAGCTACGTAAAATACCAGTCTCTTCTTGTCTCAAGTCCAGCACTCACACTCCGGAACAGTTCCTAAAGGGCCATTTGCTGACTCTTGTTTTTGTAGAGTAGAAACATGTTTTAACAGGAAAGGGGAGAACAGGAGCAGCGTCCACTGCCAGCAACAGACACAGTGCTCCAATCTGAGCATTCCTTAAAGTTTTTAGTAGCAGATATGAAAGTAAGCAGTGATGTTCTCACGAAGTGAGTCTTGGCAACTATGGTTACCCTCTTTACGCCTTTACAAGGTGACCTGATGCTGTGTCAGTGTCCTCTTGAGCCCCAAAGTATATCCCATCTCTACCAAGACCTCTCTTACATCAGAGACCCCTCAACACAAAGCCTCAAAGAGTGCTGCTAGTGCTGGAATGACTAGGGGTACTTCTGTGACCAGGAGCCAGCAATGAGGCAGCTCTGCTCTCTTCATGGGCATTGACTGTGAGCTGGATGGCACAGGACTTGCAGGTTGCCAGGGAACAGAGACTCCGAACCAGATTCAGGCCAGACAAGTCACTGCAAAAGTTAATGTGGCAGCTTCCAGGAAAAGGGAACATATAAATAAACCACAGACAGTGAAAATGAGTCAAAAGGGTCTCTGGGTTCCAATCAACCCACCCATCCTCCTTCTCCAACCACAACAACACAGCTGCCCAAGCTCCATGCTGAAAGGCAGTCCCAGTCTCAGGCCCCTTGCAAGAGAGGCTGGTCTCTGTGCCCTTCCTTGCAAGGCAGGCAGAGTCCTGTCTTTTTTGTGCAGAGCAGAGGGTAGGGAAGGTACGACTGTTTCCAAAGTCACATGTACTTTAGACCTCGCTCTCTGTGGAGGGCTTGCGTTGGTGTTTCCAGCCTGTGTCTGGGAGTGAGCCTCGCCGCTCAGGAGTGGCTGCTGCTGTGTTAACACTGCTGCATTCAGACTGTTCTTCCTGTAGCAGCTGCTCAGTTTCGGTGTCATCCAGTGAGCCAGAACTAGCCTGGATAGAGACCGTATCTGTCTTCATGCAGACGTGGTCCCGGAGGATCCCTCCGCGGGAGCTCCGAATCTGCTTCAGGTCATCCCATTCGGAATCATCACTGGATAACAGGCATATTCCCTCCACAATCTTGATCTTCTCCTTAGTGTAGCTGTGGTCAGGCCCAGTCTAGGGAGAAGGCAGATGAATGAAAAAAATACATCTATGGAAAAACATAGCAAAGAGCAATGCAGAGCTGGAATGAAGACAGTGAAGCAGACAAAAAGCTGGACCACCATGTAAACAGCTACTGGCTTTAACTGCCACAATGACAGAACCCATTTTAAGCATCCTTTAGTTTTTTACCACCCCCAGGTGAGTCCTCCCTGCAAGGGCTTTCATTCCAAACTCCATGATTCTTCATTTGTGGAAGGGGAATGAGGATGAGGCTGCTCTTCTCACTCAACTATACATATTCCCTGACAGAAGAGAGTAAGAACACTGAGCCTAAAAAGGAAGCAAAAAAACCCCACCAAAGAAAATGGGAAGCAGAAAACATCATGGTAAAAGTAGGCAGGAGATCAATTCTAGGTTTGAAAATCTTTACATCTGAGTCATTCTAGATTCACCTCTCAGCAAAGCACAGCTGGAATACCACTGTTGAGTCCAAGTCTCACAGCGACACAGGGTAAGGAGATTATAGGGAAACAATGAAAATGATCAGAGGCTAAAAGGCCCACACTGAGATTAAAGTAGTGAAATCTAACTCAGCTCACTGACAAATAAGGAGCATCTGATCTATCCCTGAGGAGAAAGTGAAGGGGGTGGGGAAATATACATCTGGGTATATCAAGGAACATTGGAATTAACAGAGAAGTGGAAAGGATTTAGGTTCCCAGATAAATAATCCTGTCTTATCCTTAATAGATAAGGCTAAAATGGCTTGAAGGTTCAGGGAATCTATTGGGTACCTTTGAAAAACAGTAAGGGAAAACTCTTCCCTGCATAAGTCTGTGATACCTGCTAGAGGAACTAAGTGATCTAACAGATAATCATAAATAGTCCTAACAGAAATTGCCTTTTTTAAAATATTACTGGCTATGAGTAGCCAAAGCCCAGACCAAAGAATCTGCCACAGAAAATTACTTATACGTTCCTGACAGACAGTAGAGCTACTGTAAGGACATAAAAGCTGGGGGGAGAAACCAAGAAAGAGCAATTAGTACGGACAGCACTTGAGCCACACAACAGAGCTTGAGTGAGAGAGGCAGGATCAAACACACAGAGTAGTGATACCTGATGTGAGGATGTGGACGGAAATCAGAAGAGGGAAGATGAGAAGCTATCTGAGTGATAAGAAAGCTTCTGAGGAGAAAAGAGAGGAGAAACTAAGCACTGCAAGATATCATATTAAACTCTCTCCATCATGTGGCACAAAGTACACACCTCTGAAGGGCCTCTAAAATACTCTGTTTAGTAAGGGTTTTATTTTTTTCCCTTATCCAATCCCCTCCAGACCATGCACAGCCAGGAGCCACATTCTTGTTACCAAACCCCTTCTGGCTGCCTGCTCCCCTGGTGACTGTCCAAAGCAACCTTAGTGCAGCATCATTAACTGGGACTTGTATCCAAGGAAGACAATTCCAATTGGCTCATGTACTTTCAAGGGCCAACACCCAATGCATATGAAATACAAGACACTGTGGGAGTGGGTAAGAAGCAGAGAATTAAAGACAGGTCAAATTCACTACAGCTCACTGGGGAAGAAGTGCTGCTGGCTGATCTCCATAGCACTCTGAACACTTCACTGAAGCTGTCCTCCTACATCCTAGAAGTAAATGCTTGTAAGTTGCAATCTTTCTACACAGTGAGGACTGTAATACTCAACAGCAGCTTGAGCTGGGCTCCCATGTCCTTAGAAGCAGCTCTTACCTCTTTCTTGTAGCACAACTGGTTGTACATGGTTGGTTTGGGAATTGATTCAATCTTCACTTCCTGGGTAGATGTCCGATATGAAGGATTACTGTAGGTTAGGTTCCCCAAGCCAGGGTCCGTAAACTTGGACTTATTATGCCTAAAGGGAGAGAGATGTCAGAAAAGTCATGGGAACCTACTTCCAGGAACCAAATTCCTGAGTGCTCAGTGAGTGGATGGCTCCAGCCAGCTCCACTGTCCCTCAAAGAGAAAATCCTGGCTTCACCTGGCTTGTCAGCTACAAGTCCACTTACTAGTCACCAGTACATCAAGGCACTGCCATGTAACCACAAAAGCTACTATGGCAGTAAATGGTGAAGAAAGCACACAAGCTCACACATTTACTGAGATGTGAATTATCTCACATCCCTGTCTATAACCCCTAAGCTCTCTGCAGAAAATTTAGCCAATAAGGTTTCAAATAGTAGAACTGCATGACCAACACTAGAGGCACAGGGCTCAAACCTTGCAAATAAAATTATCAAGCACTCCCTCCTTCCAATGGAGGAAAATAAGGACTGTAAATGACAATAAAAAAAGATTTAGTCCTTTCAGGGACTTTCTTCTCCTATAAACCAAGAGTTTACAATTGGCCAGGAGAGGGAAAAAAAGATCACTTACCTATATATAATTAAAGCAGCAATAAGCAGCAAAATAAACAAGATGCTGAGAAGACCTCCAATAATGTAGCTGACATGCAGTCCTTCTCCTGAAAGTGAATACCAAGGATAATTTATGCACTCATTTTATATTTCACTGGATAATACTGACCTTGGTGCAATGCCTCATGCTGGGGTTTTACCCATACAGAAGTATGTAAACTAAAATGTCAACACATTAAGGTTTAGCAGAGGGTTTTGTTCGGCTTCATATGAAACAAACATACGGTAAACTTTCCTCCCACCCAGGCCCTGGCAAACTAAGGAGCATCAAAATCTTTGTAATGGGGTTTTAATGGAGGAGTTAAACCTCTTTGCTGACAGGTTATTCCTGCAGTGGGAAGCAATTACCACAGTCAACCACCTTCAACTACACAAAAAAGAGACAGTGAAAAAGAGTATTATTAATGGGAAAAGTCCAAATGATGAGGTATAGGATGAAAGAAAACAGAACTATTCTTCAGACCAAAGAGTCATTAGAAAAAGTCCCCATCTAGGTTAATGAATGTCTATAGAGGCATTTGAGTAATTCAAGTCCGAGTTCCAGAAATTTCAGTTTCAGACATTACGGACTGGAATGCCCTGAGCACATCTGTAGGAACAACCCTGGTGGAGAAGAGTTAAAGAAAAGCAACTCACCCATGGTGGCCAACACTGCCTCACTGGCACGAGTACACAAGCCTTGCCTAGCATCTTTGTCAGAACAGCTGAATGACAGAAGGACAGTTATTTACTGAAAGTAGAATCAACAGTATCAATAGTATCAAAAAACAGGATGGAATGGGCTAGCACTGATATCCCTTCCCTTTCCAGCTAAAAAACACAGGTCTTCTCCAGTATTCTGCATCCAGAGAAGGGAAAACCACATACATATATATAGGGGGTGTGCATGGATATATCAATTATCAGTCTGCAGTATCTTTGTATCAGATTCATTCTAATTTTGCCTCTCAGGTACACAGGTGTACTCATATCTTTCAGGAAACAAATTGCAGCATCAGTGCTGAAGCAAAAATCAAAATGTCTCAGAGGCAGCACTAAGACATTTCTGTTCAGTAAGTCATACTCAGCAAAGTGCAAGTTTTGCTCTGTATATAAATCAACCACACACTATAGAGCCACTCTTTTGCTGAGCTGCTGTCGTGGTTTTAAAGCACTAGTTAAGAAATCACTAGAAAACTTTCTCCTTTCTTGCTGTGAGATATGGATTAGGAGAAGGGCGAAACAGGCTTAAAACTTAAAAGGAATAAAGAAAGTTTATTAACAAAACTACAAGGATAAGAAACTAGAATAAAACTTCCAGAAACTCTTTTTCCCCACCACCCAACCATTCCCTTGTCTAATTGACAACATAGAGACAAAATTTGGTGATTAAAGCAGTCCCAACTATATAGTAGCTTTTTCATCAGTCTCTGTAGAGAAAAAAGAAGTTCTCTTTTGTCATTCTATGGAGAGTTTTTCACAAGAAAACCGTTTTCTCATGGTTTTCTATTTTTCTGATGCTAGCCACCCAGAAAACTCTCTGTAGAGAAAAAAGAAGTTCTCTTTTGTCATTCTATGGAGAGTTTTTCACAAGAAAACCGTTTTCTCATGGTTTTCTATTTTTCTGATGCTAGCCACCCAGAAAACTCTGCCATCAGTCCTCTCCTCTCATTTCACACTACTCTGAGGTGTGTTCATGGGCTATGAATTCAAGGGGTGTCATTTTAAGGATGAGTTATTAAAAGGCAAAGGTTCTATTATTTATCTCTGTGATCATTTCTGGGAACAGAACTTTTTTCTTTTCTTCTTAGGGGCTAAAAGTCTTCAGCAACTCTCACTTCTCTGATTCTGTTCCACCATTTCATAGGATCACAACTACTTCATTATTTGCTCAGCTTCATCAATCAATTACCTTTGCTCAGATCTACATTTTGAAATACTTAATTCCCCCTGAAATACTCATGAATTAAAGGAGCTGTTTTTTTTCAGAACATTATTGTCCATCTCCGTAGCTTTAACTAAAGAATATTTCAGCTTATTAAGGCATCTCCTTATTCTCTTCCCATCTGAGGTTTAATTCCTTTCTTCACTGGCTTTGATTGTTTATGTTGGTTCTTTATCTGTTGATCACTCTCTCTCTTCTCTCTCTGGAAAAAGGATTAAATCTGCAAGTCTCATCTGGGTAGTGAAAAGGTTAAAATCTGGCTCAAGCCGCAGCAGGTATTCATGGAGTCAGATTTCAGCTCAGCAGCACCTAGAACCAGGGACCCCCTGGGAAAAGCTTCAGCCACCCCAGAGGCTTCCCTGAGGCTGCAGCAGAGCCCAGCCCTGGCCTGGGGGACCCCCACAGGCTCCATCCCCTGCCCGGGAGTCTCGGCAGGCCCAGCCCAGCCCAGCTCAGCCCCTGCCCGGGCCACATGGTCTGGGCAGGGGACAGGAGCCAGCTGGAGTTCTGTTACCTTTCAAAACTGGAAACCAAGAGAGCAAGAAAAGTCCTGGGCTTAGGTTTAAAAGAGTGTTGGTCACAGGTTGATCTCACTTTTCAATGGTCAAAACTACTGTCAATTCTCAGAAATGGCCAGTTATTGGCCAGGAAAAAAACTCCCATCAGCCTCCAGCAGCTTAGGTGTTTCTTACTTTTTTTTTTTCCTTAAATGTCAATCTATCACAGCTGTATAAATAGCAGGCTGTAGGAAATTAGCAGAAAAGAGTCTATTAACTACCTGCATAACTTAAATGTTAGAGCCGCAAAGATTCTATTCTGCCTCAAGCTAGCTATCCGCTTGCCATGGCAGAACTATTTCCTCAGCTGTGTGGGTATAGCCTGAGATGTTTCAGTGAATTGAAGCAACAGACTCCTCTGCCCTCTTCTCAGAAATAGGTTCTCAAAATTAGGAAATTCAAAAATCAATCAAATTAATGACACATGGGTTAAAGGTGGATTTTAACACATCAGCGCAGTCAGCCTACACACACATTTCAACAAAACAGAAAGAATCTGCAGCTGTTTCTTGCCATTTCAACAATGTTCTGCACCTTTGTCATAATAGTTTCACACATTAAGAAAGTGAAATCTGGAGCTGGAATTTCCTCTTTTGGCTAGGAATAGGTATATTTGGATGACAGCAACCAGAGGCGGCTTGTATGTGGCACCTTGCAAAAGCTGGGACTTTCACACCCCAATTCCATGAGAACAAGAACACTTACTTTCCTTCCACTGTTTCCAGAGATGTGAAAGGTTTGGTTGTTGAAGAACCTAGTCTGCCAGGCGGTGTTTGACTTCTCTCACTTACACTGGTTGGTTCTGGACCAGGGGGCACCACACCAGGAACTGGAACAACAGAGGAAAATAAGCAGGACTCCAGCTTTGTGGGACAGATGAACAAGTCTGATAGGCCATTTCCAAAACTCTCTATAGCTTATATGAGCAGCCTTCCCATCTCAAACCCAGTCTGTCAACAGAAAGGACAGAAGAAAGCTCTATTGCTCACAACCACTGGCCTTAGTTCCAATATTCAACTCTGCATAAGCTGTATACACTGGAGAGCCTCAGCTGCTCTGGTTGCCACTGCATAAGCAGTAGCAGTGGCACACCTTTGAAAACTACTACCCAAGTGACACTCAATAAACTCACTTGTAGAACAGGGCCGCCCATCTGGTTCATCCGGACACGCACAGACAAAGTCAGAAGCTCTGGCAAAGCAGAGGTGAGTGCAGCCTCCATTGTTCACTCCACAAGCATTACTACCTGGAAGGAGCAAACAATTTTCTGAATATGTTACACCTGAACAAAAAGGGGCTCAGAGCAAGAACCTTCTTTCCTGCTCAGCCAGAAATACTTCTTAGAAATCTGGTAAGTTATTATGATTTTGGCATATGCCCGTCATCTGACTGCTAAGCAAGTGATGACAATAGCCAGACACTGAATTGGATTAGGGCAGTCTTGAAAGGAATGTACTGGAAATCTTTAGACAGAAGCCCACACAACACAGTTGCAGAGATAAAAATAATAAAAATCTCACATTCTTCTGCTTCAACACAATGTTGGGTAAACAACAAGAAAGTGACATTTGTTATCAAAGCTTTAACAGAACACCATTAAGATGTACCTGACTAAAAAGTCACAGGCAGACAAGGAATGTGGTAAAAGGAAGATGTGTGAATAGTTTGAACATAAAAAAGGAAGTCATTGTTACTTGACATCCACAACAGTGCAGTAGTTCCAGAGTTCTTTTGGTCTACACTTAGCATTTGCCTGAATCAAGGTCCTTCTATTTACCTGTCTGTCTCTGAGGAGAAACCACAATGATATCCATCAATCCCTCAACGTTGGCTAGAACAGTCTCTTTGTTCCGCCCAGAGTATTTGTCCACTCTCTGAATAGATTTTGTCTGCCAGTCAGTCCAGTATATCCATCTGTCCTGCTGCTCAGGGAGACAGCAAAGAAAAATCACAGCCATTATTAGCATGTTTAGTCATGTAGACACAGGATAATCATAAAAAACACATCCCAGTGGCAGAAGGCCCAAAACAAAGGCCTTTTCAAACCCTTACCCTCTTACTGTAAAGACGACTGTCTACACCTACTAGTACAATTTCCTCAGATTGTAACACTTCCCTGTTTCCAAACTCCACAGTACAAACTCATCAACACACCAGGGAGAATGGTGGCAGCAGGAAAATCATCTCACCTGTGTCAGAGCAAAGGGATGTGACACCTGGCTGACCAACACTTGCCGTAGCTTCCCATTGAGGTCACAACTCTCTATGCGATCAAGGTGTGCATCTACCCAGTATATCCTGAAGGCACAGGGAAAGAGGTGAGCTTCCATTGAAACAACTTCTCTTTACTTTCTAGTCATTTAGTGGCCAAGGTCATAGAATCATAAGATGGATCAGGAAATAAAAACTAAAGAAGAAAGCCCCAAAACACCCCAAAACCAAACCCAAACCCACAGTACTATTCCAATAAATGAAGCTAAGAGGGCTAAAAAATTCATTACATCCCTTAACCCTATGCAAGTGTAGCAAAATCTTTCACTGACCTCCTGGTGTCATAATCCAAAGTCAATCCATTGGGCCATCCTAGGTCGGTGTTAATCAGGATTTTACGTTCAGAGCCATCCAAGTTTGCTCGTTCAATTTTAGCAATGTGACCCCAATCTGTCCAGAAGAGATACCTAACGAGATAAAAGGCAAGTGTAAGAAGAAAAGACCATTTCATTTGGCCTAATGAAGGTTTTAGTTATGAATGAAACGGCAAGATTCTTCAGGTTCAAAAAGACAGTTAGTCTGTAACCTGCTTATCACAGCACCTACCCAACCTTCAAATTCACTGTTTGCTTGACTACTACAAGTAACTCAGAGTCAACCCCTTGCTAGTACCTGCAGATTCACATGGCACATCTCTTCTTCCTCCTCCAACCTCCTCTTCAAGCCTGCCTCTGTGCAGCCCTTCCCCATGCCCCATCAATAACCCCATACCTACCCTTTCTTGGGAAAAACAGCAATGGCTCGAGGCTCATCCAGGCTGTTATTTATCAGCACTTTCCTGGAGCTTCCATCCAGTCTAGACACTTCGATGGTATTGCGTCCTGTGTCTGTCCAGTAGAGGTTCCTGGCAACCCAGTCCACTGCCAGGCCATCTGTAGTCTTCAAACCCTGACCAATAACTGTTTCCATGTTGCTGCCATTCAGATCAGCCCGCCTGGACAGAAATCAATGACAAATGGCAGTGAGGAACAGGTAGCTGCTGAAACCTGGGTCTCCATTAATCACAGGGCAACTGCATAGTACTACCTCCCTAATACTTTCTCCCCCAGTCTCCAGCAGGTTAAACACACCTTCAGTGTGAGTCCACTGACACACATGATGGTGTGTACCAAAGACAAGGTGTAAGTAGTGGTGTAGTGCTCAGCCTCCCCAGTTTACTGTCACACTCTGCACAAGTCACTGGGTGACCTGGGCACTGGCCAAGCATTTGACTGGAACCTACCTGATAACATCAAGAAATACATCTGTATAGTAAATCTTGCCATCCACACTATCATAGTCCAGAGAAATGACATTGTTCAGCTCAGGGACAGGTATGTGCACATCTGTGTGGTCACTGGTGTCCAGTGAGATGCGACGAATGGAAGCACGGCTAGAGAAAAGTAGGTAGGTCTCTGGGGAAGAGTCGCATGTCTGCTCATCTCTCTTCAGCTGAATGCCAGTGGGGCAGGCACAGGAGAAACCAGTGGGGTGAGGCAAGCAAAGGTGGGAGCAGCCACCATTACGAACTCCACATTTATTGAAGCCTTTAGAAACAGGGAAAGCATAGTTTTAGGATCCCATAGACCAAAGCTTTATTTTAAAGGCTACATACATGCACAACTTGCAAGCAGCTGAGTTCATCCTTACCATCCCAGCCTTGCTGGGAATCTACAGCCCTTTGTACAGAGACACTCTCCCTCCTCTCTGAGATTCCAAGGTAGCTATGGGCATGATTGGCAAGGAGAACAGAAGGGTCCAGAAGAAGAGGGATTGTTAGAAGAAAAATCTTAACCTGCACTCCTTGTTAATCATAGTTTTCCTCATGGAAAAAGAAACAGCCCAATGTTCACAGATTTATGCAACTGCAGTTTAACTTTATTACTGCTGCAAATGGTAATGCTGACAGAAAGATCCAACCCTGTGGGGAAATAGTGTGACAATGCACCAGAGGCCAGGCTGACAAAGAAGCTTCTGTTTCAACTTAGCCGCACACAGTGGCAAGTAAACAAAGGCATCAGAGAAGCCTGCTGGAAGAGCCTGACATATTAGGGTCATAAAATTTTTTTTTAATTGTAAAGAATCCAGCATACATTTATTAGGAAGGAACAAGCCCAGGAGACAGGTGTAAGGAGTAGTAAGAAGACAATGCAGATATGATGGTTAGACTTTTGGTCAGCTTTAAGTTATATTGCCAAGTTACACGGTCAAGTGATGTTCTGGCATTAGTAACCACAGGAAAAGTAGCACAGTTTTCTGTAGAAGTATGTATTGGGGAAATTCTACCAAAATAAAGCTACAGCAAGAAGGCAAGATGGGGTGTTATAGGATACCCAAAGAGTAACAAAGAATTGACTGTGGCACAGAATAGTTGGACAACATGATATATTAAGAGCAACTAAAGCAGCAGAGATTTTGCAGAGCAAAGAGGCAGACAAGAAGATGAACCCTGCAATGACTAAGAAATAATATTAGAGCTTGAAATAGTATTTCAGCAACTGGTTTAAGAAGAATTAGAGTCTTTTAGAGTTAATAAAGGGAAATTGTCCAATGTCAGTACAGTCTGATGAAGCCTAGTAAGGCACGACATGTTCAGTTCTCCTAAGAAAGTGGCTCTGCTGTGTGTGAATGAGGTTGTCAGTGCAATCCAATGAAGGAAATGGGACAAAGAGGTCAAAAAGCATGCAGTAATCAACACTAGACTTACAGAGCTGGGTAAATGGGGAGATGTGCAAAAATAGTTAAAGAGGGAAGAAGTGATGCCTTAAAAGAAGGCATCAGAAGAAAAGCTTATTTTTGAGAAGTCACTCTATCATTCCTGCTTCATACCAAAGGACTCTTTCCAATGTCAGCTCTGAAGGACTCTCCTCACCACCACCAACATCCACCAACTGGGAAGCAACTTACCCACGGGCCGTGCCCTGTCAACAGCTTGAATATCCATGAGGCCAGGCAGGTTTGCCCTCACCAAGATGACATTAGCACCAGTGTCCTTGTCTGCCCTATGAATGCTGCGAGTTTGCCAGTCAGTCCAGTAGATGTAAGAGTCCAGCAAAGTGAGGCCATAGGGATGTTGCACAGGAGACAGCAGGGTGCGGCGGTTTGCGCCATTGAGATCCGCAGCCTCGATCCGCTGCAGGAACAAGTAGAACGTCACCCCATACTCAAAATACTTCTCCTCTTGCTAGCACTTACTGTAGCAAGTGGGAAACAGTCATGGTGAGTGATGTTATTCACGACCCTCCCTCCATAGCCCATCCTCTCAGAAAAGCTTACATTCCCCTTGCTCTTTCAACAACTTGCTCAAGAGCTTCAAAGCAGCCTCCAGGCTACCAAATGCCCAATGACAGACAACACTGAAGAACAGAATCAGACCTCAGTGTGTGCATCAGCCCAGAGCAGCTGGGACCCAGCCTTATCCACTGCCAGTCCATTAGGCCAGCCCAAGTTGTTGCTGATCAACACCACACGTCCAGAGCCATCCATCCCAGAGCGTTCTAGCTTGGCATTCTCACCCCAGTCTGTCCAGTACATATACCTGGGGAAAAGTCAGCAAGTATTATGGAAAAGGAGATCAGAAGTCCTGTGTAACTACTAGACAATCTTGACAACACTAACCCCATTTCATGGTATAAAGCTATTGCCCGAGGGCTGTCCAGGTTCTGCCAGATCAAGACTTTCCTCATGGAGCCATCGAGATTGCCCACTTCAATCCGGTTTGTTCCTGTATCTGTCCAATATATCTTCCTGCCGATAGCATCCACAGCCAGCCCATCTGTAGTCAACAGACCTGAGAAAAACATTTTGGTCACTGCTTATTCTCCCAATTTAGTCAGGAACTTCTAGTATTTCTCTTGTCCGTCTTGTAGGCAACTGATTTAGGCTTTGCTTGCCCTTCCATCAAAAATGTATTCCACCAGTGTATCACAGAATCTCTCTTTTCATACTGCATAGAAGCAAGAGGCTCTCAGATCAAAATCTCCCTCACCTGTAGTGATGATGTCCTCAAATTGTGAGCCATCAAGGGCAGCACGACTGATTTTCCGCAATGTGCTGTCTGACCAGTAAACCTTTCCTGGGTTGAAGAAGAAAGAGAAACTTGAAAATGCCCAGAACAAAGCCCAACCAAACCCCAACAACCAAACAGCAAA
This sequence comes from Cyanistes caeruleus, assembly GCF_971803275.1. Lineage (NCBI taxonomy): Eukaryota > Metazoa > Chordata > Aves > Passeriformes > Paridae > Cyanistes > Cyanistes caeruleus. The sequence continues at coordinate 30,038,457 of NC_141706.1, read as the reverse complement.
ATCCTTAAAATGCAGATCCAGGTCTCTGACTATCTGCTACACCATTCAAAATTGATCTGATGGTACAGGAATAGTAACAGCACAAGATTATTAAGCTAGAGTGATAAAACAGTGCAAATTTTCTTGTTCTAACTCTCCCCAAAATATGTAGGACCTTTACACAAGGTCTGACCTTCACAAAGGGACAGAGAACACTTAATACCATAAGCTAGAAGTAGAGTTCTACATTCAACTTCTCAAAATGAGATCATCTACCTATCTTACAGTGCAACACTTTACATCTAGCACAGCATCAGATGTTTATTATAAATGAACAAGCACAGTCTCAGCTCTACTGTTGTAAAAGATCTCAGCAAGAGGAACTTTCTTAAATCCAAAATGCACAGGAACTCCACACAATATTGCAGGCAGTATAGTTTGGGTTCTCTGCTTTCCTGTAAGGATATTCCTTTCCTCACTGGAAATAAATTATTTGCAGCACATACAAGGAAAATAAAAACCTACTCAAATTCACAGCCCACAGTAAGATCTATGCCTGGATCTTTACTCAGACATTTAGACAGAAAGCTATTTGTTGCCTTTTAAACACAGTCAAATACAGTAAGAAGTTCAGACCTTCATGAGGATCCACTCCAATTGCAATGGTGTTCTTCATGGTGACATTGACTGAGACAACAACATCTGCAAAGTAAGGGATATCCAGAGAGACCATCCGAATGTCAGTCCTTCTGGCAAAGATCAGAAAGCTGGTCATTCCTGCAGAGTGGACAATGGACAGATATTAGTGAGGAACAAGTTCAGTCAACGGTAGGCATCACTTATCAAATATTCTAGAGGTTACATCCACTTCAGTGGAAAAGGGAAGGTGTTTCAAGACAGATCTTGGCTTATGGACAGCCTGTGTACAAAAGCATCACTTTATTGAGCATCACTTAATGCTGTTTTACATTGAAGTTGGAAAGCATTACACTCAAAGAATAGTTACTTCTGCAAATATGTGTGGGAAATGGAAATTAGGAGTCACTTTTTCCTGCTACGGAGGAAAAGTGGATGTACCATGGCCTGAAGCCAAGTGCCTTCCACCGTCGTCAAGGGTCAAGGGTCCACAGGAGGAGCATACACAGACCTATTAAAGAATATATCGCCTTGTAGTTTAGGAATTCACCTCAATATTAGGGCAAAAGTATGGGAAAAAATGTGACATTTGGTTTACTTGTCCAACATAGTTTCAAGAAAAATGTCTCCATCAATCCATTTATCAGTAAGTTTCTTCATAACAATTCCCACTCAAATTGAAGGCATAAAGCAGGTAAGCACATAAAAGTGAAATTTTTTTTCTTTAACAAGGCAAAGGCAAAATGTAGCTCTGATACAAAACTGCAATGAGGATTCTACTCACCAGGGGAGCAGGTCTTGCCATCAGATTGCAGATTGATCCCTGTAGGGCAAGTACAGCTGTAACCTTTTGGAAGAGGTGCCAAAAGGCACAGGTGACTGCAGCCTCCATTGTTAACTTCACAAGCTGTATGCACTATGGAAAAGAGGATGTGAAATCTATAAGCCACTAGCACTGGCACAAAAAAGGGATGCAGCAGCTAGAGAAATACATTCTAGAATGCCCTCAAATACCAAGTCAAGAGTTAATTCTCATGCTCTCATAATCCACACAGACACTTAAGACAATGAGGGCTGACAGGTCAGCTCCTTGTGGAAAAGAAGTGCCACACAGCAGAGCCTGAGCAACCTCTCAGCTCAGTGGGGCTTGGGCGTGAGCTCTGTACCTGATGGCCTGTGCCGGTGGAAAACGTGAATATCCATAAGATTCTCCAGATTGTCCTGCAGTGTTTCCCGAGACTGCCCAGTCCTCCTATCTGCGCTCTGGATGCTTTTGGCCTGCCAGTCTGTCCAGTAGAGTCTCTCACCATAAAGAGTAAGTCCAAAGGGGTGAGGCAGATTGTTCCCAATCAGCACCTGCTCAGATTACCCCCATCACCCCAAGATAAATATTATATATAAATATTATATAAAATATTATATTATATATAAATAGAATATAGATATTACATTTACATATATATTATATAGAAAATATTTATATATATATTTACTTTATATATATATATATATATATTATATATATATATTAGTGACTATGAAGTCACTAAGGAGAAGAGGTTTCTCTTGTCCCCTCTCAACATCAGATCATACAATCACAGCAAAAGGAGAATGATGAGGCAACCTTAGCCCTCAAATTTCCCTCTCACACAGTTTCAAACTGAAAGGGAGTTCTTTTCTCCCAGTGAAAGCCGCTTTGTACTTTGATTTGTAGATTTCCCTTTCCATCAGAAAAAGAGGCAGGAGCCATCATCGCTGTGTGCTCAGGCTCCCAGACCTGCTCCTCAAAGATGGTTTCCTTACCTTCCTGTGGCTTCCATCCAGACTGGCATACTCAATGGTCTTCATGCCTGCATCTGCCCAGTACAAGCGCTGTGATTCATAGTCAATGGCCAAGCCATTGGGCCAGGTCAGGTTGGAGGAAATGATCACCAAGCGGTTTGAGGCATCCATCCCAGCACGTTCAATTTTTGGGTTAGCTCCCCAGTCAGTCCAGTACATGAACCTAAAAAGAAGCCCAGACAGAAGTGAATGCCCACACTTGTTCACTGCCAGAGAAGCAAGGGAGTCTGGTGCCTTCAGGACATAGCAGGAAGAAGCATTAAAGTATTACTGTAATCATGTCCAGCCTTGGGTTCTTGTAATGTACCTAAGATGATACTCAAATTTGTATACCTTCTACTGCCCATGGGCTGGCCTAATTACAGTGTGTAGGAAAAAAATCAAGAAAATAGGTCAAGGCCTAAAAATTAACTGATTATTCACCAATATACACCACTAGCCCTTTACACTCTTGCTGCATTTGTCTTCCAGTAACCTACTCAAGGAAAGAATGGCACTCTGATTCAAGGCATTCAACACTTCTAAAGCAATGGCTGACAAGCTTTTCCCTATCCACCCTATCCCCACCTCCACAAGGTCTGAGGACATCCTTCTGACTGAAAGTCTAGTTGATAAGCAGGAAATACAAACTCAACATACATGTGGAACAGAGAAATAAAAAACATCTAGATGGCCCCATTCTCCATATTTTTGTACTACATCTTTAGTTATTACATCCCCAGAATAAACAAATGAAAACACCAGCCAGCTTCTGCAAGCTCCACAGCACAACAGGCAATTACCTCTGCTTATCTTGCTCCATTAGCATCTAAAATCACATCTCTAGTTTCAGTCATTAGCAGGTTGTAGAACAATGGCACCAGTGAGACAGAAAATTGTACAAAACCAAAGAACCAGAAAGTCTTTAGATATGCAAGAAAGTCTTTAGACATGCAAGAATTGTTATGTCATCCCAGAAGAAAGAATCTCTTACCCTCCAACAGGGTCCACCACAATATCTCTAGGTCTGTCTAGGTTCTCCCAAATTAGAACAGTTCTCATGGTCCCATCTGTATTGGAGACTTCTATCCGATCTGTTCCTACAAAAGTTGAGAGAGAAAATAACAGAGATAGATCTGGAATTGCAAGAGCTAAGGCAAGAACCTCCATACAACAATGTATTCTTCCCCTATAGCCATCTGTGTTCTTAGCTGGAAGACAGATAAGAAATCAGGCTTCAAGTGTCACCTTCCATCCTCTCCAATCACCTCTGTGACTGTCAGAGATGCAGAATCCTGTATATAATCCACCTCTTACCTAAGCCCCCATGCCATGAAAGAACAGCTAGAAAAGAATAATCTTCCTCACATCTCTCTCAACTATGACTCCAGCAGGGAACATGCTCCAAGTATTACCTGCTGCACCCCAAGATACACTGTTGGAAGATACATAAGCATGCACAATCACAAGCTCTGCAGGAAGACAACAGTAGTGACAAATATTTTTACAGAATTAGTACTGGGGATACTGCAAAGAGAATTAAACTAAAGATTGTGCCTCAATTCACACTCAGTTAGAAACACATGACATGAAACTCCATCTTTTTGCTACACACAAATAAGACAAATTTGGAATGAAACAGACAGAACTACTGAGTGGATTTCCAGTTTTCATGACTAATGAGGAAGACAGAAGTCTATGTAAAGCGGGGGATCCCAGTACCTGCATCAGTCCAGTATAATTTGTTGGTGACCCAGTCAATTGCAAGTCCAGCTGGGCTTTCCAGGCTGGTGTCCACCACAACCTAAATTAAAACAAAAAGAAAAATTCCTTAGTTACATTAGACCTTAGGGAGAAAGCACTTATCCAATGCATTACCCATTCACAAACAATGTTAACTTTCAAAAGGCAAAAGCCTGAGCACAGCAATGCCACACAATAGAGAGCATTAAGGACTGAGAAGTCCAAATAAGGCTTTAATTTCAAGAAACATCTACTTTTTTGTGCCTGTTCAAACTGCAAATCCAAACTTTGAACTCTGTTTGATTTATAGTACCATCAGCCTAGGAGTGTGTTTAAAAAGCATTTCCAAAGAGCATGACTCTTGCTCCAAATGTAGAACATAACAGAGGATTTAGTACTTTTTCCTTTCATATTCTAGGGCTACAACAAAGGAATTGACCACAGCCCACAAATCACCATGTTTCATGTCTCCATTCAAGGTTCTTCATACACCCAGTTTTTTATGAAGTGTCCAATGATCTCATTAGTTTGCCAGAACTAGGCAAACTAATGAACAAAAGATCCACCATGAACTGCAGTGTCTTAAAAAGCCAGTGTATCCCAGTGGCTTCAAATCTGACGCTCAAGGAGTCTCCTGGCCAGATGACCTCCACACACAGTGAACACTACCTCCTGGTTTGATCCATCCCATTTTGCTCGGCTGATTGAGTCAGTGCTAACATCTGTCCAGTAGACATAGTCATCCTTTGAGTCCCAATCTAGAGCCACAGCACTGCGAACATCAGCAAGGGGGATGACATCATCTGACAGGTCGTCTGTGTCAAAGCTGATCCGACGGATGTCCATCCTTCGGGCAAAAAGCAGGAACTTGTCAAGACCTGATCAAAGGTCGAAAGGTCTTCTTTTAATTTCTCTAAGTTCAACAATACAGTGATAGACAGACAATTCCCTGCTATATCCACAACCTTAACCACCTACATCATTTCTCACTAGCAGGTCTTTGGTCTTTTTTTTTACTGGAAGCAAAATATCACTGGGAGAGAATGGGCAAGGGGGATCAGAGTGGTTGTGAGCTCTCTCTTGGGGTGTAACCTATGCTGAGGGAACAAGAGCAAACATATTCTTCAAAGGATGGCATAGACATCCCTCCAAATCAAATAGGTATTTAAAAATAGCTCTTGAGAATCTGGGAGATAGTTGATCTAATTCCTTCACATAGTTGCAAACTAAGAGAAATGTGGCAATGATGAGGACTGAATTTTTTGTTCATCACTGACAAAGCCATTATGGGAATTTCAGGGAGACAATCAGCTCTGCCAGGTAGCATGGTGCTAATAGCAGTCCTGAAATAAGAACCAAAGGTGGAATTTGTCTGCATCCCCACCCATGAAGCCTAGTGAGGGCAGTGAGACTACACAATATGGGAATGCATCAAAAACGTGAAGCATCCTCTGGCAGGACCCTTAATGTTTCTAACTCAGTCTATCCAGCTGCATTTCCTCGGAAACAAATGCTGCTCATGCTTAGTCCCACTGCCAGCCCTCTGCCACCCACTGAACATCTGAGCACGTGGTCCCACCTCACTTACTCTGGGCACAGGCATAGCTGCTGGTCTTGCGGAAGCCCGTGGGGCAGGCACAGGTGTAATCCTTGCTGCTTGGCAGGCAGAGGTGAGTGCAGCCTCCATTGTTGTCCCCACAACGGTTTCTCCCTGCTCAAGTAGCCAAAGACAAAAGCAACCACATAAAGCAAAGAGTAAAGAAATGAGGAAAAACACAAGTTGAGGTGTCAAGACCACATGGATTTAACTTTCCAACCCAGAACTTAACTGAAAATAAGGAAACATATAAACTAAAGCACTAACTCCGTTTTTAGGGCTCAATTTTAAAATGAACATTTAAGTCAATCCATTTCAAGAGCAGATAATGGTAACTGAAGAGGAGTAAGGGAGGTGCCAATCATTACAATGCCCACTTATGATTTTTCCCCGTCCCAAAACATCTCTTGTGTAAACAAACCCCAAGTATTTCCTACTGAAAGGCCTCCACCCCTCGATGTCAGCAGGGGGAGCTGCAGTAACACCCAACTCCGAGGTACCGGGCCAGCAACCTCAACACGAGGGCGGTAGAGCAAGTTGTGCCTCGGCCGCGGGCACAGGCGGGGTTGTGTCCCTCATGCTGGGCTCAGGCTGTCATCTCCCGGCTTTACAGGGAGTGGGTGGTTCCAGATCTTCTACTGGCTCAAGTGAGCCTCTACCCGCTCTGCAGTTACCTGCTGGCTGACGCTGAGGATGCAGCGTGTGGATGTCCATAGGGAAGTGGAGTTTGTTGCGGATGATCTCCTGGTTCTTGCCTGTGAATTTGTTGGCACTGTTGATGCTCTTGGTGTGCCAGTCTGTCCAGTACAGACTATCCTCAAACACTGTGATAGCAAATGGGTGTGGGAGCCCTGTAATAGACATTCAGTAAAGAATATAATCACATCTAACATGACTCAGGCTAGCAGGGAGACAAGGAAATGCTCTTTCCACTGCCCCTTAGGCTTCACCACACTCAACCTGCTCAAATATGCTTTTACACTAATTTAACACACAATTTCTCACTGCTATCCTATAATCATAGAATATTAGAGGGATGGAATGGACCTTAAAGATCATCTAGTTCCAATACCCCCACCATAGGCAGGGACACCTCCCACTAGACCAGGTTGCTCAAGGCCTTATCCAACCTAGCTTTGAACAGTGCCAGGGCTGGGGCATTCACAACCTGCCTGAGCAACCTGTTCCACCACTTCACCACCCTTACAGTAAAAAATTTCTTCCTAATACCTAATCTGAATTTCCCCTCTTTTCATCTGTATCCAGTACTCCTTGTCCTAACACTACAGCTCCTGATGAAGAGTCCCTCTCCTGCTGCCTGGTAGGTTTCCTTCAGATACTGAAAAGCTGTAATGAGGTCTCCACACAATCTTCTCCTCTCCAGGCTGAACAGCCCCAACTTTTTCCCAGCCTTTGCAGGGGAGTGCACCCATCCTCTTATCAACTTTGTGGCCCTCCTCTAGACTCCCTCCAACAGTTCCATGTTCTTATGCTGGGAGCCCCAGTGATGGATGCAGCATTCCAGGTGGAGCCTCGCAAGAGCAGAATCACCTCCCTCAGCTTGCTTTTGATGCAGCCACTGATTTGATGGTAACAAACTCCATCCCTCTGTGGTGACAGAATTCTATCCACAGTGAAAGAAAAGGAGACAAGTACAGATGCAGAAGCCACTATGTCAAACTCAGACCAGCACTGTGATACTCTGGTCTTAATTGCAGAAAGCACTCCTGGAGTGCAGGAGAAAGCCTTACCTTTAAGTAAGAAAGTTACTTACCTTGGCTAATAACAGCCTTCCTATTGCGTCCATCAAGGTCAGCCCTCTCAATGACATGATGTTTGGCATCCACCCAGTACATTCGATGTCCTGCATAGTCAATGGTCAGTCCATTGGGCCAGAAGAGGTGTGTATCCGCAATGATGCGCCGATTAGAGCCATCCATGTTGGAATACTCAATGCGGGGAGTGTTGCCCCAGTCAGTCCAGTAGATAGTACTGGAGGAGGCAGGGAGAGACAAGAGAAAACTTGTGGCCCACATACAGAACCAACATCACTCCCTATCAGGGCAAAACAGTATCCAGTCCTGTGACCTCGAGCATCAGACTGGGTCACAGACATAAGACAAGTGATAAGTAACACCCAGCCTGATGAAAATGGAAAATTGAAGGGCCTAGAGCAGGATTAAGGCTCTGAAGAGTCCCAGCATTGCCAGGTTCCCCAAACAGTCAGTGCCAACTGAAGTCTTGAGTCCTGAGGTAAACTTTGCAGCCAAGAATGGGGTTTTCAATGTTCAACAAGAAGCATGTACATGGAAGGCTCATTGGGTTTCCCCCTGGTTTCCCATGTTTTCACTCACCCCTCCATAGGATGTAGGGCAATTGCTCGGGGCTTCTCCAGGTTCTGCCACAAAAGCACTTTCCTGTGAGTGCCATCCAAGTTTGCTACTTCAATTCGAGATGTCCCAGAGTCTGTCCAGTATAATTTGTCATGGATCCAGTCAACAGCAAGTCCACCTATGTACAAGACAGAATTAAGCACAGAATGAAACTATGGATCTGCACAGAAAAATAGTTCCCTTTCTCTGTCCAACTCAGAAGAGGCTCAGTTTCTTCTCCTGCCAGCCAAGATTAGGGGGACACTCACCTCACACCCATTCCATCCAACCCATACCCTTCCTCAGGGACATGTACTTTGTTCTGAATGCAGTGTCCCCCCTTTTCTCCACTCACCCACCCTCTATACTGTTGCCTTTTTTGTGATGACACACCTGGGCTCTCCAGCCCTGTGGAAACCACCTCTTCCACATTGCTACCATTCAGATTGGCCCTCATGATGCGATCAAGCGTGACATCAGACCAGAACACCAGCTCCTTGCTGTGGTGGAAGTCAAGGGCAATAGCGTTTTCCAGGTTGTTCAGGAGCAGCGTATACTCAGAGCGATGAGGCAACACTTGTCGGATATCAATTCGATTGGCAAACAGCAGCACAGGCTCTGGCCCTAAGAATATACAGGAAGACAGCATTGGAATATTTGACAGCATTTGAGTGGGTCCTGCCTATCACTCCCTCTGCACCAAGTCCCAGAACAGAGTTTTACAGTACTAGCAGCAGAAATCAACCCCCAAGTGCAAAACACTTCAGAGAGCTGTTTTTACATCTATACTCTATACACAGTTGTAACCCAAAGATGAGCAGTTTTAAACCTTCTGGCAAACATTAACTCAGCAAGAAGTGATCATTCCAGGTCCTACTTAAGCCCACCTCACCTCAGTCTCTGAAACCATATCACTAGACAGCCACTTGGCAGCTGGACTAGGATTTCTTTTGACTATATGCATTTTCTAGCCATGCAAAAACACGTTCTACTACACCTTCTACCACAGACAGGACACAGGAAATCTGCCTCTGCCAGATATAAACTCAGCAGGTACTTCCACTGCAAAAAAAAATCCCCAAAACATCAACAACCTTTATGGATTTCACTAGGGGAATTCCTAATGAAATCTAAAGTCTTTAAGTGGAATTTCTACTTCCTCAGCTCCTACATTAGAGGAGGAGCAAAGTTAAAGAAGTGTATAGATATATTTTTAAAAAAACCCAGCAGATCTCCATTCAGCAGCCATTCACAGCAGTCAGGATTGGTGACCAGCACCATCGGTCAGGGCACAAGGAAGTGTGATACAACCACACTCACTGGAAAGGCTAAGAAAGACACTTCGGGAACAGAGACAGAAAGCTCATTTTGTCCCAGGTTCTGAGTCACATGGAACAACAAAGCTCTAGGAAGAGAAGGCAAGCGCTGTCTCCCTAGCAGGGAAAGGAAACAGTACCTCTCTCTGTGGTCAAAATCACACAAAATTCTCACAAGCATTTATCAACAGCATGGGCATATCTAACACAAATCCAGGTGCTTTCTTTCCTTCACGTGTTGGTTTGGCGAACAGTACAATGTTGCCAGTGAAGCACTAGAGACATAATTATGAGAACTGGACCAACAGATGCACACCAGTTGTGTTTTTAGGTTGAACTCCCTTTTACCTAGAGCTTTGCAGCTACGTTTGTCAGGCCGCAGCTCGTAGCCTTGCTCACACCAGCACTGGAAGCCTCCTTCACTGTTGGTACAGCCTTGGCTGCAGTAGCCTTCCTCAGCACATTCATTCACATCTGCATGTTACAGAGAAAGTTATCATTAGATAGATCATCAACAAACTCAACAATCTCACTGATAGATTATATCTGCTTTCATACTCTGATTTTCACCCTATCATAGCCACCAACTTCAAACATACCAAAGCAGCAGGGAGGAGGCTACTGCTCCAAAAACCCACCTTGGCATGATCGGCCATCTTCCAGGAGCCTGTAACCTGTGTGGCAAGTGCACTGCACCATCCCTCGTACCATCTGGCACTTCTGAGCACAGCCACCATTGTTGACATTGCAATTCTCCTCTCCTGTTCGTGGACCTGCGGAAGAAACATGTGAAGATAACTGAGCTGAAACCACAAGGCAGCTGCTCTTGCCTTCAGCTGTTAGGCAGCAGTCTCTCTTCAAAGCAGGCAGAATAAGAGGGGGAGGACACAGGCTGTGCTGGAAGCTTCCTCTTTGCAGCCAGAGCTCTCCTCTGCAGGCCACAACTGAACAGAACAACAGAGCTTTTACACTAATTTAACACACAATTCCTCTCTGTTTTTTAACAGAGATTAACATGCTTTTAGTGTCTCTGCAGACAAATGGTGATACCCAAGATCTTAATCTTTTCCCCATTATGTTCAGTCTTTAATTGGCAAAACCACCAAGGTTTTTTTTCCTCAATTTTTAACTTGCTCCCATTTATCACAGCTCAGACTTTCTTTCCTACACACATTCTTCAGTAGCACCAGATAGACAGACTCCTACACATTAATGGGCCTCCATTTATGTCTAAGACTGAACTTAGGAGGACTTACGGCAGTTTTGATGTGGGCTCTCATCACTGCCGTCTCCACAATCATTTGCTCCATTGCACAGCTTCCTCTGGCCAATACAACGCCCATTCCCACACAGGAACTGGTCTGGGGCACACTGAGGGGTGCCTGCAATAGAAAAAGGGAAAAGTAGCACAGCACAGCTTACTGATGGAACAACAGTCATGGTGAAGAAAAGAATACAGAACATTGTCTAAGATGTGTTATAAACTTTTCAACTGAGTACAAATCCTCTTTGTGTGTTGGGAGCAACAAGAGACTTCCTCTTCCCTTGAATTTAGCTCATCTAGCACTCCTTATTGCTCTGCATATTTTTATATTGACTTGGAGGTCTATAAACTCTCTGCTAGTCTGAGTCCACTGTTGCTTTGCTGTGAAGATCATCTGATTAGTTTATCTTAAAATGACTGGAAGATCCTGCCTTAGCTTCCTTTGGTCCCAGAATCCACAACTCTACTCAGCATGTGCAAAGGAGGAGTCAGTTCCTCACTTTAATAACCTGATCTGTCACACCAGCACAGCTATGAATCTTAAGCCTGCCTAAGAAGGAACATCTTGTCTAGCCCCAACTGCACTTTGAGGGACTTGGAATGAGATTTACATGCATCCCTGAAATCTGAGCTCAGGCAACAGGATTTCACATGACCTACACGCTTCAACTTCTGCTGTTGGCAAGGAGACTACAGAATTCTTGTAAGCAAAGTAATACTGTTTGTAGGGACTCTGCCAATCTGATTGTTTCTTCAGCAATAACTGCACTGTCCTGTTGCCTCTTATTTCTTGAGCTGACTTGACTAGCGGTCCCTAAATCATCACCCTCTGATAATCTTATGAAGATAATAGTACAATACAGTTACCAACAGAGAAAAAATCAGATTGGCATACTGCCAGTAAACAGTGTGGAAAAGGGTAGTTGTGAGATTAACAAGTACAGTTAAGAACTACAGACACACCAAGTGGGAACATAAAACCAGACCACATGCAGATTCACTTTTCAGAGCACAGGAATACCGTACATAAAGGATTCTGAAACTTGGACTTCATTTGTCACATTGAACATAAAGATCCTTACACCAGCTGACTGTATTTTAGGAATCTTCTCTATGGCAAATAAAAATCTAACTCTGCTCTAAAACCAAGAAGATTTTAACTCTTGCTACAGACATTGGGACACCACACTATGTCGCTTAGATGAGCCAGTACACATCCTGGAAAAGCCTGTTTAATTTTTGCCACAGACCTTTCACTGTCACCAGAGACCTAATGTAGAACTGCACAACTAACTTACAGTAACTATACCTTGTGCTGGATTTGATATGGAGATAGTGAATTTCAGTGGCTCTGGAAGCTGGACATGGCTTCTTTCAGTACCTCTAAATGCCTTTGTTATCAGGATGAGGAAACAGGGTTACCAGCTTGTCTTTAAGTACGATTGCTTTTCCCAGGATCACCACACTGATGCTCACAACAGCTGACCAATTGAGTGCAGCTCCTCTCAAATGACTACAAAGTGTGCCTCTCCAGGTCCTCTAAGCTCAGCTGTCCTCATAGAACACCCACTCTCCACTCCTCAACAACCCCAAAACAAGAGGTACAGTTTCACAAATCCATTTTGTCACCCTGAAACCACTGTTCAGAATACACTGATCCAGAAGGATTAGTACACATAGCTGGGCACCGCTCACTAGGATGAATTCCTGGACCAGTACACTCTATTCCTCAATAATGCCTATAGGCATCTTGAAGGCTTTAAAGAAAAGCAAAGATTCTAAACATTCCCTGAATCCTACCATAACACTAGAGTGTGTTGAAACCCTCCTCCTCACCATAACCACTATCATACAAAAGAATAGCAATATGTGAAATGAATACTAGAAAGAGTAACTCCTGAGCAAATATCTAAGGGGGAAGCTGACACCCTTAATCCTCTAAAAAAAGGCTTTATTCTTCTCTTCCACTAAATGTCCTTTTTGATTCCACTGCCTGCTAGAATTGTTCAGCAACTGTACAATGCTACAGGAAAGCTATCCAGAACTACCTAGAAGACATAAGTTAGTATAGCACATGTGACAAAGGTAGTAACTTGGCCTATTATTGATGTTTCCAAGTCTGAATGGAATTGTCCCAGAGCTCAGCGGTAACTCACAGTGTAGGGACAAGACAGGAGGATACGTGATCAGAAAACACCTTCACCTAAGTTAGTTTAAGCACATAGACCTGCACAAGTTGGCAAGCATATAAGACAGCCTACAGATCCCATTCTCTGGGAAGGACAGAAACTCTAGGCTGAATTCTCTGAAGCAATACAAAAGAGACTTTACTACCTTCTACCATCAGGATGGAAACTTAATTAGCTATTAAGCAGCAAGGTAGCAGGTCAAACCTGTGTTCTCACAGTTCTCCTCATCACTGTTGTCAGAGCAGTCATCTTCCCCATCACAACGCCAGGACAGACGGACACAGCGCCCTGACTTGCAGCGGAACTGGTCAGCTGTGCACATAGATGTTGCTGAGGGTTAAAAAAAGGAATGTTAGATAAGCAAGACAGATCAGAAGAGACCCAATTCCAAATCACTGTCCGAAACACTCTTTTGCATCCACAGAAACTGAGTATTTCCACCAGTTCCCAGCACTCACTGCAATTCCTCTCATCTGACTGGTCATCACAGTCAAAGTCACCATCACACCTCCAGCCAGCATTAATGCACAAGCCACTGTTGCACATGAACTCTCCAGAGCGACAAGGCTGGTGAGATGCTGCAGAGATGATAAGACACAAAAAGAGAAAACTCAGACCAGTGTAACAGTCCCCAAAGCTCCTCAATACTACCCTTACCCTCCATTATTAAGGAACTTGGTTCTGAGTAGATTTCTTCTGGAAACTGTTGTAATTCTTGTAAGCAGATTTGCACTGACTGTACAGTTCTCACTACTGTTCTCACTGTCCAGAGTTCAACAAAACCCCAAATAATGAAGGAGCCATCTTATGTGTGAACAATTATATTTCCATCTACACTGTAACCCCTTCTCCAGCCAATGCAAAATGCATCTAGGTTTGCAACTCTGATGCTTGAACAAGGACATCACCCTGCGCTAACTTACAGCAGTCAGATTCATCAGACCAGTCCCCACAGTCATCATCACCATCACAGTGGTAGATGTCCAAGATGCAGCGTCCATATGCACACTGGAACTCCTCCAAGCTGCAGGTGGCAGCTGGAACATCTGATGCTAACAAGGGAATGAGAGAAAAAATGTGTGAGGTGACAAGATACAGTTCAGTTTAGAGGCAACCTTCTCAGTCCCATAATGGTTTGGCAACTATTCAAGTGGAAAGAGGTTGGAAATTACTAGCCATTGCTCTATATCTCTGCATGATTTGTATTATGGAGGGGAATGCTGGTTTTGCTTCCTTGAAAAGCAGGTTAAACCTATATATAAAGACACTCATGGAAACAATGCAGTAAATACAATTTTTCTAAAAACTTACATAGGATATTAGGCTATAAAGGTGAAACTTTTCAAGAGCCATTAAATTCTAGAGAAGCAAAAAGTTATGAAGGAAGAATTGATGGGAAAGCCTCAAAAAGGATCCAGGAGTATCACCTTCCATCTAATGCTTGAAACACTATGTCTTAGTGCCAAGAAAGTGTTTAAAATGTTTAATAAATCTGAAAAAAAGATAGAAAAACCAAAAAAAAACCAAAAAAAACTTAGGGACAGCTCCATATTAAGGACTGAGGCATGTCAGAATGCAAGGTTAAACCAGGGAATGATTCCTTTAAAATTTTAGCAAAAATAAGCACTTGAAGACCAAAGGAAGCAAGGAAGCAGTAGGGTGTCCAGGCCAGCACCTGACCTTTGAGGATTTCCCCCTCTCTTTCCTCCCAAGCTCTGGCCAAAACAATGATGCCTATTCAGTAAGGAGCACTGCCAGAGAGATGACCCTGGGCAAAGCCAAACAAACTAATGGTCAAGGATTTGCCTACTGCTCTCTGTTCAACAGTACACTAAGTGGGAAGGCATGAAAAATATTTTGAGTCCCACACAACAGAATCTGACACCTCTTCTCATAGTATCTGGAGAATGCGCTGTAGATTTCAGATATACAAGTCTCCCAGCTGAGGAATTCTGAATATAAATCTATTAAACAAAAAAAAAAGAGAGACTGATAAGAAAGAGTAATATAGCAAGTGAACTACACCTGCCTCTCCAACCTGGAGAAATGGAACAGCCTGAAGGCATGAACTAAGAGCTTTAATTTAGTGTCAGTGGCTGGATATGAAAATTAATGTGTGTTAATGTGTCCCTCACCAAAGGAACCTGAGTGTTTCAGTTTCCTTGAGAAAATGTAATCAGTGACTTAAATTATCATGTTGTGTGATTCAATTATAACACACACATCCCCCAAAAAAACAAAAAGAAAAAAACCTAGACAAAATAAGAAGAGTGTGATCCCACCTTGTCCCAGATAAATGACAAACATGATTGTAGATAAGGAAAAAGATGACAACCATGGATGAAGATGGATGAAGATAAAAGAACAGGAGGTAGCCAAACTGAACTTCTTTGCAAGTTACTTAAAATGTCTTATAGAGACAACTGCCAGCCAGGACTGAAATAGCATTTCAGCTCAGAGAAACAGGAACACCACTTCTGGGTGCCCTTCCACTCCCACAGGAGGCAACGTTGGAACACAGATCTTCCCCTCCTGAGGGTCTATTCATGGCCTTTGGTGAAGTGACAGGCAACAGAACGAGAAAGGCGGAGAGCGAAAGGAGAGGGAGGGAGGCTGGCTTCCTCGTAGAGTCCTTTCCTGGCTTAGAAGTATTTGCAGCCCCTGGCTTTCTGCCAACTCTCATTATCTGGAAAGATAAAAGACAACTCCCCCATGCATCCACTCCCCCTGCCCTTCAGGAGCTGGCGGCCCTCATCCCCCTCCCAGAGCCTTTTGAAGTTTTCTGCTATCTAGAACAAATTCTGCAAAATGCCTTTGAGAGCAGGGAGGGGGAAGGGACCACTGCAAGTTCCAGAGACATGGACAGTGCTCACAGACTCAGGAGAGAGGCAGTGTGGGTCAGAAAGGGACACAAACTCCTGTGTCCCACTCGCTACAAGCCTGTGAAGGTGAAGAAGGAAACAACTGTTGCGGGTTCTCATGCCCCAACACTGCCCACCTCTTTCAGCATTGGTCACTTGTTGAGCAACATCCTGCAAAAAGCATTTGAGTGAAAAGAGACTGGGCAGAGAGGAGGTGCCTTCAGTATGCAGTATCTGAGGGTGCTTTCAATAAGCAGAGTAGCCCTCCGCTTCTAAAATTTCAGTCCAGAATCAGAAAAGAGGAAAAACAAGGGATAGTATTCTCGCCTTCCAGCTGCCCCTTAACTCCTTTATAGAGAGCTATATTCAGTAAAGCATAAGCCTCCTGCTTGACTCAGTATCACAACTTTGGGAAGGAAGAGAAGCAGCAAGGCACAAAGTATGCCTGTGAGGTAACACAAGAGAGACACCATTCTTTTGTGCCCTCTGGGGTAGGCAGCAGAAGGTAGAGTAGCTGCCAGTACACGCAGAAGTAACATGTTTTTGATCTCCGCTGCAGAAAACATGCCAAAACCCAAGGCAAGAGCAGGTCCAAAGGGCTATTTCCTGTGATTACAAAGGAGAGCACTTACGGCAATTCTCTTCATCTGAGCCATCCTTGCAGTCTGTGTCCCCATCACAGAACCAGTGCTCAGCTATGCAGCTGCCGTCACTGCAGCGGAACTCCTTCTCTGAGCACTTCCTCATATCTGCAGAGAAAGCAATGCAAACGAAGCCTTGGCTTTTTTCAGAGTACCCAGGAAAACACCACAGCATCCTTTTGAAGCTTCTAGGGCACCCACAAACAAGACTGCTCAGTAAACCATATATACCCGTGTCAGGCAGGGCCTGAGTGAAACCATCATTGTTCACTGAACTGACACAGAGTGCTGGATTCAACATGAATCCAAGGGGACTTCACAACGCTATGTCAAGGAATGAAAGGTCTCAAGTGATTTTTTCTGCCTGGCAGGTAAGCCACATAGTCCAAGATCCTAAGCAGCCAGCCCTTGGGATGGACTATCCCACAAATTCAGCCCAGAAGAGCCAGCTGGGAGCCTTAGCCATGTTCAGGGAATGCTACAACTGCACAGGCTGGACTCTGCACAGGTCCTTTTAAAGTACCGTGAGGGCAGTATTTACATTACTTACCACACTGCTCATCACTGTTGTCCCCACAGTCGTTGTCACCATCACAGTGCCACAGGCTGCGAATGCAGTATCCATTCTGACATGAGAACTCATCTTCCTCACACTCCCTTGGAGCTGCAAGGACACAACAGGGATAAGGTGAAGGTGTGGCAAGAAGATTTAGCTTGCAGAACAGCAAATGCGTGACTTGTTACAAGTCAAGCAACATCATCCTCCAAGGACATGGTGATGCTGGAGAGCTCACTTTGTTTTCTTAACAAATACCAGGAGAGCCACTGGGAGATTTCTTAAGTGTTTCTTTTCCACTCCATTCACACACCAACAGTACATCAGACTCTAGAACCTGAGGTTTAGGTTGAAGGAAGTAGCTGGAAGAGAGAGATGAAGCCACCCACCCTATGCTGGTATGTATTCTAGCACAGTCCCAAGCCAGATTCAAGATAACCCTTCAGAGAAAAAAGGTAATTATTAATTTAACTCTTTTTAAATGACTTAATAGTCCCAAATATTATCTAAAAAAATAACTGCTAGCAGTGTTGTATTTCCACCTTGTTAACAACAATGTCAAAGCTGTCTTCAAAGCAAAGGACAGGTTCATTGAAGAGGGAGAGAAAATCTGAACTTCCTCTTCTGAACACCTCAGTATTTGCAGCTTCATTCCCTCTTTTTGCGAGTCTCCTAAGGAAGCTTGTCTGCAGACCAGTAAGGAAAGGGAGTGCAAATTTAGCACCCAAAGACTTCAATCCAATAGAAACCCTCTTATGGTTACAGCTAGTCTGAATAACCCCCCAGGAATCTCTCATGCACAGAACCTTGTCTTTCTCCTTTCATTTGTCTCCAAATCTTTTGATTATACCCATCTTCACTGTCATCTTAGAAATGAGGGCATTTCAACCTTTTACAAAAAACAGAAAATCAATCAGGCCTACATATATTTTCCTTCATGAATATATTTCAATAGACTGGAAAACTGAGCTTAGTCCTGCATTCCAGAGCATCACACAGGATGTCAACCCCTGAACTTTGCTTCCCAGTTCTTTGCCCAAAAAAGCAGGCAAAGATCACGGTTACACTGATCAGAAAATGAACTCATTTCCATGCATGCAGTGGACATGGAACACTTTACAGTCAAGAGCTTTATTTCCACATTTCTTCAGATGGGGTTCCTCCATCAGAGTCACTCTGGAGCGCCATGCACACAACTCTGGGTAGGTAGAATCCCTACAGCACCATCCTCTCCTCAGGGAGACCTGTTTGAAGGGGCAGGATGCTGGTGACAGGCCAGCACTGCAGAAAAGTCAGACAGTGGAACCTGAGGCCACAGGAAGTCAGCCAGACAGGGAGTTCAGTAGGATTTGGCAGGGGTTAGGTGTTTCCACTAACAGGGGAGGGCATGAAGCCCAGCTCAGGGAAGTGCTTCATGGGACATTAACTAGCAAGGCTGCAGGGCATAAACGGTTCTACAGCTGGATGGAGAAGCATCCCCTCCCCCAAGACAGGCAGCTGAACAGCAAGCCAGGTGCCAAGGCAGCAGGGCTTACAGGTACACACCTCTGTCACAGGCAGAATATAGCTTATTACAAAGGCAGAGGTCCAATTCAGTGGACAGATTCGTACATTCCTGTAATAAAAAGGGTCAACTTTCCCCAGTCACAGCAGGCAGGCACTGCACCCACCCTCCTCCTTAGGTGACTTACGGCAGTCCTGCTCATCAGAGTCATCCTCACAGTCATTGTCTCCATCGCAGACCCACGACCGACGGATACATTTTCCATTGTCACAGTGGAAGTCCAAGGGGGAGCAAGTGGGCAGCACTGAAAGAGCAAAGAAACACCTCATGGAGCTGCAGCCAGCTTCCTTCCTGAAACAAAGTTCCTTCCCTCATGAGGGAGCAGAGCTAAATCTCTTAGAAACAAGAGACGAAATTTCAAGCCATCAGGAAGAGCTGTTCCTTAGAGGAGGGCCAGGGTAGGTCTATAGCTCAGCAGTCTCTCTTCCCCAGAGAAACACTGACCTTTCCACAATAAAGTAGCTGTTGCAATTCCCTTGCTGAGTTCATCCTTGAGCCTGATGTCCTCCCATAACTGCACTTGTTTTATCACTAGCAAAATTAAACTGTCAATATCTTCCCTGCATGATTCTCGGGGCAGTCCATCCTGTTCCTATTACACAGCAAGTTCCTTAAAATGAGAACTATAAGAAGCAATGTTTTGACTTTACAAAGTAACATGCTACAGTGTGCTTCAGCATAGGGACTCTCAGGTTTTTTGTCTAAGAAATCTGCAAGAAGCTGAGAGGCAAGAATCCACTGCTGGGGATAATTTGCTGTACCTCAGGTGTGAACAACAGAGTCCAGACCTTGCTTGGGGTTTCCAACCAGAAAGGATGGAAGAAGGGGACAGACATGGGATGATGCTTCCCTACGCAGGAGTCTGTTTGCAATGGAGTGGAACCACAAATACACAGTGTCTGAAGAGGCCTGAAGCCACAAAGCTGGAATTCTAGGGGGAGCATCAGTCCTCTTCTTTCCCCCACAGATGAGAGGAACACTCAACCCCAAAAGGTTCATTCTTTTAAGTGCTGCCAGCTGTGGTAGGCAAGGGGCTGCACAAGATTGTTCCTGACAGGTGTGTTCTCCAAAGAAAGGCATTCGCTCGGCGATGTGACGAGGCAAGGTCTGGAAAGGCAACTGCCTGAAAGCCTTTCATCCCAGCCCAGTGTGCCGACAGCAACTCCCATCTGTCACCAGGCAGGCCAGCCCTTTTCTGCTATGCTGCTACTCCCTTTCCTGCCAACACTATCCTGGAGGTGGGAGTAAGAGCAGAGGGAGGTGGGTAAAAAAGGAAGGTGAAGACAGCAGCCACACACAAAAGGAGGATGATTTAATATGCAGAACAAATAGCCACATTTTCAGGTTTTCCAGCATTCTCAACCCTCTGTTTCCCCCTGACCCAGCACTGCTGCCAGTGTCCTGTTAAAGAAGCATGGATTATACATTCTAAATCATTCACTGCTCTACATAGTAAGTCCTTCAACATTTATCACCAAGGCCCTGTACTAAAAGCTCCCCTCTGTAAGAATATATTAGGGTAGATAAATTCAAACTTTCTCTAAAATTCATTTTTCTTACCACAAATTCAGATCATCTTCTCAGCTGTTCCTGTAGCATGGCAGGCATTTCTGTATCTGAGGACATCTTTGCAGATGTGATTGCTCTCAAAATTCAAAGAATTTGGCACTGGCCATTGAGAAAAGGCCCTTCCCATCATGTCCAGGCTACCCCATGCAGATATCTACCTATCTCATATCCAGCTACTTCTAGGCCCCGGAGGGGTGTGAAAGAGAGGGAAGCACAAAAATCTGTATTTTCCCTCTACAGGTTTGACAGCACCCTGATCTTCCAACAGCTGACCCTTTTCCTTACATTACACTTTCTCTGGGATGCTGCAGCCAAATGAAGGAGGAGTTTTTTCTTCTTCCTCAGAGCAGGTATAAGTAGAAAACTCTCTACTTTTCAAACTCTGCTTCCAAATAAAACCAAGACATTTTTGGATACAGATGATCAGACCTCTCTACCCCAAGCACAACTTCCAAACACTGCTCGCTGAGAAAAACCTCTCTGGCCTCAGCTGCAATTTCAGGACTAAGACCATCCTCCCAGCATATGCTTTAGCATGACTAATCACCAAAGGACTGCACAGAAGCCACCTGGAAGGGAATTTGCATGCTCACTCTCCAGGGGAGAATTCTTCAGGCTCCCAGAGGGTTAAGCCATTAGCGCTGGTTCAGAGCGGATACCATTATCCCACTGAACTGCTGCATCCCTTCATGAGGTAACAACATAAAATGAAATTCCACCCCTACAGGGAGTAGTTCAGCCAATTTCATACTCCCCCTAGATATAAAAATCAAGCTTCAAGCACAGGGGAAGAAAGCAAAACACAAACTGCCATATACAAAGGAGGACCAAACTCCCCAACCCAGCAGAGAGCAAGTGTGTGCTAGCCCAGACAACACTGGGGTGGGGGCAGGGTGGGATTAAATCTCATTCTACAGGAGCTCTTCTTTAAAGGAGGAAGAAAAACCACAAATCCACTTAAGACCAAAAAACCCAAACTAATGAATGAGGGCTGATGTCTCATAGAGCAGAGGAACTGCCAATGGGATCAGGGCAGGGATCCACACAACCTTGTAACCTGAATCTAATAATGGTCAGATATAGATGCTTCAAAAGAAAATGCAAGAAATTCTAGGAGCAGCTTTCACAAGAAGGCAATTTCTTGCTAATCCCCCTCTTCCTAGCTCTGCCCTCCCAATCCCTTCCCACTAAAAAGCGCACTGCTTACACAGAAACATTCTTGTTTCCTTCCATTTGTTCTCAGTACATCAGATTCCAGTTCCACTGCACAGTCCTTTGCTCTAGGGTTGTTACTAATCAGCTCTTTTGTTGGCCATTTACTACTTCATATTTTGATGAGTTTTATTTCTGTGGAATTAAAGCCGAGCCCATATCACTAGCCCACAGAGAATGTTTAATAATATTATTTTTTGTTATTTTATTTATTTTATTATTTATTTTTAATATTTTAGTCTTTATTACATTTTATTATTATATTTATTATAATATAATTATATTAATTAATAATTATATATGTTTAATTATATTTAATTAATATTAAATATATTCAAAGTGTTTGGAAATTTGAAGGTAAGAGAAAATTCGAAAGTCAGGAGGACGCTCAAACAACCACCACTATCTATGTCTTGCTCTGACATAATGGAACAGCTATACAGTCTGGTAGGTGTATTGCTTTTACCCATATATTAATTTAAAATAATTTTAAAAGCCATAATCAGAAGACAGGTACATGCAATACAAATGAAGTAGCAAGAACTCTTTTCACTGACAGAGGAGGAACAAGACCACTTCATCTTGCTGGAGGACTAGCTGGATTAGCATCAAGAAGACTAGAAACTGAATCTCCATATCTTCATCCCATCTTGATATTGATGCATGACCCTGGGACAGTTCTACCTCTTTAGCCCCCTTCTCCAACCTGTAAAACGAAGGGTATTTATTACTTTCTGAAACAGCTGCAAGTTCTTCATAGGCATTGCTTCCACTGGTAAGAAAACAATCATAGATTGTAGTAACATGCTTTCACCAGTACTCACAGCAGGATTAGGCTATGCCAACAGTAAACACAGTTAAGCCTCAACCTCCCCTTCTCTGCTCTCCATATCAATGCAAAGAAACAGTATGTTCCTGAAAGAGATGAGCAAAGGCAAGCCCCAGGACGGAGCTGAAGGTAGGCAAATGCCCAGACAGGGACCAACTTGCCTCCCAGGCAGAGCCAGAGGCAGGATGGGGAGCAAACCCAAAGAAGGGGAGCCAGTGGGAAGAACTGGGCTGGGCAGCAACAACTAAAGAGAGCACATCTGTCAACTGACAGTGAGTGATACAAAAAGGCCTTTGAACTTCCAACCATTTCCCTGAGCTCATCCTCTGCATGGTCACACTGGACATCATCCAATGTTTCAGAAAAGCTAGGTCTATCATAAGCCTGCTATTCCTCCCCCTCTCTCAACTCCTATTACACAGGACACTCTTTTATTGCCAAGCAGAAGGAGAAGGGGGAGGGTGGGGGAAAAGGGAAGTTTATAAGGTGAAACGCAGACTGAATCACGTCCCACTGTCCTTTGAACACTTTATCCCTGTTGCCTGTGGTGAGCAGGTTGCTTTGTACCCAAGGACAGCAAGCAACTGCTGTTCAGAGATCTGGAACACAGAGAGGCTTGAACAATACTGGCTGCTTAATCAGACAAACTTTCATTCACGTGAAGAATGATAAGTTGATTTTTTTAATAAATACAAAAGAAACCTTAAAAAATTTCATGCTACCTACATTAGAAAAGTGCAGCCTGACCCCCAGCTGTGTTCATATTCATGCATGTGTATAAACACATACATGCCTGCAAACGGATCTGTTTGCTGAGATCTGCAGCACAGCTGGCAAAAAGTCCGCAGACAAAAATAAAGGAGGTTAGTCCACTCTCAGAAAGGAAAAGGAGACATTGCATTTTACTAACAAACATTTTGGGAAATCTAGTTCCAGAATAACATAAAATGTTTTTGCACTGCTGAACTGTATTTAAGAATGTTGCCAGTCAAAAGAAAAAAAAAATTTAAAAGACTATCAGCATCCAATCTTTCACAGCCCTTTGATCACAAGCACTCTGCCTGAGGCAGCACTGCATTAATTCTGGTGCCTTTTAAAGGAAACACACATTCTCCAGGCCCAATAACATGACAAAGTCGCAGATATGGAAGTGGTGTGTTTTCAGCAGAACACTGAACTCTTGACAAGAGTTCCTAGTTTTTAAAACTTGAAGTTTAGAAGTGAAGCTTCACCTGAGCCAATGCATCTGAGTTCAAGACTTGTGATTAAGTGAATGGCAGAAGGAAAATTATTCTTTCAAAGTTTTCATTAATTTTAATACAAGACCTGTGAGATTTTTATCCTAATCTCACCTTAGAAATTTTTGTTGTGGGGTTGATGAGCAGGTTACACTGATAGTCCTGCCTGGCAGAGAAGAGACCCTCTACTGAGCTTGAATGAGTTGTAACTCAACAGGAACTGCGTAGATTTCTCCATGAGATGGGAACAACAGATCACTTTCATTAATCTTTCAGGTAAAAGAAGTAAATTTTTCTTCAGTCCCTTCAAAGGAAGAAGTATTCTACAACAGTGCACAGAGCTAAGCAAGCAAGTCTGTGTCCCAAAAAGTAACACGTTTACAAGTTAATTATGAATGATACATATCTAAAATTCAGAGCAAGAACACTCTTCTGGGGGGATGGTTATGGGGAGATTTGGTGTATCTTATGAGAAACAGAACTATTTATCAGTCCTCAGGCTAAGTTTACTCAGTTATCCTTTCACCCTTGCCACAGGAAGTAAGACTCATTCACACCACGCAGGACTTCAAAGGGCATGCAGGAGGGCAGAATGAAAACCATTCCTCTGCTTGCGTGCTGCTTTCGTTAGGGACAGGCCAAAGCAGTCTCTGCTGGCACAAGGCAGGAAGGCAGCTGAACTCTGTGCATGTGCAGCGAGGGCTTCCAAGCCAGACGCTGTCAGCAAGCCAGCGAGCTGACACCAGACAGTCTATGGAGCTGGCATGACAGCTGGCAGGTTGCTTATTGCTATTATTACTACAGGACTCCGGCTTGTAAACATGATCCAGAGCAGGAAGCAAACATGTCACGGAATAATTGGCTTCCATCACAGCTTCTAATATGCAAGGAGAAGAATTTCTGTCACAGGTTAGCAGAGGCAGGGCTCCCCTAAAACCAATGGAAAATACCTATGGAGAGGCAGATGTTCTGAGGACACAAATACAAATGTAAAGTGTCTGGGGTGTGCAGAAACAGTGACAGATGAGGAAAAATTTAGTGCAACCAACTAAAAAGTGGTAATTTCTTTTATAGTGTGCAACAGACTATTAAAAAACCAATCAAAATAAAACACCATATATTTTAAGAATTTATCTTAAAACTGAAAATGTCTCTCTCAAAAGGAGTGTTTCCTATGTCTGCTCCTGTTTTTCGTAATTGTAACTCCACTCACACCAAGTATCTTGCTTTTATTTTTTTACACCACACACTGCATTACAAGCTGTTATTCTTTAACCAAAATGACAGATTACTAATTCAAGGCTAGAAAGTTGCATTAATACAGAATTTAGCAAACTCCAAACAACTACTCAAGCATATATAAAGTACTGTATATACACAGGTGCAAGACTGAATCTTGACCCGCTAAATTAACTCCCAACCTGTTTCGCTCTCTTGCTTTATTAAGAGTCCAGTAGTCCAGTGTTTTCCCATTTTCCTCTCTTATTCCCAAGGAAGTAGACAGAACTCATTCTTCTTATTGTATTGGCTTATAGTATAGATATGAGCACATGATACACTGAAGAAAAGTACACTTTAAAAAGGTATGGTTGCAGTTTTATTTCTCTGCAAAGTATGGACATTCACAGGAGAAAAAAGAAAATCCTCTAACTCCAAAACTAACTTGCAGCAGACCAGTGGAAAGGTGAGATTCCTTGCAAACACATCTCTTCCAATCAAAGACATCTACTCGATATTATAATTCCTGCCTGTAAAACCCAGAGCTGCACATCCATACAATTGCTGGAAAAGAATCTTCATAGCTCTAACATCTCAGAAGACTCCATATAAAGTGGTTGCAGACTGAGGTTCATAAGTCAGAAAAAACAACTGGACCCACTCCAGCATGAAGACTAGCCATCAACTATGGCTTAAAAACCATGTCTTTTGAGAAGCTTCTTTAATAGGCCTTAGTAAATCTGGGGCTTGCTGGATGACTTAATCAGAACAATCCAAATCTTCAGTTCAGTATTTGTATTACAAGAAATTTAATCATTTCAGTCAATAAATAAAACCATAAATCAAGTTCAAAACAGAGAAGCTCAAAATTTCACTCCAACCAGGAAACTTTCTGCATGTCACAGACAAACAACGAGGGATGAAAAGAAAAATTAGTGAACCAACTGTTCTCATGTACTATGTGCATCACTGCTGATTCGTGAAAAGCTTAAACTGATTAAAAGTTCAAGTTGCTGTTCCAAGGACACAGCACTTGAGGTGTGGCCTCACCAGTGCCAAGTACAGGGTATCCCTCCAGGATGCCATTGCCCTTCTTGGCTACTGGAACACACAGACTGGATAATGTTCAGCTGCTGCTGACCAGCACCCCCAGGTCCTTTTCTGCTGTGCAGCTTTTCAGCCTGTAACGCTGCCTGCGTTTGTTGTGACCCATGGGCAGGACCTGACACTTCACCTTGTTGAACCTTGCACAGTCTCAGCCCATCAACCCAGCCTTTTCCTCATCCACTAACTGGGTCATCTTGTCATAGAAGGAGATCAGGTTGGTTAAGCAGGACCTGCCTTTTGTCAAAGCATATTGTCTAGGCCCAATCCCTGGTTGTTCTGCACATGTTGTATGATGGCACTAAGATGATCTGCTCCATGACCATCCTTGGTACCAGGGTCAGCCTGACAGGCCTTTAGTTCCCTGGATGATCCTTCCAACTCTTCTTCTAGATGGACATTTTATTTGCCAATCTCCATTCAACTGGAACTTCTCCAGTTAACCAGGACTGCTGGTAAATTATTGAAAGTGGTTTGGCAAATTCTTTCTCATTCTCTCTCATTACGTTTAGGTGCATCCCATCTGGGCTCATAGACATAGCATGCTGGTCACTAACCATTTCCTTCTGGAAAATGGGAGCTTCACTCAACTCTCTGTCACTGAAGTCCAGCTCAAGGAACTGGGTACCCTGAGTACAACTGGTTTTGGCATTAAAGACTTAGGCAAAGAAGGCATTAAGTAACTCTGCCTTTTTCTCATTTCCCTGATACTATGCTACCCTTCTACATTGAGCTAATGGTAAAGACTCTCCTCAGCCCTCCTTTTGCTGCCAATGTATTTATAGAAATTTTTTTTGTTGTCTTAACTGCAGTGGCCAACCTTCTTATAAACTGAAAATTAAAAAAGGCAGAAGTCAAACCCAGTTCCCACATTCTCTGCATCACTTTATAGTCTGTCTCTTGTATGTCTACCTCTATTTTATATTCTTCCCAACCTCCAGTGTCTGAGAATATCAGTGGATTGCTCACACTTCAGTACTACTTCCTAATTTGCACAGTTTCCATTCAAATAGATACAGGCCAGATCTCCTTAATATATTATATCTTGTGCTTAATATATTATATCTGTTCTTCTCTTTCAGGTAACAGAGAGAGAGACGTGATGCATCAGTTGATGATTCCCCATCTTCAAGAGAAAAGCAGAAGAAGGCAGCATGAAAATAAACATTCTTCCTCAAAACACAAAATCTGCCCCTACTTGTAATACAAAGACTTCCCAAACAAGAGATGGCATATTCATCTTTAACAGCCCTTAGTGGAATATAGGTCCATAAACTTGTCAGATTGCCGTTTGAGAATGTTTTAAGTTTCAATGTTTTGTGGCAAGGAGATTCACAGTTTAAGCATATGTTGTATGAAGCAACTCTTGTTAGCACCTCCTGTAGTTCCTATGGAAGATCTTATCCTTCCCACCACCCCTAAGTCCTACCATGCCTGCTTAGCTTGAAATTTCTGGACCTGAAACTCGTTGAATTACAAAGAAAATCATATCAAGAAGTATTACTTGTCTAAATCTTTACTGAGCCCACCAAAAAAAAAGTTAAAACAACCTCACCACCATCCCCCAATCTCCTTGCCTACCTGCAAAAACAAAAAAACACCAAAAAAATTTCTTCTGTGCTTAGTAAAAAGCCAGTAAAACCAGCTTAGCTATTGGATATGCCTTACCTCCCCAAGACTCAAGGTCTTCCACATTACTCAAATTTTGCAATATTTTAAGAAACTAGAATTGAGAAGGAAGGAAATTTTCATGAAGCTGGGTTGAAACTTCTACATTTAATGAAGAAGAGATTCTTTAAGACAATATTTAAAAGACTAGGAAAGCTCCTTCCTACATGGTAATCAACAGCAGCAACCAGGGAAGGTTAGAGAAAGATCCAGCAGGGGAAGATAAATTTCTCTCTCATGCCCATTGCTAGGAGCCTTAAATTTTCAGCTCTAGGGCAACTTTTAGTAAGGGAGTTTCAAGAGACCAGGCCTTTTTTTCCACTCTTCAATTCAACCATGCTCTGTGGAATCCAAAGAGATGAGGTAAAAAAGGAATTTGCTTGTATCTCCATAGAAAAAGGCTTTCTCTATTCATCTCTATTATGCTACACCCACTCAGAATGACATTTCACATCAATACTCACCTAGCTGGGCTCAACTACACAGATGCCCACACTATGCAGATACACAGTACCTGCAAGGTAACCTCTCTCAGGAGAGCTCAAGACCAATGAATGTTATTTCAGTGTTTGCCTTCCTGCCCTTCACAGGGCAGCCAGGACAGAAACTAGAATGTTACTTAAGAGGGTACACACCCTCAATATGCCTCTTCACGCTTTTTATTTTCCATTAATATTTACAGCAAAATCATATAATTTAATTCAGAGATAGTGCTTTTGCAAGGGTGGAAAAATGAGAGGTACTTTTCTCTGTCCCTCCTCTCCCTCTAGCATAGTCATGTCTTACCACCATCTAAAACTAGCTGCAAAAAAAGCCAAAGTTGGGCTTTCACATTGTTTTATATCAGTGTACAATGGCTTTGTTTGACTCTGAGTCAATCAAAAGCACATCATCTACAACCAAAAACTTTTGTCATACAAATGGTAGGATGTGCCTGTAAAACAGGGAAGCACCTGCAGAGAAAAAGATACTCAATTTTCCCCAACACAAGTCAAGGATGGTATTCTTACTGCAGCCGTCTTCATCACTGTGGTCCCCACAGTCATTGTCTCCATCACATTGCCACTGAGCAGGGATGCACGTGCATTCACCAAAAGCACTGACAGCACAAGTAAAATGATTACGTCCACAGGAGCACTCAGTGCTACTTGTAACACCTGTAAAGTAAGAAAAAAAAGAAAGATGTTTTGAAGAGATCCCATCTATTCTAGAGTAAATGATAAATACAAAGTGACATCAGCTCTTCTCTGTGTATGCATTACTGTGTTATGAACACATCCTTGACTGCAAAGGAAAATATTCACCCTCCTCACTTGCTGAAATTGAAGATCAATTACTATGCGCAGTTTCATGGAAATGGGCTCTTTGAACGCAACAGCAAAGTGCAACTTGCCAAAAAGAGACTTGGGAATCGGCTGAAAAATAACTCGGCACTAATCACAAACATTCAAGGAATGCCAGGTATCAGAACACCCCTCTTATTTTACAAACTCAGTCTTCTCCTAGACCACAGCACTGCTGCTGCTTTTCACTTAGTTCTGACACCACAACACAAGGGGAAAACTCTATGAAGTAGAATCCTTGCTATTTGAAAGGTCTTCTCCAAACCCTAAACTTTATAGATACAAACCTTTTGCATGTCACTATTTTAGACATTTTAGACTCCAGTGAAAATGGAAAAAAAAATATTATTTACCTGTAAACATTAAACTGGTACATAGGCTGCACATAACTGACATTTTTAAAAGCAAGAGGATTTTCAGCTTTACAAACTGACCAAAAGAAAATGTAGTCCAAATGATAATCTACAGCCTGATAAGAATATTTTTTTCCAGCCTTAAAGTTAGCCTAAGGACCTCCCAGCCCTCCTTTCCCACCTTCAGAACAATACTCTAACACAACTCTTGACTCTCATCCCTGTGAAAATTCAACTATTTGATATTACCCCACACTTTCTCTTAAAAAATTCTCTTCTTCGAGAAAGAACAGCTATAACAACCCCCCAAAAATTAAAACGTCATGCCTGAACTTCTGTCTGACATTATCTAGACAATCTTTATAATCAATATCACTGTTAAACAAATGATTACTCTATCAATCATCAACTCCCTCAGGCTAGCTGGGTTGGATTTTTTTGCGTGGTTCTTTCTGCAAGTACAACCCAAAGCTCTTAGATTAAACAACAGATCGTAAGGAAAGAATTACAGAGAAATACCTGCTTCAAGTGGTAATCACATACATGCTGAACTATTTTCAGGCTTTTTGATTTCATTGATCTCATCCATACATCTAGTGTACCTGTGATTAACCATAAACTGTATCAACCTTAGCAAGAAGACAAAACAAGCCTCATGATTTCCTAATTTTCCATTCTAATTGAGAAAAGCAGAACCTTCAAAATTGATGTAATACTTCTGCAACTCTTTCAACAACAGAATGCCCTTCAGTGAAGAAATTCACTTGTGCAAGTAAAGCAAAGACTGAACTTCAGAAGGGATGCACTTCCTTGAAAAGGGATTACATTATGCTGCTTCTGCACAAAACTGGCTGAAGAGGTTTCTGCCAGCCTCAGCTGCCTGCTTGCAAATGCTACACTGCAAGTTGCAAGGCCTTAACTACAAATTATTTTCCAAGCTGAACTGCACTCAACAAATTAGTTGTGGGATTTCTATTCCGTCTGTCATGCGTGTAAAAACCTTTTAATCTTTTGCTCATATCCACTACAAGTTACCTTTGAAAGGTTTAGTATAAAACATACATCTCAAGGTATTACTGCATACAACAGAAAAGAAGTCATCATCTGGTGTATCAAGGGATAAAGGCCAAAGGAACAGGTGAATAAGGAATGAAAGAGGGTAGAGTGGTCAGATCTTCTGAGGACTTTCCAGGTATGGCCAGGCCAACCGCTGGGTCAAAAGGACAGCAAGTGGGTGATATAGCCAGAAGGCAAAAAAAGCAACAGACATTCCTAAGAAAAAGCAATTCATCATCTGTGCAACATTTCAGACTAGTAGAAATAAACTTAGTGAAATTCAGAAGAACCACAACTACCCACAAAAATCAAATAGGTTTCTTCAAACTGACAACACAGAAAATTCAGGAAAAACCATCTTCTGCTGTCACCTACAACCTTTTAAAAAAACAGAACTAGTTGTATATTGTAGCCAAAATAGCTACTGTTTAAACTACCTTTTCCAAATCAATTTTCTACCATTATCCTCAAAAGCACCCCAAAACACTCATCCCAGCTACTTTAAGCTCCAATACCTCTTCCTGTTGGAAAGGACCAATAAGACCACTATAATTTAGGTTAGAAAATATCTCTAAGGTCACCAAGTCCAACCATTAACCCAACATTGCCAGGTCCACCATTAAACCGTATCTCTAAGTGCTACATCCACATGCCTTTTAAATAACCTCCAGAAATGGAGACTCTACCATTCCCTGGGTAGCCTGTCCTCCAGTGCTGACAACCCTTTTGGTGAAGAATTTTTCCCTAATATCCAATCTAAACCTCTTCTGACACAACTTGAGTCCATTCCTGATCATCCTGCCCCACTTTGCACCTGGGAGAAAAGACACCTACTTCCCCTACAACTCCTTTCAGGTAGTTGTGGAGAGTGATAGTCTCACTGAGCCTCCTTTTCTCCAGGCTAAATAACCCCCAGCTCCTTCAGCCCCTCCTCTGAAGACTTGTTCTTTAATCCTTTCACCAGCTTTTCTGGCCTTCCCTGTGAGCAGCATGGCAGTACAGCTCTGCAACAGCAAAGAAAGAATTAGTGCAGCTGTCCCAGTCTGCAAACTGTAACTTAATCTGCTGTATTGTCAAACACACAGTTCTCCTCAAAGTTCCTACTAATAATAGGCTATATATAAGCACACACATACTAAATGTGTTCTTCTCACTTCATTAAAGTTGCTATGTTCCATCATCTCCTCTTTGTGATTTTACCATGCTACTGAAACTGTTGGAAGCTGAATGACACGTTATGACCTAGATACCAGCACTCTCACATATGCACTAGCTGGTGTCTGTAGTGCTGTTATGTAAGCATACTTTGCTTAACTATTTTGAATTACAACCTTTGCAGATCTAATAGTTTGTGATTTGTTCCCTTAGGGGAACTAACCTTCTAGTCATTATAAATCATGATCTACCCTGGTTTTGCACTTGTGAAGTAATGATTGCTGGGAAAGCACACCGATTTCAACCTATGAAAAGTTTCAGAAGAAATCCTGGATGGCTGGTCTTTCCCAGCAAAAAGAACAAGGTGAATGAAAGCTGGCACACCTGAAGGCAGCAGGAAATTTTCTCAATGATTTCAGTGTGGATAGTATTTCACCTTTGACGTCTCATGCTTATCTTCCAGTGCTCAGAGCTCCAGTGACACTATCCTGTAACTCTGTCTGTAACAGTAGAGGGTCAGGAAGGATAAAGACGAGAAGCATGCTTTTTCCAACTCCAAGCGGAAGTGGTGCACTTGGTGTGAGAAGCCTTAGCAGAATATCCACTCTCTTACCTCAAGCTCTCATTAAACACTGGGAGCATGAGACAGAAGGCTGACCAAACACACATATAAAACTCCAGTGTCACGTTTCAATCCCAGTTAGTCAGTGGGCAAGGAACAGGACGGAAATCAGCACTTGCTGTTCAGGCAACTGGACCAACAATCAAAGGGGACATATCTAATTGCACTTCTACACATTATTCTGGAGCAGGAACAACAAAAGGCACCTCTGGGCTTAGTTACGGCAAATATTTTTCCTGGAACTTTACATCACATTGCAGGCTTGGAAATTTTACTAACTCTGTATTCAGAAATCTTTTCACTTATGCAGGAGGTAAACCCTTGACTTATTTTAGCAATGCAATATATACAAAACAATACGAAAAAGCTAAACAGAGATATTGCCACATGCTGAGCTGATATCACTCAATTTTCATGGCCTCTCCTGATCCCTCATGTGACCACAACAATTTCCTACTGTCACTTGCCTGTGGGGATAAAAAACAAAAAAATCATCTTCACTGTCTGTAGTTTGGTTCCCTCCAGATGCATAGCAGCAGGATCCAGTAACCAAACAGTTTTCTATCAAAGTATACAAACAACCTCCAGATTTTAAAAACAGGAAGTCAGTCTAAACACAGGCCTCATACTTAGTATCTGCCATCACCTTAAATTTAGCATGGCATGCTCTGTTTCCTCAGATTCCTTCCAAATATCCTCCACATCTTCGTATTTATTTGATAAATGAAATGTCTCCTGAGGAAGGGTGAGTTGCCCCCGCCTCTCTTAAAGCAATAGTTAGGATCTATGTTGTTTTATGTTTTTATGTCTAAAGTTGGCAAAGCAGTAATATCATTTCTGGCTGAAAAGCAGAAGTCAATTATCATCCTGTTATTTCTGTGTATCCTTTATTTGGAGGAGGTGGTGGTGGGGGTGTTGGGAGGAGCAAGGGCAGGGCTGCTTAAACAGTGGGTTGTTACTCTGCTTCCTTCACCTCCCAGCAACTCTTCATCATGCCAAACAATGTCACCCCAATAAAGCAAAACCTAATATGCAAACCTTCATTTTGCTGGTAAGATCACTTGCAACCCTTCAGAACTACTACAGAGCAGCCCTGTATTTGCCACAGATTCATAAAAATATTGACATTACAAAGAAAACTTAAGTAGACAGGGTAATTACCAAACCGGGCTCTTGCTATTGCTTTGATAGAAACAGTAGATTTCTGGTGGAGAGTGAAAACTCTGTTTTAAGTCCTGAAGGCATGCTTTATTCCAAAAAGAAAGATTCTAACCCTCTCCCTCTTCAGTAAAAATAATGACACATGGCAGATCTTAACACTATTTTGTTCACTATTATTCAACTTTTGACAGGCTGTTGCTTCAACATGGAATCATGCAACAGCCCAGTTTGGAAGGGAGCTCAAAAGATCACCAACCTTTTGGGGAAAATGGGAGCCTGGATGAGACTATCCAGCACCCAGTACAGCTGCATCTTGAGAACCTCCAGTGATGGGGACTCTGTCATGTGTCTGGGGAGGTAGTGGGGAGGTAGCATGATTCTTCTCACTGTAAAAAGCATCTTTTGTTGAGATGAACACTTTCCTGTCAGTCTCTGGTAGCATTCTAGCACTATCAGAATTTTATCATATTCACATATGGATGAAGTTTCCTCAATGAACAACTGCAAAAGATCCTGGCTTCAATGGTCAATGCCATGCTGCCTTTCCAAATTTTCTTTCATCCAGGTATCAAGAATCAACTACATAAAAGAGACTCCTACTCCACACCACCCTGTTGATTGTATCTTTTCCCTTTGATCCTAACATAGGACCTCTTACTGTTATTTTTAAAATCAGCAGTAGGAAGATCACAGCCATCAGTTTGTTTTCACCACCCTCCAATTCTTCATGTACCTGTAATATGGGATAGCACAGCTAAAACCATGGCTAAGTATCCTTTAAGTCCTTCCAAGCTGCAAGGAAAACAGCAACAACAACTTTAGAAAAGCCAGAACTACAGATTTGGCATTATTTACAGTTGAACATTGTTCAACTCAGAATCAGAAGCCTCTGGTAAGAACAATCATTCTCTTGGTCCAGCTCTGAGTGACATATGAACCTGGGTTTCTCCCCTTCATGGACAGGCTCTTAATTCTGTCTTACAGAAGACCTTCAATGGAAGCAGAGCTCTTTCTGCAACCCTCATTATTACAAGAGACAGAACCAAAAATATGACAATACCATATTTTATAATTTCAACTCTACCACAGAAAAATCATGAGGGGACAGAAAGCGTAAGTGAATATTGAATGAGTGTGAAAATACAGGACACATTTGACACTTAGAGTGACAAAGAGGGAAAAAGAAATCCAGGACTTTGTAAATGAAATGGAATATGATTGATGGAATTAAAGGCAAAAGGAGAGAACTAAAGTCCTAATAGAGATGGGCATAAGGCTGTAGGGCTTTTTCCACAGAGAAAGCATGGAAGGGTATCCCCAGATGCATTTTTGAACAAATCTGGGATAAGCATCAGAATATTTTGCCTTGGCTTCAACAGATGCACTGAATTTCTTTCTTCCATATTTTAAGAACTCACAAGCATCTGATTGTTTACTTGGGGTTAAAATTAGTT
This sequence comes from Cyanistes caeruleus, assembly GCF_971803275.1. NCBI lineage: Eukaryota > Metazoa > Chordata > Aves > Passeriformes > Paridae > Cyanistes > Cyanistes caeruleus. The sequence goes on along the minus strand of NC_141706.1, from coordinate 30,003,936 downwards.
AATTCTGTAACACAGAATTTTTTAACAGCCTTCTTAACACCTTGCACACCTGTTGCTAGTAGGTCTGTGTCAGATAACAATTATCCCTTTTTCTCTGCTTCCAGGCTCACTTTTGCATTCCCATCACGTACACACCTTGTTGAGGAAAGATGTTGGATATGTCAGATGGCGTTAAGCATAGTTCAGATGATACACTTTCCTTCTTTATCCAGCACTTCCCTGAATTCCTACAGCAAAGAAGCTCAGCTTTATTTGCTTGCCTGTCTTGAGAGAAAATGAAAATTTTGGATTCCTCTCTTATCCAAATAGCAGTTTCCACTGAAGGAAAAAGTACAGTTAATCCAGCTTTAGAAAAGGGATTTGCTGACCATTGTTTAAAACTCAGAGCTCTGCTGGCAGACACAGCAAAGGCAACATTACAGTGTGACAGCCTGATGTCAGAAGGGGCACCGTGCACTGATAAAAGACAACAGTTTTCTCTTCTTTTCTACTCCTATTACAGAAGCATCTGAAGCAGTTCTGATTGGGTACCCACATGGTCTTTGAGCTGTTGAAGCCTGCCTAAAGTTAATATCACTAGGAAGAGCAATCCAGAAACTTTCAAAGCTTTAAACAGAATTGTTAAAGTTTTATTTGAGGAAGTATGTGATGGTGGTAAGGTTAAGGAAAAAAAAGACATACCCTCAGCAAAACCACATGAACCAGAGAAGAGACTGAAGATGTTACCGCTTTTTGGTAGTGGAATATGGTGTCTATTTTGGCAGTCCCCAAGTGAGAATGAAAGTTTCCTAGTCCTAGAAGTTCCCCTTTCAATTTGAAAAAGCAGGGATACCTCAACCCTGAACCAGCTTGTTCTCAATTAAACACGTGACTGAACAAAGTACTAGGGAGAGGCACATCAAGCACAGAGGTTATCAAGCACAATCACCTTCAGTTACCATATTAAACTACACAACTACACACCTTAGACTTCAAAAATGTTACACTTAATGTGAGCACAAAGAATAGAAAGTGTAAGGAAAAGAAATTCCACAGGGCATCTGCTAATTAGGACTTCAAGAAAATAAGGGGTGCAACAAAGTGCAAACTGACTAAGTGTTGGTACAATGGGTATATGACTGAGTTAGAGTGAGACTGGAAAAGAAGCTGTATTTTCAGAAACACTGCATGGGGAGAGAAATAGGAGGCCTTTAAAAAAATGCTTGAGTCTCTGGATCCCAATTCTGATCCCACAGAATTAAAGACCATCAATCTCACTGAAAACCCCTACCTGCACCCAGGAAATAGGAAAGAATTTCCTATTTCCGCTACCATTGAAAAAATTACTAAAAAATAGTAAACTAATGTTGAAAAAAAAATACTGAAGAAGCATTTGATTTGAACATAAAAAGACTCCAGGATTAAGAAGCGATTGTTACAGTTCTTTCTCCCTAAACTTTAAAGTCATAAATTAACACCTTGCAATAATCAATGTGACTATAACTGAGGTCTCTAGATACTTGTCCTAACTCTATCTATATCTTCTACAGAACTTGACAAAATTACTTCTTCCCTTCTTCAAGTGGGTATACTACTATTATGCCACCACAATGTACTGAGGCTTAATGTTTAATCTGTTTCTACATATACAGTCTTTGAACAGAAGGTGCATTATTATTGCCATGAAAATCTTACTCAAATTGGCTGGGTTACCACCAAACACAGATCAAAAAAAGTCAGCTGAAGGACCATAAACAAAAGATAATGAGAAATGGCAGCAAGTCAAGCTGCAGGGGGTAGAGATAGCTAGTAGGTATTATAGGGATCAGCATTAGATCCAGTCTCATTAAATAACTTCATTAATGATCTGGAAGAAAGAGTAAGTATCAAGTTAAAGGAGCCTGAAAATGATACCAAAATAGGAAATATTCTGCTCCAAACACAACAGAGGAAAAAGAAACAATATAGAAGGGACTTTAGAAGATTAGTGTTATGGGCAGGAAATTAAGATTCAACCTTTAAAAAAGTATTTTTTTTAAACTGGTGCATCTGGTGGAAATTAATCTGAAACAGATTGAACAAATTAATAGAAAAGGCTGAGATGAAGATACGCCTGGAAAAATCAAGGAGCAAGAACAAAAGACTGGCCTTTGGTTTCTGCTATGACACAATATGGCAGCCAAAAAAAATACTTTAAGCTAATTATGCATAAATGTCACATCATGGAGGAATAAATTTTCTCACCATTTGCAGAAGTGGAGTATAAGATTAAGGTCCGTACTAAGGCTTGTACAGGAAAACTAAGCAATATATTCTAACCACAGTAACAAAATGTTTATTAGAAGTGTGTTATGGCACATAGTTCCCTCAAGACTCCAAAAAGACTCTGAACCAACATGGTATATTCTTATTCCCTGCTGACTATTTAGTTCTTGAAATCAGACGAAAGGTAACAACTACCAATTCTATGAGGTTTTTTCCTGAGTAGGAAATATATTATCCTCTATTTCCTGAGCAACTTCTTAGTTGCCTATGGAAGTAGCTCATGGTGAACACATGAAGTCTCAGTATAGAAACAGGAACCTTTCAACCACTAAAGCATGCTAAACAGATCAAAATCTCAGCCTGAAGTTCCTGACCAAGTGTAGGCATGAAATATCAGGTAAATGACAACTATTTCAAATGGACCAAGGAATTTTAACAGGTGAAGCTACACAGGAGAAAGCTGTATCTAAGTAACCACATCCGCAGTGTTGTCTCCAGCTCTCAGCTCCTCAGCACAAGAGAGACATGGAGCTCCTGGAGCAGGTCCAGTGGAGGATTATGAAGATCATTAAGGGAATGAAGAATCTTTCTTATAAGCAAAGACTGAAGGAGTTGAGGCTGTTCAGCTTTGAGAAGAGATGACTGAGAGGGGACCTCATCGATGTCTATCAGTATCTGAAGCCAGGGTGCCAGAGGATGGAGCCAGGCTCTGCTCAGTAGAGCCAAGCAACACGATAAGAGACAATGGACAGAAACTCATGCACAGGAAGTTCCACTCAAGCATAAGAAATTCTTGCTGTGCAGGTGACTGAGCACTGGAACAGGTTGTCCAGAGAGGTAGTAGAATCTCCCTCATAGGAAATAGTCAAAAACTGTCTAGGTGCAATCCAGCGGCACGTGCTCTAGGATAACCTTACAGGAGCAGAAGGTTGGACCAGAATATCTACTGTGGTCCCTTCCAACCTGACCCATTCTGTGACTTTTTCCCCCAGCCTTCTCTTCAGAATCCTATACAGCTCTTTCCTGGGAACACCAGAAATACTTTGTAAGGACCTGGTAAAACACCTCAACTCTAATTTCCAGGTATTTTGGCTGAAAAATATCTGTGTATTGTTACAATAATGATACAAACAATGATAACATATGTTTTACGGGGGACCATACAGTGATACATTTTGCATATTTAATAGCCATTAAATGGCAAATGTCCTTTCTGTAACAACAAGGTTCTCTCAAACATTGGAAAAGGCAGAAGAGTAGAAAACACTGGTTTTGTTCTGTAGCTCTGCATGCCTGTCAAACACTGCTGACATCCAAGAAACCAAGCGTTGTATCGTCCTGCTTCAAACATCATGTCCTATGTTAACAGAAACAGCCCCCGAAAAAAAGTCTTTGAGCCCTTCAAAAGATCAGAATTCAGTATGACGGTTCTCCCACTCATTCTGCAAGTGTGTAAAAAAACATTAGATAGTGGAAGCATCTGTTTGTTTTACCAAGTGTCTATGAAGGTGCAAAGACCTCAGAAAGCCATAAGCTGCAGTATGCTACCTCTGAAATTCTGCTTCTTACCTCCAAGGCCCTAACTGGAAGAGACTGAGCCTCCTACATAACTTTAACCCATATACTTTTACTTTCTCTGTGGACTGAATCATTTTTCCTACGTCTAAATCTGGATTCCAAGGAGCAGGAACATTGCTTCCCACCACATGATTTTTTTTTCATGTTACTGTTAAAAGCATCCCTTCAGTCTCGGCATTTCATTACCTGTGGATTTTCTCTCTTAAGCAGAGAGCATGTCATCCATTTTATATTATGAAGTGCAGAGTGATACCTGAAGGATGGCATCAAGAAACAATCTTTGCTGATTTTAACATGAAGCAGCATTTTCTTACATAGCTACAAACTCCTGTGCGACTGCATGTCAACACTACAACACTAAAACAAAGAATCCAAGGAACTTACTCCAGCACTTAATTACTTGTCATGCAGGATCATTCTACTCAAGCACATTAAAACAGAAATTAAATACTGCCTATTTTCCACTCAGAAATGGACAGAAAAAAAAGGTAGTTAATGCATAACATCACTCAAGGACATCATCATCCAACCTAAAACATTGTCACAATGTTTTGCTGGACTAGAAGAGCCTGACAGGCAGAGCTACAGGTCTCAGACCCTTTCAGAATACACACACATGCTAGACAAACACTTTAAAATATTACCTTAAGCCTACATCATGCTTTGCAAGAATTAGTCACTTCAGCAACGTGAGACACATAACTTTCCATTTCTTTCACTGTGGTGGCTTTTTTTTAAAAACCCACACACTAACAACCTCTACCCTTTTCTGTTCCATAAAGGTTGCAAACAATTTACTGCTCATTTATGACAAATCATGCAGAACACTAAAATTTAGAAAAAAACAGCACAAGAGCAGAAATGTTACCAGGTGACTTTCAAAATTACTACGTGCCAGCTAGAGAAGCAATTGCTAAGTGCCAGGTAAAGAAGCAACCTGCTGTTTTAAGCAGATAATCCACAGGGAAAAGGTACTTATAGTGTATTTCACCTAGTACAGTCACCTGTGAGTTTCACTAGCATGACAGCACTTACGAATTAAGGTCACTGAACAGCCAGAAAACTTTCTGCTATATCAAAGTTCATGGAGGTGAAACACTGGACTTTGTTTTCCCAGTTACAGGGCAGAAAACATTGGCATTTTAGGTTCTATGAGCTTTCCTTTAACTTTTCCATTACTTCATAGACAGATTTCTCTCATCCTTTAAGTAATTATCCTAAAGTGATCCTTACATTATCTCAGCTACAGGAGCAACAAAGGTTTATTACAGTCATGGTAAGGATATGCTCTATTACTTCTGGGAAACAACCTGAAAGAATCAGAATCTCAGAGCTGTTGCAGAAATTTGGCAGCTTTGCAATCTTTCCCCTTCACTGAATGGAGAAGAATGCAAGCAAACTACAAGACCAAATAAAAACCAGCTTGGCATCTGTCACTCATAACTACAATATCTGAAATTAAAGACTTAATTTCAATGCATGCATTCCTCCCTCTTCTACTTCACTTCTCTTAAGTAACTCAATAATTAACTTTTCAGGCAAACAAACAATCAGTGCTTTTCCAGCATTTATTCTGCTTCTGCTTTCATTCCTGTCATGTCCTCTTCCAAGCCACAAGCATCCTCAAGATTTCACTGAATTCCTTGCTTCACAGCTGAGAAAGACATAGCTGTTATCTCACCACCAACTAAATATGAATTGAGTTGAAAACAAGCAAAAAAAACCTCAGTTTTCAGTTTCATACAGGAAAGCTATACATCTTCCTCTCTGCACATAGTGTTGAACAGTAGCAGCTTCCAACCATGACAAAAGCTATGAAGGAACCAGTTACAAATCACAGCATTAACAAAAACTGAAATTAATGCCAATTGGTTTTAATCTACTGGCTGTAAAATGCACTAATGGCAAAAAATGCACTGTCATGAGCAGCTAAGGTGTCTCAAGGTGGGGCAAAAGGAAAATGGAGAGGTCAAAAGATGTCAGCTGAAGAGGAGGAAGCACCACTGCCATCTTTGCTTGAGAGGTTTTACTCAGAGGCTTCAGGGATCCAAGAAAAACTACAAGTGGCATTTTTCAATCTGGGTTGCAAGGATAAATGTGTTTTTGAAAATTCAGAATCCAGCCACTTCCTTACCACAAAGTCTACAGGAAAATCCTTTTCCTTTTGATTCAAAGCTCCTTGAGCTTGAGCTTTTAGCTTCTTCTGCCACACCATTCATGATCTTTGTTAATTACTGCATCAGTGCTAGTTCAGTGCTCTCTGGATTTACAAATTACCCAAAACATTGCTCAACAGACACAATTTCAAAGCCATTTTTACTCTGTCTTTAAGGTTTCACCTGGCACTGGCTCTCTAAACTACTCTATGTTAGTCCCACAGGAAATTATCAGCCAGCTTCTTTCATCTTTCAGATGCTCCAGGCACTGGACAAGCTGTAAGGACATTCTACCTCCAGAACTTCTCTCCAAAACCCAGAAAACTCTTATGTTTGTTTAACCTTTCTAAGACTTCTGTCTTGACCAGTTCCAGAACACACCAATACTGATAGCCATATATTTCCTTTCAGAAAGTAAAAGTGAAAACATTGAAAAGTCTTCCTTTTCAAGGAACTTTAGGTTCTAGTGGGACTGCAGTTGTCAAGGCACATAGTGCAAAGAGATCAACTCTGGCTCCAAAAAAGCCCATTTTGGCTTTTGCAGGCTGCAGTCAGATTCTTCCCATCATTATGGCATGATACAAAAAAGACCAGGTTCCTGGACAAGATAGAGACTGCTTTCTTATAGAGAGATCATTTTAAGGAGTTTATTTTAGTCTTCTATAAAGAGGCCCTCATGTTAGCTAGTGGAGCATCTGAGCTTTGTAGCTTTCCAGCTCTGCCACACGAGAGACCGGGAAGCCAACCACAAGAGCTCATCTTAGCAGAGGAGTCCTCCAGGGAAGGGATAGGATACGCAATGCGGTTTTGTGGCAATAAGGAGGCAGGAGCTCGTTTTTGCAATCCCACGGGCAGAAGGACTTCAAAAGCACAAACCACAAGATAAATGGAGCTATCTTGGGACAAAGAGAGTTGCTCTGTATGTTGTTTTCTAAAAAATAACTCCACACATGATATTATGTTGCCATCGGAGGATGAGGGGCAAAGGGGCAATTATTAACCTGCCAAATTGAACTGGAAGAACAGAGCTGGGTCTGGCAAAGAGAGGTACCACACAACCACAGAGACATCACAGCCATTGTGTTGCCACCAGGGAACGGGATTAACCTAAAAGTAAAAAAGAAACCTTTACCAGCAATATTTTTTTAATAATATCTATATGCATACCTATACACACACACGTGCACTCAAAAAAGCAAGTTTAATGCAAATATGTTTCATGGGCTCAAGTGGGATAAGTTCTAACAGAAGTGCCAACAGGAAGAACAAGAATGTCAGTGTTGAGGTTACTGCAGGGCAGCTATACTGTACATCAGCCCCTGTTTAGCCCACCCACATTTGTTTGCTTTCAGGGCAGCCCATGAAGCACCGACCCACACTTCCCATGTGGACTTCAGACTCCTTTGCAACACTTAGAACATGCTCATAAAACTCTTCCTCTACCTAAACTGGAAGTCTCAGGTGATGCCTGTACAAACCTGCAAGTTCCACAGTTCATTTATACTCACACCCCAGAAAAATTAACCACAATAGTGAAAAGCATCAAAGAATCTCTTACAGTCAGTTTCATACTGTTCACACTGGGCTTCACTTTCAATTAAACAACAGCAACAGCACTAAGGCAGGCAGAGGAAGACACACAAATAGCAAAATGGCCCAGTCATGGAATCACATCTTTCTAGGTATGTGTGTGGTCTCTACTATGAGAGTGTCAAATTGCCTTTTTCTACTAATAAACAATTTTAACACCTCTTAAAAAGCTGACAAGTATTATCTTCAATTCAGGAGCAAAAACTGGAAGCCAAACATCACAGAACTGTGAGTATTTGGGTGCCTAAGTTGATTAAAATCGGTAGAAAATTAGATATTTAACTACAGCTGGCCTAAGAGACTTAGACCTGACTGAATATTACAAAATACTCATACCTCCCACCACAGGCAGTCTTCATGCTTGGAAACCTGAGCCCTAAGTGACTTCCCAAAGAGCTTGTGGCCAAACTGAGAAATTAAAACAGATCCTACCCAGTCCCAGTTCACTTCTTAACCAGGGCACAATTTGCCCTTGCATACCTAGGTTCTTACCCCAGAGAGCTTATTGAAACAAACTTTCAGGAAATCAAAGCCACTATTGCACAAACAAGGAAGGATTTACACACGCTGCTTGGTAAGTCAAAATAACACCTCCTGCTCCACCTCACCAGTCTGCTCCCCTATGCCATCTGACCCAAATTAAGTCAGATCCAAGTCCTGCTTCCAAAAAAAAAGGTCAGAGCCAGGCTCCTGGGACCCTCCTGGGGGTTCCCAAGTTCCTGTATTAGTCTTACAATTCTTAAAAGGACAACATTATAAGGAAGTCCAGTCCTGAGGCCACTGTTAATCTAATAAACACTGGAATTAGATTTCTTCTCAGTGAAGAGGCTGCCCGCCTGATGGCACAAAGCCAACATCTAAATGCTACTGTTGCTCAGAGCCCTAAATTAGTTTTGGATCTGGGGAGTTTGCCTTGAGCTACAGCCAAAAGAAACATAGAAACTGGAGGGAAATTTGTTAAACGTTAACAGAGCTGCAGGAAAGGACTACAGCAGGACTAGTAGGTGGTGAGGAAGAGGAAGGGAAGCCACAAATGAACAGCAGAAGGTGAAACAAGAAGACATAGGAAGTGACCAAAGAATAAGGAGATTTTTGTACAGAAGTGACTCCCCCATCCCTCCCCTCCCCACTTCACTGCACGAACACTAGACTTTTTAAGTCCTGCTCACTCGCAGGGTTTTTTGCACTACAGTGGTTAACATCCACCTTCCTATCTCCACATTCAAAATACAGAATAAGAATCTCAGGAGACTGTCATTCCCGATTCCCTGGGCTACACTGATGCTGAGTTACCATGAAATTTGACTCTCATCCTTGGTCAGTTGAGAGTGAGTGAATATTTCCAGTATCCCTTGATAGGATCTCAAGGGATCCCATGTTCTCAGAGTGGTACACAGCTGTCTGCATGAACAACTTTTGCAGCAGTCTCTTTTTCATTAATAGAATGCAGTGAAAATAATACAAGATCCTGTATGTTCATGTTCTTCATTTTACTGATGAATTTTAGGACTTAGCATAATGCCCTTCCTTCTTGAATACTCAAACCCTTGATATAATACTAATGTCTACAGAGAGGGAGTTTAAAGATGACGTTTTGACTTTTATTTTCTTTTCCCAACAGGAACTGATCATGAAGAGTTGCCCATTTGACAGCTCCTTCCTGTGAAGCCAAGCCAGTGAAGGTACAACCTGCATTCTGAATGAAGTGAAATGCAGGACAAAAAAAGAAAGATAAGCAACTTCCACCTCAGAAAGCTCCTATGACAATGTGACCTGTTTAGTGGATTAGTGAAAGGCTCTGGATGTCATCTACCTCTTCTTCAGTAAAGCATTTGACATGGTCTCCCACAGCATTCTCCTGGGGAAACTGCCTGTTCATGGCTCAGATGAGTGCACTATTCCCTGGATACAAAACCAGCCAGATGGCCAGGCCCAGAGAGTGGTGGTGCCTGGAGTTACATCCAGCTGGTGGCCAGTCACCAATGGTGATCCCCAGGGCTCAGTGTCGGGCTTGGTTCTGTTTATCATCTTTATCAGTCTGGACTAGGAGATCAAGCACACCCTCAGTCACTTGCAGACAAGATGGGTGGGAGTGTTGATCTGCAGGAGGGCAGGAAGGTTCTGCAGGCTGGATCATGGGCCGAAGGCCAATTGCTCAAGGTTCAACAAGGTGAAGTGCCAGGTCCTGCACTTGGGTCACAACCACCCCAAGCAGCACTGCAGCTCGCAGGAAGAGTGGCTGGAAAGCTGCCGAGCAGAAAAGGACTGGGGGTGCTGGTTGGCAGCAGCTGAACATGATCCAGAGTGTGGCCAAGAAGGCCAATGGCATCCTGGCCTGTATCAGCAACAGTGTGGCCAGCAGGACCAGGGCAGCGATTGTCCCCCTGTACTCAGCACTGGTGAGGCCACAGCTCTTGAGCTGTGTCCAGTTTTGAGCCACTCGCTACAAGAAGGACACTGAGGGGCTGGAGCATGTCCAGAGAAGGACAATGATTCTGGAGAAGGCTATGGAGCACAAGTCTAATGACAAGAAGCTGAGGGAGCTGGAGGTGTTTAGCCTGGAGAAAAGGAGGCTTGGGGAAACCATTACAACCCACTGAAGGGAGGTTATAGTGAAACAGGGGTCTCTTCTTCCAAGCAACAAAGCAATAGGATGAGAGGAAATGGTCTCAAGTTACGCATGGGAATGCTTTGTTTAGATTTATTAGGAAAAATTTCTTTACCAAAAGGGTTGTCAAGCATTGGAACAGGCTGCCCAGGAAAGCGGTAGTCACCATTCCTGGAGGTATTCAGAAGGCATGTAGACATTGTACTTAATGACATAGTTTAAGGGTGGGCTTGGCAGTACTTGGTTAACAGTTGGACTCATTGATCTTAAAGGCCCTTTCCAACTTTAAATATTTGATGAATTGGAAGGAATGAGAAGCTTTAGAGAGCAAAAAGCAATCCCTCTGTCATTTTCCCAGAGCCCACAAAGGACCTTTGTTTGCTCCAACCGTATCTCCACTCTTTCCACTTCTCTACAGAAACATTTCCAAGCCAGTGGGCACACATGTGCACAGGGTGCTGTAGAAACAGATAAAACGACTGGAGAGCACACTCATTAGAGGACTTATGTGCCATCCTTTACTGTGCCACACTTGAAGCTGAGCATTACTGGGGGGCAAGAGCATCTGCCCCCCCACCAATCTCCTCGCACTGCAGCACAGAGACCCCTTTCAAAGCTTGAAGAGTCTATTTGAATAAATCATCTGTGCTTCTCAACAGCAGCAAGCTACAAACAGGGTATTAAAGAAGAGAATGAGCAGAGAGCATTGAACCATGTCCAGACACTAAATCAGATGAGCAAAAAAATAGGTTAAAGAAAACCACAAATATCACAACATGGAATTTTTTCAAAAGCTTTAAAATTAAATCAATATATAATAAAAATGAGTCTTTTAGTCCTAGAAAGGGGTTTCTAAGCATTCTGAAATTCCATTCCATCCCCCCTCCCTGCTGAGACAACATATGTCCAAGCTGCCATCCACTTTCCACACCAGTCTCCTAATTGAGATCAACTACAGCTTAGTTCTCACACACATTATAGCATTCCTTTATATACTTACCTGGTTTTTATGTTCTTCATGTTTCTACCAAGTTCTTTCGCAACATTCCCCAAGCAGCCTGTGGAACTTTACAGGTCTCTTTACTGAATTTTCCCTACTGCCACACTGAGGGATTGCACAGAAGTAGAGACAGATATGGTTGGACAAGGGCTACTGAATTCTGCAAAACTATTAAAATATAGCCAGTAACATTTGAGCAAACTCTCATACAACCTCTCCACGAACAAAATGACCCTAAACTCTATTTTCATTCTTCAGTCCCTTGTCTTTCATGAGATACAGTCTGTTTACAGGTCTCCTGCTGTGTACACAACTCCTTCCCCAAATGACAGAAGTCCTCTCTCTCACAAACACGTACACACAGACTGAGCAATGCTGACTCCGGTGAGGATCCCCCTCCCCCATTAGCCTTGTAAAGGGTTAAGGCCCAGTCATCACATGCTGGTAGGCTGACAGCTTTATGTCTGTAATGTCTGTGTGGGTTTCAGGCTCTCCCTTTAATCGGGTTCCATTGCAATTAATCAGTGGGTTTCTTTATAAGAAAAAAAATAATAATAATAAAAAACGGCGAGCATTCTATTCAGCCCAATTCAATCTGTCCAGCCAAATCTCACGACCAGCTGGAATGCCCCTTTCCTAGCCTGCCCAGCAGGATGCCCAAGAATGGCGTGTGAACGTTTCTCTCTGCTCCTGCTCCAGCGTTAAAATGAACAATAGTCCCTGCCACTGTCATTCTTCAGCAATTCATCTCTTCCTGTCGCCAGATTCTTTCGTTCCTTCTTGCCCCTTCCACCTTTTTTGTATCAAAAACAACAGCAGATCAGCAGCAATATAATAAAATAAAATTGTATTTACTTGGGAGATTTGAGGGAAGGGGCAAGAAGGGGGTTGAGAACAGCAAGAGCCCCCAGCCCCCTTCAGCAACGAAGACACCAAAAGGGAGTGTTCTCAAGCCCCAGCTGACCTGTTCCGCTCCATGCCTGGTTTCCCTGCTGCAAGGAACATCAAATTTGCCAGGGGGGCTGTAGGGGGGACAGGGCCCTTTTCTTCTGGAGGATGTTGGAACTGTAATTATGGAGAGACAGTTTCCGGAGGGAAATTAACATGGATCTCAACTCACATTCCCTGTGGTTTTCATCTGCAGACCTGTGGCCTTTACTCAACTTTCTCCTTCAAAAGGGAATGGGTCAAAAGGGGCTGAAAGAGGCTGCAAGCACAGCGCTACAAGAGATCTGGACCTTTTCTTCCTGCAGGAGCAGAAAGAGAAAGGAACTGCTAAGGGACAAATCAAATTAAAAATATTGTATTATATACAAATACACTCCTCAACAGAGGAGGAAATATGTAGTGTAATTGAATGCATTGAATGGTCCACGAGGAACAGGTTAATCACAGAGGTAGCAGTAAACACCATGCTAGGAGACACACCCCCAACACCAGCTCTCCCTCCATTTAAAAGGAAATGAGGGACCAAGGCCTGAAAGATTTTAATAAATTTAATTTCACAGGTGTGAATTTAAAAGGGTTGCTTCCTGGTACGTAGAACTGAGCAACAGTCTGGCAAAGAGAATATGTTATGCAGAATGCTTCAGAAGAAAAATCCAGCTGCTGTTGATTACACAGAACCTTTAAAATCCATTATAAACAAGTTAGAAAAAGTTTTAATGAAATCCCAGAATTAAATTCACCTGCACAGCTTCTGGACTTTTATGGCACCACACAATCTCCGTATTATTTGCAACACAAACTCCTGAACTCAATGCACAGTTACTATATGTTATTCATCACCAGAACCATTAAGCAATCCATAAACATGGATTCATTCACCTCTACATCTTATTTAAATGGCATCATCAGCTGTGTTTTCTAGATCTCTGAGAGACAGAGTCCTGCAACAGAAACCCAAGTATCCAACTTGTTTCCAAGTGTCCAACTTGAAAAGCCAAAGAATGGTTTGTACGAGGGTCGGATGCTTTTAAAACACTATAGAAGGAAAGTGGAATAACACAGGTGATATGGAGGTAAAGCATGGTGCTGAACAGGTCAGTCTCAGGCCTCTCAAACTAGGAAGTCCCCTTTTTCTAAGAAAAACGACGAGCTACAGAAAAGAATGTGAAAGACAAAAGTTGCTTTGTGGGTGAGCCACTATAAAAAAGTGGGGCTTGGGAGTAAAAGATACAGGCTAGATGTATAAGCTAGATGAAGAAAAAGAGAGCAAAAGGCAGTGTCCCATCTTACATTCACTACTCAGAACCCTCCTTCCACCTGCCCACATTCCCTCATTTCTTTCTGCCTCTTAACAAGCTTCCCTACTTCTATAATCTTCAATTCTCTTCTGCTACTCCTTCCTCCTAAACTTCAGTGATTTTTCTCCTCCCCTGAAAAATGTTCATAAATTCAAACTCGGTCCAAATCAGATGCCAGCACAGTCACTTTTCTCTCTATTTTCACTGAGTACCAATATACAAGTTTAAGCCAGGTGCAAGCTGATGGCAAAATAATAGTTCTTTTCCATCTGGATCACTTAACAACCAAAAAAGGTTAGCCCTTTAAAATTACCTGGAATAATTTGACCTGGCAGACAGGTTGTATTATTTGGTATTTGACATCACACAGCTGCACTGTTTTTGCATCTATCCCTTGTGGGATGACAGACTCAGCTCTCCATTGGTATTTCTTGCATTGCAACACAATCTTCAACACTGCTTTGTGGCACACAGAAATAGCCCCCTGCAGCTGGCTTCTGCTCCTCAGGGCCTGTAGGCCAGCAAAGGAGCCCACAGCCCATAGGGCAGCCTCTCAGAAGACATTCTCTGGACCAGAGTTCCTCTGGAGCCCTTCACTGGAGGCAAAAACTGGAGGAAGCTCCTGGGTAACTCAAGTGACTGGATAGTAAATGTCCACCACACTGAGCATCAAACAGGGTTTTGCTGGCAGGGTTTTTAATTCCTACTCAGCACATACAAACACTAATTTAAAGCTTTTAAAATATTAGAAGTGTCTGAATATTTGCAAAGTGTTTACAACTCCGCTATCCATGCGTGAATTTCAGAAACCAAACAATCCTTGAGCTTCTTCTGGATTGTTTGGGTTTTTTTATTTCTTTTTTTTTTTATTATTTTTTTTTATTTCTGGAGTATGAGAAGCACTCTAACATTCTCAAATGTTTCTGTACTATGGCAAGGTTTTAAACATGGGGAGGGGAAGCACTCTCCATCATTTTCCAAACTCACCAAATAATTTCTACCTTAAGTTACACAGACAGTTTTAAGCAGAAACTCTTCTCTCCCTCTCTCAAGTTTCAGCCTGACACTTTAATCAACTGCAAGAGAAAATCAGGCAAGGATTGGAGTAGTCTTGGCCCCTAATGGCACCAAGACCTTTCCTACATATCACCCCCCTTCTGCTCTGGAAGTATCAGGAACTTTCTTTGTAATATCCAATTCACTAACACAATGAAGCTGAACTCAAAGCAAGTGTTCTCAACGTCTTCCTAATTTAAAGACTTAGGCTTCTATTTTAGTTCTCAGGACAAACTGCTCCCAAAATCTTGTTTGTTTTTCCAGCCACCTTAGTTGGTCTAACTAAAGTTGTTCTCTTTTCCTGCAAACCTTGCCTCACTAGTACTCTCACTAGTAGTTGTGATGTTCTATGGATAGAATGTTTCTACAAACACTACATCATCAGTAATAGAAAACAAAGGGGCAGTCACCAGATGCTAGTGAGGGTAAGGGTGCTTGAACATCTCCATAAAGACAGAAGTTTTTCTATGTTCTTTTTACTTAGATCTGTATTTGGCCTATTAGTAATTTCCTCCTACAAATAAGGATTCATATTCTGTGCTCCACTCCGAATAAAAGGCAAGGATATCCCTTATTTAAAAGCATTGGTTATATCCATGCTAAGACCTTTACTCTCAGCTTTACCACTGCACAGTAGTCTCCCTCATCCTGCATATGGCCTTGGACAGAGAGTCCAGGAAGCTCAGTCTCCATATGTGCAGCCCTAGCTGTGCTCAGTGTGAAGCATCTGTGGAACCATGACCTTAGAGCAGAAGTATTCCCTGTTCTGGGAGGTAAGCACCTCCTGCCCAAATTCAATTTCTGACATAACACACCTGGAAAAAGGATTATACTTCTGGTATCATTCCTACTGTAACACAAACATGAGATCTAAGATGACATTTGAACCTTTAATACACATGCAACACAGCTTAACCAATGTAAGAATTTAATTCCAAACTGTAGGAATGCCAGGCTTGCTGCCAGCCCTGCAGAGGTGGAAAGCAATGTTTAAAGGAGTTGACCTGGCTAATTTTTCCTCATAATGAGGCAGAGAAGTGGGCTCACATGATCTCTTCTTGACCTAATCAAGCAGTTTCATGCTGTTTAGGTATCTCCACCACAACTTTAGAAACAGGAGACAAAACCAGCACATCAACATGAGCCTACCTGTCTATCCCAGGGCTATAGCAATGGGTTCAAGCAACATCCAAAGCCAAAACCTATCAGACAGTGAAGGTGAAATAATTGGTTTTAAAGGAACATCACTCATCTGATTTCTTCCAGTCTGGAGCTGCGACCCAGATCAAATAAGCTAGAAACTGAGACATAATTCACAGGTAATAGAGAGAATAGGAAATCAAGCACAGGCTCTACATAACAGCTAAACAGAAATAAGCTAGACATAACTTAGCACAAAGAAAGGCTGTGCTTTCAGTCTACAACACTTTGGATTAAACTACACAGAAAGGGCTTGTCAGCTATGCTTCCTTCTTAAAGAAAAACAAAAAAACTAGACTTGTGGAGCTGAAACCACTGCCTTAATCTCCCTTCTCCTTCAGATTCAATACTGATGCTCCCCAAACTCTCTCTAGCTTTAGCATGGATGCTGACAAAGGTTCCTTTTAGAAGCCTGGACCACAGAAGCCAGAGATAAATCCGTCCACCCACATCTATTTTTGTCTCCTTTGCATATACTAAATTTCTTTCGCCCTCCTACCTCTCAAACCCATCTCACCCTCCTCCCCTCAAAAGCGATTAAGGAAAAGCTGTAGAAATATTTGCCCAAAGCTGGAGCCCGTTGCTGGGCCCAGCTGTATTGTTGGTAGGAATACACACAGCAAACTTTCACTGTGAGGAGCCCTGCGGGACTCCGGGCACTTCAGGGAGGCTTTGTGAGCCCAGCTCTGCATGCACTACCCAGGCTATTGTGAAAGGGAAACAGAAAAAAGTGTTACAAACCCCAATGCTCTCCCACTCTCATCTCCCCCCACCTCCCCATGTGCCCCCCCCCTCCACCAGCCACCACCTTCCCCAAGACAAATCGAGAGGGGAGGGGGCCACTGATGAAGAGACTGAAAAGGTTTCCTCAGTTAGATTTAAGGCAACAAGTCAGGGCTGCAAGGAGTCCTTTATCCACCAGGGAAGCCTCCCACTGCTCCAGAGCTGGGCCGACCGGGGATCCTGGGGGCCAGCTTTCTGAAGGCTGCCATTGATTTGTCACTGATGATAAGTGAGGCCAGAGTCGTTCCCACCATCGCCTGCAGAGGGGACGACTCCCACAACGCCCGGCAGGGGAGAGGGGCAGCAAATGAGGAAATGCAGAACCCAATGGTTGAAAAAATCCCAAATGGCTATTTTTTCTCTAACGAGATGCAATA
This sequence comes from Cyanistes caeruleus, assembly GCF_971803275.1. Taxonomy (NCBI): domain Eukaryota; kingdom Metazoa; phylum Chordata; class Aves; order Passeriformes; family Paridae; genus Cyanistes; species Cyanistes caeruleus. Next base: position 29,987,098 of record NC_141706.1, on the reverse strand, counting down.
AAAAGGAGCAACCGTGCTGAGACCAAGGCAGGGGACAAGAGGCAACAGTGCACAGGGGCAGTGCAGTCACTCATCAGTGGACAAACCCTCCCCAGGGAGAAAGAGCAGGGGGGATTTCTTCAGCCTTAGCCTCCTAAGGGCCTCACAGTGCCAACTCGGTCAAACAATATACCTCCAAAACCTCCCCAGCTGCTCCCTTGCCAATTGCTTTTAAACCTGTTCTATTTACATAGAGACACTCTTCTCTCAAGCACAGGCTGCTGGAAACTCGTTCTTCTGCTTTTTGGGAAAGGAAATCTTTTCTCACAGTACTAAATAAATGAGAGAGGCTAATGAAGCACCATGTCTAAAAGGTGAATTCCCAAAGCAATAGGAGATCTTAAAGGAGCACCAGAGCTCCCCCAGGGAACACACAAATAGAGCAGCAGCTGCCTGGGCAAGACCAGATGCAGATGGGTGAACTGAAAGCAAGACAAAAGGTGGAGGGGGAGGAAGGCTGAAAGAAAAAAACAAAAAAAATCAGCAAAAGAAGTAATGATCCTTGGCCTTTTTGATGTAACCAGTTAGGAAAAACCATCAGAACTGGTTCAACTTGCATTGTAAAATGCCTCTCTCGTGCTTCAAGACACTGAGGATGTTTAGGAGTAAATAGGACACCTTTCCTTCCTTTCCTTGCCCCTCAGCAGAAGCCTGGCTGTCTTCTGCCCTGGCCAGGCTGAGGCACACAGGCCTTGTAACACGGCCTGAAGAGCAAGAGGCACATCTCCAGAGGGAAAAGAGAGTCACGCCTGCAGCTTCCTTCCAGTTCAATCAGGCTAGACCCAGCAATCCAGAGGATCTTATCTGGCAACGCATTACCTCAGGACACTTGTGCACAGTTCCTAAAGCTCCAGTTTATAACACAGCACACTAAAATAAATGGAAGTTGCCAGGCTGTAAACTGTGACATTCAGCAATATTTTACCTCATATTCAGCCACTCAGAGGCACAGGGCGGATCACTGTGAGTAGTAATCATTTCAGATATCCTACTTAAAATTTCTTTAATAATGGATAGCACAGCCTCCATGGGTCCTTAAGCTGGGGATGAGCACAGTATCAGAACCTTAAGAGATAAAATCCAGTCCAAAAACTTTGTGAGTTTAAACATAAAAAACCCAAAAAAAACCCCACCCAAAACCTCACTCATATTTGGGAAATAGCCAGCAACCAATTAGCTCAAAACACAGGTTTAACATGCTTCTTTCCAGAAATATTACTCTCTAACCAAGCAGCCACATCCTAAACCAAACAAAGCTTTTGAGCAGTCCTAAAGTGCAACTCAATTAAAACCCTTTATAGACCTCTGCCTCCTAATAAGAGAGGACTAAACATCTACTGGGCTTGATGAAGTAACCACTCAAACCATTGCCACTGCTTGGGGACCTGGAAATAGGCTTATGTCCATTAAGACCCCAACTTGCACACCTGAATAATCTCAATAGCTACATGAGAAACAGGATTCTCAAAGCCAGTTTCAGATGGAATCAGATGGATTCATCTCTTAACAGTCAATTTTGATGCATCTGTTGTGAAATGGAGGGAGGGGACTCTTTCATGTCTAACAAAACACGAACTCGTGAGGAATCTTCACCCACAGCCAAGTTGCTTCTGTTGTCCCTTCCCTTTATTGTGCTGCGTGTTCCTATAAAACTTCTGTTCCCTGGGACTAGTTTTTTTGGTTGAGGAGATATGCACACATTGAAATAGCCACTGCTTCCATACAAAAGCAAGCTAAAGATGCCTGCAGATTTTTCTCATGAGAATAGCCTGTATTAACTATATTATAAGTGCTTCTGGTACTTCCTGGACCAGGTTCCAGGATTTGAAGTGCTATTTAAATAAAAGATTCCTAATAAAGCTCAGAAACCATTTAAGCACACACATCATTCAGCCCTGTAAGAAGAACTTTTCACACTTGAAAAGCTTTTAAACTCTTCTGTGTCCCCCATGCAAGCATACTTTCTTTTGCTAGAACCATGATGTCAGGGCTAAAACCCATGAATAGACAGTGTGATGACTCCTGTCTTACAGATGCATTTACCACAATGACTCAAGAGCAATTTTCCTTCTGTTATTCCACCATACTTTGGGGAGTAGGATACAACAGACAAATTAAGTTGAATGAGGCTTTTGAGCCAATTTCTGGGTATTGCAAGACATAATATTATTCAGCCAAATATAGAGTACTTCCTATGATCAAAGAGCAACCCAAGCCCATCAGTGCTATAAATGCTACCTAAAATGACTGGATAACAGTAGAAAAGTGACAGAACACAAGGCTACTTGTCTACTTGTAGCAGAATTTTATCTCCAGTAATTACAGTCTACCTTGAGAAGTTCCTGGGAGTTTTTTTCAGTTGAACACAGTCTTTTTTTTTCTTTCTTTCCACTCCTACGTGGAGGAGTTATTCTTCTCAATAGCTGTGCAGTAAAATTACCTTTTTTTCAGTCAGGAAGAAAAAAGGAAAAAAATTATTTCGGGGGAGGGGCAGGGGAAGGCCTTAGTGTGCAGTTTGTATCCTGACTAAATTTGCACAGTTCTTCTGGTACCTTATGCTACCATTCCCAGACATGGCAAGAACATAACATTTATTCCTATGGATCATCCTCTAAATAAGAACATCTGGTACATTTGGACCTTCAGCCAACAAGCCGTGATGAGTCAATATCAGGTCAGTTTAAGGCACAGTACCTAAGCTACACAACATGACAGCATCCATCTCAGCTTCAGAAGCTGAGCTCAGTTAGCTCTCCCATTTCTGGGTCCTTTATTCTGAGCCTAAATGTAGTCCACTAAGTTCAGATTCTGAGAATTGTGCTTAGAGTTTCATTACCCTCACTTCATTTTTTTACTGTACATTATCAAACAATGTGGAATTACAAATAAAAACAGCATTTGGGAAATCATTCCCATATCCCTCTTTAAAAATGCACAAACACTTGGCAAGCTGAGTACATAGATGATTTAGGTATCAAGGCCTCAGAGGAATATAGAACTTGGTTTGTTTTCCATGGGTAAGATAAAATTTTCTGCCCTTCATGCTGTAATCTAGTTTCTTTCCAGGTATCCCTCTGAAACAAACCCTCTTCTGTGCACAATAAGCAAAGGACAGACAGCAGTCTTGATTTAACTATATTTAAGCAATAACACAACTCTCAGGTTCTCCAGAAATATAATGATGTTTGCGCAAAATGAGAAAGAAGCTTCGGGATGGGGATTTTATATTTATCAGTTGTGCAATCCTAAAGAGCTCTTAGCTCTCCTCTTGCTGCCAGTCCTAAACCACCATAAACTGGTGTAGCTTTGTGCAGCCTGATAAAAAAAAAAAGGGTGAGCAAAAGTGGCACAGTGAGCAACGAGCTTCAAAAAGATGCAAACTTGAAGGGTCTTCCAACTGCTCCTCACCCAGCCTAGTGTGATTCCTTCTGTTGCTTCGCTCCTTGCAGAACCATGGCCTCAGAGGCAAACCAACAGAAATAGTTGGGGTCATTTCCTGTTTAAAGCTTTACAAATGTATTTACTACACTGGGTCATGAGTGATTTTCTTCTTATAGTCTGCTTATCAAGTGTTTGTACATTTGGAAGTAGGATACGCATGCTACTGTGCTGAAAATTCTTATGAAAAGGAATAAACACAGTGAATTAGATCATTCTACACTTGAGTAAGTAAATGTTTAAAAATGTAACATTCTAATCTGGGAAAAAAACAGACTTTAGCATGCAGAAAAAAACACAGCCATTAAGCAGTCACCATTGTTAACTTCTCTACCCTCAAAAGAAAAACATCTGTAGACTCCAAAATGAAGTTGTCAACTATCCTGAGAGAAAAGTAAAAAAATCACACACCTAGCCATTAGCACAGCTGGCCCAACAACAATAGGGAATCCTCAGGTAACAGCTTGCAAAGATGGCACTCCCAACCCAAGTTCAGTACAGCTGATCTCCAGGGGGTGCAGAGAAAACCACTTGAGCTATTGGGTAAATACAGCCACTGGAGCCAATTACATATTTACAGAATTCTACTCAGCAATCTAGGTTGCTGCTACAAAGCAGCAAAAAGGAGCATTTAATAATTATTAGGTAAAGTTGGCCACAGCTAAACTATCCCAAGTCAGGAATCCAGGGTTAAAACTTGGATTTCTAACCAAGTCCAAGCTGAGATTCTGCTCTCAAATTTCTTGACCTTTGTGATTACATGGTTAAATACCGTTTTGTGAACTATCCTAAGAGATGCTACAGTCAGGATAGGGGAAAGGGTGGAAGAGTCAGGGACACAAAACAGATCTTTGCAAGCTGGGTTTAGATATGAAGCTCCTCAATAGACTAGTGCTAACTGTTTATTGAATATGCTGGCAGATAGCAGGAACATAGACTATCCAGTGCAAAAAGAGCAACTAAATCCTCTCAGAAGGACATTACATCTGAGAATAATTTTCACTCTCCCAGTATCAGACCTCAGACACAACAAATGTGTCTAATTGTGATAATCTTGCATGCAGTGTATCAGAGGGGGATATAGAACAATTAGAGAAAGGCAGGTTCAACAGAAAGGCAGGAAGAAGCATCACTGTACAGACTAAAAGGCAAAGCTTAAGTGGAGCCTCTATTTACTACATTAATCAGTAGTTCATTGTGGGAGATTTTTCATCATTACTTCATATATCTGTCAATTTACTACATGTAGAAATTATTAATTCTTCAGGGTGTCCTTATTGTATGCACATGCTGCATGTAACACTGTCAAGCTCTGATTTCCATTAGAGTGAATCTTTACGTGATCCAATTGACAATTCATGTGTAAGATTCATCCTATGTACATCTTCCCCTTCAGCCTGCCACATATTCATTCAAGGAGAACAGGAATGGCCATTTAGACAGCTTATGCTTTCCCACAGCTAGCTCTGTCCTCCTGTGACTAACCAGACACTTCACATCAGCACTGCCATTTCCACACACCAGCTTGGAAGGAGAGTGGGTTGTGCCTTCTTTTGTGTGCATGCCCAGGCCGGGCTTGTCAAACCACAACATCATTCTACATCAGCATAGAGTGGTGGGGAGAGAAAGCAAAACTCTGATCCAGAGTCTGTGAATGAGGGTCAAAAACCAACTCTCTGCTTGACATGAGTCATTTAAACGGCAAGATTAAGGAAGAAAAATCAAGGCACTAGCAAGGCAATAAAGCTTTTCACGTCCAGATTGACCATTTCTCTGGCAACAACTCACAACATTACAACATGGTAGCCCAACTAAAATAAGATAGTAGGTCTTTTCTTCCAACCTTAATGAACAGAAGTTTCCACCACAAAGGGCATCATCAATTAATATACTGCACCAGTTGCAACATCTATAGGTTGATCTTTCACCACACTTGGATGCTAATACAGCACTAAGACTGTCATACAAGTAACAATACAATAAAGAAGCTTATGTTTACATGAGCCACAGATATTAGGTCTTGGGCTTAAATTCTCACCTTTCCTTGTTTCTAGGGAAAGCCTTTCCAAATTACTATCAAAGCAAAGCGAGGAAGCAGCGAGCCAGTGCCAAAAAAATGGTTGGTCTTGTCTCCCTCTGTCCTTCCATCAGGAGTATACTGATGAGCTCACTGTAGAGCAATTCACTTCAGTTTGCCAATACCACACAATCTGTGGTTTCACCATTCTGCAGGCCAGTTTTGTGACAGACCAACAAGCTGATTCAAGACTGATTCATCCAGCAGACATCTACACAGACCTATCAAAGGGACAAAGGAGTGAGACTGCTCTCTGGGGCAACCCACAGTTGCACCAGACTAGGCACAACAAGAAACCACACCCCTGGGCCAGGGAAGCCAGGCAGCTGGAGGCCAAGCCACATACACTGCGGGCAGAGAAGAACAATCCTCAGCAGTGACAACATCCTAGCATCCCCACAAAAAAAATTTCTCTCAAAAAGATATCAAGTTTACTCAAAGAAAAGGCAGCAGGAGCAAAAACTCCTCCAATTCTGCTATTCCAAAACATGGGCTTTATATTACCATATAACTGTATTTTGATGACAATATTTTCCATAAAGCAAGTTTATACTAAACCTTATTCTGAATCAGTAACATGCCCTTGTAAGTTACTTGGAGCTGCATTCCTAGTGCCACCTGAAACAAGCTACCTACTGTGTCCAGGCAAACCAGACCTCCATAGTCCAGCCCACTGTTTGTTTTTAGCAGTGTGTTTAATTTACCAATTTAAACAGGAGAAGAGGACTAAATTGATAGATACGAAGGAACAGAGATTGGCAAAATGCAATTCATGATCCATAAGTCATCTCTTCTAGGATCCTTGCAAAAGACATGGATCTACAGAAAGGCAAGTGGGTGATAATTTGGGACAGTTGGAACATTGTTTATTTCCTGCTAGCTAAGACAGCAATTCAGGCCCCCAGCGATAAATCAGATTTCTTAACCAGATGGAAGTAATTTCATTTCTAAACATCATCCATACAACAATGGACCACAGAAAGAAAGGAGCCAATTCCCAACAGCAACAAGAAAACAAAATTACTAGAGATTTTAGAGATGAGTTCTCATAAAAATCTGCACTTGCAAAGAGCCTCATGTTACATCAGAACTCACACCACATCCCACCACAATCAATTCAAAGACACTTTTATTGGCAAAACAAGCTCTGCAAGTGCTACCCACATGTAAAAAGCAGGATGCTTGAGTTTCTTCCTCTAGTAGATTCAACATATGAAGGGCTTGTCTCCACAGAGGTTTTGAGAGAAAAGGATACATGGCATGGAGTCCAAGGATAGAAATGAAAATGATCCAAAGAATAGTATTTTATTTCTAGTAAGATAAGTATTTCTTGCTCTAATATATGTTCTTTTCCTCATAAGATTATAAAATTTTCTTCTCAATCTCTCCTTTTACTTTTCATTCTGACATTTATTGTTTATAGTATTCTCCCTGTATCCAGCTTGCAATCCAAATTGCACATGCCAACTCAATATTTGGTAAAAGTCTGACTTGATTTTGCACATTTCACTTGGCACTAGGTGCCAGCAGAATAACTTTGTACAATAACTTGTGGCAGTCTAGTTAGCTAGCAGGTTTGGACTTTTTTTTTCTGCTATAGAAACTTGTGTTCTGGTTTAGACTCTTACTAGTTTCTCCTGAGAATTTTGGATTAAATTATTTGCTTCCCAAGCCTCAAAAGGAGTATCAAACCCCAGAAACAATGTTTTCACAGACATGGATAGATAGCATTTTCACTTGGTTTCAGTCTATGGTTCCCATGTGCTTTTAGACAGTGACAATTTTTCCTGCTTTGGATGAGATTGCATAAAAAGAATTGGTTTTGGATCAGCAATGGAAATTCTCCCAGTCCTACTCTGTAGCAATCATTACACAAATATCATAGACCTAGTAATTTCCTATCTTTGCACATCTGAAAATAAAGAAGTTGACTTCTCTTTGCTTACAACGAAAGAATATACAGAGCTCTGGAGTTTGTTCTTGTGGGAGCCAAATATTTAATTTACTCTTGATTAGTATAGGAGAAAAATCTCAGCATTGTATTCAGTTCTAACGGCTTGAACAGTTCAAACATGTCCTACTTGCTTGGGCCACTTACACAGCCAGCACAGCCACGCAGAGCCTTAGGCATGCAAAAGTTCCTGAGGCTCATTACTATGGGGCTATAGAGGGTCTGTGCTGTCTACCCACCTTAGCTCAGTCCCATCCCACAACCGATAATACTCTCCTTATGGAGTTACTGTCATTTTGCTCCTGTGAGCCACTCCCCCTCTACTTGTCTCTAAAGGGCATGGAGCCATAAAGCACATACCTTAGAGCCTTTGGTATGCAGCCTGCAGAGTCAGAAAAGCTGGCTCCTTAGGCTACCTGGACTTCTGAGGTATAACTCAAATAGCCCCCTGTCCTTACAACACCTCAAGAAGCAGTTGTAGCATTGCCACCATATTTAAGACCTTGACACGGGAGGCAAAGCATGTTGTTATGATGTTCACTAAAAAACCCAAGACAAACCCAGATAACACTCCATGTCATTCCCAGATAAACCTGCAGGACCAATGCACCACAGTTTATTAGCCAGCAAACGTAGGTGTTTTGGCAGCTGTCCCAGTCACTTAATCGAAGCCTGAGCTCAGAGGCTGTTTTGCCTGAGCGGGTAAGTCAAGATGTACATACCGAAGATGTCATCTCTGCCTCACTCCCTTCCTTGCTCGAAGGCTTCTGTCTGAGTACTGTTTATTTTTATCCTACAATTGATGAACTGTACATAGGTCTAATTTTCCCTCTATCTCCCATTATTTCTATATTGCAACTGTGTTAGGTTTCACCTTGTGTACCCAATTAAGTTAAGTGGGGTTTTGCCAAACATTTAAAGGAGGCAAGTGTCTGCCACCCCCTCTTTCTTGCCAGCCTGTTCTAAATCATCTTATCACAAAAATTGCTCACGGGTCCTTTCTCAAAAAATAATCATCTGAGTTTCTCTTGTTCTTCCAGCACATATATTACCATCATCAGGTTTGCTTCTCCAGCACAACCAACTAAGAAAAAGTTACTACATAGTATCACAGGAATTGTCCTTCGTTTTAGACATTCCTTTCAAGCTTAAAAGTTTGCTCCCAGACTTCTAAAGACTTATGGGTGAAGAACTAACCATAACAAGGCAAGAAAAGAAGCACCAAAAAATGCCCAACATTTTCTAGGGACAACTGACTGGAAAATTTAAACATATGCAATTTGTTTCTTTTGTTCTAGTCTGGTATTTGCACTAAGAGCAACAGAAGATTAAAGCTCCTCATCTTCCAGTTCACAGAAGGCAGGTCACAAACAAGAAAAACCTCAGAGAAATAACAGGCTTCTCCTGTTAGTGAGCAAGCTGCTTCAAACCAAAGATTGTAGTCGAAGGTTGCAGAAGTCAGAGAACACCAAGGTTGTTCTTGCTTGAGTACTGGTAGCATAGAAATTACTCAGCATAACTGTCAAAGATGCAAAGATGACAAATCTGCCCTTCTAGCAGAGGAGTTGAGGCACAGGCAGGGGATCCACCTGCTTCCCAGATAAAAGAACCTTGTGCCTGGAGAAAAAAAACAAAACAAATAATGGAACAAACAAACAAAAACAACCCCCCTAAAACCAACAATTCACACCCAAAAGGCCTAAAGGTCTTTTGTTCTTTAAGGTAACGCTGACTGCGGGTCTGAATTCTTCCATACACTCAAAAATGCAGTCAACAAAGGCCTACCAAACAGTATTGATTCATGAGTGGTGACAGTTCAAACTGGAACACGAGGTTACCACCCTTGTCGTGGAGACAACTGCTCGGCAATCAGCTCTTCATGAGTCAACACCCTCTTGCAGCTGCTGTTCACTGGATCAGGGAAGAAATCAGATGCAGAGGCAGCCTTCCCTAAGATAGCAAAGGGCCATAACCACACCAACCAGACAAATCAGTCCTTCCCTGTTTCCAAGACAATGCCCAAGAAAATTCCCATCATCACTTCATCTCTGCATGCATACAGCTCTGAGCTCAACCTGCTCTTTCCTTGTATTTAACTGTGGTCTGTTTGCAGGGCAATGACTATTCCTTTTGATGGATTCCTGACCCAGTCTCTCACTTACTTTTTCATCATGCTTTCTAAGATTTAGACACTGAATACCTCTATTTGAGATCCATGACAAAAATGCAGGTAGTCCTCTAGCATTCCTACTCACCAATGACTATTCTCTCCTGTTTCTTGGCTATTAAAGCCTCCAGAACGGCAATCTCCCCTTTCCCATACCACAAGGTCTAGTTTTCTCTCACAGACAGCCTCATTATGTTTTTCCTCATGCTAATAGGTACTATGCTGATCAAGGCCCTTTTATAAAGGCAGCACAAATTAGTGGCATGTCCTCCAGCCACAAGAAACTCAACTCAGGCTTTTCAGGAGTAGCAAGCTTCAAAAATCACAGTGAAGAGAATGCAGACTCTGAGGCCTCAAAAACCTAATTTCATAAATTTGTCAAGCCTGAAGAAATGGCAAAGTCTGAATAACAAAGAAAAGACAGCAGTAAAGCTGGCTTCTTCTTAAAAAACGCAGTTTAATTCAGAGAATCATCCCACCTCCTGGTTCATCCTCAAAAGCTTGGAACAGAAGGAGGAAATTACAACCCCAAGACTTCTTTCCTTTTTTTTTTTCCTGCCTTCAGAGTTGCAAAGAAAGGATTTGACTATTCAGCAGTTATGGAAATTCTAAACTAAAATTGGGTGGGAGCACAAAGGGGAAAAAAAAAAGAAAAAAGAAAGAAGGTGTGTCTTTATTTTATTCTAATCCTAGATCCCATGAGACAGTTCTGATACACTGAATGGCTGCACCTTAAGCAAGAACCTCTCCCAGCACTACCAGCTGTCACCAAGTCAAATGAACTGACAGAGCTGGAGATTCAGGCTAAAGGAGCAGAGTGTGTATTTCCCTCTAACCTTGCATAGTCCCAGAACGCTTCTTACAAGCCTTTCAGAGCAGAAGGCTGAGAACATCAGGTGTCTGTGTTTTAACTGCTCAAAATAGTGACTCACTCTTTCACACAGCAATTCTTAATGGGGAAGGGGAAGAGAAGTAGGCTGCTTTTCCAGGAAAGGAGCAATTTTCTGTCACCAGACTTACACCTGTTTCTATATCCAGACTTCTTACCAAACCCATAGTAATCACCTATTCTCACTTTATGCTTTTCTCCAAGCAATTATCTACAAAATTCTAGCTTCTCAATTCAGTTCTGCCCTCCCATTTTATACATTTTTCCAGACAATACTGTCCTCCAGAATATCTTCCTGAACATCCCACTCAAAAATCCTTCTGGCTTTGTGTTCCCAAGGCTGACAGATTCCACATTCTACCTGCAGGTCTACCTGCATTCCTGCATTCTACTGCAGACAGAGGTGGTGATGGAACTATCTCATGGGCTCACCATCTCACTGTTCTGCTAATAGTCTTCTTTTCCACCTCTGACCCCATTGCTAGGCTCCTAATACTTCATAAAATCACTCCACTAGGTCATGGACTTTACTGTCACAGATTCCTAACAATTTGTCACATCCTCCTTTAAAGCATTCATAAAATAAGTCCTTCCCTGTCTCAGCAGTTAAACTATGCTCAACGCTCATCTTCACTTCCAAAATTTCCATCTTTTATCCTACCTAATTAACAAGTCTTTCTGCCATCAGATCCCACATAATTACTCCACTTGGATTTCCTTACACGACTCTTCTGTTCCTTTGCCAGCTCAAGTCCTTGGCTCTCATTTCCAAAATGCCTATCTTTGCTTCTGTTAATATCTATACTCCTATACTCCTTTACCTTCTTCTCATGGTTTACACTACTCTTGCATCTGCTTCATTTACAGTTACCAACTTTCAGTAGTCTTTGATGCCAAGCTCCTACCCAAAACCTCTCTCTATCCTCATTCTAAGAAGTGACTGGAATGAAAAACTTTGGAAGCTTTTCCCATTAAACCAAAGTTAAAGGAAATTTAATTAGAAAGCGGTACCATTTTAATATTGACCTTATCTATCCCAGTAGAATTATCACACCCCTGATCCTTATCAGATGTCAGATGTCCAATTAAGACTATAAAGCCTTTGGGGCAAACGTAGCCTCTTCCTTCATGTTACACAGAGCCACAGCACCTAAACCAATCCTCAAGTAACACACCTCAAAAAGTCAAAGAACTTGATTTTGCCGAGGGCAACACCACTGTGATTTGGAAATTACCAGAGAAGTTAAACGTCCTCACACTTTGAAACTTCCAAATTCAAGAATAGGGTTCCACTCAACAGAAATAATGTCTGACCATGTCTGAGAAGAGAGGAGCTGGGTACAGAATGCACTGAAAAGGTTTTTCCATGGTATCTCTAGCTCCTTCCTGTCTCAAATCTCCAAAGCCATCACTTATCCACTTCGAAACAGCAGGAGAGTCACTTCTTTTTTCCTCCTCTCTCCAGAAGGAGCACAGCAGAAATAAACCTCGAGTGATAAATTATGCACCACTTTTGTGTGGCTGCCTCTTGGCCAGACGGGAAATTTTTCTCCCAAAGCCTTTTGTTTCCAGCTTTGATCCCAGTGTTGGATCCGCTCTGTTCAGCTTTCCCTCAGCATGGAGGTGAAGGGAGAGCTGACACAGGCCAAGTTCAGGCTTACTGCAAGTCACAGTCAGATCTTCCATTAGCCTTCTCCCCTCCCCCTTTCCAACTGGAACTCTCCTTGAGTTTGAAAAGATCCTATTAAACATTTTCCAGAGGGCCTTACAGAGGATACATTATTTTGATGGATGCTGGGACTAAAGGAGGAGGATTTCTAAGTACAGTGAAATAATGGAGTTTGTTCTAATGGGTTTAAGAGATGCCCGGGGGCACCAAGTAAGTTCCTTCTCTGCAAATCAAAAACACAGAAGACCAGAAAATGGAGCCGAACAACTGAACGCCAGGAAGCGGGGAAATCGGGCTCTATTTAACTGCTGCTCTTGGTTACAGCCAACTTCAGGCTGCTTGGAAAAACAGCACACACACATATCACTGGCACAAACTTAACAGGAGAAAACAAAGAGACAACAGGGGTCAAACTGGGGGTGGCAAGAAGGAGAAGGATGCAAGGCTGGGTCCCCACCCCCTACCAGAGAGTCGGATCAATTATCCTTGAATACTAACAAGATTTCTGATTAAAGAACTGCTGCTATGCAATAGAAACAGAAAGCTCCAGCAGCCGGGAGGGGCTGTCAGGCACTAACAAAGAGACACAGAAGACTATGCCCTGCTAGGGCGTACGGAGGAAGTCACCATGCTGGAAGCCAGGAGAGGGGTCTCCCCTGCATGGAGTCATGATACCATCTCACCGTTGGTAGATTTAACTCCAAGAGTAAAATTCCACTTTGACACTACAGAACATGGGCTCTGTTTTCTGGCACATATGTTATCTACTGGAAGCTTTGCTGGACAACAGTCCTTTACACAACCTCATCACTATAGTACAGGAAGGTGAATTTCATTCTAACTCTAACCCATTCAGGGAAAAAATCTGGTGCTTTTTACTACTGAGTATTGCAACACCAGAAAGTTGCTGTCAGCATACAACAAACAGCTTGAGAAACAAGATCTGTGCTGTCTTTGGTCATGCACTTTTTGACAAAACTGCAACCGGCAGTACAAACATTGAATATGCATCTACATTACTGTCTGTTAATCTTAATGGTTTGTGACTTCCTGACTGGTGGCTAATACCAGAAGAACCTAATCACCTAAGAGCCTCATGACAGACAAAGCTTCTGTTACTACTTTTCAACCCACAGGTGTACTAACATGCTTATACCAGAATGCTTAATATATCTCATACCATCAGAATGGGGCTCATGACACTTCCATTCCCTTTTTTCCTTTGTCTTCTATATTAAATTATGTAATTCCCTGATATGAGGAATTTCAATCATTCACAATTCAGCACTACAAAAATCAGCAAACATTAGCTCCATTTGATGTTAATAAAGTCTTTATGAAAACTTATTTTCCTGCCCTTTCACAGTGAGTCTCCTTTCATCTAGGCTCACAACAGCTGAGGAGATCTGCTGCTCACAGAAAGACTGACTGCAGCTCAAGACCAAATGCACAGGCTGGAACGCTTCAGCATCTAACAGACAGTTCTGCATAAGAGAGGCAAAAAAATATGCCTGGAAAGCTGAAAAACCTGAACATGAATTCACTCACAACAGGAGGGCAGTCAAATTCTCCCAGGTAACAGTCCCAGAGCAACCAGATATACAGCATGAATAAACTACAAGTCTACAGAATAACATGCCCCTGGATCCATACTTACTATCTTTAGTACAGGGAAATGGAAATCTACAGACAGAAGAAAGAAGAGATTCAAGGAGCATTACAGTGCCCAGTTTTCACTCAGTAGAGCAACAAAATCCCATAAAATATCTAACCTAACAGCAATGGCAAAGAACCATTGACACCACAGGCACAAAAGTAAGAGGCTAACCATCAAGGACATGAGATTTGTGGATGACAATTACATTTAGCGTTTTCAGACATGATTTGTGTGAAACAGACAGATGCCAAATACCGTATGCCATTCAAGGGAGTGGGCTTGTTGTATGCAAGAGCTAAACTAGAAATAATGGAGGACTAGAGAAGTTAAGTATCCAAATTTCTTTTACATCTATTCTAATAACATTTTATTTACCCATTCACCCTTTCCAACAGACAGTCAGTAAAATTTCTATGGTTTTACGATCTTTTGACTATCAGCAAGAGAAACATAAGTACTGTTAAAAAGAGAAATAGTCACAAGCAGAAACGAATCCAATGAAGGTGCAGAACATGCACTTACTATATAAACCTATTTTTAAAACCTTGACTGGTTTTTAAGATAATATCTCTTTATCAGCTTTTGTAAGTGTTATGAAGCATACATTCTATTGTGTTCGACAGTAAGTTGCATTCTAGGGCAAATGGAGTTGGCCTTGGGCAAGACAATTTCTACTTCACTTCCCACATTTACAAAACAAGGATAATATTTGCCTATTTCACAAGAGTGCATGAAGATTCAAGAGCACTATCAGACTACAGATCATTCTCATAGAATTAATGTTTTAACAATTTTTTAATGTTAATTTCACTAGTCTGGAGAGCATTTACAAGTAAAAACAAAATACGAATTACTTTGATTTCTTTTTTTCAGCAAGTACTGCTTTCTGGTTTGAACTACAACTGGATAATGTTTCTGTCTAACCACGTTTCCTTCTATAAATTCAAGGAATACAATGTAGAAAAACATCTACAAGTCTTCTGAAATCACATTTTATGGCCCACAGGAAAAGAATGTCCCTCTTCAATGTTCACAAGATACTCTGGAAATGCAAACACTTTATATAACTATGCACCTATTAATTTTCTTGCTGCATACACCCACACTCACAAGATATAAGAAGAGTTTCTCTATTGAAGCAAAGAGTGTTATAGCACACAACTGAAAGCTTCTAGAAAGAGGATATAAAAGAAAATTGCTTATATACACTAAACAAAACAATAATGCTAACTTCATACTGGAAGATTTATGCTATATGCTTTTCCATTATGTTTTAGTAGACAGAATTGTCAAAAGCAAAATAAAAAAAACACCACTTGTCACCGCCTGCAGCACGTTGCTCTTCATTTTAGAAATATAGGGAATGTTACTCAGTGCCATCACCACTTTGGAAAAAAGAAAGTTAAGGTAATTCATGGTGATCAAGAGATCTGTGAGTATCATCCAGATTGATGATCAGCAACCCTGGCATTATCAACATACCCAGGAAGTAGAACGTTATCACCTCCAAGCTGACAATAAGAAAAGGGGTACTTTGCACTTGGCTAATAGCTGTAGAACCAACAGCAATGCCAAGCACAGGTAATGGAAATTTTGAGTCCCACTGCAAAATATACTTCTACAGAAGTAACACATTCAGGTTTCCAACTATAAAATGTAGTTAAGATGTTTCAGAAATGAAGCTCTGATATTAGCTATATATTTTTTCTGGCAGACCTCCAGGGGCCAGGACAGCAAACACATCAGCTAGACAGGTTCTGTGACATTCTGTATTTATGTCACAGACCATCTTAACACCAGGTCCTTCTTCAATCCAGACACTAGCAGTGCATGACATTAGCATTAATTTCCTTCTCTATACCTGTTTTTACCTGCAATGCACTTTTCCAAGGGCTCAAGGTACTTACATACCTCTTTTGTTGGTTTGTGGTTTTTTTGGCACTTCTTCTCCAGTTTGATCTGCCACTATCCACTACAAGAGTCAAAGGTCAGTCTTGTAGACTTGTTTGCTTTAAGCTCTCCTGTACTGAGGCAGAGCAGTAAATGACCAAGTGTTTCTAACAACTTACCTGCCTGGCATCGCAACTTCTGTGGATGTTTTATGACAGCACACCACCCCGGCAGGTACTTCTAAGGGACACCTTTGAAAATTTTCTAGCTAAGTGGAGGAACACTGACTCATCACAAATTTTGGTATTTGCCACCTCTGTCCTGATATCTCCTCCTGGTTTTCCTTGCTTCAAATAGGAAAAAGATTGCTCAGGGATTGTGTCCTTATTTCAAAATTGTGTCCTTATTTGCTTTTATTTCGATGAAGGAAAGAAGATGAAGGAAGAAGCAGCAATACCTCCAGTCATAAACGTACAGTCATCTGACAAGAGGATACACAAAAGTGCACTGATGGGAAAACTACTTGAAAGAGAAACAAGCTGCCATAAAAAAAGCATCCTAGAGACATCAAGGAACAACCACTTACTAGCAAACTTACATTTTACAATCAGACATCCCCCACATGGCTGTTAACAGCCCAGACACATTAACTAGGAGCACCTGGGTAACAGCCAAAATAAAACACATCCAGATCTGTACCTATACTAAGATGTATCTTTTAGATCCTTCTCACTCCTAGAGAGCAGCTAAGTATCTGTGTGGCATTTGGGAACTCAAGAGTACTTCTGGCTCCTAAAAAGTAGGATTTCTGATACACGGAAATACAGCCCTCTCAAGTCAGTCTATCCAAGCTGCCTTAGCACATTCTTCAAAGCTGCCTGCATTTAGGTTTTTTGTTAGAAGAAAAATAGTATTACTTGAAACCCAAACTCCCTATGATTCTGCCCCAGGGGCAATACATGTAGAATGATGGAGGTCAGCAGCACTACTGCAAATGCTTCCTGTAATTTCAGAGTAGCACATCAGAAAACGGATGGGTGAAATTTTACAGCAGCTGCCAAAGCAATGAAGGGAAAGAAATGAGGTACGTATCTCCTCTCCACACCCCTCCCCCAAAAGCCTTCTAATTCTTTATAAACAATCTCCCGAACCGTTTAGATGCTTTCTGCTCCACCGGGCGCACTTGTAAAATCAAGAACCACCGCACAAAACGAAGAAAAGCAGATGCCAGTTGACAGAGCAACCACAAAGCTGAAGTTTTCATGGCGAGACTTCATGGGACTACCTCCCGGCTAGCCAAGAGCGCAGCGAAACCCTCCCCTCGTCACTATTTTTGGTACTCCTGCTCTGGCCCCGCTGTGCCAGGGCGCTGCGGGAGGATTCCCAGTCCCCGCCGAGGCGAGGCAGGTAGCCCGGGGCGCCACCGCGGAGCCGGGCTGTACCTTTAAGGGGCCCGTCGCGGCGGGTGCGCGGCTGCATTCCTGCTCCGGAGCGGCGGCTGTCCCGACACGCCGGGCACGGCAGCCTGCGAGGCAACCTGCGCGCCCGCCCCGGCCCGGCCCGCCGCTCGCACCGCGGGAACAAAGCCCGCGCCCGCCGCCGCCAAACTTCCGCGGGGAGCAGCGGCCGCGTGGGCGCTGCGGGATCTCCGCTGGGGAGAGCCCGCTGGCCAGGGCAGCGCCTCTCCGCGACCCGCGCACCGGCCTGCCGGGTCACTCTTCCCGGGACACGGCGAAGGCGAGAGCCCCGCGTCTGGGCGCGGGACGGGGCGCGGACAAAGCGCGGCGGCGCGGGGCAGGGCTCCCCGCCCGGCGGGCGCGGGCAGGTGAGCGGCGCGGCCGGGCAGGGCTCTCCGCCCGGGCACGGATCGCCGCCGCCGAGCCCGGGACGGCAGCTGGGCCCCCCGCGCTGCCGCGGGGAAGAGCGTGCCGCGGCAGCCGCTTACCTCTGGAGCGGAGCAGCGCTCCCAGCAGCACCAGCAGGAGCTGCGGAGGCGCGGGCAGGAGACAACCCCCGCCGCGCCGCCTCATGGTGGCAGCGCCCCGGCCCCGCGCCCGGGCCGCCCGCAGCGACGTCGCGGGCTCCTCCTGCGCGGAGCGCCCCGGCACGACCGCCGCTCGCTCCGTCCGCAGCCGCGGCAACTCCGGGGCCGGGGGCTCCCTCTCCGCTCCGCCCGCCCAGGCCCGGCCCCGAAGGAGGAGCCCCGCCGGGGCAGCCCCCGCCCCGCTCCCCCCAGCGCCGAGGCACTTCGCAAACTTTCGGCGAGGCAGAGGCGGTCCCGCCGCCGAGGCTCCGCGCGGGACACGCGGCTCCCTTCCCCACCTCGTGGGGCCGTCACTGGAGAGACCCCTAAGCCAGCCCAGAGCTCCCGGACTTGCCCTGGGTACGGCTCCCTCACCGCGGGCGGAGAAGCCCTTCCTAAAGCTGCTCCGGTGCTCCGGGCCGTCGATGTCGGCTCTCCCTGTCCCAACTCCAGCAGCATCGCCAAGGAACTTTGCTCCGGGCTCTCGGCGGAGCGCCGCAGGGCTGCCCGATATCCTCCTGTCCCAGCGCGTTGCCACCGCTTCCCGACTTGTGCCAGCTAGGCTGTACCCAGGACAAGTCGCAGAGCCCTTCTTCCCGTCCCGTCCCCATTTCCCAAACTCCCTTCGAAAGGGAAACATTCACGAGTCCTTTGCCCAGCATGCATATTGCTACCTATGAGAAACGTCTATTTTTTCCCTCCGTTCGAGACAATATTCTATTTTCCTTATAGCAACGGTGTCCAAAAATAGCTAACTATGTAGGAACCTCAGGTACCCTAAAAAAAAGATTCAGGGTTGATTCCTGCAGGAACAGAAATTAACACTTGGACGATTAGCTTATGTGCCTTCTGTTCTGTGCTGCATTAAAAAGCAGACAGGCTGGAGATCACCCTTAGCCAGTTTTATGATCCTTTTGGTATGATTTGACATTTTAATACATAGGGTTGACAACGCAAGGAACTGTTGTTAAATAAATAATCTCAGTTGATCTCAAAGTATTAACTCAAACAGAAAGCTGACTTGGATAGTCCAAACCCAGACCACAGGGGAAGATGAGAATTTTGTCAAATTGAGACCAAAGAGCCAGTAATAGAAAAGGTCTTGTTTAAAGCCTTCCTGTAGATAAATCTAGAGGAAGCTGTAATTAATCCCATCCTTTAAACAATCACAAGAGTAAGAAAATGGCACAGCATGTGATGGAGAGAATTATGCCACTCTTATTAATTAAGTGTAAAATGGTGAAGACAACGGGTATTATTAAAAATGTCAACATAAAATTATAACAGGGATTGAGTCTTGACAAATTGTGCTCAGTGGAAAGAGAAAATAATCCAACACAGCTTCACTGAGGAGAACTCCCAGGAGCAGGAACACCAGAAGAAACAGTAAGCAGCAAACCATGTTTAAATCTACCGTACACAGCCACCAAAGTTTTTAAAAAGCAGACTTTTTTCTTTATATGCAGAACCACTTCTTCAAGATAGGAATAAATCCACGTTAGTGCAAAATAGGCAAAGTGCGCAAAGTTGCAGAAGAGTAACAACAAATACAGGTAGTCAAGAGGGACTTGTTGAGGTGTAGAGATTAAAAAAACTTCACTATTTTAATACTGACTTGGAATCGGTGACAGATTGAAGCACAGAAAGTATATGCAATTATTGTAAAGTAATAAACTACAAGATACCAGAGTTTAAGATGGTTGAAGGGTAAGAATTCTGAATAGTGGGTTAGGGTTAAGAGAGAGAGAAAACAATAACCTCACACTGACTGCCTGACTGACTAGAATGCAAAACCCCCATTGTATCTCCCTAAAATACAGAGCAATGTAACCAAAATTAATTTAATTATATTCTCTACTAAGGCTAGATCATCAGGTAGTATAACTCAGAGGAGTCCTTCTAACTTCAGGCTCAGAGAAACTTTTAGATGTTTAGGTGCTGAAGTACTGAGAGTCATGAAGGACAGAAGCAGGGCCCAGAACTTCCTGATAATTATATACTTAGGTCATGGAACAGTCAGCTGTTGAGATCAGTATTTTCCTGTGTTTGAAACAAAAGCCCCTCAAAAAATATTGTCCTAAATACAAACAAATTCACTTGTTAGCTCTTCAGTTCTTTTCTCCCCAGGGAACAAATGTTTTTACCCACTCTATTAAAATGTGTTCACCAGTCCTCTGCACCCTGCACTGTATTCTGGCAAATCACTTTCCTCTCTAAACTCAACTTCCTTAAACTGTATCTCTGCCTTATTATTAATTTTGAAATCCCCTAGTGAAATGTCAGAGAAGCACATAGTATTATCTTTCACAAAAATCTCCTAAATAGATTGCATTTGAACAGATGAAAATTTATATTATAAACTTCTCAATTACCTACCTGTTGATAATTACTTTGATTGAATATAGCCCTGATTACATGTGGGATCTTTGAGGAATAATTATAAAGTAGATTTATGCGGTGTAAAATGGATATTTATGACAAAAGTAGAAAAGTTGCTAAATAATGTTGGTAAAATTTAACCATATGTTTTGGTCTTGCCTCTTTCAGACCAAACAACTTTAAGATTATGTAAATATCAGAATACACTTCAATCCATGCACAAGTAGAATGGGTTGAACCTACCCAGTAGGTACTTGCTCCTATCCACACCTACGAGGGAGGAACATCATTAAATAACCTGCAATAATTTATAGATCACTGATAAATGATATATAAAGCAAGTATTGTGAGACAGATGAGAAAGAATTAATTAAAATATAATTAACAATTCATTTATATGACAACATGCCCAAGCAAAAAAACCTCCACCAGTCATTATAAATGGAACAGGAAGGAGATTATTATCCTATCAACCATTTTGGGGCATAATTCGGATACATCCCCCTCCAAAAAGAAACATTAGAGAAATAAACCAATCCAATGATAGAAAATAAGTGCTATGAAATAATACTAATAATTTGCATAATTTTCAGGGTGTTTTTAAATAACAAACCTGTGTCAGGAAAAAGACAACCAAGAACATAGTGTCATTAGAAAAAGAAGAAAGGGACCAGAATGAGGTAGGATTATTAGGGAAAATACACTTCATCTATCTTGAAACTGTAGAGATTTTAATAAGAGATTTAAAGAAAGAAAGGGTGGGAGGGAAAGAAAAAATGGTGTAGGTCTTACCTATCAAAGTATTTTTAAAGGATTTAAATTATCTTTTCATGCTTCTTCACACAAGTTTCCTAGAAGAGAATGACACATTGGGTAGCTTAATTGTTGTGTTCAGAAAGGTTTGGAGCAATTGTGTTTTAAATACTTGAGACAGAGTGAATTAATTTACTAGAATGAAAAACACATGAAAAATGGGCAAAATGCATTTGTGCTAAAACAAGTTCCCTTTTTAAAGTAAGGTAAAGCTCGCTGTGTGAACAGAAGGCAACAGACACAATACACCTTGTATGGCTTTCGGCATCATCTCACAAGACACTTTCATAGAATAACATTTTAAATACAGATACGTGAAAATGTGCAAGCATCTGATAGAAGGAAACCACAGTGGTCATTAGTCATTATTCATCAAAAGACAAAGGCACTTCAGATTTGTTTCTAGATGCATCTATAGTTCTGTTTTGTCTACTATGTTCACTGACAACTTAAACAATGCAACATTTATGCTTGTAAAATCTGAGCCACGACAACTGATAACCTCAAAACAAAGGCAAAGGGCTGAAAACACTAGGAAGGATGAGATCAGACACCCCAAATCCTATTGGCAAATTGATCAGTTTACACAAAAACCAACAAGGTAAACCACAGTAGTTAGAAACATGCTATTCTTGGGAAACAGAATGAAAAATTAATAAACTGCACTGAATTTTGGACTAGACAGAAATACAGCATTTTATGATTACAAACAATATAAACCAACAATGCAGCAGCACTGCCAGGAATGTGTTGAATTCTGGAACATCTGAACAGGTGTGTCATATATGAGACGATTTGGTTTCTAAAATTCGCATAATACTGAAGCCCCCATTGGGTAGTATGTCTGGTCCTGCTTGAACACCGTAGAAACATAAAAACAACTGAAGAGAAACAAGAAAATAATAATAATAAATGTATAAATCAAACACTTTGAGAAGAAGCTGAAAGAATTAGGTATGCCTAGTCAAGAAATAAAAGCTTTAAGACAGATGCAGCTTTCTGATATTTATAAGAGCTAATTAGAGAGATGTTCATCAGCCATCCTCTATGGCTCCAGTAGAAAGACATGAAAGAGTCAACTTCATTTGCAACAAGAAATGCTTAAAATATTTTTCTGATCAGCATTCCAACTGAGGATTTTTCAACAAAAAATGGAGCAGACTGTCTAGAGGGACTGTGGAATCTCTTCCACTGGATTTTTATGAGAACACAATTCAATAAACATGCTGGTACTAGCCTTGATATGTTTAGTCTTGATGCCGTATAGACTGGACTAGGCGATCTTTTGGAACGCCTACCAATCTTGCGTTCTACAATGGATATAGTTCAGGAAATTGGACTGGAAAGATAATTACAAACTCTGCACTCTGATCAAATTCTGTTTTACTAGCAAGCTCCACTAAATAAACAGAAAAGCCAGGAAAACACCAAAATATTACCAACAGGGCTCTAAGTTCTAGATAAAATTACAGGTATTAGACCATGAGATTTTCCAGTGGTCCTTTTAATTTCTTTAGTTACTCCACTGGTACATTACCTACATCAGTTCCCTCTTCCATACCACCAGTGAACTAAAGAGGTGGTAGTTTGGATTACCAGGTAAGCTAAAAGTCAGATTTTCCCAT
Organism: Cyanistes caeruleus; assembly: GCF_971803275.1. Lineage (NCBI taxonomy): Eukaryota > Metazoa > Chordata > Aves > Passeriformes > Paridae > Cyanistes > Cyanistes caeruleus. The sequence continues at coordinate 29,964,481 of NC_141706.1, read as the reverse complement.
ACTCAGGATAGTTGTGTATCCAACTTCACTGATGTGAAGAACTAGTTTAATTTTCCAAAGAGCTGAGGAATTGTCAGCTTTTGTATCTGGTTACTTAATTCGTAAATTATGATTTCTCTGTTAAATACATTAAATGAAAATTTAACATTGATTTATATTTTTATTTTATCACATTTTCCTTTGTTGCCTTCCCTTAAGTTTTCTAAGTACTGGCATTACTACTGTGTACCCAGAGGTGCTCACAGGTGTCATAAACATTCAAATACTGTCACCATTGTCCCCTACAGTGTTTCTCAAGTTACTGCTCACTTATTCTTAATAAAACCATATGCCATCTTCTTCAGTGTTACCACTTGTTTTCATTTACAAAAATATAAAATTCAGGTTAGCAAGTCAGAGTTTATGTGTTACTTAATTTTCTTCACCTTTCATTAACTGCTGCTTTCTAAGCATTCCAATTTCACATTTGTTCTGGGAAACTTTGTGATCATCTCAAGGACCACTATTAATTCTACTTTGCAGTTCAGATCAGGAAAACTAAAGATTATATTAAACGGCTACATTTAAAAGCTGAGATATGAAGAATCTTGCAAAAGGTCCTTTGTAATGTGTTGTCCAAAGTACAGATTCATCTAACCCCTTCCCTTTTCATGTGTATGTCTAGAAGGTGGGACGGAAACCAACCTCCAAGGCACTTTAATCTTCCTAAGAAAAAAATAAGAAATAAAAAATAAAAAGAGAGAAAAGAGAACAAAACCATAAGTAAATTGACTCTCAAAATAGGAAAAAAAAAACCCACCCCAAAATCAAACAACAGACCAAACCAAAACTTTCTTCAAGTGTTTCTTTCTCCCTGTGTTTTTGAAAGCTGGTTCTGCTCCTTCTTGTGCTGGTTCCATAACATCCTCTATGTAAAAATAATGCAAATAAACACCCTCTTCTATTCCTGATGAGACTCCTCCCTGTAGTGAAATGGCAATTATCCAGGCCTTGCACAATGTCTACATTGCAAAGATAGCCTATGGCCTACCCTTAGGAACTGCACAGCTTAATACCTTGATTCTGGCACAGTAAAAAAGGAAAAGAGGAAGAGCTTAAAAGGGAAATGTTCTCTTAAAAGCCAGCAAAAGAATTAAGTTTGAAGACAGAAGCCTAGCCACCTTTATTCCCCAAATACATTCAAATGGATAAGTAGCAAGTTGTGTCTCCTAAATTAATTTTTGACTCCACAGAGAAGCACTTTCTAAAGAACTGAAGACGTGTGTTTTTCTTTGACTTCCAGCTATTAATGTTGTTTTCCATCAATAGTCTCTGCACTCAGATAAGATGTTTGTGGTAAAAATCAATCACACAATCAGAAAGAAAGGTGAACTTATATCTCTCAGTATGTGGAATATCTTCAATGGGCTGACTTTTCCTTTCTGAAAAAAACCAGAATACATAAATTGGGCCTGTAAAGAAACAAGTAGTCATGGGAATAGATGTGAAAGACATAAACATCTTTTTCTCAGCTCACACACCTTTCTTGTTCACAGAAGCCACTGTGGAGATGTAAAAATGTAGACAGAATGATAAAGAGAGTTTTCTTTTTTGAAGATGATTCACTTCTAATACTTTATTGGCCTGATGGGTCTGGCAAGTCCTGCCAACACAAACAAGATATAACCCTTGAGTGTTTCTGATAAGATGTCAACCATCTGCTTTCCTATCGGGTGGCTATATCAGAGATACCTCTTAACACCTCTCCCTCTGTCATACTAGCTTTTGATAAATGTGAGTGAGGGAACAAATTAATTGCTCCTTAGGAGTACTGGGTGAGACCTGAATAAAGGCACAGGTGGGAGCAAGATCCAGACTTGCACACCCTCTTCACATGAGTCACCCACACATATGCACACACATCCAGCCTCCCTCCCAGTCACATACTTGTGTCCATATCATTGCAAGATTAGGATTTTAGAAACTTTGATATTAGCATTCTAAGAGTTGAAGGCAATCAGGGTTTGTGTATTGCATTTTCATTTGTGCTTCATTCTAGGTCAGCAGAGTTGTTGCAAACTCTATCAGAAACTTGAGCAAAACTCAACACATATAATGCACAGGGAAGACCATGTCATAGAGACTACAGGTTTCTCTTGTTTCTGTTTCACATAACTTAGAGCACACTGAGTATGTTTAGTAAGTATCAGAAATATCTAGTCACAGAATTTTAGAAAAACTCTGATCCACATCTAAACTTTACATATTCAAGGAACACCTCTTCCTTTACTGACATAGTGTAAAATTCAACACTTAAAGTTAGAATCTTAAGGCTATTTTCTTAATATATAATGTTATTATCAGATTCAAATGCAGAATTTGAATTTTGCTGTGGTATAGAAACTAGAATGATAAAGTTAACAAATCAAAAGAAAAATTAAAAAACATTCCTCAGCTAAAAATTACTTAGGTTACTTAATAATTTTCTACTATATTCTGAAAAATGTTCCATGCTTCCTCTAGTCTGTTTAGAATTAATTGCCATAATCTTCATTTACTGTTTCAGTCTCAGCTGGTTTATATCCTCTCTCAGTAAGTGATTTGCTTTTCTTCTTGAGTACTCCAACCATTATACCTTCTCCCCTAGTCACTCCATAAAGGTATTACTCTTGAAAACACCTTAAGCATCATGTAGCAAAAGAAAAAAACATTTATCACTATATCCTCTTATATTATGGAATGAATCACCAGGCTACAGATGTGTGCTTTTGCTGGAAAAATATTTTGACTGCAACTCCTGTGGAGTGGCAGGGCTCTGCAGCACTGTCTTCCAAAAGCCCTTTTGAGTAGCTAGCAGACAGAATTAAGAATTGTTTTGCAAGAATTCCAGTATTTTAATAAATCTGTGATCTCCTCTTTCTTTCATTTTGTTGGGTTTTTCCCCTTGATTCCATCATTTGCTTTTCTATGCAGATTTTATAAGACAAAATATTTTCATAGTACTTTGCATGTGATTAATCTCTGTTCTGCACACAGAAAGTTATGCACCTTTCCCACAAGAGCTGGCCACTGCAGCCATCAGAGTTACAGCTTCACTCCACCCCCAGAAACAACAGCTCACTCCCACTTACAGAAGGTGTGCCTGTTCTCTCGCACACACACAAAGCCATTTACTTATTATCATTTTCTCACACAGACACCTTGTCTAATGGATAACAGAGTCTGGCAGCTTATGTTTGCAAGGAACATTCAATAAGTAGAAACAAATAATGAAAATTGCAGGCCTTTTTGGGTTACCCCCCAGGATGAGCTAAGCCTTGGCCGTCAGAAATGCTTTCCATGCCAGAATTTCATAGTGATATTTATTTTTACCAGGCATTTTAGATTTTTTTTCTTTGTTTGGCATGAGAGATCCTGCAAACTCTGCCAGAAATGGCTGTTTTTCTTCTCTGCATCATTAGTGGGGCGGCATTCCAACAGAGAAGGGTCACTCACTTGGTACTTAAGTACTTTTAAAGATGTCCTTTCCTTCCTGATGAGATAATGGGAACAAAAACTGGAGGAGAGTCTTTCAACAGTTTGCTCTTTCAAAAAAGTCAACTTTGCTTACTAAACACCAAACTCAAAATCAGAATTTGGACAGTGCATTTAATACATGCCAGGAATCTATTATACAAATTACAGCTACTATTGATTTGAAAATGAACATGTGGCCTCAATGAGCCACAGAATCTGTCATACTACATTCCCTTTTCTCATAAGCACATCATGCAAAGTTCAACAGTACTCCTTATGGCTGAGGAGTAGAAGAATATTTCAAGGAGTTTTTTTCCTCCCAACAACTTGTATTTAAAATACAAGGATCTTGGAGATTGTTTAGGCCTAAATAATCAACAATACAGACATCTCAAAATCAGACCAGATTTCTCTTTACTTTCTGTCCAAGAGGGAAAATAAAATTTTAGCAATCCAGATTAAAATGCAGTTAAACTAGTAAATAAAATAGAAATTATGATGGCATCGTGTTCACAGTACAGTTTCCTGTATGCTTATGACATCTTACTAGTTAAGTATATTCCTGACTTAAGACTTCCAGGTAGAATTACTGGTTAAGCTCTGTAATGGTAGAAAAGCTGGCTACTTAAGAGAGCTGCTGCTGTTATCGTGTTATCTATCATTAGCTGGAAAACACACAGTTGTTTCCAAAATTCCTCTTGTGGCAGATGTTAGGAGAGAGAAACTTGGTGAATCTCATTTCTCTAAAGGTCTTGAAGAACACTGTAAGCTCTATCTGCTTGTCTAGGTTTTACCTGAAGAGGTAAACAAGTATTAATACTGCATTATTTGGGAAAAATAATTCATTTACTTGCAAAACCACTGTGCTGTAGGTGAACCAGATAAACAGTTCATTCAGCTTGAGAAGGCTCAGATTAGGAGAAGAACTAGAAGTAGTGGATCTTTTTCTGTAAATGACTCTTGAGGAACCAACAATATAAAAATATGGATTTCATCACATAATTTCATTGAGGTTTTGGCTGACCGTTTTATATAAGATAATCTTATTTTTAGTACATCTTTAGAGAGTTTGGTCATCATTCCTATAAATAATTATTAAACCAAAAATTCAATGTGAGGTTTTTATGGGTTTGCAACTGACTCATAAATGAATCATCCAGCTTCAGTGCCATTGATTTTTTAAATGACTTACAAAATAGAATTCTAATTTCACTTACAATATTTCAAATAATTTACATAAATAATAGCATGTGAAACTCTAACTCTCCATTTCTTCAGATCTCTCCTCAAAACTTACCTCTGCTAATGTGCCAAAAATAATAGATTATCAATAAAGATTGACAGTTGTTTAAGTCAATGTTTTTCTCTTCACAGTATAATTTGGTTTTCATGTGTCTTTTTGTTGCACACCTGCAATTCTATTAATTATTATGTACAAGGAAAAACTCATCTGGAAAATACATGGGAAGCCTTGAAGAACACAAAACACTATCAAAGTCAAAAAAGCCAAGCTCTGCACAGGACAGATTCTTAGCCATCTATGCTTTAAAACAGGATAAAGCTTTGGATGCTCAAAGGATAAACAAGAAAGGACAGAGACATTTTCTCAGTGTTTCTGTGAAGCTGCCTTACATTGATTTCACAGTCACATGGAATAATACTGAAGACTGCCCACAGCTTAGTTCTTTGCACATTTCCATCAGTGACTTGAAGGGGAAAAAAAAAAAAAAAAAAAAAAAAAGTTTGTTTCCTCAAATACACCTAAAAAGCTGTATTGTAACCATCTTAGTAATAATTGTTGAAACTCTAAGCAAATGAAGCATTTCATTCCAATAAAAGTAATAGAAACCAGGCCAAGTAACTCAGTCTGTTTAAAACAAGGCACTTCCTGTAGAATATTTTCTTGATATCTAGTCCTGTTTATTATTCTATATAATACTCTATCTGAAAGAGGAGCTGTTTCTCAGGAGAACTTTGTCTAATAAAAGGAAAATATTGCAGTTCAACATTGATAGTATAATTCGGAAAAATGAACATAAAATCAGCAGAGAGTAAGCTAAGCAATTAACATAGTGGGGGCAAAGTATGTGTTTCTGGAGAAAAACAGAAATCTGATTTTAGCAAAGTTGCTGAGAAACACGAAACTTACACACAGGTGAGAGGTTTTCAGTCCATGAATCTTAACATAATAAAGATATTTTATTTCATTACATAATTTAAATTACACCACTATTTTCAAACTTGTGGTCAAATGGACTCTTACATAACTAAGTTAGCCCAGTTTCCTAAACGTATGATTTCTGAAATTCCACTTAAACCACACTTCGAAGTGAATTAAGCCAAATCAAATCAAGATCACATTAAAAGAGGGTGTGCACAGAATGTACCAATGTAATCCAATTGATCTTCCAATTGACTGATTTGGATACCCAAATGTCCCTGGTAAACAGAATGCAGCAATTTTAATTAAGAGATGTAAGCATCACCATGATTCCCAGGGTAGAGGGTAAAAATGTACTCCATAGGCTTTCCCTGAAGTGAGATCTGTACCTCTGATAATCTGCCAAGGGGCTGTGACAGGGAAAAAGAATTTTTTTCAGCATCATTCTTCCAGCTGGGTCCAAAAGAACATTAAGCCCTTGTTAGATGTGCCCCTCTGGGGGCAGCTATTAAACCTCCAGATGGTTTCCAGTGGCCCAGAAAAGCCTTCTCAATTTATTAAAATGCACTAGTCTAGGGTTCTAAACTCAAGCTGGTAAAACAGACTTAACACCTATGGCCAAGGCTGGCAGCATTTCTCTCTTTTGAGGTCATGAGAGTTAGGGAACAGATGAGTGCTGCTGATCTGTTATATCACCTAATCCGGGCCCTGGCAAGCCAAGGGAGAAATAATAGTAAACAGGGAAGTCTATAAATGGCTCCAGAAATGACATCTTGTTTTTGTATAATTTTCCTTATATTCTTAACAGTCAGGCACCATTACTACTGAAATGAAGTTATTAAAACCGCCAATGGGACCAGTGTTCAAAAGGTTTCCCTTAGATGATCTGAAGGAAATAATGAAGTCTAACCTATAGAAACCAAAGAGTAACAAGTGAAAAAGTAAAAAAAACACAACAAAAAAAGAACCAACAACCCCAAAGGAAAAACCAGAGATATGTCAGAGTATGTAATATTCAAAACTGGACTTTAAAGGCCTCAGTGCATCAGATACTGATCAAGGCTAAATCCTTGTTTACAGAAATGGTTTAAAAACTCATAAGGAAACAGTGCACAACCTGTGGAAGGCTCCTACCAGCTCAGTTGACCAGAACTACAGAAGAGGTTTTTAAACACCAATGACATTGCTTATGTGTGTAAAAATATAATCCTGTGTTTTCTCATTCTGCTTGAATCCACTTACTTTCTAAATTCTGCTGAATTTCTGGGCTCAAAAGTATCTTGTATCAATGCATTCTGTGATCTAATTATATCTATTACTAAAAAATATCCCATATTTAAATTTATAGCCTATAATAAAATGCACAAAGTTCAGAACTGAACAAACTGGAGTTCTGAATGAGTTTAATTGTAGTACAAATAATTTTAGATAACATAATTTCATATGTTATGCTTATCCTCTTTAAGGCAATCTTACATTTTTTCAGTCATTCTTCACGCTGGAGTATCTCATTGTCTACTCCCTAAACTATTCTCTCTGCTCATCTTTGAAATATTTATATCGAAGCTATATGCTTTTTAAGACAGAACAAAAGACAGAGGAGTGGTCCAGGCAATCTTGTGTGAGATAATAACAGTTAAGTTATAGAATCTTGTTTGCCCTTTTTAAATATGGCTGTCCTTTAAATCCAGATTAAATGTCAACGCCTCAGCATTTTCCTCTAGTGGAATAAAGGCAGATCATATGCATATACAAATTATTAATTTAATTTCTATTCTTTTGCATTTGTCATTAAAAACATAGACAACACCTGCACTCCCTTTTTTCTTTTTTTTTTCCCCTTACTCCCAGAATTAAATCCTGGACTGGTATTTTTTCTTAATGGTGATGAAAGAAACTGCAAAGTAACTTGGGAATTTTAGCCACATCAGCTGCTGGGAAAGAGGAGCCCAGCAGGCTTGCTTCCAGCCACATGAAGAGCTCTGCCTCTCCTACATCCCTGGTACACTGGCCATTCCCAGACAAGTTCCCAGACAAGAACAGAAAGAGCCCTGTGACTGTGGAGTTTTCTGCTCATTTCTATTTGAGACTACAGAAGGGACAATTCCTGAGGCCCTCCATACCTACCTGTCCTGAGCACAAGGGATGCAAAAATTCCAGCTCTGGGATAGCATGGACACAAGGACACAACTTGAAAGGATTCCGTGGTCACACTTTCAGTCCTTGCTCTCTGGGACAAAGCTGCTACACATTAACTTCATTAACCCAGAGAAGTGGTCTTGAACTTGGCGGAGTTCAAGAAGCATCTGAACAATGCCTCACACTCACAATCATGGTGTGATTTTTGGGGTGTCGTGCTCAGGGCCAGTAGCTGGACTCAATGATTCTGACAGGTCCCTTCCAACTCAGTATATTCTGTGATTTTAACTTATTACAACTCACCTTCAAATCAAGGTCTTTCCCCGACAGGTGTAGTCCTAGACAACCCCTAGCAGTAGACACCTTAAATTAGACAACTGGAATCCAATCAGAATAACCTTACACCCGGCTCTCCGGGAGAGCCTGCTGGCTCGCTCTCCTCTCTCAGGTCCCTCAGCCCTGGAGCAGCTGCCCAGGGCACGGCCCACCGCGGCCTCCGCGCAGCCCCCTCCTCACGGCGCTGTCCGCAGGCTCCGGGCTCAGGCCCTTCCCTCGGGCTCTTTCCCGGCCTTGCCTCAGATCCTAAGGGCACGGGCGGCGGGGCTGCCGGGCGGCGGGGCCGGCTGTGGGCGCGGAACTGTGGCGGCGAGGGGCGTGTTCCCAGCCGGGGCGAGCGGCCGAGCAGCGCCGGGAGCGTCGGGCGCCTTGGAAACGGGCGGAAGCCGGGAAGGAGCGGCAGGAGGAGGATGCTGAGCCCCGAGCGGCTCTCGCTGCCCGGGCCCGAATACCTGGGTGAGGAGCGGGGCGGGGAGGCTTCCTGAGGATTCTCTGTCCCTGGTGTGCTGCGGCACGGCATGGGGAGGGCTCGGCGGGGCTGGGGCGGCTGCGGCCCGGCCCGTCCTTCCCGAGGACTGCGGCGAGCGGCCCCAGGCTGGGCCGGGCTGAGGGGGCTCGCAGTGGCTCCGTGTCTGCCCAGGCTGGGGAGCGGGCAGCAGCGGCCCGTAACAGACCGGGCTTGTCGGACGCTGAGGTGGGAGGGCTGCAGAGCCCTCTCGGGCACAGGGAGCATCGCCCCGGTGCCCAGAGGTGTGGTCTCCGCCAGCAGCCGGCGGGATCTGAGCTGCCGTCTCCTCCACTGCCCGCTTTGATGATGTGAGTAGTAACAAGCGGCGTCCGGCCTTTCTGTGATAGACTTCACGCGTTACCCACTTGTTTTGCTCGCAGATCTGTGTGAGCATCCCTATTTCATGCTCGTTTCCCAGCAATGGGAAGGAGCGCTGCTCTTATGTTGCGAGATGGTTCGAATGCTAGCTTTTGTTCTGAAATTAAGTAACATTGGAAATGTTTCCTACATAAAATTAAAATCTTTCAACCTGTGAAGCAGCTACCTTTGAAGACTACATCCTTCTTAAGCTGTCTCTAACGGCTTGATGTTCCAGGAAAGTAAGGAGCAAAGTGATTTGATGTTAATGTGTCAAATAAAAATAATTAGGATGGAATGAAGTCAATATGACTTTATTTAATTGCTGAAGAGGAGATGAATTACAAGTAGTAAGCATTTGGATTGTGTTCAAGAGAGTGTTTGTGAAGTAAAACTCTTCAGCCATTACTTCCTAAGCGCAAGAGACTGTTCAGTAGTAACCCTTATAAAGGTATACATGATTTTCTATTATTTTCTTGTACAAGGGATGGTCAGAAATGATTGTTTTCTGGTACTTGTTCCATCATGGTTTTGCCATTTCTGTAAGTCAAAATGGAGCAAGAATATAGAAACACTGCTGTAAATGGAAAAGCTGTATTGCAGGGGGCACTAGACTAAAAAAGTTTTGTTTAACCATTTAAGCAAAGGAGTGATCTAAGTTGTCTTAGAGTAGAATTGTGCTGTTGCTGCTGTGCTGCTGTTAGGGTGCTTTGTGCGTACCTGCATAACTGTGATGCTGTTCTGCGTCAAGAAAACTCAATGCAGAAGTAGGTTTGTTTACTGCTCTATTCAGGGTGACTCTCATGGGACTTACCTCACTGAAGTTCTTATTGCTGATTTCAGTTGTGGAGCTTTGGGTGTTTGAGAATAGCACCACAGTGCCATAGACACACCCTTTGGGTTTCTGCTAGTCTGTCACATTACCTCAGCATTTTCAACCTACATGCTAATAGAGAAGTTCATAACTTTTCCAGAGTGGCTCTAGGTTGAAACCTGCAAAATTTCTTTTTCTTAATGAGGCAACTTGGTTTTAGGTTCTTGTAATTGTTTTTTAATGAAATAGGCACTTTTAATTGAGTGAAACTTGTCAGTTAGGGTTGAATCCCTGAAAACAATGTAGGATGCAGACTAAAAATACTTAAAGTGTGAAAATAAACCAGTTTTCTGTTGCACATCTGAAGCTAAGACATGAGATTTCTTAGATGTACAGGATTGTTAGGTACAAGCAGCTTTACTAGCCACTTAAGTGAGCCTCCTTTTATCTCTGTTCCACATGCTGATTTGGAATTCTCTTTTGATTTTGTACAAGTTTCTAAATTGTTCTGACATCGGGGTCAGAAGAAAGACGAGTGTGACCATATTAGGTTGAGGAATAACATGTATAATAGTCTGTTCCATTCATTATTTAGTATACCTTGGGTTTAGATTGCAGTTTCTGCTATTAGAAGGGGGGAAGCATATTCTTATTAGATATAAATGTTACCAAAACCAGTGTTTCTGCCTTCATGAGACTTTGTAACTTGTCAAACTGCTCACAGATCCTAAGGAATTTAGTGTGTATTAGCAGTAGGAAGGTGGTTAAAAACCAAAACAAAACAGCCTCTAAATCCCCCTCCTCCCACCCCAAATAAACACACCTCCCCACGTGTTTTTCTAAGTTGCTTTTCTGTTTTCTATACTGGCATTCTGAAATCACCATTAATCACATTAGGTGTTCTATTGTGCACTTCAAAGTTTTGTTAATACAGTTGTCTGAAGTGGGGGTTGTAAGGAACTGTGATAAATTTCACGTTCTGTAATTTCATTCTGAAGTTGTGTTGCCCTAGCTTAAGGTATTCTCTGACTCTCACAGACCAGATGACCCTGCCATTTCTTAGCTGGAATGGGTAACTCACCCAAACCCTTCTTCCCCTCTTCCCTTTCTCAGGAACCAAAACCAAGGCCAATGTATAAATTGAGCAGCCAGAATAACATAATGTGCTACTTGCTGTGTTACTCCACACCCCCTTCCCCCCACCATTTGAGATAATTCTTCTACAACCAGTTAGAATGCTAAAAGGGAAATAAAAGCAGTTGTGAGTTAAAATACAAATGAACAGGGAGAGAATTACATATTCACTTAAGATGAAAAATAGTTGCAAAGCTTTGTTATGCCAAAGTTCCTGGAATATAAAAATCAGGGCAACATGTCTTGTGCTGCAATGAGACAGTAAGTAGAAGAAAAGAGATGACCATTACTTAGTGAATAGGAATGGAGATGAGGTCTGCAAAATTGGCAGAAAGACTACAGTGAAGATGTCATTACAAGCAGGACATTATAAACAGTATTTTCACTAAATAAACAACATTTATTGTTTGGGTATAGTGATGATAATGTGTCTCTCATTTGATGGATGAGACTGGAACTACAGTAGGCAGGATGAGGCACATTTGAGACACTTTTTCATGCCTTCCTCATTATGGTTTAATAACTGGTGATTGCTCAGTTATTTATAGCAGGCAGTGGAGCACTTAGTGTATTGTTCTGCTCATGCAGCTGTCTCTGAAGCTTCATATTGTATTACTTCCCTGCTCTCTTTTCCTGTTATGGAGAAAAAGCAGTAGAGTACTGCAAATTTCCAAACTCCTATTTTCTGTGTATTCTCCTGCCTTCTACTACCCAGCTCCAGGATGTTGTTTCTTGTCCTTCTTTGCCAATGTAAGGCATATACGAACGCAAATACTCTGCTAGGAAAGTGCCTTATCAGTATAGCATGGGCCTATCAAGTGCCAGAAAGACGGTTGTGTTTCCTCATCTCTCTCATAAAAGGTCTCAGGTTCAGTGCTTAGAAAGAGTATACATTCTTTTACAAAACTGAGCTGCCAACAGAGAACTTCAGTTGTGTAGAGACTACGCTGAAGCCTAAGGCTTACTCGTCTTCTGAACAGTCTTAAGAAATACTGATCTGGAAAGTGCAAATAAAATAATTTCCTTTAACAGCATAATAAGCACATTGTTATCCAGACATTTCAGCTGACACTTGATTCTTCTCTTAGTATAGATATTTGGTGAACTTCTGTGAAGCACTGTGGCTGAAAGATCTCATGGTCTAGAAAAATAGAAGAAAATGCCTTTTTAAAATTTTGTTTCTTGCTCTGTTGTACAAATAGAAGTGCTACAACATAGAAGTTGAATATAATGTGTAAGAGTTTGCTTATAGAAACGTTAATTAAATTTGAATCTTCTTAGACTCAGTCTAGTACTTTGTCCAAAAGATGGGGGTTTCATCACTATACTGCTTCCACCACAGGATTTCCACCTTAACTTGAAATGTACAAGTGGAATCTGATCCTGAATTAGGTAGACTTCCAGAACTGGAGAGTACAGTCCTTTGCTTATGTCCCTCTGAGCATGAATAGATAGGGAACCATTAGGATACTTAATGCCTTATAACAAACTGGAATGACAATTTCTTCCACAACTAATAATTTTAGATTTAAACAAAAACCTCCAAAAACCCCAACCAAACAAAAAAGAAAAGATAGCTCAAAGATTTGCTTTGGTGAGGGGGTGGTTTCTAGCAGCTGTGTGACACCTTGCAGGAAGCAGATTGCTGGAAGAAGTTGCACAATTAAGTCAGTCTGTGTGCAGTATTTTGCTGATTGTTTGAAACAAATTCTCAGCTATGGTCAAGATTAAATAATAAATGGAAATGTTTCTTAAGTTTTTTGTTGAAAGTGATTTTGAAACTTCAAACATATGAAATATGCTGTAGTTACATTGTGTGACCCCTTGGCATGTGCTCCTGAGTAACAGCATGCCTCATGTTGTGTAATACCTGTAGTATGACAAGATCTACTTGTACTTATATATTCTGTCCTTCAAAAAACATTTTCCTTTTGAGGGTTAATAGGAAATTACACTGTGAAGCTATGCAAGGCTGGAAGGAACTATGACAGTACAGAGATGTGACATTTAGGTTAATTGTTTTGTTCACTTCTCTTTCCCTGGCCATTACTTAGCAACATCTAAAGAGATTAAGTCCTTAATGATATCTGAAAAGATTATGAAGAACATCCTGAAAAACCATTAATGCTGGAAAAATTGCCAGAGTTGATGTGATTTTGTTGTTGCAGTTTTTATCCTCACTCTTTCTCTCTTGCATCATTATTGTTTTGATAATATTTGCATGAAATTGATTTTATGTTACTACAGATGTATCTTTCCAATGTGTGTGATAAGGTGGTGTCCTTAGTTAAGCTCCAGTTTAGAACAAATAATGAAAGGGTGTTTAACTATTACCTTATGCTCTCAGAGGATATGTTCTCAGCAATTAAGAAATGCCAGAAATACTCCAGATACATTAAAGCTTGTTATGCTCTTGAGCTTCTGATAACTGAAATGAATCATAATGTTAATTGCATCAATAGTGTGTATTTTCAGCACTTCAGCTGAGAAGGAGGCAAATAAGTAAGAAAAGCTGGTCTCATTATCCAGGAATTCCCACTCCTGATTTTTCAGCATATTCAGTTATGCCAAAAATGACCCCAACTTAACAAAAACAAAAACCAAACCAAACAAAAAAAAATCCCTCTTGTGTGCTTAAAAATTGCTTTGATAGACAGCTTTTGTTTCAGAAGAAGTCATAAGAAGTCATGTCTTGGATAATAAAACCATTATATATACACAGTATCATGACTTAAAGGTGACATCTATTTCCTTCCTTCTGAATTTCTGTCTCTGAGTATTTCAGTGCATATATTCAATTTTGTGCGGTGATATTATTTGCATTAAATTTTTCTTCGAGACTTTTCAAGTATCAGTGCTTGTTCTTACATTTGTAATCAAACCTACAAAGTGGTGGATTGTTTGTTCTCATCAAAAGATTGAAACAAGTAACTTGGTGGTATAAATCCATATTGTGATATTTGCTTTCGCAATATTAAGATGAATGTTATATGTTATATGCTTTTGCTATGTCTTTTTCTCCTGTTAGTAAGTCTTAGGCATGGGTCAAGAAGAATTTTGGACATTAGGGCTAGGTCCTGTTCGTATAAAGCAAGATAACCTCCAGGAAACAGATGATGAGGCCCAGGCTGCTATCAACACTGACTGCCTGCAGAAGAAGGAACCCCAGCCCAAATAAATATGTGATAAAGGGAAATAAAATCTTTAAGATGCTTGCTCTAAAAAGGCGGATTCAGGGCATAGCCATGCAAAATACTTCTTGGAAAAGTATGAATATGCATTAAAACCCCACAGCAGGATGGGATAAAAAGAGTGTTCCAAAGATATCAGGTGTACTCCTGGCAATGTGCCAGGGTGCCCGGCCATTTTAACCCTTTGCTTTATTATCTTTGTCTCCTAATTGTCTTTTTGTTCATATTAAACCTTTTATAATTTATTAAGTGAGTGAACCTCGTTTTTCACATTGGTAACTTATAAAAAGACTATTTTTACTATGTTAAATACATATGCAAAGTAATTTGGTGTGGTTATGGCTAAATGGAATTAGTTGTGATCTGTTGTAGAGAAATCCATAGAGATTGTGGATTGACTGTGGGTGGAATCCTCATTATGCCTTGTATTTGTAAGCTGAAGTCTGGCCATGCTTGCATTGAGCAGCCGCTGCTCAGCCTTGAATTTGGTTCTGAGCCAAAAGTGCATTCATTCCAAATTTCATTTTAAACATTGGGCATGTGAATGATGGTGGGATGTGAGCACATTAGTATCAGAGGCTGTACTCTTAAGTGCAGCAGGAGGCAGCTTTGGAGGAGCTGTACATGCTGCTACTGATTGGACTGAGGCTCCAAGTATAACATCACTGTTGGTGGTTTAGTGATAAGAATTAAGATATTCTGTGCAAAGGTATTTACTTAGCATCAGGTTATGGGCTGCCTGAAAAATCTTCTGTAAACTTACTCTGTCAGATTCTTTTGTGAAAGCTGACTGTTAGTTTTTAAATCTGACAGCAAAGAGTGTGGCACCTACCAAATGACTGTGGCAGGCATGCTGGCTTCCTGTTTAGGGTAGTTGCCTGGGATTTCAGAGTCGAAAATTTTTGTTATAGTTTAAAGAATATGGGTTGCATCAGAAAGTTCTGTATGAGTAGGGAACTTCTGTTGCAATAAACCTGAAACAAACAAATACCGAGGATGATGTCCTAATGTAACACCTCCTGTATGGAAACTTCATACTGGAGTTTTGTCAGGAAGAAAATTAGTAGAGACGGAAAGCTGTTTTAGCACAGGGGCATGAGTATTTGGGCTTTACATTCTGATTTGGACTTGCTGCCTTATTATTCCAAAGTGGGCCTCAAAAATATGAGCAACCTTCATTATCCCTGGATTAAAAAAAAAAACTATTAAAATGTATGAATCATCTCATTTATTTTGCCTAGAACTCTACAGATTTTTGACTATGCTTGCATAAACAGTTAATGTTCCGGTATGGTTCCAGTGTTTGTTATGGAAAGTAACATTTGTGTTAATTAAGGAACTACTCTTTTGCTAAAACCAGACTCCTGGCACTTTATTTTGCCTCTCTGGCCTGCTAAAACCTGTCTGCAAATTACATTTTGTTCTATGACTTTCCTGTATAGTGTAGCATTAGTTGGGTTATAAAACATATTACTTGCATCGTTCCATGGAACTGGGCAGTCGGTGAACAGGAAGCCAGAGCTGGAATTTAGTTTGGCAGTGTGAACTGTGCTACCTGGAAAAGAGCACAGCAGCCAAAGGTACAAAGAGGGAGACTTCTCAAGGAGATTTCAAGTGCTATTTTCTTGTAGCTTCTCTGCTCGCAGTTTTCTTCCCTTCCCCACACCTCTACCCACTCTTCTGGGAAATAGGGAAAGAGGTTCTTTGCCAGCATCCTTAGGCTATGTAACAAAAAGCTTAAGAGAAGTACCCTTTTACAAGTAATTGTATTCAGTTGTGACCTATGTATTTTTGTGTACATTTTGAAATGTCTAAAATTCTATGTTGAAAGTTAATTTATTCTCCAGGAGCAGATTCAAAGGTTTTTACTATAGAGGTCAGCCACATTGTGCTGTGTAGCACTGTGGGACCATGCCTGTCTATTCCCAAACACTTTAAAGGGAGCTTTATTACTCTAAAGAAGCAAAATAACAGAAATATAGTTCATTGATAGGGACTGTTCTATGAAAGAAGTGCATACTTCCCCACAAGCTGTTGAGAATGGTTTTGCAGTTGAGCAGAAGTTCATTCCAGGCTGAGATGAGTGGAAGTCTGTCTGCTAGTACCATTTCCTGGCATATTCTGGTACTGCTGACATCTCAAGAGGGACCTGAGGAGACTATTGCTGAGTGTGAGATGGACTGCATCAGGAGGAGGGAGGAAGGACGGGCTGAAGTAAAGTTACCCAGTTGTTGCTATCTTGAGCCTATGACTGAGCTGCACGGACTCATTCTTCCCTCAGGGGACACAGGTGCGCAGAGCTATTTTTCTTTAATCACTCACATAAATTAAATTTATTCCTTTGCATTAAAATAATTAAATAAAGCTACGCCCTATATCTTTTAGTGCCAGATAATATCTTTAAACCTTTGGCTCACCATTTTGCTATCAGCTGCAAGGTATTTTCCAGGGTGTGCTTAACCAATTTTACCATTGTCCTGAAAAGTGTTCTAGGCAGAGAAATCCCCTGATAGCAATCAATATTCATGCATACTTTTAATCACTGTATCGACTGGGAATAATAATTTCCGGGCCTCTCCTGAAGTCCACCTGCCTCACACTAAGATGAAAGGGCCTTCCATGCTGTGTATCAAGTGGCACAGGCTTGATGCTTACCAGGATATTAAACACAAATTAAAATGGTTTGGAAAATATTGATGTGGGTCTGAGGTTGGCCAGTTGCTGGTGAGGGGGTGATTCTGCCAAGTCTGGAGCAGATTGGCAAGGAGCAAGAACACCCCTTGCCTTTCCTATATTCCCTAAGGGTTTTCTCTTGCTCTTTTTAGAGCACGACACTACTTGCAAAGGTGCAGTAGGATACGTGTTTAGGATGGAGGTGTGTGGTTTGGGAACAGGGTTTGTGTGCTTTCCAGGTTAGGAATGATTTTCCTGGGTTCGTTGTAACTTGTCTTCTGATTGTTGAACTTGTAGATTTGGAAAGTCTACTGCTTGCTAGCTGGCACATCACCTCAGACTCGGCTCTTTGTTGCTCTTACTTGGGTTCTAGCCAAAAACATCAAAGGGGCTCAGTGGTAAATCTGTGCTGCTTCCTCCCTGGCAAATACTTGTTTTGTACAGTCTGCCCCCTGTAGAAGCAGCAGAACAGTTTGTGTTGCACCAAACTGTCTTTACTCAGGATTCTTATGAGTGAGTGTCATTCTGTGGTGGGGTATTGGCAGATCCACCATTTCTGAAATTCTCCTGTGTTTGGCCTAGACAGTTATTTGAGACTGGCTGTTGAGCAATATAAATCTCCCTTGGCATTCAGTTCCCCACCTGCCACATTCATTGATGCTTGTTTGGAAATGGATGTACTTTTATTTGCACCTTCAGGAAGATACCTTTGCAGAACAACCTTAAAGATACTTGGTTTTGGTCTAGAGGGAAGGGGAAGAAACACCTAAAGCTCTGCAACAGCCCCATCGAAACAGCATTGACAAGCTATGTAGGAAAGATGGCTCAGAACAGAGATCAGGAACTCCTCTGGAGTAAGCATTTTCCAGTGGCACTGCCTCACAACTCTTTATCTTCTTTCAATACCAAAATCTCAGGGGATTCTAAAAAAGAGTCAGCACTGTTAATGACTAACTCTGTATAGCCAGGAAGGAAAGCAGGATTTAGGTGATGAATTTTGCTATCCATTTCTCTAATAGAGGAAGCAAATGGTTGCTGTCTTGTGTAAGGCACACAGCTGGGCTTGTCTGGCTCTGTGCTTTGCAGGTCCCTAATATTCTAATTTCTGTCTCTTATTCTCTCTTATTTGCAGCTCAGCGACATGTCCTCACATACATGGAGGATGCAGTGAGCCAGCTGCTGGAGAACAGAGAAGATATTAGTCAGTATGGCATTGCCAGGTTCTTCACTGAATAGTAAGTACATCAGGATGCCGTTAATAGGGCCAGCCTGAGGGGGCTTTTGGAAGCAGAATGGAGCTGGACACATGCTGGTTATGTTGTGAATGCTGGATTTTACTGGGTTAGCCAAGGGCTCCCTGAGCATGTTTTGGAAATGTATGTGGGTTTTGTACAATTCAGTACCTTTTCTATTACAAACATTCGTGTGACGCAGTCACTTTGTGGAACAGCGATTTTAAAAACATGGAAAACCAAATTCTGCTTGTCTTGGTCAGGACTGTTAGTACCAAACTGCTTGAGAAATACTGAAGTGAACTGTTTAACAGACTGCTTCTGGTTTCAGCAGCACTCGTTCTTCCTTCTTCTGAGTATAACTTGGAACTGTTTGTCTCCTTGTGTGATTGTTGTCCTGTTGAATGCTTTAATAGGATGCCTCTTCTTTTCTTAAAACCTGCATAAGTCCTTAAATACTGGATGTGGGTACTATCTCTTCTTGCTAATTTGCAAAAATATTCTTGAGGGAAAAGCTGTGTGCTTTCTGTCTACAGAAAGAAGTTCAGTCAGTAAACAAGACCTTAAGAAAGATAAAGAGCAGGATTACAATGACCTCTACCCAGTGACAGGATTTCTCTACCAGAGTTGAAGGCAGGGTGGCTTTGAAATACCCAGCTGAAATTGTCATTCAGGAATCTTCAGATTAGATTTAGTTTGCAACTAATTTCAAACTGATGCCTCTGTGCCTTTTCAAAACTTATGATCATATATACTTCAAAAATGAAAAGGTGAGCAGAAGACCATTTACACAGTGAAACTGTTCAAAATCCTTCTCTGTAGTATTTCTTCAGCTTGAAATAATAACCATTTTCCTCTCACTTTCTGTTCCTCTTCTACCTTTGAAAGAATAAGTAGTGATTCAAGACAGTTATCACAAACAGAACAGTCACCACAGAGGAAAACCCTCAGATTGACTTAGTTGCTGGAGATCTTGTTTTTCCCATTTATTTTCAGAGATATGATTTTTACGATGGTTTTTTGTTCACAGTGTTTTGTGGAGTTTCTGATTTCATGAAAGACAGGAAAAGGCTGCATGTTCATTCATTTTGTAATATAGACCTAGTAATTCTCTTTTTTCTTTTATAAAATATCTGGAGTTTAGCAAATGAAACTGTGTCCCCATACCAAAGCACAAACAAGCTTAGTAATTTTGCAAGGTCTTCTTAAAAACGAGATTCACTTAATAAATTATAAAAAGAATTTAATATAAACAAAAGACTATTAGGAGACAAAAGAAATAAAGCAAAGGGTTAAAACGGCCGGGTGCCCCGGTGGGTTACCAGGAATACACCTGGTATCTCAGGAGTGTCCTTTTTATCCCATCTTTGCTGTGAGAGGTTAATGCATATTCAAGCATGTCCCCTCCCTGGTTCCACCTTCTTGGATCATGTTATTTTCTGCTGGTCAGCGTAATTTTTGCTGATTATCGTTATTCTAGCTGGTCAGTATTATTTTGGAGTTTTTGGTTTCCTTTCTGCTGCAGATGGTCACTTGTTGATAAGGGTCCAGGCCCCTTATACGTCCTCAGAGAGCAGATGGGCTTCATATCTTTCCCCCTTGCCAACGTCCTGGTACCAGCTTTTTGGTAACAGTTTGCTCTCCATTTTCTGCTGCTGATAATAGCCTGTTTTCCACAGCTTGATCCTCCCATTGTCTTGCCTGTTGGAGTTATCTTGCCTTCTCCAGATGAGACATATCCTTACCATTCAGAATTCCTATCTAAGCCTGTAACTTGCTAAGAGAAAAGAATATAGTGAAAGCATATAATATATTTATCAGAATAATTGTGAAAAGCCAATATTTACAACATTAATTCACAACAGTCTGAAGATTTGAAATGTGAGAAAAATTGGAGAATAAATGATAGCCAATATGGGTGTAGAATGCGAAGTTTCATATTATGAAAATGTCATATGTTCTGGCTCCCAGGGCTTGGTGGTGAGCCCTCGCTGCCCAAAAGATTTCTCTTCATACACTCAACTATCAACATTTGTTCTGGCTGTGCTTTGAAGGCTACACTTCTCTCCCAAGCAAATAAACTTGATCTTTAGTCTCAGCGTCTTTGAAGATAACTTGTGAGATTCTACAAGGTTTGTGGGCACTCTCCCAGTGTTTTCCTTAATCCATGTTTTTCTGAAGGAGAGGATTGGAGTGTGCATGTTTTGAAATATGCTGCAGTCATTTGAGATGAAGGGACTTGGTATTAGGATGTCCAGACATAAAATTAGAGACCAAGCCCAGGGTTTAGAAAGCTATCAGGCAGGCCCAAACATGTAACTTTTTTTAAGTGTTTATTGGGCAAAAAAAATATTTCTGTAACTTTTCAGAAATTGAAATTAGTCTGTCAAGAACAGGTGTTGGATATTCTTCAAACTCCTCTCAGAGGGCATACTTTTCAGTACAGTGGTGTTCCATGGACCTCTCCACTGGATTCACTGCTGAAGAGCAACCTGATGGTATTTCCATCATGCATTGCAATGCCCCGCTTTACCATAAGTCAATTTGTTGGGATTTAGCATATCTGAGTGAAATTTCAGAATTGAAAATTATGTGCTCTTCTAGCTCTGTGTGGATCAAGCAGTAAGTGTTTAGCTGGCAATGAGTATTTCCAGTTGTCTCTAAGAAATGGAGTATGTATTTCACTGCTATCCATTGTCTAGCACTGTGATTGCTGATTGCAGAGGGCTGACCTTAATCTCTACAGTTTTCCTTCCAGAATAGTTTTACTCTTCAAGTATAGTTTTTTCTCCCGCTTAATTCCAGTAATCATTTGTCCCAGTCATGTGGACATCTGCTTTCAATCTTGGGAGTACCTTGAGGCTTCCCTCATCTGGCTTACTCCTGACCCTTACAGGAATAGGGATCAATCACCCCTCTGCCAATTGATCCACATCTTTTAGTTAAACAAATAAAATTATATCTCTCTTAGGACTAATCTTGATTTTATAGATATGCTGAAATGCTACTGGTATTTGTTCATTACCAGCCTGAGAAATCTCAGCCCTGCTCTTGAATCTCCATGAAATGCAGACTCTTGAAAACCCTCTGTGTAATTACACACTAATGCTGCTTTGCTTCTTCCAGCCTAATGTCTGTGCCAACATATCTTAAAGGAACATGTTCCCCCTATACATTATTTATCATCCTGTTTTCTTGATCTTTCCTATTCTGAAGAAAAACAGGGCCCCCATGCTAATGCATTTGATCATGCAGAGGGAATGTGCATAGCATCCCACTTTATATTTTCTGGGTTCTTAAATGGAGTCTGTGTGTCTTTTTGTTCAATTCAGCTTAAAGAACCAGAAAAAAAAAATTGATGAAGACACTTTCTATGTTTTACTTTTCTTTCAGGCTAGCCCTTTGCCTGAAACTTTCTCTTCCAGCATGCAGGTACCTGTGCTGCTCTATTCAAGACTCTTTGGAAAGCTCAGAAATAATAGCCAGTTGTAACTTACCTTGGTTAGGAAACTGTTTTTTCTGTAACTTAATTGTTAGTTTGATACATCAATCACAAGTGAAGAGGAGACATGGGAATGGACTTGTTTTGTTTCGTTGTTTTGGGTTTTGTTTTGTTTTCTTTCTTGTCGCAAAACACTTCTTTTGTTTCTGGTGAAATGTCTCCTGACCACCTGCCAGCTGGAGCATGATTGTGAAAAATGTCTTGCTTTTAGCTTGCAGATGTAGCACTGCTTCCATTGGACTCTGCAAACTGATGTCTGAGATCCCCTTCTTCTGTTAAGGATGTTTCTTCTGGCTCTAACTTGAACACCCATGCTGGGTCTTGTGTGACAGTTTAACAGTATTTATCTGAGAAGGCATCTTTGATGTGTGTGACAGGATTGAGGGTCAGATGCTGCTTTTAGATCTGTTGTGTGCCTGGCAATTCAAAATACCAACTCTGCAATGTGTAGAGTCCTGTTTTACAGAAAGGAACATTTGCTTTGTTCCTAGTAACAAGACTGCCAGTGCTGTATAGTTTGGGATCCTTGGGAAGGAAGATGTTATCATGGTGAGAAGTATCAACTTCTAGCAATGAAAGTACTTCATTTTCTTTTGCTATCTGGGTTGGCTGGAACAATTTGTTCAACTCTTTCCTTAGGGACAAATACGATACCGCCCCCTTGGCTTTTTCTGGCAGTAGACACAGGCCTTGGTATCAGACAAACTTTTGGCTTGTTCAGTCCTTTATTGCTGTACAACATTACAGAAATAAATCCGTAGAGTAAACAATGTCCTGCTCTTTAAAAAAGTCTCAATACCCTTGAGGGTGGAGGGCAGGGGGGAAGGGCCAGGAACAAGACAGATGGGATGCCCATGAGAACTAAGCCACTCACTGAAGGCAACCTTAATTGGCAACTGGAAATAAGCTGAATTATCTGATTATGAAAAGGAGAGATTCTTAGAGCTAGCTTAGAGCCATCAATTTTCTTTTTTCTTTGCATCTGTGTACGTAGGCCTTATCATCGTCATCATCTTGCTGTCATCTGCTCTGCATCTTTCCCCTTTTCAGAGTTACTTGTTTTGTCTTGTTTGCAAGGATAGTGTAAGCTCTTCAAGACAGAAATGATATTGTACTGCATGTACTTTACAGCACCTAGCATTGTAGAATGTTGACTCTGTGCTTTGTACAATTACAGTACAAACAGCAAAAACAGTAGTGAGAAGGTCCTTAGGGCTTTGACAAATTGTGCCAGATTCCCTTCCTGAGAGATGAAGCCATTCATTAGAATTTTTCAGTGCAACTGTTTGGGGGAGAGGCATTGGTTGTTGGGGTTTTTTGGTGTTAGTTCTTTGTGTTTTGGGAAAATCAGTAGTATTTGTGAGGTATTAATACTTTTAGGATATTACCTAAAATACTGATCTCTCTTATACAATCTTCGGAACAATTGCAGAAAACCCATTTCATATATAAAACAACTTTTCATATATTCTTCGAATACTGTCCTGATTCCTACATGTCTTCTGCTCTGGAGAGAAAAAGATAAAATTATCCCACTCAATGCAAGACTGCACTGAGCCATGTGATTGGTATCAAGCTGCTGCTGTCAATGACCTAGCTGTGCAGCAGCCCTTTGGGCTGAAAATCTCAGCTGGGATAATGTACTTGATGGTTCCTGACAGGCTTTTACTTGGGATTCCTTGATCCCTAGGGCACTGCGTAAGACTGCTGTCTGCCTCTCCTTTGCTCTTCAGTTATCAGTGGAAAGAGAGTTAATATGTGAACTCAGATGCAGCATTTGTGCCAGAAGCTCTGAGGAGGTTTTGCAGCTAATATGAATAAGTTGCTGTGAAAGAAACATTTTTGAAGTGTCTCTCCACAGCGTACATGGATTTGCAGGACTGAATTTGTTGATAAATCTTTCTGGGGAACCTAGAGTAATTGCATATTTCTCCACTAAGAATGTTGCTAATGGACACAAAGCCTTTCTGCTAGTACCTTTGTTGCCTTCCAGTATCACCTCTACAGAGTAGCATTGTCAGAAGGGCAAACTCTCTTTCTTGTAATTGAATTTTTCCAGTACACCTTAGAAATGGGATTTCAATACCTCCTGCCCACTATGCATGGGGTATTTATTTTGTGTGAGAGCTATGGAAGATCTGGGGGTTGTGGATAACTCTATTTAAGATTTAAGTTATTTGAATTTTGTCTGGAACTTGTAGATCTGTCACCCAAAGTTTTTATTATAGAATTGTTCTATGGAAGAAACATCATTGAGATTTTGATATGACAGCCAGGCTCTATGAATTCATTATTTTCCCAGAGTTATTTCTCTGTAACAAACATTGCAACAAGTCCCAGCCTGACAAATATGCTGATTGGGATAACTGCTGTTGAGTAAACAGCTGGAAAAATGCATATATTAATTTCAATAGCACAATTCCCACTGTAGCTTGTACATGTTGCTAATACATTAGAAAATGTAGTATTTTCTTATCTTATTTTTGCGAGTCTTACAGATGAGTGGATACTCAGAAGTGTCCCTTGCAAAGAAATACAGGGGAGATAAAAAGGTAAAGAATCTTTTTGGTAAACAGGATTATCTTGGAAGATGTGTAGCAAAGCAGTAACAGAATTGAATTCAAAGCATTTACCAGTGATGCTCTATGTGGTAACATACTCCACATAAGAAACTTCTCATACTGTTTTGATGACAGAAGAATCTGCAGGGTTTGCCAAAGCATATGAATGTTAGCAATGTAGCCTCTTTGAAGAGAGGTAATCACAATTTCCATGTGCAGTGTGATCAGGTCATGATGCTCCTAGTATAGATTCATTGGAGTAGCAATGCAGTCTTTGCCCACTTTTTTCTATTCCTTTAAATCACGGAATTACATATTTACTTGTGGTCTTTTTCAGAATACCTGCAGCAGGAGTTGGCTGACTACTTTATGGAGACCTGTAATTTGGTTTATTTTATTTGTTCTTACAGCCTTGAAGGTTGAAATACAACACACCTGCCATGAAACTGAGCTTCCTTTAGGTTAAAGGCAAGTGCAATACAGGCGGTGTGGATAGCTAATAAAACTGGAAAGAAATTTCCCAAAAGCCAGAGTCCAGGAATGTGGCAAACGGTACAAGCATCAAGACAAAATATATCAGAGTTGATTGTGTTTGTGCTTTTTCTCTGTGCTAGAGTTGAATGTAATATTCTCTCTCTAGCTTTAGTTTTTAACTCTAGTAAAACTCTTGGTTTTGCTTCCAATTTTTTATTGCTTTTCATCATATTTGCTGATATTACTAGTGAAAATTTGGAGAAGTATATGATCCCAGCTTGGAGTTAAAATCACACTTTTGTGACTTCAAATGTATGAACTTATACGGGCTGGGGGATGAACAGATGGAGAGCAGCCCTGCCAAGAAGGCCTTGGGGATATTGGTGGATGAGAGGCTGGACATGAGCTGGCAATGTACATCACACCCTTTCTGGGATGTCACAGTCTTCTGTTTAGTTTTACTTTCTCCATCAGTCTGCTTTTTTTTTTTTTTTTTTTTAATATCTGTGATATTGGCTAGTTCCTGC
The DNA here is from genome assembly GCF_971803275.1 of Cyanistes caeruleus. Lineage (NCBI taxonomy): Eukaryota > Metazoa > Chordata > Aves > Passeriformes > Paridae > Cyanistes > Cyanistes caeruleus. Next base: position 29,939,377 of record NC_141706.1, on the reverse strand, counting down.
CCTGTTCTTGCATTTCTTATCATTCATCTCTGCTGTGGTTTTGTTTGTATCCTTGCAGAAGTGAAAAGGCCCTCGAGTCAGAATTGGGGAGCTCTAGAAATATCCATCTTCCACTGAGGAAAGGTCTGTAGTAGAGTTTGCCGTGATGCAAATTAGATATTCAATGCTGATTGACAAGCAACTTTCTTCATCAGTCTGGAAAATTGCTCAATTGTGCTTGCTGAGTCACTGTTGGAATACATAGGAAAATATGAGAAAGATAAATAGTGATGTATCCACCACAGATGTAGTGAGACTACTTATGCACACTATCTGCAATGTGTATATAGAGCAGTAATCTTACTTCATGCTTGGTCACATGCTGTAAAGATTTGATTTCCTGCAGTTTCTCTAAGTGTTTTGAAGAAAACTGTTTTAGTAATGTGAAAATGGGAACTGGAATTCAGTAGAAATGCACACAAAAATAGCAGCTTTGGAAAAACATAGCAGTGTAGAAAGTTTGGTACAGTGTTTTTTCCCATATTATATGTGGGGGCTTTAAAATTATTCTTAAGAATGAAAGTCATAGTTTTATAATTTTCTGTTAGAAATATTTTCTTTTTAACATACTGTTTCCACAATTAAAGCTTTTGAAGTCTCAAGCAGTAAGAGTACCACTGTTGGATACATGGTAACTTCATGAACAGTACCTCTCTCTGTATTACTAACCCACATGGTTTCGTTCTTGTTTTAATGAAACACTTTGGCAGGGGTCTAGGCTACTTTATGTAAATAGGAGATCAGTTTTAGAGTTCTCAACTTCCATCTGTCTAAACCTAGAAGGCTTTCTATTAAATTGGAATCAGTTAGTGTAAGTTTGAAGAACACTTTATTTTTTCCCAGAAATATTTTTAAGGGAAAATGGATCAGAATTGAAGTCAGGGTTTGGGACTTTTTTGGTTTTGGTTTGGGTTTTTTCCCCAGTTTTGTGTTGATGGAAGGACTTCCATGTTTATTCTTTGGCTGCAAAATGCTGAGGCATCACAGAAAACCTTGAGGAACATTTCTAATTGCTTTGCTAAGAATATGTGTGTTTCCTTGTGGACAAGGCCAGCAAATGGAAAAAATTTCCTAAATTGGATATGCCAAACTGTAAAAATCAGCAAATGTTTGCAGCAATGGGATCTGCTAAGATCCCATAATAGGATTCCTTATCTCTTACAGGATAAAATCCCTTAACTATGTCTGCATCTCCACGTATATCAATCACTGAAAGTCTTGCAAGCCTGGAAAATGCATTTTAAAAATGTGGTTTATCTTCCTTTTCTTTAAAAACAAAACTAAACAATAGCAAAAAAAGCAAAAAATCTAGTTTCTAGAAATCTGCATGTCTTCATAGAGAACCTGAGATTTTATATGCAGTGCTGTGTTGAAACCATACAGATCCCAGAATAAATTAACTTTAGTGACTTGGAATAACCACGTCTTACAAATTTAATGTTATTGTGTGAATTAAACAAACTGTAGCTGGTCAACACTGTAGCCAAGCAGTTGTAGTGAGCACAAAGTGGTTTAGCTAAGCAATCTCCAAATGCAGAGTTAGCATTAATGTCAAATGATGTAACTTCATCTATATTAAGGGATTTTGGCAAGATTAATTTGTTGCCATGATGAAAATATTGGAAGCTACTCCATCTTTGATGTGCTATAGTTCTTGCCAAGGCAACTGAATAGGTGAGAGAGTACCAGTTGTAAATTCTTTCTTCTGAAATTCTCCAGTCAGACCAAGACTGAAAGGAGCAAATACAGATTTGTTTGCATGGCACCAGTATTGAATCTCTTTGGATTTCCGTTATATTTCAGTATTTCATGCATCATCGCAGTCATAACATTATGGGGCTGCAATCTTTTAAAATAACTAAAAGTCTAGTTTATAAAACATGGAACTGTCTTGCAACAGGAGAATTCATTCAGAATGGAACAAGAAGGGCCTTACTTGTACTTATACTTTGGCCTCAGCTTTCTGAGAAAGCAGTTTGCCTTTAACTGGCATTTTACTTTGATCTCAGGAGCTCAAGATGGCTGCAGATCTTCAATAATTTTCAAATCCATACTCCTCCTTTGGCGGACATTTATGCTTTGGTATCAAAATCCATCTCCAGCCGATGTCAATTGCTTAGCTACTTTCTGAACTGTTAGATAAGAGGAAATCAGAATGTTACCTTGTGTGGCTTGTGTTTTCAATAGTATTTTTCTTTTTTGTACCATCTTCTCACCCTTGCCACAGGTTCATGTATGGTTTCTGTGGCATCCGGAAGCTAGTGAATGAATTCCACAGCATGACAGGGAGGATAGAAATACTTGTTGGTTAATAAAGGAAACCAAAGAATGGAAATCATGGCTGTATGATAATGAAGCTGACAGAAGACTTGCATCTCCCATACCCTCAGAACACAGAAGGTTATAGAGCAGTTCGGAAGGAATTTTCTTCTTGCCCCAAAATGTCGAGTTGGACCAGTTTGAACAAATACTAAATAGATTAGCTGGAGAGTTACCAGTTTTCCTTGTGTAGTTATAAATCTGGATTGGTTTATTATTTATGTATTTAGTTTAGGTTTGGGCAGAAAAAGGCAGGTTTTTTTGAGGAAAGCTGGGTAGCAACTTGCAGTGATCTCCATAAAAGCTAGTTGTAATGGTGTTCATGCAGCTGTTCCTGTGGTGTGCAACTTACAGTCTCCTACTGTAAAAACTAAATCTCTGTTTATACCAGCAAGATCTCTCTAGACTCATTGAAACACTGTGTAGTCTGAAATTGCACCTGATCAGACTGAAAGAGCTGGTCATGGGTGATTGATTCTTATCTGTGAAGGCTTCTTTACTTTTCCCTTAAGCACCTTGGAGGGCTTCTGCAGGGCTATTTACGGTCTTTCATTGTATGCCCTTTCCCATCTTCCTGAATACTAGGCTTCCCAGCTCATAACTCTAAGAAGAAGCTTTATTTCACCGTAGAAAGGGGCCCCAATATGTGGCCTATTATATCCATATCAGCTTGCTTACCCTTTTCAAACAGCTATTGTGTTTTAATAGGGCCCTGCCTGGCAGGGGGAGTCCTTAATTCCTGCTATGTAAGAATGGTCAGTTTGAGTTACAGCAAACTGCAGGATGCTGCTCTGATCAAAAGGCCTCTGTTTTTAAAGATCCCTGCATCCCCACCCCTTCCCATTTGCCTTTAATTTTTTTTTCTTTTTCTTCTTTTTTTTTATTTTTTTTAAATCCTGGACTAATGATTTAACTCAGTACAGTTATTTTAGCTTGTGATTTGCAAGCCTTGAGGTGTTAAATTACTGACCTACCATATGAAAAATTAAGGGAGAGGGACTCTAGAAAAGATGAAGGCTTTCTGGGTTATAACAAGCAAGCACAGCAACTCCTTTAATCCTTTCCTTCTCCAGAATCTGTAAACTGGTCTCAGAGGGTTTGATTTGCTACAAAGCAACGTAACAAAGCTTGTTCACTGCCTACTCTGAGCTGTGTCACATGTGCTGTGCTGTTCATTTTCTTCATCTCAGTACATGGGATAATCTCTGTACCACCTGTATTGTATGTCATGAATACAGATGTTCCTAGCCTATATCAAGAAGTCTGAAAACGCATAGTTAAAATTTGTGTCACTCCTTTCCCCCTTCCCACACCCTTCAGCTGAAGTTAGCTTGAGAGGGTGAGACAGAAAGGATCTCAAAAAATCCAGTTTCTGTGTTTGCAGTGTTGTATCACCCGTTCTTGCCAAAATTTTGTAGTGTAATGATTTCCTATCTGCCTGCTTGTTGAAAAAAACAACTCTTTACCCTTAAAGCCAGTCATCAGGAATAACTTTTAGCATCTGTTTTGTCTTAACACATTGCCAAGGAAATGCCTAAAAAGCACTGCTAATTTCATTAGAAGAAGATGGTGGTTTCCTTGAGGCTGACCTCAGGGTCCCAAGTTCTAAGATCTGTGGAATTTTAAAAAGCACTTGGATGGAACAATGGCTTTGAATTGAGGAATGCTCATGGTCCTACACTACCTTCCAAGTGTGATAGCTAAAAAAACAGTCCAATGATTTGTATTGTAGTACATTTAAAGCAAGAGGTGAATAATAAAATGATCTTAAACTACATTCATATAGCAGTAATTTCATCAGTACAACAGTGATTTATTTTTTCACCCAGTTATGCCTCCAGTTTTAAGTGTTCCCTCTCAGAGATCCTTCTAGGCAAGGTAAACCCCACTTTGCTATCTCAGAGCATAGCCTCATGCTAAATGCAATTGGTCATTTGGGGGATGTTTTGTTGTGGTTAAGTTATTTAACAACAGAAATGGCCTGGTTTTTAAAGCCTTTTGTATTTCAGTATTTTCTATTGCTAGAGCTAGTTTTTTGGTACCCATTGTAGAACAGTCTCTAATCCTAATACTCCTGGTTATCCCTGTGCTTTAGCTTACACAATGATGCAGTCTTGGAGCTCTGGGTTCCTTTCAGATGGAACTAAACTGGAAGATATATTCCTTCTGCAAATGAGCATTCAGTCAATGGGACTAGATTAGAACTAGTCCAGAGCATGTGTCAAGAAAAAACAAATCTTCCACACTCCTTTCATCTACAGATGTTTCGGTCAGTCTGAACATAGCCTCTGACAGCAACTTTGCATTTGAGACTACCTTATTTTTGCTTGAGGCACTCAACTTGGTTTTAATGACTTAGACACTTGTGTAGCTGGCAGGAAAAGTGTGTGTGTGTGTGTGTGTGTGTAAATGGTTCATGCTCAAGAAGCCTTCAAATTTTTTTCTTCATCATGTTCTTGACAGAGAATGTAAGCAGTAATGCTGTCAATTTAGAAAAAAATAGTCATTGTTCCTTGTTTTCCATTTGGTAGAGGAGGGGTCCTGTGAGCTTGTTCAACTCTTTGCATGGTAACCTAAAGTGGTACCTGCTACGGGGACAGCAAGGTCCTGGCAAGCTCTTCCATCCTTCTTCAGGGACTCTGCATTGTGCACATTTGGCTTTGCCTGGGTTCAGCAGGCAGAGGCTAACTGCTAAAATGAGTTTCAATTGCGATGTTACCATAGCATCCTGGGACTTCTACAATCTATTTAGAAGTCCAAAGGTTTGAAAAGAATACTTGAAAGTTTCTGGACTCTGGCAGGTTGCCGAAATGTAAATACACAAAAGACAAAGCCTTATGAAAGCTGCTCTGTTCAGAGAAGCAGCACCTGAGTGCTAGAATTCCCAGCACAGCCATTTTTGAGAGCTGGGGCTGTTTTATCAAAGTCTCCTCCCAAACCTTTTTCCTTCCCCTCACATGCATGTACCATCCCACAAGCAGAACATGGGTGTGCTGCAAGATGCAGCCCTCTCAGCAGTGGTGTTGGAGGATACTGTTCTGGGGTTTGGCTGCTTTGGGACATGGGAAGGAAAGGAGGGAGAAAGCATCCTGAAGCCTCTACTGCAAGAATTTCTTTAGATAGCTTCATCAAGTGAGAACCTTGCTTTATTCTTCTCTTGTCTTTCTTCAGGATTTTCTCACAAGTGAATGGAAAAAGCTTTTTTGTTACCAGAGTATCCAGTTGCGTAACAATTCTTGCATGAAAGATGAGTGCTCACAGTAAACTGGTATTAACTAATGAACATTCAATTCAATTTGTAGTCTTGGTTTCAGCAAGACAAATAAAATCACATCATTAGTAACTATTGTTACTCTTCCAATTTGCCTTCTCTATTTACTGATAATATAGACGACTGAAGCAATCATTAGGTTTGCAAAAGGAGGCTTGGAGACTAGCACAGTTGTTGAAAGCTTTCTTCTGGAAGGAATCTCTTGCAGATGGCTGTACTTTAAATGCCTAAAAGGGGGAAAAAGAGCAGTTAACCAGAGAAGTGAAAAATTATTTTCCCTGCTTCTGGGTTCCCAAACCCATTTCTAAATGATTGAGGACAAAGTAATAACTTGTTGAGGTACCCTGTTTTTTCCTGTCTTTCTTCTTCAAATGTGCTGAAAAGCTCTGGCCATTTAACTTTGTTAATAGTATGAGCTGTTCAGTGAGGAGGACAGATAGAGGGAAGACTGAGTAATCCTACAGGAAGAATTTCAGCAGCTGTTCAACTTGCTGAGAATTATTGAGCTTAATGGTTAAGTTTGTTCCTTTATTGTTGATATCTTGCTTAAGCCGTTTCTCTGAGTGCAACTTGTTTCATTTTTGTATTCAAAAGTAATTGGGAAAAAACATCTGTTTGCATGTGTATTAAAATCAAGGTAAGGTGTTGGTCATATGCCCTACCTACTGGTAGAATACGTATAACAACTTTGGGTTGTCATAATTTCTCTTTGGTCCAGAAATGCTTACCTGTAAGACTGCCACATTAATGGTAACTTCATCTCTGGGCAGCTGTAAAAAAAAAGGTAGCCAAGTTATTTTGGTACTGCCTATCTACCCATGATACAGGAATTTCAACATATGTAGTTTATTCAAATTATATGATGTTCCTGTTCCTTATAGTGATCTTGACCCTCTTTGAGAGTAGATTTGTTATTGGGCTGCTTTCTGGATAGCTCCATCATGGGCTGGCTCCTTTGAGCTGAACTTTTACTACTTATAAAAAGGAATTTATAAAGTAGGGTTTCTGAAATGTAGCATCTTAACTGGGATAAAATTCTGATTCCCAGGCTTGCAGTCTCGAGCTTTTGGGGGAAAATCCTTCCACTGTATAGTTAAACAAAATCCTCCTTTACTCAACTAGCTGGCGGCACTTGGCTGTCAGCACATCCAGGTGTGCTGATGTTCCAGCATATCCACCCACTCTTTTAACTGAGTAAGCAACAAATGATATCATACCCTTCTGCCTGGTAGGTTTAGAGCCATGCCATGCTGAAAATGCAAGTGACTGTAGTTTTTGCATATTAGAAATAAGGAATAATGTAGTAGGACTGTCTGTTGTGAATTAATAGTAGGTTAGCTTCATGTCTGGACCTTTCCGTTACAATTGTGCCAGGATCTGCTTCCAAAATTTGCATGTTCTGTAGATGTTCTGAGCAATATAATTTGGTGCATTTAATTGTATCATTGTGCCTTCATTTTCTTTCTCTTCCAAAATGTCTCCCTTATGTGTGTTATCTTTCTGAAAGCTGCCTTCTTCTATTACAACAAGTTTCTTCTTTTTCATCTGTAGCCTTCTTTTCTCCATCAGTCTGTCAAATCATCAGCGAAACAATGCAGATCAGAAATGAAAGAAGTCATACAGGCTGTGGTTTGGGATGAGAAGATCTGAAATTCCATTTCCAGCTTTGTCACAGGCATCTTGTGGGACTTCTTGCAAGTTAGTTTACGGTACTCTGAACTTGTTCACTTTAAGGCAGTGAGCAGCAGCACTTTGTAATGAATACTCTTTACTCACAGTGGTAGTCATGTAATTTTGGCATATTTTGATCCAGCACATGATTTATTTATTTACTTTAATCTCTCGGGACAATGGTTGTGCTTTACTTTGCATGAAAAAGGTTTCATAAATATGAAATACTGTATTTGTCCATGATATTTACAGAAAGAATACTCCTGATTCCAGGATTCAAGTGTCACAAGTGTTTCTTAATCATAAAGTGATTGTACTTATTTTATTTGAGTTATCTTTCCTTCTGGGTAGGGAGGCTAGAGACTGTGTTCTGTACTACCTTTCAACACATGACAACAGATTGCGTTTGCTCATGTGTTTGAGAACCAGGATATTAAAAATGAGAAATTGTGATTCCTTTTGTAAAAATTGAATGCCTTCTCTTCACACACACCCACACCCAGTTGTTACATACCTTTTTAAATTTTGCTAAACTCTGTTTGGTATAATTCTCTTTCAAATGTGAAACACTTTTCTATGTTCATCTTCTATGAAGGATAAAGTGATTTAAAGTCTTTGTATTTAAAGAGGTGAGTTAAAATTGCAAGCTGGGAGGGTTCACACTGACCACCGGATTTTGTCTGTTGCGGAGATGCTACCTATGGAGAGGATCTGCTGTGATGAAAGTAAACTTGTATCTTTTCATTAATTCTCTCCTATGAGGGAGAGTTAAGCTGCTGTCCCAAGTGAATGTTTTAATGATCTCTCTGGAGTGTTTCAAAGCTTTGTCCCACTTGCATGATGCTGAGTGAAATGCACAAAATCTATCTTTGAGGCAACCCTGTCATTATACCTTTTGGTATATAATGTTTGTATTTGCATTTCTTTTGTTCTTGTATGTTGAGCTTTACCATGCCCAAAGGAGAACTTCTTGCACTTCAGAGAAACCTTTGTAAGACAAATGTTTGCTGTAATAAGTTAGCCTAAAGTGCTTACGATTCATATTTTAGAAATTTATACTAAAATCCAAAAACATGAGTGTTGAATAGAAGATCCATCATAATGTCCAGCTACTCTTTTCAAAGTGCATTAGTGCAAATTGTTGTTTAGTGATGTGTCAATCAGCTTTTCATCACAAGTACAGTAAATTTTATACATCCAACAGTCAATTTTCAGTAACCTAGAAATGATATCTTGAGCCTTCTCTTAAAGAGGATTTTTTTTGTGGCTTTAAAGAAAACTGTAATGAAAATAGCAGTGAAGTTCAAATGGTACTAAAAGAAAGGGCATCTTCTGGTCAAATAAACGACAGTTACTCTTGGTAAGCCATTTTCCAATGGATTGTTTTCAAATAAGTGGGTCTTGGACACTCCTTGCTGGGATTCTTTAGAATGAATTTTACTTTCACAAACCTCTAATTCCTATAATTAAATTTCAATGTGTGGTTTTTGCAAATAGTCTTCTCTCTAGAGAACAGATGGGTATAAACTTTGGAGATTTGGTTTCACAAAATGTAATGGCCAGTGGTTTTCTTGCTGCTGTTCTAGTTGTTCCCAGAACATTCATGTTGGTTCAGCTTTCTAACATTCTTGTTTTGACTTTATGTCCACAGTTTTAACAGCGTGCGGCAAGGAACACACATTTTGTTCCGTGAGTTCAGCTTTGTTCAAGCCACCCCTCATAACAGGGCATCTTTTCTTCGGACCTTCTGGAGGTGTTTCCGAACTGTGGGGAAAAATGGAGGCAAGTATTCCAGCATCTGCTGCTGTCCTGTTACCTTGACATGAAAATCATTAGCTGGGCTATTAATGCACTACAAATACTGACCCTTCACATTGTGTTCTAATATTCTAACATTATTTAATGGGGGACAACATCACATTTCCCTGTGGGATGGTTAAAAATGGCTCCCAGAAAATAGCACCTTGTTGCTAGCACTGCTTCTGTTACAGAAGAGCCTGTCAAGAAACAATAGATCAGAGGGAGGACATTGTGAGCCTTGAGATGGATAGGAAAAAAAATGTGCTGGAGGTTGGTGGCTGGGACCCAGAGAAAGTTAGAATATCAGGTGTGGAGCATGAGGGAAGGGGGTGCTGAAATTCTCAGCCAGCTGGGCTCCTGACTGCTTTCATTAGGAGCCTGCAGGAGGTTGCATTCATAGCGGTGTGGGGTGGCTAACGCTGCCACCTGAGCTGTGCCTGAATAGTCCTGCCATAGCTCCTACATGATGCTGCAGAATCCTGTAGTGGAAGAGGGACCACTGACAACTGTGTGACCTCTTCCCCAACCCTACCCACAAGGAAAAAGCTCCAGTGCCAAAATAAATACTCAGCACTGTGCTATCATGCCTAGCTATTCTTATATTGCACTTGGTATATTAGGTATTTCAGAACTGGCCAGAGTTCAAAATAAACTCCTGTAACTACATGCAACTAAAATTATGTTTTATTTTACTTTTTAATTTAGTATTTTAAGCAAATACACTGAAAGTTGCTGTACAAATATGAATGTTGGTGGGGTTTTTTTTAACTGTAAGCCTCATTTTTTTCAGGCTATTCAGCCTCATTTCTTCTTGCAGGAAAGATGTCTCTTAAATCCAGATGAAACCTTGCCTTCTGGCTAAGCTTTGCAACACTTCTGCTTTTGATGAGCAGAGTTTGCCAGACCATGAATAAAGACTTTTTTGACATATGCCATCTAGATTTTTGGCAATTAAGCAATCATAGTTAAACATGACAAAATCTGTAGTAAGCTACTGAGGTATCTGACCGTGCTGTCTGTAACACCTTCTTCCCAGTGAGAGGTACTTTGTTATGTTATAAATAATTGACTTTAGTCCAGGGATAATATTTTAAAGATTTCAGAAGAATTATATGATACTAATTTAAGAGTATGCAGTAAGGACGTATCTGATTTGAGATCAGGTCATAATCAGGAAAAATAAAATGTAGAGTCCTAGACCATATTTCTGTATAGGAGTTAGAGATAATAGTGAAGAAGTCATCCACCAGAATTGCAGCTGTTAGTAGTAAACCATACAGAAAAATTGTGAAGAAGCTCTCTGATGCAAAGTGTCCACTGCAGTACTTTCAGTGCAAGTTTTCATCAGGCTTTATTTATCCAGCATTGACCTCAGCCAGAGAAAGGACACCTGGCTTTGTTGAAACAAATGGAAAAGTTATAACTTTGTAATATCTCCTTTCTCTTTAACTTTTAGTAGTTTTATGTGAGTATGGAAAAGGCCATGGAAGAAAGTGCAATCACCAAGGTACTTTGAAGAGAAAGGGTAATAAGCACAGGAACAAAAGCTCAGGTGGATGCTGCTAAGCTCTGGTTGTAGCCTAAAAGGAGTTCGGTGTATATTTTTCTAACTTTGAAGTCCAGTAGCTTCACATTTTAATCTGGGTAAATATTACATGTTTAACTGTATATTTATACATCTACATACATTTTCTTTTTACACTAACTAGAGACAGAAATGCATCACTCTATATAATGACTCTCAATATTTTCATCCACTTAGTCCAATTTTTCTGTTTTTCTAGCCAGAATTATGAACTAGAACCTTGATATTTTTTGTTTAAGTTTTATTTGCTATGGAATTTTTTTTTTGCTATACCTGTGTGTAGGGGAACTCGTAACATTCATGGCCATTTAAGAATTAAACTCATTTACTGAGAAGCTGAACCTGTGCAGTGTGGTGGGTGAAATATGGTCATTACCACACTCAGGCATAGACTAGAACTAGATTTTTTTCTTGGCTGTGTTTGCATGGGAAGCCTATGCTGGAGCAGACTCCTGGAAGGACATGTGGACCCACGGAGAGAGGAGCCCATGCTGGAGCATCTTTGCTGGCAGCACTTGTGACTTCATGGGGGACTCAAGCTGGTGCAGTGCATCCCTGAAGGACTGTGCCCATGGAAGGGACCTACTCTGGGAAGTTTGTGATGAACTGCAGCCCCAGGGAGGATATTATGCTGCACAATTTTGTGGAGGAGTGTCTCCCATGAGTAGAATGCCATACTGGAGCTGGGGAAAAGAGCAAGGAGATAGAAATGGCAGAAACAATGTGTGACAATCTTCCTGGTCTCCCTGTGTCACTTATGGGTTGGAAGGTGGTAAAGAAATCAGGAGTGAGGTTGAGTCCAGAAAGAAGGCAGGGGTGAGTGGAAGGTTTAAGATTTTGTTTGATTTCTTACTATCCTATTCTGATTTCATTCATAATAAATTCAATTGCATTTCCCTAAATCGAGTCTGTTTTGCCTGTGATAGTAACTGATGAGTTATCTCTCCTTGTCCTACTCTTGCCCCATGAGGATTTCATTGTATTTTCTCTTGATTATCTAGTTGAGGGGGTAGAGTGAAAGAGCAGCTTTGGTGGGCACCTGGTATCCAGCCAGGCTCAAACCACCACAAGGAGGTAGGTAATTTATGGAGTCCTGGTAAGAAATTCTGTTTATGGTTATATACTGTGCAGTAGAGCATGGGACAAACAACCTGCTGTTTCTGAAATTAGTAGCAATATAGCTTGGGCTAATATAGGAATATTACTTTTGAGACCTGAACTAGAATTTCTGCACTGGATGCCCTATGTCAGGTATGGAGTGTTATTCATCAAATGGCCACTTTATGTCAATGGAATTTCTGTGTGCAGAAAAGGATGATAATATACCCTTTGTTTTCTACAGCATGATTCTGATCTGCCCCAGTTTTCTTTCTGGGTTTGTTTCTGGGCAGGGATTGCTCCGTTCTTTGTCACTGATTTATGTCTGTGAAGAACTATGAAGGAATCTTTTGTCTTCCTTTGTCAAAAGTATTACATTCACTAACTTCCATGTCTTCTAGGATGTTCTTGGTTTTATTTATTCCTTTGTCATAAAAGTGTTTACTGCTGTTTGCCCCTCTCTCATCTACTTTCATTCCAGATTTGAATTTCATGTTTTAGGAGTGAGTGGTGGCTTTTTCTTAATTTTCTCCATCTGTGGAGGGTACCCCTGATAAACGACATAAACACCAACCTTATGAGCATATAAGTCCACCTAATAAATAACTTACATCAAAGCTTTTACCTTGGCTGGAGGGAAGCAAGGGAGAATATTAAAGATGTAAGATGATGCCATTTCCAAGTTTATACAAACTCACAAAACCCCAAACAAACAAAACCTCCATCTTTTCATTTCTGAGTGTGTAATTGGGATTTTAGAAAAGTAGATAAAATCTCACAAATAAGTTAAGTGATTCCTTAATCTGGCTGCTAGCTGTTCTTCCTTGATGCAGGGAAATTTCCTGCTTTGTCTGTCAGTCTTGACCATGCCTTGATTTGGAATGTGTTGTTGTTCACTCAAGAAGATGCATCTAGCCATGAGTTCTCAAATGGCCAATAATAGAGAAATCTGTCTGAACACAAACAGTGCTTAAGTGTAACAATCTGCAGAACCATGTATACAGTAATTGAAATGCACTAACATTACTGTTTCTCTTGGGAAATTGCTGTAGATGTTACTTTTCTATTTAATTCCTTATCCTTTTGAATTACTGGGAAATAGCTCTTCATGGAAAAATATAGCAGATTTTATGTTATTTTTCTATGATGTTAGCTCTGTTACTTGATGGGTTCTGGTTACATTGACCTTTTCAAGTCCTTTTGTTTGGAGATTAGATGTATTTTTTCTTTTGTCTCTGAATAGCAAGGGAAAATTACTAGGTTCAATAAATGTGATGGTAACACTTGAAAAAGTAAAATTTGTTGTTTGGGGGGGTTATTTGGTTTTTTTTCTTAAGGGGATTTCTTTTTGGTGATTTGCTGGATCTATTTTACAGGATTTTCCAGTGGTTTTAGAAGCTTAGTAAGAAGCAGAGTTCTATTTTCAAGTATGCATAAGCATATCTGGGATTCCATGCATTGGGAATGTGATACCAGGACTAGAAGGAAACAGATGAATGTGATCCAGTGTCAAGAAACTGAGGTTTCTTGTTGAAAAAAAACTTCACAGAATTTCTTATGATAGAATCAGAATATGCTAAGTTGGAAGGGACCCACCATGATCACTGAATCCAGTTCCAGGCCCTGCACACAACGACCCCAAGAATCACACCATGTGCCTGAGAGTGTTTTTCAGATGCTTCTTGAACTCTCTCAGGCTGATGCTGTTGCCACTTCCCTGAGGAGCCTGTTCCAGTGCCCAAACACCCTTGGGGTGAAGAACCCTTTTCCTAATATCCAGCCTAAACCTCCCCTGACTCAGCTTCATGTCTTCCTTGAGTCTTGTCCCCAGTCATGAGAGAATAGATATCAGTGCCTGCCCCTCCACTTCCCATTGTGAGGATGCTGAAGACCACAATGAGGTTTCCCCTCAGTGTCTTCTCCAGGCTGAACAGAGCATGTGACCTCAGCCACTCCTCACATGGCTTTCCCTCCAGACCCTTCACCATTGTTGTAGCCATCCTTTGAACAATCTGTAATAGTTTCATGTCTTTCATATATTGTGGCACCCAAAACTGCACACAGGGCTCGAGGTGAGGCCGCCCCAGTGCAGAGCAGAGAGGAACAATCCCCTCCCTTGTCTGCCTGGTGATGCTGTGCCTGATGCACTTCTGGACATGCTTGCCCCTCCTGGCTGTCAGGGCACTGCTGACTCATAATCCGCTTTCTGTCCACCAGGACCCTCATGCCCCTTTCCTGTGGCACTGCTCTCCAGCCTTTTGTTCCCCAGTCTGTCCACACAGCCAGGGTTGCCCCATCTCAGGTGCAGAATCTGGCACCTGCCTTCATTAAACTTCACATGGTTGGTGAACAACCAGACCTCTGATTTGTCAAGGTCTCTCTGCAGGGCCTTTCTGCCCTTGAGAAAGTCAATAGCTCTGCCCAGTTTAATGTCATTGACAAACTTACTTAGTATTCCTTTGATTCCCACATCCATGTCATTTATGAAGATGTTGAGAACTGGGCCTAAGATGGAGCCCTGTGGAACCCCACTGGTGAGAGGTCACCATTCTGTTAGCCCATTTACTAGAACCCTTTGTGCCCTCCTTTTAACTTGTACCAATGATACACAACACTCACAGAGGTGGTTAGAGGACAGCTAGTGTTTGTTGAAGCATAATGATCAGTTAGCAACAGATTTCTCCCAGAGGAAGGCAGAATGGCCAGAAGTCTTGTTTTCCCTCTCCTTGTGCTTAAATTGACCTCTTGGAATCTATCTGACCTGCTCTTTTGAATTGTCTGTTCCTCAGGACTCTTTAATTAAAACTGTGCTTTCTCAGTTTAAATGGCCCCTGCAGAGTTCTGCTGTGAAGCCTCATAAGGTCAACATATGCCTCTCCCAACCCCCATGGCTTTCATGTCTTGTTGGTTCTCTGTTTTTAATTAAAAAGATTTTTCCTTAAATGCTTTCCAGCCAATTAGAGAAATTTTGCACTGAGAAACTTGTTCCAGGCCTGATGTACTGAGAAGTGAACAGAAAGCTCAGTCAGAGCCATTGGCACTTCTTTTCTAGAGCCCCAGCTTTCTTTGGTGCTTTTCAACAGCTTTTCTCTTTTTTCTTGCTTTGTGCCTCCCCCCCTCCCAATTTAGAACTGCTTCCAGCAAAAATAGCTGTTGTTTGATACCTTAGATATAGCACTGAAATGTGAAACTGCTGCAGAAAGTATGTTAGACTATATTGCCTGAGAATCCTTTTTGCAGACACTTGCCTCCCCTTCAGACAAAAGGTACTGTTACTGTTCATATTGAAATAAAATCTTATAAAATAGCCATGTTTCTTTCACATTCATCACATTCACTTCTGCACACTTGCATTAGGAAATTGGAAGCCTAGCTGTCTCTGGAGCTTGTGGAAAGGGAGGTTTAACACAACCAAGCACATGAGCTATGTCATGAAATGAAAAGAGTGGTAAGCCTCTATGACTATATTTACTTGAGTTTGCCAGGAAGGCTAGATTCCTTACAAAAATTAAAAATTAAAGAAATGTCTTATCTATATAATTCATGTAACTTGGAGATGGATAAGAGCTAAATGGACCACTGTTCTCCCAGCTCAATTTTGAAAGATGCTATTTTAATACATTTTTGTTGACAAGATGACTTTCCTGAGGTTACAAAATCCCTTCCTTTGCTAGTGTCATTCTAATACTTCTACACGTTGTTCTTTGTGTTAAATTATTCTGCCTTTTTTTATTCCCTCTCTTGTAAGCTTTTAAACTATCTCCATTTTTAACTTAGCCAATCTCTGCTGAGATGTTTAGAGCAATATGGTGACAATTCACCATAAATATCAGAATCTTTTTTCCTGTCTTTT
Organism: Cyanistes caeruleus; assembly: GCF_971803275.1. NCBI lineage: Eukaryota > Metazoa > Chordata > Aves > Passeriformes > Paridae > Cyanistes > Cyanistes caeruleus. The sequence goes on along the minus strand of NC_141706.1, from coordinate 29,923,741 downwards.
TTATTTGGTTATTGAAACCAAATCAGATTTATATACCATGTTATTGTAGGAAATCTTTTATTTATCAGTGAGATCTCACAGCATGTCCTAAACATAGGTAAGCTGTGAATTTTAATGCAGTATTCTCTGGAAATTCATTCTGTGGTGAAATAGCAGATAGCCTTGGCTGAAATGATTGATCTCCAACCTTACTCACGTCATAGTTCCTTTGTGCTACAGTTACAGCTGTTGCTATTTATGATTTATCAATGTAGCTCTGCCTGGAAGCAATCATGATTCCAGAGTATCAGGACAAAGGATTTCTGAAGCTGGGGAGAAATAAGTGGAGGATTGCATTTTAGAGATGGTGAGATATATCTACAAGCCATTGTAAGTTTAAACATCTGCATTACATAGATCTAAAATGCATTGTAGTAATCATTTGTAGAAGTGGGTCAGTGATGGAGTCTTCAACTAGTCCCTCCTTGAATTCAGTTCATGCCATTCTTTCAAGGCAGTTTGTGAAATTAAATGTAGCACACTGAAAATCCTCCTTGTCTAATCTGGTTTGGTGTTTATTTTTTGCCCCAGTATTTTATTTCCTTTTCAACTGTCTCTGAGCATACACCAGCTTGTCTTAATATTCAAACATTTTTTTTCAATTCCATGTTACAGATGTATATCTCTGGTTTTATTTTTTTTAAACCAAGAAACTTTTCTGTTTGTTTTCTAATGTTTTCTGGATATTTTGTGTCTTTTGACACTTCTTCACTGGTTGTGTCATTGGCAAATTAAATTAATATGTTCTTTCGCTCAGTTGAGCGAAACATTTAAATAAGCAGTGATCATTGTTGCATTCTGCTAAGCAATTATCCAAAATTCAACTGGTAATTATTATTATTATTTGCTTTGCAGTCTTCTGGCAAGTTTCCCATCCCTATGACAGCATTCCTATTCAAACCAACTGAAATGGATTTTTTTAATTAAGACTTTTTTAGGTTTCAATATAGTCTTGAAGAGTTAGTATTGCAAATTGTGGGGAAGTTTACTGGAACAAAACTAGTTCTAGATTGTTTGACCTGGTCTAGGATTCTGAATGTTCCATGTTTCTTTTATTAAGTAAACTTGGTCTATCTCTTATCTCACTTGTGACATGTCTTGAAAGATGATCTGCACACTTCATATGCATAGGCAGTCATCCAGCAGAATGTCTATGAAGCCTTAGTTTTATTAATTAGTATGTTTTATGATATTGTTAATCTATTCTTCAGCAGCAGAAATGCTGAAAGAGAGGTAGAGAAAGTAGGTGAAAGTCTTGTTTTATCTCAATTCCTTATACTGTGACTTTCTGCAAAGAGGTTGTAAGAGAAGTCTCTGTGAAGCCCACATCTGCTTTCAGCCTAATGTTGACTCTTAGTCTGCCCTGAGAGCTGAAAGTGCCTAAACTGAGGAGCACATTATCTACTTTCCTTCTCTGTGAACCCTAAAGCATACTTCTGCCCATGCTATTGGCTTCAAGTGTGTGTCTGTGCTGTGCAATGCAATGTTTACCTAAACAATGAAGCTTGGGGTTTGTATTTCCATATGGTACAATTCAGCACTGTCTCAAGATACTGGCTTGGGACCTGGAAGTTGCAGAGCTATGTTGCTCTGACAGCAGCCTGAGCCTATTAGGTCTGTCTCAGCAGATCAGCTGACATATGGGGAGTGTTATTATGGTGTGTCTACACTCATTTCTGTGGAATAAACTCTGGCATCTATGTGTTAAGCTGTTGTGAGCAGTGTAGATGCAATCTGAGGAAGAAGACTGTGAAGGACGAATGTGTGTTCAGCATGAATGGAAGAGTAAGGACTCTTCTTTGCACACATGCATTTAAGTCTTTGACGTAGCCTTGGTACTAGGAGTTATCATTTTAAGTGAAGAGATAACTACCTTTTTGTTCAGCTACACAAAAAAATCTCAGAACAAATAATTTTCGTGTCTTTATCATCCCAGGTTCTTCTTCAGCTTTTTCTCTCTCATGGTCTTGTTATTAATAGTTTCCATCACTACACATTCACTACCTAACTTTCTTAAATTAACATTTATAGATTATAGATTTATATACTGCACTCCTGACTCTACAAGATGTATCTCTCATTGGATTGAGCAGACCTGACCTATACGTAGAAAGTTTTTTTCTGTTTGATCATTGGGAATTTGCACAACTACAATTTCTAACCTCCTGTTCTTCCACTTCATCTAATAGTTATACTCACAAAAGCTTTACATTCAGTTATTTTGATAAAATAACCTTGGGAGTGACATTTATTTCTTTTGAGGAACTGATTTTTCCCTGTGTTGTTAAAAGGATCGACTGAATTTCTGTTTCTGTAACTACATAACTGAACTCTTCCAGCAAGCCTTTTCTTGTTAGGCAAGATAATTCGATCCTAGAATCTTAAAACCTTTCAGGAAGTCTCTACTTTGCACTTTGTTTTGAGGCCTTGGTTCCATTCACTATGTCCATGGTTGACTAAAGAGTGATTTTGAATTAAGTACAGAAATTCTTTCATCCTTTTAAAGTTGCCTTACCTTAGTAAACATCTCTAAGTCTGGTTTAAATCAATATGATCATGTATAAAGTTGTTGTATATGATGAAAAGGATTGTTGGCTTATACTTTGTTATGCCTCTTTCAAAGATCCTAGATGAGTATCAGTAGAAGTGATCTGCATGCATGATTAGTACTTTGATATGCTACTACTACTCTGTGAAATGGGGATAAGGTACTACTATGGAAAACCTGTAATCTGCAAATGAGTTATGAAATGTAGTAGGTAATATTTATAAATTAAGCTTGATCTGTTTTGAATTTGCCACAGGATGTGATTGTGGTAATGTACAGTCTGTGATACCTTCCTTCATAAGCTGATCTGAGAGTGATTTACATTCTGTGCTCCTACTAAGCATGAATCTCATAACTTCTGTTGGAAAAATGGACCTTACTTAAATATCCGTCTCTTCTTGACCCCTTTTTCTCTTTAGACCCGTATCCCATAGGATTCTTTCAAGGACATATCTGAAGTCATTAAAGTCTGCTCTCCTGAAATCCAGGGCTGTGGTCCTTCTAATTGCCAGATAGATACATTTCTGAAACATCTATAAATGGCTTTTCAGGTATAAAGAAAAAGACCTTTGAAATGTTTCAGGCACAGGAAAAGCTTCCACAGAAGTTCACACTTCCTGGATTGCAATTTCAGTTAGCCAAAGCCCAAAAATCCATAGGATAAAAGCATTGTTAATTCTAGTGCTTGCATAGATACTTGTCAAATCTTGTCTTCTCTGAGGTTTTCATGCATTAAGGTTCAGAACCAGAAACAGTAAAAATTTACATCAGCTAGTTTAATGAATTTGTACAGCTTCTCCAATAGCACTGTAGTGGAGAATATAAGTGTAACCTGGTGTTTCTCAACAAAAGAAGCTTTAGCATCAAGGGGGCTAGAGAGTACATAACTTAATTTTATACGATGAACCTAAAGGAAACTGAACATTTGAAAATAATTTTGTTTGTTTGTTTGGAAATGCAAATATGGGAGGTTCGAAAGTGTTACTAGTGTTCATTTTCATAGAGGGTAGGGAGACATGTCAGGAAAGGCAATATTATCCTGAATAGAATTTTAAGACTTCCCCTTTGGTTCCTTTGTGTTATAGGACAAACTCCATTATGAACTGTATTCATCCCCTTCTCTAGTCAGCTCTTTACCTGCCCATTTTTTATTATTTATCTCTGTTTTGATAATCTGTTTGTCATATATTTGTTTCCTTCCAGCTATGGTATCTGCTTACCTTTCTCCCTACTCTTTCTGCTGGAGTTAAGGTATTGCATATTCCAAGTGCTCATCTACTCTTCAGTCAAATTTCCCTTATAGAGTTCCCAGAATAACTTAAACATTATCTGAAAAGAAGGCAAGCTGTCAGTGCTTTTGGCATGGAGCTGTCTCTGCATCACTATCTGATGTCAGATACAAAGCTTTTTCTTTATTTCCTCTTTCTCATCCCCATTCCCCATGCTGCTGTTAGGTATTTCTTAATTCTGCTGGCAGAGGCAGAGGGATAGGTGTGCTGTGAAAAGTTACAATGCAAAGTAAATGCTGGTTAGTATTATTAGGATAGTGAGCAGTTAATATTGCAGCTTATTTCTGAAAGAATTTTTTTCTGTCTACTTTGATTGGAAACTTATCAGACCCTTGAAATAACTGAGCAAGTGTAATTGTTCTTAAGGTGCTGAGAAGTGTTTCACAGCTTTCTTCTGTGATGGACAGGGCCTCAAATGTGATGTCTTAATTTCAGAATGATGATTATTAATAATACTTTTCTGTATCTGCTCTCTAAGGATCTCCAGGTATTTTACAGATCTTAAGGAATGAAGCTTCCCAAAATTCTTGACATTGCTATTTTCACTTCACAGTCCCAGAAAGTGAGACAGAGAAATGAAATAATTAGCTGAAGTTCTCATAGTCAGAGTTCAAGATGTTTGGCCTTTTGCTATATTACTTCAGTTTTATATACTAAAGTTGTATTTTTGCAGATACAGGATTGTTTTACCATGAAACAAGTGGGAAAATACACATATGTTAGTATGAAGTAACATTGTCTACATAAATTATTTTAAGAATCTGTCATCTTTTTTTCTTTTTCAAGTGTTTTGAGAGTACTCATCTTTCTCAGAATAGTAGATCACTATGCATAAGCTGTATGGGATGGTGCAGGATGTATTTGTAGTTGTTTTCGTTTGATGTTACAACCCCCTTTACTACAAACTTTTCTCAACAAAGTCTTTAGAGCAAGATAGAAATCAGTTTAATTAACATATGTCATCAAGTTCATCATCTCTGTTATAGAACCACATGCTCAGTATTATTTTCCTGACAATTCTTCGCTCTTCAGGAGGGGAAGGTTATTTCATGTGTATATAATACCAATGTGTACCCTGTCTAAAAGTGTCTTGGCTCATAAGCAGTCTGGTGCTTAGCTGGTAACTTAACTGTATCACTTAGAAAGCCAGTCTTGGTGTACAGAAGTTGCTGGCTTCTAAAGTAAAATTGGCAAGAGATTTTCCCTTTTGAAGGTGCTCAAAATAGAAACTACTTTATATGCTTAAGTATATTCTTTATTCATCTTCCCTCATTGTAAATTCAGACTATTTCCCTTTTATACAGCGATTGCTGTCTTTTGTTGTTTTTGCTTAGCTTCAAAGTAGAGTAGTAGAGTCTTGTTCAAGCATGTTCTTCTTCAAGGGACCACCTTATAAAATAGCAGACTGTTCTTTCCCCTTAGGTCCAGTCTACTAGGCAAGTTGCATACAAAGTCTAGTAAAAGATTTCTTAAACATACCTGTTCTGTGAAGGGTCAAATTCTGAATTCTTTCATTTAAAGAGTAAAACAATGAAGCTTAGAACCTGATCTGGCTATGTCATGGCTTGCTATTTATCTGGCAAAACAGGCTTAAAAGCTGAACTCTGGGTCTCAAACCCAGAAAAGTGGGATTTTGGCATTTGCTCTGAAAAGGCTGCTCCATGGGAAAGTCAAGTATGTACATGGTGTAGCTAAAGCCAAAACTAAAGAATACACGCTGGAGCTTGTCCCTTGTTGCAGGTTGTGTCCATCATGTCTTGCCCTGTGAGTATACAATTCAACTCAAAATCAAAATCAAAAAAAAAAAGTGCATTAGCACTTCCTTGGTAGTCAGCAGAGAGCATCTGATCCATAGGGTAGTTTTGAATAGTTTGGATGGGCTTCTGGTCACTATCCTTCTCCCGTGGTTTACACTAGGAGTTCAGATGGAGCAGCCTTTTAATTGAAGCTCTTAAGTTTGGAGCTTGAGGAGAGGCAACATAAAAATTGCATTTCTCTCTGCATTTCAAACGTTTTCTGTTTTCTGGATCAGTACATTAAACCCTTAAAAAAATGTGTCTTTCTAATGATACTGTGTTAATTTATTCTGGCACTCACTGTTCTGCAAAGTTCATGAATACATTTTAGGAAAGATTTTTATTCCATGATGGTTTTTTGTCCCTTACAAATCTCCAGCTTTTGTATCTAAAGTATCCCCTAAGCCAAGCAAAGGGAAGTGAATACTATATTAAATCTTACTAGACTAGAGGAGTTAAGAAACAAATCAATGGTCACTGAAATCGAATTTGTAATCTCTTCAAGTATTTCTTTTGAACCCCAGCTAAGATATCTTGCAGAACTAATATTAAAGATGTCTAGTAAAATGTTCTTTATCTGTTTCTCGTTAAGTAAATTTAGCTTGATCTGCTAGCTTTAGCAGATTGTGGTGGGTTAAGCCTATCTGGATGCCAGGTACCCACCAAGGCTGCTTTCTTTCTTCCCCTCCTCAGCTGGAGAATCAAGAGAAAAATATAACTAAAGGCTTGCAGGTCAAGATGAGGATGGGGAGAGATCACTCACCAGTTACTGTCACAGGCAAAACTGACATGACTTGTGGAAATTTATTGAATTTATTACCAATGAAATCAGGAGTAGGATAAAGAGAAAAACAGATCTTAAAAACATCTTCCAGCCAGCCTTCCCTTCTTCCTAAGTTCAACCTCATTCTGGATTTCTGTACCTGCTTGCCCCACCAGAGCTACAGGGGTGTTTCTGCTCTGGTGTCCAGAGCACGTCCTGCCCTTCCTTGTCCGCTGACCTTTGTGTGAGAGCTGTTTTTCACACATAGTCTCACTTCTCTCTCCAACTGCGGCTCTGCAGTTTGAGGATTTTACTCCTTCTTAAATATGTTATCCCAGAGGCTCTACCACCGTCAGTGATGGGCTCAGCCTTGGCCATTAATGGGTTGATTTTGCTTTGGGCTGGCATTGGCTTTTTCACACTGGGAAGTAAAGCTTCTTAAAACTTCTCACACAAACCATCCCTGCATCTTCACCCGCTCCCAAAACCTTGCATACAAATCCAATACACAGATGCAGCAAATAAACAGGATTACTAAGGGAAGTGGTTTTTAAAGAAGTAGTACAGCTACTGAAAGCTTTGTTTGTTACTTCTTTTGTCTTTCTCAGTTGGAAGAATGTATCTGGAACATCCCTATACACACACAAAGCCTGGAGCTTTGTTTTACAAGGTCATACACTGATTAAAAATAAATTAAATTAGTTCTTATATACTCAAATATTATTTCTGATAATAGGCATGCTTCAGGTGTACATAAAGGCAATTCCTAGTCAGACAGCTGATTCTGAATAGAGGTTTGAACTTTTATTTTCTTGATGCCAAGTGGAAGATGTGAGCATTTTCCTCTGTTCTGTCGTCCTTCTTGTACCTAGTTTGCTGGAACAAATATGGGATAAGCAAAGAAATTCAAACTGGCGACTCCTGAATCCTAATCCTGTTAATCTGTGTCTTTGGCAAATCCCTTAATCTCACTGTACCTTCATTTTTCTATTTATAACCTGGAGTTACACCTGTTGGATCGAATTAAGTAATCTTTGACCATATAAGTGTTGGCTGGATCAGTGAAACTATTTAGCTATCTGTATAGATCAAATTTGATGAAATCAAGGCCTTAATAAACTCTCACTTTTTTGTTAGTAGTAAACAGTTAATTTTAGACAGATGCATGTAAACTTGCAGCTTCTTTCTATCAAAATAATTTAACTCTTTTTTGAATACAGAAAAAAAGAATGAGTAAAACATCATAAGCATTTGAAATTTAAAAACTTTAACATAAAAAAGCCTTTAATATCAGTCTTTCTTCTCTTCTTTCTTCCCCGCCTCCCCCAGTTCAGACTCAAAAATTTTTCCTATGGGAATTTTCCTGCCTTTTAACAGTTCTTTGGATGATATTAAAATCAATTCTGGAGGAAGGGAGGAAAGGCTTTATGATAGATAGAACTGGATTTCAAGAGTTATATCTATTCATGTGAAAACTAACCAAACCTGCATAGAGTAAATATGAAAGTGGCAGCTCTGTTTGTTGTGGTTTGATTGCACAGGATTGTCACACACAATGTACAGAATCATCTTGAAATCTTTCAGACCTGGAACAGTTTCAGAAGAGTGTGAGGTGTACCTTTCTTCTCAGCCCAATTGTTAACATTTGCTCCTTTGTCTTTTTTTGCTCTCTTTGTATTTGAGCATTTGCTAAATGTTTAATAAAAAATTAGGTGTTGTTCAAATACATCCAATACTTAATTTGTGGATATTTGTATGTTTCTAATTGGTACAAACTGAACATATAAAAAATGTAAAAATTCAGATTAGGAAAGTGTCATCATACAAGCAAATCTGTCTTAATTACCTTTTAGTTTTGTGAGCATTTTTATGTAATGAAGATACAGGTAGAGAAGAATTTTACTTTTTACTCACTTATGACTACTCTGCAGGGCAGAGAACTCACTGTTATGTCAGTTCTAAACAATGGCTCTAAGATATTTTTAGAAGAAGCTTAAGTGTTAAGTTAATCTAATATTTTAAGCAGCCTCAAAATGCTGGATATTTGCTTGCTGCTAAGTTAACTCACCTTAGAAAATTATTTATTTGTCTTTTAAGATGTTTTACAGGCACAATAGCAAAAGGAATTTACATAACTCCTAAAGTTACACAGAAGTGTTTGTTTTGAAACTGGAGTGTAGTGGTAATGACTGTAGAGCAGCCTGAATCCTTAAGGAGTTAACTGTGCCATTAAACATATTCCTTACAACCTAGGAATGTGATTGTTCAAGTTATAGCCAGAAGTTATTCTAAAATCTTGTTTTCAGAGTATAGTAGCTTTTGGAGGAAATACAAGCAAAAATAAATAAATACAGAAAAAATTACTGAAGATTTAAATAGATTGTGCCTCTGCAGAAGAGATGATTTAAAGAAAATATCGAGAGCTTTCTTCAAAATACTGCAGTTTTCAGTTGTTGAAGTATCCAGAAGTGACTTTTCTGCTCTTCAGGAGCTTTGTTCAGATCACTTTGAACTTAAAATGGTTTCAAGTTAAATGCAGATTTGACAAATATTATTATCCTTGACCCTTAAAGAAAAAATAGCGTTTTATTTGTCTTGTTTGATGATTTTGAGGAGAAACAAAACCAGATAAGCAAAAGAGACCACGCTGAGAAAGAATTGTTCATGAAAACATCTCACAGAACGTATCTTCAATTAAGCCTGTGAGACCAACTCCCATCTGCTGTAATTGGAAGTGCAAAGCAGAACTTCTTGGGACTTGAATGCAGTCAGAGCAGCATGTGGGCTGCTAATTTTTCTGCACAAGAATTTATTTTCCCTTTGCTAGCTGGGGAATTCTCCAGATATACTCAGTACAGTGTTCTATCATTTCAGTACTTGTACTGAATTTTTTTATAGCTTATTTTTAACTCAGATCACTTTCATAATTAGATTTCTCTGAAATCTTGTCATTGGATTATCTCAGTGGGATGACCTGGGAATCAATTGGGTGACTTTTCACAGATTTCAGTTTCGGCTTTAAGTGAAGTACTTCAAACTCTACTAGAGTTAATACCTTTGAAATTTGTCGCAGAATTTGTTCTCCCATTTCTGCATGTGTAATTATATAATTTTTTCCCAGTTACACTAAGGTACAGGTGAGAACCTGAAGGGATACTGTGTTCTGCAGTTTTAGCCTGGTCTGGAATGATACCTCTACAAAATATCCTTTGGTTGTCCTCCACAGTTTTAACATGTGACTTCCAAGCCTGAGAACCAGATGACATCTAGGGATCACTAAAACATTGTGATAGTTCAAGTGCTTTGTGCATGCATGTTGTTGCAGGCTTTAGATTCACTGAATAGACAAATTCTGATAAAACTACTGCATGCAATCCCCTTGCTTCCCAGTAGCATCAAGTGATTTGGAAGTGGCCACAAGCACCATGGCAGGAGCTTGCAAGAAAACAAATGAAAGGCAAATTACTTCACTGGTTTTGAAGGAGTTTCAAAGTTCTAAAGTATTTTAAATTTTTGCTTATTGAAAAGTCCCATTTCCACAATGTTTTACCTGACTCACAAGTGAGTTTGAAGAATCTGCCCAGTAACTACATTTTCTGTATAGGCTTTGTCTAAGGTGGAGGTGAAGGTGTTGTAATAGAGATGTTTTTAGGGAGTGGGACAAAGCATGATGTATTGCATTATTTGTTAATACAGCCATTTTTAATTAGAAGTGCATAAGCAGGTTAGGGCACAGAGGAGCACCTGTTCTCTGGCCACTGAGTATCAAAGTGTATACCTTTTGTTGATGAAACAGCAGAGTGTGTGTGAGTTCAAATGTCTGAATAACTGGCAGCTGGGTTTTCTCCATGTAAAATTGCAAGCATTCTTCTCATATCATACTATCCTCCTGTGCATTCCCTCTCATTTGCTTCAGTCCCTCCCTGAAATCTTCTATTTTGAGGGCAGAGTCTGCCAAAGACAGAATTGCAATTTGCAAGAAAAGCAAATTTTCCCTCTGAAGAGCTGGTGTCACTCATTAGCATGTGAGAAGGGTGACTGTAAATAAACAATAAATTATTTTGAGTTCTGTGTAGTATTAATTCTAGTAATATATACAAGGACATGCAGCTGACTGGGTAAGGTAGAGACACACCATTATTGTTTATAAAGAATTGATCCCTGCACCTAGTTAAATGCTTGGCTCTTTATTGCAGAAGTCTTATTGTAAGGAGAACTGACACCATCCTTATCTTAGCATTACTTCTGGTATCCTTGTTTTTTTTTCAGTTGACCTTATCAGATGAAAGAGAACCAAGAAAGTACATGTGCATGTCCTGTAGAGTTGTCCAATATTCAATTAAGTGCTATTGCCAGTAATGCATATTATGATCCCACACTGTAGCTTTAATATAAATAAAGGAAATATACAGGACTGTATGTCTACCCCACAGTGCAAATGGGTTGCACAGGAATACTGCAAGTTGAAACCTGTTCTTTTAGGAATTGTACTTTCATTACCTTGGAAGCAATATAATGTTTCTTTCTTCACAAAAATTTTTAAAAATGGCTCTAAAACCAAACCACCCTTCTTCATGTGGCTATGAAACATTTATAGTTGGTTTATTCTACTTTGCACTGGAAAAAGGCTCAGCATTTAAGATATCCTAGTGATTCAGTTTCTTGTGGTAAGAGCTAGACAGGAAAAAGAGACCTATTCTGGTCATATGCCTAAGATAAATTGGAAACTGAAGGTGTTGTCTTCTCAGAATTGAATGCATCTGAGACTTTACTAATGCCTTAATTAAATGTACAGTACCATGTCAGCATAACCTGATCTAATTGCTGGCTAGTACTGCCTTCTTGCATCCTCCTTATGGCAGCTCCAGCACTTGTTCCATCTTGTGCTGATCTGTCTCAGCATGCTAAACTGGCAGCAAACTATTCAGTACTTCTGCTGCTTGAGTTAGTTTTCTCCCAGCGCAGCACATTGAAATGTGCCAGTGCAAGGTCACAGAGAGGTGGAATGCAGAGTGTGGTACTCTGCACCCATGGCTGAACTCGAACTGACAATGGTTCTGAAGTGCAAAAATCCCAGCATTAACAAACCTGACCTTAAATACAGGTCATATTGCTTTGTATTGATATTTAGTCTAGTCTAATTAGGTATTGTACTGAATATATTAATATTTTGTTTTAAAACCTCCATTAGAGAGTAATACACTTGTTGCGTTTATAGCCAGAAAGTGCCATTAGGCCATGAAGTTTGACCTGTATAGCACATCATTAAACTTCACTTAGTAACACCAGTATTCAGCCAAAACACTTTTGTCTGACTGAAAAATAATTTGCATATCTTCCAGAAGGGCATTCAGGTTTGATTAAGTCATGTGAGCCTGAAGGGGCCGAAGGGCCCCTGGGAAAAATAGCAGGAGGAAGCAGTCAGCTGCCGGTGCTGCCAGAGCAATTAGGCTGGCCTGCAGCCCGGTCCCCATGAAGTAGTGAGTTTTCATGGGAAGGAGCACTTCTGCAAACTGCCTGCTCTCGGACACCTCACTCAGGGAGGCTGAGCCATGTGTAGTTGTTCTGCAGACATGCACTAGGGTGGCTCTGGTGCACATTCCTCACTGCTGCTGCTGAGAGGACAGTGGTCAGTGAGGATGGAAGGGCCAGGTGAGAGAGAAATTGTCCTGACAGGGGAGGAAGGTTGTTTATTGGTAACTTGAGTGTTTTGTTGTAGGTCAGAATTTACTAAGACTTACTTGATTTTGAACTGAAGTGTCTCTTTGGGGGCCTGTAAAATCAGATTCCTGAGCACACTTCTACAATCTCAACTTGTGGCAGTCTTTAACAGTGTGATTAACTTCACCTGATTTTTTTTTTAACTTTATGAAAATTATGGGGTTTTAAGTGTTTCAATCATATGTTAAAGACAATGTCTTATTCTTGTTTTTGACAAGCTAAGTAAATTATCACCTGGAGCCTCTCTCTGTGAGGCATGTTTTGTAAGCACGTGATCATTCCTGCAGCGCATCTGACTCCTTTTCAATTCAACCATTGTTCCAAAGTTGTGGATATTTCACATTGGTCAAGTGCTGGTAATTGAGCCTCTCTACTTGACATTGCTGTGTTTACTCATCTCAGGACCATATTATTCTCCTAATTGCATTTTCTGAGCATTTCTTGTGACCACCTTCTTCACCTGTGTTTGTAGAAACTCTTTACCCAGGTGGAGTCCTCTGCATTCTTTGCTGCTAGATACAGTGTTTCATGCATGAGGTTCTAAGCTACATGTGAGCTGACTTATGCCCATCACGTTTTTCCATGGTTCTACTCACTCTTTTTAAATTTTGAGTTTTCTCACTTTGTATATGGCTCACAAATGTTATACTTAATTCTTTTCCTCTTCTAGGCCATGAATTGAAAAATTGCTTTAAAATGCAAAACTAAAGAGGTGCTCTTGGGGGTCGCAAGAGAAGTACATCTCCTAAATAGTGATTCCTCATCCTTATTTTGAGATGTAACAGTTAATGTAGTTAGTTATTGTTTTGAGTAATTCAAAATTTTTAATCACAGCAATGTTTGTATGTAATATCTCAGAAAACCTTGTTTTTGATGTTTTTTTACACCTAGACTTGTGTTCCCCTTTGAAAAGATTGCTTAATTCACCAAGAAACTTTTCTTCATGTTTCCTAGCTATCAGTTATTTACACATTAAATGCAATACTTCCTGTTTGAGTATTTTGTTTGGGAATGCTATCAAAGTGGCCATGGTACAAATGCCCATGTAATCTCAACTGGTGTCAGTACTTTAAGTGTTAGTTTGACCCCTCCTTGCTCACATCAGTATACTGTGTGCTCTTGTTGTGTAGGCACTTCACTCAGAGTAAGCCCCAGTCTTAGGATTTTTAAGTGCTGAAGTGACTTCAGCTTTTTTCTAGTCCTGTAAAATTTCCCAGGTGTTTCAGACTTTGAAAATCACTTCTCAGTAGCGCTGAGAGCTTGTCAGGCAACCCTCTTCAAAATTCTCACAGAAATTATGAACATCTGCTTTTAATTTTTTAATATGTTAAGTACCACTCCACTACTGACATCCTTGCAAATTATCATTGAAATGGAAAATGTTTTGGATTCTGCAGAAAAAGAAGGATGATATGTATCAGATTAAATACAGCACATGCTTTTCCTGAACACTACTTTATTTTTCCTCCCATGTAGCAAAATGTCAAGAGGACTATCATTACTTCAGTTTTCTCCTAATATGCATATCTTTATCTTTGTCTTTTTTCTCCTGATTTCTTTTACCAGCTTCATTTTATTTCTTTTCCCAATTTTCTGCAAAATCCTGTCTTCTCATTATTATTCACTGCTGTCAGATGCTTTTTTTTTCCCAACAGTATATTATTTATTTTTATATTGCTTAGGAATCTATGAAAGATATTTATGCTAATATTAGATGAATTTTACTTGAATCTTCCACTTGAAATATATCAGGAAAGTAGTTAAAATATTGTCAGTGTTTGGCAGACAACTTGATCTCTCCCACTATCTGAATTTCATCTTGGGTAGGCTGTGCACCTTCTGGAAAGGAATATATCACAGACGATGCTGAGTTGGAAGGGACGCATAAGGATCGTTGAGTCCAAATCCTGGCCCTGCACAGGATCAGCCCCAAGATTCACACCATGTGTCCAAACACTTCCAGACCTCTGTCAGGCTGGTGCTGTGACCACTTCCCTGGGGGCCTGTTCCAGTGCCCAACAACTCTGAGTGAAGAACCTTTTCCTAATATCCAACCTGAACCTCCCCTGACTCAACTTCAGGCCATTCTCCCAGATCCTATCTCTGGTCAGCACAGAGAAGAGATCAGTGCCTGCCCCTCCTCTTCCCCTCACAAGGAAATGTGTGATATTTCATCCAAATAAAGTATAATACAAAAATGTGTCAATAAAGATGTTTGGCAGCACTGTGACAGTGAGATTTGTATGAAGTATGCAAGAATGATAAATATTATGAAGAAACTAGGAGAAAATATATAATAGCATAATGCTTTGAAATAGTGTTTGCATAATGGAAGAAGTGTTGATGTCATTTATACAGACTTGTGATAGTTTTCTTCACATTCCTGATTTTAGCGTTTTTTGACATTTTCAATGTTGTATTATTGTCATGTTTTGAAATGGCTTTTCCTTGAGTTTTTTTGAGATAAACAAGGTCTTACATTACAGAAGTAATTGAGTACTAACAGCCTTCTTGCTCTATGTACTGCCATGTATTCCATGTACTGAACAAATTCCATAGCAGGTGGTTCTTCTTTTTTCATTTTACAACTTGTGCATAAAATTAGGTAACAGCTTCTATTCTTTGTATGACTTCCAAAACATCTGAAGGAGTAAACAGGGAAAATTTTCAGTTTCAGATACAGGAATTTGTAGCATAAGATGAAAAATTCAGGGCTAAGGCAATGCCATAAATTTTCTAAAATGGTTATTTTCTGTAAATGGATTTATCTCTGCTCATTCTTATTTTATTCTATTGAATGGAAAGTGAGATTTTTTTAAACTGTGAAGATCCAAAAGCAGGTTTTTCAGTTTACTCAAGTTAGAGTGGTTTGCTGTAATGATGTTTGCCATTTAAAAAGCTGAATAATAAGTCTTCTAAATGATAGAAGCTGACAGCAAAGGCAAAATAAGCCTCATGTTGGCATGTCAATTCAACTGTGGGTGGATTTCCAGAATTTTGAACTCTTTAGCTATTAATAACCCACTCTCTGCAGAGGAATCTAATCTGGTAATTTCAAAATTAATTATCACACTTTCAACCACCTGATAGTCATGACTAACTCTTGAAAAAAAGTCCACCCAAACCAACAAACTCCGAAACTTCAAAAGGGTATGTACTCGCATTACTAGGAAAGAAAATTGACTTGTCTAGAATACCTTAAGGCAAACATGGCACTTTTGAAGAAGATGCACCTTTCCAAGTCAAATACATAAATGCATAAGAGGGGGTGGAACTAGCTGCACTAATGACTTTTTTGCCCAGAGCAAGGGATGTTCTAGTGTTGTTTAATAAAATGCTGTCTCTGATGCTACAAAAGAGAGGTTCATAAGCCGCTGCTGAGTGCTAAAGTGACTGGTTAAAGATTCATTTGTCCTTAATTAAGATGACCTTAAATTTCTTTGCATGGTGGCTACTGGAGGATATAATTGGAGGCACCTGACACTTATTCACTAACCTTAGTTCAAGATTTTACTCTTGTAAGAGATTCTTCGGCAGATAAATTCAGAATGATTTATCCCTTTAATGCTCTAGCTTTAATAACCATAAGCTATTTCCTTAATGATTTAGAATTGTGTGATGCAGGAGATAGTCAAGCTTACTCTCCAGAAGATTAATTTCCTGCTTTTGCACTGGCATTGACTTCTTTTTTTTTAACAGGAATATTATGGATTTCAGTCACGTTTTCTAATTGCAGGTACTATCATTTATAAATCATTGTCTGTCACTCTCTCCTGTGTGCTTTGGAGGTAGGGACATTTTGTAGATTGCATTCTGAGGAAGGTGATGCATTGTGTTCAGACACTGGAGAAAAGAGTTTGCCTGGGCGTCCTATGGCCAGCTGTGCTGCAAGGTGGCTTGCAAGGAAACTGCTTCTTCCCAAGGATGACAGCTGAGCCTGTGGCCAGATAAAGACTGTTAGGTTGGCACTGGTGAGAGAAGGAGTAGTCCTTGCCTTCCTCTCTACTCCTGATTTTCTTCCCTTTCTTTGGGGGAAGGGTCAGTTGGCTGTGTAGTGAAGGCAGCACAGAACTGATCCAAACAAAAAATAACCTGTAAAAAAGAAAATTTCAATTTCATTAGTTCTTGTCCTGTTTGTAATGAAGCTGTATAGGCAGCTGTGCTGGAATAATGGAGAAGATGGGAATGAAATTTAATGGAGAATAAAAACTTCCCTTTGCAGTAGAAGACCCTGCATAAAATCTATGTTTGTATTACAGCTTTGTCTGATAGTGTTATAAAAGACTTGGTAGGCCAGACCTGCTCTTAACACCATCAAACTTCGCTTCCTCAGAAATCAATTTATATATAACTTTGGATCTCTTGTTTGCAATTGTAGCATAAGCTATCAACAGCTTGTTGAATTTGTCTTGTCTGGCTTTAACTGCATGTAGAAGAGCGGGAGCCAAAGCAGAAAGATGACTTGTTTATTGGCTCACATAACATTTTACTGAAAACATCCTGGTTGCAGGTATTTCTAGTGTTTTCCTGAACTTTCCATATAAAAAGTTATGGATGCTTAACTGACAGATATTAAATCCTCTATGGTATAGGTCCTGGAATTTTTTCAGTTTATTGTTCTTCCATTTATCCCAAAGTTGTCAGAATATTTTTTTCTATTTTTTCCAAAAGCTCGCTAGTGCTACAGCAAATGAAGTAGCTTTATTCTTTTCCCTAACTCTCTGATGCATGTTATAATTTGCTATACATACAGAAAAGAGTTTGAATAAAACTATGCATGTTTTACTCAGACCATAGATGTAATGAAATTGCTTTGACAAGTAACTTTAATATATCTCTGCCCTTCTCAAACTGTGAAAAAAGCTCTAAGGGAACCAGGAATGTTTGCCAAAACTGCTTAGCCAAATTCTTAAACATATCCTCCAACCACACTCATAGTGCTTGAGCACAGCAGACTCAGACTGAGTCAGACTGACAATGTTTCTAGAATAATTCTGTTTCAGATGTTAAAATTAGTGGATGGATAATGAAAGCACCTCTGCTGACTGCAAGTACATTAGAATAACAGAGCAAAACACACCACTGCAGACAGTCAGGAGACTAACATTAATCAAAGTGTTCACCTGTATTTTATATTGAAGCTTCCCAAAACAAACAAAACCGCTGAAAACATTATTCAGGCTATTACCAGTAGTTCCTTAGTCTTGACAGTACCAGCTCAATTCAGAGCTGGTTAGCCTGAGGATTCTTTCTCTTTACTAAGTAGTGCTATCTCTAGCACTCATCTTCTGAGCACATCCACTTGTATTAAAGTACCTTCATGTAGCAATACTTGAAAGCCCTCCTTCAGAATTTGTTGTGCCTGGTTTTTTAACTGAGCAGTTTATATTAAAACCATTTCTGTTTCTCTTGCCTATTCTTTTCTTTCCCTCTTCTCTACCCTTCTTTTTCCTGAGTAACTGTAGGGTGAGAAAAGAAGCAGTTTTGCATTTCAGTACACTTAATGTAGCCAAGAGGTTTGTTCATTGCTGCTTTGTACTTTCAGGCAAACAAGAAAATTTAGATTAATAGGTTGTTTATTCTTTTGCGTGTTTCTCAAATCAAAGGCACTGGATTGCATTATTAAAGCAGTTTTGTGTGGCAGGCTTGGAACTGTCCTCACTGAGCTGTACATGAAGAAAAACGATTGCTTTTCATCCCCCACTCATTATGCAGATTGGCACAGGAACACTGTTAAATGTGGTATCATGTACTATCACTTAAAGACCTTCCTTCTGTACAGTTAATGTTGGGCTCCAATTTCACATGATGATCTGTCTTGGAACAGACAAGGAAAACCCTAGAAATAGAAACACATATGTACTTAAATTTAAAAAATTTAAAAACTAACCAGTTTAATAAACAGAGGTTTTGATCAGAACACTAGTGGCTGTCTGCTTTGCTGTGCTTTTAGATCTCTTCATTGAGGATTCGGTTCATTTGTTTCTCACCCATTCAGTTAGCAATAATGCTTAATTTAGCCTTTCAGCAATAATCTACCCAGCCAAATTAATGAAGAAAATTTTCAGCATTTTTGATTTCAGATCCATAACAGAAGGATCCAGCTAGTGTTGTGTAGCTGACTTAAATGCATGACTCTGTCCTGTGAATGTTCTATACTGAGCAGGCAGTAGTGTATCTCTGGGTCTCTGAATACATTAGGTGCTCTAATTCCTTTTTCATTCTGTGAAAGCAGAGTCTCTCCTGATCCAAGGCCTTCTGCTTTCAAAGTGAAAAGTCTGGGGTACATGATTTAAGAGTAGAGAAGGTGATTGTGCATGTCTTAGGTAAACAGGAGGAAACAAGTTTCTTTGCCTTATTGTTCAACTTCAGTTCTAGCTAATGTTCTGAGCAAGAAAGCACTTATATTCCTCATCTTATGAAATGGCAAGGCTTCTGCTGTGGGTGGCACACTGGTATGGCTGGGTGCACAGTGGTAAATAAGCAGTGTCACAGTTACCAGACTGGCTGAACCTCTGACCTTTCCTTGTCTAATATCAGGTATTCTTCTTCAGTGTCAGACCTGATGCAGGATGAAGTAATTACAGTTTTTCTTACTGTCTGCTGTGTTCCTGGTTCTGCAGGAACCATCCCTTTTCCTAAATTAGAATCCTCTAGTTGGTGAGACTGAAATGCACGTTCTCTCTGAGATACTAGTGCTAGGTTCTCTAAGTCTCCTTAGAGAAAAGTGTTGAAAGCAAACGTTATGTAAGCCTGTTTATAAGGTACACTGTCATCTTCCACCTGAGGATCATGTAGAATTTCTCCAGCCACTTTCTTATTTCACTTCTCTATGTTAGTTTGTATTTGTATCACAGATCACTTGGTTTTCCCTGTCAGGTAACCATTTTCTTTCTCCAAGGGATCTCCACTATTTTGGGGAATTGAGAGTGCCAGTACTTTGTTTTTTAGGGTTTGGTTTGTTTTCAATCTCTGCTTAGAAAAGTAATGTGGCTTTTCTATGTGAAACATGAAAATGTACTAGTATCTTATAACTGCTATACCAGATTTCTGAGGATGGTATAAATTTTGGTCTTTTCATAACTTTTCAATTCTCTAGACTGTTCATTCATGCCATGTTTTCTATTCCCATTAATGCTTGTAGGCCATGATAGCCAAGTTCGTAAAAGAATTACAGATCTCTCTTTATAATGTTACATATCAACTTTTAACTTGTTATAAAATGCCTAAACATGAATAATTAGACCACTGTGTTCTTCTCCTGTGTTCCTAGGCAGGGGAGAAAATGTGAGTGGATCCCAAACATTCTATGTGCAGCTATGTGTTTCATCTGTGACAAATATGACAATCACTGAGGTGAACATCATCATTTTTTTTGAGAAAATCATAAATACATTTTATCTTTCTGCTTAAACATTCTAGATACTATTTTGCCTGCTTGAATTTACTCCTTAATTCAATTTTTTTCCCATATAGCTTTTGGACATTTTTGAGTCAGATATGGCTGTCTGGTGATATATCACTATCATTAATCTTGTGTTGTGACCAGTACTATTCACATGTAGAAATACTAAAAGAAAAGTAGAAATACTGAAAAGAAGAAGAATATGTTATATTATCTAGTCAAAACCCTTCTGTGTCCCTATTCTTATTTTGCATCTGAAGGCACATTAGTGCAGCAAAAAATTCACTCCTGCATCTCCACATATTCCTGCTATACAAGACACTTGTAGCAGTTTTATGGTTTTCTTTTTATTTCTTAATAAGTATAATAGAAAGCATTTTCAGTGCTTACTTTTAACATCTAGAATAGTTAATATTTTTACTTAGACATTGAAATTAGAATCTAATCTGTCTAGCCCTGAAAGCTTTCAGATCTACACTGTATTCATGGAAAGACTTTAGAGTGATACAGACAGCAGTTCAAAAAGAAAAGGAAATCAGAAGAAAGGCTAATTGAATTTCCAAATAATTCACTGATTTTTTTATTTCAGACCTTAACTGCAAAGCAAGTAATGATCATCTTCCTTTTGCTGTGGCAGTGGCCGCAGAACTGTGTGTCCTTCATTCAGCAAAAGTCGGTTCTGGTCACAGCTGTGTATACAAAGCTGCAAGTGAAAATGAGATGTACACATAAAGGCTCTCAGTCTATTTCCCTTTGTAGCACTCATCTGTTTGTTCTTTACCAAACTCCAGAAAACATCCTCCTGAAAGGAAAGCACAAAAGTAAATAGTGAGAAGATTTGTTTTTCCCCTTGATAAACATGTCATGCAAAGTGACTTTCCAAACATATCCCATTTATTGGAGATAATTTAGAAACCTTGAACTTGTACATTGTTTGTTGCCCACAAGCATGAATCCTAAAGGCCCCTATTCTTCCTGTTTCAAATTCCAGGATCAGTTAAGTCTTGTTTTGACTCATGGACCCATGTTCTCCAGTCATTTTCTGTACTTTTCTAATAACTGAGAAACTGTCTCTTGCATTTGTCTGCTGAACATCTCTGAGAATTCTTAGAGATGGGATATTTTTTTGTTTTCCTTTTGGGTCCCCAATGTGTTAATAATTTCATTTAATCTTGAATCTCTTAAGAGCTAGCACTACTAGTTTTGGAGGCCTTAGTACTGCATGTAGGTGGGGACTTGGCACAGCAAAGCCTGAAACAGATCCAGACAGAAGATAACTCATGTGAAAGACAACTGAAAGGATGGATGCTACCTTTAAATGTGGTGTGAAAGTGAGAGGAGTATGAATTAATACATTCATATAGAATCCCCTTTTTTACCATCCACTTCTCATAAAGTACTACTAAAATACAGCTACATCTGATGCAGTGAATTGAGATAGAGTTCTTTTGCCAGAAACACCAGGAAGCAATTTTTTTCCCCATCAGGGCAGTATTAAGAAATATTTCTAATCACAGGGAGCAAATAGAACCTCAGCTTTAAAGCTTTGCTTTGAAAGATGCAGCACATTTCCTTTGAGTCAAGAACACATGCTGAAAGACATTACATTTAAGTACTTCTTACAGCTATATTGCTGTAGGATTTGCACCATCTGATTTTCAGACTTGCTCCATAAGTCTTAACTTCGAATGGGAAAAAAAAGGGCAAATGTTGTAGGAAATAAAAGGAACATGTGTGTTCTAAGTCTTCAATGGCTGGAGATGCTTAAAGAGCAGCTTTCATCTTACTCCTCCTCTGAGGGTTTACCATACTTGCATTTCCATGATGGTTTTTTTGCTGAACAGTCAGGATATTGTTGCATGGGAGATGAAAAAATGTAAGTGAAACCACAAAGAGTACAGTTCTGTTAGAGCAATGTAGCTGAGGGCCCAGCTGCTGGTAGAGGTTAATACAGTGTTACTCACTGTGGATGGCCCATCTCACTGACTGTTGCTATTAAAGGGTTAGTCAGTAGTAACAGTAGGTTTTTAGTGTTCCTGCCATCTTCTGTTCCAACTAAGGACATTCCTACATCTTTTAGAGATGGTGTTTTGGTGGGGTTTTTTTTGTTTTTTGGGGTTTTTTTGTGGGTTTTTTTTTTGTTGTTGTTGTCTTCTCAGTAGCCTGCATCACAGCAGCAATCCATCCAGGATTCTACAAAAAACGGATCATGCTTCCTTTAGGAGAAATCACTTGCATATCATACCTAGTAAAAATAATTCACTCATTGTACTAAGTTATCATCCCACAACTAATCAGTTAAGTGATATTTCTTTTTATCGCTCCTGCTATAAAGATCCTTACAAAGATCTTGAAGAGCCTGACCTTGTTAGAGGCTGAGAAAGATTACACAACTGAATTCTGTTTTCAGTTTCAACAAGCCAGGATTACGGTATAAATTCCTCTCTACTCTTGTCTTCCAGTAGATGGCCTTTTATTCCCCTCTAGAAAGAACTGTGCAACAAGAAGAAAGTGTCCTTTTCTATTTCTGCAACAACTTGCTCTTTTGTCTAGTTTCTTACGCTTCTCTGATTACCATAATAAATGCATAGCATCAGTGTTAGGGCATAATGCTTGAATATTTAGGACATTTGCCTGAACTTTCTTCCATCAAAATATTCTTAACTTGTGGCTCATGGTAGATGGTCCATGGAAGTTTATTTAGCTGTGAAATAGGTGGCATTTAAGTTAAACTTTGACAAAGGTGCATGATGTCCATAAAACTTTCAGGATTAATTTAAAAGTTTAGTACTTTCTTAAAGAAACTGTAAAAAAAAAAGAAAAGGCTTTGTTTCATTTTTTAGATATTAATATCTATGTTAAATTCTTATTAAATATTTATTTCTCCATGTGAAATACAGAGAAAACTATCATTCTTTCTCGTTTCAATCTTAGAAAAAAAATATTTTTTTGACATGTAGCTCACTAGAGTATTTTAAGAGTTAAAATCAAGGGACATTACAGAACCTTAGCCAAAAGCATACCCTTAAAAGGGGCAGTTGGATGCCTTGTTGTTTCAGGTTTCTCTTAGTGCATTCATTCTGTTCTGTATTCAGACCAGTTCTGTAGTGGTGGTCATTTACAATCATTAATCTAGCTCATTGATATTGTAATGGGCTCCAAGCATTCTCTGTGAAGCTTACATGCTCCACTGCATTTCCTTCTAAATAACTAATGATGACTTCTTCAGCTTTGTCATTAACCAGATTACCTTTCTCCAGCCAGTTGTTTTATAGATTTGCTCTCTTTGAGGTTCATTTTCTTTTTAAGTTTTCACACTCATGAAAGAGACTCAATATTGGTGTGTTTAACAGCATTTTACATGACTGAACAATACTGCCCAAGCATAGGTCCAGGTACCATATTTATTTTTATGAATAGACACTTTAACGGTTGACTCAGAGGCTCCTAAAAACAACGCACTTTCCTCTCAGACTGTTTTTTTGGGCATTGTAATTTATGAAAGAAAATTGGAGAAAACTAGCCCACAGTCTGGGTTCTTGGGATTATACTGCATAGCCTGTGTGTAAACCTCTTCTGACTACACTGTGCAGTAAAGTGAAAGAATGGCCAGGTCTGCTGGTGGCTTTCAGTTCTTGGAAGATGCATGTTTATGTCAGGTAGCCAAATAGTTCCAGGTGAACACAAGTGCACAGAGAAAGATGTTCTAGATCCTTCAGTGCTTTGTGGGTCACAACCAGCTTCTTGAGTTTCAACCACAGTGAGTTGACTGCTTTGTGTAATTGCATAGTGGTGTCACTCTTGGTGGCATGTGGAATTCTCCATTCTTCACATGCTTGAACTTGTCTCCTTCATGCCTGGGCTCATGATGGATGTGTTTCAGAGAAGCAGTATCCGAGTGCCTGCTGTGATGACAGCTGTTGGTGAAGGTGCAGTTAACTGTTCAAAAGTTTGCAGTGGATTAGTGAAGAGCTGATATGGAGCAGGGTCAGGAAGAGACACACACAAGGCTGTCCCTAGTCATGATATAAATTATGCTGAAATGATTTGTCTCTCTTCCATTGGGTGCTTGTAGCAGCTACACTGTTCTTTGAATGCTTCCTCCAAATAAGTCACTAAAAGAGGAAAGCCCAAAACATTCCTGTTTTTTATTCATTGTTCTGAGAAAATTGTTGACTGTTGCACCTCATGCTTTTACATGCCACCTTGTGTGATATGAACACGTATTTGAAAATACCTGATTCTACCAGAACTGGTTCATTGGAACCTTTCACTGGTGTTTGCTAGAAAAGTTTTCTAGAAAGAAACTGGAAATCGAGGAAATCGTTGATCTTACATTGCTACAGCAATTTGCAGCATTTCTACAGTTCATTGTGTGTCCTCCTTGTCCTCTACCTCCTTTTTGTTTTAGGTTAATGTCATAGCTTTCTTCTGCTCCCTGACCCTGTGTGCATGACACAGATGAGCTGCCAGATAACTGTATTTCTTGGAGCTCCCAGAGCAGAAAGGAAATACTAAACACTAATTGAAGACTGGCCATATTGTTACTAGTCCTAGTACATATCTGAGGGAGGAGGGGTTGTATGTAAGGTCCTGCATTGAATGAAATACAGCTGCATACCACCTGCCCATTTACTCTGCCCATCTCGTGATGTGTAGCCATGAATTCTTCAGTTGTTTTGAAGATCTTAAGCTTAATGACAACTTGTTTTCTTGAGTAGAGGCTGATCCACATCTTGTCTAAAGATTATGGCTGCTGTTTGAGAGCATGGGGAAATGTTGATGATCTTCTTCAGTGAAGTGTTGCTGGCTTTCCTGTACTTCACTATTAAGAGTGCTGTGGGTCCTGTTTCAAGTGGTTGAGCAGTCTGCCCCCCAGATGGTCAGAACTTCAACAGGAATGTTTTCTCCTTATTGTTTACAAGACCAATTAGCTCTGGCATTGGATTGATTATTTTCTACACGAGTGACTGAAAACTTCTCAAAGCGAGGAAAAGTCAACTATTGAACAAGATAAAAGCAGGCTAAATCACCTATAGTTGGGGAGATCTGCTAGTTATGTCTTTAGTGAAATTATAGTGAAAGGAAAAAATACAAAAAATGTCAAATGTTAAGGTGTTTCAGTTATAAATTACTTTCACTCTGAAACGGTACCTTATTTCTAGTTTATCTGTCTTAAAAGCCACTTATCTGTCTTGCTTTGTTTTGATCTGGGTTTGCTATGCCTCTGAAACATGATGGGTAGTCATACATTCTCATACTGTAGTCTACAAAACTATGCCTGTGTCCTTTAGAGAAAGCTGAATGTCCTTAGAGATCATACTCAATGAGCTGAGCATATCTTTAGGATTATATGTGCTTTAGAATATGCATAGATTTATCTTTATAAATGTTAAAGAATGTTGCATGGAGAAAATTGGGTGTCCATTTAAGTCACCATCTGGTTCCTGTAGTCAACTATGTACTGGAAAATTTAAACCAGACTCTTTTGTTTGTCATCTTCTATCTTCTTTTTCTGCTTCTGGAAATATTGCCAGAAGTTGTGGGCTGCTTCTCCTTTCTTATTGTTTGCTGGTTTTGCACTTTAGGAACTTCGAATTCTTTAAGCCCAAACGACATTCAAAGTCACATTCTAGACTTAAAACAAGTAATTAAAGAGTTAACATTGTCTTTAGTGTTATATTAAGTATAGTGTTTAGGTTCCTAAAGGGAAAAGATCAAACTTCAGTCATGTTTCAGATCTTCTGTGGATTCAGGAATATCGCACTGCATCACTTAAACTCTTCCAATATTGGAATGTTTTCTTTACAACCATGAGAGCTGAAAACTTTATGTTTCTAATGAAAGTTCGAATTTTTCAGTTTGTGGATGTGCCATGTTAGCCACATAAGCACGCCAAATGATAGCCTTGGCCTGTACCTTTGGCACAGTTCATGGTGCCCTGAGTAACATTCACTCAATGCTGAAGTAATGCTGCCACATGAAACACTTCATACTAAAGGGTAATTATGGGGCATTTGAAAGAGACTAGAGGATGATTAACATTTGTATAAACAGAAAGAATCTGTATTCTGGGGATAGAATTGGAGAAGTTCTGTGTAAATTCATTTTCTGTTTGTTAATCTGGCAAGTGGTTTATTGATAAAAGGGCTCAGGATCAAAGTGCAGGAAAACAATCACACCATCTAGAAGATCTAACTCTTAAAAACCTTTAGCTTGCTCAAAGTAGGGTGCTACAAGCTTTACCCATAATGGACCCGCTTCTCAGTTCATATGAACTGAGAAGTCAGGCTACCTCCAGAACAAATGAGTTAATTCTTCATATCAGCTGCAGCTGAATCTTTTCCTTCTTACCTGAGTACTTCAAAACTAGCTTTCTGCTCAATCACAGTGCTAATCCTCTCTCCTTGCTCTCTCTTGCAGCACTCCCCCA
Source organism: Cyanistes caeruleus (assembly GCF_971803275.1). Lineage (NCBI taxonomy): Eukaryota > Metazoa > Chordata > Aves > Passeriformes > Paridae > Cyanistes > Cyanistes caeruleus. The sequence continues at coordinate 29,897,747 of NC_141706.1, read as the reverse complement.
ACAAATCTTTTTAGGTCAGTCTGCTTAGCTCTCCACTATATTCATCCTGAGTCGGACATAGATTGTTCCAGGCAAATCTCACTAAATCTCTTTCACTCTTTGTTTTTTCATACCATAAACTGGCTCTTTTATCTACTGTCAATAGGAGTTGCCTAACACTGCTGTTTGCAGCCATGATCCTTTTGTAGAGTGCAAAACATCTTGTTTGTGAAGACGGCTCACCTGGAGCAGCACCCTTCTCTTATGTCTGGCAGGAATTTGCTCATATTCTCACAGGTTAGGAGGGGCAATCCAGGGTGCAGCCAGTTGCTGAAGATACTTTTCTATCTGAGCCAAACTATAGTAATTCTGTGCATTCTTGAGTTACTCTGTCTGCTTTTGCTGTCATGTCATGTCAGACACAAAGGCTTCTGGAGTCCTCCTGAGGATGTCCTGGGATCCCATCTGGTAGGACCTAAACAGTATCAGTGGAAAGAGTAGGTCTGTGACTAACCTGAATTCATCTGCCTGCTTGGATAGTAAGGATGCCAAAAGTTCTGTCTTAAATGTGTCTGATTGTTTGGAGTGTTCACAAACCATCACAGCAGGCAGGGTGCAAGTGCAGCAGGTAAAGCTGAACCCTAGGAGGGTCACTAATCCTATGACATTGCCTTGCATACATCCTGGACTCTAAGGATTAAAATGTCTTAAGCAGGGAACTACTTAAGCCTATCTAACAGCTTTTCTCTGCTGAGGAGGGGTGAATCTGCTGTCCTTATCCACCTCCTTCCCTCTTCCCTGCACCTGGTTGTGCTCTTCCACAGCTTGCTTTGCATGAGCTTTCATCACATATTTCTGAAAGCCTGTGCAAGTTTCTCAGCAAGAAGCCTGCTGAGTGCCAGAGCTGGCATAAGGGGTGGTTCAGAACCATGTGGTCACCAGCAAGTGATGGGAAAGGAGAAAAAAGGACTCAACCTGTCCCTTTCAGCAGGAGTAAAAGTTTAAATTGGCTTAGGTGCATGGTGAACTCATCATCAGGAAGACAGAGTTAATGCATCCAGTTATTAAAATAAGAAAAATACACACTATTAATTTATAAAATGTATAAAATATAGAAATTATATATGCTAGTATATAAAGAGATTGAGCCAGACCTTGGTACAAAGCCGCAGTATTTAAAGCTACTTATGCCCAAGACTCCTTGTAAAGAACAGGCTCTTATGTTGGTCCATGATACAGATTTCACCAATATCCTCCTTAAACTATTCACTAGAAAATCTTCCTTTAAAAAATTAAGTTGTTTTTTATCTAACCTAACATCAATCTTAGGCTTTTAGAGCATTTTCCTATTGCTCAGAAGTAACAAGTGTGTCTCTCTGTTTTCTTCTGATTTTCCTACACTCTCTACACTATAATTTAATGATTGTAGAAGCTGTGTGTTCACTTCAAGAGCAAAATGAATTCTGCTGTACATGTCTGACATGAGCATGCTCAGTCCTGTTCCATGGATTAATTTCCCTAGAATTCTTGGGTTTCTGATTGTTATTAGCAATAGATGTATGGAGGAAGTTAGGCCATAGGTATCCTGTAGGTGAACAAGACATGTGCAGGGTTTAGCCTACTAGCCAGATGATACTTATTAAGTTGCAATATTATCAGTGCTCATGTTTATGTTCATTTTTTTGTAAAATTGTCATTCCTGTTGACAGCATAAGAAGATGTAGACTTTTATTTTGGGGAGGGGTTGTTTTGTTGTTTTCTACAAGGTTGCAATCCTTCATGGATATGGAGAGAGTCCTAAATATGTGGTACTTACACCAGAAACACTAAAAAACTAAAGGCCAACAAAGACTCTTCCAACACTTAAAAAAAAAAAATAAATAAAAAATAGGCTGTTCTCTGTTATATTTGCAGGAGACTAATTTACAGCTCTATGCCTTTATGACTCTTGAATGACTTCATGACTGTGGTAGAAAAACAACCTGTGGAAATTGTGTGTCCTACCATAATTCAAAGGGGACAGCTACATTGCTCAGGGCTCCAGTCTGCTTGGATACTGGTTGTACATAAAAAATTATGGAAATAGGGAACTTTTAATGTATATTCATCAAGGCAATCCTTGTGTTTCTGGGAAGCTAATAATGTGACTTTTTGGGGCAGATTTCATACACCAGCTGCAGTAAATATTCTCCTACTGCTTTGGGCATTTTATAGCTGTCACAATGTTGTGACAATGTTGTAGATAGCTACTTCTTGTGCTGAAAGCAGCCTAGATACAGCAGCAATGACTGCAATTCAGGCTAAGTCCTAAATATTTATTGGCTTCCTGGGTAGATTTTACAGCCTTCACTGAGCTCCAGGCTTCTATGTCTAGGCTGCTGTCACTATGAAAGATAACTGGTTTTAAGATAATTCAGGTGTGTCTACACTTCATGAACAACACTGACAGCAGCATTAACACATCATTTAGTATTCCTAGAGTTTGCATCACTCCAGATTGTGTGCCATCTGTTCGCCACATACAAACCAGAAACAGCTTTAATATGTGCTTTAAAGCACATATTAAAAAGCACAGAGCAGCTGCCTCCATGTTTCTCAGGCAGGCCATTTTTGTCCAGAAATGGTACCTTCTAAGACTGTACCACATGGACAAAATTCTTTCTCCACTGTACCTCTAAAACATGAGAAACGATCTTCCTCAGGCACTAGAAGACCATAAACTACTCAGAGGACAATCCAATCTCTAGGAAAGGGTTAGGATTTTGCTAGTGTCATGGTCTCAGTAGCAGTACAAGCTAGGCAAGAATTTGAAGTCTAGTAGAGAAAAAACTATGCTGAATGGTCAAAGTACTTCCTGTTAAGCTCCTTCTTAGTGACCTGTTGTTTTAAAGTGACTTTGGAATTTTAGTTCTTTTTCGGTAGAAGAGCGAAGTGTTAGTTCAGATGTAAATGAACATGATTAACATGGAGACTGCAATCTCCATCCTTGAGCATTTGGTTATGAGCAAGTTTGTTCCACTGCAAGGGCACCATAGAATGTGTATATCTCACTGCCCTGTGCTGTGGGGTCAGATTTAAACACTCCATGATTTGCTTCATTTGTTACTGGAACTTGAGATGCAGTAATTTGTGGTAGCAACCAAAGTAGCAGTTGTGGATTCCAGTTTTCACTCATTCTGACTGATACCTTCCTTCTTTTCGTTCTTTCTTCATCATGCAACATTGAACTCTATTTACTCAGCTGTGGCCTGGAGACAGGAAGGAGCAACGTGGTCATGCACCAAAACTGCCTTTGTTTATTCCAAGCAGCTCTTGGCAGACAATGTGGTACATGGGCAAATGTAATTTTCTGCATGGTCTTCACTGACCTTGCTGTAGGGGATAGGAAAACAGTGATCACAGCAAACTGAAGACACCTCCTAAGGTCTGTGGTGATCCCACTTCCTGTGTAAGAGGTACCCACCTATAGCCTGAAAAATTGGTATGATTTGTTGGTCAGACGCCTGGGGTTGTCTACAGGCTGAGTTGTGTTACAGCCTAAAAAAGTCTGCCTGTGTACTTCAGTGAATAATTTGGTGCCATTTCCCCAGGTGTTAGAAACAAAGGGTTTCTTTAGAGGAGGAACTTCTCTGTACCACTTCAGCTTTATGGGCAGTTTCTAGTCTAAATGGACCATTTGCCCAAGGATTGAAACTGTAATTAATTCTGCTTTTATTGACAACAAACTTTATTCTCTAATGTGCTGGCTTGGAGAGGATCTCTGCCACCCTTTCTCAGATTCTTTCTGAGCAGACTTCTGTTTTTATTCTATATTGTTTTTTGTTTTATGGTAGAGTAGTAAGGATGATGCTGTGATTTGGTAAGAAGAGACCAAAGAAAAAGACAGCATAAATAATAATAAGTTTTTGAATGATGTTATTTCTGCCAAGTGAGAGATCTCTATTTATGTCTCAAAACTAATGCTCTCTTAGAACCCAGTTACCTTCTCAAGCTGCTTTTGTCTATCAATCAGACAGGGACCGAGAAAAAAGTGCAACTTTCTTTGGAGACCTCATCCTTCAAAAAAAAGCTGGCCTCAAACTCCTTCACCTGCCAGGAGAAAAGAGGAGACTAAAAACCAAAATTAATGAAATGGGCCTTAGCTGATTAAAGCAGGCAGATTATCCTCCTAGAGCCTTTCTGTTCTGAATGCGTGAAGGATGCTTTGTATACTGCTGGCCACCACACTGTGAAAATCTAAAGGGGATCAAAGCAGAGGAACAGATATAACTGGGCTAAGAAGGGAAAGAAGTAGAGGGTAAGGTAAACAGATTTAACTTTAGATAAATGTAGTTATCTGTTAAGTGGATTGAATAAGATATAGTATGAAGAAAGCGTAATTATAATGGTCTGGTGACAAATGAAAGAAAAAATAATAACAAGCAAGAGGTGTAAGGATGCATAAATAGGAATTTTAATTTAAGCAAATAAAAAATCTGTCAATTGAGTATTGCATAAAGTTTCCAGCAGGTGTGATTCCTTCAGACCAACATCTAGACCTTTTGGCAAAGATCAGAAATTTATTGCCCAGCATTATTCAAAGCTAGATTTAGAATCCTTGAAGAGTAAGAGGTCCATACTACCTGTTCAATTAAGAGAAAGTGTCTGTTTCATCAAGAGCTTTTATATGCCCAAGTTCTATGTTTTCATGTAACCTGTTTCCTGTGCTGGGCCTGTGGAAAATCACAGAATGGGTGACTGGCCACAGTGGGTCATTTGGTCCAACCTTCCTGCTCAAGCAAGGAATCAATCCTAGAGCACACGACACAGGATTGCATCCAGATGGTTCTTGAGTATCTCCAGTGAGAGAGACTCCACAACCCTGTTGGACAACCTACAGCATGGTCATTCCCACAGTAAAGTTCTTCCTCATATCCTCATATGTGGAAATTCCTGTGTATGTGTTCCTGCCTATTGCTTCTTATCCTACTGCTTGGCACCATCAAGAAGAGCCTGGCTCCATCCTCTTGGCACCCTCCCTTCAGATACTGATAGACATTGATGACGTCCCTTCTCAATTTTCTCTTCTCAAGGTGAACAGGCCCAAGTCACTCAGCCTGTGCTTACAAGAGAGATTATCTAGACCCTTAATAATCTTGGTAACCCTCCACTGGACCTGCTCCAGGAGCTCCATGTCTCTCTTGTCCTGAAGATCCCAGAACTGGACACAGTGTTCCTGATGTGGCCTCACAATGGCTGAATAGAGGGGCAGGGTCATCTGCCAGGACCTGCTGTCAATGCTCTTCCTAGTGCACCCCAGGATACCATTGGCCTTCTTGCCCACAAGGGCACTGCTGGCTCAGGGACAGCTTGTTGTCCATCAGTACCCCCAGGTCCTTCTCTACAGAGCTGTTTTCCAGCAGGTCAGCCCCCAGCTTATGCTGATGCATGGGGCTGTTCTTTCCCAGGTGCAGGACCCTACACTTGCCTTTGTTAAATTTCAGTTGTTTCCTCTCTGCCCATCTCTTCAACCTGTTGAGGTTTTTCTGAATGGCAGCCCAAGTAGCCAAGAAGGCCAATGGCCTGGCCTCTATCAGCAGTAGTGTGGCCAGCAGGACTAGGGCAGTGATTGTCCCCCTGTACTCAGCACTGGTGAGGCCACACCTTGAACCCTGCATCCAGTTTTGAGCCCCTCCATGCAAGAAAGACATTGAGGTGCTGGAGCACGTCCAGAGAAGCGCAGTGGAGCTGGTGAAAGGTCTGGAGTACAAGTCTTGGGAGAAATGGCTGAGGGAGCTGGCGTTGTTTAGCCTGGAGAAAAAGAAGTGTAAGGGAAACCTTACTGCTCTCTGCATTTATCTGAAAAGAGATAGAGAGATGAGGGTCAGTCTTTCCTCCCAAGTACACAAGGTTAGAGAAAATGGCTTCCAGTTGCACCAGGGAAAGTTTAGATTGGCTATTAGGAAAAATTTCTTCACTGAAAGTGTGGTTAAGCATTGGAATGCCCCACCCCGCCCTGGAAAGTGATGGAATCGCCACCCTTGGAAGTGTTCAAAAAACATGTAGATGTGATGCTTAGGGATGTGGTTCAATGCTGGACTTGGCAGTGTTGGCTAATGGTTGGACCTTAATGATTCTGTGATTCTAAGTTGTGGCTGTCATCTGAAACAAGGTTAATTATATGGATAAGAGCCTAATAAAGACTAACGTGTTTGTGGCAAAAGAACTTATGCTCTGTACCTCAGTCCCACTGCCAGTGCCCTTGCGATCCCCTCCCTGACTACTGCTTGGCTCTGCTTCCACCTCTGGCTCTTTCTTCCATACTTTGCATTCTTCTGTATATAGAAGTACTGCAAAATTGCTGCTGTTCAGCTAGTCTTCTTCTTAACTCCAGTCCACAGCCTTTTGGACTGTGAACATACAATCATGTAGGGCTTTTTAACATCAGGATGTTTCCATTCCCTTGGGATCCTATAAGCTTCCCTAAGAGTCACCTCTTTTAGACTCCCTCTGCTGAGCCACAATGTTCCTTCTTGACCAGTCTTTCACAAAGCTGCTCTCTAAAACATGAATCATTTGATTGGTTTCCTTGTGTTTTTTGGAACTTTGTTCTGTGCTTCCTATAATACAGTGACCAGATTTGTACACATTATTCCAAAAGAGACCATCCAGCTGCCTTACTGAATGCCAAAGTAATAACGTCTGTGGTTTATACTCTGTAGCCTTCCATACACAACCCAAAAGCCTTGTTTGCCTTTGTTACTGCTGCCAGATGTTCTGTGGATGATTTTCAAGTGTATTGTGGGGAATGTCACCATGCCAGTGAATTTCAGCAAATTTAAGCAACTTTGAAATTGTTCCTTTTTCCACATGGTTATATTCAAGTCAAACCAAACTGTGTTCTCACTTGAAACTGCCCTGTTTTGGTTACCCCTTTTTCACACTGAATCACTACCTGTTACCAGTTTCTCTGCAGGACCTGTTCAATAGGATTTCCCCTTCATCAGGCCTCTTTCAGATGGTGCTGGGAACTCCATCTGAAGAGCCCATCTCTGAAAGTCTAGGGAACAGTTATATTGTCTTTAATACTCAGACTACCTGAATTGGGAGTCAAGGGAATATGAGGCTTTTTTCCTAGAGAGGAAGCAAGGGGAGGGAACAGCCTATAAAAGAATGACAATGTTCTCACCTCTCTTTTCCTGCAGATTTGCTGACAGCACAGGAATACCACTGCCTGCTGCAGTTGCTCTGCCCTGACTTCCCAATGGAACTCACTCAGAAAGCAGCAAGGTGGGTCCTCATTCTCTCTTTAAAGGCAAGATTAGACCTACATGCATGATCTTTACCTAGGTAAAGGTATGAACAGGGACCTTCAGCTTTTAAGGCTTTGGGGAAAAGAGACACCATCTTTTGAGGTTAAGAACAGAGTGTTTCTCTAGCAGTGTGAAAGAGTACGTATTTAAGATATACAAAGACTGAAATATCAATGCAGAATGCTGCTGTTGGCTCTATGTTCAGAAGAGTTACAGATAAAAGAATGTTAGCCAATATGTTTTTAACTGACATGATTTTTAAACTCGATTTAAAATACTGTTTACCATTCTAAAATGTGTTCCCCCTTGCCCCAGCTTCTATGGCTGATCACATTTAAACACACTAACCTCTGAAGGGTTGCCAGTGTTTTAAAGTATGTTTGGTAAGAGCATGGCAGCTAATCTGTTTGAAATTTTTTTTTAATCTAGACACGGCAAAAAGCAGATAGTTGGCTCAGGGCATTGATAATGTGATACGGAGTATTTGACTGATTGTGCTTGCTGATTCCAGTCCAGCCCAGGCAGCTGATTATTAGCTATCTGATATTGAAAATGTAATAAGGTACACACATCTGTTCAGTTGCGTGGCCCCCAGTGCCAGACTAAGAATGCTAGTCCTACAGCAGAAATCTGCTTCCTTTCATGGAGGTACACAAGCACCAGTCCCATGTGCTGGTGTGTATTTCATAGGGCTCCAGCTGAACTGAGCAGGAATTTGTGATGGTGCATACAATGAAGGAGACTTCAGCGTATCTACACATGTTGTGATGTTTGTGTCCAGGAATTTAGTCCACAAGGCTGCTGTAAACTAGAGGCCCCATTCAGGGGCCTGCAGTACTGTTGTGCATGTGCCATAGAGACAGACAAGCTGGCTTTGGGAGCAGGTGTTGGAGAGATATGAGATCTCTGTCAGAGGCTCAGGTGGGGGTGACCTCATTCCTACTTTTGGCTGGCTAGAGATTTACTTGCACATTGCTAGCTCTGTAACAAGCTGATCTATTTGAACAATTTTAATAAAACTTGTCATATTTCTAAACCATTTTTGTCTTTGCTTACAACTGTTGCTCACTCTCTTGTCCTTTTTCTGGTCTACACTCCCCATTGTCCTCCTTGGTTGCTGCCTGTTAGAAGGGTGAGCTCTGCCGACTTTCTTACAGCACCAGTTGACCTAGTCTTTGCAAAACATGAGGGTCACATGCAAACCTAGAGACATTGTTCCTTCTTCAGTCCACACACACCCAATAGTTCTGTTCTAATTTTCTTTGGCAAGGAAAGAAATAAAGTAGCAGCGAGGGTGAATGAAATAAAGTAGCAGCAACATTCAGTGATACAGCCAGGACCTGTATTGGTGCTGTTGGGAAGAGGGAAGTCATAGCTGTAGCCTATGTGCTGCATGACTGAGATGATCTCACAGCACGGTGCAGTCCACTCATCCAGGAGCTGTTGCTATGCTCTGATAAAAAACAATAAGACTAAGATCAGAATATGTCAGAACATAAGAACAGAGACGACAACAATATAGGTTTTATTCACATGACATCAGAGAACTCTATTTTCCTGTTCTTGGCACGCTACACAAATGCAGAAGTCATACCCAAAAAATGAACTAGGATATCTGTGTCTGTGAGATTTTTTGGATGTTTTTTTTGGTTTTTATGGTAATGGTTATAATGGTTATAATTTTATGCTAATGGTTATAGCCATTAGCAGGTTAAATACTTTAATCTACAGAGATACCTTTGATCTTTAGAGACCCCTCTTGGCTTTCTGAATCTTGAAAATGCAGGACAGAATATGAAGGATTTTTTTCTGGTTTGATGCCATGGTTTTAAGATCTGTACCTGAGTACTGATTTTTCTATTGTAAGAGAAACACAAGGAACTCACTGCCCACATCTGAGTAGCTACAGCCAAGTAGTTCACAGCTCCTATGCTCTTTTATTTGGTGTGTGAGCTCACGTTGCACCGATCAGGTCTAATGGAACTGGGGCTTGCAATTCAGTAACCCTGTTGTTAAAAGACTGCCTAAGAGAGCAGACTGTTTTGTACATTTTGCTTATTTTTGCCTCCATGTCTCAGTAAATAAACCAAGTCTCTGAAAGCTCATTTGAGCCAGCCTGGCTTTAAGACAGATTGTGTCAGCCTTTAATGGTAGCAGAAAATGGTAAAAGTCCTTTCAATTTGCCTCGTCTAGAGTTTGTCCTGGGAACATCCTGTCTAGTCTGGATTTCTGAGATTTTAACCACAATCAGGAGACCATGAAGTTTCCCCATTGGCACAACAGTTAGGCTTTCCTGCCAGCCAAACCCACTTGAACCCTGAAAGACCACTATACCCTCTACCAGAATGCCTCAAGTGTAGGCATTTTTCTTCAGTCCTTTCCAAAGTTCCTCCTTGATTTTCATTATTCACTGAGTGCCAGCTACTAACTTTTTAAATACATCTGTGGCCTCAGGGTTTAAAGTCTAATTTGGACAAGAAAAAAAAAAAATCCCTTGAAATATGAGATACCTGATGAACTTTTTTGAGCTGCAGTTCAGACTTTCAGATTTTGTCCTCAGTTTTGGTCCTGCTGTCTAGGTTACAGTCCATAGCTAGGTTTTTCTCCTTGCCAGATATTTCAAGGAAGAGGTGCAGATATGTTGCATATGATGCTCTCTCTGCTTCCTTGAGTGCTTAGTCAGCTGGTCATGTGGGGGAATTGCCAGCTGCAGTCAATCTCCTCATAAATGATTGTATGGGATTTAAAGACTTCTCAACATTTCCGGTGTGCAAACCCCTGGGCCAAGCGGAGTCAGTAACCTAGCACCAGAGTGCACCTGCTTCTATTTAGATGCTCCTCTGTCACATATGTGCTGTACAGGCTTCCTCAGAGGCTCCTTCCTGTCTTTAACAGCAAAAATTGTCCAGCAAATTCTCATACTTCTGCATACTTCCTCATGCTCTCCTTTAAGTAAGAGACTGGAACTTGGTGCTGCAGAGCACTGCCATTGACCAGAGTTTTAAATTTAACAAGTGAAATGAGTTTCTTGTTATGAAGGTGATGTAATATTGTCTCTCTGCATAACAAATATGTAAAACCACTCTCCACTGTTGTTCTCCTGCATTTTTGAGAAGAAAGCTTCAGTGCTTTGAGGGTATCTGGGAGACAGACCATCATTTCAAAGGAGGGAGTGCAGCTCATCAGTGATGTGGCCAATCACATTTCCAGTGCTTAAATAGTGGCTGGAAGTGCCAGTGGCTGAACAGTATTGCCTGAGAGATGAAGATGCTCTGCCTGCCAGCTTCAAAGCCATTTCCTTGATGTGGCCACTGACAATCTCAGTAGCATGCTTATTAGTGAGAATTAAGAACTGAAGCTACTGCTTCTTTATACAGGAGGAGAGGAGGCTTCTGGAATGTAATAAATAAATCAGAAGCACTTTGACATCTTCAAAGGGTTTTGTTTTAAATACTGGCTTTTCTCCTGGGGACCCTCTTAGCCCCAGTCTTTCTTCTTTGCGATAATTAATTCAAGCTGCTCTACATGTTTGATTTTGCCACAGTGAACAGAACTGGTCTGAGTGGCAGGGAAGTCTTGCAAGATCCTATGTTCTTCTAGGTCAGCCTCCCACACAGCTCCCTTGAGTCTTTTACATGAGACAGAACAGTGTTTCCTCAGCAGTGTGTTTAGACAATTGATGCTGCAGGAGTTGGTGTGCAAATCGCATCTGGCCCTGTTTCCAAAAGGGTCCTACTGGATGACCCATACTTTGGCTGTAATGAACTGACAGTCCTCATATAGCACAGTATGCCAGATGCTGACTGTACCAATTCAGTAGACCTACATGCAGCTGAAAAGAAATACCAATTGTGTTTCTTTAGCATTGCCTGAATACTCCAGGTTTTTTCCCCTTCCAAGTGGAGTATTTTCTTTTGTTTTACAGACTAAGTCGTCATTGATTAGATGAGTTTGATTTTCCCCACTCATTCAGAGACTGACCTTTTTTTCCTTAGGTAGTGGTGGCAGTGACCAGAGTATTGTTTTTGTTTTAATTTTCATTTTTGCCCTGAAATCAACAAGTTTTTTTTTCTGAAAGGAAGAGTTGGATTTTGCTATCACTTACATTTCATCTTTATGGCCTGTGGCTGGTATTTTCCATATTCAAGAAATAGGCTTCAAAGTAAGGATGTGTGTAGCTCCCTACATGCACCTATGACTTAGCAGGGACAAAGAAGACTGTCCCTGGCCCAAGAAGTCTTCAGTTGCTGTGACAGTTGACTTGATAGTCAAATAATAAACCTAATATGAAAAAAGACCAATCCTTTTATCAGGAAGGGAGGGTAGGATATTCAGAGAGTGCAGTTAGGAAGCTGATTTTTGGTGCAATGTTATTTCCTCTGTAGTCAAGTAGAGTTTGTTTGAGTACACATGGTGAATTGCAACTGTTGTGACATTCATGAATCTGAAAAATGTCCCAGTTTGATGAATTCTGATATACAGAGGAGTAGCATGAGTCTCGTTCTGCTTGTACGAGTTTACTACTTGTGTACCTGTCCTGTCTGTAATCACATTTAGTCAGAATCTGGACTTCATTGATCCTTGTGGATCCCTTCCAACTCAGGGTATTCTACAATTCTATATAACCATATGAACTAGCCCTGCATATTTATGTACCAGTGTTTTGTACCATCTTGTCCATTGGGCTTTGAATGTCGCAGTGCTCTGTTCACATTGTAGCTGAAGTGTGTGATTGATATTCAGGATCTTCGGCTCGCTTCAGGTTCTTAAACTGCCTTCATTTGATATTAGGGCATCCACATCCGTGCAGCAGTGGGTGTTCCCATTTCTCTCTCCTAACTTCTTGTACTGGGCCACTAGCAATCCTCAGTTGCACACAGTTTCTTGGCTGCACTTTCTAAAGGTCTGGGGTTCCTGGTTACAGACTTTAGTTTTTTTGTAGATGCTGAACTGTTTCTCTCATCTTATCATAGGATTGTGCTGATGGATGATGCAATGGATTGCCTGATGTCTTTTTCTGATTTCCTCTTTGCTTTCCAGATCCAGTTCTACTATTCAGGTAAATGCCAGGAAGCTGTTGACTTCTCCCACTTGTAGAATTACAATTTTACAGCTTCCCAATCTTTGCACTTTTTTGAGAGGATATGTTTTTTCACAGAAAATATATAGCTAATGGACTCTACTGATGAAAAACATAACAGATGTGAAGAGATTAGGAGACTTAATGAGGAGATTCCAAATTGTTGTGAATAAGGACATATCCACAACTGCTATGTCTGATGTGTTTATTTGTCTTGGTCTTGAGACATGAATTTCCAGCTTTATCTAGACTATGTCAACACCTAACAATTAGCTTTTACTAGGAACATTTCTTCCCTTTAAGGAAATTATTCATTCCTGCTGGAAACAGGATAGGAAAAGCCCCCCAGCTGGTGCCTTTAAGGGAAAAGCAACTGGACAAATCTATATAATTCTTCCCCTTAATATTTGCTCTACTATGAGGTGGTTTCAGCTCAGAGAGTTTCTGAACTGGGTATAATTTCCATGGGTTTAGGAACCCTCAGTGGACTCCACTCCCAAGAACTTTTTCGGTCTCCCCTTGAAATCATATAAACTTGTAACCTCCACACCTTTTGGTGAAGAATTGCACAGGTTTGACACCTGTCCAGTGAAGAACCACCTCTTTTGTTTGATTAGAGAGCCCCTAGTTGGAAAGCAAAAGGAACAGACAACCCATGTGAACAGTCTTCATATTGTTGGTCATTTATTGTATTCAATCCCCCTTCCCCAGTCTGAGTTTTAACTAGATAGGATACTTCTAAAATTCTTGGCAGGAAAAGTACAAATAAAATAATATTGGTTTGTGTGTGTGTGTATTTTCTCATGCTCACCCACACATACACATCTGGAAAATCCCCAAGTATTTTTAAACTTCAGGAAACAAGGTGGAGAAACTTGGATGAGCATTAAGGTGCTTGTCCTGTATGGGAAGACTGCTTTAAAATATATCGTCCTGCCACCCTAGCCCCTCTAAATTGTGACTGAGGAACGAGAATCTCATTCAGGACAAAAAGAGGGAAGCATTAGATATGCTCCCAAGCACTGGCTAGCATGCCACTTTCTCATCTGTCACACAGCACTTTCTAACATGAAGGTCCTGGATTTCTGTCCACTCACACTGAAATGGCTCCCTCTGATGGACGTTACTCACAATTGGCCTCGACCAGGCGGAACGGGCCAGGTTTACGTACTCAGAAACATTGGCTAGAAGCTGTTGTGAGCATAGTCTGTGGTCAGAGAGTAAACCTGGGTGGCCTTCTGATCTGATCCAACCTGTGAGTTCCCATCTTTATAGCAGTTCGGAGTCCTCTGCTATCCCTAATATAAAAATCTCTTTTTCTTAATAGTTCTCTGTATATACGTCCCTTGTAACTCTACTGTGCATATCACTTTATCCATGACAACTCATTATAAAAAACAGTTCTAAATGGTGATTTTGAGTTGGGCAGAACCAGGCTTGCAATGCCTTTAGTCAGGGACAGAAAATGTGTTTGGAAAGTTTTCTCTGATAAAACAAATATTTCCATAGAGCTGCAGAACCTCAGCACAGCCTCAGGGCCTGCTGACATCTTGACTTTCCTCTCCACCCACCTCACGCACAGCATTGCACTTCCATTCACTCGGAACTTAAATGCCACTGGAGTCCTGGCAAGCTCATTCTTGTGTACACACACTCAAAGATCCCATCCCTGTCCTGTTCACCCAGGCACAGTGCACACACGCAGCCTGTCATACACTCTCCCACCAACCCACACACATGCAAACCACTCCAAATGGAATCTGGATTTGTAAACTGCTGACCACATCCATAAACAAACTTGTTTAAAATTAGACTCCTGCAGTAAACAGTGGGTAGTACGAGGAGCCTGGGGAGAGGCTTTCTGCCAACTCCAGCCCTGACCTGCCCTGGCCCTTCTTCTCAATCCTGTGTTATATTTACTTTGGAGCAGCACGGAGGCAAGCTGGGATACTGCCTGGAGCCCTAACTAATATGCTTCCTTTCCTCCTGTTGCAGTTCAATATAGTTTGCTCCCAGCTTGGATGAGGTTTTAACAGTGGCAAGAGGTGGAGAAGGAAAATATTTAGACTTCACAAACTAGTTTTGTGTTTGACATTAGCTTTCACACTCACTGTTTCATCAGTGTACTATCTAGCCTTTTTTCCCTTGAGATTAATCTTCTCAACAGAGTGAGTGACCTCTCATAATCATCCTAATAATAAGAAGATAGCAAATGCTATGGAAATGGCTGTATGGGTGTGCATAATATCTGTTCTGAACATGCAGGATACTGTAGAGTTGTGCTTATTTCCTGTTAGTGCTATGTACAACACAGAACAACAGTTAAAGCCACAGGTCAGGAGGTTGCTTTGCTGTTTACAGCCCTGAGTTTTAAATTTATTTCTATTCTTTTAGAGTTCCTGGAAAGTGTGGCTGCCATTTATCAAGACCTGCTGGCTGGTAAGAATCCAAATACTGTGATTGTGCCAACATCATCCTCTGGACAGCATCGGCAACGCCAGCCTCCAAATGACTGCAATCCACTTGAAGGAGTAGAGGCATCTCTCTTCTTACAGTGCCTGGAGTCCTTGTGTGACAGATCAAAGTACAGGTACGAATGGAGTCTAATATACAAATTTGAAGTCCCTGTCTGCGGAAACCCTTTGTAAGGTTGGAGCTGTTAAGAAAGAGAGGGCTTTGAACAAGCTGATATTCCCACATGGCTCTCACTGAGGAAGTACGAAGGAAAACATCATAGCTGAACAGTTTTAACCAAATGAGAGAAACAATTTCATGGACCAGATAAACATGGGGTTTGAACTGATTCTTGAAGTAATAGATGGATTTGGGTCTCTGCTCTCCATCTCATTTTTGCATTGACACTTTCATCAAGAAGAGATCCATTATTTGTTAGCTAGGGGGAATAAACAAGTGCAGTTGGGTTCTTAGAAGTTCCAAGAGCCCACTGGGTGGATGGAGTATGAAGCCTTAGTACATAGGTGAGTTCACACTGTTAGTCTGTACCTGAGCCTGTGTTGTAGCAGGTCTCCAGCTACAGATGCCAGGTAAAAGACTAGCTTTACTTCAGCAGAGGATGGAGCAACACCAGACCTTACTGTATAGCTTTGACAGACACTTTCATCATAGTTTCTTCAAGGTTGTGAGAATACGCCCTCCTAGAAGGTCATGGTCTAGAAACACAAAATAACTCACAACAAGTTCCACCTGATTTATACTTCAGGTTTCCAAATCCAGATTTGTGATCCACAAAATTATTGCTGAACTGCTGTCCAATTCTATAGATACCTAAGCATGGAGTTGATGGGTTGTTTTGATCTTATAAACAACAAAAAAAAGGACATACATTCCTTGTATGTCCTGAGAACTTCAGATTCTTCAGGGAAGAGTACTGTGGGCCCATCTGGTAGGTGTGTTGTGCTTTGCACAGCACTATGAGGGGAGCAATTCCCAGCCTTTCATGCAGTAGCTCAATACTCAGTCAGGCTTTGGTAAGCACTTCTGCCTGAGTAACCAGTTCACCCCCACATCTCCCAGGGGTACCACCACACCACTGACTGTTCAACACTTCCTCTTTATAAGGCAGCTTGATTTTGTATGAAATCCTTCAAGGAGTATTGGTCAAGAGCAAGAATCACCATGAAAATACTGCTTAGAACTCAGGACCAGGGGTTAAGGTGAGTGTAGAAGAAGGGGATATGCTAATTTAGTCTTCACCTAAATAGTGTTCTCTGACATATTTAGGCTATCATTGGAGAGGTTTTCTTGCCCCTTGTCTGACTATCATTGATAATAGTGTGATAACAGCATTTTAAACTGAGTCAAGGCAGCCTCACAGTGTTAGAATAGGTAAAGGGTTTATTTCTCGATTTTGAGCTGGGTCTGAGAAAAAGAAAAGGTTATAATTTAGAAAACAAAATTATCTCAGTCTCTCTTTTCCTAGCTGCCCACCTTCTGCTCTTGTGAAGGAAATGCTGAGTAGTGTGCAGAGAATGACCTTCTATGGATTCCTTATGGCTCTTGCAAAGGATCAGGGCATCAATCGAGCCCTAGGTAAGACTTCTCTAAATGATACAGCTCTAGATTTCCAGTCATTCTGTATTTCTGTGGAATTTCTTTTGTAATTATAACCCATATTTTACACTGTCAGGAAGAGAGTGAGGGGAAGTTTTTTATCTTTTTGTTGATGCATTAACTTTAAAAATATAACATGTGCCTTACTGTCTGCCTGAAGCTGTGGAGCTTCCTCAAGGATTACTGAGTTGAGGTGCCATCCTATATTTTAGCCCTTTGTGCTCCCGCAGATTTTAAATGGCTGCTCTCATCTATAAGACAAGAAGGCACACCTAATGGAAAACTGCTATTTCCTTGACTCAAAGGTTAAAATCTCAGTCTTTCCCAGCTCCTCCTCATTTTCCCTCAAGGCAGCAAAATCTTGCTAGAAGCTAGCTATGGCCTGCTGAAAACACAAACTGCTACAAAAATCTGTAGCATGGTGCTGTGGGAACCACAGGGATTACCAACCAGCATCTCACTGCTTGTTTCTGTTGTGCTGGTTTGGAACAAGGAAACAGTGTTACATTGGCAAAGGACAGTATGTAATCCATCCATAATTCACTCACAGTTTCATATTTCCCCCATATGCCTTGCTTGTGCTCTTCCTCCTCCCACAAAGAAGAACAGAAATGGCTTTTCTGTTTGACAAGACTGTATCCAGGAGATAAATATAAATGGCAGGAGCAGGGAGGGAGGGCTGGGGGAGGGGGGGGTGTTCTCAAACAGTTATCTTCGTTCATCTCTACTCAGCAAAACACCTGGCCATTAAGGGTAGATGTCTCTCTGTCTTTGGGTAAATACCCTCTTCCTCTACTTCTAGGCCTGAGTATCTGCCAGTCCCTAATTGCAAAGACAAAATTCAATGAAAAGGTGTACCTTGCCTGAGGGCTGCTTCTTTTGCACAGGTGTGTCCTAGTGCAGTAAAAGTGTGTCTTCCCTGGCTGAGCCCCTTCTTGCAGCAAACCATTTAAGCTGCTAATGCTCCTCTGGGGCAGGGCAGATTATATATCAAAGGTGCATGAATGCAGCCCTGCAATCCCCTCTGAAAACAGGCTTAGAAAGCAGTGTATTCACTGGGAGGAAGGTGATGCCTGGATGGCAGCAAGCAAAATCTTTTTTTTCCTATGCCCTATGAAATCCACTTCTAGTCAAGCATAAAGAAAACAGATGAAAAGGGAAAAAAAAGAAAAAAGAAAAAAGAAAAAAATAAATCCTGCCCACAGCCTCCATTGTGCCATCTACAAAGTGAGTGGGTTTAGTTTCCATTAATGTAGGCCTGTCCTCTGGCCCTCTGCCAGCCTCCTGCTGAGGCCTCTCTCAGAGGAGGGGCAGCAACCACAAGTCTGACAGGTGCTAGCGTTTTTGGCAAGGAAAGGAGGATTCTTTTCCTGGTGTCTTTTAATCTCTCCTGAAGGGTGATTTCAATAGTCTTTGGTCTGTAGGGGATCACAAGCTCCCCAAAGCCCTTCAGCAAGAGCAGTTTCAGGCAGAGGAGGTTTTGGTCTCACAAAGCCAGAAGCTCTTCTTGAGGAACAGGGATAGAGATTAAAGCAGCTTCTTCAGGCTGGGACAGTGCCACTGAGTTGGACTGCAGATTCCAGTCCGCCTGGCAATCTCCAATGTCAGTGCTGATTTGTGAATGCTCCAAGTGCCATTTTTCAACTGTCCCAAGTAAGTCTTGTGCCCTAGAGACTCCATTGTGTGCCCTGTAACTACAGAACCAAGTTAACCTTTAGTTGCTTATTCTTAATTTAATTGCAACCACAAAGAAAAGCAGACTGGGACATTTCTGTGGATCTCTTGATACTGTTTTGCAGTGCTAGACTTCCCTGCTCATTTACTAGAGGAGTAGACTAGAACCCAAATAAATGGGGGAATCAGTTCTGGTCTAAACTTACTCTAGTTTTCAGGCATTCATCACTACATTTTTGATGACTGGTCCCAGCCTGTCTTTGTGGAACAGGTGGCTCTCCAGCCTCTCCTGCAAGAGGAAGGTAACAGAGCCAGAAAACAGGCTTGTGTCCCCACAAGGAATACAAAGCCCCTTTCCAAAGGTTTTGAGTGTAGCATCCAAGTCTCCTGAAAAACCTTAGAGCATTCCTCACTATATTGTTGGTATAGATTATCAAATGGGCTTTTTATCCTGGTGTGCAGTGGTACTCTCCAGGGTCTGGTAGATAATCTCTGTGCTGGCTGATCACACTCTCCAATGACCCCTACACAAGGTGGAGTTAGAATTAGTAAGGAGGGCTTTCCTAAGAGCCCCATCTTCCTTTCTGGCCCTGCTAAGGTCCCAGTGTTTTCAGAGAAGAGCAAGGATTATCAATCAGCTGTTCCAGTCCTGAACTATACCATTTCCTTCATCTGGAGTAGGGTTTCTAAGTGAAAAGAAGCATGTTTATCTTATGCTGAGAGGGTACCCAAGTACTGGCCCAGCCTTTCATTCTCACACACAGACAGTAAGCAGTGCTAGAGCACAGTTCATCCACACTTAACTCCTGTAGGCAATGTGCATAAGAGTCAGGCCTGACTTTCCTGAGTTGCAAAGAAAGCAAAAGCCTTAAACCTATGGAGTGTTTTGATCCCCCAGCTCAGTGCACCACAAGAACGGCAGGTGGCACAAAATAATAAAATAAATAATCCTGAGTGGTATAGTGTATGTTTCAGGCTGTGGCACTGAGAGCACCACATGTATTACATCTGGTACTGGTGACTATACTGGGCAATGAACAGAGGCCCAGTTGACAGACTGCCATCTCCCTGACAGTCAGTACTCTAATTTTGTACAGTGAATGAAAACTGCCAGTCCTCAGGACTGTAGGAAGTGAGACTACTGAGGTTGCCTCCCATGTCGTCTGAGCTCAGCTATAGCATGTAAAACATGCAAAATGGATCATCAATCATCGTTCTTTATCTATGATCCCAAACATTGTGTCCATTTCTCTAATAGGTATAAGGAAAATTGTCCTCTGTCTTGCAGGCCAGATTTTGGATGCTGCTATGGCTTGAACACCTCTCTCAAAGAATGACTAGCCTAACTCTGCTGATACTTTGGTTGGTTTTGTTCCTCACAGGGGCTCTGCCAGATAAAGGAGACTTGTTTCTGGACCCTGACATGGATCAAGAACTTGAGAAATTGTAAGTGGAACTGCCTAAACTAGGAGGTAAAATAACATATTAAAGGTAGCATGATAAAGAAGAGTGTAATACTGTCCTATTCCTCTGCTCTACTACAAAACAATAGAGGAGCTCAAAGAGCAGCCTGAACAGGAAGGGTTTCTTTCTTGTGGTGCCTCAGTGCAGTTAACAAAATCCTTACAAAAGTCTTCAGAAACAGAGAAGACTGTGACTCAAAGAGGGATCTAAAGGAAGCAGCAGTCTCTAATGAACAGGGAAATTTTATTTGGATGGTGAAAAGTAGGAGTCTTGGAAGGAATGACATCAGCCCAGAAGATAAGTTTAAATAGAAGATTCACATCTTGAGTGAATCTTGGTGAGTCTGAGTGGTACCAGTGCAACGTGTTCCCCCACTATGCCATGAACATCTTTCCATCCCTGTACTAGTTTTAAGCCTTTCTCCCAGGTTCACTTCAAGAGTGCTGCAGTAGAAGTTTTTGCAACATGCTGCCTAGCGTTTGTCTTTTCTCTTTCAGGGTAGCTCAGGTTTCAGGGCTTTCTGTCTCTGGTCCTGCCAGCTCCAGTGCCGACACAGCAAATATGCCTGTTCGTAACTCACCCAGGATTAATTCACCTTGGAAACCTCTGCACCATCGTCGAAAAATGGATGCTGAGAGTGAAGGCTCCAATGAAGAGACAGACTCCTCTGAAAACTGAAGGTTGTGAGGGTGGGCACCATTCCCATCTTGGGTTTCTCCAGAACCCAGTGGAGGAACAGCACCTCCTCCCAGAGCATCTGCTCTAAAAGTGGGTTTTGTCTATGTCAGCAGTGTGTGTGTGGCTGTGCTAATCCCCAGTGCCAGCTTCACCCATCTTTTCCCAGGAACAACTTGCCTTTTTCTTAGCTCCAAATCCGTGCAGGAATAGCGCCTCTGCAGAAGCCGTTTACAGCTACAGTGTTATGCTTCCCTCTACTGGCAGGCAAGACAAGCCAGCAAACGCCAGCTCTGCCAGCGCTTGGAAGCAGCCGGGTATGCTCTCACCGGGGCTCTCCCTCCCAGTTCCGCAGTTCAGCAGGTGCTGAAGCAGCGGGAGCACTAGTACAGGCCGCTTGCCAGTGTTTCGTTGTGTAGCTCTGTTCAGACTTGGCCCAGATAACACAGTGGTTAAATCGTCAGCAGCAGCTCTGCACTTGTGTTCCATTATTATTCCCAGTAAAGCTGCATCTGCACATGATCAAAGGTAAGGAAATTCATAAAGTTCCTAAAAAAGGGCAACTTAGATATTGCCATGCAACCTGTCTCTGCTTTGTGCTTTCTCCTCCATGTGTCCAAAACTTGCCAAAGCAAATACAGCAAATAAGCTAGACTGCAGTAAGTACTGCATGGTGCTGTCTGGCTCCGCTGCTGTACTGAGTGCCCTTCTGTGAGGTGTCGCCATCTTTCCAACAGCATATTACAGTCATTTGGAGAAGTGAATTTCAGAGGATTTGGAAGAGAGGGATAGGGTCATTAAAATCCTTGGCCACAGGTGGTATGGCTTGCAAGCACACAGAGCACCTACTGGAGCTGGGTGGGCAGAAGCACTAAGGGAAAAAGCAGCAGTCCTCAAATGAAATCAAGTCAGGGGTTTTTGTAAATATTGGTATTGTTGGAGCAGCAGCATAGCCCTTAAAACTACAAAAATAAGTAGCAACACATTGCATTAATAGCAACCAACTCATCAGTTTAAACCTCCACAGACCCAAATGCTTTGTCTAGCCCAGCTCCTCTGCCCTAGCTTGCATAGACTAGTTATTTCTTAGGGAACTTCAGTTTCTCATGCTTCTTTGGGAGCCTCCTTGCTTCTCCTGGTCATAAAGTGCTGCAGCACAGGTCACCAGGAACTGGTAACCCAAAGCTTGTAGCAGGGTGCCAGCAGGGTTATTTATTTATTGTAAGTTGAATTATTTATGATCTGTGCATTCTCTCCCAGCTCGGTGAGTGGCTGTGACAGCCTGGCAATAAAGCACGCTGTGTCAGGCCTCTGCTGTGTCTGGGTCTTCAGGTGTTCTGGGCTGCCCCAGCCCCTCCTCAGGGGAGCAGTATCTGGTGGGCAGGCCAGCTTCCAGAGCCCCAGGAACCTCTTGCCTTGGACTGGGAAGGCACCGGCCCCAACCCCGAGTGCCTGGACCACCACCACACCCCGCAGCTGCACCACCGCTCCCTGCAGCCCCAGCCTGCTGTGGGTACTGAGACACTGACACAACTACATTAGAGCACAGAGACAAGGAACAGGGAGACCCGACCCTCATCCCCTCACTTCCCGCCAAGATGAAACATCAGCACAGAGCAGCTGAGTAACCCTTCCCCTCCCACCCACAGCCCCTCAATTGGACAGGAGAGGTGAAGTCCATGCAAGCCTCTTCTCGGTCCCAGACAGGAGGCTCCACAACAAACAGCCCCAGCCTCACTTTTGCTAACACTGTTTAAAAGCTAGCCCTTTTCCCACCCTTCTTCTTCCTACCTAGTTCTCAACACCATAGTCCAAGGAAGAGAAAAGCACTCTTGTTAAAACCAGAGACCAAGCTGAACAGGACCAAAGTGACAGTCCTCACTGCTGCACCTCATGGTAAAGCCAGAGGCTCAGTACTTTGATCTGATGCAAAGCTGGGCAACAAAATAAACCAGGGATCCAGTAAATTTCTTTACTTCTTTACCTGGGCCTTTTTTGCTGATGATGTAGATAGAAGCTAAAAAAATAATCTTTGATTTGATCTTTTTTTTCTCCCGCATTCATATATGCTGGTTTAGAAGACAGTAAAAAGGACTAGATCACGGTAAAAAGCAAACCCTGCGAATACAGAGGACTCCACAGCACCATGGATTGGGAAGAGTGATCAGAACAAAAAACAGTCATGTCACATGATGTTCAGGAAAATAGCATTCCCCTTTTCTCTGTCACTTGGTGTGCTAAGGTGTGGGCCAAAGGGCAGGAGCACTGATGAGGGCAGCCCAGGAGTTCCTGTCATATCTTTTACAGCAATGAGGTTAACCCTGTAAAAAGGCCTGTCTCCACTGGCTAGTAGATAGCAGTGGGTATGAGGGCACATTGAATTTTAATAGAGTGGAATCCAGAGATATTCAGAAAGCATCCTGGGCACAGCCACGTCCTGACCCCCTCCGCTTACCTTCTCCCCTACCCACCCAACCCAGACAAATAAGACAATCCTGCAGAGTTTACATCAGGCAAAGGTGGGATCAGTGCCTCTTGCTGGCTTCCCTTTGCAGTCCCTGGGTCATCAATATGAACCATAACGATCCTAAGGAGGAAACAGAGACATCTTGCTACAACACCTGTGTGCAAAATCCAGAAACAGATAACAAGAAATTGGGGGGTTTGGTATTTTATGCAGTGTGAGGTTATCTAGATACTGTACAAAGGCAGGAGGTAAAATGACCTTGATTTTTAAAATTCTACCTGGAATTTGTGGGAAAACGTGTATCTGACATAACAAGGTGTCCTGTGCAGCAGGACAGTAAGGCTGGCCAAGTAGAGTTCACTGGCCACCTGCAATTGCTTAGTACTGCAGTCAAAAGCTATACAAGACAGGTGTCTACCTGGGACTTTCCACATAATTTGAGAAGATAGTGATAATTCCAATAAAAGCCAGGGTATGGTGAAAGTCCCTGAACATGACAATAGCCTTTCTGAAGATGCCATAATGTAAACTCACCTGAAGGGAGTTCATCACCCCATTGGCCAGGACAGCCATCTTGCCAGCAACTGATTTCACCCCTTGCTTGAACTGTGCAATGTCAGCTGCAGGCAGGACATTTCCAATAGACACACCACCTACAAGAACCAGGAGGAGTTAGCCCAGAGTCCCTCAGCTCCAAAAAGCACCTTGATCCCCTCCAGTCTAGGTCTTCCAAAACTGCTCCCTTCCTCAACCCACTGAGTGCTAACTAACCTGAGTGCACACTGTCAGCCTCTCCAAACAGGTCTGCAGAGCTGATGGCACTGCTGCCCGAGAGCTGCTGCAGTCGGGATCTGGCTTCATACTGCAGCAGAAAACACAACAAAAATATTATATAGGAAGGGAACAAAGTATAACCTGAGCACACAGGAGGTGGTAAAGCCAGAGCTGTACCAGTGTAAGCACTGCAGAATGCATCTACCTCAGCATCTGCTTCCCGCCCGAAAAACATATCCGAAGAGATAGCTTTAGCCCCTGCAAACTTCTGCCGAGCTTCATTGGATTCCACCATGGAGGGCCTGTTCTCAATCTCCCGCCTGCTGGTGGGTCTGAGGAAACAAGAGGAGACATCTCAGATTAAGCTCACCAACACAGTAAAGAATCAGACTTCTGTCTCAGACCTCATCTTATCAGAGGCAAGTAAGTTACCCTTAAGTGTTAGTTACATTGTGGGTCTCCTCTCCCCACCTCAGGACAGTCAGCACTCGATGACCACAGTGTATAAACTTACAGACATGACAGGCAAAGAGATGTCCAAGGCCCTTTCACTCGAGGCCCTTTTTCTTGGGCTTGTCTGTGCTGTTCAAGTAACTTTCTGCAGCGCAAGGCTCCTACTATAACACAGTAGCATCTGTGCCACAGCTCCCACACTCATCCTTTGCCCCCTACATAAGGGGCACAAGGTACACTAGCAGTGGCAAGCACTTTACCTCTCTGAAACCGGCCGAATGCTGGAAACAGTCACCTCCGGTTCCTCCTCTTTGTCCATACCCCATGAAGAGTCCGTTTCCCATCGTGAACCAAATGCATCTTCGAATGAGAAGGGACTGTATTTGTACCTAGGTACCAAAAATAGGTAATTTACACCAGACATGAAATTCAGGAATAAGCAAAGACCACACTGAAGCTAAGTCTTACTTGGGGGGTCCAGATGTGAAGCTTCCACCATCTTCAAACAAGTCCAGTTGGGAGCGGGAAGTTTTTGCTACCAGCGGCGTCTCTTGCTCAATTACTTGCATCTCAGACATCACTGAGTGTGAAACAGAACTAGCACAACAAACAGGCAGAGTCAGGACTGATGGGTCTGACAGCATCCAGTCCCTACAACCAAGTCTGCCTCAAAACTGAATCCAGCCATCACAGGCAGGGCAGATGACACAAGTTTTGAGGGAGAGTTGTGGGATGTCAGTCCCCTTCTATGATAGAATGGTTATCATGTGATAGTTGAATGGTTATCTGTGCTCCTTCAGAAGATACTTCAACTACCTTCTTAAAGGAAGGATTCTGCAGGGGGATACTTGTCAAGCAGCACTGCTCTAGTGCTAGACACTGACAGGCCACACATATCTGGGGAAAAGCTCAAATGAGAACCAGAACCTTTGAACAGAGTCCCTATTCCTTCTGGGGCCTGAAGCATTTTCAGTCAGAGACCAGCATATAAGCACTTTTAACTCACCTCCTTATCTATTACAAGAGCAAACTACTGCCTTCAAGAAACTTTTCCAGAGCAGGGTACTTCCAAGACACCTGTCTGTCCTACACCATCCACAACCAAGTACCTTCTGGATGCCAATCCCATGCCCAGCCTCTCTGCTTGTTCACGTTTCTTCCCTTCAAGGTTCTGGAGTTTCTTCTCTTCCTTCTTCCGATCAAGCTGCAGTTCCTGGTAAGCCAGTCGCATTGAGGTGACTCTAAGGGAAAGATCCATGGTGGGTGCTAGCCCATTACCCTCCCTCACTGCCCATGTTGTAGAACAAGTGGTTAAGTAACCCCGACCACTCTTCAAAACAGCCACTTTCACAACAGCTCTGCCAAAAATCCTTGCACAGAGAAGCTATTACTTGTTTTGCCATCTCCTCCACTGGGATTCAACTCTTCTTTGGCTAACCATGATTTCCTTATTGTAAGCATCACAATGTCTGTCTTCTACCCACCCCTGCACCCAGAATGATCCATCTATTTCAGCCTTTGGCTTTTTCACTCCTGTCCAAAAGTGAACAGAAACACAAGATACAGAAGTATCTACTCCCTACACTCTTCCAGGAATGCTAATTTAAATAAAATACAGCAGTATAACTTGTGCCCTGCTGCAAGGGCCATATTGGCATATAGCTACTGCTCTTCCTCTCATGCAGTATGTTCTGTAGCCACATTTAGTGATCCCAGGATGAACAGCATTCACCTCACACTACTTCTGCCTTAGGTATGCACGGTACTCATCCCGAACAGGGCACTTACATGGACTCCTCGGCTTGTTTCCTGGACTCTACAGCCTGCTGTTCCCTCAGCTGTTCTGCTACCTGGGCTTGCCGCTCAATCTCAGTGAAGCTCTGGCTGCTGACTTTCTGGGCTCCAAGACCTTTTTTTGCACCCAGCTTGAAAAACAAAAATAAAGTCCTGTGAATTTCTCATTGTAGATTGTTCATTGTAGAAGAAAGCCTGAATCCTACTTCTTGCTGCACCATTGAGTCCTTCAGTCTCCCTGTGTAGTCACAGCCTATGGACCCAAAAGAGCTGGCAACACAGTATGGAAGAACACCTGAGTTAACCCACCAGTGGCCAACACTTAGAGATCAACCACATAAGCTTCAGACCACAACCAGTAATGATCCAGAACATAATTTTTTTGGCAATAATATACAGGCTGTTTAAGGTCTCCTTTCCCCAAAACAGATCTCTACAGCTTTGTCACACAGCTTTGTTAAGCAGAAAGCAACAATCAGGGAAAGGACAGCAGAAATGCAAGACATGCTTTACCTCCCCTCCATAAAACAGCTCGGACATACCCCTTTCTTGGCAGCTCCTGGCTTCTTCTTTCCAATGAGGGAGGATTTAAGTTCTGCAAAAGGAGGGAAGCAGCAAATAAGCAGAAGGAAATTAATTTAAGAGGCCAAAATTAGACAGCAACCCACACGAACATCCACCACAGTCCAGCTGCAGTAGCGTCCAGGGCACACCATGCAGCTTCACATCAGAAGCCTGGGTGATTTCATCCAGGCAAGAAAGATGCATGTAGAAGCTCCACAGTTGCAGGCTGGTGGATAAAGAAGCATGTGTATTTCTGGAGCAACTTATAATTGAATTAAGAATTGTGAATAACTCCTCTGAGTGTTACACAGTAGGTGTCAGGGTAGCTAGAGAAAGACTAGGTTTATCACATATACAAATTCAAGAAATTGCAGCTTCAGAGACATGTGAAGGTCAGAGCCTCACCAATGCCTTAGGGATAAAGCAGCAAGAACCCTAAAGTTGTGTTTCCATGAACATACATAAAAAAAATGGACCTTAAGTGCAGCAAGCTGTAAAAGCAACAGGTTCCCCAACACCTTGCACTTGTCACTCTTAAGGGCATGCCACTCTTGTAAAACCAGACAAGGGCCAGCCAAGCAGCAGATGTCTGGGGAAAAGTGTAAGAACAAAGCAGAGAGGGACTGCCCAAAACATTTTCCAGCTTCCTATAGTTAAGTCCAGAATCTTTAATTATCCTTGTTGGGCTTTTCTTTTGTGTGTGTGTCTCTTGACTTTCTACAGCCACATGACTGATGTTAGCCCATAAATTATTCGTGACATGTTCAATTTTATCTTTTCTAGTCTTATGATAAGTCTTTTTAAATAAGGGGATTCAAAACATTCACACTATCTGAAACTGTTTTCTGCTTGTTGTTCCTAACACTTGATTCGAGGTTTTTGGGTTTGTGTTTGGGATTTTTTATATTTCAGGAAACATTTAACAGAAATGTTAATAAGAGCTCTTTACAGATAAGACATATCTGGTTTAGATCTCAATACAACAATATAAGCCTTGTCTTGTTCTCTCTCTCTAAGCACAGGAAGCTAAAGTTAGAATTGAAGGCAGAATCTCAGGAGGGGCAAGCAGAGCTGTCACAAGCAGCCAGTGCAGGCCAGCTGTTAGCCAGTTACCTCCAGCAGGAGCAGCCCCTTGTGTTGACAGATACATGGACATGTCTGAGGAAGAGATGTAAAACATGGGGAATGAACAGACACTTGAGGACACAGGCCCTCCACCCAGAATGAACCCACTGTGGGCTAGGAGCATGCTCTCAATAAGGAAAGAAGCTCCAGCTAGATGTTCTGTGTGCAGCCAGGACAGTAATGGCAGGAAAGAATCGGATACAAATCCCTATTATTCTGAAAGCTAAAATTTCATTTGCCTCCAAAGGTTCTGTGGGGAAACAAATAAAAAAACCAGCCATGTGGCCTTGATCACCCAAGTTCTACATGTGCAAGTGCCAAGTTTTGTCCAAAGCTCAAAACCAGGAAAACATGCTTTTGAAAAGTAACAGCTTTGAACTCAATTATCCAAACGAGGAGGAAACCTCCAGGAAACTGTGACTTGATTTTGGGCTTCATTCAGGAACATCCCAAGTACTGGCTCAACAGGGAGGTAAGCTCGTTTAGACATTCTGGAAACTGGCTCACTGTTTCCACCTTCACTGAGCTTACTACTGAGCAGTGGGTGCAAGAACAAGACTGATCTGAGAGTGAAGAGTCTTACCTAGAGGAGCTTTAGGAGATGTGCTCAGCAAGTCAATAGATGGACCTTGGCTGGGATCTGTGGGCACAAAACCAGAAGAGAATATTAAGCAGATTGATTCTCAACCCTTTTCTTTCCAGTATGTTCACAGTTTCTCTACATCTCTCCTCTGCCCCCACAAATAAATCCAGTTGCAGCTTGAAATACGCAATTTCCCAAGCAAAACAACTTTACATCTCCACAGAGTAAATTATTCCTTCTGCAGTGTTCTTAACACAGTAAAAGAAAGCAAACACTCTGCAGAGAAATATACAAAGCTGATTTCAAATTACAGCTATGCCCCCAGGTTCTTGGTTTCCTTATCCCCTCACCCTAGAAAGTTTTCTGTCCTATGTCATTTTCAGACCCACCAAGTTCAAGGGGTAGAGAAGAGTGTTTAGACAAATAATAATGTCTGAAAGGAGGCAAATGGGGCAGCTAATCCTCAAAACAGTTGTGTGTGCATTTCAGGAAAAGTGAAGAACTGAGCCAAAACGGAGGTTTTTTAAGAAGTCTCCACTAATTTAACTAAACAGGATAAGAGTGCATAGAACTTCCCCTCCTTCAGGCCTGAACCAAAGGCTAAGTTCAGCCCTTCCAACGGTGGTACAGAACTGTATTATCCCAGAAATGAAGGCAGATTCTTGGAAAAATTACTCAGTAAAGAACTCACTCGAAACTTCGCTGCCTTCTGATGACTTTTCCACTTTTTCCACCTCTGAAGAAGACTGTGCAGGATTCTGGCTGGCATCTGCTACATCCCAGGTACTGGAAGACTGCAAGGAGAGACTCATTCCAGCTTTTTGCAGAAGATGAATGAACCAAATAATCCTGAATTTAATACAGGTTTAGTGACCTGTATTCAATTTTAAGCCAAAAGAAACTTATTCCAAACTTCAGACTATGCCTTCCCTGAATATAATGTGTGGATTCCCTTAGTAGGGACAAAAATTTAAAAAAGAAAAGGAAGCTAAGCTGAATGTAAGGCCAGGAGGAATGACAGAATCATTTGACAAGCTGGCTAATGTGAGCACTTCCCAGGTTAAAGGAAATGAGTTTCAATCTGGGAGAAAGTTTAAATGAGTTTTCCTGAGAAAAATTAATCTCCACTTCCACTGTCTCTATTTGCCATATATCTAATTCATACATTAGCTGACAAAGTCTGCCTGGCATGGTGCAGTTGCCCAAATCCACTTTATCAGGGTCTATGTTCTGAAAAGTTTCTTCTTAACCAGAAGTTCAAAGTAATAGGTAGACCTTGCTTTAACAGTAGAAAGAAACTAAGTATTAACACAATACACAAAGCATCTTCCAGAGCATAGGTGGTAGCTTTGAGTACTTCTTGAAGCGAAAGATGGTCTCAAAAACAAAGGACATGGATATTACAGGGACTGTTCAGATCTGTGACTATGTCCCAGGCAGATGACTGCACATTATACTGAGTAATTATACAATTTAGAGTCCTTCCAAGCTAAGTGGGACTGCTCCTGGCTGAACAGCTGGCTATTGGAGAGCCATTAAGGCTGCCTGGTTTAGGTAATTCTTCTCACCTGTGTGTGCTCCATGAAGAAATCAGCATCACTCTTGTCAGGGGAGTGCCCAGGGGCTCCACTCAGTCCATCTATAAGCAACTAAAGAGAGGAGAGGCAAAAAAGAAGGTATCCTACAAGATTGAGCACCCAGCATACCCATGTAGCACTCCTGAGCTCTCAGACTTACATCAGTGCCATACTTGGCCATGGCAGCGCTTGCCAGCTGCCGGATCTTCTCCCTGTACATCTGGGCAGCTCGACTGTTATATTTAGCATTGGCATCTGTGGTGGTACAGCCATGCTGCCGGAAGAAAGCAGTCTGAAAAGAGAGGAATATTTAGTCTCCTGACTGGGAGATCATACTCAAGCAAGCACTAGGCAAACTCAACAGAAAAACAAAACTTCCCATAGACAGAGGATGAAAAACTGAGAACACAGCATGAACCAACCATTCCTTGATCAGCTTTCTACACGAAGTCTCACTCCAGGGGCCTATGAAAATCATCCATCTTCTCTACAGAGGGATGATTCTGAGTCACAATGCTGAGCATTAGCTTTCAAATTGATCAGTGTTATTAAATCCTATCATTTAAGAAGGCTATACCTCTCATTTAAATGACGTGCAAAAAAATGAGAGATCTGCACGTCAGAAAACAACGCATGCAAAAATCACAGTCTGACTTCCAAGCACACTTGACAAATGCCCCCCTTCATAACACATTTCAGATGAGACTGGTACCAAGAAAGCCACAGAAAGGAAAGGGACAAGAAGCAGAGAATGTGGATTAGCAAGAGGGAAAGCAAGCAAAATGCCTACAGAGGATCCTCACCGCGTTGGCATTACTGCCCACTTGCATACACCTCAGCTGGAACCAGTTCCAGTTAGAATCCAACTCTGTGGACCTGTGTGAGTGAGAACCAATTATTTCTATTAATAAAGACCAGGCAAACCAAATGCAAAACCAAGCTCTGGCCTAAAATGGTCAGATATCCCACTACTATTCCAAAGTGTAAGAGGCGAGGGTGAAAAGAACATCTTGGGAATTTCTTTGCTCCTGTAAAAAAAATAATTTTAACTTTTAAAGTAAGGAAGGAGACCAGCTTTTACCCAAATTTTGAGGCTCTCTCCCTTGTACTGCTTGTTTTAGAGGGCACAGCTTGAGCTAGGAAAGCACAGCCAAGAACTTCCATTCTACATGTGATCTCACCGCAACACGAGAGACTCATAGTCAGCCCATCCCACAGGTTGGGCCAAAACACGTGACAGAGCAACTGAGAATACATCCAAGTAAAGCTAGGGGGGACACAGAGTGTCTCATACCACTTACTCAACTTCTCTCCTAATAAATAAAGGTCACAGTTCTGTTAACTTAAAATGCTAATTTTTACAAGTACTGAAAACAAGAACTAGGCTGAAAAGCCAACACCATCATCCCCATTAGGTTAATAGCAAAAAGATTAAACAATATTCCTCTTTTTGCCTTGCTCAGCATTATGAAAATGTATATACACCA
Organism: Cyanistes caeruleus; assembly: GCF_971803275.1. NCBI lineage: Eukaryota > Metazoa > Chordata > Aves > Passeriformes > Paridae > Cyanistes > Cyanistes caeruleus. The sequence goes on along the minus strand of NC_141706.1, from coordinate 29,866,688 downwards.
CACTGCTGCCTTACTGGCAAGATTCACACACCACACTCGCGTCTCTGCTCCTACAATGCCAAGTCCAGACAGCGTTTCTGCAAGGTTAGCGAAAGCAACATGTCGACGTTCCACCTAAGGTGCTTTGGAAACTCCATTTTGGAACTAGAAATGCTGAAAACCTCCAGCGAGCAAGCCACATAAACCCCGAGGTGATCGCTCCGTGATAAGGCTTCTCTCCCAGTCCCTGCGTGCTCCCACCCCAAGGCGGGCTGGCTGCTCCAGGCCTGCCGGCGGTGCCGCGGGCCGCGCTCCCCACGCACCTGATGAAGCTGAGGTGCACGCCCAGGGACCTGTGGACGCCGGAGCAGTCGATGCACAGAAAGACCCCGTAGGTGATACTGGCCCAGCTCGGGTTCTTGGCGCCGCAGTCGAAGCACGACTAAAGCGAAGGCAGAGGGACAGCCAGGTTGAAGCGACGGCTCTGCCGCTCCGCGACCCCCGCCTCAGCTCGGCGGCCCGGCCGCTCTGCCCAGGCGCTCCCCAAGGGCCCCTGCCCGGCCGCCCCAACAGCCGCCGCAGCGCGGCCCGGAGCCCACCGGGGCCCGGCAGGAGCGCAAGCCGCGGCCGCAGGGCAAAAGCCGGCACGGACAGTTCGGCGGACCCCGACCGCTCCCCCCTACCTTGTTGGCCGGCGCTGCCCGAAGCCTCTTGAAGAGGGTCTGGATCTCCGTCTTGCTCGGCTCCGCCGCCATGATCTCTCCTTCCCAGACACCCCCGCGGGGACGGCAGCCGGCCGGGCCCAATCGGCGCCACGGCCGCGGTAGAGGCCCGTGGGCCGGCCCCCAGCCGCGTCCCTGGGTCTGAACGGCGAGCAGGGAGCAAGGTCCCGCTTTCCCTCCGGTGCCGGGATGTGGGGCAGCGTTAGCTCCAGGTCATCCCAGCCGCTGCGCCGGCTGCCGGCCCGACGCCTCGCGGGGGTCACGGCATCGCCTTACGCACACGGGACGTTGCACGCCCCGAGACCGCCGTGAGCCCGGAGCGTTTAGGGCAGGCCCACAGCTCCCTGCTCAGCGCTGCTGCGGAGCCCTGCGGGCTGTGCCCCTCCTTTTGGGGCCGCTGCGGGCCCGCACCGAGAGAAGGGCGCTTTAGAATAGCAGTGGGGCAGTGCCTGCCGTGGGTCATCTGCTACCGGGGGAAAAGCTCAGGGCAACGTTTACAGGCATCACCTGCTCCAGCAGCCGACCTTAGGGCACCGGGCTTGGTACACTGGCACAAACGAACGGTGATTTGGAAGTGATTTACAGAACCACAGAATGTCCTGAGTTGGAATGCACTCACACAGATCATTGAGTGACTCCTGACTCTGCATAGGATATCCCTAAGAGTCACACCATGTGCCTAAGAGCACTGTCCATAAGCTTCTTGAACTCTGTCAGGCTTGGTGCTGTGACCGCTTCCCTGGGGAGCCTGTTCCAGTGCCCAGTCACCCTCTGCGTGATGAACTCTTTTCTAATAGCCCACCCAAATCTCTGCCTAGAGTCCTGACACTGGTCATTAAAGAGAATGGCCCTGCCCCTATGCTTCCCCTCGTGATGATACTGAAGACCACGATGAGGAATGAGTTTCCTCCAGGCTGAAAGACCGAGTGACTTCATCCACGCCTGGTATGGCTTCCCCTTCAGACTCTTCTCCATCTTCACAGCCCTGATTTAATCAGGGGGGGACCTCTCAAGAGGCTAGTACTTGACTATGCAGTAATCAAGGCATCATGAGGCAGCAATCAAGGTAGGGAAGTTGTTACTTCAGAGCAAAGATAATGTCAGGGCCTTTAACTGCTGTATTACCTGCCTAGAAGCAGTAGAGTATTGGCTAGAAAGGCACTGAGTTATAAAGCAAGAAAAATAGGAAAAAATATGGCTGTGCTGTGAACTAAAAGTCAATGGCATATAATCCATTTCATTCTTTAGTGAGAAAAAAAAATAAGTGACTGCAGAGCAATGAGAGGTTCAGGGGGATGAGAACAACAAGAAAAGTTAATCAGTAGCTTGGTATTACAGAGATGGAATGCATTGGTATTTCCTTACCTCTGAAAAGAGATTGCTCTGCAGCAGTACCTTGTCACTAAAAGAAACTCTTAAATGTACTAATATCTGGACAAGACAACTTTCAGTTTAAATTTAAAGGCTTTCTTCACTCATTTCCAGACAATCCACAGATGTTAAGATAGACAATAGAATTCCTTGCAGTGGGAACTTAGGACCCGTGGTCTTCAGAAGATACATAAAGTAATGGGACATAGAGATGCAATCAGGAGCAACAGAGTTGTTGAGGGAAAAAATAGCCCTGCAGAAAAACCCTTGCAGGTTTAGCAGGGTCTTGTGTTCTGGGAATCAGCAAAGCTCTAACTATGATTACAGTGAGATCTGATATGGTAGGCACATGCAGTAAGATGAGAGGCTTCTGGCTGGCACATCTGATTGAAACTGCTCTGAGATGAGTTTCTGAGCTGGGTAGTGAAGCCTGATCTAACCTGACAGAGCTCACTCTTGGCAGCACTTTTGTCTTAAGTATTCTCCAGTTTCTGTTGCTTTAATTCTACTACCTTTATGGTACCTATATGCCATTTCTGGGATTACACACACATGTGCTGGGGAGGCAATGCAGGTAAAAGTAACTGATAGCATTTTCCTCAGAGTTATTTTTAAACAAGTTGAGTTCCCTGATGCCATTCATGGTGCAGCTGTCCTGGCAGTCATACCAGGAGAGCTGATGTCAGGGTGCAGTAAGGGCTGGCTGCACACTAGGACAAGGAGAGCTGTGAGGGGCTGTTCCTGAGGCCAGAAACCAGAGCCATCATCGGGCATGGCCCATTCCCACAGTACCTGGCCACTGAGAGCCCAGCAGGCCTGGCATAGCATCTGGATTAGACCAGAACTGAGATAGCTGGACAAGCTCATGGTGATGAGTTGTTCGCAGCAAACTGAGTCAGGATCAGGCCCAGTGATTGCCAGGTGTGTCTGTGGTGATAAGGCAAGGCAAGCCTGAGGTCAGGCTGATAAACCATCCTACAGGTTAAGATCAACAAAGCACAGACAGAGACTACTACTCCTCCAACGTAGCTCAGGCAGGACCTGAGAACTCTGGGCTGAGCTTAAATGCAAACACATCCACCCTAAACCCCATGGGGGCAGGGGCTTTGGGTAGAGCCATAGGTGAGGCTGCTCTGGACAATGAAGGCCTGTTAGTGCATTCAGGGCCCTGACAGGTGAAGCTACAGCAGGGCAGGAGAGAGAGTCTCTGGTGTTGGGTTGTGTAAGCTGTATCTTGTGTAGAGGAGGGAGTTCAGATGATGAGGGTGCATTGGGAGTATTCGTGTTCATGTTGGCTGGAGCTGCCTCAACCTGAGTTGCTTGTTCCTGCCCTGTCATCATCAGATGTGTAGTGCTGCTCCCCTTCTCTTCTTGTTTCTTTTGTTTGGGAATGGGATGGGCATCAGTCAGCAGGCAGTGAGCAATTGTATTGAGCATCACTTTTTTCTTGGGTTTAATTCCTTTATTATTATTATTATTATTATTATTATTATTATTATTATTATTGTTATTGTTATTGTTGTTATTATTATTATTATTACTATATTTTTCTTTATTTCAGTTATTAAACTGTTCTTGTCTCCACCCACCAATTGTACCTTTTTTCAATTCTCTTCCCCATTCCAGTGGGTGCTATGGGGTGGGTGGAGTGAGCTGTGTGATGCTTGGATGCTGGGTTAAGTCATGACAGAGAGAAATGGCATGTGCTCAGGAGCCAAGGCAGCCTCAGAGGCCAGTAGGTCAGTGTCACACTTTGTCTCTGCCCATCTGTGCTAGGAGACATGGGGAGATACAGTGCAAGCTCCTCTCCTCCATGTAGGAAGCATGGTTTCTGTTCACTGCATTGTGTTCTCAGAATGCTTGCTACAGCAGGGTTACTTCAGCTTCTGTACCTCAGCAGGGTCTCTTGCAGGCCTTCAAATCCATGCTGGTTGCTCCAGATCCTGGCAAGGCTGCTGATCCTGTCCATCAGTTTTCCATAAAAGCAGCAGGGAGAGCATGCTGCTGGTCTGAGAAATAATCAGCTTCTTTTTGTTGCCTTTGTTATTACAGGAAAGACCTCCTGCTGCTGACTGTTCCCAGTGAATGAGTGCTGTCACAACACTGTTTTTGCTATTTCCTGCATCTGTTTCTTTTGCATCTCATGTGCTTTAGTGCTTTAGTGCTGAATTTCTGAGCTCCAAGCTGGCAGCCTACTCTTTGGCTCTCAGCTTCCCTATCCATCTACATCCCATCTGACATCTACCTCTTTCTTCCTGACTGCTGTGGCACCAGACCCTGAGCCTGATGTAGCCTTCTAATCAGAGATCACCTTGCTGTTATCCACTTCTGTCAATAAAAGATAGTTCCCAACAGTATCCAAGAGAGCAAAGGAAAGCAAAGGATGATGACCAGGCATGATGTTGGAATCTGCCATACCACCAGGGACACATTTTCAGTACAGAAGTCTGGTTATCTGAGGGCATGAGGTTACTGTGGAAGAGCAAGAGAGATTCAGGAGGGAAGTGCTGTGATGGGGTTAAAATATGCCTTGCACTTTCAGGCCTGAGCCAAAGGTAAGAGGAAGTGCTTCTCTATGTGTCTGTCCAAAAGCAGGGTGGTAGAGGGAAAAAGGGACCTTGTCCTTTTCTCACTACCCAGCAAAGAACATGGGTGATAGGACTGTGCAGTAGAGAGATGAGGTGGCTGAGTCTTCCTCTCCTATTCAGACCCATTGCCCTCTCACACTTTTGCTGAAAGAGAAGTTTTGGGGAAGGGGTTGGCAAATTCAATAAACTACCCTGTCACCTTCAAAGGAGTGGTGACCTGGTTCAGGGACGGCACGGTGACCAATCCCAGGTCACTTGGTCCATCTGCACGCTAACACCAATGTGGTAGACGGTGAAATGGCGTTTATTGGTGAAGAATTTGACACTTTATAACCTAGGTTCACAGTGTCACTCCCATCTGCTTTCATCACAGCTAGGTGCTATTGGCTAATTATGGGAGTAATTACCATAAACTATTGAGGAGGGGAGTGATTCTATCTTTCTGTACATCGCAATATCTTCTGACCACCGGACCTTAGCTGCCCACATTACCCAAAAAGTAACAGGGAGATAGAGTTTCCCATGGATCATAATGCTGAGTGATGGGGTACCAAAAATCTACAATGATGCCTTGGGCAAAGAAGCAATTCTTAACACAACTTTTTAAAATTTTTTTTGTCCTTCTCTCTTACTAAGCAGTTCACAGACACTAACTAATCCATGTGATTTCCCTTGGGGATAGACAGTAACTCTGGGAGAAAGTTCTGCTCAATATTGCAGGGCAGCCTGGCTATTTTCAGTAGTGGAAGGAGCAAACACAGCCATGAATGGAGGAGAGGAAAATCGAATAGAAAGCATTCTCCTCCTCACTACAACAAGAGACGTGTTCTCAGCAAGTGCGCTCCTTCCCAGCTGAAAGGGACAGTGTGTAAGAAGATGCTCCTAATTTTCTATCATCAGAGATCATATGGAAAATTTTCCTTGGGTTAGGTTAGGTTTCTGTCAAGTCAGCAAACTGCCCTGCCATGTATTCACTTGGATTGATGCAAGGGAAGCAGCTGGCTGAGGGTTGTGGCTGACCAGGCTGCCAGTGTGCTGGACTGAGTGTAATCAGTAGCTGCCTCCCTAGGAAAAAGTACAGCAGCAAGGCAGGCAGTCATGTCACTCACTGGCTCCACACAATTCTACCAGCAAGATCTAAGATAAGGAGCTAATATAGTAAGTGTAGAGTGAATAAAGTTTACAACTTACACAATTTTACTGCAGTCTTGCAAATGTTGTGGTTTGGAGAAAAGCCAGCAAAGGTTGAAGGAACACATAATTTAAGGAACACCACAGATGGGTAACTTGAGAGATATAGAGGAGTGTAGTTATGGATGGCTTGCTGTGATTTGGGGTTGTGTTGCAGCCAAAAGGCTGGTCCTGCTGCACGTGCTGTCCCTTGCACCCACTCTGGGAAGTGGTAGCTGTGGGCTGTCTTGTCCTGAGCCCTGCTCAAACAGTGATTGTCATTGCATTGCTGAGCTGATCTCCTGCTTGTGCAAGTGCTGAGTAAGTAAGGCAAAGGCTAGGAAGTCTTGAAAGGGAGAAAGAGAGGACTGTCCCTTTCAGCTGTGCCAAACAGTGTTGCTGGGCTGCCAGGCAAAACTGCTGTGGTTTGATGGAAAGGGTGACAGGAATGTAGGGCCAGGGCAGAAGCATGCTGCTCCTGTAGTTGTTACACAACTGTGTGTATATACATGTGTATCTTGAGGCTTTTCTTTTGTTATTCCATTTCCAATGTTACAATTAAAAGTTGATTTGTAAATGTCTGGTAATACCACCTCTGGCCTGGCAGGTGCTTTGGACTTGGGAAACTTTAGACATACCTCAAAGTAGAGGTATGCTGGCTGTTGTGGCCTGGGTTTTCCTGGATCTGAGGACTAGTTTTAGATCTTGCTGTGGTGGTCTGTTTGGAAACGTTACAGGTGTCCCTGCTGGAAGCAGGCTGTTTGGCAGGGGACAGTCACTCAAGTGATGGAAGACATACACATCATGCCACATGGAAGCAAGGTGAAAAACTAAGAAATGAGCAGACCCTGAGCTCCCTTCTTTCAAGGGCAGTTGACAGCACAGGCACTAACTTGCCTGAGGTCAGAACCAGCAGGGCTGTCCACCCATAAGACATGACTCTTCCAGATTCTCCAGTAGATATGTAATCTCTCTTCCCTGCAGATCACCCCTCTCAGGAGTTTTCTAAATAAACGGAATCCCTCTAGTACAGGGACTAATTGTCTGCAGCCTGTACAAGCATGGGGAGTGTGCCTTAAGCAGAAGACAGTGACCCATGAAAGAAAGGCAGGCAGAGCTGACCATAAGACAAGGTCATAAGCAAGGCAAAATGAGAAAGCTCTTTTGAAAACAAAGAATTTTCAGAGTGGAATCACCACTGTCAAAGAGGTCACTATGAAGGATTTGTGTGCACGGGGGTTAGGTAGCAGTGCTTTGGCTCCATACTTGGCTGGAATGTGTAGAGGAGATGCAGAGCCACTGGTGAAACATCCATAGAATTATGGATAGAGCATTCCTTAGGAACTGTGTGGCACCTGTGAGGGAAGCCCTGAAGAGAATTTGAGAGAAACAGCCTGGGGACAGTGACTGTTTTATTGTCAGCCTCCTGCTGGAAGCAGGAACAATAGACTCAGGAAGGAGGCAATGAAATCAAAGGGTGAGAGTGGAGGACCTGGAAGAAGACTTACAGTTGCTTGGACAGAAAGGAAATGCAGGGAGGAAGGGACCACAGGATGTGTAACTAGAAGGACCCAGTGAAAGTGCTGAAAACTGAAAAGGAGAGCTTAGGGACCCCCACACTAAGACAGAAGAAGTGCTGAGCACCACTACACTGCCTGTTGAGGTGTCTTAAACTGCAGCTATAGTTGCCTTAAGCTGAGAGACTGACAAGCCAGAAACCTCTGCAGGCAGGGTTACTGAATGATGAAAAACAGGACATGGCCAGAAAATGGATGTGCTAAAGCAGCTGAGGGTGTTTGGCCTGAAATTTAGTTTGGAAAAGTTCACTGGAGCCATGTTGCTTAGTCAAGATGTTCTAAAGGTAAAGCCAGATTCTTCCAGTTACAGAAGACCCTAACCCTTCCCCTGTCTTTCAGCAAGGATTTGTTCATCTCATATTAATCCTCTTTGATCTGCTAAGGACCTAGGTAGCTTGATGAAGTCTCACTCCCTTGCAGCCCAGAGGTTTTCAGCTCCTTGTAGCCTGGACCTGGACATGTGTTTCAACACATGGCTGCAAGTTTTCTCTGTTACTCCTTTTTTGGTTTTGGGTTGATTTGGTGCAAGGTCCCACTGAAGACACTTTGCCTTGTATTGTGCCACCTTACTATTCATGTTTATTTTGCACAACCTTTGTTGCCAGCCTGCAGTGGGTATTTTCCATGGGTCAGGGTGGGGTTTTGGCACCAGCTTTGTCTCACATTCAGCCCCATGATCTGTCAGCAGCTGGTCTCAGTGCAGTTACTCTAGAAATGATGACCTAAAGGTCTAAGTGGAATGTTCAAGCCCATTTTGACTGCAACTTTCTTCACAAGCAGAAGGGATTTTTGCAGCCTACTGTCCCTAAGCATAATGCTTGCAGCTCCACAATGGCTCCACAAAGGCAACCAAGGCAGCTCCACTTCACTCAGAGCCTGCTCTGCAGTCAGGGGAGCCTGTGGGAGACAACAGAGCTGAGCTCCACAGCCTCACAGCTGTGGCCTTGGGCCGGACCTGCAAACACGGCAGGAGCAGAGGCGGTGCAGGACAGTTTTTAACAACACTGATGGATCTCTGTGCAGGATTGCCACATACTTGCACCTGCCCCTGTGCTTAGTGCCAAGCAAAACAGCTACAAGGACGCAGGGGAGGGGAAGTGGGATGGAAAGTAAACTGAAGCAGCAATGGCCCCAAGCTCCAGGCAGGGCTGTGGGAGTGCCAGCCAGAGCTGGAGGCTAACCACAACTCAGCTGCCATCCCACAGCACAGCTGGCCAGTGGGCTCTGTGACCCAGATTTTGCCTACAGGGCAAAACCATTACTGGGTTAGGCAAGCTCAGCTGCTACTTAGGGGAAATGGGTGTGATCCATCATAGAAAATTTTAATTTCCTCTTCCTAGAAAATTCATCAACAGGAAATCCAAGCTTTGCATGATACTTCCAAAATTCGTTTCCAGGAAGATGCCAGAACCAAATGAATTATCTGCTAACCACAGGTGTATGGGCTTTCCACAAGAAATGGCTTTATTAAAAAATAATTATTCACTGTGTTGCCCATCAGGCACAGAGATGCATTTGTATTTTATTTACAAAAACCGTGGGGGAAGAACAGGCTTCATGGGCCTTCTGGAATTCAGGCACAGCAATTAGTTTATGTGTATATGTCTCTGCTCACACACAAAACTTTTGGCATGGCATGGAGGGCAAGTTTCAGCTAGAACCTTTGTGGTTAACAAAACCTCATTTGCTTCTGTGGAAAACCAAGTATCCAGACAGAGCTATTACTTTAGTATAAAATCATTAGATGTGGGTTGTTTTTTTTTTTTTCCCCTCCTTCCCTCCAGCTGGATCTCTACTACACAGACTCTCTTTTACTAATCCAGATGGTTTTGGGTAGCCAGGACTAAGTGCCATGCCTGTTTGTGAGGTATAGTCCAGCCAAGCAATTTTTCATTCTCAGTGTGTTGTCTGCTGTCCATTACTTCAGCTTTTGGCAGGAATTTCTGATGTACAAACATTCCTTAGGAAACTTGTTCACGTAAGATGCAATATGTCACTATTTCTGGAAACCTTCAAGCAGCCCACTATAATCAGGTGGTCATGTTTTCCTAGGACAAACAAGTCTGTTCAGACTTTGTCCTGTGGAATTTCAGGTTATTTGTACTGTAATCAGAAGTTCTGTCTGCTGGACATTTCTGTCCTTTAGCATGTTCTGGCCACACCTAGCTCCATCCCTGATTACAGCCTGACTAAAACTCAGGAGTTAAAGTCAATTTTCCATGTTATCCTCTGTAGCTCCCTTCTACCATTTTTTGACCTTGAATGAAGGTCTAACATTAATGTTTGAAATATGCAGGTTAATCAGAGAAACTTCAGTATTGTTTATAGGCCATCTCAGCTCATTTTAGTGCTGTTTTAGTCTCAGTTCTGTCAGAAGCCTGACAGGCATGGCTCTCTTCACATTCCCGTGTGCTAGGATAAAGGAGCAACAAATCATTCCATTGTGGGTCAGCAAGTGGAACACTTGCAATTACTGCTCTACACTAATGATACTTTTACTTGGGACACAGAACTGAAAGCAGAGACTGGATCTTTAAATAAAGCCAAGTGCTTATATACCAACACCTCTAATTACATGGCATAAGCTTAGAGACATCTTCATATATTGAACCTAGAATACTAATTAAATTCATAGCAAAATCCAGGCATTTTTAATGCATGTTGCTTAGATATTTAATTGCCTTTTGGAAATACCTTCTCTTTTATTGAGAAATGACATAGTAGACTGAGCAAAACACTTCATCCTTATTCTTTTGGTTTGCACCCCTCTTCCCCATTCATAAAGTACAGTGCTAGGGCTATTTCAAGCAAAACTTTTCAACTGTTAGTTTCTGTGGTCTCACAAAAGCACTAAATAGCATTAGTCTCCCATCTCTTTGTCCATGGCAGACTACACTTCAAGGCATCCAGTACGCTGTAAAAACTTAATTTCTGTTGTCAGCCAGGCATTGAGATGTTTGTGATACTTTAATCTTCATAAATTAAGTGTCTGAATATGTCCATCCCCTCCTGTGTTTCAGTCTACATTTTGGCTTACTAGCCGCTGTTAACCCAATACTGTGTTTACACATTTAATCCCAATGTTCACCCATGACTTCAGACTTTCTTATGTGTAGCACCCATTTTCCAAGCAGCTCTGAAGCAGTTCACCCCAAGTGGTTGGTGGAGGCTCGACTGAGTTTTGTGAGTCTGACTTAGCCAGGTCACTCCCACTTGCTGGGCCAGAATGTCACTACAGAAGGTTACTAAAAACTCAAAATGCATTTCAGCAGCAGTTTCAAGCAGATGTACCAAGTCATTTTTAAGCAACTGCTTGTTTGCCTTTGTTTCTCCAACAACAGGAGCTTTTCCAGTTTTTTGTTCCCTCAAGCTCTTGGGCTTATCAGTCCCTACACTGGAATATGTAGAGCACTACAATCAGGATGCTAGCTCTTCCCAGCAGCCTCACAGGCTTTCAAAGGCAGAAGAACAGGTGAGATTAAGATGTCTGAGATACATCCTTCCTGCTGAATGGCACTTAACAACCGGGCATAAGTGCACTTGCAGCAATTCAGAACAAAAAGGGGAGTTACCCCTCTATAGGTATTTTGTGCCAGCCAGCCAGCAGCTTCCACAGTGTAACCCTCATCACAGTGCAGGGGTCTTTGCAAAGCAGGGAATGCACTTCTACCCCTATGTAAGTCAAGAAGACATTGGCAAGGAAAAAAAAGAGGGTGTTGGCTGTGCACTAAGTGCTCTTGAAGAGAGGTGTAGCAAAAATAATCTAGATGCATTAGAAATCCCAACATACACAAGTGAATTTAGGAATCCTAAGCAGAACAGCACTGGAACGTGCCTGTAATTTTGTTAAAACCAGCCTTCAGCATGTGTCAAAGCCTATTTTAGCTCAGGCAGCATTCAGTCAACTCCAACTTGCTGCACAACAGGTCTCTGTTCACAACTCATTAGCCTGAACAGCCACACCATGCAAGACAGAAGCTTCTTGCTCCTGTGCCTCAGCTATGCTATCATCCATTCCTGGCGTTATCCCAATAAATATGAGGGCAGTGAAAAGGGATGTTCAGGTTGAAGCTGTATCACTTCTACCATCTGCCTTACCAAGGAAGTCAACAAGCTTTCAGGCGAGGGATACTGAAATCTTATAGGAGACCTGTGAGAATCAAGGGCTTTCTGCCAGTCAGCTTGATGGAGCTAAAAAGGTGAAACTATAGTAATAGTTCTCTATTACTCTGCATATCCAAAATTCCTTGAACAGGAAGCCTGGAGGCAGGGAAGACCTCAACACCCTATGGATGCATGTGCATTGAAGTCAAGGAAGTGTGCTTTCTTTCTTTTATAAAGCTCTATGAAAACACTTACCTCCTTATCTGAGTGCAAGTCAAAAGGATCAGTTTCTTTCTGCACTCCTATGCTACTGTAGTGCTCAGAAAAGTCTTTATTCATCCTTGTTTATTTTTTAGAAAATCCCTACAGTTCTAGATGTTTAAAATGAAGCATTAGTTACATGGAATATGTGCCTTTAAAGTCCAGAAGCTGCTGGATATACTGCAAAGGTGGGCTGGGGCCAGGAATGACCCAGTGACCTCTGCAGGAGATGCTGGTATGGCTGTGAGGCACTGGCAAGGCAGCAGCAATCATGATCCAACCTTCTCAACATAATTAGCAGGATAGAGTCCAACTTGACCAGTGAGAAGTCGGCCCTTGCACCAGCCCTGCTCATCTTCCTCACTAATCTTCATTAGTTCTTCACCTAAAAGTAAGAAGTAATTAGGAGACAGCCATGAGAAAGGTAGCATGGTATTTTTACCCACCTAAGATGACTTGATAAAAAACAAGACTATTGGTTTCAATCATCACACTCTTCTCCCCTTATCAACACCCTTATGATAATGCAGTTTAATCAAAGCCAGAATCTGGCAACTGATCTTTTCAATATTTATGCTCAGTACTATCACCTCGGCCATGAAACTTAAACAGACCTTTGCTTCTTCTGCTCAGCATCAGAAATCTTTTGTGCCCTATAGTTCTGTCTGTTTTTCTCTCCCTAAGGAACATGCTTACAAGCCAGAATGATCAGACAGATCTGAGACATTTTTTTCTTAGTGGCTTCTCTGATAGGCAAGTGGGAAGGAAATACAAGAAGCTGCTAAGCTCTGGCTGTTAGGACCCAAAATGCCTGTTCCATGATGGAGTGTCTGGTTTGGCCAGTAAGGCATGAAATCAACTGATTTCTCAGACTATGACCAGGAAAGACTTTTAACACATCTACTTTGGGAAGAGGCAGAACGATCCCTTCCTCCATCAGTAGAAAGTCATACTTCTGCCAGAGAGGGAGGTGTGACTGCATCGATAGGCACATCCCACACTGGCAGAGTCTCACAAAGTCACTGCTGTTAAGCTGAAGCCTTACTGGTATGCGTTGCTCAGAGCAGATTCAAAAAGGAGATGACTACATCTAACAAGTCATTAGTAATACCCATTTCATCTGCTGAGTGGAAAGAAAGAACAAAGTCAAGTTCTAGAGCACCCATATTGCAGGGTATTTCAAAACAAAAAGTTAGTGTTAGGAAGTTTACTAGTATGGTAACACTGCAGCACAGATACTGGCCTCAAGCACAAGGCTCTGCTACTGAAGGACTTCAGTGACTTTCAGTGGGTGTGTTTTGGAGAGGTATAACATAGAGATACCATGTAAAACTCAAAACAAGCAAGATCAGAAACACTCCCAAGATCACAATGTCCACTTGAAGATTAGAGGGGGGCACATACAAACTTAAATTTAACTAAAGGAAAAAAAGGGGAAAGGTCTGTTTGCTTCAATGCTCCATCCTCTGCTGCAAGCCAGGATCTCCATTCTAAAGACACCCATTTTGAGCAATAGTTTGCACAGCTGTTTTCTGCCAGCTGACCTGTGCCTTCAGTAGTACATGTCAGTCAAGTGAGCTTCTCCCAAAACATCTATCTTCACATTATTTGAAAACACAATCCAGAACACCCATATAATTTTTATATCAATGGTGCAAAGGAGAACCGTTTAATGAAGGTTCAAGACAATTCAGAATAAATGAGATTATATTAAGAAGAGGCAGGGGTCTGCTCTCCCTGCACTTTGACCAAGGCCTAGTCTCTTTCCATGCAACCTTGCTACCTTCTGGTCTAGGAAAAAAATGGATTTCCCACTGTGCCACCCACCTCAAAGGAGCTGGCAGTGGTCAGACCAAGGGAAGAATAAATGTCAGTTTTCAAGTGCACATTTGATTCTTACAGAGTGTTTCAATCATTCAGTGAGCCCAAGTGAGGACAGTGAAAGGTTAGTAAGAGATTAGTGCTTCTGTACCTGCTTTAAAGCTCAGCTCATCAGCCTCCTGTCCTGTGTAATCATAGAGTGCTCGTACCCGTACACCTGGTACCTTTAGATCTTCCTCGTGCCCATTGGCATCCAGGCACTTCTTGGGAGTGTCCTCATCTGACCACTCTGAAATGTCTTCCTTCCCTCCGCTGAGTGTGGAAGGTGAGAGGGGAAAAGATGGTTGTTAGCAGATTGATCTTTCACCCACCTCCCCCTGAATCATGCACCACTGACTCCCCCTGAGACTGCTCTGCTATAGAGAGGGTGCAAGAGGCCCAAAAGTCAAGGCAAAGGCAAGCAGGGAAGAGAGATCTCAGGAGCTACTAGATTTTGTTGAAAGCACCCCAGCATTAGAACCCTGAGGGCCAGGAATATAACTCACTCTCACACGCACACTCTTCATGACCTCCTACTCTAGCAGACCCTCTCACACAAGGAAGGCCAGTCCTAACTGGAGAACCCAGCTGCATCCAGAGTTATTCCAGCCAAGAATAAGACAGAAAGGAAAAGCTATGTTTTGCATCCTGAAGAGATGTCTGGAATTATGTTTTCCAACTCAGGGAAAAGAGCAGAGGGGAAGAGCACCAGAGTACAGACACCTGGAACCCAAAAAGCCCTGCAAAGGCTATGTTCCATACTAACTTCACATGGGTTGGTGCCTTCAGGGTGTCATAGAAGAGGCTGTTCTGCTCCTCTTGATAGGAAAACCTGTAGATTGGCAAATAGGGCCCCTGAATCCAATTGACTGTGAAATACAATAGTGGCCTTGAAAAATCTCTGTATCCCCATTCTTCTCTGATCAGTTCACTTTGGCCAGTCTACCTTTTAAAGCAGGACAGCTACTGGAACAGTAGGATGAGTCTGTTCTGCCTCTCCCAATTCTCCAGGCTTGCTTCCTTGATAGGGAAGCAGCTATACCCAAACTTGTCAGTTACTACTCAGCACCATACCAGGGAGAAACGGCAAGAATTTGTTGCTTTCATTTAGGAAATCACACAACTCCCAACTGTTCTCACCCTGTCTGGGTGGAAGAACTGGGGAAATACATGCCAGAATCAGACAGCACTAGTCAGACTGGACTAAATCTTGTTACTAGAAGGATCTTTACCAGGAAGGCACTTTGTGAGGCAGAACATGCTAGACAAAAAACCCTAAAAACCCAACAAAACAAACCCAAAAGCAAACAGCTGCCCTAAACTGCATTTTCTACATGGTCTTTTCCAGAGTGCCACAGGTAAGGCCATGGGCAACAGACAGGAAATTAGGGAAGAGATTACTCCTATCAATCCAACTCATTCATGACTCTAGGCAGGACTGTACTTTTGTATCCCAGAATTCAGCCTTTACCTTGTCTGCAGAGGGGTCTGTGAGATAACACCATCTCGTGTAGGCAAAATGCTGGTCAGTGTGACATCGTCCGCCATCTTGCCACTCTTCTCCTTCTTGGTGATTTGCCTCTGTGTTTCAAGAGACCATTCCTGTCCAGGGAAAACCAGTAATACCATCAAGCCACCCAGGTAGAAAAGTTCTGTGCATCTTTTCTGCCCAAGAAACATAGAACAACAGAAGACCAGGTTGTATTTCAGTAGCAGCTGAACTGGTCAGCTCAATAGCCTTGCTGGTATAGCAGGCCCATTTCTGTTGAATCCCAAGGTGCAACAAGAGAGATTGTGAGAAAATACAACAGAAAGCTGTCCCAAAGCCCTGAGCACCACCTCCTGTTCTTTGACCTTGCAGCTGGATGGTTGGAGTATAGCTTGGCAGCCTGTGTGTGCCCCTTTGGGCAGCAGACAGCTTGCAACACATTTCAGAAGGGCTCAACATCCCAAGCCTGCTGAGCAAAGACATAGTCTTTCAAACACAAGACTGGTAATCTCCAGTTAATTTTAGATAAGCAGCTAATTGTTTGGAAATAGCAATAACACACTCTACAGAGCTACCCCCACCTCAAACTGAGGCCAATTCATAGCCATGCCCGGTCCGTGAGTGTTGCGCCACCACTTCAGGTCCTCCTGGTTGTCTGCAGCCATGATGACTTGGTGGAGATCCCGATACAATGCATGAAAGCTACAACCAAAACAGACAGAGCCACCAGTAATTAAATCTCTCAGCAGTTTTCCCAAAAGCCAAGTAGGAAGGAAGAGATTAACCTCATGCACAATTACATAGCATCCTCAATCCCATGTGATTAAGGATGCTAGAGCAGCACCTATTCACCCTAGGAAAACACAGCTTCCCTTACTGGAGAGTCAGCCTGGCAAACGGGACAGGCTTGTTTGATGTGGCAGTGCCTCACAAGTGGCAGTTCTCAGCACAGCTCATTAAATGAGCACTGAAATAACTCAGTGCATTCTTGCACACAGACAGAAGGTGGCTCAGATTTGTTGCCTCTACCATAAAAGGGGCACAGAAGATTTTTGGCTGCACCTATTACCCCTGCACAACCTCGCTTGGGGCAACCTGTGGGCTTACAGGCACTATTTGAGAAAAGCTCTCCTGATTAAGGGCAAAATGGGCAGAATAACCATCAGTTATCAGTAGCAACAGAGCTACACTCCTTAGCCTGGTAAGACATATAGCAACGTGGAGGAATTTCATAGGATAGAAAACATACACAGGACAGTACTGGACAGGAGTGAAAAAGGAAGGGTTCAAAGGCAGAAAATCCTTCTGGGGAACCTGGCACTGTCTACAATCACAGACCCCAGCACTGGTCATTCTGAAGAGACCAAATGCCAGTGCTAAGATACACTTGAAAGGGGAAGGAGCAAGATCTGGCTGATGCAAGCAAGCAGCTTCCAGAGACACCAGAATTGGCACCCCTCACTGTTGTAATGCAGTTAGGAAAAATGGTATGACCCAAAGAATGTACCCCCGAAAATGTAGACTTTTAAGTTCTTTCCCTTATCTTGTTCTCCCCAGGTCCCCTTATTGGTTGTGTAAATTCCCACACACCCCTCTCTCCTGCCTTGAAAAAGAGCTGTCTATAGATACCTCTTCCTTTTTCCCCTCCTGCCATCTCACCCCGAAGGATCTCAAGGAATAAAACTGCAACTGCCGTCTCAGCAAAGGGAAAGAGCCTTGTTTTTAGGGCCTCATCTGGCAAGCTAAAACTACCTCCCCAGCCTCCCTGCCCGCTGCGGGGTGGACAGTGGTAACAGAGGGGCTGGGGACAAGGTTGTAATAGCACCTCACCAGAGCCTAAGCACTCCAGGCTGGCAGAATTCCCCTCTGCATCAGGGACAGTACCTTTCACTGGTGGAGAGATTGAGATGCTGGTGCAGATTCAGAAGCATCTCCTTAAAGAAGCACAATCGCTTGCGCTCTGCTTCCTGACAGCCCTCAAACACTTGCTCCATGTCCTCCATGTAGCGGGGATTGTAGCGGTTCAATTCTTCCAACATCTTCTCATACTGATCCTTGCACTGTAGCAGGAGCACAGCAATGGTGAGATGTGTTGCCCTGATGGCAGTAGCAACGCTCCCTACTCTGGCTTGGGACTGACAAGCTTTTTTCCCCCCTGCATTGCTAAATGAACACACCAAAGAAATAAGAAGAAATGTCACAGCTGATGCCCAGCTCATTGCACTCCTAGTATTCTTGCAGGTTTTCTGTTCTTCCTTGCTACTCTCCTCCATAGAGGGCCTTCCACACTTTCTCTCTTGTGGACAGATCAATCAGCTATTTTTGGTACCCAAGTCTTCAGCTCTACAGGTTCCACCCCTGGACCAAATCCCCTACACTTTTTTCCTTTCTTATTTTAAATTTATTTATAAATTAGGATCTTGCCTAACTCCAAAGACCAAGACCTTAGTTACTGAAGTCTCAGTCTAGCTCACTAAGACCTCAGATGATGGGATTTCACATCTTACAAGGCTTCAGCCAAGTCATTTCACTGAGGGACATTACCACCAATGCTTCTTCCTTGAAAGGAGTATCCTTGTGACCCCCCCCACCCACACACCTTCTCAGCCTCCTGAGTGCACTTCTCTACGCGCTCCTGCAACTTGCGCATCTGCTCCTGTGAGACGGATGAGTCTGCCTTGGCATGGTTCTCCCTTGTATGGGCCGTTTTCTCCTCCTTCCGGGCAGCATGATAGTTTTTCTTAGAAGTCTCCACCTGTAGAAAAAGGGAGGCAAAAAAAGCCATGATCCTGCCCACATTGATCTTCCAATACTCAGAGGAGACATGTTAACTTTTGGTAGAGTCTGCAGCAACCTAACAAGAATGCAAATTTGGCATTTAGTAAACAATGGTCCACTGGGAAGAGGTACCTTCAAATGATCTCTTTTTCAGTGTTCACCTGCTGTGCAGGAATACAGAACCTGTTACCAAATGGGAACCTTTTCCCATATGGGAAAGAACTTATAAAACCAAAAGAACAAGAGACCCTCGAGACATCCCTCCCTCTCTCTACTCTGGCTAACTTAGTTTGTTTGCCCAGTGGCTCTTGAAATCAGGCAGCCAGCTCAACTACTCTTATTTCTATTTTCCCATTCACATTTCACTTACATCTTTCATCTTCTTCACCCAGGGTTTCTGGGCCTTGCGGAACCCGTCCTCTGCATCCTTTGTTTCCTTGAAGCCTCCAATCATCTGCTTGTGGTAGGCCTCCTTCTGCCAGGCCTTGATCTTATCCGAATCTTCACCAGCCAGGTGGTTCCGTACAGCCAAGTGAATTTCACTCAGTTTGTCTGCAGCTGTCAGGAAGGCATGCCAGGCTTTTTCCAGAGTACCATACTGCGGACCTGCAGGAACAAGCACCAGAAGGGCTCTTATACCTACTGCCCACAGAAGGGAATGCAGATTCTTTTCCTCCTACATACATCTATCAGTATGGAGTCACTTTCCTAAGTCTGCCCCACCAAACAAGTCAGCACTGACTGGTCTCCACAGTCCCACCAGGCAGCATCTAGACTGGCTCTTAGAGCTGGATGAGACCGGCATTTCTTTGGGCAGCCTCAGCTGTCGCAGATGGAGCCTGCTAGGAGAAGGGTTCTGTAGAAAATTTTCTTCCCAAATCTGGCCTGAGCTTCAGAACAGACAGCAACATTAGTTCATGACTGAGGCTAGGCTGCTGCTCCACAGACCAGTAGGTCCTTTGGGACATCTGTCCCATTGATTTCTGTTACTCTGTGAAACACTATCAGTTTGAGCACACTGCCACTAAATCACACCATTAGTAGTTATTCTCAGACCGGAGGAGAATACAGCTAAGCCATCCTTAAAAGCAGGGTATCTCCAGCTTGACTTAAGACATGGACTGCCCAAGGACTTGCCAAACTAAGCACACAGATTTACTTTTTTTGATAACCAAGCACATGACAAGAGAACACCTCTCCAAGTGAATCAGAGGACTGACTACAAAAACAGGCAAACACACAAAAAAGACATCCAAGAAAGTCACCCCCTTCCTGGGGAAGGGAAGCCTGTCCCTCAAGGAAACTGTCACCTCAATAAAGGAACACTCAAAGAGGGGAGTGCAATGATTGCTTCCTGTTCCCAGCCTAATATGCCAGCTTTACCTCTCTCCACATTGGTCCTCCACTTACGGGACCACTCTGTCAGCTGCTGGGCATAGTTCTTCTCTATCTTGGCTCGCTCCTGGAAGCAGGAGATAAGGTCATTGCAGAGCCGGTACCCATCATCCACACGTTTCACTGTCCGCTTGTAGTTTCCAGCCTGAAAGTTCACACAACATTATTGTTTATACCATACTGACTGTCACATTCCGTCAATACAGACAACAGCAGGTCCATCATTGCATAGGGAGGACACACAGGCCCTTCTGAAACCAGCATCTGGACCCAGACCCTCCTTTGGCAGCCTCAGGCAGACACTGCACTGGAGGAAGAAGCTGAGATGCTCTGCTTGCTTCTCCCACTGCTCAGATCAGTGTTCAGCTGAACAAGGAACTCTCATTCCACAGTATCTGTGGAAGAAAGAGACACTACTCCCTGCAGTAACACACAGCATGGTACTGAACCTTCCCATAGCTCCTCCCTTCCACTCCCCAAGGGCAACATGTCACCCACAGACCTGGAATTCAACCACCTAATTCCACCAGTGGGTGGTAAGATGACACTCCTAACCTCCCTCACACTCCAATTATCCTTCCTTACCTCCCAGAAACTGCCCCCAGGAGCCTCCCCGCCAGCATCATCTTCTGATGACATCACCCTCTTTTTCTTGCAGCAGAGAATGTTTGCAGATTTCAGTTAACCTGAGAAGAGAGAAAAGCGACTTCAAACATAGTGCTGGCTGAGCCTTTGGAGAGAGCATAGTTCTCAATGACTCTTGGAGCTGGAGGAGCCCAACTTGCTGCCCTGCAGTCAGGTACTGTCATCAGTGCCCCTCCAGCTGCACATGGCAAGGTCCAGCAGAGATGCCCAGGGCTGAACTGGCCTCCTCCCTCCCTGCAGACAAGAGGCCTCCCTGGCAGGCCTGTAACACATTGGGAAAGGAAGTTGTAGAAGACAATCTTGCCAAACCTTGGCTGTGCAGATATCAGAGATGCTCATGAATCCAACACTCTTCAGCAGCACCAAATACTTCTGCAGAGATTCCTTTCTTAACCAAGGTCCTCAAGAGGGTAACAGAAACTGAGGTAGCTAAAGCTATTTAAAATCTGCCGTGAAAGATTTTAAATAAGTCTTGTGTCAATGGAGATGACTCCAGCTTCCCAGTATGACTCAGGATTACAGGATTACAACAACTGACTGGGGAAAACAAGGCTGAGCAGTCAGCAGGCAGGCATGTCTTGAATGGGGAGGAGCCCTATAAGCTGCCCACCAGCTGAGCTGGGCTTGAGCAGAAGTACAGAAACATGCTGGGGCATACCCAGCCAAAGGGCAGTGCAGCACACATGCCTGTTACCCAGCAGCACTGCATCCCTAGAAACATCCCTGCACAGCTGTGCTTTTCACTACACTCACTGCATTAGGCTCAAAATCTAGGCTGGAAGATAAAAGGTTCATCTCATTCTTTGCTGTCTCAGAACTTTTGCCCATTCCCCTGTTGCTAGCCTGCACTGCCAGTTTGTTCCTGTTGTGGTATAACACTATGAATTCCTTGGGGAGAGGTTCAGGGTTGTTCTTGTGCAAGAATGAGAGAAGGAGTAACAGGACTCAAGCCCAGTCACTTGCTGACAAACCCAGTTCTTTCCAGACAAGCCCAGGTTAATGCAGCATGCATGGCCTTTGCTGTCACTTCTCCTCTTGCACATTCCTAGTTATAAAAAGCTTCTCTCACACCCCAGAGAGGTATCTGCTCATTGTGCCAGCCCACAGAGTACACAGCAGAGATGAAGATCAGGTCAAGAGTCCATCTCCCACCTCATGCTAATCCTTCTTGGTGGCATGAGCCGCACAGTGAAGCGATTTCCAACATTTGGCTATGTTTTCCCAGTGTCATCCCACGAAGTGTGTCAGAAGTATATTAATGCTGTTCCTCTGGCCTTCTTCAGAAGGCTGGAAATGCTGAATTCCAGGCACTGAAGCAAGTTGTTAAATGGGATATGACATTCAGGTACATGAACCTTGAAAAATTAATTCCTCCACCATGCTACCAGCTGTCCCTGTCCTCCTTCCCCACCGTTTGTCATCTGTCTGCAAAGCCATCTTACAGCCTCCAGGGCATGCAACTCTACTCCTGGCCCCAGTAACTACATACCTGAAAGGTGAAAGATGCCGCAGGGGAGCAGTGGGAAGCCAGCAAGTGTGTCTCAAGCTCTTCAGACTCTGAAAAAGGACTGAAAGAGACAGAGATAGACACAGTCAGACACTCCTTTGCAGGGATGATGCCTGTTCTGATGCACTGCAGTCCTAGGGGTGTCCCTTTTCTACCAGCTACATAGGAGGGGCACCCTCGATATAGCAGCTGCAGCCACTGTGCCTCCAGAGATGCCATGTTCCAGCACGTAGGAGAGATGCCAAATCCTTGTGTCACAAGATCTAGCCCCAGAGAGAGCTAAAATAGAAACACTGGGGTGGCTGACAGCACTGTGCAGGAAAGGTAGCATCACAACAGCTGAGCACTGGGAACAGCTTGGGCCAGAAAGGCCTAAAATAAGCACGCACCCCCGGCACCCCACATGAGGCCTGGTCCCCCCTCTCTGGACAGTGTCCAGTTTAGCAAACCCTACCACCTCCATGCCCTGCATATACTTTGACACACAGCTGCCTTTGGGAGAAAGAGGGAAAGAGACATACATACCTTTTCCAGTCTTTTTTAACTAAAGACAAAGAAGATTTATACACAAGTCAAAGAACTTCATAATTCTACATAAAGAAAAAAAGAAAAAGCCACCAAAACTTACCAGAATGCATATTCTGGTCTACAGTCCCTTTAGTAGCAGAGCACCTGACACAGCACTGGTAGGATGTGGCCCTCTAGAGCAGGAGAGTTTTTTTATCCCTTGCTTCTGTAAGCTGTTCCCATCACATTCTCAGAAATACTTTACTTTGCTATATGGTACAGGTAACTGTCACCAGATTTGCACCGAGCAAACAGAAGTAAAAGGTCTACAAAGGCTAAGAGAAGCAAGGGCAGAATAAGGCATTTTTGTTTATCTCACACTTACATCCCTAGGGATTTACCTCAATGTAAAAAGTTCATTCGTTAAAAAAAAACCCAAAAAACCTCAACTATAGACCAGCAAAAAAATCTCAGTCACCAATAAGCACTCAGCTGAGACTGGAAAGTTTGGGCAGCTGAGAGTAGAAACTGCAAAACCTGGAAGTGGGATTTTTAGCTAGATGATAAGACCATTTTGAGAAGAAATGAAAGAAGGAAGGGAAAGTTAAGGAAGGAAAGAATAGCAGACTGGGTGATTGTAAATTAAAGACTTTTGGTGAGGAAGGGGCGGGCAAGAGGTTGAAGGGGAAGAGTTGTGACTCTGAGTAGTCCAGGTCACTGGATAAAAGCTCACCAAAAACCCTGTAAGTCTTCCAAGTAGTCCCCAGTAAATCCAGACTAAACATTTCAGAAATTGCTATGATTAAAAAAGAACCTCAATGAAGTTATGTAAAAGTGTATCTAAAACCCATCCTTTCTTTCTCCTGATGAAGACATAGATCAATTATATATGACACATGAATACTGTATCACTTTTTCCACTCTACTCCCCCATCCCCACTTTATCAGGAAGCAATGAATCACAAACATGCCTTCCATCTCTGGTTTCCAATTCAGGCTGACTGCATGGTACTAGAATTTGGGGGGGTAAATGTGGAAAGCTGTTGTATGGCGGTATATGCTTGTTCATTTGAGGGACAGCCAGGCTAAACAAACATCCCAAACCTGAATCCATTCTTTCTGCGGTTTCCATGTTGGAATTGGAGTCACATCTTCTTGCTTTCTCATGAGTTACCAAGTCAACCAGATTTACTATCCTTAATAGGCTCTGAAATATAATAGTAGCTGTGCTGGATCAGACTAAGGTTTATCGTGGCCTCATAGCCTTTCTAGACAGCAGCCAAAAGGAGATACCTTCCCTTGCTTTGACAACAGAACGAGCATACATGATGCCTCCCTGCATGCTCTCCAAGCCTCTAACCACTTGCTGACAGGAACTTCCCTGAGCTGGATATGCCACCTATGAATGAGCACTCAACAGATTTCTCTTCCATTCATTTCTTCAACCTGCTTTTGAGCTCATATGATTTTTCAGCATCTGTAATATCAGGTGGCAAAATATGCCACAGCCTAAGGCTTTACTGTAGTCATCAGCACAGAAGCTGAGGGAAAAATACAATGAAGTGGTATAATATTTCTACAGATTAATCTCCATGACCTGAGTAGCAGTCAGTTGAGTATGTATTTCCACAGCAGTTGTAGAGCCTTTATAAAAATCCAGAAAAATCCAGTTTGGCAAAAGCAAAAAGGTCAAAGAACAAGAAGGACCCTTTCCTGCTGGGCTTTTTCTGGACTTTACATACTTCATGAGCCCATGTCAGTCAGCAGATCAAAATGGATCTGCATGCAGACATAGGGAAGGTACTTAGTACTGCACAGAGGAGCTGAAAAGAACAGCTGCTGCTGTCATCCTGAGTGAGCCCTAGAAGAGCAAGTAGATAGTCCACCCCTTCATGCCTGTCTATTCCTGAAATACCACGTGGTGTGAACCAATAAGGGTTTGAGAGCAGGGAAAACCCGAGTTTCATGGGAAAGGTAAATGTATGTGCCAAAGATGACAAAGATGACAGTGATACCTCATGGAAAGCCAGATTTAGCAAAGCCACCAAATGATTCAGGAGTGCTGGCAGAGCCTGTATAGTATGAGCAACATACTGGAGTTATATTGGCCGACTAGAGTTTTATGGTGGCTAGTACGACATACAAGACTCTTCCTGATGTCACTGCCACCTCTGCTAAGAGGAGGCTATCTAGAAAATTCATATTTGCAGGGCAAAGGAATGTTTATTCCTACCTTCCCACTTTATCATCTCTCATAGTTAAGAGCTACTTAAGACTTCACTGCAACTCCTACAAGATGAGGTCTCTGAAGAAGAGGGAGAGACCACATTGCTATTCATTTCACACCTCCAGAGGATTACAGATAAAGGCATCACAGACACCACTACAATCAGCAACATCAAGCAAACTGAACCATGCAAATAACAGCTACGACTATTTCCACTTGCTGTGTTAGGAAAGATACCTCCCTTCTTCCCCCACATACCTGCTCTCATTTAGGAGCCAACATAATTATTAGGCCACGCCTGCTATCAACTCCCTATTAAGTTATCAAAAAATGCTTCTTGTTCTTTAGTTGCAGAAAGGTGGAATAGCTCACGACTGTCTCACTGCTACTGAGCTCCACTCAGGAAAATACCAGAAGGCTCATTGTGATAGAACTGTTCCTACCTTTAAGCCACTCTCACTCATGATCCAGTAAGGGACACATCTCAGACCACAGATCCCTGCCCTCAGACAAAAATGTCAGGCTAAAACCTTCCCCTTCAAAAACATGTGAAACCCTTTATGCCTTGTAGAGTGTACCTTGTTGCTTCACGCTTTCACAGCATCTGTGCAACAGGGTCCTGATCCACAAAGAAAACTTCTAGATCCAAAAGTAATAATAGCTCTTCTCCATTGAAAGCTTTCCCTCAGGCAGGTAAACCACAGAAATTCTCTTCCATCTACACCACATTCCAATACTTCCAGCCTCCAAATGCCCAAGGCACCACACTTCTATGCATTGCTTGACTGCCTCCTGAGAATCCTTGTGAGCAAATGTTTTCCTAAGATCCCCAAGATCAAGCCTCTCAACTCTTCTCAAGGGCTTAAAGGGCTGCAGCCCTGCCTGAATTCATCCACAGAAACAAAGCTTGCATATTGCACCAGACAAGGCCTTCTGCCCAACTCCTCTTCCCTTTCCCAACTACAACAGCAAATGCTGGATGCAAACATACGTAGGAACAAATTTTGTTGCGTTTATCTAGTGAATGAGGCTTTGGTGGAGACACATTTTTATTACGGATCAATTCCTATATAGGAGCTAAAGCCAAGCTAAGCAAAAGTTTTACTCAGTAATAGATTGCTACTAATTCCCACCTCAAGACAACTACCACCACAAAGCAGAAATTTGATACTTTCTGCAACCAATTTGTTTGATTCCCTGGCTATATTTTTGTACAGCACACAGTGGTCAACATATTTTTTCCCTCCAAAACCACTGGCACTCTGGTTTACATGTCAAATAAACGTTTCAAACTGAACAATCCAAATACACAAAAAGATGGCAGCCTCCCCTTATAGAATGACAAGCATGAAATCCCTTTTAAGTTGAACTTGAAATCCCTTTTTCCTTTTAACCTGTCAGAATGAAACTAGAGAGCTGAAGCCAGGAGGTTCTAGCAGTGCAACAAACTCAATTGCTGTTGGTACAGCAGAGCTAGGAAGGTCCCCAACAGAGAGAACAAAATGGGGCATGGGACAGGATGTCCTTTCCAGACTCACCATTTCTAGAATTGCACATCCAGTAGGTCTGAACCAGTAACTGGGATGATGCCCAGTAATGTGCTCTCCACTGCCATTATACAGGAGGTCTGGTATTTACAGGCATACTCTCCTTTCTGAAGAGGGGACAGTTCTTGTCTACTGCTAGAAAGGATGCCAAGTAACATGAAGATCCTCCAAAACTTCCCTTAGAGGTATTTATCTTATTGCAGTGTCACGCCCTCAGCAGTCACCTGACTGGGAAAGGGACTAAGCCAGTGTTTCCCAGCCTCTCCCTAAGGACTGAAGCCTGCCAGAGCTGTCTAATACAGTTTCAAGCCAGATTTCAGCTCATCTCTCCAGCCAGGGAAAGGTCAGAGAGACACCAGGCAGAACAGTAACTACACACAGAGGTCACTTTAGCTCTGTGCAAGCCTGTAACAGAAGCCCATCTCCCAGCCCATAAGGATCTAGAGATCATGTGACTGTCCACTAGCAAAATTTTTCCATGATTATACCAAAGTACTAAAACACAGGCAAGATCCTGTTCCACTTGAAGGGCTGACCCCCTCAGTCCAGACCACAGCTTCTTTAGCTTAGTCTTCATATTCAGACCAAGCTAATATACTGGTGACAGACATTCCCCATGTGCCACCCCAAGGTGTTTTCATAGTATTCATGCAGAACTCAATTCTTTCTACATTTATTAGCTATTCCCTGTCAGCAGCCAAGGCTACAGGACAGGCTGCTACTAATACATTGCTGGTGATTAAGGGGTTAAGATTCCTGGCTGACATAGCTTTACCAGGAAAAAATTGTTTCACCAAGAAAAGGAAAAAAAAAAATTGATTTCATTTCCAATGTGATGTAGAGGATCTTTAATATTACAGGAACATAGATCTATTTTGGTTAACATGACAGTATGAGACAATGCTAATGAAGTAATGTAGTGGGATATCAAGGTACATGCTACAGTTTTCCCCCAGTTGTTCTTTGTATTAAAATAAATATATTATTATCTCAAATACAGAGATGAAGGAGAGAAGAAGCTGGGACTGAACCATTGTGTACCATATTCAAACAGGGCAATAGGCTATGTTCATTTTTATTCCAAATGGTTGCTGGAATAATTTAAACATGTATTTGTGTCTGTGTGTTTAGCAGCAGCAGCAGCCAGTTAGTAAGAAGCCATACACACATAAAAATTACCAGGAACAGCACTACCCTAGCTGCTTTCTTAGACCTGTGAACAGCATCATTCCTATTCCACTCATTAGTCACAGCATGCCCACTTTCCACCTCTCACACTCTCTGTCTTACCACTCTCTCAGGGCAAGGTTTTAACCCAGGCAGATATTGAGAACCTGTAATCCCTACTGTTCCACTTCCTGGCCTCTTCATTTGTTTGCTTCTTGTATGCTGGATATTTCCCAGGGTACTTCCCACCCTGCTGCATCAGTCTCTGCAAGCAAACACCGAGCTTGCCAGCAAATATATGCACCTTCCTGTTCATCAGATGGGACCCCAAACAACTGAAAGTTCTTTCTTCCTAAATCACTAATAAACAGGTGCTTAAAGCTCTAGTGCAAGTTAGTACATTCCTCTTCAGCAGTCTCAATCCACACTGAATGCAAACATTTTCCAGGATTTAATCTACATTTTACGTGGTAATGTTTTTTCTTACACTTATTGACTGGTAAGATCAATAGTCCATCCTATAATACAGTTGCCTGGAACTTGGTAAGTTATTGTAGGAGCAGGTTGGAGCAGTCTACCCTCTCCAACTAGGCTTGGAGTAAGAAGTTTGATTTGTTTGGATCTTTACGTGAACAACACTGCTCCAAACAGAATAAAATGCCCTGGACTCATCTAATCCTGAGTAAGGAAGGCAGAAATAATGGGAAGTGGTGATCAGGGATGTTTCCTGTGGCTGTGGGTGGGAAGTGGTAAGGCAGCAAACTCCAGTAAGCTCCTGCCACTGGATTATTCTCCTGTGATTGAATCACCTTGCAATGCCAAGAGCAGGGAACAAGTTTACATGAATCCACTAGGAAGTCCTAAGGAAGCAGACTGTAGTCAATGCAATCAAACAACCTTTGTGGGAAACACAAGCCAGTTAGCTCCATTCTAACACTGAGATTCTGGTGGTTTCTTGCTTCACTAGACTGCACAGCAGTCAGAAGTGTCCAGCCTTCTCTGCTCCCTTCTCCCACTTGGAAGCCACAGTGAGTTTTTAACTCATCCACAGTTCTGCAACTTCTGGGTTTCCTTTACCAATAGTTGTCTTTTCCACTGGCTGCTTTTTGAGGAAGGGGAATGGGAGATAAGAGTTGGCAAGAAATTTGTCCTTCAGACCAAGTGTGTGGCAATCTTATGGCAAATTATTTCAAAGTACTGCATTTCTTTATCTATGGCTGCATCAAATAGATTTCTGGTTTTACATGGTAAAATCTGATTTACTAAAACTGCTTATTATGTGAATACTTTCCTTCCAAATATTCATATAATGGAGACAAAAACATGAAAGATCATCTTCAAGGCATTTTTGAAGTTCATCCAGTTCCCTGCAGAGTTTTGAGTCCCAAACAGTCTGTAGAAGGGAGTACAACCAACTCCTTGAACTGAGAGCTGAATAAGGTAAGATTGAGTGCTAGGGCATCTCTTATGGTAAAGAAGAATGAGGTTAAAGCATCACACCCATTACTTCTGTTCCAGGTGTGACCAGTTTCTCCACTTGACAGCAAGGCTCTTTTTTCACATTTTGTTAACAGAGCTACGTTTATTCTGCAGGAAAATCTAAAGAGCATAAAAACAACTGCAACTTAAGGCAGATTTCAACACCATATGAAATGGAAGGACTGTAGAGTAGCTGTTACACAGAGTCACTTTGCATAGTCTTTTATGGAACCAAACATGTGAAAAGAAAGCATCATTTGCTCTGTGGACTGGAGAGAACTTGTATTCCGTTCATAACATCTCCTGGTTCAAGGAATATTTGGCAGATCAGCCACTTTGGAGGTATTCCACTTCTAAACACATTCATACACCTTTCCAACAGATTTCCCAGAGATACACACAGGTAACAAGGTTGAAGTAGGAAAGTCATTAGGAACTGGCATGCACTATGGAAACTCATACTTCATTGAATCATAGAATGGTTTAGGTTGGAAGGGAACAGAAAGATCATTTAGTTCCATGTCTATGGGCTTGGATGCCACACACTAGACCAGGTTGTTCAAAACTCCATCCAACCTGGCCCTGAACACTACCAGGGATGGGGCATCCACAACTTCTCTGGGCAACCTGTTCTAGCAACCCTCTGAGTAAAGAATTTCTTCATAACATCTAAATCTCTCCTCTAGTTTAAAAGCATTCCCCTTTGTCTGATCACCATCTGCCCATGCAAAAAGTTGCTCTCCCTCTTTTTTATAAGTTCCTTTTAAGTACTGAAAGGCTGAAATTCTTCTACTGAAAGGCCATGAATACTTCACACATTCCTCTTGAAGTTCATTGCCCTGCATGTCATGGAGCAACTTTTATCTACTTTCATAGTATCTGCACAGAATCCGCTCCTTAGTATCAGTAGTGCCTCTTAAAATAAATTTTTGGATCTCAGGCTGAAAAACAGGACTATTAACACTTAATATTCCAAATGTTATTCAAAATATTTCAGGAGAACACAGGGCAAATGGGGCAATCAGCCCAAAGTGCACACGTGACAGGATAGATTTTCATGTTCAGCATCACTGGAATGTCATTTACTTTCTCAGTCCACTGCCCAAAGGAATGATTTCAGTTTCTGGTCCTCAGGATTCCACCTGACATGTGAGGAAGGAACACTGGAAGGCTTTTAAAAAAAAAAACAGAAGCACAGCAAAGCAATCCGGTGGGCTTTACTTCCCTGCAATGCTTCCTGAAGCAGCTCAAAACCCTAGCTGTTTGCCTGCATTGGAGTAGAAGCTGCTGGAGTCAACAGCAAGCTTTCACATGGGTTACCACAGCTCACCCATCCTCGTACAAGGCAGAGCTGACTGAAAACATCAATAAGCAGAAATAAATACCTGTAATCATTCAAGAAGTGAAATATATTACCTCTTCTCCCAATCCTCTATGGAAGCTTCTTGCCCTTGTCAGAAAAGGTAGCAAGGCCAGTTCAGAGCTCTGCACTGCAGTACCGCAGCTGGTGCAGCTCAGCACCCTCAGGAGTGGGAGAGGTTTGGCCTGGCAGCAGGGGTACTGTAGTGAGGGATGGCAGGAAGTTACTACCAACAGAAAATCACCTGTAGGTGACTGAAGGGACTGACTACATCCCTGAGAGCCCAGAAGGCAAGTATCGTATCTTCCTGCAAACAGGAGAGACATAGCTTGGTCAAGCTCCCAGTAGGGACAGGACTGAGGAGGATGAAGACTTGCTAGCACTGTTACTTTTGGATTGCCTGCAGCAATTCTAACTCCTCTAGCCTGGAAAAACTTAGTTGCAATAAATAGAATCCTACCACAGTCACCTATTAAGAGAGCATAAAATCCCCCACAAACCTAATGCCTCTGGATCCAGGCCCCCGGTACCATGGAGATCTCTCACATGCCTTTTCAACAAACGACAGTGCCCACTGACAATCACTAGATTTAACACACAAATTCCAACTATTGCAAGTCTGAAAGACTCATTCCCATCGTCCTGTTCACAGCAAGGAGAAACCAGTGAAGGCTCAATGTGATTAGGATGCCAGTCACATTTACTGCCTTATAGAAGTGCCCAGCTTCAGCCCACATTTCAGCATGAAGGAACTTGAGATTAATGTACCAGTCACTGAAACAAAGCTGGATGATTACAGCAGAGGATGCACCAGGTTTTTTGCACCGACATTTTCCTTTGTGCTGCTGGAAAAACTTGTGCCCAGTCAGAGTGCATTTTGATGTTAAATTACAGGGATCACCATGCTGCAAGGCATGGCAAAAAGCTACCACTTGAACAGCTTCTTAACCGCTCCAAGGATGTCAAGTTCTTTTGCAATTTGTCAAAGAGCAAAATCCTAAATTCTTCGTGAAAATTTCCACATACAATAGTCACTGTTTTCTAACCCATCCACTAAAGTCTTGGACTAAAATATTAAGGCTTTTTTTAATCTATCTGTCACAGTTGCCTCTCACAGAGTACCCTCTACACCCATCGCACTGAATAACTAGTGATAAAACAGCTTGCCTGATCACAAAGTCTGTTTTAAAAAGATAAGAGCTCCTTAAAGGGCTTAAACAGCTCTCCTATTGTTTAGACATTTCCCCATGAACTCTCAAGAGCAGCCCAAATTCACAGATCACTGATCAGCTGATGGCAAACATAGAGGCAGTTTATTAATGCTCTCTGATCAAGAGTATAGCTTTTTCCACTCAGGCTACAAGCAGACACTTTTAGCTTTTGAGGTCCCCAGTTCAATCCCTGGATGTCAGCCATGACATAGACCAAATGGTTCAAACAACTGAATAATCTCCAGCCCTTAAGATGGCCAGAATAAAGAATATTCAGTGTTTGCCATGCTTGCTGATATCATGAGTTCTGACAGAAGCTCACATCACCCCAATGTGGTAATGAAGGCATTCTTACAGCTTTGCATTTCCTAAATAGTCCCATTATTGTATTACTGATCTTGTACATACATACATATATATATATAAAAGCATGTATGTATGTAAATATATATTAATTTTCTGATATATATTTTTCTTTTTGTTGGAAATTCATGATCATCTGGGGAAAGCCCAGAAGGTTCAGGCTAGGTCCTGTACAATCCACAAAAACCTAAAACAACTGAAAGCAGTCATTATCCTGTGAAGAAATTAATTTGGGTCCATAAAATTTTCAGGATTTTATGACTTGGTTACACACAGGGTCTGCCAGTGAGCTGCAGCATTTTGGCACAGTCCAGTCACACACAAGCCTATTCACTTGTTGACATTTGATAATAGAGTTCCAGGCGGGCAATTGTTCTCAGCCCTGTACACAGGTGACACACTGAAGTTACTGCTTTATACAGCCTGAGAAGGAGACAGTCTTCACTTGAACAAGTGCAGGCAAGCCAGAGAAGCTCAAACACACAGGTCAGAAGAAAAAAATAAAAAAAGCCATTAAAGCAATACAATAGACCAGGCATAGAATAGGGAAGGCTGCAGGCAGCTGATTGAGCTCACACATTCATTCTGTTCCAAGCTGCAACTCAAAGGACAATCTAGTAAATATTTTGGGGAACTTCTAGATAAATACCATTAACTACACAAAACACTATCAAAGCAGACTCCATCTCACACAAAGCAGATTGTGGACTTCAAGGAAAGGTGAATCTTTGCATGAAAGAATGTGCCCAGTTATGCAACTCATAGGGAGAAGCTCCACTTTGACTCCACCCAGAGACCAGCTCACACCTGGAGCAAGGAGTATCTGGACCCTGTCATTTTAGCCCACACACTGCAGTTGTGCATTCTGCTCTCATTCCTTCCCAAGAATGACTTGAGTCACCCACTGTAAGGCTTAGTGACTTCTTACTGACACTTCGATTCCAGGGTGGAGTGGGAGGCTCTGCTTGGGTTCTGTACTGCAATCAATTACCATCCTATCAGAAATTCCTGTGTGTGAATTAGACCGGCAGTTGATTTGAAGGGAAGTTCATTTCCAGTTTCAGGAAGTAGGGAGCACCAGTTTTACAAGGAAGGTCAGAGAGTGAACAAAAAGGCCAGAATATTTCCTAGGGCCAGGAACAAGGGTCTGGCAGTGGTCAGTTAACATCCCCCGCCCCACCAAGCCCTGAGCCTTCTTGCATGCCTGAAGAACTGAAGCAAGCAAAGAACAACACATAGTTGGCACAGAAAGTGGTGGAACAGGTTAATGCGTTTGGGCCACGCTAGCTTCACTTATCGATAGCTTTGCAGAGATCATGGAACCCTCCCCTCCCGTGCCCAGTGACAAATCAGACTGTCTTCTCAAGCACTGGATATTCAGGCCCACTAATACCCTCCCTTGTTTATCAGCTTTCTCCTGCCCTAGGCTGGAGAGGGCACGGTAACCCCAGCAGCCTGCCAGGGGCCCGATGACACGGCCGCAGACAGCACCCCTGGTGCATGCCCCTCGCCCTCCCCTCCCTGCTGTCGGCAGCCAGAAGAGAGGAAGCGGACGAACAAGGACAGAACTGTCCCATCTGCCGAACTTCTCCATCCAGCTGCCCGGATTCCGTCTCACAGACCGGCAATACGGACGCCCGAGACAACAGACTGCAGTCCCGCGAGCATGGGCCCCGGTGCGGCCCCTTTCCCCAGGGGGTCCTGGAGCCGCTTTATCCCCACTCTCCACGGCGCTGCGAGCGCCCGCGGCTCCGGTTTCAGAGTGGGAAGCGGCTCTGCGCGGATCCAGCACAAAGAGGCCCCTGTCCCCGCGGCAGAGCGGAGGCGCGGGCTCCAGAGGGAGGGAGAGGGAGCTTCGGCAGCCCCCAGTGACGGGGCGGCGGCAGCAGCGGGCCGGCCCCGAGAGGCCGGCGGCGGGGCACCCACCGAAGCTTAGAGACGCAAAGAGAGCGAAGCTCCGGCGAGAGCTTCTCCAGCCCCTCACGAACAACCCGCCGGGACCGCAGCCCCGCTGCCCTTCCCAGCCCCGCGCGCCGCCGCTCCCGCACCTACCGGGGGTCTCCGCTGCGCCTCCAGACGAACCGCGCCGAGCCGCCTCCCAGTCCCCTCCTGCCCACAGCCAGCGCCCAGCCGGGTACCGCCTCCCCCACCCGCCCCCTTTCCATGAGGAAAGTTTTCCCTCACAATTGCCAGCGCGTCCCGAGACACTCTGCCCGCCGCGGGAAGGCGGCGCCGGGACCAGGATGGGTTCTGCTGCCAGGACCCCCAGCACCCCACGGAGCACAGATCCGAAAGGCGCCGTGCCCGGGGTAGCGAAGCCCGCAGCGGTGACCCCACCGCTTACCTCACAGGCGGCGCGGCGGGACGGTCGGCGGGCAGCGGCCACCTGGGGGAGGCGCGGGTTGAGCCCTCCCCCTATTTCAGCCTCGGGACTAGAGGGTCCCACCCCGCCTCCAGCAGCTCCCGTGGGGCGGGCCCGGGCTCGGGGTGTTCCGATGGTAGCAGCGGGGCAGCTTCGGCACGGCTCCCGCCTCCCCGCCCCCGCCGCCCGGCCCTTGATCCTATTAACGGGAGCGGGCTCTGCCCAGGCAGGTGGGGTCGGAGGAGGGTACCGGGAGGGCAGCTCCGGCTCTCGTCGTCGTTCCCCTCCACCTCCACACCGGGGTGGGCCTGGAGCCGCGGAGTGAGGAGGGGACTGAGGAAAGTCTGCCTGGCCGGGATCCCCCTCGTGGCGGGGGCGGGAGGGAGGCAGCCCTGGGAGGAGCTGCCCGCTCGACCCAGCCCTGAATTTCGGCTCCTGTCCGTGAGTTCGTTCATCTGTGTGCTGTACCGGCCAGCTGACCTGCAGGGTCGGGAGCCGCCCAGGTGTGTTGGAGCAGGAGGCTCCCCAAGGCCGGCTCCCACCCAAGTGAAGTGCTGTGGTCTCCCTAGTAAAAGTGGCATGGGTCACTCTCCCTGGGCTTAGAGGGTGGCATCACCTCAGTTCGCCTTGGCAGCATTCTTTCAGCCCGATCCTGCTAACTGTTTTCAATCACTCTTCTAATCCTCTGAAAACCTCTATCTGAATAATTCGGACTTCATCTTTAAGTCCTCAGAGCCTTTCAGATGACACCGTCTGTTTTCTAAATGCCAGGGAGTTTGCCTGCCAGCGTTTCTTTTTGTAACGCCAGGCCCCAAGTGCAATTTCCCCCGGGGCAGCGTTTGTACAAGGAACACTAGGAGATCTTGCTGGCCTGCCTCCTCTTGACTTCTTCCCAGTGACTTGGGACACAATTCCAAGAACCAGCTGTGGGTTTGCAGTGATGTTTATTCAATTGGTGGAAAAAGGAAAGACTGAGAGCCTTGCAGAAGGAAGAGAGGAAAGATCATGCCATAAATCTTCCACTTCTCTAGAGCAGTACTTGGGTGTTTTGCCTTTCTTTGCAAGTGCACTAGATTTGATAAGAGCCAGAAAAATAACTCTGCTGATGCCCTTCACATACAGTGAAATGCTGTGTCAGAAAGTGGACATCAGAAACCATTCTGCTTAATTTCTTCTGAGACTAATCCTCTGTTCAGTTTTACCAGCATGGGGTCCCTGGAATGTGGACACCCATGACAGGTCATTGCCTATGCTGTCATCATGAGTATCTCTTAAAAAAGTGAGGAAACATGCTTATCTTGTCCTCAAAGTTAATCACAGTTGAGAGTATAAGCAACAACTTTGTCTTTTACTGAAACAAAACTGAACCCAACTTTTTGCATAGATACTCCCTAATTCAATTAAGTTCTGAGTTTTTGATTTCCATTATCAAATTAATGTACATTACTAAAGGTCAGAAAAGGCAGATACCTGTCATCCCTTAATAGTCTATATCCAGTGTTTGCCCTATGTTTTCATGCCAATTTCTATATCGATATTCCATGTGCATCTAAGATAGACTGCCTAAGACAGATGCTATTCATGTGGGACCTGGCCACCACCAATACTCATTGCAAGGTGAGAGTACTAAATAGCATGGCTGTTTGTCGTGGGTTGTGCAAAACCAGCACACTTGCAATCCTGACCTCCAAGGCTGGAATGACTTGGGGAAGATAAGGTGCTTGGGTAAATGAGGATATAATGATAGTGATCTTTTTGTTTATTTTCCTGGTATGGGCAGCTTAGCAATTGTCATGGGAAAGAAAGAGGTCAGATAGCATGATATTTACTCCTTCATCTCTAGGGTTTTATATTTTGTTTTACTTTTTCATGGAATATAGGCTTGTTTTAATATAGATGGCAAAGTCTAGTTGTTCTAATGGTATATACATCAGTAGTGAGACTAAAGTAGCCAAAAATATTCGTGCTTTGGACAAAGACCCTGGCAACAAGGAGGCAGAACACCTAAGGGTATTACTAATACCATGAAGCTGATCTTAGCTTTACCAGACCCAGTGACAAGACAGACTCAGTGACAAGACAACCTGGTTCTGTGGGAGAGAACTATGTCCCATAACTGAGGCAGATCTTCAACATAATTGTACATCTGAGAAAAGGCATCCTAAAAATAAGCCTTATATCCTGCCCATGCAGAATTCTACTCCTCTGACTTTGTTGCATGCTGCAGTTAGAAGAGTGTGAGACTGTAAAAACATGAAAGAATGTTTTCTCAAATTATTCTCAAAATAGTCTTTCTCTGACTTGCTCAGAGTACCATCCCACCAAGCTGTGGGACATCAGGCCATTGGCATTTTTTCTCTGCATGAATTGTGTACTGTCTGCTGTTCTTGCCCTTCATGGATAATAATTACAAAAATATCTTCTGATTGTCTAGAGAGAAATCAAATTTGCTGTTAGTCATTGACACAAACACTCTGTTTAGCATGTGGTCTCATCTTGAGTACTGTGTGAAGTTCTGGGACTCAAAATATAAGAATGATGCTGAAGTCCTTGGCTGTCCAGAGTTTGGCTTGTCTAAGTTGGAGAAGAGGAGGCTGAGGGGTGACCTCATGGCTCCCTACAGCTTCCTGAAAAGGGGAAGTGAGGAGGGAGGTGTGATCTCTTCTCCTGGGATCCAGTAATAACATGCATGGGAGTGGTTTGAAGCTGCACCGACGGAGGCTTAGACTGGATGTTAGGAAGCATTTCTTTACACAGAGAGTGGTCAAACACTCTCTCTGTAAAGAGAAGTGGAACAATCTTCTTAGAAAGGTGGCCAATGGCCCAAGCTGTCAGTTTTTAAGAGGCATTTGAACAATGCCCTTAATACCAGGCTTTAACTAGATCAGTCCTGAACTGGTCAGGCAGTTGGACTAGATGTTCACTGTAAGGTCCCTTCCATAGGAAATAGACGTTTCTACTCTTTTCTATTCAATTCCATTTCTAAAAAGTGCTAACTGTGATAGTTTCAAGATGGAAGTGTGTAGGTTACAATGTGTTTTGCTAATGGGTACAGTTCTAAGACAAATGCTGTGTATTACAAAAGTGCATGATGAGACTTTAAGACTTACTAATTGGGTTGATGTATATGTCCAAAACCAGATTGTAATAGTGGTTGTCATTTTTGTGTATGGCATTCTGATACAGCAACTAATACAATTTTGTTACTTTTCAGGGAAAAAGCATAGAGACTGAGTATTTGTCTTTTTTCTGTGAAGTTTTTCTGTGCATTTTCTAGTATGGTAGAAAATCCATAGGTAACTGTAGTTATAGCACAAAAAATAGTAGCACCCTACAGAAGGCATGGCTGTGAACAGCTATTTTAGAACCTGTGTTCATAGCCACCTGTGTGGATGACTGTACCTTAATTGCTCATCACAGTTACTGGTAGGCCTGAAGCGGGCGACCTTACTGCTCCAGAGATGAGGGATAAGGTTCCCCACACAACATGGCCGGCGGACAGCAGCTTCCTTTGCAGGTGAGGGGGGAGTGCTGGTACCTCCCTCTGTGTCGCTAGAGCTCTTCCTTCCCCATTCTTGTCAGCTTCGTCACGTAGGATCTGGTGCTCTCTGAGCTACTCTCCACGAGACTTTGTTATCAGCTGTTGAAGCGCCTTTTGTTGTTGATGCTGTTGTTGATGTTGTGTTCCAACACCAGGTACATTTCCTTGTGGAAATGGTGTGGTTTTTTTTGGTTTTGTTGTTGTTGCCATGTTTGGGGCCCTTACCAAACAGCTTTGATAGGACAATTTGATGTTCTAGAAACTATTGAGTGGTGTATGATTTTACATGCTGCACTAAATAAACAACAGGCAGACACAGCCGGATCGAGCGTTTCAGGCCAGCGCGGCCCTCGCAGCCGCCTCTCGCTCCCGGGGAGCCGGAGGCGTTGCTCATGCTGGCGGCCGGGCAGGCCTGCTGGGCTAGGGGCGTGGAGGCGGGCAGGGGCTAGACAAGGGCCTAGATAAGGACCCTGCGCACTCCCCAGCCTCCCCTTGTCGATGCCGCTGCCCCTCTGCGGCGAAGGGTGGCGGGGCCGCCAGTGCCGGCTAACTCGGTGCCGCTCCGGGGGGCCGGGCCGAAGCCGCTGCCCCCCATTCCCGCCCCGGTTATGAAACCGCGGGGGGAGGGGCCAGCGCCGGCCGCGGCGGCGCCGGGAGAACCGAGTCCGCGGGAGCGCAGGTGAGAGCGGGGTGGTCTTTCCGCCCAGGCCGCGGGGGCTCCGGGCCGCGCCGGGGGCTCCGGGGCGGATCCGCGCCAGGCCCGGAGGCGCCGGAAGGACAAGAGTCCGCGCGGTGCCATCCGAGCTATATTTGACACGGGCAGAAAGCCGTGACGGCTGTTCAGGAATTCTGAGTAAGCTCAGCGCGACCACGGGCTCAGCCTAGGGATGCTCTGTGGGAAGGAATTGCGGCTGCGGACGGCGTTTGGCGCACGGCCCGCTGGCTGCAGAGAAGGCCGTGGGAGGCCCGTGCTTTTCCTCAGGGGCCTGGTGGCGTTGTGGCTGGCATAATACGGGACACGAGTGGCTGAATCCCACCGCCGTCAGATGAGCAGTTCCGGTGTGGTTGCCAGGCAGTGCAGGAGCCCAGTCCAAATACCAGGTGGTGGTTGTGAGGAAAAGTGGCCATTATGCAACAAGTACCTTCTGAACCCGTTTGTTGCAAGGCCAGTTAGCCCTGGCCATCGTTGCTAAAACTCTGACCTTTTCCTTAACTGAATCTAAAGAGCTTAGTGTGAGCTACCAGAGGAACAGTTAGAGTATTATGTGGTTTCACAGATGTACTTTATGCAGATCTTTGGGTTTCAGGCTTGAATGTCTGGTAGAAGAACATCTGTCAAAACATATTCCAGTGCTTTAGGATACATTAGTTTTCATATGTGAACAAAGAAGATTTTATTGAACTTGTTCCTGTCTTCAGTAGAGAACAACAAAAAGCTAGTGTTATCCCAATGAAAGAGGATATAGGTCTAATCACTAGCTTCAGACTAACTGGGGTATGTTCCCTTCCAGTTCTCCTCTCTGATCTTTGGTTAGAAGTATATGACAGTCTTACCTTCCATGCTTTGTTTGCTTTCAGTGATCAGACAGAATGGCTCCAGTGAACCAGCCAAAGGACAAGAAGCGTGAGAGAGCATGTCAGCATTGGCCAGAAGAGGCAAAATCAGCTGGGAAGAGGAAACGGGACTATGGAGAACGAGGGAATGAGAAACAAGAAAAGAAGTCTGTGAGAAAAACATTTAAAGCCTTAGGGAAAAGAGGTAATATTTCTTCAGATTCTTACCCTTTTTCCCTACCAGATTTACTGCAAATGACAGGCATTGACTAGTTGAAGAGGGAGAATGCCAAGAAGCATGTTCAGACACGAGTGTTCACATGGGGTTAGATGTTGAAGTAGTAGGCAGACTTGCGTTGGGGTAGTACATCCTCCAAGTTTTTGTCTAGTGAGTGTGTATGCATGCATGAATGTTTGAGACTCCATACCCTTTGGTACGAGCACTGAAGTACTGAAGATGCTGTTACAGCTCATTCGAGGATGATTTAGTTTTGTGGAATTCCTGCATTACCAGATCTCTGCTTTAGTGTAGGACAGACCAATCTTGGTAATCCATTCTTACTCTCATGCAATTCTGAATGCAGTTGTTAGTTTCAAGGTGGGTGTCCTACAGCATCCAGTCTGAACTGGTATTTGCACCCATTTTTTCCCTGTTCTAACTTTTGCTACAGTTCGTAGGAATACTTTCTACCTCTGTTCAGATTAGAATGGACAGAATTTCCTGTAATTACTTCTCCTCATATGGATTTTTTTCCTTTGGTGTCTAACTTACATTAAAAAAATCTTAAAGATTTTTGATGTAATGTGGAGTTGTGGTTAATTCCTAATATGCTGGAAAGCTCGATGCTTTGCATTATCAGGGAAGCTGTCTAGAATTTACCTACAGCAACTTCATAGAATCATTTAGGGTCAAAAAGACCTTTAAGATCATAGAATCCAACTGTTAACCCAGCACTGCCAAATTCACCACTAAACCATGTCCTTAAGTGCCACATATACACATTTTTTAAGTATCTTTAGGAATGGGGACTCATCCGCTTCCCTGAACCATTGGAAAACTTGTTCGAATGGTTGACAGCTCTTTCAGTGAAGAAATTTTTCATGTTAGCCAACCTAAACCTTTCCTGGTGCAACTAGAGACCATTTCTTCCTTCCTATCACTTGTTACTTGGGAGAAGAGACCAACTCACCTCTCTCTACAACCTCCTCTCTCTCCTTTCAGGTGGTTGTAGAGAGCAATATGGTCTTCCCTCAGCCTCCTTTTCTCAAATAAAAACCCATTAATTCCATCAGTGGTTTAGGTGATCACTGGGGTTACTGCCTTGTGTGGAGATACTTTGTGTTTTCTGTACAATTTTGGCTTAAGGATCCAGAAATTGCTGAAGTGTTTTTCAAAAGTCAGAGATACAGGGGTTCTATGATTTTGCACATTTCCATTGTGTGGTCTGTAAGTTCAAACTTGGAGGAGTTAGCAGGGTGAACAGTAGCTGAAGAGGTAAAATGCTCTGTTTAAAAGGAGTTCTGTCCATAACTGTAGATAGTTAGAACATTTTCTGTAGTTTAGCTCCATGATTTTATTGCAACTTCATGACCTGATTTTTGTATTTGGTAAGCATCTGCCATTCCTACAAGATACTTCAGAAAAATGAGGCTAATCATATTTTTCCCTTAACCCTTTTGTAAAAAGATGAAGAGCTTTTTATTTAAGCTTTTCCATTCTGTGTTTCAGTTTGTAAGTGTTTGGAATTTTTTTTTCCTCCTGATCCATATAGGACAGTTTCCATTTCTTACAATTAAACCACCTTTTTAGAGGGTTTCTTTCAGCTGACTCTAAAAAGGTCTGAAGCTTTATTTTTTAATAAATTATTGTCCATTATAAAATGGAATCTGAAAAAAATTACCTCAATTTCTGTTGCCTCTGAAGAAGGAACTGTGGATACCAATTCTTCAGTAAAAAAAGGGAATTAGAGTAGAAATACTTTTGTATCTGTTTCAACAGGTGTTACAAGTGTTCTCATTATGTTAGCCTGTGAACAAAAAAGTGCGTCTCTCTCCATCATTGCATTAAAGAAAGATTTAATTTAGGTTTTAACCATATAGGATGAGCCATGTGTTTTCAGTCTTCTGTGTTTTTTTTTTAAATAAGTATCCTTAAATGAAAATATCATTTGTGTTTCTTAAGAAGTGCATTTGACATTTAGATCCCCTGGGGTGTTACAGACCATTGGTGTGGGGATGATTAGATCACAGACATGGGACTGAACAGATCTATTTTTTACCTAAAGGCCCCTGAAGACAAAAACTTGGAACGTGAACAAAATGTAGAAACAAGCTGTGCTCTCAGCAAAAATCACTCCAAACAGAAAGGTTTTCAGGCAGTGAGGCGTCAGCAAGTCTGTTATCAAAAACAAAACTCTCAGTGCTGTGAGCAGACTGTATGGGCTACAGCGTGAGCAGACAGAAAGTTCTGATTCACAGCAGGCATTTCAGGAACTGTGTGGGAGCTCATGTTACCATACTTGGGAAATTTGCAGGTGTTCCTGCTGATTACACATACGGCTATTTTTTTGCTGTATGCAGGGAATTACCACCTCCAATGGCATATTTCCAAGTTGCTGGAGCTTTGGATAGTAGCATTGTGGTTTGGGTATAAAACATTTAAATTGTATGCTCTCCAAGAGGTCTACCACCCACCTGTGGCATTGCTTTAGTCGTTTCCTGTTGTCTTTGATAAATCTTTGGGAAAGAGAAGGAAAGTTTAACAAGAAGAAGCATACACAAAGCTCTGGTGGGCTATGGGATGCACTGGACTCCATAATTGCAGAAGCTACTGAACCTTAGATGTGCAAGAATTATTTAGAGGCTTTTATCTTGTGGCTGAAGCTTTTTATGGATGTAGCAGGAAATTCAGATGTCTTCCTTTATTGTTTAATGAATGAGCATGACAGGTGTTGCTAATTAGTGAGTTTTACTCTCTTCCTCACTGGCAGGTTGCTGTGGAGATGGATTTGTGATGAGAAACAAGAGAGTCCTTTCCTCTCAGCTGGAGCGGCGATGCAGCATTGTTCATTATGTCTACCAGAAAATGCTGGGAGGCTCCTTTCAGGCACAGCTCAGGCAGGTGAGGAGTGTCTCCTTCAGGACCTGTTGGACATCTTAGCTCCCTGCATAAAAAGATCTTCAGCACAAGCAGAGGAACTTTAAAGGGATGAGATGTTCCCCAGTTTGTGGGGTACACAGTTTGTGGCTCCAAGTCTGATGCACCCTTATGTTTCTTAATCCTGTAAAATGCAAGAGCTGAGATGGCTGTCCCTTTTGGTTGACCCAGCCCTGCCAATTTTTAGCCTCTGTTAATTCTGCACTTCCTTGAATCATATTTAAATTTGCCCACTCTCCCAGTTGACTTATTGCACAGTGATACTTTTGTATGCTGATCTGGTTTGTGGTACTGTTCTTGTATCCACTTTACTTTACCAATCTTGTCATGTTAAGTGTTGATTTTTTCCCTCTTCACAGACATAGCCATCAAGTCCATAATGTTTTACTGTTTCGCAGCGCTGAATGCCTTTCATTTGAAAACCAGTTCTTTCTGTAACATCCATAGGTGGGAAGCACCTGGGCGAGCTTTGTTGTTACGAATTTTGTGTGAACATACTAACATTAATGACAATTAGAAATTA
This sequence comes from Cyanistes caeruleus, assembly GCF_971803275.1. Taxonomy (NCBI): domain Eukaryota; kingdom Metazoa; phylum Chordata; class Aves; order Passeriformes; family Paridae; genus Cyanistes; species Cyanistes caeruleus. Next base: position 29,824,244 of record NC_141706.1, on the reverse strand, counting down.
TTAGCATTCCTCATTCCGTGAATCTCAGGGGTGCTTGCAAAAGTCATAATTCTCTTTTACCTTTTAAACAGAGATTGGAGCTGGCTTTTCTGCGTTCTCTTTCCTCATACTGTCTCTTCCGAAGAGCAAGTCCCTTTGACAGGAGAGTGACATGTCTGGAATGGCACCCAACACACCCCAGTACGCTAGCTGTTGGTTCCAAAGGTGGAGACATCATCCTTTGGGACTGTGAAGTGCTTGCTAAAACCTGCTTCATAAAGGGGGTAAGCCTCTGTATGTGAGAAATGGGTGGGAGGGAAAACTGGAGTACTATGGAGTACTGCAGATAAAAACCAAGGTCTGTTGTGAAAAGCACATAAGAGTCTTGGGTTTCAAAGTAGCCAGTTATGGGTAGGACTGAGATGCATCAGCATGACTGTTCCCAAGTCCCAGACCATTTTAGCACTGGGGAGAACTGAGGCATGGTGATTAAGTTCATAGTGAAGCAGCACTTGGTGTGTGCTCAGTGGAAAAATAATACAGCAACTGGCAAAAGAGTTATCTTCAAAGGATACCAGAAACAAGTAGGCAGAGAGGGTCTGTCTGGTTTAGGTCTCAATCTTTTTCTGCTCATCTTTTATTGTGGCAGATGAAGAAATATCTTTGGGGAGAAACAAGGTGCCTTTATCTTAAGTGATAAACTAAGGTAGAATGAATGGTTTGTACAGCTGGCATACCCCCTCATTGCTGTATTCAGCCATTTCCATTCCAACAGGGGCTCAAGGACTTTTAACTTTTATTACCTTTCTAAGTTAAGATAGAAACACATTGAGAGGTTTATCCTCTGGAAATCCAGAGTCATCTTTCTCTTTCTGTAAATAGGCTGGTGCCAGACAGCAAGGGTGTACCTTGCCTGGGGACTGAAGGAATTGCCCCAGGAGGGCAGCTCCTGGTTTAGACAGCTGTCATGTGGGAGACATGGTTGTCTTTCCTGCTTAGAGGACTGTGGTGTGTTTCACTGTTACTATTAAATACATAGCAGTGCCTGCAGACTTGCAGAACACACTTCTCCTTCCCCATCACTCAGTGGATTTTTCTTTTGTTCATCCCCTTCCTTGTAGATGGGAGCTGGAGGGGCCATCACAGCAATGAAGTTTAACCCTTTTAACCCTAGTCAGCTGTACACTGCGTCAGTTGCCGGCACTACCACCCTGCAGGATTTTAATGGCCATACTGTCCGGGTCTTCACCAGCACCGAGGACTGGGAGTAAGAATACAGTAATGCTTTGGGCCTCTGTGTCCTGCTGGCAGAAGCACTACAGAGAGCAAGAGAAACAGAGAGAGATATGTTTGTCTCTAATATGTGAGAGCTGGGCTTCCTCTTCCCAATGTACATGTTCTTTATCCTCTGAATTTCAGGGAGGCTCATTCTTTTTATTTTTCCTTGAAATGGGGTAGTGGGTAGGAAAGAGCTTTTCACTAATGGGGAGGGACTCCGATGCTGCTAACTTCCTGTTGTATATGAGTGAGTGGGGATCCAGTGGATTTCCTTAGTTGTCTGTTCTTAACACATCACAAAGCTCTGTGCCCTGGGGACCTTCTAACCTCTTCACCTGCTAACAGGGCTGCTTGTTCTCAGATGGTTTTTACAGGACAATTCATAGTTCTCTCCATGCTTCACAAATGCCACTGACTTCAAGCAGTGCCTGCCATTAGGGTCATGCCAATTCATCCCACCAAGCTTCTGGTGCTTATCTAAAATACCAAAATTAAGAGTCTGGGTTCTTTCAGTAGTGAGTGAAAAGAGGAGATGAATTGCTAGAAGCAGCTCGTAGAATTACCTTCTCAAGACTCTTGTTTTTTTCTGTGGACTCATGAGGAAGCCTGAGCTCTTCAATTAGTTACTTGAGTTCTGTGCTTGAAGGTAAGTGAGAGAATTTCAGTTAGCTTTCACTTTACTTTTCCCCACCTAATTCTTTTTGAGTGCAGCATGGTTACTTTTTAATTTGGCTGTTCACCTGCCACCTTTTTTTGTAACAGGGCAGAAGGTGAACCCAGGTTGTGCTGGGGTGACTAGTGGGGTGAGCAAGGAGAGGTAAACTGGGTCCTGAGATATGAGGATCTTGTATCCCAGTGGGATGCCTGTCACAACAGTGATGCCTAGATTTGACAGGGCATGCCATCCTCCTGCTGTGAGGACAGGCAGGCTCTATGGGCAGGCCTTTTTTATCTTCATCGGCCTCTTGAAACCTAGTATTTACAGTGAGACTTTACTAAGTAGTTGTTCTGTGAGCAGCAGCAGGAGTGCATTTGAGTACCAAAGAGTCTGGGGACTCCCAGTTAGCTCTTTTTTCTTTGTGTAGGGTTTCCACTTTTCCTTAGTAGAAAGGCTGGGGGAAAACAATGTAATAATAATAACTACAACATAACTTAGAACGTAAGATTCCTATGAATTGGGTTTAGCAGTAAGATTTGCACTTGGCTTTTCCTGCTTGTTGGTACCTTGAGAAAGATCAGATAGAGCACTGGAAGCAGCCTGTAGGGAGCTAGTCAATGTGATCTCTGTAAGTAAAGCTTGGTGCTGGGCTATCATGAGATTTTATGTGGTTTATGCATGGAATGGTGCTGGTGTTGCTTGTGATTTCCTAAGCATTGTCTGAGCCAGGTGGTTCACTGCAGATTAATCCTACCTCCATAACAGAAGCAACAGTGCTTGCTGCTAATGAGGTTTGCAGCCCAAAGTTTGAAGTATCAGAATGTATGTGCTTGGATTTGAAACAGGTTAGAAAAAAAGAGTTTTTGTGTATATGCTCTGTCAGAAAGCAGTGCTTTTACCTAGAGAAACTGACAGTGTGTACCAGGAGGTGACTCTTAAATTAAGATTTTTCACTTTTACTCTAACCTTGATGTCTCTTGGCTTTGTGTGTATTTCAGAAAGGGCCAGGAGATTCTCTTGGAGACATCAAGTTCAGTCCTTATGAGGCAGAGAAGCTTTATGTGGCATCAGGTGATGGCACCCTAAGTCTGCAGGATCTTGAGGGCAGAGCGGTGCAGGTGATCTCTCATGCCCTGGACTGTGGCCATGAGCATCATAATGTTTGGTGAGAAGAGGGCTTGGCAAGGTTAATTTTCTGTTCCGTGGGGTTAATGCTGTGTTGCTTCTTTATCTCTGCTAGTGTTAGGAGACTCTTGGTATGGATTGGTCCCATGGGGGAGCTTGGAGACAGGGTCCTGGTTGCTAGGCAGCCACAGGGCACTTAGGCTTTTACATTAGCTGAGCGTGCTGCCCACATCGTCCCATGCTACTTTCTGGTGATGCCATCTCCTATCTTGCAGATACTGACGGCTTTTTACTTTATGAAGTGTGAGGTGAGAAGAGCAAGGTAACATCCTTCTCTTCATTGTTGTCAGTAGTCTGTTTTATCAGTGGCAGCTCAGGTAGGGTAAGGAAAGCCATACAACATTCCTGCACAATCTGAATTTCAGTTTCTTGAGTTTACCCTGTCGCCCTTTGGCAGACTTTAGGCTCACCATGTTAATTTCCATGGCATTGAATTCTTAGAATAATTTATCTTGCAAGCAAAGCTTTTGCAACAAGTTCCCAAAGGACCCCATCTTCTCCCAGGAGAGATGGCCTTAACACATATGTCTTTATCAGATAAGTTTCTATTCAGTTTTGTTTTCTGGAGCATGAAGTTGAGACAGTTTGATGTGCAGCTTTTCAGTCCAAAGCTTCTGTCTTTACTGCTGCTTCAGTGTTTTGTGGAAAATGTAATTTTAAAGCTGTTTCTTCACATTTGTTGAAGTCCCAAGAATGTTCTGATCTTTCCCAAGGTATTTTCATGTGCAGGTGCCAAGTGGTTCTTCAGCCTCAGTTATGTTATGCTATTGCAATGTGCTACACTCCACCCAATAAGCCCTTCAGTATGACTTTGAAGTTGTTTCGCATTCAGTTACCAACACAAAGAATTGCTGATAAGCTGTTCTTCTTCCTAATACTCAGGCCCACACCACCAGGCAGGAGATTGCAGTTAAAATTTGTTGCAGTCTCCCTTGTCAGGGAGGAGATGTGAACCAGAACTCCACTGCCTTCACTTTTCTATAGGAACAGCACTGATTTGTGTCTTTCCCTCTAGTTGCTGGTACTGCAGTGTGGATGTTTCTGCAAGTTGCCGTGCTGTGGTGACAGGTGATAATGTGGGCAACGTGGTCCTGCTCAGCACTTCCGGTGAAGAGGTTTGTATGGCTCCATGCAGCATCTCCTCTACAGGAATCTTCATGGCTCATGTGCTTTCCTACTCTACAGGGACCCTGGAAAGGGGGGCAAGTGACTTGCAGCTCAGGAGATGAGTTCACTCATTGTCTGGGTAGTGAGAAATCTCCCACTTCTGTTACCCAGTAGACATTTTACATTGTTAAGTATAATGGTAATAATTTCTAAACAAGGAAATGTACTGTCATGTACTTACTACCCCTTCCTTGAGAGTATTTGCTGTTAGCCAGAATTATTATAGGGTAACCTGAAGATGTGAGCACCCTCTGCCAACAACCTTCACACGTCCAGAAACTTCGTGTCCTGATGAGAGTCATTTAGGAGGTACTGCTTTGCTGTACACCCTTTTGTGACCTGGGATAGGCACGGAGCAGTAATGCAGTGACTGTTGGGATGGAAATTGCACTCCTGCCGTTGGACACGAGAGGGCAGGCAAAGGCAGAATGTGAGTCTGGAGTAGTACCGAAAGAGTATTGTCACACTGGTACTGCCCTCTCTCCTGTGTGTAAGGGTAATATCTGTAAACGTTTGCCATCAAATGTGCAGTGGCCAGAGGCAGCTGTGTAAAGTAGTGGACAGAGTCAGGAGTGCTCCAAGTGACTTGTCCTTATTCAGCATTAGTTGCTGACTTTTATTTTTTTTCCCCCTGAAAGAATGTGACAGTCTTTTCTCCCTTTATCTTGGGAGATATCTGTTATTCTAGGGAGGATGGGCCAGCTTCCACCTTTAGATTAGAGATAACTTTCTGGCCTTGTATAGAAATTTATTCATGGCTACTTTGTGTTTATTTGTTGTTGTTAATTGAAATATTTATCCTACCCTCATGTTTATTTCTTCACATGTGTCTAAAAGCCAATTATATCCTCTCATCTTTTTTACTTAAAGCAAGGTTTTTTTTGTTCTCCACACAAAGCAGTTCCTTCCTTCCTTCCTTGTTATCTTGGCAGCAGGTTTTCTCTGTGTGTTCCAGTTTGTTTAAATCTTTCTGCAAGTGAAAGGCTGGCACTGCTTTAAGTCTTCCAGATGTGATCTTGCTTTGTACAGTGGCACTAATACTTCCCTCCATGAAGGCTCACAGTTGTGTTTTCTCATAGCTGTAATAAATTGATAGATCAGAGCTTTTCTAGAATGAAGTAGTTATTTCCCAAGGTCATCTTTTCCTTTCTTGTTTCCAGTGAGTACACTATTGGTGTATTTTAGAATATTTGTTACTCTATAAATGTGAGATCTCTTTACTTGCCACTAGTAGATTTTAATTTCATTCCTTTACTCCAGATCTTGATTATTTTTTTTCTACATGATTTTCTGTTTGCTTCAGATCTGGAAGCTGAAATTGCACAAGAAGAAAGTGACTCATGTAGAGTTTAACTCCCGATGTGAGTGGATGTTTGCCACAGCATCTGTGGATCAGACAGTCAAAATCTGGGACCTCAGAAACATCAAAAACAAAACGAACTTTCTTCATCTGCTTCCACATGAGAAACCGGTCAATGCAGGTGAGTTAAGGATTTCATTGCATAGATATCTGCAGAGTCCACTCAGTTCAGCTTTTATTGTGGTGACAGTGCTAGGTTTTGCTCACATTCCAAGTTGCATTGTGATTAAAGCAAGGAAGCTACTGGGAATGTGTGGCCAGAGGCAGGGAGATGCAGCAGGCTAGGGCAGCTGCAGCACCTTATTAAGACTTGCCATACAAACTGTGACACTGTACCATAGAAGTGAGTTTGAAATTAGCAATGGCTGAGATTAGAAAACTGAATTTATTGGGGCAATCCCTTTAACAAGAGCAGAGAATGGAACTCAAACCTCTGTTTCTAGGGTGCAACTTTCCCAGTTGATGGAAGTTTAAACTGCAGGTGTCCATCTCATTGTTCCACTGTCTTTCTGTTTGAATGAACAAGTTCCTTTCTTTCCTCTTGTGATTCTGAAATGAGAAAAAAGATTATTCTTAGGTAACCCAGCACAGTAAGTTTCAGCTTACTTTCGTAGGAATTTTGAGTTTGTTTGAGACAGGTAGTCTGTCTTGTCAAAGTTTTATCGGTTGGGACACACAGCCATATTCACATCCCAATTAAAGAAATAGTGATGGGTTTTCAATCACTGAAATGTGACACGTTTCTTGTAAGTTACAGCATTGTGATCTTTAGTTTGCCTTAATGTCCCACTTTCCTAGCTTACTTCAGCCCAACACATGGTGCCAAGCTTCTGAGCACAGACCAGCACAATGAAATCAGGGTTTATTCATCTTCAGACTGGACCAAGCCACAGCATCTGATTCCACATCCACATAGGCAGTTTCAGCACCTCACACCTATTAAGGTGAGTTAAGTCTAAGAGGAGCATCATGTGTGGTGCTATTAGCCATCTGCAAATCAGAAATGGTCTGATTTCTGGTCAAGATACTACACTGGTGGGTGAATATTTACACTGCTGCAACTCCCAGTGGAGCACTCTTCTTCAAGCTGTGGGTGAGATACAGTAAGAGTTGCTCCCAGTGTCAGTTGTCTGGATTGTGTCAGTGCTGAGCTCTGTCCCTTTCTCTAAGGTCTCCATGACTCTGTTTTCTGATCAGGCAACGTGGCATCCTCGCTATGACCTCATTGTGGTAGGTCGCTACCCCGACCCCAAGTTCCCTGGGTACACGCTGAACGAGCTGCGAACTGTGGATGTGTTTGATGGAAACACCGGCGAGATGGTTTGTCAGCTCTACGATCCAAATGCTTCTGGGATCATCTCGGTGAGTTGAGTGCTGCAGCTGAAAGAGCTGTCAATAACACTGCTATGTCTCTGGGAGAGAGGCATGGTTTAGGGACTAGAACCATACCCAGTTTACTTGTGACAGACTCCCAGTCATGGGATATGGCTGTCAGCTAAAACTGCTGACTCAAGCAGGGCTAGTCCATGGTTCTTTGTGGGGTTTTTGTGATACTCTTAGGGAACACTGGTTTTTCCAGATGGTTTGTTGCTGTTATATAAGCTGTGTTGCTCTTATGACTGTTACATAAGCAATGGTGCTCTTACAGACTCTGTGTTTTCATTTTCAGCTCAATAAGTTTAACCCTATGGGAGACACACTGGCTTCTGGCATGGGTAAGTGAAGAGAACCCGGGGCACTAAACGTGTGGGTTCTAGTCCCAGAAAAGGGCTGGCTTGTTGTTCCATGCCATCCATGAAGCAGTAGAAGAAAACAATGGAGGGGGGAAAGCCTTTTCCTCCTAGGCTGTACTGTTTCCCTTTGTTTAATTTATCTCATTTCCTAGGCTACAGAGCCAAGTTTAGTCAGTTTTTTGCAGGCTGTGTGGGATTAAGTTAGCTGGCTATAGATTTAGGTCTTAGACCTGTGACAGATGAGACTAGGAATTACTTATATTTCTTAGTTAGATCAGATTTCCACAGCTATGTGGATACAGCATCTGCAATAATTATTTTTGCATCCTCTATACCTTGGAAATACCTTAGAAAAAGTTTTCTGAATTTCTGGCATTTAAGTGACATAGCCTAAGGTATTATGATTGATGTAGAGTTTCTGATACACAGCATTTAATTTTTCTTCTCAGGCTTTAATATTCTGATTTGGAACCAGGAGGAGATGGCAGTCAAGAAGCATGAACATCTTTTGAAAGCCATGAGAAACGAGGAGATTGAACCATGACAGAACAGGGGATTGGAAGCTGGAGTTCATCCAGACGTGGAGGGCAGAGGCAGGCAAACCCTGGCACAAGCAAACTCAAAAGCTAACTTAATGTCTGGGGAGCTAGAGGAGATGAAAATGAAAAGCAGTGATTCTAAACTGCAGGGAAGGAAGTGAAAAGAGACTGATCTAGGGAACTGATTTAGTATTTTGATCCTTTCTGAATCCCAGGGTAGAAACTCAGTTGTTGGCAATGGGCAGTATAAGCCGTGCAGGGAATTAGACTTTGTCCTTCCTTCCTGGATCTGATGTTGCTTCCCTGATACTCTTGGCCTCCTTTTCTAGAAAGTTGTGTCAGTACTTGGTTCCTCTAAGTGGAGTTACTACTCATTTTCTGAGGCACTAGGAAAACTTAAAAGATGTTCCCAGATCTTGCTGAATTTACTGCTTTCAGCCTACCATATCTATTTGTCATCACTTGTCAGAGGTTCCCATTTCCTGTAGTCTGCAGTGGAGCAGCTCATGACAGGGTCCTCAGCCTGTTCTGGTCCAACCCAGTTAAGAAACCATTTGCTAACAGGGTTGACATCCTGAAAAGATAGAATGTTCACAGGGTTGAAGTCATGGATAGCTTGGGTATCCTAGGAAACACCAAGCTCTCACATGCAAGCTTGGAAAATGTGTTTGTCAAGACATCAGTCTTAGCCTGTTCTCTGCTTGCAGCTGTTTAACTAGACCACAAAGAACAGGATGCCAGAGGTCTCTGTCATTGATTGCAAGGACAGTGTGGAGCTGGGCACCTGCTGATTCTCTAGTTTCCATTTTCAGAGTTCTAGGCTGTTTCTTGCCAATGATAGGTAATTTTTTTCACCCATGCCTATGTGCTTCAGAATGTTTGGTAAGAGTGTTATAAAGCAGGAATGAGGGATTTCTTCCAAATACCCCTGCTCAGAGCCAAATCTTAAGACTGTTGTTAAAGGGTTAAGTTTTGCTTTTTCTACTTTGTTTACAAGGCTGCCTGGGACCTTGCTGCTGTCCCAGAGGTTGATGGCATGGGTTCCAGGCCTGTGCAGATTCTCCACATTCATGTTTATAGTTTTGCAATATTAATATCAATAAAATTTTGTACTAAACTAAAATTCTTTGACAGAGTGGATGCTTTGAGGATACTGAACTGCTTTTGTAGGGGAGAAGTTTGAGACCTTTCTACAGGAGGGCTATGAGACGTACAACTGTGGTAGAAGTACCAGTCATAGTACTGGGTCTGCAGTGGACCCCTCCAAGCTGGACAGGATGCATCGTCAGCTGTATCTATGCATAGCTGCTGCAGTCAAAACCAGTTTATGTCAAATCTCCCAGTGCTATGTGTGGGATTGTCAAACAGGGAATTCCTTTAGGGGGGTATGCTGCAGTAAATTCTGCCTGCTTTCCAACACTGAGCACACCGGTGCTAACCCTGTGAACTCTTAGAGAAGAAGAGTAGAGTTCAGTGCGAAATTGATTTTAATAATGAAATGTATTGGAACAAGTACAGAAAGTCATTCACAGTCAAAATGTCTAAATCATCATAGAAACCTTTTCTGTGTGTATGCAAAATTTGGTGCCTTTAAAAATAACAGGTCCTCTTAAATGCACTTTCTATTACCTCTTTCTTGTGCCTATTCTCACAGGCAGTAGTTTTTTCTTTATGACTATCTTGCTCTGTAGGAGACCTAGTATGTATCTTCAGAGGACAAAAAGGTAAGGAAGATGCTGAGAACAGCAAGCTGCTTCTGCTGATTTAGGGTTCCCATGCTGGCAGATGCTGATTACGGTGTGGAGAAAAGTCCCCATGGTACTCCTTAGGGGAAACAAAAGGAAATGTTTGTAACCTAAGAAACTGGCTTCTGCATCCAAGAGGGGAAGGGAACTGCATCAGAAAAGGAAGTAAAAATAGGAAGTGAATGTGCAGTATCACCATGTGAAGAGCCTGTGCTTCTGGTGCCTGCTGCAGTCTCTCATTTTCTGCCAAAAACTAGAAGGCAGGTGGTGAACACTGGTCTCTGCAGCAGCTGCAGTGCGCAGAGACGCTGGAGAAAGAATCACACTTTGGACAAAATGCTCAAGTGTGACAAATAAAGGAGTCCACAGTCACCTGCCAACTCTGATCCTTAATGTTTGTTTGTTGTCCATCCAGTAGGGAAGATAAGAAGAAAAACTATAGAACTTGGCACTTAATCTAAGTCTTGGGTCAACAGCTCTGCTACATCTCTTAATTACAGCATAAAAACATTCTGCTAATAAAGTATATTCCTTGGGCTGAAATCTGGACTGCCTGGAGTACTGGATACACCCTTTAATAGGTCCTTGAAGTTCAGATGTGGGAAGTAAAATTTAAACTTAGGATCATTAGACAGAAACCAAGTTTCTTATCTAGGGGGACCTTCTTTTCTAGAGCAAACATTGCACAACAATTACTTCAGTCACAGGAACTGCTCTTTCATGAAGGTCTTAGAGCTTCTTTGGGTTCTACTCTGATTCTACTCTGAGCCAAATCCTAGGATTGATTGAAAACTGCTAGGTTTTCAGTCTTGTCCTGATTTCAATAGTCCTCCCTTGAACCACAGTGTGAAGAGGAGAAAAAACACCAGTTGCCAGCAACAACTAAACTACTTGACAGCAACCTCAAGAAACACTTTACATGTTTCCCACCATCTGCAGCAGTTCCCTCTGCATGGACAGCAGATGAGTCTTAGTGCACTGCTGGTGAGCTGCACCCTCAGCTCGAGCCCAGCCTTTCCACCATCAGCAGCCCTATGGTGTGAGGGACATGCACTCAAAGTAGGTTGATTCTGAAGAGAAACAACTGGATGTGGCAGCTGCTGGAGGTCCAAGCTTCTCTGCCACAGTCATGGTGAGTGGTGATGTTTACAGTCACTTGAAAGCAGGAAAACTTGAAACTGGCCATGTTGGGAATCCCAGACTGGGTAAGGTGTATGAGGACCGGGGCACCACACAGTGTATTGGCTTCAAAGTTAAGGTGTCGTTTCCTTAGAGTAGCTCAGTTCTTTTACTCAGTTCTTTCTAAAGAAGGTCACCTTTAGAAAACATCCAGAAATCAAGTCCAGCTTTGTTCTGGCAAGCAAAGGCCAAAATAGAAAAATGCTGATTAGCTGAAGGTGCCCAATCATCCTAAGGGGCATCACAGCTCCCTCCTACTGCCTGGGAAGGAGTTGAAGCAACTGTCAGGCCTGCTCTTCTCCTTCGTTGGAAACGTGCCGGTAGCCAGGGGGCTGAGACTGTATGCGAAAGAGTACAGTCAAGAGGAGAATAATGAGGAGAAGGAGAATGGATCCACACACAGCCAAACCCACAAAGAGTTCTGTAAGGGAGAAAATAAGTGGTCAGCACGGTACCATCCAGACTTTCCCCTTCTGCCACACTCTGCTCAAGCCTGGGCTCACCTGTGTCGTGCATGCTGCTTGATACCTTGCATTCTTGCTCCCAGTCCTGGGGAACAACAGGATCTGTGAGTTCCAAGAATCTTTGCAATGGGCATTTATGCTGACAGCCAGGGATTGTCAGTGGGAAGGGTTCCTTTCCACTCTCATTCCGGTAAAACATCTCCACGGAGAAGTTACTGAAAATGAAACATAGCAGGATGGTTTTTTTTTTTCTCTAGTTGAAGTCATCCCTTCCCAAAAACTCAGTGTGCACACCCTATTCTTTATTCTGGTGATTAGATTTTCTCATGAGAGTCTGCATCTAGGAGCAAGATTGCACGCCCCAAGAGTGGAGGAGCCTAGCCTAGGTATCTAACTGTCGAAGTGAAATCACAGCAGATGTCTTTACTGCAGCCCTCACCCATCATCCTCTTGGTACAGTTCAAATAAATGACATGAGGCGTATGGTGCTTGGATCTCGTTGTAGACATCTAGAGCCATCTGCAGTGCCACAAGTGTGGTGTCATGCTGAGAAAGAGGGAAAAAAACCAAATCAGTCACCCTTAGGGATGTGGCAGGGCAGCTCAGTAATGGACAAGGCAGTGCTGAGGGGACATCACCTTTGTAAGTTCCATCTGGAAAATGAGAGAGGAACTGTACTGCTAGAACAGTGGTCTGCAATGGTGCCACACAAGGGGAGGAAGTGAAACAGCCATGTATATGTCCTGCACTGTGTTTCAAGAATTAATCTCTAGAGAGCAATTTGGAAGAGATGCTTGACTTTCCAGGCAGTGCTGGAAAGGGCAGACAACTGCATCCACACTTCTGAAACATCACATTTGACTATCATCAACTCATCTAGCAAATACACAGAGCAGTAGCTCCCCAAAGTCTGCCAGTCTCCTTCATGAACCTGAGCTAACAGGAACAAGGACACATTGGAATTTTCCTCAGGGATCCCACAGGAACAATGCCAGATACTGCATCTCCCACCTAGTCAGAGGCAAAGATGCATGTCCTGATCACTGCATGGGCTGTAGGGAAGCTAGAAAGGGTTAAAACTATCACCAAGCCCAACCCCCTGTAAGCAGGAGGAGATGGCTAAAAGCCAGCTCCAGCTCTAACTTACCGCTGAATAGGCAAGTAATTTTAGGTTCTGATGGGCAGTAACATTTGCTGCTTTGGTTAGATTTTTCCTTATGTGATCCAGCAGGACCCCTGAGGAAAGGAAACAGCTGGTAAGAGGCAAAAGCCAGACAGAGCAGCACGAGGCTCCTTCCCTGGTGCACTCACCACCTTGCAGACGGGCTTTTTCTACCCGATTGTGGATCCCAAACAGAAATTCAAAACCAAAGTCTTTTAGTTCCTTCAACTGAGTCATGACATCTGGAGTCACCCATCCAGGCAAATCCATTTTGTGTGCTTGCTAGAAAGAAACAGAACATTCATGTGCAGGTAGCACAGGTCATAGATTAAACAGAGAAGGGGAGAGTGTGGAGACCTGCCTATACTGCTGCTGCTTTCCTACACTATTTTAAATATACAATATGCCTCTTTCCTATTTGTGCTTCTGACCTCACACTGCTATGCTGCATACAAATAATATATGTGGGTTTTGATGTTGTTTCAGAAAATAGTAATGAGAAGAATAAAGATTGCAACCTAGGAGCTACATTTCTGTGAAAGTGCAGCTGGAATGCAAGGCTATGTTGTAATTGATACAATAATTTTAGGGCATTGACTTTACATGTGGCTGATTCTGCCCTGCAGATGACATGAGGTCAAAGGAAAAAAAACAGATAAGAGAGGGAACACAAACTCAGGGTTTCTGGTATACCTGCACCTGCTTCTCTGGAGGCTCTGAGGGTCACTGAAAGATACTGGACAAAGTTAGTGAGTGCTCTGTGGACATAACAGTGGGATGCACCACTGACAAAGCCCTGTATTCAAACCCAGGAGCCCAAGAACTGGGAATCAAGAGAAGTACTTGCTTTGCAGCCAACCCATTACATGAAAGGATTAGTTATAATGGCAGACAAACAGCAGTTGTGGTTTCCCAGCATTACTGAGAAAAATTTTCTTTGCCACATCCCATTAGACTTCCAGAAGTTGAGGCTAAATATCCTTAAGGGCCCATTTTGTCTGAGTGGTTCAGAGAAATTCCATCAGCAGCTTAGATATTTAGTTCTTCATTAATTTACAAAGAGAATAGCCAGTAAGTTCAGCTATTTCTTGGATTTTTTTTTGTCTTCATCCAGATAGCAGAATGACTCTACTGGCTCAGGTGAGAAAAACAATCCTCTTCAGGGCACTTTTTGCATGACTTATTAAAAAGAAGGAAGACCAAAGGAGCTGAAGAGACCAATCAGCCCGAGGGTACAGTTCTGAGTGAGAAATACTTCTTCCTTAATAACATTCTGGTTTTGCTTTGGGACTGTGGGCTGTTCTCCAAATTCTTGGGGATTACAGTGGTTGTCAGCTGGCCTTCCAGGCCCAACCTGCAAGCTCATTAAGTGACTCCTGAAAATGAAGATCTGAAATTCTTGACCTGTCTGACCAAAGGATATTTTGTTACCAATAGAAGTTGATTCACTGTGATTGTTACAAGACAGGAAATCAGGATTGTGATACAAAGGGCAAATTCACATAGTACAATGCAGCTCTGGACTGGAATATTTTCAGTTTGCTGCAATCCAAGCTGCTGCTTTACATAGCAAAGTGCAATTCCCTGCTGATATATCTGTTAACCCCCAAAATAGTGCACACCCCTGTATATCACTGCCAGTGAGCAAAGCAGTCTTGTACATTCATAGAATCAGTGTCAAAATGCTTTGGTTTACTTTGTCCATAATTAAATAATTCACTAGTTTGACATGAAAGATGTCCTTAATTTACTTCATCACGCTGTACAGTTATACACCAAAGAACCTGTATGTAACAACTTTAGGTCTCCTGCATTTGTGACCTTTAGTTTAGCAATTAGCACAGTGAGCCAAATTTATGATTTTGTTTAAGTCTTCATGAGATATGCTTTCAATAGAAATCAACTCAAATACAGAGTTTGGTGTCCCCATCCCAAATGGTAAAGGGGCATTTGTATCTAGAGTCTTTCTCTGACAAAGGACCTTAAAATAGGTCAAAAACAGAAGTGAGTGAACCCCACTTAACTTAGGATAGCATTATTTTCTGTTAGATATGGTATTAACAGAAGCACAGAAAGAAAAGTGATTGATTTAAAGGAACAGAGAGGTAGAGGTAGCACCAGGAATAGTCCTAATTAAGGTCCCAACTTAAATCATAAAGTTAATGTTTCTTCAGTTTGCAGAGATCTCATTTCTACCCTATTGGATTTAGGCTTGTCCACAGCGATCTAAAGATTTCAGATTGCAGTAATCTTCTAGTGACTTTCAAGAGATACTTATTATGTAGGTGGGACTTTTTCTGACTCTGACATGATATACATCTGAGCTACATAGTGAGAGGTTATAGGGTGCAAAAATAGGTAATTCTTGGCATGTGCCTCCAGTGAGTAAGAACTGTTATTATTCTGAAATCAGAACATTACTTCTAATTGTAGGGTGAAAGGTTGTTTCATGGGATTTTGTACAATAATTTCTACCAAATCTAGTGAATCCTGAAGACTAGATTCCAGTGGGTGTACAATGATGGCAAGACTTACTTCACAGAACAGTGTGTCATAAACACTCCATATACTCTCAAGAGAGACATCCCGGATCCCAGTCTCCTTTGCCACCATCTGCAGGAATTGCTGTAGGTTGGAGAAAAGAGAAAGGTCCTAATCTCACAGTGTATTATATGCACTGGTATCCCTTCCCTTTTCTCGAGCTCTGATTATATGGAGGTGGTAACTACAAGCTTAGAACCACTTTATCTCATGCAAACAATCACTTACCCAATTCTCTTTGGTCTTATTTATGTATTCTGCTGAGTGTCGTGTTTCAGTCTGTAGCTGTTCATACCGTGGACAAGGGGTCAAAGGGAACTTCAGTAGCTGGGAAGAGACAAGAGCAGCCAGGTCACCCAAGAATGCTAGAGTACAGAATTTGCAGCAAACATGCACAGCTGTAATGAAACCCTGACTGCATCTATAAACAGCCCCAAGTACTAACAGCAAGTCCATGTGTGGACTGCTCAGGTGTTGGTTGCACCTGACGTGTTGAGTGAATCCAATCCCTGAATTCTCTCATTTTTTTCTGAAAACAGTAAAACCTCTGCAAAGGAGAAGTTCAAGACAGTCTGAATCAAGACTGTAGCAAATATTTTTGTACACTACACTACCTGAGTAGTCAATACATGTCTTTGAGATGAACTTACCCTTTCATCAGATTCAGGCACTGTGTGCACAGGGATAGGCTGCCAGGAGATGTTAGGGTTGAACATCTCTTGTCCTCCTGGCGGATAGAGGCCTGCCAGATTGGCCTCTGCACTCATCAGTGTCCGATCACAGTCCGTGCTGCGGATGAAGATCTGCCAGGACAGGGACAGTGCACCATTAGTACTGCTCCTGGAAGCGGTGATGCTCAGGCACAGGACGATACACTCGCCCGGGAACACTGCCAAGTGCCCTGCAGTGGCTCACGAACAACAGCGGAACAGGAGTCGAAGGGACCAAGCCTGCTGGTGCTGGCCTGGACAAAACTGTAAGGACACACACAAAGACAATCTGCTGTCTAATGCTGCAGCTGTCTGATCTGGATCAGTGGGATACCCAGGTGCATTGTGCAGAGGTTAAATATAGAAAGGGGTCTGAGTCTGAGGAAGAGTCAGAGAAGAGGAAGACAAAGATGCAGAAAACTACGGGCAAAGATAGGAAATACACTGTATTTTCAGAGCAGGACTGAAGCAAATTCCTGCATTCTGTTCTAAGTTCTAGGAATGACTGACTCTGCTCAGGAAAAGAAATGGCTTCTTCAGGCCTCAGTTTTTCCATCTGAGAAACAAAGACAAGAGTGATTTGACTAACAGGAGAGTAAACAAAAACAGGGAGGGCTGGGATTTTATGTGATCATTGTGGACTCTTGGGATTAATTTTTAAGTCTTTTTTTAAGTCTTGGGCCAAGACTTGACCGTTCCAGATCTCAGAAGATAGAGATCTGAGCCAGAAAAAAGGAGAAATTAGAAAAATACAGCAATGTTCAGAAGGTCAAAATGGCAAAACTTTAGTATTCTGGTGTCTGTGTACTGAAAACAGTTAGGGGGAAACTGGAGAGAAACCAGTTATAAAACAAGAGGAACAACAGGAAATTATAAAAGAATGTCCCAGGAAACAGCATGTTTGATCCAAAACAAGAACAAAAAACCTGAAGAATGAAATACAATGTAAAGATAGTAATTTTTTTTTTTAAATGTTAGGAGAGAAACATAAAATATATATACTCTGTATAATCTCTCTCATGTGAAGTGTACCTCAGAAACTTTACAGTCACAAGAAAAAAAACCCAACTGGTCTTTTCTCTGACATCAATGTCTGCCCATTTTTACCTCTTAACTGTGGCTTGAAAAATCTGACCCTGTACTAGACAGGTTTGCTTTTATCCTTGGTAAGCTCTGAAGAAATAAAAAGGAAATATTTTAAAAGATAAGGACCTAATTCTAGAAGTATCATTAAAACCCCAAGCAATTAAACCCTGAGTGTACATGCTTTCTTCAGCACCTTTTCCCAGGCTCCAGATTGTCGCTGGGTCAGGTGACAGACGGTCATATGGTGTCACCCAGAGGCAACACTTCTTACAAGGAAGGTTGCTCAACTTGAGCAAGGGTTCAGACTTGGTTAGCAGAACAGCTTTTGTTTGCCCATGTCTTGGTTTGTTTTTCTTTCTCAAGTGAGAGAAGGAAAACAGTTTCAACTCACAGAAGCTGTGAAGTATATATAAAAGAGTGAAGTATGTTTGGAAAGGAACTGCTGAGGATAGTTAAAGGATCTGTGTTTGAGCCAATGCTGGAAGTTTTGTTGATGAAGTAAATGTCAAAGAAGGAATTTAATCTGAACTGTGACAAGATGGTTTCTTACAGGGAAGCCCTGGAAGGGGAGAAACAAGGAAAAGTGTATAGGGATTCTTAGTTTTCCCCATCAGTTCAATCAGGTTAATTAAGCTCAGATAAAATAAATGAAGTGGTACAGAGCCTGTAATGGGACAAGGGGCCTTGGCTGCCTGCTGTCCATCTGAACCAGACTCCTGTCTGGAGACCTGTTCATGTTTCAATTGACTCAATACCAGTTGATTATTAACCGGGGTACTTAGGAGGATTTTTGATTTCCTTACTTTTTTCTATATTTTATAAATTCACCTGTGCTTAGTACACGGTTCCACGAGGGCTCTGTGACTTTTTCTAAAAGAAGCCTACCAGTTTCTCAAGAACTATCATAAAGTGTGAGAACATCCTAATGAGAGAGGGGAATGAATGGCTTTGGGCAACGGAAGCTGTCAATACTTTACAGGGGAAAGGAAATGAGAGGGTCATTGCTGCCTAGTAACTACTACTTATATTTACAGGCTCTGGTGAAATTGTACCTCAAGTATACTGGGGAGGGCAGGGCAAACACGGGCTGCATTCTTGTGAGCTAGTGTAACAGGAAAAAAAAAAAAATCTCACAAACTCGAGTAAGAGACAAATACCAGCTACAACACACATTGCTGTTTAGTTCCCTGGACTTCAGAGTGGTGGCACGAAGAGTCTCACAACTCTGGTTGGATTTGCTTTCGCACCCGCTGCAAGGGCAGCGCTGAGACGCGGCCGATCCGTGCCCCGCGGCCAGACTCAGCACAGAGCCTGCGCTCGGGCCCTTCTTCTCCTTGCTGCAGTGGGAAGGAGCTAAGGAACGAAAATACTTGGAGACGAGTCCCGGCGCGGCGCTTCCCTTCCCCAAGGAGCCACCCGCAGCCCTGGCCCGCGGGGTGGCCCTGGCCCACCGCGGGGCGGCCGAGAGCGCCGCTGCCGAGCGGGGGCTGGCACTGACCTCCTGCCGCCGGTACGTGTCGCTGAGGAAGCCGCGGTAGCGCCGCCGCAGGGCCTGGCCCAGCTCCCACTGCTGCCGCATCCCCACCTGCAACGGCACCGGGCGTCACCGGCGGTCCGGACCACGGCCCGGGCCCCGCCGCCCGCCCCGCCTCGCCTCGCCTCGCCTCGCTCCGCTCGCACCTGCGTGAGCTGCCCGAATCCCTGGGGCCAGGCGCTCTCCTGGTACGGGTCCCGCGGGAAGGCCTTGATGGGCGAGCGGTCTCCGTGCCGGTACACCTGCGGGCGGCACCGCGTCACCCCGGTCCGGCCCGGCCACGCCGGCCCGGCCAGGCTCCCCCCGCGTCCCCCCGTCCCCCTCACCAGCGTCACGAAGCGGAGGCTGCGGGCCCGGGCGGGCGGCGGCTGCAGGCACAGCGCCAGGAGCAGCAGGACGGCACCGCCCCGCCCGCCCGCCATGGCGCTCCCACACCGCCCGGAACCGAGCGCCGCCGGCCGCGGGCCCGCGCGGACGCGGTTTCGCAGCGCACAGCCCCGGCCGCGCTCCCGGCGCTGCGCCCGCCCCCGAGGAGGAGGGTCCGGCCGGCGGCACAGCCCCGCTCAGCCCCGGAGCAGCCGCTCGGGCCCGCCGGGCTGTCAGCCCTGCGGAGGCTTCGCCCCGGGGTGCAGCCGCGGAGGCGCTCGGTAGGAGCGGGGGGGAGTGAGGGGGCAGCGGCGTCACCTCTCGCCGCAGCTTCGCTCTAGGACATGAGGTTTCAGTGTTCTGACGTGTTCCGTGTGCTCCTGGGTAAACTCGTGGGCAGAAGTGGGGACGGCGGCCTGGCACTCACTGCCCGGCAGCCGCGCCGCCTGGGTCGCTCATCGTCGCATCTCTCGGGTCAGCCCGAGGATGCCCGTGTGGAATGGAAAGCTGCTGCTGCTGCTGCTCCTGGCTTTCGGCAGAGAGCCTGCCCAGTGTTGGCGGGTTTTGCCCAGTTTTGGTTGTTCTTTACGAAACTTGGTCGAATTAAACGAGTGTGAGACGAAACCGAGGTTCTGCTGCCGCCTGTGCATCCGCTGGATCGTTGGCCGAGGATCTCGTAGGTGCCGTGCAGAGGCAAAAATCATAGGCAGTTACACGAATTTAGTGCTGCTTAGTGTTTATCTCCACGCAGAAGTGCATAGAGAGAGGTGAATGAGGTTCTTAGCTTTCTCTTTTTGAAGAAGGAAACATGGCTCTCGCGTTTGCACAGAAGTCTTGGAGTCACGAAGCACAGGGGCTCATAACCCAGCTCTTTTGTACCTGTTTATTTGCTTAAAACTTTACGTGGTTTGCAGCGTTAGAAAGTTGTGTGTAAGGTCTTAATAAGGGTGCCAAATTGTTTGTGAAGAAGAGAGGTCATTTCAGGGCAGTGTTGGTGCAATACACGAGGCTCAGCTGGACGGAATAACGTGTTTAATTTGCTCATGCTCGAACGCTTAGTGAATTTAAACTAAATTCTATTTCCTATCTCTAGGACAGCACGAAGCCGCGTTCTTTTTTCTCTTTGTTTACCGATACCGCACCACTGAGGAGGTTCCTGGTGAGTGCTAGAAGGTAAAGGCTCTCTGCGGAGGGGGAATGCGCGCTGTTCCTGCGGCACCTGCTTTGGGATTGTTCTGCTGTCGCTGCCGGCTTTGCTGCTCTGCGGGCGAGCGGGCGGCAGAGGCTCGGCGAGTCCCGGGCGGCGGGAGCGCACGGGGGCCCGGAGCCTTCGCGTCCCGCAGGACCCGCGGGGGCGGAGCGGGGCGGGCGCCGCCTGCACGTGACCCGGGCCCGCGTGACATCACGGCAGCTCCGCCGCGGAGCCGGGAAGAGCGCCGGGAGCAACGCCGGGAGCAGCTCCGGGAGCAGCTCCGGGCCGGACCGCCCCTCCCGCCCGCGGCTCGGGCACCTGCGCCACGGGGGGCGGCGGCCGCGCATCGCCGGGAGCCGCGGCCCGCGCCGGTAACTTTTCGCTCTGGCTGTGGGGGCGGCGGCGCCGCCTCCTTCTCGCCGCCCGCGGGGCCGTGACTCACGGCGGGGGACGGGGACGCGCTGTCCCGCCCCGCGGCCTGCGCTGGCCCGAGCGCCGCAGCGTTCCCTGCCACCCGGAGCCGGCGGCGCGGCGCCGCCCGTCCGCGTCGTGCTGCCGGTCAGGCCGGGCCGGGCCGGGCCGGGCGGCGCTGGAAGGAAGGAGGACGACGGCGGCCCGTCCCGCTGAGGCGCCCGGGGCCTGGCGGGGTGCGGGCCGGGGTGACGGCGGGGCCCGGTGGACGGGAGGTCAGGGGTCACTCTCGGCTTGGGTCCGGAGCCCAGCGCCGGCCGGGATGCGCGGTCGTGTTGTCGGAGAGACCCCCTTTGCTAAGGGAGTCGGAGGCGTCTGGGGAGCTTTGTCAGTTTCTCGTGGCTGTTGTGCATCTGAAGAGCTCGGGTTTCTGTCTGCTGTCTCCGGAGGTGCTGTCAGGAGATGTTTACTTGCTTTGTGGTAAATTGTTAGCTTTCCTCTCTGCTCAACTTGAAGTTCTCTGTGTCATTCACCTGTTGCATCCTGTCAACCCAGGTCGTGAGTTTTCTAGGTCAGAAACTTGTCTGTATGGCTGTCAGTTTGCATGGTGCTGTTAAAAGGTAACTTCGCTTACACTGGTGGTTACTCTTCATCGTGCCATTTCATTGACGCTTATGGTGCTAAGGTCCACAGATCTGTCAAGATAGGATTTCATTATGGGCTGGAAGCAAACTTTGGATCACTGGTGAAAGAGAAATGCTCTGTCTCCTTCCCTTCTTTTCTTTTTCCTAAAGGGACAGCTGAGCCCTTCCCTGCAAGGCTTTTTTGAGGGAGTCTCCAACACTGAGTCACGTTTCTGACTAACAGTTTGGATCACTGTGTGTCAGACAGTTTCTGGCTATGACTGCAGGTTATGTTTGACTGTAGGAAAGAGTCCTCTTGGATCTGCTTCTTGTTCCAAGGTACATGGAGTTGATCTGCTGTTCCTGGTTGTCATAGAGAAGGCTATACCTGAGGACAGACAAAAGAAAACAGAAAATCTGGTTTTTATTTCCTTTACTGAGTGGTGGGTTTGATTTTTTAATTGAGCCTGAATCAAGACAACCCCCTTGCTGAGGTAGAAAAACATTCCTTATATTTTAATTATGGAAACAAAAACTGTTTGAAAACTTAAGCCAGTTGTCGCTGAGCTCTACCCTTCTATCATTTGGGCTGTGGAAAGAGGGCATTGGATGTGGTACACATTGTGCCAGGACCAGATGGAGGTTGGCCTTGCTACACTTTGCCACCACACCTGTGGCATATTCTGGTGCTTCAAGGCTTGTGAGGGCAGACTGATTGTGGCTTCCTGGTGTGAGGAATCTACCCTTTTTAAAAAAATCTAGCACTTGCAGTGATACTTCTTTCTCATACATGCATATGCCCATGCATCCTTTTTCATACAGGAAGGCCAGCTTTTGCAGGAGAAAAAACAGGGTGAAAATATTTAACAACTTTCTCCCAGAGCTCCAAAATCAAAGGTGGAGGAAATAAACCTAAACCAGCCTGAGGGAGGACAGAAAGTGGGTCATTGTGGAGCTGCATGGGAGTTCTGTAGCTGCTGGAGGAAACTTGCAGCTATTCGTGTTGTGAAGGGATGCAGGGAGAAGTACCACAGCAGGGACTATATATATATATATATATATATTGCCTAATGTAAAAAAAATAGGGACAGGAAACTTTATCACAGAATTAGTGTGTCCTGGCAGTGTGCCTGGGGTTGCCATTGCTTGCTGTTTCCAGTTGCTGCTGCTGCAGCTCCCTGTGCCTTGTCAGCATGTTTCCCTTACCAGCTGGCTGTGCAGGGAGGCAGGGGGAGGCTGTGCAGGACAGGCGTGCAGCCGTACAAATACACAGCAGGAGTTTGTTGCCTTGTCCCTGTCTTACACCTGCAGGAAGAGTCGTGTTTCCAGTGTGTTAAAGTGCATTTGATTGCTATGACTTGATTTTCCTTTCTCTCTGATTAGTCCTCACAACTCGGCATGCTCGTTCTTAGGTAAACAGAAGGATTAATATTTTTCTGTTGTTGAGTGTTAGATCAAGCGGTGATGGTCTCACATCCTAAAAGTATGTCACTTGTAATTAGATCTGGCCGGTGATTGTATGGCTGTCAAGACTGACAGTTTCAAAATTTCAAGTTTTGAAGTTAACAATCTTTAACTATTGCTGTTTTTCAGAAGTTATGATCCCATCTGCCTAAGGAAGAGTATAGAATATAATATGCTTTGTCGTGGGTGCATTGAAGGATGATACTGCTTTCTGCTCTAGAAGCAGCTGCTGTGGAAGTCTCATTGTTGCAGATGTGTGGGTCTTTGCATGTTGAATAGGAAAGCTTATCAGATTGTTTGTCACTCTCCCTCTTTTCCCTCCCCCACCAAGTAATGAGAGTCACACACCTGACAGCCTTGCAGAAAAGTCACTCTTCCAGAACTGTCGTAGGTGTTCCTGCCCATGGTGGTGGCAACCTACTTGATTTTTGGGTCCATTCAAAACCATCCTATGATTCTGTAAAAAGATACCTTGTTTCATTGGGGGAGAATGTTCTGCTGATCTTCTGTAGGATGTGTTAACTTGTTTTCCTTATAGTGCAATAACTCAGGAAGGCACAGACACATTCTCTTGGCTGTTGAAACTGTCTCGGTCAGAAGGAACTTCATCTTAGGAGGGAATTCAGGCGAGTGCTTCCTTCTGATAGGCACAGGTGTGCACTAAGGCTATAAACAGGTTGAACTTGGTCATTAGATCACGCTTCTGCTGGTATACAAGTTCTGTGTTTGACTTAGCATTTTCATTGTTGTTACTTCAGGTTTGAGAGATGTGTATAATATTGTTAAATTAAAAGAGGCTGTCCATGTTCAGTCAGACCTTAAAAATACATCAGTTAGAAATGGTACAATGGCTTCCTTTAGCATTCCTGTGTCAATTTTGTTCTGTGACTTCCTGCTTGTCACCAAGTACTTTTTTTTCCATATTTGGAACAGACAAATTCCTCTCTTGTGTTCCTACTGGAAGGGAGACACCCCTAAAGCTAGTGTAACTTGTACTTTTATATCTGGAGATCTCAAAACCAGATTTCCTGTAAAGCAAAATTACTTGCTTTATGGAGTGTCAAAAAGAAAATGTTAAGGTGATTTACATAATTTTGGTGTAATATTATAAACAACTTTGAAGTATACACTGTCAAGCTCTTAACAATCTTATTCAGGGAGGACAAAGGTTAACTAAGGTAGTGCACAGAGAAGAGCAGGGCATTGCAAGCTTTCCCAGTAGGTTTAAGGATGGAAAAAAAAAAAAAAAAGCTTATTTAGTGGGAAGTCAGTGAAGAAATGAAGAGAAAATGCTAGAGAATGAGAAATCTATATTCCTGTTTTGAAGAGACCTAAACTAGTGTCTATAAAGATTAAGTAGGAGAACTATCTTGTGGGATGTGAGAATTGAAGCAATTTAAAAGCCATGTTGCAGGGTCAGGTTATATTGTGTACTCACAGAAACCTCTCTGAGATGTAAATAAGACGTTAGGTGAGTATCAGGCTGATTGCTAAAGCACATGACTGACGAGAGTAGGTGTCTCCTGGTATATAAGGCTTTCTAGTTTGTTTAAAGATTTAAAAAATAATGGCAGATATCCTCATAAAATTTCTTGAAACCAATAGGACATGGAAGTCATATCCTCTCTCCCTTCAAGGTATGGGGTACTGTTGGCCCACTGGTCCTACTGCAGCTATGAGGCAAACAAGGTCAAGTGGTTTAAATAAGGCTTCCCACTTGCTGATAGAAATAATGATTAAAGTTAGTGATTTAAATAATTCAGTTAAAGTTTGTTTTGCATTTGATAATTTCTTAAAAAGCAGCTTTAATCTAATCAGTTAGGCTCATCTATTACTGCTTCTTGCCAAACAGGACAATACAGGGTATGTGCATACATTTATTTATGCTATTATATCACAGTCAGTGTTTACATTACAAAATGGTCAGTTGTAATTACTGGGTGAATTTCTTTCCCCATGACTTGTACAAAACTGCATTTGAATAAAAAGGTCAAATCAAATATGCACTTTTTTAATAATTATACTATAATCACACAAATCATGCGCTGGATACATAAGAGAAAATATGCTTGCGGGAGTGTGCTGTTAAATAACTGATTCTATCAGGGTAGTGTTATCTGTATTTAGCAGAATGAACTGGTTGGTTTTGGTAATTGTCTCTTTTCAGATCTTTGAATGAGCATAACTCATCATTCCTTGTCTTGTTTTCATTTGGAGATTTTAAGAGAGAGGTACCTCCCACCCATTTTATGCTGCCTCTACCAGCTTTGAGTGACCTGAGCTAATTTAATAAGCAAATTGAAGAAACATATATTTCTGCCTTTTTAAGAAAGAATTGGGGACCTGGTGACTGTCGAGTTTAAGAATTAGACTTTTTAAACATTCTCCAGTAGCCATGCCCTGCTTGAATAGGGCTTGTGTGTGTTTGTTTAAATGGTTGTTTTAGACTTCATCATAAATTGCCATTAACTTAGAAAATAAATTAACAAGTGTAGTCTTGAAAACTCTGTGTAAAACCCATTTAAAGGAAAATGTTTGGAATTTAAGTAGTCTTATCCAGAGCTCTTATGAAATGAGGGTGAACAGGTAGGCTTCTGTAACAGCTCTGTGGTATGTCTTGGTTGCCATGGACATATGTGCAGAAATGTGCCAGCCCCCAAAGGACTCCATATGCCTTGCCAGAGATTTTTGCTGGAGGATTTCACAGTCAGAGATGCACACATAGTGGCTTTTTGCACATCTGTTGGCAGAAACTCACATGCAGCTTTGTGCAGGCACATGAACTTGCACTGGAGCAGCCTTTGGGACTTGCTGTGGTGGTGCATGCCTTGACATGCAGGCACACATGCACGCTCAGAGTCCTGTGGGCAGCCCGCAGCAGCGTGCGTTGGCTTGCATGAGAAGTGCCACCGAGGCAGCTCAGCTCAGCCAGCTGCGAGCTCCAAGAGTAGAAGGAGAAGCTGTCACCTGGTCCTCAAACACCACCTTTGGGAGTCCACTGTTCTGATTGACTGCTTCCCACCTTTGGCCATTGTGTGCAGGAAAGGGATAATATGCTGATTTCTGTGACAGGGCTAGGAAGACGTTCACAAGATGGCTTTTGTGTTTGCAGCTGGTGAGATGAACATTCTTGGGCATCTGCAAGTCTGGACATGAAGCCCTTGGTAAGGATACGATTTAAGGTCCATATAGCATGTGGATGGGCAAGGCTGCACTAATGCACATTTAAGGAAGGTGTCAGGACCCCTTCCTTAGCAAAGGAAGAGGGAACTTCTGTCGTGAGGAGTGTTTTAAAACAAAAAATAAAAATTTAAAATGTAAGATGTAAAATAACTGTAGATCATTACAATGTAGCCTATGTTAGTGTGTGTCTGAAAAGCAGGGACCTAACTTTCTGGCCTGTATGGGACTGAAAAATTTTTTTTCCTTGATCTGCAGAAAGCTCCCAAGCTGCTGTTTGTTCTTGAAGAAATTGAACAGGAGTGGAGAAAGGAGAAACCTTTGCCTGAAGAAAACATGGATTTTCTCCCTATTACTTGTACTTTGAGAGCATTTTCTAAAGTGCTGCTTTTAAGCAGCAGACTGGGGGTGAAGGCTGAAGATAAAAAACAAGAAGAGACTGCTGACTTTGTTCTCCATTGTTTCAGTATCATCTTCCACTGCTACTCCCTGATACTTGCTCTGGGTGGTGCCTTTAGCAATATCCCAGAATCAGTGGGCCATCCACACCCTTCTCCCTTGACACAGGGATCAAAATAAGAAATGGAGCCACTTGTTGGCTTAGTCCCATTGCCTACTCCCACACACTTGTACATGTGCTGCATTTTGCAGCCTTGATCTTGGATTTGCACTTACTTCTGAGAAGTCAAGGTTATAGGACTCCTCTGATAGGATAATGTTTGCTTGCTGGCTTCCTGCAGACCCTGCTGGAGCATCAGTCTTTGCAGGATCACTGGCTTCTCATTTGACCATGGGTCATGTGTGATGGCTCTCTTCTTGTGGCAGGGTTGTACCAGCGTTGGGAACAGACTGCACTCCTTGCAGTAGGATGCTTGTGACAAACTCAGATGGTCTGATGGTTATGTTTTTTGCATTTTTCTGTTTGAGCCTTTGTGCAGATTTTCAGTCTGTTCTGAGTTGTTATTGGGGCAATAGGAAAACACTGGTCTATTAGCACCTCTGGTCTCTGGTAGCACACTTTCTGCATGGATGAGGGTGAGGCCTCCTGGACACTTGGAGACAACCTGTGAGGAAAGTCGGTGGCTCTGTTTTCCCATCTGGTGGGTGTGCCATGAGTGCAGCCATTTCACTGGCTGGGGTTTGAGCGGTGGATTCTGTCCGGCTCTGGACTGTTTTTGAGCTGAGTATTTGTGGTGATGTCAGGCAGTGTGAGAAGGGAACATGACTTGGCAGGACAAAGTCTGCAGAAAGTTCAGCTCCACATTTGGCCAAGAGCCTCGAAGGGAATGAGATCGACACACACATTCTGCTACACAGCCTGTCACACGCCCTCTCACATGCTCCCTTCCTGTCACACAGATCTCTTTCTCTCATTTTCAGACCTTTAACCCTTCCCTCCTAGCTTCTGCTTGGTGGGCTTATAAAACTCAGAGAAGTCCTCTTTATTTTGTTGATACTGTACTTTGTAAGGGTTCAGTTGCAATGAGCCCCAAAGCAGAAATAGCCCATACAGGCCAGAATCCAGAGGAATAGTCAAAAGCAGGGCAAGTTTACTTTGCAGCAAAGCCCTTATTGGTCCTGTATTCTGACCTGCACCCCTCTGCCAGTCTTCAGTGTGTTTCTTGGCAGCTCTTCTGATCTCCTTTTTTTGCTTTGCTGCAGTTTTCTGGCTGATCTATGTTTGGATATGTACATCTGCAACCCTGCTCTCTCCTCCTGCTCTTCTAAGAGCAGTATTAGCAAAACCTGACAAAATAGATCCTTGATGATGCTTGAGTGGGGAATAGAGTACCTGTCAAGCTCTTAAGCAGTTTAAAACTCCGTTACAGTATTCCTCTGATGTGTTCTTTATATGGGTATTTCTGTAGTACTGTAATTTCTTCCTGACCTCTGTGCTACATCTAGGGATGATCCTTCTATGAATGGGAATCGGTGCTTTTCCCCTACTGCCCTGAAGGGAATCTTAATGAGTTTCCTGCCTGTTTTGCAATCCAGTACTGTATTTCTGGTTTGCCTGTGAGCGGTAGTATTTGTTTTGATTAATGCTTTTGGGTGGAATGGTGCTTGGATACAAAGTGTTATATAGAGACATTATTAAGAAGCTGTTTCCCAGAAACTATCTTGTATCAGTTATGGTGATGTGCAGCATGCTGATGGAAGTACTCCTGGAGTGGGAGGAAAGGAGGAAGTCAGAAAAATGAGCAAACAATTTTACTGTAAGCAGTCCTCCCCTTCTGTTCTTTCCTCTTTAGCCTTTCTTCATGTCCTCTAGTTTTATAGCTGGAAGAGGATGGAGAAGACCAGTTTCAAAGAGAAGATGGTTTGGACAAGGCATAGGAGTGGAGGGCTTTTAAGTTCTCTTTTTGTTTCTCTTTTTGGCTTTGCTGTCATATATCCTATGGCTTTATGTGTCTTTTGTCATCTTGTCTTTCTGATAAAATGGTGCAGCTACTTCTTTTTTGCTTCTATTTGTTTTAGTAGCTCAGTGCTGTGAATGGACTGTGCTATGTTCCTGCTCAGAGGAGTCAACAGCAGTTTGAGGTTCTGTGTTGAAGAGATGCATTGAGACAGCCTGGGGAGCTGAAGAGATTTCCCTTTTGTGATTCTAGCTGATAAAGGTGCTTGGCTAGAATAGACATGGATCATGAGCTATTCTCTTACTGCATAGTCAAGATGAAATATTTTTTAAGGAAACCATCAGGTAAAAAAGCCCCAGTATGTTGTGGGATTATTTATCACTACCATTTTCTATATGCAGAAAAAAGGCCTGCAGTACTCTTTTCCAGACATAATCTTGTTGGTCCTCTTGTTCCTTATGGACTGGTTTAGCCCTTTTCCCTGGCATCTTCACTACTAGGATGTTATTTTGGGTATTCATTCTTGCTTCTCTAATTTATTTTTTTTTAAGTTCTGATATCTTGCTTCAGATTGAAAATAGCATTGGGGTGACTTCTCAAATCTGCTGTGAGTCAGGCTCATGTTTCCCTGAAGCAGGGCTGTAACATCCGTGGGACTAAGGGTCATAAAGGAGGAATGTAGGATCCATGGTGGAGTTTTTCTGTAATGTGGTGCTCCCAAGAAGGTCCACAATTATTGAAGAGAGAGGCTTCTCTAATTCTCTCCACCCCATTCCAACTTCTGTGCAAGCCCCACTTTAAAAAACCTGACTTTTTTGACCTAGTTGGTTATTGTCATTGCTTCTCATCTCAGTGGCACTGTTACTTCTTGTCTCTTAAACTCTCTTCTCTGGGAAGACAAAGGAAGCTTTGGGGTATAAAACTGTTGCTTCAAAGAATGCCTGACTGTTATGTTTTGCATAGCTATGTATAATTGTGCAGAACAAGATATCGGTGGCTGAGTAAATATAGACAAGGCATCCAGAAAGAAACTGAGGCTGTGGTCCTGTTTTCCATGATGTCATGCAGTAGCATTTATAAAGAAACAGAGGTGGTGGGGTCAGATTGCATTTTTGGCCTTCAAGTTGGATGTGATGAGCTGTCCCTGCATGAAGGGTGTGTAAGAGCTGGTCAGCAGTAGGATTAATGAGCTGCAGACACCTCAACTTTAATTTTCTAAACTGAAGGGGGATTTTGTTAGATTATTTTATAGTAGGAATTTTGTTGGTTGCTTGAACTCTTTTTACATGTGGTTTTATTCTTTTGTTTTTTGGTTGGTGGTGTGTGTATCTGGTGCTGTGGTTAGAAATGTGAAGGAATGACACTATTAGTCAATACAGGGCCCTAGAAAGAAAAACAATGTAGACCAAAACCACCTTTGCATAGATACATTTAGATGTTCAAGCGGAAAAAAGACTTACTGCTAGGATAGCTAAATTTGCTTGGAGAAATTGAGTGCTACAGGCAAAAGAATGTTGTTTCCAATTTGAAGTGAGTTTCCGTAGGGAAAAATTGCTATTGCAGTTGATGCTGACACATTCTGTGGACAAGGACCCAGGCTGAATTCCCTCCCTTCCTCTTCCCAAGGAGTGGCACAGAGCTGCCCTTTGCTTTTCTGCTAGCAGGAGGGGGGGCAGCTGCTCTGACTGTTTCATCCTCCTGGGAGAAGCACAAATGGGATCTTTCCTGTAGGAAGCGCTATCAAAGACTCAGTCGTGCTTCCTGCCATCTGAAGGTCGGTGCTGATAGTGGTGTTGAGCTGTCAGTGATCTGGAATTGTGGCCAGATACGGGGGATTATTGCAGTTCAGCTACAAACAGCAAGTTCTGCTCATGTTCATCCCTGTGAGTGCTGCAGAAGTTGGTGTCCCTCTAAAGTGACTCTGCTCTGTCTGCTCCCCATGTTGGGACGCTGGCTTCACAGCTCACCTGGCCAGACAGAACTGAGAAGGGATGGCTTGGAGGGGAGGGGAAGATCAAAGGATGCTGCTACTGTCCTTGCTGTAAGCCTGTGCATGCCCTGGCGCTGACCATTCCTGAGGTGGTTATACTCTAAGAAGCTTGAAAGCTGAGGTGACAGTAGAAAGCCTTGAAGTGGCTAGAGTTTTTTTTTAATCCAGATCAGGGTTGTGTTGTTTTCCAGAGTTCAGAGGAACTTGTGTCAATGACCTTTTAAAGGAATTTCATAGCAGCAAGGTGGCTACATCACTCTCAATATCACTTGTTATTAATTTCCAGTTCATTAACCAGGGTAAAGTCTTATCTTCTTACGATAATCCCTCTCTCCCTGTTTCCCTCCCTTCTCTCTCTTCTCTTCCCTCTTCTTCTCCCTCTTCCCCTATCCACTTGTCTGCCTCTGTCTCCCCATTGTCAGAGGGACTAATACTTCCTTGCAAACAGGAAGAGAGGCGAGAGCAGCCCTGTGTGCAGTGTGAATGAACTCAAATAACCTCTTCTCCTTTCTCCTCTGTTCAGTTGCAGAACCAAGGACATCTGGCAGCTGGGAGAGAGGGAGGGAGGAAAAATAAAGGCACAGCCCATTTCAGGATCTTACCCACTCTCAAAGCAGTCACACATATACTCTCTTTTTCTCTTGTTCCTTGTGTTGACATGGCTCTCTTTGATCAGGCAGAAACCAAGAGTTGAAGAGAAGGGCAAACCCAAAACCTCAGCCTTTGCCAGGCAAGGTATAATGAGAGGCAGGTGAGAGAGTAGGGAGCACCTGCTGCTGGAAGAGGCATTGAGCAGGAGAGCTGACTTGCAAAGCAGTTGCTGTTGGGGGTGAGTTTTGCAGAACCTGTAGTTTCCTGTGTGGGACTGGAGACAGTGCACTCTGTCATCTGATTTAAAATTTGGGTAGTCATATTTCCAAAATGTGGGAGTTGGCAAGTTCTGCAGGAAAGAAACAAATCCTGTACTCTGCAGATCATGGACAAGGAGCAGGTTTGTTTGTTTGGACTTTCTATGTGGAGCAAAGTAGAAGTACTTTGGGCTTATTATGCCCTGTTTTACTGCATTGTGTTTGGTCATACAGTTGTGCCTTAAGATTCTAATTCACTTTGCTAATGCACTTGTTCACTTGTTTCAGTCCTACATTCCTTCTTGCCTGATGTAGGGTGAAACTGTCTTGGAACTCCTGTTGCTACCATTGATTGTTTATAATAGACACTCTTCACCCACAGGATAGCTAAGTCATATTAAGTTCAGATTCATAAATGTTCATAGAACTCTTTGCATTTTGGTTGTAATTATAAGGTCTAATTCTAGAATGAAATTTATGGAGAGTTCCAGTCTCCCACAGCTCAGCTTTAGGGTATTTTTCTGTAATAGCCAGACTTTTCCCTTCTCAATGTTAAGATATAGTATCTTTCAGAGTAACACCTTTCAGGAAACCACTGTTACACCTTTCTTCTCTTCCCAGTACTCTTTCAACCAAGTGACATATATTTGTTTATTTTAACATTTTCAGTTGTTAGTCACTTCTGCTGTTGTTCTCTGAACTTTGTGGTGGTTTCCATGCCTGACCTGGATAGGAGACAGCGTGCCTTGTGTTGAGACCAAATGAAACCCAGTGAGAGCTGGATGCTGCAGTGAGCCCACTTCAAAGGGAGAGACAAATGCCAGGGCAAAGGTCATGCCGGGAGTCAGCAAAATTATGGGTAATAAAGGAATTGGTCGGCAGCAGGAGTAAAACCCAAAGTAGGGTGGGGGCAGGGGGAGGCAGGCTCTGGAACTGAGCTAGGGTGGGAGAGGTGGCAATTAAGACCCTTAACTTGAGGGCAAGAGACTGGAATGCAGCTGTGTAGCTGGGAGTGACTTGCAGGGCTCTTCTGCATAATTGTCACTGGTGGCAACAATTTAAAAGGCTCACAAAGCAGTGCTACAATCTTGGACAGCTGCTCATGGTCAGCTGAAGCGTAGCTGGACAGCAGATGAAAGCAATCAGGAGGCTGTTCCTTTTCTTTATCAGCTTGGGACTGATGGTGGCACTCTTTCCAGTTTGTAGTTGCCTTTATGCTTCTGGGAGATCAAAATGGCTAATATGGATTCAAACTGTGTCCCTGCAGTTCTCTGAGAGAGGAATTTACAGCAGGGGCGTTGAGCTAGTCTGTTCCCTGACAGTTCTAGAATCCATTTTTTGTAAACATACTGTTCAAAATCATTCTTTACAGTGTCCTATGGCACTGCTTTTCACATTTTGCATTTTCGTGATTTGTCTCCCATTGTCAATTGGAAGTTACTATTTTTTCACATGAGTTTCGACAGTTTTCACATGTAATATTATTTCATTTAATGTCTTGAAAGGTACAAGGTGTCTTTTTCAACTTTTTCCTAATTCAAATGTGTCATACGTATACTTTTGCCTCACTTATAGACCTGCTATC
This sequence comes from Cyanistes caeruleus, assembly GCF_971803275.1. Lineage (NCBI taxonomy): Eukaryota > Metazoa > Chordata > Aves > Passeriformes > Paridae > Cyanistes > Cyanistes caeruleus. The sequence goes on along the minus strand of NC_141706.1, from coordinate 29,791,908 downwards.
TGTTTCAGCATTTCTTGAGAAATGTGACGATGTAGAAGGAAGGAAGGAGAATATTCCCAGCTCATGTTGGCTCAATCTTTGTTTCTCTGACACAGCTACAAGGTAGTACCAAGTTCCTAGGGAATATTTGCAAAAATACTCTGGCTGCTACACCAGACAGAGTATAGGAAAAGCATTAGGTCACAAAATATGGCTACTCTGTGTGAAAGGATTGGAACAGTGATGTCTCTCAAGGGGCATAGTTCTCTGCTGGTGCTGTAGAGTCCTGTGAAATCTTAGTCTAACTGGTAGTTTGTTTTTTTTTCTTGGCCATTTAGATCTGCAGTTGGCTTTTGATGCCCAAGGTAGCATTATCACTGTGTGAGTTCTGCATTTAGGTTTCAGCAGAGGTCATTATGCAGTGCCATGGGTCCAGATTTCAGAGATAAATGCTAGCAGCCAGTGTTAATCTATACTGCATGGCAGAGCACACTTAGAAGCCAAAATGCTAAATTATATCTCTGCTTTCAGAGTTATCTCTGAAAGATAACCCTTCCTGTCAGATGTATTTGGTCACCAACAGCCTATTAAGGCCCATGCAGAGAGCTGCTGTCCTGTTGACACACAGTGAGCACAGTCATGTTAGTATATGTATACAAGCATGAGGTCTCTTCTGCTGATGCTGACACGCTGCAGAGTGCCTGCTTGTGATTCATTACAGAACCGAAACATAGCTATATATGTTTGCCTTGGCAGAAACTGTAGGTTATTGTAATTTACAGAGCCAGACTGTGATGTGTAAATCCTGTTTTGAAGGATCACAGAGACTTGAACAAAATTCCTAAAAAGCTTTCCTTTTACTCTTTCCTCTGAGCATCCATTATTTGGAGGTAAAGGACTTGTGCTGTTCCTCTGATTATTCATGTGTTACACAATATGGTTTCTTCAGAGATGTGCTTGCATCTGGTCTGGTTCCTGATCCTTAAGCTCCTCACAGAAAGTGCCAAACTAAGGAGACCAGGGAGAGGACAGCACTCTTTAGTGGAAGTGTCACAGTAATTGCATTTGTTTTCAATTCTTTGTTTTGTGTGGCCCAATGGTATCTCATTTACTTGTCCTCAATGAATGTGGGACAATAGGATGGTATATTCTGTAGCTTAGTCTGTTGATGACGGGTCAGATCAAAGTCTTCAGAAGAATGTGTAAGTGTTTCAGGTGGCTTAGAAGAGGACTGAGGGAATGGGATGTGATTGTTGCTGGGGGAAGTGATGAATGTTTCTGGCATTTAGCATGAGGGGCAAGAGCCAGGACTGCCATCTTTAGCCTCTGAAAAAAGCAGTACTTTTTTGCAAGAGTGATGATCTGGAGACCATCAGTATCTGAGTTGTTCTGTTTTCTGAGAAAGAGTGGGAGATGGAGGAAATGGAGTAGGGTGGAGCTGATGGCAACATTTCAAAAGTGTTTAGTGTCAAATTTGAGCCATGGGCAGCAAGGGCTAGCAGAAATTTCTTTCCCTCAGCCTTTTGTCCTTACACGTTTTCTCACTGGAGTATATGTCTGCTCATCAAGTTACTCTCTTCAAGATGCTGCATTTGAGAGAAGTGATTGCTTCATCTTTTGTCACATGGACAGTCCTGGTTTCTAAAACCAAAGAAGTTGAGACAGACAGTGGGAGGCAGCACAGCAGACTGTGTCAAGAAGACAGTGTTCCCTCTTGCACTTACAGCTTGCATGACCTTTCTGCGTTTTTGGTTGAAGTGGTGGTGCAGACGGGAAGATGTGAATCTCTAATAACGTGATTATTAGTACAAAACTCGGCAGGATTTTTAGTCACATAAAAACAATCCTCATGTATTTCTGTGAAAACTAAGCCTCAGGCCTTGTCACACAGCCTCTCACTTGTGTGCATGTGAGGAAAATGCTCAGTAGGCTTCTTTACTTAGCACCAGAGTGCTGCTGTTTGTGGTTAGGTCGGTTTTCCTCAGCCTGCAAACATTACTGCACCTTCAAAAGAAGAAATGCTCTTTTTAGGAGTAGAGAAGACAAGTAATGTTTTCTATCTGGCCCATTCTGTTTTGGGAAGGTTGGAGGCTGGTCCATGAAGCAGGAACACGTTGGGTAGTTCTACAGCACAGATAGTGGCTTCTCTGTTGATATGTCCTGGATGTGCATGTGGATTTATATTCCCCTCCCTCTCAGTAGCTTGCAGTCTCTGACACTCCCCTTTGGGCTCCAGATGTCTTGCTGACAGTAAGTTTCACTCTTGCAATGTCAGTCATTGTGCAGATCACACAGTTTTGAAATCCCATCAGACTGTACCTTCGTCTTTTGTTTTTTGGAATTGGTTTCAGTTGTGGCTGGGATGCTCTAAGAATGGGTCACTGAACCGAAGGGCTGGGCCTGAGCATTGTCAGTCAGTCCCTCAGATGGGTGATCAAACACTTCCTTTGAAAAATGGCTGCAGTAGTGCTGCTGGTGATTCATTCTGCACAATAATTAATATTTGAGTGAGTCTTTTGCGTGGTTTAAAGGAATGTGGAGATGCAGAGGCTTACTCTTAGCTTTCTTGTTTCATGCCCAAACATGTCCAGAGACATCTGTGTAAGCATCGGTGAGGAGTTTACATAAGACTAGGAATACAAGGTATGTTTGGATTTATTACAGTAAAGTTCACATCTCCATCTGTTCTGCTTCTACAAGGTTTTCAGATTCTGCAAGATTTCTTGGGGAGATTTTTTTAAAAAAACAGTTAATTGTAGTAGCTGTTGTTCCTTTGAGGACTGTGAGTTTCTTCAAATTGGTTGCAAATCACATCTTTTAGGTGGTACTTTGCTGTAGTAGGACATCTTTCTGCCGGTAGGTTTAAGTTCCATATTTTCTGTCACTGCTTTTATCCTAGGCAGTCTATTTCTCCCTCAGGGAAGGGAACTCTGAATTCTCCATGCAGTCTGAAGCTGTGTTTACAAATATCACGTGAATTAATGTGCCCTGTGGGTTTTAATACCTGTATCCACAGTGTCATTGGAGATGACAGGAGATCAGCAGGCCTGACAGTGTGACTTGCTTTTATACTTCATGACTGTTTCAGAGTTTTAGAAGGGGGTTCATTTGTGGAAACATTGCTTTAATCTTTGTTTTTGACATTCTCAGAAAAGTTGTGTGGTCTGGTCTAAATATCCAGGAGGGAAGAAGGGACCTGGGACAGTGGTTCTCTGCCTCTTCATGGTCAGCCCTACAGTTGTGAGGCATGCCCCTGCTTGCCTGAGGCTCTTGTATCTGGGCTGCTTCAGAGCTTTCTGTCACCTCCTGTCTTTCAGGGACTACCAGTCCTGAACTCAGTCACTCAAACTGGTACAGGCCTTTCACGTAGTTCCTTTTTAAATCAGTTAATCTCTTTAGCTTGCATTGGTAAATCACTGAGTTAAGATCAACTGACGTTCAATCAGCTTAGGGGTGTTTACATTAGCAATTTGCATCAGTTTCACTGAATCTGTGTGATCAAATGAGTAGGGTCCTTTTCTGTGCAGGTGAGGCTTTTTGGAAAAAGTGGTTGGATTTGCTTTCCAGTTTCAGGTTCTGTTGTGGAGTAAGGGCTGTATAATGAAGATGCTTTCTAGTATGGTTTCTAGGTTCCAAAAAAGGATGTCCTTAGAAGGTTGGTGGTGAATCCATTTCCTGACAATGGCATCATGGCTATTTCCCATAGGGAGGATGCTGGCTTTCAATTTCTTACTGTAGGGGAGGGGAGGATTTGTCTTTCTTGTCTTTGATGCGTCATCAACCTTTTTCACAGTCTTTGTCTACTGATAGTAAGATAGAAATTTGATGTTTCGTAGTCTGCTAAATAATTGTATGAAAAATCTTGTTTCTAGTTTTCTATATGCTCTGCAACACACACACACACCAAAATTCAGGGCAGCTGGTAGCACTGAGCTATCTGTTACTGGAAGCTTTAACAAAGGCCACTGGTTATAATACCAGGAATTTCCCTTTTACACACTTGAAGAGATCAGAGATGAAGTGCACTGGTAGCGTTAGTAGTAATGAAGACTTGTCTTGTTTTAATAAATCTGTTGGCAATGAAGGAATAGTTTTGCACCTGGATATGCTAGTCTTGTACCTTTTACCAGTTTGTTAATATATTGTGTTTCAAGAGTATAAACATTGATAAAACAAAGCTAATTATGGAAATGAAATCCTGAAGCTTGCTCGTGATACAGCTTGTAATAGATTTTGGAAGTTAATAGTTTCAATAGTTGAACTCTTGCCTCTTTTGCATCTGTTTGTTTTTTTTCCCACAGGTACTTCCTGACTTTCAGTAGGAGAGAGAAACTAAGGACTTTGAAGATAGATGCCTGTGGCCCCTTGCTTGGCAGAAACAATGCTGCAGCGATGAGATTATAGCGAGCCCTTCCTGTGTGGCCTCCATGGGTCCCACTCAACTCAGCACACAGGATCATGGGAAGAGGGTGGCAAGTGTATTTGAGATGGAGGAGGAAGGGCTCCCGCTCTTCCCTGGCTCAGATAACCCCCCTGAGCATGCAGGTATGCAAAAATTCTCAGTAAATCCATGCGAGATAAAGGCTACCCCCATTCTTTCAGCTGCAAGCAGAACTGATACTTGTCAAAATTTTAGGACAAGTTCTTCTTTGCTTGAGGCACTCAGAGATGATGCCTAAGAATAGAGTCAGTTATTGATAGCTGAAGATTGGGTTTATCTAAGTGATAAATGCGTTGAATATTTTGCTTATTTGACCTTCTAGTGGCTAGGTCCATGGCAGTAAAATAAATTAATTTTTTTAGCCTTATCAAAAGCTGCTAAACAATAAAGCTTTACTACTGGAGACAGTCCAACAAAGGTAGGTGGTGCAAAGAAATGATAGGGTTTTGCAGATTCATACAGTAGGAAGACAGTAGGAGTTTCTCCATGCATTTCTTATGTTAACTGAGGATGAAGAGTATCAGACACAGAACTGAGATTCTGTAGTTAAAGCTGCTGCTTATGGCCACAATCCTACACTTTCAAACTGTAAGAAGACATCTCTGGATGGTAACAGGAAAAAATGGAAAGCAGAAGTGCATAGGATCATTCTCTTAATGGAAGTATGACACAATAATGTATTTGCTCAGCAGTGAGGCAATGGGCAACCTTGATATAAAACAAAGAGATAATCTGAACATTGAATGAGGACCCATTAGTAGAGTAGAAACAAAGAGAGTAGTTAAAAGGTGATATGAGACTACCCAATTAAAGTCCTTAAAATGGATTTGAGGACTTGAAAAGAAAGTGACTGATAGATTGTTTCCTTATGAAAGTGTAAGGAAAAAAGACACAGAATGTGGAAAATATTTATTAGCTAGGGCATCTACTGAGGAAGATGGACCCTAATGAGAGCTAAATGTTCAGAGATGGCATTCATGCTTTCTTTATACATCTTACATTATTTCTGTTGTCTTTGACTACAGAAAATAATAATATTCATCTATATAACTAAAATGCTTCATGTTCAGAGATTGAAAATAATTTGCATAGATCAAAGAATAAGCCTATCTGTCTCAATAAAGCAGTCATAGAAAAAATAATAAGAAGTTTATGTAATGTCTTAAGGAGAGCTAAGAAATCCAAAAGATGGACAGATTTATCTGTGGAAGTCACTGGATTACTCTGCTATTCCTCAGAAGCATATGAACACCTCTTGAGGCCTCAGCAAAGTTGTTTTACCAGTTAGTCTACCATTACATGTGTTTATATGGAGTAATCTGAAATAACTGTAGGCATTGCATAATTTTTACTTGGTAGTATATTATGTGAAGAGAAATATAGTTGAACGAAAGAGGAGAATATCAAAAATTTAACCTTTCTGGTGATATTTTCTTTCTGTTCAATCTGCAATGAGAAGTGCAGGCCAAAATGAGTGACCTCCAGGCCTCTATAAAGTCAGTGGGATCGAAAATCAACACCAAGATACTGAGACTGACCTAAAACTGGTTACCATTTCAGGAACTTGAGCAGAATAATAAGTGTAAACACAAGTAAGGATAGAAGTATTGGAACAGTAAGTACAAAAATGAGACATGCAACTGTAACCCTGATGCTGATCAAGAAATGCTGTAGCCTTGTTCTTGAAACTAAGCATTAACTCCAGTGAAAATGTTTTCCAGGTATATCTAAACATAATCTGGAGATTTATCAAGACATGCTGATTGTAATCTTTATGACAGCTGTCATAGAAGAATCTATTATATCTGACATCAGCTAGAATATCAGTTGTCAACATAGCTAGAATTAAATGGATGGAAAAGAGAGAGGGCTAATAGTGAGGGAATGCACATAGAATACTGGTGAGCATTTGACTGGAGTGCTTAGGGTAAGATGTGTTGGAGCAGACCAAAGATGTTTTCAAAATGCAGAGCCACTGATAAGACTAAAATCTGTCATAATAAGATTAAAATCTGTCATAATGATGTAGGAAGAATTGGGAGCTGCTGCACAAGACCACCTGAAATGTGAAGCAGTAGTGAAGGCCACGTGTTTGAGACAGAAGAGCAAGCTTTAGTAAACAAAATGTCACTATGAGAGTGTTTCAGTTTTAGGAGTGAGGAACTTCAGAAACTTCACTTGAGAAACTTCAAGAAGTTTCCTCTTCTTGAAGAGGAAATGATGGCTTCAGGATTCCAAAGGCTCACAGAGCTTGTGAAGTGTAATGCTTGTCTGCTTATTGCAGCTAATTCCACAAGCTGCTGTCTTCTGTCTCGACAGTTTCCCCAAGTGTTCCAGTTACAGGGATTGTCTGCTCAGTCTGGTTTTTGTAGGGTCACAGTTTCAGCGCTGGCTTTCTGTCACTATTGAATTGAAGAAACATTTTGCTTATTCTTGTGCATACATTTGTCAGAGAATAGAAGTAAGAGAACTGGAGGTGAGTTTGGAAGAAATTTACTTTCTGCACAATCTTAGATTTCAACTCAACTATTTTGTAGGTCTTTCTCACCCTGGTAATTTAACTGTAATTTGAAAATGTAGAAGAACACTTGTCCTGAGCATGTTTTGGCTGCTTGACTCTGTTTTGGAGGGGAACAAGTGTGAAGCTACATTTGTTTATATAGTTGAGGTGAAACTTTGTTGATTATGTCAGTAAGTTTGTTGCAGAGGACTTGCTTGCCCAGTTGGGGGGGTGTGTGAAAAGGGAGGAGACTTAATCTTTTCATCCGTGTGCTTGGGAGATTGCGGGTTTGAGTGAGGATGTTTGTTGTCAGGAATGGGGCAGTCAGCTGCAAACACCACTCTTCCTTCATGACTGTGGGTTTTCTTTTCTTTTGTTTGTTTTTTTTCCTCGCTACCGTTTGTGTCGGTAGAAAATCCCCCCTTGAAGCGGAAGAAGGGCCCAGCCCCTAAGATGCTGGGAAATGAAGTGTGCAGCGTGTGTGGGGACAAGGCCTCCGGCTTCCACTACAACGTGCTGAGCTGCGAAGGCTGCAAGGGCTTCTTCCGCCGCAGCGTCATCAAGGGCGCGCAGTACGCCTGCAAGAACGGCGGCAAGTGCGAGATGGACATGTACATGCGCCGCAAGTGCCAGGAGTGCCGGCTGCGCAAGTGCCAGGAGGCCGGCATGCGGGAGCAGTGTGAGTGCGGGCACCGGGCACGGGACAGGAGGGCTCTGGGGACACTGGCTGTAAGGCAGGGGACGGGGAGAGTGCTTGGGGAGGGGGGACGTGGGAGTCGTGCAGGCTGGATGTTGGAATGTGCGTGGGAAGTCACTGAGAGCTCAACAAGGATCATGCGGGGAGCTGATGTTGTTAGTGGAGCGCCACTGGTGTGCTGAAAACCCCAGCCCTGCTTTATTCCTTGTAAGAACTCATGGAATATACCAGCAGAGGAAAGACTGACGTGTTCATCATGGTGCTGTAAAGTGTCAGTAACACCAGGCTTGTGACCAGGACTGTAAGATTGGTCATCGTGCTCCTTGAACAACAGGCACTTTTCTTTGCTTCCTACTGTGAGCTTGCAAAAGAGGTCAAGGGCAGCACCACAGTACTGCAGCTGTGTTTGTGCATGAGCTGATCTCATTGCTCCCTTTAGGGTTCTCTGCTATTTTTCTCACTCAAGCCACAAGGCTGCCGTTTCTGAATAATTCACCAGTATTTCTGCTTGCATATCAGGAACCACCCTCCTTGGCCCAGGTATCCAAGTTTCATCCCTTTACTCATAAAGACTGACTGAATGGGTGCTCAATTAATGTTAGATCTGTGTGAAGTCTTCTTTTCTGACATCCAGCACCCAGAACAGCTAGGAACAGTGGGTATTTCAGAAACATAACATAATTTTGCAAAAATTAAATCCCAGTGACATGCTGTTCAATTTTTCAGCATGAAACACAGCATATCAGTATCTTTGTCTCACATTATTTATGCTGTTTTTACCCCATTGCCCTGTTCCCAAGAGCTATAAAACGGATGTATTTGAAAAGCAATGCAATAAGACCACTTGTTCACTTAGCTTCTTTTGTTGCAGGTAGATGCAGAGAGCCTCAGTATGTTTCTGCATTTAGTCATTGTTTTGTATTGGCGACAGCTCAGGAAAATTAGGTCAAAAGGAATCTTGGTGTTATTATCAAGAACTTGGCAATTCTTGTCCATACTGTAATCCCCACTGCCAGTTTGCCTTGTTAGTTTAGACAGAAACTGAGGGCTTTTTCCTCCAGCTGTTTCACTTGGAAGGTCATTGCAGAACTTCCCCTCTAGTAATTGTTGGAAACATTCTTCTGATTCCCAGACTGAAGTTATTCATGGCCAGTTTATTGTTCTTAAGCCAGTGTGAAACATGAGGTTAAATAATTCCTTCCTGACAAACCAAGTAAGTTAGATTGCTTTAAATTTAGCATGCTGTAGGAGCTTTCACATAGGCAGTTTTCAAGAGTCACTAATAGCCAAATAACATGCTACCAGATAAAATTTTTTTTTGTGCATTGGAGTCCCAAGATGAGGGACTGTAATCACTTGGATCAATTACTTCCCTCCTTAAACTAACACTGTAAGTAGCATTCTCTAATCTTACAGATCCCCTTTATTTTGGTAATTGTATTGAATGCCTTTGCTGTTAGAATTGTAAATTTTATGCATGGTGCATGTACCTGTGCACCCATCCTCCCTGTTGGAAGTCAGGGATAAAGGTTACTCTCAGTTTGACAGTGTTATGTTCTTTGTCTATCCTTCCAATCCCATGAATGCTGTCTTACAGTAGCTCTACAGTTCTTGTCTTTGTTTAACATGATTCTGTTAAGAAAGTGCAGTTATATATCTGTTCTGTTTTAAGGCCTGCTTTTCTGTGTAGCCGCTATAGAATTCTAGAATCATCAGGGTTGGAATAGATCTTTTAAAGATCATCAAGTCCAAATGTTGACCCAGCAGTACCACTGTAACCCTTAAACCACTAAACCATATCACCAAGCACACATCCAGGTGCCCTTTAAAAACCTCCAGGGATGGTGACTCCATCATCTCACAGGGCAATTTCTAATGCATGTCCTAGCAAGGAATTTTTTTAAAAAAATACCTAATCTGAATCTCTCCTGTCTCAGTTTAAGGACATTTCTTCTTGTTCTCTCACTGTCGGAGTGACAGGAGAGACTAACCCCCACCTCATTGCAACCTCTTCTGTTTTCTGTGTTATCTGTGCATTAAAAAAATGGCCAAAGAATCTTTCAGCACTTTTAAAGTCTTGTTTTAAAAGTCAGGCTTTGTTTATTTTTGTTCCTGAAGATACAGAGTTATTTTTTTTTCCCAATCAGTTCCTTTTCTGCTTCCCTTCCCTGCAGAGTGTCAATCACAGCACACGGCCTGGTGCTGTCAGCAGCCTTGCTGAGGGTGTGCTCAGTCCCACTGTCCATGTCACTGACACAGGTGTTCAACAGCTCCAGTCCCAATGCCAACCCCTGGGGAGCACCACTCATCACCGGTCTCCACCTGGACATTGAGCCACAACTCTTGGAGTGTGACTGTCCAATCATTATTTTATCCTCCAAGTGATCTAGCTGACAAATCCATGCTATTCCAATTTAGAGACAAGGATGCATCACTCCTTAGCTTGGGGGAGGCGACCTTGAATATTAACCAGCTTTCTTGGGCCTCTCTTCCCTCCAGCACTTGTTCTGATAGTACTTTACTGAGCAGATCCCTCAAGAGGCCAGAGTCTGCTCTCCTGAAGTCCAGGCCAGTGAACTTGCTGTGCACCCTCTCTCTGTGGTGCCAGTATGATCACTGCCCTGCAGTCTCTGTGTCATGTCTGTCACATGCCCTGTGTGCATGTCTCCAACTCCTCTTATTTACTGCCTATGCTATATGCATTTGCATAGAGACATTTAAGTTGGGCTCCCAGTGAACCTGACTGACTGGATGGAGTGGCAAGAATTCCATTGTGCTGCTCTTCAGGTGCTCTCCTGCTGACCTGCATATTCTCTCCAGGCTCTGGGCATCTCATGCTGGCCCTGGCATCAAACTGTACTGTGAGAGGAGAGGGATAGATTGAAGTTCCTGTCCCTAGGCAGCTTTAGTTTAAATCCCTTTTCACTGCTTGGCAAGCCTATGAGAAAGGATGTGCTTTCCTTTCTCTGACCAAGGGACCTCATCAGCCTTCAGTAGAGCAGATGCCTTTGAGTTGTTCTGTTCCTTACAGTGTTACATCCAAATAACATCTCCCCTTTGACTTAACAACTGAAGGAGACTTGTAACCCTATTCCTGAAGGACCTGGTCCTCAGTACATTTATGTGCAAAGTTACTCTTCCATTATTCATCTTGGGATATGTTACTGCTCTAGAGTTTGCTGCAGATGGCCTGTATAGCAAATTAGCCTTTCAAACTCCACCCAGGACTGAGTCTGACCTTTGAAGAGGGTGAAATGACACAAGCTGTTAAACTAACAATACTGAATAAAGATGTAACAATAGGATAATATAAAATATGGTGGACACACCATGGCATGAAGGGAGCACCTGTTGTAACATGACATTTTAGTGAATTGCTTTAGGGGGAAAGTCACTGTTTTTCTGAGATCTGCCAGGCATCATGAGGGGAGCTTCTGCCTTTTGTGAACACTTTACATGACAGTGTGGTTAGGCAATGGAACAACTTAAAGTAGGGAATAGAGGGAGAAACAAGTAAGTATCACCGTTGGCTGTGCTGTGTACACTCTGCTTATGCCTGGTACAGGCAGCTGTGACCTCTTCCTCTCCATCTACAGCACATTACCTTGTGTTTAGTGTGGTTCCCATTGTGTTCCTATGATTTATCATGAGCTATTCCTGCTTTAGATGTTCTGTCTGAAGAACAGATCCGACTGAAGAAACTGAAGAAGCAGGAAGATGATCAGGCTCGGACAGTTGTGGTGCGTCCAAACCCTCCAAATCCGCCAAGCCCTTCCCACAAACTGACGCCGGAACAGCTGAGCATGATAAAAAAGCTCGTGGCCGCTCAGCAGCAGTGCAACCAGCGCTCCTTCACAGACAGACTCAAAGTGACGGTAAAAACTCTACCAGTGTACCCAGAATAAGAAAAAGTGAAGTTTGGGGAGTTGCACTTTAGGTAAAACATTTGGGAGTACAGTTACTTTTAGGCATTGCATCTGTGGGCTAAAACTCTGTAAAGAATAGCAAAGGGTGATGTTCTGAAGCTGTCATTTTCTTTTCTTGTTCTCGTCATCTTACCTTTCATCTTCGGCTCAGTCTTTCACAAATATATGCTGTCTCTTCTCGTTCCCACAGCCATGGCCCCAGATTCCTGATCCAAATAACCGTGAAGCAAGGCAGCAGCGTTTTGCTCACTTCACAGAACTTGCAATTATCTCTGTGCAAGAGATAGTGGACTTTGCCAAGCAATTACCTGGCTTCCTGGAGCTCACCAGGGAAGATCAGATCGCTTTACTGAAGACATCTACCATAGAGGTGAGGGTTTGACCCCACCCCAGAAAATAGTAGCAGAGATGTAAGATTTGGCATTTCCCACCTAGAGAACTAGTTCCATCGCTTTTTTGAGGATGGCAGACTGAAGGACCTCAGCTGTTGGACCATTACTGTGGTGCGAGGTTATATTGGCAAGATGCCTAGTTATATACTGCAGTGCCTGATTATACAGGAAGGGAATGAGGCAAATGCAAAAAAATGCAAAAAAAAAGGTAGTGGTAAACGGGAATTTCCCATTTCCCAGAAGCAGACACCACAAAGGATGGCAGCAGACCTTATCTTAGAATTTTTGAGCACTCTGAGGGAAACTGGAGTGGTTTTGTTTGGTAGTTGGTTTGTTTTTTTGGTTTTTTTGTTGTTTGTTTTTTTTTAAAGATGCTTCAAAAGTCAGCAAATTATTGATGTTATAACATTTCTTCCTGCTTTCAAATCAAATATATCTTATTTCTGTCTTCAGGTGATGTTGTTGGAGACATCTCGGCGCTACAATCCAGAGATTGAGAGCATCACCTTTCTTAAGGACCTGAGCTATAATCGGGATGACTTCGCCAAAGCAGGTGGTGCATTAGACAGGTGTTTCTTCCTCCCCAGTGTCTTGTGTTCTTATATATTTTCCTTTTTAATGTAGGCAGCTGGAAGCAGTTTGTGGTGAGAGAGGTTTAGAACAGGACCAAACCAATGGCCCCACAATGTTTTTTTTTTGCTTTTAATGTATGGTACCAGCTCAGTTCATGTCTTTTCCTAGGTGTCAATTTGCTTGGGAAAATCTGGACTCTTAAAGCATGAAAATATTGTTGCAAGTGTCCACCTAGGACTAGCAGTTGGTGTGAAATTGCTTGCTTGTAGAGGTGTGATGTGGTGGTGGAGCTGTATCAGATCATACCAATCCAAAGTACAGTGTTCTCTCCTTTGCAAGTGTATCACTTGCTAATCGGGATGGATACTTGGAGTGATGACATTACTGTGATTATATTTCAATTGATATGGAGTCTGTGCTAAGTGCTGAGGATCCCCAGAGACTGCTTTAGACATTTTATCATCATAATATATGGTAGCCTGTGTTGTTGTGATCTCTGAAGTGTGTTTTTCCAGGAGCTTTGAGTATCTGTAATTTCAGACGAACTAACAAGAAGAGTGTATCTTCAGCATTTTTAACCCCAAAATTTTAGCTGTGCTTCAGCTGATTTTTAAGTTTTATTCTTTGAGTAGCTATTTTAACCATTTATACTTGAGATGGTCTTTATATACAACTTTTCTTTATGACTCTTTCCCTGGTAGACTTCAGGTTATTAGAAAGGCAAAAAGCAGGGATCCAGAAACATTCCATCCATTTTGTTCCTCCTTCTCTGATGCATTTGTAATGCAGGAAATTGGAAAATTGGATGTTGTTTTGGAGGAAGGGCCTGAAGTTTTCAGTATGATTACATAGCACAAATTTGACAGTGGTCTCTGTTATGACAATAAATATCAGTGCATTTCTGTCTGACTGCATTTATCAAATGAGGTTATTGGAAGCCTAGGCCAGGCTCTGCCTCAGGTCTCCCAGTTCTTTGAGCTGAAGGAAATGGCATAGCTCAGAGTTCTTGGAACCATGTATTTTCAGCTCATACATACTTCAGATGAACCTGAAGTGTGGAATTAAAGCTTTCTTTGAAGGCATAAAGGCTAGGGGGTATTAAGAAGGTGATGTTGTGAGAGTGGACAGTATAAATGTTGTGCTTCTGAGGTTTTGATGGACTTGTCTGATAGCTGATGGTTATGTTCCTTTAGCTGTTGCCCAATAATATGCTGCTTGGCATTTAAGGCTTTAGGAAAACACAGAAAAATAGTGTCATTTTACAGTTAGAACCTGACTCCTGAGTCACTGTTGTTGGTGTTCACCAGTAGTGGATGTAAAGGGAGGATTCATTAGAGCATAATGTAAAGGTTTTTCCCTGCCTGTCTGTCCTCCCCACTCCCTGGCGTTATAGTGGTGGGTTTCTGGCAGCCTTTTCCATGAAAGGGAGGGGAAGAGAATGGAGACAATTGTTACTGCCTCACCTTGTTCTCTTCTGTATGTTGCAGGTCTGCAGTTTGAGTTCATTAACCCCATCTTTGAGTTCTCAAAGGGAATGAATGAGCTACAGCTTAATGATGCTGAATATGCACTTTTAATTGCCATCAACATTTTCTCTGCAGGTAAAAAGCCAGGAGGATCTGAAGAGCTGCAGCAGTGAGTCAGAGGGCAAAGAAAGTAGAGTGAAGTGATGTAACAAGCAGAAAAGGAGTAATAGAGCATGGATAGAATCTAGTGATAAAAGAAGCATTATATTCTGAAATTTTCTAGTGACACTTTCAAAGGAAACTGAATTCCTCATTGCTGGAAAAGTGTGGAGAAAAACCAGCCAGTATTTATCTTACTCATTTAGAAATCGCTATTTTATTGCCCCCTTAATGTCCTTGGCACCTCTCTGGTGTGATGCAGATCCCACAGCATGAGTGACATCTAGTGGGCAAGCTAAAATTCTCTGGACAAGAGGCAGTATCGCTTCGGGCCAGGACAGGGCTTTGACAAGAAGCCACCTCTGCTCTTCTTTCTTGTGACCTGATTAATGACTGTTTTCATTTGTTCCTGTTTTCTAACTGTCTCAACTACTGGAGAGACTTTGCCATTTGCTCTTGAATAGGCAGCTTCACATTTTTTCTGGGACAGAAACATTAGACCAAACAGCACTGTGTAAATGTGTTTGGTCTCTAACCTCCCACCTCTATAGGAGGTGGATTGGATTCTCCATGTGCAGTAGACATCACTGAGAAAGAAGTTAGAGGCAACTGACAGAGTTGCCGCAGTGTTAAGTATATATCTCCCAGCTATGCTGTGTGAATGTGAGATGAAGTTTTGGGAAGACACATAGGAGGAAGTGGGGTTAGGCAGAGATGTTAAAGCCACTGCAGCTGCCCATGGCAATCTGCTTACATCCACTCTGCTTACTTTTAACCTGCTTTTTGGCAGACCGACCGAATGTGCAGGACCAGTCCCTGGTAGAGAGGCTGCAGCACACCTATGTGGAAGCGCTTCATTCTTACATTTGCATCAACAGACCAAATGTAAGTGCCTGACCAGAACGTCTCCAGTGATGATGCAAGTGGATTTTGTGTTTATGCCGGCAGAGTTCCTGCAGTACTGTCTGTAACAGGTCTCTTGCTGCTTGTACTGTCATGCTTGTCCCTTCTGGGCTCGTTGATGGCAGCTGTAAATGCAGGGTTTATGAGCTGTCACAATCTGCTCTCCTGTATCGTGTTCTAGCCAGCATGGAAAGTCAGGAGGTTTGGGACATGATGTACTGCTTGTATTCTTTCACACTGCATCCTTCTGGAGAATTCTGGGTCTAGATGAAATAAGGATTGTGATTACAGTATATCATCAGTTGTGGTGATTTTTTTTTTTAAACAAAGTTTTAGATGAATTTACTAACAGCTGTCTGTTTGCCCCTGCAGGACCGCTTGATGTTTCCACGGATGTTAATGAAGCTGGTCAGTCTTCGGACACTGAGCAGTGTCCACTCTGAACAGGTGTTTGCCCTTCGGCTGCAGGACAAGAAACTCCCGCCCTTGCTCTCAGAAATCTGGGATGTGCATGAGTGACTGCATGCTCCCAGGGCGCTGACATGTTGACATAATGCCATCTCCCAGCCTTTGCTAACGAGAAGCCAGCCTCCCCTCTCCAAGGCACTGGACCCTGGGCTGGGCATGCAGGGAGTGATGAGCCTGGGGTTTCAGTGTTGTCATGAGACTATGCAGGAGGCAGCTGGGGTAGCTCAGATGGAGGGGTTGGTTTCGATGTAGTACCCGTACCCCACAGGAATAACGTGAAACATTCAAAAACGGTAGAAATGAAGACCTTTCCCCCTGCCCCTCAACTCCTTTTTCTTCAGAATCTTTCTCTTCTCTAAGCATATGCTGAGGGTTTGCCCATTGATCCTCTTCTTGCTGATTATGAAAATGAATTTGCAGGAACTTGCCAAAAGCTCTCTGTTGAGCGTATCCCAGCTCAAAAGGCAGGGTCCCCAGTGTACCTGGATCTGAGGAGCTCAGGGAAGTCAGTGTGGATGTTCTGGGGGTTTCACTGGGTTTCCTATAAATAAAATCTCTTGAATGTGCTGCCCTTTACAATAATTCCAAGAGAAGTAGCTTTTATTTCTTTATTATGAGACTTCATCTCTAGAGCTGCCCTTTATTCTGGCCCTCCTTTGGAAAAAGGATTCCTGTAATATGTAGTGCCCTTTGTTTAACAAGGAGGTCCTCTGGGTAGGGAACATTGTGTATCAAAAAGATGTCAGGCATAAAGTAGTGGATTTTTTTTAATGTAATGCATCACGGTTTTATCTCATGGTGGTTCGCAGACAGTTCTATTTACCTTTGATTTGCTAACAGCTGGACAACTTTAGTTCAAAACAAATCAGGACATAGATTTTATCTTTAGGGGTGGAATAGAAGAAAGATAGGTGGGTAGGCCTGGTACCTAAGTAAGGTGGGTGTGGTGGAAGGATCTCAAAAGCTTCCAGGAATCTGGAGCATGTGGTATGTGTTCCAAGGTGGGTGTGAAGACGTATTGACCAAGGAGAGAGGACACACTGCATTTAGTGAAATATGTGGGCATTGCATAAGCTGTGGGCTGTACAACTCTCAGATCACAGGCTGCAGGAATATTGGGTGTAATCAGATCCACTTGCATCGTCTTCCTTTTGCCAAAGTCTTTCCAAGGTACTTGCTCATGGTTTCAGTGATGATCATGGGATATGGAGGGGCCTCCTGTATGAGGAGTGCCAACTGCTTCGGAAGGACACTTGGGTCTTGTATCCTTTCTTCACTTTGGGCATTGTGAGATCCACGCTGGATTTATGGCTCAAGTTTTAGGTATCCGCATCCATAAGTATTCTAGGATTTATAGCAATATTTTGTCTGACAGAAAAGAAATATACTGTTATAAAACATGTTCCTTATTTTCCAAGAGAAAACATCTTATGGCTGATCTCAGAGATGTAACCTTAAGTATCCTGGTAGCTTGGTCTCATGAGTCTTCTCTGTCATAGGGGTCTATGTCTGCTTGCCCGGTGAGCATCCCAAGAGCATAGGTTCACATGGCTCGGGGTTTTTTTGTCTGTCTGGTTTTTGGTTCGTTTGTTTTTTTGGCTGTGTATCTGAGCGCTATGCCCGCGGTGAGGGTATCGTGTCCATTTTGCACTTGAGGTTGGTCCCCTGCCACTGGCCTTCACTCTGCACCTTTGTAAAGCACTTGTAACAATCTGTAAAATAATCTGTTGTTTTTTATAACTCATTGCAATTGCAGAAATTCTTGTTTAAATCTGTATTTTTAACTAATCTGTTTGAGAAATGTTAATGTTTATATAAAAGAATAAAGCCTAATACAGGATTTTGACATTTTCTGATGTGCTGTAATGAGACTGGAGGAGGTTGGAATAAGTTCTTGCTGTAACAAGCTCAAATCTCATAAGAAATGATGAGTGTATGTGTTGGGGAGAAGCAAGAAGTGATGAGAAAGAAGTAGCAGTGCAACCCCAGGCAGTTTCTTTGGCCTTCAGTAGGAGATTTATAGCTCAGTATGTGCCTTGCTGTGTGCCAGAGCTGGCAAATAGGTGAAGTGGATTAAGTATGTATCACAAAGACCATGCATTATGCATACATACCTCACCTTGATCTGTACAGCTGCAGTCAGAATGTAACCCTTTTATTGCGTATGCTCTACTCCATTTTCTGCATTTTGTGGCTCACCAAAATGGAAAGAGGAGTCCAGTGCATCCCAGCTGTCAAGTGTATTTCAGCAGGACCTTACCTGATCCCTGATATGCTGCTCATTTCTGATATGTTCATAGGCAAAACACCAGGAAGACCTGAACATGTGCATTACCTCAAAGGGAGCAGCAGGATGGGGAAAAGCAGACAGCTGTCCAGCATTAGCTGCTTCCGAAGGGCTTGATGATCCCCTGCCCCATTGGGAAAGGAAAACAATGGTCATTTGGCAAGGTTGCACACCCCAGGTTGTTCTGCTGAAGCCATTCTGTTACTCTGGAGTATAAAATTTAAATTGGAATCTACTGAACCAGAGGAAGAAGGAATAGGTGTAGGCTTATAGGAGATTGGAGCAGAGTATGGGAGGGGGAATAATGAGCAGATCTCAAGAGCTCATCAATGCTGGGTGGATTAGACGGTGGCTGGGCCCTGCTGTCAACAGAAGAGCTGCAGCTTAACTTCCATTTTCATATTCTTTGGGCTGCATCTCAATTTGAAGAGAAAAACTGCATGTGAATTTGAGGGATTCTCAAGGTACAACCTGTAACATTGCTGTGGATGGCAGTGGTGAGAACAGTGACTTCCTTGCCTCTGGGCTGTGGTTCAACCCAGACAGCTACCAAGCCCCACACAATCACTAGCTCACTCCTCAGCAGCAGGACTGGGGAGACAATCAGACAGGTAAAAGCCAGAAAACTCATGGATTGAGATAAAGACCATTTAATAGGGAGAGCAAAACCCACACATACAAGCAAAGCAAGGACTTAATTCACCGTTTCCTATGGACAAGCAAGTGTTCAGCCATCTCCAGGAGAGTGGGGTCTTAATGTGTAATTGTTACTTGGCAACCTCCATTGCTCCAAACCATCCCACTTTTCCTTCTTCCCTGCATTTTATGTGCTGAGTGTGATGCCATGTAGTCTAGAATATCCCTTTGCTCAGTTGTCCTGGCTGTGTATTCCAGCCTCCTGTGTACCCCCAGCTTCCTCAGCAGTGTGGCATCATGGAAAGCAAAAGAGGCCTTGGCTCTGGGTGAGATCTACTCAGCAATAACAAAAACATCTCTGTATTATCAACCCTGTGCTCAGCACAAATCCAAAACACAGCCCTGTACCAGTCACTGTGAATAAAATGAGCTCTATCAGCCCAAACCAGCACACTCTGCCTTCTGCATCCCTTTTCATTATCATGTAGTCAATCTCCTTGTTCACAGCTTCACATTCTCACTTCGTGTGAAAATGCAAATCAGTACAGAGCCATTTTTCTTTTCTTTTAGAAGCTTCCCAGGTTAGCCCATGGAGCTCAAGTAAGCAGGTGTGGTGGAAGAATGGTCCATGAGATTGGTCACCCTTTGTACTTCTACGTTTACAAAATGCTATCTAGGCCTGAGGTTCAGTCCTGCTGCTCTAAGTCTCTCTGGTTGATCTATTTCAAATTAATTTTGCTGATTTGGCCTCTGGAGGAATCTTGGGGTGTTTGAATTAAGAGTCCTGGGAGATGTTCATGGTTGATTGTTCCCTTATTCAACAGCTGTATTGGCTCATGATGCATTCAGGTCTATGGGGAGGGAGGAAAGGTATTTCTGAAGAGGTATTTCTGAAAACCCAATTCCTCTACAGTGGGCAAAATACAAATGAGAAATATCAAATAGTGTTTTTCAATTTTGCACTCCATGTGTATAAAAATTGTGGGCTACTTATGATTTTTTGGTGGCATTTTGGATTCATATTTGGTTTTGTTAATAAATGGATTTGTTTGTGCAGCATACCGATTTTTAGGAGCTTGGAAGGAATTTAAAAAAGCTGTGTCTCAAGCTTTTAATAACCAAATTCTCTTGTAATCTTACGAATCTACTAGCACATCAGCAAGTATGCAGCTCAATACAGAGAGTGAAAGTACACGGCACTGTGCCTGTGCAAGGCAGCGTTTCCTCGTCCGAGTGGAGCCGGGCTTTGCCGTGAGGCTTCCGCTGCTGCTTGTCGACGCTTCCAGCGGCTGAAGTGCTCCCGCTTCTCTCGACGCAGCCTGCTCCGGAGAGCTGTTTCCCTCCATGCTCCCTGACATCCCGCCCCCATCCCGCCCGCATCCCGCCCGCATCCCGCCCGCATCCCGCCCGCATCCCGCCCGCATCCCGCCCCCATCCCGCCCCCATCCCGCCCCCATCCCGCCCCCATCCCGCCCCCATCCCGCCCCCATCCCGCCCCCATCCCGCCTGCCCCTCCCGGGCTGCAGCGCCCCCTGCTGGCGGCTGGCGGCGCGGCTCCCCCCGCCCCGGCTGCGAGTGGTTCGCTCCGCCCGCCCCCGCGCCCCCCCGCGCCGCCGCCGCCGCTCGATGCGGAACTGGGCGGGCGGCGCAGAGCGGCGGCGGCGGCGGCGGTGCAGCAGGTGAGCGGGGCGGCCCGACCGGGCGGGCCCGGTGCCGGTGCCGCAGGCGGCCGGATGCGTGCACATGTCAAAAGAGGAGCCTGCCCCACCGACCCTACCTGTGGGTCGGGCTGGGGAGCGCGGAGCGCGGCCGGCGGCGCTGCCCGCGGTGACCCGCGCCCGGACAGCTGGCGGCGGGGCCCCCCCGAGCGCTGCCGCAGCCGCAGCCGCCCGGCCGGGCGCTGCGGTGATGCTCGGGAGCGGCGAGCCCTTCCGCAAGGTCACGGCCGGCGGCGGGCAGAGATCGTGGCCCGCCGCCTCAGGAGCGGGGCCGGCCGGGTTCGGCTCCATCGTCCCGGGGCGCCGGCGGCGGGCGGGGCCGCGATGTCCCGCTGTGGCCGCGGGGCTCAGCCGGCGCTGTGGGAGCCGTCCCCGCACGGGAGCGGCAGCGGCCCCCGCGGGGTCCAGCCGGGACTGGCCGGCTTTGGGAGCAGCGGCGTGGCCGGCCGGGGAGGGGGCTCTGCCGGCGGCAGGGGCCGGGGATGCGGGCGCGGGGCCGCCCTCGGTCCCGGGCAGCCCGGCGGCTTTTCCTCGCTCCCTGCCGGGTGGGAGCGGGCAGGATAGGGAGGGAAGGGAGAAGGGCGGCTCAGGGCGGACAGAACACCTTGGAAAGGGTGAGGTGTGCAGCCATGTGAAGGGGTTGCTGCGGTAATGTGACTGGAAAGATGCTTTTACTCCTTGGTTTGTAAACAGCAGATCCTGTTACTCCGCAAGACAATAGAATAGGAAATCCACTTTATACCGGCCAATTTCTTATGAAGTCGACTATAAATCAAGAGCGTTTTCCCCTCAGAAATGGGTGTCACCACCTTGTTGTGTGGCTCGCTTTTATCGTCAGGTGGAGGAGGGGAAGAAAGCTTGGTGTGTGTCACTGTGTGGAGTCACGATAAAGAAGTGTTTCGAGAAATGATAAGCTTGGAAAGAAACTGATTTGTTTCCCATCCCATTTGATTCCCTTTCCCCCCTGAACTCCTCCGTATACTGTTTAGAGTCATAAGCAAAATAGTACACATTATAAATATAAATGCAGCCCCATGGAGATGGGGTAGGACTGTGATCTGGCATTGTGTTGTGCTCTCCCTAGACAAGCCAGCCATTTTCTCCACATCCAGTGTGACTCTGGGTCAGCATTTCTGTTGGAGTGCTTCAAGTGTCCTTGCTGTGCTCCTTGCACCATCGCTTATCTGCAAAAAGGATGCTACTTGTAGACACAAGCAAGGGGAGGGAAGATTTATTGTGGTGTCCTGAGGGTCACATAATCAAACCAAAGTCATCCAAATATAGGTTATTTGGGAAGTGTCTCTATTTTTGGACTTTATACTGCTTGGACCTAGGGAACTGTTTTGGATTGGGCACAAGAAGTACTTGCTGTTTTCAGCACTAATGAGAAGCTGCAATCCTGACACATGCAAGAGAGCACTTCACATCCAACATAGCTAAAATGCAGTTTTTACTGGATCTAATCTGGCCATCCCCTCACAGCATGTTATGTAACACTGAACTGATAGATCATTCCAGCTATAAAATACTATTTTTGCCTTACTATTGTATTGTTAGAAAATGCACGGTTTTTGAACACAATTTAATAGGCACTGTAATTAAATGCGCACTCGTTAAGTATCTTACCGTGTGTTTAACAAAATGCAAAATCATCAGCAAATCTCTAGAATGTTTTTATTTGGAGAGTAATACAGCCTTGTCCTCACTAAAAGACCTTGTACCTGCCTGTCCAGTGGTGCTGCAGTTGTATCACAGGTCTGGACTCCTGCGTTCTTACCAAATGAACAGGTTTCAAGCTGTAAGCTTCAGAGTCCTTCTGCATTGTTTTCCACAAAGTTACTGCTTTTAAAACAATTCTAATTTTACTGGATGGGGAAAAAAGGAAGACAGTATCCTCACTGAAAGAATGTTGTCTACACAAAATGCATAACATGGCCAAGACACAGTTCTAGGATTTACGTTATATGCCAATGCTGTGAATGGTGGTGAACCAAAGGCTGTAAGCTGGCAAAAAAAAAAGTCTACTGGTTTAAAGTTTTCATGGGAAAACATATATATATATATATATGTATATATACTAGAGGTCAAACCTCTTCTTCAACCATGGTACCATTCTGTAACTCTTTTGAAAGCAGACAGGGTGTGCATGTAATGAATCACAGAATGTGCTGAGTTGTTAGGGGCCCGCAAGAATCATTGAATCCAACTCTTGGCCCTTCACAGGACCATCCCCAAAAGCCACACCATGTGCCTGAGAGTACTGAGTCCAACTTCTGTCAGTTTTAGAAGGATTTGGGGGCCAGAGGAGTAAAAGTTCCCAAGATATTTAATAGTAATCCTAGCTCACCTAGCCAAAGTAGCTTTTTTAGGTATTACAGCATCAGGACTGATGGTTGAGTAGAAATGGTAGAATCATCAGTACATTTCAGGCCTTACTAAAATACTTGTTTATATCATTTTCCTGAATTAAATTAGTGTTGGCTTTCATTTTATCTGCCTCGGGCTCATAGAGGCTCATAATTTATAGCTTTTCCCCTCTCACCTCAAGCCATATCAAATACTCAGGTTCTGTACAGACAGGATATACTAGGCATACCTCTGTAGTGTTGTACAGTCTGGTCTGTTTAATATCTTCTGTGGCGAGCCAGTTGAAAAACCAAATATTTATGAAAATGTTGAGTACTAAATTAGAAAGTCAGAAGTACTGCTAAATTCTAAGAGAATAAATTTCTTCAAAGTTTTTAATTTACAGCATTCCAGCTAATAGATTTTCTCTGATACTCCTTTCCAGATACATTTTCTAGAGGAATGTCTTTCTTTTTGTGGGGGAAAATTGGTAGTGATTTAGTATGGGAGAGGGGATAACAAATGGTGTAAAATAGAGTGTCATACCCTGTCATTTCATGCTGTCATTTTAAAACTGGATTTATGATGGCCATCATATTCACAAGATGGTAATTGATACTTTTATGTTAAAACTTAGTACAGAGGTGAATGGTTCACTTACTTTCCATTAGGAAGGAATTGGAGACAGGCAATGCATATGCTACAACCCAGATGAATTCCTGAAATGTCCTTTTGCCCTGTTGTGCTTGCATTTAAGATACACTGCATTAAATTTCCAGGCAGTTGATGTAGTTTTTCAGTACACTGGTAGAAAATACAGATACAGCTTCTTATTAGGGATTTGCAGCAGTGAGGAAAGGATTTAGAAAAAAAGAATGAAAGTGCTTGATGTGCAAGATTAATATCATGTCCCCAGTTGAAAGAGCTTTCTTCTATCTCAAGATAGGAATTTTCGTGAAGTAAAAGCATTGTCAGTGACCTAATAAGAAGCAAAGTGAAATAAAAAGGAGCATCATGAGACATCAATTAGAAAGGAATGTATTTTAGTGGTATAATCTGTGGAATAATTGTGATATTTCTTTTGAAGACAGAATGCTTTGCTGCTTTTCCTTCTCTACCTTGAGAGCTATGACAAACTTACATGGACCTACTGCTCACTCTGTGGCTGAACATGTATAATTCAGCTGGTCTTTGCTCTGTTGTTTGAGCTAGAAAATAATTTTAGAGCAGTTAGATTCTCTGTCACTGGATCTCCTTAAACCTGTCAAAACCACATGGAAATGACTGTCAATTATTGACAAACACGCTCCTGGTTTCTGTCTTGGAACTAGAATAACCAGCTGAAACCCCAAATCAAGCAGACTGAAGAACTGACCCATGTACTTACTGCCAGGAGCTCTGAAATATCTTTACACAACTCCCAGAAACCACTGAATTGTGAGAGGTTGTGTTCACTTCAGATCGCTGCTACTAGCAGGACCCTTGCAGGAATTTAAAAATTAGAAGTTCTGCTTGCTTATGCCTAAATTACCTAAGCTGAGGCAGTTCTCATGCTGTGATCCCAGACACTGCAGTCAAAAGAGAGACTCTTGTGGGTTGCTGTGAGAAATAATGCATCAGTGTAACAGCAAGGAGCAAGGTTTTATGGTTTTCTGTTTCTTCTACAGCTTTCATTATTTCAAAGCAGCAACATTCGCAAAACACAGCTGGTCATCATGTTGCCTTTGATGTATCCAGTAATGTTTGTCAGATATCACCTTTTTGTTTGTAACTAGTCCCAAGCAGTTGTGAGAATCAGGGAATTAACATTCGCTTTTTTATACAAGAGACAAAGATAGATTACTGTCAAATTTGTTATCTGATGACCTCCAGGAACTGTGTGTTATCTCTTGAGCAGAGCAGCCTTTTATTTCATATCCTGTTACTTTGTCACATCTGCAAGATCAGTGCCCTGGTTGTGTTCTGCTTCCCA
Organism: Cyanistes caeruleus; assembly: GCF_971803275.1. Taxonomy (NCBI): domain Eukaryota; kingdom Metazoa; phylum Chordata; class Aves; order Passeriformes; family Paridae; genus Cyanistes; species Cyanistes caeruleus. The sequence goes on along the minus strand of NC_141706.1, from coordinate 29,767,445 downwards.
TTATAGTCTAACTGAATTTCCCGATGTCAGTGTAAAACTTTTGATTGCCTTCTTGCCTGTAGCTTTGACACCAGCTTCCCTGGATCTCTGCTTGCCTGGGTATCTCGTCCTTGCTCTGGAAAAGCCCTTGTGACAAGAGATGAGGAGTTGTGCCTCTGCCTGTTTCATCATCAGCTAGTGGGAGGAGAGGAGTGCTTTTTGTGATACAGATAATTGCAAATTGAAACCAGTATCCACCATAATTTCATGCAGCCACAAACACTGAGCCGCTCTGCTGCCGTGTCTGTTTCCTCTTGATAAGCAGTTAAACTGCTCTGCTGGAGCCACGAGCTGGGCACGCTGCTTCTGTCCTCCAGGCCACCTGGTTCCTCCCTTCTCTCGTGTTAGTTGTCTTCAGACATACATGCCCAGCAGGGTGGTGTTTTCCCTCCCTTCCTTTGCCGTGGTGGCTGCCACTGCCAGTGTCCAGAAGGTCCTCTTGAGAGCCCTTGCTCTGTCATTTGCTGGCTCCAGCAGTCGCTTGAGGCGGTTCCTGTCCCTTCTTCACTCGGAGCTTGCTTCCCCCAATGTTTACGTGTGGGTGAGTCTGCCAAACCACGCTTCTCACACCCCTGAGCTCTTGTAGAGGGAAAATGGGCTTGTCTCTTTTATTTCCTTTCATTTCTGACCAGCTGGTACTATGATTTATCACCAAAATTAACAGTAGGATCGGTTTGAGGGTAGGAATTTCTCATCTCCCACAGTGTTGAAGAGAAGGGGAAGGTGTGTAGAGGGAAGGAATAACAAGCAGGTGGTACACGTGGGGAGGTAGGCTGAGTGTTTCTAATACACAAGGATAAACAGATGTGGGGCTCTGAGTTCTGAGGTGCCAACAGCAGCCAAGTGACAGGATTACTTAAAGTACTTTATTTTCTGGTTCACATTATCCTGAACAATGTTTCAGTGTTTCCACACTGGTTGTGACCATTCCCCCTCCTCTGTCTTACAAATGGCTGTAATTTATTGTTGGTATCCCCTTTGTCTGTGTGACCAATTTCCAGGAAAGAGTTGAATGTGCCTGTAGCTGGTGGTGGTGATGCCATGAGTGATGTCTCCTGGCCCAGAGCTGTTCAGTATGGCTGGGGGAGGCGCCTGTGGTAAGGGAAAGCACTGAATAATTTAGCAGTTGCAGCTGCATCCAGCAGTTCTCTCAAATGTCACATGCTTCGTTGTTTTCTTGTTAATTTTTTTATGGCTGTACATTTACACCATTTGGCTTTTGGAAAAAGCCTTCTGGTGCCTGCATTATGGGAACTGTGGCCTACTGCTCAAATGGGAGCCGGGCAGAGGGCTGGGAATGGAAGCGTCTTTTGGGTGCTGGGGTCCAGGCTGCACTCAGAAGCAGCACCAACGTTTCTCAGCTCAAGCCAGAAGCAGTTCTGGCTTGGAAAAGAATGTAATGCTTTAATGGTTGCAGGCAGTGTGAGGCTAATTTGGCTTGGGGGCATTGTGTGGGTTTTGGTTTGCCCTTCCTTACTCCCACCCCCTCTCCTTGTATAATGTATGAGAGCAGATTTGGTGATCAGTGAAAAGCTGATGAGGTAGAGAAAATGGGAAGGCTCTCATATTTTGTGATGGTGATGTTTCACAAGGAGGGGCAAAAAGGGACAGACTTCAAAAGAGTTGGCCTTGTGTTACTGTTCTCTCATGCAAATCTCTGGAGATTATTTTTGAATAAGAGATGAATTTAAATTCAAGTGTAGAGCCGGAGAACTGGCCAGATTGGCAGAGGGTTTTTATGCCAGAATTTGTTCTATGACTCTATAGTGATTGATGCCCTGCACGATGATCCTGCCCAGGAAGGATCACGAGAGAGATGTTTCACACAGTAAAGGAGGGGAGGAGAGTAAGGTCTTTAACCTAAATTGAAGCGTGTGAAATGTCCTGTGGCTGAGGCTAAAATCTGTCATCTCCTTCCTATTAGGAAGTGGAGCACTATAAAAGGGTGTGCTTTTCCTGCATTAGTTTATTGTTGATGGTTTTCCCCGAGCGTGTAATGCAATAAAATGGATAACAGTATTTGCATACCGTTCTTCCTCACACGCTTATCTCTTGTTGTTCATTCAAGCCCTGGTCTTGAATTTTCTTCATGTCTTTCATGTGCCTACTGGGGTTGGAGCTGTGGCTCTGTGGGGCAGGTGCTGCTGGAACCGCTGCTCTGCTGCTGCCTGCAAATTCCCATTAAGATTGCGTGTTTGTATTAGCACACTCCGCACGTTCTTTTTGTGCCTGCACTGCACGTCTGTGGAAGCGTCCTGTGGGTACCTGGATAAGTGGATTTCGTCACCTGTGGCTGGTACTCAGCTTTCCGTGGGCAAGAATGACTCCTGATATTTGTAGTACCCGTGGCTATGGAAAGCTCACAGACTGGGAGGCGTTCAGCGTGCTGCAGGTACTGCGCTGTCATCTGGCCTGGGGCCTGCAGGTGCCAGGAGGGCTCTGTTTCAGTGCTGACTCCAGGCAGTCCTTGTGTCTGGGTGAAGCTTGTTGGTAGTGTGGGCAGTGCTGGGAGCTTTGGTGGTGGAGCAGAGGGGGTGGAGCGCTGCAGCTGCTCTATAAATATACCTGACAGGCTAAAATCTAGGGACTAAAAGATTGGGTTGCTATGGTGATTGATCTGAATCAGATTACCTGTGGGTCTGTATTCACAGCATGTGCATGTGTGGTGACTGCATGATCCCGCATGTACAGCAGGCAGCTTTAGCCAAGCTTTTGGCTGAAGCAGGGAGGAGAGAGGAAGCAACATTGAAGGGCTGACATATGGCAAGGACTGGGAAATCTGTCACTATAGCAACCGGGAACCTGAATCAGTCCAGCTTCACTCCGTGATGCTGCAAAAAATCTCCCATTTGTGTGGCATGATACTTCTGTTTGTGGACTAATTCTGGTCATTTTCAGTCTATCTGTCAGCAACCCTGCCCATGCTACTTCCAATGTGATCTTGAAAACTAATGTGGAGGCAAAAGATGATTGTCTGTGTCAGTACTGTTTTACAAGGCAAAGAGGTAACATTGTTTAGTTGAAAAGGAAGAAATCTTTAAATTATTATATTTATTGAGACGGCCTCCAAAAGAAGTCTTCCTGTATTGCCAAAACCTGTTTTCCTCATTAATTCTTTAATTTTCTTTAATCTGGCTTGTTCTGTCCTTTCCCTCAAGATTTATTGATAGATGAAAAGTGGAAATAGTTGGGGTGCATCTGATGTTTTACCTGTAAGCAACTCTTATTGACTGAAGTGATGCATGTGCTCCAGGGTGGATGCTTTTAGAATTTGCCTGCAGTTACTGGGCGATTTCTTATGCTTGGAACTATCCCCTAGGCATTTTGCAGAACCACACCTATGTTATAGATTAGCCATACTAGATAAATCTGTCATTGTTTAGGTATGCTTGCAATTCTTAGAAAATACCCACTTTTTTTTTTTTTTTCTCCAAAGTGCAAGTATCTTCTTAGGAGTCACAGTGTTGGCATGGACTGCTGCCTTGCCAGGGTGCATGGTAACACACAGAGCAGCTACACCAGTATAGCAAGTCCATCCAGGTTGGATTTTAGAAATTGTTCCATGTTCTTTCAAGTTCTGGAGAAGGGGAGGTGTTCTCATCTCTGCTGTTGCCTGTGTTTCTTGTGTTAGCAGAAACACTGTAGTATCTGGATAATAGCAATAATGAGCCTCCTAGAATATTGCATATTTTAAAGTATAAAACTGTTAACAGTGTTTTATATGGTTGTTAAGCAGAGGAAATGAAAAATGGCTCATGTGAAAAGAGGGCTGCCTGTCTGCTTCTTTAAAAGCTCAGTACAAGCAAAAATACATGTGTTATACCAGAGATAATGTCTGGGATCATTTGAAGCACACTTGGAAGAAGTAACCAAAATTTCAGTGGTAAAGATTCCATAAAGATTATTAAAATGTCTAATGACAGGTCAAAGCTACCATGAAGAGTTCATATTGTGCTTCAAACCATGTTGTTTCCAGTTCAGCAGTGAGTTGAATGGCGTTCCTGCCCATACAGGTGAGGTTGGCTGGTCCTGAGGTGCTCACACCTATTTCTCATAGCTTAGCAGATAAGTCAAGGTGTGTGATGTGAGAAAAGGAAGCATAAATCAACCCAGTGGGCATTGAAACTCCTGGCCCTATTTTGGCTTGCTCCAGCTTTCAGTTTAGTTCGATTGGTGATTCTTGAATTCACAGAAAACAACGCACTAAGGTCAGGCATAGTGGCTATTAGACCTGAACTCAGTACAGACTGTCTTGGCTGGGAGTAAATAGAAATTCAGGATGTTCCAACACAACTAAAAATTTAGTTCCTTCTGGGTGTGACTGGCAATTTGGTCTTTCACAAGGTGAAATTTCAGTGACCCGTAATTTATGTGGCTTCTGTCCTGTAATTTGTTCTGTCTCTTTCACAATTTTCTCTTTTTTGTTTTACAAATTAATGTCCCATGTATGCTCTTTATTCAGACAGTGTGCAAATTGAATTGTATGATGCTGATTTATATTCTAAAGGTATCCATGGACTAGTGAACTGCGAACTAGAACTTTTACCAGGTAAAAGCTGGAGATAATGGAAGGAGAAGCCTTTCTGGTACCTTCTGAAAGCATGGAAGAGTCCTAAGGAAAGCAGGGCTTAGTACATTCCTGTTGTAAATTAATGTGTTGACTTCATACCATTTTTTCAAGCAATGATGTAATTACCTGCTGGGCATCATGCAGTTCAGTGTAAGCCTGGCCCAGCCAAGCTGGAAGCCTCTGTGTGAGGGAAACAACCACAGGTGAGTGTGGTGGGTTGACCTTGGCTGGATGCCACTTTGTCCACTGAGCCTCTCTATCACACTCCTCCTCAGCAGGACAGGATGAAGAAAATGAGATGGAAAAAACCTTGTGGCTCAAAGTAAAGGCAGTTTAATAAAGCAGAGATTGCATTCATGGAAACAAAGGAGCCCAAGAAATTTTACTTATTTCCCAGAAGCAAGTGCTGTCCAGCCATTTCCTGGGAAGTAGAGCTTCAGTAGGCTTAGCGGTTGCTCCAGATTACAAATGTTTTAAATAATGGGTTCTCTGCCTTTCTCCTCCTCTCTCTTAGGTTTTATCCTGAGCAGATGCCATATGGGATATCCTTGGGTCAGTTTGGGTCAGCATTCCTGGCTATGTCCCCTCCCAAGACTTTGCATACTCTCCAGCACTGCTGGGGGAAGATGTTGCAGAGGCAGCCTTGATGCTGTGCCAAAACTGCTCAGCAGTAGCCAGAACTGATGTGTTACCAGCATCCTTCCAGTTACCAGTACACAGCACATCACTGGGAGGGCTGCTGTGGGGAAAATGACCTCCATCTCAGCCAGACCCCGGACAGTGACACAAGTTGTATTAACAGTTTGCTGTATTGAAGTCATACTTTGACTAAATTGCTTTGTTCCTCTAGGCCTGTGTCTCAAATGAGAAGACTCTTAACAAAGATTGAGGACTCCAGGGGATAGATGAAATAGGGGTACTGCACAATTCATGTCTCTTGGGACTAATGCAGGGCATGGCTCTGTCACAGATGACTCTAAACAGATAAAAAAATCTGTTGAGGTTCTTTCATGCTGCCCTATCCATCACGTGCTGTGGTGCTTTTCACGAGTGTGTGTGCTTGTTTACATAGACTTTTATTTCTGGGAGGAGTTTAAATTGCAGAATACCATGCAGATTGTTCTCTAAGAAGTTGTGCTACAACCTAAAATGTGGGTGTTTGGGGAATTTTGAAATGCAGAGTAATGCCAGTAATAGAACTGTTAGTTGTTTTGAACACTTTTTTCATGTCTTGAGTTACTGGTAAGCTGTGGTTTTGTGCTGGTTCTTGCCTTCTCTCTTTATGCTTAGGTATGGTGCCAACTTTTATTAGTGAGTATTGCTGACAGCTGCTACAGTGTGTGGGTAGTGTTAGCTCTCACCAACCCGTTCACCATCCATATAAGTGCCTATTTCAATTTTGGTGTTGTCTGAGACGTGATCTGTTGGTGCAGTATGTTTCTGTGGTGGGCCTTCACTTCTCTGTTTTTCTCCTTTTCTAGAGCTGAAGTTACAGAAAATTTCTCATCAGGTGCTGCTTGAGGATTCAGCCTTCAAAGGGCTGGTTCCAATATGTTTTACAGAGAAAGCAATCTAAAGTTAAAGCAGTTTGAGAGAGAGAAGAGATTTTGACATATCAATGTCAAAACCTGCACCATCTCAGAGTCAAGCTAATCCCTTGGTTCAGGTCCAAATTCCAGCGTGAAAGAGGAAAAATTGAAGTATCTCTTGGTTGTTTGATCTATTTCTGTCCTAATCTACTTAGTCTCTAAAATCTAGGAGGTGTTGGAAGGATGATGGGAAATCTTTAAAAAGAAGCTACCTCTGTATTGGCTGTAGAGGTGCTGTGTGTAGTTCTGTGATCACATTGTGTTCAGTCAAGTCTTCCAGATTCTTTTAATTTTCTGCTACCTTTTCTTGGTGCCTGCACAAGCATTTGTGGGGCCACTTGATGAACAAAGTTAAAAAAACAACCCAAACTTGTAAAAACAAAAGTGCTGAGGGAGAAGAAGAGAAGGCGTTAGGTTTAGTCCATATCAATTCCACAGCCTGTAGCTGTTCCCTCTAGCTGCACAAACTCTGTTGCCAACACAGAGAAGGGAATGACACTGGCCTGAAAGCAAGCTCTTGGCAGATATGGGGGGGAGGCAGGACTGGGATGCCTGCTGGTGTTGCTTTATACAGATCATCAACTGTGGTGTCCGATTCCAAGCCGGAATAGGAAGATGAGTTCCAACAAATGCTGATGCAATACTCTTCAAAATGCTGTCATCAGCCATTACTAGATCTCTGAAGAAGCCAGAGATTGAATAGAGGAAGGCAAAAAACCTACACTTTGTTCTTATTCTTCTACCCTTGCTCCAGTCCAACAACAAATCATCTTCCCCAAAAAAGCCTTTGTCCTCTTATGTCTCACTGTAACTGTTGTGTTGTTAAGTATAGTAAATCCATGAAGGTGGCTCTGGAAGCCCTGGCACTTCTGCATCAGTCTGGTCTCCCTTGTATTTGTGTTGCAATAGAAAGCAGAAATCACAGAAAGTGCTCAGATCTTTTTTTTTAAAAAACTGACAGAAACTTCAGTGTCTGATGTCAGTGAGATGTAGCTTCAGCTATTCCAGGGACATTGTAAGCCCTGCATATGTTCCTTGTACTTGTCTGCTCGGATATTCTTGAAGTTTCACGGTTTCTGAGACCTTCATAGTGTGTACCTTGCTAACTCCTTTGCAGAGCTGTGGGGAATATGTGTAAGGAGTTGCAGTCATAAACAAATGCAGTGTATTTTCTCCACCTTCACTGATGGGTTGGGTAGCCTCTGTTTTTGAGGAAAAACATCTTTGCTTATCACTAAGTAGCAGAAATTCCTTAAAGCCATACTTCTAGGTTTCATTGTGATGACTTATTGCTATGTCCCTGTCTGTGACTGAGCAGTTCATTCCTTAAAGAGTTCAGAGTAAAGCCATTTGGAAAGAAAACAGATAAAGTAGTTTAAAAAAAAAACAGATAAAGTGCCTGGAGACAAAAAGGACCACTTGATATCCCAACTTCGTCTTGTTCCTCTTGAGTTTTTCTCTGCCAAGATATTTGCAGACTATCAAGGGTAAAGAGCTTTTCCAGGACAGATTCTACAATGTTTTCAATAATGTCATTAAAATGCAGAAACAAAAACTTTGCTTCCTACGTCTGTATTTTCTCTGTTGTTCAGAGAAGATAATTTACAGCAGTACTGCTGCTCAGAGAAGATGGTTGATAATTGATAGTTGAGGATCTACTAAAAACATGCCACAGAAGTTTCACAAAATGTGGTATTGTTTACATGTGAGAGTTAAAGTTTCTTTCAGTTTATTATTCCTTAATTAGTACTTACAAGTATGATTTTCCTTTTATATAAGTTGCATACGTGCTTTTTTTATTCTTGCTGTTGTAATGTTTTTGTGTTCTTACTGTCATTTGGAGGGCTAATGAGTAAAATTTCCCTGCTCTGTTCTTGCAATGTGAAAGACTGGGAAAAAATCAGATATATTTCTGGACTTTGAATTTGACTCTGAGATGCTGAGAATTACAGTGCTTATGAAGTAATGAGGGAAACATCAAGAAAATTACCTGATTTTGCTGAGATTTACAGGTTGTTTGTAAAGATGTTATACTTTTATACAAGTAAAATCTAAACATTTATGCTGCAATACGGAAAGATTTTAGTACAGTAATAATAATTCTATGATGGCCTTAGGATGTAAACATGAACTGAAATGGAAACCTTATTCTGAATATGCCCCAGAAAGCAATCAATTCAATTTTTTTAATATAAAATAACTATTACTGAAATTTTCATTGGAATGCTCAGTAAACTTCTTGAATACTCTGAGCATCTCTGATTTTTAGAGTTTCTGAGGCCCTTCTGTTTCAGAAAGTTTCTGTTTTCAGGTTGGTTTCAAATACTGTTGGGAATAATGTAATGTGTAACTGTATTACTTTTTAAAACTTTATTTTTCTCCCTGTTCTTTCATGAATTCTATGAACTATGAATGGTGGGATTGGAAAGAATTATTTTCTGGATATCTATTAAGCATAATTATTGGCAAGTAGTAATGCTGCAGTAAAATCTCATTTTGCCAAAAGGATCTTCCTATCATAAAGTATTCAGAGAAATCAGCTGCAGGGGGCATGGGTATCAAGAGTAAGAAGTGAAATTAAACAAGAGAAATGGAACTGAATGAAGTAAGTGAAAAACCCAGTGTGATTTACAAGGTGCACTTTTGTTATTGCAAACTGCAGTTCTGTAGAACAGCAGTTCTGTATGTTCACAGAAAAAGTGTTAGAGATCACAGTCTTCGGGAATTGTGGAGATCATTGCTGCTGACAGCCATTTGCAGTTTTGGGATGGTGGGATGCATTTTATAAAATTGGATTTCTGGTGTTACCCTTTCTTTAGTTGTTTTGTTTATCCCACATTTGAAGTTCAGGTTGTGGTTTGTTTTTTCTCTTCAGTCTTGCCAGTTGAAGCTCCCTTCCCAAGCACTCTCGGAATCTTATGGATTTGCCTAAGCAACACACAAACCATTTAATGAGTAGCTCTTTGCCATTGATAGGCAGCTTTGTTTGTCAGTGTTCTCCCTTAGAACAGAATCATAGACTCATTTACGCTGGAAAAGACCTCTAAGATGTTCGACTCCAACCATTAATTCTTGATACTCTTGTACTTTTTTGTGTGTTTTTCATCTCTCTGCTCTTGTGAGCGTATGGCTGTGTTTTTATACTCACGAAGATAGAGATGTGTGGATGACCATGACTGCACAGAACGTTGAGGATTTTTGGGAATATAATTAAGGCCATTAAGTTGCTTTTATGTATTGTATATTCCTGGTTGTGCTTTTGACACTCTTACTTTTCTTGGTTGTAGATTGGACTTGGCAGACAGTTCCAAGCAGATTCTGTTCCTCACGGCTGATGGGATAACTGACCACTGCATCAATGAGCAGAAATTCCTTGAGATGACATAGAGAGGGGCATCCAGGACAATGGTGCAGAAAAAGAAAACCTGCTCTCGGCTACTTGACTATCTTGTGATCATTGGAGCCAGGTAAAGTGAAACAGTCCAGCAGAGCTTTTGCTTGGGCAGTAGAGGGGGGATAAATAGCCTTGCATCCACTGATGAGGCCTTGCCTGATGCTCAGGAAACGCTGTCTGAAGTGTGTGCAGAGTGTTCCCCTGAGGGAAGCACATGCTTGAGCCAGGGCACTTCTTGAAAGATACTAGTGCAGTCAAAGTTTTTAAATGTGTGGTCTTCAGACTTCTTTTCAAGGATCTGAAAACGGTGACTAAAAAAAGCTAATTTATCTATCACTCTCTGGTAGTCTGTGTATCTGAACTTTGCTTCTTCTGGCATCAGGACAGAGGGATTCACAAATTGGAAACACTGAAAGCTAAATGCAAGTACAAGACAAGTTTTCTACTACTTTTATTACTAGTAATGTACTAGTAGTAGAATAATGCTACTTATCTAGCTTTTGAAATGTAGTCTGTAAACTCAGTTTAGAAAAAAATCTGGAACTTGCTTTACTTGGCTGTTTCTCCCTCTAATACTTATTTATCCTCATAGGAATGACATGAATGCTTTCTGGTTTTAAATTCTTATTAATAGATAAAATGTTATGCATATTTACTTAAAGCACATATGAAATGAAGGGTTGATGTGTTCTGTTTGTCAAACATATAGGTGCTCAGTAAATGTTATTTTTTCCTTATTCAAAGTTTATGCTTTCTGCAAATTCTATGTAATGGGTGTATGCCAAAGTCTATTTTGGTTTCACTTCTAAATATCAGTGGTTCATGTGCATCAGCCTGTTGCTGTACCTCTTGCTTTCTTTTCAGAATACTTTGAATGCAATGTTTAAATAGGCTGAGTGGAGGAAATTACATAATCCTGACTACTAGTTTTTTTATTATTGCATTTTACGGACAGAACACTGTAATAGTTTAATACTTCTTACTGTCTGTAGAAAAACAACCAAATTTTCTATATGTGTGTCACCAACTAGGAAGAGGAGGTAGAAATGTTAGCTGCCTCCTCCAGTGAAGCTTATGGTGTCTGATGTTCTCACTTAGAAATTTGCTACTATCACTTCTGGACTCCTACAGTTCTCTTGCTTTTTGCCATCCCATGCTGGTTAGACTGTTTCTGCTCAGAGGTGCTATCTCATCTGGCACTTTGGCAAATGCCTATGATGAGAGATGGAGCTGGCTGAAGTAGCTTCTCCTACAAAGCCATTAGGAGCTCCATGCGGCCTTTATTGTTACATCTTGTTATCTGCTATGCACAAAGTGCAATGCTTTTTGGAACTTCTAGGTTCAAACTCAGACTTCCATGTCTGAGAAAATTTTGTTCTTGTAGCTAACATTACAGCAAAGACGTGAAATGGTGATACGTGCACTCGTACTTTGTTGATGTCATTTTTTGGACCATTTGCTGCCAAATGACTGTCTAGACTGTCTAGATAGTACCAGCATTATTTGACATTTCTTTTTTGGCAGATGATGCATTAGTTGTGTCCATTAACATACAAAAGCATTCTAGTGTTTCTTTTTTTTTCATACAGTATTTCAGTATCTAACTCTGCAGGCAGTATAAATCTTTTTACCAGTTTTATTATGAAAGCATTTTTCCTTGTTTTAAATAAAATATTAGTTTGGAAGAATTAGTCAGCAGAGCCATTTACACCAGTGATTTTCTTTTGTAAATTATGAGCATTCTATTACTACTTGTTTGAGTTTTTTTCACATCTCATATATGAAAAAAGCAAGTGTCATTTGTATTTTGAAATAGTCAAAAGCATAATATCTTGGAAGAATCTAGTGGAAAATTAGGAAACAACAGTATTGCCTTTCTGTCTTCATGTTTCTGTAGTGATTTGTGGTACAAAGATTAGTGAGTCACAGTGGTAAATAGCTGTGCATGTTACCATAGAGTTTTTATATAAATTACACTCTAAATTCCAATCTGAAAATCAAACACATATGTTTGTGTGGTTGCTAGAACTTTTTAATAAAAATATTTTTAGGATGGGATCCATATCACTCCACTGTTTATCTGAGTTCTTCCCTTGTAAATTCTTGTTTTCCCAGTTAAGAATTGATACTGGATTATCTCATTTAATTTTGCACCTTATTCATAAATGGCTGAAATCTAGGAGGATTTCCTCTGACTGTGTATTTGGAGAGGGACAGTGTGTTTCCTACCAAAGTGTCGCCCAGAGACCTGTGCAGTTAAATTAATTTTGAAAATCAAAGTCAGAGCAACATGACAATACAGTGTTCTCCTGGGAACAACGTATTCCTGGAAGGCCTTTTCTTAATCAGATTTGAACAGGCTCCTTGTTAATGATTGTAGAGACTTAGACTTCTTTACTTAACCTTTCTGCCTTATGCTGATGAGTGAGCTTTGTGGCTAGTGGCTGAGAAGCTGCACTTTTCCTGGATAGTACGGAAGAGAGGAAACAAATATGAAGCTGAGTCCACAGGCTCCTGACACATTAATAGGAAGTTCCCAGAAATATTTATTATTAGTCAACTATGTCTGGGTTTTTTTGTTTGTTTCTTTCGCAGGCACCCAAGCAGCGATAGTGTTGCTCAGACTCCTGAACTGCTGCGGCGTTACCCTCTGGAAGACCACGCAGACTTTCCTCTCCCACCCGACGTCGTGTTCTTCTGCCAGCCAGAAGGATGCCTGAGCGTGCGGCAAAAGCGCATGAGCTTCCGTGATGACACTTCCTTCGTCTTCACCCTCACAGACAAGGATACGGGGGTCACTCGCTATGGAATCTGCGTCAACTTCTACCGCTCCTTCCAGAAGCGGGTACCCAAGGAGAAGGGAGAAGGCACGGGGGGACATCGAGCTCGAGAGGGACAGAAGATCCCTAAATCTGGGGATGTGTCAGCACCCCAAGAGGAAGTGGGCACTGAGAGTTCAGAGAGTGGTTCTTCACTGCAGGCTCCCAGTGCAGAGTCTACCCCTGACGTGAATCGATCCCCGCGCAGTAAGCGCCTGGCCAAAGGCAGCCATCGCTCTCGGAACAGCACTCTGACTTCTCTGTGCATCCTTAGTCATTATCCCTTCTTTTCCACCTTCCGTGAGTGTCTGTACACCCTCAAGAGACTTGTGGACTGCTGTAGTGAGAGACTGTTGGGCAAGAAGTTGGGGATTCCACGTGGGGTGCAGAGGTACGTTGAGAGGGAAGAGCTTTTTCCTCCTAGTGTTTGTGTTCAGTGCTGCAGTTTATTTACATGGTGAATTGTGGCTGCAGATGTGGTTGCAGAAGCAGCCAGAGACCAAGGGTTGGCCTTTTTCACTGTTTTAACCCAGGTTCACAGTAGGAAAAGGAATTTTTTATAACAATTTCTTTAAAACTTCTCTCTCTGATTCTGTAATCTGGTATAATTTTCATTTTTGATGCCCCTAAGGAGGCACTACCCTTCTGACCACTGAAGCTGAGTGCTGACTGCTGTTACTGTTGCTTTGGCATTTAAGCTCTGTGGCAGTATATGTCAGGACTGATTCTCTGGGAAATTAGAAGCAGCCAAGAAATAACAGAGAGAATTTCCACTTGGGGCAGGAGGGAAATGATGAAAATGTGCTTAACAAGCTTATGAAACAGTCTGAACTTCAGCGTGGGAGAGAAAAGACTAGAGAAGCAGGATCAGCTGAAATAGGTCAAAGTACAGTATTTGAAGGAGAGAGGGAGGAGAGGTAGAAAACATAGTTGTCTAGGAAACATGGGAATGGTTGTTGGTAACAGCAAATTGACAGGAACTTGGTGTATATTTAATACAATAGAGTAAACATAATCTATCTGCTGTTACAGTGTGGAGTATGTAACAAAAGCAGTTGCACTGTAGGGTATGGGAGGAACAATGTTTTTATGTATTCCATTTATCTGTGCTGCTGTGCCTGACATCTCCATTCCAGGATGGTGTTTTCCTGTCCAATGTACTAGCTGAATAGAAAAAGTATGAAATGAATCTATGGAGAAGCAGAGGATTATCTCAACAGTTTGAGGGACTGCACTGTGAGATAGTACATAATGTGAGTTAAGTAGCTTGGTACACTCCAAATTAAACTTGTCAAAAGCAAAATATGACAGGATTATAATTACGATAATTTTTATCTTTATAAGCTCTTTACATTTTGTGTGAAATGGAAAATGTGTCCTACTCATGGAGCCCTGGCCTACTTCTTGGGCTACTGCCCTGGAATATTTCTAGGAGAGTGTTCTGGGCTAGTATGACTGATTCCTGCATTAACAAATTAATCACTTGAATCTACTGATGGAGAATAAATTATTTTGTCAGAGCAAAACTTCTCCCCCCAGTGGAAGTATGTGTTAAGGAATGTTATTTTGTCACTTGGTTTAGCCTGATAACTCTTGAAGAAAAAATACCCCACTGAATTTCATGATTTTCCTCAATTTGGTGTTTAAATGACATGTGGTATTTAAAAAATTTGCTCTTATTGGACATAATTCTTAAAGAGAATAATTGAGTGATGGATGAGGATGGCAAGAGAAGGAATATTGTGGGAATATTGTGCATACATCTCTGGGAAGAGTAAAGCAGCAGGTTTGAATCACCATGTGGTGACATGGAAAAGTAGAATTGTTTTGAAGTGGTAGCAGAATAAAGGTGAAACTGAATCCTTACAGCTGGCAAAAGGTGGAGCTTACCTCTTGGAAGCCTAATGTGCATGACAAGTAGCTAAAGGAAGAGTGGAGGATGAGAAGCATCACAGTTCCTGAGAGGTGTATCATGTACTCAGCCTAATCTCAAACTGCCCTTATTTTGAGCCATCCAAGTGTTTCTCAATTATTCTTTGTGAAGCCTCCAGTGTCATAATATTTTTTCCTTTCCTTTATTTTTTTTTTAAAGTTGTGAACTGTAAGATAGAACCTCCAATTTGAACCCATAGCTTTCTAAGGGCTCAAGATATTTATCAGACTGAAGTTATTTGGGAAGGTGCTACAGGGTAAAGGGCTGAAGTGAATAAGACTCTGTGGTTCCCTTCTCAGATCCAGTTCTGAGTTTTGAAGCTCTGAAGGCCCTGAGCAATGCTGTACATGCTTTTTGGCCAGCCTATGAGCTACAGTTCTTCAATTGGCATCTTAGGGTCTGGAAAACTTGCTGGCTATTTTGCTCAGGTACCTAAATTTTTTCCACACAACTTTCAGAGATTTAGCTGGAATAGATCCAATTTTCCCATGGGTTATTCAGCTCTTAAGAATGATACCAGGAAATTTAGGACAGAATGATGAAAAGTATTTTATCATGCCAAAATATCTAGGACATCTTGGATGTGGCATATTTTTATTATCTTGGTTTTCATTCCTATTCTAGCAAAGGTTTGTAGACTGCTAGAAGCAGAGTCCTGCAGTCGATCTGCTACAGTTCTGGATGAGACAGGAGAGTATCCTGTGTGCCCACTGAATTTCAGGTGGGAGGGTGATGAGAGTTCTTCAGAGATCTGGATCTGACTGAATCCTTTAAATGTGTGAATGAAGTCTGAAGTGGCATACTTGTGTTGATTCCTGCCACAAAGAGATTTATTCTTCCTCACATTGTGAGTCTTGTTGGGAAGCTTAAATGCCTATCTGCCATTCCTTTGTGTGATCAAATGCTTATGAGTTGACTCTTCTAGTCCTTGTCGGATCTGCCCTTTCTCTGGAAGAGCCTTGCGGAAAGGCTGTAAGGTGAAGTTCTTGGAGTGTTAATCTTGGCGTTTTCCCTGTCCAGGGATACAATGTGGCGGATTTTCACAGGCTCCCTCCTGGTGGAAGAAAAGTCTAGCGCCTTGCTTCACGACTTGCGGGAGATCGAGGCTTGGATATACCGCCTGCTCCGCTCACCCATGCCCGTTGCTGGGCAGAAGCGGGTGGATGTGGAAGTCTTGCCACATGAGTTACAGCCAGCTTTGACCTTTGCTCTTCCTGATCCATCCCGCTTCACTTTGGTGGATTTTCCATTACATCTGCCTTTGGAGTTACTGGGAGTGGATGCCTGCCTGCAGGTGCTGACCTGCATCCTTCTGGAGCACAAGGTAAGGAGGGACGAGGTGATCTTTGGTGAGTATGTAGGAAGTTCTGCCCTCTTCCAAACCAGGGTAGACTGGATATGTAGAACAGCTGTCTCTCTGCACTGGCTGGAATGAATTTTGTCTGTGGAGAATGAGGGGAATAAATAGCTTCTTCTGAAGTTCCTGTTTTGAAGAGTTCTGTTCCCCCTCAAAAAAAACACCCAAAGCTTGTTTTCAGACAGATTGATGGAGGGTTACCAGTTCACAGACGTCGAATTTGAGTCTGCAGAGATCACAAAATCTGTGGTCTTTTTATACACCTGAGGGGAGTATTAGAAGTGAATGTTTGCTGCAGTGCTAATGGGAGTTTCTTTGATTGCAGGTTGTATTGCAGTCCCGAGATTATAATGCACTTTCAATGTCTGTGATGGCCTTTGTGGCCATGATCTACCCATTAGAGTATATGTTCCCCGTGATCCCTCTGCTTCCCACCTGCATGGCCTCTGCAGAACAGGTACATATTTTTCCTTTATTGGTCTTTCACAAAAGATGTTTCTGTGATGTCTAAAACTCAGTTAGTTGTAGTCCTTTTTTTATTCACTGTCTTCTCAGAGATTATATCAAAGTCTGCCTTGCAAAGAACACTGCTTGGGAGTGACTGTTTAAATCATAGGTAACACCACTTACGTGGGATATCTTCAGAGTGAAGATACTCAGTGAATAGAATGATTCAAAGCAGTAGTTCACAAACAATGGCTGAATGACCATAGATTGACAATATTATGATGATATTTACCCCCTCCCTCCTCAAAACTGAGTATTAAAGTTTGTTGAGGAGGGTCCAGAGCAATATTTAAGGATGCTTGAGGGCTCTTTGATTCAGAGTTCAGAAACTATTGCCTGCAATCTCAGAAATATGAAGTGTTGTGTTACTTCAGCTGGGAGCCTGGGTTTTGCCAATAGTCAGCTCTTTGCAGGAACTCATTATTCTGCTTGGAAAGATAGAATTCAGACCATCTTACGACTTCAGTGCTATCCTGATGATATCCTGATGCTGCAGGTTTGTTCTTGTACCCCTCCTTGGAGGTGGCCAACAGTTTTAGATTAAAAGAATAAATTAGCCTCCCAAGCCACTGGTCTCAAGGTGTTGTGTGCCTAGTTGATTCAAATTTTTGCTCTGCTCATTCCCTTGTCAGAAGCAACCTGAATTTCCCCATAGGTTTTCCACATTCATCTCAAAAAATGTGTCTATCTTGTACTTCTTAGAGATGTTATTATTTTGAAACCAAATTACCACTACAAGCATAAGGGTAAAGTCCTTGTATGTGACTATTTGCAATGGCACAGACTCAGTTTGAGCTGAGGATGTATTCATCCATGGCTTCCTGCTTTTCAACTTAGGCTCTTACTATGAACATTTATTTTTTTTTATGGTCCATAACAGACATGGCAAACTGTTTCCGAAGAGCCATGTAGCCATATAAATTATGTCCTGGGTGGGAGTGGGGCATGGAACATGGGAGATGGAAATGTATTTTCTCCTAGATGAAAATTGAGGCTTTCTGTGTGGGAGATTTTATTAACTTTTTTTTTGTCTTTTTATTTTTTTTTATTTTTTTTTTTAATACTTCCATTGTACAGTATTAATTACTTATTTATCAATGCCTTTTGTGTTGTCTACTCTGCTATAAACATACCGTAGTCAATAAATAAATATTTGGGAAGAACATGGTGATATCAAATGCAGATCTTGTCCTTAGTAAAGTCTGTCTTTCTCTCAGTTGCTTCTAGCCCCTACACCTTATATCATTGGTGTTCCAGCAAGTTTCTTCCTTTACAAACTGGATTTTAAAATGCCTGATGATGTATGGCTTATTGACCTGGATACCAATAGGGTAAGTGGCACCAGTAAGAACTTGTTTTCCAGGAACCGTGTACTGTCACTAGTGTATTCACTGAGAATTTAGTAATGTCTGCCCTCAGTCTGCCTTTGCTACTTCCATTTTAAACTTTAGGATTCCATTCCTTGTTGTGTCTCAAGGTCCCCATGTCTTTTGCATTTGGCATCCTTTTTCAGGTAATTGATCTGACTCTATCATTAGAAGGTAAATATTCAACCAAATTATAGAACTTTCTTCTTGACTTATTGTCAGACTGTGTGTTACAGCCCTACCTAAGAAATCCAGTCTGTTAAGAGTCTTCCCACAGCCTTGGTTGTCATGGTTCAAGTGGGGCTATGTATCTCACTTTCTACAAGGGTATGAGCAAGGCTAATTCAAGGAAAATGTGTGTAACATCATCTATTTGATGGAAAGTGTGGGTCAATTAAAATTTCTTGTTTTTGTGGTAAATGATAAAGTAACTCAACTGTTTATTATATTGTAAACAATAACAACCATAAAGAAGTGAAAAGTGGTTGTCTGTGTCTGAGAATGTGTTGGTTTTTTTTAATTCTTAATTTACGTTTGTGTTATATTCCTTGGTGTCTGGAGTGATCTTGGTGCTGGAGATTCAAGGGGTTCTGTTTTGGAAGTGACTACACCTGGAGAATTTTTAGTGTGTTGTTGTGCTTAATTCCAGGTGATTGTTCCCACAAATGCAGAATCATTGCCAGCACTGCCAGAACCAGAGGCTTCAGAGCTGAAAAAGCATCTGAAACAGGTAATGTGCACTTTGTGGAAAGGACTCTGATTCAGTAGAACGTAGCATATGTAGTGTTGCCCAGATCTTCTGCTATAGTGGATAAGAATGGAAGTCAGTGAATGTAAAGCTGAAATGCCCCTGTACTCAACAGATGTTTTTTTATTTTTACTGTTTTTTGGGGCTAACTTGTTTCCAGTTGATGCAGAAAGTTCCAGATTCCTCCTTTACGTTTGCCATATGGGCTTTAAACTCTGACTTGATCCATCAAGCTATGATCATCTTTGTTTCCCCTCCATTCACAGATCTGTGTGTGAAGTGTCAGTCTCTCCTCTCAGGTCCTGCTAAGCCATTAATCAGCTTGGGTCATCCTGGCTGATCGTGTCAAGCAGGTTTTATCTCTTTATTTCTGTTTTCCTTATGCACGCTGCATGCAGTATCTAAAGGTAAAGTGTGTTACTAATGTGATGAGGTTTGCTCTTTCTCTTTCCTCATAGACAAGGAGAGGAAAGTGTGTAACCTCTCTGATATCCTGGTACCTGCTGTCAGCACAGATGGAAGTGATGTGTTGCCTGGAGTTTTGTTAGATCAGCCTTCCCCCTACTGCTGCCTCACCCCCTTGCAATTTCAGGCACTATTTAACAAAACTTTCTCACTACTGCAAAGGCAAACTTGAGTATCAGAAGAACAAGCTGCAATTTTTTTCAAGACAGATTTAAAATTCTCAGAGTGTTTACCCAAAGTCAGCTTACATCCCCTGTGTATGGACAATGTCATTAAGGGTTTGCCATTGGCAGAGGGGTACTGCTGGTACGAAGTAGACGAACTGTGGCCCACATTACTAACATTAACACTTCTGTGTGCCTTTGCATCTTAGAGTCAATAAATGAATTTCAGGAGATCTGATTTTAAGCTGTTGTAGAAAGTTCTTAGCTGCATCATTAAGGACAACAGGCTTGCCTGTTTCCAAAGTGGCCAGATATGAATGTTTGGGGGTGGGGCAGTCACACCTCTTTCCTAAGATGTGTCTATTTTGTGGTCCCTTTTGTTTTCCTCTCATTCGTGATATTTGGTAGTAATAGATATTTTTTTTCCTTCCATCTGTTTCTCTGTGGTCATGTGTTCGTCTTGGCTCTGATGGGCTGCTGTGGTGTTATCATATGATCTTCCATCTTGCCTCCAGTGTCTGGTTAGCATGACTGCAATCACTCAGAAACAGCTGCTCACTCCTGACAACAAGGTTCTTTATTTTATTCTTTTCCCCTCAATTTTCCATTTTACCTTTTTCCTTTGGAGTATTTTTTGTTTGTTAGTTTGTTTTATTTGTTTTGGTTTTATTTATTAATTTATTTTTTAAATGAAAAGATGATGCCTTGGTGGGCAAATGGGATAAATGAGGAAGATTTAGGATAGGTTTAGGAGACCTGGTCTGGGTGTCCAGGACTGATTCACCACTTGTGCTGCTCCTTGAAGACTTTATGAGTGTTGAAGAGATAGCTTTATGGACAGATGAAGATTTCATTCAAATGGAAAATGGAGGTTTTCAGAGATACAAGCAGATGTTTGTGTAGAAGTGTCTCAAATTACTGGTTGAATAGCCACCTTTAAGGGCAAGTTTCAAGGCCTCTAGTTCCCAAGATGTATTCAAATTACACATGGAAATAACTCTACAAGCAGTAGTTATGCAGTGCCATTCTACTAGTGGTCCAGTTAGGACTCTGTTTTCATGTCATGAATGATCTAGCAAAGTGGAATTCTGTGTTACTCCTTGACTGGCTCCTGGACTGTTTCAGCACTGAGGAGATCATTTCGACAATCAACATAAAGGAGGGCCTGGAGATACTTGTTGACTCAGCATGGAGGTGGTTTAAGACAAATTAATGGAGCATGCATAATTGTTGCAATTGCCTAGAGGGCTGGGTAGCTCTGATCTTTTGTTCCTTAAATAACTGTTCTTGCTGAATGTGTGCATAATGTCCTTCAATAGGCCCTGGCCAGCATGAGCCTGAATACTCAGCCCATTCTTAATCTAGAGAAGTTTCATGAGGGGCAGGAGGTGCCTCTGCTGCTGGGAAGACCACAGAATGATTTGCAGTCTACACCCTCCACAGAATTCAACCCTTTGATCTATGGAAATGATGTGGACTCTGTCGATGTGGCTACCAGGTAAGGCTTAACAGGAAGGTAGCATTGAGTCTTCATAAAAGTTTGCACCTGAGGGCAGTATAAACATTTCTGTGAGTGAAACAGCATCTGTCAGGTACTGTTTCAGATTCTACTTGACATCATGTGGGGAAAAATAGCAATAATTACAGTGTTTATCTCATATCTGTTACCTGCATGAACAACTGTATCTTGAGGGGGTGTTTTGCTTGCATTTTCCTATAGATCATCCACTTTACCTAGATTTGTCAGTCTGTATCCTCATCTTAAATCACAAGCCTTGAACTACAGGAAAAAAAAGCTGGGGACTTACTTGTTACCTTAGCTAGCAGAAATGAGAATGATATCCTTCTCTGAATGGGTGTTTGTGTTAAGATGGTGAATTAGAACAAAGTGATTTCTTGGGTCTTGGTTTGCTTGGATTTTTCTTTTATTTTTTGCAAGACAGCTGTTTTCTAAGAAGAGTTAGGTTACCATTCTTCAAAGATTTGAAACATTGTCTATGGCATGTCTTTTAAGGGTCCTCTTTATACTTTTTTGTTATGCTCTGTGTTTTCATCTCATATATATTGTTCTCTGCTTCTTTTTAGGGTTGCTATGGTGAGATTCTTCAACTCACCAAATGTTTTGCAAGGTTTCCAAATGCATACTCGCACTCTTCGTCTCTTCCCACGACCAGTGGTGGCCTTCCAGGCAAATTCTTTTCTTGCCTCTAGGCCGAAGCAAACACCTTTTGCAGATAAGCTTTCCAGAACGCAGGCAGTAGAATACTTTGGAGAATGGTCACTCAACCCTACTAATTATGCTTTCCAAAGAATTCATAACAGTAAGTGTTGGTCTTGCCTTTCCTGCACTTGGATATAATGCAGAAATTTAAAAACCAGGCATTCTGGGGAAGGGTTTAATTTTATACCATATTAGTCCTGCTGGGGAGGAAAATCTAGTTCAAGGAATATTTTTCTCTTTTTATGTATGGCCTCATGGGTTTCTCCCAACTTAGCCCTGCTATTGGCGAGTTGCTCCTCCAATTAATTTTCCCTCGTTTGATTATGGAGAAGTCCTGTAGGCTTCTTAAAGACTGTCCTTTTGTGCAAGACTCAGTAGAGGGTAGCGTCACTGTGCATGAAGCCTTTGTGCATGAAGCAGTAAATGAGTTTGATTAACTCTCTCTGTTTTTTGTGCAGACATGTTTGACCCAGCCCTAATTGGTGACAAACCCAAGTGGTATGCTCACCAGCTGCAGCCCATCCACTATCGGGTCTATGACACCAATTCACAGCTGGCTGAAGCCTTGAATGTCCCAGCAGAGAAAGAAACAGATTCTGATCCCACTGATGACAGGTTAGTGGGGAACATGTCCATAGTCACATGAGAGTTATTTCAGATTGCTGGACTTCTCCCACTTCTCATTTGCAGCCTTTTCCTGTAGCCTGCCAGGCTGTTGTTTCATTTCTTGTCTGGGCAGAATACTGACACTGAAATAAATTTTCTCACTGCTCTGTTATCACAGCAAACCTCTTAACCCTTTGCTAGTGTATTCATTTAATGCGATTCTCCATCCTTATTTTCTGGTTTTCTTTTGCTACTTGTATGCCACTTGACATTTGTCATTTCCCCACACCCTAATTCTCTTCTCCTCTCTTCTACACTATTCTTTCTCTGGTTATTTCTGTCGCAGTACTACAAATACTCCCACCCAGCCTACTGCTCTTTCTAATCTCTGTTCCCTATCCATAGTTACGCAAAGCTTGTTAGTACTACCCACTGCCTGTGACCACCTTGTGTGTTCACAGTAAAATGAAAGGATTTATATAGTAGCTTTTGGCCATATTTCTTGGAGTTTTGTGTCCAGTTTTATTCCCTTTCATTCCTTACTGGTTTGTGAGATCTTTCAGCCTTAGACTTGCACATATTTTGCATTTACACAGCACCAGTGGTCCTAACGGAATGGGATTTATCACTAGTGTAAAAAGAAAATGCTTTTACTTGTGATTCCCAGTTCCCTTGAAGTTGTCCTACATAAACACACATGTGTTTTGTGAATTAACACAGTATTCTCTACTCACTTATGTTTGACCTCATTAACTTAGCTAAGAGATTTTAAATGTCTCCCCATAACTCTTCACATAAGTGGAAGTTAAGTTTTTTGCTCTTACCTTTCATGAAGCTGGCCCCTGGAATTTTTTTATAGCTACTATAATATGAAATTTTTAGGGGGTCCATGAAAACAATGCTGATTCACATCCTTAAAGTGTCAGAGCCTGCTATTGCTTTGATGCTGCCACTCATCTCTCTCTCTCACCTGTTGTGGCAGTGGCAGTGACAGTGTCGACTATGACGATTCAAGTTCCTCCTACTCCTCCCTTGGTGACTTTGTCAGTGAGATGATGAAATGTGACATTAATGGTGATACCCCAAGTGAGTAACTTTTGCTTTTACTTTCACAAGGTCCACATAGGTTCCAGTTCCCAATTCATCTGCAGCACTTTGGGAAAAAGGCCTCCCCTAAATCCCTGAATCAGAACAAAATATTGTTCCATTGTGGTTTTGCTCTGAGGTAAAAGTGTATGGGTAGACTGAAAAAGGACATTTCTCCTGCTTATAAACAACTTCTTCCAAAGGACACTGTGAAGAGGAAGAACAGAAATAGGTGCTGCTGAACAAAACTGGTTCACTAGATCTGGAAACAACCTGCTGCTGCCAGTAATAAATACTGTGCAATATGGACAGCAGAGTGTGAGCTCCCTCCTGCCCCTGCATGTTGGTCTTCAGTGCTAGCTTTTACTCTATCCTAGTGGGGGCAGAAAAATGTATTCTCTGTGGCTTACATGGAAGCTACATATAAGCTTCATATATAAGCTGTTACATATAACAAAGCCACTCACTTTGTTCAACAAACTAAATCTAGGAGTCCCAAAACATTTCCCACATCCCAAGGACAAGAGGTAATAATCATAAGCTGCAACAAAAGAAACTCTACTTGGACATAAGGAAAAGAACTTAATGGTTATTGTACTTGAAGAAGTTCCCAGGATCACTGTAGAATGTCAAGCCCTTAAAAACTTTCAAAAATTCAGTGGGACAAAGCCCTGAGTAACTTGCTTTAATTTTGAAGGTGCTTCTGCTTTGAGGAGAGAATTGGAATGGATGACCTCCAAAAGCCCTTTACAACCTAAATTTTTATGCAGGTTGATTCTGTTGAGCAGTCCTCATCTTCTAGGGATAGTTAGTTAGATGGGCAAAAGGCTGAGGAAGGCAATGTTGTTTAATGAATAATGATGTGTTTGCAGACGTTGACCCCTTGACTCATGCAGCCCTTGGTGATGCTAGTGAAGTGGAATTTGATGATTTTCAAGAATATTCAGGGGATCCTGATGAACAGACCATGGACAGTGAGAACTCCCAAGAGAATAACCAGCCTCGTTCAAGTTCCAGTACTACAGCCAGTAGCAGCCCCAGCACTGTCATCCATGGAGTGAATCATGTGTGTACTGAGATGGGTTCAGCCTCAAGATCAGCGTATTAGGATATAAAGAATGGGAGAATACAAGTGGTTCTTTCTGAGAAGGGCAAAAACTAATAGGACTGTGACACCATGCACAGATTAAATTGCATGCTCACCCTGGACTTTCTGAGCAAGGTGGGGTTTGCTGGTACCCTTATGCTGGGATAGACCATTCCTGTACAAAGAGTTCCAGTGCATTGAAAAATGCAGCATTAGCAGGGAGAAATGGTCCAGGTTGGGACTGCAGGAACTGCTTTTACAGAGTATGGAAAGACCTGATGTCTTTAGAGGAATAGAGAGTGGGGTGGGGAAACTCACAAATTTGTGTTTTTTTAAAACGAATGGGAACATGGTAATGGAAAGCCATTATCCTGAGCTAACATTAGTCAGAGCTGTTTTAAAGGAGAATAAGTCCCTAGAACTATGCACAAATACTGCAGTGTATATAAAATCCTAGTTTAGAGACACAGATGGTGGGGATGTGGTGGGGGGCCCCTTAGCAAGCAGCAAGGACTGTGCAGATTTCCCAGTTTGAAATAATTGTTCTTGTCCTACCCTTCAGTTGTATGTATCGCAAATTAGCGAACAGATCAATGATTTGACTGGTCCACAGGAGGCAGCAGACTCAGCAGAAATAGAAGAGAAGTTGGCTGCTGGATTTTCAAACCATCTCTCTTCCTTGCCACTGCAAGCAAGCTTTCCCAAGATAAGCTTGGATCGTCGCGAGAGTGACATCGCAGCTGGCAGCATGAGCTCCTCAGAAGGGGTGGTGAGGAAGCGGGAGTATGACAATCCATACTTTGAACCACAGTATGGTTTTCCTACAGAGGATGAAGATGATGAGCAGGAGGAGAGTTACACTCCAAGATTTAACCAGAATCTCAATGGAAGCAGGCGAGTCCTCCTTGTCTCCTGCCCTTCTGTACAGCACTTCTGGGGTTTCTGTCTGTTTCATGTAGTTTAACATTCGAGCACTCAAATGTCTTTGGCACGTGAGATGTATTGTTGATCACTTTTATTTAATATTGAAATTCTGTCAACCCTTCTGGTTTGAATAAAAGCACTTGCTTAGTCCCTCAGTTCCTTACTTTTATGTAAGTTGTAGAAGCTATGAGAATTAACAGCTCTTTGTAGAACATTCTGCTATATCATGTACTGATTCTGGAAACTGTTTTGGTAAGTCTTTGTCTTTTGGGGGAAGGATACCGCAATTATTTGTGGCAACAGGTTTTTTGTTACTCTTTTCAAACCAGAACCCTTTCACCTGCAAGTCTGCCAACACCCTTTTGTAGACAAGTTTTCAGCATGCCCTGAAAGGCTATAAAAGCCTGAATGTAGAGATGTTTCAGTTCTTTTTTTTTTTCCTTTTCCTTGTTGGTTTGGGTGTTTTTTTTCTTTCCCAGAAGGTGCAGGTAGTGTGGTGGGAATGAGACCAACATCAGTCTCCCACAACTATACAATATGTTGGGGTGGGAAGAGGGAATGCTAATAACAATTGTACTTAATTTCTTTAAAGGTCTCAGAAGTTACTCCGGCCAAACAGTTTAAAACTGGCCAGTGATTCTGATGCAGATTCAGATTCCAGGGCCAGCTCCCCAAACTCTACTGTCTCCAACAATAGCAGCGAAGGTTTTGGGGGCATCATGTCTTTTGCAAGTATGTACAATGCATTCATTAAGCTGGTTTTATTTACTGTATCAGAGGGTACAGAGAGATGGAACAGAGGGATGGCTAGTCAAGAGAATGAGTTGGCTGTCAAATTGCTACCAGCTCTCCAGTCGTCATAGTGGCTTACTGACAACTGCTGACAACTATTGCTTTCTATATTCTTCAATAAGAAGGACTTTGGTTTTGTGGTTAGCCCCTTGAATTGTATGGCACTTTAGGGCACAGATCAGAAATTTCTTCAGTTTCATTTTAACAAAGCACTGTGTAATTTTATGAAATTGATAAAAAAATCTTACAGTAATATGCCTTCCATGCTGTCATGTTGTATGTTTAGGTGTTAAATTCAATTCCTTGACTGCCTACTTTCAATTATATTTTAATTAAAAAAAAAAAAAATCACAGGTGTGGAACATGAATCTATAATCTCTTAATGAGTGACAGAAGACATGGCCACTGGAGTCTTGCACTACAGTAAAAAGTGGTGAAAGAAGTTTGTAGCACTGGGGAAAGTATATTTAATGTTTCTGGTAAAATAACTGTCACTAAAATAAGGCTACAAAAAACAAAGAAACAAATTGAAATAATATGTTGACACTTTAAATTAATAACTTGAAGTGTTAATCAACTCCTTTATCTAAATGTGATGCTTTCAGACTGTCTACGGGCTTAAGCAGATGATGATTCATAATTGTGTCCTTAAGATCTGCCTGGATCAGGAAGAATGTTTTTTCCTAATAAATGAAAAGCTTCTATTTCAAAGCGTGGTTTTATGGCAGATTTACAGTGTTTCACAAGACACAGTGCACAGCACTCACTTCAGAGTTACATGTTTTGCAGATCTTCTGTCATCCTGTTTTCTCACAGGGCCCAGTCATTCATTTGCTCCCAAAAACAGGATCAAACTACAAGGTAGAGCTAAGGTGATGTGATCTAAGTGCAGGAAGACAGAAGGGTTTTGCTGTTACATTTCAGACTTGAAGATGTAACATCAATTATTGTGACATGAATGCTAAGGCTTATGTTTTTGTACTGTTTAGAATAATCTGAGTATAGTTGTGGTTGCAATGTAAATGAGGTCATGTTATGATTGTGAGACTTCTGGGTAATAAAGAAGAACTTAATCCTTAAGGGTCTGAAATAAAATGGTGAATTACAGGATCTTTGGGTGTGTGCAGTGAGCAGGAGGCATTTAATTGTTTTTGTCTTCTGTCATAGGCAGCCTGTACAGAAACCACAGCACAAGTTTCAGTCTGTCCAACTTAGCCCTACCAACCAAAGTTGGGAGAGACAAGAATACTCCCTTTCCCAGCCTGAAAGGTAACCATTTTTCCCTTTGTCTTCTACAGCCTTTTCAGTTCTTGTGACTTGGCAGTCTGAGGTCCTATCCCTAATAGGAATCCTGGGAGTGAAGCCTTTTGGTTGTTTGGGTAGTACCTGTGTTAAGAAGCAAGTTAATTGTTAATTGTTATG
Organism: Cyanistes caeruleus; assembly: GCF_971803275.1. Taxonomy (NCBI): domain Eukaryota; kingdom Metazoa; phylum Chordata; class Aves; order Passeriformes; family Paridae; genus Cyanistes; species Cyanistes caeruleus. The sequence continues at coordinate 29,740,355 of NC_141706.1, read as the reverse complement.
ATATTTCTCAGTCAGTCTTTTTCCCAACAATTGGGCTATGTTGGGATGGGAGACTGTCCCATCTAGGCTGAGTGATACAAAACAAAACCAACGTTCTTAGTGTCTTTTGTTTTGTTTTATTTTTAACTACTTAGTATAAAGAATGGGAACCAAGAGGTAGGTCCTGCTTCTGTACTGTCACTATCTTATCATGCTTAGCCTTAGGTAATTTATTAGAGTGATGATACTGCATTTGTAAGTGGGGGTAATGCCAACCTCCCATGGAGACTGCAGATGACGTGAGTTTCAAAAGTGTTTATCCTCTTTTCAGATTGCTGAATAGAAAATCAAGTTACAACCATGCTTTCAGTTCTGTGAGAGTGAAGATCAATCCCAAGCATATGTGCACAATCTTTTCATAGAACATCTCCTGTTTGTCTGCAGTATCATTAGATGACATGTCTGAATGGGCACTAGAGAAATGACCCTCACACCATGGGTGTTAGACAGCCTGGTCATCCTTGTACCAAATGTAATATTGTAGGGGTGACTGAGCTTGCACTGGTGTCGTAGTGTTGAGACCTTTTCAGATGCTATACTGAGGAGAGGTTTTATTTTACCTTTTGAGTTATTCTATCTGATTAGAACTTACTGCTTTTGCTTTAATATGTTGATTTTTTTTTTTTCATTTATTTTTTCCTCCTCATCACTTTTATCGGTAAAGATTACTTTAATCTGGAATTGGGAAGGGATGTGGATGAAGGTTGGTATGATGTTTTGCTGACCTTTGACCTTGTAGAAACAAAGACCTAAAGCTAGATTTTGTGTTTCTGCTTTGGGCTTTGTTTTTGAGACAAGTAATCATTCCCTGTGTGTAAAATGAGGAGTAACAGGACTGGTAGGGTGAAAACACTAGCAGAGATTCTGCACAGCTGTTTTTGACAACCTTTTACCAGTTGATTATGTTTTCATGTCCAGTTATACTGGATAAGAAACATGCTTCGTGTCAGGGTTTTTTCCATGGGTAAACTTAATGACTGATTCCATGCATTGGAAGAAAACAGTGATGGGGTTTGCCATTCCACATTCATGCTTTGTGCCTCATCTTCTGCACTTTGGCGTTCTTTTCTTGACTGTTTTAATCCTGTAGGGCCTTTAATGCTACTGTGCAGATATGAGGATGGGATTTCCATGGAGTAGCTCAGTCTGTTTTATGCATGTGCAACTGTGTGTGAGAGTGTGTGTGTGTTCATTTACATGTGCATGCTGGCTCACTGGGATTCCCACTGGGCACTTCAGTGGTTTTTAGATGTTTTTGTCTCTGCTGTAGAGGTACAAAGTTGCTGCATTTACTTGTTCTTGCCAAGTGTGTGTTTCTAACTGTAATGGGAAATGATGCTGGGACTCCATTTCATTGCTGCTGTTTGACCACTTTCCATCTTCTTTTTTAATTTTTATTTCATGCGCATCCATTGATATTTTTTCCTTGGTGATGCAGATGGTTTTTCAGTGCCATTCAAATACAATATATGCAATAATGTCCTTGAAGATGCAATATGCTGGTTCCACTATGCCAAATTTCAAGTCAAGCACTATCTCTTCAGTTATTCTGGCCCTTGTGGTCTTGGGCTTTCAAACATCCTTCCTGCTCTAGTGTCATTTGGGTTTTATTTTGAGGGAGGGCTGGGAAGAAACTGCTAGTTGGATTCTTTTGATGCTGACAGTGGGGAGTTTAGATATTTCAGTACACTACTAATTGTATATTTTGTGTCCCAGTATTTGGGTTAAATACTATAATGGAGATTATTACTGAAGCTGGCCCAGTAAGCAATGAAGGTGGGTTCCCTACAGCATGAGCTGTGCATGATGTAACAATTTCCAGCATTCCCTGTGCCTGACTTCGGGCTACCTTTCTCGCTGGGTAACCAGTACCACATGATCTATACTAGTCACCCTCAATGCATTATGCTTTTACATACAGTGACTAATTTGAAGATGGTTCTTGTTGTGGAACTGCATGCAGAGCAGCCAAACTTTTCCTGCCTCTCACCTCCTGCTCCCATTATCATCTTCTCTTTTTCTCTCTGCATTACTCCCATTACTGTTTTCTGCCGATGTGTGACGCTAGAATATGATATACGCTGCTGCTTTTTTGGAGTTTCCATTTTGTTTGAAGTCTGTTACCTGTAATTCGAATAGGTGTGTTAGCCAACTTTAGTGTTGCTTGTTACTGTGCTGGGATCAGATTGTTTTCTTTCCACCCTTTCCTTTCATTCTGTTTCCTCTCCTCTTTAGGAAACAGGCGAGCCCTTGTTGATCAGAAGTCTTCAGTCATAAAGCACAGCCCAACAGTGAAAAGAGAATCTCCATCACCTCAGGGACGAACCAGCAATTCCAGGTAATATTTTTTTCCTGCTTTTGAAGTGTACAGTGTAGTTAGAGTGGCCTCATACCTGGCCAATGTTTCCTATGAAGTCTAACTGTTGAAAACTAAATAATGCTTTTCTGTTGTCCTAGACCTGGACATGTTATTGTCTAAGAAGATTTGGTATGGATGTCTTTCAGTTAATGGGACATATGCTTATTTTTCTGTGCTCCAAAATATATCCCCCTTTTGTCTGAGATCCAAAATGTTCTAGGTTTCTACTTTAACTCAGTAGTTATTCTTTGTAATTGAGTGTTCTGAACAAGGTGATCTAGCCCAGTCGAGTTTTAATGCACCATGCAGGGCGATCAACTGAGTACAATGAAGCAGTTTGATTCCATAAATTCATGTGAAGTGCCTTTCTCAGCCTTGGGAAGGGGCTCAGAATGGTGCAAGTAAACATTACATGACCTATGCCTGTGCTTTCTCCTCCCTTTCTTATGTAGCAGTCATGGGTAGAGTGAATTTATTTTGATCTACTGGCTTTGGGGGACAAGTAAGGACAATAACTGTAGTTCAGACTGGGCAATGCAGCAGGTTGCACAGGAGTTTCCTTCTTACCTTCCCCTCTGTGGCAAAAGAAGCTGAGCAAACATGTGCCACACAAACCATGTGCCAAGGCTGCTGCAGTAATGCATTAGTAGTGCTGCACTTCCTCTTTCAAAGAAAGCCTACAGCTCAGACATGGGGGCTGTGGAAGAATACTGAGGCATAAAGGATTCCTGTGAATTCTGAGGGGTGCTTGAAAGTGAAGGGTGGAGTGGTACCTAGAGGAGCTAGAGGAAAGCCTGATTATGGCTTTTTATAGGAAGTAAAGGACAGAATAAAGTATTTGATACTACACCTATGGAACAGAACTTGAGCTGTGTGCAGTTACATTAGCAGCAAACAGGGCTAGATGTTAACTACTGTTGATAGAGAAGGTACTTCTTGTGTGCCCTGGCCATAGCTCTCTTCCCATGCAAGCCAAAGGAAGCAGAGGGTGACTAACTTTTGCCTGCCTTCTCTTAAATGTGTCAGTGAGAACCAGCAGTTCCTGAAGGAGGTGGTACACAATGTTCTTGATGGGCAAGGTGTTGGCTGGCTGAACATGAAGAGAGTCCGACGTCTGCTGGAGAGTGAGCAGCTCCGCGTCTTTGTACTGAGCAAGCTGAATCGCACGATCCAGTCAGAGGAGGATGCTCGACAGGATGTCATACAGGACGTGGTCAGTGCTGAACTCGGCAGGGTCCTCACACTGAGTGTCTGCTGAGGCTCAGTTCACAGGAAGTTCTTGTCAATTGTGAAAAGCTGATGCTACATCAGTTTTGGAATTTATGTTCTTGAATTACTTTCTCATTTCTGAAATAGCAGCACTAATGGGGATTTCGTTGCAGGAGATCAGCCGCAAAGTTTATAAAGGCATGCTGGATCTGCTGAAGTGCACTGTGTTAAGCCTGGAGCAATCATATGCAAATGCTGGCCTGGGAGGCATGGCCAGTGTTTTTGGCCTACTAGAGATAGCACATACTCACTACTATAATAAAGGTAAGAAAAGTGTTTATGAGAATACAGTATTTATGAACCAAGCAAGTTTGGGAAGGTAGCTGTTTTTGTGCCTTTTGATATTTCAGGGCTTTTCCAGCACTTCCAAAATGGTGAGAATTGTACCATTGTTACTGAAGCCTTATGAAGCTTGAAGCCTGTTTTGTGGTTCTTATACACATTACTGGACCAGAGCAAAATAATGGTCATACTGATATTTAATTGAAAGTGGGAACTCTTCAGGGAGATACAAAACCTGGCACTTCTACAGCTGAAGTGGAAATTTTGGGAATGGGGACCTTCAGCTAAAATTGTTCCAGCCACAATCTTGGAAAGTTGTCGCAGGCAACCTCAGTAGAGAGGGAGATACTTGTAATGTGGAACCATACAAGACTTACATCTCACCAACCACATTGCACTACACAATTGTTCTCATACAACTAAATACTCTTGGAGAAGAAAGACTGAAAATATCTTTTAAATTTCAGCTGTTTCTTAAGAATCTGATTGTTGATGCGAAATAAGAAAATTCATGCTAAGGAAGAAAGCAAAAGATGACGAAAAGCTAAATCTCTGCTTAGTATCTGACTTTTCTGTAATCTCAAATGATGGAAAGTTACTTATTTCCTTGTAGCAGAGGAGTAGCATCTACTAAACCCTTTGTAGTTGGTGTTTTGGGTATTGCATCAGGGATTTTTTATGAGTTGGCTTAGATACACCCCGTGTTCCTTTCCAGTTGCTGTTGGAATGCTGAGGAAGATAAGGAAGGCTGTGCTAGTGGAACAGTCCTGAATGTGGAGAATAGGTTGATCTTGGTAATTACAATTACAATCTTGGTAATTAATTTTAGTCTGACACTGATTCTAAGGAAAATTGGAGTGGCTGATGTAAAGCTCAGTAGTTTTAGAGTGTAGACCAAATAGCATAATTTGATGGTAAGTAGAGTTTTCCCAGAAAAGTAATGGGGGTCATGGCAGACAAAATTTGGTGCAAACTTTTGAAGACTCTTCTCATTATTGCATAACATCTTAATTTGTAGTCAAGTTTTAGCTGTTTAGTATGTTTTAATTGTTTTCAACTTTTTGAAATTAGTATTTATTTCTAGAAATGTTTTATAGAGATTAGGCCTTACATTGATATTATTTAACGTATGGTAATAAACTAGTAATCCTACAGGACATGATGGATATAGCTTATCTAGAGCTTGTCTAGAGTAAGCTAATTCTTAATAAAGCATGGTTGTGATTAAGTTATTATAATGTGGTCAAACTAAGTACTTGTATTTAGGAACAAGGATAGTTGGCAGTAATAGTAGGATTGGGAGATATATCCTAGGAAGCAGTCTCCTGCTGCTGTGTGTGGCCTTCCCAGTATTTACTGTGTCTGTAAAAACTGGGAAGGGGGGCACTGTGTATCTGTGAATACACATTTGGAATGCAGCTACTGTCTTGATGTGTCAGTAACAAGACCCACAGCTGAAGTAGTGCTCCCAGTTCTGGTCATCACACCCTGCAAAGTTGAGGTCTGTGAGAAGATCTACAAGGAATTGGGGAACACTTTTGCTCTTAAGGATGGAAGTGTTTAGTCTGTTGAGTGCTAGGTGTTGATTCTTTTCAATTACTGTCTAAATAGAAAGGTGTTACTAATAGCAGAATCTTAAATCCACTGAACAAAGGTGTCACAAGGTCTAGTGGTATGACAGATTTCGATAATAGGATATGAAGTTTTGAGTATTAGATTCATGAGGTATTGGAATAGTTTGTGCAGGAGGCTCTTTATGGAAAACCTGGTTTTAATTATTCTTTTCTGAAGGTTTTGATGTAATTCAGACTGTGGGGTTTGATACAGAGAAATAATCCAAACTGCCTTTAAGGACATACGGTTGGTTATAGGAAGTCTCAGACTGATGGAAGAGCTATAGCTGGTTGGCATTTTTGGGGGTTTTTCCCTAACTGAAGTTTAATTTAGTGTTACCCACGAAATTGGTTGTATTTGTTATGTTTGCCCTGTAAAAGGAACTTACTTACCTCCTATTAATTGTATTCTTGTTAGTTTAGGCAGAGTTGTTTAATTCTTCACAGTTCGGCAGAGGAGATGCTGCAGTTACTGTGTCAGAGAACATTCCTAGGTTTCAGATATACAGAAATGAGATACTTGAGTATCCCTAAAACAGTACCCTGGCTTTCTCCTTTACTGTTTCCACCAGTGTGTCAGACTATCAGCAAGCTATGTTGACCTATGGGAACAAATGTGCAATGAGCTGTTTCAGTGCCAGGCTTAATGATTTAGGTGAGACCATCTGTCTCATCTTTCTTCTCCTGCTCTCATTTCCTTTTTCCTTGTGCTTCTTTCAAGTTCTTTATTTATTTATTTTCTCTCAACACTGTTTTGTTTTTGTTTGTTTTTTTTTATTTAAAGAACCAGAAAAGAGAAAACGAAGTCCTACAGATGGATCTGTCACTCCAGTTGGCAAGGATCCTGCATCATCCCCAAGAGTGGAGCCAAAACCTGCAACGCAGCTGCCGGTACCTCATCTAATGCCAAAGCCACCGAGCCCTGCAGGCAAAGGGCCACGGGAGTTTGACACAAGAAGTCTAAAGGAAGAAAATTTTATTGCTTCCATTGGTGTGTATTGAGGTGCATGTGAAGTGCAGGGGGGACTTCTGGTTTGGCATTAGGTTCTATTTGCATTCTCTCCATTTTAACACACTACATTGCAACAGTAACATGCTTCATTTACACCTTGGGTCACAAGGAACAATCATACGTGTTTTCACCCTACTCTCAGATAAACTATCCAACACAATTTTCTCCCAGAAGTTGTCTAATCTTAATTGTTTCTATATTTCATTACACCTTAAACAGCCTTATTTTTTGCTGTGTGATTGCTGTTTTCCAGCAACGGGAAATGGTAAAAGAGGAACAGGGACAGCAGGACTTCAGAAAGGGCAGCTGTGGAAGGGAAACATGAAACAAAGGTTTTCTGTCATTGCTGGCTACCTGTGAATTATGTAGATTGTATCCTGTTATAAGTGGGATCCAAAATCTGCAGTTTGTTAACAACAAAATTTCCAAAAAGATGTTAGTTATAGTGTTACAGTTTCAGTGAGCAGGACTGATGGATTTTCCTTCTATGCAATAACAAATAGAATGTGTGTTCTTCTAAACAGCATCTGCTAGGCTGGTCACTGAAGATTTTCCTGTCTTACTCTTTGATGATATAGCTTTTCCCTATGTCTTGGGTTAAAGTTTGAAGTAGGGCTTTCAGAACTGTTTTGTATAAAAAGGGCTTTACAGACTCTTTTGGTGGAGGAGAAAGAAAAAAATTACTTTGGTGGAATGCTGTGAGTTGTAAACATGAGAAGTACCATCAGCATATGAGAAATTTTTTGTCAGCTGCAAAAATACGTCATGTTAAATTATAGATGTTGCTTCTTACAGCCTGTTTAAAATAATGTAAAATCACTGCATGAAAGATTAATCTTCTGAAAGTGTGGTGCTTATATGTGTAGTTTGGCATGAGACAAGGGAATGTGTGTGTTGAGCAGCTGAGTGACAAGACTACAGACATTCTTTCTTATACACACATAATAACTGAAGGCTGGGTGCTGTTGAGTCCTGAACTTATACTGAACCCCTCTGACTTGATTTGCTTTCTTTTCTAAAGAGGTAGTCTATGGAGGCAGTTGCTCAGAAACTAGTCTTGCCCTCGATTTGAAAAGCTGTCAGGAAGCTGAAAGAGTTTCAGATTTCCAGCATTTCAGTTAGTTTTTCGGTTTGCTCTGGGTACTTCATTACTTTTCTGTGGAAGTGAAAAAGGAAAGTATGCTGCTGGCACAACTAAGAATAAACCAGGCTCTAGGACAGTGTTCTTTTAAAGAATGAAGAGAGATCTTTTGATGAGATTGCTAAGACTGCTTCTTTCCCTTAGATGAAATTAAAGCCTCATATAAATGGAAATCATAGAGATCAGATAATTCCTGTTTGTGAAGCATCATAAGAAGTGCTTTTCAAAAGAAGTGCTATGTAATATGCCGTGTTAACTGTTGTTGCCAGAATATTAGCCTTAAACAATTCACTCTTCAAGGACATGCAGAGATACATTCTCATTGGTGTTTCTGATGCTATGATGATTTCCACTTGTCTTTATGGAGCTAAATTACAAGAAGGATATGGTTTTACCTAGACTGACCCAAGTTCAAAAGACTTGAATGTTTTTCCTGAAGTCTTTTTTTCTAACTGCTTTTGTCTTTCACCACAAAACATGAACTGGTATGGAAGTCACTTTTTAGGAAATTTCTGTAAAAACAGTGTAGTCTCCATGTTCATCTGACTCATGTGATCTACAAGTAAAGGGTGTTTCTCTTGTGTTGCAGAGAGATAATTTAAAGCTGCTTGCTTACTATACTTCCTTTATATTCTGTCATGGGAACTTCAGAATAAGACAACTTCAGATATACAGGATTGGTATTAGTTGTGGCTTGGCTGTGAAATGCAGATGTTCTCATTCAAACTATTTTATTTATGGAAGAGCATTTGATAAATATTTACATGTTGCTGAATTAACAACATATTTGTAAGTAGTTCCATTTTAACATGGAAAAAAATGTTTTTATGTGAAGATGATCCAATACTGGAACAGGTTGCTGAGAAAGGTGGTGGATTCTCCATCTGTGGAGAAAGTGAGTACCTAACTGGACATGGTCCTGTGACAGGCAGCTTTAGTTGATCCTGCTTTAAGCAGGGAGGTTGGACTAGATGATGTCCACAGGTTCCTTTGAACTTCAGTAGTTCCTTAATTCTGTGAAATCTGGAAGATACTTACAGCCTCAGGGTGCAGATATGTAAATAAAACTTTGAATTAATCTCTTGGTATTGTATAGATGAAATGCAAATTTGGCTGCTAACCTCTTTACCTAGATACAGGAGGAAATACTGGAAGGAGAAGTCTTCAGAAGGATGGAATAAAACAGTGTACAGCTCTGTTTGTAGTAGCATTATGTAAAGTGTATGTTAGTGGGGTGATTGAACTGCATTGCACATCTAGAGCTGAATCTGTGGTAGCTGAATCTGTGCAGTTTTCTGGTACTACAGGAATAATGACCATGAAGTTCACAGGGTTTCCTGTTTCTGAGGTGTAGTGGGATGGAGTTTTACTTGCTGAGCTTTGATCTTGACTGTGCTAATTCCTACCTAGAAAATTCTGTGTGAAGATGATGCTTCTCATACTCACCAATTGCTTACTTCCGTTCTTCCAGGTTCTTTGTCTTCCAGGGTTCATCATCTGTAGTGTAGGTCATCACCTGTAGTGTAGGTCTTTTTGTTAGGACACTGGTGGCTTTTAAGTTGATAGTTAATTAATTTACCCCTTTATGTTAGTCATAAGTTTGGTTTATTGCATGCTTTCGATAACTGTTAATGAAAATGTCAGTACTTATTGAAGTTTCCATTGCTAGTTTTTAAATAATTGTTTAATCCAGTCAGATCACTTTATTTTGGCTGTTTTTTTTTAAACGGAAAAGATTGTGCTACATACTTCATCTGCATCAGGTCCTTTTTGGACCTGCTGTCCTGTTTAATTCAGGGTCATGCAACAAAGCCATAGGTGTAGTATTTTATGCCCTGTGAGTTTATTTGAGGTTTTGTTTTTCTTTTTTGACTAAGTAGTTGAGAGTAAAACCTAGTTTGTTTTTAATGTGCTAGGATATACTTTACACTAAATTAACAGACAAGTCAGCTAAAAGTAAGTTAATGACAGGTGTTGTAGCTTTCAGACTGGTGATTTTAAAATTGAAGCCAGATAGACTAAGGATGGAAGAGGCCAGATGTTTTCAAAGCCCTTTAACAAACAAATTGAGTCCATCTTAGAGATTGTTATCTGTGCCAGTGTGTGCTCAGCATGATAAGCCTGTAGGATGCTGTTTGGATCTCTCAGCAATTTTATCTTATCCATCTGTCTATTTATGAAAGTTGAAGGAACATCCATCAATCATGAAGCAGATCTAGAGATTGGTAGGCTAGAAGTCATCTTTCTAGCTTTTTCTAACTTGTTGCATTTGTCTCATTTCTGATGTCTTTTTTCATAATACTTTGGAGCCTTCCTCTGCAGTTATAACCTACCCTTTTACATTTTTTTTTTCAGTGGATGTTTTGCTGAATAGAACTTTTTTAGAGCCTGTCCTATCCATATTTCTGCTATTTGCAGGCTTGAATGGGTTTCTAACACACTTTAGTGACCTTTTAATTGCTCATGAAGTTTTCTTAAAGAGCAGTAAAAGAACATTTTACTTCTTTTTCCTTTCCTTTGCCACTTTTCTAAGAGGGTCTTCCTCTGTAGTGTCCCCAGTTTTAATGGTGCAAGTGAGAGAGGACAGTGCCTAGCACTCAGAGTCAGCTCAGCATGTCTGCTTGTAATGCCTCCTTTGGCCAACAGGCCAGCACCTGGAATGATCTGATGTTTCTGAGCAGAAAAGGTGACTGCATTTCAGAGAGCTGAACAAAGTGAGTGATAGAAAAGTGCAAGTGCCTCATCACTCTTTTATCCCAGAGCTAATTTTCCAATTCAGTTTTAAGAAAACTTCAGATTGTTTTGCTGGTCTGTGCACTGTATATTCTCTTATGGAATTTGTCAACTTGATTAGAGTGCTGTGACTTTGAGTTTTGGAAGTGGGAGTTAAGCACATCTGATACCTTGCTCATTTTAGTTCTTTACCTTTTTCTGTTCTCTATACCCTGATTGGAACAAGTGGATGCAGTTCAGCTCTTTGCATATAGGACAGGTTCATAGGCAGAGCCAGGCATTTATTGAGAATGTTGTCAGGTCAAAAATAACTGGTAAACTTTGTGATAATATATAAGATATAATATTGGTTAAATATTGTATTAACCTACACTTCAATATTTTTGGAATTGCTGCTGCTGTTTTTGTGTCTTTCTCCTTTCAGTGATATAAACTAGAGACACTAAAATGTTTCTGTTAATTAGAGCTTCTGTGGTGCCTACGTTTTAGAGGAGTAAATATCTAAGAGTGTTAAATCCCTTTCTTAGAAAAGGTGATTATTTGTTCATAAGAGCTGTTTTTTCTTAGTTGATTCACTGTTGTCAAAGTGTGGCCCGAGGAGGGGAGGGGGGATGCACAACCACAACTGTATGAAGTCATCTCTAATGTTTGAATACTGTTACTAAGAGATGATGCAGTGGTCAATACATAACATTGATTTCTTTTAAAATGAAATGGTGTTAATTAACCTTTCACTCAGTAGTTGTCATAAAATTCTACCCTTTTTTTTTTACTTCTTTTTATTTTTTTTAATTTTTTTTTTATTTTTTTGGAGGTGAAGGGGCGGGGTTTTTGTTTGAAATTTTTTCCCCATTTTCACCTGTCTGACCAGCTGCTGACTGTTTCTCTTTCTCTCCTGCTTTCAATGCATCTTGGGTAGAATTGTGGAACAAGCACCAGGAAGTGAAAAAGCAAAAATCTTTGGAAAAAACGAGTAAGGAAATTAAAAAAAAATGTAGAAACTGACTCCTCCAGCCTCCCCATAACTGCCAACTCCCCAGGTGCAGGGTGAGCTTGCATCTATGGCACACAGGTTTTATACTCACAAGAACAAAAATCTATCAAGAAAGTCTCCATTGAAGAGACCAAACAGATCTGTTTGCCCTGAGGAAATTGTGTTCAAATATATCTTTTTTTTTTTTTTTCCTTTCTTTTTTCCTCCCCCAAATATTGCCTTCAAAGAAGAGGAAGCAGGTGTTCTGCATCCTCACCAATCAGAATTTTAAGATCTCCTTCCTTAGAAGTTAAAACTTGTTTAACAAGTTGTTGATATGGATATGTTGATTGATTAAATGTTTCCAGAATGAAGAATTCCTGTTTGTTCAAGCCGTGGGATGGCAAATTTTAACTGGTATCAACCATGAGCAGTCAGTCTGCAACAAGAAATACTTCTGAGTGGGAGAGAGAAGGTGTATGTGAAGAATTGTATTTAGTGATGGCTTCTAGAAAATAGCCTCATGATAAGGAATCAACTTGATTTTGTTTTTCATATCCCTTAGTAAAGAAGGAGTGAAATAGTTTGGGGCTGTTGCAGAGTCTAAATAATAGTCTAAATCTACACAAATCTGAACATCTATTGAAATATGATAATGAAAAAAATATTGAAGATGTATACTCTGCAGGTGCAATACCAGGTTTTGCTCTTTTGGTTGTCACTGTTGTAAATAGGGACATACCACATTAGGACAACAGCCAATTTATAACAACCATGTTGTGGTAGGTGTTTCCTAACCATGAGCTTAGTTTGTACTTTGCAGAGCTGATGCTGCCTATTTTCCCAAACAGACTGCAGTTTGGGAAAGATTGATAGCTAAGATGAATGGGTGAAGATTCCTCTGGCCAGGCTTGGGTTTGCTTACCTCAGTTAAATCCTTCTGTTAAGTTCTGGAGTTAGTTCAGAGACAATGGGGTGAATGGGGCACCTCTGCAGTACAGTGTGCTCTACTCAGGTGTGAATTGCTATCTGCTGAGGTAGGAGTGTGTGAGACAAACACAGCACATGCACACACCTGCTCTCCCAAATTGAGCCTTTCAGGTAGGTGCCTACATTGGGAGGGATAGAGGTTTTAGTGTTCATGTGTATTAGACATATGGCTCTATAAAGAAGGGAAATCGAGGTTTTTAAGTGCCTGTAAATTGACAGTGACAACGATGTAATTGTGGCTGTTGTGCTCCTTAAACTCAGTCACAGTCCTCAAATATCTGAACCGCTTTAGTCAATTTCAATTCCTTTAAAAGTCAAACTGCCGGAAACATGCCTGACTTTTGTGTTGGGACAGGAAACTCCTCAATTACTTAAAACACACAGCTGAAATTTTGTGTTACTGCTGTAGTAATGAGATATAAAACTTTTTGCTGTATCAGAACTAGAAATGATGACCACTTGAATGAGCGGAAATAGACCTCTAGAAGTGAGCTATGTGCATTTCAGTGAAAAATAATGTTCCAAATTCTTAGGAAAGATATTTTTAGGTATTCTTCTTCATAAATTTTGTTTATTTTTCTCTTTCTTAGAGTCTTTGAGGACTTGATTAACAGTAACTTAAGGCATTTGGGTCTAGAGACAAAATACTATAAAAATGAAGAATATTTTTGTAAACACTTCACAGGAAGAATTAGTGGTTGAGTAGTAAGCTATTATGGTCTGCACAGCCAGCTTATGGCTTTGCTATTCATGAGTTTACATATCATTTCAAACTCACTCACACAAATCTTTGTATATTATCCTTCTCTCTCTCTCTCTCTTCCCTTCCTTTTTTCTTTCCTTTTCACTGTCTTACCCTCTCTAATATTACATATAGTACAAACATATTCATAATTCCCAGGTTGTTGTGGTCATTGGTTTCAGAGATAGTGGCATTGTTTGCTTAGAGATACTGGCTATAGACATGGGTATATAATATAAATATTCCAGCAGCTGATCATGTCTTCCTGTTACTGAATAGTTGGCAGATATGGCTATGGCAGAAATATTGCATTCAGTCTCTTCCCCTTTCTGAGAGTATTAACAGTCTGTGTACAGCCTATAACACACTTCTTTCTTGCATTGTTATTTACTTCATTCAGTGCTTATCCAAATTTCTTTTCAGACTCTACCTCTCCATCATTCTCTTTTCTTTCTGCCATCCCATCTGAGGCCAATAGATGATACAATTCTAGAAGTGCATGGGAAATTGAACATGAAGTTCTTTATCCTTTCTTTCTCTTTTGTGTTTTTTGGATCTTTGGGTTAATGAATGCATGACTTAAAAGCTTGCTGATTCCCTCTCTCTCTCCTACCTATGTGATTGCCAACTCTGGAGAGCCATTTGTTAATGTAATTGGGGAATGTTGTGAAGTACAGCATCATACAAGCTTAGTCTTTGAAAATCTTGCTGGGTAACACCAATTGTTGCTGTTTATTTTCTTGTCACGTGTTGCCCGATTTTTGCCTAGATAGTTGCAGTGGGCAACCAAAAAAACTCAGTCCAGGACTTTGAGCAATTCAGCTGTTCAAAAAAGGATTCTGACTTTTAAGTAAATAGGTATTATTTTTTATTACCAAGAATTAAAGGAAGTGGCTTCCTAGAGTTGAATGTCAGCTGCTCTGCATGTGTTACTGTAGCTGGAAGCTACTTGACTGTTGTCTGTCTTCTTATCTCTCTTGAATGGCTAAGAAAGGTACTGTTTAATTATAGTCACTCTTGGACTTCAGAGTATTTGAAACTCAAACCAATGTTTGAAGACTAGCAGATGGGTTCTGCTGGTCTTGTTGTTTTCAGTACCAAGGAATAATAAAAGTACATTAAAATTCAAATAAATGAGAAAGCAAATCTGTTTTCTTGGTACTGTTCCTGCTTCCAATCTGTCATCTGCTTTCTCCTTTGCTGTTTTTAGTTGGTACAGTAATTATTTACTTTTTCCTTTGTTCAGGACCGGAAGGTGTGAAACAGTTGGATTTGGGAGAAACAGATGAGAAGAAATCCCAAATCAGTGCAGACAGTGGCCTCAGTTTGGCCTCAGGTTCTCAGGTCAGTGGCTCCTATGCTTGCTTTATTTGTGTGGTAAGAGACAGGATTCTTCTGTTCACTACTTAATTATGGGAAGACTTCTAGGGTTTGAATATTCTTGAGAGGCTCATTTCTTCACCCCTTACTCCAGAGCATTGATTTTTGTAAACTGGGTTACAGGACACCATGATCTTTTTGACACTAAGACAGTAGTTTCTATTTGATTGGCTAAATAAACTAAGGAAGTGTAAGGCATGTGATTTAGGAGCCCAGAAGAATGGGAAGTGATGTCCTCTCCGTATGGTAAAAACTAATGTGACCCTTCTTGTCCTTTATATGTTTTGATTGCAGAAGAGTGATTTTGACTCTCTTCCCAGTGGAGGACCAACAGTCATGGTCCGAAGTACAAGCCAGGATTCTGAAGTCAGCACTGTGGTAGGATATGCCCAAAGTGAAATCTGGATGTGATTGACTGCTTATTAAAGTGGGGAAGGGCATTTTGTGCCTACTATTCGTGTGGTGTGGCAGCACATTGTCACATACATAATGTACTCTGTGAGTTCTCTCTCCAGAGCCCCTGAGCGTGTAGCAAGCATGTGTGTCTGACAGAACATACATTGTGCTTGCTTTATGAGCAGATTGCAGCCTTCACATGTGGTGCTCATTGCTGTCAACATATTCCAACATATTGGTGTTAGATTGCAACAACTCTGTAAATATGTCTTAGTTGTGTATAAACCATCTATATAGAATAGAAGTTTAAAAAGGTAGCCTGAGAGCCAAAAAGGCAAATTGTTTGTTGCATTAAAAATAAGAAAAATTCTCAGATGTGTTATCCATTGAAGGTAATTGCTTTCTTTTTCTCCATAGGTTAGTAACAGTTCTGGAGAGACGTTGGGAGCAGACAGTGACTTGAGTAGCAATGCTGGTGATGGCCCTAGTGTGGAAAATGGTGGCAATTTAGCAGGATCCAGAGGCACTGTGTCAGACAGTGAAATTGAGACAAACTCTGCTACTAGCTCTATCTTTGTAAGGGCATTGCAGACTTCCTTTTTTTTTTTTTTGTAATATATCTTGTACAGTAATATTTCAGTGTGTGTGCATGTATGGAAGAGGATCTCTGATTCAGTTCTAAGGGTTAATCAGTTATTACAATGTCAAAGATGTTGTTTTGTCTGGATCCACATATCTTTCTTCATTTCCTGTGCAAAAAATAGTTTTTTGAAAGTAGTAGATAAACATCTTGCACCACCTTAGAGACACTAGTAATGTTTAATATTAATTCAATATTTCTCTCAACGAAATCGACATTTCATTACCTTTCAAAGGCAATGAAACATTGGTGGGCATTGTTCATCCTTACTAAAAGGAAAATTCCCTGTTTCTTAGAGCAGCTGTTTGGTAGAGTAAAGAAATGATCCATTCTAGTTTTAGCTGCTGTTCTGTTTCTTTAAAATATTGCTTTAATTCTACTTGAAGTGTAATTATAACATTTAAATATATTTGCCTAGTTGGAAGATCTGTATGTGGTAAAATCCAAATGCAATTCATTTTGTAAAGTCCTTGATTATCGTGTATAACCTCTAATATACATCTTACCCAGAAAATAAGGATACACTTGATTTGGCTAAATCAAGCTCTCAGTGAAATAAGAAATCAACTTAAGACTAACCTTAAGATTAGTCTCACTGTATTCATTATTTTATAATTGTGACAAGACTGTAAAAGCCTTTACAGGGCTTCTACTTCTAATGTCAAGAAACAAACAAAACCATTGTGTTTCATGGCAGATTTCTACAAAAAACATGAAAATGATTTAACCGTGTCTGCTTCCTTTGTTGCAAGAGGGTGTCCTCTCAGTTACTGAAGAATCAAACTTTCTTTTAACATTTACTTTTTCTGCCTTTTTCTACTAAACTAAATAGAATAGAACTAAATGGAAACTAAATAAAATTCTAAGAAGGCTTGCAAGAGGTTTAGAGCAAAGATGATGAGTGTATGTAATGTGCAGTGAATTCAAATATCACACCATAGTTTGCCTGGTGGTAGAGAAATGAATGGGCCAGCTTGGTTGTCAGTTCCTGCTGGCTGGTAGTCCCAGCTCTCTGGGCCTACTAGCCAGATGATATGTAATTATTTGCTTAATGTCATACCTTTATTAATGCATAAGTGTGAAATATGAGGGATGACAAAAGAGGTTATTTCCTTTAGTCTGAGGCTTGCAATTTTGATTTGCTTCAGTTTTCCTTCAGGGAAGCATTGTGCCTCCTCTGTGTTTTGATTTCTTTGTCTCTTAGATTTTTCTTTGTCTGACTCTGGACGTTTAAGTGTATTATGGTACTCTTTGAACAAAACAATTGTTTTGTGAATGTTTGCAGGAGAAGCTCTTTTGAAGCATAGTTTGCAAACTGTGTCTGAAACCCAACAGTGCAAGAGTGTTAACTCTCACCTGCAGGGTGCAGAGTTAAGTTCCAATACTTCTTTTGTATTATTTTCAGGCCAAGTCTCACAACTTGAAGCAGAATGTGAAGGATAGCAAAGGGAGTACTCCAGGGAGAGGTCCAGAGGATGGGAACCAGCGTGTCTATCTTTATGAAGGACTCTTGGGTAAGCTACTTTTTTTGGTGGGGAGGGAATCTTTCATGTTGAAGTTCAGCTGAAATCATGTCTAGAATAGACTGGAATTTTCACTTTCAGTTTAAAAACTGACACTGTTTTTAACCTCTAGCTGTTGTCCATGCTGGTAGAATAGGAAGGCACATCAGACGATTCAGAGTAAAGCCAAAGTTTTGCTGGGGAAATTGAATAAGTGTAAGAGGAGATTGGTGTGTAGTTTATTTTGGTGTAGTATATATATTATGGTGTAGTAAAATTAAATCTGTCCAAGTCTCTTGCTTTTCTTGGATATGAATTCTTTAAACAGTGTGCAGAAGGGGTGAAAAGCTAAAATATATTGCTGATCTTGAAAAAAAGATCATTCAGCTTAACTCACTGAACAGAGGGCTAAACTCAGAGTACTAAAGGGCTTCAAGTGTATCCTTGAATTAGAAGTACATTGGCTTTTTTGTATTTTGTCTGGACTTGCTGTTAATCAAAAGCTCTCTCTTCCTGTGTTTTTCATCCTTCCCATTTATCGTTCCTACCTGCTTGGAATGGTGCAGGTAGGGATAAAGGATCTGTCTGGGACCAGTTAGAGGATGCTGCAATGGAAACCTTCTCTCTGAGTAATAATCTTATCTTTCCACTTCTCTGTGTGTTTGCTGTGATCTGTGTCTGTATGAGATATTCCTGTCTCTTTCGGGCAGTGTTAACAGTTTACGGAAGATACACTCCTTAAAGAATAGAGATGAGACGTACTTTACTGTAAGGGGTTAAAAATATTGTGCCATTAATTAGAATGAGAGTTTTGTCTTGTCTTTTCCTTTACACTTTTCTTCAACTGTTATATTGCTTGTGGTTTACAAGTAACCTTTTTTTTAAATTTTTTTTTAATATAGTTTCATTGTGTGTTGTCTTATGGTATTTTCAAGGAGTGGGAATGAACAGGAATTAACCCTAAAGTATCTGACTGGATAAATGGAATAAATGCTCAATTTTTTTTATACATTGCATAGGCAAAGAGCGTTCAACTTTGTGGGACCAGATGCAGTTCTGGGAAGATGCTTTTTTGGATGCTGTGATGCTAGAGAGAGAAGGAATGGGGATGGACCAGGGACCTCAGGAGATGATTGACAGGTAAATTCTTTAGTTGACCTTTTTCCTCCTCATTTTTTCACCCAAGGCTGAAATAGTAAAAATAGTAGAGGAAAAAATACTTTAATTCTGCCTAACATGCTATTATCACTTTGTAAACCTTGTTACTATACCTGGCTATTGCAAAGGGAGCCTTTTCTCTCTCTGCTGGTCAGTAGCTGCTAATACTGAAATATTTGTCTTCAGTTATGACATAGGTATTTTTTAACCCTTGTGGTGAGATCTTTCCAGAGAAATGGTTAATGTAAGCATGATAACAATATGAACAGATGGAATAGACTAGATCATTAGTAAAGCAAGACATTTCTGAGGCAGGATGGCTATATTCTGGAATAATAGTGTGTTGACATAAAGTGAAAGAATTATATATTTCCGGAAAAGGCATTTTGAGCCTTCTCAAAATGCAAAGTGTTTTCACAGCTTGTAGTTAAAAACAAACCAAAAACCTATGAGGAAGCCACTCTCTAGAAATATCTGCGTGGTTGCCTAAGGCTTGACTGCTTCTAAGATGTCAATCTTGACTAACTTCCTCTTCCTCCCTCCAGCTCTGTTAACAGCTGATCATTCTGTGCTCTTGTCTACCACCTGCAGCTCTACTGCTAAGCTATCATGGAACATGAAATCTGGTAGCCAAAATAAGAACTAATTTGGGGTGCTAGTCTCAAAATTATTATTCCAGAAACTGCCTGCCTTACTGACAGAAGAGAGTGCCTGATGCACTTCCTTCATCAGCTTTCTTCTGCCTTGCAGCTGTATTTAAGCTCTAATCCTGGATAGCTCTTGTGCTGAGTTATGTGCTCCTCTTCTGACAGCTGTAATTGTCATGGAGCTGTGACTGCAGAGAACAGGAAATGGATAAGCCCAGTGGACCACTAACAAATTTCCCACTGCGCAGATGTTATTTGCTTCAACTAGTTAATAATTAAGGGAAATGTTTAATTACTGATCACACTGTTTTACTGGAAAACGCCCATTTAACTTGGTGTTTTTAGACGTTTTATTTGCTATACACTTCACAAACAGTGCTGTGTCCTTTGCCAGTGCTTTAGTGATGTGGATGAAGAATGCCTGTGAGTCTGCTTCAGATGTAGCTCTTCTTGCAGGTATCTTTCCCTGGGAGAACATGATCGAAAGCGTTTGGAGGATGATGAGGATCGTTTGTTAGCTACACTGCTGCATAATATGATTGCTTATATGCTCATGATAAAGGTGACTTCTTGTTC
The DNA here is from genome assembly GCF_971803275.1 of Cyanistes caeruleus. Taxonomy (NCBI): domain Eukaryota; kingdom Metazoa; phylum Chordata; class Aves; order Passeriformes; family Paridae; genus Cyanistes; species Cyanistes caeruleus. Next base: position 29,720,903 of record NC_141706.1, on the reverse strand, counting down.
TTTTTAATAGATTGCTGCTCACATTTAAGCAATATATTTTGTTGGTGTTGTCTTGAAACCATACATCTCTGTTTATGAAACTCAGAGCAGTGGATAATAAGGGTAGTTTCTAGAAACTGCAAAGTTGGAAGGCTTTCTGTCACTAGAGAGATTAATTTATTTGAGCTGTCAAGAGAGGCATAATCCTGCAAACCCAATGCTTTGGTACTTTATTTTTTTGTTTTGCATAGCAGAGCCTAGTAGGTTTTAATTTTAAAGTGTATTGAAAAATATAATGCTTTCTTTCAAGCACAAAGAACCCTTGCTAAAGGAAGGAAGCAGATTTAGTTTTATACACTCCACAACATCAAGGTCATAATGCAAATGTGTTAAAAATCAGTGTTTCATCCAGCTTGAAATCAGCACTCAAACATGAGTGTACTACTGTCTTTGAAGCCTTTAGTAACAATGGCTGGCATTTATAGTAGCCTTTTGAAATGGCAACTGAGGCAGAAATATTTTGCTTCTGAGCTTGCCTGCAGCTCATCTTCAGGAAGAACCTTTTGCTGCTGGAAGATTCCCTGGGAGTGTTAGAGCCACAGCCTAGTGACCAGGAAACACGTGCTGAAAGAATGAGAATTCTGAAAGATATTGAGGGCTCCACAGCTTCCTAACTTGAGTCTGTGCAGAGGAAGGTGAAGCTGGTCTGGCCAATGAGGCTCACAAGTGGTAACATAGGGAACTGAGGCTTTTGATGTCAGGAGTTGGAAGTGGTGGGTAGTGGAACTGCAGCTTGTGCACAGGAAATCTGCAGGCAAGAAATCTGTTGAGCACAGCATCCTTTGTACAGTAGCTGAAAAGTGGGATATGTGCAACGTGGTCCTGTACTGCTGAGTTAAAGAGGCCCTTGCATGAGTGAACTGGAGGTCAGTTATTTTGCTTCTTAGCAGTGGAAACCAAGATATGTTTGGGAGATTGGAGTTGCCTCCTGTGAATAGAGGAGAGTATGCAACTGTCTGTGTATCTGCTTTCTAGGTGAACAAGAATGATATTAGGAAAAAGGTGCGTCGTTTAATGGGAAAATCACATATTGGATTGGTGCACAGCCAGCAAATAAATGATATTCTAGACAAACTTGCCAATCTGGTAAGTAAAACAGTGATGAGTGATATACCTCTGGTATCTACAGTGGAAGAGATAAATTGCCTGAAAAATCTTATGTATATTCTCTGCAACACTAATTTAAAAATATTTAAATTAATTGAATTTTTAAGTGCTACTCTTCACAAGTGTAGAATAAAGACTGTGACTATATGGGCCTGTTTATGTTTTAATGTTACACAGTTATCAGTTAGAGCTGACATACAAGTATGTATAAACATGACACATATGACAGTTCAGTGCAACATTAATATTTTGTTAATAAGTTTTGTTGGCAGGAACCTTTATGATTACTTTGACTGTAAGAAGTGTTTAGTCTTCTGTCAGTTTCCAGGCCAGTATAAGACCTGTAATCAGTTTCTGTACAAATCTGTTTCCAGGATTCATACAGAATAAACCTGATGTCCTGTGATCAATAAGAATATAGGCTAAAGCCTCAGTTAGTAAATCTAGGCAGTTTTAAACACAATCATCACCAGGGTGGACACAAATTAGGCTCTTTTAAAGGTAATTTCTACATTTGGGTCTTACTTTTCTGCACTGAAAAGACACAAAATCATCTTATAATTGATTGGGAAAAATCAGACCAGTTTCCTGCAATGATAACAGAACTCAGACACCTCATTTTCCTATCCTGAGTATGGTACCATGTGAATGTTTTCTGCTGTGGTAACTCTCACAGTCACACTTATTGAAACTAAACTTACTGGAGTATCTTGCTTGTGGCTTTGTCTGAATTTATCTCCAATAAGCTCATTAAATAATGTTAAAAATTAATCTTTCTTTCATTTGTGTCACCTAATGTCACCCCAATTCATTAATGTGGGTTTTTTTCTAGAATGGACGGGAACTCCCTGTGAGACCCAGTGGCAGCCGCCACATCAAGAAGCAGACTTTTGTAGTACATGCTGGGACAGACACAACGGGAGACATATTTTTCATGGAGGTAGAGACAAGAATAATATAATGCAAGTAGTAGCAGAAGAAATGAGAGAAATAGATTAAAAGATCTTACGTATTATTTTGTGCTCCCAGGTATGTGATGATTGTATTGTGCTGAGAAGCAACATTGGAACTGTGTATGAACGTTGGTGGTATGAAAAACTCATCAACATGACTTACTGTCCCAAAACAAAAGTGCTTTGCCTCTGGCGCAGGAATGGTCAGGAGACACAACTGAACAAGTTCTACACAAAGAAGGTTTGAATCTTGTTTAATATAGACAATACTGCAGGGATAACAGCACAGAAAAAACCAAATCCTTTGCGTATCATATTTCATATTTAATCAAAAAATAGCACTCTTTCCAATGCTGGTTACTGAACTGAAATGGCTGTTTAGTGGCACTGACATCTGAAGCTGGCACTGTGCCCTGTCATTTACTTGAAGACAGTTGTCCACCAGCAAGTAATTTAAGAAATGACTTGTAGGTTTTTTGTTAGAAGAAGGAAAGCATCAGTATTACTAAATATTGTGTGAGCTTACAGGCTTGTGAAGATAGTAAAAATATTACAGAGGATTCATGGGCAAAACCTAAATAAAACTATGGCCTAGGAGTTAATTGGATAATTTTTGATCTTAGAACCATAGAATGGCTTGGGTTGGAGGGGACCTTTAAGATCACCTATTTTCCACCCCTCCACTGCCCTGAGACACCTTCCATTAGTTCCACTGTTCATGTCACTGACAAAGGTGTTAAACAGCATTGGACCCACTACTGACACCTAAGGAACACCACTTGTCACTTGGTTTCCACTTGGATGTTGAGCCATTGATCTCAACTCTTGAATTTGTCCATCCATGAAATTTGTTCCTTTATAGTATAGAGTAGCTTAGCCTTCTCTGTGTCCTGTATCTTGGGCTATGGACAGAAAAATTTCTTAAATTTAGCTCTGAGATTATGGCTTAATCTCAGTGTTGAAGGAAAATGAGGAGAAGAACATGTCATAAGGAAATTGATATGAATAACAAAAAGATAGGTATTATGTACATGACTAGCAATCTTGATTGCTGGAAAGAAAGGGAGGGATTATTTTGATGATTTTTCTACAGTAAGAAACTGAATGGACTTGGTCAGAATGTGCCAGGGCATGAACTCTTCACTAGCTTGTGTGGTTAAATGCTATGAAATAGTTTCTCTACCATCTTGTAAAACAAATATAAATACTAACTAGTAATTAGGTGTGCTTAAACTTGAACAGGCTTTTGGTCATCTGACACCACGCGGGGCTTGTTCTTTTTGTAGAATCTTAGAATCTTGCTGTTCTTTTCCCCCACTTAGTAATCTGGAGAAATAACATTGTATTACTCTTCTTTTATCTGTTAGTGTCGGGAACTGTACTACTGTGTAAAAGACAGTATGGAGCGAGCAGCAGCAAGGCAGCAAAGCATAAAACCAGGTACAAGATTTTACTTGTTGGGAACATTTGTTGTTTAATCTCCAATAAGCAATTTTTTAAAATTAATAATTGCTTTGAAGGTAATCTCCTTTAATTTGGAAATCTTTGGGTAATTTTGTGCATCCACATGCAAATAGCAGATTGTTTTCTTTAGCAAGAGTGTATTTGAAAGATATTTTAAGAATTGGGCAATAATGTAGTATTAAAAATGTATTTGAGTTGTTTTAAAGCCATTCCCGAGAGCTCAGTAGTTCTGCAAAACTTGATAATTTTTCAAAAATAATTTTAAGAATGCACTTTTTAGCTGAACTGAATAATGCAAAAGAAACTGGATGAAAATTATTAGATTATTCATCTATTAATATCCTCTATTAAATTATTGTTTTAATCATATATTGACATTTTAATTGCTTAGAACAATACCATACAGTGCAGCTAACAAATTCAAGCCTCTTTTGTGCTGCTTATATATCTGTACTTAAGACTCTGCTCTCTATGGTATTATGTGATTACAGGGTCTTACTATACAGAAATGAAATGTTTAAAGCAAACAAATAATACCCCAAATATGACATACAATAAATACAGGATGAACTGACATTGATGTTACTTCATGTTACCAGAATGAAATTTATTACAATACTTAAAATTCTAGTGGTTCTCAGAAACCACTGTCTGTCATTAGTGAGTGGACTCACTGAAATGACCTCTGCTGTTCTTAGTAGTGTCCTTTTGCTATACACATCAATAGGAATTATGTTTTTACTATTTTATATTCCCCTTCCATATACCATGACTTGGCTGACTGCTTTCTGCACCCTCTGTCTCTCTGGATTTTTGTTTTTGGTTGTTTGGTTTTTTTTTGTTGTCTTTTTTTGTGGTTTTTTTTGGTTTTTTTCTTTGTTTGTTTTGTGTTTTTTTATTCCTTTATTAACATCACAGGTCCTGAGTTGGGTGGTGAGTTCCCTGTGCAGGATATGAAAACCGGTGAAGGAGGTCTTCTTCAGGTCACACTGGAAGGAATTAACCTGAAATTTATGCACAGTCAGGTATGAGGGAAATCTGTGAACAGACTGAGCATGAAGCTTTTTGCAGCACGCCTGTATAGGTGTTTCCTCTTCCCAGAGTATTAATAAGGACAGGGGATAGCTTGATGTGGGTAAAAAAACTTAGATATATTTACATTCAAACCCATAAGTGTGTATCAATATATATATATATGTTATAACACACTGAATTTAAATATCCTCAGGAAAACTATAATCTATTAAAGAAAGATGTTGATACATCTTTCAGCTTCTTGTTTCTTGTGGTCAGAATTGTCTAAGCACAAAACAAATGTTAGCCTGTATTAAGGGACAGAAAAAGTGATCAATAATAATCTAAGCTGCTATGATGCATCACCCTGTGAACAAATCCTCGTTGCATAAGCAGTCAGCCTTAAAGATACAGTGTTTGACTATTGCAGGTGCAGAAGGCAACTTTCTGCGTCATATTTAATCTATCATATTTTAAAATTTTAGAAATTATCTGTAGAAATTTGTATGAAAATAAAATAGGAAACTGGGTCTTGATGTAATTCACAAAAATAAGAAAAAAAGTACTGAATCCTTTTTCCTTCCAAATAACAGATATTGTGGGCATAGAGGAAACACAAGTAGAATTGTCATTTCTTCCTTTCTCTGGATGTTGTTTCTGTTGCTTCCTTTGATCCTTGTTTTTTATTTTGCTTTATGTTTTTTTTGTTTTGCATATATTAAATGCATGCTATGCTAGACAGTAGAATAAATTTTTAGGGGAGAAGGGAGAGTGTGTATGTGTGTGTGTGTGTGAGAGAAAGAAAGAAAAGCTTCTGTCAGTTCTCTGTGGAGTGTTTTTTCCTTTCCTCCTGACTAGACTTTTCTCCCCACACAACTATTGTTTTTCTTTGAGGATACATCAGTGTAGATCCCAGTGGAAGTGCACATGCATCTCAAACACACATGCTCAGGGTCTTTAATACTTCTCCCAAGGTCACAGCAGCACCATGTGCCACTTCAAGTTCTTATATGCCAGTATAAGGAGTAGAGAGATGTGAACCTCCCTCAGTTTCCTTGCTGTCTCTTATGAGGGTAGAACCTGGATTATGTCCAACCTGCCAAAGAATTTCAGATCTACTGTGTGATGGAACACTCTTTTAAGTTGCAGATTTTATCTTTTCATTGGGTGTGCTGAAATACAAAGAGCTGTAAAAGGAAGTTGGTTGTACAGAATGAATTTTCATAGTTCTTGAAAATGGCAGGTCTAAAGTCTTTGAAAATTAAACCCTGGTCTCAAAGCAACAGTTTGATATCCTTATAGATAGATATACTAGAAATTACTTTGTCCTAAGGTAAGGACACACAATAGGAATGTTCTGTTTGCTACTTTGCCCAGAAGTCAAAGAAGTTCTGCTCAAAATGCTCATCTCTATGGAGATGACTCCATTTCATAAATGAAAAGGCAGTCACATTCAGATTTGCAGTGAGAAAAGATATATGAAAAGATAGCCACATCAGCAGCAGCATGGTTTTGTAAGTGTAGCAGGCATCTTCACAAGACAAAGATGCTGTCAGTGTTAAGCACATAGTGAGCACACATGTATCTGTGCTAAAGAAAATATCCAGATTCAAGTCTTTTTTTTTCCTTTCCTGTAAGAACAAAACTTTAGGGAAACCTTGTATTGATTTTTAGTGTGGGACTGTCTGGAACATTACTTTAATTTTGTACAACAGATACTGAGACCTGTGCTACTAGCAGAACTCATAAAATACCAGCTCTATAATACCCTTCCTTAGAGAGAATGGTGTTCTAATTTGCTGTCTGTCATGAAGATTCCTATCTTTTTTCTGGAAAAGAGTTTGTGCAGGTCAGACCCAGGACATATGCCAGCCGTCTCCTTCACCTGAAAGATTATTCCTTCTCTTCATCACCTTTCCAATGAAGCTGCAGCCAGATGAGTTGCCATTACTTAAGATGGATATTGAAACAAGTGCACTTCTGGAAAATACACTGCCTTTATTCAATATGTTTAATTCTTGGTCTGTTAGATTATATTGCCAGTTGACCAGGGCATTCAGTACCATTTAGAAGATCTAAAATATGTATCCTTGTTTTCCTTCTCAAAGTAAAGTGTCTAGATGGATATCAAATGTGTGTCATTTGAGGGTTTCTGTAGAATGGACTCCTACTAGTTGCACCATGCAAACAAACAAACAAAAAAACCCCCTCCAGTTTCATAATCTTTGGAGCTAAAGGATGTTGGCATTCTTATTCTGCCACTCATCAACCAGTCTGTTTTCTTAATAAAAGGTCTGCTATTCTGGATGATATTTTTTTTCAATCCTTGTATACATTGTGTGAATTGCTCCCTAAGGTGGTTGATTTCAGAATATTTATATAACCTTCATTAAAACCAGGATCCCACAGCCATTTTTTGGTGTTGAAAATGGCATTTTCTATTACTGTTGAGTTTGAATGGGGATACTGACCAACAAAAACCTACAGGATATCAGCAGGCCCAGCTTTCTCTTCATCTTCCTCTCCTTACTTAATCTGAAGGCCCTGTTCTTAGCTATCTTTCCAAGTATTTATTGCAGCTTACTAGTATAAGGGGTTTCTATTGCTCTGCTTGATTGGACATCATAGAATTCATTTAGAACATAGGAAGAGGGTTTTCCACTTTTTAAAAGGAAAGTATAAATGGAGTTTACCTGAGAAGACAGAACATACTGCTTGCTGTTATGGAACTGTTTTTGAAGGCTCTTGATTTGCGGTGTATGTACTTTCTTACCATCCTGTGAATTCCTTAGGAAATGTCTCAGATGCATGGTGGGACAACCTGTTATTGATATGTGAGAGTTGTCTTTAGTGTTCACAGATTGTCTCACCAAGCTGCAGCACATGGAAGTTTAAGAATAAAAATATTGAAGTCTGTCTGTGCCTAGCAGATCAGAGGATGTTCTTCAGAATAGGGAGGAATCAAGTGTGCCTGTGGCACTGGCAGGTAATTCTGAGTTCACATCTACAAACTCTGTTGTAATATTGGGACTCAGTAACCTGTGCCTGTTACAAATTCATCTGTCAAAAATACATGGAAGCTTAATAAGATGCATAAAGCACATGCCCATCTACAGTAGGATCCACACTGAATGCTTTGTCTTGAGGAACCACAGTTTCCCTAGGGTAAGTAACTGCTGTTTCCTTTATGCGTGTTTTCTGATGGAGCAAGAAAAGAGCATCTCTGCCCCTTAAACAGTATAGCAAGAAATTTTCCTTTGGCTCATATCTTCTGAAAATGGATTGTAATTGTGACAAACTTGATAAATTTTCATCTCGCTCATAGGTCTTGTGGAAATGCAGCTCCCCGTAACATTAACTCAGATCATGAGCACCTGGGACAGTCAAGTCTCTTAGGCAGTTTTATTCTTCCCAAATAAAATGGCTAGTGTTTTGCCTGAGCCTTTCTATTGAGTTTCTGAGTTTTTGTACTTCAAATTATTAGCAAAAATTTTTCATAGAAAAGATTACAGAAAAACAGAACTAAGTGCAGTAAAGAAAGTATTCTGTTACTGATTTGTTTATTCTGTAAATATGTCTCAAAAAAGAAAATGCTTTTGACCAAGTAAACTGATACAGAACATGAATGAAATCAGGCAAACAAACAGTCTCCTTTCCCTTGAGTGCTTGAACATAAGCAGAAAACAAGATTTTTGGTTAAGTAAGTGGAAGTTTTGGGGTTTTATGGTGAACAAAAAGTATCTCAGGTCTGTTGGTTAGTTCTCTGCCAATAAAAATAACAATAAAATTCATTTGACTTGAAAATCAGCATGTCTTATCTCAGGTGTATGGTGCATTTACTGATCTCTCTTGAAACAGATAAGTCTCTTCAAAAACCCTGCAACAATTTCTAATGCTGACATCCTTTGTCTTTCATGCATAGCATATAATGCATGACTACATTGGGATTCAAGAGGGTTGCAGAATTTTCCTTTCCCTTCTTTCCAAGACAGAGAAGTTCTCCAGTACCACTTTAAAAAAAGGTCCTGAGATCATGGTGTCCTAAAGGTGTAGGCACGCAAAGTATCAAACCACACTATTGTAATAAAGTTTTGCAAGGCCCTCTCTAAGGTGTTTGACATAGACACTGTGAATATTAGGGCAATGTTACTCTTAGTTTTTCTCTTGCCTTGAGAAGCAAGTCTGCTAGAAACTGGGATACGGATTAGAGTCCTTACAGCACTTGCTACAGCTTCTTATGTCTGTGTTTGTGACCCTTCTGGAGATGTGCACATAAGAAAGGGGCTGTTTTGTATCTTCAAATAGATTGGGTGTTAAACAAAATCATTATGCAAGGAGAACTTGTTTATTCATGCCGACTTGGCATCTACATTCTGGACTGGAAAACCTCATCATGTAGTTCAGCTGCTTTTTTCTTCTGGGGTTCATGTATGTAAAACATGACTTTAAGGCAGGTTTGTTTTCTAAATGGCTTGCACAACTGGCAGAGCCATATGTGAAGTGAGCAAACCATAGAGAAGGATCCAAACTCTCCCATCCTGCTCAAAGCAGAAAACTGGTACTGACTGTTAAAAGGAGATGGTTCCAAGAGTAACTCTGAAGATTATATGTCATAAACTCTAGTAAAATCTTACATGGCAGAACCGTCAGGGAGCAGAAAGGTTAGTGGCTCCTCATTGGATTCAATTTGACTACTTGGTAGGTTAGGAGGATCAGTGTCAGGGTGGGATAGTGCCCCTTACCTGCCCTCTGTGCTGGAGGAGGACGCATGGAGGGGCAGAAACTACCTGGGATGGATCAGAGGCTACAAATAGTGCCAAATTTGGGAGCCAGCTTTATTCTCGTCCCCCTCTTGCTGTATTTCAGGTGTGTTGGTATTCTTTTTGCAATAACTCATTTGAGTGCCTGAAGGGGTAGCAATGTTGGATATGTCAGAGTTACTAACTCCTTCGTTTCTCTTCCATGCTTTCTCCTCCTGCAAGGAGCGGAAGGTACTTCATCTTCTGCTGTCTTCGCTTCTTAGCACTTTTAAGTTTTTTGTTGATTTCTAGCATTGTGGCAAGTTTGTCTTCTGAATATTTATTTCACCCTTTATTTATATATTAAACTGAAAAATTAAATGAACTGGTAGTGTATGCTATAAAACTTCAGGATGTATCTGTCGTGATGATTTTTTGTTTGTTTTGATTTTTGGCTTAAAAAACCCTCCAAACCCAACTAATTTTGTGTTACTTTTCCTCCTGTTTTTGTAGGTTTTCATAGAGCTGAATCACATTAAAAAGTGCAATACTGTGCGAGGAGTCTTTGTCCTGGAGGAATTTGGTAATTACATTATTTTGATATTAGGTCTGTACTCACATGGCAGTAACTCAAATTTCCAGTCTTCAGATTCAGAGTCGCACTGCAGTTTCAAAGATGGGAGAGAATGTAGGTTCCATGTAAGGAGTTGTCTGAGAGATGGGTGACTTTACATAAAAATTTGCACATTAATTTTTATCATGTTAAGATTTGTGATCTAGGTGCTTTTTATTATTACACAGAGAAAAGGTCCTGAGTCTTCTGAAATAATGAAAACCAGATGTTGATGTGTGTGTTAATTTTCTTTGGTATGTTCCTTTTTCATCTGAGAAACCACATTTTTAAAGCAGGATTTAAAGTTGGTCTTTCTCAACATACCATTTTTTCATTACAAAGAATTACTGTTAGTTGCAAAACTTTCTTTTTGCTCTAAGTGTAGTTTAATTTTTGTTTAATGGAGCAGAAGCTATTTCATCAGGTTGCACTTTATTTATCCTGTGGTTTTTATTTTAGAGCATGAGTGAAAAGGTAAAGGTTAAGGAGAACAGAGAGTTTGTGCTATTTTGGTCAGTTACTGCTATTGCATATCTGCCTACATGGGAGTCTGGGCAAAATTTCAGGTTACTCTTCAGTGTTAGTGTCAGTCACAATATTCTTAGCTAGGGTCTGAAAACCATATGAGTGATTTCAGATGCAGCTTTCTGGAAGGGTGATCCACATACTTCTCTTGAAACCCAAGTTGGTTTATTCTTCCAGCCATCTTTGGGACATTTGTTTAGGTCTTAGGAGTATGTATGAAACATAAAAAGAAGCTGAATTTTACAACATTCCATAGTAGATCAGCATACACACTTTGGCCATTAATCAGAATCTGAATCAGCAGCTCCCATTACCAAGACTGTCATTGCTCTTTGGTACTGTGAATGGAATGTTCTGGCTGAGGGATTCTCCCTTGAATTATAGAAGACTATTAATAATGAGATTTCTGAAATTTATGTCTTTTTCCATTGCAATGTGTTGTTCTCCTTTGGGTGACACAAAGTTCTAAGTGATAAAACCCTTCTGACTGTTGCAGTTTATTTATTGTTTACTGTAAATCTCCCAGGTGTTTCAGATTTGAATTAGTGAACAATTTTTCCCCATTTACTGAAAATGTTGTTCAAGGTTCATATGGTCAGATCTGTATATTTAAAAGATAAAAAGTTTCTAATAGTTTAGATGTTTCTAAGTTCTGTTCAATTTCAGTTCCTTTGATATCATATTTTCATGCTGATGGGCATGATTTATTTTATTACTTACAGAATTTTTTTAAGTCAGTAAAAGATTATCAATGGGTTTTACAAAGATGAGAATTCAGAAGCCCTAAAATTAGCTTAAAAAATGGCTTCAGCTTCTGAAATCTTTACTTAAAAAAATTACTTGGATCAGGAACTAATTTTGGATCATTTTTTGAGGTTTCAGTGCAAAGTACTTCTTTTAATAGTTTGTTTATATTGCATGAGAAGAAAGAGTGTTTGACTTGGTTATTTCTAATTAATTTGTATTGGTGACTCTGTAACAGAGCATTTAGCCCCTAACTAATGTAAGAAATGTATTTATGTAAGATACTTATGTACAATACTTACCTGAAATGTATTATGTAAGTTACTTATCTAAATGTAAGAAAAAGTATTTATTTTTTTACAGAAGATGTCAATCAAGGGCCTATTACAAAATCTAGAATTGTCTTATGAAACTTATAAAAGAGTAATTTTAAAAAGTAATTAAAAATAAACTGGGAGTTGAAATCTACAATCAAAAACTGAGAAATTAGACCACTTGAGTTAAAAATATCCTCTCTCACAAGACAGAGGTCAAAGACAAGAACAAATTTAGATGTACCAAATGAGATTGACAGTTTTCCCATCCAGCTAATACTGAGAAAGAAAAAAAAGGAGGCTGTTGCAGAGGAGCTAACTTTTCTTCTTATGCTGAGATTAGAGTCTGCCTCAGAGCTGTTTTTTGAATTGTTGTAAGGGTGAGAGGATATGACAGTCTGTCCTGTTCAAGATAAATGAACATGTTTGGTAGTAGTAGACTAAAAGCATTCAGCAAAAACTTGCTTGGACTTCTTAAGAATGAAGTTATTATTTAGTGTCAAACATTGTAAACCTTGCCATCATATTTATTATAGTAGGAGCATGTTGAAGTAGTAGATGCTCTTAGAGAGGTAGATGCTCTTAGAGAATTTGATAAGTGTGCATACTCCAGTCTGATAGGGAGTACTTCAGTGCAGGATTTTGATTTTACCAGGCATGTGTGCTCCAAATTAGTGATAGCACAGGAGGAAATTAAAGCTCTGTTTTGTGTTAGTGCTGGGTTTAGATGGCAGCATCACAGTTGGACTTGTGGTTTCTGAGCAGGATGCAAGCAGAGGTTCAGGAATTGTGTTCCAAAGATGAAAGTGTAAACTTAAGTAAATGAGGAAGTGTAAGGTTTTTCCCTCTGGAATTTGAGTTACTGCTGTGTACTTGTGCTTTACTTTCTTGTGGCCCCTTCACCACCGCTGCTATGAAAACCTTCATTCTCCAGCAGGTAAAGTGATCTCCCCTGAACTCATTTTGTGGTAGCACCATATTTTCATTTACAGGACCAAAGGCTGCAGGATGGTGCTTAATTTACTCCCTTCATCCACTCAGTTCAAGAACATCAGAAATAACTTCTAATGTTAGAAGTACTAATCTCTCAGTTTGAGGCTTGAATCTTTGAAAGCTTGGGTCTTTTCTTTGTGGTTTTTTCTTGTTGTGGTGGGAGTTCTTTTTTGGGGGTTTCTTCTGGGGATTTTTTTTTTTGTGGGAGGGAAGTTTCTTTTTTCCTTTCTTCCTTTTTTCTTTGTATTCTGCAGTGGTAGTGCTTTGACTTCTGTGTTTGTAAATGCAAACCCGCTCTTAATCTTCCTACCTCAGTCCTCTCAGGAGAATTTTCTGCATTGGAAGGACTGTGAAGGAGTACTTTAAGTAAAGACAAGGCAACTTACTGTGAAGTGGAGAGACAGTACCTTGCTTAGCTGCTCTCCTGTTCCCTCTCTTCCTATTCTCAATTATGATACAGGACTTTACAGCTTCCCTTCTCTCCTTCCCTCGTGGCACAAGGTCCTTACAGCTTTCCCTTCCTGCTTTTTGAAGAGTATATGAACAGTTGTATGTTATCCAGTGGGCAGTGAGACTTACACAGCTGTAAAAGTCCTACCCTATTTGGCTGTGCACCAGCCTCACTCCCACCCTTATCCCCTGGTGACATGGAGTTAATTTGGAACATCTGGTGCCAACGGGTAAGGTAGCTTGGATGTGCACCTCCTTATCTCCCCAGCTTTAGTCTCTGGTATCACTGGGGCAGTGCAGCCTGGGTGTGCACTTCCCTTGTTACTCAGCCTTTCATGCAACTGCCAACTCCAAGGAGAGTGAGCGTGGAAAAATAAAACAAAAATATCACTTTTTACCATCATATTCTGTACTTTTCCATAGTTTCTTTTCAAGAATGACAATACCATGACATATGAGAATTAGTAGGTACTGGTTTGTAATTTGAGAACTTTCTCAAACCCAGTCTGCACTGCCTACTCTTGGCCCCTTAGAGTGTGATCCGTCTCCCTCTCCAGCGTTTAGCTGTGTCATATCATAGTTAAAGAGATGACATCTGCATGGATAGGTTTTGTTGTGGATTTTTCCTGGTTCTTCATACTGAACTCATCTGCCTCTGTTTCTTTTCTTGTCACTAGTACTATGTGTAATAAAACATCCTTCCTCTATGAACCTGGAATGATTTGGTTTTGCATAATTTCTGTACTGCTTCTTCTAAATTCTTTTGTTGTGACACAGAAATTTCATGGCAAATTCCAGCTATTCTGGAAGGGAAATACTCAGAGTTGATAGCAATATTCCCCTGATATTGACATTTTAAATTTGCCAGCTGTATGTTCTAGTGTGGTCTTTGTTCTCTTCTGGTGATTTCCCATGGTCTCTGTTCACAACATTTGCAGACCAAGTGCGGGCCAAAGGCACAGTTCAGATGCATTGCACATGAACAGGGTGGTTACTGTTTGCTTTTTTTATGCATTCCACAATGAGAAATAAAGATTAATTTCCTTTAGCTTAATTATGCCAGTTTTCTTTCTGTCAGTTTGAGGCAGTGCAGTGGAACAAGGTCAGATTTTCTGGTTAATAGATTTTTTCATCAGTCTTAATCCTCTTTTTATAGGAAGATTTCTATAAACCAGCCAGCCTGGTATTTTAGGAATATGTGTCACTGAACTCAGCATTTTATTTTAAAGCAACTCGTTAAAAAACTATGAATGTTTTCAGTGAGTATGTCTCAAGTAAATACCATCACACACATCCTGTACAGGAGAAAGACTATATTGAGAAACTTAAAATAGAGCTGGAGAACAGTCTTCCAGTTAAGAAAAATTTCACCCTCAGCTCCATTTTTTCCCCTTGGATTTCACTAGCTTTATACACTATACAGTGTCCAACTGTATAGTGTAAAGTTCTTTAGAGATCTGTTACTCAGCAGAGAAGGATTCAAACATCTCAAGGGTACAATCTTTGGGACTCATATAGTGACATATTCCTATGGAATTTTTGGGTTATTTTTTATTGTATTAGGCATTAGGTGTATTTTGTCATTAAACATATTTTTTTTTTAATTTTCACTGTCTAGCAGGAATAAGTAATATGAGAAAAGCCAGAATCTCTTAAGAATCATCAAATATCTGCTGTGCCAAACAGACACAGTGAAATTTTTTTCCAGTTTGAGTAATTTATTGTGACATTACCAGTGTCTTCCAAGGATATATATAATGTAAATGAAAAGAAGTAGAAGCATGCAGCAGTGAAGGATAGTGAAGTGCCCTGTACCTGCACCTGCTGTCTGTCTGCATCCCTTCCCTTTCCCATGGGAACGTTGTGCTATTTCTTTCCCATTTGCCTCTCGTTTTTTGAACTTTTTGTTTTGTCTCTTGCCCGTCCGGTTTTAGTTCCTGAAACTAAAGAAGTGGTGAGCCACAAGTACAAGACGCCAATGGTGAGTCCACTGTGATGCCTCTGGTGGTTCTCTAGAGGATGTGTCTTGACATTTTCATGTGGAGAAAAGATTACATTGAGACTGCAGGATTTTCACTGAAAACACCAGCTGCTCTTTATGATGTTTTCATCATGGGGAGACAGCAAAACTCAGTGATTGTTTGATCTATGAAATTAGAGGACCTCACCAGTAGTACAGAAAGCACTGTCTCCTTCTTTAAGCCAGATGTTTGAACTTCAGCACTGTAAGAACTGGTGGAACTGTTAATTTTAAGACAGTGCAGAACACAATCCTTGCTCCATAGAACAGATGGAAAGGGAGACTACTTCCTAGGAATAAAATTATTCTTAACAGTTTACAAAAAATTCCCATCTCCTCATGAGCAATGACTTGTGAGAGAATAGTAAAAGTATTAATTCCTGCTGTATAGATGAGTTCTTGTTCTGGTATTATGTTCAGTTTTTATAGCATTTTTTGTGAACACCAGCAGTTGATAATGATCAACTTAATGATCAACAGTGTTTAGCACTTTTATACATGATCAGGCTTATAGCACTCATGAGAAAAAAATAGAAACCAATGATTATCATCAGAACTGAAATTTCAGTTTATGTCTGAAGTGCAGTGTGCACATTCAGTGATTTCATGGAAATTCAGTCCTTCAAGAGGAGAGCAAAATTATTTGAAGAAGCTGGAAATGTTTTAGAACAAAATCTTTAGAATATATGTGTTTTAAGAAGCAAATAGCTGTATCTGTTAGTAAGAAAAGCCAGTTTAATGGAAAAAGAAAAGTATTTTATTGGAAGTGTTTTAGCTTGTACTGCAAAACAGCAAAACATATTGTTATGCTTATTACCTTAACGAAAATTTTAAATGTCAGTTTAAAGGACAAGAATTTTTAAAATCACCAGAAGAGCTGGTATTAGAACTAGTATATTAATTAAGTGTAAGTCTTAACTTTTCTGGATTGTGCTGCCAGTCAAATGATAAAAGAGGATTTTTGGTTAAATAATAGCACAGTTAGTCAACTAATTGTAAAACTGAGTAGTGCTATGTGAAACCCTCTCTTTAGTCAGCTCTTTCAACCCCTCCCAGAAAATATCTTGTAAATTTATGCAACAGGACCAAAAGCAAACATTCAGAATAGTTTTTCTAAAGCCAGTTGGCCAACTTTCTAGCTGAGTATACTGTTCTTAAAAATTATTAAATCATACTGTTAAGCAGTTAATGTTTTTATCCCAAAGGAATTTTTTAGTTTGTTATATGGCTCTCCTCTCTCCATCTCAGTTAGAAGGTGGTAGGGGACACATTTTCCTGATTTTGTCTGTAGCCAGAGTAGTTGTCCCATGAAGGAAGACATGGAGGAAAATACAAATGTGCAATGGATTTTGTAAAACACTTAATCTGAATTTTAGTATCTCTTCTAAATTCTTGTAGGCTCATGAGATCTGCTACTCCGTGCTGTGTCTCTTCTCTTACGTGGCTGCAATTCGTGGAAAAGAGGCAGAAAACAAAAGCAAACCACCTCGACCAGTTTCCAGTTGATCATGATACTTGGAAATATCTACCCTTTGGCACACTGATATGCAGTACTCCCAGTTTTACTGCAGTTACTGGAGTTCACTTTCTGTCTTTTATGAGAACTTGGTTATTTATGTATGACCCTGCAAGTCTTTCCCCATAGAAAAGCCTAAGCCTTCCCTGTTCAGTCTCCTTCTCAATTCATCCTTAATGGAGTTTATAAATGAGCTTTTAATCAGACAGTTTTGAGCGTGTGCATCCATCTGTGAGTGACTTACTCTGGACATTCCTTTGAAATTCCTTTTTTGTTAAGATGACTTAATGGCTTGAGTTTGGTTGTTTTTTGTTCTAGTGGTACTTGTTACAGTTTGATCACTTTACAACTACAGGCTTCTGCTTTCGGATTCTCTGGTATGTGCACAGTGGAAGCAGCCTGGTCCTGTATGTTGTTTCAGTGTTGTGTTTTTCTTGTTTTCCTTCTGTGTTGTTCATTTTTAATTACCAACATGGAGTTCCTGTCGCATAGTTCTACAGTCCCTTTTGGTAGAGATGAACAATTTAGCTGTCATAGTCTTAAAATATCATGTGACAGTTGAAGTTTGGTTATTTAATTGGTTCATCTGTGGAGATGACTGCTTCTCAAGTGGAGAGAGACGCTTTGAAGGTAGTATATTGTAAAAAACCTCAGCACTTCATGGGTTCTGCGGATTTTCAAATGGGAGTTTAGGTAACATTTGTAGCTACCCCAGCAGCAGAGCTCACAGATGCAAATAAGCACTCCCTAAAGCAGTTAATCACAGGGATTAGAAAATGAATGAGGCAGTGTAAAACTTGGAAACATTATTGGCAGAAGCACAGTACAGAAATCTGCAGAACATTTTCAGAAGCCCAGAGGATTTTGCTGTCTCCAAATTTTTTTAACTATTGCTTTTGTATTTTTTTTTCAATCCTTATCTGTATATGAAGGGATCTTGAAAATACTGTGTTTATGTATAATGAAACTCATGTAGTTAAAACAATCCATCACATTCCTTATTTTAAACAGTCTGGATACAAATGGTTTTTTTGCATCCTGTTTTTGTTCTTGAACTGTACTGCACTTGTCTGGAAAGCTCTTAGGATGCTGGAAGGTGAGACTGTCTAGAGAAAATAATGTTACATGTAAAAATATCAGGAAAAATTGCTCTGATACAAACTGATGTATTGTATGTTTTGACATAAAATTCTGACTAAATGCACCCAAAAATAACCCTGTTTTGGCTTGGTCAGGGTATCTACCATTTAAAATGGAATATACTAGTATGGGTGAGGATGATGTAAATATTATAGCATCACATCTATTTATAGAAACTGTACAGCTCTCTGAATGTGAAAATAAAATGTCATTCAACCAGCAGCTGGTTTTCATCCTCCTGTGCTTTTCTATCATTTGTTATTCTGAAACAAATGTAATTATTTACAAAATACACCACACACACACAAGAAATAGTGGAAAAGAGAAGACTCTAAATCAACAATCTAAATTTCTTTCCACATAATCAGCTTTAAATAATCTTGGGGTTATTTTGCTTCTAACACAACATCTGTGTAATTTGTCTTTAAAACAAAAGTGTTTGAAGAACATGAATAGGGAAAACAGACACATCTGAAATATGGAAATTTCTTTTGCATGCTTGCAAGTAGAAGTGGTACATAAACAACCTTTCATTTTTCCTAACATAAAAGCAAAACTGAAATTGGTAAATGATGAAAGTAGCCTGGTTTGAATTTATTTTCTTTCTTTTGTCTTCTGAGATTGTAAGTTTTCATATAGAAATATCTAAATTTTTAGCATTTGTAGTTTTCTGCATGCTACTGTATTTCAAGTACAGTTAAGATTGAAAGCACATTGGTCTACAACAGAGGTTCCATTTATCCAATGCTGGGTCCCACTGAGGTAGACAATTTTGATTTTTACATTGTAATTATGTTAGTAGGCCTATTAACATAATCAACTTAAAATTATAGGGGGAAGATTATTAAATGCACAACATCATTTACTATATACAGCTCCTTTTTAAATTACATAAGCTGCTGTCTGCTTTAGGCTGATGAGAAACATCAGTGCAGAATAAGACTTTTAAAGGACCTGATAGTAAAAATGGCCCTCTGTCCCTTTTGACAGAATTTGTTTTGAAGAACAAGTGCAGCTAAATATAGTGCTTGCTGTTCTGTGGCTGGGATGAATCAGAAACGAGCTCAGCAACTGCACTGACACTGGGCTTCAATACTGAAGACATTTTTGAAATATATAAAATCTTTTGCATACTTGATGTTGGGGGTGTAGCATTTTTATCTGAGCCAAAGACGTGCTGTGCAGATTTCCACCACTGAATGCCCAGTGTTCCTCTCTGCAGCAAATGCATCCAAATGCAAATGCAAGTTGGATTTTAAATGGGTACAAAAGCGTAAATCTTTTGGAATATAGTCTTCCATCCTTTCCACTCCTCACTCTGAAGTGCTAAGAGGTAGATAAACTTTATTTTTGGAGGGGAAAAAAAATAGTTACAGTGATTTGCAAGTATTTTTAGTTATGTCCCACTCATTTTGATGTTTAGGTAACAATTCCTTGGCAATAGGTAAGAACTTAGAGGTCTCTAAGCCTTCCAGAACCAAATGGAAGGCTAACAGGCTATTTGGTCACTATAGATTGTGCTAGAAATTTCTTAACACAAAAAGAATAATTCTTACGTTTTTACCACTAGGAGGAGCCTGTGTCTTCGTTTTTAAGCATTTCAAAATTGCAACCTTTTTATTTTAACACTTGTGTTATTTCCAAGGCACTTACACAGATGTGATAAAAAACGTAGATTTGCCTTAAAACTTTCTTATGGCTAAACAGATTTCTTCTGCTACAATTTCTTATTTGTGGATGTTGGTTTTCAAAGTGACGGTTGTTAAGTGTTCTCTGCAAACGCTGGAATTTGTGAGTAGTCTTCCTGGCAGTTTTCAAAGTGGAATGTAAGTTACTAATTTATCTGTACTCTGGTTATCAGATCTTCACTGTGATATTCCCAAAATGCTCTTGTTTTATACATGAATGCATGTCCACTGCTAATATGAGTGGGTCCACACTTTAAAGGTTAAAAGTTTTAAGTATCAGCGAGTGTCACGACACTGGTACTTATTAAGTGATATTTGTTAAAGATGTATCTTTAAAAAAAAAAAATTGAA
The DNA here is from genome assembly GCF_971803275.1 of Cyanistes caeruleus. Lineage (NCBI taxonomy): Eukaryota > Metazoa > Chordata > Aves > Passeriformes > Paridae > Cyanistes > Cyanistes caeruleus. The sequence goes on along the minus strand of NC_141706.1, from coordinate 29,701,233 downwards.
AAAGAAAAAGCATTTTGAAGGTCTGATGAAGGGGAGAGCTCATTACTTTAAGAAACCTGCTGTAAAAATTTCCTACACCCTGATTCCTAACTTCAGGTAATCTCTACCATCCTACTTTAACACTTTCAGGATAGCAGAGTAAGATGAAATGTTCATCTGAGTATTAAAAAGCTTAATTGCTAGTAAATATAGGCCATTAAGAATTGCAATTCCAATTAAAGTTCTAGCTTGGTAATCGAAGTGGATGGGAAAATTGTCTGTGATTGTAAGCCTTAGGAACCTTTATGTTGCAAAAATATTGAAACTATTTCTATAATGATGCTGCTTATGCCAGAAGAGGACTTTTGGCTCAACAGAGCATGTTTCTAATAAGGACGCAGTTGCCTGCAATGGTAACAAATCAGCTGCTTGCCCCAGTGTCAGGCATAGGCTCCTGTTATCACTGAATACAGAAAGAGGCAGAAAATAGAAGCTAAGCTTCTCACAAAGAGCAATATTTACATCCCAGTTCCCCTTGATTGCCAAAGGGATGAAAGTCAGATGATGTTGCCTCTGAGGCAAGTTCTTTCTTCTGGGAAAAAAAATGGTTTCTGCTTAACTCGGCCCCGGTGGTATTTACAAACTGAAGGTCTCTGCTCTTAGACAAGCCAGGTGTTGTTGAAAGAAAACATCTCTGAGCTCCAGAAGAAGTGGGAATAGGGACCGAGAAACAGCAGCTTTGTGCAAAGAACCTTGTCATACAAAAGGCAGTGCCAAAGAGCTTCTTGCTGTTCCAGAAGTCACAGTTCAGCCAGAGGCATCTGCTTGTCACACGGGCAGGACACTCCCAGGCAGCTGAGTGGTGACTTTGCCTGTGCTGGTGGTAAAGGCTTCACACAGAGCTCTTCCCTGTGACACCCTTGGAAGGTGTTCAGTGTGAACAACAGTTTTGAGATTCTACAGCCATTCCCAGTGTGGCTGTTTACTAAAACTGTAGAAATACGATGAAGCTTTAAATAATATTAGGTATGTGACCCCTCTTTCCAGCACTGTGTCTGGAGGTTTAAAAGCTTGATGTTGGTGACAAGGGAGGTTTGAGTAGTGAGAAGGGAGGTTTGAGTACAGCTGACTACATGAAATATTTAGAGGACCTCTTTCAGGCAGGTACCAGATATTTATCATACTTATATGATAAAAATGATCTCATTGTTTATACCAAGGTCAGTAAAATTGTAAGTTAACTTTCTGTTTACAGGTGTACAATCTTTTGAAACTTCTGCAGCATAGTAGCTCTAGAACTGATTGATTTTGTTGTAAAGGATCAGTCCAACAAATAAGCATATATATGTCAGCCAAGGGCAAACAGTCTTGCTTTTATTTGCAACAGTTACTATAGTGATAAAAGTGGTTTAGGAACCTGCATAGAAATAGAAATCCCCATCTCCCAAAATAGCTCTGTATAAAAAGGAACAAATGGTGTCAGGAAAAACACCAATAAAACTCTAAATAGTTGCTGCCTTCAAGTATCTGAAAACTCTGGTTCTGTATTCTCATTATTTCCACTTGTTTTTGCCTTTTCGGTTTCTCATATTAAATCCAGTGAGTCCAAGTCTATCCATATCCATATCTGGGTATCAAAGAACTCTCCTTCTTTTCTTTTTACACATTGCCCTGCTTGGATTCCTCACTGTTTCCTCACACATCCTTTGCCTACACTCTTTCCAGCCAGTCAGGCTCAGCTCTGCACCTCAGTTTCCCATCAGATCATCTCCAACTTTTGCCATTTGTAGCTTCTTCATACATTCTTGCCTCTGTGGCCATCATCATCTCCCAGCCTCTTTCCCCAGGCGCTTCGGACTTACGGTCTTCCCAGTCACCTGCTCAACCAGTCCCTGCCCCTTTCCAGCTTCCTGTCATAGTCTCTCATCTTCTCTCCTGTTCTTACCAAGTGCTCTGTCATCATCTTTCATTCTCAGCCTTATTCCATGCTTACTCCTCTTGCATTTAAATCTAGTTATTTTTGGTGGAGTGCTGAAGAGTGCTATAGAGGGAAGGGAAAAAGATTCCAGTCTTAGTCCTGCTGTTCTGTGATAGCTCCCAGCAGCAGCTCTTCCCTACACTGCTTGTTAGAAATGGCTTAACCATTTAATCTAATACTAAAAATAAATAAATTTGTCTAAACCAGATTTGTAGCTTAAAAAATTTAATAAATTGTTAGAGTTTTTCAGTACAGTAGGAAACAAAAATCATAAAAGCAAATACTATGCTTTGTAAATACACAGTCCAGTTTCCCCCCCCCCCTTACACCAGTGAGGAAGAACAAGTCCTGTTTTCAGGTAGAAATTTTTGAGGACTTTCCTATGATCAAAATCTACTGTACTTGGGGTTTTCTTTTCAGGCATCACATGCTAACCTGCAAAGCAGAAGAGAACCTTGTATTTTTTGGTCATTTTTTCCCTGGGTATATGAAAACTGGAAGTAAATAAAAGTGTATTTGAGAGTTATATTGATACTTAGACTTTTCATGATTTCCTGGAATATATCTGGATTTCTGGGGCAATTGTTAGCATTATGACAGATACCAAAGAAATGCAACCTTATTGAAAGTTAAATTGTATTCGTCCACAATTTGGGTTCATGTGTTCGGGTCCTACAATTTATACTTCCAAGCAAAGCAATGGAAACTATGTATGATATTGTTTATGTTTGCTAAGTACATTGTATAGAAAACAAAATCATGTTCAGACTATTATCCATGGTTAAGAAGAAGAAGGGATCACACTTAACACATATCTTTGTTTTACATTTCCATACCAGTGGTGTTTTATCTATTTTAGCTTAGTCACATTTTTAGATTATTTGTCTTTGATACAGCTGTCCTAATATACAATTATTGACTGAAATGTGTTCACAACTATGCCATTTATCTGTTCTTTCAGGGCTGGTTATTGTCAATGATTTTGTCTGGCAGAGAAAGCAGATGCTTGACTATTTTTTCCATATCTGGACCTAATAAGTGAGGCGGTTCTTATCTGTTTCTTTTAAACTTTCACCAGTTCATTCTGTTTAGGATGTGCTGCTTATGCAGACTGCTGTGGGGACCCTGCCCAATGACAAGTAAAGGATATCTCTATGACAGCTTTTGTTTCCCTGAAATAGAGTTCTCTTCTTGGGAAGCACTTGAAAGGTATCAGTGGGGCTATTTTTAATCTCAGCAGACGTTCTTACAAAATTCATTTGTAAGCAGACAGGAACAGCATGTAGTTCTAAACCTGCTCTGAGACGACATGTTAGTGACAAACTTCTCTCCTAAATACATAAATGGATTTTGTTTCAAAGGAGTTCTGTGATGAAAGCAACATAAATTATTATTAAAAGTCTTTTCTCTTGCTCCTGTCCTTTGAATGGTCATTGTATGATTCAATTAAGGAGATTAATTAATGATACCCAATGCAAGTAGTTACCTCTATTTTACACTGATTTCTGCCTAACAGTAGATCGATCATCCAAGCAATGGTTTGTTAGCAAATAGGTGGATGTGTGAAAATTTGGGACTCCTTCATATTAGAATATTTCTGTCTGCATAGCTGCTAGTGCACTGTCAGTTATACATTGAGTGGTGTAACTAACCATTACCTGGAGAGCTAAATAAAGTGCATTAGTACCTAATTGGTGACAACCTACATTGATGGAAACACAGCTTCTCACACAGCTTACCCTTCCCTGGACACACAAGTATTCACCTGCATTGTGGATGGTATAAAAATATACTAGGAGTTGGCGCCCTTTCTGCAAGAATAGCTTTAGTACTAGAGCATATACTTGGATTAACAGTGACTAGGGAATGAAATACTCCTGACATTTTTATTAATCAGTCAGAAAACTAAGGCTCAGGAAAGAAACAACTTTTCACTTTTATTCTGCAGCTGTTACCACAGATAAGCCTGCTAGTTTTACAGTAATAGTCATGGATCTATGATAGCAGAATACAGAATAGGTTGCAACCTGAGAAGCTCTGCCAAACAGTCACTGTCACGACTTCTGTGTGGACATAACTGTAATTTTCTTCTTTAGCTTCAACTGATCCACTTCTTATTTGTTAATTTGGAAAACTATTATCTCCATGGGGGTCCATCCATTAACTCCCACACAGCCTTTGACAGCTTCTGTATAAGCCTGCTGAGGAGGAAAAGCAGGAAACCCAGCAGCTTTACCTTAATCCACTCTGCTCACACTACAATTTCAAGAGATTTTTCTTCAGGCCTTGCAGCCCTGAGCAATAATCTCTCGGAGCAAGAGTTGAGGAGTGGTGGGGGAGCTCCTGGCACTGAAGGGGGAGAGCTGGTGCTGCAGCACGAGGGAGCTCTTTGGCCCTTTTCTTGGTTATTTTAAGAATAGTCAACCATTAACTCCTTTTGCTATTATTGTTTGCTGACAGAATAATGTCAGTCTGGATTTGAGGACTAAGGCAATCTCAGGGAAACAAAGTGCTCCGATGAGGTTTGTTTGCATTTGACAGTTTAATTCCAGCTGGTGGCTTTTATGAAGAGTATTACATGAAGCTTCCCATTGCCAGGAGCAAGTAAATACTGTTTGCTTAGAGTATTTACACAGCAATGCTGAAAACACAAATGAAACAGAAGAATTGATGCTGTGGTGTGAAATGTGTGCTGTCCTAGGCTAAAATGTCAGCAGAGGGTTTGTTTGGCAGGTAATGCCACCCTGGGAGAACTGGGCTAGTAGGAGTACTGGAAGTGCTTTTTCTTGTCATAATATTTTAGAGTTGATGTTTCTTACCTGAAGTGAAGCACTGGGCTTTAGTAATGCTCTGCAACACCCCTGTGCTTCAAATGAGTCTTATATATGTTAATTCAAAGCATCCAAGTATCTCCATCAGGCATATAGTTCACAGTCTGAAGGAAAGGCATGCACACTGAACAGGCAGCCTGAATTGATAGGATTTAAATGGAAATTGTGGAAGTGTCAAACAGTTTCTCATCAAACTGGATAGAAATAATCAGCCTGAAGAGGTTATATTTGTCAAAGTTGCGTATTCTTTTTACATAGAAGTCTTTTTACTAGAGCAATAACAATTTTTTTTTGTCTTGGTGGGTAAAACTACTGGAAGGACTTCATTAGGACTGCTGTTTTTGAAAGTGACTGCTGTCAACTGTGAAAGGCACTTAGTGTGTTAAAAGAGAATGCTGCTAGGTAGGAATTCTTAAAACTTTATGACCTATGCTAATTTTTTCTTTTACTATTGAATTTACCTGGTGCACTTCTAACAGTAATAAACAACTACAAGGTAAGAATATTTTCCATGACATTTAGAGATAAGGCCATCTGATTTTACATCAGAGGAGATCTCACCCAGGAAATGATAGTGTAAATTGTCTTTCATCAAGTAGTCTTTCTGGTGTGATGGAGGAAAAATTTGAGATACTTTGTTGTTCTTAACCAGGTAGGTCTGGGAGAAGTTTCTCAGTGTATATGGTTTTAATCAGATTGGAATGAAGGTTGTTTACTTCATCGTTTATTTATTACCAGCATGGAACTAATGGGCAGTTAGTAACTCTACTTTAAGGATTTGTGTCAGCCACTTAGCAGATAAATGAGAATAATGTATGCTGGCAAAATATCAATAAACACCTACTATTTTCTGAAGACCTTTCTAGAAATAATTACAGGAAATTGAGACTGAAGGTACACCTTCCCCCTTTTCCTCTTTTCAGTGTGAGGAGTGGCTAGCATTTGGAACTCAGAATTCTCATTTTTATGATGACTTTTCAAAAACCTGAAGTTTTTGAGAAGTGCTTCTTTTTTGTAGGGCTTTGGGTTTGCATTTGACTCATTGTCATTGGAAGTCTTGGAAATGAAAAGTAATTTGTGCTTCTCAAGTGCAGCACTCGTAGAAGGCCCTATGGAATTAGGCTCCAACTCTTGCAATTCAGTCACTGCTTTGCAATATGCATTGTCCCACAGATGTTGGGATGGTCTTCTTGGTCCACTGCATTCTGGTCACACACACTTCAGAATATGGATCACCTCTGTCTTTTATTTGTAGTATGTGCCTTATTTTTTAAATAATAACATTGCTCAGAAAATGTAAGCACAAAACAATGTAAACCTGGCTGCATATTTTCCTTTTAAAATTTCATTTATTTGTTGAATAACAACAATGTGCAACAGGTAAGTGTTAACCTGGAATGAGTTTGCTTTGGTTTTAGAGGGTATCCTTTTTTGTTCTGATATCATAATGAAATAATTAAAATACACATCTCATGACCATCAGTGTTTTTATTATGAAGATGTATTTGCTTGTTTAACACAACTAACACTCTGTGTCAGACATGCTTTGCCATCCCAAGTGGCATGCTGGAGGCAGGGGAGGAGTATTACTTCAGTTCCTTTGTGTAGATTCTTCTAAAAGGCAATGCTGCCTGGATTAATATCATCTTCTTGCCAACTCCTGTACTGTGATCATTAAAAAATACTTCCCAGCCAGAAACTACTGCAGATCTGGAAAAAAACTACCCCAAATACTCTTCAGACTTGGAGGTGAGAAGCTAGAAATGCTATTGTGTCACTTGCTTAGATAAAATCATCTGCAAAATGCTTACATCTCACTCATAGCCTTTCACAAACCTTCAGGAAGAGTTATGACAGTGAATTTATTACATTCATTCCAAGCTTCTACTTTAAAGTTTTTTTGTTTATGTGCAAATAGTCCTCCTTGCTAGAATTTTCACTGTTTCTTCTGATGTGCAAAATTATCCTTGTAGATTCGTGTGATGTCTCTGACTGGTAGCAAAAAACATCTAATAACTGGAATTCTATGCTGGTGTCTTTTTAAAAGCTAGAAAGCAAGTAGTGAGTGATTATCAAAGGAATTATTTTCTATAAAAAGCAGAAGGGTAGCTATAGCCAGTGGTTCCCAAATGGTGTGTTTTGGACACAGTTCTGCTCGAGAGCACAGCAGTGGGTATTTCAAGCACTCACTGACAGTAAAAACAGTGGGAATGAAAGTTACATTCTGTTGTACAGAGGTGAGTATAATGATTATATAATGTAAATAATATCTTCCTCCATTATTCTGAGCTACTTTTTTCTCAAGAAAAATCTCAGAGTTCTGCAAAAAGAAAATGGAGTGAACTGTAGAACTGGGGGATTTATGTTTGTTTCAGACATTAGGAAAGGACTAGGATTTTTTCATTTTTGCATAATTTTACTATTTTTAATGCCTATTTTATGTATGTAATGGGGGAAAAGTTTTATCTTGATTTCTTTCAATTTCTTCATGTAGAGACAAAGGCAATCTAACTACAACAGATACATGAAAAGAGGAAATAATATCTGAAAACACACCGAGTAAGCAGGACATCACAAAACACTGCTGCCTCCTTGTACATGTGTATTAAGCGACTTCTAAGATGAGCAGGACTCCTAAATGAGCAGAAATTATGTTTCATTAATTTCTTCACTTTTCTTCTTTTCAAGTTCCATTCTAATGCTGAGACAGAGAATGGGGAGAAGGATTTATTGTCAAATGCATTAACTGATTGCTATTGTACTACTGCATTCTTTTAAAGACTAAAATGTACATTATACTTCTAGGTGCATTTAAATGTTTATTATGCTGTCTTTGTTGAAGCAAGATTATTAATATTAGTTCACCCTGCTTTAATAAATAACAGTCTCTTAGAGGGAGTGCTTATAGGTGAATTAAGAAAAAATGACAACAAAGTTATTCTGTTATTCTTACAGATTTTTACATTGGCAGAGTGTATTAAAGGTGGAGACCCATGAAATACTGACTACTGAAAAAACAAACAGAAATCAAAACAAACACACATACCCCCACCAACATTATAAACATTCAAAAAAGTCTCTACCATGAATATCTAATGAATGTTAATGTATCTAATGAATTCATGTATCTGACCAAACAGCCATTGCTCCTTTATCCAGCTGAATTATTTTTATTCTTACCTTGACTTGCAGATCAGCTGAGATTCAGAGTTTTATTGAGGTGCTAGAGAATGAAAAAAAGTTTGAGATATTATCAGACATTAAAGAATGCTAATTTTAAATTGAGACTTGGTACAGAAGGTGAAATATGGACGCTCTATAGTATCTGATGATTCTAAGCAGATTTAATGTTCCTAAAGCAAGCTTCAGATGATGATAAAATTAATCTCTGAGCCCTGAGGGACCCAGCACTGCAAGGTGTACTGTATGCACATTCCTGATTTAGCACTGAGTCAAATATTCAACTCAGTGCTGTGAAGAAATACCTTCAGACTTGCTGTGCTGAAAATGGATTTCTAGCAATTACTGTTATGTAGGTCACTTTTGCAGCTTTTGCTGGGTTTGAGCACTTAAAATAATGCTACATACATTTGTATAGATACTTTAATGTCAGCTTTACAAAAAATATTTAATATTTAATATTTTTTTTATTGTGTTATAAATATGTGACTTTTGTTCCTGGTCCTTTTGACAAACAAAATAATTTTTTAGTGTTCCAAAAATGTTTGTGATGTAGCATGCACTACCTTTTACATACGTCTAATAGCCAATAACTCGATTTAAAACTTTCAGTTATGGAATAAGCGCAAAGTCTAATGAAGTTATCCTCAAAGCAGTGGCTGTAGATAGACCTCCCTTCCACTGCTAGGTGTCTGCTCTAGAAATGGAAAGTCAGAAGTGCAGTAATTGTACACCATCAGACCTGTATTACCTTGCAAGTAACCTAATTCTATCATAGTGCTTCAGAATGAAAAACAATCTTGTTTTTTATATACCACCCAAAAAGTCAGGGTTAGATAAAGGGGAATTATGATTTTGTTTTCTTTTGAGTACCCATTAGCCTGTCTTCATTGCTGTTATGAATGACAATATAGTATTTGCTCTCACGTTTTTTGTGTCAACTTTTGTATGTTACTATTAATCACAAAGATTTTTATATAGTATCATTTATAATTCCCTTTTAATTGCTTTTTAGTATAGTATAATCTGTCATTTATGTATGCATTATAAAGTTTATATAAATAGTAGCATGATATATATATTATATCTTAGGCCTTAGCATAATATTAAAATAGAGACTATGCAATGTTAAAATGCTTTATTCATGTAACTAACTCAGAGAATGGTGTAAAATAACATCCTCACATTTGTGGACTATCTTATCTGAATAATAATATAACAGTGACAAAAACCAGAGCACCAAGAGAAGACTGACTCTTCATTACCAGGGAGTGTAAAATCAACAGGATTGAACCATAAGAAGAAATAAAATATATTGATTTAATCTACCGGATGGCATGCAGACAAGTCAAAGGTGAAAACCAAATTAAAGAATTCCTGAAACATCTAAAATCACAAGAGTATTTGAATAATGTATAAATTCACATGAATATGCATGTGACTCATGTAATGCAACAGTATATAAGAATATTCTTTTAAGCTAAAGTGTGTTTTTGGTATATTGCCAAACACCCCAGTGCTGGATATTGCCCCTTTTGTCCATTACTAAACTTCTAAAAATTTCAATGAGTTGAATTTGTGAATTTTTCACAATTGCAGGGTTAGGGTTATCCATAGGATTCATCTGATTACCTCTGACATCCAGTCTGCACTCTATTTCAGCTTCACCACACTCATTGACAGCTTTACAGGTGTAAATGCCACCATCAAAGGGAGTGGGTTTTCGGATCTCCAGGGTCAACACCCCCTGCTTACTGAACATGCGGTACTTGGCATCCCCAGAGAGATCCATTTTGTTTTTGAACCAGAATATCTTGGGCTGAAGAACAAAAAAGAAGATTTTTAAAACAGAAGGTAGAGAATGGAAGGTTTACACCTGATCTTGCAGCCTCAATATAGCCATGAAGGCTAAGTAGTATTATGAGGTCTATTTTCAAAGCAATGTTAATAATTTTTCAAGGAACTTCTCATTCAGTACAAATTCATGAAATAATTCAAAAGTTCAGTATTTCTGTTAACTCACAAATAGCATATAGAAAATGTAGATCTGTGCCCTGTTTTATTGGAATTTTAAAAAACCCCAACCCCTAGTAACTGTCTACAAATTCATTTATTTAGGGGTTATTTAGCTGTGCTTATTAAAATGTATTTGAATGCTGCAAGTATCTTACAGAAGGGGAATTAAATGTCTCAGATTATAAGAGCAGAAGTGTCATAGAAGTCCACAGATGCTGGGTGACCAAATTAGGATGCCAACATTTGGTCCAGGAAAGGATTTTCCCAACCCTCTAGCGTATCTTTAGAAACCTCAGGAATTTAAAAATAAGGTTCTTGTTGGCTTCCAATATTGAATGAAGTGGTTGCTTCTATACCAGTTCAAGCTTTTATGTTTTGCTTCCAGTACCTGAAAATATGCCTTTAATTTTTATAAATGAAAGTTTAAAAATGAAAAATCTGATATGAAACAAACTGCTTTTGTTTATTTCAAGCTCATTATTACATACAGTGAAGAAATAGTCTTTAAAGAACAGAAGACCAAGCTTTACATTTATCTGTTTTTCTTTCAGAATTAATGTCTTCAGTTTCTTCATCCATAAGCCCCAAAACTACTGCACTGTTTTTACAGAGTGCATTCAAATCTACTGAATCACTTTTGTCTTTGACCTGTGGTATATCAGTCCAGTGCATCCCACCTGCCACTTGCTTAATTTTCTTGACAGATCTCTGCTGGAATTTTTCCTGCCTTAACATTTTTTCCTTGTTTCTCTATAGCCTCTTTATCTCTCTGGGTATGTCTCTTATTATAGTTCATTACTGGCAGGGTATGAGTACTGTCTCTGCCTGCAGTGGTAACTGTTCCATGCCACACAGATCATCCCAAGGTGTGCTTGAGAATCTACAGTTATTAAGAACTGGAAACTTCCATCCACATAAGGTAACAGGAGCTTTTGCAGAGTATTGCTGCAGGTAATGGAATATTTTTCAATTTGGGCAATGGAACTACAAAAAAATATATCTGGAAAAGCTGCTTTAAGAGTATTAGGTGTACTGAAGGCTGAGGACTGATTGGATCCTTCAGGCTAATGTGAAGGAGAAGCAAGCATGCCTCCATTCCAAACCCTGCCATTACTGTACAATAACAGCTGTAAAATTGAGAAGGTTTTTTAAGAATCTTCTTAAAACCATGGAAACAGAATGAAGTGGATGCAGATGCACAAAAATGTGAGTAAATCAAGGGGGAATATTGTCAATTACACAGTCATTTCTAAGCTGAGGCAGCTACTGGAAGATGGATTTTGCCTACAGTTGCTGGTGTTTATTCTCTAATATTGTTTTTTTTGAAGCTGTTCACATGGATATGCTTCCTTTTTACTTTTGAGTTTTGTCTGGAGCTCCTTCTTCATCCAATAAACTGCAACAAATGATTTTTTTTAAAATTTGGACTCTGAGTGATTGTTATATGTTTTGCTCTGTAGAAATCAGATCCTTACACAGGTATGAGGTAGTGAAAGAAGCTGAAAAAAAGCAGCCAGGTATGAAGGGATTGTACTAATTTAAATTCATGACAAGATTATGTCATGTGATAAATTACTACACTGCCGACAAAAATCTTACTTCCCTTTTCTGAGAAGTCTAAATTTAGCTCCTAGCTGATACAGCTTTTACTGCTTGTTCCTGATTAAAAAAAATAGTACATCTTTACGTACTCTTTGATGGAACTTTAATAAATTTATTTAGAATGAGAAAATATTCCTGCGAGATTAAAAAAAACCGAACCAACAACAAACCCACAAAAGAAAACTTCACACAAGACCAAACTCATTCTAGTTAGTTTTGCAGAATAGCAGTGATCTCAGTGAGAGCAGTGATGTGTACCTTGGGGATTCCTCTGACGGCACAGCTGAGTGTGGTGTTGTAACCCGCAATCACGGAGCGGTTCACCAGAGGGTGGGTGAATTTAGGAGCTTCAGAGAAATCGTGTTCTTTGTAGCAAGGGGGTTTGTAAGTGGTGCCTGCAATCCAAAGAGACAAAATAGTAAGAACCGTGTTGTCAGTTCTGCCGATTTGTGTACAATCTATCTGTCATTTATTTTGTCTGTACGATTTTAAGAAGCTTCAAAGCTTTGTGATATAAAAAGTCTTTAAATACATTTCATTCTAAAGCACATCTCATGTTTAATGTGTTAGTTAAGGTAAAAGGTCCTGGCAATTGTGGGTTTTCAGCTTCTCTTAAAAATATGTTAGCCATATGTGTGCAGGGAAAGTCTTCATCAGAGACATCTTCAACTTTTAACCCCAAAATATAAATGTAATCCCCCAGTTGTATTATTTACTTAATGTAGTTTGAGAAGACTGTGTGATTAAATATTTTTTAACTGATATTTATATTAGTACAGGAGATCTGCCTAGAGAAGGGCTCTTGATGCTAGAATTCTTTTTAAGTGCTAGTTACTAAATAATGAAAATATCTTTTGAGATGCAACTAGTAAAACTGTATGTTCCATTTGCCAGTGTATTACTTCTGGTACTTAGTGGCTTTTGTGATCTTTGTTTTGAAGAATATGTTACCTGTTTTTTGGATATAGGCAGGATTTTTGGTGGTTGCAGCAGTTTCACTCAATCCACATAAATTTTCACTGAAGATTCGAAAAAAATACTCATTTCCCATAATCAGGTCTGACACTATACAGTTTGTGCGACGATAGTGATCAAAAACAGTGTACCATTCCTGTAAGAAGACTGTACTGTTTAGAAAGATGTTATGAGAGGTCAGATATGGTGCTGCTTTGGTATGGAGAGAAAACTAACCTGTGAAATGAGTTATTATGTTGCTTCCTGTGACGATCAGCTGATCTTTTTTCTTACTTTTATATTCTGTGTGTGTGATAGATGTATGAATACTTCCATTTTGAGAAAAAAATCCCACAACTCTCTACCATATTTTAGCCATACTCATATCTGGGGAATCTGGTACAAGATGCACACTCAGAATGTGACTAAATGGGGTCTTCCCTGAGAAAGATATTTTCCAGTCTGACTGCCATACACACCTCTCCCAGTACACACCCTGGTATGCCTAGTGTCTCACTTCAAGTCTAACTCTTCTTCCCTCCCCTTCAATATTTTTGCTGCATTTATGAAAAATATAATTCCAAATAGAAATTATAATTCCACCATCTAAGGAGAGCTGTCTATGAAGTCACCACCAGAGACAGCACAGGCTCGGTCTCTCTTCCATTTTCTACTATATTTAATTTAATCTTTCACCTTTTGGAGGTTTTATAGATTCTGTTTTTCAATGTTTAATTGTCTCTGAGGTGCCATGGGACATCTTGGACACACAAATGAGTGTCATGAATTCAGTAATTTCTGTCAAGTCTCTGTGTTCCCAGAGCAGGTGCTGGTTTAACTCCATACAAAGCCACAGACTCAGCACAAGTTCTTACCATTGTTTTTTTGTCAGCTTTCTGAACTGTGTAGCCCAAGATCTGAGCATTGCCATCATCCTGGGGAGGTGTCCACTCCAGGGCTGCATTAAATCCCCAAACATCTACAAGCTTTATATTCTGAGGAGGCCCAGGCTTGTCTGCAGAGGAGACAAAAGAAAACACCTTAGATTTCAGTTCAAGATCCAAGAGCTTTGTCATTTCCCCTTGTAGGGAAAATAAAAAATAGAATATTGATAGCAATATTGAATATTGATAGCAATGTCTAACATTCCATACCAACACACTTCATTTACGTGAAGTTAAAACAGTAAACAAGAAAGATGGGAAATTTTCAAATACCCTCTTAATACTCTTCTGAGAGGCCTGAATTCCACTGAGAAATAGACAACACACTAGAATTAGTAACATGGGAACCAGACAAATTATTCTTTAAAATGTGATAAGAAGTCTGTGTTGTTTGGATGGATGTTATTAACTCTTTAACTGCAGTTTTATTACTTAGTGCAATTTCTTGGCCATTTACCTACATTGCTATAACAACCAGGGCAATGGGGTGCATGCCTTCCAGCTGAGGAAGGCCAGCCATTTGGGAATACACCTTTTCCCTCTTGGCTCAGTGCTTGTTAGCTTGCCCACTGGGTGATTTCTCTCTAATAACTAGAAAAAGAACAAACTCTTGAAGAGGTAGAGAAATATGTGTCCTTTTAAAGATACGTGGAAATATAGAGAAAAACAACATAGTATGAAATTATAATAATTTTCTTTTTTTCTTTTTGAGGATCATTCATATTTATACCATGTTGTTTAGTCAAATCCTGTAAGATTTAGATTAGACTTATTAAATAATACTTCTGTCTTTTTTAATTTGAGTTCACCTTTTGATGTTATATTGTTGCACCCACTTATGGGGTCTGCTGGGGACAGATGGGTAGCTGATCTTGTTATTGAGTGGAAAATAGTTCAAGATCATTCTAGATTGCAGAAAGGAAACTGTCTCCCCATTTTGTAGCTAAGCTGGAAAAATCAAGAAAATGGTAAATATCTGATGGATGTAGGTTTGAGATGAGCAAAGCACAGAGGAATGTAATTATAGGGGGATTGTAATTTAATTCCTTAAAGAAGAATATGCAAACCAGTAATAAATCAGTCTTTGTTATTAGGGGAACTGTGGCTTTCTGCATCAAAGCATAATGTGATAATTCTCTTTTCACTGACAAACTTTGGAATTAAAAACAGCTTTATAATTAGGTTTGACCCCTACTGTCCTCCTTCAAAGTGGTGCCAACTAGAACATCGTATGATGTGCGATAAGGGATATGGAATGCATGGCTCTCATTCCATTTATCATCCTCTTTCTGCCTATCTCACACTAACATTTCAGAGAAAAACCTGCCATCTTCTCTGTTTCTCAACAGCCACCAACCAGGTAAAGCCTTCTTACATTTTCTTCTCTGTTTCTGAAGTAGGGAATGGCAATATGTTGTCAAATGAACGACATTGCTTATGGGGATGTGGAAATGCATTTGTTGTTAACTTGAATCACAACTTAAAAGAAAAACAACCTAGTTGTTGTGTTTGATGTGTATCTTAATTATACAGAAATTGATCCATTCTGATTTAAGAGAAGAATTTTTCATACTACATACCTGTCTGCACGTGTGTAAAGAACAACTTTAAAAAAGGAAGAGAGGGATAAATTTGCTACGTGGGTTTTATATTCTCAATTTTTGTGGTCCAATGGGATAATGCAATCTGCAAGAATATCTATTCAAAATTCATTTGTACAATGGTAAAATACTTCTTTCTCAGTAATAACCAGTACATCTCTGGCTTGTGAATAAAGGATGGGAAAAGTTAAACTCAGTGATGCTTCTGACCCAAATTATTTTCCCCTGTAGGGCACTGTGTCAGAGTGGGGATTTATATTCTGAGGAAATATTGTGTGTTACCCTCAGCACAAGCTCAGCTGAGGAGTTTTGCAAACTAATGAAATTTATACAATGGGAAGAAGATATAAATATGAATCATCTTTCAAAGATAAATTATAGTTTATATTTTCAAATATTACATAATGAGAAACATAATTAATTCCAGTTAAAAAAAAATAAGTATAGAACTGAGGTTTGCTTTCGTCAGTAGAAGTCTTGATGAAAGACATAATTTATTGATTCATGTAGAGGGTGAAAGAAGTTGAGAGAACTGTATTCTCCAGAGATTGGAGATATTTTCATTATCTAAGAACTTTCTAAAAGTCTTTAATAAATACTTGTATTTATTAATACTATGTATTCCCATAGAAAAAGTGCATATTTTTTTATCTATAGAGAAAATGGCAGCAACTGTTTTGGCAACAAGGGAAGGCGATGTCAGTAACAGGGTTGTTTCCTCTTGTTTGGAGCTGACCTGACTCATCACAGCAGCCGAGCTTTTGGCTTACCCCAAAAAAAAGATAGGGGCTGAATTCACAAGCATTACTTCTTCATCAAGGAGAATTTTGCCAAGGGAAGTTAGCTGATGAAAAGACGCCTCAAAATATCACTGATTATCTTGTGTTTCTAAAAGCCAGGCTGACTTCTCAGCCTGCTGTTCTACAGCACCTTAAGTGTCACTAGGAGGGTAGAAAGAGTGTCTGAATTACCCATATTTCTGTCCTGCCAAGAGAATATAAAATCTGGGGAACAGATATTTCAGAATTGAAAAGAGGTAGGTTCTGATGACAGAATAACAGAATCAAGAATCAGATTAGATGCCCTGATTGCAGAAGTATCTGCATATGTTACAAGCCCTTTCTCAGTCATGAATTAAAAGAAATATACATATTCCCATTTGTTTGACCAAACTGGCCAAGAAGTACAAAATTAATGCCTGTCCTTCAGCTCTAACCTGTGTGATAAGATTAGTTCTTTTTTTCAGTCATTCTTTTTCTGGATGATATAACTCTCTGACTATGGTATGTGTTTCTATGACTTTCCACAGTATCAAACAATAGGCAGAAGATGCTACTGGTGCTATGGCCTAAGAGCAATGGCCAGAATCAAGAATCACTAACCAGTTTTAGAAAGGTAATTTAGAGTGTAGATAATTTAGACTCCCTTTTACCTGTGTCATAGAGTCAGAATGGCTCAGGTTGGAAGGGACCTCAGAGATCTTTCAGTTCCAACCCCCTGCCACAGGCAGGGACACCTTCCAGCAGACCAGATTGCTCAGAGCCCCATCCAGCCTGGCCTTGAGCACCACCAGGGATGGGGCATCCACAGCCTCTCTGAGCACTCTTGTTATTAATTTTTTTTAGCTGCCATTTACTTATTTTGCTCTTGCAGAACTGCAGCCATCCTCTTGAGCAGAAGCAGCTGCTGGTATTAAGACATATTTGCTCCAATTTTTTATGCCGTTCTTTTTTGCTGTTGGCACCATTGCATACCCATTCTGCCAATTTAATTAATAAAACTTTAAGCAGAGCAAAGTCAGCATTTTTAATTCCAAAACATTAGGAGTTGAGCCAAGATACATACTCTAAAAATGTATTGATACACTGGAGGAAATTTGGGATAACAGTGTGAAAGTGTGGGGAAAGAGAAATAAAAACAGTTATCAAGAATGTTAAAAAGAGTAGTAATGAGGAGAAATAGAAAAGCTCTGTCTGAACATTAATGAAATTGGAATAGGCAAGATCTCAGACTATCTCTCATATAATCCCAGCAGAAGTTGTGAAAACTTTGGCAATGCATTCCTTTAAAATGACATTAGAAAATAGACTGGAAATTGTATAATAGAGAATAAGCCTCAGACTAACTAGACATTCTCTATAGAATAAAGCATTAAATGTGAATTTTCCAAATTTACAGGACTGTGCTTTCTAAATTTTGGAACTGTAGAGGTATATTACAGCAATGATTTTATCTTCCCTATCCTTATCTAATGAAAAAAACCCATGTAGGAGTAGATCCATTCCAAGACTCCTATTTCTTTCCTTGAGTACAATATGGCTATGCCTAAGGACACCAGAACTCTCAAATTCTATCTCTTTCAAAGTGATAGAAAGGAGATGGATAAGGATGATTAAAGATATGGAATGGCATCTGTTTGAAAATACTCAAAATGAGGAGAGTAAAACTTGAGAAAGTTAACTGACATTGAGTGTGACTGAAGGCTATAATATCATGAGTAACATGGAAAAGCTGAATGATTATTCATGGGTTTTTTTCTGATACAAAACTGTATGGATGTTAAATGAGATTGTCAGGAGACAGACTCAAATCAAAACAAAGAGGTATATGTACTTAAAATGGAATTCCTTATAAAAGGATGTTTGGATTCTCAAACAAGACTTGGATTAAAATACAGACTGGATAAAATTAGGCAAGTAAAAGATCAGAGCTCTAAAGAACTATGGACCACAAAGAATATCCCTCACCCTCTGAAGGTCTCTAGGACAAAGATAATTTCAAGGGGGGAAAATGTAGTAGGGAAATAAGGTCACATGCTAGCCCTGCTCTGAGCTTTGTCCTACCACCTGCAAGCAATCATTGAAGGAGAAGGGATTTCTGAAGTAGATGGATCTTTGGGTTCCCTCAGTCTGGCCACTATTTTGTTTTCAATGATCTGCTCAATTCTGATGTTGTCATCAGGGTCTTACCTATGATTTGTATTGTAATTGAAACTTTATCAGACATGTTTTCTATCTGAAGAGTGACTTCATATGCTCCTGAGTGATGAAGCTCTGCCTTTCTGATGAAAAGGATTGTGTCCGTGCTGCTGTTCCGAATTCCCACGTCTTTGGACTCTAGAGTTTGACCATCTTTCAGCCAGGTGATTTTGGGTCTTGGTTTACCCTAAAGAGAAAAAAAAACACATTACCTTACAATTTCTGTTTCCTTTCACGCAAATATTTACTACCATCTTTGTGGTTTAGTGGCACCATGCTCTGAGGATGCCATTTATTTAGAGACTGAAATGATATTGAGAACAAATCCAGAAACACTATACTTGTGCTGCTCTGGTTCTCTTTCCCAGGCATCAGTGAAGCCATCTGACTTGTTCTGATTATTATTAGCAGAACCCTTACACACCTGAGGACTTTATTAGCTCTCCTCTCCTTCTTCTCCCTTTCTTAAAATGTTTGATGCTCTGTCCCCAGGCATTTTTAAGATCTTTTGAAAAATTATTGTCATCTTGCAGTCTTGGAATGTGAAATTTACTGTATAATTCTTTCTGCACTGCAGAATTGTTTTGGTGTCTGTCAACCTAAGCAGTCAGTGTTGCTACATCCATGGAAGATGGCATTGTGGAATCAGTGAGATGTCAGTGGTGTGCATTACTCTCATCCAGCCATTTCCAGGAAAAATGATAAGTACTATTTAGTTCTTCAAAAGTTATTGGAGCGCTACTTCCACAGTTCAACTCCAAACACGGAATCCTAAGAAAACAGAAAATGGCCATAACATATTTATTAAGTGTATTAATTGTTAATCCAACAGAAAATAACTCAGTGGGGTTTTTTAGGTTTCTGCCAGATTACCAAGGTGAAACAGTGCAGCACAGGCCTGGAGTAGTTCAAATGGGTGGGGAGGGAAAGCGGGACCTTGTGAGCTGGCAGTCAGCTCTGCTCAGGCTGCCCTGGAACTGAAGCCTAAGGTGCTGAAACTGGGACACTGCCTCCAGTAAACAGCAGAGAAAGCAGATCTGGAAGGTTCCTCAATCCACTGGGTATCTGGAACATACTCTGAAAGACTGTATCTCTTCCCATAGCCTACAGATGGTGGTTAAGATACTCAGACTCATGGTTTTGGTGCCTTAAGGAAGACAGACTAATAATTAATCTTTGTGGATTGATACACCTTTATTCCAGGTTTGTCTGGTATTTGCTCAGAAGGTCTGTGTACCATCATTTTTTTTTCAGTGGTATTAGGAAAAACCTTCACCTTTTATAAGAGTCAGGCCAAGATCTGTCCAAAATTATACTTAAAAGATGTCTAAAACACCTAGAAATTGCTATTCATTCTTTGATGCTCTTTAACTCATCAAATATTTTGTGGTTTATTTTACATCAGGGCTGACATACACATTGAATGAACAATGGTTTTGGATCTTACATTTTCTCTTTCTGGTAAATTATTTTCTTACAGCTTTCTGCCAAGGAGCATGGTTAAGAGCATCTCAGGCCTGCAGCTCAGAAATAATAGATAGAAGATAGTTTTGTCCTGTTCTAGTGTACCTGTAGCCTGATCTCATTTCATAGAACCTCACAAAAACCTATCAGAGCAAGAAATGGCTTCCTCTCTTCAGCTGGAATGTATAGTAGAAATTCTGGATCAAGTGAAAGGGCTTGGGTTGTTTTGCATTTTATTTTCCATATCTGTGTCTTATTGGTGAACATGCTAAGAACTGACTCTGTTTCACTTCCCACGTATGCCTGTGTTTTGGAATGATATGAAGACCCTCCTTGAAAAATTTGGCTAGGGAATACTTTATAAATAAAAATTATCTGCCTAGATAATATAGTTCTATGGGCATTTACTTAAATTTGTACTTTGTCAAGGCAAATACTTGGCAGGTTTTCAGACTGATTACAAGATTGCTTCTGCTGGTGTTCTAGTGTGGTTGATCAGATATGTTCACTCACAGCTCCTCTTTTTTTGAGGTGCTGTGACTGCCAGTGAAAGATTGCAAGTGTTCAAAGTGTTGGTTTTCATATACTCTTATATTTATAGACTGTGAAAAGCATAAACAGACAGAAAGCATGTTCCTAATACATATGTCAGAGGATTGGGTTTCTGCAATGTGTAATAGATAATCTGAGAGAGAACAGTGAGTGACAGAGTGGCTAAATAGCACCAGAGAAACTTCAGACAGTTCACAGCCAGGGAAGAATGAATTTAAATGCTCTTGGGTATTTATATTCACACATACATGATGGACAAAAAGACTGCTCAGTACTACTGTGAATTTTATCCACTAATAGCACATAATACCCCTCCAATCACATGCCATGTAGTTAATTTTGAAGCAAGAATATGTTTATTCTCTTTCTTTCACCAGAATGTTCCACCTGCTTAATGCACTCAACAGAAAAAAATTTAGGAACAATGTTTTACTTTCTTTTCAGGACGTTTTGATCCAAAGATTTAAATAGATCTGCCAGTAGCATTAAACCCAGGATACCTTGACAATGGATTTCACAGAAATTCACTGTAGTGACCACAGAGATCAGTGGAAAAGTTGTGCAGAGACTGCAAATAGTAAAAGACACTGACTTCCACTTTCATAGATACTGAATCTACTTAGAGTCTTCTTCTGCAGTAGAAACGGCCACTGGCTTAAAAATTCTCACAATGTAAAGGGAGAAGTTTTTTTTTAATTGCTTTTTTTGAAAGCTCATCACTATTACATATTCTAAGTAGCTATAGCCACAATTCTTAATACTGTGAAAACTGCAATTCAACATTATGACAAATTTAATTCACTCAAGAAAGTGCTTCTTGAACTTAAGTCTTTTGGCTTTGTTCTCAGAGTAAAAAGTGGTGTCAATGGATAGATTTTAGCGTTTTCTGTTAGCCTTACCCTTTAGGAGACAAGAGCTTATATCAGCACATTACTTGTCAGTCAGCTACTCAAATAACTTTTCAATCAGTTGGTTCAATTGGGCCAAATATGACAGAGCACTCAAAATCTCTAAGATTAACTTAGTACAGCTCTGTGAAAAATTGATGACGGGGTGAAACACCAAAACCTCAGTTAGTATCCCCACTGAGGATAAATCAGGGAAAGCTGGGTCTTTTAACTATTTTGTTTGGCAACAGCTGAATGATGAGGCAGGATTAAGTGAAGGTCTGGATTAGTTGCTGCATGCACTTAGCCTGGCCAGGGAACTGAGGACAGGTCAGTTAGGGGAGGAGGACAAAGAACTGGCAAATCTCTGGGGATATGGCAGTGAGGCTGTTCTCGGCAGAGGAGGGGCTGGATGTGCTGGCAAGGTGGTGATATGGGGGATGTTGGGGTTTATTATCAATAATTTGATTATCAATTACCAATTCATAATTGATACTATGTATTTTGTAATAGTTATGAAATTATCAATCTCTTTCCAGCACTAATTCAAAATATGATTCCATACTAGCTTCCATGAAGAAGATTAACTCTGCCAAGTCAAAATCAACACAAAGGAACATAAGACACAAATCTCTAAAGTGCTAAACATTATTCCCCTGCTTATGGGACAGCTTTTCAAATTTGTGCATTTTTTCTTCAACTTGGACATCAAAGCAGGAAAAGTATCTGTTTATTTTAGTGATTTTTTTTTAATAATTACATAACTCAGAAATAGCAGATGTACAAATCTTGAATTTTGTGTGTGGCTAGACATCAGTAAAAAGTCATTTTGAAAATTTTGGAGATAAGAAATGTGAAAGAAGAAAAATAGGCTTATGATTATGCTGAAATAATTCAAGCATGCAATTCAAGAAAGTCATCCATTCATGGGCCTGCAGTTGTGTACTAATCAGATATATCTTTGTGAAAACACTTTATGTGATCCAGTAACCATAGGGCAAAAAGACATGTTTTTTTTCAGTTTACATATTTTTTTTTCCCAGCTGGTGCTGCTCAAAAAAAAAAGAATACAGATGTTGTGTGCATATTTATCTCCCTTGTGGAAAAAATGATTTGCATATCTCCAGCATCTTTTATATGAGAATTCCAAAGCTCTTTATTAATAATAGAATTACCTTTCTATAAATGTCAGTTCTGGACTGTAAAGAAATTTCAGTGTCTTGAAATTTACCCGAGGAGTCGATTAAGTTATCTATCTGTTATTACTGAGGCTCTCTCTGTCTGAGCCAGAGTATGTAATTTGCTATTTATTTTGCTATTTCTCCTTTAAAAAACTATTTCCTTACACACTAATTCTTGCACTTTATTGATGTTATAGTCTTGCATCTGAAAAAAGGCATGTGGAGTTTTAGGAATGGTCAGATAGTTGTCTGTACAGCTCTAGAAAATGCCAAGATGAGGTAACTGGCCAGGTCAGTCTTTGTGTATATTTTAGCAACTTTGTGCATGCCTCAGTGATGCTGAGTTACCTACATGCACCCTTGTAATCCTCACCATGCTCTTTTTTTATGCCTCCAGCTCATGCACAGTACTGCCCAAGCAGGTCTTTGTACACACACTCAGGTTCTGCATCCCGGGGCCAACAGTTCATGTGCAAACTCTGATTTTTGCAGTCAACCTTTCAGAAATTAACATGCACCCTTTTGCCAAAGAAGTTGCCCAGTGACATCACAGACCTTGGTTCCAGAAGAATAATTAATTAGATTCTTTTACTTTTGTCTACTTCTCTCTATGGTGCCTCCTGTGCTCAGGAAGCAAGAATGGGCTTGCACTTACACTACTTTTTTCTTCTTCCCCAAAAGGTGGGATTAAGGAAGAAACTCTGACTGTAAAAAAAATATGACTGAAAGAAAAGAGTGATTCCCTCCCCTTCTCAAATGCTCGAGCGGGGTTAATGAATCATCAGCCATACTTACATAATTCTGCTTCAGCAGTGAAGCAGTGGGAACTTGCATCACGGAAACTACTTTAGGTAAGTAATCATAAATAACCATGACAAAATAGAAGCTGATACATACCTGAAAAGGGATCACAATATTGATTGTTTCACCCACTTTCTTCACCAGAGTCTGTCTGAGGTGGCGGGGCAGCCAGAATTTGGGACGCTCTGCAGTTAAGCATTAGTACACTAAATACAAATATTTTGATAATATGCAACATTATTTATAGCAAAAATAAGGCAATGGATAATTGGAAGCGTAAGAAAATTGTGGAAACACTGTTTATGCTTTTAGGGAGTAGTAGCTCAGTCTCTCAGTAGTTTCAAATATATTTATCTACTGGATAAAAAGTTACTATTGAATCTCAGTTATATATTTACATCTGAGCATGTTTTCAGTGACAGCAGCATTTATGAAAATGTGTTGCATCTGAAATGCCAAATTTGGATGATTTCTGTTGGATGTGAGTCTTCTATATTGACTTTGTTTCTTTGGAGAAATTGTTCAGTTCAGTAGAAAGGGTGGGACTAGGGATGTGTTGGAGTAAAAGAGTGATTATAGATTATGATTATCTATTGCTATATTGATACTGCAGCACCTTGTGAACAGCCACTTGGAGGTATTTATGGACATAGAAAGCACAGCAACTGACAGATTCCTTTATCTTGCAGCAGTCATTCAGTTACAGTTTTTTCTTTGAGATTGATGCAGTAGAATCTCTTTGTAGCATCTTACTTTTCATTAACAAAAAAGGACCTTACTACATGTGTTTTCATCTAGACTCTGCTTTCCTCTACCTCTCTGGAAAGCTTTCTAGGCTCTCCTTTTATCCTTATTCTTTTCCCTATCATTTACAGAAGGAATTTCTTAACACACAGTTGGAGTATCTGTCCTCATGACCATTTGGTATTGAGATGCATTAAAACTTCGTTTTATTTACATTGGCTCAATTTACTGTCAGTGAGACTCTGGCAGACACTGCGTGTGAGCCAAGGTTGAGGAATCCACTATTAGCAACTCTTGATGTCTTTTGGACTCCAGTCAAATGAATTTTAATCTACTCTGTTGGGTGATACACAGGGTGGTAATTAATAATCTGTGACAATGAAGTAAATAGATCTCTTGCCATAGCCAACAGAGTCATTTTGCAGTAATATAGCAGTTTTTCAAGCAGAGAGGTAAATATTAAATACATGTTTCTTAAATGCTGACAATGCTGTTGCAAGAGGTGAAATGTCCATTTTTTGAAAGTAAGAAGTAGAATTTTATTTTAAGAGCTATGCTTTACAAATATAAGACCTGGGTGCTGTAGAGATGTTCTCAGAGTGAGAAGACGCTGGGCACCTAATCAAAGTGGAAGAGCAGTTTTTGTGTTATTCTCAGATAAAGGCAGAATTTTGGCCAAAGGAAATGAATGGATACTCACGCAGGATCTCTTGAACAGTAACGGGCTCTTTTATTGTGGCTGCTCCACTCTCGCCAGCCAGGTTCACTGCCTTGATACGGAAATAAAGTTTGTCCCCCGTGACCAGATCTTTAATCAGTGCAGAGGTGCGCTCAGTTAGGCCAGGAAGAGCAGGAATCCATTCTGTAGCTACAAGTACAGTATTTGCATATTGCAATAGTACATTATTTTTCCAAACTGATGCCTTCTTTGCAATTGAAAATAAATTTCTATTAGGGTAAAATGAATTCAACTTACAACACCACACTTAAAAGGGAATGAAATAAGTTGGAAGAAGAACTCTGGATCAAGGTGATGTGTTTACACATGGAGTTAAGCAATCTCTACACTTTGTTACACAAAATAGCTAAGGATAAGGGAATCATCTTTGAGTAGTTCCTTTGGCATTTTGTTTTATAGAGCTTGGAGCTGTGGGACTTCCTGACATTTATTTTTACTACATGGGAAGGGGGAGAATTTTGGAAGTAGATTTAGCACAAAAATGAAGCCTTAATTTTATTTTTTTTTCTTGGTGTAAATATACCTTCTGTTGCTCTCCAAACAGATCAATGAGAGTCACATATAATATAATAATAGAGCACATGACTGTTGGAATTTATTGTTTAATTCTCAGTTGGCACAGTAGAACAAAATTCTTAGTGCTTCCTTATTATAAAGCACAGAAATATGACTGATAAAATCATTCTGCTATGACAATGACATAGAGATTCTGGTAATTCTATCGTGATTTCTCATTAAAGACTATACCTTATTTCTGCATAAATTATGCCCTGTAAACCCCCTTGTTTAGATTATTTGGCAATTGAGCCTAGTGTCAGGGAAAATGCCAATATTAAAGTGACTGTAAATTTGTTGTTTGACTTTCATAAGTACTACGTTTTAGCATCACAGAACATGGAATTTTGTAGATATGGTGCTGTTACACTCTTTATTACTGGTACAAGTATTAAATGAGGTAAGGTAATGGTTACTTAAAGTTTGACTGATGTCATCACAAGCAAGTTTTTTTTTTGTTTTAAGGAATATGTAATTCATGAATAATACAGAAGTATAGTAGTGAATAGAGAACAGCAATAATATTTTTGTATTATGTTTATTTAAGCTTCTGATGATTGTGAAGATGACATTATGGATGTGACTTCCATGGTTTTACAGTCACATTGTAGTGAATATGGTGATGGTTGGCAAGGATGATAGACATAGATTAGAGTTAAAATTTGATCATGCTGGACGCGGTTAGGTTGTTGGTAGTGTATTGAGGTGAAGTTATTGCAATTGGAGTGTTTTTTAAATGTTCTGTTGCTGCTGCCTAGTGCTCATGCTTACTTACATCCATCTTTGCAGTATTCCACCATGTAACCATCTAATCCCCCAGCTCCAATCCGCTCAGGGGGTCTCCACTTCAAGGAAACAGTGCTGTCAGAAACATCTTCCACTGTGAAGTGAGTTGGTTCACTTGGAGGAGCTGTAAGGAGACACAGACAAGTAGATACTGATAAATAGCAATACAACTATGAGAATTCAGAGACTATACAAGGAGTGATTAACTGCTGATTTATGTACCACTGTCTATATTAATAAAATAAATCTACCTGAAGCTCAGTTGTAAAGTGTAACACCTATTACATAATTTAATAAAAGAACGGCATAAGATTCCTATAATAGAAAGGGGAACAAGAGGTTAAGATAAAAGACTTGTAGAAGGGAGTCAAATTGTCATCATAAGTCTGCAGAGAAGTCTAGAAATGAAAATATGTACCTTTTGTATTCTGTAATTGCACACTGATTGTAACTGGACAAAATTTGCATAGTCAGAGGACCAAATTGACAGCGGCTAAACTTCACTTCACTCATACAGTGAAGAAAATGACCAAAAGTTATGACTAAATGGTTACAGAAACCCTACTTCTGATTTGTGCCTTTGTAACAGAGACATACTTGAGAAAAATATTTTGGGGATGAAAAATTTTGATTTAGATACAGCTTTTTCATATCTCTTCAGAACAGGTGTGTTATGGCTTTATATAAAACCCCAGTTCAGACTAAATTCAGTCTTCTGCAGCATGACTATTATCTACTAACTTAAAAATAATCAATAAAAGTCCTTACTAGAGGATCCAAAATACACATAAATGTTACTGTGAAATAATTGATACCAAAAAACAAGCAGAAAACAACTTTCTCAAAATAACATTTAAGGTGCAGGACCATAGCATTTAGTATACATACCATAAGAGCAATTGTGTCAATGAAAAATATGTCTGGCATAATCTGCGTTTATGTGTATTATAAACTGAACATCTTCTGAATATACATAATAGATTTTACGAGGTAAGTTAAATACAGGTTCACAAATTGTGAAATGAATTCAAATCAGTCTTAGTTCCCAAAGTTATTGTAAAAGAAAAAAAAATCATCTAATTTCATTTCTGTAACTCAAAAATTTTTGTATTCACATGGTAGCACGGACAGCACACGGGAGGCAAATGCATTTGGGAGCATACACAACCACACAGTACACGATCAAAACCCCAAACCTCTTCTCTGAAGAAGTAAGTGTGAACTTTATCCTTAATCAAGTAAAACTCTGCCTATCCCATGAAAACTTTGGACCTTTTTTTTCAGTAGCTCCACTGGATGGTTCTTGTTTGACCTCTTTTGTTGCAGACCAGCCGTTGTGTGTCTGAAATCCAGAATTAAGAGACCCTTCTTGCAGTTCAGCCTTCCCCTCTGACTCCTTCACTGCATCATCTGCTTTTACATTATCTCCGTCAGCAGGCTCTCCCCCTTCGCTGTTATTTGTAGATTTAGAAACTCTAGTCATTTTAATCTCCAGCTATTTGTATTTTTGTGGGTCTTCTCCCTAAAAGTCTTAGCAGGCAGGCTTCCTGAGGACTCCTTTAGTTTGCTCCTTGCTCAGGAAACTGCAGGAGACACTGCGCTGCTGTGTTGGGAAGGATTATTTATAGAAAATCATTCCTCAAATATTTTCTTAATCATCTATCCTTTTAGCTGTGGAGAGGGCTGGGATTAAGGGAGCACTGGACGGGATACTGTGATATTTGCACCCATAAGGGAATGGGAGAAGCTGAGAGGGACAGGGAAATCTCTGTCAATTAGTTCTCCTCCTTTCCAGATCCAGCTTGACTCTCACACTTCTAATTATAACAACTAAAAATTCATCAGCAATTTCATGAAACTGGAACCTCTGTGCTCTTGAGGAAGAGGAATGAGAGACAGAGAAGAGGAACATTACAAAGGAAAAGGTTGATTAAATATAGAATATAGAGACGGTTGATAGTCTCTTTCTTGACACATTCTTTTCAGCTGTAAGAGCGCTTGAAGAGAAGACGTCAAAATTATCCTGTCTTGGTTTTATCCTAGAAATACCATGGAGTTTCAAAACTCACCAATTGGCATGAAGGGTTGTGAGGCAGGGCTTGGCCGGGACATGCCAATAGAATTTACGGCATAAATCCGCATCTCATAAACGACTCCTTCAATCATCCTCTTGGCT
The DNA here is from genome assembly GCF_971803275.1 of Cyanistes caeruleus. NCBI lineage: Eukaryota > Metazoa > Chordata > Aves > Passeriformes > Paridae > Cyanistes > Cyanistes caeruleus. The sequence goes on along the minus strand of NC_141706.1, from coordinate 29,673,285 downwards.
TCATAGGTTAGCTCTTTTAAAAGGTCAAAGTTCAGTCTCATCCATCGATAGCTCTTCTTCTTCTTTCTCTCTAAAATGTAGCCTGGAAAGGACAGCTGTTATGATGTAAAAGAACTGGAAATTGTTATCTCACAGACAGGAAAAAAATAAAATCCTTTTAAACGAAAGAGAAATTTCCTTGAAACATCTGAGATGTGGTATAGAGTTAAAAAATTAATTTCCTTCTTCTATTCTGCTTCAATTCACTAATCTTGACTAACATCCTAAATCCCCCACAAAGAATTAATTGGATGAACAGTTTGACAATTCCTTTTTTTTAAATTAATGTTTTATCAAAAAACTGATTCTAGATCTCTGTGCTCTCTGCAAAGCTGTGGAAACACAGAATGCTTCCCAGACAATGCAGATCTCAGCTTCTTCAACCCTACAGTGAGTGAGATATGGCCACTCACCATTTTTTTTGTTATGATTTCCTTGGGAAGAAAAGTGAGCCTGTATGATAGCAGAGAACAAAGAGAGCTGAGAGCACTGCAGAGCAAATCTGTAGTACAGTTTAAGGTGTCATCTGTGTGCCTGGAATCCATGTCTTAGCACTTCTCCACTTCTCCAGAACACCCATAGCCTTTCCAACACTACCACGCTGTTTTCCAGAATGACTAAGTGAGGCTGAATTATCAGTATAAAAGATAAACTTCTCATTTCCCAAATCTGAGAATGGAATCTGTGATTCCTGATGCTTAATATGGAGGATGGTTGTATATCACATTGGAAATATACATGGCAGATATTTTCCAGTTGACTTGCTACAAAGGACTACTGAACTGTATATTTCCATTTAGCTATATTAAATTTCTGCTGCTTCTCTGTGTTGCAGATAGCGTGACCAGATGTGATCCACGTAGGCTTCTTCTAAACAAACTTTGCTATGAAAGCTATTAATTTTTAATGAATAATCAGAGAATGCACTAAATAGTCATGTACACGTGCCATGTATTTGAATGTATTTTATAGTTGTGTTCCTACCCACAGACTGCAGATGTCTGTAACAGGGGTCAGCTATAATAGTGTAAGTCCATAGCAATGACTTATAATTGAGCCATACAGGGGAGTGATTTAGTCCTGCTGCTCACCAAGGTCATGGCTATCAAATTTGCAAAAGTCCCTTTGATATACCTGGGAAGAATGTTTCACAGTTAAGGTGTCTCCAGGGATGAGACACATGACGATGGGCACATTTGATTTGCTGGCATGCTGTAGGCACAGACATCATGCAACCTTTCCTGTCAATGCTGAAAGGCAAAAACAGCATGGGAGTCTGCAGAATGTTCTGGGAAAAGAACAGTGGAAGTATCTTTAAGCTGACAGGTTGTATCATCACTTTAAATGCATAACAATGTGCTCCTGGCATGCTTGTTTTCAGTAGCTTTCAGAGTTAAGTGCTGTAAGCAAAGAACCTATGGCTCCTTTGGTATGTTCCTGTTTGTTTCTCTCTTCAGCAGGGTCTATGAGACTGAGAGAAGTTTCATCAACTCGGTTGCTGGGGCTTTTTGCTGTTATAAATAAGCAGTGTTAAACACATAAATGTCAAAATGAAGACATTTTAAATAATAATAATAAAAAAAACAGGCAGAAAGGAGATAAAATGAAGATACTGGTAGTATTGGTGACATTTGGTAAAGCAGATTATTTCCCTAAATGCACCAAATGTGTGAGAGTTAAAGGTTCTGTTTTAGTAATACAAAAAGCACACAAAACCCCAGGAAAGGTGAAGATGGGGTGTGAATTTCATTTTTTCTATCTGTTGGTTACAGCTAATAAAGACAGTATCTGACTGCCTACAATGCCATCTGTGACAATATGAAGACAGATAAGAACGAATATGCCTTTTCCCCCTGCCTTTTCAACTTGCTTTTAAAGCTCTGTTTGAATGGGTAGTACTGCATTTGGCTTTTCCTCTCCCCCTGCTGCAAGGGTTTTATTGGAGCTCTACCAGCAGTGCAGCCCTGTGCCAACTGGAGAAACCTCCTCAGGTAGTGCAAAGGGTCCTTCTTGGAACATCAAAATAATCCTTCCTTTGACAGTGAAAACAAAACAAAAAACTTCTCAAAATATGTACCCTGAAAACCCTACGAAACAATGACACAACTACTGGTAAATATCTTCGCACATAATATTTTAAACTGCTGACTTCTTGCTTGCTTTTTGTTAAAACGAATGAAACCACAAAGCACTGGCCCAGCAATACCTTGTTCATTCCTGCAGGGGTAAATGCTTTGATTTAAATGAGATAGATCCTGTGGAAATGAATGAAGTCCAAACATCCAAAAGAAAATACAAACTCCTCTCTTCCAGATACTATTCAGGGGATTGAAAGAATTTTAGACATTTCTAGCTCTGGCATCCCCATGGGAGTCCATATAGCTTACATTAAAAAAAGTGTTGTTTTTTTTTTTTTTTTATTTCTGAGAAACTCAGGCTCCAGAGATCTTTATTAAACAAATTGCTAGATATGGACCCCAGACAAATTTTTTCTCATAAAATTGGTCAAGATCCTGCATTATTTTCTTTTTCTTCTGAGGATCACAGAGATTTTTATCTAAAACTCACCATGCTCTGTGTAGAATTTAAAATGGTGTCAGTGATAATCTTGATAGTCTCATTTGCCTGCTCATTTCCTGCATCACATGATAACTTTGCACTCTAGTTTTTAGGACAGATTTTAAGGTCACTAAAATGATTGAAACTGTTTTATATGAAGTAGAATTATAAAGTAGCTTTCCACTACAAAACACATATTGCAAGAGTGCCTGAGATTACAGATGTCTGGAGTTGATGACTGAGGTGGCCACAGATCTGTTTTGATATTCCTAGCTGAGCACAAACACCTGTATACTGACTTCAATTTTCAGTCTTCAGTGAGAATAGTCAGCTTTAGCTATTTTTCATGTCACCTTTTCGTGCTTTGGGAACTTGTTTGCTGAATTCTTCTCTGACTCAAATCGCACAGGCAGAGGGCACTCTCTCCTCAAGATTGGAGGGCCAGAACCAAGGCAGGTGCGAGGATTCATGCATCAGAGCAGCTCCCATGTGAGGGGCAGCCTTCCTTATGTCTAAACAGAGAATCCTTCTGCACCATTTCAAAGGAGCAGCAAGAAATACATGCAAAATGTCAGGGAACCTCATGTTTTTAGACTCTTACCAAGTACTGGTTGCCCACCATCATATTTAGGTGGTTGCCACTGCACAGTACAACAATCTTCTCCAATGTTGCTGATTGTGGGAGCTTCTGGAGGGTCAGGAACATCTGAAGAATGAGAATGAGAATGAGTGTGAGAATGAACGAGAGTTGTTATTATTTAAATTTCTTTATGCAAGTAAATTAAACATTTTTAACACTTTTTTTTTTTGTGTGTGTGGTATTGATGTAGTGTCGTCTCCCAGGAATCAGTGTTGGGCCCAGTTCTGTTTAATACCTTTATTGATTATCTGGATGAGGGTATTGAATCTATCATTAACAAATTCATGGATGATACCAAGTTGGGTCAGAGTGTTGATTTGCTGAGGCTCTGCAGAAGAACCAGGACAGGCTGGATCATGGGCCAAGGCCAACGGCATAAGGTTCAACAACACTAAGTGCTGCGTGCTGCACTTTGACCACAAGAACCTCCTCCAGCACTACAGGCTGCAGGAAGAGTGGCTGGAATTTGGTCCAGTGGAAAAGGACCTGGAAGTGCTGGTTAACAGCAGCTGAACATGATCCGGCAGTGTCCAGGTGGCCAAGAAGGCCAATGGCATCCTGGCCTGTATCAGCAATAGTGTGGCCAGCAGGAGCAGGGCAGCGATTGTCCCCCTGTACTCAGCACTGGTGAGGCCACAGCTCAAGTGCTGTGTCCAGTTTTGGGCCCCTCATTACAAGAAGGACACTGAGGTGCTGGAGCATGTCCAGAGAAGGGCAGTGAGCCTGGTGAAGGGTCTGGAGCACAGGTCCTTTGAGGAGGCTGAAGGAGCTGGGGTTGTTTAGTCTGGAGAAGAGAAGGCTTAGGGGAGACCTTATTGCTCTCTACAACTCCCTGAAAGGAGGGTGCAGTCGGGTGGGTTTTGGCCTCTTCTCCCAGGCAACCAGCAACAGGATGAGAGGACACAGGCTTAAGCTACACCAGAGGAGGTTTAGGTTAGACATTAGGAAGAAATTCTTCACAGAAAGGGTGATTAGATTTTGGAATGGGCTTCCCATGGAGTCACCATCCCTGGAGGTGTTAATGTAAAGACTAGATGTGGCAGTCAGTGCCTGATCTAGTTGACATGGTGGGGTTGAACTTGATGAGATCAGAAATCTTTTCCAACCAAATTTATTATGTGATTCTGTGACACAGCTCTGTCAGATAGCAACAACAGGTACAACCAGAATGTATTAACTTAATCTAAAGGGAATCCTGCTCTTTGATACTTCTTTGCTGGTTGGTTTCCTTTAAATATCATTGGTTATTCAGCTCCCTTTTTCTTCCCAGACTTAATTCAAGTTTTGCAAAAATGTAAGGTAATTCTGTTCTGTAAGATGAGGCTAGCTCCAGGGTTCCCTATTTTCTCTAGAATAAATTTTATAAAATAAGACTGCAATCTCACATATTATGTCACTTTGGAGATATTCATAGTAAATATCCTGATTTAATATTTATAAAAAGATTGGAAAAAACTTAGTATTTACAAAGCAATTCTGAATTTTAATACTGTAGGTGAAAGTAATTTTCTTTTATCATTTTTGATTTGCTTGTCCTTTTGTTATGTATGCCAGGGTGTCAGCAAGTTAAATATTATGAAAAATTTATAAAACTTACTGACTCAAAATCATATCCCTCCCTGGTCTTTTGTGACTCATTGAATAGTCTGTCAATCTATTCATCTTCTATCAGATAAGTTATGTTTCTTTATTCATGAACCATTTACTGCTTATAGAATGAAGTCATCTCTGCTTAAAAACAACCCATAACAAAATGACTAGAAACTTTTCTTATCTCTGACAAGCATGAAGCATGTACTTCAGAATGGAATGTCATCCATAAAATGATAGAATCACCTGAAACAGGAAACACATGGATTACTACTGGGAGTTGTTCTATTAACTTTTCACCTCTGAAAAAGTACTTCTGCCAAATTTGCAATTGATAATGTTCCTCTCCTTATGATCCTTTCCCATTTTTCTAAACCTAAAGCCAGAACTTGTTTCGGAGAGACTTTTAGACTTTTAGATGGGTGAGTTTCAGCAGACTCAAGATTCTTTCATGTTCTAGTTCTTTCCTTCACTTACCAATGACTTTGACTGTGATGTCAGCCTTATCTTCTCCAACTGGATTCTTAAGTATAACTCTGTAAACTCCCTCATCCTCTTTTTCTGCCCCTTCAATGATGAAGACACAATGGTCTTCATGCATCTCCACACGGACTCTGCCTTCAGATTCAAACAGGAGCTGTGGACAGTGAAAGTGACAGATAAATCATTCCAAGTAGTGCCAGGGACAGCCTGATGAGTCTGTGTGTATGCTGGTGAAAATCTAAAAATCATTGACTATTACAGTAATTATTGAAAATATGTAAAATTTTTCAAATTCTGTTTGTATGTAGAAGAGAGAAAATATAGACTGTCTTGCTCACATAAATAACATTTGGGAAAGTTGGTTCTGGAAGTCTGAAGGTTGTTGAGATTCACCACTAGTTACACAAACCCAGTTATGTTTCAAAGAACTTACTAAGTACTTCCAGAAATTCCTACTTGGTACAGTTGCTAGCATCACTGTGAAAAGTTTCTTGGATAACAGTTGGTTACTGTATAAATTAAAATAAGATTCTTGTAACTGTTAATGGCATCAGTGTGATTTCTGCCACTCAATAATGTCATATGGGAAACTTTCCACTTTTTTGCTAAAATCTAAACAAAACAACCACAATTTAGTTGTACATATGTAATAAACTCCTTTCTTCCTTGTGTGTTTATGTGTCTTTAGATTTAGAGCAGGAATCATTAGAAAGAATATGTGTCCAAATAGCGATTAGCAGGATCCTAACCCCAAGAATGGTTTATTGCTGTATAATAAATGTAAAATATTTTTTACTCTATCAAGAGAGAAGTCATTTTTGTGAAAAATGAAAGTTGCTGCAAAGCGAGTCCTGTTTCACTGCTTTATAGTCCATCCACTCACTTAACCCATTGTCATCATTCCATGTGTCCTGTTAGATTTTGTTCTAGTTATTATTGAAGCTTACAGGTTACTGAGGGAGAAAAAACCCCCACAATTAAATCTAAAAGAGTTTTCAAACAACTGCTTTGATTCCTTGTAACCCAGTCACCATGTGATGGTGATCAGAAAGATTTTCTCAATCAGCTTCTTCCTCTAAAATTGCTCACCAGATCTCTTGTGTCCAGCAGGTGTCTGGTAGTTACCACTGTGAGGCAGGACAGGGGGCCTTATGTGCTGTTTGAGTCACCATTTTTAATATCTATTGACTTAAACTTTTTTTCCTTTTGAGTATTAAAAGGAACCTTTTGTCTGGAAAACACTAAGAACACTAATGTGACTGCATAAATCATAAGGAGCTTACCTTATTATCAGTATTTAAATCACTGCTGTTTTCTGAGGCAGTCATGGAATCATCATTGTTTCGAACTAGGTCATTTCTCTAGATAAGCAAAGAAACCACAGAAAGTCAGCTAAGGCTGAGCAGAGCAGTAAAGCTGTTTCTGCAAGACAGAAAAGAGCTTGTTAGGGGGGTTGAATATGGAGGTGTGAGAAAAGCAAAGTGAGGCAGCAAGCAGAGCCGGGAAGGAAATCTACCAAAACCAAAGTAAAATGCAGAAATGGAAAAAAAAGTGTCAGAATGCAGTGAATTAAGGGAAGGATAAGTCAGCAAACTCAGATTTGCAGCTTAGCAAAGGAAGAAGCGTGACATTCCTGCAGTATTGTTGTAACTGGTTCTGAACCTGTCTGTGTCTTCTGGTACTAGTTACTCTGTATGTGTAAGTACAAAAATAAGGCTTACTTCTCTCTATAACAATGGGATAGTAAATTGATGTAAATATTTTTACACTCAGAAATACATTCAGCTCTGTAAGACTCATTGAATAACATCTTTTGAGGCTGTGCTACTCTTTGTTTAGAATTTTGTTAGTAAGTGTATTTTACACAACCTTCAACCAAGACTGGCTGCTTTTCCTCATATATTGAGACCTCACATCTCTGAAGTAACACTGTGTAGAGGTTGTCTGATACTAAGTCATCATTTTATCAGAGAAACTTCTGTACAGAAGAGTCAATTTCTTGGCTTTTTTTTTAAAATTTGTTTCCATACTAATTCTGCATTGCAGAAAAAATGTTCTGAGTGCTATTAGCTGTGCTAACCTGAACAAGAATGTCGCATAATCATGAAAAAATAGGAGACTGGGGGAATTAACATTATTGGCAATATTATTTTTTCTGTATCTACACATATGGAAGTGTAATGATGCTGTAGAATGTTATGCAAAATATTTCTGTTTTGTGCTAGTTATAGCTCAAAAGCCCACATATGGTGAGGGGTGGGGATATTTTAAGATGCCCAGAAAGAAAGCTCAATTAACATTTTAAGTCTAGCTTCTAAATTCTTTCTCTGATGTTTTGTAATTGCTTTGATAAGGTAAATAGCAAGGTTCCTCTATTTTTATTATATGAAATTCAGTTTTATGCCACTAGTCTGCTAAGATGACATTTTCTTCACAAATTGTAGAATCCGTGATAAAGACTAAAAAAAGAAGCTGCCACCTCCAGAAAATGTTCATTCTAACAGGTGAAGGTGATGGGAATGACTCATAATTTATTTATTTTTCTATGATGGAGGAAGAGAATAAATGAGTATTGTATCCTTCTATCTGCATGTACATATGTCTACTCATATTTATAGACAGCCCCTTCTTTTGGACTAAAAAAACAGGGAACAGTTCATAAAAAGGAACAGTTCAGGATGAATCACAAATCCAGCCATGTCCCAAGCAGCTGCAATGCAAATAAAATTGAAAAGAAGATGGAAATACTTGTAAATAACCGTAAGCTGAAGTAATATCTGGGAAGGAAAAATAAATTTGCTGTTGTGACTTGCCTCAGACTTGTACATTACCTTGTTTACTTTTTGCCAGATGACAGTGGGTATTGGATCTCCTGATACAGGAACATCCAATCTCAATTTGTTCCCAGCCACCACAACAATAGTGTCAGGGGACTGGCCCAGACAATCAAGGTGGATTTTAGGGGGTTCTATAGGAAAGGTAGAGAAAATAAGTTTTAAATATAGTTTGACAAATCTGAATGGAAAAAAAGGAAAAAAAAAAAAAGAATATTCACACATTAAATTAAAAATTAAAAAAATATACTGCTTACTTTGCTATTGAAAACATTCTTACTTGCATATAAATAATGACTGGTGTTCTTACCTTCTCTTGGTACAAAATCTATCTTGACCTCTGAGGAGGGAAAGAAAAAAGGAGATGGGGAAGAAGAAATAGATCAGAAAACAGAATTTACATAGCATCTGCACCCACAAAGCAGTTTTAAAACTGACTGAAACCTCATAAGGCATATTAACCAGCAGATTTATACAATAAATTAAAAAACAGGCTCTTTAAACCAATGTGATAGTGGTAATGCAAAATAACAAGGAAAAGCAATGAGCCTACATTGAGGTATCAGAAAAGAGATTGGCATTCTCTTGCCTGGTATAACCATGATTAATGTTCCCATTTTATCCCTGTGGAATTCCCATTACACATTCCAAGATAACTTACCCAAAAACTGAAGCTTGGCAGAAAGGTTGTAAGCAAATCCTTGTGGAATGAAGGAATAATCAGCCTCATCCTCTGGTGTTACATCCTCAATAATTAGCTTATGGATTCTGGAAACATGAGCAAATATATTCCACTCCCTTACCTTACCTCCCCAGGAGAAACAGGGCTATCTCGAGAGACAAGGTGCAGGCTATAGGATACTAACAGAAATGATTATTTCTTCTTCCCTTGCCATGACACAAATCAACAACCACCAGGACTGTAAACTGCTCTGCTTTCAGTATTAAAGCCAATCCATATCAGCACATTGTCTCTGAATGGATTTTTTGGTCTAGGTAGATTGCTTGAAGACAGCAAGCAGTTTCCTTGCTCTGGTCCAGTCCTTTACCACTACAAGGGCAGTTGTAACACTGCTGACTGGTTTCGTATGATCCGATTGTGCAACAGTAACTCTGACTAAACAAAGTAAAAAGTAATTCTCCATCCCTGTATTATTTTAAGTTCAAAACAGAATATAGAAAACAGTACCAGGAAAGAATTTGCCTAGTATTTAATGCTGAATCTTCTTGGTTTCCATTTCCATTAGTAGCTAGACTGCTAGGAAACTTGAGCACAGAATTACACAACTGTGTGTTTTATATAAACACATTAATTTTTCTGTAGGATTTACTCACATGTACTATATAAACACTAATGTTAGTTTAAAGTTATCAACAATGTGTTTTCTAGATTGTTTGACACCACATAATCCTAATGAAAACTAAGATTTACTTTTGCTGATACACCACTGAAGTCATACATATAAAATGCACCAATTCAGAAAGACCACACACATACTGAAATAAGTCTGTCACTAAATGTTGGTTGCATATGAAAAGCTTTTAAACTTTTTACCATTTAGCTGGAGCCAGGACAAAGTCTTGCTTTATATTCTTATTCCCTGAGATAAAAATTCTTATGGATTGCACTGCAATACCCAAGCCTGTACCTGCTTTCTGAAACAAGACTGACCTGCCAATATGGGAGATCTTTATCCTTTCATCTGGAATCACCTCCTTTCCGTTTTTCAGCCAGATTCCTTTCACGTTTTCATCAGAAACTTCACACTTGAAGACTGCCTGGTCACGTGCCTTTACTGTCAGGTCTGCAATGCTCTGATAAACTTCCAGCTTTTTCTCTGATATTGTGAGAATAATTGATACACACAAAAAAAATCAGAATAGCTCTGTAAGTAGATGGCGTGGATTCACTGAGTAGAAAAGACGAGGGCTGAGCAAGCTGTCTATGGAAGGAGGAAATCTGAAGGGAAATCCACAGCATGCAGGGCTTTAACAGGACTGATAGCTAAGCCCCTGTTGTTATCAGGGTATCTGTTATATCCGGCCCACAGGCCTGACTTCTCCTTGAAGCCTTTATTATCCAGCCCTATGTCCCTTATTGCACCTTCTTTTTCCCCATCAGGAGGATTATGCTACCACTCTGCACCATCTGGAGAAGGTTACCTTCAGCCTGTTCTCATTTTTCAGCCTCTCTAGTTCTGGGATATTCCCTGTGCCTACCTTGCACTATCAGTTCAGCCACTGATACCCCACCATTGGTCTTCACAGTGTAGTGTCCACTATCCTCCTTGGTTGACTCATTAATAATGAGATACTGTTTTTTTCCGTCTTTCTTGAATCGGTATTTAAAGGTTTCTTCTCGTGTCAGTTCAATTCCATCCTTTTCCCTGAAATACCAAATAGTGTTGAGTCATTTTTGTTATGGTTGAAAGAGGGGAGTAAGGGTTAGCTCAGTGTTACCATGGATTGGAAGACACAAGGTGAATCCAAATATTGTGGCATTTAAAGTTAGAAAAAAGGGATTGTTGCACAAATGTTAGTGGAACCAGAATGCCTTTATCTTGACCATTAATTTTCCCTACGAATTTGACTTCTGGTTCATGAGAATTCACCACCAAGTACTTACTTGATTTTTTTCTATTTATATGCTATAGATAAACATGAAAGTATGTTAAGTGCTGTAGAAGATAAAGGGTTGAAAACACACTTCACCAGCAGGGAATTTACTGTCTTTAAAACAGCCATAAATGAGGCTTGACGGGATATTACTTAAAAGTCTTAATTTTCCTGATGTGAAATATAATTGTTATAAATCCATGCTTTGTGGGCATCAGCAAAAGGAGAAAATTTTAGGATGGAGTCAAATGAATGTGTATTTTGGATTTTGTAGCTCTTTCCATTCAAGGATGCCACAGTATACTTAAGACTTTACTAAATTAAGCTTCAGCATCCAGCCCAGGAGGAAATTTAATTATTGTAATTTCCAGTTGTCATGAAGGGAAATGCGCAGGGAGGACTCACGCTGTTTAATCAAGGTCATACGAAAATATATAAGGTGTTTTAAGGGTTTCCTGTTCCTAATCCTAAATAACATAAACAGGCTACAAGAAAATACTTGTAATTTCTTCAGTTTACCAATTTTGTAGTATTACGTTTTTCATTATTACTTGAATAAATTTCTATTATGTTACTTGAATACTGCTGCAGTTTATAAATGAAAAAGGTTTTCTCTTTGATAGTTAGTCACATGGAAAACCAAATGGAAAATATGTGTGATTTTAATAGAGTAAAAATATTCTTTCTACTTTTTTGTCATTTCCATTATTTGTAACTTATTTGTGACCAGTGACTCAATGACTATTCAGCTTAACAAATGAATTTACAGAATAGCAAATTGAAATGCTACTTGGGACTCATTAAAATACTAGATATATATATATAGATGTATGCAAGAAAACCTTTTACCTCTGTCAGAGTCTGCTGAAGTAATTCACAAGGTGAGAGCTTTAAGCAGAGACAAGGATCCTACAACTTGTGACTTAGAAGTTCCTGATACAACTGCATTTCAGGATACCTAGAGGATACTCCCTCAGAATTGTTTGTTACAGCAGAGCTCACTGGAGCTTAGAGTTGGTTTAGGGAAGGACTGGCCTCCCTTCCAGGTCACAGAACAGCGCTAGTAAGGGAGGAAACAGAGGATGCCTTTAAAAACCGCTTGAAACACAGCGCTTAGTGTGCCAGGATAATGTTTCCTTTTCTTTCCTCCTCATTCCTCTTCAGACAAGAGTCTGAGACAACGTGTAAGATGATCTCTTAAGGCTGGTGCTTTGATTCATGCAAATTAGTTCTGGAACAAGTGCTACAATGCAATACCTTTGCTGAATTGCTGAGAATGGACTGTAATTGCTGAGAATGGACTGTAATCCCAAAGTTCAGCATGCTGCTATCACTAAATGCAAGGCCAAGCACATACACTGTGGCTGGACTTTTGGAGCTGAACTTTAAAATTTATTTTTCCATGGTCTATTTTGATACATGGCTCATGAAAAGTATCTGAAAGTACTATTCACCTACTGGTAAGAGAGAGTTCTCTTGAAATTTTGACTAAATAATGAAAATAGTCTTTTTGTAATGATTAGTGTCTTAAAGATAGTATTCCCTTCCTAGGGATTTAACTTGTGTTTGTTTTACTGACTAGCACATTGCTGATCCTGTGGATGAGTTGAGAGTTTGCAGAGGGGTATAGTGACAAATAGAGACTGGAAACATTGAAAAATAACTCCCAGATATCATTTGGCTTAAAATAATACACTGCTGCTGTGAAAAGCAGAAAACATCTTTAAGGTAATATTACAGGCCTTTCTTTGGCAACTGGAACTACAAAGCAGAAGAATTCTGCTGATATTAAAGCATAAGTGAAGCATTGTAAAGAATCAGAAGTGTTGGTTTACAGAACATCATAGGTCATTGGTCCAGCCTCACATTTGAAGCAGAACTAGGGCAGTAATAGGTGGGTCAGTTGTGGCTTAGTCTTTCCAAGTCCTGAACATCTGCAAGATCAAATATCTGTTCTCAACTTTACCACTCAGTGCCTCTTTGTCTGGAAATGCTTTCCTATTTTCTATTTGGATTCTAAGGAATAATTGGTTAATGTCTTCTGACATGTCATTTATGTAGGTACTATGTGATAATTGGGACACACAGATTTATTGCTATAAATATGCATTATCATGGTTTGTTTTGATTTGGAGCTGATAAGATAGTACATCCAGTGTTCAGAGATGGAAAAATTAGATCAAAACTATGTATTTTATTACGTCGTTTTCTTCGAAAATTATTTCCAAGATCATCCAAAGTTTAGAAAAAACCTGTACTGCAAGTGTTGAAATAATGTGAAAACTTTCTTGGTGATCAAATGAACATTCTTTTCTGACTGCTCTGAAGAGACACACATAATGAATTCTCTGAGCCTTAGTCTGATGGCCATGCCTCACCCTTATGTCTGTCTAATGCAAGTCACATAATTGCCTTTCTTCATGTGTGGTTTTATGTCCTGGGTTTGAAGAGTCTAAGAGCTATAACAGGTGCTCTGAGTTAGGGCCTGTTACTTGGCTTAAACTGCTGAGCATTTCCCTAATGAGCTGTAAAACTGGAACTCTTTCTCCACACTGTGTTTCAAGTTTTCCCTGGACACTTCCCTTCGCTGCCCAAAATGTTCCCTTTCGTTGCCAGAGAGCGTTGACAGAGTCTCACATAACAAAACCAGTAAAATACAGTGTGAATGCCTAACTGCTCAGTTTTCCATTGCCATGATTTGATGAGTTTCTCTGACCACTTGCTGCATTTCAGACTGAGACAGCTGCTGGTTTGCCCTTGTCACATCAAATGCCCATCCCACAGATAACAGCTCTGCGAGATGTATGGGAGTTGTTCAAAGGCACGGGATCAAAGTGTGGCAGCTGCACTGTGTTCTGAGAGGGACAGATCTGGTTGTCCCCGTCTCTTGTGACCAGGCATCTGCAGGCAGTTCCTGAACAATAGAATGTGTGTTCCTGTGCTTGTGGCTTTAATAGTGTAATGCACACTCTGTACTAGCTCTTGGACTCCATTTAAATTCTCAGTTCCTTCCTTTGGGACAGCAGATCATTAGCTGGCACTTTCCAGGAATGTAATGGGCATTGTGGGAATGCTTGATAACCATGTGCCTGAAGCTGTTAACAAGCACGAGGGAATTTCATCTGGTAGAGAAATGAAGTGAGAATAGTGCGCGTGAGACACGGCATACGAGCCCTGCTTGTCACGCCTGCCCAAGCAGCATGCACCTTCCAGCTTCTGCTCGGCTGGAATGCCCAAGAAAACAGAATCCGTGGTCTACATGCTTGTCATCTTAATCCGTCTCGCTGCATAAGCATAATGACCAGATTTGCAGGATTGCCACAGCAGATGTGTTCCCTCTGTGTCTCAAGAGATACTAACTTTTCACCTAAGAAAAAATACTTTAGAAATCTAAACACATCCCTGCAGTTGAGAAGATCAGAAGATTTCAAAAAGTACAGCAAACTCATCACAATACAAATGTGATTAGTCTAGGCAATGCTTAGACATTACTGAAGTGTAAACACTGAGCAAGAAATTCTAGAGTCACCATGAAATATCTATAATTAATCTATGTTTTTGTGTCATATTTTTGATTCTCAGTTCCTCCTCAGTGTTTGACATATAGGAGGAGGGACAATCTCCTCATGAAAACAATTACGTAGGACGTGTTCTCCCTTGTTATTCCACACCTCCTAGTATGTTCCATGGAGAAAGATGGTTTCATGTCGGTTTGGTTTGCTTTGGTTTTCTTCTTCTATTCCCTTACCATTTCACAGTAGCTCCTTCCTCAGACACTTCACACTCAAACTCCACTCTCTCTCCAACCATCACCATCTGGTCTTCCAGTGGGTGAGTGATCAGGACTGGAGGTTCTGGAAATAAGGAGAATTTTATTAAAACAGTATTTTGAAAGGGTGGAGACCAGAGGTAGAATTCATCACTCTCTATTCCACAAGAAAAGTCCATGGACAAATAAATGGTGATGATTTCTGTCTTACAACTTATGCCAGATAACCTTATGAGAATTTACAAAAGAAATTTTTCACGAATTGGAATAAAACTATAGGATTAAAGAGTTTTCATATATATTCTAAATTTCTAAACAGGAGGCATTACTTTTTTGTATTATTTGATCTGCTTGTACAGCTTGGAGCACATGTTTCTCTTGAGTGGAATCAAATTTTTTAAGTAAGTTTCTAGCCCCATTGTTGAGATGTAAATAACTTTCCAAACGAGAATTAATGGTACTATCACTGTGCTACTTTCCTTGTTAGTGCTAGGCAAAATTTTCCTCAATTTAACTGTAAGAAAAATACCTACTTCAATAGATCTCAGAATTTGTTAATATGTTCAAGAATATCCTTTCACGTAAGATAAATCTGAGAGTAGAGAAGAAGACAGTAATTCAATGATAAATGTTAGGGGAGATCTCTTTCCTTTTGCTACCATTGCTCACCTTTTACAAATAATTCTGTGAAGCTCTTCTCATCCCCTACCACACATTCATATGCTGCATCGTCAGCCAGAGAGCAGTGGTTTATGGTCAGTATTCTCTTATTCCCAACAGCCTCAAAAATATATCTGAAAAGAGAATCTAAATGTAATTATCTGGGAAAAAACCTTTATGGACCCAGTCACTGTCTTCTCCTGCCTGGAAGAGAAAAAGATTCCTACTCTTTTTTCTGACATCAGTGGCAAGATTTGTAAGGACTCAAGCCCGACAGGCCTGTCCTGGTGCAGTGAAGAGAAGCAGTGTTTGAAAAACTAGCATAGGAAATTATGGGGAATCTTCCTCCAAGGGTGAGATGTACAAACTCCTGTGAAAGGTGTTGGACATTGTTCTAAGATCTAGTATGACTACCAATAAAAATGGCTTCAACAAAAAAATCACTGGAAATTGGTTTTACAAACAAGTTATGCTGAAGTATATCCCAGATCAGGAGAAAGTACCCTGGACATATGTCGCTAAAGGACACAAAATGATTCACACAAACACTTCTCAGTGTTAGAACAGGAAAGAACCCCCTTTATTCTCTGACTCCAGTACTTATAGATTCTTGACAATGAGCAGGGATTGGATAATTAAGTTACCACCTTCCCAAGCACACTGGTCATGTGAAATGTCCATCAAAAGACATTTCTTAGAAGGAATGTGATAACCTATGTTTATAGAACTTTAATGGGAAAGTAACTAAAACTATGAAAACATTATCAGAGGGCTTTAGTTTTCAGTGCGACAGATATACACATAAAGAGCAGGCTATAATCTCAAGACTTACTTGCTAAATTGGTAGATGGAAGCATCCAGTCCCACATGTAGATAAATAGAGAAGAGGGAAGAAAAAAGAAAAGGTTATGACAACAGCAAACTGACCACAACACTACTGAGATTCTTTCTCAGCTCCTATTTCTCTTTGTTTATTAAAGAAAATCTAGATTTTTCACTTTGTCCAAGCTGTAGCTCATTCCTTTTTGGATTTCTTGAATTTCTAGTTTACCTGCCGCTCACTTGAATCTCCTGTCCATTCTTCAGCCATTTCACATCAGCATCTGGATTGGCAACTTCAACCATTAATTTAATCTTTTGCCCCTTGTCTACTTGGTAAGCTGGATCCAGTTTCTTGAGGAATGCTATGATGAAGAATGATTAAAAAAAAAAAAACCCTTATTGTTTTTATACTTGTTTTTTTCATTCTGAGTCATGAAACAAATCTTTATTCCCTTTCATGTTGTTTACCATCATCTTAAATGTTCCCCAATTCCTGCATCCTTGTTTGAATTTTTACCCTTTCTGTCTATTCTTCATCCTGTGCCATTTTTCCTTAATATAGGATGACAAGCATGTGTTGCAAACCAAATAAGCAAAGTAGAATATTCTAAATAAGATGTGAATATTTACTTCAACACATCCTAAATAGTGTTACATCTGCCCATGTAGGAAAATTATACTTGGTCTTCTCAGTACTGATGAATGGCTGTTTGTTTTCTCTGTTTCAGACTTTTTAAAAAGTCAGTTACCATTAGACAATTAATACTTCATAGGACTAGAAAGGCTCAAGAATTCAAAATGTATCATTCCAATGAGAATTAAATTCTTTAAATATATCACTGTTTCCTGACATACTGACTAACTGGGGTGAAGGGCAAGTAGGGGGTGTTGTTTTATGTTCAGGGAAATATAAGGGGCCAAGCTTGTGGAACTGGTAAAGTGAGTGTGTCCAGAATATCCAGAGTTTCAGAGCAAGGAATGTTAGAGTTTGGGTATAGCTGCAATCTCTGATAATCAGTATTTCATATGTAAAGGCTGGGTAATAATTGGAACAGGAAATTACTATTTCTCATGGTCTTGTATCTCGCTGCTGTAAAGAAGATATGAATGCTATATTTAGAAGAAATGCATCTCACCAACCTGTGCTTTTTTTCTCTTCCTTCTTTATGCGTTTGAGGCGTTTCAGCATCCCACGCAAATCTGTGATACCATACTGGAAAGCAATTTTCTCGTATTCCGTAGGAGGAGCTTTCCTCAGGATATCCCAGACATCAACATCAGATTGTGATTCAGATTTTCCTTCACCTCTGCAGAAAGGGATTAGAGTCTCTGAGTGCTACTATTAAGAATATTTTTTAAAAAATCTATAGGGTTGGCAGCTACATATTGATGTAGCTGGCCTTGATGAAGCCATTTCTTAAAAAATCATCAACAGTCTAACTTTTTACTATATTATTATGTAATATAATGAAATAAAACTGGTCACAGTTTTAATTTTATTTATATGTATAGTGATTACAATTGAATTCTGTCCTGCAGGTTTTTTTCCTAACAAGCAAAACTAATAAATTTTAACTTCCTTTAATGATGGGTAACAGAAACATAAAGAAACTTATTTTCTTGTCGTGGTCAATGCTCAAAACATGGAACATGTCAAAGCAAGGAACTGAATTCATGTGCTGGCAACAACCTTAGAAAAAAGGCACTTGGTTTATGTAAATAAGAGATACATCATTTTCTACTCAGGACATTTTCTATCTTCATTTAAAAGAATAATTCACAAATTATTAAGACTTTTGTCATCTGTTGTGAAGAACATTGCTGTCTGTAGTAATCTATAAAACATAAAGAGACTGGTGAGTAGTGGCAAACCAGACAGTATTTACAATGTACTAGTTATTTTATATTTTAAACAAAGAACTAGTGATTATGGAAGAATTAATGTTTGGTTTAGTAAAACTAAGGGAAAATTTGTCTGTCTGGCTTTGGGAAAGGCATTCTTTTTTATCTGCCATCATATATTTTGTTTGAAAAATCATAAATAGAAAAAGAAATTGGCATAACCTTACCGGTTTGAAGGGCGCAGGAAGCTGCTGTACTCCAGAACAATGCAGAGAACCATTTGGAAAAATGTGCAGCATCCCAATGGGAAAGAAGAAGGGCATCATGTGTTAGTACAAAAGAGCCATGAATGTCATCTTCACCCTTAGCAGAACATGCCTGTGCTTCAGTAACAGGGAGATGAAGGAACTCATGCATATGTTCTGAAATGGGCTCAAGGGGAATGCTGATCCATATGGAAATCGAACTCACTCCCACGCTTTGTACAGATCCACGGTGGGATTTATAGAAGTGTGAGCACTTCTTTTTATTCCTACTTATGACTGATCGCCTTCCAGGGAAACAAATAGCTCTACTTTGCCCTGTTATTAGGGTGGTTTTGCCTGTCATAGTTTGCATTTTGGTAAATAGAGAAATTGTGGAAGAAGTAA
Source organism: Cyanistes caeruleus (assembly GCF_971803275.1). Classification (NCBI taxonomy): domain Eukaryota; kingdom Metazoa; phylum Chordata; class Aves; order Passeriformes; family Paridae; genus Cyanistes; species Cyanistes caeruleus. The sequence goes on along the minus strand of NC_141706.1, from coordinate 29,654,781 downwards.
CGTTTTAAAAAATAACGTTTTACTAAAAAATTCGTAGGAGAAAGAACTTCCTGTGGCTGTTGTTTCTGATTTCCACCAGGACCAAGCAGACTCCAGTGCAGCAGAACACACTCTTATAATGAAGTCATGCTCAGTGGTAAACCCCAACAAGAAGACAACAGGTGATGCAGAGAAAAGTGGAATGTTATTTGGTATATTTCCATTTTTTGCAGGAAAATAAGTCTTAAATTTTTGCAGTCCAATTAGTCTGTGGGAAATATTACTACTACTTAACAGTACTACTGTAGTCAGTCCAGACAGCAGATACAACCAAACATTTCTGGTACTCCTTTCATTGCCAAAAAAAGGCTTGCTTGTAATGGGAGCACTGTTTTTATTAAAGTGCTGCATCTAAGCTTGGAATTTCCAGCACCTTGTAGCTCTTGAACAGAAAGGAAGCAAGAGCAGAGGATTTCAGCTCAGTGGGATTGAGCTGAAATATGGTATGCAATATCTCATATCTTCCAAGTGGCTTAGCACTCACTAAGCCCGAATCCCTCTCTAGCGCTCACTGAACTGATAGGAGGAGCTGAATTTTGGAGTGCCTACAATAAGAGCAGTGTACTGGGTGTTTGCTTTGCTGTAACACTGCATCTCAACATCACCCACAAATTTTACCAGGGCTCTTCCTCTATATACCTATCATTTAGTTTGAGGCTGCTGCAAACAGTTTTTAGTTTTGCTTAGCAGGAGACAGGAAAACTGAACAGATTTGCCACATAGATCAAGATTTTTTTTTGACATAAGTAGTTTTGAGGCTTGTTGACCTGATCATATCAAGGAGTGACTTTCAAATATTTCTAAAATCCATGTATATTAAAATAGATATATAACTACTAAATACTAAGTGCTATATAAAACTAAGAGCATATAGTATTTCTAATATGTATTTAATTCTTTGTACGAGTACAATCAAACTTCTGTGGAGAAACTGTATCTTAAAAAAATAAAATCATGGGAAGTTAGTAAGACTTAAGAGATTCAAATATTATCATCTTCCTTAAGACATTATATAAATATTGGCAGTTTCTCTATCTGCCTACTTATAGGCTTGTCTGTATTTACACACTCTATCTATGAAAATTTATAGGTAGGACTATTCATGGAGATTTCAAAAAATATTTTGTGTGAGTTATTTTTAAGTACAGAATGAGAAAAATCTTCCCATTTCAAAGGAGTTCCAAAGGACTCTAATATCTCTCACTATTGAGAAGACTTCCCTAATTTTTCTTTTAACTCTTCCATTACTCAGTGTCATCCCATTGTTCTATCTTGCAATACCATTCTGGTGTATGCAATATAAGAGATTTGGACATAAGAAAGAATATAGTCTCTTCCTTGGAAATGCTAATTTATTTTTTTTTTAATTGAAAGAAAAGGTGTTTGAGTTTCATGCAAAATGGGACTAAAGGCTAGAGGTTGTAATTTCTGTTTAACTAAGTTCTGAAAATGAAAAGATAAAAATGTGTCTGCCCTTGAGCAAAGTTTTCCCCATCCCAGTACTCCTTTTCACTATTTTGCATTTGTTAAAACATTCTCTTTGATCCCAGAAAGACACAGAGTTTGCACAGAGAAGCTGTACTCCTCCACTACCTACAGGAGCTGAGCAGTGCATGAAAAGCAATAGAGCACTTGGACTCATGAGATTTCTCCCACTCCTCTGTTCTTCTCCCTGATGCTGGGGATCCTTATTCACAGAGATCACCTCATAGGTTAGCTATGCTCTTGGGGGCACCAAGATGCAGCTCAGTGAACCTGCTGTAAATGGAATATGCAGCTGATATGTTTTAAACATATGTGGAGGGGTTAAAAATAGTTTTGTACATCCCAGAAATGGTTTCTTCCTATCCAGTTACTGTCAACTGATTGGACTCTGTCAGCTGTCACCTCCTTCAAGGTCTCTGCTCTCTATCCCATTTAATAGTCCTGTGACAGCTGTTCCCTTCCTCTTCCCAATGACCTCTCCTTGGCCCATGACATCTGTATGTCAACACCAGTTAATTAAATTACAGTGATAGGAGATACAGTGTTAAATGAAGCTCTTTATTATAGTGAAGCTATTTATTATAGAATGATCATTACCTGTGGATCGAGGGACACTTGTAAAATGGTGTAATAGAGCAGAAATGGTAAAAGAATAATTCTCAATTCTGTTTGAATCTGCATAGCTCTTGAGAGCTCCCCAGCATGAGATCCCTTTTCCTGTTCTGTTTTAATGAAGAATTATTTCATTCCATTATGAGATTTTATACCTATCTGTTCTCATTAATATAAGTGGTTCAACCTGAGGTGTGCAAAGCCTGAAGAGTCCACAAATGACTTCTGAACTGGATGTGAAAAACAACTAGGAGCAATGAATTTAGGTTCTTAAATTCACTAGGCAGAGATTTGTAAGTCAAGAAATGGGAGAAACACTGTTAAAATGCAGTGAAATTTACAAGTGTCTTTTAATAGATTACATTTCTAGCCTAACAAATAATGAATTTTTAAGTCAATAAATTTAATATTTCTGTAAATACTGAAGATTTCTACTGCATTTTTGAGTTTGATCATTGCTCAAAACTAATTATGAGAGCAAAAGGGAAAGGTACAAGGAGAGGGTCTCATAGAACTCAGCACCTCATTCCAGCTGGAGACTCTGTATGAAATTATTCAAATATTTTCATGCTGGTTCTCATTTATTTAAAATTTTATAAAGAAGATAAGCAATTGCTTTATGCCTTACATTTTCCATGGAAACTAGAGCCTGTTTACAACAATTTGGGTTCATGCTGAAACAAGAAACTTGGATGTCAATGTCAGCTATAGAAATTGATAGGCGTATCTGTATAGAATATATATTTAGGTGTATCAATAGATAAGTGCATCAGCTATAGAATATAGATAGGTGTCTTTTCTGTCTCATCTGTCTGTCCCCTGAAGTGTTCTGCTTTTGGTGTTGCTGCAGAGCCAGGATTCCTGCACAGAGACAGATGCCCTGCACAGAGTGTAACACAGGGGTTTGTGCAGAAGGTGGCCGTGTTTGCCCCACTGAAGTTTGGGTGAGTTAACCTGAGGCTATTGTGGCTTTATTGGGTTTGATAGAAGGTTACCCCATATGTCTGCATGATTCTGTACTCTTTGTGAGGATAAAACACTTTTTATAAATAGTGATTTACCTACCTGGGCAGACACTGAACACAGATTCACAAAAACGCTCATCTAAGAAGTTGATTGTGAAAGCTTAAACTAATAAAGCTCAGATTTGCAAAACAGGAAGCTAAGTGACAGGTTTTTATAGGAGTTTCAGATGCTGGAAAGACAGAGTGAGTGGCCAGGGTCAGTGAACAGAAAGAAGCAAGCAAAACTTCATCACCTATTTGATAGGCAACAATATTATGAAATTGTGCAATTATATTATGCAGATTTTTCCGATTCTAAATACTATGACAACAGGAATACAAAGCAGCAGGTTATTGATAAAATCTGGAAATTCAAGGAAATTTTAGAACTGGTTATATGGAAGAAAGTGATGGTAAAAGCCAAAGGACATTCAGAGAAATACATTGATTGTTTCAAATTGTCTTTAACCTTAAAACTGTTTAAAAGAATTTCTGGCTCAGAAATTAGCAGCCAATAATTTTCTTCCACAACATGCAATTTTTGTCATGTTCTACATGTAAAGAAGACAAAGATGCATGCATTATTTCAAACCAAATGGTTCTTATATCCAGTCTGACCCATGCATTTATAATACAGTTAAATAGAAAGCTTACTCTCTGTTGGCAACAGTGGAATCCAAAGCATTCAGATTAAGAGTTTGGTAAAAAGAGAAGGGCATAAGAAAACAGTTTATGAGAATAGATACATCGAGGAGAGATAAGAATTAGAAAAGAAATTACAGCAAAAATGTGAAAGTAAAAGTAAGAGAAAGAAATAAGAATAACAATTGGAAGAGTAAAATATATTTGTCATATTTATGCAACATAGAATATCTATATAATAGATAATATATAGTTGAACAGTGTAATAATATCTAATAAAAAAAGCTTGTCCTCCCAGCTCTTTGGTTCTTAATAAGGCAGAATTATAAATAGGTATTTTAATTCCACATGGAAAGGACTCCTGGAAGCATGTAATTACCTGAGTCCAGGCCCTTTCTGTCTTTTTTTATTTTCTTTTTTTTTTTTTTCTCCAGTATAAGCCTATTAGAAATGCAGCAAATGTTGTGCATTTCAAGAAGTAGCCATAATTACCTGTCATGATTTTTCCATTTATAGCTGCTTTAGGAAAGTGAGAAGGACTCTGAGTTTATGAAACTTTCACTTATTCCAGTTCTGGTATTTCAGAACTGTTCAACAGAAGCCTTTTTTCTCTAAATCTATGGATTTTTACTCACCTTTTTTTCAGTAGGGAGCTGAAATTAAACTCTGCCCCATCATCATGTCCCTCGGTACTGTATAGTGATAGAAAGCCATAATTACTTTCAGAAGGAAGTGGGAATAGCTTGTGAGAATGTAACATTATATAGATGCCATATTTTTGTAGGGGAGCAGTAGATGAGTTTATAATGAATTAGAATGTGCATTGACACAGAAGGTGACTTAAGTAGGCTCTGCGTTCATACCCATTTGCATATAGGTTTAAAAAATACATGTAACAAAATGTGCTGATTGTGCATGAAGTTGTACAGGGTATTAATTTGGTCATCATATTGATTTGGAATGTATTTATTATCCTAGAAGTGTTGCAGGAGCTTCCCTCTTTATTCTGTCTTTCAGGAGTGTAGATATTGTTTACAGTTGGGGCAGTATTTAATCAAGATTTTTGTGGAATGCCTCACAATCTAAAATTACCATTTTCCCCCTAGTATTATCCCAGCTGTAATTGTTTCTTGAGACTCTTTGTGACACCAGAATTCATTACACTGAAAAAAAGTGTCACATCATTGGTGCTTGGGAGAGTTGAAGGAGGAATTCTGTGATTTGGCTTTCAGCCTGAAATGAGGTTCAGTATGCATTTGTTCAACAAGCATCATGACAAGCAATGCTGTGATGAGTTGGTCTGTGAAAACAAGAAGCACCAGGCAGGAGTTTTTTGATGTGCAGTTCTGCCTGTTACATATGGTGAGCTCAGATGGGATGCACAATGTTATTTTTGGTGTTCTGAATCCAGTGGGTTTTAGCTGTGCTTCTAAACATTTGTAATACTGACCTACTCTGGAAACAGCATAAAGTCACTACAATCACTTCTTTAGATTTAATTCCTTAAAAAAGGTCATCTTTGCATTCAGACAGGATTTAGGACACCCAAATGTATTTTCTTCATCTCAGCCAGTCTACTATCATCAATGGCCAGCTTTAACATCTCTGTTGTCTTGAGTGCAAGAATTGGGTGATTCCATTTCACAGCATTCATATTCTTCCAGAAGCAACATCTTACATTTAATTATTGTTTTGTAAGCAGAATTTTTTCTTTCCAGTTGTACTGGTGGTAACTGTAGACCATAATGCTGCCTCTGTCAACACACAGTCTGAGTTGCTTCAGGAAAAATCAGTCTGTCTATAGAATGTAAATCAGAGTGTTGGGAAATCTCGGCATTGCAGGAACAAGAAGGAAGAAAACAGACTCAAAAGAAAAATGACGGGCATTTTAACACTACTGTTCAAGAAAGAAACAGAAACAAGTGCCAAGTACTGTCTTGTATTGCTGGACATTATAAGGTTAAATAATAATTTAGAGTCTGTTTAATTTGAAATATGTTGTGAGAAGAGATCTTTTTTTTAAGAAATTACTGATTTTACATATTTGATTGCTTTCAGAATAATACAGTGCTGAAAAGGATAATTTCCTGGATATAAAACTTAAACAGGGAAGTGTGTTTTTGGCCCTACTTTCACAAGAATTTACATATTTACAGGCATAAAATGTGCGTAAAAACAACTATTATAATCCCAAATTTGGAAACGATTTCCTGTGATCAAATATTCAGTAAATCAGTTCTACAGCTGGGGAATAACTATTCACCTTTTTGCTTCACAAGTTCAAGTTTCAGGAAAGACTAGCAATCAAGGTTTAGCTTTTTTGAAGAATAAGACTAATAATTGCTTTAACATGCATATAGTTAAGTTGAATCTCAGAACTCCTCTTTTTGCTATAGTAGAAAACATTAGAGGTAAAAGGCATAGAGCAAAAAATTTAATGATAATATGATAAGGAGTGTGCCAGGAAACAACAGATTTTCATTTGTGTGGTACATTTCTGTGAGCAACAGCAATTTTAGTTAAAATGTGCTCAGTAGAGAGGAAAACATTCAAAACAGAGAGAGCAGACATGCATATAATTTAAAGTTACTTTTTGTCTTCTGACAAGGGTGAGAAGATGTCACTTGCCAAACACATGCATTTTCTGTAGATGAATCTGCCTCTCACTGAGCTACCAAGCAACTCCTTTATTTATCTGTTTTTATCTATCCTTTTATATTCTTATGTTTTATCTTTTTAATTTGTCTTTATTTGTCTTACATTACTTCTTATTTATATGTATTAATCTCATGTAAATACTACACATTATAAACAGTGATTTATTTGGAATTTAAGCCACAGCTTAATTCGGTGGGCTTGTTTTTTTCTTTTCCTAAGCAGAGAGAGACAGTTCATTGTAAGACTTAAATTTGTCTGCTGACACAGTCAGTGACTACCTGAGAAAGGCTGAAGTCATCCGTCTCCCCCCTCCTGCTATGCTCCTGAGTGACAGTATCAAAGACAAAGCTTCAGATTTAAACAGTTCAGTTCAAAATCTGGTTTCATTCTTACAGGAGAAACCAACAATCTGAACAGCCTGAAGCTGCTCACACTGCACTCCCTTCAAACTGATTCGGAATTCTTTCACTTGTGCCAACATGAAGAGAAGCTGTTGAAGCTCCTTTCATTGTGGTGAAATAACAATGCAGTTATGAACTGAGTGGCCACTACTTACAGGGAGGCTGGCCAGCTACCTACAGATGGACTTAACTGCAGCCAAATTCTGCTAGCCTTGTTTAATTCTTTCTGATAAATGTTAGAAAAAGTCTCATATGAAAACAGAACTTATAGAGAAATACTCAGAGTTGCCACAGAAAATTTGTGCCCTCTAGAGAAATAGATGTCAGAATAATCTTGGTCTATAACTTTTAAAAAATACATAAAAATCTAAAATAGAAACTTATTTATTATTACATGAGGGGAAAAGAGAGAACATATTAATAACGTCTAAAATGTAAAAAAATCCAACAGATTTTCTGAATTTTTCTAGTAGAAGGGAACATTATTCCATAAAGAGATACATCAGTTCAGAAAGTATTAAAGATGGGGGGAGATTGGCCTTTTCAACACCAGTCTTTAATAGCTAAGACTACCTATACTTGAGTTTTCACACAGACACAATGTCATTGTCTTCATTTAACTAATATAGGTATAGAACATGAAAACAGGTATAATCAAAATGCTTGCAGGAATGTTATCACTCATATGCTGCTTACAGAGCTCACACCAAACTCCACTCCCTGGTTTAGCAAATGTTTGTACTAAAGTACATGAAATTCCTCAAGCCAGACAAAATCAAGACCAGCATCACAGAGTATTTTTTTTCCATCTCTATTGGTCTATATCTGGAGTGCTCTTTACATGCCTGGAAAAAAGGTGCTGAAGTTCTCGTTACAATTACACACATTATTGATTGCCTGATTGAAGGCAAGCATGATTATTACAAAGCCCAAACTCTCTTAGGTAATTTCCAGGAGTTGTATAGTATTTTTTAACAGTAGAAATATTTTCTTAGTAGACATCTGTATCTTTGTGTTTGTTGGTAGCTAGTTTTATCTGGGAAAGTAATGAATTCCATGTGAATGGAATCACATGGTAATGTGATCATGGTAACCTGATCTAGGCAGGTTTGTGCTGTGCATACTCACGTGCGGCGGAAGGCAGCTCGAATATCCAAGTCTCCACTTACAGGTGCTTCTGATGTGACAAAATGTAATGAAGAAAAATAGGAGAGAAAATTAAAAAAATGCAAAAATATGCTGCTATTTCTAAAGTTTTCCTTTGCAGACATTTCTAGAAATAAATTCTTATATTGTAAATTGTGATTAATTGCATATTGAAAGATTAACACATCATCTTTAAACATGCAGCCTTCACTAATTAGCTTTCAACATCTAGTCTTTTGGATAACTTATTTCTGTCTCATGTTTCATAATAACCTGGAGCCTGATGGACTGTCTTATCTCTTGGTTGTCAATTATCCTGCTGCAAAATTTTAATTTCAGTAGTGTCTTCACAGAGTATTTAAACCCTAATGAGAATATGACTGGACATCAACTGAATACTATTATTAATAATAAATTATAATCTATCCTCTGACAGCAGAGGTAAATTCCTGGCACTATGAAACGAGGTACAGAAAGTTGATTGAGGATGTTGTACAGAGAGAATTGATTGCACTGTTGGTATAAATTGCCATGCTGCTGCTGCTGGGAGAAAAACTGTTCTTGCTGCTCCAAAGTCTTAGGAGTCCTAGCTAATGAAACTCCAAAAATTAACACTGCTGATCAAATAACTTAATAAACTTTTGTCTTTGCATTAGGTTCACTGGTAGCTGGACACAAGTTAATGCTGTGGCCCCTTGAACAGAATTGCTGAAGCAGGAAATGGTCCAAACATTCAGCTCTTTCAGGCAGTCCATGCTAATATTGTTTTACTTAAACTTTTCCACACTCGAGGCAAATTGATGTTAAAATATACTTATTTTTCAATTTTTATAAACTTTTCAGTATAGCACTTGTGAGGATGGCACCATGCATTAGGTAAATTGAGTCATCTGCTCTTAAAGCAATTGTGTCTCACAAGGTGCTTCCATAAAAGTTGAATTTATTTATATAGGAAGGAAAAAGGAATTGACAATAGTGTCACATGTCTAAATCTGTTTTTTTCAAATATCCATTTTAAGTACTGAACTTTTGCCAGAATAAGAATGAACTTCTATTCTAGTGGAATTAAACATCATGAATGAATGAACGAAACAAGAATAAAGCCAGAAAAAAGGTGGGAAGTTTTGCATTTTTGTCTGTGCTTTCTTTAAGAACATCACAGTTCTGACTAGAGTGATGTCCAAGTGATACTTTTAATATCTCAATCCCATTCTTCTCCTCTGTGGGCCTCTCTAGGTGTACCTCTAGATCTTCAGGTCTATGCTTCAGGTCTGTGCTTGTCTAGTAACCATTATGTACCAGAAAGAATTGCTGGTGGGCAGGAAAAGAAATACAGGGGCAGGAAGATTTAAAAAAAAAAAAAAAAAATTAGATGGGAGGAATTCACCTTACCATTGACTGTCAGGTTGAAATTAGAGCTATCAAACTTGTCCTTGGTAGACACCTCACATCTGTACCCTCCTGCAAAAGTCATATTTGCTTCTATGATTTCCAGTTCAAAGGTGTAAATCTAGAACAGACACCAATGATACAATCATTAAATTAGAAAATGGAATGGTGAAACACAGAGAGAGGGGAATTACATTCCCAGAGAGAAGCAGACAAGGGATGAGCTATGTCTTTGTGTCCTTTTAGAACTAAGAACCTCCTGTGCGCCCAACTCACTACTGCGACAAAAAATTACCTATTATCCCCAATTCAGTAGAAACAGCTGAAGGGTGCTGTCAGTACAGGTATTCCTGAGGATACAATGTTACATCAGCAAGATGTGCTGGGACATACACTAATGTACATGCATTAATTGCATGTGCATTGGAAACAGGAATCAAGCTTTCACTATGCAGTTTTAGCCTCTGCCCAGAGCATATGCAGAACATGCCAAGATTCAGCGAAAGGAGTGGCTAATGTGAGTGAGTCTGTCCAGCTCCATCCAGGAGAGGGTGGTAGTGGTTCATATACCACAGAGGATACAGAGTCGTGGTACAGACTCTTGTGTTCCTGCTCGTGTACCTTTGGACAAATTTGTGCTAAAAAATGGGTCTTACTCAGCTACTTAAAGCAGTCTAGACAATCCAAGAGAGCAATAAATTCCAGCACTAATAGCAGAATGATTGATCTATTAAAACCAAACTATGCTTAAACAGCTGTCTGATTATTGTTTTCTCTTAAATATGCCAAATTTCTTCAGAGGAAGATGAAGGGATTCCTGCAGTAGAAAGTGCAAAACTACTCCCCTGGTCCTCCAGATTTTTCACATTTCACCACAGATAAAGAGTCCATGTGTAGAGCTTGTCTCTATGGATAAGTATAGCCTTGTGTGTTGCTTTGGGTGCCCTAACATCAAAACATTCCTATTTTAGTTTATATTTTCCTCAGATTAAAGGTTAGTATCTAGAAGACTGAGAACCCTATTCTACCAATTGTACCTTGGTATTTCGATCATAATTGTCATGTAGCTGGAGATGTTGCCCCACTTTGCTTCCCAGGTCCATCCACTTTCCTTTGAACCATTTCACTGATGGCTTCTTCAGCAGGCTCTCACCAGCAACTTTGGCAGTGAATGTAATGTTTCCACCTTTTAGGAGAAGTAGATTAAAGTAAGATTATGAATAATGTTTACCTATTATATCACTGCTGTCACCCTGTACTTGGAGAGCTAACAGTCAAGCAACAAGTACAGTTTACAAACTTCACTTGGCTAACATTGTGCACTCACCAACAGTAACTTCTCCATCCTGTGGTCGTGCCACAAAGAGCCCAATGGGGTCCAGAGGTTCCTCTGGTTGTGTCTCAGCAGATGAAACTGAAATAAACATCTTAATTACTATTTAGATTTTTTTTTGCATCAAACTATATAGCGAATTAGTTAATTAATTTTAAAATATCTCAGTAGTTTCCTTCTGCCTCTGAGATTCCTTATTCTTTATGATCTGCTTTCATCTACTCTATATCACTTACTCTAAGGAGATTCTGTGCATGTTCTTCCCTTCTGCTAATAAACCAGACTTGCTGACAACATTAATTGTCTATTACCTTCTGTGTTTTGGCTGCTTTCTGCTGGTGGGACAGGTGACCCTGAGGCAGCTGGGGCTGGAACCTCTTCTGCAGGAGTGACTGTCTCACTCTTTTCTGGAAATGAATGTAAGCCAAGATTAGAGAAAGTCATATTTCCTCTTTCCTTCTGAAGAAATTTTGCAAAAGAACAGCCTTTGATATATGTTAGGAAATGCAGAGAAATTAGCTGTTGTTTCCTAGAGCTTAGAGGATGTGCTGGAAACAAGGGCCCACTGAAGCTGGATGATGAGGCTTGTTCTGTTGCGGAGCTTAAAAAGAGCTGATGCCTGGTTTTCTAAATTCTATAGTCTTGATGTGTAGAAACATGTCAGCTGATGAATAATGCTATTATTTGTTGCAAACATCAGTAGTCTAAACAGAAAAAAAAATAATGAAAAATTATGTAATTATTATCTTTGTAAACAGTTTGCTTAATCATGAAATTTTGTTTAACAGTACTGCTGGAATGTAATGTTACAAAGGCTATTGTTGTTGAGCTTGGAAAAAGCTCTAGACTCTGCTAGTAAACAATGTGGATAAAGTATTTAAAAAATCCATCTGTAATTTCTTCCCCTGGCTTATGGAAGTTTGTATCCTCTCAATTAAACCATGACCTCAGAGACAAATTCAGGCAAATGCATTTGGCACAATGGAGAAGACAGAATTGTCTGAAAATTGAGTAGGAGTGAGCAACTGGAGCAGATGGAGGGAGGTAGAATTTCTTGAAATAGATCAGTTGCAGCAAGATATTTTTTTCCCCCGTAGGTAGTGGAGCCACTTCCAAATAATAATGGGCAATCCAGTTACTCTGTAACATAACATACTCCACTATGCTCCAGAGCATTATTTGCAAGTTATCTGCCTTTAGCAGGATCTAATGGAACCAACCTGAAAGACAGTGAGGAAAATATAATGAGTACAATATGGACCAGTTTGCTTTCAGGATGAGACAGTCAGCAGGACCATATTTCTGCATGCTCTGACAGCTGCCAAGTTGTTCTAATCTATACCAGGATTTCTCCTTACACATAATCTGCCATGCCATGTCTTTGCATATGGAACAGGACACCTTGACTCGTGTTAAACATTCCCCAGTTTCTTTTCAGCTGACCAGAAGGTCTCACAAGGTCTCATCATGTTGCTGGAACAGTGATAACAAAGAAAAGGAAGTGATATAAACAACCTGAGTTAGAGGCTTTTCATCAAGTTAAAAAGCAAAAAGTCAAATACCAGAAGTGGTAAATGGATACAATTTTGGAGGGGAAAAAGGGATCTGGAAGGTCAATATGCTTCAAGAAATGAGTGATTTCATCTATCCTAAGCATCTTCAGATATTTTTTTATGAGAAAATTCCAGGAAATTTGACTCTTTAGATTTATTCCCAGGAAAAGCCTGGGAAAGTTTTTGAAACTTCCATGTAACTGGTCTTTTAATGTGTACGAAGGTAGTAATAATGGGAGATATACAAATAGTACAAAGGTTAGTCTTCATATTCAAGCCTGTCTTGAAATACGCATTTTTCACAGCAGGAAATTTTGAGACAATTTTGGGAAATGTATGAGCTTCTAGAAACATTATAGTATAACTTGAAAAATATTTTGTCAATAGTTAAAATTTCGTATTTAAATTAAATTATTATAAGAAAATACCAGTCCTAAGATCAGGCATCTTATTTTAAGTTAGAGTGAGGGGTAGATTAACTTTGCTTTGATTTTCAGTTGTTAAGTGTAAAAGCTTGGCAGAATTCTAAAGCTGTGCATTGACATTTCCCCTAGGATCTCCTCTCTGTGGAATTCTGACACCTGGAAAGAGGTGTCTCAACCATAGGAAATGTATTCCTCAGCTTAGTATGAATTAGAAGCTTCAAATAATTGGGAAAAACACCTGTGTTGTTGGTAGAGAGATTTTAAAGTGTTAAAATAGGCTGATTTCCATGGGCCTTATTCATGAAGGTAGCATGTGGGACTGGAAATACTGATGAAACCAAAATTGTTTAGGAAATGCTGTACCTGGTTCCTTGACCTTGAGTTCAAATTTGACCTTGGAACTTCCAGCTATTACAGCATATGTCACATCATCTTCTTTTCCTACATTATTGATTATCAGTGAATGCTTGTTGCCTTCTGTCTTGATGACATATTTTTCACTTTCAGTAATTTCTGTGCCAGCTCGCTGCCATTTCACCTTGATGCCAGATTTTTCTGTCTCTGCTTCAAACACAGCTGTGTTTCCGGCTGTCACCTCTGCTGTCTTTGGCTTCTTGGTAAATGCAGAAACTAAAAAAAGAGAGAGGGCTCACAAAAATCTGTTTTGCGATTGTGGCGTATCTGGTGTAGTCAGCTGTTGTGGCTGTAGCAGCTGTCTCCTTTCTCTCCCATCTGCCCATGCAAGATATAAATTACAACACTTTCCACAGAGAAGTTGTGGAATTGTCTTTGAGTTTATCAAGTTCGGTGTCTCACTGAGATGCCATATCTCCTCCACATTGTCATGAAATAAAGTGGAATGGATAGCAAAGTCACCTCACTTTCTGTCTTCCTCTTTCTTTTCCCCCATATTGAGCTCTGATTTTTCACAACTGAAAGTTTTGACCTATGACAAGATGACATGGTATATATTCTTACAGATCTAGCTGTCTACATTAATTTGCCACGCACTTTTATCTAGAATTATTAATTTTGTCCTAACAGCTGCTTACTAGGGTTGTTACAGAGGACCAGGATTTGTTCTTCAACAACACTGCAGTTTGTGCAGTAACCTGTATTAGTGCCCTAATACACCACAATAAATTGAAAGTTCATCTTTTGTCCTTCTGTTTTGACTGATGAAGGCTTTAGTGGAAAAGGATTCCCATTCCTATGATGACCCTTGTAATTTCATTCCAGCTAAAATGATACCAAGTGCTGTTCTTATTCAGAAGTTTACATTGGCATTAAAAGTTGGAGCACTTGCCTACATGACACTCAACAATTAGTTTTCTAATTACTTGCAAGGTAGATTAAAATATTTCCTCAATGTGTCAAGAAACACTTAGGAAGCTTATAAGGAGAATTAATGAAACTATTAATATATAGGGTGAACAAGTGTAAACCAAATGATGTTTTAATTCAAATGCAATCAAAGTAGTACAGCAGATTGGAAACTGTAAACAAGCAATGTATCATGATTTTGATATGTGAGTACTCTAATCTCTCTCAAGATTGGGTTTTAGTAAAGTAACTTACTTTACTAATTTATTTCACCTGTTTTATTTATTTATATTACTTCATCTTTATTTTCAATCAAGTTTTTCATTTCATGCTCGTGTTTTTGTCTTAAAAAAGTCTGGTATAGTTTGCTAAGTGCCATGAGCCATGCACATGTGTAAAAATACAAGCAATTAACATTCTGATTCATGCACTGCATGTTTTTTTTGTGCATCATTCTGCCATCTTTCTATTGACTCACCCCTCTATAACTACATTTTTATAAAATACTAGTAATTTCATCACATCTAATTTTATCAGTCACCTCTGTGGTAAATTGTCTTTGGCTCTCCTCCTCTGGCAGCCACAAGAACTCTTCCAACACGACAACAGTTATAATTAGCTTTGAAGTTTTAGTTCTGCTTTATAAAAATGAAAAGAACATGGCATGGAAATGTTTTAAAAGAAAAAGTTCATATTCATGTTCAAACAGGTGCTTTGGTTCATGTAAGTGGTATATGGTTAATAATACCATCTATTCTTTTTATAAAATTTCTATTCCTGTATGTATTCCTTATACCTTCAGACTGCATAATTCAGTTGATATTAGTGGAGTTACACCTGCAAAGATTTCATCTGATGGCTTTTGGTCTTTAGTCATAATATAATTAGTGCTTCTTGCATTGTTTTGCAAAGGATTTGAACCTCCTTAAGCATCAGTTAAAATATGAGCTACAAATACTTTTAGGATTTAGTAAATATTGAATTTTGCTTTTATTCATTATATAAAAACTAAAATTATATTTTTTCAATTTCTTTTTATTCCCCCCCAATTTTATATTTCTGATGAAAACACAATTTTAGTTTTCAAGGAGCCTAAAAAAGCCTTGACTGACCTTCTGTTTTATTCTTCTGCATGCTTTCCTTCCTTGTTAAAACTGTGGGAAATTTCCTCCGGGAGTGGAATGCTCCTGCATGCTTATAATTGAATTTTTTTCTAATCTGGTGTAATAGTTCTTTAAAAAATATAGTGCTTTGTAGAATACAGGATGATGTACTGTAGTGGCCTACAGCATGCTGCCTGTTACCAGTTGTGCACCTTTTGATACCGTATTGCACTTCCCTAAATAACACAGCAGGGCGTTCAGTGGTGCAGTGTGTCCTGAATAACGGCAGGAGGGTTTCTCTGCACTGCAGGCTGGACATGCACCATCCAAAAGACATGTAAATGTGGCCAGGCTACTCCACAGTGGGCAGGCAGGTCAGATCTGGGGCCCACTCACTAGCTGGCTCCTTTCCCTACCATTCTACAGACAAAGCAGTAAAGAGGCATGTTTTTAGTCATTAAGTGCTATTATCTTCACTCTTCTATTTAAGCACAAAAGAATCTATAAATATATTAATTACCTAACAGCAAAGTGATTTGTAAAGCTTCCAGCCTACAGTGTCAGGGTTTCATGACACACATACTTGGAAGTAACTCTGTGATCTGCTGCACACCCTGTAAAGTGATTAGGTTTCTTACATTTGCTTTGTAGATGACTCAACAAGAACAAAATTGTTGGTGAGAACACAGTGAGAAATCTCCACCACTACATAACATTTCTGGCTTTAGGAAATCTAAACACATATGCAGAAGTCTATAAGTAAGACTCCCTGTATTCCCTCCCCCCTTTCCTGCCAAAAGACTCACTTTAGTTCCAACTTAAAATGATTGTGAATATTTCTGGTAAGTACAGAATTGGAAAAGCCCAAAAACTCCCATGAGAACAAACGCCTGCAAGAACAGTTGCTGTGTACCCACTTTTCCACTGGTAAAGGAGACTTGAGTTTTAATTGAGCCTTTTTCCTGTACTTGAGATTCCAGCACTGTGGGGCAGTGTCCAGAGTGGCTTCTCTCTATCCAGCTGTATTCTCTTTCATCTTTCACTGCTCTTTTTGCAAGGCAAACTAAAGATGTAGGGCTGGAGATTTTACAGGAAATTACTTTGCTGCAGAAGAGAGATTGCTGAACAAGCACGTGAAGAGAATTCCATAATTTTTCCTTTTGGGGAAAAAAAAGGGGCTGCTTTACAGAATAAAGAGTTCAGTTATTCCCCACCCCTTCATTGTGGCTGCTACTTTAAGTAATGTTTAAATCCAAATTGACCGGAAGTTTTCTTTTTCTCATGCAGCTATACCAATCTAATTCAGGTATTTCCTCTTTAGGAATACTCCTGAACACCACCAACCAAAACTTCTGGTCTGTCCTGAGAACAACACTTTTGCCTGCTTTTATTAGAAACACATTCCCTATCTGACAATCTCTCTCTCTTCAATGTTTGGCTTCTACCCAGATACACCTCTCTGAGTTCTATATATCCATCCCATGCTCTAAACACTCTTCAATACGACCACCACCGTGAGGCTGTGGAAAACCCACTGACTGTGGCACCTCTTGGGTGATGCTGTGGAATGTGCCAGCCACTGACAGATCTCAGGCACTATCCTGTGTTTATCCAGGCTCCAGGTGCCTGTGCAGTGAGGAGCTGTGGGGCTGGGGCACCTGATGTCCTCTGCTGCCCACCATGTCAACTCTGATTCCTGACATGTTCTAACCCAGCCAGCACAAGGGGAGAGAAAAGAGACATTAGTACTAGCACACCATGGCAGTTCTGGAGAGAGGGCAGAGGCCCATGTGAGGTACCAGTGCTGATGAAGACAGAAAGTATTGAAGGTGCTCTGTGTGTGTGTGTGTGTGTGTTTAGCGGGGATGGAATTGGTGCTGCTGTGGGGATTTAATGGAGGGAGAGAAGGGGCACAAAGCTAATCAAAGAAAATGAGCCTAGGGCCACTTTGTACTGAGCCATTTTTCAACACTTCACCTCCCATAACCCAGGCTTCCTAATGACTTCTAACTTCCATGATGCAAACACACTCACATAATTTCTGAGTAACATAAACCAGCAAATTTTACCCCAGGCAGAAGAGGAAACAGCTGTATGTGGTCAGCAGTTATCTTGCAGAAACTTTTTGGTGGTTAAAGCTGCAGCTACCAGAACTTGCATCCTCTAAAACTCTTGAAACACCTGAAGAGGTACACATCAATCATAACACTATATATGTTACATGAGTTACAGCTTAATTTGTCAGTAATACAAACGTCTGTTTGGAGGCCTGTGATCAGATTGCATTTTGAAAATTTATTGGTAGGTCTTTCCATCCGGAGAATGAAGAAAAATAAAATACTTTTTTTTGGGACAAATTAAACTAGAATGAAATAATTTCAGTTCCAAAACTAACTTTCTGTAATAGTCCACTAAATAAAATAACAAAACTAATATTCTGCCTTCATTCTGCTCCCATTTATTCAATTTTCATACTAGCACTTTCACTCTTTCTCCTTTACTTTCTGACCTGCTTTGAAACAATATCTTTCTAACATCCATCATCAAACAAGTTTACTATCATGCTTCAAGTCTCTTTCATACTCTCCTATGCAAAACCCAAGAAATGGCTAAGCTACTACCGGGGTTTCTATCTATTGTACTAATAACTGTTTACTCTCTTGTTGAACTCTCCATCTATTTATTGGGCTTTTATTTTATGAGTGTTTGAGGCAGACACTGTTTTTCTGTTGTCTTTGTACAGCATTAAATTGTGAGTAGGTAGCTGCTAAGTATAAGCTAAGTATAAGCTGCTGTTGTGTCTCTAAAAAGAATAAAAAATAGTATTAGAAGCTAGAAAAGCAATTATTTCATTATTCAGAAAAAGTGGAGGTAAGGTGTATTTTAAAATAATGTTCAAATTACCAAAATAAATTCATTTGCTAGAAACATCCCCTGAATAATCTGGTTTAGAGTCACAAGCATAGGCTGAAAACCTATTCCTGATATACTGAAATTTCAAAGTATGTGTGAATTACGTGAAATGAAAGTGAGCAAGAAATGTGGATTTTTACAAGAGTGATTTTAACTACAGAGTGGTAGGGGAGAATGTGTGTTGGATGACATTTTCAGATGATATTTCTGCCTTTCTGAAATAAAACCTGTTAAAGGTATAAATTCTTGACGAGAATGTAATGTATCTGGTTGAATGCAGGTGCTAGAAATTACAGCAGAAATTTGTGATGAGTGAAATTAGGCAAAATAATCACATGTTTCTCCCACAAAGCTGAGTTATCTTACTGCACATTCTCTGTATTTGGTGTTACAATATGTATCGGTCAATATATTTAATATTACAAAAGTAGTATGAGCTTTTGGAATTCTTTAATTTGTTAAGTGTTCATGTTGAAAATTGATCTTTGCTTACACTTGGCATCTAGTTTTGCTTCTGTATCATTTGCTCCTCCATTGAGTCAAAAGCCAAACTGAGGATAAGCAGACTTCAGTAACGGAGCTTGTAAACTCCTTTCTGAGGAACTATATAAAGATGCTGCACATTCCTCCGTCAGGACCTAAGTGGCTTCTTGCAATTACAAGCCTAATCATTCCATGATCCAAAAGCTATTGAAAGACTCAATCTTATCATTCCTTGCCTGCTTCAGCAGCTGAGATTGCAAATTCCTGCAACATGAGCAGCAGGCGAGGAATAGTTGCACTAATCAGTCACCTCTCTCTCTATGCATCCACTGCACTTTCTGTAAAAGTCTCAGCTTGGTTTGAATCTTAACTTACCAAAGAGGAAACTATGGAATGAATTTAGGGTTTTTTCTGCATTCCTGTGGTGCATAGAAGTTTATTGCGTTAGTTTGTTGTGCTAGGTGCTTGTAAATGTGAAAGAATGATCTCATATTCAAACTAAAATTCTGTAGTTTAGTCTTCATTACTACTACTATTATTATTATTATTATTATTATTATTATTATTATTATTATTATTATTATTATTACCTCTGTGTACTTAAAAGTTATTTGTAAATTCCTGATGAAATTTCCTAATCAGAACTGCAAAATCTAGACTCCTCAATCTATAAAATATGTGAGTAGAAGTTGACTGATTTTCAGAGAAGGTGAGTAACATAGACTTCTCCTTTTCCAGCTATAATTATGCACACACTTCCCATTAAGTCCCGTTTATCTACTAAATTTGGTATTTTAAAAGTCAACTATTTCCTCTAATTGTCATAAAATATTGTTAGGGAAATGGTTGGGGTTTCTTTAACCTTTCTGAATTTTCAGAACGAAAAAAATGATCGAAATTTTCCAAATAGTGAGCTTTTGAACAAAGATTAACTGTGAAATCTTTAAATCAAAGTGAGAAGAACATAAGGTTTCTGCAACAGAATCCTGCAAAAATTGGTGCTTTTCAAAGTTTAATTGCTCTGACACTAAACTCTGACAGGTCTTACAAATTCTGTTGCTCTTGTGCATGGTGTAGATTTTCTAGAATGCTAAGACAGTTCTTTTGGCATTCTTGAAATAAGTACGGGAATGTTTTATCTTGAAGTATGTTAGTTGGGCAGTTTAAAGTGAAAAAATGTCTATTGGAAAATCTAATTCACCACTTCATTTAAAGTTTAATGGTTTATGCAATGATTTTTTAGTTTTTTTGGTGGGATTTTTGGGGAGTTTTGGTGGGTGGTTTTTCTGTTTATTTGGTTTTCTGGGTGGTTTTATTTTGTTGTTGTTTGCTTCATTTAACATGTTAAAAGGCCTGTTAAAACAGCAGCTATAAGCAGAATATCTCTGATCATTCTTTGACATTAATAATTTTATTTTGCTTATACACCAGATGCACAAATTTCAGTAATATAGACTAGGGACTTCTTTGGGCTCTTCAGTAATCTAACTATGGTGTGTGAAAGGCAGGAATTCTGATTTATCCAAGTATGATTTGCCCAGTGATTATTTGGCCCTCCTGAGCTGGTGCTCAACATTATCCCATCTTGAAATGGCTTGAACTGTATAAACAACATGAAATAGAAAACCAAAGGGATTAGTGTCTCCTGGGAGACTGAGAAGATCCTCTCCAAAAGTTATGGGGCATGTGAGTTGTTCTGTCTCGGACAGAGTGGGTAACAAGAGCTTTTCCTCCCCCTGCTGTGATAATCCCAGTGTTTGGTCTGGTTTGTTCATAAGAACTGTGTAGGACTAGTGATGTTAGACACCTGTTAGATTTCTCTGGAGAAATAAGCTGGAATAGAATTTCTCTTCACCATTAGCCAGCAAAAGTGGGTATCTTCACAGATTCATTGCCTTTCATCCACAGAGAATGAAAACGTTAATTAAAAGGCAATTAAACAATGAGAAATCAGAAGTCATAATGCCAAGGTGAACACACTTTCAAGTTTTGCCTGCTGTACTGCATTTCTTTTTGTCTGCATTCACAACAATTAGACATTTCAAAAAATTTAAAAATTGCGTGACTTTAAAAGCAGAATATGAGTATGATTTTCTCATTTTTGGGGTGATTACTGAACATTTGCAGCTTATATTTTCAAGTTTTTGTCTACAATTGCAGGATCTAAAATAGATATTTTTTTTTTATATATACAGTTATATACAATGAAATCTACTTTCATTAGAAATGGCAGCCTTATGAATATGAAATTATGTTATTTTTGTAATAAAATGGAAGGATTGTAACCACTGTTTCCTTAGGGTTATCATATAGAGGGAACACAAAGAATCTTGTTGGAGTTAACCATGCTTTAGTGCTTTGCAGCTTGTAATGGGAGAGGGTCTGGATGCATAATGGGTCTCCCTCTGGCAGTAGCTGATATAAAATATTTTGGTCAAATGAAGATTCTTCTTAACAAATTCTCCTTTTGTTATTGTGACCATAGGAGATTGTCTCATAGGCCAGACTGAGAGACCAAGAGTCTGCTCAGGCCTTTGCAAAGCACAAAGGCCATTATTAATAATTATTTATAAGCCTCCACAGCTGTCACTGGCTAACTCTGGAAAGTGCACATTATTATAAACAAGTGCACCTTGAATTGTACATTCAAGTAATGATGACTCTGGGTGTGCACTGGCAGCAGTGAAGTGAGAGCTCTAAAGTGGAGAATCCCAGATTTAGTACAAGTTTCTCCAGGCCTGACTAGTGAATATGTTCACACTTGAGAAACAATCATAAGTTCAGCTTTTGTCAGGGTTTTTTCCAAACTTCCTTGTGGACACAAAGTGCTCCTGAGGCATCTTTCTCTGCAGGTGTCCTGAAGTTCAACTGTCTCTACCTACCAGGTTCTCTTCCTTCTCAAAACACCAGATCCATTGCACTTGCACCCCATCCTAGGCCTCCTCTATGTGGGCAGCATCTGAGTGATTCCTTATTTAAAGATTTTAAATTAAAAAATTGAGATTCGTAAATCTGAAATACTTTCCTAGCATTTTTCTCCATAGCTCTGTGACCTTGGCATTCTGAAAAGTGCTGGTTATCTTCTGGCTCAAGGGGAAAGGATGAAGAAGGGCAAGGGAAAAAAAATTGCATGTATTCATCACAGTACAATGTTGCCTTTTTTTCCTAGAGTTCTGTTTTCAGTGGTAGAAAGAACTAGAAAGAATAAACTCCAAACCAGGTACTGTTTGCTTTCATTTCCACAGATATTTCGTTAACAATAAATACCATCAAATTTTGCCAATAGTGCTTCTACAAATTGTCAGGGGGAAAAAAACCCAAACCCAAAATAAAAGCAAGAGAGGTTTATGCTATTTATCTGTCCGAGAGAGACTACAAGGCTTAATTTTTTTATTTTTTTTCAGAGTCCTAAAGGTGACTAGGAAAGGAAATGAGAAATTAAAAGCACCTGAGAATTAAATGCATTTCATTTTTTTTTTTTTTTTCTCAGCCAAAGTCTCTTAAGAAAAACCTGTGGCTGAGGGTTATCAAAGCAGTTAGTGATTTCTCTGCAAGATAACTCAATATCTCTTACATTTATAACTTAATAAAATAAAGCTTCTTTTTCCCATCTATTTTATTTTTTCCTTTGAGGCATCTCATTTCTCTAGAATACATAATCTACTCACATTTTCCCCTGTCAGGCTGCTCTTAGTTTTGTCTGTCAGTTATGATCCTTACCTGTTTTCTTTACAGGCTCTGGCATCTTCACTTGGTTTCTGATGAGGCTCCCAATTGGGTCTGGAAAGCAGGGTGAGAGTTACACAGGAATGTGGCTGCAGGGCTTTTGAGACCCCCTAAAGAAGCACTCGATGGAAGCCCCCATCCTGCTCCTCCCCCTTGATCCCCCACTGTTGTCAACTACGGCACCTTATCAACTGCAGGACACACTTGACAGGCTACATCAGCTGGGATAAATATAGCCAAGTTCCAGGAGCCAGGGAGCTCGAGCCACCCAAGGCTGGCTACCACCGATCTGTTGGTATAAACCAGAGCACAATATGATGTTGCACATGCGTACAGTGCATTTGCTGGCTCCAGGCATGTACTGCATGAAGAATTCCAGCACTTCCATCTTTATAGCACATTCAGCAAACCAGATCTGATAGTTGCATCTCCTGTATGCTGGTTCCTGCTTACTCAAAGTGTCTATTTGCTTAATTCTTGCTACTTATTTCAGTTTTTGTTTTTGCATCATAATTGGGTCAGAGCTGATCAGCCCCTCAGAAACTGTTTTTCTTGTTTATTTTTTAGCTTTTCTACCCAAGACAGTAATTGTAAATTGTAACTGTGAACCTTAAGGAAAGAACTTTTTTTGCAGAGATGCTTACACATTACTGACATTTGCAGTCACAAGTAGAAAGCATGACACTACTTAAATAGTTTTAGTCCTCCCTCCCCATCCACCCACTTGATCCACAGCATACATTTCTTGATAACTACCAAGGGTTTTTTTCCTTCTTTTAAATATCGTTTTAAAAATAGTTCCAAGGTTCTGTTTTATATCACTAGAAGTTTCAATTTTGCTTAATCATATAGAAAAAATCTGGGGGAAAATCTTACTAGAAAATTATTCTTGTATGTATTCTTCATGCTCCAATCATTGCTTCTTATTTATTCATATATTTAGCATGTGGCAAAATAGTAACTGTGGACAATAACTCTTTTATTATCATGATGGATTATCAATTTTGAGTTTTAAACTTTATCAGAAAAATTCTGGAGGCCAACCATTTAACATATTTTAGCCACCACTAGGATTGACAAAAAAAAAACCCAACAAAATGAAGCTGCAGTTTTCATTTTTCCCTCCCAGATCTATTACCCTGTAAAAACTCATATTTAAAGGATTTCATCTTTTAGCACAGAGTCCAGAATAGACCAGTGTGCAAGCAGCTCATTAGTCACTGTACTCTGTCTCTTTCCCATCTGACTCTCTTGGTAGGCTGATAGGACAAATGTGAGCATGCAAGAAACACTGCTGACACCTCTCCTGATCTGGGGCCAAATACTTCCTCCCCTTCCCTTGAAACAATTTTTTATGGATGAATGAGGAAGATGGGCAGGGTGTTGCCTGTGTTTATTTTCCATTGCCTCTGCTTCTAGTGGAGGACAAATTACCATGATATGTATTTGACTACTATCTTGTGCCTGAGGTATTTCACTGGGAGTCAGGAAATCATGGCTGTTTGCTTTGACTTGAAATCTTACAAAGGGCTTGGGTCTCACTTCTTCCCCAAAATGAAACAGAGCTATGAGGATTTAATATGATGCAGGGAAATTATCCAAATCCAATAATACCTTTGCAGATTGTGTGATTTTTAATATTATTTAAAATAACATTTCAAATGTATTGCTATGTTCAAGACTGGGAAAAATGAATGCTTTGTCTGCTATTACACCTTAGGTTACCAGGTGGCAGCATTGTTGTAATAGTAATTTTTTTTCTAGCATGTTCTACATTACATTACATTGCATTACGTTACATTACATTATTTTACATTATATTACTTTACATTACATTACATTACATCATATTATATTATATTACTACTTTTAATAACAAAACTGCTGTGCAAATGAAATATGTAATTTAAATGGCTACACTAACCCAAAATAGATGTGTAGTGGGTTGTGATAACTACTTTCCAGTGCACTGCAACACTAGCAAGTGTGTGAAGTTTCATCCCGTATTCAAATGAAATTGATGTACAAGAACAGTGAAGCAACATGTAATAAATGTCTCAGGGCCTGTGCTTAAAAAAGCAAGAGGGAAAATTCTTCCTTGTCAGTATAATTATGCTGAAATTATTGTTCTGTGCTTCAGACAGTGGCTTTTGTCATGTAATTCAAAATTAAGTTCAAAATAACAGAAATTGGTGGCCTGCAGTGACAGGATGTGTGATTTTGGATAGCTGCACCATGGCTTACACATAGAAAACCAAGGATTTATTATTTATAGCCAAAGTTAACAGCATCTCCTTTTAAAAAGACTATCCAACTTCTTAGTAAAAGGCAACATAATTTACGTGCTTGTGACTCTGCCCAAATGTAGCTATCCAGGCATATATAGGTAGCTATATAGGCAGAAAGTCTATATATTACTTTTCTATTTTGGGCTTTTCCTGGTAGTTTCTGTCATGCCATTTAATTTCTTGTCTCTATTTCTGTATATTTTCTTCTCTGCCTCTTTGTTTTGTTTCATGAAAGTACCACCTCCTCGGTGGTTCGGCAGTTTCTGAGGACAAGGCAGTAAAATTTCCTCAGTGGCTGGAGATTTACTGCTGTGAATGGTGGGACAGCTGAGGGGGCTCAGTGCAGAGCACAGGCCCAGCAGGACTCATCCACTGGAGCACTCATAGAATCATAGAATATCCTGAGCTGGAAGGAATTCCACAAGGATCATTGAGTCCAACTCCTGACTTTGCACGGGACAAGCCCCAGTACTCACACCACGTACCTGAGGGCATTGTCCAAGTGTTTCTTGGGTCCTGCTGTGACTTTCCTGGAGTTCTGTTCTAGTGCCCAGCCACCCTCTGGGTGAAGAGTCTGTTCCCAATACCCAGCCTAAACCTCACTGTTTCCTTTGAGTTTTCGAATCACAAAGTGCTGGTGTCTACAGTGCAAAACCACTTGATGTTACTGACAGAACTTGAGTTTACAGAGATTTAGGAGATGATGATAGTAAAAGATTTTAAAATCATAGAAAATTTGGGGAATTAGAAAGAAAGTTAGGCTTGGCAAGCTCTGGGAAAAGTGTTAAAAGTAGGCCTTGGAAAATGTTAGGCCTTGTGCTTGCTAAGATCATGTGAAACTGCACCTGTGCAGTCAGTATATGATAAATGATATAATTGTTAGATGTGATTAGGTACAATTATTGTTTAAAGAATCATGAGACACTATGTTAGGGGTTTGAGGAGAATCATGAGAAATCCATGCTTGGGTAAAATCAATGCATACAATAGAGCAATGTAAATTTAATAGTTGATATGAAAGTTATATAATGATAGAGTATAAAAACATGTTCAACTAAAAAAAAAAACTTGGTTCAAAACCAAGTCAGGTCAGATTTGGGTATGTGTACCCCTGACACCCAGAGCTCTTAATAAAGCACCTTCATATAATCATTCTGTGATTTTGTGTGCTCCTGAACGCTAACAATTCGGGTAATTCTGGTCCTGCTTATTTGAGCTTCCCTCTGTGCTACCATTTTGTATCCCTACTCTTTGCACTCCATATTTGAGTTCTTTCTGTATATTTGACAGCAACTTGCTTTCATTTCAGGGATGTTCTTTTAACTGGCTTGATGATAAACATTCTGAGTTGCTGCATATTCTAGACTGTGGGGGGGAAAAATGCAAGCTGCATATGCTCAGTGAGAACTTTTTACATTTCATCCTCCAAAGAAGTTTTGTTTGTGTCAATGAGGTCCATTGCAGGGGTCAGCAGAGTTTTCTCTGCATTTATCTCTGGCCTAATGAGGGACTTGGACTTAATCCACATGCTTGAACTAAAAGCAAACAGCTTTGTGTCCTGTGCTCCAAACATTACCTCCCTCAGGCACACCAGAATAAAGGGGAGAACTAGCAGGGTTGGGGGGAAAATAGTTGAAATTCAAGAGGGGGAAGGGATCACACCAAGTTGAGTGGGAGGAGGAAATAAAAATGTGTGAAGAAAGGGCATGGATGGGGGGAGGAAAATTGTTTTTCCTAGGTAATATGGGAGGGATTTGAAATAGATTCTCAA
Organism: Cyanistes caeruleus; assembly: GCF_971803275.1. Lineage (NCBI taxonomy): Eukaryota > Metazoa > Chordata > Aves > Passeriformes > Paridae > Cyanistes > Cyanistes caeruleus. Next base: position 29,628,487 of record NC_141706.1, on the reverse strand, counting down.
AGGACAAGAGTATCAGATGGGGAGCTGGGATAGAAATGGGGCAGAGGGAAGAGAACTGGTGATAAGACTGAAACTGTAAGAGGATGTGGGATGGGAAAACTATAAATGCTGAACAAATACATTGGAATTGAGAACCACTCACATAAAGAGAAGCTGGAGGCATATGTGAGAAAAGCTGGCCAGAGAGGAAGCAATAAACTAGCTGGGCAAAAGTTGAAAATGGACTCTGAGAATAAAGCAGTAGGAATCTACTAAATATGGAGGCATCTGTTGGCTGAATCTAGGCATGGAGAAAATCTGAACAAAGAGCTGGGAATTGATAGCTCAAGCTAGCAGAGAAAGGAACGTACAGTGTGGGTGAGCAGGAAAAAATGGGAGAGGGAATATCTAGAGAAGAAATCTAAAATTATGTTTCTGAAAGCAGACACCCAAAACTCATAAATTTAGTTAGGTAAATCTAAAAGAACCCAAACTGATTTGTATATGCAAATGCCCAGCTCAGCACCCAAACATTTTTCACTTTGCATAAGGCAGAGGAATTGAAGCATTCTGCACAAAGGCACCAGTGGTCCAGGGGCTTCTTATATTGAGAGCGCTGCTGCTCTGCTGCTGGGGAGTTAAAACAAGCTCAGAGGGAGCCCTTAAGGCACAGAAACTGCATTCCTTCCTACCACAAAGCCGCTTCCCCAATCCTTTGCATAACCTTGGTCTCCCCAATACCTCCTCCCACCCTTCTTTCTCCTCCACCACCTCCTGCTAGCCTTATCTGCTCCACCACATCCTCATTCCTCTCCTGTCCATAGACTGCTCTGCCCATTCTCACGTACTGCTTTGGCTCCCCAATAGCAAAAGGTAACACTGTGGGGAACTAAAGGCATGAAGAAGGAGGATGTGGCTGGATGAGTGGAGAGAATGGAAAGAAACACAGAATGGAAAGAAAGTTGCCCTGAAAAACCTGATCTAATAGGCCTGCTTCAGGTAGGGGTTTGGATGGGGTGACCTCCAAACGTCCCTTCCAACCCAGGTTGCTCTGTGATCCCGTGTGCTGATGTGAGGTGTTGGGCTGAGGCAGACATAGATGAGTTATGAGTGAGGAAATGAGGAAGAATATCTCAGCCTACTGATGTTTTCATGTTCTTTGGAAGAAGTTCACGTTCCCCAGCTCTTGGAATAGGACTCTGATTATTTGGTTTATATACAGACCTCTCTAATAGCACAAGCTCAACTGAATTGCAGCGTGCAAATTTGTTAGAGAAAGGTGAAACTTGGTGAAGTTTTAGCTGCTGGCACAGTTGCTTTAAAGAGCAAGCTTTTTGTCTGCTTTGCTGTAATATATTAGTGGTTCATTACTGTAGCGTTTTTATTACAAGCACTACATTTTTAGTGTTTTAGGTATATGGGTATGCAAAACTATGTAAATCTGATTTGGGCATTTCTTAGAGCAAGGGAAGGTGGTGAGATAGCAAGTTAACACACAAAATAAATTAGAAATAAATGCAAATTCTTGGAATTGGTACCACAGTCTGTGTCATATCATAGTCTTTCCTATACATTTTCAATACCCAAGTGTGGGATTTCCGTTGCAAACATGCTGTTCTGGGCATTCTCAAATAAAAATGCTTATTGTGTTGTCATCAGTAATAAAGCCTTTGCTATGAATTTACAATGTGGAGCTAGAGCACAAGGAAAATTTCAAGCAACAGTATAAATAGACTGAATTGATCTGTCATTGTTATGAAGCTGGTACTATACTTCAAATTAAACTCAATGATTATGAAGTGAATTTTGTTGTGTGGAGATTTGAATGAGGGAGGAAAAAATGGAAAGAAATGGAAGAAAGGCAAAGAGATTGAGTGATACAAATAGAAAAATAAACTGAGGCAAAAGGCTTACTGAGGAAAAGAAACCTGGCAATGTATAGAGCCTAAGCCCTGTTGTAATCACAAGTGAAGACAAACACAGATTATAAGACTCTGTCAGTGTATGAATCTTGAAATGAGGGTATAGAGAGAAAATTTCATGGAGGAGACAAGAAATCTCAAGCAGATATATTAGGATGTCATACTACCACTGTAAATTATTATAAGCAGATTATCAGTATAGCCAGTGAATTTTTTATAACTTTGATGCCTCTGATGTACAGCTAGAGGGAGTTTAATACATTGTAGGAGCAGTTCAGTATTTTGAATTTAGCTCACTGATAGTTTTCTGAATAATTTTTCCATGAGAGTTGATTAGGAACTATTCAGCAGTGAATAAAGCTGACTTTTAAAGCAGGCTGTAAAGGGCCAAATATAATCTGAATAACCAGCTGTAGTATGAACACTTGCTTTGAAAGAGGATTGATGATATCTAATAGCAGTGGGGCTGCAAAATGTTTCAATGAACTTGTTCTAGTCATGGGTCATCTCTCCAAATAATGATCCCCCCCAACCTTTCTCGAGCACATCTGCCTGTCTAGTACTTTGGCCACCTTCAGAGAGAACAGAATGCTTGCTCCTCTGTAATTTTGCAGAACCTGTGATTTAGTCATATTCATTTTGGTATTTTTGTCTAAAACAGCCGAAGAGCTCCTGCTTGCACGTGCATCTGAATGGGGATAATTCAGATTGCTTAGACAGCCTAGTGTCCCGAGCACTTGGATTGTGTGGCAGACAAACAGTACTCTGGCAGAGAAGTATCATCATTTGGTCTCCTTCACAGCTGCAACACATGGTTATTCACTCTTTATGCCACAGATGAAAAACCTAACCAGAAGCAGATGGGGAGTGAATATTTTTAGAAACAGTACTTCAAAGCATTAACAAGAGGAAGAGAAAAAGTTTTCAGCTTTGGAGATAAAATTTTAAACTTTCTTGCTAAAGAATATTCAATATTACTTTAAAAAAAATTAAATTATTAATAATACTCTTCCCCAAAATATTTTTCTCAGATTCTTCTATTTCCATGTTTCTTGTGGTCAAAATCAGTGTAAAATGCAAATTATTTAATTCAAGTAGTTGCTCTAAAGTAACATTTTATAGTAATGCATAATGCTCAAATAGCTCATTTCAAGGTTCATGTTGTTTCTGTTTGAATGTTTATTTTAATTTTGTATTATTTTTCCAGCATCTAATAGGATTTTATGCAAGACTTGCTAGGGAAAGGGAAAAATAGGTCTCATAGATCTTAGAAAGCTTTTTGGTAAGCTTGAAATGGTTTTTGCGATATCCTAAGCATCTCCACAATTAACTCACCAGTTGGCTCTTTTCTGTTATCATAGTTCTCCTGCAAGAGGAAATGATCCTTCTCCTCCAAACTACAGTGTCAGAGAAGGATCAGTTCTGCTTTTGAAGCTGTGTTTTTGATAAAGATATTTTTATGAAGAGATGAATTATTAGTTTACTTTTCTTGAATATCAGGTCTGCAAGTCTGATGAGTGCAAATGTCTTTAATCTCTTTTTAATTCCAGGCCAGCAGTGGTGAGTCCTCATCAGCACCAAGCAGAGAAGTCCTGAGTTTCTGACTCAGCGAGAAGGAACCTTAATTGTGTCAGTGTTTGGTGTTGCTCTAGTCTTCTGAGAGCTGTCTTCAACATCTTCAGCTTCCATCCTGAAACTTCAATATGGATGCAGATGGAAATATCCGAGTCTAATTTAGTGAGTATTACATTTTTTCCTACTGGAATTAAATCCTTCCAGTACAATTTTAGAAACAAAATGTCTTCTTATTTTGACTTATCCTCACCCTAAGTGAATGAAAAATATTTGACATGATCCTCAAAGCACAGTAACTAAAAGTTGGATTACAAAATTTTTAGAAGCATGAAAGATAACTCTGTTAATTTTTGGCACTGACTGATGTATTTATCATGTTCATGAACTGGGAATAAGAATTGGGAAGTAGTACTTTGTGATGTTTTTTAACCAGGATCTTCTTACTTGTTTGGCTCCAAAGAGGCACTGCAGGCCGTGATGTCACCAGATTTTTCACTTCCACAGTGTGAGATTGTTAGTGGAGATAACACTGACTGTGTTTAGATTTAATTTTGAGAACTCGGGTCTGTAAGAAGCTCATCACTTTCAACTATTTCTGGTTTCAGTGAGGAGCAAGCTCTGAAAAATTTCAAGTCATTTAGTGATATTTGGCAGCTTGTACTGCATTTCAATATTGTTAAAAACCCCCCACCCCCTTCTCTTCATTCTCCATATGCCTCATTTCACCTCATCTATTTTGGGAAAGTCATGATGATATTTCCTGATTTTTGAGTGATTTAAACCGTTGAGATATGTTAAATAATGTTAAAGTTAAAATGCTAATTTTCTAACTGTTGCTTGAATTTGGATTTATTTTCTGTGTTTAGATGTACTGGGTAAATTTACCATGGTGTCTCAGGTATTGAATTATCATTTATTTTGCATTTTGACTGTTATCTATACAGTGCAGTTGTTATTAGTTACTATTAATGGTTTTACAGTAGGGATTGAAATCCACAGTTAAAATGTTGAGACTGTTGTACTGAAATTCTGTAAAGATATGATCAAACACAACCTATTTCCAAGAAAGATTCATAAGCTAGAATCAAGGTATCACTGTGGGAGAAAGCAAGACAAAAGAACAGGAGCAGGAAAATAAGCAAAATCACAGAAGAACATGGTTAATTGTTCTAAAAGGGATGGGAGTACAAATGCAGTTCTTGGTATACATGACCAGAAAATGTTCAACTAGCAGGATTTTCGCTCAGGAAGAAACAGAGAGAAATATATATATATGTATGTATTTTTAAATTTCCTTCAGTACTGCAGTGTCTTTCACAGCAATGTATTTCACCTCTTACTTTTGTTACTGAGTTTGACACCACTGATGATGTCTCCAGGTAAATAAAAAAGTAGCCACAGTTGGATAAGGCCCTACAACCCCTTGCACCTTTTGTTCAGACACCACACAGGAGCTGTATCTGCATAACTGAACGCGTGACATTTGTCTGTGAAGTAATCATTTATTATGCAAACATCAAAACTTCATTATAACTAATTTTATTAAATATGTACATGTTATTACTATTTAAAAGAACGGCTATCATTCCAAGATCTGCAAACTTCTCTCTAGCTCTGAGAGCTGCGGCAGAGCCTGTATTAATGCTAGTTTAAAAGCTGGAAGCTAACGCGGTGTCACTCTGAGTGACACAGCACCACCTCTGGAGGCAAAACTTCATTGGCTGTATTCTTTAGTTACAATACAATCAAAAAACCCAAAAAAACCCCAAAAAACCAAAAAATCTTCCCTGACAACAATATATTTGTACATTGTTTAAATTTCCCAACTCTGTCCAACTTGGAGGATGGAAGCAAAGAATTCTGTCATGATTAGGATTCTCAGATGCTGAAGAAGGGAAGTCGTACCAGAAACATCTGATGATAAAGGCTGTTTAAAGGCAGAGAAGAGGGCACAGGAAGCAAAGAGAAAGATGCGTCCATCTCCTCTGCTGGTATCCAGCCAGGAGCTCTCAATATTTTTCTTGCTCAGGGTCCCATGGCCTCAGTGAGGATAATGCTTCCTATCAGTGGCCCCCCTTCCCATCACCTCTCCACTAAACTGGTAGGTCAGCTTCTTCTTAACTTTCTTGACCTCCCCTGTCTTGCCATAGTTTCTCAAAGCCCGTGCCATCTTCTGGTAGGTCATTTTCTTGCGGTTGCCTTTCTGGATGCCCCAGCGATGTGCCAACGCTTCTTTGTGTTTGGAGGAGAACTGGAAAGTACCTTTCTCCTTGTCCACCCACCAAATGCTGTCCTTCATGTCCCCACTGCGAAGAAGGTCCAGAAGGAACTGATACAGACGTATCTTTTTCTTGCTGCCTGTATGAGAGTCAAAGAAGAAAACCAATGGAGCGTTAGTATTTGAGTGTAGTTCCTGGTGAAACAGCAGAAAGTATCTAAGTATTTCAGCTAGCTTGGGAGATACATAACTTCTTCAGTTTGCAGCATTTGTAACAGTAGACAGTGTAACACTGTGAGGACAAAATATGGGTTGATATACCAAGAAGAAAAAGCAAGAATAAGTAACTCCAAAGGCTAAACTTCTGAAATTTTTTTTGCTGATTTGAAGCTAATTGAAAAACATTGCTAATTCAAAACTAACCTAAACCTAATTTTGGCAGGTTATACAGAAGGTGACTCTCAGGTACTGAGAAAAGAGAGCTAAATTTTATTTATTTTTTTAATTGGTTCTTCCTTGACCTTCTTGTCTTGGTTTTCCTGGCTGCTAATAGAAATTGTAGTAGAAATGGCAAAAGCCATTTCCATTCAGGAAGAATGAATAGACAAAGCCAAAGGAGGCAGGGGACTACATTAAAAAATTATGTTTGAGGTAGTTAGGTTGTGAAAGATTAAGAGGACGGGAGAGTGCAAGGAGTCAGGGAAATAAAAGCTTTGGCTGTGGCATAAAATACTGGCACAGCAGTTCTACAGTTTTATTCATTATCGTCATTGTAATATAACACCTGCTCAGTTCATAGCTTGACAAAATCCTTCTGTTTCCACTGACCTGTTTCTCCATGCATAATTCCAGGCCCAGGGTCCACACCATCATTCTCCCCATCTGACACCTCCAAGGGAGGGCTCTGCCTCTCTATGTCCTCCTCGTCAGAGCTGGGCTGAGGTGGAGAGAAGTACATCCGGGGCAAATAGGACACCTTTTGGAGAACAGAGTAGTAGAGGCAGAAGGCAGTGATACAGAGTAGGGCATCAAGATTAAAAAGGGAAATGTAATGAAGAGAGGCACAGAGAAAAGAGGGGAGAAAGTAAGAGGTAAGTGAAAATGTTTAGTGTAGTACTGAGTGACTTAGTTGCTGACATTTATAATAAATGCCATCCCATTAAAAACCACTTTCAGATAACAGACAACATTCACACATGTACAATGATACACCTTTACAAGAGAGAAGAATGAATAAATTAATAACATTGTGAATTAACTTTCTCATATCTTATATCCTATCCAAGTAACTCTGCCCCTCTTCCCCCATATCTCCATAAAGCTTGCTTTCTTCCTAATGAATTTCTCATCCTGGTTGTCGATCCCCAGAGTTCAATTGCTTTTCAGAACAACTTTTTCCTAACACAGACCATCTGGAGCTAAATTCAAAAGAGATGAACAGTTCTGCCCTATCATGGCTGGCTTCGGCTCTGTTGTCCTCTTCCTTTCTCCAGCATAGTACCTCCTGATGGCACAGAAACCCTATGGGGCTGCTACAAAATTTGGAGATGGGATTATACCAGTCCGTCAGTGCTCCCTCTTAAACTTCCCCCTGGAGGAGAGGAGTAGCCTTAACACTAAGATAAAGGATATAGCATATCAGCCTGTATTCTCTTTTTCCAAATGGCTATCTGAAAATTCCCCTTTAGGGGGGAATTTCTCATCTGCAAAGCTAGCGAGCCAGTTTTTGTGTTCAATTCTCTTCTCCTTATATAGAGGTGTTGTCAGAAGCAGTGTGGAATATACCTCAGCTCTGTAAATTCTCAGCTGTGGTCTGGTTTCCTAGGGAACATGGCCAGTTGTCACGAATTATTGCATCTTCTTATTTAATAATGTGAAACAGGTCAGTCTGAGGGGCAGAGAATAAGAACCCAGTCCCTACATTAAAAAACCCAACCAACATCCCCCAAATCCAGCAGCATATTTCATGTGGCTTTCATGAAATGGGACAGATGATAGTTCTTGAAAGTGAGCTCCTTTTGTACTGCTCTCCTCCTTCACCAGGAAAGGATGTTTTGAGCCTGGTGCCCACCCAAGGGGACCTCAGACACTGGGCAGTGGGTGTTCATGAGGCACACCACTGGCCCTGTGTTGGGCGCCTTTCGGATGAGTTTTGCACCACTCCAAATGTCCCAATAAGGCGCGTGCCGAGGCTGTTTGGGGCACAGCAGCTGGCAGTTACTGAGCTGGCAGATTGGCTGCAGCCGATCTGGCAGGAAGGGCAGGATTGGGCAAGAGTGAGTGTAAGCTTCCTGTCAGATCCCCAGGAGCGAAACTTCAGCCCTCACCACAGCCACCTCCAGCTTTTTACAGTTAAGAAAGCTGCAGCCTCAGGGGTAGGAAGGGAGGGAGAGGCTGTGCCGAGGGGGAAGGGGAATGAGAAGATGGGACAGTGTCCTACAGGGGAGGGGAATGGAGACTGGTGTCGTGGGACATGGGAATGGAGATGTGGGAATGAAGAAAAAGGTTGTGGAATCCTGGAGCGTTTTGGGAGGTGGTATGGGCGTAAGGAACCGCTTCTGTGGGGCTGGAGTGGGACAGTAGGAGGGGACATGGTGTCTCTCAAGCCAAGGTAGTTGCAGAGGCCAGCCTGGGGAGTTGAGCAAGCTTTCCCCATGCTGTCCTCACTTTCCTTGTCCCCACTTCCTCTGCATCTGAAACTCAGCAAGGCAAATACAGTGTCACACGGTTTTGGGGCAGAGTCACAGAGGACTGACCCATGTGCTGTCAAGAACCAGGTTACTAACACAGTTCTGGAGAGAGGAAACTTAAGGAACTACCAGCTACTTTCCATATTCAGAAGTTTTCTCCGAGTCTGTGGCACTCCTGTGTGATTTTCCTCTCTCTAAAGTTCTTCTCAAAGCTTTCCAACCTTCTCTTTCATTCTCCCTTTAGAATGAATATTTTCTTATTTTATTATTTCTGAGGCCCCTCTTGGCAGGCTAACAAAACTTTGCAAACAAATCTTGTTCATGAACAGGTTAAACTTCAAATCTGATTTCACAAAGTAATATGATATCAACAGAAAATTAAAGAAATATCTTTAATATTTGCATGTTCTTCCTTTATTGCAAAAAGTAACTCTGATATTGCAGGAAAAGCATGCTAGTTAAAAACTAGCAAATTTACAGGAGGATTAGAACTTGCTTCCTGCTTCTATCTATCACAGTTCCTTTGCCTGGGACTGTGACACGCCAGAAGCTGAACTTCAGAGCATGCCAAATACTATTTGCATGAGCTATTCTAGGAATAAAAGTAAAGTAAAAAGCCAAAGATCCTCTGCTGGTAAGGAAAAGGAGGTTAGTGATGAATTCTATAAACTAACATCTGTGTCTTAGTAGGTTGTGGGGCAGGGAGATCACAGTGCTCTTTATCCAAAGTTGTAACAAGATTAATTCCCTGCCTTTCATCCTGAAATGAAAGACCATAGCTGATTAGAATGAATGGGGATAAGCAGAAGTTCCCTCTCTTGTTTTTTGTTGTGCTTCCAAAGACATCCCTAAAGGGGCTCATTTTCATCCTTTGCCCTTGGCCATAGGTAATGGTTGGTCATTAATTATTAGCAGTTGCAATGAGCAACTGAAACAACTTGAAGCTTCCCACAGGCTGCTGTTCCATGATGCATTTTTTATATTTGTAACTTTCTGTTCCTAATTCTTTGTTTGTATCTACATCTTACATTCTATTCCTGATTTTTTGATGGCTTGCAGTTTCCTGTTGTCAGTGTTAACTTACTCATTCTACTTTTTCTCTTCTTTCTTTTTGATTAACACAGTATTAGCATACAATTTCAGTTTGCTTTCAGCGGAGAAACCCAAACTGATAAGCCCATGCGTGCGGTTTTTCTCACAAAGTTTCAGCAAGGGTACTGTTACATGCAGCGCTGTAATCTGCAAAAGCTCTTTTCTCCAACTTCAGTTCTACTCTGTCTTCTGTTTAGGACATTTCATGTACACTGGGAAACTCTTTAGCACGAGATCTCCCAGCTTTCTTATTGCTCCCAGTAATGACCTTGGGCACTGTAGGATCAAGAGTAGTTTCCACACCTCCTGTGCTTAATATCTTTGCAGTATGATGGAACACCTTATATTTTCAGCTTCAGTGAGAATTCACTGCTGCTTTGGTGACCATTGCATAGTGGAGTATCTCTTTTTTTCCACAGGGAAATGCCTGGCTTGATGTAAAATCTGAGCAAAGACAGGACAGTGTGTTTTGTCTTGTGACTTATTTACTCCCAGATAGAAGCACAAGTAGGGTGTCCTCAACCTGTGGTAGAATTGCCAGTGACTTGTCTTTGTTAGCATTTCTCATACATGTCAGGTAAAACTGCCAGGGTTCTTTGGAAATATTTAAAACTTTACTACTACTTCAAAGCTCAGAACTACTTCTTAATAGTCATGGATACCCTTGCTATGATGATACAAAGCTTCTCAGATCCAGTTCATCTGCAGAATTGTAAACCAGTTGATTCTCATTCCAAATGAAACAAAAATTTGAAATTCCAAACACCTCCACAAAATGCAGTTCTCTTTTTAGACAGTGTGGGGAGCATTATCCAGGTAAAAATAATGTTTAAAATACATTTTTCCTGAGAATGAAGAGCTTTACATGCCCTAAGAACCCGAATAACTCGTTTCAGCAATCTCTTTCACTTAATAGTATGCATTCCCTAATGTATTATTTTCTTTACCATTAATTACCGTCTGAAATTCTGAGCAGGGGTTGGTAACTGTACCTGATGGTTGAGTCCGATGTGTGTGGTTGGGATTGCAGAATCCAAGACATGCATTTGCTCGATCTCCATGTGCCTATAGAGCTGCTGCAGCTGGGGAGGCTGCACACTCTGCAGTTCTGTGAAATGGTTGTCTCCAAAGGTCTCAAATTCACTGTGCATGTGGTGTGGATGATATTCCCAATAATGATCTAAAGAAAGTAAAAATAGATTGTCTGTCATTGCAAGAATAAAAGCCATGGCATTTACCTGGCTTTAATTGATTCTTACTCCTGGTCACTGCCCTTTCCAAACCACTCCTGTTGACCTGTCTGTCTTTGCTGACAATCTGTATCTGTAAAGTTTCTTTTCCTAATCTCATAAATTTGTGTGACTGGGAAGTAATATTTAGGCCACTTTAAGTAGGACAATACTCTCAGATAGTGAGATGGATTTCAATGATAATTTAACACAAGATTTAGAAGACGTTAATGCTGGCAGCTTTCTCAAGAAGAGACCATTAACAAGTTTCAAAACATTGTCATTCTTGAGACAACAAATACAACTGATTTACATACTTCATATTCTTATTACACTCTTCCTCATAGCATGGAAATGAGGAGGTGGAAAAAATGTAAAGATTATTCTGCAGCTATCTTTAGTCTTTATTTTACTGTGCTATCAAAATTTCAGGAATGCTGCAGAAAAGACACTTTACTAGATATTTCCTGCTGTGTTGCTGTGTCACACATTTTTAAGTACCAATACTAGAGAATAAAAGAATAAACATATGTGGAAATCTGGTATACAGAAAGGCTAAATTCTAATGCAGACTCTTTCTCTACCTCTTTTATTACTTTAGAACATTTGAAATTTCTGTGATAATTTGGATTTTTTTCAAAAATACAATAAATACTTAAATAACCGCTATCGTGTTTCCTGATTATTTATCTTTGAAATCAAATTCCGTATCATTCTCAGTTTTAGATTTCTGGCTTTTTTAGTTCAACATAAGCCTTCAAGTTTTTAGAATGTCATATTTGCTGCTCAAAATTTAAAATTTTCTATGAGAAATGTGAAGTTTTGCTAGTTCTAGTTCTATATACAATAGCTGCACGCATAATTTTGCACATATTTATGTGCAACCTCTTTTTAAAATCAGTGTCAACACTCTGTCCTCTGCTCTGAGCTTGGAACTAATTTTCCAGGGTTCACCTTTTTGTGCATCATTTTATGCATGGCTGAAATTTCTTTATGATATATATCTTACTATTCCATGTTCTCTTCCCTTCTTAAATTATTAAAAATAATTTATCCTGTCCTTCACATGTTTTAGGTTGTTGTCATGTACTCTTACAATCTAATTCTAATTATCACTAATTATATCACTAATTATGACTTAAGCTAGCTTCAGCTCTCAGTCTTTCAGTATAAATCAGTATATATCACCCCCTTATTCACACTTGTATACTTCTCCAAGCTCTCTGTCACCTGCCACCTGTTGACATCCTTCCAATAACACAATGGGCAGAACTGAACATGTTCCTCTAAATGTAGTTAAATTTATAAAGGAACAATTGTCTCATTCTGCAGTATATATTATTATGCATGACATTATCTGGATACTAATGTGTTATGAATATTTTTCTTAAACATCAAGTTAATTCTTTTTCTCATCTCCTATCTCCTCACCCTTCCCCATTTATGTTTCAAACAACTAAGTGTAATCACACTGAGGATTTGAAATCCAGGGGAGTGACTTTGAATGTGGCTTCCTTTAGAGTGAACTCAGTGATATACCAAGCATAGTTGTACCTGGGAAGCTGTAAGCTCTTTCAGCTGTCTGTGTGCTCAGGCCTGTAGAGATTTATTTGGAGGCTCTATCAGACCCTTTATGACACCAGCACTTACTTTATTGTCCTTTCTGCTTTTCTGATTAATGAATAAACCTCGTCACTGCATGTGAAAGGGGTGGAAATGTGCTTATAAAAGCATCCAGGGAGCTGCTGCATTACTCTGTCATTTCTTTGCTTTGCTGTATGGAACGTTCTATGGGCTATGTATGAATTTTATAGCCCTAAGATAATTACAATACACAGTAGCAATTCTTTGTGTTGCAGTTCAAGAGAAGAATTTCAGTTTCTAGGGTAAAAATGTGGGGTTTATGGGTGTAAGGGACCTAGGTGTTTTTACATCCATATCTACTTCAACCCCAGAGACAGCAGAGTGTGTGAGTTGAAATCTATAATTTACCTAAGGCTGTGTCCTTGGTAGGAAGCTTTGAGCACTTTCAGTGTGAAACCTTTCCATTTAGGTGGAAGACAGATCCACACCAACTCCTGTTTTCTCTGGGTTAAATTACTGCAGATTTCTCTAAGTAGAGCCAACCACTGAGGTCCCACACACCCTGGGCAGCCCTGCATATTGAGTTGTTGAGAACACATTGCAGGAATAATCTAAATTCCTGTTCCTTAGTGCAATCTGGCTCTGCTTGCTGGGTGGAAAGTGCTCTGTCAGAGGGCAATGCATATTCCCAAGGATCCCTCGTCACTGATAATCTACAACAGCAAATGAGATCTCATTTATCCTCCAGTGCATAATTGGAAGATTGACAAAGCCAGGAAAAAGTCTCTGAGGCTCTCTTGGCCGGTCTTCAGCTGTGGAATGTCTTACTAGCAGAAAATATGGTAGCCAAGAGAGAACAAAGAACATTTCCAACACACCTAGCCATGAGTATCTTGCACCCTCTAGGTGGTCTACTTTTGATTATTTTAAAATACTTTTTATCAGCAATAATGTTTTTATACTTTAAGATACCTCTTAGTTTTTTGGAGCCCATGACAAGGTTACTATTGCTCCAGAATTGCTTTAACTTTTCCCTTGGCAGATTAATTAACCTATGGAACACAATTTATGCATAACCATGCTAATAACTAATTAGTAATTATCATATTAATTACTAAATTCATTTTTGATGGAATTAGATTCTGCTGTAAAAATAAAGTAATAAAATAATACTATTAGCCCAGAATATAGGATTTAAAGTAATGACATAATAGTATTACTCTACAAAAAATAATCTATGTCAGAAATTACTTCAACACAAACTTGTGTCCAAATATTCAAGTTGTGATAGGGAACAAAGTCCTCATTCTTTCTAAAATATCTATAATTTCCCAGTAATGCTTAGGAAAAACAATATTGGTGTAGTAGCATTAGAAGAGAAATTGCAAATCTGTCTCCACAAGCCCTTCTGCAGTAAAATATCCTGGTTAAGTTAATGCACATGAAAATAAAAAGAGAAAAATTTAAATATCTGTGTCTGCAGGTTTTTGAGTTACCAGAAACTCTTTAATTCTATGCTCTTTGTTAGTGTTATGTCAGTTACATATAGCAATTTTGTTCTTTTCCCTAAAACATGAAGGTGGAAGGAAGAAAAAAGATGGGAGATAAAAATTCTAGAAATGGAAAGTGCCTGTTCTTTAGGCAAAGAAAAATGTCATCAAAAGCCAAGCTATACCTACACAAGGGAGTCATTATGAGAAACTTCATGTGAAGTGAAAGAGGATGTGAAAAAAATTCTCTCTTACAGAGACATGGAGATCATGTTTGTTTTGGTCTTGTATGTAGTGAAAGGTTAGAGGAAGGACAATCATGAATTCTGAACTCCCTCCCATGACAGAGAGGATGTTAGCCTGTTGGGAAGCAATAGCTGACCTAAAGGTATTGTCTTAATATTCACCATGGAGGTAGATTATCACTCCACAAATGAGAAAACCTGACTGAGCTTTTTCTTGCACCTTCTCATCACTGTAAATTGCTTTGCTCCCTTTTTAATAGATGAATCATGGTAGAACCAGCGTTCAGAATATGAAACAGGCTCAAGGAAGGTATTTATAATAAATGTGGAGCAATGGGCTGAATCTGCACTGTGCAGTGCAAAACTGTGCAGAAATTCATGAGCCAGCTGTCGAAGCGGAAACGCGACAGCTCTGTCAGCACAGCGCTCTGCCTGGGCAGAGGAGACAGCTGCTGCCATGGGAGCTCTGGCCCAGTGTCTCTGCCTGGTTCTGCTCTGGGCTGGGCTGACTTTCCAACACATGGTGAACTACAGCAGGGTTTCTTTCTTCTGCATAGCTTGCAAGTTCCCGCTGTGTTTTGCACATCTGAAAGAACGAGCCAAGGGAAAAACCCATAGAGGAAATGGGAAAAGTATTGGAGGACCCTGGAAACTCAGTGTCTTGACAGGCACTGCAGAATCACTCTTGAGAAGAATGCTGTGGTCCTGGGTAGAGTCTTATCTAAAACAATGTTAGAATTTCCTTAGCTCTCGCTTTACAAAGTTTGTGACTTTAATTACGCCAAATGTTCAAAGGCCTGTGGGTCAGGCCCCATCAAATCACAAGAACAGCTGTGAAGGGAGGGGATTTTTTAATTTTTTTAATTGAAGTTTAGAATTCTTTCTCTTTTTCATATAGTATTTAAGACTAAGGTTCACATGTTTGGACTTTCCTCTACTTCTATGTGGGCTAATAAAATCAAAGCTGAGATTCCTAAATGGCCATGTTAGGATGTGGGACAAAAATGTCCAGGATATGGGACAAAAATAAAATCCCAGATCATGAAATCTAGTAAGTTCCATGAGGCTAGCAAAGAAGTGAACAAAGGTCAGCACTCAGCTTCATACAAAAAGTGTTTTTTACTAAACCTATAATGTTTGCTAATAACATAGAGACAAAGCTGCAGTGGAATTTTGTAATTACTAAGATTGCATTGGTGTTACAAAATATGCTGTGTTACACTTACAGACTTACAAGCTCAGGGTAGGGTGATGGACTAATACATGATCACTCAAACCAGCTTCTGTCCTGCATGGCTGTGTCTCTGTGTTTATTACAGTATTTAAAACATAGTTGCACTTCAGTACAAGGCATTGTGTATTGTGTAAAATAATTGCACACAATTCTTGTGGGGATGAACATATCATGTTGTGTTTTTGCTTGTTAATTTCAGTGTTCACTTATTGGAAATTATTTCCTATAGTTTATGCACTAGTGGCACAGATCTACAGATCTTTTTTGTGGACTTTACTACCTATTTGTGTAAATATGGAGTAAGGGTTTCCTTCAGTCTTATACTGGAGGAAAATGATGGTAACGCATGTAGCACAAATCTATGGATTAAGACATTGCCATCTCTCTTTCACAAAATTAATTTTCTAGCATTGAGAGAGAGGTAGTCTGACACCCCAGGAAATTTTCCTATTTCTTTCACAGTCCCTTGTCAGCAAAATCAGAAGTATTATTCTGTCTGGTGGCATCTCTTTTCATTAACTGGTAGCATGGAGGTTCATAGTGGTACTGCATAGACCTGCAAAATTATTTTTATGTATTGTCGGTGTACCCCAAGCTGAATTTCTCTCTCACAATTCTGTTCTTATTTCTTCTTTTTATCCTCCTATCTAATCAACTTCTTATCTCTTTCACTGCTGTCACTGAAGCACCTTTTTATTCCTTTCCCCCTCAATTTTCAATCATTGTGCCTTTATCCACTTTGTTCTGAACATTTAGTACCTATTTCTAAATGTACTTTGTGGCATCCTTTTCCTGATCCTCTGCATGGCTCTTCTCAAGACTCTATACTTCTGTCATGTAAACAAAATGAAAATCAAAGTTGGGTTTTTCAGTGTTTATTGGGTAGAAGGAAACTACAATAATTTGTGGGTTTTAGTCTCCATGTGTATTTCTTGGTTGTTCATTGCTCTTTTGGACTGTAAGCAATTCTGGACAGCACAGGGCACAGATATTTATACACAACCAACTACATTACTGATGCTTTCATAAATAAAAATTTGATTGAAATGTGCAAGCTGGGCTTAGGTTTCCTCTTCCATGAGCACTGTAGGAGTTAAAAATATGTTTTTGGGGTTTTTAGGACAAGTCTTTAGGACAGCTTTAGGAACAGATAAATTTCTGTTTAAAGTGCATGTTTAGGTACTGCTTAGGCTATAACCCATATAAGTCACTATCCAGTTTTTGTTGTGTTCATTATGATGAGTAAAGTCATGTTAGTGATCTAAGAAATGTAACTTAGGAACAGCCTTTCAATGGAAAAATGGGCAGTAAACCAGATGGGGTGATAAAATGATGAAAGAGAGAGATGTTTTTGCTTGAGGTAGCCTAGACTTAATGACAGAAAAGTTATTTCCCAGTGCTTTCTCCTGCTTGGCATCTTTTATATTTATTATTTAATTGTCACAATTGCCTTTTGAGATAATCAGTGTTATCTTGTTTTATGAGTGTGCAAACAGGTACGAGGTATAATGTAAAAACCCCGAATTTCCATGTGGGATTTGCTGGGTTTGATTAATGAGACTTGATAGATGCCATGAGATAACTGAATTAATTCTTTGTCTTCAGGTGTTAATAATGTCATTGGTGTTTCCTGAATGAAATGTAGAGAACAGATTTAGGTAGGAATCTCCTTCAGCCAAATGCTCAGAGCGATCTTACTCAGTAACTCACTGCGCTTTAAGATAGCTTCTGTTGCCACAGACAAAACCGTGCTGTGCAATGATTAGTTCATGTCTTAAATTGTAACAGCAATGGATCTAGTTGCTATATCAGTGGGAGTCTTTCAGGGAAACTCCAGGCCCTGCAGGGACTGCCACCAGTAATACAGCAGAATGGTGCTTTTCCTTCCTGAGTCAATATTGACTCTGGTATTTCCAGGGTGCTGTTGCTGGACCATTGTATTGCATGGGAGACAAAATTCACAGAGCAATTCTCTCGCCTCTGCATTGATTTAGAGTCCAGTGCCCAGACAGCATTAAAATATAGACACCAAAGCTTTGAAATCACATACATAAATTGAAGTAATAAATAATCATACAGCAATTTACATTGAGTTATGTTTACAAACAGCTACAAGGAGGTTTTACATAGATTTAAAGAGAGGAAATACTTGGGTGTACTGAAGGAAGAGTGAAAACTATAAAGTTAGGTGTGGCAACCTGCAATAGAGATCAAAAGAAAGAGAAAAATGTATGGAGTTGAAAAAGGCTAAATACCAAGGAAACCTAATTAAAATAAAAGCAAAAATAGATTATCCAGGACCTAAGTGAAATGATAATTGGACATGAGAACACAAGAAGAGGAATACAGGGTTGCAAATACTGGTTCTCAAAAAGTTGAGAAGCAAGCTGAATGCTTTTGATCTGCAGTGGAAAATAAAACCACAATAAAGATAATGAAGGATAGAGATCATGTGATCCCACTTTCCTGGAAACTCCTTGCATCATAGACTACTTTTTAAAATGTTCTTTCAGAGAGACCATGTAGCATTTGATGGGTTGCAACAAATAATATAATAATATTATTAATAAAATATTTTTATTCCTGATTTGAAAATGTGTTTCTATACATTGTAGACCACAGCAATAAATTTATTATTTTCTTGTATGTCCTAAATCCATTTCCTGTGATAGCCCATGAGACTTTATGCTCCAAGGAGATATTTTTTGACTTACCACCATGACTCTCTCCATCACTGTTGAGATACTGGTAATAGTCATGGGGCTGTCGGTAGAGGTCTGACTCATAGGGTACCATATCTTCAGAGGGCTGTAAAAAGAAGAGGAATTTTTAGAACAGTAAGTTTACACAAATCCTTTCCAAATTATTCATATAGTTAGTAAAAAGCTGATGCCAACCCATTTTATATTGCTTAGGGAAAGAAAGGGGAGACTTCAAGTTATTATTGAATCAGCTGAAATAAAATGTGTGACACCAAACACTGGTTCTGGGGAAAAAAAGAAAGAGTAATCCCAGGAGAAAGAGACCCAGCCTGCATGGCAAAACTTGTCCAGCTGTAATATAGAAATCCCTTGTATCCCACACTCCAGCCTCAGAGTTAGAGAAAGTGTCTGTCATGAGATTTTGTTAAACCTTAGTCCAGTTAAGTTTGTTACAGTATTTCCTTCCAATCCAAACAAATTCTTGCACTGTCAACAACCAGGGAGAACTCAACCACCTTCTTGCCTTTTTTTGAACGGAAATTATTTCTAGTATTTCTAGGTGTTAATAGAAACATTTTAATTCTTTTAATGACTCCATCATAACTAGCTTAGAAGGACAAATACTTAAAATAACATGATAACTTACATGATGGGTGTATTTCTTGTGTTAATATTTCATATGCCTATCTGTATTTCCCAAATCCTTTATCTCTCTCCATGAGCCTGTCACATTTTTGGATCATCTGCATTTTTAAAGTTTATGCTGTGGTGACAGCATGACAGAAATACAGGAGAGCTTCTCTTTTTCTTATTCCTCTAGACTGCATGAGAAAATGGAAGCTAAGGTAGCAGCTGCCACTAAAATCCAGATGGAGGTGGTAGATAAGCAGCTAGCAAAAGGAAAGGACTTTTTTTTTTTTTCTGGTTTCTTTAATTCTTTTGGTTAACTTCTTTGGTTCATTCTGTTGGGATTTGGGAATTTAAAGATTGTCCCTTTCTGAAGATTAAGATGTTAGAACACATCCCTCAAAAAAATCCCAACAAAAAACTCCAACAAAACATTTTCAGAAAGTACTTTGGGACTTGGCAAATCCTTAGTAGCAGTCACGTGTTGTATTAGTGTATGATTAAAATGCACTGGTAAGATTTCAGCACACACACTAACTGGGAGTCAGATCTATGGAATATTTAAAGCCTCAGGAGAAAATCCATCCACCTGGCTACAAGCTCCAAATATAATTGGTGGTGGTGGATAATTGCTTTGGGGAAATCTTGAGAAGATGATAACCCACAATAAAGGTTATCTAAGGGAAAGACTAAGGAGAAGAGACAAACCATCATTTAATTGCAGCCACAGCAGGAATACCAGTGACTCTCCTCTCCAGAGCTGTACTGAAGGTACACTCTCCCTTTCCAAATCTGTGTGATTACAATAAAATTGCCCTTTATTCACACAGAGATACAATGGGAAGTATAACCTGTTCTTCAGATTTCAGGGGGGTGCTCAAAGAAGACAGTACAGCATTCATTTTCTCAATGTTTCTGCTATTTCTCTTTGTATTTTCTTGGTGCTCTCTCTGCGGTTATATGTATTTACTTATAAATAATTCCTTCCACCTTTAGTGTATTCTGATCTCTGATTAGAAAAAGTAATGAGACTGTGTTTTGCTTTATTTAGGATAAAGTTCTGAATAGTTTCTCCTTTTCATTGCAAATTAGTTCATCTCACTCCCTCATTTCCTTTCCCTAAATATATGCTTCCTGTTAAATATATAAACTTATGCCTTCATATTCAGAATTTTAAATTATTATAGTTTATATTAGAAATTAAAACCTAAATTTCTAATTAATATATAAATTACTATAATTCAAAGGTAAACATTCATATTCTTTGAAAGGGGAAATGCCAACATCTAAATGGAAAATGCATATCAAACTTGGCAAAAACGGAGGTAAAAAAGTCATACAACTGTACATTGTTTGAAAGAAAAATGTGTTTCTTCTCGACTAAAATACTAGAAAGTGATAGAAATTACTGAGAAGTTAATACCTAAATGCATTGACGTTTTTAACGCTATAAACTATTTAGCCAAAAGTAAGCTAATTTCGAAAGAAATCAGTATCCTGTCAATCTAGGCTTAATTTGCTAAAATTTCCCCTGATACAACAAGGTATCTATCACTCATATTGTTACAGAAGTATAGCTTGGCAGGAAGGCCAAGCATCAGTCCAAAAGTAGACAAACAATACATATTTTAGGCATGGAAAAGAACATTTGGATTTTCCTAATTGCTCTTTTCTTTTGTTGTCTTTTTTCAGTATCCAAACTCCTCCACTTCAGACCAATACCCATTAACAGGCAATTGTGTCTCAGTCTGACAGCTGAGAATGAAGCTGGCAGTCTCTGTATTTTACCATTCAAAAGCTAGTTTTACAGTTCAGATGGATAATCAATGACCAGAATTAAAGGAAGGTGTGTTAAATAGACTCTTAAAACAATGATTCCCTTAATATTTACAGAGCTGGCTGACTGCAGAATGAGTAGCAGATGCTCAACATCTAAAAACGTTTTTACATAGGGCATTGGGGTACTATGAACTCTGATTTGGAAGTCTGGAGCTTAAAAATCTCTTTATTATGGATTCTTGGAATTTTGGTCCTTGGATTTGTTTTCTGTCCAGTGATCCTTTTGTGTATGTGTATGTGTATATCCTTGTTAAGTCACACAACAGAACCAGTCTGTCCCCACAAAAGACTTGCAATGCCACCGCTTTCTGTCTTGGTGTCTGATCTTCGGTGGCACAGTAACTAACATGGCAAGATGTACATTACATATTTAAAAGTCTAGTTATCATAAACTTAGATGATGTGGCTAAAGGACATAAACCAGCATGTATTCCCTCTGATTATCCTGTGGGAAGGTGGGATGTTTCCCTCTATTTATTAGGAAGGCTATTTCAAATAACCTGTTTTTAATTGCTCTCTGTTTTTTGGGGGGCTAGTTTGTTGTTTTGCGTTGTTTTTTAGAAAAGTTTCTTTAGAAATATTTTCTCTAATTAGAGAGGAGAGGTTTCACCATATAGGGCTGTTGCCTCTTGTGCCAGTCTTTCCCCACTTACCCTGTCCTTCTCTGGAACCTCCCCACCCACACCCATTTCATCATCTTACTGACAGCACTTCCATGACACTAAACTGTTTTGTTACTCCTGACAAAAAGCAAAGAATAGCTTATGTTTAATATTTAACTGATATCAATGGCCATTTGTTCTATCGGTTGTTTCCACGTAAAAGAGTGACTGAAAGCTTTGTTAGGATCCCTCAGCTGTGGTCATAAGTTGGTACCTCCTTTCATGCATGCCATGAGGTGCAGTACACTATCTAAGACAGTATTCTACCCTCAAGTAAGAGGTCAGCAAACAATGCTTTCTGTCACAGGCTTTGATAAATGAAGAGTGGCTTCAGTCTTCCATCTTTTCCCTGAAACTCAAGGGAACAGCCACAAAACCAGTGAGGGAAAGTTCAGTTGGTTAAGAGAGACACATTGGACTCAGCTGAATAGCAGTCTGAAAATCTTGTTACTCCCCAAGACTTTGTCAGAGGATTCCAGGAAATTGTAAAATCACTAAATGCTGATCGTTTTGTTGTCTTGATATTCACTATTCATTGGCATGTGATTAAAAAATACTTCAGACAATTTCCAGTGATGTGCTGCTGAGACAAACTTTAAGGCCGAGATTAACTATATTTCCTTGGAAAAAAATTACAGTACAACTATTTTAGAAAAGATGAGTAAAAATATTAGCATGATTACTCATTGGGCCAGCCTCACTGGACCATGTTGGCAATGCAATTATGTGGAACAGAGTACTTCTGTGGGGCATTTTTTGTTCTCATGCAAAAACACTTCATTCAAAGCTGTGATTTCTAAAGGTGGCCACTTAAGGATTCATATATAACTGGAACCCTCTTCAGGCAAAGGTGTTTGACTTAATTTTTTTTCACCCATAACAAAACTGAATTCTGTCATGCATTGGAAGATACAGACCCAGTCTGCAGAATTTTTCCCCACAAAATTCCTAATCTTCAGAGGAAGGTGCCGTACTCCCAAACCATTTAAATAGTGTTTCCCAACTGAAGGATAAGAATTGCCTAGTATAGGCAAGAGAAATCAGTTACTGACCCACCCTCAACTGAACGGGGAGGGGTGGAGGAGGGAAGTGTTGCTGCAACCCCTGCCTAGAAACAGGCTCGTGTCTCCCTGCTGAAAGAGTCCCAGGAGACACAGACACACAGGGCTCTAGCTGGCAGCACTCAAAGTGCACTTAAAGCAGTTCTGAAAGTACAAACCACAAAATTTTTAATTTGAAAGTTTAATCACAAAAATAGAAATCAAATTTCCCTGTTGAGTGCTTCAGTAAGATGAAATTGTGTTTTCACTGCCAGTTGTATTGCTCATCTGAACACAGTTCAGATAAAATAATAACTGCAACACAAATTAGTATATGGGCCAAACTGTTAGATTTTCACTCTATTTATTCAACATATGCCCTGGAATTCAACACCTGACAACAAAAAAAAAAGACAGAAAATCCGGGTGTGAGTTAATGAATGGACAGAAAATTAACAACTGGATTTTTTGAATGGAAGTGCAGTTTTCTGGGGTAGCTAAGAACAAGGTTTGTGTTTCTTTTCAATTTTATTTTTTGTAAGCCAAACAAGTAACGTACTGAGAAATCTCTATATACACTTTTATTTTCTTGGATTCTATTCAGATTTCTATTCTGTTGCATTTACAGCAGACCCATTGGGAAATTCTGTGTATTTAAGAAAAAGACAAAATATTTTTAGGGTCTTCTCATCCTTTTGGTAGGTAGGTGATTTCAGAGACACTGATGATAAACTGAGAAAATAAAGATAAATACTTCCAGTCATCATGAATTCCAAACATGACAGGAATTCAAAGGGCCATCTTTCTGGATGGAAGATAAGAAATGTCATTAGTCTTCATTAAATGAGACAAGACAAACACAAAATTTGATAGAAGTTTTTGTTAAAAACCCTTGGATCTGCATTGTCTCTTTCTGTTCTCTGGCACATGTATAGCAATTCCTGCAAGCCATCTACCACATAAAAAGCCAAGTGAACCACCTTATCTGACACCTCCTCATCTTCTACAAACTTCATGAAATCTAAGTAAGGCCTCTTGTACCCATTCTGCTAACTGATTTCCCATTAAGGCTCGTTTCTGAACAACAGGTTAGTGACATTATTTTCTACATAACTAATAATTTTTGAACTCACCATACAATAACTTACAGCAGTGCAACAATGATTCAGAGTTAAGAAAAGGATAGACTTGCCCCATAAGCACAGAGAAAAATTTATATCTTGGAGAAAACACTGAAAGACCCAAATAAGGACCGTAGGGGTTTTTCCCCATTTGCCAATTGCTTTTTCTTAGTCAATGAATTTAAGAGAATTCAGTTCAAGAAAAGATTAAGTTAAAAACTAAAATGCCATAGTTGAAAAGAACATGCAGAGTCCTAAAATCTGCAATATATAAATCAACATTCAACAACGCTTCTCTCACAGATTAGTGCACAGATAAATGCATAAACTATGTCAGAGACTTCAGATGATTAAGAATTACAATCTGAAAAGATGGCTTTTATATCGCATAGTTGGCACTGAAGAAAAGAGATTTACTGACTTGCTATAAACGTCCTGTACAAAAATACCACACATTTAATCTGTTGAAACAAATGGAGATCAAAATCAGATACAAGTTTGGGGAGGAAATGTTAATTTCCCTTTCATTGCAGTGTTGTCACTAGTTTTATATATTGACTTAAGCCAAACTTCCTGGCATTACAAATAAAGACCAAAACAGAGATATTCTCAAATAACAAAGCCTGGTTTACTTTGCCTTTTGCTACTGAACGCAATGATCAATATTACAAATAAATCCATATACTCACAGGGGGAATAAGGGGAAATCCTTCCATTGTGCAAGCTTGCAACATTCAGCCAACTTCTGAGTGAATTTTTCTTAATTCAGTTTTCAAACATCCAGAATAACTGAG
Source organism: Cyanistes caeruleus (assembly GCF_971803275.1). Lineage (NCBI taxonomy): Eukaryota > Metazoa > Chordata > Aves > Passeriformes > Paridae > Cyanistes > Cyanistes caeruleus. The sequence continues at coordinate 29,604,444 of NC_141706.1, read as the reverse complement.
TTGTAAAAAACCATATTTAAAAAAAAAAAAAAAAAGGTGGGAGAAAAAGGAAAAAGAAAGAAAAATGAAAGAAAAAAAAAAGAAAAAAGTGAGATCCTTGGACTCTGTGAAGTCCCTTAGCAGTGGTGGATCTCAGGGTAGGAGAACCCTAACAAGTTTTCATAGTTTGCCCTAATAGGTTCTGAGGTGGACTTCTTCCCGAGTTGTATGCGAAGTTCCTGATTTTATCAAATGTCTGTAGAAGGCAGATAGCCCTTGGGTCTATCAGCGCGCTGTGACATCACACTTTAGCCAGTTTGCATAAATCTCATTTCAGGGAGCTGTGGCGCTGTAGCAGGAAGTCTGCCCCAGCCATGGACAGGTGCTTTGCTGTATAATCAGCAGCCCAGAGCCCGGGCCTGCTATCAACAAACGAGCGGGTGGGAGCAGCCTGCTGGGGAAGGCTCTGCGCTTCCCACTGTACATGAACCACAAGGATGGTGCTGCTCTCAGGTTTAATGATATATCATAAAGACACGGTCCTGGTAACTTCTGTGAGGCCACAACAGTGGCACAGACTTGCGTTAATAATAGTCCTGTGTGGAAATTACGTGGCAATACTTAGCAGGTTGGAAAAAAGCAGTATGAAGTATCAAATACACAGCCTTAGGTTTATACAAAACACTCAATTTATGCCCATGAGACTTTCGTCATCGGCTTTGCACGAGAGTAAATTCAGTGAAAGATACTTTGTCCTCTTACTTGTTTCTTGTGAACTCTTCTCTTTATAATTCCTTCATGGAGAAAGTGAGTGGGGAAAAGGATAAAGTATTACATGTCCCTCATGATGACTTCCCTCTGGTCCTGAGTGCCTTTAACAGTGAGAACAAGATTTATAGACTCTTGCTCAAAGAGTCAGGTGCAGAAATACCTTGTCCATTTTGTGTTAGCTCTGCTCACTTGATTTTCTACCCCCTCTTTATCCCACTGTTCTGCTTGCATTTGGCTGCGCTGAACAATTGCCCTTCATACGCAGGTTCTGGCAGTGGCAGAGGTGAACAGGGCAGGATGTAGGGGATGGGACCTGGCTACTCTCATTCTGCAAAATGCTTTCTTGCTTTGCAGTTAGTTACTGCAAAGTGTCTTGGAAAAGTGAAGTTTCTCTGTCTGGTTTGTTCCCCTTCAGTCAATGCCCATGTGCCACAGGTTCTGCTTTTGAAAGAAGCCTGCTCACCACTCACCTGGATCTGTGTGCAAGGGGGAATTTCAGCCACTCCAGACTTCCTCCCTTGTACACTGGTAAAACCAGAGGCCACTCACAAGTTCCTCTCATTCCCCACCCTCAGGAACTCAACGAGCAAACCATATTAATGCAGTGGGATAACATCAAGAACATGATGGGATATTAACTCTTGAAGCCTCAGACTGAATTTCATCACCATTAGTTGATACATAAGCATTTTAATTCTTCCTTAATTCATACCATGAACTCTTGACTTCAGCCTGGGAATAAGCGAGCTGCTGAAGAGTCCACTTCTGTCTCTGAGATGGTTCTCAAGTCTCCCCCTGGATACCAGCCTGGAAGTGATCAAACCGCCTGGGGGAAAAGGAGAGAAGCAAAGTACCGCCCTGATGATAAAATTCAGTACAAACAGAGGAGAAGGGAGTGAACACACAAATCTTACAGTGGGTAATTGAATAATAGGTGATAAAAACAATTGTGGAAATTGTGTGTCTATTAACAAGGCTATTCAGAGCAAGGAAGATATGCTATCTGATTCACTGCACACTGAAAGATAGCTTTAGCAGCTTCTGCAACTATTAAAAATGTGTTTTAGACAGAGAGGCTTCTATTAAAGAGGAATGAAACTATATTCCATAGGCTGGAGGATATTTCTGCGTGGTCTTTTAGCACAGGAAATTACCTTATAAGGGCAGATATTTTGCACCAGCCTTATTGCACTCGGGGAATGCTAGATTGCCAACATTACTGACCAGGTCCAAACATACAGTAATCCTAAGTGCACCAAGGCAATCAATATAAAGGATTAAATTGATTCTTTGTATGCTGAATCAAAACTAAATTATATGCCATAAGGTTTCAAGACCAGCAGGAAGTCCAGCAATTGAATAATTTTCCCAGGAAAGAGGGTATCTCAAGAAATGGAAATGCTCAAACTGAAACAAAACACTTGTTTATCATATTTGTATAGGAACATCACTAGCAACAAACTTGCTAAACTTCAACACGGACTAGTTTGTCACAATTGCATATAACTGGTACTTTATCCTGTGTTTTTAAACACAGAATCTTCTCACCCCTAAAGCAAGGCCTACTAGAAGTGATACTTTTGCCCCAGATCCTCGCAGTGGCCTTATAAGGTGACTTACATGCAGAAAATAGATGAAATTACAAAACAGTTGTGTATTAGAGAACTGATTTCCAGAGCTATGTGACGTGAGCTGCCACTCACAGAATGCATTCTGACCTTCAAAAAGGCTTTTGAAGTAGAGTGGGGATCCTTCTCCATGATGGAATGTTGAGAACTAGAAAAAAAAAAAAGATGAGTTGAAGGATTAAGTTTTTGAAATATTATTTCTGATAACATTCAATATTCATATGAATCTTTTCCCTCTAAGCATCACCTCACTGTGCACAGTTTTTGGAAACATTTCTTCCCCTAGCTCTAGCCATTTGTTCTTTAAACTATTTCTAACCACAAACTACCAAAGCAAAAGGGTTTCATTTAGCAGCCACATCACAGAGAGGTCTCGTCACCTCAAACCTTGTTTGGTGCTTGGAAGGTAATTTTCCCCCCTCCTAAAACCACAGACAACATCACTCATTCTGTAGTCTTTTAATCAGAAACATGTGTTTACACAGATTCTGCTTCTGAGTTTTCTGGTAAAAACAGTACCTTTAAGCAAGGGATTCCCCTGTGTGTTCCATATTCTTCACAGTACTATGTTTTAGCATGAAATTCGTTTTTATCTAGACCTAATATGGCTTGTAGGTCTTGTACACCATCCTTTAATGTCTACTATCCTTTGAGATGTCATGGGTCCCTGATGTGGAACCTGTGGGGTCTGGAGGACAGTCCTCTCTATATACCTGCTTGTTGCATGCACTGCTAGCAAGTTGAAGATATGAGTTGAAATGTATTTGTTGTATATGTTGATATGAGAGAGTAGGAGGCAGAAAATTTCTGCTGCAAATTCAGGCTGAAAAGAATTTTTTGCCTCTATTTCTCACTTGGACCTGCGCCTTAGGAACTTTAACAGTCTGACCATAGACTCTCCTGAAATATGTGCTCCCATTTCTGCTGTGGCAGTATCACTCACTGGTATTCCCTTGTGATACACACAGGTTTATTGGCATGACTGTATTTGAATAAAGATTTTTCCTCACTATGTAGTTATCCCTTCCCAGTGCTGATGCAGTTCGTACTTGCAAAAAAAGTGCTTTTGACAGTTCAGTTTCATGAGTTCCTGAGTTTTATGCAACAGCATCTGTACAAAGACTTTTGCTAGTGGGAAATGCCATTAAAACATCAGTTTTAGCTAACTTGGATATACTGGCAAAGATTTTCAAGCATAGACTAGACTGCATCCATATCAGAATGGAGAAAACCATTTTCATTTAGAGGAAGATAAAACTTCATGGATATTTTAAGAACTATTATGATATACAATCAGTTACAGAAAGGAAAAACATTTATTTTTTAATTTGACTAGTAACTTTTAAACTCTCCATAAAGCAGAATTCAGCAAAGAAGAAAATCTCTCTTTGGCAATTTATATGGCTTTAAAATCTGTTTACATGTCAGCTACATTTTATTATTTTCTGTATTTGAGAAAACTTATTTAGGTTTTAAGGCATTTTCAAATAACAATAAGATTTTATGTGATTTTTAATGATCTTCTGCATTCTTTGGGAAACAGATTTTCAGTTTACACATTTCTTCTCGCTTATTGTCATCCAATTTCTCAAAACCTTTGTATCATTTCAAGCAATTATCATGGAAGAGTGCTTTAACACCACCTACTTTTGAAGTCTACATCCAGTGTACATACTACCTACAGTCAGCAGTACCAAAAAGTTGAAGGTATCATTGTCTATCATCCCTTCATAAAGAACCTACAGTCCAATGGAGGTTACCTTCCCTCTCACCTCCACACCACTTCTCCCCACCCCCCAAAAAATCAGATATTTTAATGGTAAAAGTTAAATTATAAGGTTAAGGTGAATCTGTGATTTGGCTTGAGAGGAATATATTTGTAGAGAAAAGTACTTGCTGTGGATGGAGGCTCAATACACCCAGTATTTCTTTTGACAAGGTGTCACTTCAGACTGATTCTAGTCTGATGCCATGGAATTCCCATTTGCCGCTGGAGACCTGAGCTACATCTTCAGTTATCAGAAAAGAATCCAGTTTATGCCTTCTAATACCCTTGTGTGGTGCAGTCTAGTGAGTGGGAAGGATCAGGATATTGATTTTAGTGGTGCTCTTTCAATCTGAACTGTATTGTTGATCCACATTTACCATTGAAGAGGATTCTTACCCTGAGTCTGTAGTGACCTCTGCCAGGCTGTGTCAGAGATATCTTTGCTATGTGGAGCTTGATTTGGATATTTAGGCAGCAGTTCTTTCCTAAGAGCTCAGCTGTATAGTAGTCTTGCTCTCCTAGAGAAAATAATACTTTCCAGACTTGCATCTTATTAGGATTATACCTCCTAGCAATCTCTCAGAATTCTAAAGAGAACAACATTAGTCACAAATAAACGTGCTTAGGTAGCTGGTGGGTTTGTAGCTGTGCTTTTGGCTTTCTGCCACCAATTTGACTAGGACTTTGTGCTTGGAATGTTGCACAGACAGAGGAACTAAAGTACTGGGAGAGTGCTCTGCTTACATCCTCCTCATGGACATTTGGTTACATAAGAGCTGAAGCATGTATGCAAGCCCTAGGTCACAGCTTTTTGTGTGTGACTAGACAGGTGTGTATGACACACTCAGGAATATATTATCTGTAGAAACCTTTTACAAATTAGAAAAAATGTCTTTTGATTAATTACAATTCATTCTTTTGTAGCTTCAAACTATCTTTACTAAGTAAGTCACATGCAGTTAGATTATTCAGTCTTCATTTTTATGTTTTTGCCTGTAATTTTTTTCAGGTGTCTTGAAATCTGCAGGGTTTGGAAAAAACCTGAAATCCTTACCTAATCTAGTAGAAAAGATTAACAGCCTAGAAATAAGTATATCCATCTTAAGCTCTACCTTTCTTTAGGAGCAAAGTTTGCTTACTGCTTTGACAAATGCTACATCAGACAGGTAAACACTACAGGCCCATGGAAGGTATTGATAAGCTTTTGTTTGGTTGCAGTTGTTTTGTTCTATTTTTTTACTGTGTTTTTTGTGAGGTTGTTCTGCTAACAATATGTGGGTTGATACTTTATTTCCTCACTCCTCTTGTTTGCATGACTGTGGCTATTGATCCTCTAATGTTGCAATCTTTTCATTTTAGTACAAGCAATTTGCTGTACCTACAGTACAGTAGGTATTGTACTGAACTCTATTTTTTTTTTTTTTTTTTTTTTTTTTTGTTGTGCCAGAAGTATTACATCAAACATTAAACAATTACATTACATATTACACATTAATGGAACAAATATATGAGAGGAGTAGTTGTGTGAAGGGTCTTAAAAAGACATCAAAATTTGATTTTGATATGATAGTTTAAAGGAAAATAGTAGAGAAATACAACAGAAATTTTTTGAACAATGATTTGATCTCCCTCTTAAAATGGAGAAAGGAGAGAAAATAAAAAAACGAGTCTCAAGCCAGGAACATCTGAGAGGAGGAGACTTGTTTTTCAGGTCATTGGTGGGCAAGAGTTTAAGCAATGAAAGGTAAGTGAAAAATTTTGTTCTCACAGGTGTTCTACAAGAGGAAGCTTCACATCCTTGATAAAGCCTGGTTGTGTAGATTCTGTAGGCCTAATGTCAGAGACAGCCCTTGAGGACAGCAAGTCTTACAAGAGCTTTGCTAATAGAAGGAGATAGAAGGAAAACCAAGAGGTTTTGACCATATTATATTAGTGATATTATTTTAAAGAATGTTACAGAGGAATAAACTAGGAGGTATGTATCTTGGAAAATGAGAAAAATGGAATTATATTCCTGTTTTAGGAGAAGAAACAGTCACAAATCTGAACAAATTAACCATGTGGAGAGCATAAGGTTTTATGACACAGATTTCAGTGCAGTGGCAGTGGGGTGCAGAGGAGCAGAATGCTTTGGATGTAAAGTGCTTGTATTTGGCTGAGGGGGGAAAAAGGGAAAGAGGAACTTGGGATATCTTCATTTGTAGGACTGGATCAATTCACAATAACTACCAGAAGGAGTTAAACATTTTCTGGGGTTAAAGTGAATCAGAATCTGCACACCATGTGCTGGAAATTCCCTAAATGATTTCAGTGGTCATTAAGAAAAGGGAAATGGTTCTTTTCTGAGTAGGAGATGATAGGAGACAGAGGAGTAGACACACCAAAACAGAGCCATGGCTGAGTATTTATAACTCAGATTGTAGGACTCCTGCCAGCTGAGAAGGGGACAGACTTTCTCAGTGGCTTTTCCTGTTGAGTGGGGGTCTTGCTAGTAACCACTGTGACCCTCTGTGACTGTTAACACAGAAGGCTGAGATACTGCATTTTCACTAGAAACACTACATGCAGTTACGTACAGCATGGGCAAAAACAGGTAAAGCTGCTGATAAAATATGCTCTACCGATGAATGAAGCTTCAGCTCTTCTGCAGTGATCTTATTCCCACTCACGTGCCTCTGGACTTACTCAAGTTTCTTGTCTCTTCAGTCACAGACCTCACCTATATACAAAGCCTTTAAAATTTAATTAAAGTACTGGATTGTGTGTTTTAAACTGACAAAATTTAGCAGAGTTTAGAGTTGCAGCATGCTGTTACCAAAGTTCTTGTTGTTTTCCTTTAATTCAGTAATACAGAATAAACTTAGTTTAACTAGTGAAAGTATTGTGTTTTGTCCTATATTTTTCAGTCAGTATTTAGGGATTTTTCAGCTCATGGTCTGTAGGCCTTTGTGAGTCAATGAAGCATTTCTGAGGAATCTGAGATATAAAAATAACCCTCTTCTCAGTGGGCTTAAGCTGGCCATGTAAAATGCATGCATGTTTGCACCTACACAAATGACTTTTAGAGATCTACAGGTAAAAAAAATATTTTTTAACTCTGAGACCTAGAGGCACCTCTTTATTTTATTTTCTTTGTATATGTTTTCTTCTGAGTACCATTTGTCTCCAGGCAAGATCTTGCCATCGTGCCCCAGTCCATAATGGGGGATCTCTATTGTGGTGAGAAAAATTAGAACATGTTTGTCCCCCCAGCTTCTCCGGTAACCCAATGGCAAAGTTTGTCACTGGAGTAGCAGGTGGACTACAAAGACTTCAGGAGTGCTGGTGCTGTTTGTCTCACTACTCCAACCCACGGTGTTTCCTCAGTCCTGCTCCTGCTCCTTCCCCTTGTTTCTGCCTGATTTGCTAGGAATCTGTCTTTGATGCCATGACTAAATAAAGCTTTTTCATTGTTTCATTCCTAATCATTCCTGTAATCATAATCTTTCTGAACAGTGCTCTACTCACCTATCCACCCTGTCTCTGGTGGAGACTGAGGTGTCTGCTGTCTGAGGAATTTTAAAGATTCCTCACAAAGGAAAATCTTCATATTGCTTTTTTGTTCCACAGCTATTGTTCTGGTCATGACATCACTTTGCATGTTCAGTGCCAATTCCTGTCAACCTAGGATCACCCAGCACTACTGCCCACCCTGCCACCTGCCAAAGGTTTTTACTATGTATTTAGGAGATTGTATTTCCACTTTTAGCTTATGCTACATAACCGTGTACGTTTAGTGGAAAATTCTGCTTTGAACTGAAGTTTTTTTTCAATACACAGAGCATTTTGAGTGTTTTGGAATCAAAATTATGGTGGTGGATAGAGAATTTAGAGCAAATCCGGCCTGCAATGAAACACAAACCCACAGCAGTAGCTGCGGGACTGAGCTCACCATGTAGTTTCCAAACAAGCTGACAGCAGTAGGAATCGTGGTTTATAAAAAGCTTCCAGCAGTGCTGAGCTGGTGAAGAGAAAGAGGAAGCTACAACGGGAAAGAGAAAAACATCACAACCAAAGGCAACTTCACTTCTCTGCCTTTACTGTTTTTAAATAGATTTGGCTCTAAATTGCTGTTAAGCTGCTGTGAAATCTTACAAATTGATCCTCACAATATTTATCACTTTCCAATACCACCTGCAAATCACACCCAGATTCAAGGGGACCCCTCTGTGTTTTTGTGCATAAGTGTGAAGAATCTAAGTATGTGAGTAGGAATACACACCATGTTACTGAGGCTATTGCTCAACAGCATGCCAGTAAATAGAAGTTTACTTTTCCCCTTCACTCCCCCTTCGCACGATATGCTGAGCTGTTCTGAGATTGTTTCCTGATGTTTACATCCACTTCATTCTGTGGATTAACTTGATTATTCTTCTTGCCCTATGAAGTGTTAAAAACTGCTTCTCATCCTCAAACCACCAGTATCAGAAAATCATCTAAGGCACTATTGACTGAATTGTCTTGCACTGGGTGTGAGGAGTGTGGGAAGGTGGTCTTGAAGAGCTCAGCTGGGGAGTGGGGCACAGGCTTACTACTCCCACTTTGGTTGCTACAAGTGCTAAGCTAGGTGATGGGAGATATGCTGCATCAAAGTGAGAGAGTATAAAGTAAACTCAGAATAATGTGAGAAAGGCTGATGATTAAATTTAGTTCTATTAATGACTCCTTCATTTTGTGTCATTGTGAGTTCATATATTTGATTCCATGTATTTTAGTTGAGATGCGATTGACTCTTTGTAGAGCTTTGCAGTTGAACTGCATTTTGTGTTACACTATATAGTTCTTGAAAGAAGGACCTGGCAGGGTCTCTCTGCATGTTTACTGCTCTGAATCTGAACACAAAGAATCAAAACAAAAGCTATACAAAGATTTCAGAGTCTGTTTTCAATGGCTGAGTTAGTCCTAGGGAGAGGGCTGCCACTGGCATGCCCTGGAAGAATTGAGCATGATCCGTGAGGATAAACTGAGGACAATCAATCTGCAATCAGTCTGTCAGTGGGAGGCAAAAGAACACGACTCCTGCAATTTCCCAGCAGCTCAGCGTAGTTGCAAAGAGTTAAGTTCACAAAATTTATAATAACTATTTATTTTCCTTCATCATTGCTTTTTTGGCTTCAAATGGATGAATTTTCTTGCAAGGCCTGAGGTACCAGTACATACCCAGGTGATTTTAGCTCTGGTGCCAGAGTCCTTTTATATTTAGCAAGCAGCTGTGATTGAGTACTGGGATCTGCAATGCTTTTTTTTCTTCTTCTTGCTGAAATGTTAACTTGAATCTTCAAGAGAGTCAACTGTAAAATTCTTTTCATGAGCTACCTCTTGGTGATGTAAGAATGGCCTAGTAAAAAATTATTATCTTCCTCAGAATCTCCTTCAGGGAACAGTTCTCATTTTTCTCCTTTCCCATTTTTTAGGAGGTCAGAAGAGACCAGGCTTTTCTTCACGGCCAGTTTGTGTAGGCTTGGAGAGAGACACTGTGTAGCTCCCCTTCCATCCAAGAAATATACTTTATTCTTCTACAGTGCACACAGGCCTGGGATCACCCCCAGCTGCTTTTCTCCTGTCATGGAAAGAAAGTTTCTTAAATATTTTTCTGTTTATTTTCCTGATCCAATCTGTTCTTGGAAAGATCAAAACTGAATGCAGTTGTACTTACTCATAAAACCATGATTCCTGAGACAAGGATACTTTACAGGTCTTCAACACCTTCAAGGTCAGTCATCAAAGTTATCAATGTCCTAGATAGGCTTTCAAAGAAGTAAGGGAAAATTTTTCACCTTGACCACAAAGGACTCTATCAGGCTTGGTATTGGTAATGTCACCGATGAAAGGTGCTTGGCTGAAATATGAAAAATAACCCAAATCAGGAAGTCATTACCATGCTGTTTCAATGAAATTAAATGTAAGACATTTTTCAGTGTGGTTTTTTTTTTTAAGTAAAGCCTTAATCCATCACAAATTCATTTTCAAAATCTTTATCCTTTGGTCTTTAAACAATCAAGACTTAACTTTCAAAACTAGATATCTTAGCATATAGTTCTAAGTTTAAAAGGCATTAGATTCTTATTAAATCTGATTTGTGTTTATTTTCCTATAGAGAATCACCTCCAATATGGAAATCTAATGAGCTGAATTTGTCAAATCTGTGATAGTCTGTTTATTTACCACTTTTTCATCAAAAATTGTTTATTGTTGCTGTCTGTCACTCTAAAAAAAGGCATAAGCAGTAATAATTTCTCTTGGCAGATCCTCCTTATAGTGTCATCTTGTGACAATAAAGCCTCATAAAAGAGTAACTAAAATAACTGATCATTTAAATGATGGGAAGTTTACAGTCTCTCAGGGATTTTTCCCTAAACTTAATTCCGAAGTGTTAGGATGCTAAACACTCACCTTAGGTGATAAATTCTCAGAATAAGATCACATAGTTTAGAGGGCCCCGGAGTGCAGCAGCACCTTCAAGATCCTGCAGACAAATGGGTACTAAGTACTAAATACTAAATTACACCTGGGTACCAAGGCACTAAAAAGAAACCTCAGTTCAGCCACGGGCCTGGCCAGGCCACTGTATGTCACATACCTCCCCCAGGCATGAGTGTGAAGATTTCTGCACAGTAATATGTTACTCAGGGAAGACATGCTTTGTGACAGTTTGTAGCACACCAAAAACGAAAACACCCCCAGAGAATTGTCTCAATCCTCAAGTATTTTCTCACAAATCCTGTCAGCCAGCAGGACCTTCCTCTTCTTTTAGCATTTTAGCATGCTCCACTGGGGCTAAAACTGTTTTCTCAGCCTGTCTTACATGTATTACATTTACATTACATTACTTTGAGCTCTGATTGACAGATTAAATGCTAGATCTTTCAGGAGACCTCTTCTAGAATCTGTAGTGGAGCGCTCATCATCCTAGCAGTCAGAAATTGCTAATTTGTCATTAGGGTATCCACTTGGCAACAGTATGAACAAAACATCTGAAATAGTTTTAAAGTGATTATGTACTCCTGCGGTTTCTGGTTTTGTGTGCATGGCTCCCCAAGCCTCTTTCTTCCTTCACATCTGTTATGTGCCTTTTACCAATGAGATGTTGGAACATATGGCTATAAAGACAAAGTACTAGTTTTCTTTATTTTTCCTCCAGCTCTATAAGGATAAAGGACACACAGTTCATTACCAATTATTCAGAACCAATTATTAGACAAAAATAACTAAGGCCTTTCACACATTCAAGTTTACTACAAATGTATTCTATGCTCACCAGCCTTGCACAGCTGAGGAATATTGTTTCTTACAACAGAACTTCTCTGGATAGTGATAAATCATTAGATTACTTATCTCTAGATTTTATGCATATGTTACAGGGGACCATGTTTATTTTATTTGACTGTGTTTGAAATGCAAAGTATTTTTTTAGTAATTTTCCCTGTAGGTCCAGCTTCTTCAAATTATGTAAAAAAATATTCAGAAAACAATCAGAAAATGTACCTTGTAATAGTTTTTTCTAAACTTTGCTACTCCTTTCATATTTTGAATTGGATTTGATTGTATCTGTCTCCAACATTTGCTTAGGTTCATATATAGAAGAGAATCGAAGAAGTTTCACCCAGACCAAGAAGGGTTTTATTCTTTTTTTAATAGTTTCTTATTACAGTGATGAGAGAATATTACAAGTTTTCCCAGCTTGATGAGGAAAGGAAGCCAAAAAACAGGAGTGAAAACAAAATGAAGAACTTTTCTTTTTGAAAAGTAGTATTTTCTTATGGGCCTCTTACATAAGAACAGAAGATCTTGTTTTTCCATACTCCATAGCATTTTTATCCAAATTAAAAAACTTGTGGATTTGATATACACAGATGGCCTTGGTCCTGGGAAGACCAGAGAGGTTACTTGGAAAATGAGTTTTGGGCCCTGCATTCCTAATTATTATTTCTGAATTGTCATCCAGCCCAGCCCTGCAACTTCTCACAAATGTGTTATTTTATGCAGTGACACAAATTTTTTACATTCTGGAAAATGCTGTCACCACAATTTTTTCCTCTTTAACAGACTTAAGGCTTATCTAACTGATAGCAAGTTCAACCATCTGATAGTAAGTTCAAGCTTGCATTTGTGTGCTTGTGCCTGCTGAACATCTCGTGCTCTGTGAAAGGACAGGACTGCAGAGGAGCAGTGCCTGTACTCTGCTGATGATTACCTGTATGGGAAAGAGTTAGGCTCTGGAGTGTCCAGCATTGCACATGCATTATTTCCCTAGAACTCTCACATTCCAAACTTTCCTACTGCTATTTCAATTGGCATTGATCAGCCTGTGTTTATCGAGGCTTGAAAGAAGAGTAGGACTGTTTTTAGTTAACCTTTTCAGGGGTTTCTGCTGGAGCACAAACCATGGACAAGTGCACTGCCTGTTACCATAATGCAATTTAGAGGCTCTTTCTGTAAAAGCCTGCTGTTATTTCATGTGTGTTCTTGCTGCTGATAATCAGTGGATAAACAACTTTCATAATATGACTGCAATGCCCCCACCCCCACCCAGCAGCCTGACAGTTGACTTGATGGTTAGCCACGGGCTCGTGGCAGCCCTGGGCAGCCAATTTGCAGATTGCAGCCTGCCTTTCTGGCCAGCATGGGCCCTGGCACCCACAACATGCGCTCTCAAAGGGCTGCACAGCTTCAGCACGCAGGTCTCTGAAGGTCTGCTTCCTCACACAGATTTTGGAGCTACCGTAGCACATCAGTAATTGCAAAGTGGTGGGATTTGAGCCTCTGTATTAGTGCACTTCCAGGAAACAGTGTAGGACGTTTTTGGAAAGTTAGTATCACTCATCATGTCATCCAAACTGATGGACAATGTTAAGTCCACAGATGATATAACTCCAGAGTTTCTCTTTCTTTCCACCATCCATGTCTATTAGCATTACATCTCCTATCATGTTCCAAGACCTGTCTGCACCTCTCTACACTGCTTCTCCAGCTTGTGAACCCCTCAGCTGAGGTTATAAATAATAGCCCCACGATAACCATGGTAGCCCCATATTGCTGCAGACTGAGCTGCATGCCAGGCTGTCAAAGCTCTGCATGATTGATGACTGCAGTCATTCTGCTTTTAGAGCCAGGAAGTAAAAATAAATAAATTATCTTATAGAGCACCATAGACTGATTCTCAGAAATATTTCGTTCAGTCATATGGTAAGGAAACTGGGAAGTGCTCTTTCATATTCTGGAGTTTTATATGCAAAACCCTGTGTAGATACCACTATCTTGATGAGATTTTTCAGAAAAAAAATGCAATTAAAGGAAGGACTGCTTGAAGGTAGAGCCACTGACACAGATCAGGAAGATATCTAATGGGGTGTCCTCACTGCTTGCATACTCCAGCAGCACCAAGGTCTTCTTGCCTATGAACTGGCAAATCAGAAACCCTACACTTGAGCTCAGAGAGAGACTCAGATTAAATCAGTGAGTGAAAAGAGGAGAAAGTGAAACGAATGCAGTGTGAGGAGAGGAACTCAAGCTCTTTCATATTCACTTCTCCGTGAAAACTCAGGGCAGACCCATGACAAGAATTCAGAAAGCAAAGGGATATTCACCCATATAAAATATTTATGAAAAACACAGTCTAAGATTGTAAGGGACCAGGCAAGAATGGGAGAGTATGATGATCCAGGAAGTGAAAAATGGTATGTGAATATTTTCAAGCACTTTAGACAAGGTAGCACGAGGTTCAAATAGATGGTCAAAAGCAGAGGTGTTAGCATATAGGTAATGGAATATAAAAGTATTTTTGAGTATGTTAGATGCATCCAGCCCAAAGTAAACACTTAATATTGGGGTTGAACTTACTTTGAAGTATGAGCCTTACAGTGAGATCAAGGAGAAAAACCAGACCCATTTGGTTTAAATAACAGTCTCTGTTCCTTTGTGGGCTGGTTCCAAATATCAAGAGTGACCACATATATCTCCCCTAGTCCTTCCTTTTATCATCACTCCCTTCAGCCTTAAGAGAGATCTTTTATGCTCTTCTCTTCTCACTGTCTTCTTTCCATTTTGCATAGGTCTTTTTTTCCAAAATGTAGACCCAGGCCACTTTTGGCCATGGGAATGATGTCAAGAGCAATGTATCAAGCCTTTAATTATGAAACAGTCTGGAGAATGCTGGGGAGCTTGGATATGAACTGAAACAGATTAAGAAAAAATCTGTTTGCCAAAAACATCCAGTGCTGTAATGGATAACAAAGCATAGATGAAAGCCTAATATCTACATACGTGAGCTCAGTGCAAGATAAAATGCACACTGCTTTGTCTATACAAGATTTCTCAAGCATATTTATTAGCATATATTAGCTTACAGGTGTTAGCCTCAAAATTTCTAGACAATCTAGGGGGAGATATGACTCTGAAGCTCTAAGCACACTCTTAATTTGACTGCCTTTTGGTTGGTTTTTTTTTGGTGGAGGGTGGTGTTTGCCCTTGCAAGCAGGTTCTTCAAATATTCATTTCAATTTTGAGAATGTCCTACTCAGGGAAGCATATTCTGTAATCCCGGTTATATTATGTTATTTGTAAACACTTGGGGGGGGATCTCTCATGTTGATACTAAGGTTTGGATAATAATAACCAGGTAAAATTGCACCAGGATAGATTTATTCTACATATTATATCTTACAGAAGAAGATTTTTCTTTTGTCAATTTATTCTCCCTTCATTTCCTGTCTTTTAAATTTTAAATTTTTAAAATTTTTTCCTTTTAAATTCTTTTACCAAAGAATTTTCTTCTTTTACTAATAAAGTGAATTATTATACACTTGAAACCTTCAATGGTTTGGATATTCATTTTGTTTGAAAGTTTGTCAAAACCTGAGCAAAAGTAGTTCTGTGTTTCAGTAATCTTTCTGTCCATCTATGGCTACTGACTTGTGGTTTTATTAAAAGTCTCATGATACTTCATGTTTTTCATATTAAAAAGAAAATATTTCTTACTTTCATTGCTGAGAATAGGATGTAGCTTAGAATATGTAAATTCAGTGAAGAGAGAAAATATATTCCAAAAGTTATATGATTTTTAAACTAATCTCATGATCTATTGTGGTTTGGCTCTTGATTTTTGACTCTTTGGTGTTCTGGGCATTTCCCATCCTCTTCTCAATGGAAGGGCAGGTAGCCCAAAGCCACAGAGTTAGAGTTCCAACTCTGGAAAGATTCGGGATTTTTCTATAAGAACGGGATGATGATTCATTCTGTGCTCTCACAAGACAATCATGCATCTGCCCCTGTTTCAAAATCAGCAGCCCCGCCAGCTCGTCTCCATCGGCCTTGAGAAAACAGGAAGCAGAACACCACAGGAAGCGGTGCACTCTTACACCCACCCCAAAAACTTAGCTGCTGAACCTATTGCAAAATGTTAACAGAACACTGCAGAATACACTGAGAAAGAGATGAGAAATCTGCTGACCTTCGGCTGCCTGTGCAACTCCTGGCTTCAGTTTCTCAGGCCCACAGCCTAACTCACTCATCAACATGTCCTGTGTCTCTCAGTTTAAATCCCCCATTGTAGGATGCTCTTACACAAAATGCAAAGGCTTTTTCTTAATTATTTTGCTTCAGCCCCCAAATTTGTAAAAAATCCAGTAAGAATCTTCTTGTCTGGAGCACTGACAGACTGAAAAATAGAAATAGAGAAGGTGGCAAGGACTGTGTTTTGTTGATCGTGATTAACTGTGTACTCATTTCCTTGGCAACATGGAAGAAATGGGTGTTTTTAGAGAGAGATTTATCAGTATATCTTGTGATTTGGATGTCTTTCATACTAAAAAAGTAAGATCATTTCTCACACTCATGGTTGCAGGGAACAGATTGTACCACAAGACTTCAGAGAATAGAGGTGCTTTCTGCTTATAAAAGGGGATGCAGGACAGATTGCTCTCAAGTAGGAAACCATTCCTTGGAGGTGCTGTGGGGCATGGAGTAGAACTAGGAAAGGCTGAAAGAGAAGAACAGGATATTCCACAACAAACAAAAGAGACAAGAGATATACATGTAAAAATGTTTTAAATTTGAGAACCTTTTTTGTTATTTTTGAATACTAAAATAATCTTGAAAATTTATTCTGCAAAGCCAAAGAGGAAAAATGCAAGTTTATATTTTGGATGATGGGCAAATAAAATTTTATTAGAGGATTACACATTAAAAAAGCAGGATTTCTTAATTAGAGAAGTTGCTTCAAAAGAAGTCTAATATTAGGAAGGAAGGAAGGAAGGAAAGGGTCAGGACTGGAATTTGATGTTAGCTATTGAGACTACATCTAGGCATTACATTTCTGTTAGATGTTTCAGTTGTCCAATAAATTCAGATTTGAGAATCTGGTCATGGAAACCAAACTATTTCTAGATTCTTGTTAAATTCTCTGAATTTTTTTGTCAGTATTTAGAGTGAAAATGAATTACCTAGCTTTCCTTTCCTGTTTTTGTTTTATTTTTGGTTTTTTCATTGTTGTTGTGTGTGTGGGTTTTGAATGGTTTTGTTTGTTTGTTTTTGTTGGTTTTTTTATTCAGCCAGTAAAAGTCAATTATTCCTTTAACTTCAACCAAATTGAGAAAAGCAGTCAGATTGCTGAATCTAGTCTTTGTCATTAATGGGAGCTGAAGAACTTTAAGAGCTCTACTGCAAAAGTGCTGAAAGTCCTATTCAGAGACTAAATGTAGATTTGAAAAGAATGTCTCCAGAATATTAAGCAAATATCCCCAGGAAGCCGGCTTAGTTTTAATACAGCAGCAAAGTTCTATGTAGAATCTTCAAGTGATCTTGCCTAAACGTGGATTTTAGACAAATATCTTATTCAGAACATGAATGCTTTCTGTTTTTGTCACTAGCTAAGTGTCTTCTTTCTCTGTCACAGTTCAATTGAACTTAATCTAGAACAAATGGAAATGTAGCTGAATGAATGAAATTAAATTGAATAATGTAATGTATTACATTATGTAATGTAATGAAATTAAATTGAATATTTTACCTCCTGCTTTACTACGGAGAGACTTCTATCCAGATTTCTGTTCTCCAGATTGCTTTGGAATTGAATTTATAATACTTCCAGCACAGGTTAATTTTGAAAGTACCTAATCCGGGACAAAAACTGCATTATATTTCCTTCTGAAGCAACTCACTCTATACAGATTGCTTCTGTTTTGCACAGTCATTCAGCAGGCAACGTCAGTTTGTCTTGTAACTCCCCTCATTGCATTAACTCTCTTAACAACACACACTTTGGAATTTTTCTGAAGATCACAACCATGGGTTTTTTCTTGCCATGAAATAATTTTTCATTTTTAATGTGCTCAGAGATTAGTAACACAACTAGTTCCAAAATTAGCATATCCATATTCTTCTCATATTGATCTAAATCTCTCTCTTCCTGCTGGTTACTCTGTCTGTTGGTTGTTGTCGAACTTCTAAAGATGTTATTAAAATCTTGAAGTTTACTGGACAGAATTCTGCCCTACTGGTCATCTTTTCTCTTGAAAATTATGATAGTTACTGTTTCTCTTGGTATCAGGCTAAGCAAAATGTAAGATTGATCCTGTTTGTTTCTACTAAAATGTCCTGGTTCACACACTTGTCGTGGATTTTGAGTGGAGAGCTTAGTGATTTTTGGGGGGTTTAATGATAAATCAACATATATGTAAACTTCAAGATATGTCTTACCACTGTGCATTCACACTAAAAAAAAGAAAAAAAAACCCACCAGCTCACTAAATTTTGAGGTCAACATTGAATTCTGTCCCTTTGGAAATATCAAACATGTCCTTAAGTTTGGAATTCTGGAACTCCTAGCCATAAAAAGATGCAAATTAGCATATTCTGAGCAAGGAAGAGATTCTTTAAGTGTCTTTTACTGTAAAAATACATACTGGATATCCACATGGAAACCAAACATTTAGAAAAAAAATAGTCCAGCAGTTCTTCCTCATTTATTTTATTCAGCTTTCACTACAACTCACAATTGGCCTTCAGCTTCTTTCCAGAGTTCTGATGATTTGTCTGTTACATGCTTAGTGTTTATCAAGATTGATATTTTTTTCTTATGAGCCGTTCCAACTAAGTGTTATTAACTTCTGTGGATTGAAATTTAAGTCTGGGTGGAAAAATCACACATTATTGTTAATTGTTG
This sequence comes from Cyanistes caeruleus, assembly GCF_971803275.1. Taxonomy (NCBI): domain Eukaryota; kingdom Metazoa; phylum Chordata; class Aves; order Passeriformes; family Paridae; genus Cyanistes; species Cyanistes caeruleus. The sequence goes on along the minus strand of NC_141706.1, from coordinate 29,586,098 downwards.
CTGCACTAAAACATAGAGACAATGAAGATAATGTGGGAAACCAGGGGCTTTCAGTCCTAAATTCTGTGTGCTTATTTCAGAGAGATCATGCTCTCTGAAATTTGTGCCTTATTAGTGGTCTAATATGCAGTATGAAAATCTAATCTGTGAGGCAAGAAATAGATGGAAAGGGGTGCGTTTTATGCAAATAAACACAGAAAGTGTTCAGGACTAGTGAGTTTTAAGTGCTTTGCAAACTGTCATACTCCTGTTGTCAGACTTTCCATGTCTCTCATTGGAGAAAGCATTGATTTGATAGGATTTGACATTGCCCTTTGCAAGTCAAAATTGCCCTTAAAGCTAGGAAAGACACCCTCTGTGAGCAAAGACGTGTTAGAGATATTGTATTAAACTGCATCATGTGGGTGCAGATTGGAAAATGAAAAACAGCCTTTTAAGTATGGACATGATAAGTGATTTGGAGAACAAAATCTGTTCTACAGGAGGTTACGTTTTTTGGGATCTCAATCAATTATTTCTTACTGTTTTTTTTAGAGAGAACTTCTTCAAAGTTGCAAGCTGCTGGTATCCCTCCTGCCTATGGCTCTGCCTGGGTACTCCCTGAGCTGGCTCCTCTGGTTTTCCTTCAGCTGTTGTTACCAAGAGTATAGGAGGCCTTAAGTAAAGCCCATAAATGCTTTGATTTATGGACCTTCACTGAGGGGAAGAGGAAGCACCGTTTCTCCAGTAGCTGTGTGTGCTAAAACACATTTCTTACTTCAAACCCATCTGGGGTTTTATTTAAAAATCTCCCTGCACACTTCATCCTGTCCCTTCATTTGTTCTCTTAAATTCACTGCCAAGGTTTTTACTCTGCTTATTTGGTATGTTTACTATATTTTCACCAGTCAGCAACTTCTTTTACTCCTCATAACCTTATTTTGCTAAGCGAGGACTCTTTAGATCTCATTGTGTGAAACAAATTTCAGATTTATTTGGTCATTCCATTGTTCATTTGTTTGTATTCATTGACAAAACTGAAAAACCAAAAAAGAATTGGAACATGAAGAAAGAGAAAAACAAAAAGAAGGCTGAAATCTCAAAACACAGTTTCATCACTTTCAGCATAACATATATTTTAGTCCACCAATTTATAAATTCAACCTTAGATCAAAGCATATTTCTATTGCATCAATTGAAGCATATTTTTGTTTAATTTCATTACTTACAGTTTCTACAGTGTGAAAGACTGACAGTTTTCTCTCCTCTTACATACTTCAAGCTTGATTTTCATAGTTCTTGAGTTCTACTGATTTCACCTGCATTTGTTGGAACATTTAGACTACTAGATATTTTACCAATAAATAATATAATCTTCAGAGTTGACTATGATCTACAAAGGATTTTGTAGTAACAGTAGTACTTTATTATCTTTAAAAAAATCAGTATCTAAAATATACATACTCTATGTTTTGAATTACAGGGTTTCTACATGCCAATTCCAGCAAATTTTCTTGGATGGAATAACTTCCTTATATCAGGAATATGTGACAGAGCTAGAGCGATGTTCGGGACAGAGCTGACCTCAGAGAAAAAACAGATTTTTGTTTCCCTTCTTTGTGAACATTTTTAGCAGTTCTAGACTTATTTAACATTCTGCTTGCCTCAGGTTTCAGTTATGCAGATGCCCACAGTACTTTTTCCCTTTGAGCAGTCAGCTTGAGTCTGAATCTGATGACAGAATGGTTGGACAAGGTTGTCTAAGGACAATATCTGTTCTGCTCTGGACATTGCAAAAGGAGAGACTGCAGCTGCCATAGGTCTGCCTGGTAAACCCACACTTGCTTATTCTGTAGCCATCAGGGCTGTAAGATTTTCCTTTACTGCACAGAACTTCAGAAAATCAGGTAGAAGATTTTTCTTACGATAGGCTAACAAACACTTTGAAGAGATCAGATCAGATAATCATCTCTGTTTTTTCCATGCTTCCTGACTTAATTTTAATTATTATTTTTCACTGAAGAGTTAAAGATCGATTTTGGTGCAGCACCTTCCAGAACCATTGCTTTCATTCTCTAGTCTTCAAAACTATGGCTCAATCTCTATTTGTTATGTGCAATGAAGCTTCATTTAGGATTTATATTTCCTGTGAACAAAAATAATAAAAGTTTGCACAAAGAGAAAAACAATTAAACAGAAAGAAGTTTTAAAGTGCAATCAGAGCATTTCTATTCTGCATTTTTTCCAGTTGGTGATAAGCTTGACTGTCTCTCTCCCCCACCCATGCAAACACTGAGCTTTGTTTCTGTAGATCACAAATGGCATGATTTTGCATTTCTGCCTGCTGCGTTGGGTGAAGTTGAGCAGTGGGGCTTTGCAGAGTGGGACAGCTGGGTGAAATGTTTCTTGCTCTCTTGATTCTTTCTTTCTCTTTCAAAGTGAGTTGTACTAATCCTTGTGGGAAGGAAGAAAATGGTGGTTTTGCACAAACATTCTCAGCAACTATTTTTTACTTTGGCAATCTTGGAATTTCCCTGAAGGCTTTTGTTTCTTGCAAGTTCTCTGATACGTTTTTTTCCTTCAGTTTATTTCCTAAGTCTCTGAGCCCCAACCAAATTTGGCCGCTGTCTTCCACTAATATAGTGGAAAACTAACCTTTGACCCATCCGGACCCCTTGGAACACCAGGACTGTAATAAACTACAAAAAGACGTGGAGGTATGGCTGCTGCTTGCCTCTGGTAGGTGGATTTTATCAGAAAAGGTAGTGCTGATTTGTATCACTCAGCCACACTAAGGTTATACAAAGAGCAGCAAAGCCCCAGGAGCTTAACAGTCGGTCTGCTCTTAACCTCAGACCTTTATCTCTCACAGCCAGCTTCCTTCCCACACCACAAGCACCACGTGTTATTTTACACTGAGGCAATACTCAGCAACTGGGGTCTATCTGCCCAAAGAATGGAACGGGAAAAGGGGGATGACATGAACATAAGATGGGTGGGCAGCACAAGGACTAACAATCATGGAGCAATATTCTCACAAACCAGTGCCAATCTACTCCCCACCACAATGTGTGAGCTCTGGAGTGCTCAGGAGGGGCATTTCATCACTCGTTTCTTCTTTGTCCCAAGGTGTTGTCTTTACCTCTGGGTGATGAGAAATGAATTTGACTAACAACTGCTGAATGAAGTGAGAGAAAGCTGAAGGAATCAGAGGGTGATAGCACCTGCTCCAGTGTGCCGGAAGGCACGCATTACTAAAACCAATGTCCCCCCCAGTCCCAGGGGACAATATGTATTGCACCCAGATATCTCTGTGCTCCTGGCAGCAGCCCCTCTAAAGTTCCATTACTACACAGTCACATCACTCCACGTATGAATTGAAATTTGTTGAACCCCACAAATAAGTAGGGAAACTTATTTTACCCTTTTTTGCATTCTCTGTAACTTATCTCCATAAGGGGAAAGAGAAGTGCGTATTGGAGTTCAGCAGAGTGGGATCTTCTAAAGTCTTTGGCAAGGGATAAATACTGGACTGTATAAGACTGGAGAGCAAAGAGAAAACAAAGGAAAATCTAAAGCCTGTGGGTAAAGTTTTGTCTGAGTAAGAACGTGTTGGTATTTACTATTTAAACACTAACAAATGGGACATACATATGTATATATATATAGAGAGAGAGAGACAGGCTGTTGAGGGTTTCATGATCAATATGTTGCAGGAATCACAATAGTATTTCTTACTCTTCACTTCCCTGATACACAGCATAAAATGATAAACTGTCTATAAAGATGAGGCGGGGAGGCAAAAAAACCTAAACCACCAGAGACAGCTGCACAGATCAGCAGCTGTGACACACACAGGAAATTTGGATGGAAAGAACCATTAGTGCATTGAGACCATCTCCTTGTCTGTTAGCAGGGCCAGCCCCCTCTTAGCAGACTTTGAAAAAGCAGCTCCTTTATGACAGATGTGGGTGGCTTTAAGATTTTATGCTTCTTAAATATTGTCTCAGGCAAAAGGCCTTTACAGATATCAGTCTCTACTCACCTTTTCTAGTTTGAACTAGCATCCATCCTGCAACAGAAACAGGCCTATCCTTTGTATTTGAATGACTTGTCAAGCTACCATTTTGCTCAGTGTTATCCAGGTAATGACTGTTCCTATGTTGCTCCACGGCAGTTTCACTTGCATAACAAAGCCCATTCTAGGATAGGCATATGATGTCTAGGAACAGCTGTTTTGCAGCCATTTTATTGTGTGGCGAATGCATGTCTTAATTGTTAAAGGAAATAAATAGCAGGCAACACTCTACATGTCTCTTGGCCAAAATGCACATCTCGCATCAAGCCTCAAATACTACAGTTTTGCTTTGTAGACCATCTGCTTAATCTCTCAGTCCCTTAGGAATGGAGAGTATTAAACAGTTGATAAAAAAAAGCTCACATTTTAGAGACTTTGTTACAAGTCTGTACTTGGGCCATCCTGATGAGCATGAGCTCATAATATGCCCGGTTTCAAATTAATTCTGGGGAAAAAATCCAGAGTAAATGTTGCATGCATAACTGGATAAAATTCATGGCAACTTAGAGGGGAAGAATAGTAAATCCAAATTTAAAACCTTTTATTTAACCCTATTATAATGTACCAAAGAGTGGAAGTTTTTTGAAGAGCTGCAGCTGGAAACAACTAATTGCACTGGCAAAATCAGAGGTCTGAAGACTCATGTGGCTCTTAAGCCTGTTCTGTCATCTTCTCCATATTGTCAGACATAGAAACCATGTGTTTTCTTTCAAAGGTCCACAGCAAAGCATGTGAAAAACAAAGAGCTATAAATAACTCCTCCCCAACATGAAAGGTGACTAATCTGCTGCTTCCAATAATATCACTCTTCAAACCCCTAAAATTTTCCTTTGTCTTTACCTGTCTTTATATTAAAGCCAGGTGATGTGGTCATCACTGTGCTCTTTCCCTGGCTGCCTCTCCTACCACCTTTGGTGTTCTCTTTCAGTCTTCAAATACTTGCAGAAATGTCACTTTAGCTAACAGTAACCTCTGAATTACATTTGTGGAAAAGCAGATTTAATGAAAGAAAAGGGAATAGAAAATGCTGGTATAGGATAACATGCTCTACTGTTTAGGGTCTGGCTTTTAGTCTAGGATATTGAATTAATTTTCTGACTCCTTGACTCATTAGCTGGCCACATGCACCCACTATGCCTTTATTTTCCCTCTTGGTCATGACAGGCACATGTTTAGTGCCTTATTTGATGTAAGAAACTGCGCCTAAAGAAGAATTAAGTGTTCTGAGATCTGTTAATTTAAAAAAAAGCAGCAATACCATAACTTAATGATATTACCACTATGAAAAGTCAGCTGAAACTGTGCTACAGACCTTAAAATCCATGCAAATCCAAGAAAAAAAAGTCCAGTGAAGGACTTCCTCTCTCTGTCCTTGCTGCCACTCACCCTTTATCAGTTATGGAGGATAAATCACCCACTTGGTCTTGAATATGCCCTACATTTAATGGAAATACAATGGCAAAAGTGGTGTCAACTTTAGTTAGCATAGGCTAACGATTTTAAAGGGATTGTAGTTCAACAGCCAGTGATATTTCAGCACAGTTCTATAAACATTTGGTGGTATAACAGGATATTTTCTGAACAGAATTGGGATGGATATGTTTGAAACTATGAAATACATAAAGCACATGATAGGGAAGTTTATGCAGAGTTTTATGTTCTGTTTGTAACTAGACACAGTAATGACTATGCAAGTATTTTTAATTTTGTCCCATTTTAGTGTGTTATGAGCCAAACAATGGCAGCTGAATTGAGCAAGAAAGATTTCATTTGTTGTTAAAAAGAAATTTTTCACATGACCTAAATCATGCAGTGTCGTGGTTTTAAACCAGTAACTAAATGTAAGTCAGGAGCATATTTTTTGATTTATCTTTTTTCTCTTCAGTAAACTCTTCTATAGGTTCTGTCATTCACATTTTGCACTTGATTTCCAGCCAGGTTATAATCTATTTTCTTGCACAGGTATAATTTCAGCCAAATTTTGTTCTCACTTACTTCTATAATAATAGCAACAATAACAATTTTGTAATGCCTTAAAAGTCAATGATTTGTGTTGGCTACATTATGTCATAATTCCAGGCTTATTTGTTATTTTGAATTCATTATGCATTTTGATAATCTTAGGGTGAGTCATAGTTAGTGGGGAAGACTCAGTAAATGAAGAACTGAAATTTTTATTGCTTTTCCATATTTTCTTTTTGTATGTACAATACAAAAGTATTTTTGAGAGAGAGTACAATTTGTCTGTTTGTTAGTTGGTTGGAAAATAAGAATTTGGAAGAGAGCAGCAGAGGAATAGGATTCTGCTGAAATAAATTACAGTTTTCTTTTAATTTGTGAATTAAATTCATTAATTTGTGAATTTCCCCAGATTTTTCTAACTGATGTAGTTTTAAATTGAATTTCTGCAAGAGATCAATAGGTATTTTATTCTAGTAAATTTTTTATACAGTAGAAGTCTGGAAGTTTCCCCTGGATACTCTGGCAAACCTATGTAGGGCCTATGTATTAGTTTAAAGCAGGAAAGTTAAATCTCACTGGGTTATGAAAATATCACTTTGATAAGTATCTACACATAAAACTTTTAAATGCTTATGACTTTATACACAGAAAGTTTTGATCATTGAAAAATTTTGCTAATGAGCTCTCCCTTTCCTTGTGTTTTGCCAGGCCTCTCAGACTTCCCCTTTGACATAATTTACTCTTGTTCCCTGTGTGTTTTTAATGTTGTCATAATTTGTCTCTGGTCACCAGTGTCTCCTTCTGCCTCTTTCTTGTCTTTTTTTATGTCCTTCTTGTGTCTTTCTATGATGTCTAAAGCTAGCAATTCATCCTGTTCCTTGCACCTCTTTCCAGACACAGCATTGTTTTCTCTCCTCAGCACCATGCTTTGTTGGGAACTCCATTACAGTGCTGAAAAGGCAAACCATAGTTCAGCTCCATCTACAGGTTTGTGAAAAAGCCTGTTGCAACTAAGCACCCTAACAAAATATTTCTGCAGTCCTCCCTCTATTCGGGAGGTCAGCTTTTCAAATGTGCAGTGGCTGATTTGAAAAACTCCCTTGGGTCTCTGGCCTTCTAGGCAAATCTCTTAGAAACTGGGACCAAATGGCTTTGCATGGTGAGCTGTCCACACAGTGTCTGCTCAGCGAGGATATCTTTTCACAGGCCAGAATCAAATCTTGGTTGTGTCTGTACATGGATTTTATTTGACCCCAAAGGAGAACTCAGAGTGCTTTATGTCAAGTGCCAGTGCAGGAGGAGCTAGGACAAAAATCAGTGACTCCATTTTGACACAGGCAGGAAACAATGAGAGGGAGGGGACCTTGTTTCTACAACATAAATAACATTTTTGTGACTCCCCTATCATGATTCAGCAGCTCTGATGTCAATTTACAGTAACAAAGGAGATGGGAGATGGTCTATGTGGGAAGGAGTGTCGACAAAAGCATCTTGTACAACTTCCTCTGGGCTCCTCAGCTGTGTTATCAGGGGTGGGCAGCTGTGTAGGACAAGCCCAGCATTAGGGGAGCAAAGCCCCAGACTGCTGAGAAGAGGCCTGTGGTAATAGCAAGAAATGAGGGTGGTAGATAAGCTTTCAAACTCAGGATCTGTGATCTTTGTGGGGCCACTGGCTCTGCCAACCAGAAGATGTATTTCCACAGTGTAAGTAAATGCCTGACCTGGGAAAAAAACAGTGTTCAGAGCATATTCATTTCTGATAGTGCAAAATTTGTGACACTCAGAAACGTGGGATGAACCTAAAAATGTCATGGCTGATTAAAACATTGTCAGAACCTTGCAATATTAATTTGGGGTTCTTATTTTTGTGTTCAGATTGTTTTCAATTTTGTCTGTTTTATGTTTCAAAATTTTTCAAGCTGTCTAATTAAAAACTTCTGAAACAAAGAGACACTGTGATTCCACGGGACCTCTTGCTTTGCCAAGAGTTTTGGCTTCTGAGATGAAATACAAAACACTTAATATGAAGTTGTGGGGTGAAAAGGAATTTGGCAGTACTGTCACAACTTTTCTCAGCTGTCTTTATCACTATTGTATCTGATACTACCTCTGTCCAACTAAGATCAGTTTTTTACAGACCTAATCTTTGAGATACTATTCCTGCATCCAAATTTCCTCCACTAAGGCTTAGAGTTGGACTCTATACAATCTTTCTTGCCCCAAGCTGCTTGTTTCCTTCTTCTACTAGACCTGTTGACTCTCTGCTAAATTTGCTCATGCTGGCACATTTCTATCCTTGATCATAGCAGAGATCAGGAAACCATCACCGTGTACATCTTGATGTTGCATGTGAATTTTCTATTTAACCAAAACATCAAGTTTCCTCAGATTACTGGTAACATGCTGTTGTGAATGTTAGTTGTAATTCAGTGACAATTCCCTCTGCTACTCTTCTGAATTCTCCTCCATAATGTCTGCCACTAAGTTACAGTTTTGCCTGTGACACTCCCACTATTACTCCAGTCCTGGGCTTCTGTGTCAACTAGAAAAGAAAAAAAAGGGCTTCCCCCACCTACTTGGAGTACCTCAGATGAACTTAGCTATCAATTGCACTTTTTTTAGTGCAATAGCTTTATACAACTTCTGTCACCTTAGACAAACAGAAATGGAAAAACCCTGATCTCAGAGTTTTCTTCCGTCTTTGAGAACTTATTTCATAATGCAGGATGCCAGACTGAAACACAGCAGGAGATGTCCTCCGTGGTCTTTTTACAGAGCTATTTGTATCAACCTACTGAGTAGCTCTGTGTTTTACCCAAACAGACATGGCATAGATTCATCAAGACTCTGGAAGCAGACTGTAAAACTCTGACCTATACACTGTTGTGACTTCCTCATTAAAAGAAAACTGGACTAGGCTGCAATAACTGCACTTAAATTTTGCATGGTCGAGGCTAATAATGGATCCTCTTGAATTTAAGAAGCTGGAAAATTTAATTTTGTCTCTGCTGGCTCGAGGTAGGCATTGTTTGGAACCATAGCAGTAACTTCAGAGAGTACTTTTGCACTCCATCAACCTCTTCATTACAGAGGCCTGATATTTAAGCTTCCTTTCCCTTCACACCATGCCTTACAACTACTACTCTTACAGCTCTGCCAAGTGATGGCTCCTCCACTTACAGGGTCGGTAGCTCTGTACAGTGTGAAGCCTACAGTAATCAAGGTGAGTGACAGCACAGGCCTCACTACTCGCAGTAGCTGAGAGTGTGAATCTTGGCACCAGTATTCAGAATATGGCCCTCGCTAGGGAGGGATGTAGATCTCACTCTCTGCAGAGAATGGAAGTGGGAATGTTGGTTATGAAGTATATGTATGCCTGCAGCACTGATACTGAAACATACATACAGAACTGTCCTCTGCCAGTTGAAGGGCAGGAACCAGAGATTTCTCTGCCCTAGAGACACAAAGTTGTGCTAGGTTACAGAAATCAGGTTTTTCATTACTGAGCACTGAAAAACATAAGGAAACCTTCTTTTGTGGTCAGAAGACAGCATTAACTACATTTAGATCTAAGACTAAGACAATTGTGTATCAAACACAAAACACAGAGCCAGCTTGGTAGGGTAATATTGTGACCTCGCTATTTAAGTCTGAAACTCCAGTGAGGAACAAACACATGCTGGTCTTCTGCTAGAGGTTTAGATTCTGCTAGACCTTCCAGCACTGTTTGTTTTTCATGGTTGCACAGATTTCCCTTCCATGTCTTGCTTACACTTGTTAAGATGAGGTAAATCAGCATGATTCTCCATTCTAACCTTCGTAAATCCTCTATTGTTTATCTGCCACATTTTTCTCATCTGCCACATTTTTCTCATCTGCCACATTTCACTCATCTGCCCTAACTTGCTCTCCAGCCTTCTCTTTCCCAGACCAGGCCCATCTTTTTTCTTCCTCCAGAATGACGCTGAATTCTGCTCAGACTAAACAGCACTGACCAGGCAGTTCCATTATTCCTTACAAACACTAGTAAAGTGCTAGTCAGACTGAGCTCACAGCTGGAAGTTGTGTGTCTTTGCATGGAGTAAAGGCATAAAAGGAGTCACTAGGGATAGTGGACAAACTTGAGATGCACACAGAGTTAATATCTGATAGAAATACTGAGCTTTACATCTGAAAACTCAAATTCAAAAATAATATGATGAGTAAGACTAAAATTCCCTGTTCTGAGCTTCCATGGGGGCAGCTCCCCTCCCCACCCCCCTTCAGGGCTCTGCAGTCACTTCTCCTTTTCTGGCGTGCCTTGCAGAAATGTCTCCTGGGATGAGTCAGAGCAAGACTTCCAGGCAACAGTGTTACTGCCTTTGGCCTCACCAAACAGGGGGCAAAAATGCCTTTGGTGGGTCCTCACGGCTCCTTTCACATACTTTGAGGGCTCCCTCTGATTCATTTGCCCCTTGATACTGGTTTTTTTCTGAATCAGAGGATCATAGAAAACATTAGGTTGACAAGGATCTCTGAGAGGTCATTTCGTCCAGTCTCCTGCTCGAAGCTTCACAGTCCGTTTGCTCAAGGTCAGGGCCAGCTGAACTGATGAAAATCTCCACAGGAACCTTGGACATCTCTTCCAGTGCCTGATCACCTTTATTGGGAAATTTAAAAATCTTTCTGCGCTGTCTACATTTATGGTCTGCCCCTGTTTCTCAGCTTGCCTGTGCCCTCTGTCAGTGCTTCACATCGAGTCCTCCACATGAAGGCCTTCCAGAGATGTTTTGATGTGATCTCTCCAGAGATTTTGCTGGGGCTCTGGTACCTTTTTTGGGCAGTAAGTGCAGTTTCAGGGCACGGCTCATGCCCCGCCCTTTTACAAAAGTGAGCTTGCTGTAACACAAGAAAAAGTATGAAAAAATATGTTTTAGAAAGTCCTGGGGATAGAGTACAGAGAACACTATTAGTTGCGAGGAGACATGAATTTACTAAAACTCTGACCCCTTTATTAGCAAGTTTTGTGGTGCAAATTCAGCTGCCAGTTTTCTGGGGAAGACCAGAAGCCCTGCGGTGACCAGGGAGCAGGGCCCCCGTCCTTCAGCCAGAGCAGCAGCTTGCCAGGTTTTTTGAGACACTCGAGGCTGTCTGGCTAAAGGAAAGCCTCCCACGGCTCCGGAGTTACCGGGGAAAGGTGACACCATCGCTGAGCTCGGGTTGTTCGAGTTCTGCCGGCCCAACACGACGCGTTCGAGGGGACAGGCCGGGGGAGGCCTCACGCCTCACGCCCGCCCGGGCACTGCCGGGCCCGGACCCCGCCCAGCCTCCAACTGCGGCGCCAGGCAGGTGCCATGAGCTCCCCGCCGCGTTCCGCTGCCGCACACAGGCCTAGCTGCCCGTGTCCGACACACGGGCTCTCAGCCACCAGGCCACACCCGCTTCCCTGCGGGCGGGATTCCCCGTTCCCCCCCGAGGACGCTCCGGGCCCGGCCGCGGCTCCCGGCGGCGCCGTTCGGCGGGCGGGCAGCGCCGCCGCGCGGGAACCCCGCGCCACTGCAGCCCCGTGCCCGGAGCGCTCCCGGGCCGGGCATGCAGCCCGCGCCGCTCGGCCACCGGCCGCCACAGCCACAGTAACTGATTCTCCGCCTCCCCTTCTGTATTTATTAACGTTAGGGGGTTTTTCCCAGCCGAAATATTGTAAACGGATTTTTCATATGGGTGACCCAGCCAATAATATACTCCTTTATCAATTGAAGTAGAACTTTAAAAGATAACAACAACAACAACAATAATAATAGTAATGTAGCATTTGTCATTAATTGACTAATACTTTTGAGTGACTTAATTTTTCAATGTATGTACCGTGCTCCACTGCAATCTCTTGCCTTTTGTGGATGCACAGCACGCCAGCCTTTGGGGGCTGTGCATCAGGTGTACCCCACGTCTCTGCCCTCATGGGTGCCTCTGAACTAGAATGGGTTTACTTTTTTTGTTTTTAACTCTCCTCTGGAAAGCTCCTCCAGTTCCATCATTGTCCCAGTCCTGTGAGATCGATAGAAGAGCACAAAGGTTGTAAATAAGGGTGAGCATTGGAGGCACTCAGGTAAGGAGATTAGGGAGGCAAGAGCATCAGTTACAAGTCAAAGAGAGCTGAATACACAGTGACTGTTTTGCCAGTCTACCTTTAAAAGTGATCAGTTTTTTAACCCTCAGCTGGGTAAATAATTCAGTGAAGAATACAAAAATCTTAAAGTCATTTTCAGATAACCCATATTGAACTGATTATGTGGCTTGGGGGAGGCAGGAGAAGGCCCCAGATCCCTGATTTTTCTGTATGAATCTCTAGACTATCACTGAAAATTTCATTGCACAGCCACCAACTGTATAAAAGCTCTATTTGATGAACAGCAGCTGACACCTGATGACATGAGGTACAGAGCGAACATTTAATCCAGAATTCTTCCTGTGTTGACTTACAGCAGGATGTCATAAAAACTAAGAGCCTTGGAGTGACTTCCAGCATTGCTGGAATCAAAAGCAAAGTCCCACTCATTTCACTGAGACCATGGTACCCCTACTGATTCCAACAGTTGAAATTCTCGGTGTGGCTTGGTTTACCTGAGGGGTTGCCTGTTGCAGCTGTGATAATCACAGCTATGATCCATCAGCACAGGGAACTGTGTCACTGGAGCAAGGCTCCGGAAGGCTGAGGATAGCTATTTAAGCAGTAGGAAGGCAGCTGTGGGACACAAAAAACATAAATTGTATCATTTGAGAGCAAAATACTTAAAAGTTTGCTTTCAGAATTTGGCCTTCTATATAAACGTTCTGCTTGTAACTAAGAAAGATATAACTTATCTTTAATTGCATTTGCAGCACAGCAGCCTGGATGACTGCGCTGCTGTTGCATGAATGCAGAAAGAGCAGCTGAACCATTGCAGGCGACTGCGGCTGACTTAATTCCTAGCTCCTGCTCCAGGGCATGACATTGGTATGATGTAATGAGACTCGGGTGAAACCGTAGCGAGAAGCACCAACATCAGCACTGCCTTCTTGGGAAATAGGATTCATTCCGAAAACTGGAGCGAGAATCGAGTTCTGCGTCTCAGGGAAAATGGTAGGAGATGGAACTTAAAGGTACATCAGTGCATTTTGGAAAGTATTGAAAACGATAGCTTGGATTGTATGAAGATAAATCTTTATTCTCTTCTGACCTAGTTTCCTAAGCACACGCAGTTTCTGCAAATCTCTGCAAGAACCGCGGGTAACCTTCACCACTAACAGGACACCAGTGCTTAAGGAGCTCTGATGTTTCACAAGTTATCGTGAGAGAGGCAATGAACGTGTGAGGAGGAAGCCAAGTTTGCTTAAAAGTCACTCTATCTTTCAAAAGCATTTCGAGGCTCAGTCCTCAGCCACACTTTCTTCTGCTCTAACAACTTCCAGAAATTCTGCTCAAACCCCGGTTTCACACTGTGCTTGTCTCTTCCCATCTGTAGCCCAAAGAATTTATAATCCATTTAGGGAGATTAAAAAAATAAGGGGAAAAAAAAAAATCTCAGCCAGTATGTTCCAGAAGTCGGTGTGTCGCACAGCACGCGCGTTTGTGCCCCCGCAGCCCCCCTCGGGGCTGTGTACAAACACACACCTCGGAGCCGCGAGGGGCTGTTTCCCCGGCTCTGTGTGCCCGCGGGCAGCCCCGCTCCCGCCCCGCCTGGACGCGGCGGCCGGAAGCGCAGCACGGCGGCGGCGGCGGCGGCGGGTGCCCGGCGGGGCGGCGGCGCTGGAGCCGAGGAGGCCGGGACCGACGTGGCCGGCCGGGGGAGGCGGAGCCGAGGGGCCGCCGGGCGGGGCAGGCCCGCGCCGAGCCGCGGCTGGATGGCAGCGGCGGCCCGGGGCACGGCGGCGGTGGCGCACGGTAACTGCGGCCGGCGGCCCGGGGGCGCAGCCGGGGGCGGGGGTCACCGGGCCGCTGCTGCGCTGCGAGGGGGGCCGGGGGCGGCAGCGCAGCTCATCCCCGGGCGGCGGGACGGGGTGAGCGGGGCCGGGCAGCGCCACACGCAGCGGAGCCGAGTCCGGTTCTAGGGGAGTCCGGCCGGGCCGAGCGAGGGACAACTTCGGGAAAGACGCGGCGGGGAGCGGCTGGCGGTGCCGCTGCTGCCGGCAGCCGTGCCCCGGCCCGGCGGGACCGTGGGCTGCGCGCCACCCTCTCCGGGGCCGCGGCTGTCCCTGGGCTCCCGGGGCCGCGGCTGTCCCTGGGCTCCCGGGGCCGCGGCTGTCCCTGGGCTCCCGGGGCCGCGGCCCCCCTCGCAGCCCGCCTTTGCCGCAGCTCGCCGGGGGCGCGGAGCCGGGCGGCTGCCGCTGCGGGCGTGCCCGGGGCTGCGAGCGCAGTCCCCGCGGGACGCAGCCGAGAAAGTTTTGGAAGTCCCTCCTCCGGCAGACGGTGCCGCGAGAAGGTCTCGGCGCGGGGGCTGCCCCGCGGGACGCGCGGAGCGGGGGGGCCGGCTGTGCACAGGGACCCCGGGCGGCGCGTAGTGTGCTGCTCCAGAAAGGTGCGTGAGCAGCCTTCATTACTAATCCCCCCCGCGGCAAACGTGTCTCGCTTTGCATCGCTCAGCGTTCCCCTAATGGAAAACCCTTGCTGTCTGTCCCGGCCGCCGCGGTGTCAGAGACAATGACAGGAGCGGGCCCGCCGCGTTAATCGCCTGCGGGGACAGCGGGGCCGGAGCCCGGCGAGGGCAGCGGGAGAGGGGCGGTCTGCCCGGCCTGTGCTTCGGGCTGCCACGGAGAGTGGGCTGGGAGGAGAGACATCCCACCCAGCCCAGAGGGAATGAACGGCACTGCCTGGTCCTCAGACTTCCCTCTCATCCTAGGGATGAAAGGATGCAGGATGGGGAAGGAGTCGCAGTCTCCCAAACTTCGTTAGCGTTCAGTCTGTTTCAAATGCCTTTCTTGCCAGCTCGTAGGTTTCCCCCGGGTCTGTAATCTGTTCTGATCTGCGACCCCATTGTTTGTAACCCTGTGCACCCCTAGCTTGTAGCACACGCTGTCATTTGCAGAAATGTGAGTCTGTGCAGAGTGGTTTTTTATGAGAGGGATGGGGCAAAAGGGAAGGGTCCCACCAGAGCAGTGCATTCCTCAGAGATAGCCAGTGATTCAGAGAGAAGGGAATGCTCAGGGAGTACTGGAGACCTTTTGTGCTTCTGCCGAGGTCAGGGTTTCCAGGAGGAATTCAAAACTCTCCACAGGGCTAATGGAGGGAGGTGGTTCATGCTGAGTTTTTTGGCTGCAAATTATGCTTCCTCCCTGGAAAATAACTTTTTTTCCATTCCATGCAGTACTCTTTCAACTGTAAGACCAGGCAACTGGCTTCCAGGGAAAACACTTGTAAAAAAAGCCTTTTATTTTATTTTTTTTCCTTTCAACAACATCTAAAACGTTATTATGTGGCAATGAGCAATTGCACCGAGAGAAGAAATTCTGTGGTCTGAGAAGGCAGAATGTCTAGGAAGAGAGTAATAGATAGAAGCATGGTCATCAGGTCAATATTTCATTTTCTCTTTTCCGGTAGGTTTTTGCTTTGGAATTTTAATTTTGTCTATGTTTTCTCAGTCCCTGCCTGCTACAGAGGTGCTCAGTGAGCACTGTGAGGTAAGGGAAGCACTGGGAGCCTCATGCATCTCCTGGCTTGGTGTGCAGCTTCCTCTGCTCAGGAGTGTGTAAATGGCAAATTCTCATTTATTTGTTCTCTCTGGCTGGGAAAGCCTAATGGTTATTCCAGGCCTGAGGCTGTTGCAGGAGGAACTGAGCAGACCTGAGTCCTGAAAGCTCAGAGATGTGGAGCTCTGGAGAGTGCCGTTAGTGGTCATGGTCACCAGGTTGTGAATTGAACACAGCTGGGAGCTGTGATGCCAGACGGAAAATTGTCAAAACTGATAAGTGAACGACCTGCTGGCTATTTTTCTCCCGGAGTTTCGTGCTCTTAAGTATGTGATAAACCCTTCTTGAGAAAACAGATCTCTAAACCTGGTTATGCCTCTGCCTCGTGAGCACAGATGTCTCTGAGAACCTGCAGTGCTTTCTCTAGAAATTTCTCAAGACATTCTCTGACTGGGTTCCTAAAAACAGATGCTGTTGTCTAAAATTAAGGGTAGGCAGAGACTTCCTCCATCCTTTGCAACTGTTCTGACAGGGTATTATTTTCCTCTTGAGCAGTTTTTTCCTATGACTGTGTCTTCACTGCTTATTTTCTTCCTCTTAAATATTTGTCATAGGAGCAACCAATTTGAATGTTTGAATTATTTTTTTTATTTTTTTTTTAGCAAGTGGTTATGATGTGTTAGGAATAAGGAAATGCTGGGAATATGCCCTAAACAATTAGCTGGACACAAAAAGCAGTTCTGGTGTGTCCTGGACAATACACCGAGTTTCTCATAGATGTTTTATAAACATGAGGAATTTATTGCATGAGATAGGAGGTTGTTCCTGAGGCATGTTGTAATGATGGTCTGGCTGCACAGGAGTAAAGAAATGTACTGATTTTTCCTCATGTGGGTAATAGCAGAATAAAGACCTGTGGGCCACAGAAAGTTGACCAACACTAATGTGAGTTAGGGGAATCAGTTTCCTACACCTTTTTACCCATTTGTTTTCCACCACCATCCCCTTTTTGAGGAACCTGATCCCTTTTTGTGGCTGGAAGAGCAACATGAAGCCAAGTATGCAGACCTTTTTCGGAGTTCTGGACATGCCCTTTGTCTTGTGTGCTAGTGTGTCTTAGTCTCTAAGACCCTTTCAGGTGTCCCCTGGGACTTTTGTGGGTTGTGAGTGTGGAGAATGAAATTCAAGAAATCGACCCGTTGAAATAATTGCAGTGTTTACTTTTCCAGATTGATTTTCAAAAGCTGTGACAATGTTACACAAGAGATGTGTTCTGCTTCCCATCATTGCTGAGCTATGTGTGTCTGTTGCTTCTTCATAGGCATGTATAGTTGTATAAATTCTGATTTATTTTCAGTGTGTTCCTCACAAAATTCTCAGTCATTTTATAGGTCTAATCCTATCATAAAGAATGAGGACATTTATCAGGCCCACTCTAGAGGTGGATGGGGTGTAGGCCTGAAGGACTTAAAAGAAGGGATCTAATCTTTGTAATGAAATGGTATCTGCATCAGCTGTTTCTTTTTTCTCAAAATTAAAAAAAAACAAAAACATAACCAAACCAAAAACACCCCAACAAAAAACAGTGCTGGAGATTCTGCATCCTAGGTAACCTGTTTCAGTATATCCCCACTTCGGCACTATGTATATTTGTTTCTTCATATTCAGGCTAAATCTTGTTTACTGTCTGAACTGATATGGAGAAAGAGTTGGGCACTTTCCCTTTTTCTTGTGACTTTTAATGTATGCAGGCTGTTCTGTTCCTTTGGTGTTATCTTTTTAAGACTAAACACACCCAGGTCCTTCAGTCCTTTTTCCAGGTCATGCTCTCTACACTCTAGTTTTTGTTTCTTTCCACTTCAGTGTCTCAGATTTTTGCATGTGTTTTATGAGGAAGAATATGTGGGGCTGGATGTGGTCTGTTGGCTACAGTGGCACTACTACTTTGTGCCAGGATGACATTTACCCTTTTTGTAGCAACATAAGCCTGCTGGTTTGGAATTAATTTTTCAATCAGTGTGTGCTTTTTTCTTTGTAGTGTGTTGGAATTAGTGTTTGGTCATTTCCATTTGATTCCACACCTGCCTCCCCTGCCTTTAGTGTACTGTTTTGTACTGCTCTTTACTGAGATTGGTTTGATAGTAGGTTATAGGTAGGTGTGGGGTTCCTGCAGCCAGATATAAACACTGTGATTAGATGTCCCAAAATCCTGAGCTGGTTTGAACTTGTTGTATTGAGGGATTTTTTTGTTGTTGTAAGAGAAAAGTGATAGCATTAGCAGTCCTTGCTCAACAAGCCAAGCCAGTGTCTTCACTGACTCCTTCCTGCATCCCTGCTCCTGATGTTCCTGGTCATTGTGCTTGGAGATTGGTGTTCTCCTTCGGAGAAGCCATGGGACCCTGTCCCTTAATTTCTTTCTGATTGCTTTTGATTGCAGCTTGGCTTTCCTCCTGCAGTGTTTTTGTTCAGGGACTGAAATTGGCATGGGGCCATGAGTTAAAAGTAGATTTTCCTGCTTGTTTCTTCTGATAGAGTCTGGTGTGAGCATGGAGAGGTGATGCTTCCTGAAGGAGGGGGGGACAAGGGGCAACACCACCCTTTTAATCTACAGTCTTAGATTGGCTCCAACACCCTGAATTTTGTCTTGATAATTTCAGGTCCCCTTCTACCTTGCTGATACTTAATGCTTTGATATCTTTATCAATTTCTTATCTTATAGGTAACTACAAACTGATCATTTAATTTGATCAAGAGTCCTTCAGAGGATTGAGGTTACTGGTGTGTAACTTCTCCCACCTTTTTTTTTTCCTTTTATAAAGGTAGGTGAGGCATGATGCTTCTCCAGCCTTCTTATAGCCTTCCCATACTCCTGTAAATTTTCAAAGATGGTCACTGATGCTTCAGAGATTAAATTGGTTTCTTACATGCTTTCAGGTGAATGCTGTTATTACCTCTCAAGTGCTGTTTTGTGAACATTTGTTAGGTCTATCTCTTTCTAACCCACCCTTTTCTTCCATTTCCAAATTAATTTTGCTTGCCACATTTCACTTTTTCTTTTGGAATATAAGGAACATTTGTACTTCAGCTTTTATATAATTTGCTTTCCTTCCCTCTCTGTCAATGAGTGTAATTATCTTTATTTTTCTCTTCTAACATGCCCTCTTCTCCAGTCTTCTTGTGACTGCAGAGTTCTTATTAACAGCTGTGCTGATTTTGACCAAGAGACCATCTAATCTAGTATACTTCTACAAAAGGATAAAAACAGGACAAGTAGATATGGTATTTTTCAAGTACACTTCTGTTCTCCAGCTCCTCTCATATCAGGGAATTTCCTGAGTCTAATACAAGCTTTAATCATTTAACCATTAACAATCAATAGATTTGGCTTTCTAGTATTTATCCTGTCTTTGGATGAGTGCATGTAAGATTTTTCATCTTTTTTGGAGAAGTGCTACCACACAAGTTACCTGCTGATGAAGGGTCATATTTGTTTGTTTTGAAGCTGACCCTCACTGGCCCCATGTGGATGGGTGTCTGCACTTGTGTCTGACGAGATGGTGAATAATCTACCCTGTTCCCCATCTTTTCACCACTCATGAGTTTACAGGGCCTCTGTTATGTTGCCTGTCTTGCATCTTAATTTGTTTCAGGGGTGCTGTTCCACAGCAAAGAGAAGATTTACCTGGTAGTATCTCTGGTCAATACCTTTTGCTGAAGCCTTGGGACACTGAAGGGCAAGAACAAGGGTACTTGGAGTCCTTGTCCAGCCCATCTGAAGGGAAATAGTGAAAGCCTGATGCTTTCCCATGATGTCTCAGTTTCATACACCCATTGATAAACAGCCTCTCTGGCCTTTAGCGCTGTGTTGAAATCAAGAAGAGTTTCAGGTGTTCCTCATGGGTATTCATACCTGTGCTAAAACACTGAAGGGAGGGCTTGCTGTCTCCAAGGCTTTTCCTCTGGGATGGTGGAGCAGAGGGTTGAACATGTTTTCAGGACTGCTTTCCCCTTCTCTTTTCAGAGATTGGCCAGCCCGGCTGAGACCACTTAGCAATGACAAAACAAAAACTCCTGCTTGATGGGACACTCTCCTTGTTCCTGATCGCGGCCTGTGAAGCTCAGCAGCTCCCGAGGGGTCATGTTGCAGCTAGTTCTGGTTCTCTGTGTGACACGGAGGCAGAGTCTTGGGGCCACCTGTTCAGCAGCGAGCGGCTGGATGCTTGGATCTGTTCTCTCATCGGTTCCTTCATGGTGGGGCTGAGTGGGGTCTTCCCCTTGCTGGTGATCCCCCTTGAGACAGGAGCTGCGCTGCGGTCAGAAGGTAAACCTGCCAACTGCATTGGCCTTCTGAAGCCAGATGTCCTGGGATGTGACAGCAGCACAGTGGTGAACAGGACCTAGTCACAGAAATGTTCTCTAAAATAGAAAGTCTGTTTTCAGTGCTTTAATCCATACCTTTGAACTTGAAATGGAGTCCTTTGACAAATGTAAGCCCTGGATGGAGCTTGTACTGAACAGAATACTGTTTTTTACCCTGCTTGGTTCAGGACCCTCCCACACACTATTGTCCCAGCCAAATGGTGCAAGGGCTTTTTCTTGTACTCCATTTGGCTTGTGCTCTCTACTTCGAAAGCTTGCTTTCCAGATGCTTCCAGTTTGGGTTTCTTTGTGCAAAATCTCAGCTGGAGGTGTTTTAGTTCCTGGCTGAGTAGTGATAAGATTTTTGCTTCTTGTTTCTTCTTTTTGTTTTTTTTTTTTAGCTGGGTCACGCCGTTTGAAGCAGTTGTTGAGTTTTGCCATTGGTGGACTGCTGGGAAATGTGTTTCTCCACCTGCTTCCTGAAGCCTGGGCCTACACATGCAGTGCAACAACAGGTATGAGAGCCTTATGTGCCTGGAAGCAGCTTGTGCTGTGCCTGTTTTGAATCTGTTCTGCCTTGAAAAGCCCAAGCTCTAGTCTGGGTCTGCCCAGAAACTGGTCTAGGCTGGTATCCTTTTTCAAGTAATATATAAAAGCAGATGCTGAGGGAAGGATGTGAGACTGAAAGACCACACACTTAGTACTACATCTTTGTACTTAGGAGTCCTCCAGACTTTGAAATTAGAAGCTTTCTCAGTTGGTCATGGTTTCTCTATGGTTAGTTACTTGGAATGGTTTTCTTGTCTATTAACTTTTCTTATCATGTCTTGGACTCATGTAAATATCTGTTGATTTTCCTTTGGTCCCTTCTGTAAGGGAAGGGAAAGCTTCTTTAATGTGGTGGGAAGTTATGAATGTGTATGTGGTCTGGTACATGAACATGTTCATCATCTCGGTTAGGGATCAGGTGCACCTTTTTTACAAATCTGTCCCTATAATAGTGTTATTCCTAGAACCTCTTTTTTGACACTAACTGGGGCCCCTCTGTTGGATGCTTTTGATTTATGGGTGCTCATGTGTTGCAGACTTTGCTCCATGAGAAGTCATGGAATGTTGTCTATAGAGCCACAATTGAGATTGGGGCAGGGGAAGAAAAAGGAAATGGAGTGACAGAAACTTGTGTTTGCCAGCAAATTAAACACTGAGTTGGTATAGACCTTGTGGTATCAGTGTGGTTCGTTAATCCCTCAAATAGCCAGGGTTGCTGAAACCTATAATGTTTGTATCTCTCTGCTTCAGCAAACTGATATCATGAAAAGCAATTGCTGCTGCATCCCACCTTTTGAGAAACCAAAAAGTAGTTTACTGCTGAAAATGTGAGAGAGGGAAGACAATGCCCTGGGTTTCCCAGACTTCCTTGCACCTATGTCTTGGGGTTTCAAATCTTCCAGGCCTTTAGTCCTCTTTTTCCTCACAGCTCTAGGACTGTCAGCAGAACCTGCTGTACTTTTTTTTCACCCTTTCTACAGTGGGTCCCAAATTACTCTGTCTTCCTGCTCAAGCTTGTTTGCTTCTGCCAGACTGTCCTGAAGCATAAAGGTTTCCTTGACCCATGTAAGTCCTGTTACAGAGTCTTTCTGTTCTTCCAGTGCAATGCAATTTCCATTTCTGCAGTGAGGCTGGATTATTATCTCACCCAAGCTTGGCTGTAATTGAAAAGAAAGTTTATAGCTTTGGGCATAATAACTTGCTGAGGTGTGGCAGAAAGGGGAAGGTGAGTTTGTAACTCCACAAGCAGATTTCATGTCAGGGCTTGTTCTTCAGTAGGTACAGCTGCTGGATTTTAGTTGATGTAATATTCACTTGCCTCTGGAGCTCAGGGAAATTCCCAGTGTTGTCAGGAAATATTCTGTGTTGAGCTGATGTGGAAGAAAGGTTGGTGGCTCTCGCTCTGAGTGTCTCAAGATGATGGTATCTCTTAGATCAAGAATGAGCAAGTTAAACTAATCTGTTTGGAGATGTGTTTACTCCTTCTACCTTGCAGGGAGTTTTTCCGCTGTCATTTATTTTTTGTCTTGGAACTGCATGAAAAACTACCTACTTAATAGAAACATGAAGATTTCTCTTTGGTCCTTCAGGAGAAGGGCAGAGCTTTCAGCAGCAGAAGCTTCTTGGTCTCTGGGTGATCATTGGTTTCCTGACCTTCCTGGTGCTAGAGAAGATCTTCCTAGAGAAAGAGGAGGAGTATCCTGGTGTGGTAAGTTAGCAGCCTGAGGGGAGGGAGTGCTCTTATATTTGAAGCTCTGTACTAAATACCTCATCTGCCTTATCTGACAGCATCAGGCAATTATCCTGTAGCTGTGAGTACCTTGTCATTGCCCTTTGGGAGTTTTTTGCCACTTTTTTGCCACTGGTCAGTAGGAGCAGGTTTCAGGCTTTTGTTTTGTGGTTTTAACTGAGATTTCTCACTTCTGGTTTGGTTTTGTTCTTCATGAGGTAAGTGTAACAGAGGGCTCCTGTTTTGTGGGGACTGGGAGCTGGAGCACTCTGCAAATAAGGTTTTTGCTCAAGTAAGCTTTGAGGGGTGGCAGCTTGCTGATGCATGTTCCACTGACCCATTGTGACTCATTCTCTTTCTGGGATCTCAGTCAGGACAAAGGCCAGTCTTCTTGAAGGTGTCTTGGTTATGTCCTGGACCAGATACTTGTTTGGGTTACTTTGTGTGGGTAAGGGGTTTATGATTGGCCAGGTAATCCTAAATTCAAAGGAGTCACCCAGCTGCAAAGGGGTGACATAGATGAGGTAGCAGAAGATAATTCCAAGACAGAGGAGAACACCTAGTCTTCAGACATCTCACAACTCCTAGTTGCAGCTCCTTTAGACTGTTCAGTTCTTGCTGTGCTATGACTTTTGAGAGGTGAAACTGAAGGTCAGGACTACATAAGAGCAATTAGGTGTTAACTTTGACTCAGTGTGAGACTTTAAAGGAACTTCATCTTCTCACTTAGAGGGAGGCTGAAATGCTAGATAAATATTTTGTTGTTTGGAAGATGATGATCCCAGCTATAGAATAATTCTGTAGACTTGGTTATGCTGATGCACTGGGGAGAGCAAGACTCCTTTCCCCCATCTCCAGCCCAGATGGAGTTGTATTTCTCTGGGCAGCAGCTGCTAACAGGAGGGGAAGGCTCAGTCCCTTATCTTTCTAGTGGAATCTATCTCATGCCAAGGGATTGTGACACAAATTCCTCCTCTTTCTGTTTCTCTTGAGGATTGGGAAGTCTTAGCTCTTGTTGTCTTTCAGGGCAGATGTCACAATGCTCTCTGAATCGATCTCATTTCTGGCTGTTACTACTAAACTGGGGTGTCAAAGCTTCTGAGTCACATTGTAAGGACAAAAGGATTAAGGGTGAAGCTTGGATTTCTGATCCTGATTCATGCTCATTCATCACTGAAAAAAACTCAGTGGCAGGTTTGTTTCCCCTAATTTAGGACTGTGATTCCAAAGCACCGTCTGGAAAGATTCCCAATGGAAGTGGCTGTCCCCTGCCGAAGGGGTCCTCTCAGTCCCAAAGAGCACGAGCTCAGTGTAATGGCTCCTCTCTCCAGTCTGGTCCAAAAAACAACAGAATCAAGGTAAGAGACACACAAACTCTCCTTCACTTTTTAGTCAGGAATTGTCTGTGGAAAGAATGTGCTTGAGTGGGGAACTCAGCATTTGAGTTGTGCTTTATTTTGCTCTCTCGAAGTGTGTCCTGGTCACAGCAGAGAGGAAATAGCTAACGTGGAGAAAATCTACACTACAGCTTATGTGGAAGAGGCTAAGTTAATAATATAAAGGCATAAGTCTTATGTGTGTTTTGGCTGAATTCTGATACCAAAATACAGAATTTCATGTTTTGTTACTCTATATTTTATAGTCAATATTTCTTTATTTGCTTAATTTTTTGCACCATGATTTCTCTGTTCTCTACAGCCTGCATTGTACTGATTCTGAGCTGCACTTTTCCTTTTAAGGCACCTTTTGGAAGTGTTTTGACACCTTTAGGAAATGTGTTGAAGCTACCCAGTGTAGAATTTAAAAGTTCAGTTTCTCAGATTATCAGTTTACCTGCTGCCAAAAAGGACTTCTTGTCCACTTCTGTCCCCAAACCTGTATTTCCCATCACTTCCTTTGCACTGGGTCTCATCTGACCTCACAGTGAGCCTATTCAGGGAGCTAAACAGGCAAAGGATTTGCTTGTCTACACCCACACACCCACCTCCCACCCCCCGGTCTATTTCTCTCCTAACTTAACTTCTTGAATCAGCTTGGCATGCAGACAGGCTGCCTGTAGTGCTGGGATAAGGGAGATCAGCTCATAGGCTCATAGGCTCTGGAGGTGGAGGAGGAAGAGCCCTGCACCATTGGAAAGTGGATAACCTTTACATTGGCTTGGCTTTCTGTTCAATGTTACTATCTTTGTACTTTGGAAAACCCTTTTCTGGGTGAACTTACAAGTGAGAGAGTAAACAACTGCTTTGGTGAAGGAAGACCTGCAATTTGAGTTTGAAAGCCCATAAAAATGTGCAAGATTGTATGAGTGCAACTATGGACAGAAAGTGAACTAGCCTAAAACTGCATATGTGGTCAGACAGAGGCTCTTCAGTCTTTCTATTTTAAATCTGTTTTGCTGTAACTTTATAGCTCTTCCTACAGAACATGAAAGTTATGCTGAGGTCACTGAGTATTTTTGACATCTGTCACATTCATGTAATTTGTACATAACGCTGCACTAACTGCAAGGTGCCACGTGGATGGTTCTAGAGGTGGTAGTAGTGAAGACACCAATATTGACTGGGTTATGAAACATTGTGCCCTAATTTTGGAAGGGTGTATATAAGGAGCTATAGACTACTGATTTCAAGTAGAAATGAAACACTGATAGGTGATACAATTGCTCAGGACATGGTCCTAATAGAAAAAATAATAATGTAATTAATGTTAATTTATATGATTTTATGTAAGATAAATTCTTATCAGCGAGTCATTTTTCCTGCCTTTTATTCAGGCATTAAATAGTTTAATAAAGGCCATGACAAATGTACATAAAACATAACTTTCTCCCCCATTCTAATCAACTTTGCTAATATTAGCTGTATTAAAAATCTGTTATTCTATGTTATCAAAAGGGACTGGTTTAATGCAGCCCCCCTCAAATCTGTTCACTGGTGGGTTATGATTTTTCTAAGTCATTATTTATAAAAACAGTATTTCTTCACATTTGCAGGTACTGTGTTACATAAATGGCACATTGTGACTGCATGAAGTCAGCGATAGCAGCTAAACTGAGCAACTTAATCAAAAGTGCTGAATTTTTAACAGGTTTTGATACATGCAATTATGAGGAATAGATTAAGAAGGACCACAGATCATATTTACAAGATAGGGATAGTTTCTAGTAGGTCAGTGCCTTGGAAAAACATAAGAGGATTGCAGTATGAAATTGTCTGAACACGTTCTTCCCCCATGATGCTACTGCCAGGAGGATGGATGAGTAGGAAATAGTATGTAAGAGGAGAGGTGAGAATTCTTCTTTCTGCATAGCAGTAGTGGAACAACTATCTGATTTTTTCCAGTAGAGCCATTCCAAATATCCAAAATACTACTGATAATTTGTAAAGGAGCCTGGAATGAGATAAAACAATATTTTAAGTTTGCAGTACATGATAAGAGTCTTTCTTTGGTTTAGCTCTGTAGTCATGATAGATCGAGGGTGACCTAGAGTATACAAATACCCATGTTTGAGGAATGACTAAATTTGAATAGTTACAGCTATAGCAAACAGTAGCAGACTAGGACACAGAGACAACTCTCTAACTGAGGGAAACTTGCCAATGGACCAACTTGCCTTAGAGACAGCAGATTTTTTATCACTTGTGAGCTGTAAACTGTGGTTTAAGCTGCTCTCTACAGAGTACATGATATCTTAAGAAACAATGAACTTTATGTACAAATTAAATTAAATTCTTTCAGTTGTGTTATGTGGAAGGCTTCGACAACCATGGAGAGCCTTTCTACCTTTAAAATCCTAACACATCTGTTCAGTTTTACAGATGGTTGTCAGTATGCATGAATTAGAAACCAAAGACTTAATGGGTATAGTTTTAACTTTCTACCTTCTGATCTTATAATCTGAATATTTTAATAGTCTTCCCGGTAGGGTGGAAATTATCAAACCTACCAAGATACTCCTGCGTTGTTAGCCTGTTTCCTTAGGCAACAACATAAGCAGTCATTCCATCTGTCTGTCCATCTGTTCTGCCCTTCATTTTCAATAACTTTTGAACCCATAATTAATTTTCCTTGAGTTCAAGAGAGGATAGGAGTCTTGAGGTTGATCAGATTTCTGCAAGTTCCATAAAAATCAGTGTGGCAGTAGAGGAGGAATGCAAAGGGATGCCCTGTTGAAAGCAGCAGTTGGAACTCAGGTGCCGTGTGCTGCCTGGCAGATGCTCCTGGCTGCAGCTGGCCCGGCCTGCTGGGGACAGGGATGCCACACCATGTGTGCTGGGCAGGGCACCTGCAGGGAAGTGGTGCTGCTGGGAGTGAACAGAGTAGGTACTGGCGAAGGAAAGAGTGAAATCCATAGCATGGCAGATGTTTTTGGTTCTTCTATTCCCTCCGAAACCCCTATTTTTCAGCAAACAAAAAGGGAAAGATACTATTTAAATGAACAAAGTCATTCTTCAGGACTTAATGATTAGTAAGTTGTAGTGAGTTGACTGTTGTCCACATATGTATTAGAACTTCTGCTTTTTAGCTGCTGCTAGAATTTGTCCTAGCTTGAAAATGTCAGGTGGGAGATCTCCTTTGCATGCAAACATAGATCAGTTCTGTCCCTCATTGCAGCTTTTATTCCCTCAACAAGTGAAAACATTGTGTACAGTACTTTTGCCTTGCTTATTCTTTCTTTCCCCCTGTGGCACATGGGGTCCTGGTTGATTTGTGGAAGTCTGTTTTATTACACAGTGACATTAATTCTGAAGCATGAACATAAACACTTCATCTGGCTGTGCTCTTTATGTGCAATGAGAAAATCCTATTAGGGATTCGCAGAATGTAAATGTCAGAGGCTCATAACTGTCAAATCAACCCAATTTATTTCTGAGCACTCCAAAGCTTTGCTTCTTTCAGTGACAGCTTTTGCCCAAGCCACTGACAACAAAAAGTCATAATGTTTTAATCATGAAGTCTATTTTTTCCCTATACGGTGGTATGGGAAAGCATTTTTGTGTAAAACTTCTCCGAATAATTATTATTATCCTGTCGGTAAAACACCATCACGTAAATAAAACAACATGAAAAGGAGAATTTTAGTCTTGGGTCTGCCTGCATGCATCTGTTTGTGTTTCCTTTCTTACAAAAACATGCAGGGATCTTTTCCATTCATTGTGGAGATGTTACTTAGATATTATTACTTAAAAGTAGGTTAGGTTCTGCTGAATCCTTAATTTTCATATTTAATCGTCAATGCACTTTAAAAAATTAGATAGAAACAATGAGGAACACAGGACCAAAAAGAGCTAATGAAGTCCATCAGCACTTGTGGTTGTCCAGCTGAACTTTGGCACCTGATGCTGTGGTGAAGAGGTTAATGCTTCATGGTTTCCAGTCTCTCCACTCACTGGATACTGCCCTGTATGTGGAGTTCTTGCAGTCCAGAGACAGACTGATGATATATGGGATAACACCTGGTGTGATAATAGACTGAAGTGCCCTATAGTGAACTGTAGTATCTCAGGACCAACATGCAGTAGTTTTTGTTAAATCTGATGGAAAAAAAAGCCCAAAACCTGTGAGCTAAAGAGCTGGAGTGGTTCCCTCCAGTAAAATTAGTTTAGGTTAAATACTCAGATTTTGTCAGGAGATGACCCTAGTTAGAATGTTAGAGAATTTTAATATGGAGATGGACTTCTGAGGAAGGCAGCTGCTTTATGCTTATAATTTTAAGAAATGTGTTTATCTGCAAATGCTGATACATGCTATCCAGCCTTCTAGTAGGTGTTTTTTTGGTGACTGTCATCACTATCTTCTCTTTTGATTCTTTGTTAAGGGAAAGCAAACCCACAAGCACGAACTTTTTTGGTACAATGTTTGAAGATTTATTTAGTTATAGAAAGTAATTCCAGCAGCATTTGTTCTGTTGCATTGTTTTTGCCAGCTTTTGAAGAGGAGATATTTAACAGTTGGATATTAAAGTACATGACTTGAAAACAAGATCAAGTCATATTTGAATCCAGTCACCTGTGTAAATTAGTCAGTGTTACCTAAAATTGCTTTGACTTAGAATTAAATATATTCTTGCATTTTGACTTTCTTATTTTTCTTTTATTTTTCTGTTTTTAGAGCTCTTCATCATTTGCATACAGTATTTTTTCTAATCTCAGACAATACTTGCTTACCCTAAAACTTAGTTTACTCTAAAACCAAAAATGACATTTAATTTGTACTCAAGCACTGATACAGTTTAAGATTTTCAGCAGAAGCATCGTGCTTTGTCCTTTCCCATCTGATTGTGACTGCATAACCCATGTGTAAGCCATGTGCTTGCTTTTATCTTCTTACATCTCTTCCTTTATCAGGGGCTCTTCCTTCTCTTTGCAGATTAGTGGGTACCTCAATCTGCTGGCCAACACCATTGATAACTTCACCCATGGCCTGGCAGTAGCAGCCAGCTTCCTGGTTAGCAGAAAGGTAAGGTTTCTGTCCCCAGCTGTGTACTGAAACGGAGAGGCCTTGTCTCAAGTGTGAAACCGCTAAAAATGTAAAGGAGTTCCTTCCTATTTGCTGGAATTTTCTGAGAAAATACAGGCTACAGTATTTCATCCCTATGATGAAATACAGTATCCATCCCTATGATGCAGAGCTTCTTTGAATTTGGGACATGTTAGTCATTTGTACTGGCATTAGGGGATGGATTAGCTCATCTACCCTCATCTACTCAGAAGGCAGTCCAGAAATAACATGATGAGGATGGTCACCTCAGAAACTGGGACACAGACAAGGCAGAGATGTTTAGTGCATTTTTCTTTGGTCTTCAACACTGGTGATGGGCTATGGCATCCCCATTGCCCTGAGCTGGAGCACCATGACTGTGAGAATGAACTCACAGTCAACCCTGCACTCATGGGGTCTACTGCTCCAGCTGGATCCCTGTAAATGTATGGGACATGAAGGGATTCATCTAAGAAAACTAGGATTGTTTCCTAATTGCTTTCTCTCTGCTGCAGGTTGGGTTCCTAACCACAATGGCCATTCTCCTGCATGAAATCCCACATGAGGTGAGAGGGCTTTGTATCCTGCCATCACAAGGGGGATTACAATGTGCTTCCTCTACTAAGGGGATGTCTGGGTCTGGTTAACATTTTCTTGTCTTCTTGAAAGCTGTTCCCTCTGGGGAGACTGACAACATTGAAAACCAGGAACAGTCTTGAAGCACTGGCCTTGTTGTGAATGATCTTTGTGACTGAGAATTTAGTATTCAAGTTTATTAACTGTCAGCTCTTGGTTTTCTTAGGTTGGAGACTTTGCAATCCTACTTCGGGCTGGCTTTGACCGCTGGAGTGCAGCCAAGATGCAGCTTTCCACAGCTCTGGGGGGAATTCTAGGAGCCTGCTTTGCAATATGTTCTCAGTCACCAAAAGGAGCAGGTAAGGTTCCCTGGGACCTCTGTAGAAATGGGGGGCAGGAGGCAGTGCTTGTCATCCTTGTGTATCTTCTTTCCCTTGTGTTGTCTCCCATGGCTCTGTCTCAGTAATAACCAAAGCTTTCTGTATTTGTGCAGGAGAAACAGTAGCCTGGATCCTCCCTTTCACTTCTGGAGGATTTTTGTACATTGCCTTGGTAAATGTTGTGCCTGATCTCCTGGAGGAAAAGAATCCTTGGTAAGTGCTCCCTCCTGTTCCTCTGCAGCAATTCGTGCTTCCAGGGGGCAGGGATATATCCCTTCCCTGTGCCTCTTCTGCAAGAGTGTGAATGCCAGCATTCCAAATCCTATGGACAAGACTGGACTCAAAATAGACTGCTGTGCTATTTATTGCATTTGTGGGACTACAAAGACCCTCTGTAACACAAGAGCTTTCACCTGGGTGAGTCCCAGAGATTGTGCTGGCAAGGCCAGCTAGAGCAGGTTCCTGGGAAACATGTCCAGTAAGGACACCACTGCCCAGTCTGTTTTCAGATTCCAGCACATACTGGTGTAGAGACTGTCTGAATCAGGGCCCCACAGAGGTGTTTATGTTTGATAGCCACATCTGAATCTATCATTCCATGCTTCTCTCATCCTTTTCTGACCCTATCCATTAATTAGGGCCTCTGCAACCTCTTTTTGGCAGCAGTGTGCAGAGTTTGACTGTACTAAGTGATGCTTCTTAATATTTGGTTTTTACACTCTTGCTTGTTGATATTTTTTTTATTAGGTATCACTGTTGCTGTGTGAGTATAAAATAGTTTTCTTCTCTTTATCACTCAGCATTTCGTAGTCTGTCATTGTATTCCATCTCAGACATCTCTCTTCTGCACTGGTATATATATTCCAATATATTTGGGTTTCCTTCATGTATTATTTTAGTTTCTTGCAGTTTAATTAAGGCTGTAGCAGATCCAAATCCAGCTGTTCCATAGCAACAGCCCTCTCAGATCTGCTGGCAGAGCTGCCCCTGAATGTTCCCTCCTATTTTAATTGTAATAAGACAAGTAACTTTAGTAATTTAAATAAGATGCCTTGATTCACCTAGTTAATTTTGACTGAAACAGTGCTCAAAAAAAGAGCTCCACAGTTCTATCTGAAGAGATTGGAACTTTTTGTGGAGAAGTGTTAATTTGGGTTGGTAACCTCTTGTGTTGGCAGAGGTTGTTGGCAGAATATGCAGAAGTGGGCTGCACACAGTCACTTCAATCCAACATAAACCCAAGATAGTGCTAAAAGAATGGCCAAATTTATGGTTTTTTTCCTGTAACTATAGTTGTTAGCTGGATGAGTGTCTAAAGTGTCTGTGCACATGCTGCATAAGTGCTGGTTTCCTCGTGAGTGAAAGGACATGAATATGTATCTGAGTAGCTGCATGACTGAATCAGCTTGAATTGATTTGGAAGCCTGGAGCGGGGCCTTGCAGCTGAGTGGAACAGCTCCCTGCCAGTTTATAGACAACTTCTTTGCTGGAGGTGCTGGGAGGGTCTTATCTGTGTTAGTGACTTCATACAGCTGTTGTGTTCTCTACGTGGTAGATTTGGAAGGGCAAAGAACAAATCATTGGAGAGCTCTGTGCAGCTGCCTATGGGGATTGATCTATGGCTCCTTTTAATTTTGCTGTTTCTTTCCCAGGAATTCCCTGCAGCAAATTCTGCTCCTGTGTACGGGCATTACAGTCATGGTGCTACTCGCGCTCACAACTGAGTGACCTCTGCGCAGACCTCGTGATGCCTCCCAGAGCCACCACAGTGACTCTGAGCTTTACAAAGCAATAAGGAACACTAATGTTACTTCCTACGTGTGTGTGCGCAGATCTGGCTGCTAGTATGAGAAGCAGGTGAGAGAGAGGTCTGGCTGTGCAAGACTTCATTCCCTGGCTCTCCTATCCCTGTTCTGCTAAAATCCACACATGAGGGCTTCTGTTCTTTTTTTGTTTGGTTGGTTTTTATGGGGCAAAAGATACACTGGGCAGAAATGAACTGAACAACTGCTCCACTTATGAGTGAATGATGTTTCATTCTGATGGAACTGCACCTCCCAAGCTCTTGCGTGAAAACAACAGAGGTGATTCCTGTTGCTGATGAAGATAAAGGATTTTTCCTACTGCTTTAAGGGCTGGAGGCAGAACAGGCATGACAAAGCAACAATAAACAGCTTTAGCCTGGACCCCTACCCACGAGAAGTTGATGGTGCTATGAGATAGAGG
The DNA here is from genome assembly GCF_971803275.1 of Cyanistes caeruleus. NCBI lineage: Eukaryota > Metazoa > Chordata > Aves > Passeriformes > Paridae > Cyanistes > Cyanistes caeruleus. Next base: position 29,554,138 of record NC_141706.1, on the reverse strand, counting down.
GGAAGAGACCCTTTCCAACTTGATCTCCAGCTGTTCATTGACACTACTTGTTCCTAAAGGTAGTATTGGCCTCAGCAGTCCAGCTCTTTTGGTCTATTTTGTTTACACTGAAATTGAGCCAAAAGCTTGAGGCACTTTAGGGTAGGTCACTACAATTAAATGACTTAGCTTGGAGACTACTTGCCTCAGCCCTAATAGCCAGCACAGCCCAACTGTTTATCTGATAAATGATCAGTAAATGTTTCTTCAATTGCCAACTACCAGCTCGCTCACATCTGCAGGGAAAGCCATGTAGCTGTTGTGACTGAGCTCCCTCTCCTCATAATCATCAGTTGAACATGCCTCTGAGCCTGCTCATGAGACCTGGTTCATGCACCATCTGCCCCACACCGTGTTTCAGAGCTTTCTTCAGGTGTAGCATGTTAGACCTGCCGAGCATGCTGCTGCACCTCTAGACTGTCATGGCAGAGGGGCTTGAACACTACAGCCTGGGCAGCAACTGAGAGCTCCTGGTTACCTTTTCCTCTGTTCAGTGTAGACTATTTAAGAGCATACTGTAGATGGTAGCCTATTTCTGGGGTTCTTACCTCACAGTGGAGCTCGTCTGTTGAGGACGAATGAATAATAGATATTTTAGATGGGCAGGTTGAAACTGCTGGTGATAATATTTTTAAGTAAGGTGAGAAAGGGATATGAAAGGGTGACAATAAGTATGCTTTAAGAGGAGTTTTCTGTTATGTGATGCTTGGGATAAAATTTTTGGCAATTTGAGACCAATAAAAATAAATAAAATTTCTAGTGCTTTCCTCCATCCTAGCTTACAGGGCTGACCAGGCCATAATTCCACAGGGATGTTTTATTGCCACAGAGATGTGCAGCTGCTTGGTCATCCCTTCTGTAGAACTTAACTTTGCTCTGCTTAAATTTGTTTAAAAATAGGTCTAATTGAACTAGCAGAGTCACTGAACACTAAACAGGTGCCACAGTGTGGTTTACACCAACTTAGCTCAGTCTTTTAACAGCTTTTGTGAAGCAGTACAGCTCTTCAGTCTGCCCAGGGCCTTACCAAGAGGGCTCATGCATTAGGAGGGCGATTTGGGTCAGAGCAGCAAGGCAGGTATGCTGCCCACAGCAGAGGCATTACTTCCCTAAGAGATTTCTGAACTGTTGACACAGTTCTTTTTTATGACAGCTCCTGTCCTACTTTTCAGTGAATTCTGGAGAGCTCATGCTTGCAGTTCTGTCTGCCCAGGAACTGCTGTCAGAATTTTTTTCAGCTTTCCTTTCCCTGGACTTATGTTCATAACTAGTTTCACTGCAACAAGGAGGGAGGCTTAGTGCAATTGTTTATTCCTCTTAACAAAGTTGCCTTCCTGTGCCAACTACTCTCTCCATCATTCAGTTGTCCTGTGGTCTGAAGGGTAGCATCCACTTCCTGCTTTCCTGGAAGGATGATTAATCCAGTTAGCCTGCAGGGACTGGGGGAGTATGCCAACCCTCTGGTTCTAGCTTTGGGGGTTCCTCCTGCCCAGGGACTGCAGCTAAGCAGACCCTGTAACAGGGCTCTGGAGGAAGCAGGCTTGCACAGAAAGCTATGCCTGCTGTTTCTCAAGATGTCTTTCCCAAAATAAGGCTGGCATTTAAGTTGAGGCATTGCCAGGTGAGTGCCCATGAGTTGGCGTTGTTGCATCAGCACTGAGCTTTGCCAAGACTGAAAACCACAGTCAGGATTTTATACTCAGCGTTCAGGAATGTGAAGTGGATGACACTGAAGAAAGAATTTCTGAGCTGTTTTTCTTGGCTGCTGTCACAGGCATGGATAGTCTGTGGTTCTTGGGAAGATACCCTGGTAGGAGGTAGCATGGGGCTTGTGGGAGGGAGGGGTACGATAGATTTCTACTGCATCAGCCCTGGGGCTGGGGATTGAGAGCCTTGGGAGGAAATGGAGCATCACTCCACCACATTTGTCACTTTTGGAAATGCAGAGAGAATTGTATTTTCTAGCTCTATTTTTTCAGCTGCTCTTATGCATTTTCCCCCTTCATCTGTATTGGTCTGCTCTGTACGGAGACAATAGAGATGAAATAAATGGTTTTCCATGTCGGTTTGTGTTGTTGGGTTATTTTGTTTGGTTGGTTTGGGCTTTTTTTGAAGTTCCTACTTTCCTTTGATTTAAAAACTCAATTCAAATTAAATTTAAATTACAGACTCATATCTCTGGTTTAGTCTAGAGCAGTCTGGACTCTGCGTTGCTGTCAGACTTTCCCCAGACTTTCACAGTTGAAAGAAAAAGTTCTATTCCAGTTTCTTCTTCCTGCTGTCATGGAACTGTTGTCCAGGAGCAGTGTGGTAGAATCATAATTCTTGACTGCTGCTCTGGGTTCCCTGAAAAGCATCACTACGTAAGTTTCTCCTCTTTCAGGGGAAAGCTTGCATGGTAACTTTATCGTTCAGAGAGTTTTGTAATCATACTTGACTGTAATCAGTTACTTTTTAAATCAAAAATCCTCAAGGCCTGTCTGGTTTCAGTTAATGCTAAGCTGGATACCTGCCATTAAGGACAAAGGTGCAGTCTTCAAATGTTCTGTGTTCCAGTTGCCCAGAAAGGACAAAAAGGAAATTCTCTACCCTTCAAAAACATGGGTTCAGAAAATGTCTTACCCCACACTTCATTTGGAAGATTTTCAGCTATAAATGGTGCATCTATATCTCTTCTTACCCAAAGTCTTCTTAAAAAGAGGGAAAACCACAACCCAAGAGCTGGAAGAAGATGAAGGCAGGTAGGTGATCAAGGGCATGATGTCACAGTCTGTGGATTTTTGCCAGTAATCTACATTTTGGAATCTCTGTCCCTGGATTTACCACACTGCACTCTTGGGCTGTGCTGGTACTCCTGCCCTTAGGGCTGTGCTATGAGCCTCTCTCCCTCATCCCTTTCTCCTTCTCAAAAGTAATCAAAATTATCATGAATATGTTTCACAGGCTCTGGGAAGGATGGCTCTGACACAATTGCAGTAGCACAGAAAGGAGAATAATTAGAGTTTCATTAATGGGAACTTTCTAAGATGATGGTGTTGCTGGAGCCCTTGTCTTCTGAAACTAGCCTGAGGAGCTCACATGGAGAGTAGGGTGACATAATAGGATTGCAGATTTAAGAAATGCGAATATTTGGATCTTTCTGGGAAAGAGCTATTACAATTGAAGGATTTTCCATGTTAGCTAGAGCAGTGATTGTATTTAAAAATTATTTTTCTTTCTTGCTGTGGAAGACTTAATTTAGCTGGTAAGTGTAAGAAGATTCTTTTGACAGCAGCCCTTTCAATTTGTCTGCCTTGAAGGCACTAGTGTGCAGCTGCATGGATGGTAATCCCATCTGTCCAGTGCAAACTGCGGAAGAGGATCATGCAGAAATGTGGTTAGAGCAAGCTTTAGCTGTGGCTGCTGCGTGTTTCCACCAGGCAGAGTGCTCAGGGGAGATAAGCAGTACTCTGTTCTGGGCAGTGTTGCTGGCAGAAGTGCTGGGGACGGTGTTTAGGTTGTGCTTAGACACCAAGAAGTGGCAGGAGGGAAGGATCGGAATCTCCTACAGTTTGAGCATTTTCTCCTGGGAACCAATTAAAACTACTTTTAATAAAACAACCCCAAAGCTAAGGATTTCAAAATTGGACATTAAATTAGTAGTTTAGGCATAGCATATCACTAGATCATTTTATCTGGAGAATTGATTAGACGATGCCTTAACAACTGACAGTGCTGCAGCTGGAGCAACAAGTCCTATACAACAAGCGGGATCAGAAGGGATTTTGTGCCCCTATAAATGATGCATTTAACTAAGGGATGGATTTAATCCGCTTCTCATTGCATAAAATAGATGGACATCTTTCAGCTTTTTCAGGCCTTATTTTCCATTAACTGATAATGAAGGGTGGGGTGGAGGAAAAGTCATAATCCAAATGCCAACAAATGATGTTGCGGGGGGTGTTTGTATTTCGCGTAGCTTTGAAGAACTGCTGGCTCCCGCGGCCTGAGCAGGGCCGGCCTCTGCCCTTCTGCCCTGGGCAAGCCAGCAGGACGGCGGCCAGGCCAGAGGAGGCCGCGGAAAGGCTCGGAGGGTCCGCTCACCCGTTCCTCCGGTCATCCATCCCCCGGTAGCTGTCCGCGGCCACCCCCGCACCGCCTCGGACACGGGCCCTCGGTCCGTGGAGCAGGAGCCGGGCGCCGCGGCGGGGGCGGCTCCGGGACCCGCGTGAGGCCGTGCCCGGGGGATGCGGCGCTCGGGGACCGAGCCCGGCTGGGAGACGCGGCGCGGGGGGCGCGGGCCCCGAGTCCCTTCCGGGGGCGGTGCCGCGGGCGGCGGCCCCAGCCGGGCTGCAGGGAAGCGCCCGCCCCTGCCGCCCCCGGCGCGGTAAGATGGCGGCCGCGGCTCAGGCGCTGAGCGGCACCGGGCTGCTCCTGGCCGCCGCCGCCCTCGCCCTCCTGGCCGTGGCCATCGGCACCGATTCCTGGTACGAGACGGACGCGCGGCGGCACCGCGAGCGCTGCCGCGGCTTCGGCCACAAGCGCAGCGACCCGCCCGGCTCCATGTCGGCGCCCAGCTCGCACCTGCCGCTCCGCGCCCGACCCCCGCGGGCGCTCCTGCCCGGGCGCCCCCCGGCCCCCGCCCCGGCCGCCGCCGCTTCCGCCGCGCTGGACTCGCACTGCGGCCGCCGCTTCAACTCCACCGTCTCGGGGCTCTGGAGGCGCTGCCACCGCGCGGGCTACGAGCCGGACAGCGAGGAGCTCATCCGGAAAGGTGCGGGGGCGGGGGGCGGCGGCGGCCCCGCCGCTGTCCGTGGTGCTGAGCGCGGTGCCGGAGCGGCCCCGCCGGGGCTGCGGACGGGGCGGCGGCTGCCGCTGCCGGGGCGAGACCGGGCCGGCGGGCGGGCGCGGATGGAGCCCGACGGAGCCGTGGCTCCCGGTGCCCTGGCGTGCGGGAAGCGGCGAGCGCGGCCCTGACCCCATCCCGGGGTCTTGTGCGCCTCCCTCTCTGCTAAAAATGCTGCAGTGCTGGGTGGGACCGCGTCCTCAGAGAGCCCCTTCGGGGGCCCAGCGCAGGGCCTGATTCTCGGTGGGCGTCCTCCTAACCCCGACGCTTCCTTCCAGTTGAGTGCTGAGGAACGTGCGGTGTTGTCTGTAGCGCTGTGATTTTTGCAGCAAGGTGAAAGGGACCTGTTGTTCCCGTTCTAGCATGGGGGTGTTCTCATTGCTGCAGTAGATTGCCAGGCTTTCGTGGTGGCAGATGTCACTCGGGGCCCCCAGGGTGACGGGAGAGAAAGCTATGGATCTTCTACTATTGTGGCACATGGTGCAAAGCCAAGCAGGCCATGAAGTATAAATAAAAGTCCTGCATTTGGTGGTATAAATAATGTAGTGGGCTGACCCATGAAGTCAATGGGTTATGTATGGTTAATGGTAAATAGCAGGACTTAGTGTTCCAGCAGGTACATATTAGCACAGAGAGAGTAGGAGTTGGGAAAAGTGCTTCCATTGAGGCACAAAATGGAAATGCTATCTTAAGAAAGTGAGAGCAGTTCTTCAGCTTGGCTTCCAACTGTGACGCCAGTCCTGCACAGCAGAGGCTGGATAGACTGGCACTGTGAATCTCAGCTCGTCTTTGTCCCTTCTTTCCAATGCACAGCAGTGACTCTTACTTCTCAAAACTCTAGTGCTGTGTGCTTAGCTTCTTTCCCTGTTTATTCTCCTAGGATACATTTTATGTGATTTAATTTTTACTTCTATGCTGAACTCCTTTTACTAAAAGGGAACTCATTAATTTCTTTCTATTAATTGTGGCTGTCATGTAAAATATTTATCTATTTTTTTGCTTCACATCAAGCAAAAGGCTTTCAGCTCCCACTGATATTAGCTAAGGGGTGGGAAGAATACTAGTTTGGTCCTCAATACTTCTCTTTCTGAGGTATTTTCCCACTACAAGAAGTCACACAGACAGACTAGAGTCTGCATTCTACATTCTGCAGAGCATTACAGGGTGGTGAATGGTGTTCCTCAGTGTTAGATGTGTAAAACTGGAAGGACTCTAAATTCAAAATGTTTTCTGTCTACTTCATTTTGCTTTTTTTCCCAGCTGTTCTAATAAAAGACCTTGCCTTTCCCTACAAAAAGCCTTGCTCCCCTTATATTCTTTGCCTATTAGGTCTGCATTTGCTACTGTAAAGATTTATGTGTCATCTTAGAGAGGGAAATTATTAATAATAGTTCTTGTAGAATCAGATCTTTAAATAGATATGACTCTCTTATCCCTTCTCCTGACCTGCTTTACTAGCAGCCTTTCCTTGTTCCCACTGTGTCTCTTTTCTCTGACAACTGTGATTAAGCAGCCTTTTCTGACTGATGGTCAGGTGTGGCTGCATCTGAGCTGTTCTCTCAAGCAGGATATCTGGAGCTTCTGAAAGGAAAGATAAGGTATTTTTTCTCCTGGTGTGACCTGAAGATCACTACTGTGCACTGCTGAAAGTCCTACTTCCTCCTCAATTTGCATTAAGTTTTCAGCTACCTCTTTGGTGATTGTGTGATGCCCTTCTTTATTCCTAGTATTCCTTAATCTAGATATTTTTATGGTCTTTTAGTGACAGAAGAGTAAATCTTATTTTTTTCTCACAGTTCTATGATAATTTTGGTTTGGTTTTATAGTCTCCATTTTTTCTAGTCTCTCTGGAGTAAGATTTCTTTCCTTTCTGCATCTCTCCTGAATTCTGAATAAATTACTTAGGTAGTCCATAAATACACTTACCCATATAGATAATTCCATGGATTTCTAGTCCTGTATTTATCTACTGCTATTAATACAAAGCAGTTTCATGGAAACTTGCATACTTGAGCATTGTAGCTAATGATGCATATCCAAGCATCCATTTATATATCTAGGATATTAAAAAAAACCAAAATATGTTCACTTCATATATTTAAAATGAAAAAACAAGTCAGAAAATGTAATGCAAAACTGAGAGGTGGGAAATGTTTAAATGTAAGATGAGAATGATATGTGAGAATTTTCTTAAAATGCAAAATCACTATTTTGGAACTGTGAAAAAATACACAGTTTCATTTAAAAAATACAATTAAAAGGCAAAAGAAGAAATAATGTAAAAACCACATAGGGGAAATGGAGGTTAGCAATCAGTAAGAGATAGAAGCCAAAGAACTGAACCATTTGGTGAGGAAACTGAGAGGATCTCTGTTTCTGAGTGTAAGAACATGAGCACTACACATCATCTTGTAGAGCCTATGCTACGTGGATTCCACATGCAATAATTGATGCTACAACAAAAACCATTTACATGGACTGTTCTTAAGTAGTAAGGTCCTTCAGGGATTTATTACATCTTGTTTAGGGGTCTTCTCTACCTATTAGGAGAGTAAAATGGTGACAGTAGAAAATGATGAATTGGGAAAGATCCATTCTAACAGGCTGCTTTGGGTAGCTTGAACAACATGCACTTTAAAATCCCTAAACTTTAAAATCCCTAAACTGAGGGAATTAAAAAATAAAAAGTTCATCACTGTTGATAAAACATGGATTTTATTGCTTTTCAGGCTTAATCTGAAAAGTCTCTGAGGTGAGACTGGTACATCTCATATATACTGAAAAGACTTCTTGGTACCACAAAGTAGTTGAGAAAGTGAGGAGAACCTGCTCAGTCCTGGTGTCTGTATTTCCCATTCCTTCTGACTGATGATAAATTGGAAGAGTTATGGGATTGCCTGTAAGGTCTGTAGAGGATCTAGTGGCATGTTTCATAAACTTGATCTGTTTGGTCATGGCCCTTGGTAAGTATGATCTGTCAGTGTGACCCGTAAGAGTTCTTGTGGTATTTCAAAGGAAGGTTGATTTATTTGATCTGGTGGCCCTTGGGTGACGATGTGGACTGAGTGAAAGCATGGCTGTGATGCTCCTCGCAGTCCTGGGAAGAAATGGTAGGAAAATGCCAGGAACCTTCAATGGCCACTTGGTCCTGAGGCATGAGGGAGGGGAGGGCCAGGCCTCACATGGTATTTAGTTGTTAACTGGCTGTGGCTGCTCATGGGCAGGAGGGGGTCTCTCCCAGCTGTGTGAGAGTCAGACTGCTCTGATACTGGGCCACGTAGCAGAATTGAAAATGAACTCCTCAATTTCTTCATAAACCTCTGGCACAATTTGTAAAGAAAACCCTCATGTCTCAAAGTTGGAGACAAAAACTAAACTGAAAGTCAGGGTGTGCTAAACCCAGGATTAGAGACTGAATGTATCACAGCAGGGTTGATGCTCCCATGTTTCTAGCAGTTTAGGAACAAGGGGCCTTTGCTCTTCCTGGGTATCTGGCTAGTCTAGCAAGCATCCTCTGACCTTTCCCATCCTTTGTGTTCAGTCAGGAGATTGAATCCAGAGAGAGACACTCACATGTACTCCTCCAAGGGCTGTGCAAGTTCCAAGGGGAACCTGTCTGCAGTTGCAATACTGAGGGGTAAAAAAAACATGTTGAGGACAAGGTGTTAAGAAACAATGTTGGCTGTGAGAAGGCGCAGGAATGTGGCTGAGCCATGAAAGTGTCAGTGTGACATTGCTGGATGCAGTTCATTGCAGTTCATGTTTATTTTTTAATCAAGAAAATTGTACATGCAGTGTGACTCTCATGGCATTCTGTTAAAGCCCTTAGAAATGCTGGGATCCTGATTATGATTAGGATGTCCATCTAACCTTTTTCTTGGATGTGTGCTTTATGGTAAGCTAATGACCCATGCGCCTGTTTCCTTCTGTCCTGTATTCCCAATGTACTCGTGTGCCAGAACAGACAACACTCACTTGTTGTTCACCACATGACTCCATTCTATTCAAACCCTTGCCTGAAGGCAAAGGTTTTAATTTTTGCAGGCTTTCTTATGGTGCTTGTCTGAGTGTGTTGTAAACAAAAGGGAAATCACTTTGATAGCAGATTTCTGAAATGGAGGGCAGGATGCTATCCTTATTTTATAGACTGTGATTTCAGGTATGTAAGGCTCAGGTCCAAGGACTTATTGGAGTACCTTTGAAACACCTTTTACTTAACAATAAATTCTGGACTGCAAACCTGATTTTGATTTTTACTCTTTTTCTTGAGTACTTGGAGAACAAGGTGTTACATGACTTTAAATGCAGTCCTGTGGAGTACCTGGCCATATTTGAGTGCACGGCATCTCTGCAAGTGAGACCTAGAGATTTACTCAAAAAATGGGAAATACAAACTAGTGATGACAAATGCAAAATCGAGGTGCTGAAGGTTGCCTGGGTGTGTGTTAAAATTTCCTGGGAGAAAGTGGCTTAGGTATTCAGCTGAGAGATCACACTCACTGCTTCGCCGATTCCCTGTCTCTCTTGCCTGCCTATTTCAGATTTCCCAGCAGATCTACAGAAAGAGGCTTTCCTTGTTTTGCCTATAGTGGCTCACATCAGGGTGGGTCCAGCCTGTGCTCTCGGGAAAATGGAATCTTGTTGGAAAAACGGATTGTGCTGCTGTAATCAAAGGCTGTTACTGAGCCTATGGATTAGAGGTCAGCACTGAGCAAAAGCCCTGAAATCTATGCACTCCTGAGTTTTTTTGTTGTGCTTCTTTGTTTTGTTTTGGTTTTGTTTTTGTTTTTTGCAAACTTGCCGTTTTAGTATAATTGTATGTGCCACCTATCAGCAAAATCAGCACTTTGATTTTTGGGGAAGAAAGGATTAGGAGTACAGTTTTTAAGCCAGAGGTAGAATGAATTGATATCCAAAAATTTCTAAATAACCAGTTTTGTATGAGAAGCTGGAGAGGTTTTAGTTTTAGTTTACATGTTAAACTCTTGGAATAATGAAGAGCAAATATTTGTCTTAGTGACGTCTTAGCTGAGAAGCCCATAGCTTTGATCATAAGGGATGTACGTCTCTAGTCTTTGCTTTTTCTTTAATGAGCTATAAAAATAGTAATCCTCCCTCTTGTTTAAAATGCTGCTTCATATGTATTACTTTTATGATCAGGAAGTGTAAGTGCATCGATCATACTTTCGATGAATGCAGTGCATTATAATCTGAAATCTGATGTCTGTTTTTTCTATATACATCTTTCTCAGCACATGCAAATCATGTCCACATTGAAATTGAGTTCAGTCAGCAGTTACAGGTGAAATTTGATTAGGTACTGTGATGTGTTGTGTACGGCCTAAGTTCTTAACTCAGATGTCTGCAGCCTTTGCAAAGGAACTGGCACCTTCTGACACTGGCTTGTCTTGCTCAGGTGGCTCCCCAGCCTTGTCCTGAGGTAAATGCAAGGAGGGAGCACTGCTCAGCAGGAGAGGGCCACTGGCTGCAGGTGAAGGGCAGCACCTCTGTGTATGGTGTGCAGCTGGAAGTGCTCTGTGGTGCTGGGGAAGCAGCAGGGAGCCACAGCAAGGGAAGGGGTGGTGGGAAGCACAGCTGAGAATGGGAGCCTGCTTGAAATGGGAGGAAATTCAGATCACCTTTCCCTCCCTGACCCTATGGCTGGATGGAATTGCCAGGGCCTCTCGTATGTAGCTTCTGATTTTGTGAAATGGGGGCTTCCTCTTTGCAGGTCCTTGCAGAAACCAGGTCAGTACAGTCCCAGTGAACATTGTTAGAGAACAAAATCATGCTTCTCATTGCTATGGGAGCCACACAAAGCTCAGTTCTTCTCCTGGGTTTTCTAGGGTCTTTTGCAAAGCTGATCACTGAATCTGCAGCTCCCTGCTAGTGATTGTTCACCAGCTTAATTAGCTCATTGGCCAGTTGATTGTTTTTGAATGGTTCTTCTGCTCCAAAATTCAAATAGCAGTAATGACCCTGTAGCCGTTGTTTAAGAGGAATTTTTTGTACCATTTAGCTCTTTTACCTCTCTGGTTGCTCTATTCTACTCCATCATCCATGTTTATTCTCTCACATTTTCTAAATTAAAAATCCCTTTCAAGAAGAACATGCTTATAAGTTCACATTTACATCTGGGGTACATTTTCTTTAAGCTATAATGGAAACAAGCCTGCCTGGGTACTACTGTTCATTGAAAGTAAAGCAAAGAGCCAATGACTATTGGAGTGAGTTCAAAAGATTCTCCTATGCAGTTCACTTTCCAGCATTCATTCAAAATTTTCAAAGTGTTTCAATTCTGACTTCTTAGAGATGAAGCAGTCCTGTTGGTACTTGGCCACGTTCTTGTCTCCTTAGACATCCAAAAAGATCATAGTAGTTCCACTAGAAAGCTTTTAGAGGTGTTTTTCCTGACTGTCATTACTGTTTAACTTCCGCTGTTGCGACTTGGAGAGAGCACCTGGCTCCTGCTTTGCAGGTGTTTCTTTGTAGGTTCTCTCCCCTCCTAATCCCAAAGCCTTTGAAGTAAACAGCTCTTTTTTGGTTACATTTGCTCTTAGTTACTGAACTAAGGCTTCCCCTGTGCAAGCTCTGCTGGGCCAGCCAACTCAGCAGCAAGTGCAAGGCAGAGAGGTTTCATGCTGTTTCATACTGATGTCTCTTTACAGGAGTTATTCAGCGCTGCACTGCTGTGAAGTACCACTACACCTCCAGCTCTCTGCCTCGCAACTTACCCATCAACATCACCAACACCATCCGGCAGGATGAGTGGCACGCGCTCCGTAAGTAGCTCAGAGCAGGGCACAACAATGTTTGGACCACTAAATGCCTTAATGCCAGCTGAGGGCTCAGAATCACCTCATCTAAGCATGGCACTGGACTCTAAGCATAGATACAGACCAATTAGTGAGGAGTATGATTGGAAGGGGACATGAGATTTGGAGGGGCTTAAAGCTGGGAATTCAGGAGTACAGACGTGTAGTGAATGGCAAGGTGTAATCGTGTTCTGGATCTGGGCACAGACAGTTCCTAGCTGGCTTACTGCAAAGGTGCTGCATCATTGTATAGATCCTGTTGCAATTTTCTGTGTGCACACCAGTGACCTGATGCAACCCCCTGGAGACCAGTTCTTTTAGGGAACATCTCAGTTTTTCTTTGTCAGTTTGCAGCACCTGGACCACAAGCTGCCTCATGCCCAAGTCCTTCCCACACAGATAACTGACCTGTAGTCTGTGACTGAGAATGATCTAATCAGTTTTTTCTTCTCCCACTTCTGTTTTTTTTTTTTTTTTGTTCTATTGCTCACATAATTCAACATAGCCCCTGTCATGTGAGAGTCAGTGCCAAGGAAATCCTAGTTCAGCTGGAGACTGAACTAGGAGACAAGAACAGCAATTTTACTATGGATAACAAAGTGCTGTTCATGTCACTGGTACCCAAGCTTTTTCTTTTAGAGCTTGTTACTGGACTTGTTCCCATAATACTGTATTGATCTGCTGTCTGCTTCTGTCCTCCCACTATTCTTCTTCAGTTCACACTGTGTGCCTCCCATGTATTAATCCTTTAGTCCTCTCAAGTGTCCCGTTTTGCTTCTCTTGTTTCCATTTTCAGCAGAAAATTTTCTCCCCCAACAAACTCTATCCCAAAGAAAGATGCCACCTCCGAAAAAAATGAAAAGATAAAAATAGCCCTTGTGGTACTAACAAGAGTTGGTGATGCACCCCTTCTGTCCCATGCTGGGGAGTATTTGGCTGGATCAGGACAGAAATGCTCTCTAGTTGCACAATGCCCAGCAGAACAGAGCCATTTTAGATGGATTCCCTTATAGTTTTAGTGTAATGGGAAAACTATTTATCTCAAAGAAGCTACAGGAGAAGTCCATGGTTGAAATATAAACTTTAGAACCAGTAAATGCACATCTGTCTGGACTCTACCCTGGCTGTTCTCTCTAGGTACTGCCATCTTCATGTCTTGTCTTGCTTTTCTCCTTTTCCTTCAGATCTGCGCAGGATGACAGCTGGCTTCATTGGCATGGCAGTCTCCATCATCTTGTTTGGGTGGATCATTGGTGTGCTGGGCTGCTGCAAACAGCAGGAGCTCATGCAGTACGTGGCTGGGCTGCTCTTCCTAATGGGAGGTGAGAGCCTTTTGCTTCTGCTCCTCAAGTCATCACATTCAGTATTGCTGCCTTGCAAAAGTAACAGTAAGGTCAGCCCTCTAGGAGCACGTGAAGCAGTTACTGTCAGCACAGCGCAGTTACCACTTCAGCACTGGGCAGGACCTGTGCTTGCATGGGTATTGCATGTTTCAGTAGACCCCAGTCTGTGTGTATGAGCCTGCTGTGCTAGAGAGCTGGTGTGTAGCCACAGGGGCTATGTGCACAATGAGCAAGTCCTCTGGCTTGCTCCAAGCGTGCAGCCTGTGGCTCCTGTCAGACAGTTCAGCCCAGTTTTCCCTAGGAATCGTAACAAGCAAACATAAGTTAATATAGAGCACCTTTCTGGTACTCAAAGATGCTTAGATCTTCATGTAATGATGAAATCCAAACCAGCCAAACCTCAGAGGACCCTGGCCTGGTGATAAGGATGTGAGCTCAGTGCTTGCCAGGGGTGTTACCTCTGTTTGTCCGGGGTGGGAGCAGACTTTGTGTGGCCAAAGGTTTTTCCGAGCTTTGATTTTTCAACTTGAAAATGGGCAGTATAGACCTGGAGTCTAGTGTACTCTGGTGTATATTAGACATACAAGATAGTATGTATATTAGACATACTAGAGTGCCTTGTATCTTAGGATTTTTTCTCCTCTATATAGGTGTTCAGTGAATGTGTAGCAGATGACAAAAACCTGGGCATGCTTTGTGGGCCTAGGGTACAGCTGGCAGAAGTGTGGGTGTTCCTGGTGGAAACCAAAAAGTGCTGCACTTTGCAGCCCTGGGATTCAGTGAGCTAATTACCTTTCGTAGGAGAAACTGCCCAAGTACTGTCTGGAACCTGAAGACATTAGACATAGGAAGTAGTCTCAGGAGAATCAAAGCATAATGAACTATGACTGAGTTCAAAATTGCAATGAAAGGTGTTAAGGTAACAGTGGTTATTTGTGAAGTATCTTGTAGTCCTACATATCCTCCCTTTTTTTTCCTCTGCCTTATAAGGAGAATGGCTGGTAGAACTGCAGAAAAAAACCCAAGGGTAATTAATTCTTGATTTTGAAAATCCATGACTTTGAAAATACTGAGGGAAAAAGAGCATAATTAACCTGTCTGAGGGCAGTGTAGAACCCTCTTGCTTTTCTCCTGCAGGTACTTGCTGCATCATCTCACTCTGCACATGCGTAGCTGGGATCAATTTTGAGTTATCCCGCTATCCTCGCTACGTCTATGGGCTGCCAGAGGACATCAGTCATGGCTATGGCTGGTCCATGTTCTGTGCCTGGGGGGGCTTGGGCCTCACCCTGCTGGCTGGGTTCCTCTGCACATTGGCCCCATCACTCAACACCTCCCGGGCATCTGTACAAAAACCCAGACAAGAAAATGGGGCCGTGTGACCCCGGAGGGAGTGAGGAGAGACTCTGGAAAGCGCAGCCTGGGCAGAGCTGTGGGTTAACACCAGGAAGAGGTGGCATGTCAGCGTGTGGAGAGCAGTGCCAGAGCTGTTGAAATGCCAGCCCGTGGGACGCTGCTACAGCCTCCAGTCGCAGACACGGACATTGCAAAGTAACTCCAGGTTTGAATTATTGGCAACTTGATCATTGATGGTTTAAGGGGGACAGTTCTTTAAATTTGTTTTTCTTCTGTTTACAAGGGATTAAGTCCGAGGTTGTGTCTTTTTTTGTGCTGTTTTTTGAACTGTACCTCCATGGTCCTGTTATTGTCCAGTTGTAAGGGATGTTTACGCACCAACTCTATTGCTGCAGGTCTGTGTAATTCAGACCCAATTTAGGGCAAGGAGCTAAGTGAAGTTGGCTTGAACACTTTTGCAACATGTGGCATGTCTAGTGTTGGCTCAGGCCATCCTTTCCCAAAAGAACCTTGATCTAAGCTGAGGTTTAGGCCAAAGAATTAGCCCATTCTTAGTATTAATTTATTTAAATCAGAAACCTGTGCTATTCCATGCTGTGGATTCAGCTATTTACTCACTACTCAAAACTGTTTCCAAAAGGAGCTAGCTGTAACTGAGCAGCAAGACCCCAAGAAAACTTAGAGACTCTGGGAAAGCAGAGGAAAGTTTTTCTCAGCTTCTTACACAGTGAAGGTTACTCATTTGGCTAACAAACCTTTATTTTAATGGGGAGATGTATGCAACATGCAGCTTTTACTTATTCCACCAGAGGTACATTTTTCAAAATGTGTCATAGTTTGAGCTGCCAGGATCAACTTTCACTCCTGAACTACTGAACTAACTTGTGGGTGCAACTGCTGTGAAAGGAGATGAGTAATTCTCCCTGAGCTCAAATAACAGTACTGCTAAAATAGCAGATGTACAGCCCCCTCTAATATTAGTGTCCAAAGGAACCACAGTGTATTTTCCTCAGGAACGTGTGGCTTCTGCTCAGTTCTCCACTCACGCCCTTCCAATGTCAAATGCCCTGAGCGCAGCGTGTCAAGAACACGCGTGTTCTGCTGGAACAAGATCCCTCTCCAAAATGAGCACTAAGGACCTTGGTACCAGCACAAGTACTAGGGCTAACTCAGGAACATCAGCCAAAGTACTTTGGAGTGCATTTTTCTTTCATCCATCTATTTTTTTTTTTCCCTTCTCACATCCCTGCCCCTCTCCCAAGCATCTAAAAACTGCACAGGTAAAGATGAGATGGCCAGCATTTGGAGATGTTTACATTGTATTTAAAATACAATACAGTGGCATGTAAGATATTTAATGCTAAAGTCAGTGTATTTATGAAAAGTGTAATTTTTAAATGGAAGTTGTAATTCTCAACTGGCATTAAAAGTACTGAAAGACTTGCTCAGTGGATGAAACCTCGAGTTCTTTATGACTAATGACTGATTTTTCCAGAGAGCTCACATACATATACCAGCAACAGTCTTAAAGCTTCAAGAGCTAAATTCAAGTGACCAAGTTAAAACATCAATTCACGTGTGAGCTGTGTTCACCCTTGCAAAATTAATGTTCAAAAGTTTCAAAGTCTAACAAGGCTGAAGGCTGTTCACTGGCTGCACAGGCAAGAACCGGGGATGCTGTCTGAGCTGCAGATCATCAATGTCACAGTACACTTACTGCAGTGTAGCCTCTTGGTCCTCATGAGCGAGTATCAGAGCAGGGTTTAGTCCAGTTCTAGCTGAAGGAGGGTCCAAAGGCAGCATGATGGGCACTGTGGACAGGAGGCTTTTAGCCTTCCTGACACAGATGCAGAACCACCTTGTAGAGCAAGGGCAACATCCCCAACACATCACGGATTTGTTTTTAAAGGGAAAAAATGCTTTATTTTTTCCAGACAGAAAGTAAGTGATACAGTCCAGTCTACTCCTGTCCTCTGCCAAGGCCTCAACCTTAACCAGGCAGGGATCAGGCATAGTACTGCAGATTGGCTTTTTTCTTTGCTTGAACCTCCAGGATTCCTTCCATGTAGTCCTCGTGGGTGAGCTCTGTTGCTCCACGGCGGAGGGCAATCATCCCCTGCCCAATGAGACAGTATTTAGAGAGGGAATGTGAGCACCACACCAGTTCCAAATAATTACTCCACGCTAGCTTTCACATTTCCCTCCCATCAGTGCTATTCCTATGGAGGAATACTTACCGCTTCAACACACACAGCCTTGCACTGGGCTCCATTAAAATCATCTGTGCAGCGAGCCAGTTCCTCATAGTTCACATCAGGGCTGATATGAGCAAATGGGAAAAAAAGTCTGAGAGCATGTACCAAATAGAAAAAGCAATGCAGGGAGTTTCCTCAGCCCCACAGTGAGCTCCCAACAAGTGACTGCCAACCACTTCTCAGCCCTGAGGTACCATCCTGAGTGACAAAAAGAGCCCCAGAAGGCTGTACCTGACATTCATTTTGCGTGAATGAATCTGCATAATTCTGGCTCTGGCCTCTTCATTAGGCATTGGAAACTCAATCTTCCGATCTAATCGTCCAGAGCGGAGCAAAGCTGGGTCCAAGATATCAACCCGGTTGGTTGCAGCAATCACCTAGGTAGAAGTAGGATCAGCAGTGTGAGGCACCTGGAAGACAGGCCTCTTCTCCCCCAAGATTCACCAAGCCTCTTCCCCTGGACATTGTTTTCCATCCCCTGCTAGAGCACCCTGGACCTCAGCAGCACTTCCCTGCTAGCTCCCAACCTTGACTTGTGTGTTTGGCTGGAAACCATCAAGTTGATTAAGCAGCTCCAGCATGGTCCTCTGCACCTCTCGGTCACCAGCTTTCTCACTATCAAACCTGAGTGGAAACAAGAGTAAAACTATCAGTATGAACCTGACCACCCTGTCCCTGCTTTTAATCACATCAAAACACAGAATGACTGCAGTTCATGCTCCTTGGCTGAGATGTTCCAAATTTTTCCTTGAAACTACAGTCCTACTATGATGAGGACTGCAACTACAATAACTGTCAGCAGCATATAAGACTTATTTAGTCATTATAGCTGAATGGGGCTTATGTTGTCCAGGCAGAAGTAGTAAATGAGAGTGAACACCTCCAGGTGCCTACTGCAGTGGTCAGAAAAGGGTTTTATACAGCAGGAGTCTATCAGACAGATCCCAAGTCTGACAAACGTTGCTGCTGAGCCCAAGGATTGTGGCAATTGCTATCCATCTGTGACTGTCTTCACACTCTCTGAGTAAGCTGTGCTTTAAAAGGCTCTGCTTACATACACAGGCAAAGGAGGTTGCTAGGCAGCTCCCAAGAACTTTACAACATGGACTACAGCTCACCTTTTAGTGCCAATGGCATCCAGTTCATCAATAAAGATGATGGAAGGAGCTTTTTCCTTTGCGAGAGCAAAAGCATCGCGCACCAGCTTCGCTCCGTCACCAATGAACATCTGCACAAGCTGTGGACCCGCCAGCTTCAGGAACGTGGCCTGGGAAGTGAAAGAGAATCAATCCTAGGCCTCATTTCACAGCAGCATCACTTCTGAGTACTATAGGAAGCCCTTAATTAAAACAAGCAAGCAGGCAAATAGACAGGAAAATCCCAGCCTTTGTAACACCAATTTGTGTGTATGACCTTCTTCCCCTGGAGGTGTTCTTACTCTTTGTCAGGTACTATTCTACAGCAGCACACACTTTCACAGGTTCCTTTTACCTTGGTCTGGGCAGCACATGCTCGAGCTAAAAGTGTCTTCCCTGTTCCTGGAGGCCCATACATAAGGACTCCTTTGGGTGGCTGTATACCCAAATTTTCAAATTTCTCCTTATGATTCATTGGCAGGACAATGGCCTCCACGAGCTACAACAAAAGAAAAGTATTAATACATAAATCCATTCTTCTCCATAGATCCAGGCTGTCTGGTTTGAGTTGAAGTTCAAAGACTGTTGTCCACAGTCACACCAGAAACTATACATAAAGTATCACCTCTTGGATTTGTTTATCCAGCCCCCCGATGTCACTGTACTGCTCTGTGGGCCTCTCATCCACCTCCATGGCTTTCACCCGTGAATCATACTCAGTAGGCAGAGTCTCCAGGATCAAATAAGAGTCTTTGTTCACTCCCTGTAAACACAAGTCCTTTGCTTTTAACAGGTCCTTCAGATAGCATTTAATAAACATGCAAACAAAGCTGATTAACTAGACCTCAAGGATGCAGGAATGACCAGGTTTGATACTGGCATTCATCAAATCACCCCAGCTTGGCAGAGTGGACAAAGCCACTGTCAACCTTCAACTTTTTAAATGAGTGCTCCAGTTTATTTACAATAAAAAGACACAAAAAACTTACTAAGTGGTCTCTAAACTTTCAGCACCTAATTGTAGGTATAAAGGACACACACCCCAAACTGCTTTCCTTTACTACAAATCTAACTGAACCCATCTGGGTTCATTCCTGGACAGACTGGTCTTCTTCCTTAAAGGCAGGACATATGCAATTTTCTGGCCACCATCATATCTAACTATCACAATAGAATCACTCACCACCAGATCTCCAGGCTTCAACTTCTCAGCATCAACCAACCCAATAACAGGCAGGAAATATGTCTGTAAAAAAGAAATCAAGGTGAGCAAAATCAGATTTACCAGAAGATACTTTGCATCACACCTCACACCTGATTGGGCACATGGGTTTTACCTGACGTGTAGAGGTCTTGATCACAGCACACTTGCCCTTTCTCTGAGAATCCAGGTCAATGTTTGCTCCATCCTCCTCCTGGTCATTTGGGTCAACATCCAGCAGCTGAAAACCAGGGTGAAAGAGTTCAAGACAATGTAACCAGGCTAGAAGGATGATCCCCAGGATTAATGCTTCTAACATACATGAACAGAACTTTCCACCATCCATCAGCAGTAGAATCCTGAAAGCATTAAAGCCCTCCTGTAAAAATTCCTTTCTTCCTTTCCTTATGAAGCAGCATGGAACAGTGCATAGAAAGAAGTTCCAAAATTCAGAACGAAGTAGTAGCTAATGGCCATGATTCCTTCTCCCATACAGCAGCTCACATGAAGGCTTAAGCTCATTAAGTTTTAAAACAGTAGTACAAACCAATCCCATTTTTAATAGGAAATTATCAGCATTCTTTTTCCTATAATCAAAATTACTGAATTACAAAAAGAATGTGATGGAGGAACAGAGCCACTTGCTGTTTCACAAGTTCCAGAGAGCATATATCCAATTTTAGATGCTTAAGTTTACACTCAGAAGGGTTGTGTCACCCTCTGATGGTTGTTAGGTACAGATGAACAGTACCCAAAGCCTAAGGAACAACCCAGAGAACAAGTGGGCAAGAGACATATACTTGCAGGTCACAAATAACCAACAGAAAAGCATGGAAGTCCTGGCTCTGGCAGCATCAGTAGTCTGAGAATACTCCAGGTCTTGAATTCCTCATGAGTTCCCTACCCTTTTCCCTGACATTATAAAGTGCACACCCTTCTCATGTCACTATGTAAAAGCCTACCACCCTCACCTCAATAACATTGGAGACAAGATATGGCAGGGTTTTGTTCACTTTGATCTTCTCACTGTTCTCTTTGATCTTGTCTTTCATGGCCTGGAGCTCATGGGTCACTCTCAGTACCTCACTCTTCATGATCTGAAATCAGTACACAGAAGAAAGAAAAGGGAATAGTGTCAGGAGACTGAGGCAAGTAATAGATTATTCCAAAAGCAAACAGTTACAGGAATCTAAGTCTGAGGAATAAAAGGAAATGGAATACAAAAAAAAAAAAAAAAACCAAGCCAGCAAATCAGCCACAATTTTTTAGGAATCAAGGCTACACAGTCCATTCTGGTCTCTAACTCATCAATAACACCAAATGATTTCTTCCCAGTGTCACTTGGTAGCCTCAGCCTAATCAGTACAACAGCTTACAGGGTTGCAATGTGACCTACATAACAGTATGACCTAGATATAGCAACTATGGTTTGGTTTTGCTCTTTTAATATATACAGATACATAAGTAGCTACATATACACACCTATTTTAGTTATGTTTTGCAAGGTGGTTGTAACTAGATCTTTAAGGTCCTTTGCAACCCAAACCATTCTTTGATTCAGCCTGGAGAAGAGGGAGCTCCAGGAAGACCTCATAGTGACCTTTCTGTATTTAAAGGTGTCACGTAAGAAAGATGGGGACAAACTTTTTCGTGAGATCTGTTGCAACAGAACAAGAGATAAGGCTTACTTCAAGAGGGTAAATTTACACTAGATATAAGATTTGTTTTACAGTAAGGATGGTGAAACACTGGAACAGGTTACCCAGAAACATGGTGGATGCCCCATCCTTGGAAACATTCAAGACCAGGTTGGACAGGGCTCTGAGCAGCCTGGTCTAGGATGTCCCTGCTCACTGCAGGAGTTGGCCCTTAAAGGTCCCTTTCAACCCGAACTATTCTATGATTCTACGATCCTACTAACTGTAAGGAAAAAAAAACCCTCTAAGAAAGAAATGTATTCCCCATCCAACAGTGAGTACATTTACACCCAACACTAAGGTACCCAACACAGGTGTCTGCAGTGCTGTCTGGCTGACACTGAAAGGCCTTTCTGTCCCTTTCCTGGTTAGTCACAAGTGTGCAAATACACACTTTGGGATCCCCACTGAAGTGACTGGAGCACCAAGAGATCTCAGGAGAACTGGTCACACCTGAATTGATGTATGGGATTCTGTTCAATGGGGAAATCCACTCTTCACCAAGAAAGTATCTTTTTAAAAGTCTTTATGCCTAAGCATATACTGTGCTGTAACACATTTATAGGACAGAACTGTTACAGGAGCCAATACAGAGTCTGGTAAATAAAATGCAGAAAACTTAATAAATTTGTTTTAATAAAACAGCCTAAAAAACATTCAAGGAAAACTGCCTGAATGGAGGGTTCTCACAAACATTTTGCAATTATAATGCTCTTACTATAAAATGAAGAAGGCTACTCATACTCCTTACTGAATTCTGCATTTAAAAATATGACACATATTTACCTTCACTGTCTTTAAAGAATAATAAAGTACATTAGTTATTCAGAATTACACTGAAGCAGTGTAGGATGAAGTTACTCTGTAGAATTTATTTAATACTTTAACACTAGGCAGCAAACCTTCTAAATTTTTAAGTGCTCTTTTATGCAAAACATGTCTATCTCAAGACAGGTCTATCTACTTAACATCTTCATGAATGAACAAGCAAAAGGATGGCATGTTTTCTCATCATGTTTGCAGATGACACCAAACTGGGGGGAACAGTCTCTGCATTTAAGGGCAGAGGTGCCACATAGAAACCTGACAAAATACCAGCACACATGCAAAGCCCCACAGCAGGGAGGGAAGTGCACCTTGCAGTGACACATGGTGGTGACTGTCTGGCTGAGGAATGGACCTGGGGGTCTCCATAAGACAATAAACTGAACAGGAGCCATCGATGTGCCCTGACAGCAAGGGTGGCAAACTGCATCCTGGGCTGTACTATCAGGACTGTAGGCAGTAGATGCACAGAAATGTTCAGTCCCCTTTATTCAATACTTTCAGATCCTACCTAGAGCACTCAGTCCAGTTTTGGTGTCCCCCCCATACAGCAAAGACATCGATAAACTGGACTTGAGTTAAGCACTGGGCCACCAAGATGGCTGGGCCCTGTGAGAAACAGCTGATGGAGGTGAGTTTGTTCAGCTGGAGAACAGAACTTCTGGAGAAAGAGGTATCAGAGACTGAACCAGACACTTCACAGGCGTACACAATGGGCAGATGAAATAACAAAGACTGAAACAGGTGCAGCTCAGCCTGTATACAAAGCAAATCTTTATCCTCACGAAGTCTGTCAAGCAGTAGCACTGAACACCCTGCAAAGCGATGCAATATCTGCTTTTAAAGGTTTTCAAGATCCAGCCAGATAAAGCCCTGAGTAGCCTGGGTTATGGCTGACCCAGCTTTGAGGAGTTCGGCCCGAAGGTCTGCTCAAGTCCCTTCCAACCGGAATTACCCAATGATCCTACCTGACTCAGGCCACAGACTTCTCCCTCCCCTGCGCCTACGAGGCAGGGAGAGCCTGTCTAACTTTAGCTAAAGCATCCATGGCTGCGTCGAACAACCGGCCCCTCAGCTTCCTTGGGTCCGTGTTATTCCAGTGATTTCTTCCCTACCCTCGCGGCTCAGTATTCCTCAATCTGCTGCTCTCGATTCAATTAACCGTGTTTAATTTTTTGCTGTCCCCGTGGCTGAGCTAACCCGTCCGCCCCGAACGACAGCAGCACAGAGCTCCCGGGAGGGCGGCCCGGCCCGGCGCGGCCCCCGCCGCTACCTTGATCTCGCTGTCGAGGAGGCGAGTGCGCTGCACGATCTCTTCCGTGGACATCTTCAGCACCTCCTCGCCGACGCCGTCCTGTGGGGGGAACAACGGCAGCGTCACCCTCGGCCCGGCCCGCGGCTCGCCCCAGCCCCGCAGCCCCTGGCCCGGCCCGGCCCGGCCCCTCACCTCCGACTCATCCCACACGGACGCCATCTTTCCGCCGGCCCGCGGGCGCGCGCACGGCGCGGCGGGTTCGGGGCGGCAGATTCCGCACCGCGGGTTCCCGGCGGAGCAGGGCGGGGCAGAGGCACGGGCGGGACGTGCAGAACGGGCGGCCCGGAGGTTCCCCGCACCCTGCCCTCCCCCGACGCTGCCGCCGCCGCCCCGATCGCGGCCCCCGCCGCCCGCGGCCGTGCCGAATCTGCCGGCCGGGCGGGGAGCGGCCGACGGGTCACGTGCCGCCCCCAAAGCTGCTGAGTGATGGCGGCGGTGCCGCCATGGCGGGGCTGGGCGGGGCGCGGGCGGCGCTCGGAGCCCGGCGCTGGAGGCAGACGGGGCGGTCTCCCGCAGAAACCCTTTATTACAGTCAGTGCCCGTACACAGCAGCGAGGGGGAGGGGAGCGGGGCCGGGCCGCGAGCCCGAGCCGACCCCGCGCAGGGGAGGGGGAGGCCGAGGACGCCCCGCCAGGCACAGCCCGAGGGGCCCGGGAGCGGCTCCGTGAGTGGCTCCGTGAGTCCCCGGCCGAGCCCGCGGCGCTCAGACGTAGCCGGGCTTCACCGACAAGCGGCGGCAGTTGGGGCAGCCGCGGGTCCCGTTGGTCTGGAGGCACCTGCAACGGGAGGAGGTCGGGTCGGGGGAGCTCTAGCGCGGCCGGAGGCTCCCCCAGGGCGGCTGCTGTACGCCACAAAGCTGTTCCCCGTGGGCCCTCCCGCCACAGGCAGAGACTGGATCTCTTTCCCATCCCTTCCAGGGAGACGCTTCGGCAGATTCCTCTATAAAAGTTTGTTCCTGTACTGCTGGAGCCAAGTCCACAAATAAACTCCGCAGAGTTTTTCGGGCATCTCTCGCTGCCCAGTAGCGAGAATCCTAATTCTGGGCTCGGTGTGAGACTTTGTTACTAAATTCTTGGGTTTCAGATCAATGTGTTTTGTAACA
The DNA here is from genome assembly GCF_971803275.1 of Cyanistes caeruleus. Classification (NCBI taxonomy): domain Eukaryota; kingdom Metazoa; phylum Chordata; class Aves; order Passeriformes; family Paridae; genus Cyanistes; species Cyanistes caeruleus. The sequence goes on along the minus strand of NC_141706.1, from coordinate 29,530,229 downwards.
CTCGTGTTTCTTAATGATGGTACAGCTAACTTCTTTCCTGGCAGTAGTATGCTAACAGGCTGAACAACCTCTTCACCTCTGTGTGCCACTAGCCAAGGGAGAAGGTGAGGGGACCTGGGAAAAATCCAAACTGCCCCTGGGAGCGAAGAACCGATTCCCCAGGAGGAATCAAATAGCAATCTGTGAACTGGGCTGAACACCTACCAAGTGAGGGCATCAGTGAACAATCATTTAGAGGGCAAGTGGGAACGCGATGCATATGATGGCTAAATCTCACCTTCCAAGGCACTTGGAAGTGAGTGAGACTCTTAGCACTGCAGTGAGATCCTGCCTTGCAGGATCAAGATAAAGACCTGAGGAACAGCATGCAAACGACTACTCTGGGCATAAGCAGCTCTTTCCTATGGCTAATGTCATGACAATAATATTTAGTACTTCCAGCTAATTACTTCAAGTGGAAGAAGTGGGAGCAAGGTAGTGCCTGGAGCTGGTTGTTCTTCTCCCCAATGGACTCTCCACACATGCCACAGTAGAGCTCCATCTCCTCCACACATTCATGGAACTTCACTACATGGTCACGCAATTCTCGCTGCTGCTCCTTTGTGCGATAGATCCTTTCACACAGGCAGTGGAGCTTCAGCAGGCCGAGCTGCACGGGAAGGACAGAAACATAAGACAGGTGAACAACAGGGTGAAAACAGACCAGAAACAGCAGTGGGAACACCACAGCCCCATCAGCCAGCTGGAGAAACATCAGCAGGGCTCAACACTTCCTGCCCTTCTTTGTGTCACAAAAGCTAACACCAGGTTTGAGACACTCAGCAGCTCTTCCACTCATGGCTGCCCTGAGCTACCCTGTGACATACAGTGTATTTCACTTTCCTCTGCCTTCAGCCAGCACACAGTTCAGCTGCTGCTCAGGGCAGAAATGTTTTTCAGGAAGAGATCTCAGATCCTCTAGTTCTCTGTCTGTTTCATACCCCATTTTCACTGTTTCCCATTCCCCTTTGCCTATCCCATTTCGACTCCTCCTCTTCAGACTTGTATACTGATGATTATCTGTGCAACTGCCCACAGCCAAACACTTCATGACAAAGCAAATCCCAAGCACTCACTGGTTAATAGGAATGCTAATGAGCAACAAGAAGCCTGGATACTTCAGTGTTTGACATCTGATATTGCCTGACACAAGACATGGAGAGTGCTGAAAAGAAGCTGTAGAATCCTACCTTGTTCCCTAGTCCCTCTGCCAGCTCCTGTGCCTTTTCAATGCTTTCCAGAGCCTGTGAATTGAGATCACTGGTCATTAGTTCTCACTCAAATATATAAAAAACAGGCTTGTATGAAGTCCTATCAGAATTATTTACAAAAAGAGGTAAAGTAGTACAGAGTAAAATTTGGATAAACAACCATCCCTGCAACTCTGAAGAATCAAGAAAGCTTTTTTTGGAGGGCAGATTTCCTTCCCCTCCCAAAAGCTAATCCATGAGAAAAGGTTGGTTTCTGAAAGACCACAAGTAATGCAAGAGCTACATTTCTGTTGCAGACACTCAGTGTCAGTGTTGGCAGAGACTGATTCCCAAGCAGAGAGAATACAGATTTATTTAAACTCAGCCCCACATGCTCATTTGGGGCTGGGATGGAGCATAAGCAAAGCAAGCCTGGGCCTCATCCTACCTTGCAGGCTCAAAAATTGTTGGCAACTCAAATTTAATTTGTACCAGAGGTGAGGAAAGGGATCACCGACACCAATACACCACACTTATCTGTTTTTTCCCTGCTGTTCATGTATCCACCTTCCCTTACACATGGTGTGATGTAGGAGTGTTCTGCTATCCATTTTTTAAATCTGAAGGAAATATTTAGCATAGCAGCTGTCATACCAAATGAGTCCCTATTTTCCCCTAGATGTCACAGTGTTCCTTCCTGTTCTGATAATTAGTCTCTTTTCCAGAACTATTGAGATCTGCTTCCTATTTGTCCAAGGGGAAGAAGACATCTCCCTTGTGATGCATGTTATAAAATTTCTACCCTATAATTTGGCATTACTGCTACTGGAGGAGGAAAGGACCAGATGAGATGCAAAAATGCACTGTGAATGCAGAGAAGATGGCATTAGACTTGTGGTGGCAGCAACAGCCTAGGGTAAGGAAATGGAAGGAGAGGGAAGTGGGAGCTGAAGGCCAGCAGGGAGAACATAATTGAGAACTGTACTTAGGAAGACTGAATGTGTACTGGAAACTCCTGAAATTTATGACTGTGACTAAGAATCAAAGTGAAATGTGTGGGGTAGGGGAAAAGATGTTGACAAGTCTAGGGGACAGTTTGTCTTGGACAGGAGTATGAGGCTGCACAAGAATGAGGGCAAGCAAGCTGTGAGCAGCCTGGGAGGATTTGGACTAGCACTGATTACATTATACACAAATGAAATGGACTAAGTAGCCAAAGAGACTGGGAAGATGGAGGAAGTTTGGACAAAACCAGGGAATCTGCAAGTGGAAAGTTGGAAAATTGCTTTATTAAGTAACTGATATAGGGATGAGTAGCATGAGTAATGGAAACTGGGCCTGGCAAGTTGAAGAACAGGCTTGGGTGAATATTCAGGAATGACAGCTAAGGAAGTCACATTTGGTCAACAGATGTAAGGTACCTGACCCAGCAGGGCAGACTTCCCTCTAATGCCTGGGACAATATAAGATTCCTTCAATTTCTTCTTCTGTGGGATTTGCTGAGATTAGAATTCTGTGCAAACCCCTCATCATGTTCTCACAAGTGAGAGCTGCTTGAGATCAGAGACTGACAGTGGCTTGAGATAGAATGAGTGAATATAGGGGTTTGATGAGTGCTCTGAATATTCTCTCCTACAGCCTACCTCCTCTGTCCTGTCCTGTACTTTTGACACTGAACAAACATTTCAAGTCCACAGTTTGTTCTTCCATTGCTAACAAACATTGTGTTTACTTATGGAGATTGCACAGTGTGTCTCACCCAACTGATTCCCTAATGGAGGCACTCAGATGCTCACAGCACCCTGAACTTGACTATTCTGACATATACTGGACACACTGGTATCTGGCATGCTTCAATTGAGCTAAAGTTCTTGTTGTGTCAATATGAGTGATAAAAGTGAATCTTCATCATATTTAGACCCAGCCAGCATCTTGATGTGGCACTGTGCAGGTACTCCAGGTTGTTCAGAGCTAGTTCAGGGCTAACCTTTGAGCATTTCATTCTGTGGCTGAGTAATGTTCCTGCCATGCAATGTGCTATATCTAGTGTTGTCTGGACTTTAACACACATACACACTGCCTAAGCATTTTCAAAATAAGTAACTTTACCCCCTTGTTCTATACTGACTGGTTGTCTATTCCCAAATAAATTCCCACTCTCATTCCTGTTTCACATCAGAGTAAAATAGACCATCAAAAGTGTCTCCAGGAATTTTATGCCACATTTTCCTGAAAAGCACACGGTGGAGCTGTAGAGCTGTCTAAACATCATTAGCACATCAATGAGCTTAGTCATATAACTAAAAAGTAGGCAGGGGAATCTATTTCAGAGCATAAGGCTTCCTTCCTCCAGTACTGGTTTCTCAGTATAGAGCTTAAAAGTCATCAGGATTGACTAATGAGGCAATTCTGTAATTTAGCAGTCTGACTCAGAATGGATGTTCCTACCATAAGTAAAAAATTCCTGGCTGAGAGAGACCATTCAGAGAAATACAACTCTACAAGCAACAGACCCTGTTGGTAGAACCCAGGGGGTACAGGTCTCTTCTGAACTGTGCCCTCACCAAAGTGCAATACAAGACTGTGCTCTAATCTTGTCCTCCTACAATCTTCTGTAGAAACGAGTTTGTAACTGACCTTGTCCAGCTCCTTTTGAATCATCCAGCACTTAGTCACTCCTAGCAGCACCTGAATCAGGCCCAGGCGGTTTCCAATCTCTGTCATGATGCTCATGGAAGAGTCATACCGAGGGAAGGCTGTCTGCAGAAGTAGGGAGGAAAACACATGTTTTGCTGTGAACTGCTTTTCATGCCCTCTTGCTATTCCCTTTATCCTTCCTGGCAGGAAAGAGCTGTACCTGCACGTCTCTGCGACTGCGATGGATATCTGCAAAGCAGAGCAGACACAGTGCTTGCAGTGGCCGGTCACCGTGCTGCAGGGCAATCTTCATGGACTCCTGAAAGAAATTGCCTCTGGTCAGTAGAAGAGCTTATTCCTGATTCAAAACAACGAGGCTGGGACTCTACACTCTGGCCACTGACAGATCAGCTCCAAAGAAGTGACACCGTCTTTTAAGGCAAGGAAAATATTTTTCACATGTTCCTAACCAAGGGCCATTCGTAGACCCAAATTTTGAAGTCCCCTGGGCTGCAGAAAGCACAGCTCTAAAACTGGAAGGCAACAGGAAGATCTACAGTCAAGTGTGATTGCCAGAGTATCTCTCTTGCTCCAGTCCTGTGGCAGGATCCCCTGGTAGAGCCCCCCACAGCTCTGTGGCTGCTCGCAGCTCGTACCTCACAGCAATCCATGGCATCTGCCAGGCGCCCCAGCTTCCGATAGGCCACGGCCATGTGGTACTGGCTCATGGCACGGTACTTCAGGCTCCAGCCCTTCCCATAATCATTCACCAGTTCAGCAGCTTTACATGGGAAAAACAGGGCTTTCTCATAGTCCTGTAAGGCAGACAAGCACACAGACAGCAGTCACAGCAAAAATAAAGCAAAATGGAGAGAAGAAAAAAAGCCCAACTATTATTTACCAACACTGCAACAGCCACCCGATTTCTGTATGTCTAAACTCATGCTGCTCCTCTTCCTTGTGCATTATTTTGGTGGATATCAAATTGTGAAAGGGGCAATTGCCATATACTGAATTAATATTATTCTCTGGGTTCAGGACACTGGGGCAATGACCCAGCAAAAAAATTTTATGTAGTGTAAAAGTATATAAAAAAAGTAAAAAGTATAAAAGTATAAAATAGTATATAAAGTCATTAACTTTATTCTGCAGGAATCCTCCTCTATAAGTGAAGGCTGAAAACTTTCTCTTCTTTCTCTGAAAATTGCTCTTACATCATCTCTATTTGTAATATCTACATGGAGCCTTCATTTTCTCCATACAGTAAGCTGGGATCTCCAAGAAGGTCATTATCCATCATTTCAGGAAAGTGGAACTAAGACTCATGGCCTCATCAAATTCACAAAAAGTAATAATACATTTTAATTTTTGAACATCTTTTTTTTTTTTGCATTAAAAGCATGTTAGAAATTAATCTTATTTTACAATAATAATGTAAATATGTAAATAAAACTTATGTAAATATCTAAAACCATTCTCAAGTAATATATATGAGACTGTAGAAGTGAAAAAGTCCTCATATTTTTTAATTCTCCACAATGCACAAAGGAAACCACAATTTCTCAAATTTCCTTTCTGCCTTCTTATTTCACCCTGAAAAGTGTTCAGCACAATGTTATTTTCTTTATTTTTGGTCACCACACTTCATGTGATGAGTCTTCTATGAGCGAAGAAATCAAGACTTCGTGAGAACAACCTATTTTTTGCTGTTTGTACCAGAAGTTAGGACTGGCAAATCACCCCCGTGTTCAGGCCCTGCCTGGTTTTACCTACAGCTGCTTGCTGGCAGCTAATTGCCTGCAACAGTGGTAGAAATAGAGAATCCATGAGTTTTGGCTGCCAGCCCTGTGTCTCTGATGTGATCTTCTTTGAATCTAAGTTTGATCTTTTCAACACACATATTCACAGCTGCTTCTGCTGTGCTGTATAAACATGACACTAATCCTCTCATCCTTACTGTAGAGGAGAGTTCTCCATTTGGAGAATTACAAAGGGATTTTAGCTTACAGTGCTCTCTCAGTACTTCATTTCCTATAGGAAAGACAAAAGCTGAAATTCACGTGGTTTCTAATGCTTCCCTGAATCTGTGGGACAATCACTCTTCTGTCCCTTAGGTTACTATACCTTTATCTGGGTGTAGAAGTTCCCGAGGCTGCAGCAGACTCGACATTCCAGCATCTTGTCATCGTTGTTGTGTGCGTAGCGTAAAGCTTTCTCAAAGCACTCCAAAGCCTTCTGGAAAATGCTGAGGCCCAGAAAGGCATTGCCCATGCTGAGGCTCACCTGGCCATTCAGCTGCAGGCTCACAGTGGTACCCTGCATGTTCAGGCACGTCTTACAGTAAGAGATTGTTTTCTGGAATTCACAGAGTTTCTCATTGCTGCGAGCCAGGTTTAGGTAGCTCTCTGTAAGGAAATCTGGGTCTTCCAGCTCCCGTGCTGTGTCAATCTGTACCACTGCAAACTTTAAGTAGAGAAGATAGTGTTTACAAAAGTGTGTACTTTATTTAAATACAGCTCAAGTGCCCACAGAGTAGTGCCCTGTACTGGAGAAGAGGCTCATCTCTGAGCAGGGCAGACAAGGCCATCAGCACACGGAGAAGCATCGTATGCACTGAGCAGTTGTCTGGTGGTTTAAAAGGCCTGTGAAGATTCTGAAGAAACCTTTCCTTCTCTTCACATAGTGTCTGGGCAGGGAAGATGAACTAGGCTGGCAGTAAGGGGAAAACAGTGGTTAAATGGCCCTAAAGAGCAGTTGGTGAAGCAGGAAACATCTGACACAATGCTGTTCTGTTTTCTTTCACTCAGTGTAATGAATCCCACTTTCTCTGGAATTCTTAAGCTATTAAAGTACTCTTCAATTATAGAAGAAAGTAAGCCACTTCTTTAATGAATTTTTTACTAGTAATTGCAGTCTTGATCTTGACAGTTTTAGTTCTATAACCTCCAGGATTTGTTGCATACTGTTCTCCTAAATGAAGTCTCTTTCAGGCTGCAAGCTATTCTAAGCAGTAACTCTTACATTTTGTGGTGAAGCAAGCACACTGCTGGCTTGAATTAGTATCACTAGTAAAGGTAAATAGTTAGCAGTTTTCATTAGACACTATCAGTTAGGATTATGGATGGCAAATTCCAGGGGAATCAATTATTTCCTTTTTGTATAGTGGCTATATGTAATAATTTAGGCTACTAGAACATTTTACATTCTTTGGAAACAAAAACCCAAACCAAACCAAACAAAAACAACAATCAAAAAAACAAACTAAAAAAAAACCAAATTCCAAAAAACCAAACCAAAACGACAAAACCCCCAAACATCACCAACCATAAATTGTGTCTGTTGGGGTTGTAATTATCTTCTCAGCTTCCATTAAAGTTTAGGAAACCTGCTATGTGGACTCAGTGATGCGCACTAGCTCATATCCACATATCCGCTTCTCCACATTCCCTTAACTTTGCCCGAGTTCTTCAGTATTTCCTGATTGCCACAGCCTCTTTTCTTGGTGTGAAGTAATTTCTTTCCTCTCCAAAAGAGGCTGAGCATCATAACCCTTCTTAAATCACTTTTTATTTCATGCCTTTAATTCTGACCCTTTTTCTCCTGATATTTCCTCTCTCAATGGCTTATTGCTAAAGTTATAGAGAAAGAAAGTTATAGAGTTATATAGAAAGTTATAAAGTTATAGAGAAAGTTCTCCTTTCTCTATTCTTTGACCAGTTGCTGTGTAAAATCTTTAGTTTGACTGAAGCCATGTTTCCTTCCCAATACTGTGAAGAACTAAAATTCGCCTACTCTGATCCTGCTTTTTGTTCTGTTGTCAGGTAAGGAATTATGTTTGAGTATACTAAGCTCACTCCTTTGCCCTTTTTTTTCCCCATTAAGTCTTCAGTATTTCCTTCATCTAGCTACATCTTACCTTTTTTTCTTTCTTCCCCAGTCAGTCTGTTGTTTTTGCCAGCACTTAATTTCATACCACTTAGCAGAATTGTTTGTCTTCAAATGTTTTCCAAGTGTATTAATACCTCTCCTTTCTTCTTCATCCTAAGTATCTGGCTTCAGTATAGGGCTTTGACATGTGCATGGGTTTACCAGCAAGACGTGCCTCTCTCCCCACTCCAATTCCAAACAAAGCTACCAAAACCTTTTCAATGAGATGTAGACATCCTTTTCACATTTTGTTCTAAATGCTGAATGATAGCCAGTCTAGTAAGAGGCAACCCAAAACATCAGCACAAGAGTATCAAAGCCCTTTAGTACAACCCAGTTTCAGGCTGGGACAGTTTCTTAAGACTATTACAATCCTCTCTTGCCTTGTCTTACAGATTCTTGATTTGCCTTCCCAAATGCTGCCTGTTGCTCTCTGTACACATCCTCTTGCCTCTCAGATCCACACACCAGCTTCTTTTTGTTCATTTAATTAAACTTCTTATCCTCATGCACTTGAAATGTAACTTCAGCTGCTTTTTACCACTCTCCCATCAAGCCCCATATCTTTCCTTCTTTCTTCTGTACTATCCTGACAACTGGAAGTTGCTCTGACCTCAACTGTGAGACATCTGGGATGTCTCGATTACCTCACCAAAACAGCATCTTCTTTTCCCTTTTAATCAGCTCCTGGCAAACAAATAATTGCAATTAAAAAACCCTAATATAAGATCTATATTAGATATCAGCCAGAAGCTGAACAAGATAACAAACATGTCTCCACAAGATTGATATTTATTCTACAGAATCCACTTGGAGTTCTCTTTTTATGCTGACATGCACACTGTAAACAGCTTGTAGTGGACAAGGGCCCTGTTCTTTTACCTTTTCCTGAAGCCTGATAACATGGTGTGCCTGTATGTTGGAAATAAGAAAGGTTCCCATGAATAATTAGGAAGACCTAAGTAACCCAGGAATCCTGAGGAATCAGATCCAGTGAAGATATCATAAGATACATCATATTCTGTGTATCTTTTGGGCTGGAGCTCTTGGTGAGCACAGTGATTACAGCAGCCCAGAACATGCACTCAATAGCTGGTATTTTCTGTTACACACAAAATACCCTCCCCCCCTCAGGTTCTGATCTCCAGCCACGTTCCATTGTGGGTGCGACACAACGGCATGCATTCATCTCCAGTTCACCTTACCTTCAGCATGTCTTTGTATCTGCCCATCTCTGCATGAGCAGTGATGAGGCAACCCAAAACCCGAAACCTGCCAGCAGGATCCGCAGACTTCTCCAAAACCCTCATCCAGACTCGCAGGGCCTTTTCGGTCTGATTAGACTGGTAAAGATGGAGTCCTTTCTCTATCTGTTGCTTTGTCTGGTCCTGACCCATCTCCCATGGATTAAAAAGCCTCATACACTAACCTCTAAGGATAGCAAAAAGGATGTGCTTACAAGAGAACACACCGTAAAATGCCCCACTAGAAGAGGGCGGGTTGTGTGCTCAGAGGGCCCAGAGCCATAAAAGCCCAGCCATGTCAGGGGGCTGGAGCTGTGGTAGGCAATGGCAAGAAGTGGTTGCTCAGCACTTGAAGGCAGAATCCTCTGCCTCTGAAGGCAGAATCCCAAATCCACTAGGCAAACATCTTGCTTGCTAGGGCTCCATCAGTGCATTCGTCTGTCCGATCCCGTAAACAAAGAGGAAAAGCACGACAGGGAGAGAAAGAGAAAAATCTCAAGGCACTGGAGTGAAACTCAATCTGAACAGCCAGTGCTGGTCTCCTCCCCATTGGCTGCAGCTGCTCCTGCCAGTCCAGCTCACGTGGCTCCCAGGAATTCTAGTCAGGCTCCCCAGCTCCCAAGGTCACGGTGCCAACTGCCCACCCCTGCCCGCCAGTATGCAGCTTATAAATACCCTGGGGAGAGACAATTGGCTGCAGTCACAGCCTCAGGATGCCTTGGCTGTCTCTTTCCTCTCTGGCCATCCCATCAGACAAGCACTGCTGGTGGTGGGCAAGCTTGGGAGGAAGAAGACTCAAGTGGAGTAGTAGCTTTAGGAAAAGATATTCCTTAAAAGTTCGGTGTGAACAAGGCAACTTGCTACATGTGCAGTGTAACACTTGCAACAATGTACTTGATACTTGGCGAGGACCTCAGCTCAACAACAGGCATCATGGACTGTTTATATGGGCATAGGTCAGCTCAGTCACAGATTTGCTGCAAGTACACCTTTGACTTCCTAATTTTAGGGTCAAGGAGCTACCCACCTGTAAACCTTTGATCTTAACTGAATGTTGCTCCCTGTTGCCAGACGAGTGTGGCAGTCCTCCAAAAGTTTCCAACAGAAGTTGTCAATGGCACTGTGGAAGTTCTTCATCCAGAAATTGATGATCCTTTATGATGAATAACAGTAAAGACACACAACAACAGATATCTGCACTTTTTGGTTGCAGGAGAGAAGTCTTATTCCCATTAAAAGATAGCTTTATGTCTCCCACACTCCACTGAAAAATTCATACTGGTTCCTCTAAGAGTCACATTTAATACTCTCACCGATGTGCTGCAGTCTTAGTGGTCTAGAGGTTTATTCACTCCTTCTCAAGAAGATACACCAAACCTCGGGGGAGGAACAGGTGGAGAATGCTGAAGGGATATCTAATGTTTTTCAGATGCAGAAGTTCTAAGAACCAGTTCTGTGATCCTTTTACTGGGCAAAGAGAAGCAATTTGAAGTTTTAACTGACCTGCCTGCAAAAGCAGCCCTGTGTCCCTGTGTCTCCAGCTGTGTCCCTGCTTCTTGATGAATTTGGTGGCAGTTCTTCCCCCAGCAAAGGCAGATACCTACAGAATCACCTCAAAGGGTGCCAATCAGACTATCCTGGTCTGTCAGCAAAATCCAAAGGGAGCCTTCCTTAAGGAAAGCAGGACACAAAATAAGGAACTACAGTCTACCCAGAGGCTTTACATCATAGCTGTCATGATCTTAAGAGATTACATCTGTCCTTTATCCAAAATTCAATCAGAAAAATATTTCATAAAAATGTTTTAAATTGTAGAAGGGTTTTGCTACAGTAAGACTGATTCTCTTTTGGGAGCTCATATACACTATGATACTTGCATTATTTACCTTAGCTTTGTTTTTCAGAGATGTTATGTGCTAGATGATATTTCAGCATAGACTATAGGCAGTGTCAAACTCTGGAAGTAGAAACTATGGAAAAATCTACAGAAACTGAAGAAAACTAATGGTGAGGCATGGCTGGGTAATGTGTGAAAATCACTCTGGCAGCACTGTTAAAATTATTAGCTAGGTACTCTATAGATTTTAGGACTTGCATAAAAGTCTGATTCAGAATTTTAAAAAAATCTCTCCTCCTTGCAGTAATTTTTTTATGTCTCTCTGGATGTAGGTGGTAGGATGGAAACAACATGAAGAAGATCAGTCCCCATGGAAAGCATTGATAATGGTGAGGCCATTCAGATTTCTAGACTTGGAGAAGAGGCCAGGAAAGCAGCCACTGGAGCTTGCAACATAACAGAATCAAGCAAGGACTCAGGAATGGGGAAAACAAAGATAGTATCATTCTTGGTAGATCTTTGCAAAACTCACCTTCTATAAGTGAGCTGCCTGTCACTCAAACTCATCCTGAGATTCTTTGGACCACATCATCAAAGCACTGCTTCCTTCCCCACACAGCATAGCCAAAATGAAGAGGGTGCCTTGCAGCCTGACAAAACCCATCTAACAGATGATCTGCCCTGCATTTTGTTAACCTCACTTTATCTCCTTGCTTTTGAGCACCATGAAACAGTGCATAGTTTCTTAGGAATCAATTCGCAGCTCAGCTGTTGAGATAAAAACAACCGAGTAAAATAAGGACTAAATACATCAAGTTCAAACTGGTCATTTTCAAAAAAATCAGGAACATGCTCTGATACAAAACATTCCACTCTGAGCCCAGCTGTACCTGCCTAAATAAGGAGGTATAAAAGATCAACACTGACTGCCTGTGCTACTTGAAAAAAAGCAATGGTATCCATCTGTGGTTCAAGACAGCTGTAATTCATACAAGATTCAGGTACAGCTTCTGCAGTTAACAATCCAGTTTCTCCTCAGGAAGTGCAAATAAATGAGCCCAAATGGTGCTTGGCAACATCAAATTAGGGAATCTTACCTGTCATACGTGCAGTGTGGCTCATCATGCACAATTCTTCGGTGATCACACTGACCTGCTTCTCCTCCTCCCCACTGCTCTTCATAATGTCCCTAGTGACTCCTGGCCGTATGAAGAGCAGAATGTGGCAGGTAAAGCCAGGAAGACTGGAGTCAAAACAAGTAGTTGAATGATGGAGGTGGATGTGAGAGGAAAAAAAGGTTTCTCCTAAAATATTCAGCATCAGGATTTCATCTACCACTTTGTGTACTTCCTACAAATGCTGAAAAATATAACAACTCATGTAAAAATGCCAATTATTTTCAGAGATTAATACACTGGCTCTTAAGTATAGTTTGATTGTGTACTGATTGGTGGTAGCCTTTTAAATTGAAGAAAAAGCCTTCAAAAAATAAAAAAGCCACTGACCCAAGAAGGATCTGGTGTCAGTTCTGTAAGATGTAGCTGGCAAAGCTTTGATTGTGTAAGACAAGGTGAGTGAACTTGCTTCCAAGCTGGAATCTTCCATTCTGCCTAAACAAACCCTTTTTCTGATTCAATTGTTTCTCTCCATCTTTGGCCACAAGTTGTATCTAAACTGAAATCTCGCCAGCCTCTCTTCTCAACAGCTGCAAATTAACTGCAGGGATCCCAGCACAGTCTGTAACAGGTGGCTCCGTGCCTCGTGCCGCAATTGGTGTGCTCAGGGCAAGGAATGCAGCACTGAATCCTGATGCTTTGCAAGGGCTCTCAGATTTACAATCATGTAGGAAGTGATGGGGTGAAACAGAGTATGTCAGATAACACAGGAAAAGGACACGGAGGAGAAATAGCTGTTCTAAAAATGCTTGCAAGTCTCCAAGATGTAAGACAAGAGAAGGCAGGAATAATGGGGAATTCTAGAAGCTTTCAGAAATGCAGCAAAATCATGCCCATTGTGGTACTTTCCTTCTGAGAGAGGCAATATTCATGTCAAACTTGTGGCAGGTTTCTAAATGAATTACGCTTCGGCTATGCCAAATACTTTTTATTAATATGAAATAACATTAAAGATACCTTAGTTCTAAGAGCAAAGCAGGTAGCTTTTGCTTATCACTAGTAAGTAATCCAAATCCATTTGCAGTTTCCCTTTGTACTATTTCTGGGACCAGGAGCACTGGGGGCTGCAGGTACCTTGATGCTGCAGAACCAGGCTAGATTAAGCAAGCTTGGCTGTGTTCCTGGGAAGGGGAAGGAGGCGGTGGCAAGTGTGGGGTTTGTGAGAGTGGCATCAGCTGGTGCCTCTAATCCCACTCAGCACCACACACTCGTGCTGCTCCTGCAGAGCTGAGGGCTGCTGCTCTGCCCAAGGTATTGAAATACCCTGAAGCACAAGTGCATGGGCAGGCAAGTGGCTGCATGGCACCAGTTCTGTGAGGCTGAACATGCCTACTCCTCACTCCCAAGTGTTGCATGTATTCGCATTATCCAAGATCCTCAGCTTTTCCATATCTGAAGGGGACTTGACTGTCAAATGACCCAAAATGGAGATATATCAACCAGAAAATATTTTCCATTTCTACTCATCTACACAGAAGTAAAAATCTAGGGCAATACTATACATCAAGAACAAGAGGTACTGGGCCGCGAATATTTTTGTGTCTCACAGCTATGAAACGGTAAAATGGTTCTCTCATCTCTCTCTTCATCTTCTCACACTTGGACCCCAAAAAGAACCTCAAGTTTACGACACAAATACAACACACAAGGACTCTTCTCAAACAGTTTAATAGCAAATAAACAAAGGAAGGTACCACACTTGGCATATACAAAATGACTTGTTGTCGGTGTGTCTGTGCAATTAAAACAGCTTTAAGTTGCCCTTTGGGACAAAAAGAAAAAAAACCACACACACACACAAAAGGAAGAAAATTCCTTTAACACATACTCGCTTGTTCCAAACTTGTAACAAATCTTTTCATTTTTAAATCCACTACACAAACTCTGTGATCAGATCAGAAAAGCAACACGCGCTCCTCTGCTTTTTAAACCATTAAAGTAAAATCTGTAATTCTCTACAGAGTACAACACAATTTCACACAAAAAGACATTTTGTTTTGCAAATCAAAACAAGAAAAAAAGGAACAGCTCAAACAAGGTAAAGAAAAGCATTTCTACGACTGAACCACGACTTTGAGTTGATTAAATCCCGTTAACTGCAGAACAGACTCTACATTTGGTCATAGTGGCAATTTGTTTTCTCGTCACATTGTGAATCACTTTACATTGTTTTCTAGTAGAAAAGGCAAAAAACTGTACAAAACCCCTAGTGTTAAATACAATGTTTGTACCAATAAAAAAGCCCACAGGTTTGTCTCCAAAATGTAAATTTTCTTTTTAAATTATTCACAAAAAGCAGCCAAAAATCAGAAAGGCAGCTGCTGCTCCACTGTCTCAAATCCATTAAAACCACCACAGAACAATTAAAACAACCAAAGGAAGGAAAGGAAAGAAGAAAGGAAAGAAACACCCAACATTTGGCATTTTGGTTTTCTTCAGATATTTTTCCACAGGCTTCCCCCAAGGTTCCTTACGGAACCAAACGCACACGTACAGAAACGTACTGGCAGTTCCTCCATCCACTGCAGGGTATCAGCGCCCCCCAGCACACAGCCCTGTGCATTCAGACTGTGGGACTAACAGCAGCCAGCCCCCAACTCTACTTCCCAAATTAACGGGTCCCTACCCTTTTTCATTCAGCCTCACGATTCACTCCCAGGTACATGTACCATATTCAAATTGTTCTTTTTTGTAAGCAGATTAAGGACTGTCTACACAAATCTGGTTGATACCTAGTGAGAATACAGTATCCTCAACCAACTTAGGAGGATAGAAAACAATCTTTGCATCTTTACATTATCCCAAATACTGGACAAAATTAAGATTTCTATCCAATCAAACTCCACTTGTTTTCTCAGCAAAAAACCCTTCTGGAATTCCATTTCACATTATTTCAACTGTTAAGATACCTACACTAGCTTGTTGCTGCTTCTGACTGAAACTTCATCACAGCACACACTCTTCAGGTGCCTTCATCTAGAAGCTACTTCCCAGTTTCTACCTGTGCAGATGGTATATAGGGCAGGGGAAGCCTGCTACCCAGAGAGCAGTAACCTGTTCTAGTTCATCCTGCAAGCCAGAAAAACTGCTCAGCTCATTACCCAATTAAAAACTAAACAAAAACTAAAAAATCTCCGCAGAGATTCCCCAGCTAAGGCCCTTGAAAAGACAGCTGGGGATGGTACCCTGTTCAGGTAACAGCTTCAGAGGCTGTTGTATTGTGCTTGTCGTTTGGGAAAAGAGCCAGCAGTTGTAGGACCAGTGTTACAAATGCTTTCTCTGGGATATTTAAAACACTTTATTTCATGAGCTTACCTAGATCCTTCCAGAATCCTGCCACCAAACTCTGACTGATGGTATTGTATTAGATTTGGGCTGGACTTCACAGAAATGTGCCCTGAGTTGTACGAAATGCTCAATGTTTGAAATAAGCCCTAGCTTCAGATAGCTTTGGAAACAGAAATACTGTGAGTTCCCCCACCTTCCTGCTCTCAGCTATCCCCTTCCATCAGAAGTTCCACTAGGGGAACAGTGTAACCAAGCACCCTCAGAGCTTCTGACAGCACTGGAGATGAGCAAGGTCCAGGTGCTCTGTCAGGCAGACAGTCTAAGTGCACAGGTAGATGCCCTCAGGTGGCTTCTGATCAGATTATTTGCCATACCAAACCCACCAATTTAAAGGATACCTTTGAAACCCATTAAATTGCTCAGTTTTTGCACAAACTATAGAAAACAGAGAGGTGAAGGTGATATATACGAGGGTGTGAAGAAAACAGCAGGAAACATGCACAACATTTCTGGGCACTATCTTAGTTTGAAAGATTAAAACAAAAACATCACATTTTGCTGAGGAGATTGTAGTTACAAAAAAATCAAGCATGCCAGAGCTTAACAAAATACAACATCAACTTTGATCAAATTTTCACTGCAGACTGATAATCACACAGGGAAGCAGGGGAAAAAATAAAAATAATTAAAAAAAAAAATCAGTAAATGCCAGGGCAAAAATGTAGCTACAATTGGAGTAAAACATAGTTCAAGTGTTTTCTGTTGATGCCACTTCAAGTCACAAGTTTGAACTCATAAAAACACATGCTGTCTCCTCAAGCACAGAAACCAGATCAGCAAAATGTGACTAGGAAGTCTCCTGAAAGATTGAGTCACACCATATAATTGACTTTTTCTTTGAACTGTGTTTTTAAAACTAAGCACACAGAAAAAACTAAGCCTAGAAAGTGATTGGCTGTATGTTCACAGAAATACAAATACTCCACAAGGTATGCTAGCAAGGCTGCTCTGAAGACAAATTACAAAGAATCAGATTCACAAAATCAAGTGGTTATCTTACGAAGGTCTAGAAAAATAGAAATTCTTTTATATTCAAATGCAAGTTTAAATATTCCCCTTCAGCAGTCTTTCTAGCAAAACCATTTTGGCAGCACAAAAAAAAAAAAAAAAAGAAAAAAAAAGAAAAGAAACAAACATAATAAAAATACACATCAGCATCAAAAGTCAACACAAGGTCAAAGGTGAGAGTTCAAGCATCAGAGAAGCTGAAGAGACAAGGATTTGGACGATGTACTTGAACGCCACATCGACATGCTTTAGGCACAACGATGAACAAACGGCAGGAATCTAGAAAAAAAAACAAACCAGAAAGAGGGAGACCCACTGAGTTACACAGAGCAGTACATCCAAACATGGAGAGAGAGAACAAGAATGGGCACTGTACAATGAGATCTCCTGGGGAAGGGAGTTGACAGGGAAGGGCAGCACATGCCAACGATGGACAAGTAAAAGTTGAAGTACATGAAGGACACCAAGTAAACATCAAACTGCCAGAAACCAAATGGAAGCAGAGGCCTGGATTTCCCTCTCAGCACCCAGTCTGTGGAGCATTGCTAACACTGGTTAGCATGCATTCACCTTGCCCCGTGCCCAGTGTGTCTACTACCTCTGTTTAGAACAGAGTAAACTCCCTCCCCAGGAGACCAATTCCAAAAATATGACTCCAGGGCAAACATTTGCCCACAGCGACTGAGACCATGAGAGACAAGACAGAGGACACAAGGGATTCACAGGTGGTTTGACATTTGAGACTTTTCTTGCACTCTAACATGGGAAGTTCATAGGCAGTAGCAGCCCAGCAAATCCATGTTCTTTCCTTTAGCTACAGTCTCTTCTCATTCCCTAGGAGCCCATGTAACTGGGGGTGGGTGATTGGGAAAAGGGGGGAGAAAAAAAAAGATTATACAAGACAAAAAGCCCACACATCAGAGAAGAATTCCTTAAGACTTGACTGCAAGTTAAGACTTGTCCTAGCTGAGCACTTGTCATACCATTAGACCTGCACAGGGATTTTCCATTCCCAACCTTTTATGTAACAGCCTTCAGCTCCCTGGCTTCATGAGGAGGAGATTCTGGGCTCTGAGAAGTCACTCTACAGTCACTGTTGCCAGTTTGATGAGCAGAAAAAAATGCGTTTCCTGAAATTTTCTTGTAGTGTTTATAAAAAAATAATTCTTATATTAAGTGACATAAATACTTCTGTTCCCTCCCTTCAGCTTGTGAACTGCAAGAGACAAGGAACATTTTGGGCTGAGAGTGGGAGGCAGAAGAGGGAGGAAGCAGCTTGTTTTCTTATCCTGCTTCCCCACACCCTCAACTCCCCTTTAGCTCCTTTTGTGGCCTTAATCTTCAGCACATCTCAAAGCTTCTGGTTACAGACTAGAACAAGGTGAGATTTACATATTATCTAACATAATTTGAAAATAGCAAGTGTTGCATTCTCATTCCAAAGCAACGAGAAACACATTGTCTACTAAATCAGCAACACTCCCCTTATTAGAACTGCTGAGATTAATTTGCTTTTCATGTTTTCAAATAAAGGGAAAGGACTTTAAACTGAGTTTAAAAAACCAACTCCAGCAAACAGAATACAATGTAACTCTTGCACTTATTTCTATATTTCAGGAAATACTCTAGATAATTTGAAGATAGATGCAAGATTTCACTCAAACTAGAAAAGCAAATTCATCATGAACTGAGGCATGAAGTCAAGTGACATCTTAGCATGCACCACTGAAATCCTCTGTGTGATTTGTCTGGGGATTTTCTTGATACGGATTTTTCAAATATTACACTCAGCTATGTTGAGGGCGAAGACTGAGTTTTATCAAAGACCTGTGGAAAGACTGGCCTATAAAAACAGAACCATGAGATGCTGGACAAGGTCTTGATGACTTGGAGAAAGTTATTCCAGTTTGTCCTTGTTTTATTCTCACAATAGTGACAATTCTGCTTTCTGTGTTTTATATTTTGTGGCAGGTATGTTAGGAATATCAATCCTCTTTAGGTTTAAATGTCTGCAACAAGAAGCTTTCAAAGCATTTTACCTGTTCATAGTTGCACCCTTCATTTGCAATTTGATTTATCCAGGTTGTTTTTAGGAATTTCCAAATAAAATAGCAACAACTTCATTCTGCTTTGTTGTTCTTCCCTAATCCACAACCATTACCAGTCCAGTTAGATTCAGCTTACATGACAGAATTACCGTAATATGTGACTTTCAGTATTCAGGTGAAAAGCTTTTTCCTGGTAGATGCACTTGCCAGTGAGATTTTTCTGAGCTGGAATTTTTAAATAATGCCAGCTTTGTATTAAAAAAAAGCTAAATTACAAAGAGCTATCCTGTTTTGGACTGTTGATTATCTAGGGGACTGGAGAAACTATTTCATTTACTATAGTACTGACATTAAGCAGTATCAGACAAAGTTCATAATTCTTTCACCTTATTACTGCAGTAAAATCAAATATCTCCTGAGAAAAAGAATAAATCTATGAAGTAGAACATTTCCACCTTGTAAACTGAAAATATTCTAAGTATTTCCTGGTGGCGCATGTAAATAAGGAATTCTATTTAATCAGAAATTCTTTTAGTTTTCTTGTAGAAAATCAGGCTCTTTGGTTTTAAGCATACAGCATACTTTGTTCATGTGGTTGCTTCAGCCAACCTTCTGCAGTTTATTTGAACTCCCCCCACTCTTATATTACTATCCAGGAAATAAGAGCATTTTACACTGATTTGATTTGCACTTGAATGAGAGCATGATATGAACTAAAAATTTAAAAGTCCCAAGTCCCCAGAATCCCAGACTTTCCTGCCAGTAACTGAGGAAGAAAACTGGCTTAAGATGGAAAGGCAAGAGCAGCCTAAATCCCCACAATCAGTGGCAGCCACAAATCAGACACAGAAATGTTGACTTTATCTGTTCAGTTTTGTTATCAGAAAAAAAATCTGCCCAAGTCACAAACTTGATACATTTATTAACTTTGGCAACATACACATTGATACACCAAGAAAGGGAAATCTGAAACAAATACACAAAAAGGGCAACATCTTCAGCTGGTGAAAACTGATGCAGCTCTACTGCATTCAGAGAGCTGAACTGCATTGATTCAAACCATCTGAGGATCACATCTTTTAAAATTTAACCTGCATAGATTTATTTTTTTTTTCTTTTTGGCAATACTTATAGTTACGCCAGTAAGGCACAAGAACTAGCCCAAGTTAGGTGTCTTAAGGTAATTATGTCTGGGAGGAGTCACTGATCAAACTAAGCCACAGTGTAAACTGGACAATCTCCTAAAGTTAAAAGGAGTCACACCTATTTGCAACAATGCCAAGCTTGATCTGTAAGTTACAGTATTGAGGACACACTATAGGATGAAGAAGCTAAAATATCTAATTTTGGGCAACTGAAATGACTAATAAAGAGGCCAGAGCATCAGGTTAAAAGAAAAATAGGACAAAGATCTTGGATAGTAACAGTGGGGTAGGGTGCAAAGAAGGTAAGAGTGACTGTAGAGACCCCAGAGCACAGTGCTCTCCTCCACTGGTTCACAGCATTCATCTTCCTCATTTAGCAGTTGTTGGGCTGCAAACAGGCCACTGAAAATCAGTAGTGTCAATCATGCACATCATTATGTGTGTAAAACAATCACATTCAGGATTCTACAAAACCCTGGCCTTTTTTTCCAGTGAAATAATTTAGGTAATAAATATTCTCCACCCTGGAGCGGTATAAAACTTCTATAAAAATAGAAACAACATTCTTGGTTACAGCAGGTTACACTTGGAGCAGTTGCTCCCAACTACATTTTTTTATGTTTTTTTTTCTTTTTTCCTTTTTTTTGAAAAGTATATAATTTATATATATATATATAAAAAAAAAAATCCCATCATCACCCTGGAGGCCTTCACACTCCAACACTCTTTTCTCAGAAAACCAGGACACATCTTTCCTATGGTGCAGAATTCAAGTGTACATGGTTCACTTCAGTGTATGTTTACGTCTCTAGAGAGATTCAAATAATTAACATAGAAGGGTACCACATGCCAGCATAACTGGGAAATTTGGCAATCTGGCCTTTGAAACTTTGCCACCACAAAATTATTTAAATAATACTGACAGATTTACCTGTCTGCCATCAATATGGACAGACTGGCATCCACTGCTTTATTTTCAATCTACGAACTGGAAAGGGCTCCCCTTGGATGTTACATTTCAGGCCTTGTAATTCTGAGGTTTGAGATCCCAGGGGGCCCAGTCCCTGGAAATGCCCAACATTCCCAACAGATCACCACACACAAGTGGGGACTCTGACCGAGATCTCAGGTTTGATGGGTTTAGTGCTCCTCCTGCTGGAGCAGAACACAAAGTCCTGACCCCACATCTGACCCACACACGTCATTTAGCAGCTGGCTCCCAGACTGCAGCGTTAGTTGGAGCCCTGGGAAACAGCCTTACAACCCAGGAATACAAAGAAAACAAGGAAAAGGAGATACTATGAGGTAAATCAAACTTCTGTTAAAGACACAGAAATTGTAAACTTCCTCTTGTGACAGAGGTGGATTTTGGTGGTTATAAAGTGGAACTCTACACTGATTTCTTGAAACAGCTCAGGCCAGAGTGTCAAAAGTCCTTTGAGCCCCCTAAAACCAGTGAATATCAAAGGCCCTTAGCAATGCACTAGCAATTTCACTGGTGTGCAGAAAAAGTGTGTGTTCAGTTAAGGGGTGTGTTCAATCTTCCTTCAATATAAAAAATAACAGCTTGTACCAAAAGGCATTTAAAAACTGAATGGCTCAATACTCTGGTTCCGCAGCTCCTGGTTTGGCCTGTTTTGCACTGGTACACACCACCTTAAAGGAAAACTGCAGTAGAGAGATACACCTATTTACTAGACCAAGTCACTGCATGAGTTTTGTTCATTAAAGAAAACCAACAAAAAACGCCAACAAAACAGGAAATTATAATTTCAATAAACAATCAGCACTTACATTATGCTTATGAAAAGGAATTCATAGCAATCTCTGCAAATAAAGGACATTATTCCACAGAAATGGGGACAGTGATCAACTGTTAAGAAGAAAAAATTGTCAAAAATTTCTGCAGATTACCAGGGATCTAAAGTTTCTTGTTTCCATACACAGATGTATTCATCCAGGCTTAGCTGCCTCTATCTTTCCACAAAACCTAGATGAAGTACATAGGTTAATTTTTCTTATACATGGAGAAATTCACTGCATCTTATTAATATTCCACTGTAGACAGAGAGTAAAATTTTCTGGGCAGAGACATTATATAATAGTTTTATAAAGTGCTGTGTACATTCACACTGCTATATAAACACTAGTTTATATACAGAAAAAAAAAAAATCACTGCAGTTTTCCTTTGGCTTGTTAATGTGTTCACCTTTTTAGCCTGTCTCCTGCTTTAGAGATGATTTAATAAATCCCCACTGTGGCATACAGTTAAGGAAATTTCAAAGAGCAGATGGAGTATGACAAAGGCTACATGGGGTTGGTTCTTTCTCACCCAGGACTCTGTTCTCCTTGACCATCTTTGTTTTCATCAGCTGTTCTGTGTTATTTCTGCTTTCCCTTCTCCTCTCTACCCCAAGGCAGTGTGGTGTCAGTTTCTGCTGCTCCCTTTAACCTTCTCTCCCCACCCCCAAGGAGCTGGCATTGGTCCTTCTCAACACACACTGGTTACAAACACAGCAAACTTCAAATAAGGGAGAAAAAAAAAACCAAAACTAAACAAAAAAACCTCAGCGATATGGCACCTAAACTCCAAAGTAAAACACTGGAAACAAAAGCACAAACTTGTCCTCCATCCGAAGCGGGATTCTCAGCAGAGGCTGCAGCAGAGTCTTCAAGGGAAGATGTGCCAGATAGAACGCATGGATCAGCTTCCAGGACTGTAAAAACACAGCCTTAGGGCTTCGAATCACTAAGTGCGCTCCTCTCCAACTTACCAGAAGATCCTTCTCACTCCAGTCCCGGAGGGGAGGGGTGCTCAGTATGGCTTGCTGTCGTTCTTGGAGCGCTTGAGCTGTACTTTCAGCCGCTTCATGCCGATCTGGAAGCCGTTCATTGACTGAATGGCAGCCTGCGCAGAGACAGGATTGTCGTAACTTACAAAACCTGAGGAGAGGAGAACACACAGTTACACCCCATGCCAGAGCTGCCCACAACGGCTACTCACAACTGGAAATGCAGGAGCTCACAAGGTCAGAGAGGCTTGCGTGAAGTGCCATTTTCAGAAGCTCACAACTGTTTCAGACTCCTCATAATAACTTCTAAAGGCACTCAAACAAAGCATTGCTTTTTGACATATGGAACTTTAGCCAGAAAATATACACAGCTCAGAAAATTAACATTTTCTAGTCTATCAGCAAAATAAGTACTGCTATTTATAAGAACTCATACCTGAGAGAAAACCAAACCTGGAAAACATTCATCCAGATGCAAAAGCTCATTAAGGATATAAGACTGAAATCACCCTCATGACATTATGGCAGCAGTTTTGTTTGGAGTGAAAGAGCATCCAAGGAAGGGTAGCACTAGTGCCATTACTGTGTTTAGATTGCTCTCAGATGGGAGGTTGCATATCATTTCTGGAAAAGATTATCCTGCAAATAAACCTCTCCAGTGTTTTGAAGGAGCCTACTTTAAATAACTCCACTCAATGTTGGGAGTGAGAATAACTCCCATTCGAGACAATGGCTATGAGTCCATAATATGTAGGTGTTACAGCTGAATGATCAGCATATTTCTGTGTTCTCACAAAGCATCATATTGTCCACTTCTTTTGGCTCAAATAGGAAAAAGCTCAGGATTTTATGTAGACACAAAGCTATCAAAACCATAGAGAAAGTCTCACCTCTCCTATTCCATCACAAGAAATCTCCATCTATCAAAACAGTCACGAGAGCTTATGGCACTACAAAAATACACTATGGTACCCACAATAGTTATTTATAAAGATATTAATAGAAATAATTCATAATCATAATGTACTAAGTAATAGATACAAATTGTTATTGAAATTCTTGAAAAGACAGGAAGAGGCAAGAGGAAGTACTATCTCAGGATTACAGTCTGCAAACAAATAATAATCACAGAACATTCTGAGTTAGAAGAGATCTACAAGGATTAAGGAATCCAACTCCTAAGTGAATGGCCCATAAGGGGACTGAACCCAAAACCTTGACATTATTAGCATTATGCTCTAACCAACTGAGCTAATCTCAGGGAGAATTATCCAGGGCCAGAACACTATAATAGGGCACAAAATTGTGAAAAGCAAAAAGTCATATTGAAAATCAGGAAAATACATTTTACTGCTGGAAATGTTTGGTTTATTTATCTTTTAGGAATATGCAGAGATTCCCTACTTACTTAATAGCTAGACTAGACAATATACTGAAAAAGAGTAATATATTATTACTATAAAAACCACCTTTTTATAGATAATGATTTATAGAATGACAAAATATCCTGAGTTGGAATAGATCCACAAAGATCACTGAAGTCCCTGCACAGGACACCCTGAGAATCACACTGTTCATCTGAGAGCACTTTCCAAACACTTCTTGAACTCTGTCAGGCTTGTGCTGTGACTACTTCCCTGGGTAGCCTCTTCCAATGCCCAGCCACCCTCTGGATGAAAAATCATTTTATCCAATGTCCAACCTAAACCTCCCCTGACTCAGCTTCAGGCTTTTATCTCGGGTCCTGTCACTGATCACCAGATAAGAGATCAATGTCTGCCCCATTGCTTCCCCTTGTAAAGAAGCTGTAGATCCAACATACCAAAACACTTGCTTAAATTGGTCTGCTTGTCAATGAAAACCTTGGCAGAGACGACATTTCCAAATGGCATGAACATCTGCAGCAGATCTTGATCCCCAAACTCTTGGGGAAGATGGTAGATAAACAGATTGGCTCCCTCTGGACCTTCAAACAAGCAGGAAAATAAATTCAGAAAGAGCATGGATACCACATACTCACTGCACAAAAAAAGGTGGAAGAGCCAGATTTTCAAGAAAAATTTTCCAGATAAAACAATGAAAGTGCTATTTGCAGTACTGCAGAACACTTGATTCCAGAATAAATGAGCATGACCCTTTGCTGGGATTGATCACTCAAATAATTCTAGCTCTTTCTGACCACTTTTGTTAGTACTTTACACATTGTGCCAAATCTGGTTCACAGATATTTGCTGTAATGACAGCTGAACAGTAAGTTTGAGTAGTACATGTTGACTGAACAAAAATTGGCTATGCAAAACTTGTGGTCCCAAAGCAACTAAGTAAATTTCCAAAAAAAATACAAATAATCACATTGCTTGTCATCTGAGATTCTCTTCTAAACATGATACATTCTGCTGAAACTACATTCTACATTACTTTACACTACATATTAAATTTAACCTGAATAAGAAGAGTGAAAAGACTGGCATAAGTAGCTGTTGGAAAAGGTGAAGGACCCAGAAAACAACATTAACAAAAGCACATCTGATTCTGTGACAGTTGGATGTATCAGGCTATAGACTCATATTCTCCTTCCCTCTGAGAACATGCAGGAGTACGATTAAGGAAGCACTTAAGACTAGACAAACCCCATGAGAAACATCCTGTATAAAAATTACTTTGGGCAGCCCTTAGTAGAAAGATCCCAAAGACCTTTTTTATCTTCAGTAACCCTGGATTCTAAAAAATGACGCCAAATAAAAAATCTGCACATAAGGTAGGTGCAAGGGCTAAGCTTGCCCTTTTGAAAACCCCTCTCAAGTAGTTTCTACAACTTTCTGCCTACCTTCTTTTTGACTTCCTGCTGCACCAATACTCTGCTGTGTTAAGAGACTCTGGTTATAGAGTGTGGGCAGTGCAGCAGCAGCATATTGCTGGATTCCAGAATAAGCTTGTGTGAGGGCTTCCATTGTGCTACCTGTCCCATTTGAGAGACCACCACTGCCAAGTCCTCCATTTAAGGCTGCCATTCCTGTATAAGAAAGAGCAAATAAAAGATGACTGAGTGCTTCCACTGAGCCAGACCAATAACCTTTCAAATGCTCTGCACGATTACAAAAAGCAGGGAGCAGAAAAAAATCACCCCAGAGACAGGCTGAGGAATGATAATCAGCTATTCCTCCAAGCCACCACTACACATGACTTACCTGCTAAAGAGCTAACGTTGAGGCCAGCTGTAGCACCTGCCAGCGTCTGCAGTGCTCCAAGAGAAGCCATTGGATTAACAGAGGAGCTGCTACTGGAACTAGGTGAGGAACCTGCTATTAAAATAAAACAATTAAACTTCAACTCATATTTTTAATTCATGATAATTCAACTTCTTCATTAAGTTATTCCAGTAGAAAAAACTAGTAAGGAACAGATTCAGGCAACACAGGATACTTTATGTAAAAAAAGCAAACCCACACAACTTGATCATACTGCTTATACGTTCTGAGCCCTTCCTACATTTTTTTAGAATTTCTACTTCATCATAACACCTACTCTTTGTAGCAATAATAATGTCAGTAATTGTAAGACATGTAAGATTGAGACATTACACAAATGTTGGCTGAACTCTATATCTCAACATAAGGTAACCAGCAGCAATGCCCTGTTTCCTGCTGCCTAAAGTAAGAGTCACTTGCTATGTATTAACACATATCCTTGGAACATCACTCAAGGTGAAAAAGACCTGTAACATAGATACCAGGGACATTAAAAAAGGCTGAACATACGGTTTTCCCATACTGCCAGAACAGGAACACCACATGCCCAGATTATTTTGACACATTAATTTTCTACTAAAACTCCTGCTGCCACAGCCGGGGCTAGGACTGAGAAAAGTCTTGAAATGCACATCAAAAATAAATAATCTGTCCTCTATTCCAGCAACATCTCCAACTACATTGACTCAGTAAGAGAAGGTTGACAATATAGTACCTAGGACAGTAACAGCTTACATGGCCCACCAAATTCTACACCAGGTAGAGTTAGTTCTACAGAAGTGAACATCAAAAACCATAAAAAAAAAAAAAAAAAAAGTTTTCCAAGCTGTTATGATATGTTAAAAGGTATATTAAAAGAAAAAGAAGTTCACACTGAGGTCATCTACACAGATTTATGGACATGATAAAGTAAGAAATGCATAGCATTTTAATGATTATAAAGCAGTGGTTTTTCTAACAGATTTGTGCACTACTGCAGAAGAAAATCTATGTGTAGTGCTATTAACCAAGAAATTCATATTTACTGCACAAGATGCACTAGAAAATATTTATGGCTGCTAAAAATTAGAAGATACTGAAGACTGATGTTGCAGAGGCATCATGTAGTCTGCTTACAAGAGAAATTTATCAGTTTGACCAAGGAGGTATGAGAAGAACGGAATTTGAGGCATTTTCAATTTTTCTGATGTTTTTGTGATTCTCACTTATACTGTATACATCCTTTAAAACTTATAAAAGAATTGTTAGCAACTTTCAAGAAGTTTCACACACTCTATGTATTTACCACTTCATGTTTGTGGCACAAGGTCTCTGCAGGGCTGGGATATTGGAACTATTTAAATGGAATATAGCCTAACAACCTCCTAACAAAAGTAGTTGTACCTAACCAAATCTGCATGAGAACCAAAAAGCTGCACTTCAGACCACTTTTTGTAGTAACAGATGGAATGAGAAACCTCTTCTAGTACATGTGAAGACAAACTCTCCTAATAAACCAAAAATTGAAAGACAATGTCCGAAACTATTTTAAGACGCTTACTCCGACGAAAAGGAGATATTTTCTGTCTTACTATCAGTAGCATGTTAAATGTTGTAAAAACACAAAGAACAAATTACAGTATAACCCTCAAGCTGGTAGAAAAATTAGCAGAGTTGGCTGGATAAAAGCCAGAGTTCAGAAATCATACCGTTACCTTGATTTTAGAATATCACTTGTTTCTCTAGCATTTCATTGCTGATCTTTATATTCAAAAAGACACTGTATTTGACAGATAAGAACACCATTCAAAAACCTTTCCAAACCTATCCCAAATAAAAGAGCAGCAGCTATGGAGAAAAAAGGGCTAGAGAACAAAGTGAGAGAGAAAATGGATACCTTCCCTACTTTAAAAGGCTGTAATTTTAAATAAATTAAGTTAAACCACTATAAAAATCACATAGTTATTTTATTTTAGTTTAGTTTATTTAGTTCAGTTATTTTAGTTTAGCTTATTTCTGCCTTTATCAGAAATTTCTTTAGACAAAAACAAGAAATCCTTTAGCACTGAAAATACCAAGAAAACTGAAGACTTGTCTGTATTTTCTTTATCCTATGTATGTAGGAATTGAAGACAGCATCCCATTTCTGATGATGACAAAAGGCAAACAGGTAACAGTAGAGCAGAAATACAGGGGAATTACAAAGGAATGCTTCCTGTGTATAGCCTATATACCAACAGAGCCATCTGTGAATCTAGGAGTTTTTCAGCCAAAGGCAATGTCTTTGTAATAAAGTTACAATTTTCATTCATTAATTTCAGCACAATGTGAAAACCAAGTTGTTGGACTCTACTATGTTCTAAGGCACAACTTCTGGGATTTAATCATGCACTATGCTAAGAAAAATCTGTTTTTATTTTTAAATTATCATGTGACAGCTTGACTTGATATCTTGCAATTCTCTTCTTGAAATATCTAATGACTGATTTTTCCCTATTCATTTTCATCACAACACTAATGTATTTGCAGGCTGTAATCATATCCTTCTCCCATGTCAGTCTTCTATTTTTCAGGTTATTTCTAATAGCGAAGGAGTTTACTGTTCTAGTCATCATTTCTGTTCTTTTGCTTTTCTTGTGTTATATTTTAGATCACAAAAGAGAACAAAGCAATGGGGATGGAAAATCAATATTGTTTTATACATGTTCTTTACTCTATCCCCAATTCTTAACATTGTTTCTGTGCAGCTTGTAGTGGGTTGTTGGGGTTTTTTCTTGCTACTATGTTTTCTTAGATCTATCTACTGAGTTAAATCTAGTCAAAAAAGCTAACTCTAACGGAAGTAGCTGAAAATACCTAAGAAGTGTTTCAGAAAATCTGAATATGTAATAAAGAACAGCTTTGTAGAAAGATACTGACAGACATTATTAGAAACATAATGAAACTTGGACAAGGACATCAAGTAACAACTTGTGGAGGCAGGTAAACAGAGAACAGTAAATCTGTCCTAATTCAGTCACATTATCATCCAACAATGACCTGAAGGAAAGTTAAATTCAGGCAGTGAATCTGACTGAGCTATACCTGATTTAGTTCCACTAAAGCCAGAAATACCTTGCTATTTCTGAAAACAATTTTGCCAGAGACACATCAAGGCCAGAAAAATCATCTAAGCTTTGCTGGACCTTTGAGGTTGCCTTCAGAAGGAAGAGAAATTGAAACATACCTCACAGTGTTTGCAACCATTCTATTTTGCTCTGAAGCAGATAATTCTTACTGGTGCTCAAGTCAAAAAGATGGCAGACAAGTCATTCCTGTCCTGAGATACTTCAAGCTAGCAGTTTATTTATGGCCATGGTCTCTGCAGCAATGACTACATAACACCAGCAGACTGTTCAGTTCCAAGAGCTGATCTTCAGCAAGGCTGGAAGGTTTTACTTCACCCCATTCTACATCAAAATACACAAGCGTGCTCGGAACTATCTAAAGAAAATTGTCTGAAATGGATAGGAAGGCCGCACAACAACATTATGTAACGCCTTTGAGTTCCACCATTCCGACATGTAACCCATCCATAGTCCATGGACTGCACTTTGTAGGCTTCCAAGTCCCCCAGACACAAATGATATCAGTGCAGATGAAAGTAAACCAAGAAGGCAACTATGCAGAAGGACTGTCTGGATTTTTCCACCAATTATGCAATTTGAGCAGAGATGTCCAAATAAGCATCAGGTGAACATTTGGATGACAGATGGAGAGAAGTCAAGGAGTTAGTCATCTCATCTGCAGTTAGGTTTAAGAGGTTATCACAGTAGATGCTGCCATATGTCCCTCAGTCAAGGCAGGCACTTACTGACACATGGTACTGAACTGCTATATGCTGAGTTTCTTCAAGGTCTGGGTGTGGCTCAGGAGGGATAGATGTCTGTGCGGAGCCAAACAGCCTTCTATGTTAATACATACAGAGTGAATGCACAGATGACTATTAATCAAAACAGAATTTCAAGTTTGCTTGAAGACTAAAGAGTTAAAAAGCTGTATAATTACAGGAAGTATCATGGGATTGAAAGCATCTGTACACGTTGAGGCTTCCCCTGATGGCAGTTTGAGTGTAGTTTTAAAAGGTGAAGCGATGCATATTTGCAAAAGCATAAAAGCTTTTGAACAAAGCTTTTTAAAATTTTACTTGATATTAGGTTTAAAGAGCAATACAATAGTGCCTGCTTCATGTCACAAGTCTGTGAAGAGTTAACTGAGAAATCTGTATAGGTTATTAATACAAAGGATCTATCATGATAACTGACTTGCTGACACAGAACCATTTATTGATATTACTGACGATCAGAAGGTTATTTGAATTCAGCACAGAAAGTACTGGAAAATGGGCTGCTTCCCACCCCCCCCTAGCCCCTCCACCAGCACAATAAAAAATGGAACAGAGTCCTGAAATATGTCTCTCATCAAGGAGAAAGGAACCTGCATACTTCTGTGGAACAGCCAAAATTCATACAGGGGAAGCCAATTCCAAAGAACCACTCAATAGTAGCATAACTTAATTTGAAAGGGCCCTCTGTGAATCATCCTGTCTAACGGTCTACTCAGAAGTGATCTAACCTCTGAATTAAAAAATGTCCTTTCTAATTGCATTCTCAGTCTCTGAAATGAGGCAGATTTCGTAGCCCCTCTGGCACCTTGCTCCTGAGCTTGATCACTCTTGCCATTAATTTTATTTTTTGATCTAATCAGAATTTTCTTGGCTGCAACTTGTGTCCATTGCCTTTGTCCTTTCACACTTCTGAGAAGGGGCTGTTTCTGCTTTTTTTAGTGCATCTGACATTTGAACTTCACAACCTGCCAGCCCTTCTCCACCTCAACAAAATAAAGAACCAATTTGCTGCAGTCATCAGATGAGACAGCCAGTAAGGAAATCTTAGTTCTAAATGCCAGTCACAACAAATTGTAACCTGACAAATAATGAGGAGATATGGCAGAAACTGACAGATACATTCACCTTCATGCTTCCTTTATGATGAAGATGATTTAGTGGGCTATAAATACAGCTCTTCTGTAGTCTGAACCCTTCATAGTTTTTTGTTTGTTTTTTAATTATAAAATAGAATACATAGCTGTGAGTCAAGATAGATTTAAAAATTTCACTCTTTTAAGGATTGCAGACCACAAAATTTTTATGTACAAAATTTCCTGCAACACAACACTCTTTGGACTAATTATTTCTTGGGAATGTCTTTAAGTAGAAAACTGCGCAAAGCACCCATGGTTTAACTCCCAATCATGTGACAGAAGGTTTTCTAAACAGCTTTTCCTTGTAATCTCTTCATAATCTCTTAGCCTGGCTCCTTGGTCCACCTACACAATTCAAAATCTACCTGTGGAAATTTAATCCTCCCCAACCCCCTTTGGTCTCTCACAATCACAGGTGAGGATATCAACTCTGTAGGACAGAAGCCAAAGATGCTGGAAAACTTGACACCCTGAAAATACAGGGTGTCTCTTCTCATGCCAGGATTTAGTAGTAACTCAAAATAGGATAGAAAAAACTGAGTAGAATACTGATCTTCGTTTGTGACAAAAACTTAGTATGTTGTGCCATAAGCACAACTAAATTTATTTTTAGTTTTTTGCTTGTTGCATTTAATGATCACATTTAACAATAAGGCAGCAAAAGAATGCTACTTGGACATTCCAGTATCTCTGGTTAATATACATAACCTAAAGTTAAAAAACCCAACCCAAAACAAAACACAAAAAAGCTATGCAGAAGGAAGACAATGATTTTTATGTGTAACTCATACACTAAATTCTAGACAACTACTTTCCAGCAGAAGTGCTAGGTGTCTGTTTATTCTACTTTTATGAGGAAGTTATAATATCCTTGTCTTCATTAATGGAATACAAACTGTACTGTTCTAGTGCACAGAATGCATTACCTCATGCTAAAGGTATTTTGTGTTTCCATATTGAGAGGAACAGAGTGTATTTACCACAATGCCTCCCTAAAATGTCAGATAAACCAAATATGTGATGAGATTGAAGTAACATGACTGGAAGGAGGTCACCTACCTTTCTGCTTCATGATGACCTCAAAAATTCTTTTTACTCTAAATTAATCTGACCATTTGGAGGAAAAGACACAGCAGGTAAAAAAGCCTTTGCTGGTGGCAAAGATATCTACCCTAAACAGAGGCCAGTGAATCTACTGGTAAATTGTTTCTCCATTAAAGATCAACATGAAAGTGACAATAAGAGATAGACAAAACAGGTGACATCGATCCTGGAAGGACTTCCAGGGTAACATGGGCAGTCTCTTACCTGAGCTGGTGAGCACACTCAGGGGGCTGCTGGAGGAGGTGAGAGCAGCGGTGCCACTTGGTGTGTTCTGAGCTGCACTGGCTGCAGCTGCCAACGCTGCCAGGTTCTGTAACTGCATCGCATTCAGTCCTGCAACACAGGGAAGAATGCCGAGTTTCTCCTGTCAGAGCCACCATCATCCAAGTGTAACAGATGCAGCAAGCTCATCACAAGGGACGAATGGGAAGCAGCTTAAATGCAACAGGCTTAATACTAGTTACTGATCTTTTTTACATTGCAATTCCTTGTTATAATTGAAAATCTTTTTCTTTGCCCAGATGGATGTGATTCCAGAGAAGGCCAGGTGGTCATTCATATACACCCGATGGAGACCCCAAAGTACAGGAATTTTCAGGCAGTGTTCCTCCAGTCAACAAAAGTGTAGGTATAAGTTAAGTCAGAGTCTGAGAGCTCATGTGCAAGCTAGAGAACTTGCCTAGACATCAGGCCAATAACTTCTCCCACTCTCATGTCCCTCCACACTCTTTGTATGGGGACAGCAGTAACTCCAAAATTCTTTAATGCAGGCCTCATACCACAGAGGCCACAAAGTCACAGCTTCAACCCACCATCAGCTGAGCATCAGCATGTTTTGCTTGGTCCCCCTGGCAGCCAAGAAGCAACAGTCAATTGTGAGACAATCGTTAAGTGGCAACTCGTGACTGCAGGATCAGCCAGTGTATGTGTAGGCTGGTCAAACACACTGGCAAGGAAAACAGGAAACCTCAGGCATGTTGTGCATAGGGAGCAAGGAATACTGCAGGGGGAGGAAGGGACCCCTGTGTTTATGAATTTTACTGGTCAATTTATTCATCTGACTCACATTCGTTTTGAACCACTGTTTTTGAATGAAACCATTTGGTCAGTACTGACTGTATTTTACTCTCTTTTTCTGCCAGAGGATCCATTAAAATGGATCTCCTCCTGAATTCTGTATTTTAAGCATCCTTTGGTAGACTAGCTCCATTCTTCCAATTGTGCCTCCCTTCATTTTTTCCCTTATTTTCCATTTTTTTGTCTCTACCTTTGACTATTTTAACAATTCTTCCTCTCTTCATCTGACTTCAGACAGTCCCTAATATTAATTCCCAACGTAATTAAAAACAAAACTTAATTAATCTCCCTTAACTTAAAACCATCAGAACACCCAAAGCAGAGGTGTTATCTCATCTTTTGGATACCTAGTAAGTATCCCAAAAAGTATTTTGAGCAAAGCACACGTCTCAAATAATTAAAACCTCAGTTTTGTAATTTAAGCATGTAAACAGACAACATAAGAATGTGACAACGCAGTATAAACTAATTATTTTCTAAAGTACTTCTAATACTTTTAGTATAGTTTGTTTGTTTTTTTAACTCTTTTTCAATTTCTCTTCACGGCAGCATCTGTTTCCTTTGTCAAATTCAGTTCCCAAAACAACTGGATTCTGCCTTTATCTAGATTCTCAAGATTACACTGTAATATAAAAGCATGAAATTAAAACCAGAAAGTTTTCTATTTTGCTTTTATTGCGCTACAGAGGGTTAAAAGTGCAAGTGTTGGAGCTAATGAAGAACAGAGCAGCTTGTTCCTTACTGAGGCAGTTTGTCATGTGCACACTGCACCTGTCCTCTTGTCATCACACTGTTTTCCCATCTGCTTTCAAACAGCGTCGAGATTAAATTCTGTCTACAAAGTCTGATATAGTTTGGGATCTAATTACCTACTTGATTTTTCTTTCTATGAATTTCAAGAAAGGAGATCAGCTGAGGTATCAAGACCTTAAAACTACAACTTTTTAACAACTTTTTTGGTAGAGAATGACAGATTTGGAATAACCACGCAACATACTATTTATATGTCTGGTTTCTCAATTTTTAAGTTTTTTTTTTGTTGTTGTCTTTTTGTTTGTTTGGGGTTTTTTGTTTTTTTGGTTTTTTTTTTTTTAATAGTGAAGACAGAATTACCCTGAAAACTTCTCAATCTCAGCTAGTTACCCCTTTCCCTCTGCCCCAATCCTTACTGCTGTACTTTCTTCATTACATCCTGTTTTTAAGAAGACACAAGAAGGGGGAAAGGTCAGGATCATGTGCATAACAAAATCCATTATAGATCAGCTCCACATAGGATATTAGTGCAACTGTTTTTAAAAATAATTGCTTTTTCCAAGAGCCTTAGATCTAAGAGCTCTGAAGAGGTCCAACATGAAAGAAGTCAATGTAGGAAACTGAATTTAGAATCATCTTCCAGTACAAATCAAATTCTTAAAAATGAAAATATAACACTTTGCAAATGTAATTTGTAATTACATTGATTACATTGTAAATGTAATTGTAATTGTTACTGATGGGTGCACCAGCCAACACAAGTCAGATCTACAAAGACACTTTTGGACGAACTTGTGCATAGAAAGGGCACATGATATCGGCAACTACTGAAAAACTCCAGGAGGCAATTTGAAAATTAAAAGTCTTCAGTATTAAAATCAGAACTATAGATTTTTCTGCTGGCAAAAAATTTTAGAGAATGTGGGGAATGGAGTTGCTAACGTGTTTTATTATTCCCAACTGGGTGAAGACAAGAGAGACAACCAATTTACAGCCCCAGGACTGCTATACACAATGAATGTTCTAACTAGTAGTCCACAGCAAGGAATTTGGCTCATATCTGTGAAGCTGATTTTCCCTAACAGTAATGGCATAATTAACTGTAATTCAAATGAATGAATAAAAGAATGAATGGAGCACTAGTTCACTTTCCTAACAACAGTATATTTCC
The DNA here is from genome assembly GCF_971803275.1 of Cyanistes caeruleus. Lineage (NCBI taxonomy): Eukaryota > Metazoa > Chordata > Aves > Passeriformes > Paridae > Cyanistes > Cyanistes caeruleus. The sequence continues at coordinate 29,495,484 of NC_141706.1, read as the reverse complement.
AACTTAAATGCTAGATGCATTGAAAATGGGAACTAAGAACCCAGAATCACTGGAAACATGTGCATTAGTGAGTGGCTATTTCAAAACACAGTTCTTCACATATGCAGCTGTTTGGATGAAAACAAATACAGAGAACATTCTTTCTGCTACTCCTAAGGGAAGGAAATTTTAAATGCCAGAGGTTGGGGGAATACCACCACTTACCTTGGGGACAATAGTCAACTAAGATTAAGAAGGATCATCCACACTTGTAGCAGAGAATTAATTTCAAAGGAGTAGGCAAACTCAGGATGACTTATTTCAAATTTTCAAGATTAAAATGCCTACAGCCTTTTGACTACTTTGTTTATCCTTGTTCTCTTTTGTATGGCACTGAATTTGTCTTCTCATAGAAGTAAACTCACCTCCCATTGGGTGGAGGCTGCTCAGTGTGTTCAGGTTCCCAGATGAAGCAGCTGCTGTCTGCTGAAGGAGCTGCAAATAAAGCTAGACATTACACCAAAAAACAAAACAAGAGTGAGAGTGAGGGCTGGCTCTGCTTCTCTGGGAGAAACTGCATCACACCACAGCCAGAGCGCCGTCACAAAAGAATTCCTGCAGCCCATGCACCACATCACAGCAAAGCGTAAAGAGAATTTCCTGAACAAGACAGCCAGAGCACCACCACAGTGAAGCTCCACGTAGCCCATGCAGCACACTGCAGCCAGAGCAACAGCACAATGCTTTCCTCACTCAATATCAGCAATGCTGAGGGAACATTATAGCCAATACACCAAGACAAAACAAGCAGAATCAGTAGTGAGAAAGAATTCCTATTCAAAGCCGCTAAGGCAGGATTCCCACCCCTAAGGATATGCTACCTCAAAACAGACTATACAGCTGACACTGCCAGCATGGGACAAATGGCAATGCCGTACCAAAACCAAAGAGCCACCAGGAGAGGGGACCTCCTCTACTTTCCTTATGCATAGTAGACATAAAAGACATTTCAAGCTTCAGGTCAGAAGGTTTTTAGAAATTTCCAATTCCTTTTTCCATTAACCAGCTCTTATTTAAAAAATTCCAATCTACCAAAACTAAAAAAGTAGTAAGAGAATTGCTCCATTTCAACTATACACCATACCAAGAATGAGATGAAATTTTCCTTTTCCTCAGACTTTATATTGCATGAATACAGCTGTCAGAGCTACTCTGGCAACCCTGAGTCACAGTGCATCAGTTTTTTAAAAGCTCATCCTTTACGGACCTAGCAAAATCAACTGAAATGAAACTGCAGTCTACCCTCTGTTACAGTATTTTTGCTAAAGAGAGTAGCTTCTCTTTATTTTCTGCAGGGTTTGCTTTTATTTGGTTGGTTGTGGTTTGGGTTTATTTAGTCTGCTTCCAATCTGATCATCTTTTCTATCTGGACAGTACCAAGTACTGTTCCAGGTTTCACTGGAAGAGGATGACAGAAATAAAGGAAAATGATAAAAAGAATACAAGAACTATGTCATCAGATAGACATGAAAAGGACATTTATATAGTAAACCCTGAGGCAGTACTATATAAAGAAAAAGCACATTCTACAGAATGCAGGAGAAAAACCCAAGGTTTCAGTAATTAGAGCTACTGTGACTGGGGTTGAAATCCTCCCATAAAAGTATTGCAACTAAACGAGAGCACGGAACACAATTTCAGCCTTCTCATCCACAAAATGGGGATTAAGAACCCAGCTCCTTTCTACCAGGAGCCTTCTAAAAATGAATGTATTAAACACTGCAAGACAGTCAGACACTCCAATCCCTGAAGAGATGTAAAGAACCCAAATCAGAAACTCACTGCTAAGTACTGGGGTCCAAGTGTGTTGAGACCAGCCAGGTTTCCCCATATTGAGGCAGCACTGATCTGTTGCATTTGTTGCTGAAGTTGCTGAGCAATTCGTTTCTGCTCTTTGTCCTTCTGCGTGTCTGCAAATTTTACAACAATGGGAGAAGAGCAACCCTGCAAACAGCAATTCAAACAATTACATACTTGCTATCCCCAGCAGTCACAAAAATACTGAATTAAGACCCAGGCATTGGAAACATTCCCCTCCTCCTCTATGCATACATACAGACACAGATATATATTCAAACAGCATATTTCATCAAAGGCTCAAAATCTTGTTTGCTTTTAATTCTATTTTGTATTTTGGTATTTTCTCTGCAGATGAAGTTTCTATCTCTAAAAATAACTAAAAACTCTAAAAATAGAGCAAAACAAACACAAAGGTCCAGGAGCAGTTTTTGTGAAGAAACACACAACTGCACTTGTCCTTCCCTCTGCTTTCCCTGAAACTCCATAGTGACTGCCTGACAAATTTCATCTGCTCCTGACACCCACTAACTTGTTTTACCTCCATGGTTTGTGCTTGGTGCATTGCTTTGATTGCTGTTTGTGCCATGGCTCTTGTTGTAAAAGTCACAAATGCACAACCTGGGGAAAGAACAAAAAGGAATCAAGTTGTTCACTACCTCCACAATTATTGGGATGAATACAGGAATGAAAATGCTTAGGGGGTGTGGTTTGGAATCACAGAAAAAGCTCAAATGCCAGGTTGAGTTGCAAAAGACAGCATCCAGCATCCTCAGACTGAAAAAAAGCTTCTTGCTTTGCTTACCTCGGCTCAGGCCATCCGGGCCCCGTAATATCCTGCATTCTTCAATCTGCCCAAAGGGGGAGAACATCACTCGAATATCGTTTTCATTGCACTTCTTGGATATCATTCCAATAAACAACTTCCTATCTTCTACTGCTAAGGAATCAAAAGATAAAGAGTATTACCAGCAAATTAGTGCTTACTAGATCTTAGGACTTCTCCATTAACTGTAGTTATTTCCCTTGAATTTAGGATATGGGCTTATCAAAACCAGATTCCCAGTAATGGACTGTGTCTTCAATTTAAGAGGATGTATATGAAGCACTTCAATGAACCTGACAGATGTCTGTTTTATGATTTTATGTTTATGATTTGCTGACTATTTTTAGCTTGTGAAATCTGTGAACAACAGGAATGTAAAAAAAAAGGAAAAACTTAAAGTATGTCAGATTCAGCACTTCCCTGTATGTCTTCAGTTCTAGGTGAGAGAAGGCTGGAAGGCTTGGACTATTTTCATTGTCTGTCCTCTGCTTATTCTATCTTTAGACTACCAACATATACCTAACTGCATATAAACAAGCAACTGAACTGCAGAAAGCTTCTTTTTAGCCTCATGCCAATCACCTAAATTTAGATATGCCCATTTCTTCATGCTCCTCTCTCAACAGTAGAAGCAACAACAGTTGCTAAAACAGAACACTTATACTTCTGTTAGTGATACACTCATTCTGATCTGCACCAAAACCACAAAAATAACACCTCAAATCAAACCACAGACCGTGTGGTACCATTTCTTGGCTCTAAATACTGATGCTATTAGATATATTAGAGTTTGAAGTGTGCAGACTGTTTTAAATAAATGGTTCAAAAAGACATTTCTCTTAACTTTCCAGTTAGTTGTTACTAATGTCAGCTAAAGGTCACTTGAGTGAGTGGGGTAAATTCGAATTCAGAGCAGAATACCCTTGATTTATTTATTTAAGGATGCTAATCACCTCTGAAACACTTTCTTTTAAAAGATGAATTATTCAGAATATCAGTTCAAAATATAAAACAGTTTAGACACACAACATTAATCACAATATAAAATATAGTAAGTATGATGAAGGCTCTAGCAGATTTTGAAGCTTCAATAAAGTCTTCTCCTATTCAGTGCTATAGTGAGGGGAAATCAACTTGTTGAGCCTTCTATGATGCTATAAAGGAAGACTCCAAACTATTCCAGCAGCCATGATTTTAACAACATTAAATCTTAATGTTGTACCTAATTAATTTTCTGGTCTTAGAGCAGAAAGATGCTTTCAAATCCTTTTAGCAGTCTATTTTAGTTCAAGAGATCCAGAATCCCTTGTCTTGGGGGCAAGTTCAAATACATAACTAATGCTTTCTTATTTATTGTCACCTTTACTTTTTATTAACACTCAGAGTTAAATAATAGCCTCAGATTTACCATCCCATAATACCATTGAATACTATTTTCACTTTCCATTATTTTCCCAGGATACTTGTATGTGTGTTTGTATGTAATGCAAGGTCAGTTTTAGTTTAGAGAACCTTTTCTGTTCTCCTCCCAAAAATATTTCAAAAGAATGACTCCTTTCTAGATATACATACACAGGAACATGTCCTGTATACCTATGGAGGAATCTGGAGATTACTCATACTGTATTCCATCTACTGTTTTTAATTATATTAAGAGGTAAGCTTTCTCAAACCAGGACTATCTTCTCCATGATGCAACACAAACTATTGCAAATGAAGAAAATAAAATTCATCTGAGCCTAGAAAGGTTGAAACTACAGGATGCTAAATGCTTTCTTTGCTTAGGTTGCATCAATACAGATACATACATATTTGAACATGCATGTATGTATGCACATAAACTCACAAGGAAATGCACGGATAAATGATCATTTACCCAGCGGTAAATGCTAAATTCTTAATCCATCTGAAATGGTCAATGTGCAGAAATATTCAGTTTTTCTTCTCTACTGAACTGCTGTTAATTCTATCCAGACAGGTCCTGAACATTTCCAAGGATGGGGAACCCACCTTGGGTAACCTGGGTAACATGTTCCAGTGTCTTACAATCCTTGCAGTAAAGAAATTTTTCATAATATCTAATTTAAATCCTGTTCAGTTTAATGCTGTTATCTCTTGTGCTATCAGTAAGATAAACAATCCCTCCACATCCTCCTTGCAGGCCCCCTTCAGGTACTGGAGGGTTGCTAGAAGGTGTCCCTGGAGCCTTTACTTCTCCAGGAGGAACAACCCCAACTCTCTCAGCCTGTCCTCATGGGGGAGGTGCCATCCCCCTGATTATCTCAATGGCCCTTTCCTGAACATGCTTGAGCAGGTCAATGTCTTATGCTGGTGGTTCCAGAGCTGAATGCAGTACAACAGATGGGGTCTCATGACAGCAGAGAGGGAGAATCACGCCCCCTCCCCACCCCCCCGCCCCAACCAGTTATTTTCTCCTTGAGATGCAGCCCAAGAAATGACTGGCTTTCTGAGCTGCAAGTGCACACTGCCTGTTTCTATTAATTTTTCAGTCACCAAGTCCTTCTCAGGGTTGCTCTCAATCCACTCATCCCTCAGCCTGTATCTATGTCTGCAGGACCTTGGCCTTGCTGAACTTCATGAGGTTGGCACAAGCCCATCTCTCCAGCCCATTAAGGCTCCTCTGGATGGCTTCTTCTCCCTCCAGGGTATCAACTGCAGCACTAAGCTTGACCCATAAGCTTGCTGAGGATGCACTCAATCCCACTGTCCATGTCCCCAACAAAGACTTAAACCACCTTAGCACAAAGAAGAACTCACTGGATGTTTCCCTAACTGACAACATGGTTCTACCACAAGCAGCAGCAGGGGAGATACTCTGAGTCATGGAATTTGAGAGACATCACTCACACTACCTATTATTGAAAACACACCTTTCTGTTTTCACTTTTTTTCTTTTAAAAAACCAGACCACCAATTCAAGATGTCATCAAAAGGGATGATGTTAAGCAAAAGGGAAGTCCTCAAGCTTCCTGACTAGCACAAATGAAGACACAAAACTGGGACTTTAGCAAAGCTTACCATTACTCTTTTCACTATCAGCTGGTTTCATCTGGATAGGATGGTGCATCTAAAACGTAAAAAGATTATTTAATCCCAGATACAGTCACTTCACACTATATGAAATACATCCCATAAGAATTGTGCAAGAAATTATAGCCTAAATTGCCTCTAGAGAGGTGCACATGTATTACTACAAAAATTCCAAGAAGAAAGGCTTTCTTCTTACCCAGAGTATTATAAAAGCCATGCCCACCCCCTTCACTGCTGTATCATTCTTTTAAATACTCCAAAATTCCCATAAGACCTGTTATTATATAGATCTCATAACACTGATCTTTTGAATACTTTTTTACAACATTATTTTAGGGCAACATAATGTGTTTGTGCTTCAGTGGTGCTGGAGCTCAGAGAAACAACACAGAGCTGTGAAGAAAGCGGGGTTCTGCTCTTACCCCTGGGAGGATCTTCATGTTGTGAAGAGCATTCTGTGCTTCTAGTGCAGCTTTACGGGTATAAAATGTAACAAAACAGCACCCTGTAATTGAAACAAAATGTTACCCAGGAAAGAACACTAAATCTTGGAGCGCTGTTCAGAAATTACAAGCCTCACTTCCATCTTTCCAATGCAAAATGTATGATAGGTAGAAGAGGTTAGGCACTGAAACAGGTAGGTGCTACTGTTTGTGACAGTTTAAAAAAAGATTTCCAAGTGTAATAAAATAGAATATGTTCAGAATTGACCCAACATCACTACTACACCATTAAAACACTTAGACACATCTGTTGGCTACTTAATTTTCAAACTCAGTTATTTCCTAGTACCAAAACCCGACCTTGCTTCACAGGAAATATTACATATAACTGAACTGCAAATCCAGGCACAAAATTTAGTAGGGATTTAATGTTTATAAGTATTTAATTAACATGAATGAGTAAAGCCCCAATTTCACATTTATCTGAAACTGCATCCCATCCAGCAACATTTTGATAATATCACAGAATCACAGTGATACTCAGGAGCAACACAGTATTATTGGATGTTCTACTTTGCACTTACAATCCGTACTACTCAAACATCTCCATCACTGCTGAGCTCCAAAAGAAATTATGATTTTTCTGAGCTTAGCTAATGACTGGATCACAGTCCAAGTACAGTTACACAAACACACTTGAAGACTTTATAAAGTCTTGGCTTGCATGCACACATGGTCACACAGAGCTCCTACAGGGCTGTTTGAATCAGCACACAGCTAAAACTGCAACTATGTGAAAATGACTGAAACCCCAACTCTCACAAGAGAAGTACAGAAGTTCTCACCTTTGCTTTGAGGAGGGTTTTGGCTCCTGTCCCGCAAGACATTGATTTCATAGACAGCACCATACTGTTCAAAAAGTTCTCTTAGATCCTTCTCACACCAGCTCCGTGGGACTTGACCCACAAACATTTTGATAGCATCTAGATCAGGTTGGTCTGGGTGATCCAGTGTGCCATTCATTTTCTTTGAGCTAGGAAGAACAAGAAGGAATTTCTGGTTTATATCTTCCTACAGATTCTAGACAAAAGCATGCTTACAGCAAAATTAAAGAAAATACAATTTTCCACACATATATAAATGTGTATGATGAAAATATACAAAAATATACGTATATATATATACATACAGATAAAAATATACATATATACATGAAAATATACATAAAAAGAGAAACTCTTGCACATTACCAGTATGCATACCAGAGTACATTCACATTCATTGGCAAGCTGTGTACTTGGGAACCAAATACACTCTACACAGCTGTTTAAAACTCTGTTCCCATAATGTCGTCAACAGCTGGGATTCAGGATATAAATCTGCTGAGATAACTGAAAAGTATCACTAGTGCAACCATGTAAAATTTTACAGAAGAAACCAGAACCATAAGGAACGTAAGCTCAGTCTACCTACAAACTACTGAAGTTATCAGTAATCACTGAAAATGAGAATGTTATTACAAGGTTTTTAAATGAGACTAATTTTAACTGTTTCCCAAGGTGAAGAGCCATCTTAAAACAGATAAACAGAATCAAATGATCCACTGCTAAGTTTCTTCAAAAGTTTACAAGGCAATACTTCTTTGTGAAAACTAGGGAGCTTCCAACAATAATTGGCAAAAAAACAGGCTTTTTTTTTTTGCCAATTATTGAATTGGCAAAAGGCTGAAAAGGCTGGGATTGGACAATTCAGTTAGTTACAGACTGAATCAGGTTCAATGTCAGATTCTAACACAGAAAAAAAGTCACTTCTTAGACTACAACACCTAAGTTTTGAGTATGGGAATCCTCAATGGGTTTCAAGGCATTCTGTCTAGCCATACGAGCAGTTTACACCCTATTAATAAAAGTTGTGTTATGCTCCACCCAGCCAGCTGACAAGTCCTACTCTGCTCCCTGTATTGACTCCTTGTTATTTGTTAGGTGCACTGTGATGCCTGTTATCAGTACTCCCAGCCTGGTACACCAGAGCACCTCTCTGTCTGCAGAAGTCTGACTGTAATGACATCCTATTGTAGCTATAGTGATTAGTTGGTTAAAATTGCTGACCAATCCCTGCATAATCTAGAAAGGACATGAAGAGTGGAACAGCAACTATACAATGATTCCCCCCACCCCCAAACTCTTTGTTGAAGAATACAGGTGGTCTTCTTCCAGAGTAGTCAGTTCTCTTTGTCTCTGCTTTGTTCCTTTGAAGATAGTTCGAATGGCTTATTAACTGCACGACAGTAAACAGTATTCCTCTCACTGTCCATCTGAAATTGTATTCCCTCCGAAAAGAATTAAAAAAAAAAAAAAAAAGAAAATCCAAGCCGAGTACTCTTTAGTACTTTTCCCCATCAATATACTGCTGTTCAGAGCCTAAGGAAAAACTGATGTTAGGGAAAGCTCATAATATCATAGCTGTATGAACAGACCTCAAAAATAACAAAGCTTCTTACTAGAAGGGAAAGGAAGGGAATCATCATAAATCCTTTCACTCTTCTCCACCTTTCCACTCAGTAAGGGTCAGCACCTCTCCAAACAGCCAAGTGAAACAACACCTTTTACAAAGATGTAAACTACCTCTTTTCATTGCAGTTAAGAACAATTGAAAATTGCTCACCCTCTCCAATAATTTTGAACCTTGCCTTCCATGGGTAGCTTCAAGAGCACAACATGGCTCCTATTAACAGGGCAACTCTTAACATGACCTCATCCGTATTCAAGGAATAGTTTACTCCTAACCAAAAGGTTTAGTCTGGAGTCACTAATAGGGAAGAACAGAAACAGTTCTTCCCACAAGTGATTTCAATAATCCATTTTATAATATCACACCTGTAGCATACTATAAACAGTATCATCAAACAGCTTTATTCCTCCTTAGTCCTTATCGCCACAATTATCAGACCATTTCCCTCCCCATCTAGAAACCAACATCAATATTCCATGACAACTAGGATTTCTTCAAGAAAACAAACTGCAGACTCTCCTATCTCTCCTTCCTGTCTCTCTCTGTCCCAACACACAGCAGAGGCTTGAGACAGCAATTCCTACTATCATTTTAGTTATAACTTACACATGAAAAGAAAATACTTACACCGGGCTTGCATTCAAGGAGCAATGGTCCACCATCATCTCTGGGAGGAAATCCAACTTGAACGCAGCCATCACCTCAGTCTATGACAAACTACTAACACTAAATCAATGTACTGCCTAACTCCCAAACAACGCCACTTCCAAAAGTCCTGCAGGTCTTAACACTCAGCCACGCAAAAAACACTCAAACCACAGAAACAGAAGCTCAGGGAGACCAGCAATAGACACCACAGAAACAGGCTGGACTGGGAAAGGGACATGGAATCCCAGATTAAAAAGGGGATGTGACCATGTGAAGGGAGGCTCAGCTTAATACACAATGAAAATGCTGATGCACTAGGCTTGTTTTGTGCAATTTTCCCTGGCGAAGCAGTACTGAGTGCACTGTCAGATAAACAGAGTGTCAGATCCATGAAGATAGCAATGGGTAACAGAGCAGAAAGAATACAAACTCCAGTCTTTCCACCCCCAACTAACTCCTTGTCTCCCAAAATGGCAGACCAAGGCCTTGAAGTTCAGACAAGCATTTTCCAAAGCAGCAACATTAAGATGTGAAGTCAAAAGGTTCCTTCACCATAAACATTTTTAATAGCTGATTTCACTCTCTTCACCTTGTGCTCTACTATTGACACTCTCAACTTCTACAGCAAAAAATGCCAACTACAATTTTCTCCAAACCTGCCAAAAAAATCAAAGCTAGGAAGATTTGATTATTCAAAAATTCCTGAACAGAACACCAAACCCAATTCCTTTTATAGAAGAAAAACACACATCCTTCTGGAAACAATACTTTGTCTAAAAATCCAGATATACAGAGTCTATAAATGACCAAGAAAGGGAAAAAAACCTAGTGATTTATCAAAAAGCATTTTACAATCTTTGAGAACACTGATCAGAACACCTCAGCAGTTACACCATTAAAACAGACATAGCATGTTGATCAAGGAACTGTGAGATGCATTTATATGCATTTAAAGCTTACATGCAATATAAGCTTTTTGTTAAGTCTCCAGTACCCAAACTAATGGGGAGATAATCTGGATAAAACTGGATACACTGTGAAATGCAGAAATATTTGATTGTGGGGAATGAGTGCTGCAGAGGCAGCTGGGTGTGTTGGAGAACTCCAGGAGGAACGGTTAATTGGAGTCTAACATGAATCCAGAAACTATACGGTCGATGTAGCCACAAAATAACCTCTCAGAGCATCAAGGACTGCATGCTGAAGCAGCTGTGATCACATCTTTGTCCTCTGTCAATGACTGCAATATGTACTTGCAGTTATTCTGACTGGCCAGTACACACAGCTTTATTTAAGCTTGAACAGTTACAGTATGTCAATAGTTTTTTTCATAAATAACATTTCCAACCTCTGAAAAAAAAATTTAAAAAGAGAACATTTCTTATCTTTTGCCAGCAGTGAGGTTAATTAAAAGGAGCCAGGCCTTGTAATACAAAGAGATATGCATACACTGCAAAATAAGAGAGGACATGAATTTCTCACACATCAGATATTCAACAGTAACTACTCCATGCATGCTCTTACTATGTGATAAATGCAAGAAAGCTTTCTCTTTAAAGAAAAAGGTGTTAGCTATCTGCTAAGCTATTAGCATTATTATATAATTATAATATAATATTATATTATAATTATAATATTTATAGTATTATTATATTATAATTATTATAATATTATTATTAACCATTGTTAAGAACATGCAAGTAGGCATTAGGGAGCACAGGTCAATTTTCAGCTTTCAGTAAATTAAATTGTTCTATCTGCCTTTAGACACATATTACAGGTTTCCCACTTGAAAAATGCCATGCTGAGTAAAGCCCATCATATTCATCATACTCAAATGCTAAATTGATCCTACAGCCCATTTAATGCATTTGTCTAAAATGAGACTGCAGAGAAAAACTTTTCAGATTTATATGATTAAAACAACAGATTATAGGGCGTGATTCCTAGATGACATGAATCTATAGACCAACACTGTAAATTCTGGCCCTATCCAGGAAGACCAGAACTCATTCCTTTTGGACTTTCACTTCTCTTTAGCTTCTTCAAGCAGCCAATAAAATGCCCCAGCTGCCATGCTCACTGTAGGTTCGATAAAAGACAATGCTGGCAACACATAGTCTAGAAAAGGGGTTTTAAAAATGTTACTGAGATTGATTAGTTTACTGAAGAAAATCACTATGCCATTATGATTTGATCCTATGCCCACCCTATCCCTCATCTCTCTGCTCCTCAAAATCAAAGTCCTATCTTCTTGCTCCATTAAGACAAAACTGCAAAGTTATAGGCACTATTTGTCAGAAGGGAAAAATCAATACTAGAATGGTGAATAAATACCTGAAGATATGTCAACCAAGACTCAGTGCCTCTGGGTACCATACTTTTGAAGTAATGATGGCAACTTCGGTGACAAAACACTCTACAAACGGGTTATTTAGCTGAAGGCTTCAAGCTAGTGAAATTAAAAGATTTACAGACTTCACTTGTGAAAATATCAGAAAGAGTGGAAAAAAAAAAGAGTGGTATTTCACTACTGCACAAAAATAAGAATTAAGTGAGGAAGTGTTTCTTTAAAATTAGAAAAAAACCAAAAGTAATCCTAACCATTTCTCACAAAAAAAAGAAAAATAAGGGAGTTAAACACACTTATTTTTTTGCTCAGATGTCAAATTCCTGCTGGCTTCCAGATCCATTCTTTGACTGTTTCTATTCAAAGGATAACAGAAACAATGTCTGAAATGCCAAGCTCTATAGACTGTAGCTACACATTTAAATGTGGTGCTCATCTGACAGTATGAACATTAAGAAACTTCTACATACTACACATTAGATCTCAATTTTTACAATTCTGAAGCCCTAGATGATGCTGCAGAATGTGTCATTATATGCGCTCCTGAGAGACTGCAGAGTATAAATGTTGAAAACCTTTTGCTTTTAAGTTTACAGAATTACATCACATCCTATGGCAAAAAATCCCAAAAATTCACCACAAAACCAAAAATCCTGTATCATATTCCCTTTCCTAAGAAAGACTAGTTTTAATGAGCAATTAACTCTGAAAGCTGAAGATATTACCATCTTTCATTTTATACATTCTGTACTCAGACAGCATACTCAAATCTGAAGCTGAGGGACTACTGGCATGGTGAGAGCAAGCTATGGGAAAGGATGTAGGCTATAGGGAAATCAGACACTGTGAAGCTCTGAAGGAGACAGGTCCTAGAATAAACTTCCCCTTGTATTATCTGTGCATATCCAGATTCTTACAGCGCTGCTGAATTGCAGTTTTGTTTTTAAACTGATAACCCCTAGTTTACATGCATCAAAATACAGTAACTGCTTGTCAATATTTTGTTGTTTTATTGTTGATCGTGTAAGCATGTGGTCAGAATGTTTTCTGCCTCTGCTGAAATCCAAACTGTCTCCCCATGCCTCACTGGGTACAAAAAGCCCCTTACCTAGTTGCCAAAACTGCAGTTTCTTCCTCTGCCAATCTCTTTGACTGTTATGCACAGTGGGTACACAAATCTGACATACTGAGAATATTGAATTTACCATCAAAATACATGAAGTTTTTGGGCTGTCTACAATTTAGATTAAATTAACTGAAAACAGTTATATAAACTTCTGTAGAAGTTCCCAGAGAAAATGGGGAGGAGGGGAAAAAACTGCCTTTACCTTGGAAATACCTAAGTTTCGTGCTGCTCCCTGTTATGCATTTATGTGAGAACAGATGAATTAGATCTAGACACAGATTAATTTTTACACATTATGTAAGTAAATTTAGTTCCAAAAATAGATCCTACTATAAGCTTTTTTATCCCACTCCTTCCTCAAAATATTTCTGGGGAAAATTTTTTGAGGTACATCAATACATTCTTGATCTACTTCTCTGGCTTGTGAATGAAGTCCTGTAGCTTCTACTTCAATTAATTCTGTGAAAGCTCAAAAATAATGAATTATGAACTTTTGTCTGACTGAAGAATCCCCAGGACTCCCAGCTCTCTGCCAGCAGATGAAAAAGCAAGTTACCCAGCCTTCTGGCTTACAGGACAAGGCGTCCTCTGCCTAAGTATTCTTAGAAAGAGAAAAATGAAACAGCAGCTAAACAGACCTTTTTCTGATAGTAAAGACAAACTATAGCAGTAAATGATATAAAATTTCTTTTGAAATGTTAGAGAACTATTTTTCTTGAAAAAGGAGATGAAAACTTTGCACTGAAGTGAACATATTTGTTATTCTAATTAATTCTAAACAGTGAAGCTTATAAAAAGACAAGAAGCACATACAGGTACAATTTTCCTGTCAAATTGTTTATGGGCCTCCTCAAATACATATGCTTATCTATTCTTCCTGCTATGCAACATTCACTTCACACAGAATCTCCTTCCTCACAATTCACAAAGCAGCTGGAGTTTCCTATGTTCGCAGGAGTAAAACAGGAGTTTAGCAAAGGCAAATTGAAACTGTTAAGAGGGAACATTTACTAAATTCATAGACAAATATTTAATGGTGGTGACTTTTGGTGGTAATCCTGTCAAAGCTTAACAAGGCTTGAACATAACTGGATGCATGCAGGGGTATCTTCCCCACTTTTATTTACTACACATATATAAAAATCCCAACTATTTTTTTAAAACAGAGAACCCAGGGGCTATCTGCCTCAAAATACTGCATATAAGAATTACATCTTCTAGTTAACATTAGGAAGGAACTACTAAGTAATATCATCTTTAAACACAGCCTAATAAATAAAGATTTTAGATCCATTGGTCTAATACACATAGTACTAGGCATTATCAGAAAGAAATCAAAAACCAGAATATGTCCAGTCTGGCAGTTCTCAATGTCCCTAGTCACAACTTTTCACCTTTCTAAATCAATAAATGCAGCACAAAATCTTTGTATGAATGTAGATATGGAAGACAATGTTTGAATTAACCATAGAAAAGTTACTGCTTCTCTGTAGCCACTGATATCACAACTATGAAGTGGCAAAGCAGTATATAAAGTCCTATACCTCTGTAAGCCTGTTGGATAAAGGGGGTCTGAACTGAGCTAATCAGGAAAGATCTATTGCTTGAAAATGATGTTTCAGAGAAAAATCAAGAGATTCAAAGCTGTGGTAGAAGAGAAGGCTTTGTTCCCAGCTTTGTACCAACTCAGTGCAAAAATCCAAGCAACATCCCTTAGCTCTTCAATTTCCAGATGTCACATAGACAAACCAGGAGGGAAGTGATGCTCTCTGGGGGCACAGAGAGTACTGTTTGCTATACAATAAACCCATGCACTAGAGAGGTGACCCTTAACACAAATTTGTCAACACATAAGAAAAGCAGAATTGAAAAAAAAAATAGCTCTTCCTATGGTTAGGTTGTAACTTCTTAGACTAAATCCAGTATATCTCAGGATCCTTCAGTGACTTTTCCCTGTTTATTTATGTGTAGATCACAGCCAACATCCACACCACTTCAGAGCTACTTGAAGATTGATGGGAAAAGAGCAAGAGCTGAATGTTCCATTTTCGTTTCCCCTTCACTTAATGCTAAATTATTAAGAATTTAACGCCTTCACACACTTATTGGTCTGACAAATTAATTCGAATATGAACAGTGGATTCAAGTGTTTTCAAGAAGGACTTGTACAATTACAGAATCGTAGATGCGGTTGGGTTGGAATGGACCTTCATGCTCAGTTATTTCCAACGCCCCTTAACATGGACTGGAACACCTTTCACTACACCAGGCTGCTCAAAGCCTCATCCAACCTGGCCTTGAACATCTCCAGGGATGGAGCATCCACAAATTCTCTTGGCAACATGCTTCAGTACCTCACCAGTCTCATAGCAAAGAATTTTTTCCTAACATCTGCTCTAAACCTACTTCCAGTTTGAAGCCACTCCCACTCGTTCTGTCACTACATGCCCTTGTAAACAGTCTCCCATCTTTCCTGCAGGCTCCCTTCAGGAACTGGCGATGCCAAACAGTTCTGCTTTGACTGCCATACATTGATTGGTCTGAACAGTCTAGGTATCCCCTCTTGCTTTTACTTCAAACAACAAGCATGAAGTGAATGCACGTGATTGCACATATCAATTGTCAAAGGGTACGTGTGGCTATTCCTTTGGGCAGCTTGTATCTCCAAACCAACTTTTCAAATGACAGGTAAGAAAGCAAAATCCTAATGACTGACACAACAGCATTCCCCCTCTGAGAAGGAAAGAAGATGTATTTCACACACAGATTAATACATTTTGGAACTCCTTGTCAGGATAGTGCAGATGCAACAAACTTATGTGAGTGGAAGAAGAGATTAGAAAAGTACTTGGAAGAGACCCACCAGAGGCTACCAGACAAACCACAACAGGTGAGGTTCTGAGCTTAAAACAGAGAGGCTGAGAGACCACTGAGTCAGTTTTGTGGTGAAAATAAACACTAGAGGTTGTTAGCCTCTGTGAATGGCAAAGATAGGCCTAGAACATGCCAAAGAGCAGGAATTTGAGGAATTTGCCTATGCATTTGTGTTGGGACAAAACAAACTGCACTATGTAAAAAAAAAAAAAAAAAAAAAAAAAAGAGTTGTCCTCTTAAAGCTACTCAAGAACTGAACTATACACATATGATGTAAATGCTCATTAAAAATATCTGCACTATATTCAATTGCTTTAGAAAGTAATACTAAACCCCCCTCAACAGCTCCCCCCAACACCACAAACTACAACAAAAAAACCCAAACCCTACACTTCTGAACTTCACGAAATGTGACAGCACAGACAGCAACCAGTATATACACTTTTTCTTCTTTTAAAAATGCCTTGCAATCACTTTCACTATGCCACCACAAAACTGATGAACAAATTCAATCTGTGATATACTCAATATCTGGCTCATTCCTGAGGACAACTCACACCAAATGGCAGACAGTAGCCCTGCAATATGGGAGTTTATCTACCAGGAGACAGCTTACAACATCTGTTCAAATGCAAGAAGTCAAAAAAAACCTCCACCCCAAACTGCAACTAGGTCCTGCTCTGCCAGAAACTGCTATTGACAGCAAATCCACTGTGAGCTTGGAAGAAGCTGAATTACCAGTTAGGACCCTCCAATAACACATGAATGAAGTCCACAAAGTTTAAGGCAGTGGCCTACAAACTTGTTCAATTTTCCTCTCATTTTCATTTGCCTCTTCATCTGCTTGCCTGAGAGGGGACCCAGGATTGCGCTGTGAATATCCTGATGGGGCTGTGGGTATTGAATTCTGTGATGTGAGCAACCCACAGCTCTGCAGACAATGATCTGCTTCTCTAGGACAGAACAGCTGCACGATGCTACCCTGAATTTTACTTTCTAAATGCACAGCTGTCAGCTAACACAGCAGCATGAGGCTGCTAACCCGGTATTTGACCTGCTGCAGCTCTGTCTGCTGCTTCAGTGATGATGCTACAAAAGCTTGCACAGGCATTACCAAGAAGAGGAAAACGGAATTTTTCTGCCCATGAGACTACCTCCTGACAGGGACCTAAAACACCCATCTCTGACCAAAAAATTTCTCATTACCCTAATGTCAATGGGGAGTATGAAAGCGGATAGCCTTCACAGCATTACCTTAAGGTATATCCAATTATTCTTTCCAGAACCTACATCTAATTTTTTTTTTTTAACATTAAAAACCTCCAAAGAATTTCAAATATCTGTTATAGTGCTATGTAGAGTGACAGACAACTTCAGTTAGTATATGTGGATTTTTCCAAAGGCACACAGTATGTACTCACCCTGTTTTCAAGGACACCACTAGAACAGTAGACTAGTATATCAGCTCAGTGAAATAAGGAAAAAATATGCCTATACGTAACTAAAATCTTCAAATAAAAACAGTTTCCTAGAAACTTCATCTTCTCTTTGGTGTTTAATTATGTCTTTCATATACCTATTCCCCAGTGATATATTACATGCTTACATTAATCTTCATAGAAATATAAGAAGAGGTATCTGGATTGTTTTCCTTATACTGTAATATATTTTCTTTTTCTAGCTTTAATTTTGTAATCAAAGTTCTCAATTGTTACCTTCAGAATAGAGATTTGAAATTTATATTACATTTCTGTCTTTTCCTGATATATTTTGTTTATTTTGCAGATTTCTGTGTCTTCTTCAGACTATGGCAATGCAGAGGGACACAAATTGTAGTTGTGAATTAAGAACTAAGGCACAGGACACAGGAAAACTTACTGTGATGCAAAGAAGACAACAAAGGTCTGGCTGAGAAGACACTGTATTAAAGGTACCAGACACAAAGCATATAAGCAAACAAACTGCTAAAAAACCAAGTAATGAATTTGAAGCAATTAATGCTGTACCAGTACCTGCAGAAGACATAACTACAAGTCTTAATGCAGGTTCCCTAGAAAAATTAATTTTGTCAAATCACAGACAAGGAGTAACCATCACATGCTTAACCCTCTTTGCAACATGTTTTACAATTAATAACTGATATTAGGAAAAAGCATTGATGTATCCCAGGGCAACTGCTTTTAAAGCAGACCTGCAGGTTTCTTCCTCTCATTCTAGTATACTAAAGACAACAATAACAGAAACAATTTTTAAAAAAAGCTCTTTATCCTTACCTCTAGGTTGTGGTTTGTTTTGCTTTGTTTTTTTTTTTATAAATGGATGTGAAATATCTATTTCAGGTACTGCTTAATCTCTACAGTAAGGGATGTAAAAGAAAATGTCACTTTAAAATTGTACCTTTTTTTAACATATGCAAACATTTAAGGAGTTTGATTTTGAGAAGCATTTTGAATTTTTATAATCACAGTGCTAGAACATAAAAATGCTTGCATGAGACAAAAAACTATGGAAACCTTAAGTACCTAAGAGATATTGGAAAGACCTGTAGACACTTTGGCACTGCAGACAGAAAAAAACTTCCTAAGAAAGTAGGAAAAGTGGCTTGGTCACAACAATAGCAAGAGGAAATGAAGGCAGCTGTATGACACAGGAGACAAAGCAGGAAATGAGTTTAAGAAGAGAGGACACACATTTCTACCCTGTGGAAGGACAGGACGGAACATTTAAGGCAGTGGTAAGGTTTTGAGTTTTCCCCTTGCAACCTTTCTTTTTGTTTATTGACTGAATTCAGACCCCAAGACACAGAAATAAAGAGGACAAATCACACTTGCACTTCAATGCTAATATTTACTGCAAGAGAATAAGAATATAATGTTTGCAAGCAATCTTGTGCTGAAAGCAAGGTAGAGATTCCACTTAAGAGTGTCTTTGCCTTCTTTCTCTCCTCCAAATGTTGCCTCTGAGTTTGGTTTGTTTGTTTGATTTTTTTTAAGATAGAAATAGCTGAAGGTAAACTTCTGGCCACCTTTTTGTGCAAGAAATAATCCTGCAAGCAATTCTATGGAACAGAAAACTTTGAATATGTTTCAACATTTTTACTTTGTTGATACAAATATAGTACCTATAAATCTGTTTTCAGATACCCATGTATTTTCCTGTCCTTTCCTACATGACATGAATCTGCAGCTCTCTACTTAGTCAAAAAAGATACACTGGAAAAAAACGTTTTACAATCTCTACAATATTCGCCAGATTTTTCAGGGCTCATCTACGCATTTTAGGACAGTCTTCTGACAGTGAAACAGAGCCAGAAGTTATTCCTCTAGGAAGGACCTGGAAACCCAGGTCATTCTTGGAAAGCTGTCTACAGTCTGCTTGTCCTCAAGCCAAACATGCCACAAAGCATTACAGCAGGCAAAGCAACTACATTTACACAGAGAAGGTTGTGTGGTTGCATACTGGACCCAGGGGAAACAACAGAATCAGCTATACAGTTCCAGGACAATACCATGTACAAAAACTGCTATATTTTTATATTATTTACATTAACCTGCAGGAGGAGAACCTCTGAATCAAAAATGCCTTTCAGTTTACAGCAAGCAACACATCTTGTGCACATGTAAACTAAAACCTTAAAGTAAGAACAGGCCAGAGTCACTTCTTTTTACTTAAGAAATACAATGTGTTAACTAAAAAGAACAAGCCACAAATTATTATTCTCCTTACTGAAATGTCTTAGAATAGCAGACAGACATGTTTAAATTTTTTTCTGATAGTCTTTTTTTTTCTTCTTCTAAGTTTCAAGAGACCTTTTGGACTAAAAGCAACAAGTCTCAAGTTTCATTGTCCTCTGCAGCCATCAGAATAGTTGCACAAGCCATTTTGAGGAGTCCTTTAATCTCAAATAGTTTTTAAGAATAGTACCAGATACAAACAAGAATCAGTAAATATTATACTACAAAAAGTCACTATTTCCCTCTCACTTCATTTTATCCAAAGAAAAGCTCTTTGTTGCATGCTACCTGAAGAAAGTTCAAATGTAGCCTAGACAGGGGCTCTCCAGGAGAGCACATTACACACTTCAAACAGTAATTGCTGCAATAATAATTTTTATGTTGAGCACCAACTTAGAGCACAATAAGGCATAATTTCCCCTTGGCATGAGGCTACATGGGTACAGATGGCTCCAGCACTGTCCACGAGGAGAGTGGAATGGAAGTGGGATGTGGTATCCCTGAAAAGCAAAACAATTCAATTTACCACATACACTGAGAAGTAAAAACAGAAGCAACAAGAAAAGTTCCAGGATCACTCCTGTACACTTGCAAGTACAGAAGAAATGAGACTGATTAAGTTGTTATTTTGTCTCCTAATCACAGCTGGGACTCCTGCTGCCTATTCTGGATAAGAAGCCACCTGCAAAACTTCACTAGCTTTTAAGCTACTCAGGACCACAATCTAAGTGCCAGAGAGTGTATTTCTGAAAAAGTATCTCTAGCGTCAAAAGAGAATGATATATGTATCTCAGTTTTTATAATCAACTAAGAAAATATAGCCATGCTGATTTAAACATTTACTCTTTAATAAGGTCTAAATAACCATTAGATACTGCAGATTTCAACTTCAGGAAGCCCAGAAAGAATGAAGAATACTATGCTGGTCCAGTTCCTTCAAACAAACAAATAATTCTATCATCAAATAAATTTATATCTACTTTCCTAAACTATAAATGGTCTTGGAAATATTGAGGAAGAATAAACTTTTTACAGCAGAAGAGCCAAAATGCCTTCTAAGTTTCATGCAGGAATGACAGCTTCTCTACCTGAAAAGGCAGCAGGATCGACAGCCCAGCTGAAGTACATCTACACTAATGCACACAGCTGGGAGAAATCTCACTATCGCCAGCCTTTGTTCTTGTGGAGGACTTCAACTTACCACATGTTTGCTGGAAATACAACACAGCAGAGAGGAAACAGTCTGGAAAGCTCTTGGAGTGTGTGGATGGTAGTTTCCTGACAGAGGTAGTAAGGAAGCCAGCAGGGAAGGTAGCCCACTGGATCTGTCATTTATGAACAGGGAAAGACCTGTGGGTGATGCTGGAAGCTTGTCTTGGGCATCACAGTCACAAAATGATAGTTTTTGATTCCTAGAGAATTAAGGCAGTAATGTCAGCAGAACAGCCACCCAGGATATCTGGAGCATAGAGGAGGAGACTAGTTGATGGAGGCAGTCCTGAGTGGCAAAGGAGTCCAGGAAGGCTGGACATGCTTTAAGAAGGAAAGTCTAAAGGCTCAGGAGCAGGCGTATATGCTGAAAGACAAGCCAGCGAGGAAGACCGGGCTGGCTGAACAGAGAGTGTTGGTTGGAACTCAGGAGAGGAAGGAAAGATTCTGTCACCTTTGGAACATGGGCAGGCAACTCGGAAGGACTACAGAGATGTCCTGAGTTTATGCAGGGAGAATATTAGAAAGGCCAAAGCCCAACTAGAAGGTAATTTGGCTACTGCCATAAAAAACAACAAGAAATGTTTTGCAAAATGCATTAGCAACAAAAGGAGGGCTAAGGAAAATCTCCATCTGGATGCAGAAGGAAACATAGTGAAAAAGAATGAGGAAAATGCAGAGGTACTTAGAACCTTTTTTACCTCAGTCTTTGATAACAAGTCCGGCTGTTCTCAAGGTACCCAGCCCCCTAAGATGGAAGACAGAGATGGGGAGCAGAATGAAACCCCCATCATCTAGGAAGGGTTAGAGATTTGCTTAATCTCCATGGGACTTAATTGCATCCACCCATGGATGCAATTAGCTGATAGTGTTGGGGGTTAGGTGTCCTTCTTTTAGTTCTGGCTTACCTGTGGAATTTCTACCCATTAGTTTTGAGGAAAACCTAACTGCGAGTACTTGGTGGGTACTTGAGAAACAAAGAGTTCGGCCGGCCCCATCGGGGAAGGAGGGCAGGAAAAGGGGAGGGCAGGGACAGTTTGGCTGGCTTCTTCAGCTTCAGAGAAGGACACTTTGCTGGGAGTGGTTGCTGCAGAGAAGCAAATTCGCCATCACCCAGACGGAGCTGCTGCTTCTTCTCCTCCTTCCCTCTTCGTTGGTGGCCTTGCACCCCCTGTCCTGCCGGGACACGTGGCAGTGCCAGGCACCGCCGTGGAGCTGCTGATCCACCTCAGCCACCAGCCTGGGATCTCAGCTCATCCCTGCTGTTCCAGCCGAGTGTTCCTCAGAGCCCTGCAGGAGCACCGGGACTGACTGCCCGAGGGGGTTTGTGAAGCAAAGCCTCTCCTCCATCCCTTCCAGTCTCGGCTGAGAAAGCTGTCACAGGGTCCCTGGTTCTGTTTTCTTGCTAACGCTGTAGTTATTGTTTGTTTGTTTGCCTTGTTATACATACTAGTAAAGAACTGTTATTCCTATCCCCAGATCTCTGCCTGAGAGCCCCTTGATTTTGAAATTATAATAATTTGGAGGGAGAGGGTCTACATTTTTATTCCAAAGGAGGCTCCTGCCCTCCCTAGCAGACACCTGTCTTCCAAAACCAAGACACCGAGTTACTTTTCACCATTTACCAGCAGTCCTGCTTAACCAGGCAGGTCCCAGCTGACTAGAAGTTAGCAAATGTTACACCCCATCGACCTGAAGGGTTCAAAGGAGGATCTGGCCCGTGAGCCTGACCTTTGGGATGGGGAAGGTCACAGAGCAGATCATCCCGAGTGCCATCACACAACACGCAAAGAACAAGCAGGGGCTCAGGCCTAGACAGCAAGGATTTCTGAAAGGTAGGTCCTGCTTGACCAACCTGATCTCCTGTGTCAAGGTGACCTGCTGAGAGGGTGAGGGAAAGGCTTTTGATGCTGTCTACCTGAACTTCAATAAAGCCTTTGACACTGTTTCCCACAGCATTCTTCTGGACAAAGTGACTTCCTGTGATGTGAATGGGTGTACTCTTTGCTGGGTAACTGGCTGGATGGCTGGGCCCAGAGAGTGGTGGTGCCTGGAGTTACATCCAGCTGATGAGCGGTCACCAGTGGTGATCCCCAGGGCTCAGTATTGGGGCCAGTCCTGTTTAATTTCTTTATCAATGTTATAAAGAAGATAAGTGCATCCTCAGCAAGTGTGCAGGAAACACCAAGTTGTGTGGGAGTGTGCCAGAGGATAGGAAGGCTCTGCAGAGGGGTCAGGGTAGGCTGGATCTATGGACCAAGGCCAGCTGTGTGCGTCTCAACGGGTCACAGTGCAAGGTCCTGCCCTTGGATCACAACAACCCCACATAGCGCTACAGGCTGGGGGAAGTGGGGCTGGAAAGCTGCACAGCAGAGTAAGAGCTAGGAAAGGTGGTCAACAGCAGCTGAACATGAGCCAGCAGTGCCCAGGTGGCCAAGAAGGCCAAAGGCATCCTGGCCTGTATCAGGAGCAGTGTGGCCAGCAGGACGAGGACGGTAATTCTTCCCCTGTACTCAGCACTGGTGAGGCCACAGCTCAAGTGCTGTGTCCAGTTTTGGGGCCCTCGCTACAAGAAGGACACTGAGGGGCTGGAGCATGTCCAGAGAAGGGCAATGGATCTGGGGAAGGATCTGGAGCTCAAGTCTTATGGGGGAGAACTTTAATGAGCTGGGGTTGTTTAGCCTGGAGAAAAGGAGTCTGAAGGGAGACCCTATTCTCATTACAGCTACCTAAAAAAGGAGGTTGTACTGAGGAAGGGGTCCATCTCTCTTCCCAAGTAACAAGACCAGATAAAATGGCCTCATATTACACCAGAAGACATTTACATTGGATATTAGGAAGAATTTATTCACTGAAAGGGATGCCAAGCGTTGGAACAGGCAGCCCAGAGAAGTGTTAAAATCTCCATCCGTGGAGGTACTTGAAAAATGTGTAGATGTGGTATTTAGGAACAGGTTTAGTGACACACTTGGCAGTGTTAGGTTAATGGTGGAACGCTGATCTTGAGAGTCTTCTTCAACCTTAAAGATTCCATGAATATCATTTAGCAATCTTTTGACACCCATTTTTATCTCCATGCCAAAGACTTCCATTTTGGAAGGGGCTCATAGCTGCAGAAATTTTATTTGAATACAGACATGTTTCAGCACGGTATATGTGTATATGACAAGAGGTAGGATTGACTCCTTATCTCAAAGCAAAGCTGACTCCTCCTTATTTTTATTCTCTGTACCAGACCAGAAGTAGAATGCCAGCAGTTTTATTCTGCTATATCTCTGTAGAGTTAATTATGATGAGGCATTTCATACTGGGACTTATACAAACAATTTAATATACCATTATTAGATGTTCAAGAAAATACTCAATCCTCTTCCATTAGGACACCTTTCTTATTCATCACATTTAGACAGATGAATTCAACCTTATTTTGCTCTTCAGATGAGAAATCACAGACCTTGCACCAAATCAAAGTGACTTGCTTTCATCAACCAGAAACTTGGTGATTATCTTGCTATTTAAATAATCTGATTGTTTTGTTATTTAAGTAATCCAAATATATTGTTTCTGGACTACATAATATATTGTATATAATAACAAATACTTTGTTTCTGGGTTTTGCAATTGGAGAATGCCATGTGTTTGAAAAACTAGGCCTAATCAGTTTAGTCTGCCCCCAAAGATGCAAATTCTTCAGGAAAAAAGCCACAAACACAGTGATCAGTAATCTCTTTCTTCTGTATGGTCCTAATGGACAGCACAGGAGCAGGAAGCACCAAATACAGAGCACCAGTCATTAGAAAAGAACTTGAGTGTTTTGCAACCCACACAATGCCTGGAGACAATGCCCTCAAACCAGGTCAATCACCAACTCTCTAAAAAATTGATTGAAAATGAAGGCATTCCTGGATTTCTTTAACCAACTTTAGATCTTTCTACCCCGATGAGTAACATATGGAGAGACAGGATATCCTGCACTTTAAAGACAAATTTGTTTTTCTTTCTGATATAGACATAACTAAATCCTTCCCAATGAACTAATGAAAACTGTAGCAAACATCTGTCCACAGCAGAAAACAACTCTTTCCTCAAGACAATATAAAAACTCAATTCTCCCTGGTTGTCTACAGACCAAAGTACACCTTAAATATTTCTGCCATAGCAGAGGTAATTCACTGGAAGAATGAAAATCACCAGTTTGGTTGTGGTGATACTGGTAGTGTTACTTAACACAGCAGTTACAGGTCAGTTGTCTCAGAAGTGAAGCAAAACTCTTGAGGTTCACAGTATGAACAGTCTGATGTGTTTTTTTGTACTCCTCTGACCACACAGTAAATCATTTCAACTTCCTAAACCAGAGAAACAACTAGGTCACAGAAGAGCTTTTTACTGGGTTGTCAAGCTGACTCTATCTATAATGCAAGCTTACCATGAGAACCAAACATAACCAAAGGACACAGCACTAAACTCTCAGCTGGAAACTGAGAAGGGGCAATTGTCTCAGCTGTCCCATGAAGCTACACCCTTACTGGACTTCTAGCACTAGAAAAATTGGACCAAAAGATCCTCGCATTTGACTCCATGCAGTTCCACACTGTACTATGTTCCTGTCTCAGCCCAGAAGGAGTTGTTCCACTAATACTCACCTTTCGAGTTTCATGTACTACAGAATACTGCAGATTTTTTTCTGGTCAAGAAATTACTATGAAGACAGGCATTTCTACTTTGCAGTTATGTTTCTAAAATTATTAAATTACAGATGGAGTTAGAGACATCTATTGACTCAGTACTCACAGACCTGAACTGTTAACACTCCCAACCCCCTTTGGCAGTACAAAGGCAGGAAACTGCCGAGTTTAAGGTTCAGGGAGCACTGCTCACTGCAGTGGAAAATGACTGCTTTCATCACTGAATGTAAAAACAACTCCTCTCTAAACCTTTGAAAGGAAGCTCTACTACTCAGCTGAAGGATACAACTTCAGTTGGTTCATACCTGCAGCTATGCACCTCTCTCCAGTCGTTCCAGTCTTCACTCTAAAAGATAAGGAAAAAACACACATTGAGGACTCCAGAGTTAACATCAGATAATAACAATCATTACATGAACTCAACCTGGTAAGGCACTGAGGACTGGGAAGGCAAAGCGTATTTCTAATAAAGGAAGTCATCATGAGGTGATAACAGCCCTCAACAGAATCAAAACTGAAGCTGCATATTTCAAGTATAAAGGGTAAATGAAAGGGTGCCCAAAAATGGACTGCAAACACAACATGGCTGAAAACAGAAGTCTTGGAGCTTCCTAGCAACGTTCAGTGGACTTACGGCACCTATCTGGCTTTTTGGCTGTCACAACAGAAGCAGCTACCAACAGCAGTAGCCACAATCCTAAACTCCTACATGACATTATTTTGGCAGCTGCAGCACTAATACATGACCATGAACCTGCAGAGGGGAACTCAAATGTGCAGCTGCAGAAATGGAAATGTATCAAAAAGCATTGAATTAGGGAACACAGAACTGAACACAAGGAAAAAATGTTATTTCTACATCTTAAGAAAATCATGCCAGGAACCATATAGATTTTCTGTACTAGCACCACATAAAAAGGAGATGCTACTTCATGATTCAGAGCTCTCTTTTTGCAAATTCAGTAACAGATTCTCAACACAAGCTAGTCCATATTTAAAAAAAAACGGGATCTTTTATTTGTGAGGTTTCTTGACATTTTTTCCCCCCTCAGATAATTTATTCTCTGCTTCCTCCTGGCTTATTTTGCAGAACTACACTCATGTCAGTCTAGCAGTATTTTACAGAAAATCCAAATCTATTTACTTATCTATAATTACCAAACTAAAAACTACATCCACCAGCAAGAAGAATTATACTATCTGAGGCTATCTGAGCTCCCACATCTTGACTGCTTTGCAGGCCCCCTACTTAACCTTTGTTCTATATTTTTTTAATCAGTGAGAATAAGCGAGCCACATCCTCTTCTAGCTTGCCATGTAATATACCTGGTTATTTATTACATGTATTCATGCCCTCTTTTTCAAAGGGAGACCTCTAGAGAATTTTCAATTCTTCTAAATGCTTCCTATTTGTTCAATTTATTTAATAAAGTACTAAAGCCTCTAAAAGAACAAAGAATCCTAAACACAAGAACAAAATTAATTTTCTTATATTTGTTGGAAACAGAACTCAGTCCATGAATCCTGACAAACATAATGCAGTTATCTGGAATGTGTATTTTCAAAATTATGAATTCTTCTTTCCTAGAATCTTACTCAAAACTGACTGTTGTTCAGGGAACACTTTACATATTTTTGTTCTGTTTCACAACAACATCCTGGATTATGAAGCTCCAAACAGTGACTGAGGCAAACGTTACCTTCAGACACTTCTTCCACCTCAGCCAGATTCCTCTGCTTTCCTGCAGTTTAATTACAAAATACTTGTTTACGGACAAAAAAACGAGTCTCAGATTCCTGCTAACAGAACTTCTTCATGCCTAACTTCTAATGTCTTCAAAACAACATGTAACAAAAAATTTTTGCTTATATGCTAAATAATACTCCTTTGATAATCAACTTTCAGAAAAAAATAAAATTAAATATACAGCTATTTGGTCTTGTGAATGCTAAAGAATATCTATAAAAACTTTCTGATGTTAAAAAGAAAATCTTCAATTCACACATGTAACTGTAACACTCTGGTGAAATAATTTAAAAACTTCGAAGAAACCGAAAGTGCAGCTAACTTAGTCAGAGGAACCCTCTTCTTTTGGGAAAAAATATACACTTCACCAAATCAAAGGCAAAATCCAAGACAATAAAAACATCAAAAACCAAGCAGCAAATCTGACAACCACCTGTAGAAAGCCTGGGAGAGAGCTCTTAAATCACAAATTGTTTTAGTATGGTTTATTTAATTGCATGCAGAACATAAATACACTACATAATTTATCCAAGTTCATACATCAGACAAACCTGACCCAAAGGCCAATGAATCTGACAACAGTGTTTCTTCTCAGGAAAAATTTGTTTTTGGATCCCTTGGACTAAAGTACATGCATACATACAGCTGGGTGCTGCTAGCCATGTGTGCAGCATAGTCATGTCTGTAATTAACTGATGGGGCAGTAAGCTCTTGTGCAAAGTAGGTTCTCCTCAGCCAACATTTGATGCTGATAGCCAGCTGTTCTCAAAGCTATGTGAGTGTTCTTAGTGCAGACAGCAAAACAATTAATAGGGTAAATTCAGACCTCTCATCACAGCTTTTATAAAACTTTACTGAAGTTGTCCCGACTAAGGTACTGCAGCTGACTACAGCTGTCACTTTCAGCTACTGCACAGAGCTGGTAACTACTGACACTACCAGAGTACTCCATGTAAAAAACCAAAGGTTTAACACTTAGACTTAACAGCCCTACCAGATCTAAAGGTGACAAAACATATTCTCACTGATGAACAGTTGCAACTTTTGATATGCAATATAATATAAATAGAACTGCAGCTGGTAATGAAAACAAGTGGCTCTATCCGCTAAAGACAATGGATATAAGCCTAATAAATCTAGTAATACTACTTTTCTACTAAGTGGTAAAACTTCTGTCTCACCAGCACCTGAGACCATCTAAAAGAATACCAGATCATTAAATGGATTCTGATCAATGAAATTACTGTCACAGTCAGCACTTTGTCTAGACCAGTTAGTTCTGATTTCTCATTACACTTTCCAGGAACTAGTGTTTATGGGATGTCAAGGTTACCACTGGCAATTAAAGAGGCCAACAGATCAAACAGACCATATAGCTCAACCTCAGATACATCCTGGCGTCAATAGTCTCTCACATAAATCAACATTCAGTCTGGACTCACTGCAGATGTACATACTTTTAGGAACCCATGTGACCAATAATGAAAATTCGAAAATATAGAAATGTACTTCTTTGGAAGAAGTACAGGAAGGAGATAATAATGCATCAAAGAGCGACGAAGCAAGTGCCCTACACAGATTACAAACTGACAGTCCTACACAGACCAGAGGAAATTTCAATCACTGCACAGCTCAGGCCACAACCCACAGAAAGTGTCACTTTGTAGCAACCCTTACTAAAGAGCCAACAACACAACAGAGATAGCAAGAGGCAACTCCTAGGGTATAAAAACCTTACCAGAGAAGTAGACTTTTTTATCTGAGAAGTGCCCTTCTGCTGCAATCTTTACACCACCCAAACCTCTCAGCACCAGAAGCTACTTGTTCAATGTGAGGCCACAACTCAGTCACTGTGCCTGCTCAATTTATTTTGGCAGACAGAGCTGTCAAATACTGTTTTTCTCAGTGCTGCTAGCACGAATACTAAAGGGTATACAGGGTAGCAGGCAAATTACACCGTTAGCAAGTTGAATTACTCATGACAGTATGTTCTAAGTTTTTTCAACTTTAGATGTAATAGGAAGAACAGAATGAAGACTAGAAGAGGAGCACATTTTGGGACCGCTGCAGAAAAAGACAAAAAGACAGAAAAACATTTAAAATGCTATGCTTCAAGTTGCTCTAACAAGGACATCATAAATTACTTAGGATTTGGGATGTTGATCATACTTGCAATGTCTGTTCCACATCCAGCCAGCATTTACAGCCCTAACACCTCCAAGATTGATTATTAAGTCTCACAATCCAAAACGAAAGTGTCAAAGACACACTTTAACAATACAAACCAATCCTATGATCAACTTTTGAAAACATGGGACTGGGGCTTAGAAGACAACTTCTATTATTAACCATGTGGCTGAATAGTAACTTCTTGGTTCTGAGATTTTCCATTTGTACAATATGGACAAATACATACAAAGAAACAATAATATTATTTCTTTGTGAAAAGGTATTTTGAAAACTAGTGACAAAATGTATTTAAGCATAGTCAGGAGTATCATCACATTGTTACAGTTGCATCTCGGCTGAAAACCTCAAGAACAACTTCACAAAAAAAATTTCCACAAAACACCTGTCTGTTGATAAAGCCAAAGAATCCCATCAACAAAAGATTTTAGCTTGCTATCTCTCTCCAGATTATGGTATTAAGGGACTCTCAAAATACACCAGGAGCTGCAAATAGAGAATGTACAAACTAAAGCAACATTTCATTTACTTTTTGAATGAAGGTCAGAAAGCATGCATTCATGTTTTGCATCATGGAGACTCTACATGCTACAGGAAGGCCTATCACACAGAGCAGAGTTTGGGCTCCTTTGGGTAAAAGGCTGATTTTTAGTGAGCACAAACAATATCTTGGTTTAACCACTAAGTCTACTCCTAGAAGCAACAGAACTTTAGCTGAACTTTAACAACCATGCAATGTTTAGACAGATAGAGCTTGCACAGCTCTGTGTTAAAAATTCAATATACTTACACACCTTTTTTCTGATTGTACAAAAGGGAACAGATTCAAAAGCAAACAGAGAATAAAAATATACTACAGGGTCCCCACAAAGATCCTCAAATGCAATCACTATTCTGTATTACCACACCTAAAATGCCGAAGAAGGACATGGTGTACATGACTGTTAGCAGCATCTACTGCTACTTCAGGAGGAAAATAATTTTAAGGTGTCCCAATTTTGAAAGATCAGAATTGAGCTGTATACAAAATTCTGAGTAGGTCTGAAATTCTGCAAAATGTTGAAGCATAAACATTTATATTTTCTTTCAGAGAAGCACAACTAAGAAATACAGATTTACCTGAAGCCTGTTTGTCTTGCTTGGCTTATATTAGACAAATACTTGCCATGAACTCTACTGTGCAGAATCTGCCATTGCCACGCCTGCAAACCAAAGAGTAAAAATAGGCTCAATTATTTTTATCTTTATTTTCTAACAGGCATACGGTAATTCCTTTACAGAAGTAAATGGAAACAAATTACTCTCATTTACATCTGCAAAGAATTGGAGTTACTGCTCTATAATAACCGATGAATACTGATTCAAATCACTTTTAACAGAAAATAATTTTTCTTAACACTTGAAGAGATTAAATCATGGGTGTATAGAGCTGAAACTTTAAAAAAATATTTTATACTATTTCTCTATCAAAGGCAAATGTTGGCATTGCTGCAGGAACAACTTAGAAACGTCCCACTTTTGCTGTAAACCACAAATTTAATAAAATGTAACCATTTCACTGCAAAGCAGTTCTTACTAAGCTCCTAGTCCAGACGTCTGAAGGTTTCTTATTTGTCACCATTTGTAGTATCATTTGTATATACTTATGATTTCTTTTTTGCAACATTTCTCCCCTCTTCAGTATCTTTAGATAGTATCTGAAACATACAACTGTAAATAATACCAAAAAAATGGTATTAAAAAAAATCTGCATTCATTTACAGTCTACTGAAAACACACGAATATGTGCCATGAAGCAACATTTTTGTGTGACTACCAATCACAAATGTAATGCCACACTTCAGATGAACTTTCCTCTGTCTTGTGTTTTCATTCCTAGTTACAAACATGTGAATACAACTAATAGAACATCTTTCCTACTGGTATCATCAGCCTTTTACTCCACAAGCTACCCTCATGGTCGATTTCTGACCCTGAAACACCCTCTCTAGGCTGCCCATCTCCAGTGGTTGATGCCCACTGATTCTTGTGTCAGCACAGCAAGCTCTGCTTGCTCCTCTCTATTCCCAAGGCCTCAGATACTTCCCTGCTGTACAAGGCTGGATCCAACACTTGATCTTAGATTTTAGCTGGATGAGTAGATAAGGATCAAGACTGTCAATGTATTTTGCCAAGAACTAGAGAGTCAGTACTTGCTTTACTTATGCACGTATTTTCA
Source organism: Cyanistes caeruleus (assembly GCF_971803275.1). NCBI lineage: Eukaryota > Metazoa > Chordata > Aves > Passeriformes > Paridae > Cyanistes > Cyanistes caeruleus. The sequence goes on along the minus strand of NC_141706.1, from coordinate 29,464,039 downwards.
GATGTTCCTCACACACTTATCAGTCAGTTCATTTCCATTCACTTTTACTGGAAGGCGCAGTGTGACACCTGCTAGCAGTTTTCCAGTGCTAGCAGGAAGAGATTCCATAAACTTTATGGCAAAAACAAGTGCTATGATATAGCTTTGGCTGCATGAGAATGCAGATTAGACATTAATATCTTTCTGGATTCTCCATACCTTGTACCTAGACTCTGGAGGCACCTTGTACTTCCAAAACCTTACATGTGACAGTCTAAGCGGCACATAAATTTCTCTCTGTCCTCATATCAGAAAAGCTCACCAATTTCTTCCCAAATGAAGAGCAGGCTTTCTGTAGAGCAGCATCAAACACAGTGTGTACCAAATACTGCATTCATTAGGAAGTATGTTAAGACAACATTTAGACTTCCCTGTCTAGAGCCAAATTACATGTGCACCAGCAGGCAACACAAACAAACAATTCTCACTTAATATTTCCAGGTTATACAACTGAGAAGACTGGATATGAGATCTCCATAAACATTAAATGGAAATGGGAAAGAAATACAAAGGAATAGATTAAGATACTCCAGCTATAGATCCAGTTTAAGCTGGTGTTCTTGCCAAAAGAATAGTGCACAACACTTTTCTCTCCAGCTGTCCATCCCCACCTTTGCGTAACAAGCCTGAGAACGGAAATGGTCAAGGTGTGATCTTGTCCACAACCAACAACAGGAAAATAAGAGTTTTAACCCAGACATGTTCCTAGATTCAATTCACTGCACAACCACACAGATGTTCTTGGCAGCACAAAGGAAAGGAAAAACACATAAAGATGGCACAAGCCTCTTTCAGAGCAATACTGGCAGATGCTCATTTAAATTACTCATGGAACTAGATCACCAGATTTAGGTACTGAATTTCACACAATTAAATCTCTACTGATTGATCCTTTTTAAAGGCCTCAAATCATAAACAAGGCTTCCACTGGTTCTGTTAAGAAAACAATATGCTTGTAAGAACTATATAAAATCCTTCCACATTATCATCTTCACTGCTCCAATTCTTTGTCAGTGGACTGCCTCAGATATTAGAGACTCCATATTCTTGATTAAACAATATGATTTAACTTCTTAAAATAACAAGTAAACATTTTCCAATTTTCCCTTATTCTTTCTGAATTTTTATACCTGTAATTACTTCACAATAGCAGTTTAACTTTCATCAATTTGAAATGCATACTGCACTTAATTAAACATTCCTGTAATCTTCCCATATGTTCACCCTCAGCCTAACTTTATTACTGAATTGCATAATTAGAGTAATTTTTAAAAGGGCTTATTTTTGGAAAAGAAGAAAAAAAGCAATAGGGCAAGAAAAACATAAAAAAATTATGCCTTCCTGTGGAATTTCAGTACCTTCAAAGGACATTAGACAAAAGTTAATTTTTCATTTGTCTCCCATCCTGAGTAAACCTCTTCTGCAGACAAGGTAAAACAGTCAAGACAGAATGGATTATTGGGTATTCTCCCTTAAACACAGAAGTGTATACAGCAAACAAGATTTCCTGTCTTGACAGCTTCACTTAGCTCTGAACAATGTCACTTTCTCATACATTGCCTTTAGGAAGATTCCGACAAAATGCTATGATTGAAATTCCCCAGTGCCATTCTACTACTCAAATACCCTTGGTGCACATATATTTATTATTTATTCAGAGTTCTATTCATTTATCATGGTATCTTTCACAGAATAGGCACACTATTTTTAAACATGCAATAATTTTAAACATGCACATTTTTTTAAACATGCAATAGTGTACTTCTTCAAGAGGCCTTTGAAACTGCCTAATCATATTCCTAGACTACCTGGAGGAAAAGGTGAGTATGCTACAAGAAAACACTTGAAAGCTGAGGAATCATGAAACTCCAATCACTGGCCTCAAACAGTATCAAAAATTGCTTTTAACTGGTTACTCATATAAATGACAGATTGTCAGCTAGGAAGTCAGCAAGTGGTAAAGTGGGAAGACAGGCAGGCAGAGAACCTAATTCTAGCAGAGGATGCTAGAATTAGGCAAAATACCAAACGACACTTCAGGTAACAAGCTTATCATGTCACAGGCGGCACATTTACAGCAAATTCCATAGGTTTTCCACACGAATATGGAAAAAAATTACTGCAGTGTGCCCCCATTAAACAAAGAATGATCAGAAAACAGCCACACAACTAAGTTGCTTGAGTTCTATCAGTTCAAGAAGATGACCCTCTGTCACACATCAATCACAGGTCCCTGCCTGCAGACATCAGTATAATCCAGACATTGCCAGGCAGCTGAGATCCACCAGCTTGTGTCCAAGATGTCCTCCTTCCAAATTCAAGAGACACCCAGGTTTCTCAGGAGGAAATACACTGTGTCTTCACTGCAGTGGTAGGAAAGAAAAAGAATTCAAACTGAATTTATGGAACATGGTCCTCAAGAAAAAAGGCAGACCCGTGCTAAAATCAATTTCACAACTGAAACCATGTTTTCCCCCCTCAAATTCCAGAAACAAAAGGCTGATGCCTATTTGCATAGATATTCAAAAGACAGCAGAATTTTTAAGGGGACAGTATTTCTTAAAATTCAGAAAAAGTATCCTACAAACAATTGCCCTCTCCCTCTCAAAAAATTATTGCCGCAGTTAATGGTGTATTCAACTGCTGCCACTATTTCGAGCACCTTTCTGCTACTCAAAGAAGATTGTATCAAAAGTTTACTACAGTGTAGCAGCTAACAGACTTTCTGCACTATTTTTTCGTCTCATCTACTATTTAAAAAAAGCAATTGTAAGTTGTCATCCCAATGTGTGCAGGGCCTTAATACAAAGTTTACACACACATACAGTCAGGGAAGTCTTAGCTGCAAGTTTCAAGCCCTTCCTAACAAGGTATTTCCTACAAGCTCCATCCCTGAACACCAACTCCTGATTCCAAACTAGGCAGGCCAAGGTCTAGCTCCTCATTAATCCCTATTGCCCATAAGAAGCAAAGACAGCACTCAGATCTTCCAGGACAGGATCTAGCTTTCATTAATCTTCAAGGCAGACAGTGACAACAGACCTTTTATGGAAGGATACAGGCCTTGGCTAATCGCTCCCCAAAGCAGGAAGGGAGATTAAAATCCTCATCCCAGAAGACAGCAGTTCCTTTGGAGGTTAAATCTGTGTCTTTCTGATGCCACTACAAACTGTCCCTGCAAGACAACTCCTCCACTTCCAGTCCCTAGACTCCCAAATTTGGATGAACTGCATTTTACAAAACAGACAACCCAAACAGATCACCTTTCACTTGGAACACCAGTTGTCCCGAGAGACAGACAGACAGACATAACAGAGACTGTAAGCCCTGGCTCTCAATTCTGCTCAGCAAATGCCCACCAGGCCAGACACACTGCCTGGTGAGCCAGTGTGCTCTGCTGGACAAATATAGAAAGCAGAAAGTGGAACAACCCTTTCAGCAGAAGAGATTCTGCTCAGCTCCCTGGGAGGGAGGAGCAGGAGCTGAACCAGCTGAACTGCTTTACCCATACATGGTCTCTGAAAGAGACCTTTGCTAAGACAAGTTCCTTTACACACACACACCCTCATTCACTGTCATACCGTGCAAGCAAAGAAAAGAATTAAAGCTACAAACCTAAAGCAGTTACTGTTTTGAAATGAGTTCCAACTCCACTTTGCTTGTGCCCACCTTAATAATGCACAAACGTCTAACACTATTCACCGACAAAATCTGGGCAGCAACTCAGAAACAAGACAAAAAGCTTCCTCCCAGGGAATCCCCACATCCACCAGCATTTCAATAACTACTGAACTAGTAAAGTCTTCCTTGCTGCTTTTGGACACACACATCCACATATTAAGTTCTTGGTTTGACCTTCTCCCCCCTCCAGCCCAAATTGAATTACAGAAATCTTTTTAAACCCTTCTCCCTTTTCAAGTATTGTCCTAAACCAGGAAGCATGACCTTTCTCATTGGTTGACACTAATTACTATGGTGACCTGCCATAGCCTGTCTGCTTTCCCTATAGTCCTTTTGCCAGTGTTTAAACACTAACTAAGCTTTTCCTATGCATTCTTTTTCTTAAAAACAGAATAAATGCACTTCTATGCAGCATCCTCTCTTCTCCCCCCACCCACCCCACCCCTTTCACATTCTGGCATGGAAAGAGCAGAGTAAGTGTAATTGAAGACCCAAATCCCTAAGTCTTCATAGAAAAAAAACTTTAAAGTAGCACAGTCTTTTCTTTTTTTTTTGTACACAAGTAAGACAGTTTGCAAACTCAGAAGCAGCTTAATTTATATTAAAAAGCATAATTTTTCATGAGAGATTTATTACTGCATGCTGCTGCCTATTGCTTCTCCTTGGTGTATCCCACATTTATGTGGTGACAGAAAATTACCTTACAGGAGCTACCAGAGTTCTTTCATACAAGTGGAAGTTGCAACTTCCACCTGTATCAGGAATGCAGCAGCCAATTCAGAACTCAGAGAAGCACACAAGTCAGGTAGCTTTGTTAATGTCATGTGCAAGTAGATATAAAAGTGCTGGCATTCAAACCAAAAATCCTGATATTTTTTCAAATTTCTCATTATTGAGATAATGGTTTAGGCTCCCTGCAAATTCAGGAAGACAACAGCACACGAGGAATTAGTGCTATTATACCTAAGCACAGCCTAAATTATTTTCCTTACAAAAAAGGATCTTTTCAATCAATATGTGTTCTAGTCTTGTTCCCCAAGAAATGCCTATTAAACTTACTCTTGAATTAAATGACAAAATCATTTTAAACCCAAAGAAATTCAAAAGGAAATTCTGCATCAGACAATTAGTGTCATAGCAGCTTCCACACTGTGAAATATAGACAGTACCACCTACAGCTAGTCTCTGATAGTGATCAAATTCTGGCACTGAATGCATATTCCAAAGTGTATCATGGGTGGCTTTAGTCCATAAATATCAGAATATTCTCACTTAACTTTTCCTAAGTCTCCAGTGCATATAATCATGGATTTCTGAGCAGTCTAAACTGCTTTAGATAATATACAATCCTTTTTCTTCCCCAAAAAGATTCTGCATATTGATATATTCAAAGGTATCACTTCTAATGTCACTTAGGACCACGCAAGGAATTTTTACTGTTTCAACTTGTGCTCAATTGCACTACACATTGTACAGTCATTGAACAATCACATGCAAGAAAACACAACCAACAAAAAATACAACTTGTCACTAAGTTGACTTGTCATCCAAGTATTTTTTAATTCAGAGTTTTAAATGGAGAACAGAAAATCTTTGAAGACAAGTAACAAGGAAATACAGATAAGTAAGCAAAAAATATTTTCAGATGGCGCTCTGCTTTGGACTAAAAACCTATAAATTAGAGAATTACTTTTACACTGTACTGTGCCTACACAAAATGCAAAAGCTAGATGTGATCTTCAAACTACATTTTCTCTTCCCGAAAGATCAATATTTCATTGCCTTCTGAAGAAACATTTATCAAAACTTGTCTATCTTGTGAGATTTTGCAGAGATAATAAGATGTCTGATGTCCATTCTGCAAATCTCTACATATATTAAGAAAGATGCTATGTTTTTGTATGTAGATTTGGACATTGTCTGCTAAGTGCTTGATTTGAATTACAAACTCCTCTGCTTTGGAAAAAGCATGAGTATTCCCTTTTCAACAGAGTCTAAAAAATTTGTGGATTGCATGCCTACTTTGGAATATCTTTTGAACTGCATAGTTTGGGACAAAAATAGCAGAGAATATGCATGGGTTCAGTGAAAGCCTGAATTTTAAGTGATGTTTGAAGGACAACAGTTTTACTTTGACATGTGAAATACTGAAATCTAGTGGATAACAACTACATTATTTTTGTGAAAAGTGCAGTACAAACCAGCTTGCAGGCAGAATTGAAAGCAACCTAAAAGAACAGCTTTGATAGTGGTGAAAAAAGGAAGCCAAGGTTTTGAAAAACTCAAATTAATTTATAGTAAAAACAATATAAGACAGTCACCTGGGTTCTTATATGAATTGGGAGAGTATTCAGTTCTGAGAGAATACAGAGCATGAAAGCATTAAAAAAATGTTCTGCAAAGGAAAGCCTTTGCACCAGCCATGCACAAGCATGACACAAGCTATTCAACACTTATCCTCTCATCCACATGCTCACTCAAGATCTCCTTGAGGTGCTGCTGAAAAGGACAAAAAACTCAAACTGCCTGCTCATTTGCATGGATTTCAGCAATACTCAAGCTAGTTATTCCACGCTATATTATAAGCAATTTAGTCAAACCAATGTAAAAATCCCAGAGTGATACAGTTTTAAACACAGTATACATAATCTTAAATCTACCTGGGACTTTACCATTGCATCCAAGCCATTCAATCAGTTATAAATGTGCTCTAAATTGATACTCATTATCAAAACTTGCAGTTTGTCCGCTTGCCACTAATACTCTGCCCCTAACAGAGCAGCCAGTAAGCCAGCACACCTTTCTAAAAACAAAACAAAAAGACAGACCATGCTATACTAAGTATATTGAAGATAACAAGGAGAGCATGCATATATGGGACAGACAAGAGAGCTTGTGCACAAGGATTCCTCTTCTGGCATAAGGCTTTCACTCACATATACCTCTGACACAAACTGCATCATCTAAACTGAAATTTTTCACTAAGAGTTGGAAACTACTGAAGATTTTTGTTCAGCCATCTAGTTTCTCATTGTTCATCCTGAATTCAGCTAGCAATGATGCATTTTCTTCAGCACAGAGCTACGACAGCTGGAAGTTTGAAGCTACTCAAGATGTCAAAGATGACTTCCTTTCCTTGGGATGATGACTGTGCTGCACTCTATTGCTGTCACACAAATAAGCCTGCTCTGCCCATCACTGTTCAGACTCGTGAGCTATTCCTCCCTACAGCAAAGCACTTGCAGACTAAGTGGCACTGCAGTTTTGACCCAACGTATATTTTAGTTCTACTTGCTTGAGTCTCACATCAGGTGCAAAAAAGATGATGTTCAGCTGATATTTGGGAAAAACTCCTCCTGAAATGTGAATGCTAAAGCTCTCTCTTTTCCAAACACAAAATGTCTTGGCATCTTTCTAAAATAGGTTGTCGAGAGCAATGGCAGAAAATGTGGTATCTTCCATTCTTGCATTTATTCGTATAACAAGTATCTCTGATAACTGGAAGAATGGCAGTAAAACTACTGGTTACTTTTTACTATCAAGATAATCTCTCTTGACACAAGAAATCTTGCAATGGGATCACCACTCAAGATCCTGTGCTGTGATACTTTGAGAAATGCCCATTAGAGGCCCCAGATAACTTTTCTCAATTTACAATTCCCATTCTAATAAGTACTGAAATATTTTAGTCTTCTTTTCTTCTACACTATTCTTTTCTCCTGCCAAATACCTGATCAATGGATAAGTATCATTCCTTCTTGCCTGAAGGCAGTTTCCAAGGCAGTGAATAACTCTGCATATAGTCTTGAAGGACAAACAATACTAAACATACCCAGATTGAAATAAAACATTTTAGACATTCTTGGCAAGACTGAAAAATAAGAAAGCAGAAATACAGATCTGAGTCCATTTGACTATTGCAGCTGTCTCAGTAACTGGACTCACATTATAATTTGGAAAATTGGACACGTTCACTTAAAAACAGTCTCCAGTTTAACAGCCACAACAGTGGGTTCTCAGATCTCAGTGCTTAAGACTAATAACCAGCAAATCTCAAAATCTATGAGAATTTGTCTCACTTCCCACCTACTCTAAAATAGGCACTAAAGGAAAAATCAGAGTGGGCATTCTGAAGAAATTGGTGGCAGATGACTCAGTAACTGATAATCAATAGCCACATTTCGGAAAAATATGCAAGAAATAGCTAAGAAGCCACCTGCTCACAACATTTCCCAGTAAGTTCAGTTAGTTACTGGATTTCAGGTAGAATCTTACTTAACTCAAAGTGAATATAAATATTTAAGAATCACAGAAGCATCTACCTTTTATGAAATTTGACCAATTCAGGATACTGTTAGTGATTTTAGAAGAAAATTTATACAACATTATAACTACTTCTCTTATTTCAAAGCATCATATTTTGTTTCAACCAATGATTCTTCAACTGATGTACAGGTTACTTAGCAAGGAATGGATTTATTATTAATGAGATAGACAAATATTGTAATCGATGATCCTGCTACATTTCCTGCTTTCTCCTTTAGAAGTAATGCCAGAGGCCATGTTTTCAGAGCCCCTACTTGTAGCAGAAGAACTAAAAGAACCTTCCCCTTACTATGCAAAGATAATTCTGCAAGTGCATCAAGTTTTGGAGGCCTAGCAGAAATGTGGATATGTAAAAGTACGAAGTACACAGTAGTACTACCATGGATTTCTTTACCCTGTCTCCCATAGTGAAAGATGGGTACGTCCTTCGCACTTTTTGAGAAGTGAAGGTCATTTATTTTCAAAACAAAACTACCTAACACATAAATCTTCATGTTTTAGTGTTCGTGACTTCAGAACAGGCACTTTTCAATTGTCTGCTTTTCTACAGATGCTTTCTCTTGCATGTAAATAGAATGTCCTAGGCCCGCATAACTTGTTACCTATAAAAAACAACAACAACAACAAAAAAACCAAAACAAAAAACCCCCAGATACAAAAGGGGAAACATGTAACCCATCAGTTAGGATCAAGCATTGATTTTTCCCCAACGTAACATTAGAAACTTAGGGAAAGGAAAACCAGAAAAAACACAGCCATGCAAGAATGATCATTCAGAAAGGGTGATTACACTCCTCAGAACAGCACACACCTTCCCAAAATAAGTACCAGCAATAATTTTGAATGTGAGCAGAGGCTGAAAGAGAAAGGTAAGCACCTAAAGAAAATTATTTACATTACTGTATTTAATAATTCCTATTTAGGAATTTTAGTAGTATATATATATACAACCATATCTCTGAGCAGTTGTAAGATTTGTGCTCATGTCCTGTGGGCTCTTCATCAGCAGAAATGCAACTGAACACATAAAGCTGCTAGATGCAAGCTGCACCCACCCACCCTAACATTTCCTAGCTCAGTCTAAAGACATATGGATTCATTTTAGACATCTACCACAGCAGCAGAATTTCCAACAATGCTGCTTCTTCAAGACTTAGGTCCAGACACAATTCCAGGAAGACAGAGTATCTCATATTATGCAGAGATCCCAAGAACATAGCCGAGGGGAATGGAAAAAAGAAAAAAATTGTGATGGGTTTATTATGGCTGTGCAATGCCAAGTCAGTGCAGTAAAATCTATCTGATGAACTAACCTAGGGAAAAACAATAGAGGAGACAACAAAGATACTAGGAGAGAGTTCAGCAATTTTGGTGATCACTGGTACAAGGAGTAAGACTGAAAGGATAGACATCCACAAAAAATAAAAACACCAATTGAAGGTAGTGAGAAGACGCAACCTTTTGTAAGCCAGAAATTAAGTATGCTTCATGATAAAAATCCCCACCAAATACTTTTCTAAATCCAGAGAACTGGTGAAACACACCCAACGACCACACTCAAGCAGGACATACAAGAAAACTGCAATGCTTGAAAAATGTTCCCCGACAACTTCTGGCAGTAGAGAACGCCTGTGCCTTAAAGGTGACAATGTCTGGGCCTCAGTTCCTCAGGAATTTAAAGGAGTGTATTTTAAGGTTCCCTCTCAACTTCCCTCTCATAACAGTCCTATTAAAAAAGCATGCTGTTCTTAGCCTTAGTGCTTCTTCATGTATTTATCATCCATTTTATGCTCCGTCCCTCCTGGCTTTTATATTCCTCTTCCTACTTCATTCCGGTAGCGTCTGTCACGCCTTCTCATACTTGAGGACAGCAAATCCTCACACTGTGCTGAACTCCAATCTCCCTGCTCGTGCTTCTCGTATGCCTGACTCGCCTCCACCCCCGGGTGCACCAGCACACATTTCACTGCTCCGGCGGACAGACCCCCACCGTACCGACGAACACAGTAACCGCACCCCAGGTTCCTCTAAGTGCCCGGCAGGCTGACGGCGGCCGAGCGCGGGGCAGCCGCTCCCCCGCCCCGGGGTCCGCCCGGCCTCGCCGCAGCCCCCCCGCCAATGGCGCCGCCGCCGCGGGCCGAGCTCGCACCCGCAGCGCCACCGCCACCGCCCGCGGCGCTGTCAGCGCTCGGATCAGATACGACACCCGGCAGCCTCCGGCTCCGGGCCCCGGCGGGGCTCCCGGCGGGCGGCACCGCCCCGGGACGGCGCGCACGGTGCGGCGGTGGCGGCGGCTCCTCCGCGGGCGGGAGCGGGGCGGCCGCCTCGGCCCGGCATGAGCGGCCTCGCGGCGGGAGCGCCGGGGAGCGGGGGAGAAGGGGCAAGGAGCCGTTACCTGCGCGAGACGGATCGCGCTTTCCGCCGGCTCGGCCCGGCTCGGCCCCGCGCCGTTCCTGCCGTGCCGTCCCGTCCCTGCCGTGCCGTGCGCGGCCCGAGCTCCTCCCGGCGGCGCCGCCCTCACCTGCCCCGGGATCCGCCCGCGCCCCGCTCCGCTCCCTGCGCCGCCTCGGGCCGGCTCTGCAAGATGGCGGCGCTTCCGGGAGAGACCACGGCGGGCGCGGCGCGGGGGGGCCGGGGAGGTGCGCCCGCCCCCCCCACGCCGCCGGCCCCGCCGCGCCCCTCCCGGCCCCGCCCCGCTCCGGCCCCGCCGGGCACCTCCCGCCCGCGGCCCGACCCCGCCGCCGCTGTCCCCTGTGGGGACGCTCGGTGCCCGCGTCCGCGGCGCCCCCCCGCCCTTCGGCCCGGCCCGGCCCAGCCCGGCGCGGCGCGGTCCCGGCGCGCATGGGGGTGCTGGAGGCGCTGGGCGCCGGCGCGGCGCGGCTGCTCTTCTACCCGTCGCTGCTGTACACGGTGACGCGGGCGCGGCTGCCCGGGTCCCGCCGGCCCTGGTTCCACCGCATCGACGAGGCCGTGCTGCTCGGGGCGCTGCCGCTGCGGGGACGCATCCGCAGGGTAAGGTGGGAGCAGCGGGGCGGACCGGACCGGGCCGGGCCGGGCCGGGCCGGGCCGGGCCGGGCCGGGCGGAACGGAGCTCCCTGACGGTGCCTGTGCTCGCAGCTGCTGGCGGAGGAGAACGTGCGCGGCGTGGTCACCCTCACCGAGGACTACGAGACCCGGTTCCTCTGTTTTTCCCCCCAGGTGAGTCCCGGGCTTGCTGGTCGTCGTCCCCCCCTCCACGTGTCTCTCGCCGCTGTTTGTCCCGGCACAGGTGAGGCTTTAGCCGCCTCCTGCCGTCATCCCGGCAGCCACCGCCACGTCCTGTGGCAGCAGAGACGGGACTACTCGTACCTAAGCAAACTCCAAAAACTATGCGACAAACCACTAAAACGTGAGCATGCCAGTGAACTGCCGCTGCAGTGGCAGGGAAAAACAGGGAGAATGTAACTCACGTACAGCACTATACAGGAATGCCCCTGGTTGGGAAGAGATCCCAGCCTCCCTCTTTTCCTTTGGCTTTCTATGTTTAGAAACATATTTTTTCAGTCCCCTTTAATTGCTACCTTCTGATGACGAGCACTGAAGTTTCCATACATCTGATTTGAAGAATTGACGTTCAAAGCCTGTTTCAAGCCTCTCTGAATTTCTCGACTGTCTCAACAGGTTCTGAGTTTCTTTCAGTTAAAAAAAAAAGCAACCCAAAAGTTCACTCACCAAATTTGCAATGTCTGTTACAGGAATGGGAGGCAATGGGAGTGGAGCAACTGCGTCTCAGCACTGTAGATCTAACTGGAGTCCCCACCTTGGAAAACCTGCACAAGGGCGTGGAGTTCATCCTGAGACACCGAGCCCGCGGTAACAGCGTCTATGTGCACTGCAAGGCAGGGCGCTCCCGCAGTGCCACCATGGTGGCAGCATACTTAATTCAGGTCAGGCGTCTCTGCTAAACGGGGTTAATTTTCATTTAAAAATGGAAATAAAATGCAGACAACCTTTATAGTTAACTCTCGCTCAGGAAACCCGAGCATGTACACGTTAATATTACATGATTTTACAGAGCTTGGACACTCATTTTAATAGACGCCTCAAATGTACCTTGTTGTTTTGAATGCAAATGCAGATTTTGAATGATGCTCCTTTTCTTAATTCTTTCTGTGAAGGAACAGATTGAGGTGGGAGTAACAAGTCACTCATGAGCATAGGTTCACTGAGCAAATAAATATCCATTTTTTTTTTGTTTGTATTTTCTCCTTGGTTCACTGGAGTTGTGAGCTTTCCTACACTTTTCCATAAATACAACTCAGGATCAAGAGGACTGATTTGTTTTCTGAGTTCCTCTATCAGCCCAACTGGGGAAGCCAGCATTAAGAATAAAATCCCACCTGTGGATTCTTTCCTTGGTGTTACTAAGTGCTCCCTGGAAAATTTTCCATTAGTGTTGAAGAGAATTTTTTTTTCTAAATTTTTCTAATTTTTCTTTTTTTTACTAAGTGCTGAAATGTAATGGGAGTACCAGTAGAGTTTTCTAAAAAAAAAATTAAGAAGCAAGGTGTGCTTTGGCTGTGGTCTAGTGGAGGGGGCTAGGACAGGAAACTATTCACAACATGAAGGAAGAGTGAGCGAGAAAGTGGAGCGCCCAGGCAGCAACCATTCCTCTTTAACTGAGGGACTCACTTCATGAATGTGTGACTTGCAGGCCTCTCTGAGAAGAACATCAAGTAAACCTAAAGGGCAAAGCAGCAGCAAGCTTTCTAACATCTCTAATATTGCCTGTATCCTCCAGGAGGGTTCCATTAACTGGTGCAAAGATGGAATGGATTTTCATTTGCTGTGTTTCTGCCTTTTCAGCTGCATCACTGGAGCCCTCAGGAAGCAATAGAGGCCATTACCAAGATTCGTCCCCATATCCTCATTCGACACAAGCAAGTACAGGTCCTGGAGAAATTTCACAGGAACATGATCAATGAGAGAACTGCATAACTTAGTAAGAACTATCAAAATCCTCATCTCAGCTGCTATAAAAGAAGTTTTTATGATCTAACAAAAGCTTAAGCATTTTCATTCTTAACCAATGAAATTATTTCATCAATAAAGGGAGAATAGGGCTGTTTCATTAAAGCTTTCTTTCCTTATGGCTACTATTCTAGATCTCACAGAGCCCCATAGTTCTTTTCCACACATCAGTGCTGAGTGGAACTGCAATCCACAAGAAGTTCAAAAATATTTGTATTTGAAGCAAAGAGAAAAAAACAAAATACTTTGTCTCAGTAGAGACTTTATTCAGATTCTTACCCAAAGGGTTACAGTGCCAACAGAGAGGGGAAGGAAGAAGTGGTCTTATTTCTGTCTTTTCACCAACACTATATTATAATTACAGGTGGGGATTTCCTGTACAGTAAAGGAAGCCAATGCTCTGAAAATGATCTCCCTCTTTATACTAGGTGATGACAGAGCAGTAGGCAAGTACTCAGTTGGTTACCACTCCTCTAGGAGAAGTGCTGAATGTAACCTAAGGGTCCTGGGGTCAGTTCTGGAACCTGTCTGCCAGGCCCTTCTTCTGCAATAGGACACAGGAATGTTTAAATGGGGGTATCCCTGGGGGACACAGTGCACGTCTAACTCTGTGACTGACACAGCAGCAACACGCAGTCTCCTAGGCAGTTAAAACTAGCAGTCTGGCCCAAGGAGAATGTTCTCCATATGCCACAGGATCTTTTAGTAATGGATTGGTTCCAGGATAAAATAGCTATTTGCTGCCGCTTGGGCCTCAAACGCTTATCATCAAGGAATCAAAATAATAGTATTTAGTCCATCTGAAATCTAAGATACAACAGTTTAATATGGTTTTGATAGTGCTATGTAAAAGAATAGGCCCACAGTCAGAAAGCCTGTACTTCCTCTGCACAGGTAGAGGATGGGGTCTTTACTGGATGTTGTGAGCTTGTTGTAGTTGGGACTGGTGCTGAGGGTCGTAGGTGTCTTTGAGCTGCACAGCAAGACACTGTTGCTGTCTTTCTATCACCGGGCCTGTTTAGGCCAGGACAAACTGCAGGTTAGTGAGCAGCACTTTGATGCCACTTGTGACTGTTACAACAGAGGTGGCTGGGTTAAGTTTAAAAGTATTTGCATCGCCCTTTTTATAGCGGTCACGAAAGACATAGATGCTGCCATTGCAGCTGGCAATTTTCCAGAGGGATGGTACTGAGCTCCAGGCATCTGGGAGGCATAGCCGGGTGAAGCTATCCAGCAGGGGATTGTAGCAGAGCAGTGAATCCCCCTCGGCCACAATGAACACCACATCCTTGTGCACAGCAGCGTGCATGCGCCCTGCGAAAGGCAGTACGTATGGCTTCACGTGGCATTTCTCTGTGTTGGTATCATAGCACTGAATGAGCCGAGAGGGCTTGGTGAAGAAGTCTAAGTCGTTTTCCTCCCCACCCAGCAGGTAAATGACACCATTAAGGTTCACCCCTGCAGCTCCAGAGACTGCCACTTCCAACTGGCTGGTCTCTGTCCAGACGTTGTCTCGTACTCTGTAATATATGACAGCATTAGAGAGAGTGTCCTGAAGAGTTTTCCCCCCCAGTGAATATATTGCATCCTTGCTCGGCACGGAGACCAGGGTGTGCTGGAGCCGGTCACGGGGCAGAGGAGCACACCATTCCCAATCTATAGTTGCATTGTTGCATTTCCACATCCGTCGTGGGATGGAGCCACCAACGACATACAGGTCACTACCGTGCTTGCAGGCTGCGGTGATCTGGTGACACAGGCTGTTCTGGCCACTCACACTGATGGAGTCATCGTCAGCACAGTGCAGAGAGACAGCGAGGGAATGTGTACGTGATGACTCCTTTCCAATCAGGTAGATGTGAACATTTTCTCCAATCACCTGAGTGAAAGCAGAAGTGTGTCAGCAGAATTGGTTCTGTTTAGCAACAAACATCAGTGATGCTCAAGACTGATTTTTTCAGTTTAGGACCCACCTGTGGGCCTGAGGTGTATATACCCTCCTTCCCAAATCCTGCCACCCTAACACATTCAGGATTCGGAGCCTCAAGGCCTTTTCAAGATACCATGTATATCTGACACAGTAGAATAGCCACAGATGTCACTACAACACAAGTTTTCCTGGTTTAGGTAAGGGCCAGTTACATCACTGATGGAGTACAGTTGTTACAAGGGGAATACCAAACATCGATTTCTGACCAGTTTATTTGGTAACTGAGGTGAAATAAGTTATTTGTGGCACTTCTCTAATCACCAGTGAAAGCAGCCTCAGGTTAAATGAAAAAAGCTGTCAGTGGGGTTGATATTTATGATACTGAAAGTATCCTCTCACAAGCACCATGAATTTCAATGACATCTGTGTTTTGTGACTTTCAAGTCACATCTGTGAGCAGAATACCCTGCCCTGAGAAGTTCTGTATGTTCTGTAGCAAGTGCTACATCAGCCTCAGAACATAAGGTCTTTTTATACCTTCAGACTCGATCGCAGAGTCTCTGAAAAGCCCGCTCGCTCCTCCTTGTTGAAGTTGATCCAGGTTTCTATGGCAACTGTTGGATTCTGAGAAGATGGAACGCCATCTGCGGTTCAGGGACAGAAAGGCATTTATGATATCTAGACAAAGGTGTATGTACTCGGGAACACCCTTTTCCTGTGGCTGCCTCCCCCCACTCCCACCACAAACCCTACTTTCTGGAGAGGAAAAATAGACACAGGTGTTTATAGATTTTGTCAGGTATGATCAGCACTGCCAGCCAGCCAACTACATGAAATTAATTTGAGGAACTGTAAGAAGACAGAGCTGCCAGATCTTAAGCACTTTGGATGAGTTTCAGCAATCTATTCAGGAATCTACGCCCAAGAGAAAGAGGACATGAAAGAGAAGTTACATGCTGTGTGACAATGACAAATACTTTCTTATTTAATCATTTAGGCAAAAAATATTTTGTTATTGAGAATGTCAGCACCTGCCTTTCTTTCTGGCTGGTCCTAGAAACCTGCCTAGTGAAAGTCATCTACAAAATGTGTCTGAGCACTATCAGGCAGCTGACCCTCATGACTGAGCATCTGGTGTTGCTGCTATCCTCTTAACATTTGGAAATCCCCAATGAGCTATTAGAGCTTTTCTTAGCCATGTGACAGTAGGAAACACTCCACAGACTGCATCAGATTTAAATCTCCTTCCAAACATAACTGGAAGTTTTCATTAAGCCACAAAGTCTTGCATCATCATCATCATCATCAGTACATTACCTAAAAAGATTTTAGGTATTTCCTTCCAGTTTGAAAGCCAGCAATTATGCCTGTGTTCATTGAGAAGCTTCCCTATGAAGACTGATTTTGTAGTCTGTTCTCATGACAAACTGAATTCAATGATGCTGAAGGCACCAGAGAAATTCCAACGCTTTTCTCTACAGTGGAAGGGAGCAGAACAAGTGTGGCACAAAAGCAGGTATTTCAGCTCTGTTTGAAAGGATTCTCATAAGCTAACCATCACATGTAGTGCGTAAATGGAAAAAAATTGGTTTTGAAATTGGTCCTAGAGTGCAACATAATGTAAACTTAATAAATTTCTATTTCATAAAATTAATTATAATCCTTGTCACTAAAAGCTTCCTCTATTTAATTCTCCATTAACTAAACAAAGATGGAGGAAAGGCAAAATAAAAGGATTTTTCCTACAAGAAGTAGGGAAATATTTCAGATTTTAATTTATGAGCTAAGTTGTGGCATAAATGCTGAGTAATGTGATTCTACGCATGAAAATAGATGATGCATGGAAAAAAGTTATACTGAGCAATTGTTTTAATTTAGGACCACAAGAACTAAAGTCCATAGTCCTAAAACTGTTTTTTGTGTGGAATCCCTAGGAAATTAAAGGTGATTGATCTCTACAGTTTCATTTCATGATTTTAGAGTTTTTTTTAAAATGAACTTGCAACTTACTAAAAAAACTTTAGCTAGATAGTGATCAAACTACTCTAAATTTATCACAGTTCTTGAGCTATCAGTACATACACTCAATAGGTCCTTGACTGTAAATTTCTTTAGATGCAATAGAGATAACTGAATACAATATGTAAAGACTCTCATATGGATAGCATCAACTCTCAAGGCTAGTTCAGGTCTTATAGATAGATTTGCCAGTGTTTCAAAGAAGCCAGTCATGATAGGTTTATTTTTGCAACTGCATATAAAACACATGACACACAAAGTCTAGTTACTTACTCAGTTACAAAGAGTAATTAAAAGCAAGAAAAGATGCACATTTGGATGTATGAGCTGCTTCTACATTCTTCCTCTAGCAATGATACATAACAGCAGAAGAATGAACTTGTGACTGCAGCATCCTGGAGAGGTAACAAGTACTGACTGTACCTACTAGGGCAGCAGATCTTTAAGGATTGGTGGAAGCTGGACTAAGTTGTCTATGTGTTGACATGTCCTTCACAACTCTGAGTCATGGCATCCATAACTGTGGAAGACTATTACCTTTACAAGAAGGGCAATTACTGTATTACTCAAGATCTTACAATGCCTCTATTTCAGTCAGTTGAGTGCCTAAGTAATCCTAACAATTACATACAATTGTAAATAACACTAAAATAGTCTAAAAATATGTGCTCAAGCCTTCTTACAGAGGTTGAGTTATTGCATTACTATGTTAAATGATTATGAGCTAAAGGGATAAAAAAGTCTTTCATCAGGTATGTAGTTCTAGTAAGGCTTCTTTGTTTTACTTTTAATGCAAACAAAAATACAAAAATTGTTGGCAGCTGTGTTTAAAAAACATGTAACACTTCTAACCTGTTGACTCAGGAACTGCTGTGAATTTCTGGCATCCTATTATATAAGTCTATTCTGTAAGTCCCTATTCTATAGCTTAGATGTTTCACATCCAGTAACAAAAATAGTTTGGGACTTTTTCTGATAAAGGTATCCAGAATGTTTTGCTCTGCCTTGCTTAGCTAAGTCACTGAATAGACAGTGACTGTGAAAGTTTATATCTTTCCATCTATTTCATTCACTACTTGGCCAGACTCTGAAAGTCTCTTTCTACATTCACATCCTAGGTAGTTTCAAGAAATCCTTACCTGTAAGGATGTCTGTCAGCAGGCGGAGAGGCAGGTGTAGGAACTCCTCTGTCTCCTGCAGCTGAGACAAATGTGACTTTGCACAGTGTTTGGCAGCTGTGTAGAGCTCCATGTCACTGTGTTGATCTGCCAACCACATGACCTGCAGACAGTTTCTAACCTGCACCGTACGGGCCAGAAACCGGGAGCACTCTTCAAAAAGGGCAGTCAGCTGGTACATGTCTGCCACTTCATAGGTTTCCTGCAACTCCTCTGCCCTCAGCTTTACAGTTCCATGGTAAATATAGTCCACAAGGAGCTGAAAGACACTCTCACTAACATCCTGCAGCTCAATCACCCGGTTGTGGGCCTCCTTTAGGTTGGAAGTGAACATAGAACGAAAAAAGCAGCTCTGAGCTGACAGGACCAAACGGTGCAGCTGGAATTCTTTGCCTTCCACTGATATTGTAACATCAGCAAAGAGCTCATCCTCCAAGCATAATTTCATAATACCCTGGGCCACGCGGCCTGAGTGGGAGCGGTCAGTGAAGGTGTAGTTCACAAAGTAGTTTTCTTCTGCAGAGGAGCCTCCAGTCTCTTCTGACGAGTCCATGGTGCCACACAAATCAGACCTCCAGCAATCTGTAAAATCACAATAATTATACGGCTTCCTCTCACCACTAACAAGATTATGCAGTACTTCAGGGTACAGGGAAAAATCAAACATATTGGTAAGAGTCCAGCATATTTTAGACTGAACATAAATAGCACAGCTAGAAACTTGTGCTTGAGCTTCAGAATCTCAAACAGCAAATGAGAAGTTGGCATAATTAAAATTATAATATATACCAAACTTCCAGTACAGTGAGCATCACATCCCAGCAGGGCTGGGAGACGTGCATATCTTCACCACTCATTTCACTGACACAAAGAAATGCATCAAGTTATTCAAGTGGAAAGTCCAGCAACTGCCCTAGGAAACTTGCAAAGCCAAAAAAAGTGGCAGCAGCATATCTGGACTGGATGTGAAAAGGATCACAGTATCATACTAAAAAAGAGCACAGGCAGCAGTTCATATCATCAGGAGGTGTTAATTACTGTCAAAACCCAATGATGAATCTGTATCAAGGTGAACTTGTTTTTACCAAAAAGATGCATGAGATTTTGGCCTGACATCACCACCAGTCCTTCAAGCTAATCAAATGAGACAACTGATGGTTATGCTGTTTGTTAATGTTCCAGTCAACTTCAGCATGCAAAACAACATTTTAGATGTTGTTAGTCACTGCTTCCCAAGTGGAAAGGGGAACAAAATGTAAAAGAAAAAACCTCTCAGCAGGTACCATGGATGTCTGCAGCACTCCAGGTAGTTCATGGGTCAGAAAAGCTTGTGAAACACAGAAGGGCTACTACAGCAAGGAGCTCTTTTTTACCATGGCTCTTGACAGCATTTGAAACAGTTGTCAACCTGCCTTCACTTTAGACTTACTTTTACAACTGAACTACCAGCCATAATGTCTGATAACAGAAATTTCTTCAATTAATAATGAACATTATTTCAAGGACAATGTTTCACAAAGATGTGGTTTTTTTTCTCCAGCAGATTTGTAGCTACTCTTCCACGGTTTATCTTGTTACACATGCATTTTCTTACAATTACTGTGCTTGATCAGGAGGGCTCCTAAGTTCTTTGCTCAAATTCTGTTCATGGGAAGTAGCGTCTACATCCCTAATTGGCCGGACAAGTCCACCTCATCTCTGGTGATAGCCTGCCTTAATTATACTCTTATCCCAATTTTACAGTAGTTGTGGTCTGTCTGAAAAGCAGCTATACAGTAAGTATACCGAAGTACCTGTCTATAAGAGACAGAGGAACTGCAGTCAGCACAGAACACATCAGTACTCTTTCTCCAGCTTTATGAAATATGAGCCTATTCTGCAAATTGGCTTCCACTTCACTTAAAGCTCTTTATCCTCACAGTCAAGGTGCTTAGGAGCTTCAGCCCAGAATGCAGAAGAGACCGCACAGAGCACCAGGATATGGACAGATGAACCACTCTGTCCCCTCGACATGGCAGAAACAGCTGCCCACACCGCCCTGCACAATTCCCAGAGGACTGATACCAAGTCATGAAAGAAATGCCAAGAAGCAACTAAAGACTCCACAAATCTCGCATCTTCCTTGTAGACACCCAGACAAAGCTCCCCTTTGCACCCATGGTATCTCTGCTATAAAGAAAGAGGCATAAAGGACAGTTAACTGTCCCATAAAGCCAAATCACATGCTTCATGCATTCCATAGGCCAAGCTATCAGTGACAGTGGTTTAACCAACACCTAATACACCTCCTTCACAGAATGGCAGAATCACTTAAGTTGGAAAAATCATCTGAGACTACCAAGGCCAACCTAAGGCTGAACACCACCCTTTCAAACAGACCACGGCACTGAGTATCACATCCAGTCTTTCCTGAAACACCTCCAGGGACAGCAATACCACCACCTCCCTGGGCAGTCCATTCCAGTCTCTAATCACCCTTCCTGTGAAGAAATTCTTCCTAACGTCTGGCCTAAACCTCGCCTGTTGCAGCTTAAGCCTGTGTTTTCTCGCCCTGTCGCTGGTTGCCTGGGAGAACAGGCCAACCCTTGTCTGGCTACACCCTCCTTTCAGGCAGTTGGAGAGGGTTATAAGGTCATCTTTGAGCCCTCTTTTCTCCAGGCTAAACTAACACAGCTCCCTCAGCCGCTTCTCAAAGGACTTCATTCTTTCCTTGCTTCATTCTTTCCCTGCTCCTGACAGGGTGGCGGATGCCACGGCGGCGCCCGGGACCGGGGAACCCCTAAGGACAGCTGACAGCGACCCCACGGTCTGAGGCGGGGAGAAGGAAGGAAGGAAAGGAGGCCGATCCTCGGAGAAACGCAGATTCCCACCAGGGCCGCGCTGACGCTGTGCAAGGCTCAGCGCTGGCTCAGCCCGGGGGCTGCCGGGTTCCGCCGCCCTCCGCGCCCACACCTCCCGGCGCTCGCTGCTCCGTCCCCGGGCCGCCGGCCGCGCTGCTCCCCCCGGCCGCGCCGCGCGGCACCCACCTGCGGCGCCTCCCTTCATGCCGCCGCCCCGGGCTGCCCCAGCGGCTGCTCCCGGCCCTCACCCTGCGCCAGGCGCCGCCGGGCACTCGCCGATTCCGCCCACCGACCCGGAGCCGTCCCCGGGAAGCTCTTCGCGCGCTTCCGCCCCCGGGGGAAGCGCGGCGGCGGCGGCGCTTTCCGCTTCCGCCCCGTGCCCTTGCCCGTCTGTGTCCCGGCGGGATGTGGGCGGCGGCGGCGCGGGGCCTGGCTCGGGCCGCGCTGCGAGGTGAGGCCGCGGGGGCTCGGGGGCTGTGCGGGGGCCGTGCCGGGCCGGGCCGGGCGGTTGGCGGTGAGACGTGTCCGTTTCTCTCTGCAGCTGGCGCGGCACCGGCGGCGGCGCGGGCCCGGCTGGCGGGGAGCTCCGCCGCGGACACTCGCCGTAAGTGCGGGGCCGGTTTGGGGGCGGAGGGGGCCCGAGGCGTGCGGTTGTGCCGCTGCCAGCCGGCGGGAGGGCACCGAACCGCCCTACGAACGTTCCTGGGCGGTGGAACCGCTTTTGTGAGCGTGTCGGGAAAGGGTTGGTCCGGTCACCCGAAAACCCCACATGGGCAGAAAAGTGGTTATGTTGGTAACCATGCTTGCTCTGGGCTCCCGTGCTTGCTCTGGGTTCTTGTCTGCATCCTTTCTCAGATGCAGGGCCAAGCCTGCTTTTTCTGTGCAAAGCTGTGCCTAGGCAACAGCTTCATAGTCCCTCATTGCCCTGACTCTTAAAGGCTTTTTCAGTCGTAACAGTGAAAAAACACATCCCAACGACATGAGCTCCTAGAGTGTTTTGTTTATGAGGGGCTTGCTTAGATGTTGACACATCCAGCAAACCCAGAAAACAAGGCCCTTTCTAGACCCGGGTTGAATGACATGAGCAGTTCCTAAGTTCATCTCGGCTGCCCTCTTTTTCATCTGGCTATTTACTCCTCCATCTGCTTGTTGGACAATTCATGCTGCTCTTCGGAGTTGACAAAATTTTAGCACTGACACAAATTTCCTTCATTATCGAAGTGTCTAGTTCCACCTTCCATGTAACACAAGTATGTTGCTATAGTGCAGTCTCTGACAGACTGGTCAAATGGAGTTACTACTCTTCTTTCTGTAGCCTTCTGTATTCCCTATCATAATCTTGGAAACCTTGTTTTTCTCCTTAGCTACTGTCAGACCAAAAAATGAAGTAGAACAGAAGCAGCTGTGTGCTTTTGGGGAGTACGTGGCTGAGATTCTGCCCAAGTATATCCAGCAAGTACAGGTAGGTGCTGTTCAAGAAATTGTTCTTGTGGCAGGACAGGATCCAGTGATCACACAACTTTTTTGTTACCTGTTCAGAGAAGTTCTGGGGGAGAAAAGGGCCAGAAT
This sequence comes from Cyanistes caeruleus, assembly GCF_971803275.1. Taxonomy (NCBI): domain Eukaryota; kingdom Metazoa; phylum Chordata; class Aves; order Passeriformes; family Paridae; genus Cyanistes; species Cyanistes caeruleus. The sequence continues at coordinate 29,441,447 of NC_141706.1, read as the reverse complement.
TCCATGAAAAGTACTGCTGTTGTTAAGTCCCTTAATCTGATGCCTTTTTGTGTCTGCTGTGTCTCTTTGTTTGAGTGTTCTGCTGAAATCAGCATCATGTTCAGTCCTCTTGGTGTTTGTACTCACGCCCTTCCCACTGCTCTGTTTTCATCAGGTGACCTGTTACAATGAGCTGGAACTTCTGATCCATCCAGATGGGATCATTCCCGTCCTGACCTTCCTTCGTGACCACACCAATGCTCAGTTCAAATCCCTGGCTGACCTGACTGCTGTTGATGTCCCGTCTCGGCAGTACCGCTTTGAGGTAGGAACTGCTCAGAGGTGCAGTACTTGGAGGGCTTCACAAGTGCTGATGGCTGTACGTGCTGTTGCAGCTCTGACCACTTTCTTTGGTTTTTGGCAGTGAGAAAAAAAAAATTGAGAGTTGTAGATAGAATTCTTTAAGTCAAAGGCTTCCAGTTGCTGAAGTAGTGGAATACTTTTTAATTAAATATTTTTCTTTCAAAAATCAAGGTTGTAGATTAATAGAAATATAGATCCTAATTTATTCATCTTTTCCAGTCACCAAGGCCGTATCAAACAAGGCTTTAAAATTCCTTACAAATTTTTGGGAACTTTTTTTCAGTCTGCCTGTAGTATGCATTTCCTTTCCAGAGATTACAATAAATCTCATGAACAGCCTTTGTACTAAACTTCATCCCTGCAGAAGTTGGAAGTGTTCCCTAGTATTCAACTTGCTTGCTGAAAATTAAGTGTATTTTATCTTGGCCTTCTTCCACTGATAGTAATTGCAAGAGTGATTAATGGCCATTTTATTTGAGACAGACCATTGTCAAGTGTTTCCATCCCTCAGAAGTCTCTCTTTTAAGATTTAGTGTCTCTCTTCTTCATCATCAGTCATGATGTCTAAGTCTCTCATAACTTTTGTCACACTTCTAAGGACCAAAGTGATAAGCTATTGGAACCTCAGTCGTAGGAATGTCTTCTAGTGGCCAGCTCTGAAGTGCCAAATGTGATCCTGCTCATAAAGAATATTTGAAATAGTCCTTGTGTGGCTTTGCTTAGGCAGTGGTGTACTGCAAAGAGATCCATAAATGTTGCCTGTTCCTCTGCTTCAGATTGTGTACAACCTCTTGTCCCTGCGGTTCAACAGCCGGATCCGTGTGAAGACGTACACCGATGAGCTGACACCTGTTGACTCAGCAGTGCCTGTACACAAGGCAGCAAACTGGTATGAAAGAGAGGTGAGTGCTGGTGCACTTGGGAACAGAGTTTTTGTGGAGAGAGGCTGTATTTTCACATTTAAAGCAATTCCCCAACGCCCTCAGGAAGAAAGAGAGAAGTGTTTCCCCAGCTGCCTTTTCAGAGTAGGAGATAAAATGGTGTTTGATTTGCTTTTGAATGAATTCCTGCATCAGTTTTGCTGGCACTGTACAAAGCCAGGCATGTAACTAAAATTTTATGGAAATAACACAGGTTATATGGTTTTGGGGATTTTTTCAAATACAATTCAACTAACTTGGCTCCCTTTCATCTAGGTTTGGGACATGTATGGTGTTTTCTTTGCCAACCACCCTGATCTAAGGCGAATCCTCACAGATTATGGGTTTGAGGGCCATCCATTCCGGAAGGACTTCCCACTCTCTGGTTATGTGGAGGTAGGAGACACAGTCATGTCTAAAGTTACCAAGTCTGTCCAATGCTGTTTTCTGAGCTCCAGTACAAAGATGTGACTGCTTTACAATCACTTGTCTGTATTCCAGAAGAGTTATATAAATCTGCACAGAAATTTGAATTATCGCACAAAATATCATCTATGAAAAGGCAGCCTAAGGCTGGAGAAATTGAGCAAATGTTATGTGCTGTTTACCAAAGATACTTGTCAGGCAGGGAAAGTGCTTCTGCTTTCAGCACATTTTCTGTAAGATTAAAGTTTCCACTGCAGAACTGAGTTGTCTAGAAGGATAAAGGACTGAATCGTTCTTGATTCAGTTGGAACTTGACTTTGTTGACTGTTTGTAGGCCCAGATTATAAAACTCTGATTAAACTGACTCTTGCCATTTATTACTTCTGTATGCCAACCACAGGTTAAATGAGAGTGTTTGGTATCTGTCTAGTTTCAAATGACTGCCCTGCAGAAGCAGGTGTATTTGGTGCAGTGTTAAGACTGAGTCGAGTCTCAGAAGTAAAAGAGTGAAGTTCTGCAAAAAAAGAGGCTGTTTTAAGAAATGTAGAAATAAGAAAATCCTGCAAGCAAGGATAAGGCACCATCTCCTGAGCTGGCTTCAGAGATCTGGACTGGCACAGTGAGGATAAAGCAAGCCAATCAGAAATGTCTGGTACTCACCTGCATTCCATCCAGGTTGTCTTTTTCTCCCCTTGTTCTGAGTGTCACGCTAAAAATTAGAACAACTAAAACTACACAAATGCCATATTATAAAGATTCATGAGTGTAGTCCTCAGGCATGCAGGCCCAGGATGGGACATCTTATTTCAGTGACTCAGGAGAAATTCCTTTGTCAAATGACAAATTAAATGTGTTACTGCATGTGACCTTCATGTGGATGGTTAGGGTGGGTGCTCCTGATTCTGGGTGCTTAGTCATGACACCTGAGGGGCATGGGAGCAAAGCATAGGAAGAGGGTTTTCTTGGACACTGCACAGATCTTGGTAGCATCTGGAGAGCTCTTGTTTAGTCATGAGAACTGAAGCTGTGGCAGAGGCCTGTGGGCCTGGATTTTATCATGGATAAGAAGTAGTTGTCTGCAGAAAGGGTTGTCTGGGTCATTACTGGGTCATTGTGCACAGCAGACATGCTGCAGGAGCAGGGTGAAAATGACTGGCCTGTGTTCTTTGTGCTGTTCCAGGTGCGGTATGATGATGAAGTCAAACGGGTGGTGGCAGAGCCTGTGGAGCTAGCTCAGGAATTTCGTAAGTTTGATCTGAACAGCCCATGGGAGGCATTTCCTGCCTATCGTCCAGCTCCAGAAACCCTGAAAATAGAAGCAGGAGCCAAGAAGGAAGATACCAAATAGCAGCGGAAGGAAGTTGATGTGCATCCTTTCTGTTCTAATATAGTATTTATAATAATAAAAATTGATATGAGATACTTGCCTGTTGTCATCTCTTGAATAATGTTTCCAAACTAGATGAAAAGCACAAGGCCCAGGAATGCTAATTTATAATCCTTAGGATCCAGCTGATGGATGTTTATCTGGTGCTTTGAGTTGTCAAACAGGGAATTTGTCTTCTTGGTTTGCAAATTGAACAGAGTGAAAGCATTGCCTGTGGCTGTGTTTCCTGAACACTACTACTGCCAGCAGTCCCTGCAGGTAAAAATCAGAATCTGAGCACTCCCTAGGAGACTGCAGTGAAGCAGCTGTGGATTTTGAGCAATAGGACAGTAGTTTCTTAGCTGCAGGATGAGTGTTGGGAAGACAGTAATAATATGGCAAAAAGGCAAAGTCTTTTTTTATTAGAACCATTTGTGTAAATGGTTCTAATACAGTTCCTGTCAGGACAACACAAATGTACGTGGGTCCAGACCAAAACAGTTATGGAAATCTCTACTATTTCCATGGGGATTAGGTCAGTGCCTTTTCTCCCAACAGGAGTTGCAGGTAACTTCTGATGTGACACTCCCTCAATCGCTTTTTCTTCACAATCAAGCAGTCTTTATTTTCTCCAGCATCTTCAGAGTGTGCTTTTTTTCCCCTGCAGCCAAAAATATGCCCCTCCCTTGCCTCATGGACAAGAGTATGTCTTTTTGTCAGTACTCCAATTATTTTGAGCTCTATGATACAACAACATTACCACTTTCTTTGCTTTTGTGGAAAATCTCATTTTTTTCCAAAAATCCTGGAAGAATGCTATAGTTCCAGTCCACCTACCACCTGTTTGAATGGGATTACATTACAGCAGTCGTCAATTAATGTCCCTTGTCCTTGGTCCAGAAAATGCATAATGCTGTTCTGCATCAGAAGGCTGACAGACTTCATTAAGATCTTAAAACTGCTGTATAAGAGATTTCATAAAATAATTCACAAGCAGTTTGTCGAGATTCCCTGAATCAATACTTAAGTTTTTAAATTGTAAAAGAACTAATTAAAATAAGGGTTAGGGGGAGGTTAGAGTATGGAATGAAGGAAGGGATACAACACCAATAAATTCAATTTAGTAAAAAACCCTATGTGCTGTGACTAGAATGTGATCTCTTTTCAAGAATAAAGGCTGAACTGTATTTTAAGAATTGGGTTACATATTTGTTTCTGCCTCAGCCTTGTAAGCATGGTTATAATGTAAGCTGGTTAATTTTTTTTAAAAAATTATTTTTAAAATTTTGTTTCAGCTGCTATGGCCAGCAGTGTTTGGGATGTAACCCAGCGGTGCTCTCTGGTTAAAATAAATTTGTCATTCACCTTAAAAGTCACAGCTCTACATGGGAAGGAGAAGTGAACATAGATTAACAAAAATTTGGGGTTTTATACAATTCTTAGCTCTGTTTTCAATCTGTCTTCAATTAAGCATATTAAATAGGAAATGAACTTTTAGTTTTTCCTACAAGATGTTCCACAGCTGGTTGTTTTCTTCGCAGTGGCTCTCATAGCATGCTGATGCCTATTGTGCAAGACAGAAAAGTTCCTGGTGCCACTTCTATCACCAAGAAAATTCTTTATAAATCACATTTCCTCTCCATGTTCTCCTTCATCCCAGGTTGCTTGAGACACCACACCAAGACTTATGGTCTATATATTATAAAAAATACATATTTCCCAGTATGATATGTCAGACCGATGGTAGCAGGAACACTAGGAAATTTGCCTTTTAAAATTAATGTTTGTGCAGAGGGAGAATTTGATTGACATCAAGAAATGTCAGACATGATGCCTGTCAAGTTAGACAATATGCAAGGTTTGCTCAAGAATGTGTGTACTGGAAAAGAAGCCAGCCCTATGGGAACAGGCATTGGCTCCAGCAAGTTTTCATTTGTGGAATAGTTGCAAGTGGACCTGAGTCTCTTCTCATTAGTGAAGCCTGGGAGATCAGGAAGGCTGCAATTTACTCATCTAGCCCAGGGCACAAGAGGTTTCACAGCTTCACAGAATACTTGTACACTCTGCTTCCCCCACTGCTCTTGAGCTCCCAAGGCCATTTTGCTCATCAAGCCTGCTTACTCTGGCCTCCTTGTGGCTGGTGAACACTTTGTGCTGGACAAGGCTGTGGTCAACATGGCCAAGCACAAAGCTGTCTTCAAATCCTCTGGCCCTGCCTGTTGCATACCGCCAGCTTCTGCAGGGTTTGTTTGCCTGGGTTGGATTCCCCAGCTGTAGGAGCATGTGGGATGCTATGACTGTACATAACAGATGTAGCTGACTTATAGACACTATACAGAAGAGAGAGATTTTCTGGTACTGAAGGGACAGATAGACTTTAGGTGATAACTCATGGTCACCATGTTGAGCTTCTCCAGCTGAGTAAGTTTTGCTGGTGCTTTCCAGAAATCTGGCATTTCTCCCTACAGGCAGGCAAGCAGACTGTCCTTCCTGAGGATGTGGCTATTGACAATGTCAGGGTGTCCACACACCTCATGTACAGTAGGTACAGTGGGATGGGACCCTCCCTGTCACTTTTACACAGCTCATTATTCCTTCAAGCAGTAGATGCTGCTCACAAAGTGAAACAAGAAGATAAGGAAAGCATTCTTATAAGGACTGGCAGCACCATACCTGGAAAATACCAGTATAATAGAGTTCCTGTCTGGTCACAGTCAGTGCTTCACTTCTGCTTCCTTCCAGCTTCCCTCAAAGTTACCTTACTTCCATTCCAGTAACTCAAACATCACCTTTTCTGGGAGCCATGTATGTGCATCTTCCTTCCCCTCTTTCTTCAATCTTCTTTCTTCCCTGAACATCTGCCAGACAGCCCCAGGCTGGGGAGTAATCTCCTCAAGGTCTGGGCAAGATGATTGAAGCAAGTGATTTCTTCAATTTTATAAGCAGAATTTCCCTTTTGTGAATATGCTATCTCCCTCAAGTTCTACTTCAAAGAAACTTCCTTCCTAAAGAGATTCTTCTGGTGCCACACCTTGTGCCTCAATCAGCATCCAACCAGTTCCTGCAGTTTTTGACCCCTCTTCTCTTGTTCTCATTTCCCATGTTCCTGCTCCAGGAGGTCTTGGCGAAAACGAAAATACCAGCCAAGGTGTCCCTGCATAAACCTGGCTTGTGACATTTTGAAACTGCTCCAACAACAGACGGTATGGCCAGGGGAGTGCAGAGTGGTAGGGCTGTGCTCAGCTGTGAGTACCTGGCAAGGACAAAATCCTTCAGGAGAAGCAGGTGCACTGTCTAACATTGCAGTCTTACATGCAGGGACTTTGTGCAGCTGTCAGAAACTCAGCCTTGTTTCTGTGCAAGTATTGCTACTGTACAGACAGCTAAGGAATATGCTCATCACTCTGAAAATGCCTTTCTTTGTGGGATAGGGAGGTAATTCTACAAAATTCCCCTAGCTCAAAGCAGCATTCACACTGATGCTTGTCCCTCATCTGCCACTACGTCAGTCATCCGAGCAAACCCCCACGCCTCCTCTCTTCTCCCTCCCACCAGTGTGGCTGTCCTCCTCTAGGCACTTCAGCTGCAAGCTGTTCCTAGGAAATTCTCCTGTTGACAAAATCATGTACAACTCTCACAGATGTTGGCCAAAATCCTGTTGGGCAATCCTCTTCATGTCACATGCTGCAAGCTAAAGAGAGGCTGTTTCATGGCCCACGAAGCACAGGGGTTTTTCCACAGCGGCTTCTAGACAAAGTCCTGTGTACAGTGTGACCTAAAAGGGACTTTGGCACAAAGAAGGAGGCACATCAGTCTCACTGCACAGATGGGCCATAAGTGTCTGCCTCTTGGGTAGCTTGTGATTCAGTTTAATAAAAGAAGAAAGGGATGCAACTGAAGAGTAAGCAGCAGAAAATGATGAAAAACAAAAGTAGCACAGTGTGACTTGAACATACCTAAGGCTATGACAGAAACACAGGTCTTGCTTTCAATCCAAACTAACAGGAAGAGTGGCTCTGGATACTGTGGGACCCTCTGTGACTCTTCCATTACGTGCTGCTTCTTTTGTCTGGTTGTGAGTCCAGGTATTGCCAGGTACAGCTACAGATCCTGAAAGTAGCAGAAGATTTGGTTCTTTGCACACAGACAACTTGCCAACCAGGATATCATCCCAGCCCTTAGTATACCATCTGCTGACAGTATGTCCTGTAACTTGCTGAGCAAGGCATGCATTTCAGATTTACCTTCTCTCTTTTCTAGGCAGACTTCTTTCTCCCTTTAACCTGAGGGAGATGGCATTAGTCCTTATTTATACATATAACTGCATATTTGTATAACCCTGGCATCACATACTGTGCCATACAGAGTAGGAATACAGAACAGTTTGACTGGGGATTTGGCACTAATAAACATGTAAATATGTGTAGAGAACAGATGCCTGCTGTAAAGTGAATCAAATGAAGTTTTGTCTGTGTAATTTATAAAATCTAAGGCAGACTGTGCTCACTGTAACCCAGAAGTGCAGTCACAGGAGAGGATGATGAGGTGCTAAAGCCTGAGTCACTTCGATACTTGGTGTTTGTTAGGTCACTGTACTGAGTTCTCCCTCCAGGGTGTTTGATAAAGAACTGAACCAGTGACATTTCTTCTGCCTGCCTGTATGTTTTGGCTGCTACTGCCCTTCCATGAATCTGCAGTCCGCTAGCTTTATCTGTTTGAGACATTCCAGGATTGTTTTCAGATTTTTGAACCCAGGAAAAAGAACTGAAAATGAAGCTAAGGAGGCGAGCAGAAGTGTCGCAGTATGTGATAGAGGCACTGAGCAGAGATGGAAGGGGCTAGGGGGTCCTCCCTTCTTAAGAGGCAAACATATGTAGTGGAATTTCTTACAACTAACCGCTTCCTATAATCATTGCAGTGGAAAGTCAGTCTTTGAAAAGGAAGCTTAAACAATTCTGCCAAAAACATCACAACAAAGTTCTCCAAGTTTCCAAAATATGATGGAAAATATCTTTTGGGGTCAGCAAGTTGAACTGCAAGCCCTTCCCAGGGCTGTGACCAGAAACACAGAAAGATGGATCCATTCCAAGAGAGGCTGCTGGGATCCGAAGCAGCACGGGAAGACGCCCCAGAGAACTGCTGTGGCTTGGGGCGCTGCACTGTCACGGGGCGGGTGGCAGCTGCTCTGGCAGTGCTGCCATGGCCCAGGCACAGCTCAGCGCCTGGCTGCTCCTGTGTGTGTTTGCTGCATCCCAGAGGCTGACAGGTAGGGAGCACATCTGTTAACAACACGCTCCTTGGCTTGGCAAACCTTGGTGCAGTGCCATTTGTGTGATGTTTTGCTGCTCCTTCAAATGTGGCTTGAGGTCTCAGGCAGCTGCACTGGCAAGGGATAGAGCAGGAGCTCAGCTGGGGGAGGTTTGCTGGTGCGGGCAGTGCTACCTACTTGCAGGTTGAAGACCTGAAGGGGAGGATTTTCTTGGGTCTCCACTGAAAAAATAATCTCCTGCAATACCGTTTGTGGATTTTCTATATGCTTTTTGGGAAACAAGACCCCACCCAACCCTGCTGAGGGATAAAGTAAGTAAGGATTTTCCCTTTCCCAGAGGATATTTATGTTATTATTTCAATATATTATTTGTTATGCTTTGTTAAATTTTTCTCCACTCAAAAAATCTACCACTGTGTTTATTATGAGGCAGTTACTAATGATGGTAGTTTGGCACCTGTTCAACAATGCACTGACTCTGCAGCCAGTCAGACATTTCTCAGGAGAGAGATCTGTGAACCTAGAGGATCGGTTACTAGACACAAGACTAGCAAAGAAAATTTTCAGATGATATAATGCTTTCACCTGAGCTAAAAGCCTTGCTGGTACATCTACGGAGGAGTAGGAAAGAGAAGCTACATCCCTGCTCACATTCCAAAGCCACAGCTGGCTTGGATCACAGAGCCTGCAGCTGTGCAGAGAAACAAACCTCTGCAGCCTGCGGGCTGGCAGTGCACTCCTCCAGGCAGCTTGTACATCTCCCTGAAAAGGTCTAATCAAAAATGGAGATATTTGGAAGTGTCTTTTGGTACACATCACACATACATAGTACTAAATAATTTTTTCTTCTTTTTATATGCACCTGCTGACTTTAACTCTGGAGTATTCAAGCAAAATCCTCACTCTTTTTTTTTTTTAATATTAAAAAGCCTTCATCCGTTTAAAAATGAAAAAAAAAAAACCAAAACAATCCCATAAATGTATCAGAGAGCTTACTATTTTATATGATCTTTTTCCATTTCATGTTTCTTAACCTTAAGGATGAGTCTGTAAGAAGTAAAAGAGGGTCTTGGCTACCTCATGACATTGATAACAGAGGAGGGAGGGGATGCAGCCTCTCTCTCACAATCCTGGACCAAGACTGCTTGTGTCTCCTTTTTCACACACACAAAAAGCCAATTAAAATAAATGCAGACAGCTGAAACACTTTAAGTATTAGGAAATGAAAATCAAGCAATTCATAGGATTAATGTGACTATTATATTCAAAAACTGCCATTCCTCTGGCCTCATATCCATTTTTCCCAGATTACACGATATTATGTGTCCCAGCAAGCAATTAGCTGGACATCAAATGAGACATAATGGATCTGACAAGGTTTCTTTTATCCTCACACTCTTCCAGCAGCAGAAGCTTAGGGACAAAGTAGAAAAACCAGGATAAGCATCAGTTTATGTTTCTAGCAGCAGCTTGAGGAGCCTGCCAGAACTCTCCTTTCATCGCACAGCATTACTTTCTCCAGCAAAAGCTGCCAACCAACCAGACCCCATCCGTTCAAATGCTATCCATTCTCAGTGCGAGAGGCTCCTTGCTGCCTCTCTGCCTCTTTCACTGCTGTCAAAGCAGTGCCTTTGCTGCTGTACGCTTCAGCTCTGTTGGCAGGACTAAGGGCCGTGATATCCAAAACCTCGCCTCAACCACTGCTGCTTCTCTTAAAAAGCTTGTTTTGCTTATCAAAATCCCGTGGTCAGCATCTGTCATATTTGGCAGGCTGAGTGGTAGCTCAGGAATGTTGAAGATGTTATTGACAATCAAATGGCAAAAACAGTAAACAGGAAGGTCTTGTGCTACGAAGCTCTGTCTGATGTCTTTCAGATGAACATCCTCACAGCGGCACCAACACAGCCCGTCGTGGCCCAGAGGACGCCGGCATCATGTTAGAGGTCTCCTGAGCACTGGGGGCCCTGGGCCGAGGCACTGTTAGTGCCCATGCTCCCACCTGCCTGCACGTAAAAACTCACCTGTTGTGTTTGTTCTCGTCCCTGACGGATTTCAGGAGCCCCCGGAGAGCGCCTCGGCGATGCCTAGCGGCATTTGTGCTCCCTCCTGCCCCACTCCGCGGCACCTCGCGGGGTGCCCGCGGCGGGACGAGGCACCATCCCCGCTGGGTTTGGTGTCCGCCCCGCCGGCGGCCAAGGCCCCGCGCACCGGGGAGCTGCTGCAGGCGGCACTGCGGGGACAGGAGGGCGGGAGGCAAGCGCTGCACAGGCCCCACGAGGTGTGGGGCTGGTCAGAAACGGGGCGTGTGGGGCTGGCGGAGAAGGACGTGGTGTGGGACTAAGGCCGGCCGTGAGGGAGCGGCCCGCTCTGGGCCCGCCCGAGGTTTGGCAGCACTGCGGAGGGCTTTGCTTGGCAGCGCGGTTGCGAGTGACGGAATTGTGCTGGGCTTTCCGTGACAGCGCTGCTCCTCTCTTGCAGATGCTCTGGGGAAGGCTGGATATTCAGGCCAACGGGACAATCCGGCTGCGGGATGAAGAGCTGGCCTCCCTACGCCCGGCACGCCGGTTCCTGCAGATTTTAGAGGAGGAAGTTCCCAAGACACCGGCGGAGATTGAGCAGCATCTGAGATATTATTCACTGACTGACACTCCCTTGCCCCCGACAGAGTTTGAGCGTCTCCTTTTCACCAGTGTTTACAGTGCCTATCAGGTTCGCTCCATACAGGGTCTGGATAAAACCCCCTGGATTGGCTTTTTCTCTCAGCTGGTTGATGAAATCTTTCGTGACCTGTGCAAGGGGCTCTGCCCTGCGAACACCACTCTCCTCCAGGCCTCCTGGCCTTGGAAGGAGAAGCCTTCACATTTGGCCTCCCTGAAACATTTCTATCACTCTAACCTGGCCAGGACCAAGAGAGACACCTAATGAGGGAACCCACTACAGGAAAGGACACACCTGGCACCAGCTGCATCCTTGGTTATTTTCAATGCTTTCCACACCATGCAGGACTTTCTATAAATATGCCACACCTTTTCGTCCTGCTTTCTGCACTGCACTGGCAACCCTCTCAGGATTTATGCACAAGCTTTTATTTTTAAATGAAAAAAGGACAAAACTGTAAGGTGAATTTCCCCCTTTCCTAATTTTTTTGCTAAGTGGGCTGTGCTGAACAGGGCAGTGCTATTTAGATGTCTTACCTATCTTGGTCACTGATGCTTAGGAGAGATGGCTTGGAAGTATTTTTCCAGGATATTAAGCTGGTGTCATAGCTGACTTCATTTCAGATAATTCCGTTCACTCTCCTTATAGTCTCCCTATGGTTTCAGGCAAATACAAGATCTTTTCTCCTCTCCAGTAGCAGCTAAGCAGGCTTTGTTGTGTTTCATGATATAGGTCAAATATTTAATTTGCTTTTTCTCTTCATGTGGCATCATATTTTATGTGTCAACAGCAATTTCCCATCTCATGTATTAATTTTTCTCTAAAAAGCAACCTGAAAATGTATGTATTCCATGAAGCTTTCTAGTATTTGCATATCATATTTACACTTATGCACAGCTTTGTTTCAATTATCATTTCGGAATATACTTCCTGAAATCTCATTTAAATTCTGAAGGATCCTGACCTAGTTATTTCTTCAGCAGATTTTGCCTGTCTTCTATAAAGTTATTTTCTTGCACAGCCGTGGCAAATTTTACAAACCAAACATAATAATTACATAGTCTCTATCCTCAAAATCAGAAATATAATTATTTTATAGAAAGACATCATTAACATTTGTCTGTCATAAACACTGTGCTGTGGAATTAAATAAATGTAATTATCTCCTCAGGAAGGTTTTGATTTTGGTTCTTGTTGTTTCTACCAGATTTTCTGCTGCCACTATAGGTATATCAATTTTGAACATTCATTGCAAGTGCTTAGACGATGGGACCCATAATTCCCTATCAATATAATTTTTCCATGTTCAGCAAAAGAGGCATGTGTGACCTTCAGAGTGGGAACTGCTAGCTTCTGACCTAGTTAATCTTATTCCAAGCCATTGTAGCCCAACAGATGGACAGGAGAAATGGTAAAGCAGGAACAAGAAGCCTGGAAGCAAGATGCCACAGACAATGGTTTTAGAGGTCAGCTTAGGGTTATGACAGAAGGAGATAGATTTAAAGCAGGTTGTTTGTTGCTGGATTTTTGTTTTGTGTGTTTGTTTCATTTTGGTTTGTGCTTTGGGGTTCTTTTTGTTTGTTTCTTTGTTTCAAGGATATAGGAATTAAAATTAGAATTTTATTTGCAGTAAAACATCTTGTCTCACCTAATGTTCTCATATGCTGCTTTTTTACATACTTCCAATCTTTACCCTTCACCCTTTTACCAAATATGCCCCCAGTCTTCAATATCTAGGACATGTATGGAGTGACAGAGGCAGTGAGGGGCTGCATTCAAGTCCAGTTTGAGCAGAGTATCATCAAAAAGCTGATCTGAGATGGCACTAGTGTATGAAAACATTTGCTGGAGAATGTACAGCCTGATCCATATGAATACATGGAAAAAAGTTGAGTGGGTTGGCTTGTGACTCAGATGCCAGCACACTGCTTTGAACTCAGAATTTTGTTAGGAGCAGTTTTAGAGCATTGCTGCCTGTTGAACTTATTATAAAGTATGCTGAAGTGATGTCATGAAGCTTTATACATGCTTAGGATGAGGCACTTTTGCAGTTTATATATTTTTGGGGTACAAACCAGGGTTTAGCTCAACTGAAATAGCACCAGTGGTGCTACAATGAAGTCTCCTGTGCTCCCACTACCTCCTCAGTGGATCCTGCCGGGTGCCTGTCCATCTGTTTGTTGGACTGTAGGAACACAGCAGCATCCTCTACAGCCACAGCAGCCTCTCCACAGGACAAACTTTTGGTGTAACTCTGCACGTACAAAACCACCGGAACACGGATGCTGAAAACATCACCTCATGGTTTCTTTGACCCCACCTGCAGGGGGCCATCAGTGCAGCACATGGTGGGTTGGCAGCACCCTTGTGTCCAAGGGGCTCATTTCTGGGGAAGGTAATGCCCCAGTGGCATGGTACTACTCACACTTAATGTTATGAGCCTGCAGATGATCCAAATCTTTACAGATTTAAAAATACATTTCTTACTCTTCTTACTTACCTTGCTCCTGGGCTTTCAGAGCATGGTCCATTCACAGATTTGAGCCCTTATCTTTCACTACAAGAAGCCTGCTCTTTGTTTGTTTCTAAATGTATTTACATTAAATGGAAGTTGAGATTTTCAACCAAAGCTTCTTGACTTCATCTACATCAGATAAAGAAAAGCACAAACCACTGTGAAACTTGCAATAAAATTGTAAGAGGTACCAGCCCTTCACACACACAAATAATTAAAAAGCATGTACACAGACAGACTGGCTCAGTAACACAACCTCAGCTCGCACAATTACCATGCTTCTCTTTCACCTGAGCTGGTACCTCAGCCAGTGACAACTCACAAAATAGCATAAATTCCAAACTGAGAACATTCACATTTTTTTAAATTTTTATTACATTCATTTTCATTACATTTATTCCCTCCCTGGGTAAACAAGGAAAGTCATCACACCCTTTGCTGTCTAGATGCTGGAGATCTGAAGTAACATGACAGCAGTGGTTCTCTGATCCTCAGCATCTCACTACACCACCCCAACCCTGCCCCAAAACTACCTCATGCTTTATGTTAAATCAAACACCAACACGGGACACACAGCTACAACCTGAAAGGCCTCTCTACGGATGAATGGCACACACAGCAGTGGCCCTGCAGACAGGACACAAGCATGCAGCATAAGGAAAGCACTGGACACATGACAGCATGCTCAAAGTAGAGGATGATATTCAGAGAAGCTATACCCAAGTTCATGGCACCTTAGCTCTTCTTACGATCCTTTCACATCTGCATTTAATTGCTTGATCCTTGAGGTGAGCTGGCACCTGGAAGCCACTTTGGCTGAGCCTCTGAATAGATGAGGAAGCCTGTGAAGGTGATGTACTTGCCATGGTTGCTGTAGGCACCATAGCCATCATGCTGATGGCTGTAGAGCCAAACGGTGTCCCCGTACTGCAGAGGCAGCATGATGCTCTGGCTCTGCATTTCCCGCCTCTTGGAGTGGTTGTCATCGTAGATCATGGCCTGCACCTCATTGTGGTTCTTCATCAGTTTCACTGACATAGTCTTAAAGGGCATTTTGCCAATGGTGAAGGAGAAATAGTATGCACCAGGTATACGACATGTGAAGATGCCAGTGGAGGAATTGAAATCTTTTCCAATATTCACAAACTCCGTATCAAATGTGATTGGCTCGTGCTGGGTTTGCTTCTCATCTGTCCCCAGGAGACTTTGCGAGCGGGCAACAGAAAACGCAGAGCGAGGGTCTTGTACCCTGTTTGGTTGGTCGGACAACACGTGTCGCTGTGAAGCTTCGTTCTGCTCTCTGGGAAGTTGCTGAACTGTGTGAGGGTTGTGTGGCCCAAGCTCTTGAGAGCTAAGAGCATTCTGGAAGAAGGCAGAAGTGTCTGGATAGATCAGGTAGCCATTGAAAGTTGTATAGGGGCCCACATTGCTGTAAAGAGCGTATTTGGGATCTCCATGTAAACGCAGCCAAACTGTGTCCCCGTAGTCAAGCTGCAGCATGGCACTCTGGCTGGCCACCTTCCGTTCCTTGCGGTGATGTTCATCATACAC
Source organism: Cyanistes caeruleus (assembly GCF_971803275.1). Classification (NCBI taxonomy): domain Eukaryota; kingdom Metazoa; phylum Chordata; class Aves; order Passeriformes; family Paridae; genus Cyanistes; species Cyanistes caeruleus. The sequence continues at coordinate 29,426,400 of NC_141706.1, read as the reverse complement.
AATCACCTGCACCTCATTCTTGTTTCTCATCAGCATGACAGACAAGTTTTTCTTTGGGTATTTCCCAACGGTGAAGGAAAAGTAGTAAGCTCCTGGGATCCGACAGCGGAACAAGCCAGTCTTGGGGTCAAAATCATTGCCGATATTCACATACACTTTGTCAAAGGTAATCACCATCTCAGAGCTCCCTTCCATGCTGCTGGTTCTGGCCACAGAGAAAGCAGAGCGAAATTCAGCACTGGTGTCTGCTGGGAAGCCATCTGTAGGAAGAAAATTCATGCAGCAAAGGAGGCCAAAGATGATCTGAATGTTCAGTGTCATCATTGTATCTGGAAGAAGAAAGAAGCATATTTTAGCAAGAATAGCATTAATTTACAGCTCACACATCAGTTGAAATCCAGACCTGAATATTGCTAAATAAACATGAAGATCCATGTCCAAATACTGAGAAATTTCCAGTGTGTTCTTTGAGCAGTGTATGGGACCACACTGTAGTTCAGATCCCAGCACCACTTTTATATTTTCCTAGTGAGAGCTGGACCTTTTTAATATGTACTCATGGAAAGAAAAAGAACCTTCTCCTTTGAAAGCCTGGTTATCCTACAGCTTGTCTGCAAAACACCATGTTGCTCGCACTGCAGAGGGATCTCAGAGCTTGCTGGGGCTTTGCCAGAGCTCCCTTTTGTTGTGCCTTTTTTAATTCGTAAGACCAAGGATGAAACAAAGCCCTGCACAAACCCTGTATTGCACAACTGAGACACAGCTGAAGGGCAGGGAGAAGAGGACATATGCTCTAGAGATTCCCATGCAGATGCTGTTGCCTCGCAGTGCAGTAGCTGTTTCACAAGATGTGGAAGCTGGAAGCCAAGTAAGTTGTTAGATCCCATTATTCCAACATGAATCTGTGAAAAGTATAAAGAAATATGAAGAAGAAGGAATGTTTAGGGAAGGAAGACAATGGAGAAAATTACTGAAATAATAAAAAACCAAGGAAAACAAAATGGTAAGTAAAAGGAAAGTCTCCTAACGCATACAGTTCCTGAGAGAGAACTGACATACCAAAAATGGGGAAACAACTCCCTAACTGGAAAACAGACCAGACATAAAAACTTCTTTGACCCCCATAAAAATTAGGCACTAATAGGATTTTCTGCTTCTATTTTCAATGAATTTTTTTTTTTTTTGGACTGAGGCCAAAAATTATCTATTAGTGCTTTCAGGCTGGAAACAAAACTGCCAGTCATTACAGTGGGGAGCTTCTCTTTCTGTCACCTCTCTGTGCTTATTAAAATATCATTCAGGCTAGGAGGCAACTGCCTGGTTTGCAGTCTGCTCCATCTGTCACCCCAAAACTGGTGCCTTGCCAGCCTGCAAACAATGAATTCACAGACCAGCAGAACAGAAGCAAAACATGCAACTCATCGAAGGGGGAGGGTTGAAGACAAATCCTGCATTAAAAAGGATAAAGGGGTAAATATTTGAATCATCTGAGATGGCCCAGTAATAGAAGTAAAGCAGACAGGATGCACATAGACTGTGAGGTGGCAAAGGGATCCTGCTTTGGCAAGATGTGATACCTAGAATCACTCACCAACAGGAATTCAGTCTGATTCCTGCTCTTTCACATTTGAGAATAAAACTGAAATCTGAGGTGCAGCTTTAATACATAAGAACCCAAGAATAAATTAGATTCTGAATTACATAAAAAAGGCACACTAGCAAAGACTAAAAGAAATATCCATCCATGACCCAACATTAGCGTAGATCACTTCTCTCACAGACATCTGCAGCAGGGCTCTCAGCCTAAGCAGGCTTGCAAGTTTGGCAGTGAAGGGCTGAGCAAGGGGAGTTTGCTGTTCAGTGGAGCAAGGACAGGCTGCTGATCAGTGATAACACTGAGCAAGGATAACACTGCTGCACTTAGTGCTGAAGAGTGCTGAGAGCAGCTTGGCCAAACTCTCACCCCCACCACAAGGACACACAAGACTGAGGCTCCCCGACTGAGGCTGGGAGCAGCAAGGATGTGCAGGTCCTGATTTGGAAGTGACGGTCAGAAGTGTTGAAGAGAAGAAACTAAAAAAGCTGCCAACACATTTTTCAGCAGAAAGCATATTTTTCTGAGTAACCCTGAGAACACATCATCTTAAAAATACCTATTTTGAAAGCATATTAAAGTCAATCACTCTATGCTATAAAAGGCCAGTGTCACTTTTGCACAGGAAAGATTTCTATCATACCTCCCTAAGGTGTGTGAAGATCCTTTCAGTGAGGACACTCCTCAAGGTTATTCCTTGAGGCTGAATGAAAGACATTTTCAACAGTTGTTGGTGTGGCAAAGTAACATCAATCTCTGCTTAACAATCATTCTGCTACCTTGAATATAATTGCTTTAATATAATTGCTTCAAAAACAGTGCACTGAATCGGTAGTAATAGCGATCCATACTGTGTAGTAAATAATTCTGCTTAAGATTTTCCCCCCTAATCATTATTTCAATAAATTGAAATAAATAATTAATTTTATTTATATAAATATATCTGGTTTGCTATCCTTAGTTCTGCAGGACGAAGTTGTATAAAGACTCAATTACACCTGTGTAATTAGATATTGTAATTAGATATAAACCATTAGATATAAACCATTGACTAAGTCCAGGACTAAGATTGTATCCATCTGTACCTCAGCTATTTTCTCAGAAAAAATTCAGAAAGTAAGGGAGTCTTTTCTGTACCTTATGGCTTCTGTTTGTGAAAGGAGGGCTTCTCTAAATTTGAAGCTCCCATTCTGCCTGTGACATCTCAGTATTTTCCTCCATGCCCCCAATTTCAGAATGTTTTTCCTGATCTAGCCTGCTCCTCCAGGCCCCCATGTGCTGCACTGAATGTTGCTGAGAGAGCTGACTGATGTAATTTTGAGGCCACTCTATCATCTTTGAAAGGCGGTGGACATCAGAGGAGGTCCCTGGTGACTGGGGATAGGCAAATGTGGCACTCATCTTCAGAAGGGACAAGTGACACAACCTGGGAAACTACAGAGTGGTTGACCAGCTAGCCCTAACTTTGGTCCCTGGGAAAATCATGGAATGTTCTTCTTGGAACATATTTCTAGTCAAAGGACATGTAATTTAGCCCATATTATTTAATTGAGCATAGGTTGCGTTCTTGTGGGAAGAGATCAGTGGATGTCACCTGCATTTTAGCAAGGCTTTTGTTTCAGTCTCCCAGAGCACTCCTCTATCCAAATTGTGGTGCTAGGTAAGTGGACTACTAGAAAAGTGAAAACCTGACTGGAATATCAGGCTTGAGAACTAGTGTTTAATGTTTAATTTCAGATGTCATCTTCAATATTATTTATCAATGTCCTCAGAAGCAGAAAGAATGCCCACTGATCAAGACTGCAGGTGACACCAAAACAGATGGTTGACCAATATACTTGGAGGCACAGCTGCTATTCAGAGGGACCCAGACAAACTGGTGGAATGGACTGAAAAGAAATTCAGTGACAATAAATGCAAAATACTGCGCCTGGATGGACTAACCTGTGTGTTGGTACGGACTGGTGACTGACTGTTTGGGAGTCTCTCTGAAAAGGGTCTGAAAAGGATCTAGGAGTCCAGAACAGTACTTTGTACCTGAGATAGCACTGTGTCCTGCAGGTACTGAAGGCTTACATCACTCTGGGGTGCAGAACAGAACACAGCTAGGAACCACAGTTTGTGATTATTCCTCTTTAGTTGGCACTTGAGTGACTCCAGAAAAGGGCAGCCAAGATGGCTGAGGTCTGAAGCACCTGCCTGACTAGAAGAGGCTGATTGAAATGGGCTTGTTTAGCATGGAAAAGAGAAAACTTTGGGGGGACCTTGTAGCAGCCTTCCAGTGCCTTAGTGGTTCCTGACAGTGCGAGGTACTGCACTGAGGATGGTGGAAGAATAACAGACAGTGGTCATAAAATCCAAAGGGGAAGACTCAGACTAGATATAAGCAAAATAAGTCCCTGATGAGGCTACTAAGAATGTAACAGCTTGCTCAAAGAGATTATGAGATCTCCATCCTTGGAAGGTTACAAACAAGCCCAGATTAAGCTGTGACCAACCTGGTCTGCGCTCAGTGTTGGCTCTGCTTCCAGCAGGAACTTGGACTAGAGACTTCCTAAGTCATGATTCGTGATTCTGTAACTGAATCCCATAGCTACTGCCTTCTCAAAGTTAAGATTCAGTCCCTAAACAGCCTAGTCATGGCACTTACATGGAGTTAACCAGCTAATGGCAGGTCTAACAGAAAGATTATTTTCCATCCAGCAAATTGAAGCATTTTCAATGGAACTATTAATCCACAGCTAAGGACCCACAAATCTGCTTCCATGCTGTCTTTATTTTTCCTTATTTTGTAGTTTATGTGTTTCTCAGGGCACTGACAGTCTCTCTTCCCATGTCTGTACAGCATTTGGCTACTGCTGCCATTTAAACAATGCTAATAGACCCTAATATCCTACCAAGAACTAAATCCCAAACTGTCACACTTGTGAGCTCAGCTTCTGGTTCAGCAGTATTATTTTTGCAGAGTGCTACATCTAGTGTGGCAGGTTCATTCCAGCTTCCAGCTTAGAAAACCAAGCCCTAAAGGCAAATTTATAAAGGCTGTTAGATGTTCCTGATTCACACTCATTCATTGTTATTCCAGTGATCACCATGGTGTGGCTGCATGGAGAACCAGGATGACTGTGACATGGCTGCATGCTCTTGAGACAACAAATGACAGGAAAGGATTTGGCATTTGCAATTTTAGCAACAAGCCTGCTTCTCTGAAATGCTGCCTGTGCTCCAGATCTTGTTCAGCATATCCAGGAGTCAGGGGGGATACTGAAAGCACATCACTGCTGGCCAAAAAGCACAAAAAGCCAAAGCAGACAAAGCTTAATAAAGTCTGTAGTAAATCTGACCTTATGATCCCTCAAATTACCGCTATCCTTGCTTCTGTTTGAAAGCTAATTTCTCTGTAATAAGGTCACTTATTAGACGTTGGATCACTCAGTACCGTTGCAAAGACCCTCTGCTGCTGCTGTCCCTTATTTATCAGTTCTTTCCAAAAGCAAGTAATTTAAATGAGGCAGTTAATTATACTGTGCTTCCATTAGCAAGCTGTTTCCTTGACAGCTCCCACTCACCACTTTCAGCACTATTTAGGTTCTTTTAAAAATAATTTAGAAAGTATCTAATAACTGCCTCTCACACTAAACCAGTCTAAGAATAATTTGCCAATCATTAGGAAGACACATCCAGCTACAGAGGTGCCATAAACAGAGGAAACTTGTGACAGTTTTTGGACTTGAGTATTGTCATAGTAATTCTGAAAGATAAAGCTGCCAAAATGCCTTGTTCCTCCTCCAAAAATTGTTTACAGTGCCCAAGTCTCTTTTGGGCACAGAAGAGATAGCACTGGGGATGTAAAGCTGGCCATGGACACTGTGGCATCAGCCTTGATTTCATGCTATGATCCAAGTTTTAAAACTGAAGAGTGAGGTGAAAGACCCAGGCTAGAGATGGAAAGTGGGTCTTCAGCATGTGGCAGCTGTGTTATTCTCATTACATTTATACACAAATCAGGGCCCTTTGTCCCCTACCCTGCCATTCCTTATTGTCCCAACACCACAGAAGCATGGAATAAAGCTAAGCAGACCCAAGGGATAAACTAGGTAGGCTACTGCTTTTACTTTAGGCAGTACCAGCAGGGACAGCAGCCCACAGAGAAGACAAGAAACTAATTTTGGAATAGGAGGCACAAAACACGTGACGCAGTGAAACAATTCTCAAAGACACTGGCATTAAATTAGTGACCTGAAAAGAAGGGGCTAAAGTGGTAATGACTCATATAGTAGAACAAGAGCTGCAAAACTTTCTTGAAAAGTAAGTCAGAATTCACCATTTGCATGACCCAGGAAATTTTAATAGCTTTGAGTTTGCTGGAGGTGGTTTTTCTGTCCTGGAACAGAATCAATCCACCAGTGAAATGACAATTAGTTTTACTCTTCTATTGAGACACATGGATTTTCAAAAGGACATTCAACAATAGAAAGGTCACCCCATTTTTACACTTGCAGGACAGACCTACTTGTGAAACCCACATGGGTTTTCTTTTTATTCCAAAATATTAATTATCCAGATTCCCTAGTCCTACCTTATGCAAGAGTCCTTTAATTTCAGTGGGAGTTTTGCCAGGAATATCGCTGAAGAATGAGATATGAAACAAAATTGAAGTAGTACAGTAGGATCAGCTGTTACTAAAAGGTTTTTTAAAACCTGTAAGCTGCAAGAGCAAAGCCCTGTTCTCCCAAGCTCTCACCCTAATATTTAAGGACAGCTGCAAATGTTTCAATTATTTGAATCAGTGGAAGCCTGTGTAATGAACATCCTTTTTGGACTATAGTTAGCAAGATTTCTTTTCCCAAGATACCACATACTGTCTGTTCCACTCATCCAATACAGATTAGGAGCATCAGATAATGATGCAAATGCATCAGTTCTTCCAACTTCAGAGAGAAATTATTTGTAGCACATCCTCAAAATCAAAATCTGTATAAAAGTACACGAGTAACAATATCAGTGATTCACTTAAGGCTCTGGCCTTTCTCTGCTTTTGATGAATGTGCTTGTTTTTTTTTAAACTCTGGCACAATCCTGGGAGGTAAAACATTGTCTGAAGTATTCAGGATGCCTTTTGGAAACTATGTCATGCCTTGAATGACAGATATGTATCACATTAATACAGGAAGTGCTTACTTTTGAATGTTCCCCTGAGTCACGGGAGACTTTAGCATAATAAACCAGCTTCTGTGTACTCAAAGATCTGTGGAAAGGCAAAAATTATTTTCAAGTGCCTCAACTCCAGCCATAATCAGGAAAAGGAAATGGAGAGACTTTTTTGGCAGAAGCCACTATTGTTACCCTGCCTTTCAGAATATGATTAAACCTGATATTTCAACCAAAGACCTAACAACTCTGTTTAAATTAAAATGATGCTATATGAAATGATGTAAATTCACCAACCAAAATGAAAACATCATAGTTCTGACATTAAGATTGATTTTATTCTTTAACATTATTTAAGAAAATTTGTCGTACGCATTTGAAGTGCCAGGGTGACACACTATATCTGCCTTTTTGGCTACCATTATATTTTAAAATATATTAATTTAGACAAAATAGTGTTTTAGTAGAGAGGATTGCTGAATAAATCTTAGGTGGGAGAAAGGAGTTATTCCAGAAAACTAATGCTTTAAGATGTAATAATTCTTTTATATCTTTTTCCAAATGAACACATTAGACAAATCCAACTGTCCACCATGTACACACACTGCTCAAGAAAACAGGACTAAAATTTCAAAGTAAAGAAACATACTCTAACACTGGCCAGAAGCGGAAGAACAGAAAACATTGCTAGAATGTTTGAGTTTAAACTGTAGTTCACAAAACATGTTGAATACTGTAAAGACATTTTGCACATGCAGATAAACCAACTGTTGATAAGTAATCATGGAAATTACACTAGGAATAAACAGTGAAAAAAAGTAGCCATTGATGGGAAGGAGTTCAGTGACAAACAGCTTCTGTGAAAGCAGAGGCCAGAAGAAACCACATAGTGAGAAAACCAAAAGTCTGTTGCTGTGCAGTGTTTACTTAACACTGGTACCTTTAGACATAAAACAGTGAGACCATATCAACAGTTGGAATTTTCACATGGATCCCATTACTACTGCAGTAATGTCAAAGTTAAACCATCTCTTCTTTCACCCCAGACATAGTTTTCTTTTTTAACCTGGTTTGTGTGTGCATTTCTTTTTCCTGGTGTGCACAAGAGATGCTGAGACTGTGGAATTAGGCTTTATTGGAGCATTTCATCTCTCCAAGCACGAATCATATCGCTGCACCAGGCAGACCACACTGGCATAAAGGACTAACAAAGAGCCTGGCCTGCAATACCAGAAGGTATTTTGATAGGCAAAAGAAAGTATCTGACACTTTGGCAGTGAATACCATAACGATCTCAGTTAAGAGTGAGAGGGGAAGGCCCCAAAGGCAGACTGAACACTGCAATCAAGCTCTAGAGAGAGAGGATTTAGAGAACTCAGAGGATGGAGTAGAGGCCAATTTCCTTGTTCCAGGTGGCTGGGCTAGAAGCCACGTAGCAGGAGGACTTTCCCACAAAAGTCCTGGGGTCTTTTTTGCCTGTGAAGATAAAATCATGTGAAGCAAAGGGACACTGCCAGAGAGACTGTACCAGCAACAGACCTACTGGGGTGACAAACACTTTATGAGGAAGAATGCTGAGTACAAGCAGTGCAATTCAGGCTATTCCAAATGTGAAATTATTCTTTAAAAATGAACAAGACTTATTTACAGGGTTTTTATTTTAAACTTCTCACCTGGCTTAAGATACTTAATATCATGGATGTGGATATTAAAGATGTTTGCGTGAGTCCAGAGGAGGGATACAAAGATAACCAGAGGGCTGGAGCACCTCTGCAATGAAGATTGGCTGAGAGAGCTGGATTTGTTCAGTTTAGAGAAGAGAAAGCCTCAGGGTGACCTTATTGCAGTACCTAAAGGGCTACAAGAAAGCAGAAGATGGACTTGTCACAAGGGTGTGTAGTGATAGAATAAGGGAGAATGGCTTTAAGCTGAAAGAGGGTAGGTTTAGATTACATATTTAGAAAAAGATCTTTCCTTTGAGGATGGTGAAGCACTGGAACAGGTTGCCCAGAGAGCTGTGGATGCCTCATCCCTGGAAGTGTTCAAGGCCAGGTTGCATGGTGCAACCACTGGTCTAGTGGAATGTGTCCCTGCCCATGATGGGGGCAGGGGTTGGAAATACATGATCTCTAAGGGTCCTTCCAACCGAAACCATTACATGAGCCCATGATTCCATGAAATAAAATGGTTTTATTTCATCATCTGACAAAACTGGAATGAACAAGCAGGACCCAGGTAGTACCACATCAGTGCTGAAGGAGAAGGTGAAGAGGAAGGCAATGACTATACAAATGAGAGACTCTTAAGAGGCAATGAGGAAGAAGTGTTTACAAAAGACTTAACTAGGATGGAGACAAAAAATTTGAACCTAAGGAAAATGCAGATGGGTTCAGCATCCCAGACTACTGCTGTAATCTTTCTCTTTTAGTAAGAGTTTGTACAAGAAAAAGATAAATAATTTTTCCCAATAATGTATGAAGCATGGGGACTTTAAAGGGTTCATACAGAAAGAAAAACTGTTTGGACAGCCCCACTGATCACAAGCTTATTAAGGCTTTCCTGAAGTGGCAGGATAGTTAAAATCCTTAGGGACATTTAAAATAAAATAAATTAAAAAAATCTCTGCTTTAAACTCAGTTGGGTAAACTGAGCTGTGAGTGACAAAGTGGAAACACTAGGTAGGCAAAATGACACTGGAATCAGTATTCTGGAATCAACTCCAATATTAACCCCTTTATCCTGTCTGTTGTATTGTTACACATCCCAGCTTTTTCTAGCAGTTTTTCTACACTACTTCCTTCCAGTGAAGTTAAGTTTAGCTTTCAGGAAAATCTCCACTCCCTCTGCTGACAAACGAAAGTCCAGCAACAGTTCAGAGACCATTGTTAGGTGTTTAATATAGGTAAATACCTACAGTATAGGCAGATATTTGACTTTTTTTTGAACCACTCTTTCCTCTCTAAGCAAGAGTTTGCTTCACTGCAGCTGAATTAATGTTTTCATCCTCCAATCACATTCACCAAAAGAGGAGGTTCCGGGGCTACTCTCAGAGTTGATGCTGTATTTGTCAATTTTCTTTAAATCCTTAGTTCTAACAAATACTTAGAGACATTAAAGTAAAGGTCATCAAGACGAGAGTAAATATTCCAGTTAAACACAGGCTGTACAGGCTTTCATTCCTGTTCCCTGCTGCCTTCCATTTTCATTCATATTACCAGTTATCCAGCAGCATGCTATGGCACCATCAGTTGAGCAAAATCTTGCAGTGATTCTTTAATGTTCTTCTCTCCTTTCCTCACTAAGAATGAGAACAACTGTTAATAATAGGTTGATTTGTCCAGAAACTAATAGGAACCTGTGGAACCTAAGCTCCACAAAGATGTAGCAAACAGGAAAGCAATTTTGACTGTCTATACGTTACAGGAATTGCAACTTTTATGTTACACCTTCCTGTTCAAGACTGTTGTCCTGGAAATTGTGATGATATTACAAGAGATACTGGAACCTGTGGTGTGCTCTCAAAGCTTGTTCATTGTCCTTTCTGTAATGGTTTTATGTCCTCAATTTTCCTTCTGTTTCCTTCCTCCTGCACTTTGTATCGGCCAATATACCATTTTAATTTAACTGCAATGTAAGGTCCTAATCACACAAACAACAAGTTCTAGATTTTTCTTTTCTGCTTTCTTTTATAGCTGCATAGCCACACCTTCTCTCTCCTTCTCACTTCAGTGGGCAAATAATCGTAATTTTTTCCTGGAACTCTGCACCTGCAGAAGTTGTTTCCAAACCCTTCCCCCACTCACTGGAATGCTACCCTCCAGTCATTTCTCTAAGACCTGCCACATCATCCACCTGAGTAGAAGCTAGAGGGAATATGCTGGTTCTTGCTGGTTAATAATCAAATCTCAAGTTAGGATAAACCTGTGGAGTCCAGAAGTGGTCCCCTATGAGAACTAATGGATAAGTGCCAGCTGGGATTACATGTCATGACAACAAAAACCATTTTGTTTTCATTGTTATGCCTGAACTCACTGTCTGCTATGAGCTGATTTAGCAACCCAAAAATTTTCACAAGTTAGGTAAATCTGGTCTCTATCCTGACTACTTGCAGTTAACAGAAAACTTTCAGAAAGGATGAGATTAGTTTTACTTTGCCTGATAAATCAGCTTCTATGCTATGCTGTTTTATCAACGGAAACATTGCTTTGGTCATTTTATCCATCAAAGGCTACAATACAATATACTTCGAGAAAACGTCGCATGCTACTGACTATGGTTTTCTGACAGCAGGCTTTGCAAATCTATCTGAAAAAACTCTCCATGTACTGGGCTATTCTCCTACAGGAATGCTACTTTCCTTGTGGGTTTTTTAGCATGTCTTGACAGGTAAGTCAGGAAAACATGCTGTCTTTTAACATCTGCCATCACACTCAGCCAAAAACCCACTTTCATTTCTTTTCATGCCTTGCTATTCCATTACTGTAAAGAAACTCAGAGAACACTGAATTGCACTGCAGTGCTGCTCTACACTGTCAACATGCGGCAACATCTCAATTTGGAAATTCACTGAGCTCTAGTTTAGTGAGGAAGGTGATAAAAGGCATTAAGATCCATGTATCTCTCATCTCTGCTCTGGCACTTTCATTTCTGCCCCTCCTGTTGGGTCAGGACACAGACCTGGAGCCAGAGAACAAGCATTGTGCACTCAGCAGACCTCAGTATTATTTGAGAACGAAAACTCTCTGTGGGGAAAAAAGGGGTGTCAGAGTCCATGTATGCTAATGAGTTTTTTCTGGTTCCGTTCTTCAACTGTCCAGCTAGATCATAGGATCATGGAATGATTTGGGTTGGAAGAGACCTTAAAGATCACCTAGTTCCAACCACCTGCTATGGGCAGGGACACCTTCCATTAGACCAGGTTGCTCAGAGTCCCATCCAACCTGTCCTTGAGCACTTCCAAGGATGGACATTCACAACCTCTCCGGGCAACCTGTTCCAGTGCTTCATCACTCTCACAGGAAAGAATTTCTTCCTATTATCCATGATAATCCTGTTGCTTTTGTACCCAGTGAATTGGTAGAGTGATCAAGAAGCAATGATCAAAAGAATAATCCCTGTGTGGGACTACCCTCAGTTTTGTCACCAGACAGTTGAGATACCTTGAGATAGAGACTTCCCCTAGTATGGAACAGAAGTTCTTGATGAACATTGAAATTTTTCAATACAAACAGCAGCCTTTATTTTAACAATGAATCAGGTTTATCCAATACTTGGCCCACTAGCATTCTTTCTTTTACATTTACAGATACACAATTCAAAGCAGCAAAGTAAATCAGCAGGGTTAGCAATTGTCATACTTATTAATACTGAGACTTCACAACCAGAAATGTGTAGTTCCCCGTTTTCAGTGGTCTTACCTGCCAAATCCCTTGTGACCAGGCCTCTCTGAGGAAGATCTATAGACAGCTGGAACTTGAGCTCTTTCAAATTGGTTAAAAAGCAGTTATTTCTCAGAAGGCTATAGCTGTTGCAAATGAGACAACCCAAGGCTGTGAATTGATATTTGGTATCTTCAGGAAAACCACAGTTTCTGCTTCCACTTTTAAAACATTGAGTATATTTTGGTCCATTGATTTAATCAGCTTGTCATATTTTTCAACAGGGAACTGTGAAGTTCCTCCCCAACACCCTGTATAAGTCAAGTTTTCACTTCACACGTTTTTGAACCTGGATTTTTCTGTGACAATCTGACACAGAGGTGCTGCCGCCTACAAGGCAGAATCTGTGGCCCTGGATGGAGGGATAGAGAGAAGCATCCCTGAACAATGCCCCCAGTACACACATACCTTTACAAGGTTTTTCCAGTATCTGCTTTCTAGCTTTATATTGCTTCCAGTATTCAAAAAATGTCAGTCCCCTCATAATGGCAGCCGAAATGCTTGTGTGACTATTTCTGTAAAACTCCATCTGCACTGGGGAGCTGCTGGAAAAAGGCTTTGGCATTGCCATCAAAAAGCGCTGCTGGACACTGCTGTTCACTCATCAGTTCCTCATTCACAGTGAGGAAGCTCTCAGTGCCTGTCAAGTGCTCACAGATTCCCGGCTCATCTCCATGACCAGCCAGTTTCCTCCCAGGCAAAATTGCCTTTGACAGCTTGTAGCTGATGCCTCTGATTTTGCTTATAGGAAAAGAATTCTGTTAAAATACTGAAATAACAACTGCAGCAATGCATTGGCAGGTTTTACCTGGCTTTCAGACTCTAGTTGGATATAATATCCATGAACATGAAGGATTTGGCTGCTCTGAACCCCGCTATGCAGATGCTTCATTTAAAGCAGGCTTGGATATCATTACTTTGCATTAAATATGCAGCTCATACTGAAAGAAGGGCCATTTGCAACAGCCAACACAATTTCCTCACAGCCACATTGAGAAATTCCAGTCATGCACCCTAAACCCAAACATTCATATTCAGTTCATATTTCAAGACAGTGCTTCCTCTATTCAAATTCTTTCAGTCCCCTACCTTCCTTGCAACTACTTCTGTCTAACACCTCTCCTTTTCAAGATAATTAGCCACATTTTCCACCAGGAGAAACATTTACCATCTGCAGAACCCCCTCCAGCATGTTTAGTATTTTTCTGCACAGCCTGTCTCAGATTTCCTCACAAGTTTCTTGGAGAATAACCCCCTCACCTTGTTGTCTCCTCCTAATAGTAAAAATAGGATTTTCTTTACATTAGCTATATTTATCTCCTTCCAAAACCGCCTTGTTCCAAAGCTAAATTTCCTTTAGCACTGGATCACAGTAAGCCTTCTTTTGGATACCCTTTGTGTCCCTCAAATCTTTATACGCTCATCTGAGAAGTAAAGACAGTAAAAGCAAGGATGGGAAGAGGAATGATGAAACAAGCTCAGGCAAAGTGGTACAGGCTGATGTCAAGCACTGCTCAGTCCTTGGGTGGAAGGGATATGAATTCACTTTGAAATATCTGGGGCATCAAGTGACTGTCTTTCTAAGCATATAATTATTTTTCCCAAGGTGTTCTAGCAGTAATGGAATTTGGGGGGAGGGGAAAAATCCATCACTGCTTATACAGTGCCACGGCTTGTGCTCATGTGTCCCAGAGTAAATAAAATATGAGGATTTCCATCAATTTATGGATAATTCCAGTGTAAGAGTGTTTAAATTACAAGATATTATTATGCTAATATGTTCGCTGAGCTACAGCTCCATGAAAAGAGGTTACTAAAAAGAACAGCCTAACTCTTCATTTTCTCCTTGTCTTGTTCATTCAACTCAGACTCTTTGCAGCAGTTGCTTTGCAGTCCTTCAGTCCTAAAGAGTACCTGTTTTCACAGAAAAAAAATCCCTACTGCCTGCTTGGTATAAAAACACTTCCACTCCTCCCAGTATGTCTTTAACTTCTCTAAGAGCTTTTCTTTTTGTCTGAGTGAAAAGGTCTAAAGCCTGAGGAGAAAGAAAAAATCCCTGTCCCTTTAGAGGATTAAAAAATTATTTGGCTGGACTCAGACTGTGTTCTAGTCAGGATCATATGTGCAGCCCACCACTTCGGCATCTGCAAGTGTTGATGGTTGCTCTCTTTTTTCTTCCTACCTGTCTCCTCACAGAGATCCAGGATTTTTCACCATGCACAGGGGACTATCTGTTCCATTTATATTAAACAATATATGTTAAACCATGAATACTACAAGACCTAGATTTTCTCTCCCTGGATAAATGCCTAAAAATATAAATCATAGGACTATGATTTATTTTATTCCTATTCTGAATTCCATTATTTTATTTCATTTTACCTCTAAAACCCATTTTTGGACTACAGCCTTTCATTCTGAATAAAATACTAGAAGAGTTTGTATTTTCAGTTCAGATAATATTACTAACTGCTAATCTTGATTAATTTTTCTTCTTCCATAACAATGTTTTCAGCATTCATAGACACAATCCAGTATCTGCTCCCAGGAAATCAGAATGTCCCATTCCTTCCCTTTTCTTCCAAAAGCAGAGGCCTCTTCTAACTATTTTCTTGTAAGCTCCTACTCTTCTTTCAGGCTCTTTTCAGAAAGACCTGGTCTGTGTTCTTGGTGCTGTGCTACTCCTGGATATCAGACAAACATCAGAACAGGGCCAGCAGACTTCTTCTATTTCATTCACATGAAATGATCACCTTCATAAAATGATAGAAGAGTGGAGAACTTAAGACATTAAACAGTCCAAGGTGCTTTCCCATTACAGGATCACAAGCCTTATTTGATTATTCACAGATGAATTTACAGTTGTGTAACCTGTTCTTAAAATATCTTCAGAACCTCCCTATATCAAATATTCAACTGTTTTTATTATCCAAGGTCCTAGAAAATTATTCTTGTAGTTTAAAATAATCATCCTTTCTGCTGCTTCTTACTTTCTGCTCCATCCACCATGAGCCCAAAGAAAAGATCATTCCCTCCTCTATTTTTATCTGAAGACTGTTATATCCCCCTGTCAAATTTCTGGTCTGAAAATCACAGTTATTTCAAATCATCTTGCAGGTCACATTTTTCTGACCTTTGATGAGTCCTGCTGTCCTCCTCTGGACTCCCTCTGATTGAATTGCACCTGTATTAAAGTGCAGCAACCAAAATTTTGTGCAGCCCTCAAGCTGAGGCTTTGGCCTCAGAGCAAAAGCATTGCTTCATGTCTTCCAGGTTTCCATGTCTTTCACGTATTCTAGCAAGATGTTTGCCTTTATTTGCAACAGCATGATATTGACTCATGTTCAGCTTGTGATCTATCGTAACAGATTCATTACTGTGGAGTTGCAACCTAGTCATTTACTTCTGTCTTGTGCTTATCTGGCTGGTAATTTCTGCCTTATTGTAGTACCTTGTATTTATCCCTGCTGAATTTCATTCAGCTCTTTTCCTAGGCGGTCTTCCAATTTACTGGAAAAATTTTGAATTCTAGTATTTTCCTCCAGCACATTTTAAGTGTCACAGTTTTATGTCCCTGGAAAATGTGATATACCCACTCCTTATACTATCATCCAGGTCCTCTAAAAAAACACTGAATAAAAGCAGATCCAGGACACCCCAATGCAGCTACTGTGTCAGTGTTAAGCAGCCTGTAGCCTCTCTGAAGGACTGGAACATACTAAAAGCATACAGATAATGAGCTCTGAATCTTCTGATATTATTTAAGGAGGATCTGCCTCTTCAGATTATCATGTTTACCCAGTTTATAGCCTTCTTCACTTGCTATGCTCCATGCCTCACCAAAACAAATATTTGCTATTAATGTGCAACAACAGTCAAGAATCTCAACTTTTATATTAAAAAGCCCCAAACCCAAATGAAATCCCTCACTCTTATCCTACAAATAGCCTTTAATATATAAACTGAACAGAAGCCAATTCTGTTAGAAACTGCTGGAATACTGACAAAATAATTGGGAAAGATGTGACCATTTCTCTTCATAGATTAAGGCATATGATAGAAATGTCCTAATTTATTACATTCACTGTAGTTACAATGGCAGCATATGCTTCAAGGGCAGCACCAAGGCAGCTGGTTGATTTCAATGGGCTGAGCAGTCCCTTTGCATCTGCTCTTGACCAATGACTGCAGGATCTTTTCCTCGGAGCTTAAACACCAGCCATGACGGTCACAAGCAGGCACATCGCAGACAGTAAGCCTTTGTGTACATTGGAATAAAGATGATCTGGTATTCCTCCTGACAACAGAGGCTTAACTCTCTCGTCTAGCCCTGACTCTTGTTCTAGTAGTCATTACCACAGTGCCCCAAAATTCCTTAACCCAGTATGGACAGTTTTCCTGGCACTGTGGCTGAGGCCCTGGCGCAGCAGAAAACACTGTGTGGTGCGAATTAACCAGCTGGAGGGTAAAGAGGAAGAAATAGGGCTTTATAAACTCTCCCTCTTTCCCAATGGGGCCCTAGTAATCAATTATTAGCCCCTGGGGTAGTCACTAACTGCTTGCTCTGTGATCATCTGATTCTGGCAGTGTTACCTCTGCTGGAAACCTCAGACCTTTGATTAGATGCAGCAGGAATTCCTCCTTTGTTCTCTAACCTGTCTGGAGCAAGCACACAACCAGAAAGAAGCTTTACAGGGACAAGAAAGAACTCAGGGGTAGACTTGGTATTCACAGAGCACCAGAAGCACAGCAGTTGTGTAGTACTGGCTTATCTCATTTGAACATCACACAAATTTCCTTATCTAGGAGAAGTCAAAGCAAAAGGCACAGAAATCTGAAAGGAAAAACAAAGTCCTGACTTTATGTCTGTTTGGTTTGGTTGGCCAATGGGATCTATACTAAATTTCTGAGTGCCAAACGAGAAGTAAGAGGCTTCCAATTTCTACTGGGTGAAAATCAGAGCCAGTACTTCAAATATTGTAAGATGAACTATCATCTTATCAAATTGCCAAGCCTTAATGTATCTTCCAAGACGGTACAAAGAACCTCACCCTTATAGACTAGTCAGTAAACTGTAATTCAGTGGAACATCATTTTCCTTAACTGTGCATGCTTCATACTTTGGTGATTTAAAAAGGTGGCTGTATGGAAGAGTTCAGGAGTAAAACCCATCAAATCCTAACATCTGACCTCAGATGCTGAAAACAAAGCCTTAGACTTCAGCATCTGTAAGACTATAGCAATTTTAAACCCTATTTTTTTTCCTCTATTCTTTTGCCTAAAAGTCAATGCAGAGCCGAGTATCTCTTGGAGGGAGAGATTTCCCAGCTGAAAATATTATATTCTCAGAGGTACTCACCTCCTTGGAAATCTGCTGCCACTACCAGTATCAGTTAATTTCAATGCTTTCTGCCTATAACTAGCCATAATAGGTGAAATTCTGGCACAATGACAGGGATCACTCAGAGGCTCAGTGCCTGTCCACTTTCTGCTAGCACTGGCCTCTTTTTCTTTCGGTCTTTGTATTACAGGGTGCTCTGCACAGAAGGTTCAAGCTATCTTGTCTCTTTACACCTTTGACATATCATTTTTCACTGTGTGCCTGTGTTCATCTAGGTTACTATTTTATACAAGAGTAAGTTTTCTAAGAGCTGGTGATGAACAGGCAGCCTTGCTGCTCTTCTGAAATACACCTTTTATTAAAATGGAGACTAGAAAAGCTATCATACCCTACATGACTACAGGTCACAGGATAGTTATCCTGCTTTTTCACAAGTATAGCTGCTGCCATTGTGGGCCCACCCAGCCTTCTGTATTTGGAAAATACGAATGGTTCACAGTGTATGGATGGAGGGTACAGCACAATGGATAGATGATCACACAAGTAAAATATAAATAACACAACTAAAACATAAATAACAACAAACAGGGTTCCGAGTTTTGGCGCCAAATCTCTGGTTCCAACGTATTTTATTTCTGCATCTGTTTCTTCACCTTCAAAACAGCAAACGTCTCTAACACCAACAAATTATAAGATTTAAACCAATTCTGTATCTAAGCCATAGGTTCTCCATTATGGTAACCAAATGCCCTTTGAAGGCACTGCTTCTTTCAGATGGAAAATACAAAACACATTTGTAGAGCCTAGCCCACGAACCATTCAGCACTTTGAATTACAGCTTTCTAGAGGGAAACAGAAGGAATGCACAGCGTAGTGCTGCTGTATTGGGAATCCTCATTCTTCCTTGACATACCTTCTAGTGCTGCAAATTAACCCTTAGAAATGGCTAGACAAGCAAACAGCTGCCATATGCCAAGATAGGATTGCAGCCTCACTGGTGAAGTGTTTCAAACTCCTGTTACACATCATGTCCCCAGAGAAGAGAAACTGCAGAAGGTTGCAATAGCATCAGAATGAATAATTGAAGCTCGGCTCATTCAGTATGTGAATAAACGGAAGGGTCACAATGCTGTCTTCTAGTCAGCCGGCAGCGCAGAAACTCACCAGTGTCTAATAGAAACATCATCTGGAGACACTGACCTACTTCTCTGGGAGCTTTTGCAGAGTGGGTTGAGGAGATGACAGTGGGATGGCCAAGTACACAAAGGATAAAATCATATTATCTATCAGAAAATCGTACATTACAGAATCAGTTGCACATGCTACTCTTGGAAAAACCCTCGGGACTTTGTTCCACCGAGAAACCAAGATCCATGCAAGACTAATGCTATTTCCCACCTGAGAAACTGTCCCTGTGGAATTTGCCAGGATGCTCTTCCCGATGGCGAGTCCCTGAGAGGTTTTCCTATCTCGTCTCCATGAAAAGTGGGGCCAAAATTTTATACCCTTTCCCACATAAACTCTACAGCCATTTAATATTGGGAATGATAGGTGTGAGGGAGGGTAACTCCGGCATTTCCCGCTATTGTCCAGCCGCTCGGTGGGAACGGAGGGAGCGCAGCCCGGGCGGGCGGCCGCCCTCGCCCTGCCCGCCGCGCCGAGGGCCACGGGCCGGGACACCGCAGGGTGCTCCGAGCGCAGCCCCCCTCCTCCAGGACCTCGGCCAGAGCCCCGACGGTCCCTCCGCTCCGCACCGGCGGCCTCCCCTCAGGAGCCGCCGGGGCCAGGCCCGCCCGCGGCCCCGCTCCCATCGCCCCCGTCCGAGCGGGGGATCCCATCTCAATGCCCGGCCCTGCAGGTGCAGCCCGGCCCCAGCGACGGCGGCTCCCCCGGCACGGTACCTGCTGCGCCCCGCGGCGGCGGCTCCGCGGCGGCGGCGGCTGAGCGCGGTGCGGGGCGGGTGCGGAGCGGGGCCGCGGCGCTGCCTGCGCACTGACAGCTCGGGAGCCGCGGCGGCGGCGGGGGCCGGGGCTGGGAGGGGGGCTCGGGCACCCGGGGCTCCGGCGCCGAATCAGTGACGGGAGGAGGGCCCGGGGGCGGGCGGGAGCGGGGAAGGGGAGGGGGCGGCGGGACGAGGGGCTTGCAGCCCCCGTCACCGCCGCAAGCCCGGGCGGCCTCCGGGAGGCGCCGGCGCCCGCGGGCGCTGCGGGCCGGGGGGGCGTGAGGGCGCCACACGGACGGGGGTGACCGAGCGATGCGGCGCCGTGAGACAGCCGGGCCGGGCTCCCCGCTGCCTTCCCGGGAGGAGAGGGCGTTGTGGGGACGGGCGCCGCGGGATGATGCCCTTCATTCAGCAGAGCGGCGGTGAGGCAGGCGCCGCTCCCGCCCGGGCACAGGACGGCGGTGTGGCTGCGGCCGGAGCGCCGCGGGGAGGCAGCGCTGCGCCTCCGGTCCCGGGCTGAGCCAGCCAGGACGGGGCTCCCGCCCCGACCGGCCTCGTCAGGCCGATGAGGGAGAGAAAAGCCTTAGCTAGACCAAAAGATGTGACTGGGGGAAGCGACAGGCTTATGACAACCCAAGATCATGTTCATGTCTGACCTTCTGCTCTGGAGATTTGTGAGTCCCAAAGCATGTCTATAGACTACCTGTGTTACTTGGTTTATCAAAAGCTTGTATCTCTCTCTAGAAAGCTTGGCTTGCCTTAGATCATCACCTAACAACAACAATGCTACTACTTGTTCCTTTGACGGCTGGCATTGATTTTTACTGACAGCAAAATAATAGGCTTTTCACATTCCTGATCTGAGTTGAAGAACAAATTTGGGGTTTTGTAAAGCATGGTTATTGTTAACCCTGTAAAATCTAATGTTGACTTCCAAAAAGAAGATTTAAAGATGTGGATGTGAAAAAACATTCTGGCTTTGCAACAGTAAAGGTCTTTTACCCTCCAACACTCACTTGCTATGGGAGGAATTTAAATGGCAGTGTACTCACTCACAGTACGGATGAGGCACCTAGTAATGTTTGCCCTTGTGGATTGTCCAGCCCTTGTTCCCCTGTGTTGACATGCTTCTATACATTCTCCATCTCCACTTTCCTACCTGGGGCAGACACCAGGACTTTCTCCTTTGCAGCAACAGACACATTTGAATCAGTTTACACATAAGACATCTACAAGTCACAAGGCTGATTCTTACAATAGACAGAGAGTGGGAAATAAAAGAAAACAAAAAGCTTTCTTGGAAGATGAAGAGGACTGACAGATGGAATGACCAGAAAGTAATTTACTCTTTGGTGTGAGGATGCAATTTATGGCATAACAAGAACTTCCTACCACTCAATATCTTGTCTAACGTGGTGTGTATATCCTATTAAATACCTGCCACCCTGCAAATCCTCCCTAGCTCTGTACCCACCAGGCGCTGCATTGTCGCTATGTTATATCTTTTTCTCTCCCTCCTACAGAGTGAAACAAAGGTGTCAATGACAGGCAGAATGAGACATGAGAGAGTTAGAGACTAACCCTCATGTGGGTCTGGTAACAGCTGTCATCTGAGCAGAGCATATCCTGGATGGGCTCACATCCAGCTGGTACTGCTGGCTAAACATGTTTTGTGCTCTCTTAACAGCTTCTTTACACATTTCAAAGGACAGATTACTCAACATTCAATTCACTGCTTCTGGAGGAATGAATGGACCACTGACTCCCAGGATATGAGAATGCTCATCTTGGACATAAACTAGACAAATGTATTCCTTTTAATTATCTAGCAATGATAGCAGTGATGAGTAATTATCAGCAGTATGATAAACTATCCTTCTAAATATCTATGTTGCCACTGGGGTTGAAGTGATTGAGGACTAAGACACTACAGTATTATAAAATAGATGTATGTTTTGCATTGTCCTGTGTAGTCCAGATGAGCTGTGCTTTGTTTTGCCTCTGCCAGTTTTTCTTTCTCCATGGGGCAATTCTAGTACATGCCTCCTCTGCCCCAGCTCAGGAAAGGCAGAGGGTTGAGAAGAGAGCTGTGCTTCCACCCAGTAGCAGCTAGTGGATTTACCACATCTCCTTGGAAAAGTGCTGAAACAGAGTAGAACTGCCTTATCTGTGGGTTCCCAGGAAAGAGACAGGAGAAAGTATTGTGGGGGGAAAGGAATACACTTCCCAAAAATGGAGAGTGGAAAAAAACCTTCTAGTCCCACCTCATACTGTTGCCTTCACTGCAGTTTATTGTCCTCCCCACAAGGACATGAAGCCCCATGGGTGTATTGGAATGATTTATCTGTATTAGTATTCTGAAAATTCTCATGGCCATTAATGAATGACAGCCTTGGAAGTATAAGAATCAGTGTTATAAAGTTCAAGGCTGTGGAAGAGGATGCTTATATTTGTTTTAAATGAAACTGATTTCAGTCACTTGCACTCATTCACTCCTATTTCACACATTCACTCATAGTCATAAGCACCAAGATGTGTGTGTGTGTGATCTGCTCAGGACTCTGTGTATGTGTGTGTGACACAGAGGACAGGGGACAGCAGCTCCTGAGTCCTTGGGATGCCTCTTAGGTTTGTCTTGATCAGGCAGAACACAGCACAATTTTGACAAACTATTTTATGACCCCTGGGATTCAAGATGTCATGGCATGACTGTGACCTTAGTTTTACATTTTTCATCCTCCCTAATTCTTAGGCAAGGTTACTGCCCATCATATTTGTTTTCTCATTTTGGGTATCTTTATTGCTACCTTCCTGTTGAGAGAAAAGGGATGGGCCATCTGTGATGTGATTCTGTCTGGGCACAGACCTTCTGGTCTTGATGTATGCATATTCCTTATTACCTGCTTTATTGCTGTTGCTTCTACCCTTGTTAAAAAATATGTACCATATTTTTAAGCCTTGGTTTTTATTGTATCACTATAAAGATAAAAAATATCAGAGTAAGTAGTGATTCAAACAAGCCTATGGATTAAAAAGAATACCTCAAGAATATATAAAGACTTTTGCAAACTAATTTATAGTGGGACAGTGTAAGGCTAAAAGAAATAAACCTCTGTGGCACATGTGTCAAAAATCCTGCATTGGGCTGCTGCTTAACTTATTTGTTATGAACCTGGATATGGAATAATCAGATCTTAGCAGGTGTTATCTCTCGATTTACAGTCAAGTCTCTCAACAGCAAAGGACATCATTAATGACTATCAAGAGTGAATAACTAAAACGATTTTTTTGAGGCCCAACCTGCAAATACTGTTCTTGGAAATGAAGGGATTCAGTGAGTTTTGTTTTGGTTTGTTTCTTTTCATGGTCTGGGTTTCGGTGATTCTGAATATCCTACTTAAGAGATATATGTGCACCATTTCCCTTAGAAGAATTTAAAGCTTGAGCCTTGAGGGTCATTGATCATATCATGTGTCTGGAGTGTGTTGTAATGGCAGAAAACCAAGTGTGTTGAAATTTGGAGTATCTCCATGTAGAAAGGTAGATCAGAGGGGAACTATGATTATGTCTCTAGAGAAGTAGTTCTGTGCCAAGTGTGTGAATGAGGGGGAACAACTGCTGTGATCACTGCTGAGTGTGTTGTGTTTTCCTTTTCTTGCCAGCTGAAAGAGATGCTGGGTGCATGTAGTGCACGCCAGCAGAAATGCAGCATAAGTTGTGTTCATGTGATTGAAGCGAAATTCTGTGTACAGTGAGAGCAGAATAATATGTCTTGAAAGACTACAATGGGAATCACTGGCAGGAACCACAGAGAAAATAGCACCAGGAAAACGTAGAAAAGCTGAAACCTTTGTGACTAACTGGCAAAAAAAAAATCTGGTAGACACTCAACTTATTGAATAGGTATTAGACTCCCGCAAGACACCTATGGAAGAACTTGTCTGGCAATATGTAACAGAAAATTTCAGGAGATATCTGATGGAAATTCTTGCAGGAAGGTGAGCAATAGCTGCTGGTGACTCCATGAAAAAAAGGACAGATGAAGCCAACAGCACAGTGATAACAGGGCAGAATGATGCAATTTTGAGACACTTGACAGACATAAATGCTAATCTTTCCACCAGAAAAGCAGCCAGGATCACAAAAAATTGACAATAGAAGAATGTAGAAAAATATATTTTGAATTCAGTGTGTGGAACACAATAAGGTGTCAAAGAATTTAGAGAAATATTTCACTTGTTTTTCTCCTAGAGCCTGAGAAGAAAAATAATAAAATACAATTCTTGAAGATAAAGAGAATTTTGATATAACTGACAACACAACAATGTCAGAATGATTTTCTGACTAGCATGTTGAGGGTTCACATAACCTGTGTGGGAAGAAGGTGTGGTATAATTCCATGAAACTTAAAGTTCTGACAAGCGTTCCACAATGACCAGACATGAAAAGAATGTCAAAATTTTCCTGGAAGAAACAAAGTATTTTCCCTTTATATTTGAAGAAGCTGACATATGTCAGAGAGATGTAAAACTCTGAATTCCACTGGGATACCTGCAGACACAGGTTTTGTATAAACTCAACAAGAGATTGCCTGACACCACAATCAAATCTATCTCACCCAGTTAGGAGAAACAAGCAAGCAAGCAAGCAAACAGACAAAAAGAAACCCAAACAAAAATCATTTTAGAACAGTTTGCCTAACAACAAGTTAGTTCCTATCCAGCTACCAAAGAAGAAAACCATCTTTACAGGTATAGCCTTTCCCCTTTCTCTTGCAGTCTTTGTCCTTTTTCCTTACAAATATTCTGGAAAATTTGTTCCTTTCACATATCAATAGGATACAAGCTGAATATCATAACCAAGATTTTAATGTCTATATTCAATAATACTGACCCAGTATCAGCTTCTAAAGCTTCTAAAGATGAAGATCAGTCAGCATATGCAAGCAGGAAACCTTAACAAAACCATTGTAATTGGATCCATTCAGAATCCCAGATAAACCCCTAAAATTTGTAGATGGTAGCTACATAAGCAGAAAAGCAATTATTTCCTATATGCATAAATATTTTAACTAAAATGGAATCCACTGACAGCTAAGTTCAAAGTTTTTTAGTGAGAATCAAATTTGCCTATAAAAAGGCACTGTGGTTTTTTTTTTTTTTACAAATCTATCTTTAATATCCAAATGAAGACAATATAATTCTGTAGTTTAGGCTAATAATAAAACCATTTTGATATCTTCCTTTCTACAGTGTGTATCTATATCTATGTATCTCTGGTTTTCCTGCATGTCCTTTGAATTAAATTCTGAATTATGTGGGCATTT
Source organism: Cyanistes caeruleus (assembly GCF_971803275.1). Taxonomy (NCBI): domain Eukaryota; kingdom Metazoa; phylum Chordata; class Aves; order Passeriformes; family Paridae; genus Cyanistes; species Cyanistes caeruleus. The sequence continues at coordinate 29,401,608 of NC_141706.1, read as the reverse complement.
ACCCACAACAGCAAAAATTATTTTTCATCTCTGACCTGTGTTCCTAAAAATCTGAATATTAAACCTTCATCTTCGACTCCAAGAGACTAATCAGAACATGTGTCAAAGAAGCTGAGAAAAATCTTTACAAGGTTGATCAATCTTTTCAGTAACTAAGTTCTTCAATGCTTCAATTTGAAAATGTGCATATTTTTAGAATTCCAGCATATTCCTCATTTCTATGTGCATTGAGTTTTCACATTTTTAAAATTCTGCAAATTGACACATTTTTGTTACTATCAGCTCTCTTTCAGGCACCCTTGGGATTTAAAAACTCTCCTTATTAGTTGAAATTATAGAACAAACATGTTGGCAAGCTATTTTTACCAATAACAACATGCTTGGAAATTCTGAACCTCTGTGAATATATCTGAACAAATGTAAAAAGCACTGGTCTGAGCAGTAACCTCTAACCTTCTGCATTTTTTTTTTGCCCTTCAATTGCGTTCTTAGATGTTTCTGAATGCATAGATAGACTGCCATATGGTAATCTTCATTAGGAAAAGGATATGTCCAAAAATAGTTGAAGAAAAAAAAAAAAAAAGCAATTCATCACCTGGATGAGGTTCCTGGTCCTGTTCGTTGTGCATTTCCACAAACTATTGCCCTGGCATCAGTCAGAAATTGGACATGGGCAAGGACAGCCTAAGGCAGTAGAAGAAATGTTTGTCAACCAGCATCCTCAAGCACATACACAGCCTGCTACAAACATCGTGTTACGTCTCTTCACAGGGCTTATACAAACCCGGCTGTGCTGAGGTAGCTCCTTCAGCTGTCTTAAGTGTCAGTAAAATCCCCCCTTCTCTAAATCTGAGCACAGGCCAATAATCATATATAAACACCCCAGCTCTTCAAGATAGCCTTTTTCATTTCCATGGTTCTCAATTTAGCACTTAACTGTGTCTGTTGAAATAAGCTACCAGTCTGCATGTGTGATAAGTCACATTATTTTGAGTGAATTATGACACAACAGAAGTGTCTGCAATAAATCACCCATCTACACTACCCTGCCCACTCAACAGAACACAGCCATAAAGTCTCATTTCTTGAGTGATGATTTCTTCACTATTTTTTATTTCAAACAGTGCTGGAAAATAACAGCTCCTATTTTCATTCTCCATTAAAGCTAACTTTGATTGAAGCCCAGATCTTCATAACAAAGTCCAACCTTTTACTACATGTATGTTTCTGAAAAGAGTCAGTGATCAGAGAGCAGCAGTGTCCTCAACTCATAAGAAAAAAAAAAAAAAAGAAATGAACAGCACATACTTTGAAGACAAGTTCTGCATTTGGAAACCGCCTTCTCTGTCACTCTTGAGACAGGTGCTATGGAAGATGGCTCCAAATTGGTTTTATCACTCAAAAAGTATTTTTCCTTCAAAAAATTTCCTACCCAGCTGCCATCTGTGTTGAGTTACACATATATAACTCAACAGACAGAAGAAGGTGCTTTTGTCTTTCCATCTGTGCCAGGTCCTTTGTCTGCAAACAACGAGCTTTGCTGTTTGAATAAAAATAATTTCCTGATATCCATGTTGCTAATTGAATTTATAGTTTGAACCTAACACACCTTCAATTCATTATAATATATGAGTAATTTTCTTTCCTTGTAACTATTTGTAGCATAAATATTCATGTACAAACCTTCCATGTATTCCATTTCCTTCTAAATACCATACATAACTGGACATCATGCCCTACTTTCTTTGCAACTCTGCCCCAACTCCCTGCTTCTCTTTAGGAAAAGTAAATTTGATCAGATTTCTACTATTTGGTAGTTTCTAACTTTGTAAATACTCTTTCCTTGCATTAAGGTGTTTAGAAAATGCACAGTTCTTCTTGAGATCCCAAATGTTCACATTCTAATGTGTAACTTCTTACCCAGTGTGCTCCAATCCCCCTGAGATCTCACAACTGAATCATGCAGTCTTGAATTATTAGCTGTACAATTTGCTACATTGTACATTAATTTAGGCATGCAGAGATTGCATACAAAAGCAAGTATTTTTAAATACTTATAAAATTAATAAAACAATAAAATAAATATTTTTAAGACTTTAAATTAAGGTTTTTGTACCTTTGTTTTGCACTGTTCAAAGTGACAAAGAACCTGACATTCCTTCAGAATGCTAAGTATTTAGTATTGAATGTAAGCCTTGTAAACCTTTTTCTCAGTAAAAATTCAGTTTCTCCTAAAGAAATAGTTAATACCTTGAAAGAAGATCTTTTCACATTATGGCCATTCTAGATAACACCTCTCGGACAGCTGCACTTTTGCTGATTGTTTGGAAATCAATTTCATTTACCACTATCCACCTTTTTAGGATGCACCTTGATCACATCTAAAGGTTTCTCCAGACCCAGGTGTTCAGACTAAAAATTCATGTTTGTATACCCTAAAGCTAAATAATTTTAAGGCAAAATGGTTCTACTGAACTAAAAAATATCCAATTTAATGCGTACAGTGCAGTGGACATGCGAGGCTATGCATAATACTCTGATCTCAACTTTATGGAGGCTGACTACAGCGTTTCTTCCTGATTATCAACACACTCTAAACCTAGCTTTGCCTGTCATACTTCAAATTATTGTTCCAAATTACTTTAATATGATGGCCCATTAAGCTCATCCTCTTAACCCAAATGTATCCAGTGAATTAAAAACAGTCCCCACAGTAGCAATCAAATGTCTCCTGTGCCTACTCGTCACAGGAAGCAAAGTCATCCTTGATGAATTCTATCAAGCTAAGCTACAGCAAGCAGCAGCTTCTTTCCCATCATCCAGCTGTACTTCTGTGTTAAAATCCCTGTCAATTATACAAAAAGTCTGCCCCTCTTCAGGGTGTAGGTGTATCAAAATTCAAATTAAAAGAAAACACATCCAGTTTTTTAGTATTTCTCTCCCCAGTTTCATGACTGAAGGCAACCTCCCTCTGTGTTTTCTCACTCCCCTTTCTTTCAGATTTCAATAATATGTTTTTTATGTCTCTTTCTTCACAGGGGCAATCACTGAATAGCAGAATCCAAATACTTCTGTTAAGCCTCCAGTTCTCTAGATAACAGGACGTTGGTAGGACCTTACTTAGATTGTTGGAGATAAGTGTTCAACACTTATTCTCTACTTCAGTGATTTACCTCTAGTATTAATACAGCATCTTTGCCACACTTGTATGAAGTTCAGGACTCGCACATCACAAAACCAGATTTCAGGCAGGTTTCTGGCCAAGCAAGTGGTTCTTCTTCAAGGGAAAGGAAGTGCTATTGCACTAAGCATTATTCTTTCTCTTTTCCTCTCTCACTTCCTTCCTTCTGTCCTCCTTGCACATGGTGCTGAGAGTGTGTTTATTGGTGACTGATGCCAGGGAGACAGAAAAAGCTCATATGACTCCTGTGTGGTCTTTATTCTACTTGCCCGCCCACTGATTTCATGTTTTCCTTCACTTTAATTGACTATACAACAACCAACCACACAATTATACCCCTATGATTTACAGGACTCAATAGGCTTTTGATGAAGGGTTTTGTGCTGATTTTCTTGTACCAACTTTTCCCCCAGTTGTTAGCCTAAGACACACAAGCCCTAAGGCCTATACCTTGGATATCCTGTCTATTTCATGCCCCAGATGGCTGTTGGGCAGCCTATTCTTAGATCTCCTCTATGCTGCCAAACTCTTGCAATACAATTATCAGTAATGGGTTTTGCCTGTCCTTGAGCCTGCTGTAGAGTGACACAAGAAGCTTCAACTTTCTCATATAACTCAGCCCTCCTGGGGGGAAAAAAGTATAAGAAAAGCCAAATGGTCTAATTAGTCTCAAACTCACAGTCTGGAAAGGACAGACATCAGCCCTCTGCACTGCAGGAAGCAAGATGGTTCTTTTTCCTTCTCCTCAGGGGCCCATACTTTTCCCAAAGGAGCAGAGTTTTTTTTTTAAAAAAAAAAAAAGACACAGAAAAAGAAATAAAGGCCAAAGAAAGACAGCTCAATTTCCTCTTTTCTAGTTTTTATTTTCTCCTCAGGAGTTGAGATGTGGTCCTCTTGGCCCATCTCTTGATAGTGCAGCAATTCAGCAGGGAAGTAACAGGATACAGTGGCTGGAAGGACTGCAAATGCTGGTCTGCTAGTCCTAGCAGAAGTGCCTGGCTTCTGCAGAGGGCTGGCTACAATCCCATTACTTCAGAGAATGAGGTTAAGACTGAGCAAGCAAAGAAAATTCAGCTTTGTTCCCCCCTGCAACCATCTTGGGAAACCTGTTCTTTATATCCTGTGTTCCTTTTAGCAGCAGAATGTAAACAATATCTATAAATGCTATGCAGGCACATTCACTCTGAAAAATCTTGGGCTCTGATATATGTGATCAGCAGCATTTTCATTCTGCAAGTAATTCCGAATGCATCTGTGGAAATTAGGAGCAAGTCTCACTGAGTAAGAAAATCAGGATACATCACAAAGTAGAAGTGATTATAAAGCTTATAAAGCATAGTCTATAATTAAAATATGGTTTGATATTAGAAAGCTGAGTATCCTAGAAGATTCTTGGAAGCTCAGTTCTGCCTTTCTCATTCATGTACAAGAAGGGTATATTTCCCCTTCTAGATTTTGTCTCTTTAGTGCAAGTATTTGATTTCAGTTATTTACTGCAGTCTGAAACCAGGAATAAATGCTCAATACAACACAAAACCTTATTCTGAATGTCACAAAAAATTAGTAAAGAGGGGGTAAATATAGCCAAGGGACTTCTGAAAATGTTCAAACACATATCAAACACACTGGAATATCAGAGGGTTATGAAAGATTGGTAGGTTGCTACTTGAAAAGGTCAACTTTTAGTAACAAAAATTTTTCAAAAAACCCAACTCATCCTGACACACAGACTCACATATTTTAGGAAAGAGAAGAATTAAAGAGGACAACTGTAATTTTTTTAAATGCCTGGCGTGCGTCAGGACTACGCCTTGTAGCTGGCATCTTTCCTCTGACTAAAACTGAGCCGAGAACAGTTTGTAATACATTAGCACCATCTGATGGATAGTGCAGGGAATACAGTTTGGAAAGTGCGATGCTATGTATGATACATACCATTATTGTATTTGGCAAGCCATGCAGAATAGGCAGAACAGTTCAGACTCCTTCTTTTTTAGAACATTTCACGTTTTCTTTTATTTCTGGAGCGTTTTCCTCTGGTAAAACCTGGGGATTTCTGCCTAGCTTCATGTAGCAGAAAGTGCTGTGTGATAACTGTAGGAACAGGATATTGGTATATAATATTGGTATTTAATTACAAATGTAACATTTACAAAAAGAGGCTTAATTATTTTAGCCATAGAACAATTTGAACATCTTTACAATGAAACCCAAAAAAGAACTTACAGTCCACAGGCAGCAGTCCAAATCACCTCACATGTTAAGATTGTGCCAGAAAAGCGTATAGCATGGTGGGAAATTGAAGTCTTGAATGTCTTGGTTGTAAGAGATGCCAGACATTAATTTGGCAGAATGGGATGCACCTCATACGCATGGAAAAGGCCGTTCAGAAATAACATCAGCAGTACTCTACAGTGATAAAATCTCTCCAAAAGTGAGCAGACATTGAGAATCATCACCAGCTGTAACGACACAGACGAATCACTGTTTAATTTACTCCTGGCTCCATGTAATTGCAGGGGTGGTGCTGGGCTCTCAGCAGAAGGCCCAGTGCCCGCAGCAGGGCAGCCGAGCTGGGGGCTGCACAAGAGCTCCCACCCACCCTGGGTGCTGCCTGCCCCTCTGGAGCACAGCAGGCACTGCCTGAGCTGGGTCTGCTGCACCTTGAGGGTCTGCTGGTACTACAGAGGAACCCCAGCACTGCTGCTGCTGTGCATTAACCACCTGTCTGAAATCAGGAAATTCTGGAAGGATCCAGAGAGCTGCTTAGGACTGAGAAGCTTTTCCTTCAACTTCTCCTCATGCCTGTATTGTGAGGGCTCATGGATGTTCAGAGAAAGAAATACATCATTTCAGGAAGACAAGGTTGTTGCCACAGAACAGATGAAGATATTTTTAGTCTACTATCCTCTGTGACAGAGGACAATCAGAATTGCTATATTTTATACTAGGATTGCATTTAGTATGTCCTACATGGTGTAAAAAAACCCTATGAAGCAAGTATTTCTTTGAAATACTCTGCTTTCTAAACAGAGAAAAAAAGGAAACCCATAAATACTGGAAAGGAAAATGACGTCTTACAAAGTCATAAAGTTGCATTATATAACACTGCACCACAGCCCCAGCTACTGATCAGCTATGTCTTGAGAAAACACACCGTGGTCTTTTTAAATGCTCATGAATATACATAAACATAAAACCATTGCCTTTTCCTACACCTTGCAGCAGGAAGTTTGAGTTTACAAATATATTGTGGAGTAATAAATGATTTTTGGTATGGTTTTAACTTTTAATTCTAGTAGTGATTCTTTATTTTTGATGTGTTTATTTCTATTTATGTATGCTATTACTAGCAGCTAAAACTATAATATGTTGGAGCTGAGAATAGTGGGTAGCCAGGTTCTGGTCTTTTATTAGAGTCCAACACAGATCCTTGTAAACCTCTGCAGTCTTGATTGGCTTAAAGAATTGTTTCTTTTTCAGCAATTTTCCTCTTCCTTCTAGTTATGCCCTCTTTGCAAAATTCATAGAAGCTCCAGAGAGCTGTTCATATACAGCAGTACAGCAGGCACTTCCAGGAGGGAAGAGGGGAAGGGGAGGGAGGGAGGGAGGGAGGGAGGGGGAGGGAGGGAGGGAGGGAGGGGAGGGAGGGAGGGAGGGAGGGAAGGAAGGAAGGAAGGAAGGAGAGGAAGGAAGGAAGGAAGGAAGGAAGGAAGGAAGGAAGGAAGGAAGGAAGGAAGGAAGGAAGGAAGGAAGGAAGGAAGGAAGGAAGGAAGGAAGGAAGGAAGGAAGGAAGGAAGGAAGGAAGGAGAAGGAAGGAAGGAAGGAAGGAAGGAAGGAAGGAAGGAAGGAAGGAAGGAAGGGAGGAGGAAGGGAGGGGAGGGAGGGAGGGAGGGAGGGAGGGAGGGAGGGAGGGAGGGAGGGAGGGAGGGAGGGAGGGAGGGAGGGAGGGAGGGAGGGAGGGAGGGAGGGAGGGGAGGGAGGGAGGGAGGAAGGGAGGGAGGAAGGAAGGAAGGAAGGAAGGGAGGAAGGAAGGAAGGAAGGAAGGAAGGAAGGAAGGAAGGAAGGAAGGAAGGAAGGAAGGAAGGAAGGAAGGAAGGAAGGAAGGAAGGAAGGAAGGAAGGAAGGAAGGAAGGAAGGAAGGAAGGAAGGAAGGAAGGAAGGAAGGAAGGAAGGAAGGAAGGAAGGAAGGAAGGGAGGGAGGGGAGGGAGGGAGGGAGGAAGGGAGGGAGGAAGGGAGGGAGGAAGGGAGGAAGGGAGGAAGGGAGGAAGGGAGGAAGGGAGGAAGGGAGGAAGGGAGGAAGGAAGGAAGGAAGGAAGGAAGGAAGGAAGGAAGGAAGGAAGGAAGGAAGGAAGGAAGGAAGGAAGGAAGGAAGGAAGGAAGGAAGGAAGGAAGGAAGGAAGGAAGGAAGGAAGGAAGGAAGGAAGGAAGGAAGGAAGGAAGGAAGGAAGGAAGGAAGGAAGGAATCATCAGTCCTGGTTCCAGTATTAGTCCAGCTGATGGGATGTGCAGCATGCTGGAGTGTGCATCCAGGCTTGGTGAGGTTACCATTTTATGGGTAGGTTTTTCCCACCTTGAAGACAGATTTCTTGCTTTCTCTTCAAATTAGCTATTATATACAGTCAGTTCTTTCAGACCTTTCTGGAAATGGGTCTGGGGGCTTCAGAAATCTGTGGTGGTCATGACCAGCCCCTACAGTCCATTCCAACTTCTCAGCCTCATTCTTGTGCTTGTGATGTACTGTGCTGTGCTTATCTCCAGGAACAAGGATGAGGACTTTGGTCACATAAATTGCTACCCTACTTCTGCACTGCCACCTTCTCCAGCCACAGCATGTTATTACCAACAATCCCCGGTTATTGCCAACAATCCCTGTCCATTATTGCTGGCGATCCTTGGTTGGCTCCACAGTCATCCAGCTATCAGTGTTTGAGACAAATATTTTCTTCAGAGCCCTTTTGACAATGCAGACTGACAATCCAAAAATGAATTCAGCTAACAATTGGTCAGAGGTGATGAGTAAGGAAGGTCAGGTAATTATAGCATGAGCACATTCTGGTGATTGCCTGGGATTCTGTGTAGTTTTCTATTTGCCTAAATGTACTTGGATGCTGACATGTAAGGTGTGTTGTGGTTTTGGCTGGGGTAGAAATAATTTCCTTCCTGGTAGCTGGTGCAGTGCTGTGTTGTGGATTTCATATGAGAACAATGTTGATAACACACTGATGTTTTAGTTGCTGAGTAGTGCTTACCCTAAGGCAAGGACTTTTCAGTTTCCCAGGCTCTGTTGGCAAGGTGCTGCACAAGAAGCTGGGAGGGAGCAGCTGACCTGCAGTAAGGAAGATTGCACACCATGGAACACCATACTCAGTAATAAACTGAGGGGAGTTGTCTGGGCTCCTGCAGACTGGTGCTCAGGGATGGGCTGGGTCATCAGGCGAGCAGATGATGTGCAATTGTATTGTGAGGACATGTGAGATTTTTGAGACCCTGAGAAGAAAACATGTGACAATGGAAAGAGGCGGTATTCTAGAAGATAACAGTTTTGAATAATAGCTGAAAAAAAGGAGGAGAAAATTATTCATGTGATTCAGACTGAACTAGCAGGAAGAATCATTAGAGAAGTAAATTAAGGTGAACAAGGGATGGCAGGATGTCAAGAGGCAGGGAACACATGTCTTAAAAGTTCAACATAAGATGAATGGGGTAGGAGTTGAGACCCCAAGATTTCCTTAGGACAGTTGATCATTTGAGTCTATAACACGAGAGCTTCACTTAAGCATCATCTGACACCTTTCTATCTTCTCTGAGGGCATGACCTAACCATTCAGTCCTTCCTTTTCTTCAGAAAGGAAATTAGCCTGAGAGAACAAAAAGAAAAATAGCTAAAAATATACAGTGAATCATGGAAAATTATATCTACTAAATTTCACAGTGTACTGCTATTGCCATAGTAACCCTGGTTGGTAGATTACTGCAAGCTGTTTCTTTGCTAAATTTTCCTGGAAGCTTTGCCAATTCTCAGTTTGGTTTCAACATGAAGTTTAATAAAGAGTAACTCTGAGACCTCACATTGTCTCCTTCTATTTCTCTTTTCCCATCTTCCCCTTTTAGTCCTCTTTGTAAGAGACAAGTCCTTTAGGGAAGAGTTTTCAAAGAAATCTTTTACCAAAGTTGTAAATGGACTTATAGTAGGATTCGTGCAGTATGTTATGTTTCTGGTTCTTGATTTCCAATCTAGTGAAATGTAATTCTTTCTTGGAAAATTAGGTATTACTTATTGCTGCTTTCTTTGGTTGTTTTTCTCATTCCATCTAACAGAAAAGTCCAGCTGATCAGTGATACAGCACCATATATCACAAAGCAAGAAAGTGAAAAACAGCATGAGAGGGTAAACATGAAAAGGGACTTTACCTCTTTGTCCTACTTTCTGAAACTAACAGCCTCCAACTGTGATAACAATCCCCAACCTGAGAGAAGGGTAGGAACTATAAAGAAAGAAGGCAGCTCAACCAATGGATTAGTTTGGTGAAAGTTTCTTTCTCAGATATTTCAGAGCTGCATTTCATGTGTGCTTTGATAAATAGAGCTTTGTATTCTGCCTCCAGGTATGTATGGCTCGTCCCCTTTTTCTCTCTTGTGTAGACTTCAGAAAACTAGGATAGGTAATGGATAATGCCACAATAGAAGATGAGCTGACTAAAATTGTTGGGAAAACACTGTGAGTTAAGTTCATCATTGCTTTTGATGACTGCTTGGTAATGCACAATGAAACACACACAGTATCGTTCTTGCAGAGCAGTGCTGTTGGCCTTTTCCATCCAGAAGTGGAAACATGTCCAAAAGAATGGTGTCCTTCTGGCAGAGGTAAAGCATCATGAGCATGTGGTGTCTTATAATTGCCATTCTTTGGCCCATGAGTCATGAAATCATGATGGACAGAACAGATCACATTTTGGATTTTGGAAGCAGACAGATGATGACTTTCTCCATCTGATATAGTTCATTAGAATGAAAAAATACTTTTTTTAAGAGGAAAAATAGTGTAATTGTGGGCATCTAGAAGGATGAATTATGTACTCCTGGAAAAATAAAACAGGAGAAAAGTCTTGTGACAATTGAAATACCAGCTTGTTAGAGACAAAGGGAAAAACTTTTGGTGTGTAAACAGGAAGTTCCTGTTTGGCTTGATTCTTGAGCATTTCAAGCCAAAGGCTGACTAGTCAAAGAAACAACTTTATGAGTCATCAGCTGCAGAAAGAAACTTCCATGCTTGCCATCAGCAAACACAGAAAAGTAAGAAGGATGCACAAGGGACATGCAACCTCTTTTGCTTTGAGAGAAAAAGAATACTCAGTTAAAAATAAAGCTTAAGGCAATACTTCTGGTACAAAAAGCTTTTGGAGTCAAAGTCCTTAACCCCTTAAAATATGATTCAGTCATCTACATAAACTTATCTTGGGCTATACAAATTTAATTCTTGCTGCTACATCAGTCCTTAGAAGACCCTGTGGTTAAGCTATAAACTACTGTGTTTGATCTACAAAACAGGTCAGTAATTTCCTTTTGTTGCTGCTCTCTCCTTCTGGACGGTGAAGAGGAACTCAATAAGTTCTCTGAAAATAGAGATGTATTTTCTTTTTAATAAAACACACAGACCTGTACCAGAAATGAGTATCAGGGAAGACTGGCAGAGTCAAAAATGAAACAGGAAGGGAGAGCAGCTGTACAAAATAAATGTGTAGTATCCCTTTAAACATTCTCTATACAGCACTTCTTTTGGTGAGAGAATTGTTATCACCATGCAGGTGTACAATTGTAGACTGAGAGAAACAATAGAAAGTAGGAGTGTGATTGGAGACTGACAGAGCCCTGGGACATTAATAAAATACTGAAAAGATTTAAAAAAGGAAAGAAGACAAAAGTTGTAAGCAAAAAGCATATTTAAGTGAGCTATTTTGAAAGGAAAGTGTGGTACACAGACACAAGTAGGTCAGCTCTGAATCACTAAATTAATAGTCAGTACTGGGTAAGGAAAAAATTTTTCACATCTTTTATTTTTACAAATCTCTGCCTAAACATACATAAGTCAGGTTGGTATGAGCTATCTCAAATTATCAAGGAAAGTTCAAGAACCCTTGAGCAGTTGATATAAATGGTTTATTGTTCCAGTGCCTACACAGTGGTTCTCTCCTAGGAATAAAGCCTAAGAAATATCTTAACATAAAAATATGAAATGAGACATCTTTACTTCATATAAGGAAATTGGAGAAACCTGTCAGATGCTAATATTTCAAATCCTATTATAAGTGAAAGACCAAGATTCTCTCACACTTTGACAGTCTGTGCCTTCTTCCTGCCCTGTGCAGACACATAAAATGGTTTCAATCCCTCACACATGTTAATAAATATTTCTCATCAAACAATGTGACCAGATGATGCATGGTGTGCTGTAAAAGAAAAGGAAGGCTTTCAAGAGAATTATCAGTGTGATAGATTGCCACTCCTCCTTTGTCTTTTAGAATTGTGGTGACCCTGGAGGGGAAATCCTATTTATGCAAAAGATAGCATAATAACATTTCTCAAATCACACACTGTGAGTGTTATGAAGGACAGAAATGAGGACTTACTTTATTGTAATTACCCCCAATACAGTCCAAAAACAGCTTAGTGACTTTCCCTACCAGTTACTGGAAAGGGACAAAGACCAGTAATGTTTCTCCATTTGACACAACATCGCCAAATTCCAAAGTGCAGTAATTAAAATAGAAGCCTACAACTTAGTGACTGCTTTGGGTTTTTGAATCTGGTTTTCTTATGCAACAAAGATCATGTGGTTGTGAGGAGAGACACATTTAAGAGATGTTAGCTGGCCAGGGAGAGATCCTGGAGGTCCCAAGAAGAGAGTTGGCACAAATGTGTAACCCAGCAAATCATGCTGCCCTTTGTTCAGCCAAGCAGGTAGAAACTTGGGGAACAATCAATCTGGAGCTACTGACACAGTGGAAGAAATGAGGAAAATCTAGGGGCACAGATCTGTAGGTCACTAGGGCCCATTATTTCTGCTACTGATTTAACAACCCATTTGCTGAGAAGATAGCAAGCCAAGGGATTTTCTTGGCACCTCTCTCACATTTTAGAGTTCTTTGTTGCAGAGGAGAGTAGAATTGTGAAGCATATTCTGTGCTTAATTGATGGCCCTTACTGACCTCCAGAACCATATAGAAATCCCAAAGCAACCAGATTACTTCTTGAACTGCAGACAAATACCATGAACTACCTCTGACTTTCAACTTGTGTTTTTTGTGTTTTTTCTTTTCAGCCCTCCAGTTCTTTGGCTTGCAAATATACGAGGCTTGACCTGTTTCAAAACACTCCCATCATTAGAAGCACAACTTTCATGCAGACAGATCTGCACAGACATTGCACTCTATTATTGCAGCATTAACAACGATTTACTCTTTTAATAGTGATTAACAAACATTGTCCATATTTGAATTTCATCCAACAAAACAAAGCAGCAGCTGACTTCCGAGTTATATTACAATTTTTATCATACTGGTGGGTTTTAAATTGATTTTTATAGTAGCGACCACTTCCCAATTAAATAAAGTTAGTCAATATGTCTTAAGACAAGTTTCAAAAATATTTCTTGAATTGCTATTAGTTTCAAGCAGTTACAGAATTTACAGAATTTATAGTGTGATTAAATGCTTGAAATGCTGACATTTTAAGAACAGGAAAAGGGAGCCTATAATTGCTAAAATTTAATCTAGGAAACTTTAACCTGGAAAGGGTCTTGCAAGTTTGGATGTTAGAAATTATTCAGAATTAAATTTCTTACTTAGTAACTCATTTGATTAACAAAAGTCTGCTGTTAACCTACTATCTAAAATTTATTCTGAAATGCTGTTTCATGGTGATCAAAATATAGAGGAAACTAGGACATAATAAATTCTAATATTTTTGTCCTTCTTACTCTTGAGAGAACTGTAGTTTGTTCTTTGGATTTTCTGACAAGGCCATGAGCAAAAACTTGATGGACTTTAAGTCCTTTTCTGTCCTGTGCACATAGGAATCTCATTTTGCCAGAGCCAGGGCAAAAAATGGAGCCTTCAACAGAGTCTAGTCTCAATCCAGGGAGAACCACATCTGTAGTTTTTTTGTAGCATCTGTATCCGCTTTTTCACTGAATTGGTTCTTTAGGGGATGTAGTCAGTCAAAATATATTAAAATTTCACCCACAGGCTTACAGGAGGAGCTTGCAGCAGAACAACTGATGCCAATAGGCATCACTGAATATTTCCATCATATTTAGTGCAATGTAAGACAAAACAAAAACCAAAAGACTAGGGGAGAATTTTCTGATCTCTGAATTGAAGAAATCAAGCTGTAAATTGAAGGAAAAATCACAGAATGGTTTGGATTGGAAGGCAAGTCGGGCTTTATTTCTTTCTTTGAACTTCAAAAGGAGATGCTGATTTCCCTCATTCCCTGTCTGGAAGGGGCAGTGGGGATTTGGCACAGCGTTTTCAGAGGACTTGTGCACTTTGTGCATGACCCAGAGGGCGGCCAGAGCTGCTCAGTCCCCAAGGGACACAGGGCTCAGAGGCACCGGCAGCCCAAGGCCACCATGGCCAGGCAGAACAGCCAGGGAGAGGGGCAGGGGCAGTCTGTCTGGGAGCCCAGGGTATCAGGAGAACTCTGACAAGATGGGCACAAAGCTGGGCTGGAAACCTGCCCAAGCTGGGGCTGGCACCACGGTGCCCACCGGCACAGCTATGGCAAGCTGGGAATTGACATAACCATGACACAGCCTGGGCCAGGGCAGAATTTAAATGCAGACCCCAGCCCTGCAGGGCTGCAGGCCCAGGTGGAGCTGGCCAGAGCCATTGGGGCTATTGCTGCTGCTGCCCACAGCCCTGCAGCCCTGACAGAGCCTCCTGAACGCAGGAGATACATGGATCACTCTGTGCATTTCCCTGAACACAGTGTCCTGTCATCTTCCTGCTTTGGGTGGTTGTCAGCCTACCAGCCTTGGAAACCACCCTCTGAATTTCACAATAACCACCAATTAAAGCTGGCTGAAGATGGGCAGGGGTCACATAAGGACAGTTACAGAACAGCTGTCCACAGGGATATGAAAATCTCCTGAGGGGTAGCATATTTAGGCTGGATCCCCATTTACCGGATTACAAAAAGTTGTTAAAATGAATCCTGGTTGCCTAAGGCAAACACCCTTTTTAAAACAGATGTTGCCTTCTTTACTAAAAATAAAATTCACTAGGACAGTGGTTTCTGAACTAAGCAGTGTTAAGTGATCTTACAGGTGCTTCCCTTAGTAGCTGATACATTTTTAAGACTCATAGCATGCAACATGAAGCTTGCTTTGAGCAATTTTTCTGAAATTAAACCTCATCAGCTTGCTGAACAAAAGAGGCAGACTCCACCTGTGTGCTCTCTGTCTTCAGTACCAAAAAGAAGAGACGTGGCTGTAAGCAGCCTCGCTACACCAAAGGCTCTCTATGTTCTGCCTTCAGGACAGCTTTGTCCAGACCTCACCACGAATCACAGTGGGGTGCAGATCAGGTGCAATCAGTCTGCAAAGCTTTAATCCATGAGCATAATCCAAGGTGACTGCTGTTCTCCCCAGGACTTGTGCAGCCTTAGAGGCTGCGGGCAGTTTTTTACCCTTTGTCAGCCCTTACACGGTTTCACTCAGCTGCACCTCACATCAGAGTACCAGAGCGACTCTGATGCACTGAACGAATGATACGCTGGAAAATGATTTTCTGAATACAAGGAGGTGAGGAAAACGTGTCATGCAGGATATTTAAGCTTTGAAAGTGTTAGAAATTTGGGACTATATCTGTTACATGGAACTGTCAGCAAATACACTTTGCTATGCTGCATTCCCTACACCATGCAGTAGATGGCATGAGCCAATAAAAAAAATTTCAATGCAATTTTTGTAGAAGTAACTAAGTTGATCAGACTTATCTTTGTTAGATTCTCATGTTTAATTTAAAAGAATTTTAGAGCAGCCTTTTTACATTTATGGACATTATTACGTTATTACATAATATTTCTCCTGTTGTAAGGTTTATTTTTTTATAATGTAACTTGTGTTATTAAACTATTATTCTTTCAAAATTGTGTTGATATTTCAGGGTTTTTGATGAGCTCTGAGAATTCCTAGACAACTCTCATAAGTTTCTTTACTTAAATTACACTTTAGGTTCTGTTTCGGTGACATATGAAATATTTACTTCCATGTTATTTGCATTTGAATACATCAGTCATGCTACAAACAACAGAAGGGGAACATGCTTTAGGCATTAACAAAAAAAAAGAAAATAAAGCCTATATCAGAATTAATCAAAACAAGCATAGGTTCAAATTTTCAGTTGCAAGGATGACTAAATTACTCCTCCCAAGTTTAATAAAAAAGAAAATATTTTTCTTTGACTATCAGTCAAGATTCCTTCTGAAATATTTAATAATTATTTTTCTAAAGTGCTGATCTAAATCATAATTATGAGGGACATAACATTCTGTTGTCAGAATTAGTGGCTCACTACATCTTCCAATGCAAAGAGACCTAACAGAGAAACATAAGCAAGAATTTTGAGAATATCTTCTTTGAATTCAGCATGGTCCAGCCCATCTCTGCTTCCTGAGAGGAGACAAATTTCTGTTTGGTAGTGTGTGCTCTTTGTTCAACCAGCTGAACATCTCAGTTTGTGCTTGCAGAAGTTGAGGGCTTTAAGATTGGATTTCCATAGGAGAAGAAAGATGGGCTGCAGCCATGCCTCCTCTCCTATAGGAGCATGTCTCGGCACTTCCAGCCCCTGTGTGTAACTGCTGCCTGTCCTGTGTAGCTGGAGGAAATGAAGCATATGGCTTTAAGGTATCAGAAAACAGACAGTTAATTGTGCAAATGTGGAACCAGGTGAATATTGTTACTTTAACTGAATCTACAAGTCCTGTAGCACCACTATTTTCAGCTATCACTGTCTGGATTATGAATTACCTCAGGTATGACTCATAAGCATCTGGCTAAAAGATCTACCACCACAACTTTTTTTTCTGTGATTAAAAAAATGTTCTCATCAAAGTGAATCACTTAGGGATATACTGTTATTGTAAATTTGTCAATGCAAGTTTAACTGATAAATCTGGTTTAATGTGAATGAGGCACTCGAAACAATTTCGACCTCTATTAAACATACTTGCAACACTTGTAGATAAGCAGCCCCTCTCTATCAGCCCTCCTGAGTTTCAGTTGTCAGAGCCCTGGGCACAGTCTCCACGCTGTGAGGGCTCTGGCTGTCTGTGCCATGGTCAGCACTGATTCCTGCACCTCTAACCAGGAGTGAGGCTGCTGTGCAAAGAGCTCTGTCAGACTGGGCTTCCCGGAGCCTCCCTGGAGGCATCCTCAGGCTCAAGTCCTTCCACAGTCCTGCCTGAGCTATGTTGCTGTTTTGTAGTCTGGCCATGTTCCTTCCTGAGCCAGATCCCCTGATCTCGGTGTCTGGGTTGCCTTTGATCTGTTACATCCCTGAAGACTTGTCTGGCAAGCACTGGATTGTCCTCTGACCCTGTGTAGTGTCACCAGACCTGCTCAGGCAGGGTGGGACTTCACCCTTGTTGGTGAGGGCATTGCCCTGCTGTCACCCTTGGCTCCCAGCTCACCCTGCCTCGCAGAGCAGCTCTCCTCTGCTCCCTCACACCAGGTCACTGGAGCCACTTCTTAGGTAAGGATCTTTTCTAGTGAGCCAGTGAAATGCAAATATGATCCCAGACCCTTACAGAAAGGTAGTTATATCTAATAGCTGGCATATTGTCAACAGTGCACCAGAGCAAACTGGTGTTAGTAAAACACTTGAGAAGCTACCAGTGCTCATCTTAGCCTAAGTCTGCTAAATCCCCATGATAAACTGAAAAACCCCAGACTGCATTGTTTTCCAGCCAAAATCTCAGTATTGTTTTGGTTATTTTGTTTTTCAGCTGCTGAAGGCAGAAATATAATTCATTAACTCTCTCTGGCATACAAAGATATCTGTTCTCATTCATATCCTATAAAGAAGATAACTTCTATATTTCATCAAGGCAAAGGGCAACAAAATATGAATATTTGAAGCCATGATTGATCTTCTTTCTAACCTTACTGGGTGTGGAAAGAGACCTTTTATTTAAGTTCCTTACAATAAATTTATTACTTCTGCAATGTATTATTTGCAGAATTAGCTCTAGCAAGAGAACATAGGAAAATTTGGAAGAGGAGAGAGTGATTTGAAGAAAAGCTGATAACAACATGATACAGTGGAGTAGAACTGAAGGCAGACCTCAAAAGGCTATGGAACATAGTGATGGTATTTCTTCTGGGACATGTAATCAGTGACAGTCATGCTTACTGTTCTATTAAACTTCAATTAATTTTTGAATGACTTGTCAGCTCAGGAAGCCACTGGCCACTGCCTGGTACACTGAGTTGTACAGGCAGGCACTGGTTAGAAGGGACTTCTCAGCTCTTTAGCTCCTCCATTCTAATGAAGCTGTACATGTCTCTGGCTATAGTATTTTCAAACTCCAGAGCTTATCCCTCAAAGTCAAACCCAAATATATACTTACTCCCTTGTGGTCTGCTCAAACCTGGGAGCCATGTCCATAAAAACCTCACTATTTCTCACACTGGATCTACTGCAAGAGTAACCATGTACACTGAGGCCATTATGATGGGAGCACCTGTGGAACTGAGACTCTGAAGTCTCAGAACTCCAACTATGTGGCTCACCTGCAGACAACTAAAGTCTAAGCACATATCAAACTTGTTAGATAAGTCTTCAGACTGTGAATCTGATGCCATTTTGGCTTGGGAGCCTCTGCCTTGGTTCTTATTTTTTAAGATTGTTTGGATTGAGATCTGTTTGATGTGTTCCCCAGGGGTTGGCACTGGGACTGGTGCTGTTGAACACCTGTGTCAGTGACATGGACAGTGGGACTGAGCACACCCTCAGCAAGGCTGCTGACAGCACCAGGCTGTGTGCTGTGATTGACACTCTGCAGGGAAGGGATAACTTCCAGAGGAACTGTGGCAGGCTTCAGAGATGGGTCTGTGTGAAGTTCATGAAGTTCAACAGTGCAAGGTCCTGCATGGACCTTGTAATGCAGCAGTCCCTAATCTAGGTTTGTCCAAGGGAAAAGAATGGATTGAGAGCAGCCTCTAGGAGAAAAACCATGGGGTTTGGTGGATGAGAAGCTCCTCATGAGCCAGAAATGAACACTCACAGCCCAGAAAGCCAACCATGTCCTGGGCTGCACCAAAAGCAGCCTGGCCAGCAGGGTAAGGGAGAGAATTCTCTCCCTTGTCTCTGCTCTCATGAGATACCACCTGAGCACTATGCCCAGCTCTGTGGTCCCCAGCAAAACAAGAATATGGACCTGTTGGGGTGGGTTCAAATGAGGGTCCCAAAAATGAAGAGGACTGAAGCATCTCTGCTATGAAGACTAGCAGAGAGATTGGGGATTCTTCATCCTGGAGAAGACTTCAGGAAAGCCATGCAGAAACCTTCCAGTACCTAAAGTTGGCCTGCAAGGATAGGGAGGGATTGCTTACTGGGGAGTCTAAGGATAGCACAGGAGATAATGGTATTAAACTGAAAAGGAGTAGGTTTAGGTTAGATATTAGAAAGAAATTCTTTACTGTGAGGGTGGTGAGACACTGAAAAAGACGGGAACTAAAGGATCTTTAAGGTTCCTTCCAACCCAAACCATTCTATCATTCCATGAGGAATGCTGGAAGTGAAGTGGACATCTCATCCTGACTGTAGATCTTGGTGTATAACTTCTGTTTGCAGCATCCCTTTGGCATGGGCCGGGATGAATGTGATCCAAAGGGTTATTTCCTCTCACAGGCAGAAGCCAGCCCACTTTGGCCTGACCAGATGCTCACTATTTGCAGGCTTAGTGCCAGTTGTCTGATGCCTTCTAATAATGACAGACTGGATACTGTTATCTCAGTTTTACTATTTTATTCAACTATATCAAGCAAACAGCTATTTCAAAACTTTTTGTTTCCTGAACTAAACCAAGAACTCTTGTGGTGTGATTGGATGTAAGGCAAATACAGTGTTCCACAAATAGGCCTTTTATGCTACAGATCTCCCCAAAACCCAAACATACATATTTAATTTCCTTCTTTGACACTCTGGTGGAATACTCTTTCCTCTACACTTCTTCCACTGCTTTCTCAAAACTACATTTCGCCTGGATATAAGATATATTTTTAAAAAGCTTTTCAAAGTTCTTAGCTTCCCAAAGCCCTAGTGGAAGTGATGGAAACTGTTTTTAATGAGTCCTGAAGGCAGCCTAGAGGCTGCACTGTCTGAAACATCACATTTTTAACAGAACTTACTTCCTTAGTACAGCTGTGATCTCTCTCTCCATCTTAAACCTTCCTCACCTATACTCAAGCACTCCCTCTCTCTCCCCACCTTAATCTACCTTCATAGTGCCATCACTTTCAGTTGCAAAACAATAGTTACTAATTTAGCCTGATAGCTATAATTTTGTATTGAACAGCCTATTATAATGGTTTTATGTCAGACTGGCAGCATTTCTAGCCTTTCATTGTGAGATTTACTGGAAAAATCCTAAAAAACTTAGGAAGAGATTATTTTGGGGGTTTATCAGTCATTAAGTATAGTTCAGGTACTGTGAGCATAGAGGAAAAATAAGAAGAAAGCAGGGCCAAGTGCAAAGTGTTGCTATAACTGATTATACACAGAACTTTGTAGAAGCAAAACTAAAACACACTACATTATTTTCAGACAAAAGTATTTGGTTTAAAATAATTTCTTAAATCTCTTTCTACAAAACTGAAAGTCTAGAGGATAAATTTTACCTTATGCTTCCGTCAGGTGACTGATATTCACACAGAAAGAGAATGAATAGATGACTGACTATCTCCACTTCAGACATTTTTGTATTTCTAAACTATCATTAAAATGTCACAATCCCACTGCAGTCCTGCTCACTTCAGGATTTTCTCTCTTATCACAGCAGTCAGTTGGTTTGGGCTCTTTGCTTTTCTTGCCATTGTGCACAATTTTATACCACCATCAGAGGAGGATAATGATGGCACGTCACAGAAAGTTTCTGTGTTTTCAGCTGCATATGTTGGGGCATAGCTGAACCTGTTGATGATTTAAATTATTACTGTAACTTTCTGAGGTTTCAAAATGCTTCCTGCTCTTCCTCCAATAATTACAGGCTATGGCAAATCAGTTCACTTTCTCTGAGTGGGCCAGAGAAAGCATATTGACAGGAAAATGCAAGATAGAAAGGACAGGTGAATTTCTGTTAAATGTTCACGCCCCAGTAGTCAGAGAAGTCACTGCCCAAATTCTAAATTGAAATTCATCATCAAAGTTGGTATTAATAAGTCATATATCAGTCTCTGGCAGAGGCCAGAAGCTTAACAGATCTTGGAGAACAAACCTATTTCATGCTCCTACAGGTGGTCGCTCCAGATCAGTGCAAAAGCTGAGTAAGACTGATGTGGTGATTTCACATCCCAAGGGCCAAAGAGAATCTGGGGGAGATCTGGGCAGGCATATTCAGTGAAACTGAGTGCACCAATCTGAGATTCAAGTAGGAGAATCCAGAATAATTTTAGAGAACTGGGAGATACTCGGTCAAAATTTCCTTATGCTGCTATCTTGCCTGGGAACTCAGAAGGCATTGGACACATTCTCAACACCAAGGTGGCAGGGACCATTCAGAAGACTTCAGTACTTATTTCAAAATTTGTAGATGCTGTTTTGATTTGATGAGGCAGGAATCTCCCAGATGCTTCTCTGCCCTTTGGAGGAAATGGGAAGTCCATGTGATATCATACAGACCTCCTGTTCCCAAGCAGGGAAGGGCTGGCAGATGTGGTGGTTGGGACCTGTCTGAGGTACAGTGACCATGAGATAAAAGAGTTTTCAATATTTGGTGAAACAAGGAGGGGCATCAACAAAACTCCTACACTGGACTTCTGGAGAACTCATCACCAATTCTGTAATGATAAATTAATCACCAGTTCTGTTATGTTAATGATGTGGAGGTTTACTTTCATTTATGTTTTATTCCCAATTCCAAGCTCTAACTGATCTCTCACAAAACCTTTGGATACCTTGTTAGATGAAAACCACCTCTGTTTGCTATCTGCTGCAAAGCTCTGCATTGTCAATTGGATTACTCTTGGAGTTGTGGTTAATGGAAAGAACCCTCTGTTCCTCTACAGCAGTCACTGTGCACAGCTTAGGCTGTGACACCTCCACGATGTATGCCTGTCGTATGAAGGTGAAGTGACCTCTAGCAAGTTGACATTTGTTTCCTGTAAGCTGATTACTGAAACCCTGATTACTCAAAAAGCCCTTTTAATTTTTCCGTACTTGTCAAACACTCCTCTCACATCAAATGAGTTTATTTACTTCCACCAAGGACTTAAGCCCCAGCTCTACAAGGATCTGGTTCAACAAATTCTTTTACAAGCATTATTTATACAAGAGGTCTGATATAAATGCATGCATTACAGTGGACGCCATCCCCTTTCCTTTTCCTCCACCATGTAGCAATTTAACAAAATGGTACTGATCAACCTCATTGTGTACATTTTTTTCTTCTTCATGCTCACTCAGAAATATGGGGCCATTTAATTTTTTCTGCAAATATTTATGGAAACATTTTCTTCCTTAATTAAGCTATTATTTTATTTTGAGAGGATGACATCACAATAAAAGATCATAATAAAATGTTAAAGTTGCCAACTAATATTGAAAGAATGAAAATTATATCTCATCATTAACAGTTTTTGGCTTATCACTCGTTTTGGGGCATGCATACTGAAAACAGACCAGTAAGTTTCAGTTCTGCTTAAGACTTTTTTGCATTAGAATAAGATAACTTTGAATAGGCTGCAAGCACAGCAGAAAATGATATTCACATTAGATTCTCCATGGAATTACAGAGTAAGAGTTAGTTCTCAAAGACTGCTCCAAATATTTTGGATTTTACAGAACCAAAGAATCGGTGTTCTACCAGAAAATTGAGGTTTAAATTATCATCAAATAGTGCAGCCAGCTGCCTGTAGCTATTTTTTTAATGTACCCAAAGAAAAGAAAACAGCAAAGGTAAAGTGAAAGATATTATAAAAGTCTCATTGATTTCTTGTATGTGTCTGAATAATGAGATTGAGTCTGTACATAAGAAGTTTCTGTTTCTTTAGATGCTACTGAGTACAAGCCTGTACCTCTTTCAGAATAATCTCTGCCTTAATCCATGTTGGTATTAATTATACTTTTAATCTGGTTTGCAGATGTTAAACCTTGGGTGTCAACTTGGCTGTTTAGTAGGGGTTTATCCAGACAGGTTAACCAAGGGGCAATAACACCTGTGTGTTTTCAGCTGTTACAAATGGCTCATTAAATGTTGTAATACATTTCTGATCTTAAGAAAAAGGTGGGACAGAGACTGGTGTTACAGATATAGATCTAGGGCTGACTGTATCAGGGGTTGCCTGGAGCAGCATCTCTTCACTTAGATCTGCCAACTCATCTTTGCTTGCTGTGAAGGAAAAATAATGGAGCACTGCTGATAAAAGAAATCTTTAATTTCTCTGTTAATTTTGTACATCTTCTCACTTTCTGCCCTGCCTGTCCTGCAGCTAGCCTTGACATCTTTGTTACTGAGTTGCTTCCCGGCACAAGGAGAGCACCACAGAAGCTGTTTTGAATCACCTCCGTTCAAGGATAGTCACTCAGGTGCCCAAGGAATCCAGAGAGCCAAAGTAGCTTAAAAGAATCTGTGTAGTTAGTCAGCAATTAAACTCCCTGGTACTCAAAAACTTCTGCTTGTGAAAATAAAAAATCCTCTCACAACAGAAATATTTAAACAGGTTTGACTGTACAGGGCTTTATGTGATCTTAGAAAAAGTAACAATCTCACTTAGGCGTTTAAACCAGTGATGGAAGTGCTGAACAACTCTTCCTTCACATTTTTTTTTTCCTGCTAAGAATATGTGTTTGCCCTCCCATAGGCTACTGGAAGGGTGAGATGACTTACCTGACCCATCTTATGAACTATATTTTCAAAAGCACATTTCATAAATTAATTCTTCATTTCCTTTCATAGAACAGAGTCATCACATACTGGACTAGGAGCTTTGTTGATATTGAGAATCAAATGTAAGATTTACTTAACACAGGCAAACAGCAAATGCAAAGGATCTGCTGCTGACAGGTTAATTTTCAGCACAGGCAGAAATACAGACCTGAGTGTCCTCAAAAACAGTTACTTGTATATTCCCTGAGATCTCCTTTGCTGTGGCAGAAAATACCTCAAATTTAAAAATGGATTAGTTAGAACTGGTTCCAGTAAGGGTGTTTGAAGTGAATCTATCAAGCCAGCAAGAGTTCCAGATTTGCTCACATTGTAGAAACTTTTCTGTTTACTAGCATCTAAAATTGTACATCTGATCCTGAAGCTACAGGGACAAGAATTTTCTGTAGAATATAAATAAGGGAGGAAATATGGATTTCTTGTGTAGGGTGATAAACAGATCAATACTACATGAAAGAAATATCGATGGGTATGAAACTTATGTAGTGAAGCATGCTCCTTTTATAATTTCAAAATTAACAGAATTTTACACTGGAACTTACACAGTTTGGTTTTTTTTTTAGCATAAGCTGGAATTGTGCAAGGATGGTTGGAAGAAAGCAGAGATTTGGAGCACAATGTCAGCACTTTAGGAAAGAATTTAAGGTGGGCATTTTACTAATAGAAGAGTGAGTGATTATCCCAGTAGCTCAGAGAAAGAAGTATCTGCTGTCATATAAAGTAACCATCCAGGAGAAGAAAAATGTAACCAAATGAGAAGCAGTATTTCGTTCCACTTGGAAGGAACATTTAGATAAGATACAGGGCAATTCAATATGATACACATAATTGCTTCTGAAGAGAATAAACAAAGAACTGATCTATAGTAATGAATACCTGCACAAATCAAAGCAAAATTTGGGGAGGTTGGGGTGTGCGAGCTAGTGGGAGGAGGAGGAGCTTTATTTTGAGTATGACAAAGAAAAGTATGGTTAATTAAATTGTATTCAAAAGTCATGAAGTTGTCAAAGCTACTGAATGCTGACTTCTGAGATAAAAATCAAAGTTTGCAATGCAGGAAAACTGGAAAGTTCTGAGGACTGACAGTGAATAACAACTCTTAGGCAGACTTTTAGACATGCAGTAAAATCTGCCAGTTCCAGCACAGGCTTTCCTTGTAGAGGTAACCTAATAATAATGAGAAAGCTGAGAGAAATGCCACTGAAAGAAAACTAGACATGACAATATAAAATTCAGATTTACTACTATGTAGATCTGCAAGATGAAGGAAGATTTTCCTTTGCAAGAGGCTTCCAAATACTAAATGTGAACATAAAAATGAAAAAAAAGAAGAGGCAAAAATCTTATCTGGCAAATACGCCAAACCTTTACTAAAACACAGAGTTAGGATGAGTTTTTCCAAGAGGTACAGAATAAGTAGGGTAAGTCTAATTTCTCACAGATCTGTATGATTTGTACCCCTAAATGCTATCTATCTCTTCTCCCAGCAACAAGCCTAGATGTCCCCAAGGTCTGTGTCTGTTCAGGGGCTGGCTGACTTTGAGCCATTTGCTGACAAACAGAATGCACAACGGTTCAGTTCTCCTGCCTCTCCCTTGGGTTTCACCTGCCTAGCACAAAACACATAGAAAGGTAATTATCCTTAATACCTCCACCATATTTTAACATGTAGATGATACCAGAGTCCCACCTTATGTAGTAATTGACGGGAGATGGGTTAAAAGGCAAAGAAACAGCTTAGGGAAGGAGTTGGAAAAAAATCTCGGATCATCATAAATATTGTAATGTCAGCTATTGTTCCTGTTGTTAATTGAGAATGTCAAGGATTATTAGGTGCCCAGGGAATAAGAATTGATTCCTCAGATTCCTGACTGTAGGAAAAACCCAACAACCCACTTTGCAAATTCCTGAGATTCTTGGAACAGATTGTAGGAACAGCAGTGAAAATGCTTACTATATAACTGCGTAGCGATATGAAAAGCTATAAGTGCCAATGGCTTGTGTTTGTCTTTTTGCATGCCTGCCAAAGATCATTTTTCATTTCAAGGACATTACTGAAAAATGTTGACTATGAATCTTAAGTCCCTACAGGTATTGCTCGGAGGAACAGGCAGAGTAGGAAAGAAGTTTAACAGAATCAGTTAATGCCTTGGCTGTTACTCCTACAGAAATTTAAGGAATTTTGTAGTGGGATGCATGAATCATCTTATCACCCTTTCATAACATTGCCAGACTGACCAAGAACTTGTTCCAATAAATAGATTTTATGTTGCTTAACTTTCAGTTATGTTGTGGGCCGTTTCAACTTAAATGAATTTTCAGGATGTCAAATATCATGTTAATAAATTACAGTTCTTCTGCCCACAAATCAGTAAGTGTGAATCTTTTACAGCTGATTCAGTTTCTTGTTTTATTTAACTGAAGAATTTTTTTCTATTTCTCCTGAGCTCCCCCCTCAAAAAAAATAAAAATTCAGGATATACCTGTGAACATAAAGAAGTTCATAGCTAGTTAACATTGTACAGTGGAGACACATTGGTATTAAAATCTTCAGCAGCCAGTAGTAGTTTGCATTAATGAAGGACCCTGATACCTGGGTTGATAAAGGACTGGTCCCAGGCAGATTTTGTTGTGGTGATGTATGTATTTTTGGATGTCTTGCCATATATCACAGAGCTAAGCTTTGTATTTCAGGAGCTGGATTTTGACGTTGCAATTGCACAGGTGTTAGTAAATCATTGCCTGTCTTCTCCAGAGAGACACACAGATGACAGGCACCATGGGATGAGGAAAAGACTACTCTGTGTTACATGTAGTGAATGCAAACTGCTTTGAAAACTGCTTGAGTGATGCAGGTACTTTTCTTTCCCATGTTTAACAAAGAACGGTTAATCTGTAAATAAAATATCATGAGATGTTAAAATCTAGACTCATAGAATCACTGAGCTTGGAAAAGACCTCCAAGAATCTCAAGTCCAATCTTTGAATGAACACCACCATGCCCACTAGTCCATATCTCAAAGTGCCACATTCACTCATTTTTTGAACACTTCTAGGGATGGTGATTCCACTGCTTCCCTGGGGAGCGTGTTCCAATGCTTAACTGCTCTAAACCTCTAAACGCTCTAACCTCTAAAGTGAGGAATCTTTTCTCTTTTCCCTGAACCTCCCTTGGCAAAACTTGAGGCCATTTCCTCTTGTTCTGTTGCTGGTTGTCTGAGATAAGACACCAATCCCAACCTGGCTAAAACCTCCTTTCAGGTTGGAGAGAGCAGTGAGGTCCCTTCAGAGCCTCCTTTTCTCCAGGCTAAAGAACCCGAGCTCCCTCAGCCAGTCCTCAGAAGGATTTTGTTCCAGACCTCCATTGTCCTTCTCTGGACCTGCTCCAGCACCTCAATGTCCTTCTTGTAGTGAGGACCCCAAAACTGAACATAGGATTTGAGGTGTGGCCTCACTAGTGCTGAGTACAGGGGGACAATCACTGCCCTGGTCCTGCTGCCATTATTCCTCCTGGTCTTCTTGGCCACTTGCTCACTGCTGGATCATGTTTAGCTGCTGTTGACCAGCACCCCCAGGTCCTTTTCTGCTGGGCAGCTTTCCAGCCACTCTTCCCCCAGCCTGTAGCACTGCACATGTTTGTTGTGATGCAAGGGCAGGGGATATTCACTTTGTTGAACCTCATGCAATTGGCCTTGGCCCAGCTTCTCCAGATCCCTCTGCAGAACCTTCCTGCCCTCCAGCAGGTCAACACTCCCATCTGACTTGTAGTCTGCAAAAAATAATAAAATCAGCAATTAGAGGAGGGTACCTATGCACCCTATAAAAAAAAGTTAAAAGGTCATTTGGAGCTTCCTGAGTCTGCAAAGGATACCCATCTGACGTGACACAGCTAAGCCTGGCTGTGAGAGAGAATCCCCTCACAAATGAAGGCCACTGTGTTGCTCAGAGCCTGAAAACAGGATTCCCCATGCTTGGAAAATACATAGTTAAAAATCCTCCAACAGTAAATATCAAATACTGGTAAAGAGTTACTAATGTGTATATTTTCACTGGAACAGCTCAGTCCAGAGCGGTGGTGGTGAGAGATGAGGGTGGCAGGGTGCTACTCACATAAGAGTACCACAGCTAACATAGTACAAACCCTTGCTATGTACTCATATGAGACCAAGCCATGCCAATCTGTTTATGGCACTTCCTCACAGTGACCTTTTATCTTCCTCACAGCTCTCCAAATTTGTTGAGCTTCTGTCACTGTTGGACACAAAATGAGTCACACGGACACAGCTCGAGGTGTGGTGAAAGAGAATAGTTTATTTGTTCTTTCAGTATTTATAGGTTTCTGACCACGACCAGGGGTTGGATAGTCAGGTTAACACCTTCCCAACTGCACTGGCCGTGAGAGACGTCCATCAAAAGGCATATCTTTAATGGAATGTATAAACACCTATGTTTATAGTTACTTTCCTGGGAAAGTGGCTAGAACTTGTAAAAGACAATATTGAAGGCCTGATTCTCAGGGTGACAAGCTTCTGCTGTGCTGATCCCACATTCTCTTATCTCACTTGGCACAGTGATTCACAATGTGCTGACAACTCAAACCATTTTAGCCTCTCCTCTCCCCATTGTCTGCTTAATGTCCATGGTGCACCTGGTGTGCCCTGTTCCGCTTACTTGCTACCACTGTGGTGGGGATTCATCCTCCTCAGGCTCATCTGTAGGGCTGGCTGGGGTGGGAGTGAGGGAGGGGAGTGAAGATGCTCCCTCTTGGTGGTGTGGCATTGTGAGGGAAGGAAGAGGCATGAATGAAGAGGAATGAGACAGAAGAACCAACTCCCTTTTACTGTAGGAGAGAGAGGGAAGCACTCCCGCGAACAACATGGCAGTTTCTGCTCCCCTTCTCTTACTACTTTCTCAGGAAATTCTCCTCAGACAAATGGGGAGCAGGGAGGTGGGGCAGGGCTGGAGCAAGGCAAGATCCCCACAGAAATAGCAAGAGCTCTGTCTTGTTCATGGATGCATCTGGTGAAGTTGGTGTGTGCACACTGTGCCCCTTCTCTCAGGAGGCTGGGATGGCAGGAGGGGAGAAGTCACCTCCTGGACCCTCCATGCAGCTCCCTGCCTCATGTACCCTCCTGACCCCTGCCCTTCCCAGCAGATCTGAAATCTTTTCCTCTGCAAAGATCACAGACAAAGAGAGGGATGGACATAATTAAAGCAGACATAATTTTACTGCTGTTTCACCCCTCTCTGCAATGTTCCTGGAGCACCTGTCTCTGAGGAAAGCCTGAGACCAGACACGCCCGGCCACACTCCTGCCTTTGCAGGAGTATTTGCAGGTTACTTCTGGGAACAAGGATTTTTGCTTCAGAAATTCTGAGAACATTACTTATCATTGCTAGCCATGAGACAAGTGACCAAAATAGTGTCCTTGCTCCTGCAGCTCTTGTAGCAGGCGAGCTGGTCTGGCTGAAACAGGTCCCCTTCTCAGCTGCTGCTGAGTGCACTGGGTCAGTGTTAAATGAGCTCTGTTAATTCAGTGTTGCAAGCACCTCTCCCCAGCTATGAAGAAAATAGAAGTGTGCTATAATAAGTTCTGCAAAGAAAGAAGTTCTCTGAATGGGCAAGAGTGGGTAGAGATTTTGGACTTGATTGGGTTATTGCAAGTCTGTGAATAAAATGAGGCTCAGTGAGAGAGTAGTTCCAAATAATGTGAGTTTAGGAGAGGTAGTTACTTCTTATTAAATGAGTTTCTGTAAAAAAAATAATTGTCATCTGTTTTCTGCTGCTTTCCTACTGAGAGGGAAATGCGGTAGTGTTATGGTACAAAGTGAAAAAAAATGTTTCCTGACTGAGTGGAAGGTTTGTTTGCCAGGTCTGTGCAGCTGATTGGTGCAGACAAGCAAAAAACATGCTTAGCACTGTGTTGGCAAAAACCAGGCAGTTGATGATTTACAACACAGATCCCGCCTGTCAGCACAATTTACTTTGCTTGTAACTTCATCCCTAATATTTCTTTCCTGGGGACTCCTTACCCCACCTTATGGAGATGTGCACCCACTTGGCACAGCCTCATAAGGACATGGATGTGCGTGCTGGTCACGTGAATGGGTTGTGTCTGGATTGTGTTCCATGTGCTGTAGATATCCATGCTGTGGGAAGGCTGGCTTTTAGCCAAGGATGTGGGAGCTTTGTATTGATGCCCATTGGTAGAGGCTAGTAATTTCACTATCTGTTCCAGCAATGAAACACTTAAGGCATCTTCTGTCTGTATGTGTAGTATAAGTCTACATTTGTCTTTGGGTTTCAGCTTTCCTTTTAATCGAGCTGCAGGCACATATTTAGTTATTTGTGGGGGAGAAGGGGAAATCAAAGGTGACTGGACAAGCTGGTAGCTAAAATTGTCCCTTCTGTGCTATTGGCTGTAAAAATTAGTGTGTCTCCACTATTGCACTGCTTGGGCACAAAATGTCCCTCCAAAGATGACAAACAAGTAGATTATGACCTCATTTAAGCCTACGCTGATGAACATTCATGTCTTACACATATGACAATTTAGTCCAATTTTTAGAATTATTTCAGAAAATGCAAAGTGTGTGAGCACTGTGGAGAGTGAATTGCTTTCTTGCTTCTGAAACTACTTACATGAAATGACAGGTGAGGTTCTCTGAGGGGGGCAAATTTAGCCTCCTGTACTTCCTGCTGTGACTAGAAGCCTGCAATCTCAATTATTTTATTCCTGTATTGTTGATTGCAATGAGCTTGCTCTGTGTGGGCACAGGAAGACTTTATCTTCTGTGCTGGTTTAGGTTGGGATAGAGTTAATTTTCTTCCCAGTAGCTGGTATGGGACTGTGTTTGTATTTGTGCTAAACACAGGGTTGATAGCAGGGGTGGCTTCATTACTGCTGAGCAGCGCTCACACAGAGCCAAGGCCTTTCCTGCTCCTTGCCCCAGTGAGGAGGGCAGGGGTGCATGAGTTAGATGGGAGGGAACACAGCCAGGACAGCTGAGCCCAGCTGACCCAAGGGATATCCCACACCGTATGGCAACGTGCTCAGCACATGAAAGTGGGTGAAGAGGAAGAAAGCCAGGGATGCTTGGAGCCATGGCATTTTGTCCTCCTGAGTAACTGTTATATCCATCTTTATGTGTGCTGGAGCCCTGCTTTGCTGGAGATGGCTGAACACCTGGCTGGATGGGAAGCATTGAATGAATTCCTTATTTGACTTTGCTTGTGTGCACAGCTCTTGCTTTACCTATTGAACTGTCTTTATCTCAACCTACCAGTTTTCTCACTTCTGCTGTGATTCTGTCTCCCATCCCACTGAGGTGGGTGTGTGTGAACAAGTGGCAGTGTGGGGAATGGTTCCTGGCTGGGGTTAAACGGCACACTTCCATAGATGTAAATAAACTCTGTTTTGGGGCTGCTGTCCCCCACACTAAGCTCCCTGTATCCCTGTAGGAACAGGGAATTACTGTAATACTATATTGTCTCACCTTGGACATATTCTGCCTGCCAGCCTAGGTCAAGGGTTTTGGAGAAGATTTATCAAGCCAGGCTTATACTGATTGTGGAGACCTCTGACACATAAAGCATTTTTGTGGTTTCCTTTTCTACCCATCATTGTGGTCCCACCCAAAATAAACTGCAGCTGTCAGCAGATCCCAAGGATGTAAGAGTAACACTTGCCATCAATTCCAAGTTTCAGGATAGAAAAGTTTAGAGAAGCATGATACTTACCAAGATATCTGAGAGACACAGATTAATACACTGCCCTTGTTCTCAATTAGGACAAAAGTCTATCTGTGAGATTTTGAACCTGCCTGATGTCTCAAAGACTGCATGCCTCAAAGGCAGCATGTACAGTGGAAAGATTGCCCCTGGCACCCTTCTGATGCAGGGAATTAATGCACTGAAAATACACAGTATAATTTTGCAATGTATTTACTGTCCATTAGGTGAATCCAGCAACAGGAGTGAGATCGTTTCTTTCCCTGACATTTTCTCATATCCATGTGTCAGCAGCATGTCTTTTATCCATTTTGACAAAAATGGTGTCATTATTTGCCGAAATACATGAAATATGTTTCTTAAGGGTGGAAGACTAGCTGTCATGCATCCTTCTAACACCTGACTGTTGCATGACTAAAACCAAAAATATCCAGACATTTCTGCAAGAAAATAGCAATTTGAGCAAACCAGAGACCACGTGGACTGACACACATTTTTGGGAAATCTCTGCTGATGGAGTTTTGCATATATTGGGCATTTAAGCTTCCCATCACAGTACTGGATGAGTCCCTTGCCCTGACTTTTACAAGCTAAAGGACTTAGGAGGTACTTAGAAGAAGCAGCCTAGATTAGAAGGTAGAGCAGTCTAGAATTGCTAATCAAGTAAAAAAATCTCAAAGTATTTTATAGAAAATCCACATTAAATTCATATTTCCCATCCTTGCTTTCAAGGCTGTAAACAACTCTGCCCACACAACTTTCTGCCCACAAATTCACATGCTGTTTTTGCCAATATTGTCTCTCAACTGCTCCTTTTGTGTCTCTCCCACACAGAACTCTTTGCTGGGATTCCTCTCCACCTCCAGGCTCCCAACATCTTTGATAAATATCTCTGTATACATTGCACAATATTGTATTTTATATATTTATGTATTATCATGTGCATATATAAAATGTGATCTCCCTTTCAATTGTTCCTTAAATTGAAATCTTTCTCCAAAGGCAGAGGCTCCACTACTCCCTTCACTTTCTTTGTAATATATGGATTTATCCCTGAATGATAATTTCACATGTATTTTGTAACTCTGGAGAAAGGATTGCATTATTTTTTTCTAAACTGCCATGTATGCTTAACGTGACATGTGCAGGATAAGGCGTAATAACAGATGCAAGTGAGCTGCCCACAGTCCCTGAACTTGGAAGAACAACTAGGAGTAGCCTGGAGCTAAAAAAAAACTGCTTAGGCGACCTGTCAGAGAAAGTCCTTAACAGATGTACGTATGTATATAGCATTTTGGTCATACAGACAATACGATGGCAAGTGCTCCAGGAGGAATTTATAGAATAAGAAACTTGAGTGAAAGAATCTGCGGAGTGCTTTGCCAGTGACATACTGGTGATGCCAGTCCTGATGGGGCATGCTGGCAGGGAGGCTACCAAGGTGTAATCTGTGTGATATTTCCCCACATACACATCTTGTATGAAACTGAAAGGGCTGCTGCCTGCTCATTAGGTATAGATGTACAAAACACGTCCGCAGTGAGAGACTTCTCCAGGGTCAGGCTGTTTGGGTACAAGCAGTTTATTATTTAGGTGGAGGGAGGAAGGGATCCATTTACGCTGCCAGCCCCAGCGTAAACGTGGTCAGAGAGGGAGAGAGAGAGTGGAGAGAGGAGTCGGGGAGCATGGGGGAAGAAGGTAGGAGAGAGTAAGAGACAAGCAGGTAAGAGCAGGGAATAAGAGTAGTAAGTAAGGGAGGGTGGGTTAAGAGAGGCTAAGAGAAGAGCGGGTAAGAGAGTGCAAGAAGTTAAGTAAGAGAGTAAGAGTAAGAGTAAGAGAAGTAAAGAGATTAAGAGAGCGAAGCTCTTGTTAAAATACAATATATCTTATTCTATAGTGAATAGTCTAATTCCCAGTAACCAACCAGTACATGACACACATTCTATAGAATTTACATATAGCCTATAAGAACTACTACATTACCATACAGTGTTACATTTTAAACTCTAAAAGCTACTTTTCAAATTCTTGCTGCTTGACCTTTGGATTCACTGTCAGCAGAAGGGTATTGTTCAATCAACAGGGATTCTCCTTCAGCTGGCTAGGCTATTGTTCTTTGGTTATATAGTAACTAGCACTCAGTATCCTATTGCTCAAAGCTAGTTTTCAATTCTACTTCAATCCTAGGCTTCATATTTTCAGAATCTTTTGCTAAACAATCATATTCATAAGGTTTCCCTGTTTCATC
Source organism: Cyanistes caeruleus (assembly GCF_971803275.1). Classification (NCBI taxonomy): domain Eukaryota; kingdom Metazoa; phylum Chordata; class Aves; order Passeriformes; family Paridae; genus Cyanistes; species Cyanistes caeruleus. The sequence goes on along the minus strand of NC_141706.1, from coordinate 29,368,278 downwards.
TTCCCCAACAATTAGGGTTGGTTTTTTTTCTATTGTATGGAAGCAAAGTGATCTGCAGTTTCCCGCTGCAAGACCAATTGGTTGTACAATTCTATCTGAACACATTCACCTGATGCTAGAATAACGAACCAGCTGATCAAGAGATTATAACTAAAAGGTACCTGCTCTCACTAATCTTTTCCTCTTCTAGTTTGGTAACACTTAAAATATGATCCTTACTCTTTTTAACCTCTACAGTTATTTTGTCTTTATGACACAAAAATGCCATTGCTTTTTAATTTGTGTGAACCTCTCAATGGTAGTGATGACAGTAAAGTCAGAAGTTAGAGAAGGGGACTGAGAAACCAGTGAAATAGCTGAAATGTTCTGATCTTGCCACATGAAGTTCACTGGAAGCTAGGCTGATAGTTTCCCTTAAATGGCATTGAGAAATGCTAGAAATGCTTTGTGTTAGAGAGGATGTTGTGGGTTTGGCTTTTGCAGAACCATAATTGCTTTTATTTTTTTTATTTTTTTTTTGTGAAATGAAAACCATGTGAAAATTTGAGGCTGTGTTCCTTTGCATCAGTGCCCTCAAATTTTTTTGTAGACTATTTTAAAATTACGGTTTGGTTTTGGTCCCTTTAACTAACATTTTTTCCCCTGCCATCATGCTTTGCTATGGTATCACCAGGAGATCTGTTCATATGCAGTCATTGTTTTGATGTCAATTTTCAATAAAAAATAATCCTAGAGTGGCAAAGCTAAGCAGAATGAAAAAGTGTAAGATTAAACTAACAAATTATTTTTCCAGAATATGAATCTCCTTGTGCTGTCCCTATTTACCCTTAGGATCTCTTCCTTTTAAATTATGTGTGAAGTATGTTCTGACTCTGTGGGGAAAAATGTGTATCCCTGTACAGCTGCAGTGAGTCACTGTCAAGAAAAATGCATGGGTCTCCTAAAAACATGGCATCTATTTCTGTATAGGGTAGAGAAATCAGAAGGAGCTGAAAATGTTAATGTGAGAAAGTGCATCGTGGAAGGTGTGTCCTCCTCTTTGGGAAATTAGAGGGAATTCTGGTGACATGATCCTCTGCAGTGTTTGCAGAGGGTGTTAGGCAGCAGTGCATGCTGCGTTTCTGGCACAGGGCGGTTCCTGGAGCAATGCAGGGTGCTGCAGCCTGGGCCCATCCACACAGAGGTGCACATTGCAGCAGCTCTGCTGTGTCAAAGGCAAAGGCTTGGCTGTGTGTCTGTTGGTCCTCTGCCTCCTGCAATCAAGTGGGATGTTTCATGTTCTGCTGTGGGTTAGAAGAGTTTCACTTAAGAAGCTGTCACGCATAACAGAGGCAGTAAGACAGGAAATGTAAAAGATAGGTGTCTAACAGCAGTCAAGCTGCTAAACTGGCATGTTGGGAAGGTTGGTTCCCTTACATGTGCCAAAAAGATTAATAGATAATCCTTCAAAGTACTAAACATTATTATTAAATTATCTGAAAGGGCTTAAATTTCCTGCAGAGCCAGGCAAAAGAAGAAAGGAAACCCACAATCCACCTCATCAGAACCATCAGGGGTATCATTTTCTGCAAGGGTAGTCAGAAGAGATTGAAATTTGACTTCTTCCTGGAGGTTTCTGCTGTCTCTTATTGTATAAATTTATCACCAACTGGCAGGTGGAAACAGTCTGGCAGAGCTGAGTTTCAGTTCTCTTACCAAGACTTTGTAAAGCTGATACTACAGGAGCCAGTACTAGTGTACTTCTTTCACTGTGGTGCTAAACAGAAAGCAGTCTGCCAAAGGATGCATGGCTTGTCAAACTCCTCTCAAATTAAAAAAGGCAAAATATACAGGTTCCCCTAAGAGCATGCCTTTTCTTTTTTGTCTTGTAATCAAGGACTGAAGAAAAATGAGGGGACTACCACAACAGTCATTAAGGAAAACTGTGAATAATTAGAGATCTTCTTGCCCATGATATGCTGAAACATTAAATGCCCCGAGGCTGGAAACCCCAGAGTTATAGCTAAACTGATGGAGTAATTAAAAGCATGTTGAGGGTGTTTACACACCAGAGTGGTATGTATAAAGACCTCAAAATTCCAGAACTATTTCCAGAGTGGAAGAGACATACAGGAGTCTCAATTAAGAAGAGTAATACTTGGGCTGGTGTCTTTCCTGATGAGCTCTGCTGTGCTGTAAGGAGCCTTCAAAGGGAAGCATGGTTTCTTATACCTAGGACTTAAAAACTTTAGTGGCCTGGAGGGATCAATTGGAAATGTACAATAGAGAACAATCTCACAGTAGCAGGAGGGTAGAATGCATCAGCTAATGACTGTTTTCTCCCTTTCTGAAATTGCAAACTGCCCACAAATTTTGGATGGGATTGTTAAACGATCCCTAATAGAGTGGTTGCCTCTGTAGCTAGTCAGTTTGCTCATTTAATCATGATAAAGGCATACAAAAATTAAATTCTCCATTACATGTCTGATATTTCTCAGCTAGCACAAAGCAACATAGGTTTTTGCCTCAGAAATACCATTGCTGTAAGAACTGTAGTGACAGGGAGAGGTGTAACACTTGGGGTACTAATCCCCTTGGGGTGCTGGATTTTTAAAAAAGGGAATATATCTAACGTGCCTCATTTCTTCTTGTTTCCAAATCAAAACCTTTTTTTTTTGTAATTGCAAAGAAACACTTGGAATTCTACATAATGCTTAAACAACTAATTGACCTGACACTGTGGACTTCCCGTGTGCTTTGCCGAGCTATGCCTTTGAATAATTTAGCAAAAGAATGGTAATAAACCATAAAACATTAAACAGGTTTTCTACAGAACATAAGTTGGAGGGTTTTATTTAAGTTGTGAGCCTGTTAATTTCTCAGACAATCAGTGTAACTCTGTCAACACGACCAAATGTGGTTTGCGAGTCCGCTGTCTTTCATGTCAAAGACGCTTTTTGCTGATGTAGTACATAAAAATATTTGAGCATTAATGTTACTCCTGCTCCACTGGGATAGAGCCTGCTGTGTCTGAAAATAAAGTGTTGAGTCTAAAAGTGTAAATCTAAAAATATAAACCCGGTCATAGCTGATCAGACCAATAGACAATATAGATCAATATCTTGTCTTTAACAGTGGTCACAAACAAGTGTGAGGCCAATGAGCTTGGAGGCCATAAGCAACTGGATAAAATAAATGGGTTACATTGATAAATTAAAAAAAAAGGCTTTAAATCTTTCCTATATTTTGAGAACTATGTTTGGTACAACAGCTGGGCATCTTTTTGTGTTTTTCTATTATGGAAAACACACTTTTAATTGTGATCACACATGAATGGATCATTGAAAAGTGGCACAAATGGGAGATTATTGGAATGTTCATCTTTAAATCTTGAATGCATGTAGAACTCCCCATTTTTAGTGATAGCATCCTCTTTCTGTGGTTTGAAATAGAGGCTGGATGCTAAGAGCATTTTTGGAGAAATCGGTGGATACTGGCTTTTGGAAAAAGGTGTCTTATAACCCCAGTCTCCAAAAGTAATAAAAACAATTTTCTATGAATTAACTTTTTGTGTGAATTCCCAAAAACAGCTAATGAGAGAGAAGCACAGAATCATAGAATATCCTCAGCTGGAAGGGAACCACAAGGATCATCAAGTCTAACACCTGGCCCTGCACAGGACAACCCCGAGAAGCACAGCATGTGTCTGAGAGTGGTCTACCTCTTAGTGAAGAACTTTTTCCTCATATGCAGCCCAAACTTCCCCTGACTCAGCTTCATGGTGTTTCCTCTAGTCTTGTCCCTGGCTATGAGATGAAGAGGTTGGTGCTTGCCCCTCCTGTTCCCCTCACAAGGAAGTTGCAGACTGCAATGAGGTGTCCCCTCAGTTTCCTCTTCTCCAGGCTGAACAGACCAGGTGACCTCAGCTGCTGCTCATACGGCTTCCCCTCTGGGCCCTTTGCCATCCTCGTGGCCCTCCTTTGGATGCTCTCTAATAGCTTGCATGTGTTTAGTTGAAAGATAATGCTATCAAAAGAAGTGTCTGCCCCTTATCCCTTATCTTGGGAAATTTTGAGAAGGGCACCTGCTTTCTCAGCAAGATAACTGATCTTATGGATGGAAGGCATCATAGCCTCAAAAATTACTATTGTGTTTAAGAAGCTGAATCAACAATCAGTAGCAGGCCCCACCAAACTGAATTATACCGGAGAAGGCTGAAAGTAACCCTGCTTTTATTTATTTGTTTTATAATTCCTGTCCTTTATGTGTATTCAAGTTCACATTTGATTTCTTGGATAGTCAGGTACATTGCCTGTACTCTGTTCCCTACCCATTCTTTCTCAGACCCCTTAGGAGCAGAGCTGTGCTACTGACTGAACTTCTAACCAGTAAACATCTTCTCTCTTTTCATACATGCAACCTGAAAGCTCAGCTTCTCTACCAGAATGTGCACTGGGACATCAGGAAAGGGGGTGAGAATCTGAAGCCCAGTATTCTGTGGGTGCCCCTGCATTCTAGGCTGTCTAATATTGATTGAAACCACCACGATCTCACAGCCTTCAGTTGCCCTGAAGAGATATCTGGAAGTTAGAGAAGACAGTAATGAAACCATGGAGAAGAAGTGGTCAGATGGAAACACTCCTCCACAGTAGCTGCCACTGAATGCAAGCCTTGGGGTCCACTTCACCTGTACTGCACAATCAGTAGCTGTGGGTGAAAAATGTTAATTATCGTCTGTGGCTGGCAAGAAGATTGTGCTGGATTCTGTTAATGTTAAACTGGCCAGTGTAAGTGATGTGGGTCCAAGACTGGAATTATTGTAAATGATAACATGTAGGAGTAAATTATCATGGAATGAAATAGAAAGTCTGAAAAGGGCACAAATTTTTGAATATGCAAAAATCTGCAAGATGAGAAGACTGATTAACTGAACTGTATTTCCATTAAAATAGTGATAGAAAGTTATTGTGGTGAAAGAACCATCTTAGAGGGAAATTAATGATGAAATTTCTGAAGGATCTTTTCTAAGACCAATCTAATTTATGTTTTTTTCTTAAAGTATTGGCACAAAACCAAAATTCTGCTGATGAAATTATGTCTGGCCCAACACAGGGACGTACCATCAGATGACCAACTGGGATGTGGTGCAGAAAGAACCAAATGACCTTAAGAATCTGAGTCTGAGGGACAGGTTGATTTTTAATATTTCAAAATATTAAGATCATGCATAGAATTAATGACCAGAATTTTTGGGACACACTCAGAGTTCGTGAGTTGAAAATTACAAAAGGGGGGAGATGCAGGATATCTGTGAGGTGTCAGTGCAATACAATCATAAAAAGTAAGTGCAACTTACTTAAAAGAGCTTTTCTCAAGCAAGTGAAAGAAGAAAGAAAGTACCAACAGCCAGATACAAGATATTGCTCATAGGCATCTGAGTAAGCATGTTCCGGAAATGAGAGCTAAAGCAGAACAGATGATGATGGGAATGGAGAGTTTTTAATACAAAGGGAATTAACTTGATTTGGTTGGTTTAACCTTGGTAATCCAAGGGTAAGAGGGCAGAGGTTCTCAGAGGAAATTCACAGTGGAGTTTGGGGAAGGCAGTTGGGAGAGAAGAAGAGGTCTTCCAGCTGAAGGGCAATGTTGGCTTTAGAGTAGAGCCAAGATGTACTGAACTTCCTTCTAATTTTAAGACTTCTGACAGTCAGAGCAGTGACATTCTGGGACAGCCTTTTAAATAAAGCTGTGGGAAAAGAAACACCAGTGGTTTTACAATGGGCTGTGATCAGTTTAAGAGAAGGTTATATTATAGGTTTCTTGCAATAACAGGAATCATTAACAGCTTTTTTTTTCTCTCACTTGACATTAAAAACTCAAATAAATGTTTCCAGCAGCAGCTGAACTAATAAAACCTGGTTTCCCAGAGGACTTTGTCCTGGGACAGGGCCCTCCTGTAGATCCTTCTATGTCTGAAGAGAGGCCACTTGCTTCCCATACCCCAGCAAGGGCATTCCTGCATTTTTCTACCGATCTGCCTAGTTGCACAACATCACTGAGGAATCTATCCCCTCTAATGAATTTGGTTCAAACTGGTTAACAGGTTTTTGGAGGAGATGTGCAACAGTATAAAGGTAATGGCTTATTTCTTTCAGAAAACTGACCAAAACCCCAAAGCTTTTGAGGGAGTACATTTCTTATGCTAGAGGTGATTCAGCTAAAAGGCTTAAGCAACACCACACCCAACTTACTTTCCAGTGCAATAAACACTTCACTGCCCTGACAGGCTCTCTGGTAATGGGAAATTGTGTAAGCAGCCTACTGCTCCTCTCTGAAGTCCTTGTTCTGTCAACCTGGTTGCTCTTCAGATACACAGGAAGAAGCAAGCTACTCCATAACCAAACTGAATAGATCACTTGACAGAGGAGGAGTGGTACTCTTTGTTCTCTGGCTCATATTTTATGTTCAGGCCTAAGGAAGAAAAAATCCAGGAAACAAAATGTAGAAGAAGAAGAAATTAATAAGTTTCTGTAATTTACTTGATTTATTACTTACATACAAAGACTTTTGAATGAAGCTGCCCAAACTCTGGTTGTATTTTCAGTCTGAATGAAAAAGAACTTCTTTTTAAAAAAAAAATTCATTTTTTTTTTTTTAAAAAAGGTTTTATTTTCCTTATCTTTGTTCCCTCTAATTTACATAGGACTGGTTGCAATTTGAATTTACATAGTCCTAGCCTCAACCCCACATTGTAATTTTTTATGCTGTTAAACAAAGCCTCTGTTATTTTTCAAATCTCCTGGACTATACACCAAGGGAAGCAGATGGATAAAACATTACTTCAAAAGTACTGACATCCAGCACAGACACTGAAATGTTGAATTCTAAAGACATTTACATTTGTGGTTTTTCAGTTTGGTGCCCAACCTGTCTTCCTGACTCGTTATTTATCCCTGTGGTGAGCACTTCCAACCATAAACTCATAAATGTGTAACTGTTATATGTGAGAGAGAGTATGGAAGGAAGGAATGGTTAAAGGAAGTGTTTGAAGGGACCTAAATTTATTCTTTTGTTGGTGTAACTGTGGAATGTAGGAACTGTAGATGAATTTCAAATTATAACAGAAAGAATGTAGGTGGAAAACCAAATGGGCTTGGTAGGAATGGTTGAGAATAAGGGCTGTACGTTCGTGGCTTGTGGATTATCAGGCATCCTGAAGTCTTGTTCAGTCAGGTGTTTGTGACCTGAGATCTCCTGTGTCCTGAGCAGGTGATGACACCAGGCACAGCACACAGAAATGCTGCATGCACCGTAACCAGGGGAACTTTTGGTGCTGGTTGTGGGCAAAAGTAAAAGAAACATTTCTGCTCACACAGCAAAGGTGCTGTATGGACAGAGATAATATGCCTGTTTTAGACTGCAGTTTCTAAGCGTCTATCCACAAGACCTCTTCCTGTTCCCAGTATAATTGTGGTAAAAACTCCACTGATTTCATTGCTGCGGGAGCAAGGAATAATGCTTTCTGAGAACAAAAGGAATTATTAGTGAATTTGCACTCAAACCAATACAAGCAGGTATTATGTTTCATTCTGCATGTCCTGTTTGCACAACAGTCCAAACTCTGAGATGTTAAGCAGCACCAACATGCCTTGTAATTATTTTTTTCTGTCGTTAATTTGGAAACTTGTTGGAGCACAGTAATCTAGTTGTGGAAGACCTGGGAAATGCTGCAAAATAATTTACAGGCACAACAGACTACACTGGTTCCACTTGGTGCCAGTCTGATGTTGTCTGAATGCCCCCTGCTAAGGCCTCCTCAAGCCAGCTCCAGATCTTGAATCGGCTTTGTATCCACATTCTGTCCTTTCATACCAGCTCCCCAAGAAATGGGTTTTAATCAAAGGCTCTTCTGAAAAAAATAAAAAAATTGGTCATTTTTCTTTCAAAGATAATTGCCTACATGTAGGTCATGAAATGTCACATTACCATACAAAAACCCCTTAAGAAAACACTGAGCCCTGTTGAAAGCACATTCTGTAAAGGAATTCAGCTGTCTTCTGTGTTTAATAATATTTAAACCTAGTTCCATATATCTGAAAATATTTTAGCAGTGCCCAGCTTCCAAGCCCTGTCTGGAGATGGAAACTGAACACCTATGGTCAAGGTGCTGTGGCAGTGCTATGTAGAGAGATTTGGGGGTACTGCCTGCAAGTTCTGTGGTTTTTTCAGAAAGACATCCCTTCCCACTGATTTCTCAGCATTCCTCTGTCTTCCTCAAAGGACTCTTCATGGAAATAAGCTAATATTTTCAAATTCATTCATTCCTGCCACTGGGTGCTACCCGCTGCCAGAACCTTCCTGGTCACATAATTATCCCTGCAACTGCCAGCAGTGTGCTGCAGAGGATTATGCAGCAGGAGCAGATGAACTGCTAAATAAATCCTGTTTTCTTATAGATAGTATCAGAAAGGAAGGACAAAGAGTAAAACAGGGGAATTTCTCAGAAAGAGACATAGCTGCTCTTGAGCTCAGATATCTTATGCTGGTTTGGGGTTGATGGCTGCAATGCTGTATATGCCACTCAGAATTGGAATTAACTCCCCAGAGCTGTAAATGAACATTAATTAGAGCTCCTTTGCAATAAAATGGGATCTCCTCATCCATTTTAAAACTGGAGAAGTCAAAGAAAATAATCCCTTCTTTGGCAGACATATAGCCAGGATGTTAATTAATAAGGCTTGTAATTTTTATGATTCTTTGACATTGTCCTTCAAACCCCTGCAGGTTTAATGGGCCTGTAGTCTTATTGCTTGGGAGTCTTAGAGAACACTTTTTCTGTGTATGCTGCAGCCAGGAGGGAGTACCCAGATGTGAATTCTTCATCAGCAAGTCGTGAATACTGCACCCTTACTCTTGATTGTGCCTCTGAGTTTTCAACCTGAAGTCAATATTTTTCAAGCCAGAAACTAATGTTGATCACCTTACATTCAAATTTTGAGAATTCTGCTTCATGGAAACGTGGCTATTTTTATGTAGAAGCCTTTCTGACACTATGTACCTAGGTGTTGGCAGAAGAAATTTTTTCCCACAGTCCACTCAGATTAATGATGACATTACTTGAATATTTGCCATTGTACATATTTAGGGTAGAAGAAATAACCTGCTACCCTGGCTTGGAGAACTGAGGGGCATTATGAGCTTCCAGGCATTAAGGATTTCTTCTCTTGGTGATGACTCTTCTTGAACAATAAACTCTCCAAGAATAATACTGCCCTGTGTGTTATGTGAGATCCCCTTTAATAACCTTGTATGTGTATGTACATACCCCTCAACAGACTGTGATGGAGAGATCCCCAGCTGATAACAATAACTGTACCATCCCTGGAACTGGAAGAGGTACAGGTTTGCTAATAACACATGCTAAGATTAAAAAAAAACCAACCAAACAAAAACCAACACACAAGGCTCCACAGTTCCAGAGACAACCCTCTGGAAAGAAAAGAATTTTTTAGTCATACTTCTGCCAGAACTCTACCTTGTGGGACAAGTGGTGTGGATTACCCCAGGAGGAGCTGTGGAAGGAAGATGGAAATTTGTCAAATCACATGTGAATCTGTCTGTGAGAGTGGGAGGAGGTGAAGTCTCTTTGTCCACTGGGTGTACCCCAGCCAGGATATGTCTACACTGCCCTCAAACAAAAGTCATGTTCAGAGATGTATCCTAGCTAGATTTGAACTGCCTCATTTTGCCATGGGTTCAGTGCGGCGCAGAGCCCAGCATAAGCTCATTTCCTTCAGCTCCTTAGCTGGATTTTGCTCCCATTCCAGCCTTCACTCTGTGAGATCAATATTGCACACTGTACCCAGTGTAGCTAATTTTAAACACGGACACATCTCTGTGCTACAGCAGCCAGTGGGGTGGCTGTATACCCAGCATGGCAAGAATACCTTCCCGTTGTCACTCGCCATGCTCAAATCTCTGCACAAGAACAGAATCTTCCACAAACAGGAGGCAACCTGAGCTCTGTTGTGGTTCATCAGGAACAACGAGCCCTGCTGTGCCTGCATCCCGTCTGATGTGTTGCTCTTGGATTCCTCTTGTTTCCTGTTTCATCCCCCCTCCACTGCTTCCTGCCTCTTTGCTGTACCTGCTGTGGGGAGCAGCTGAAGCCTCCAGGGCACAGGGGCAGTGCTGTGAGGTGTCCAGCACAGTTTGGGGCATGATCAGATACCGTGCTTGAGCTAAGCCCTTCTTATGGTAAGAAGCCCTGCTGATTGCTGTTTGTTTGTTGCCAGGAGTGTGAGGGCTGATCTAGGTAAGAAATCTTCCCACTGGGAAATATTGTATTTCAGGAGAGAATTACACCTGAAAATAAAGGGCCAGATTTTCAGTCCCCAACAAGATCCCTTTGAATGGGAGTAGTGACATGGATATATGCCCTCCACACCAGCCTCACAACCAGTTCTTGTGCTGTCATTGCTTGAATGAACACAATGGACTTATTTTCTGATTGCTGCCTTTGGCCTGAGGGATATATTGAAGATAGTGAGGGGAGCTAGGACCCAATGCAGTCTGTCAGTCCCAGGTTAGAAGAATGGTTTGAAAGGAGTCTGTGGGCAGAATGCCCCGAAGCTCTTTGAACAGAAGCTGACCCCTGCTCACTCCAGAGTTAAAAGCTAGAAAGGGCATTATCTACCTTTGATTCCCCTGCCAAAGTAAAAGCTCATGCACCAGTCTTTAATTTCAGATCCAGGTCCTATTTTGTGCAGAGCAGCACCTGCAGAGTCAATATTTTGACTAAAATGGCAAAAGCTCGCATTGCCTGTACTTGGCTATAAATGTATCCTCAGCTAGAGCTGTGTTATTTCCCAAATTACATTTTCCTACTATGGGATTTAAAGGACCCAGTGGGTTGACGTAATTGTTTAAAAATTATTCTGATGGGGGATAGCTTGTTGTTTTATATGTTTTAAAATATCGGATTGAATGAAAACTGGCCTCTGCTACCAATGAAACAAAGCCACAATCTTCTCTTTCAGATCTCTTTCTTCCTAATAGCACTCAGTGTATTCTTTGGTGTACAGCACTTCTGCAATGAAGCAGCTCCTAGCTGTTTTCCTGCCTTTGAATCTGGTCTGAGAGCTGAGATAAAGTATCTGACTAAGTTGTACTGAAAGAGAAGGAAAATCCCTCTAAGTTGATGGCAAAAGATGAAGGAGATCAACTAAGTAATTTTCCACAAAGGACTGGATTTGTTTTCAAAATGTTGTGCTAGTGTTTCCTGCAAAACAGGTTCAGCAATGAATGGAAATATCATCCTGAAAATAACAGTTCTTTCAGAAACAGCGTATCTGTTACAGTGTTATCAGGAAGCTGCAAAAAGCTTGGATTTTTGTTACAGTAAATTCTGGAGCTGGTTTTGCCAACAGCTTAAATAATGGAAATCTTGGTCTTACTTTATAGGTGAAGATTATTCAGATGTATCTGAAGATTAATGCAGATATCGTCTCTCTTTGCATGATAGTACCAGCCATTAAAAGACTTAAAAAGATGATGGTGTGGGAAGCTATTATTTAAGAACTTCTCTACCTTTTTCTTTGCTGGTGGACAGCAGGCGCACTGATACTTTACTTTTCAAGAATTAGTGCTTTTAAAAAGTGAAGCAGATGGCAGCATTGACTGTGTTTATGAAGGGCAGACTGCAAAGACTGCAGTTCCCAGTCTGTGGCATCACACACATGTTCAAGTGCAGGACCTTTGGAGTGTAGCAAAGGAGGAGCAGCCACATGTACCAGGCGTTAAGCACAGAAGCATTTTCTCCATAACCCCAGTGGAAGCTTACAAGTTGGTTTCCAGACTGGGAAGTGAGATCTAAATATTCTGTGTGAAAATAGCTTGCTGCACTGGTAAAGCAGAATTCCCGTTCTCTACTGTCTTGTCCTGTCCTGTCCCCCAGTTTTTATGACACCTTAGCAGTAAAGGTCCATATCTAATTAGGGTAGAAATAAAAAAAAAAAAAATTAAAAAATTACTAACAACAAAAAATAAATGTAGGGCTCAAATACAAAATCTAAAGAAAACACCTGATAGAGAAAGAGGTTTCAGCTGAGCAGATTTGCTAAGAATTTCTTTTTGCAGACAGCTTTCATTGAGGGGGAAAAAAAAATCAAAGGGCTGAACATTTTTTCAAGCAATAAAATAGATTTAGAGAGCTATTTTGAGCCTCTGGATTTGTCTGTCAAACCTGATGGTACCTGCACTAGGGAAGAGACCAAGAAGAGAGGTCACTGTGCCTCACAGAAGGTGTGAGCTGGAGGAGAGCTCAGCCTCAAGGAGAGAGTGTGGGCATGAAGCATATGCCAGTCTAGGGAGCTGTGGCTTGACATTGTGCTGAGACAGAGCAAAGTACTCTGCTTCAGCGTCATGTATTGGAACCTAAGATTTCTCTCTGGGAACACTGAAACATTTAATATTTTCATCTTTAGGGAAAAAAAGCACGCATAAATATCATTAGTTAGACAACTCTGAAAGTCCCAGTTACCCAAGAAAAAACCTCAAACCCCAGTATGTTTGTAGAAAATTACTCAAACAGAAAAGAATGCTTTTCTCAGCCTTTATTCTAGTAGGAGACTGTTATGTCACCTTGTGGGTAAGAGATGAACTGAAGGTTTTTCAACTTCACAAAGTGTTTGTACAAAATATCTAGAACTAGTAGGCAGATCTTAGAAAGAAAATCTGGCAACTTTGCACCCCCTCTCCCACCCAAAAAAAGGGAAAAAGGTGATGAGGTACAAGGAAAAAGAAGGCTTGTAATCAGGTTTTGTCTGCATGGGATGAAGTCCCATGATCAGTGATAGACACTGATGGAGCACCAGCATAGTAACCAAAACCCAGTGGGGCTGTTTTTCTGAGAACAAAGCTGCTTTCAGAGGGCTATTGTTTCCATTAGAGAATATTGTGCTTTGGCAACGAAATCTTCCTGTGTTTTATGCATTCTGCTGTTTGTCAGTGAAAGTGCTTTATCACATGTTTGTCACCCGGCAGGATTCAGGCCCAGATCTCTTCTAAGTGACAAATGCTATCACCTTTCAGCCTGCGACTGACAAACTCACAATCCCCTATTACTGTCAGCACTGTGGGCATGCTGAAGTATTAAAAGCTCTTTCTTGTTCCATCAAAGGAAGAATTAACCTTTTGATCTACTTTGCAGCATTCTGAACCCTGGGTTGTTTGTTTCATGTTAATGAAATTCAATCTTTGTGCAACAGCAGAGGCTTCTTAAGTCTTACAATTCTTCAACAGAGGCTGGGAATGGAAACCTGATCTCACGAGCATGGTCTGAAGCCTTGCTGTCAAGGTCATCCAGCCTTTTCTGAAGAGAAAGGAACTGCAGGAAAAAAAGAATATAAAATATTTTCTGCTTTGTTTCTGACCATTTATAGGACAAAAGATATTTTTTCGCCTTCATCTTTAATATTAGGTCTAATAACAGTCCTATAAACAGCCTCCTGTCAAACAATTGTCTTGAAGCAGGTGAAAGAAAATGTCTTATTCTTAACTCTGCATCACAGAATAGCTGGGAGGGTCAGTACTGAATTAATTATATTAGAGATTAATCTAGGTATTTCTAAGACTTTGGTTCATCTCTGTATACCAAGAAGATGTGTAGAACAGCACTACTGGTAGCTTTTTTGAAGGATACTGATGGATGGTCTTTAGTCCAAGAGCTGAGGATGACACAGTGTAAGAGTGATAATGGCACTAGATTCTGTTGCTGATCAGGAAAGCAACAGGGCAGGAAAGATGCTGGCACTGTCCGGCTGGCAGGGCAGATTTGCTCCTCAAAGCAGAGTTTGCAGTGTTAGGCCATGTAATACAGCATATGAGGAAAATATTCTTATATTATTCTGCTTATTCTGCTTGCTATTTGCAGCAATTTTTCACAGCCATTTTTCTTGTTTAGATCCCTTGCATGGAAGGCATGTAATTTCCATGACTCTGGAACATGTTTTACATTGCTTGAAGTAAATCAGTTCTGTGCTCAGGTGGGGAATGCTCTACAACTGCAGAACAGTGATGTCATCAACCTTTAAAATTCCTTTTTTGTTTTTGAGAGGCTGTAGGGTAGGCAACTTGCAGTTCATGCACTCATGACTCCTTGCACTTGTAATAAAATTATTGAAACAAATCTTTCCCAAGATATGGTTCAGATAATACTGCAAGAATTTCTCAGCAGCATCTTTGGAACTTCATTTGACTGCCAGACCAGTGCAGACAGGTGGCTTAGTGTGCATGTGTGTGACAGGGACAGAGGTTTTTCATGTGACTGTGAATATCACCTGGTTCTATCCAGGCTGTGAGATCACCGTGCATCCTGATGTATCGGCACTTGCAGTGCAGGCTCAAAGCACAATACAGAGGCACAGCCAACAACAAAACCCTTTGAATAGCTGCAAGACAAAAATAGGATTGTTTTTGTGTCCACATGAACAAGGAGCAAGATTCACTGACTGCCTTGCAATTTAAAATGTAATAAATTGTACAAAGCTGAGTATGACTATCGCACTACCCCTTGTGTACCGGTGGAAATTGAGGCCACAAAGAAGGAAAAAGCCTGGCTTGAAATGACACTGCAGTCCTTCAGCAGAGGCTGGGAATGAAAACTTGACCTCACAAATATAGTTTGGAGTCTAATGAGGTTGATTAAGCTTTGGTTAACTGTAAGGTTATTTAGCCTTGTCTGTACAGAAAAAAACTGCAAAAGAGAGAACATAAGATACTTTGAAAATTTAATTTTGAACTATTTATTGGACAGAACTACAAATTTCTGTCTTACCATTAATACTGCTTCTTCATCTTTTGAAACAAAAAATACTTCAAGACATGGAAACTGTCTGAAATTGGTAAATGTTTTGTTATCTAGTCCCACACTATCATTATTCTATTTTCTTTTTGGTTTCTTCAGGTGTGAGAAGAGACGTCTAAATCTGCCACTGATGCTTAATTTGTAGATTGTAAAAATAGGAGATGTTTGGAAAGGTACATCAGTATTGATTGGAATTGTGTCATTCCCAGTGCAGTTCATTCTTGTGTAGAAGACTAAACTCTAAATATACTGTTTCACTGCTGACAAGATTTTGCAGTAATCCTAATATCATGGCATTTAGCCTGCAAGGACCAGAGCAGTAGTGCCAGGGTGCCTCCCTCACCTGTTTTAATTCCTCTTCAACCCTCTGCAAAGCAAATTTACAGGTAGAAAGTCTGGATGTGGTACAAACAGATTCTGCTCATGTCTGCTCTTATTCCAATGACAGAAATCAGAGTCTTCTTTTTCCTGGATGTGGTACAAACAGCTTCTGCTCATGTCTGCTCTTTTTCCAATGGCAGAGATTGGAGTCCTCTTTTTCCTGACATGTGTTTAGCTTTCTGACCAGGCTGTATTTGCTTCCTTATTTTCATCTATCATCTTCATTTTGTAAATAATTAAACAGCTTTCACTGATTTGGTCTGTACTTTAATGCTTTGAATGCATATATGCAGCTGCAATTTTCACCTTCAAGCATCAAGATAATAAGGATGTTGTGTCTCTGTTCCACCCTTGTGGTAACAGTCCAAAAGTAATCTGAGTAGCCAAGATGCTGAAAGAAAGAAGTTGTTTCTGATCTGTCCCACTAAACTCATTTTCCTTTGCATCTCTTTGCAGATTAGCTATTTTTCCTTTGTAAATTAAAGCACTTGAGTAGGAAAGAGAGAAACCAAAAAAAAGAGTGTTTTTGTAAAAAAAATTAAAACAATGTCTTCAAAATTAAGAACATTTATTTTTATCCATTTGTAATAAAAACATTTCCATTGCAGTTGCTGTGGAAGGCATTAAGACAGCTTTCTATGTGACTAAGAATACATAACTGCAGATTGAGTGTAGCTGTCCTCTGTTTTTGAATTTTATGAATAGTTAACCTTTTCCAGTAGCTTTTACTGTGGAGCTGGATATTTGCTAGTATGGAGGAGGTGAAAATGCTTTGGAAGGAAGGCAGTATAGGAGATAAGAGAAGGAGAAATACCCAGTTCAGTTATTTTTTTCATTGGGATGTTCTTTGCTCCTTTTCTTTTTACAAGACAGCACTATCTGTATCAAAGCTTCTCCATAAGCTCAGTTCTTCTGCTGTGTCATCTTTTCTTTGCAAGGTACACCACCCCTTTTGTCCGATTTTGAGAATTTCTGTGGCACTACTATCACAGAATAAGTCAACCCTTCCATTATTAGATACTGCACTAACCATTTGTTTCCCAGTGATATATAATGGGAGCTGTTCCTAGGGTCCATGGTTTTTAGATTGCTTTTTTTTTTTGGCTACAAAGAGCAGCAGCAAGAGTAGCTTCCTCATGCCCATCTTAAATCTTCTGAATGGACCGAATCCCAATACACATGTCCATAAGTCCTGTTCAAGCTCTGTCTCTAACAATTTTTTATTGCTTTCAAGATGGATTTTCCAAATATTTTTACCATCTAGTATTCCCATATTGTATGTATGAAGGAAAACCAGGCTGTTTCGTATTTCATACAGACATCTGAGGCAATATTGCGCATCTTGTGAGATAACAATAGGGAAACACACATTCTGTAAGCTAGATTGTACTGAATCCTGCCTGACACTTAGTTTTGGAGCAAGTATTTATCATGTGCATGATCTCATCTCAGTCTTCTGCTGTTATTTCATATTTACGGTCAAGAATAAGTAACTTAATAGTTTTTATGCAGTTTGTCTTTTAAAAACAGCTATGAATCATATATTCTAGACATAATCTTGATCATGGAAATTTCAGCCTTTGCATTATACTTTCTAATGAAGCTAGGCTAGTTTGTCTCTTGTCTGGAAATATTATAAATAACATAAGCAAACAGTATACATTTATATTAAATGGCCCCCTTTCTCTTTCCCTAGCGTTATCACTTCCTCCTGGTGGAGAAATCATCTATTTCCTACAATTTCTTTTAATGAATATATGAAAGAATTTTTATTTTCCTTCTGATTAAGAGAAGTTTCTGAGTTTTGATTTTTTTATTTTCCTTTTCCTTTTTTTTTCTTTTTTTGACTCTATAGCTTGTCTCTTATGTGACCCATTAGTAAATACAGTTTTAATTACCAGGTGATATTTCATGAGTGCCAGAATTTTGGGGGAAAATCTTGTAACTGAGATAATGAGAGTTAATTTGCCATTTTGTGATCAAGTCATAATTTCCTGCTAGTGCCCCATCCTCCAAAGGTTCTCATGTACATGGCCTTAACATGTTTGAAACATGTTCTCAGTTCCTGTGTTTTAATCTTGGGCATTGGAATCTCATCTGAAATATCATCTTGTGCTTTTGGCTTTGTTTGTTTGTTTTGGTGAAAGAGGGGCAAGAAGTTTCTGAATTTTACCAGATAATTTCACTGGTTTGGACTACCACAGAGGGAACTAATTAATGTCTTAATTTATACACAGTGATTTTTCTTCAGTTTTTCAACATTTTTTCCCCTCCAGGATAAGGCAGATGATTTTTGTAGATAATTTTGATCCATTTGAAAATGAATCAGAACATAATTTCTCCAAAATATGATGCACTTACCATTGATAGCTAAAATGTTAAAGTTTTTTTCTTCATATTCTGAGTGTGCTATTCCATATGGAGAAATCCTCTTTTATATTATTATATTTATGTATACCAAAGAGCTCCTCCTTTTATAAAGCCTTTTGGGTGCTGCTTCACCCTTCTAAATATTTCTGTGCACAATCCTCAATAGCACCATTTCAAACTCTTTCATTTACATTCAAGAAGGAGGTCTATAAGACTCTGGATTTAAAAAAAAAGTCCATATTTGGTTTAAGTTTTAAAATTGCCTCTTTGTGACAAGTTGATGATCAGCAAGCCTTCTGTCACCAGAGTGAAGTGTTCTTATAATCAGGGAGATGACTCTATCTCAAACATTATGCAGCATTTATGAGCACATCCATTTGTTCAAGTCTCCTTCATTTTTAAGAATTTCATTGTCTTGCTGAGTTCACCAGGCTCTTTCCTTATATTAGAATCAGACATTTTGAAATCTGTTTCATACTAGCTCTTGCAGCAAAACAAATTGTCTTGATTTGCTTGTTCACTAGAGCTTATTTTCTAAAATGCTCTGAAGCTGTAAACAGCCTTGCTTTTTAAATATACCATTTTTGTCTTTAAAGGGTGGTGTGGCTGGCTGGACACATTCATTTGAAATCACTCAAATTCCTAACCTCTGTGACTTCCTCACTTACAGAGTCTGTCTTTGCCAAATAGATGAGCTGTCTGGGATTTTCTTGATATCAGTGTTTTAGATGCTACTTGCATGTCTTTAATCTCTTGGAGAAAACCTGCACGGTTTTGTAGTCATCTGGCATTTTCAGGCAGCCCATAGTGAGGTACTGGGAGGTTCTCAGAGAGCACCTCACCCCCAGCTAGAAAAAAAATGGGACAAGACCAACCAAAGCCATGAAAAATGCTTCTATATGTGAGGTTTAACTGAAGCCTACTGTTTATCTGAGAAATTATTGAGCTTTCTTGCGTGCAGACAAACCATTTTTGAGAATCTTTATGTCTGGTGTAGTGGTGAGGCTTTATATAAGTAGGATTTGTGAATGCTGACAGGGAAAAAAAGGTGTTTATGAACAGGAAGCACTTGAGTTTATTGGTATCTAGTATTTTGGAGCAAATATCTGATTAATCACAATTGATAAAGACTATCAAAATCATCCAGAAGGCTGAAATTAAAATATTTAGCATTAATTGGTAGTCACTGTAGTGATAATTAAGTGATTCTGTCTTCAAATGACAGTTAAATGGACATGTAGCAAAAGATATCCATGAGTTTCTTTGTATTATCTTCTCTATGCCTCTGCTGGATAGCTCATAGGAATGGAGAATTTGCTTTTCTTAACTAAATATGATTTCAAATGAAAAGTGCAAGCTGCTTTGTTATGCAGCTGTGGGCTTGTCAGTCAGTTACCATCAGATTTCTTAGGGAAGTTCAAACATGAAGCACATTAAGCTTTGAGCAGAGACCAAACTGGGGTAATCAGTTTGGGTAAATCAGAAGAGCTCATTTGACTTCAGCTAGAAATCTTGCTGTCTAGGTCTGATTCTCAGCGATACCCCCGTATTTACATATTTAAAAACTGGGAGTTGCAGAAACCTAACTTGTGATAGCAGCATTTTTTCCCTGTTAAATGCAAAGCAGCAGAGAATTAGGTCCCAGCTTCCAGTCAAAATTGGAAAAAGAGAACAGCAGTGGGAGATAGCTTTTAAATATATTACAAAGTAAAAAAACCCCAAAACTATAATAATACACTCCTCATTTATTTTTCATCACCTTCCTTGTATGTGTGAATAGTCACACTGAAGCACTATATTTAATCCCTGTTTAAGTCAGCTCCTGTCAACATAAGCTGTAATTGAAGGGCCAAGCCAGTAAAACCTCAGCCAGGAGTGGAAGCGATTGTAGCACGAATTGCATCACCTCCCTGCCTCTCAGGGCACAAAAACAAGACCAATGCTGCAGTGCCTGGGGCCTGACCAGGGCCAGGGCTAGAGACACCAAGAAGGGCATTCTTCAGCAGATTTTGGTTCCTCAGACAATGTTGTCTCCCAGAAGGAAGTCAGGTAACAAAGCCAGCTCTCGATCTTGTGAGGGTGAATCCCTGTGAATGACCAACGCACTGTTGACAGACTTTGGATTTGGTTAGCTGCAGTACCAACAGGGTGACTCTGGAGCTGTGTTACTGCTGTTCCTACCACAGCAGTTCCAAGTGTCAGGAACTGTCTAGGTCTCAGTAATGTTTTCATCTTTTTACTCTGGTAAGTGCAATAGAGATGTTATGAACTGAAAGTGGGTAATTCTTCACCCAAATAGGTAAGAGGTAAGTTATGTAGGTATGGAAGCCCTGCAAGAGATCCTCAATTTAATGTACAACTATTATGAGATATATGAAGAATAATTGACTGTCTTGAATTTGTGCCTCTGCTTTTCATGTTCTCCTACATGAAACAGAGTGAAAATATGATTACCCAGGGAATGAGAAATTAACTAAAAGAAAATTTCATACATCTGAGCAAGGTGTTTGAATTCTGCTGCATTAACACAGAACCTCTCACATCCTGACTGATGCCATTAAGTGACATCATAGCGGAACATGACACAATGCTATTTTAAATGTTATCTAGTCCAAAACTAGCAGTACACTAGCTGAGAATAAAACCCCAGGGCATCCAGTTATTTTTTTTCCACAGACTTCTTGTGGAAAAGATCCTTTCAGCTCTTTTTGTGATTCTCTTCCTTTTCTCATACTGGGGATAATATGAGTTGGTGAAAATGCTATTTAATGTATTAACATGGTCCTGAGGATACTGATTGGTGAATGCTGTTGTGTTAATATTACTTTGCATCATCTTCCTCTTTTATCTTTCACACTGGTGAGTTTTGACTCTTGCACTACTCTACCAAAATGGTTAAAGGTCTGAGTGCCTCTGTGCCCATATGCCATTTTTCCTCTAAAGGTCATTACGTTAAATAGAAGCTGCAGTGATCTTTATGAAGGCAAGAAAACCTGCCCAAAAATGATAAAAGAGCAGCCACACACAAAGCCTTTGGTAACTGTTATTGAGTGAACGAGTTCCTTGACCTCTTGGGATTACTTCAGTGTATTTTTGCTCTAGACTGAGTTTTGGTTTAAACCATAAACTAGTTTGCCAGCACAGTTACTCAAAATGTATAAAAAACATCAGAGACATAATCCAGTCAAAGAAACAGGGCTACTGAAAACCTTCACAGTGGTACACTTCTCTCTACAGGAAGGGATGCCAGTTTTCTTCAGCTGCTGCTAAAGCTGATGTGACTGGCTGCCTTTCCTGAAAGTAGCCCAAGGCTTAAAGCCACTGGGCTCCCCTACCCCTTGTGCATATGGATGTGTGGATAGACCAGGAGTCCACAGGACTGGGTATCTCTGGTCTTCTCTGTGACACTGGTGTGAAACTGTGGACTCTGACCCATGGCTTCAGGCTTTTCAGGCTATGACAAGCAATGGTCTGGGACCACTGAGATCACTTGAAGGCCTCCAGGAGTACCCACACTGATTGCTGTTTATATATAAATGTTTATAAGTAACTATCTGCGGATCAATAAATTACTATGTTTCAATGTAAATGTTGTTTTGTAATAAAAATGCTGCCCTGCTGAAGGCACAGTCAGACAGACTGCCCTTGTGAGTTGTCTCAAGCTGGAGACAGTCCCTCAGAGCTCAGATATTCCTGGAGCTTGTTTCCTTCCCTGACATCCCACATTGACCAGGTGTTAAGGAGCAGGAAGATGGACACAAGTAGGCAAGAGCAGGTTCCCTCAATTCCATCTTGTTTGCCATGTGCCCTGACATCCAGACTCCTGTTTACTTAAGCTTGGTCAGCTTGTGTGCACTTTTTAGAGAAGTTATGAGGACAGCCTCTCTAGTGCAGCTGCAAGGGATACCAAATCCAGAACTCTCTTCCAAAGAGGACACTTATAATTTAGACTAATTTCAGGGTAACACCTACCACCTAAGGATAATTACTTTGTGCCTCAGTTTACCTCCAGTACAAGTCATGCACCTCTTGAATGGGTGCCAATGGATACTCCAAATGGTACAGAGCAGAGCTGCTGTGGAGCAGAAACAAGTAGAAACAAGGGCTTGGAGTTTGACATCTCCAGAGTATTGTCTGTACATAGTAGAGGCTCCCCAGGGCCTGGATTTGAGCTTGGCATGAGACAAGGGCTGCTGCTGATCATTTGCCTTTAGGCGGCAAAGATGCTGTTGAGCTTGTAGCAACATGCCTGACCTAAGTTTGGAACAGCTGATTTCACTGCCACTATAAAGCTGAATGAGGATTTCTCCACTTCCATGCAGAATGGGACATTCCTTCACAGAAGGACCTGTAAAGTAAAATTCCAGAAGTATAGCACTGGCCAGAAACTCTAATTAAAACAGCTTGTCACTTAAATGTCTCAAAAGAACCTTTTTTATTTGGTGAACTTCCAAATTTCAGTAAATATTCCCCAGGAAAATGTAATAAAATGGAAAGTAGTTTTGGACAAATTCATTTCAGAATTTTGGTATTTCAATTTAACATAGGATGTCTTTAATGTGTTTGTTCCTAAGTTTTAACTACTGGTGAACGTTTTATGTTACTACTGGCATATTTGATAATAAAAGTTCTGGGTTTATTTCAAAAATACTGAATTGAGTTTGCTACTTTGAAATGGCTGAGATATTTTATCTGTTTTCTAGATCAGAGTATTTTCTGTTTGTATCATAATGAAACTATTAATATAAATAGCACTTTGATCTAGAAAAAGTACTTGTTTCAACATATTGTTGAGTAACAACTTATTATTCTTTCAGATTTTTAAAATGAAGGCGTATCTGTGTTTCTTCAGAAAACTCTTCCTGACTTCCTTTAGAATTACACTGTAAAATAAATATATTTCTCTAGCACAGCATAATGCCAATGAGACAAAGGTTAGGGAGAATTTTATACTGGTACAGATGCATTTGTAGCTCCTTTCAGCACTCCTGCAGGAAGCAGGCAGGCAGACAGAACCCCAATGTCTTTTCCTGGTCAGATGCATGTGACCAAAGCCCAGGTGTCTTGACCTTTGATGCCCTGCCAGCTGTTGTGGCAGGAGGAATGTGCTGCATGTCTGACTGAGCTCTACTGCCCAGCTTCCCTGTGCCCCGAGGCAGGGCTGTGCAGGGATGGGCACTGTTTCTGCTTTTGAATGAGCACAGCCTGGCTGAGCATGGTGCTGGGTACAAAATGCTTTCTTCTACCACTGCATCTGGCCAGGGGTTGCTTACCTTGTTCCACTGGACTATGAGCCCAGCCTTCTGTAACGTGGGAAAGGGAGCAAGGGGATTGAACAGGGTGGGAAGGAGAAAGGGAGGATGGATTTCTGAATTGCTTCACGTGGGGGAAAAGGCAAATGTTACTCTTGTTTTGGTGAAGGAGAAAGCCATTTCTGAAGCATGAAATGCAAACTGAGACTCTTGTATCATTTTGGGAAAGGGAATAAATTGCTTGGAAAAAAACTTAGCTTTAAAGAGGTTCCTGATTTTTGATGATAATAGCTATCAGAGAATGATTACAGGATCTTGTGTGGAAAGGACTATGAGACCCAACTAAGCAGAAAAATCACAGAAAGTGCTGATAGAAAAGATATGTGCGAGATTAAAAATAAACACTTCTTTTCTGGATGATTTTTGCCAACTGTGGGGAGTGGCTCTCTATCCCTGCTGGAAAATATCTCACTGTGTTCTCAACTACTTCATTTTATTCCAGCAGGTTTGATTACTTAAGGGCATACATTTATCTTGGTATATGATTATGCAATGCATTTTCTAGTGGCTGGAAACTAGAAGTAGTATCAAGGTCACACTTGGTAACCAAGGAAATAAGATGGCAAGTTTTATAGATATATCTTTCACCTGCAGAGTTATCTCATGTGGATCAGCATAAAATAACAATAATGGCAAAGTCTGGAAGAAGTTTGTACCATTGCTGTCACAGGTCTGTGGCTGCATTGAAGATTTCAGCCTCAGCAACCACTGTCACCACCATCTTCTCTACCATTACACATCTTTCCTTGTGCTCAGACCAGCCTAAGCAAGGTGCTTTGTGAGGAACTGTGTGTGCTATTTGTAGGTAAAGGACTTGCACAGCCTGGTCTATTTATAGATAATACAGTTAATCTCATCTTGAAAACAAGGAGAAAAGCGATACAGACAGTGGCAGCTGTGACAGTAATATATTATATTTAGCCATTTCATCCCTTCTAACCTGCTGTTTATTGAATATCAGAGGTGCACACAATTAGCCACTGTGTTGTCGTTGCTGAGGTGCTGTTGGTGTGGTCTATTCCCTGTTCAGCTTTGCAGACTCGTTAATAGTTAACTTGTGATTTTCTCCAGGGAGCTTAACCCAGTTTATTCAAATGTTCTAACTGTATTTAGCTGGGAGTTTTATATTGTTCCAGCTTCATTTCCCACACAGCTGTACGTGCTTCTTGCAGACAAAAGATCCGTACAGTCCTATTTATTTATTGATTACAAGATTCACAGTGCTTGGGAACAGGAAGAAAACAGCAGCCAGTGGCAGGTGGAACACCTTTTTCCAATTACACTTGAGAAGTCTTTATCATTAGTCCAGTTATACCCATCAGAGCATTCTGGACTGAGCTGCCAGTGTATCTTCCTTGGAAAGTTACCCCATCTGAGGCTGTGTACTGAACAAGATTGTCAAGACTGCATCCAGCATTGTTTGTTTCCTTGAGCTAACCACTGGTTAATACTTTTTTTTTTTTTTTTCTATGTTAAACACTTCTCTCCTACATATATGAAACGCAGAGCTACAGATTAGAATGGACCATGAGACCCATGAGAGAAAACAAACGCTGTTATATCACAAATGACCTCTTCCAGATGGCTGTGATTCTACAGTTCCTTGCTCAGAAAGGGCTTGATCATTATTTTTGTTTTGTCATAGACCAGAAACTTGCTATAAAAACCTTGTCCCAAAGCTCATCTATGTATAAACCCATAAGTAATATAGGGGAAGTGTTCATATCTAGAAGGATGATTCTATCTTATAGATAGTTGAAATGTGAGAAAGTAATGGTGCTAGTAAAGATAACCTTACGGTTACATAGTACTCACAGCTGAGGGTGGAATATTTTTTCTGCATTTTCCATTTTATACTTACATCCTAAAACCAGATAAAGAAGGCTAATTTTTCTTGTAATAGAAATATTTATTTCTAAACTACAACATGTGACATGATAAGGTGACATTTTAGACTTGGTCTATGTCAGAACGATACCGAAAGAACAGTAAAGACAGCAGCAAGGAGAGATCATGTTAAAGGCAGCTAACTTCTTTCTGATAAGTAACAAGGAGAGTAGCTCCTGCCAGCTTGTCACTGCAAGAAACAAACCCATGATCTTAAACAGTTTCCAACCTCTGTGTTTCCGCGGTGGCTGATAGAGAAGCAAATCTGCTTTTTATCATCCTTGTGCAGGCTGCTGCAACGTCACTGTGGCTAACCTCTGACTGTGTGAAGGACAGGACATTGCAGCAACCTCAGAGAACATGATAGAGAAAGTCAAGAAAGGGGATACCATAAATAGCAAGAGGGAGGAGAAATTAGATGAAGAAACCTTTTGGAAGAAAAGTAACTCTTCTTAGTTTTGTGTCATCTTTTGTGTGTTTAGAAAGCTTGGGTTTTAGTGAAGCTGTATCTAAACAAAAAAAAAAATTAAAATTTGCCTCCCTGCTGTCCCCAAGAAAAGGCCTACAGGCATCTTCTGGCCTATCTATACACTAAAATTATTGGGATTGCATCTCAGATTATAGAAACCTGTTTCCCATTTACAGATGGTGAAATACAAGTGCAGTAAATCATAGGTTGGAAGTTTTGAAACTTCTCTTGAGTTGAGGAACCAATATTCCCTCACAAAACATCAATGATGAATGCTTACAGTTTATTGACTCAGTTTGCATTTGTCTGTTCTGCACCTTTGCTGATCTGGAACAGCATCAGCAGAGGGTCTCTTCCTTTTGCATGAACTGCATTTGAGAGGACTCAAGTCATGCCATAAAGATTTTATGTCCATTATCAAATAAGTGATGTGTGTTGAAGAATGATGCACAAAATTCCAAGTGCAAAAACCTTTTAATGATTCGCCATGACTCAGAAACCTATGATCCTGCAGGTAGCAAATATATGTGGGAAACAAAGTCGGCCAAATCTTAGAAATACAGATATATTTTATTTAGACTGGGAAAGACACCATTTTCTGATGTTTCCTGTAAGACAGAATTTCTGTCGAAAAGATAGCCTGCAAATAACAACACATGGGATTTCTGAAATGAAGTATGACCCCTGGCAGTTGCTGGCTGAAATTGGTATGGTGCTCGCTGGGCTCAGTGCTGCCCACCTCCTGAACAGCAGCTGTGACTTTGATGATGGTGTTAATTTTGCTCAGTGTCTGTTCCCTTCCTGGGTCTGGATTGCTGGGATGTGTCTGCCCTCTGGAAGCAGTTTCAGAGTTTCTAGGCCCCCAAGCCAGTTGGCTCCCTTGCTTGTAGGGGCTGAATGCCTGGCAGTCCCTTGGAATCCCACTCCATGATTCATCACAGATGCTGATCCCATCCCAGTGCTGATACCAGCCTGCTCTGATGAAGCCATGTCTTGTTGGAGAATTCACAACCATCTTTGACTGGTAAAAATGATTAATTGATACTCCCAGAGCCACTGATACACAGGCACATCATTATCATTAGTTCCCTTGCTCTATAATTACCAGGCATAATTCAATATTTCTCCCATGAACAAAGCATTTATCAGTTATGCTCCACCTGCCCCTTTGGCAGCGTCCACAACACAGAATAGCTGAGCAGGCCTGCCAGCCCTTTCCAGCCTTTGTCCTCATGCCCTGGCACACAGTTGCAAGGCAGAAGTGATCTAATGCCCATTACCCAATTTTCTTCACACAGTTCATCCTTATGTCAGCTTATCCTTTCCCCATATCCACATCTCTGTCCTTGGCTGCCTGGGTCCACTGCCTTCTGTCACTTCAGTAAGGTGGCACTACTGTATTTTCCACTGCTGCATATGCTCACTTTCCTTCTCATTATCTCCTCCTTCAGTTTACTGAGCTCTCTTCTGCCTTACAAACCTCATGTTCCATATTGCCCATCACTGGGGAGACAGAGCTTCCTCTTCCCCTTCCTACTTCAGAAGCAGTCAGACACAGTCTTTTCACATCCTATCCCTTCCCCTCCTGTTTTTCAATAAATCAGTCTCCTCTGCCTTCTTCTCAGGTCTCTTTATATTAAACACTATCTCAATATGTTTTACCTCCTCTATCACCATTTGTCCTGGAGCCATGACAAAGTTTTCTCTTTGTCTTGCCTCATTCATCTCCTTTCCACTCAATAACCCCAGCTCTTCTTCCACTGGGATTTGTTCCACCCAATTTGTCTTATTTCTTAAGGCTTATTTGATTCAGCTATGTGTGTGTTTATGTGAGCATCTAAATCTAATGACCCGTTCTTTAACCCATTGGTAAGCTGAAACCTCAGCAATAACAGAGGGAAGATCTTAAAAATACCAACTTCCTGCAGTTCTCATGAAGATTGATGACTGGGTGAAGGAAAAAGATTTGCACTTGCCTTTCCTGCTGGAAAGGCTGCAGCATGTGCTCCTTCTTCCAGTGAATGTACAATTATTAATTATTATTAATTGTCAACACCAGGAAAAACTTCACTCAAAGTTTGCATTTTCCTCAACAAAAGAAAGTGAAGTCATAAGAAACAAATTTTTAAGAAATCAGACAACAGGAATTCTGTTGCTCACTACACTGCTCTTTTTTCTCACTTTCACTCAGTGTTTCATTATTCAGCTTTGAAGATTTGCTTTTTTATTTCATATCTACTTTTAGCTACTTTTATCTTGGTTTTATCAAAATATGTCATACAAATTTTTAGTTGCTCAGGTTTCTGGTTTGACCTCTGTTTTTGACCTGTTCTTTGTGCATCTTGATTTCTTCTTCAAGGTCTCTCTCTTCATGTCTCCAAATTCACCTTTATGCATTGTCTTCTCCCTTAATGCTTCTATTTCTCTTATTTTCTGTCTAAAGGCTCTTCCCATGAATGTCAGTTCCTTAGTTATGTAGCTGCTGGTGACTGCCACCATCTCTGGGCACCTTCTTTATAGTCTGTGCCTCTGTAAGGAGAAAATTGTCTTTTAAATTCAGAACTGAAAAAAAACCAACAAAAAAAAAAGGCATTGATTTTTCTGTAAGAAAAGGGAAGAATATAGAACCTTTCTGAAACCTCGTAAATTAATTCATAGCCACAGTGAAAACTGATCTGCCCTTTTATCAGACTTGATAAATTTTCATGTAAATGTTCACAGTTCTGTGACATGCAGAAGAAATCTTTCTCTTACAACAAGTTGAGATGCAGATTTATTTCTGAGACATGTAAAGTTATTCTGCACTATAGTTCATGCAATGAGAAGGCTGTGTGGCTTTCAAGTCATACAAGTCTTATTTTGCTTATTTTATTCTCAGTGACCTCTCTCACTAGTAACTAATAAAAAAAAAAGTGAAGTTGGGACCTTCTGAATAGAATAATATCAATACTTGTCATTCTATTAAAAATACTTGGAAATCTATTAAAAAACAACAAGAAGAGACATGAAAAGAAAAGAGCAGGATGAATTGTTCCTTCATCCTGGAATAGCCTCTGAATTGTTTCAGACATATCAACAATGAGTTAAATTCAGCATTTCAGAGGTAAGATCCTAAATCATATACTTGCAGAGAGAATTTCTTACAACCTGAAATAAAAATATAACTGATGCAAGAAATCAAGGATAGAAGTATTTTATAATTGAGTGACAGATAATGAGAAGCAGCAGAGATGTTCTCCAGTGGGCCTGGTTATGAGGGATGCTCCTCATTTTCAGTCCAGGAGCACATAGAGCAATCTCTCCAGCAAAGCTTTCAATCACTGTATTTCATAAATCCCAGAGACCACACACAACTGCCTGCATAGGAGTGAAATTAAAATCCTGTACTAAGTGAGAATTTGATTTTGCCCTGAGCAATTTCTACAGAAAATTTTCTTAGTACTTCAGCCTGTGAAGTATTACAGGTACAGCGTTACGACGGATAGCTTCATTTCCACAACCAGTGAGAGCTCCTGAGTGACAGCAGGCTCAGCTCCCAGTTTCATACCTAAATGGAGCAAAAGGAAATCAAGTAAATAGGAGCAAGGAAATTGCACCTTGCTTGTGCACCATCAGATCAGACCATTCCTCTTACACTTACATGAGATAAATGGGCACGTCATACCTGACAGGCAATAACCTCAGTTCTGACCAACAGGTGGAGAATTTTGAAATTTATATTTTTTTTACCTGGATTTTAGTCTTCATGTCAGGCTAGAAAAAGAAAGCTTCTCAAAATATTATTTAATATAAGTGTCAAAACCTATTGTGTGGAGAGTAGTTTATGTTTTAAATTTGTAATAGCTGGCTGCCTTGTAATGTACTACCATTCATGTAATTACCATCAAATTTTAGCGTTTTGGTTGAACAGTTATTTGCTGTTAAGTCACAATCTGCTTCTTATGCACTGCTTGTAGGGAACTATGAAATTATCTGTCTATGATAAAATAGCTTTTGGAAGTGGGTAGCAGTTGAGGCTAATAGTAATGGTTATGTACTTGCAGTGAAATGTGGAGAGTTTCTTCAGGTCACTATTTTTTCTAGAGTCTGTGCAGACAAGTAGTTAAAATGTGCCTGCTTTAGTTACAGGAAACATTGACTGTATGAAACATGAAGGAGAAAGGGGAAGCAATTATGGGTACATATAAACTCAGTTAAACAAAAATAAAAGTAGGCCTATATATTTTGTCAATGAGAATCTTCTTCCTATGAACATTTCGAGTGGAATCCAGCAGACGTTGCAGACAGACTGAATCAGCTCCTGGAAGAAGAGGGTAGATTGATTCATATAATCTCAATAGCATTGATTTTGTACCTCAGATATCACGAAGTTCATTCTTTTCTCCAGACCATTTTAGTGAAAACAGTTAAGAAGCATACTTGCTTTATTGCTTTATATTCTTAAGTCTTCTCAAAATCTCCCTTGCCCCTGGATTAAATGCCAAACCTCTCCTCGCTTGATTTATTTTGCTTTTCTTCAGTTTTCTGTTGGTTGTTGGTTTCAATTTTTTGACATTTCCTTTTAAATTTGTGGGATTTTATCCCATAGAATTTATCCAGGAAACTGAGTGAAATACAACTACTTAGGTGGAATATTTTCCCCAGATCTTCCATAGCAGAAAATAAAAACAGTGCAAACCTCTGCCATTATCTCATTTAAATCTGCTTCTGCTTTCAGCTTATAGCCTCACTAAATTAGCATTAGAGAAACAGACCTTTATGTTAAATTCATTGCAGGGCTGTGCCAGCAGGACTACTTGCATTTTAGTGGTCCCTCATTGCCTGTTTGCACAAAATTATAGCAAAGCCCTGAATAGTAAATTAAAATGGAACACAACCTTTTTATGTTGAACTTCGAGTAGTTGAAAGCTTAATCTTCTCTAGAACCCCATTACTATTGCATAAAGCATGTTTCCCATATTTAAAATTCTGATTAATTAAAAACACTTGCAGTAATTAACATGCATGCTAGAGGAAGCCAGAAATTATCTACACAAAATTGCTTGTGGTTTATTTTGGTGTGTATACGGGAAAACTTGATACACAAACTCTTTTCCTGGACTTCTGACTCCATGAAGTAACACTGTCTGTGTGTCTGGTTTGGTGTTACTCCTTAAAGTAGGTTTTTCCTTTACAGGTAGCTCTATCTCTTTGAGCAGAGTTCTGCCTTGTGTGTATTTCATCTCACCAGTTTGTGACACAGCAGTTTGTAACCAGTTCTCCTCTTGCTTTTTTTCAATGAGCCCTTCTTTGTCTTCTTCACATGTATTACTGTATTAATATAATATAAGATACTGTAGGAAATGTAATAACTAATAACTATTGCTACAAACTGCAGTGTAACCAGGGTTGTTGAAAGATGATGTCAAATGAGGTGAATTCAATGGCACTTAACAGTATTTAAGGCAGTATTTTGCCTTACCTCCCTGCCATATATTTCTTTTAAAACAGGGGTTCTCTGGGCCATAATCCTAAAAAGATCCATAATAAGATGAAGTGTCTATACATAATTTAGGACTAAGAATTGCTAAAAGGGTGTAGTAAAGGCCCCAGCTTTATATCCCAGTAAGCTCCTGTTTTATTTTACAGTCTGAGCAAGAATAAGAGTAAGCCAAGCCTATCTAAACAGTAAAGATATAGTGCTGGTTTTCATGGAGGCTTTTAACAAAATCTACTCTGAAAAATAGATTTTATTTAATAACTAACCTGCAAATGCATACTGCATGAAATGTGATGTTACTGAAATGGCTTTAATTCTTTCATAAATACAAATAAGATTAAGGTCCATATCAGCTTGTACCAGAAGACAGGCAAAATGTTTAATCTACAGTTTGTTTTCTTCTTGTTTGTGTCTGGACTGTTCAGGAGCACGTGTCCACTATATGTGGACCAGACCGACAACTGAACCTTTAACGTCTTTTTGATTAATCCCCATTTTGAGATTTTGAGTTGCTTTTGATGAGACTTGTAAAAGATACTGTAGAGTCTGTGGGTGATCTGTTTATTCAGAGTGCATATGTGTCCAAGCACACACATTGAATGGAAATTGTTCATCTTGTAAAGCTGGCAGAAGACTGAGTCTGCATCTCCCCTGAAAACTCACCCAGAGCTGCAATGCTGAGTTCACCTACCAGTGCTTGGATCTCATTTTTCTACCTATTCCTAAAGTTGTGAATTCAGTGTGGTGCTGTTGGGAGATGTTATTCTTCTCTCCTGGTTTAGTAACCAAGGAACCACTGTGCTTCTTCATGGATATGCCACTTGTGTATGAGCAGTCAGTGGAAGACAAGCTCAATGACTTTCAAAAACCTGTGCATTCTTCCAGTCAAACCCAGCACAGTCCCCCCAATTTATAATTAATAGCTGCATGTGTATTTCAAAGAAAAATGTTTCTTCTTTATATGCAAAATTTCCTTATTAAAATAACCTCTGTGCAGTGCCTGAAATGGGCTACTACAGTGTTTTCTGTGTGTGAGGGTGGAAAGACTTCAGGTGACTAAAGATGATTTTTAGACAATAGAGAGAAGGTTTTTAGCAGTTAGACAGACCAGGATACTTCTCACAGTGTCTGTCACTTACTTAAAACTTCGTATAAGTCTGACATGTCAGGTATAAGATATTGTGACATTAATTTTTTCCTGCAGGTGGAAATAGACTATAATAGTTATTGCAAGCTGGCTGACATGCTTTGGATTTATCTCCTGCTTTATTGTGCACTGATTACCCCTTGTGGACAAGCCCATTAGTCTCTGTTAGTGTGTTAATGGTTTCCCCAGAATGCTCTGCAGCAGGACTTGTGGTGATGTAGTCACCTCACTTTACAAGTAAAGCAATTTGAATGAAAATCAAATTTTAATCAAAGCTTCCCTAATTATTTAGGAAACTATTTCCTAATTATTTATCCCTCTTCACTCTTTCTCCTGTAAGTAAATGAGGACTATTTTATACCACACCACTATGTAAGTTTTTTGTCATTGTTTGAGTAATTGCATTGAGTAACTAATAACTCAGTCAAGAGAAATGTAACCAATATAAATTCAAGGCGGTGACACGTTTTAATACCAACAGTTATGTATTCTGTGTATCATATAAAGTATGATTAACTCTTTGGGGATGCACAGAAGTCAGTTAGCCAGAGTGTGAGGATGCCAGACTGCTAGGCTATGTATCTGCTGGTATTCCCAATTGGCACTTGTTGGTAATTTCTTTGATTAAAAATTAGCATACCCACATTTTGCCATGCCGTGATATGAGGGCTGATTTAGCAACAAGTTGTAAAACAGGATTATTTGGTAGTGTGCTACTCTAGAATAGGAAGAAATTGTTCAGCTCACTATTATATGGAGTCAGGGAGGTAAGGCTTCATTTACCCTGGAATGCATCACTGATGTTTTCACCCAAGAACCTGTATCATCTAAGAACTTCTACTGGATGTACCGCGTCAGACAAGAGCCCCAGCAAGCCCAGTGCCCCATGTCCAGCACTGGCCATCCAGGGAGGCCCAGGAAAGAAGCACTAGGCAGGCAGGAATGACACCTTTCTCCTAACACATTCCTGCACTCCAGCTGTTTCCAGCTGTTGTTCCTAGGGCTGGATGTTGTTTGGCAGTCTTAAGTGACCCTTAGAAGACCTCTCTTTGTGCCCATGTGAGCTTTACTATCTGCAATTGTGGCAAGATGTTGCACAGGTCCACCACCTGTCATATGAAAAATTATCTTATTTCCTTGGGACCTGGCTGCTGCCAGCCTCTTCTCTGGGTGATCTGTAAAGTCAAATCCAATCCAATCCATTCTTTTCCAGACCTGGGAGCCCTAACTAATTTAAATCATGCTCTAAATGGAAATATTTCCTTTTGCCTTTCAGCATTACTGCTAGATTAGGCCCTTCTGCCCTTTCATAATAGAAATTGTTTGGTAGCTTTTAGAATAGCTGACTCCACAACTTCTATTGCATGGAAATATTTAATTTCTGTATATTTCTGTGTACATGTATGCCTGGTTCTGGAATGGAGCAAATCTCTAAATTTGCAGTTTTCAAAGCAGCTCTATCTGTTTAGACCAAATAAAGCTGTCACTGTGAAGATGTCACGAAGGGATTTGCCTTTCTGCTTATTGATGATGATATAAATTTAATAGGTGTTTGAAGATTTTTACAACTTTTGCAGCCTACCTTAAAGATAATCAATGACCTAAATCTTCAAAATAGTCTCTGTGCAGAATTAAATGATAAAGAGGAGTGTGTAAAACAAAGTAGAGCTGTGTTTTCTCCTTTTTGGACTTAGGCTTACTTGTCAGTTAAGTTTGGTCTGATATTACTGCTCTGGTGAGAATTTGGATTATGGAAATAGGAGTGCCTTATGTAATTTATTCCATGGGTAGTATGAGAACATAGCATTTTTCAATAGTGAATACTTCAATGCAAATCTGACAACAGTGATTGGAATGGATGAGTAGCCTCTATAAATGAAAAGTCTATTAAATTGTGCACATTTAGAAGAAATATTCAGTAGCATTCAAATTAAATGTGAACTCTAATGAAACAAAGGAAGATCATAAAATAAGGAAAGTGGAGCTGACTAAATGCTGTATTCAAGGAGTCTGTGGAAGAAACAGGAAAAGGTGTAGGCACAGTCTGCCTTCTTAGTTACCACGTTAAAAATCAACATGCAAATTGTTTATGCAGAAGTCAAAACCAAACCAAGCAAACTACCTCAGAGCTGGGCAGCATTCCACCCGCAGAAAATTTGTTACATCATGCCTTAAAACTGCCAGCAGGAGCTTGGGGGAATATCAGCACCGCAATGTTGCAACAGCCCAAGCACCACCCAAGGAACTGGCACACAGAGCACATAGTTGAGCTATGCTTTGTAGATCTGGCCACAATTCTATTGCATTAATTTAGTACATAAATATTAACTTTGATCCACACATATGCACTTTTTCAATAGTTTGAGCAGTCATCTGAGGCAATAATGCAATAAAGAGTTTGTTTACAATTTCTGAACAAGATACCATTTAACAGGAAGCAAGTCAGATAACTGACTTCTACATTCAAGCCGGTCACATGACAAACTGTATTGCACATTTAAGATATAAAACAACTCTGTCATTTCTCATTGCCTTTTGAGCCAAATTTTATGCCTTTATGAGAATGGATTTTAGCTTCTTTTTGGCCTAGTAAACTTTGGGTAGAAGGTGACAGCCTGAAGAATTTCCTGCCATATCATAGTTTCCACTCCTTCAGAGATACAGATGTCCAGTTTTAACCAGCTGATTTTGCCAAAGCAGTGAAATTAAAGGTTGAGCAGGGATATAGACTCACACACGTAACAAATTAATGCCTTTTATTACTAAAGAGTGAATGGAGACATTTGCTGTGGCAGACAGGTTATTTGGTAACTGATTGTTGCAGATCTTTCCTTGCCACTGCTCTATTAGTCTCAGCTTACAGGGAAGCTTCAGCAGTGTTTTCAGGAGAGGCAGGGAATGCTGAGAGGCTACAGCAAGTCACAGCAGAGGCAGAGCCCTGAATGCTGAATGACGTTTCAGCCACCAAATCCTCCAAAACTGTCAGGATAAATAAGACTCTCTAACACTATCTTTTTACTGTAAGTGAGTAAGGCATTACTTTATTCTTAGCCTGGAGGTGTGTGTGGCGCCAACAAAATTCTGGCCTCTACACAAAAGCAGATACAAAACTCGTTCACTTATTTATACAATTTTAGCAAACAAAGAAATTAATGTTCATTGGTTCTAAATGACATAATTGTCTTTAATTAATCAGTATTATGTTTTCTTTTTTTTATGGATTTCTCACATCTCATGCTAATTAATTTATATTTTTCAGTCTTTTTAATATCTTTTTCCCAGGTAAGGACTTTTCAATACACATATACTGAGTCTTTATTAGCTTCTTCTCTATCTTCTGGTTTCTGCAAAATGTCCTTGTAGTCCATAAATTCTGTGCTTCTTGTATCCAATTTCAACAACACATCACTCTGTCCCAGGCCTTGTTCATTGAAGCACATCAAGGTTAGCTTAACAAAACTTGGAAGTTTCATTAATTTTCTCAAGCCCTATTCCCACACTAGCTGCTTATGACAACTTTGCTAAAAGCTGGTTGAGAGTAATTTAAGAATAACACACTGTTTGTAATTAATTTATATAGATTGGTTACAATGAAACAATTAATTTAGAAGTTAATTAAAAGCATTACCTGAAATTACTAAGAGGTTGTATTGTTTCCAACACTTCCAGAATAATTTCACATAACTTCTGTGCTATTTCATAGTGCCAGCTTGGGACATCAGTGCCTGTGCTTCTGTTCCTTAGTTACTTACACTGTCTGCTGATTTATCAAATAATAATAGTTTCTACCAGTTTTCCTAAATTATGCATGGCACAGGATGTAAACCTTTTCCAAATTATTTGTCACTCACACCCCTCAGTGTGGATTCCTTTTGATGTCAAGGAAAAGAACCAATTCCTTATGAAATTACTGCCAAAATCGTACCATTAGCTGGAATTAAGCTGGTTAGCCTCCTGCAATGAGCTGCCTTCTGTGCTACATGATCATCTAATTTGTGAAGCCTTATTTAAAAATGCACACAGTGTGCCAGGTGGAAGAAAGCCGCACGGAGCTCGACGCTCACGTGAACACAGGGATCATACTTATATTGTTCTGTGTCCACGTTTCTGACGTTTTCCTTTAGAAAACTGGTAGCCACAGAGCCCTCCCTTGGTGTGCATGCAGAAGCATTTTGGGAAGCGTGGCCTTGTATTCTCTTTCAGCTTCTAAACTGACTCTGTCGTAGCTGAGGTCCATTATGCAAACCCATCTATGTAACAGGGAGCTTTTTCCACTGCTCACTCTGCAGGATCTCAAAGCATTTCCAAAACAATATACATGTGTCATTTTCTGAGCACTGTATGGGGCTTATTACTGCTCAGTAAATATTTCACCCATTCAATAAAACCTACATTCAGAGCCTACACAGGGTGGGTGTCTGTAAGAGTTCAAGAGTTGAAGAGAGGCGGCAATACCAGAGAATATAAAATCTACTGAAATAAAATCTGAACCAATAAGACTGTTAACAGCCAAAAAATTCCCCAGGAACAGGGTGTGTGATGAAATCCTATGATAAAAAAGCAGCTCACCTGCATTCACTGAAGGTTTGAACTTTAATACAAAACACTCCAATGCAATTAACCTCCCCAAGACACCAATGAAAGAACATGCCAACAGAGAAATAAAACTTTGCAATAAATTCTGATGAAAATCCAGTGTCCAACACTATTTAAAAAGAAACTGTCGCATTGGTATTTGATACATCCCATTGCTATCCTGTGAGAGCCACCTTCTATCTGGCGATCTCAGATCTCTTCTGCACCTGTTGGCTAGCTGCCTTTGAGAGATTTGTTATCTCACCATTCTGCAGATGACAGCAGAAAAGGTAATGATGAATAAAGTCATAAAGTGATCAAAGTTCACACAAAAAATCAACAGCAGAGCTGATAGGAGAAACATCTTCATTCCAGTTCATCTACTGTAACCATATTTGTCTACATTTGCAAGGTATATCTAACAGTGGATTTATCCTGCCAGGTTATTGTATACAAAATGTGTCAGGATTTGTGCAGCTGCCCTGCTGAAGGTCTGGGTTAATGTAGCACAGCTACATTATAGCTATGCACTCCAGCGTGCCAGTTCCACACCTGTCCATCAGAGTGATGGAATAGAGTTTTACCATTTACTTGGCACAAAATTTCAAAAGTAGACAAAAAACAAGTTTAAAATCTGGACAGAATAAGTTGGAGGAAAGTGGATTGGAAAAAAAAAATTAAAATAAAAAAAGGATTTAGACAGGAAATCTGGATCAGTTTTACAGTGCTGGTGAAGCTCATAGGTACTTCAGCCCAAGGGAGCAGTTGGTCTTACTGAAAGCCAGATTGCATGAATTGCATGATTATCCAGCAAAACTAGCAAAAGCCACTTCACATGTTTAGCTTTCAGCCACTTCACGTATTTCTCTTTCCTACTGGAAAGAGACTACCCACATTCAGAGTAACAGAATAGCATGAAAGTTTCTCTCCACTAGGGAACAATAATAATTTCTGGCAATAGCAGCTATTTTGTTCATGCCAGTGGATATTTTGAAACATTTCAAACTCTTACAGTGGAGCTTTAAAATGTTCTTTTACACGTGCATGTTCTGATTCAGAATATTTAGAAACTTGTTAACAAGAGCAGCTCTACTATTTTAAGAGGTGAAATGGTCAAAGGTTTTGTACATATTTTTACAGCTGTATTGATGATGAGAGTGAGGTATGGCTGACTGCCACACACTCAACTCAGAGAAGACACTGGCAGATGAGACATGACCTGCATGATTTGTTTGGGTGGGAAAAGAAACTGCTTTGCTCACCCTGGATATGTAAAATATAATGTCAGTCAGATGGCACACACATTTCTTTCCATGAGCCACCATCTAGGACTCTGCCTTCAGAAAGTACTCCTAAGTTGCTTATGCATCCAAATAATTTTTGGGTTTTGACTGACTGACGTATTTGCAGTAATTGGAAACACATGTACAGGTACTTCGTAATAATACCATTTATTATTTAATTCTCTAATTTCATTATTTTAGCTATGTAAAGTTTTGTGTTACTCAAGTGTGAAAGAGAAAATAATAAAAAATAAGCTTATAATAGTTACTACAGGTCTGAAGGCTTTCTGGATTGTGACTATCCTTTATGGCATTGCTATAGAGGAATGACTGAACTCTGCTATATAAATCTTTCTGCTCCAAGATCTGTGCTGCCATTAATGTGTTTTTGACTCCTCAGTGTTTAAGCTGTATCTACATATGTCAGTTTTTACCAATTCTCTATCATGGCACTCCTACTTCTGCTATCGAATACAAACTTGGCTGTAGGATCAAGAAGAAATAGAAACATCAAAAGGAAGTAATAATTTGTATTAAAATATGTTTGTAAAAGATTATGTATACTTTTCACCCTTGATGTCTCCAATGACAGAGGAGCTAAGCTTTCTTCAGCTCTTCCCTGGAGGCAACTCTTTGAGTTCAGACAAATAGCAAGTGGTATTTGAACACAATATAAATGTAGACCATGTTGGCTTTATAAGATTGGTTCACTGCACATAGAGGGTGGAGTAAAATGCTGCAACTTATCAGTTGTTCTGTGGCCACCCTGCAAAGATAAATTCAGTTAGGCTGAATTAGGAAAGAATTTTGGTTTACCTTTGCTAAGATAAGACTAGATAGATTATATATGTGTTCCTAGCTCAGTCTATCTACCATCTGCAGCATACAGGGGAAGGGAAAAGCACAAAAAGAGTCTCATCCATTTTGAGTCCTTACGAGATAGGAATCCTTACTTACGTACTGCAGACTTTTGGACATTACTCCCTAATTAGTAACCACTTCTCTCTTGATTCCCTGTGCAAATTGAAGTTTTGTGCTATCAATTTAGATAAAATAGATTTTAACCTCACACATGCACCATATTCTTATCCAAATTTTACCTCAGAACCGGAAAAAGCTTGCAAACAGTAGATAGATAGCTTATGATTAGTGCAAATAAACACTACTACAGTAGCTAAACACTTAGAAAGCAAAAGTCCAGCCCCCTTTCAGCCCTCTTTCAGCACTGGCCAGATCAGTAAGTGCCTTGGGTAGTAACCAGGTCCTAACCTGGGCCTTGCTCTGCAGCTTTTTGTGTTGCTAAAAGGCGTTGCAACAGTTCAGCTAAATCTTGCACAGCTGAGGAGACAAGGCTGCCTTAGGCAATGCTTAAATACTTAATTTAAGGACTATCAGACTTTACAAAAAGTGAACCTGTATATTACTGGAATTGAACCCCCCCTGGCTGATTGTTAGAGATGCTCTGAAGTAATCACTTGAACATTAATTCAAGAAAGATGAAAGGTTAGCAAGGAAAACAGTTTCAATTCCTCATATCATGCAATATAACATTTTTCAAAATTACTGGAGAAGTCTTAATTATTTGGCTTTTCTAACTATATTGTTAGAAAAAAAATATCCTTCTTAAAGGTTAGAAGGAAATTGATTATCAAAATAATCCAGAAAAAATTCTGAAATGAGATAGCCAGTTCTAAAGCCAGGTAACAGTGCAGTGCCTCTGAGCATTACTGACAGAAGGTTTGTTTCTCTCCTCTAGCTGACAGCTTTCTGATTACAGTGGGACACTAAGGGAGCTGCCACCAAGTGGGAATGCTGGATGTTAGAAGCAAAACCTTAAACAACCTTGGCATTTGGTGGAGAAACAACACAGATGGGCATACCAGAGTAGCTTGCTCACAACAGCCCTTCATTCCCTACAGCCTTTCATTCCCAGCAAAGAACCTGGTATGTTTTTAACCATCTGGAGGTCGTTGTTTTTTTATTGTGGGGTTTTTTTGGGGGGGGGAGGGGGTGGGTTGGTTTCTTCTTTTTTATTTCTTTTGGTTTGTTTTGTTGGTTTTTTTTTTTTTCCCCAGGGATAATGCAGTTTAGTAAGTTAGAAATAAAGTCTTGAGTATATCTATCACTGTAGCAAGACCCACTTCCACAGCTGCAAGGGGATGTTTTGCTTCTATTGTAGAAGGGATGGAAGTGAACCAGTGGGGACTGGTGTGGGGACTCTCCAGAGACCGTGAGGAGTTTATTTTATTTGATGAGATATAAAGCCATGCTTGTATCATGTATACTTAATTGCTAGCCACAATCTTTGCTTGTGTCAATGCTGCTAGAAACAGGAATGCAATTCAAGTGAAGGCCTACGTAACTTTTAAATTTCCAGGTGGGATACAGTATCTGGTTTATCTGGTACTTGCTAGGAGGTAGATCCTTTTTCTTAATCTACTCTTAATGGAAGGAAAAACTGGTCGTTCAAGTTACACATGGGACATGTGATGTGAGAATGGGCTGATAAGTAAATTGCACCGATAAATTGATTTTGCTTGCTTATTAGCTGTTTTTCCATTTGCACCAAATACTGATAGTTGCAATAACAATGGAATGCCCTTGAGAAATCTAAGAACTATTTTAATTGCAGCTACTGATATAATAATAAATTCACATAAATTACTCAAAAGGAAAACAAAATAATTGAGTCTAATGAAAGCTTAATTGAATAAAATGTGTTGGTGTTGCCTGGTTTTAGTTTACAGAAGTATCTGTGTCCAAAATGCATCAGAGTTCCACGTGACATGTCAGGCCAGTGCTGCAGACCGTCCTTCCCCAGCAGATCTTTTATTGGCTGCTCATTCTTTGAAAGCGTGTGCATAAACCTCTTGCAAAGGCCATGCTGAGAAAGAGGACAGCTGGGGTTATTATTTGAAAAGCCGATAGTATTTTCTCTATAAGCCACAGATAAAATGTTTCACATTTCTATTTCAGGCTGTAAACCAGACCGGGCTGTTCTTGAGTGTAAGTTTACCTTCACAGGAAATCCATTGTTTGGGAAGCAAATGGAATCACCACACCCTGTAAGCACACAGATGAAGCTCTCAGATAAGTTCTTGTTCTCCATGAATACCTAGAAATTATCTGATAATGCTATTGTTAAATCGTAATATTGAAAATCTTACAAGAAATGATACATTTATTTACACAAACCTGCTGGGGCTGGGAATTTGATCTGAGAGAGGAAGCAAATTAGCAAGTAGGGTTTTTAATGTCCAGTCCAATGCAAAAATAAATCATCAATCTGGAATAAATTACTGCAAATTAGCAAGAACCCAAATTCGAGGGCTAAGATCTTGAAACAAGAGATCTCAACCTATTGTACAAAAACACTGGCAACCTAGTAGCTTTATTTATTCCCCTCTGGATGTATAAGAAATTCTGGAAGAAACATTTTTTGCACAGTCAAGGATTCAAAAAAAAATTAGCACTTTCCCCTTCCCTCTTGTGGCAGAAATAGGAGCTGAGTAAAGATAGGAAATTTTCATGTAAAAATGTGTTGGTGATGAACAAGTGCATTTTCTCCATAGACGGAAAGAAGTCCAGAAGAGAGAATTAGTACAGCTGTAAAGTACTATGAAAATAGTATAGACAGCAGCACTCTTTTGAATGCCTTGTATTCAGTTTTTATAAAATAAATCTCAGCAAGGAAACCTTGAAATATTGTAGCAATTAGCATTTTAGCAATACCACATTGACATAATTAGAAGTTTGTAATTACTACTCAGCTCTAGAAAGGATGCTTCTTCTAGTATTTCACAGTAGAAAAAGTGGTGAGTCTGTCTATAAGGATATCCTAGCTCCTCCAGGCATAAGAAATTCATGGAGATGATGTGAAACATGAGAGAGAGAGGACTTCCTTCTATTTATCTCCATGAACAGCCAGACCCGAAAATCAGTTTCAGATTAGGTCCCACTAAAAGAGCAGGCCATATCCAGCATATTCAGGAAGTTTGATAAGAAAATCTAGTTGCAAAACTCCATTTGGTTATATGGAAGTTCTGAGGGTGTGAAAAATATGATTTTTAAAGTCATATCCTCTCCCTTGCTCCTTATAGGAGTAGTCTGGCTAAATACAAATAGATTTTTAAAGGAAAAACTAAAGGCACTTTTTTTTACCAGCATAATCCTGACAAATTTGAAACTGCCACTCCAAAACTTAAGGCACTTGAGAAAAGAGGGACAGAGCTTTAAAAATGCTGGTCTAAACAGCTGACAGTTTATGAAATCAAGTATTTCTGCTGTCAGCAAGTGAAAAGAGAACTTAAGGTGGGAAGTGCTGGGCCAGGTGTTAGTGTCTACATTGCGGTTCATCCAGTTTGAAATGCAAGTTACATTGTTGGGTTTTAGCTGAAGTAGCTTTTACTGTGCATAGTTTTGGATAATCCAAATCACAAGTTTTGGATAATCTGTATTTTACTTACTCATCTGCAGGGACAAATGATAGTGTTTACACAGCTGTACTTCTTGAGGTTCAGTTTAAAGAAAGAATGCACACTTGGAAAAGATCCCTTTGCTTTTGCATTTACATTACTGCCTTCCCAATATAACGCAGGGATGGTCTCCATTCTGCTGAGATGTAAAGATTGCTGCTGTTAGTGAAGCTGTCCCTGCTTCATTCCCCCAGAAGAGATACCACCGTGCAGCTGTACTTTCTATGTAACCATAGGCATCTCTGATGTTTCATGAACATCCACAATATGATTTCTTGATTACACAACCCACCCAGCACATT
Source organism: Cyanistes caeruleus (assembly GCF_971803275.1). Lineage (NCBI taxonomy): Eukaryota > Metazoa > Chordata > Aves > Passeriformes > Paridae > Cyanistes > Cyanistes caeruleus. The sequence continues at coordinate 29,325,753 of NC_141706.1, read as the reverse complement.
TTAATTGTGTTTGCCCTTTGCTCCTTTTGACCCTTAAGCCTTTGCGTGCAATAAAACCAGTAAATAGACAGAAACAAACTGCTATGCCACATCAAGTCCTGCTAGAAATCAAGGAATTGTAAATGTGGAAGTGTCAAGAAAGAATAAGTTTGCCCTGATTCATATAAACACTTTATTCAAATGCTTTGGGTACAGATAAACAGTCCTTGTGCAATGTTTGTTATGGTTTCACCTGCTTCAAGCTGGAAACTGAAAGTGTTTTGGTTAATGGGACAGAAAAGTTTCTTGAGCTGCTCTGCAGCTGCAAGTACTTCTGCATGTTATGCTGAAGCCCTATCTCACATCTTTTAACAGCAATGCATATCAGTAATCCAGATTTTTAAATTCTGTTTGGTTTTTTGTTTTTGTTTTTGTTTTTTGTCCACAGAGAAGGAACCATTGCTTTGTGCTGCAGTTTCAGTGGTGGGCTGTACCTGCTGGCACTTCCTGGAAAAGCAGAAATAAATACGGATTTTCTTGATATCCTTTATTGGATACAGACATGTCTTAGCAAAAATGTTTTATAACTTTTCTTACAATACTACTAACTTGGGGGGGTGGGGGGGATGGGGGGTGGTTCAAGTATTTGAAATTCTTTTCTATGTGAAGCAGAGACCTAAATAGTATGAGACCTGATTTCAAACCAGTGGAAAAAACAGGAAAAATTCTGAGAAATTCTACAACAGAAACATTTGATGGATCCTTTAAAATGTTCTTTAGAATTTAAGAAATTTGGTTTTATATTAAATGATTGGTAATAGTCTTATAACTTTTTTTTTTTAAGTTTTATGTAACATTAGCAGTTTCTGTAATGTAATTCCTATTGTGAATTTCCTTAACCCGTGTGATGTGTGTTCTGTAATTCTTATGTTACAGTTGCATTTCTGCAGTTTCCTGACTGGTGCAGAGTCTGGGCACTCATAGCATGCTGACTTCTACATGGAGGAAAAATTAACTGATTTAGAGTTTTGGTTTTTTTTCCCCCAACTCATCCTTCTCAGTATGTATAGTCTATTTAAGAGGGACAAAGGCATAATACCCTTCCACTTCAGCTGCATTTTTTTCAAATGCAATTTCTACATTTGTTTCTTGAGTATACTGGTTCTTGAGCTGTTCCTACCCATGTCTTCTTCCTACTTATATGATAAAACAAAGCTTGGATAAATTATACTAGAAACTTTATTATCATTTATAGTAAGCAAAGAAACAATACCTGTAACTCTCTTGTTCTGATTTTAGTTTTAATGATCCTTGAGTATTAACATTTTACAGTGGTCTGCAACAGGTAATACAGAATAGTTGGTATGAAATAAAGCTACTTTGCAGTGCCAAGCAGCATAAGGGAGGATTCAGATAAGTGTGTGGTTTAATTCTGGTTCCACCTGGAGAATTGGATGTCTTTATGAGTGAAATATTTCCAAGGTGCAGTTATACTGCAATAAATAAAAAACAAAACTTAAGGTAATCAAAGACCCGAACTGATGCTTAATTAAAAAAAAAAACTAAACAAATCAATTTGAGAAGTACTTTTTAACATCCCTTCCAGTTCTTCCTTTCAAGTTTACTACTATGATAACTAAAAACTGAATTTTCTTCTAATCATTTAATATAAGGGGATAAGGATTTAATGTATTTCTTGGAGGAGGTGTTGACACCCATTAAGACTACTTTATGGCTCTGAGGTTCAGAGATAGTGAAGAATAAGAGACAACTTGTTAACATTGCACAGCAGAAGAAAAAATTCACAAAAATAGAGTTTTGTTTTGAGGGAGGTTTAAATGTGGGCATCAGTATGTGTTCATGTATTTGGGGGAAAAAGCCAAAATACCTTTATATTCCATTTTAACTCAAGTTGCTACTCAGAGGAACTTCTGAGACAAGTGGCAGAATGTCTCATCAAAGTGAAACTAGAGCTGCCCTGCTGAGATTCCACCTGCTATGTAAAAGTGCTACCACCTTCTTGCCAAGTGGAAAGAATTAGCTGACTCCAGCAGATTTTGGGTCTGTATCAGGTAAAAGTGATTCATTGGATTGTGAGATTGAGCACTAGAAACTGTACACTCCACAGCTAGAATTAGAACCCTCCACATTAAAATTGTTTAAGAAAATTAATTTCCTAACTTTGATAGTTAGGAAAAAGTTTGCCATATTCTAGTGTAAATTTCCCTTCTCAAGCGTTTCAGAGCACCAACAAACTAAAGTTCTGCTCTTGGGATGAAGAAGTCATTGGAGTCACAATAAGCATTCTACATCTAAAAATGAGCTTTTTGTGGTGAAAATAAAATTAGCTGCTGGCCTTTCAGAATAATTTGGAAAATGTACTTCAAATGGTATGTACCTGCTGCATTTAGCATTTGTAAAAATGCTGTAACAGCACTCCCCTCACTAGCTTTTCACCTCTCTCCCAAGTAATCTAATTTTCTTTCTCCCATTATGACATGCCTTAGCACAGCTCAGGTCACAGATTCCTCAAAATAAAAATGAGGCTCATAGAAGTAGGTGCTATAACATGGTTAGAACCACAAGATAAATAAAAATAACTAACTGTACAAGTTATGTGCAGATTGATCACATTTTACCCACTGGTATCTCCAGTGGATACTGCATATAGTATAATTTGTGTCATTTTCTTTAAGATCATATGCCTGTAGCACAGAATATCATGGGCCTGAAAGCAAGTAAACCAGCAGTAGTTTCCTCGTTGCATTAAACAATCACTTGAAATGAGTTTAATTTCACTCACAGAAAGTACAATGGAAATCACCACGAGTGTGTCAAATGAAAAAGCCCATCTATTCTGGCCTGATTTTTGCTCAGTTTACAAACATTGTATCTAAGAACTGTTTGCATTGAAAGTACCCTAATATTTTGTGGGTTAGTAATCAGATTTATGTCTATAAAATAGTATTTTCCTACCAGACAGGAAAGACCCATCAGAAGATCTCCAACTTTTCAGAAGTCTCCTGAACAATTTTACTGTCTTTTAGAATCCTTTTTTAGGTGACACCCTCCAGGCAAAGCCAACAAACAGTTAAATGTATAATTTGGAAAGCCTTGCCTTGATTTCTGGATCATCTTAATGCAGTTTTGAGCAATAAGCAGGGACATCTTCAACCAGATGAGGTTGCTCAAGGACCTGTTCAGCCTGAGGTTGAATATTTCCAGGCATGGGGGCCTCCTTCCCTTTCCTGCACTGCACACACTTTTGGCCCTTTTGCATGTACCTAGACTTCTAAAATGTTTTTGATTTATGGAACTGGGTTTTGGAATACAAATCCTTGACTAAATTGGTAGGCAATATAATTGTTAGTAGGTATAACAACTGACACAGTCACAGGAGCTAGCAACTGCACTCAGCGCTTGACAACCATCAGCAACCTGCTTATGATCTCAATTTCTCAACTAATCTCTGTTATTGTCAGTTAGGAATCAAAACCTTAGGGAAAAAAAAAAAAAAAAAAAAAAGAAGATATATTATTTCTGCATTTCCAGATTGCTCTGGAAGGTTGCTATGGGCACAGAATGTTGTAACTCTTCTTTCCATCCCCCAGACAATGCTTGTGGTGGTTGTGCCCCAAACTTCATGTTAGTAGCTGATCCAGAATGTACAAAGTCAGAAAAACCAACAGAAGCTGGCATTATGTCTCACAACTTACAAGCACATTTGTGAATGTTTACTACTTCTGGGGAAAACAAAACAACCCAAAAACCAACAAGAGGACTTGTGAAATAAACGAGAGAAGGCAAGTGTGAAGGAATACAGGATGGAACACCAATATGCAGGACAGCTGTTCTGAGTCTGGGAAGGGGCGCAAGAAGGATGTGATAGTTACAAAATATCCATCCTTACCAGCCCTGGCTTTTGCCGAAATCAGAGTATCCTCGAACATACTCCTACTCCAATTTCTACTCCACATGCTACCTTCCCATCTCTACCATTTCGTCTCCCAAGCACACTGAAACATTACCAGTGCACATTACAAACTTTTAAAATGTATGTAGCTTTCCCACAGGAATGTTCAGGAAACTACAGCTACAGCGTTAAACGCCCTGAAATTCCGCATCCATCCGAGCTCACCCGTTCACGTGCGCTTTTGGGAAGGGTTTTGTTAAGCCACAAAGGCGGAATAGTCAAGGGTGCTTGGACAAGAGCGGGCCTCTCCCCAGTCCTGCTGTCACCCAGCAGACACAGAGCGCTCCTTTTTGTCTCATAACAGAAAATTTCGTGAGATTTCTGTCTTTTGTAGGGATCTTTGCATCAAAACCACTTCTGCTGTCGGCGGGCAGGATGCGCTGGCGCTGCGGGCGGGACCAGCCTGTTGCGGGCAGCAGCGCTGCCGGGGGCTGCGGCCGGCCCTGCCCGCGGCACGGCACCGCCGCCGGGGACAAAGCCACCCGGGGGAGCGGCGCCTTCCCGGAGCGCTCAAACGCCGGTTCCGGGTGCCCTGCACGCCGCCCCCGCGCCCATCTCCGCTGCGCTCCCGGGCGGGAGGCAGGACCGCCGCCGCTCCGCGCTCACGCCCATCGTCGGGGTAAACGCCGCCGCTCCCGCGCCTCCCGCGGGCTCTCGCCGCCGCCCCGCTGCCCCCGCCGGGCGGGGATAGCGCCGCGCGGCGATGCGGGGACGCCGCCGAGTCCGTCCCGCCCGTCCCGGCCGCTCCCGGGGCGGGGGCGCGCGGGAGGAGGCGGCGGGGCGGGGGGGAGCGGCGGCGGCGCTGGAAGGTCCGGGGCGCGCATGCGCGCTCCGGCGCTCCGTGACGGGGGCGCTCCCGCGGCACCGGGGCCCGGCTCGCGCTCCCATAGGCTGCTTCCCCCGCCAGGCGCGCGCCCGCGGCGCGGCTCTTCCGACCGCGCTCGCGGGGGCGCGCGCTGCCCGGGCCGTGCGCCGCTGTCACAGCTGCCCGCGCGCCGCTCCCCGCCCTCGGCGCGCGCCCTGCCCGCGCCCCGTCCCTGCCAGCTCCGCTCCTCCGCCGCCGGCGGGTTCCTGCTTCCGTCTGCTCCCGCCGCTCCCCCGCCCGCCAGCCCCGCCGCCCTCCCCCCCCCCCCACCCCACCGCCCGGCACCCGCGGCAGCGGCAGCGCGGGCTCCGCCGGCGGCGCCGGCACTCCGGTAAGGGGATGCGGGGGCTCGGCGGCAGCCGCGGCGGCGGCTTAGTACCTTGGGGTACCGAGGCGAGACGGGGCTGCTCCGGCTAGCGCTCCCCATCCCTCTCCCGGGCCTGGCGCCGCCGCTTTTGCGACTCGGGCGCTGCTCAGCAACCGCTGCCGCCGCCGCCGGGGTGGTGATGGCGGGGAGGGGGCCGGTCCCCGCCGTGTGCCGGGATCCCCGTGGGCTCCCTCACCTGAGGGTCGCCGGTGGGGCCTGAGGCCGCCGGAGAGGGCGGCGGAGGAAGGGGAGGCCGGGGCTCGGCGGGCGGCCGGGGCATCACCGTGGGCGGGCGGGCCGGGCCCGGGAGGGGGATGCGTGCGAGCCCCGGGCGGCGGCGTTGCCCCGGGCGCGGCGGTTCCCGCAGCGCTGAGCGCGGCTGCCGCCGTCCCGTGCGCCGCGGCCGCAGGGCGCGGGGGGCGGCCTCCAACTTTCCTTGTCCCGGGAACTGCGGCCGCCCGAGGGGACGCCCGCTCTCGGCAGGGAGGAATGCTCGGGAAACGTGGGCTTTGAGTCCGGACCTCACGCTCTAGGGCCGCCTGGTAGCTCGAGGAAATGCTTGTCTGTCGCGGGTACAGAGCCACCGGTTGTTGCCTGGGGCTTTTCCCACGGCGACCTTTCCCGCATTTCGGCACAACTGACTTTGGCCGTGGATCCTGTTAGTGGTGAGGCTCTGGCAATTTACTCTAAGGCGAACTCTTAGGCTTGACGTGTGCTCCGGTCTTTCACGCGTGTGTGCAAGTAGGGCGCGCACTGTGTTCTGATGCACTGCGAGGACCAGGCTTTGAGGCTCTGCTCTCAGAAGCTCCTGGTTGAGGGTACAAGAGGCACGGACTATAGTGCGGTGCTGCGGGTTGTACCAAGACGCCTAAGGGCAAAGACATCGGCTGTAAAATTGCTTGTTGAAGGACTGTAACTTCCTCGGGGCAGTACCTGCTGTAGCTGCACACATGTGATGCACATGCTGTGTGTACATGGATGTGACAAACAACCCTGCGTTCAGAACATTCTTGTACTATCTGCGATCTTGTATTAGCGCTTGGCACCTCTTGTTCTGCGTGTGTGTTTGTATACCGAAGCATACACATCAGCTGAACATTGTATGTTTCATTATTTGTGTGTACGTATATGCACACATACTCTTTCTCTCCCGAAGTACAGGATCTTAATGTCTAGGCCTGAAAGTTAATGCAGTAAATACCTCAAAAAGAGCGAGCATGAAAAGGTTTCTTGATTTCATAGCATTAATCTTATTTATTTTTTCTGAGTAATTTTCCACTTCAAGTCATCAAAAACTTCAGAAAAGTCTGAACTGCAGAAGCAAATAAGTGGCTAACTTGCCTGTGCTGCTGGTGCTTGGGGTGCTTTTACAGATGACTGTTACAATTCCTTTCATTATTAAAGAAAATTAGCTATGAGGAGTTGGTGACTCTGCTTTGATGTATTTCCAGTAGCGTCTGTTTCTCAGGTTATTGCAGGTGTGCTTAGTGCCAGATTTTTATTGATGCTTGTTAGGGTTTCATGTGTGTATGTACCTTAAGCAGGCACACTAGCATATTGCAGAGTTCGCATATTTTCCCAACTACATGTAATAAGACAGCCTTTTTCAAATTTGGAAGTATAATTATTACTCATATTTTCTGAGCAAGAAGTTCAGCAATGAGGGAAAGGCAGGAATCAACTTGGAGTGTTGAATCAGGCACGTTCACTCTTTTAGTGATGTAGCTGCCAGGAGACATTTGACAGCTGGAAAATACAGAAGTTCAGCTGGAAGTTGTAGCTTTCTTTCCCTTTTAGTCTGTTGTCTTCATTTGTTTAAAATTTTGGTGGTTTCATGAGCTGAACAGCTGAAAATATACTAGTTGTAGCTAATATGATGTATATATATATAAAAAAGCTATACTCACTGGAGTAGAAATGGAACTACTTCACCTTAAATGAATCAGTAAAGGTTGTACTAAACCACATAGGGCTTCCCTTTGGTTTGACATCTGTGGTTTATGATCACTTTATTGACACTGCAAATAGAGACTTGCTTGTATGATTGAATGCTTATGTATTATAAATAGTGCACTCCATTCATAGTGTAAAAATTTTATTTTTGGTCTATTTCTGTCTTTGTGTGGCTGTATGGAAAAGGTGCTTTATCTGGCAGCTCTTTTCTAAACCAAATGATTTTCCCGGGCTTGGAAAGTATGCAGTTAAAAATAATAAATGATAATTTTATTTATAGTTTATCAGATCAGTCTGTTCATTGACATTTCAGTGGATAAAGATGAAGAAGGTTTGGATTTGAGTATTTATATCTTGTTGCAGAGTCAGAATTAAAGTAAAAAGTCATTACTATGATCTTAGGCTGGTCTGGAGGGGGAGCTAGTGTCAAAGCAAAAGTGACTTAATTTTCTGGACGCCTTCAAAAGCTTGTTGTTTGGTCATAGATTATGCTTCTAATACAATAATGAAAACAAATATAGATGATACATGCTATGTATGATTGCATTAATATGCATCTCTTGTATGATAAAAATAATCTGCAAGTGAAGTGGTGTGTGATTTTTTTTAGGGAAATAGAGTATGAGTTTTGCTATTGTGGAAACAAAAACTATATCCAAAGAACTTTGAAGTTGCAAGATCAAGTTCTTATAAATCATGAAATGGCAGAATTAGAGGTTCTTGTAAGACATGTAATGTGGCCTATAAATGTAGGGTTAAATGTTACATTTTTCCCTACAATGTTGCTTTCAGTCTACAGCATAGAATGGCATAGATGGTGTTCAGTGTGTGACACTGAATCCTTTTTCTTGGTATCGAATAATGTGTGGCCTCACTATTTGTTTATGTGCTGTTCATACTGTAGTTTCTTAATTTCCTCTTTTGCTGTTTCATTACCTTCAGTCTCTAGTGCCTGCATGTTTCACTAGTAATATTTTCACATAAGTCTCCTGAGATGTATTATGTATTCCTTTGTGTTGAATATCCAATTTAGGACCTTTATGATATGATTTTTCAAAATAATCTGTCAGTGTTTTAATGATTTATGTGTTCTAAGATGTTTTCCCATAAAGGTCTAATTTACTAACAATAATCTGGCTTTTTTTTTTGGTTATTTTTAATAAATCCCTCAACAGGGATCCATAAATGCACATCTAGAAAAGATGCTTTATTTGTATGGTGTGTTGATTTAGACTGCAAGTATAAATACTTAAATCTATTGCAGTGTTACTACCCCCAGATAGTAAGTCCATAATTTTGGTGAAGAGTGCATTACTCATTAAAAGTTTGTGGGTGTTTTTGATATTTTTTTTCTTTTAAAGATGATTTGTGTGCAAGAAAGAAGGAAATAAAAATTTCCAGGACAGTTATAATTCCCTCACTTGTCCTACAATACCTGTCTTATTAACAACACACTTGCCAACATTTGCAGTGCATGTGTCAAGGTCATAATATCATATCATATCATGTTGTTATTTATTTTTTCTTTTCTAACACTTCTTTCAGTAACATAGCGAGAGTACATTGGGCACAAGGGCACAGAGAACAAGATCAAATAACCTTTAATTTTTGCGATGTGTCTATATATTTTTTTTGAACCAACAGTTAGGTTTTTTTATAGTCAACTGTTTAAAACTCCACAAAATTCTTTGCACATAACCAAAAGGTTCAACATTCTAAGTTAAAAAAAAAGTCACCAAGCCTGATGGACAGGAGGAAACCCTCTGCCCTGTGGGATTGCACGTATGACTAATACGCATATAGCATATAAGTCTTTTAAAATGTGGAAATTTGTCTATTTTGCCATGAGACTTGTGCCACTTGAGCTAGCTGGGAATGCGATAGTAGTAATTTGTAATTCAGCTGTGCTCAAAATGATGTGGTCTGTGTATGGTTTTCGGAGGTTTTTAAGTGTTTGAAGCTAGAGGTGAAACTCTGGAATCTTGGATTGTATTCCACGCTCTGGGAGTGAGCATGTTCTGTTGGATGCTTTTTCTGCTTATTCCTTGTGTGGTATCTCCCTGTCCCAATCTTCTTTGCCCTGTTCTGAAATTTTCATCACAATCCTATTTTCCTCAAGTTAACTGTTTGTTTCTTGCTAAAGGGCTTCTTATCTGACATCCAGTATTGCTGTACATAGAGATTCTAACTAATAAATTGTTTATCCCAGTTTCTTTCACTGTTTGAATCCTTTTTGGCTTTTTGCAGTCCTGTCTTGCTGGTCTGTCCACTACCCTCAGTTTCACATCCAGTTCTCTGTTATAAAAAGCATCTCTTCTCTCTGTGTTGTGCATTTCCGTTGGCTCCTGTAGTTCTGTCTTCTGTAGTTTTTCACCTTCAGTTTTGTTCTTCATTCTTCCTGGCTTCTCTCATCTGAATTTGTTTTTTCCTTTCCTGCCTGTCTTCCTATGTGTTTCAGACTCGGTCTGTATCCCAAACTCAAGATTGTGTTCGCCGTGTCAACTCTATCATATTTTTCCCATTTTGCAGTTCTGTCTTTAGACAAATTTTATTGATTCCTCTTTTCCACCCTTTTGTTTACGTGGATAGCTTATGTTTTCATACTTGTTGGATCCAGCAGGGGTATCACTGATAATAAATTTAGATGCCAGTGATCCATCCTGATAGTCAGGGAAGCAAGCAGGCCCATCAAGGGATGAGCTTGACTTTGTGGGGAACTCATGTCTGAGCTGCAGTGCAAAAATGGGATATACAAACAGGGGCAGCTGGGACAGGCTACAAAGGAGAAATTTAGAAAGAATGTCCTGGTATGCAGGGATGGCACCAAGAGAGCCAATGCTCACCTAGAGATGACACTTAAGAGGCAGATCAAGGACAGCAAGAAGAGTTTCTTGTAGTACTTGAGTAGTGAAAAGCACAACAAATGAAATAGGAGATTCTTTTGGAAACTGATGTGTCACAGTGACAGTGGATACAGATAAGGCTGGGGTACCCTGATCCCTCTGTTCTTTAGCTGAGTCACTGCCAGCAAGGTCTCCCAGGCTGCTGTGCTTAGTAACAAGGGTTTGAGGAGAGCAGCTGCCAGCAGTGGCCGAGGATTCAGCTCGGGATTATTGAGAGAACTCAAATCCTACCAATATCAAATATCAAATCCTACCAGTGCATGGGGTCAAATGGACTGTGCCTGTGAATGTTGATAGAGCTGGTCAGAGTCACAGCGAGGTCCTTCCCCATCATCTTTGAAGTATCTTGGATACCAGAAGACCCTTCCAATGGCTGAACAAATGTATATGTTTCACCCTCTAAAAAGGCCAAAATACAGCCCAAAGAGCCACAAACGGGGTAGCTTCCTTTTTGTCCTGGGAAAATAAGGACATGGGTGTTCTTGGAGCACATTTCTGGTCACAAGAAAGAAGTAAATGGGAGCAATCAGCATGGATTTATCAAGGGCAAATCATGATGAGGCAGATTGCATTATATGGTAAGCTGACTGAACGTTTGGATGAGGTAAGAACGGTGGATTTAATTTTCCTGGACCATAGTAAGATTTTCAGCTCTGTCTCCAGCAATATTCTTGTATCCAGATTTGGACATTGCAGGTTGCTGGAGAATATAGACAATATAAAAAGACTGGTTGGATGGATGGACTCAGAAAGAGGTGCTTAATGTGTCATATAGGGAGGTTGGTAACAAGAGGGGTACTGCATTTAGGGATTTGTCCTGAGTAGTGACAAACTGTGCTTTCGTGCTTGCAGATGATACCCAAATTGGGGGGAATAGTTGCTATGCTTGGTGATGGGGCTGCCATTCAGAGGGACTTTGTCACTGTGAACACAAGGCCTGTCTGGAGCTTTATTCAAGAACAACTGCAAAGTCCCACACTGATGAAAGAGGAGCACCTTGTGATACAGGCTGGGGACTGACAGGCTGGAAAGCAGCTCTGCTGGAGAAGCCTGGGGTGCTGGCAGACAGCATGGATCAGCAGCATGCCCCTGCAGAATCACAGAATGGTTCCCAGCTACCAGTGTAAAGCACAGCACTGAGGACTGCTAAGGAAAAGAAAAAAAAATGAACTCTATCTCAGTCAAACCCTATACAAAGGGACATAAAAGATCCTCTAATTCCAATCCCCCTTCCATGGGCAGAGACACCTTCCACTAGAACAGGTTGGTCAGAGCCCCATCCAGCCTGGCCTTGAACACTTCCAGGGATGGGCCATCCACAGCCTCACTGGGCAACGTGATCCAGAGTTCCACCACTTTCAAAGTAAAAAGTTTCTTCCTAGTATCTTATCTAAACTTTCCCTCTTTTAGCTGAAGGCCATCTTCCCTTGCCCCATCACTACATGCCCTCCTTATTGCCATTGTTTTTAAGTCCCACTCCACCTGTCACGTAGACTCCCTTTAGGTACTAGAAAGTGCTCTAAGGTTTCACAGGAGCCTTCTCTCCTTTTCCCCTCTCTTTCCCTCTTGCTCTCCACAACCCTGGCTCTCTCAGCCTAAAGAAATGAAGGGCAACGACATCCTGGAGTCTATGAGAAGGAACATAACCAGCAGATGGAGGGAAGTGGTTGTCCCTCTCTACTTGGTGTTCATTAGACTGCATCTACAGTGCAGTGCCCAATTTTGGGACTCTCAATACAGAAAAGACGTTGATAAATAGAAGTGAAGTTGGTGAAGGACCAACAAGATGATTAGGGAGCTGGAACACTTGTCCTGTGAAGAGAGGCTGAGAGAGACAGGTTTGTTCAGCTATAGAAACAGGTGATCTCAGTGGGATCAAACAACAACATACTTGTTTTTTTTGAGGACAACTTGTCCTCAAAACACATGTTTTTTTTGAGGACATCACTGAGAAGATGGAGTCAGGCTCTTTTACTGAGATGTGTGGGGAGAGGACATGAGGCAGCGTTCATAAATTGGAACAAAGAAGGTTCAGGCTGGATATAAGGAGAAACTCTTTCCATGGGGGTATTGAAGCTGTGTAAGAGGTTGCTCTGAGAAGCTGTGTAGCTTCTGTCTTAGAGGTTTTCAGGACCCAAATAGGAAAGCTGAGCAACCCATTCTTAACTCATATCTGACTTAGAGCAGAGAGATTGGACTGAGGGACACGTGGAGGCCCCTTCCAAGCTCTTTTATCCTGTGAGCCTACAGCTGTGTATCTTTAGTTCCCAGAAACCTTAGAGGAATGGAATAAGTACAGACAGAATATGTAGGTGGCTCAGCTGCAACATATCAAAACAAAATCAGGAACAGTGACATTACAGTGAGCTTGACAAGAGCATCACTTGTATGTCAGGGTTAGCATTTTGCAGTCTCTTAGAAAGATGCGTGTAGCGCTTAAAACATACGAGTGATTAAACTTTTTGAGGAAAAATAATCTTTTGTAATGAGGCGAAAGTGTATTTTTCATGGAGCTTTCCTTGGAAAGAGGAAAAATATGTTTTGCATGCTGTGTAAACATTGAAGCAGCTTTGACATGGGCACCTGGCACAGAATGGGTCATCTTGAAAAGCCTTTGGCAACTTAAAGTGAAAAATGATTCTTCTACGAGGAAGTATCTGTCAGCCTTAAAAGTTGGTGATCTCCACTGGTCATTTGTCATGATAAGTATGTAAATTCCTATTATGTAGCCCATAATGCATCATTTCAAGGTGATGATTTTCTGACAATCTGTTAAATCAGTTGCAATCAATTCTGTCTCCCCCTCCCCACCTCCAAATATTATATACTAAATCCCTCACATGATTATTGTTTCTTCCTGCTCTTTTCTCCCTCCCCTGCCACATTTTCAGGGTGAGGAATAAATAAAAGAAGAGAAGTAGTCCTAAGATGCAAGGAGCCCAGTAACTGTTTTGGAAGACTTTTGGCTAAAAGTCTCCAAATCGGAAGAGTTGCCTGTAGCAGAGAACTCTTGTGAAAAAACAGGCGGGGTGTATATGGATATTTGAAATTTTATTTTTGTTATTTAAGTATGAAATGTTATATGAAGTATGATCTTTTTCAGAGTTTTTTGCCTCTTCATTTGTATTTTCTAACTTGTACTCTTCAGGTATCCTTCCTAAAACAAATGGTGATTTTCGTAGCAAAGCATAGTTTCCAATAATCAATGATTGTCTTTAGTTCCTTCAAGTGTTAGATATTTATAAAGCATAATGTGCATAATTTAATTTCAGAATATATAACACAGTAAAAATAAATAGTTCATCTGTTGGTCATTCTAGAACTTGATGAAGTTTGTGCTGCTACAATTGCTTTGTGGTAGCAATATTCTGAATGTAAATGCTTTTAAGGAGTGTGCTTTCATTATATGTTTGCTTCATAATCTTGTAATACGATGCATAATTTTCTATAATGTTAGAGAATTTTTTTTGTGAGGCAGTTAATAGCAATAAATATCACCATGACATTATCAATTCTACATGCTACAGACTCTTTAGAAGCTTGTGGAACATTGCTGTGAATATCTTATGGACATCAATTTTGACTTGCTGTAAACTAAACTTTTTTTTCAAAGCATTGCTCTTACAAAAGGTTTTGTAAAAGACCAGTAGGAATTCTCTTTCAATAACCTCCCAGTGTTCATCTTTAGTTTATAATATTACTTATGTTTTACTTCACCATTTTTTATTTGCACAGTGACACAGTAACTTTTCGAGGTAAATTTGATTTGTATGGGTACCAATATATTTGTTAAGATTTTTTGGAGTTCATTTATTTAAAGGTGTTTTTGTGCATGTATGTAATAAATGTTAAAGTAAGTATTTATCTAATATGCTGTTTTATGTTTTTATGATGAGTTCATAAAACATATTTGTAAAAATATTTGTTTAAATTATTAATGTATTAAATTACAAAAATTTCTTCTTAAAACCCTTTGCCTCTAAGGAAAATCCTGTTGACCAAGTTCAGGATGTGAGCTTTCAGATTGCCTGGAACCTTTGTCTTTAGCTCTGTGCCTCCATTTATGATGATAAAATGTGTAGTATACCTGATATGCTATACTTAGCTAACATTTTTTCACTTTTTGGGTGTTTGCTAAACAACTTGCTTTGTTTGACAATCAGTACTCACACAACAGCAGCTAAAGCTGTTCCCTCTCAAGGATACAGTCATCTAATGTGGATGTAATCTGTGGATAGATAACTCTCTCCCCACACCCCCTTTTTGATTTTCTCCCACCCTGAGTTGTATAAAACCATGGCAGGGCACCTATGTCTTTAGTTTTGCTCAGCTGCCTAGGCAAGCATTTGTTTCTTATTTAGGGCAAGATTTGAATATAGAGGAGAAAAACTTAAAACCAAACATAGATGTTTTCCTTACTGTTGAGGGTTTCAGTGAGACACCTTTGTGCTATAGTGCCATGTCTCAGTATGCTTAGATAGTCTCTGCCCTTCTTTTTCTGTAGTCTGGGGTTTAGAATGACTTGTTCACAGTTTACAATCTTCTCGATGCATGTCTTCACATTTCTGTTCAATAACTAAATCTGTTTCACAGTTATCTTGGGACTTGTTTTTTAATGGTACAGCATCTGACTTTTTGATCTGTCTATTGCTTGGGGTGTTTTTAAGTTATAGCAGCTAGGACAGCATGAATTACACCTTTTTCCTCATGTGGCCCACTCAAGGCATTCAGTGGCATTGAAAGATGTTCTTGAGTTCTTGTCCTTGAGTTACTCTTCATTGCAGATGCCTGCTCAGCAGTCTGGATTTTGGATTGAACTGCTAGACATTCTCTTTGCAATGCTTTTTGTCTTTTTAGCATCAATCAAGTGGTGCTGGACTAGGTTTCAATACTCTGAAGTTTACTCTGCCAGGCTGTAAAGATGGATGGCAATTTTGGTAATATGGCAGCTTACATTACACTCTATGACTGTATTTTCAAATTCTGCAGATACATGCTTTATGTACTTCCTAGGGAGCAGGGGATGTTCCCTAGCAGGTTGTTGATGTTTTTTTCTGATGTAGTTTTTTTCTTTTCAGTGGCAGCGGGATCTTTGTAATGCATGTGAGAAAGCCCTTTTTTCCTTCTTCACTTAATTACAATGGATAGTGCTCTTACAGATGAGGAATTCAGTATAAGTAGAGCAAAGAGATGTTGGTCTCTAAAGGAGCCAGGCATACATATGAGATACAGAGAGATCAACATAATTTAAAATGCTTATTTGATTTTCCTGTACAACGTACTGCAGCATCACGCATAGGTTATGTTAATAATTCTGCAGATTCTGTGTCTACCAAAGAGCTGAGAGAACATGGTCTGTATTCAATTGCTTTCTCTTAAGACCCTTCTGTATGTGTGCACAAAGTCACTTGCAGTTTATCCTTAGGTGCACTGAGCACATCTATTTGCTTGAAGCTGTTGGGACAAGAATAAGATATATCCCCAGTACTGAAATCTGACATAGGGTCATAAAACCATGTGTTGAGATGTGACAGGATATGCTGGCATCTCTTCACCATAGATGTTTTGATGTTAGACTTTGCAAAGAATGAATTTGAAATACTGTTTTCATTTTGAAAATGAAATTTTTCAATTTGTTGAATTGAAATACTGGTTTTTGCTTACTTCCAAATCCAGTATTTCCAGAAGTCCTGCAGTAGATAAGAGCCCGCTCTCTCTGATTTGAGAAGACATTCATGGTTTTGTGGCAAACTGTATCTTCAGTTAAGACTTCCAAGACTGTGCCTTCTGTGGCTCGTGTTCTTATGTAGATTGTGAGTTCATTTACTTTTCCAAATGTATCAGTCTCCGGTTTGCTGTTTGAGTGCTGCTGCTCTTTGGGGTGTGCTTGCTTATTCTTCTCAAGAATAAAAGGGGAAGTGTCGCATTTGTATGCCTGCTAAGTGGATTGCTTAACTGCATGCATGTCCCCTGTGTTGGTTTGCTCACAGTTACAGGTTCCACCAGTGGTTAAAATACCCTTTTATCCAACTCTTTATGTCAAGTGGACAGCAGTTGTCCTTAGAAAAAGTCATTAAATTTAATGACTTAAATTTAAGTCATTTTTCTCTGCAGTTTTTGTTGACGTGACATGTTTCCCCCCCTGCCCCATCTGATCTTTGATTGGTCCTTTTATATTTGCTAACTCTGGGGATCCCTTTTGGGCTGTCTGATTCCAGGTTTACTCTTGCTTACGTAACATCCTGCTTTCTCCAGTGGAGAGCCCTTTTCCGAGAGGAGAGATTTGGAAGATGAGCATAAAATTGACTGTGGTACAATATAGTAGAGATTTTCAGGTATTTTCAAGTCATGGCATGGTGATTAAGACATTGGTATGATATCCTGAATGTCATGGAGTCACAGAATGGTTTGTGTAGGAAGAGACCTTAAAGACCATTCAGTTCCAACCCCCCTGCCATGGGCAGGGATACCTTTCACTAGACCAGATTTCTCAGAGCTCCAGCTTGACCTTGACTGCTTCAAGGGATGGGGGCATTCACAGCTTCTCCGAACAACCTGTATCAGTGCCTCACCACCCTCACAGAAAACAATTTCTTTCTATTATCTGATCTAGATCTACTCTCAGTTTGTTGTCCTGCCGCTACATGCTCTTGTCAAAAGTGCGTCTCTGTCTTTCTTGCAGCCTCCCTTCAGGTACTGGAAGGTAGCAATTAGGTCACCCTGAAGCCTTCTCTTTTGCAGGCTGAACAAACCAAATTCTGCCAGTCTTTCCTCACAGGAGAGGTGTTTTCTATAGATTGTTTAGAAAATAAAATGATTCATCTTGGCCTTTTGATTTTATAGATTTATATGACTAATTTTTTATGCTTTCAAAAATCTGAGCTATAAATGGAGGTAATGGTTTAGTGTCCCATCAGAAATGCTAACCAAGGTATCAATTATATGGTTATATTTGAAAACAAGTGGGAAAAATAGTTAGCAGAATTGTATCTTGTTTATTTCAGAGTGCTATCTTGAAGGCACATGCAGATTCTGAACAGCTTTCATGCAGAGTCAGGCCTTTTGACTTTCTTCATGTTTATATAGCTAATATAAATACAGAAACACTTTTTCACAGTCCTTAAATTTTCATTTAAATATATTTCCTCGTGGCGCTGATGAAAAATGCTGCAATATGGTCATATTGTGCTGGACAGCAAAGGTGCAGCCTAGGTGTTCCTGGAAATTGTTTCCTGCTGAGAAGTTTGTAAATAGTGGGTGAAAGTCACTGGCAACCTCAAGTCAAACTTATTTAGCCAGTTTTTCATTTCTTAAAGGGTTTTACTGTGATCTGACTTCTAGGGCAGTAAAGAACTGCTTGTGTACTTAATGTTCTCTGTGCTATTCTGTTATGCAAGAGCTCCTTGAAGTCATAAGCAAATAGGGAATCTTTAGATTGATAACCTTTTGTTAGTGGCTTTTCTCTTGAAGTCTTCTACAGTTGTCTAGTATTTAACTTCTTACCATCCCTGGCAGAAGCAACCACAATGAAATTGATTATTTATCTGATTTAGGCATATCTTATCACAAAAGGTCATAGTTTTAACTGTTCTTTTTGAAATCATTGATAACGTGAAATGGAAGCATTTGGAATGCTCCTTTGGACAGTTCTTTCCTTGGTTTTTGCTTGAAAACATTTTATTAATATGGTGTTTATTAACTGTCATTGCCTGGTGCTGAATTGTACCTAGAACTCAGGGCCCTTAGGTTCTGCCTTTTTTTTTTTTTTTTTTTCTTATGTTAAGTCAGCTGTGATTGTAGATAGAAAAAGATGCTGTGAACCATGGATTCCCGTCTGAGAATTCTTCAGCTGTGTTTGGACATGCTGTGTGAAGACTTACTGTTATTTTGAAGGTGGATAGTCCCAGGTGTGCACTTAGTATGTGCTAACATAAAAAAAATAGTGTCACAGTATTTGAGAATAAACAATGATAAACCAGAATGGAATATTGTAATTTGAACTGATTTTTAATGACACTTGTACTATTACAGGTGTCTGTCTCCCCTTAATTGCGCTAATTACATATGTGTAATTGGTGACAGCACGTATAGTGTGTAGAGAAGAGATATTTGGAAGGCAGACTCATTAGTTCTTGAGGGTGCATTTTGAGCTTCAACAAAGTATTTTGTGTCTCATCTGTCTTTTGTCTTGTACATTTTCAGCTTTAGACTTTCTATTTCCTGATGGCAATGTATGAAGTGTAGTGACAAGTTTGTCCTTCTTTATCCAGTAGGCTCTCTAATGAGTTCAGTGATGGACAGCACTGATGTCAAGCTGTATCTCTGTAAAACTAAGTGTACAGTGAAAGCTGCTACAAATTTTGCTTGTATATCAGGCTTAAGACTACATATGATTTTTGTTTTTAAACATTGTCTCAATGTCTGTACTTTCATATTTCCCAGAGTTCATCCATTTCCTACTGTCCTGTTACTGGGATCAGGATTTAGAAGAAACACCTTTTTCTTGATTCTGTATCTCTTGGTGTTTGAGTACTGCCTTGTTTTCTTTGCTTGGTGTCTGTCAGCATCTCTGACTGATGGGAAATCGTGATCTATGGTTAAATGAAGCAGCTGTTACAAAGGAAAACAGAAGTGGTGCTTGTACAATTTATAAAGTTCTTTGCTGTTTGTATAGTATAGCTTGAACATATCCATATTATATGCATATGGACAGATCTATGTGCAAAACTATATAATTATACCAGATTATACTGGTCACATAGGGTGTCTCACAATCATGACCACAGTCACTGGGTAGTGTAGGGAAACCTCATTACTACCACTGTATACTTTTCGTTGGGTATGAATGAAACATTTTTTGTGGAGCCTTTAACCCACAGTAAATTAATTGCAGTGTTTATCCGCGCTCCTTCATACATTATAAACTTAAATAAAAAGCGAAATTCAACTTGATTAAAAATCAACATATAACTTTTTTGCTTTTTATCCCTATGTAGGAAGGACATAGGTATAATTTGCTAAACATTTTCTTCATAAATTAAGCATGAAAGAAGTAAGAAAGTTATAAAAGATTGGCTAATGGATAGTAAAAGTGGGAGGTAGAAAAATA
Organism: Cyanistes caeruleus; assembly: GCF_971803275.1. Classification (NCBI taxonomy): domain Eukaryota; kingdom Metazoa; phylum Chordata; class Aves; order Passeriformes; family Paridae; genus Cyanistes; species Cyanistes caeruleus. Next base: position 29,306,604 of record NC_141706.1, on the reverse strand, counting down.
ACAACCATTTCAGGAGGAACATTGAAGTGTACATTTGAAGGAATAATATTTTAGTATCACGCTGTTAGTCTGTTTGTGATGAAGCCTGCTCAAGGAAAAGATGTCAAAAATTTTTCAAATACCAGCAACTTAAAAGACCTGAAATCTCTGAAATGAAATGTACTCTAGTATTAGTACATGTTTTTTTCCCTAACATTTAGATTCCATAGAACTCGGTGTGTAGTATCAAGGAATGTATTCAAAGGCATTTTCTGTTACACTGAATGATAAAAATTGCATGGGTTTTCTTTATTATATTTATACTGTTGGAATTATATTTAATACAGATTTTCAGCTTCCTTCATTATCCGGCACCTACATTGCAGGAAGGTCTTTCAGATTTTGTTATTGAAAATCCTTGACCACTTCTTTGATCTTAATTGCCAAGATCTTAAATTTGATAGACTTCTTGACTTTGTTTGAAGATTTGTTTGATGATCTACCTTTGATTAACCTGTCTGATAAACATGAACATTTACCGTGTCTGATAAACATGAAGCTGCACTGCTCTCTCAAGGGAAGCAGTCTTGTGTGTTCCTTTTTTTCTCAGCTTCCTGGTTGCTGAACGCTGCTTGCATCTGTTCTTAGCCTTCCCACGGAGGAGCAGTGGCAGCAGTACAGAATTGATACTATCTTTGAAATCTGCACAGCTGCTGGTATGGGTCTGAGTCACAGCAGTGAGGTTGACCACAATCTTGTTAATGCACTGCTACTTGACCAGTCACTTAATAAAAGCAGAGTCATTCAAGCTGATCGATGATAGACTTTGGAATAAAGCGCTATGATTTTTATTTGGTTCTTGTTTGAAAATTATGTATGAATTCCTAGTATAATTTCCAGAGCAAAATCAAACCATGTGCTCACGGTAGGTAGGTTTGAAAAACGTACCTTTTCCAGAAGGTTGGAAAAAAATCAAGAAGGAAAAGGGTGAGGCATCTAAGGCACAGTAGAAAATGTGGTTTCTTTCTTTTAGTTTACTAAATAATTTGTTTCAATTCACACATCGAGGATTTTTAATAATTCTCTTGGTGTTGGTATTTCTCTTGTGTGTTAAAGTATTTTTCAATATAAATTTTCTCCAGCTGTAAAAGACTTGAGTTTTTTGTATTTTTGTACCTACAATGGTATTTGTAGGGGTAGCTGGTATTTGCAGTGGGTAGTAAGGTGTATATTTTTTAATTTTTAAAAGACTTTACCTGCTTTATGTCAGAACTTTAATAGCGTGAATTAAATTCCACACTTTAAAATGATCCTGCAAAATAAAAAGCAAGGTTCTTTAGCTTTTTATATAAATGTGAACTAGAAACAAATAAGACTTTTGTTTGCTTACAGCCATGTTTCTTTGTGCTGTGTTTTCAACATCACAGTTGTTTTTCAGTGACATGTATGGTACTGTCTGTCTTCTATGAAGCTTGCTGATATTTTTTTTCTTGTGACTGTCAAACATTGTCTTTTGGTAGGATGGATTTTGATTTTCTCTTTTGAACTAATTAGTGCAACAGATATCAAATAAACATGAGGCATGAACAATTTTCTACCTCAAATTCAAGCCCAGGTTTGATTTTTTTAAAATTTTGTTTCTTGACCTATTTTTAAATGAATGGGTTTTTCCAGCATTTCAGCTCGTAGATTGTTGTTCCTTCTATATGTTCACTGTATTCTCACTTAACAGCATTCTTAATTGGGTTTTCCTGATAGCTTTTTTTCTAGTCTTTTCATTCATTACCCTGTATCTACAGAGTGTTCTGTCTGTGTGATTTTCTTTCCTTTAAATTTTCTCATTCTTTTGGTTGAATTTCTAAAGATAGTTACTACTTTCTCCTTTTTTATTTTTTTTAATGTACTTTTCCAGACTTTATCTGCACTTAATTTTAGTTTCCTTAAGCTGGTTTGATTTCAAATCCCTTTTGACTGCATCATCACTAATAAAGTGGACCATTGTTTGTTACTGAGGACAGCTGGCACAGATTGAGATTTGTCCTTTCTGTTAATCTTTCAGCCTTAAAACAGGTAGCTCTGTGCTCAGTACTGCTGGAAGTTTTCCCAGCCATGTGATAACCCTCAGATTGTTCCCAGAGGTTGGGAGAGTGCAGTTGGCCTTTATCAAAAGTATTTCAGGACTTGTTCTGACACGATGATTTGCATTTCAGTCTCTGGGAAGGTTTTAGCCATTAATGTATTGATGTAACCTTTAAGGTTAACTTTTTTAAAGGCAATAGTTGAGCCGGTTACCAACTGGAGGTTAGCTCAGTTTTATCTGTTATCTGCTTCCTAAAAGGCCTACTCTGTGAATCATTAATATTAAATCTTGTGCTTTGAATCATTCTGCTAGTTGTCTAGAAAAAAAACCCAAACAGTACCCAACAACCAAAAAAAAAAAAAAATCCAAAACAATTTCAACAGTCCCTCTAACACCCTCATCCACTTAAATTTTCTGGTTTGGTGATTTATAGGAGGTCAACATTTTCCTCCTCACTGTAGCTTCTCCATTCTAATGTTATGCAGAATATTTGGCATCTGTTGCATTCTTTATTTCAGAACAGATATTCTAATCTTAACATGCTCAAGACAAGATTTCCTTTCCTTCCTGCCCCACCCTATATATCCATGTTCCCTGAGCCAAATATGCCTTCTAACAGGATGGAGTACCTCACAAAATGTGTTGTGTCAGTTGAGTTATATTTTTGTTTACTTGTCGAGATTTCCAGCTACCCTTGTTTTCATTCCCACAGTTCTTGTATTAGTGTGCTGACAAGCAGAAGTTTGCAAGGAAGCTCTGGAGATGTTTTACTGTTTGCCACCTTCTCCTCCCTGTGACCCTTTAGCTACCCACGCTTGCCACTCATTCCTTTGGAGCTGTGATCTAGGTTGCCATTTGTAAGTCTTGTTATTTTATTAAAGAGGACAGTCTTTGCCTTTAATTTGCTCACTGGTGATTTGAATGACAGCAGAGTTTTAGCCTGCCAGGCTGGGAAGCACAGATGGCACTTCACATGGCTGAGAAAAAGTGGAACTCTGGGGAAAAGAAGCATATGTTTTCCTGGATTTGAAAGAACTAAAAGAGGTCCACTGCTTGAAGTGTTTTTCCAAATTTTCCCCAAATTTGCACTACACATGAAGTAGTGTAATGTATTAGCAATGTCACTTTAGCATACACAAAACTTTGTAAAGTGACACTGAACAACAGTGATGTTTCTTCCAGGAATAATGGGATGTGTCAGCTAGGGCCATGTAAATAAAAGGGAGAAATTAGTCAAGTGGTTGGGCCAATGTGTCTTGAGGGAGTGGAGCAGGAAAGAACTTGAGAACGGTGCAGTTCTCAAGTTCTCAAAATAGGTTTATTTCCTTCTGAGTTGCCTAGCTCTTGGCAAGTGGATGGATTAAAAATGTGTTTATATTTGGGACAGTATTTTATAACTTAATTCTTTATTTGCCCCTTTAATATGCCCATGAAAGAAGTCAGTGGATTGTGCATTGTTCTGTGTACTGCATCAGTTTTGTGGAGTGTTCTGAGTTTGTGCCTTGAGAAACCATTATGTGTTAAAATTTCAATATTGTGAAGAGATTTTGTACCTTAAAGCAACTATTTTATATTTTCTTCTGTAAAGGATAAGCACTTAATGATACTAAATTTTGTTCCTAATTGTTGTTTGTGCTGTTAAAAATGGTGTGCTCTTAGAACAAGGTCAGAGTGGCAAAGTACTGTGGAGATTTTTGTATTTTATGTTTATTTTGGTGAATATTGAGGAATAATTCTCCCAGATCTGGCTTGATTGAAAGTGGAATTTCGTTGACCAACTTGTATGTCCTTTTCAAACCAGCGGTAATCAAAGCTTGTTTGAAGGGGAGCCTTCTATAAAAAACTGAATTGCAGAAAGAATCCTGTGCACTTCTCTGCAAAACAGATGATTCCTGAGTACTTCTTCTCGGTGCAGTAGAAGTTTGATGATTTGAGTCTGTACCTTGCATATGCTAACTTTTTTAGCTCTTAGCAGTAAGGAATCTGAAGAAAAAAAATGCAACAAAACCAAACCCTAAACCATTATATAATGTATATAGAAAACCCTATATGATTTTTTTTTAATATATACATGAAAAAGATTAGCTTTCCTTCTGTCTCTTTGGGATGTTTTCCTTTCCATACTTGTTTTAAGAAATTTGCTTAGTACCAGAAATTAGCAGTGCTACCAGACAGATGGATTGATAGGTATAGGAGAAATGAAATTCAGTTTTTCAGTTATATACCTGCTTCTCTGTGAGAAAGATACTGATAAAATCATGTTCTGAGCCTAACTTGGGCTTCCCGGAGGAGTAATTTTCTATTTCTTTTTCTTTACCAATTTACTGATTTTGTTTGTTTGAAGTGGTTTTGTTGTGCTTAAATTGTTTAAAATAGATTCTTTTCGTGCAGTGTTCTCCCTAACATAGGTACAGTCACTTCTCTTGAAACTTGTAGCTGGAGAGCCAGCAGTGGAATATGCAGGTGACTTTACTAAGTAGCTGGTCTGTAGGCTTCAGAAATTGCTTGTTCTGGAGAAGGTAGGATTGTCACGCTTAGGAGTAGATTTATGGGTCTGAAGTAATAGAAAATTTTTAATAAAAAAAAATAAAATTGCAAATTCACTTATATGAGCACTGATAAGAACTCCTGATAAAACCAGACTGGTGATCAGAGGCAGATTGCTGTTGTATGACCCAGCTCCTGATCTGCTTCCTTCTCAGATGATGTGGCTTGGTGAGAGTAACGTGATTCTAAATCACACCAGCTGGTTTGTAGCTTTTAAAAACAGATTTTTAGGACCAGGCAATAAAGCATTTGTTGATTTACATTTAGATTTGCATTAGCTCTGATCACAGTCACACTCAGAAAAGAGCAAGTCATTTGGGTAAGAAAGAACTGTTAGTGTGATTAAGCTGAACTTGCCTTCTTAAAGTATAAAGAAAGCATTTGTCAACTGAGACCTGGGAATAAATAACAATAGTCTTTATTGGGTAAGGGGGCATTTATGGGAGAGAAACATCAGAAAATAAATATATTTGAGGCATAAATTTAAGAACAAATCTTGTTTGAAAATCAGAGGATGAGGTCTAGTCTCAGTAATGGGGAGAAAGAAATTCAGTGGTTCAAGATGATCTTTTATATATTTATGTAAGAATACCATGTAAGATGATAAGGTTGATCCAGGACTCAGAAATTAAAAATTATCATTGGAGATTTCTTGGTACTAGAGTAACAGAAACCTCTGAGAAAGATGGTAGAGCAGATAGGGAAATACTTGATTGTTATTTGTAATAAAGTTTTCAGTTTTACAAATTCTGTTCCTTAGAGCTACCACTGGTATCCTGTACATATCTGAAGGAGATATTTATTATTTTTAATTTTTCTCTTAGTGCATAGTTTGTTTTCTTCTGAAGCAGAGACAATTTGCCGTTCTCTAAAAGTGGGATTTTGAGTGGTGAGTCTGATTTGTCCTGTGGTATTGGGAAAGTAGTCCTGGCCTGGCATATGGGTCTAGTGTCTGTGTTTAGAATTAAATCAGCTTGCCCCAGTCAAATGGAGAAGGGATGGGAGAAATGTTTCCTTTTTTCTTCCTCCACGCTGCAACCCTCTTTGTTCCTAAGGTTATGTAGGTATTTTCATCTAACACTTCTCTAGTTACAGTCACTAAAGTGTGGCATCTTGAACTCTATTACCTTGCTCTTGTGCTTTCAAGTTTTGTGTCTTTTTAAAATGCAACTTAAATTATATGAAAAGTGTTGATGGAATGTTTTGATTGTAATGCAGAAGACTGGATTGAGCATTGCAGAAGTTGCTGAATCCTTTATAAAGATATATATATATATTTTAATTTAAAGAAAAAAGAAAAAAGGTAATGACTAGTTTGTGTACACCCAGCAATTCAAAGTCATATCTGGGCATATAACTAAAATTTCCCATCCATAAGGTCACTTCATGACCTTTATTTTTGAAAAGATCTGTGTAAGAGGGCAAATTTCTCTGGAAGGAACCACTATCTAATTAATGATATTTGTAAATACTCTTGAGGTGGTTGAAACACAAATGCAAAGATTTTTTAAAAATACTTTCGGTTTTTACATGAATAGAATTCAAATCTCAGGATTTATTAGCAATACTAAGCTGTAGAATTGTGAAATTTTTGCTAGTTTTGAATGTTTCAGAGTAGGCTGTTTTAAGGTAATCACAATTTATGTAAAGTGACTGTATTCTTTTTATGGAAGTGTGGGGAAAAAACCCAAAGAGCTTTATTTCTCTCCTCTTAGTAGTGTAGGGCATGGTGATTTCCCCAGCCTGATAGGACTGGAAGGCCTTTTGGTACTGCTTGCAATTCTATTGCTTAAAAATAAAATTTAGTAATAGTTCTTGTTGTTATATGAAATATAGATGTTTCCACTTCATGTTTACCATGAGCCAATCTGTCTAAATCTATTTTTCGATATGTATGGCTCACATAATGTACTACCTTCTAATTGTTAATGAGATTGGAAATATGAACTTGTAAGAAAATACATCATATAAAAGTAAACATAATTCTAGACCATGCCCTAATGTTTTCCCTGTAGGGCTACCTCTTGGAACAAGTGGACTGCAAATTTTGTTCTGCTTGGCTTCTTGAGTCACCTTCAGCTGAAAGTTTCACCTCTCCATTTTTGTGAAGCAGGCAGTGTAGCTGATTTGATGAAAGCTACAATAAAAGAACGAGTTTATTTTTTCTCACTTTACTTTTTATACATGAAGTAACTGGGTTGTATTTTTTTTGTTTGAATTTCTGAGATACTTTATCACAGCAAAAGCTATAACCTTTTCATTGAGTGCCTTAGCCAAGTATACCCAAACTATCAATCTCAAATAGAAGTGAAAATAGGCTATCTCCCTGTTTCCCTCAGGCTTTCCATTTTTGGAAGTTCATGAGCTCTGACTTTGTAGGTGCTGATTACTTTAAATAATTTATTACATGAATAGGAAAACACAGAATTCAGATTTGTTTTTTTATCACTGTTGCTCCTTTTGAGAGCTTTGGAATTGCCAGTTCACCTTGTTCATTTAACAGTACAGCTGCTGGAGCTTCTCTTTGAAATAGAAAAATCACTTCATTTTCATTCAAAAATAAAACTAATTTGGTAGAATTTTCATTGCAGTAAAAGTCAGTTATCTGAAGCATTTATCTTTTTTTTTTTTTTTTTTTTCCTTTTTTTCCTGTTCCTAGTACTATTGTTGCTTTAATTGGTTTCCTGTTTATTTTTTTTTCTTGCTTTCATTCCTTTCCTTGAAGTCAGGTTCACAAATAAGCTTTTTAAACAACCAATTTATTGCTGTTTCAGTCTGATAGTGCAGCTTTTGATTGCTTTTCTGTTAAATGGCCAGAAATCAACATTTAGTTCAGTAGCGTGCTGCCATTCTGAATTAGTGAGACAACTGTTAGGAAATTATGAACTCCACGCCTTGCTAATCCCAAAGTAAGATTTTGTTTAAAACAGTTGTTTCTTCACTAAAAGAGTAGTCAAGCACTCTAACAGGCTGCCCAGGGAAGTTGTTGGGCCTCCATCCCTGGGTGAATTTAAAAGATGTGGCTCTTAATGACATGGTTTAGTGGTGGACTTAGCAGTGGTAGGTTTATGGCTGGACTTGGTGATCTTAAAGGTCTTTTCTAACCTAAATGATTCTGTGATGAAAACTAATTATCTTTTTCTCTTCTACTTTCAGAGAGTTGCCTATGCTTCAAAATGAAAGTGAGGAAGAAGAATCCCCAAAAATATTAATTTAAACAATAATTATTGGTTTGTAAGTAAGTACTTTTCATTCTTTGTGGTGTTGCCTTCACAACTGAAAACTACTCTTCTGTTCATAAGTCTTTTGTCAGCTGAGAAAAGGAAACTTTGCAAAAGAGAGGTCAGGTCCTTTAGTTTTGAGTGATCACTGACAAACTGGGTCAGTCAGATAACCGTTTCACCTTTTGTTTCTCCTTACATCTATTTCTCTCCCTTCTCTTTGCTGCTCATTTCTAAAAAGAGAAATTCTTTGGTAGTTTTGTTATGTACCCTCTGTCTTACATACAAAATCATGCATACATTTGGCAGTATTTTTGGGCCCTTTCCAGCTGTACTGCAGCTATGACATGTTATTTCTCAGGGATAAGCTGTACTTCTGCAGAGGCTGGGCACAGGCCCTACTCCATGAAGGTTTTCAAGAGATATAAGCAACTAAGCTGTTGTGGGTGGAAGGTATTGTGTGCTCTGGGATATTCCAGATCCAGTGCTATTTAATACTTCAGATTCTTATGCTTTTCAAGGTCTGGGCAAGTACATAATAGTCGTGTTTGAGGACACATTTTTTAAAAATTTAAATAAAACTGTTTTGCCTTTACAGAAAGGTAACTCTTTCTTTTTGAGAAGAATGCTTAAAGAATGAAGTTCACTGAAATGTGAATCTGGGTGTGAACTTAGAAACTAAGCATATTATGACATTATTTTTTTTTGATGCAACTGCAGAAAAACTGTTATGATCATTATTCTTAACTATGATAAGAAAGTTGTGAAAATTTCTTAAACTTTCACAATTGAACAAATTAGACTAAGAGTTCAAGCAAATTTTTTGCAGATTTGATGCCTTTACAGTTCACCCAACTTCACTAGTGGTTGTCAGGCTGGCAATATCTAAAGTGCTCTCAATTATTTCGATTTATTTTGTGCACTTATAATTCTGGAAGTACTGTGGTATTGTAAGAGTTTAATGAATGGTTTATTTAAAAAAAAGAAAAAAGAAAAATTAAAAAAATAGTGGGATTTCAAGTAACATTCTAGGGATTTTCTGGCCTGCCCAGAAGAAAGAATATGGTGATAGCTTTCCAAGTGTCCAGGTAAGTGTCTTGAAACTGGGTTAGCTGTTGTGAAACTTCTTCCTGTTGGTGAAAGGACTTGTTTCCATTTCCTGAACCCAGCTTTCTTCTCTGTCTGACTCCTACTGAAACTAGTTAATTGATTTATCTCACAAATCCAGGGGAAAGGTGGCTAGTTTTATTTCTTGGCTTTTGGGATGGATCAGCTCAGACAGCTGTACAAACAAGTGTCCAAATGGTACCGAAGAAACAGAGAGACTCTTCAGGCAGGAGGAAATAGTGTGGAAGCATCACCTGTCCCTCTAGGCAGCTGCCAGTCAGTGGATTTGCCCAGCAGTTTGTGGGCACGCTCTCTTGAAATTGTTAGGCTGGGAATACATGATTTGACTGTGGAGAAGAACAGGCTTCTGTGGAAGCTTCAGACTAGAAGTGGCTAATCTTGCCAGATCCCTCCCAGCCATTGCAGTTAGTTGGAATGGTTTATTGAAATGGAGTAGAAACAATGATTCAGAAGAAAAAAGATCTTAGCAGGTAACCAGGAAATCTGTAACAATCTTTCTCCCACCCTCCAACTCTCCAGCCCCCTGTGTAGTATCTAGGTGCTCCAGGCTCTGAAAATGAATGAAAGGTAGAAGAACTTTCATGACCTCTCAAAACCTCATTTGTAGTCAGAATCAGCTGGTCCCTTGTACATGACATTATGTAGTAAAACAATTTGTATCTTGATTCAAAGTTTTGTAAATTAAAATTTGTTTCCTTGTGAGAGCCTGCTTGCAGGCATACATGCATATGTAATTAATTGCTTTTGTACTTCCTGTTGTTCACACTAACTTGATTTGTCCAGAAGCTGTGGTGATGGGTTGACTTTAGCAGAGGTGTGTTCCTTCTTTTAGCAAGAGAGGCACAGTGGTTGAGAGCTTCATGAAACCTCCTCTTGCCTTTTCTTTGTAGTTTGTGTGGGAGGGTAATTAAAAGGATTTGTACAGATCTATAAACTGAAGTGCCTGGAGCTATAGTTAAGCCAGTGGTTTGGTATATGCATTGCTCAATTTACTGAGGGAGGTTGAGCAGTGGAGAAAAACTGATTTGGGCTTACTGTCTAGGTAAGATCTAGGTAGTGCTGGTGGGTTGAGACAAGTAACTGAGCACTACAAGGTGATATCTTTCCTGTATTACTTGATCATGCAGTTCATGGATTGTGTTGGATTCCTGCTTCTGGTCAGATTTTGTAACAAGCTGGATTTGGAATTATTTTCTGCTATCGTAGTCTGGTTTGGGAAATATGTATTATCATCCATATACTTAATATTTTTTTTCTGATTCTTTTCAGATATAAAAAACGTTTCCATGGTAGCCCTTCCTTTTTTTCTTCCCAAATCATATTTCACACTTAGTCTAATCCATTCCATCTCTGAAATGCTGTTCTGTAGTTTGTTGAGAAATAAAGATCAAATCAACATTTTTCTATTGCATTCTAAAACACTTTCTTATCCTTTCTCAGATATTCTGTAAATTAGATTAATCTGCGATAGGCTTTTCAAGATAAACTAATCTCTGGAGAAGGCCTGTATATCTTGAGTTTTATTTATTGTAAGGGCACCTATAATCTCGGATAGGTATTCTCTGTTTCTACATATCTAAATAGATCAGTATATGATTCCTGATGGAATATACCTTTTCAGGAGGATATGTTGCTGTTTTAGCCCTGCCATTTTATCAGGACTGTCTGTCTGTGGTTCTGGAGTATCTATGATCTTACTTGCTACTTTCCCTCTTGCCTGAGGATCAGCAAAATCTGTTTCTTGTTCTAATATTTGGCTTCAGTGTGCTCTTCTATCCTGGTAGACATTTAGCTTGGATTCTTCTTTGAAAGATTGCTTTCTGCTCCTCTGTCTCTCTGAAGTATATTCTTTATTAAAAGTATGTTCTAGATAAGTCATTTCTGATGCAGAAGCACAAACAACAGTCTTTTATGTTTTTCTTTTCAAGAAAAGAGGATTTTAATGGATCTATTGACACACATGTTTACTGCAGTGAAAAATGATACCAGATTGAGACACTGCAGAAAGGTTGGAAGGTTGGAGGAGAATTTAACATGAAACAAGAAATTAGAATGAGCAGGGAAAAATGGGATTGAAGCCATTAAGGGCAAATTTAAAATACTGCTTATAAATTAAAGAGGAAAGTAGGCGAGTCCAGGATAAGGAATGGCTGAGAGTTCTGAAGAAAGAGATTGAGGTTTAAGAGCTGACCTTAAATCAAGAGTATCATGCACCAAAAGTAGTTCTGAGAGTTCAGGATGAGTAAATTAAAGTGCTGTCATTCAACACTGTAAAACTGATGTAAATCCCTCTGCACAACCTAGGATAGAAATGGAGTCAACTAGGTAATTGTGTCCAATTTGGAACTGTACACTTAACGCACACAAAGAAATCAAAGTTATCTTGCTGAATTGGGGAGTCCAGAAGAGAACAGTATTGAAAATAGACCACTTGATTCAAGATCTGTGAGGAGAGGTTAAAATAATAAGAGGTTGATTAAGGAGAATTTTTTTTTCCCTCCTTAATTGTCTATATCTTTTGTGAATGAAGCATAGTGAGAGCACCTTTTTGCAAAAGATTCTGAGAAGGAGCATAGAATCTCTTTCTGCATATGGCAGTGTCTTTTATTTAAAAAAAAAAAAAATTAGCTTAAATACTTCTTCCAATAGACCAAGTAATATTTTATCTGGGATGCATCCAAGTTTAAATTTAAATAGTCCAAATCTAAAACATCAACTGAAAATTTGGAAAATGACTAGACATGATAACCTGGTGGATTATTTGACTCTAAATTAGTATTATTTTTATAGTGCCTGAAAAGTCAAACTTCAAACACTACTGGTAGTCTGTACCTTTTAAAATGTCTAGGATTAGTCTGTTGCACAAAACTAAACTTCTGTATTGACAAACTGCTTAAGGGGACAAGATCAGAGGAAATAGCCAGGCAAGAAGCTTCCTGCTTGACAAGTTCTTTCAGTAAAATAGGTGAGGACGTACATCACAGGGTTTTTAAAACAGAAAGATAGTGTAGGTGTGATAAATGCAACTGTGAGTTACGAATTTTTATTTAATGTTGTCATTTTTAGGTGAAATGGTGGAGGAGGAGATAGTCTTGCACACTTTTTGCTGTTGAGTGAAAGAAATTGTGGTTGTCATGGGGAGAAGAACAAAATGTGGATAAATGCCAAGGCGACGTCTACAATATAGAAATATTCTGCAGTTGTTTTTGCTTTGCTCTTTTTAATGATGTAATTATACTACGCTGATAATCCAGTACTTCTTTATTGTTTGGATTGTATTAAATAGTGGCTAATAAACATTTCTGAAATTGGCAGATCCTGTGAGCATAGGAAAATCTTTATTTAATTGTTTTTGCACTTCAGTCTTGGTGGGGTTTTTTGTTACTTCTTTTGTTCTTAAACAAATATTGAAATAAGCCATGTCTAAGGGGAATGAGAAAAATTAGATGCTTGCCAGTCAGTATGTGGAAAAAACCTAATCAACAGAGGTTAATTATAGGGTGATTCACTTGAAACTGATCCTAATGATAATGTCTTTTAATCAGATTGATATTACCTAAGCATATTTGTTGTAACTCCTGTTAACTGTATTAAAATCGGTTAATGAATCCAAAAACCTGTCAGCAAGGAGGGAAGTTTCAAATTCTAAGGAAGGCTCCCTCATTGCTATGTGGCAGGAGGTTCTTGGTCACTGGCATTAGCTCTTGGGAATAATAAATTGCTCCTAATACATTTCTAAATTTGATAGAAAGAGATTGCTGACTGTTCAATTTTTTGGCAAGTTGAACTGGAAAGTGTTTGGATAGAGCCAAATGTGTGATCCCAGGTCTAGAGACCGATACTGTAGATTGCACTTATGAATGAGAGACAATGGTTTGGAATTACACACCCAGTAGAAGGGATGTAGGGAAGGGGATATTAACTGCTGTATACAATATCAATGGGCTGTGGGGAGTGTGTAATGGCTTGTTTGGGGTTCCTAAGATTAGTCAGAAATGGTCTTAAGAAATTTAGAAGAGAGCTGTAAAACTGCAGGTTTTGGGAAAGTGTATCTCATTTTAGAGATTTAAGAAGCTTGTTCTGTTGAAGTGTAACTTGAGAAGTTTTGAAGATTTGAACTTTAATCCTATATGAAAAGGCATTGGTGACAGCTGAAACAGATATTTGGTAGCTAAGTAGTTGAGCAATTTATCTAGGAATCATTTGTTCTTCCTTATTCTTTTAATATTTGAATCTTATAGATGGTTTTAGTAAAATGTGCCTTTTCTTGGAGAATGTGTGGTGCTGATGCAAGAAGTAGGAGAAAGTGTGTGATCATTGGATCACAAAGCGAAGATGGTAGTCATGATGTATTAGAGTGCCACAAGACAGTATCCAGAATATGCACATTAGATGGAAAGAAAGCAAGGATTGCCATTGTTCTTGGAGATGGAGCTGAGACCTCATGGTGTGGCTCAGGAAACAAAGTTATTACAGACTACTACAGAGGAATCCCAGTCCAATTCCCAGTGCCATATTCCCCTCTGGGGGCAGGGTATATACCCTTACCCAACTCAGCATGTTACTGGTAACATTTTTGTCACAAATTCTCTGTAAAATACAATGTGTCACAGTAAGAGGAATCTGAGTCCCTGAAATCCATTCTTGTCTCAAGGTGTTACCAGCTCCTTTTCTGTCAGCCAAATGCATTTTCAGGCATCATGTTGCATCTTCTTATGCAGTAGTTGTGTTACTCCTTTCTCCTTTCTAGATGGTGTCTAGATGATTTTTCAGCTGTTGAGCTAATGGTAGAATCCTTCTGAATGAATGTTGGCTTTGCAGTTCTGCCACTGAACATGATCCTTTCCAGGAAATTTGCTAATGTTTTCACAAAGTTCTATTTTTAAAAGACTGCTTTTTGCACCTTTCTTCCCAACCATATTCATATTTGTGGTATTTTTTAATTTTTTTTTTATAACCATGTAAAAGTACACCTTTCCCCACTATACTTAAGATTGGCTTAGGAAGGCAGAACTAATGTATATCTCTCTTCTCTGGATTCACCACGGTGTAGAAATTCCCCTGAAATGTGCTTTTTCCTGCATGCTGCAGTTGCAGTGCTGGGCAAAGGTCATGTTTTTAGTATCTCTAAATGTATGAGAATAGCTATTTACTTTATATTTCCCTTTGAGCAGATAGTAGTCTGGAACTACAAAGCTTCTGGAGGGCAATCTTTCCATTTTGCACCATTGTCAAATGACTTTGGTTGCGTCGTCAGCATTATGTGTAGGTGTGTTTGGCATGAACATGGTCTGAAGGGTGCAGGGAGGTTGCTGATTGTCCTGTAACAGTAGGAGTGAGTGAACTTACAGCTCAGTGCTTTTCTCACAGACCTGGAAGCACCACTCAGCACCATGCAGAGGGTCAGGGAACACTTGCAGCAGTTGATGGTTTTTGTGCACCATCTGTGTCATGCATCCCTTCTTCTTGATTATCTTGTCTTCATTTCAATGTGTTTTGGTAGTTGCTGAAGTCAAAGAAATACAAAACCATTATCTATGCTATTGTTACATGTTCATAACACTCCTCTGAGAAGAATTCACATATCTTCTGGAGATACATGATTCTGGCTGAATGAAAATTGATGTGATGAGCCATGTGTATTTCAAAAAGGGGACACTAAAAAGCCACTAATGAAGTTGTGGGAAGTGGACTCTTGAGTCCTCGTAATTTCCTGAATGCTGTGATTAGCATCCTACAGAGCATTGTAAAACAGTTCATTAATCATAGTCAGTGCTAAAGAAGGCTCTGGAATGTCAGCTGTATTGGGCACCTTTCTGTGGTTACCAGATCTTGTGAACAGGGCCAGAATATTTGCAAAAAGAAGTGTTATGTGTGCTGTGATGGGCCACTCTTAGCAGTATGACAGTGCTTTCTGGAACAAAGAATAAATGGAATAAAACTTCTTCTAGTGTAACAATACTATTAGAATAGGTTCTTAAGTTATTTTGCTAAAAATATTTTATGATCTTTGTATTTTACCATTTCTATTTTAAATAGACATTCATATTAAAAATTATTTCAGTAATTTTGTCTTACTGGTTCCATTCAAACCATTCATCTAGTTGCGTTCAGTTTGCTAATCTACGTGTTTTCTTACTATTTTATAACATTTTATCGTAGTGCTCCAGATATTCCAGAAAACTAATTTACATATACTTGGAATCTCTGATTTTAAATTATTAATTGTTGCTGTTAATTAATATGTATTTCTTAAAGTGTGTTCTGATGTAAAATGATGAGTATGATGAATTACTTAGCTCCATTGGATGAGAAAAATTAATGTGGATAATTTTGGAAGTTATTTTGCAAAAACTGAAAATTGAACATTCATTCTACATCAGTGCTATGTAGTTTATTTAAAATGGTATATTTCTGAAAACTATTACTGTTCTAAAGCATACACTTGAAGTCAAAAGTCACTAAATCAGAAGTATTCCACCGGTCCCTAGATTTTTCAGGCAGTAGCTTATATTTAGTTTTGGCTCTTTAGTCCAATAGCAGTATTCCAGAGATTTTTGTTAGGATGTGACCAGTGAAAAATAATCTCCAAGTCTGGGAGAATTTCATGGCAACATATATTAGAGTGGGCTAATGTTTTGATGTCTCACTAGAGCAGGGAGCATAGCTTGAAGCAAGGTCAAGAAAAAGGAAAACTTGAGCTCTGTTCAGAAAATTAGTGGAATGTAGTTCATGCGTTGTAAAAGCTTCTGAGAGTATCTCAGAATAACGTAGACTTTCCACTTCTCATTCTGCTTTTTTCCTTCCACATGTCTTTTTGGAGCACTGATCTTTTAGTCTTGAATGCTGCAAATCCCTTAAATTTGGGTGAACTTAAAGATTTTTCCATTTATCTTCTGTCAAAGGATTGCTTACCGCCTGCTTTTCATTTATTGCTTTGCTTACCATCAACTTTTTCATAATTTAGTAACTGTAACTGTAGTAAACGTGTCATCTAGAGATGGAGTTGGTGGCAGAGAGAATGGGATCTCTTCCTGGTGCATGCCAAAGATATTGAGTAGGTTTTGTGTGATTTCCTGAAAATCTATGGATTTCCTCCAGATCTCTATGGTAGGGAGACTCAAACCTCTTCTGTAAAGAAGCATCATAAAAATTAATGCATAGCTTGATAGAGAAAATAATCAGAACTTAGTTGCAGTTTGGTATTCCTTTGCATATATGTATATATGTGCTCTTTCCATGTAGTTGCTCACTAAGTCATGGCCAACTACATTTGTTACTGTCTTGTATTTCAACAGTATTTTAATCTGTGCCATTACTTTAGAGGTGTTAGGAGCATGTCATGTACCCATATGCACACAGAAAAGAATTTTAAAAAAATTTAATCTATGCCCTTTTTGGCAGTCATAGGATGAAGAAATGTTTTTTTATGTTTTCTGCTTTGTTCACATCTACAGTACTTTTTCTGAAATATAATTTTTCTTGTACTCTGCTTAAGGATGTAACTTTTTTTGGTCTAATTCCTGGTCTGTTATGATGAGCAATCAAGTATTTCTTTCATCTAGTAAGATTTTTGTGTTTATGAATTGATTATCTTTCTTCAGCTGCTAAATTTCTCAAATCTGTTTCTCAGAGTGTTGAGTGTTCTTCAAGGCAAGAAGAATTTTACCTTTTTTTTCCTCTGTTCCTGTGTCCCAGTTCATGCAAATTGTGGAGAGGGTTCTAGATTTTTTTGCCATATGAGCATGTTTTCATCTTTCTCCACCTGTCATTTAATGAGACAAGATTTAGAAAAGAAATATAGAAATGTGTTTTTCCTAAGCAAACAGGGAAGACAAAGTATTTTGTAACAAGCTAACAACCAGATAATTAATAAAATATTGTGGATTTTTTTAAAATATCAAATGTATATTTTAGGGATGATGTGGATGAACTGGTTAAAAAGTGTTTGTGAGAACCTAAGGTTTTTCTTCATTTATTGTCAGAAATGATTTTCATTCCCCCATTTTCTTGTTGCTAAGTCTCCTCAGACATTTTAAAATAATGATACTCATTTCTAGAAAGCTCAGAGCTGTTAAGAATGTTTTGGTGGTGTGTGATTGTAATGATATATCCAGTTTCATGCCTTTTTATCAATATCATGACATTCAGTGTGGTTGACCTATAATTTTTTTGGTCAAGCAGAGAAAATCAGAGTGAAGAGTCAGCTCATCACTTAAAACATTAAAATGTCTCAAACCAACAAGCAATCAAACTAACAAAAAAAGAAAAAAAAAAAAAAAAAGGAAAGCAAAAAAAGAAAAACCTTAGCCAAACTGTTCCAAAAGTCTGTATTGCATGTGAGGAAGCTTTCTCAGCACTCATCACAAAATGATGGCCCATATTGCTCCCTGTAAATGTGACTCTTTCATAGGTTATACCTTCATCTTAGTTGACCATACTTCTGTACTAGGATCAGATCCTTTAAATTGTCTGTATAGAACAAGACATAGTCTGTATAGAGCTGACTTCCTCTTGTAACTTGCTTATGTTGGTCTCAATAATAGGAAAGTAGAAGATGCTGTATTTAATAGAACCTTATTTTACAAGAATTCCAAAGATGGTCTATGAGGTAAAAGATCTCTAACTCCTGTTAAACACAGCCATGAAAAAGGGTTATTTGATATGTGTTCAAGTATGGTATGTTGAAGAAGAGCCAATGCAGAGGTGACCTGATCAATAAACTATAATTTGATTGCCTGGTTTTGGCAAGGCTTTTCAAAAATTGCTTTTAGAAAAATGAAATTTTGGGGAGAAAAGAGAAACAGTTTTTTTGTGAATTTGTAACCCCATAATGGAATAGAAAAAATCAGAATATATGGTTATTTTTCATAATGGTAACAGTGTAATGCAAGGTTTCATCTTATCCTGCTCAAGGGCATGTGCTGGGTCATGTGTACTCCATCATAAGAATAAATTGTCTGGAAAATAGAGTCTCTTGAGCTTTTCTGGATAGAACCTATATAGGAAACTTCAGCATTGTATTTATGACCAGATAATCTTGGCATAATGTTTTCATTTTAATTATTCTGTGTGTGTGTGTGTGCTTCTCTAATATAGATAGATAGGCAGGGAAGGAAGTTAGGAAGTGAATACATATTGAGATTTCAGAAGAGCTCTTCTGTGGTCAGGTAATGAATAAAAAATTCTGAATGGTACTAAATGAACCTGTGCATGTAGCATTCCATGAAGATATGACTTTATGATATGTGTTACTCAGTGTGTGTAGTAATGGATCCATTTGAAGCAAATCAGGGTCGTGTGGTTTTTTTTTTTTTTAAGTATCAGTGTGGAATTTTTGATCACCTAATGCTGTCCTAGACTTTCATCTACCATCATTGCATGTAAAAAAGAAGGTGTGCCACTAGTATATTTAAAATACATATTCCATTGCATGTGTGTTTTTAAAAAGCTTAACTTCTTGTGTATGACTGAAATGAATGAAGATCTCTAAGCTCGACTTTGGATCTAATTTGTTTATTTATTTCTGGAACCAGCTGTGTAAATCACAGTGAAATAAACACAGTATATGAAATTTCTATTCCATCAATTGTTGCATAGGGAGTTTTTCCTAGGGAAGTCTTATGAAATCAATTAACTAATATTTAGGTCGTTTGTAAGTGATGTATAAATTTTTTTTTTATATATCATTAGGAAACCTTTTTTTAATGTTATATATTTCTGTGAAATAATGAGTAAATGTTTTGCAGCCATACATTATATGCCCATCACTCCATTGTTTCTCAAAAGAAAACAAAAGTTTTTTTTCTACATATCTGGTATTTGAAAAAAAGTTTCTGAAATTAGCTAATTTAGCTAATAAACACATCCTGGACTAGTACAGTAGTAGGATGTTGTGATATTTTTAAATAAGTATCTGGTTACTGTCTTTCTCTCAATATTGCTGTCTATATGTGTACTTCATTATTAGATAACAAAATTCATCTTGCTGTCGTATTCTGGTAGCTATTTTTTTAAAAGTTTCATTTATTTAAGAAAGCTTACATCAGTTTTAACCTCCTGATATAAGGAAGCTGATATCCATCAGCTCTGTGCTTCAGAAAAGTGATGCTTATATTGTGAAGTAGAATATCTTGCCAGCAGACCCATGAGTATTTTAAACTGCTGAAGAATTACACTGACCATAGCCAAAGATTTATCATTCACTTGTGTTGTACAAACACTTTGGTGGTGAGAGGCAAGATAACAATGACAGAAGTAATTAGTGATGCTGCTCTGGGTGAAAATAAAAAGCATGGCCTTTTTGTTTAACCTTGGTGTTATAGATTATTGAAGGAATTTATCACTTTGATTTGTTCTGAAGATAGAAAGGAGAAATGTTACCGGCAATTTTTTGCAGATCTTCTGAAAGAAATTCAGTGTTCGTTCTGCCATAGAAGCTGTTTAACTTCATGAAGGAAAAGGCTAAGATTATACTCCAAATAAATGCAGTGACAGCTACTAACAGTCTTGAAATCATTTATGGGAAATTAATCAATGCCTGAAAAGGTGGCTGAAGAGACCATAAAACTGATTTTCAGAGGAACTAGTTATCATAGCATTTTCAGCCTCAGGTGATATTATTATTGCTCAGCATCGCAAAACCTGGACACCAATGTGCTCATATGAGTATTACATTTCCAGCTGGTGCCTTTATGAAAAATCTGAAAACAGCAAATGTATGTGGTTTTATTATTTAGGATTATTTAGGTTTATATCAAATTTAAATTAACTGTGAGCAGAGGAGACAGAATTGCATCTGAGGTACTGTAATGATAGTTTGATTCTCATGTCTTTGCAAACAAGTAAATGTTTGAAAGTTATAGAGGTTGAGAAAATACAGGTTGCATTGCAAAATTTAAATTTGTAAAACGTATATAGAATTTTACAGATTTAAAATTGACAACTGTTTACAGATTGTAAAATGCTGTCAGAATTTTGGTAGCTGTTTGATTTGGTCTTTATTAAAGCATATGTATATGCAGCAGGCAAAAGCTGCTGGAGAGCTGGTATGTTTGAAAAGTTCAATTGAGCATAAGGAATCTGTTGTGAAGAAAGAATTTCAGTGCTTGTTATGTTGGTAGTATTGTGTAGTGAGGGATGAAGTGCAGGGAGAAAATCAGTTTCACCTTTACCAGTGTATTTGTCCACTTTTCAGTTCATGTTTCCTCATATACTACACTTCCAGGATATCTGAGTAGCAAACATAAAGAATTTTTAGAATTTAAAACATATAGTATTCTCTGAACTTTGGAAACAAGTTTCAGTATTATCTAAATGTACTTTTTTTTTCCCCCTCTGACTGACTTGAACTGTAATGCTTTATGATTATGTATATTTTAAATGAAGTCTCTGGGTTTTGATGTTTTGGCAATCTTTCTTTTCCTCTCTATAATGTGGTTAGAAAATAGGTCAGGCAGTATTGTGCTGAGAATGCAGTGCTGGTGTTTTGTGGGCTTTTCCCCCTCTGATAAATATATTTAGTAAATTGTTAATTTATTTGACATCAGTTACAGAAATGCATGTAAATAAAAAAAGGGAAAATGAATAGTTTTCCTCCAAAGTGATGGTTGGATATCATTTTGAAAAGATTAGAAATAATTCAGGCCATTTTTGGAAAGTGAAAACATGTGAAAACACATAGGTAGTATGGGGTTCTGTTTTGTTTCTGAGAATTCTCCTGTACTGGTTGCAGCTAACACTTTGGATGTGTATGGATGCTTCTGTGAAAGCTGGGTGCAGGATCAGGATCTAAGTTAGGGGTGCAAAGCAGGCACAGCAAGTCCTTTGAATACAGAAGGACTTAATTATACCAGCAGCAGCATGTGACACCCTGGGAGCACATTTTACACTGTTCTGAAAAGTGCAGTCTGCCTGTGTTTTAAGTATTACAGATGAAATGGTGAGGTTCCTAAATTAAAACATGAACACAAAGTGTTTGCATGCACAGATATCATTAGGATATAAAAATCACACACAATTACAAAATTTCTTTGATCTTGTTTTCCTAATAGACTGCTTTTTGGAGCCTTTATCTGTGTTTGTCCTAATAATGCTTTGTTAGTTTATAGAAGAACATAGTAATTAGTGCATTTGCAAAACTTACTATTGGGATTTTTTAAATCAATTTATTATAAAGCTCTCTGATTAAAACAAAGTTACGGACAGAATGTAATAGGTTTGTCTCCTGTAAGCTCCAGTACTGATCATTTTATAAACTACAGGTAAAAAGTTATGTTTCATATTTAATTTACCATCCAAGCATCTTTCATAACATTTCTTCTGTAGAAATGCTTGCGTTATCTCATCTTTCTCTGTTTTCACATGACTGGTCACATATTGGGACTTCTTTCTTTCTATGGTTTACTGCTACTTTTCATAAAAAGAAAGAGTGTGAGAGAAAGAGGTCTTAAAAGTAAAATTTATTTTCTCTATTATATATTTCACCTGTATTAACATTGACATGATAACTTTAACTTTTGAAAAAGTTTTCCCTAAATTCTCCAGCAGTATGGGTTTCTTGTCTATCTGTGGAATTCAACTCTTGCTACCTACTTCGAAATGCATACACATGCACTATGTCATTCCAGCTAACTCCCAAATAATTGCTTTTGAAATTCTCGCAGTAAAAATATTCTCCCTAACTCTGGTGTTTCAGAAGTTCAACTTTATTATATTAGGTATCTTGAAGACCCTTAAGAACAATATCAAAGCTTTATCAGAATGGGCTGAGTTCCATGGCACTGCTTATTTACTCTATTTTGTTGCAATTTTCTTCACTTCTTTCCTTCACTTACTGAATAGATTTTCAGCAATGACCATGCCTACATAAGATCCAGTGAGAAAAAGTCAGTTTTAAAATTAATGTGATTTGAGCTTTTGTCTGAAAAGGCTCCCTGTCCTACTCAAATGTCAGTAGCAGTTATCTATAGCAGTGGAAACAAGCACTTCTAGCTTACTTTCTGAGCTTCCAGGACTTGGGTTGTTCTAAGACAGATGAAGTATAGTATCCATGGATGTTTTTTGTAGAAGGAATGTCAAAGTCTGATGTCTTTAACATATCAAATTCTTTAAACTCTAACATTTTAATTACAGTGAATTTCACAATCTAGTAGTGCCTTCAGAAAATCCTAATATTCTACATCAATCAGCTCTCCCTAATTCCATGCTAATTTAGTTTATAAAACTTAGTCACCTTCTGAGGCATGACATCCCTCACAAAAGCAATGTTCTTTATTTCCCAGTATCTTGTGTTAATTGATGTGCCTGTTGTTTCTGATGAGTATTGTAGTTTCCTAGCTGCAACAATTCTTCTGTCATCTTCCTTTTGAATAAAGATTTCAATGTAGGCATCAATTTAAGTTCCTCCTAGTAACTGCTAATGCATTTATTTAACTTTCCTGCTGTGGCCCTGTATGTAATGTGCTGTGATAATCAGCTCCAACATCATTTGCACTTACGTAATCTATGTCAAGTCTTTCAGTTCCATTGTGCTTTAAAAGTATTTGATATAGCTTTTATGCATATAAGAATTGGCTTCTCAAAACTTCTGTATTTGTCAATTTAGTATCTCGCAATTAAGCTTCAGCACCATCTCTCTGCTTGGTTTATGTGTGTCATAAGGAGAAAAAAACTTGGTCATTGATATTTCATAAAACAGCCCAAATTGTACTCCAAAGACTTATTTTTTGCTGCTTCTGGTAGTGTTACTAGAAGTGATTGTGGACTTGAAGTCACCAGCTCCTTCCCAGCATTTTCTTAAAGACCATCTATTTTTCTTTTAAAATTCTGTCTTTATGCTCAGCAGTAGTTTGACCACAGAGCATTCACTAGTGTTAAACAGCTTGTTATCTTACATGGATGATATTTTATACTTTACTGCATAACCTGCCTTCTGTCCTTTAGAATTCCTGTTAGTGTCCACATAAGAAGGATATTGGTATTATCTACTTCTGGGACCATTTTCTCAAAATTTTCTTGAGGCTCCCTTGACTTGGGAGCCCAGAATGCTCAAAGTATTAAAAAATTTGTTTGGTGTACTTAGGTGTTGTGGCACTTTGGGACACAGTTTGGTGGTGGATTGGCAATACTGGGTTGATGGTTGGACTACATGTGTCTTAGAGGTCTTTTCCAACCTAAAAACTTTTATGAATGTATAAGTCTACTTGTCTGTCTAGAATGTTTTGATTTTAGCAAAACCAACTTCAAAAACCAGTGTTTCATTTTTTAAGATGCTCACTTACCTACCTCAATGTAGATAATCATGTTTATAAAGCAGAATGATTTGGGCTCCAATCTTATGCTGCCATTTGTTATGATCTTCATGTGCAATTTTTAAGTTGGGTAGCAGACTAATTTTCTTGTTTCATTGTTGCTTTTTGATTTTGTGAGTAACTTAAGGGCTAGAGATGTAGATCCTTTATGCACCTCCTTCCTTGTGGAACTGAACTCCAAATGCCATCCAGACCCTCCTTTAAATTACTATGCTATTCTGTCCTGAGACTCAATTTGCTAAAGCAGGTTTGCTTGCCTTAAAAAGAAGACAAAGATTTATAAACCAGAAGCCTACTATCTGTGTTTGGGCCTTAGCCAGACTCTTGAGTAAAAAATGGGTGTGGAGTGTGTGTGATTCTCACAGGAGGTAGCTCAGAACCATGGAGAGCTCTTTTAAATTCCTGTATGGGGGATAATGGAAATCCTTGATTATTTTCTTGTTACTGTTGCTAAAATTAGCCTGAGCTATTCAGAAATGAAGGAAGCTGAAGGGCCAGAAAAAGCCTACACTGAAAGTAGGAACAAGAATGTAATACCTGTTATAAAAGAGTAGGTGTAAAAAGCCTAACTTGAGAGTTAAGGAATTGTGAGGTACTGCTGGAGAACGGCTAAACAGAGGAGCCTCTGGATACAGTAGTCACATCCTTAATATAATGTGTTCACCACAAAGGAAAATACTGCTTTTCTCACAAATAATAAATTTATACACAATTATTCTATGAAGTAAATGGCTGTGTGACTATGTAGGTTTGCTTAGGAAACAGTAAGAATAATAAGATTTCAGGTTTTTTCTACAAGTGCTTGACTTCCAGATTGATTCAAATAGTGATTTAAAATCCTGCATTTTATTACTTATTATCTGTCTGACATACTTGAATGGGATTTCACTAGCATTACCTTTGAGAACATCTACAAATTTGGCTTTTAAGTATTTTTTTACTGTAAAGTATTAATATTGCTTTAATAATTACAACTTTATATGGAAAATTAATTTTAAATCTTATTTTTAGAATGTTTAGATTCAAAAATAAGGTATTGTTTGGTAAAAAACACCTAGCTTGCTTTAATTGCTGAAAAAAAAGTTATATATATCTGGGCACATAGACACAAAAATCCCAAAATCCCATCTTGAATATAAAAGAAAATAGCTCACTCATTAAATCTGATAGTTGCTAACACTTTCCATGGTTTGACGGCAAAGTTATGCATTGGTGATAGTTGTTATAAATAAAAATGGGAATTCTGATTAACAGTATAAACTTAAACTATTAAGTTTAAAAGGACATAAGAGAAGCTAAGCAAAAAGCTAATAATTTCAAAGCTGTTTTAAACTCAGGAGGTTTTAAACTCACCTGTCATTTTTCCATAACAATGTGTCACACCAATTTTGAGAGGAAAAGGCATTGGCAGCATTATGTGAGGTTTTGACTTGCAACTTCACAGCTGTTTTATTCATAGCCTTACTATTGTGAAAAGTGCTTTGAGTTTTTCAATACCTTCACTTTTAAATAAATGAATATCTTAGATCAGTGGTATGCTTGAGCCATGGTGATGATCACATGCAGAAAGTAATCAACTTTTGGTGCCATGGAGCTCTACAAAAGCTGTAAACCAGTGTAAATTAGACATGAACCTATATGCTAATGCAAGTAAATTGCTTCCCATACTCGAATTAACTCATTAGGTGCCTTTTTTTAGTGCTTTTTAGTGTGTAAAGTTCTGTATCCCAAGTAAAAGAAAACTGGAGTGCCAAGGGAAATTTTTACAGGCTAAGATTTGAATATTTTGGTGGATTGGAATTAAAGTTAAGGCAGATACTTCTTTATCATATGGCAATATTCCTATTTGCAATCCCCAGTAAAGATTTTCTTGCTCTAATAAAAGTACTGCATAAAACATTGTTCAATTTGAGCTAGAAAATGGTGATACAAAACAAGTCTGATTATTTAGTTAATGATCCCATTTGACACTCTTTTTCCCTGACGTATTCTGGGATTTCTGTCGAATCACTCAGTCTCCAATCCTGCCATATAGAAGAAGAAAGTCTTTTAGCTCAGTTCTGTGACGACTTTTTTTTTTTTTCCCCCAGCATCTGAATGCCATACAGCCTTCACTATGCTTTGATTTTGCAAAACCTCCTGGTTGCAAATATCACTTCAGTTTTCTTATGGCTGCCAAGTGTCATGCATTTTTGCATAACTATTACAAACTCAGCAGCTCTCTCATCTGCCTGTTTTTCATCTTGATTTATAAACATCCAGCTGAGTTGTGAACAGACTGATGTTAAGTTTCCTGGTTATTAGATTTTTGCATGTTGCTTTGATGCCAGCCAAAAGAGGAAAGATCTTACCTCTGATCTTGCTTCTGATGTTTGCAGCCATTAAGGAATGACACAGGAAGCTAGTAGAAAATAAGAGAAAATTTAGTGGAGCGCTTCAGCAGAAACAAGAATGGAAAAGTCAAATATTACCTTAAGGTTGTCCATTGTTTTTTTTTCTCCTTTT
Organism: Cyanistes caeruleus; assembly: GCF_971803275.1. Lineage (NCBI taxonomy): Eukaryota > Metazoa > Chordata > Aves > Passeriformes > Paridae > Cyanistes > Cyanistes caeruleus. Next base: position 29,280,832 of record NC_141706.1, on the reverse strand, counting down.
CTGTTCCTTTCCCAAGGTATCCAGATTTTTCTACTGATAGGGAGCTGCACTTTCCCTGAGAAGAGGTAGTGTGTTTTGGTCCCAGATGAGCACTGAAACAGGAGTTTTGTTAAGTTCTGTTAAGAAAGGGGTGCAACATTTCTGTTTGTTAACTCTCAAATAACTAATGCAGGGCTGAAAGCGCTAGTCTGTTCAGCTTCTTGATTCAACTGCTGTTTATTTTTGAAAGCATTTTTGGTGCTCCAGTTAAAAGGGAATGTGCAATTAAAAGGGAATCCATTACTTAATGAAATCATCTGTCTCAGTGACTGTTTCCTTTATGTTTTGCACTTAGATGTTTAGAAAGTACTTTCTCCTACCTCATGAGCCAAAGTTTTCCAGGTGGAACTCCTGTTCCCCAAATTTTGTGTTTGTTAGTGTAAGAAACAATTCAATGTCAACAATTCTTTCTTTTTATAAGACACAAGTTACGTCCTTCTATAGTCTGTTTTTTTTACTTCATTGCTTCCAAAGATTCTCTTCCTGATTTTTTTTTGGACTGAGGCTTCTGCAAGGATTATCAGTAGATTATTAACTTAATACTATGGAGGAAGATCACGCTTGATGTTAGAGATTTGAATTTTTATTATTCATTGACTGTGGTTATATTAGAATAGGGTTGTATGGAGTCAATACAGTCAGTAAATGAGAAAAAAGAAACCTTTACTATCATGTGATTGTCCTGCTCATTTTCTGAGGCAATTTTTATTTTACAAAGACATTCCATTAGTTCAGGTTAAACAAAGGTAACTTCTCACTTCACTGTGTTTCTGGTTAATGTATTATCTTAGGAATTAAAAAGGACTGTAAAACTGAAAGCTGCTTTATCCATTGCTTATTAAAATGAGTCTGTATGTATAATTTCTTTGGAGGAGTGCATTGTTTCTGCAATTGACTCTTTTATCTTTCTAAAAGAAGAATCACCAATAAATTTTTGTCTGTTTGACAGAAAATCTTACATGTATTTGACAAGTACACTGCTCTTTTTCTTTCAAGGTACAATTCAGTCTTTTGTTCAAAATAAAATTGATTGTAAAAAAAAGGGAGAAATTACTGTATCGTTTTTGAAGTGTTCAAATGTAATATGTTACAAGAATTATGAGCACTTATATTTATTACTGTATCTAATATGAAGGAGTGCTTATTATTTTCAAACTGTATTTGTTACTGTTGATGTACTGTTGATTCTTTTATCTAGTTTAGAAAAGTCATTACTTCTGATTAGATTCTTAACTGCTGATAAACTCTTTCAAGGTCAATGTTCTATGTATAGCTTTAGCTTAAAAGCCCCCAAGTGCTGTGGGTATGGACTTCTCTGAGCCACTGCTGTTGAGATAACTGAGCCTTTAGGTGTTCATATAGCATAATTTTGAGGAATATTTGGTCTCTGATACTAAAAGTACCTAAATTGGTCTTTTGATTGTTTGTTTTTTATTTCTGACCAGAAGCTATGTAGTTGAAGTAGGATTAGTACTTTACTCCATTGTGGTTTTTGTTATTGTGTGTGTGTGCTTTGGGGTTTTTTTTCTTCCAGTAGAAATAAATTTAATAACTACAGGGGCATAGGACCTGAGTTTGCCATCATTTTTATGTGGTTCACCTTAGGTGTTCTCCATGTAATTAGCTCCTCAAAGGAAACCAAATGGTTTTTAATTGAAAATGTGCCAAGTTTTATTAGAATAACAGGATAATTAACACTTTAAGTATTGCAAACTCAGTGAATAGGAAAGAAAGAAGAAGGAAAAAGTTTTTACAGTATTTTCTCTGCCTGCATTGTCATTGTGAGTCTACTGTTGCTTCTACTTGCTCACAATTAATTCAGTGCCTTTAAGCCTTGAACTGTATGAAGATAGCTTATCTTTCTTTGAAAGATAACGGGAATTTCCTTGAAATTTTGGAAGTTGTATTCTTTTGCTATGGAATACATTTAAATAGCTGTTCAACTTACTTGTATTTTGTTTTTTCCAAATCTCCAGATCTGTGATTTCTCCAGTGATTATTCTTGTGACTTTTAAAATTTTGATTGAAAGAAAATTCTTTCCAAGGTTTTCTTAATATATTCATAATTTTTATAAATTATAAAAATACATAAAAGATAAAATATATTAAATAATATATTAGTATTCTTCTATTAATTTTATTAAAATTAAGGTTAATTTATCTTGAATTTTTTTTTTTTTTTCCATTTCAAAGTTTTGCCTGGTATTTTGAACAGGGAGTAACACTTAGAGATGGGGAAACAATTATTTGACAAAACTGCTAAATGGCTGAACTGCTTTAATTGATTATGCAGATTTATATCTTTCATTCAACATGTATAACATCTTTCAGCTGCAAATTTGATGGTATCTGTAAATATTAATGAATCAACTTCAAACATAATTTTGAAGTTGGCAAATATTAACAAGGGAAATTGGGGCCTGGTGAGACTGACTTGTAAAATTTACTTATTAAATCAATACAGAGCCTAAAATATTCTTTGATTTAATTCTTTGGTTCCTAGATCACATTGTATCTAATCCGAGATATAATGAAAGATGGTAGTTAAAAATATTCTGATTGAGTGATTGATCTTCATGGATAATCCGTGATTAGCTAAATAACAAGTAGAAAATGTGGTATTTTAAAATAAAATATTAGGTTCTTTTTAACTGTTATGATAAAGAGTGAATCAAAAAGAAGCTGTTCTTACTGAATGTGAAATTAAAGGCACTTTCTTTTTTTCTTTCAAACAGTTACTAATTTCACTGACTGCTGGAATAGTGGAATTACTTTGTAACCTCCAACCTCCATGATGCAGTTGTGTTTATTTCCTGCTGTCACGGAGAGGGTAAGCTGTTCTTCATGTGTATTATCAAGTTTGGATTTTTTTAAAATGTATTCCTATTTATGTGACCAATGAAATGCATTGTACGTTTGAATGTTATGCCTTTTAAAATAATATTTTTTACACACCAAAATCCGTAAAACTTCTTTTATTTCATGGAATCAAATCACAGTTGGCTTTGGAAAGTTTCTTTGGGGATCTTCTAGTCCAATACCAGCGATCAAAGTAGGGTTTATTGGAGTGCACTGCTTGGGTCTTTGCCGAGCCTGCAGGGATGGGGACTTCACTGACACTTTTTGCTGCACTTTCACCTGTGTGACCATGTGATGTACTAAACACAAGGAATTTAATCCAATGTAACATGTTGTGAAAAATAAGCTATTGTGGGAACTTTTAATAATGATTTTTTTTTTTTTTATCATGAAAAACTAATAACTAGAAATTGTCTTGCAGTTTTATTTTTCTAGATATTTTGAATCAATCTTTCCTACTTCGATTTGTCAAAATTTTTGCATCAAACATTCATATTTATTATAACCACTTTTGTTTTTTGAGGAATCATTTCCATTAACATCTGATGTTAATGTAAACTTCCTAACTATGTGGCTTTGTGGAATTTTTTTGTTTGTTTTGGCTTAATTTTTGGTTTTATTTGGTTTTTTTTTCCTTAATGGTGGATATTTAGACTTGAGGATAAAAATCCAGAAATTACCTGAAGAATTTGTACCATTTTGAACATCAAGGAGACAACATAAAGGAATATAGTAAAATAGAAAGTAATATTAGAAATTCTTTTGGGTTGAAAGAGCTAAGACCTTGTTCAGTGCTTCAAAGATTACTATTCCTGATAACAGCTCAGGTATTTGTGGTGGTTAGGGATCACTGATGGAGGAGGAGGAGGCTTATAGGAAATAATGGCATACATTCCTTAATTACTTTCCTACATGATTCTGATTGAACTTACACTTGTGAGGGAAATTGCACTTATTATTCTCTCAGCTTCAGTTTTTCTGCTACACACCATGTTAAGAACTGGAAAAAAGCAGTAGCCACCTTGGCTTGGTGATTTCTGTCATGTCTTCACTGATCGTCGGTCATTTTTGGGAATTTATTGATGCTACTTTGGTTGCAAATGCATCAACTCTTGAGCTGTTGGTCATCTCTCAGTTTGTATTCTATGTGTGCTCATCATTTTGATTTGTTTTGGTTGCATCCGTAAATATCGATTTCCTAAAAGAAGAATAAATTTGACACAAGATTAATAATTGGTCATTGTGAATATTTGTCTATTTATTCCTCTACCTTCCATTCTGAAGATGTTTTCATTTCAAATTTCTGCAAAATTGTTTTCAGTTATAAAATGCTGTGCAGTTAAATTGAAAATAGTTTCCATGCTGCTCAGCTGAGCATTTTACATCAAATACACACTATAAGCTCTGAAAATAATACTAGAATCTTTCCCTTCATTCCTCTGCTTTGAATGTTTTAGTCTGTATTATAATATGTATTCTGCTAAAGCTGCTAAATGAATCTTCAGATGAATCTTCTCAAGTTGATAATCTTGCTTTTAGACTTGAGGTTTTAATTCCTCAAGTCCTAGCAATTTACCTTCTTCATAATCTCGGGAAGTATGAAAAATCATTCAGTTTCTACGTTCAGTGGCAGAACCTCTTCAGCAAAATTTCAGGAAGGATAAATCACATTGTATGTTTCTCCAAAGCCTTCTGTGACTAGTTAAGCTTTTGTTTTCTCACCAAATGAGTGGGCCTGTAGCTTTGGCACAGGTAAGGAAGTCCCTCAGTACCATCTTTTCCTTCTCAAATGTTTAATTTGAGATAATCTGCAGATTGTATCAGATGCAGAGATTGTATTTATTCATGCACAATTATAAGGAACTATTTGAAGAAAATATCAAATTGCTCAGAGCAATTTGTGCAGTTATAAAATTAGACATTTACAGAAAGAAACAGTAGTAAAGAAGGAGTTGTGGATGTACAAGTAAATAGTGAGCAAGTCTAATGATTGTCAATTTATGGCCTCTGATACAGGTGAATAGAAGGCAAGAAAAAATAAGTAAATTTCTCCAATAATTAAGTATATATATGGAATACTACAAATTTTATGTCCTTGTTCCAGAAAAAAAAGAAAGTGGAGAGTTTTTATGGGGAGAAAAACATATAACTAAAACAGTGAGCTTGACTAGGAAACGAAATGAATTTCATTTTGGATACTTGTAGAATGCAAACATTAATACGTGCTCTGTGAATGGGTTTCTGTTCTCTAGTTGAAGAAAACAATAGATATAATTTGTATGTTAATAAAGGTAATTAAAAAGTTATAGATGAATGAAATACTTCCAAATTGTTTCCAGTCACAATTCTAAAATGTTTGCAACTAAATGGGAAAAGGTCTCTTGGGATTGATATATATGAATGCTGGAATTAGAAATAATTACCAGTCCTGGCTTGATCACAATAGTGTGCAAAGCATGGGGGCAAATTTCAAAGAAATTACAGTTAACAAAGTAGAGGTAGATAAAAATGGGAAATTAGATGAATGCAATATAGGTTTGTTATCAAAGATTTTTTGATCTGTTTTTTCTGGGTTTACTTGCTAACTGTTTCAATGTGGTCAATTTCCCAGTGAAACACAGTTGGGCAGATAATATCTATGTATCCCTTTCAGCATTTCTTGGCACATAGAAAGTTCTGTATTGACTGAGAGAGATTGTGGGTGAAAAATAGAATCATTTGTTGGGAAAGGAAGTAGCTGAAGGGATGAAGTGACAGAGGCTTGTGCTGCTAGGAAGAGTATCCGTCTGGAGGAGAGATCCTATTACTGCAGTGGATTACATGTGTTACTCATCTTGGACGTTTGCAGTAGTGACAATGTCACAAAAATATAATAGCTCATAATGAAATATAGGTCACAAAATAGAGGAGGGTTCTGAAAAATGTACAAGAATTTTTTACTTGGGATACTGGAGAGGTAGAATGGATTAAAATGTAATAACATACAGTTAAAAGGATGAAAAAATACAAATTTCTCTATATAAGACAGAAGCTTATAAATTTGAAGAGAGATAGATGCAAAAAGGTTTGAATGTATTACATCCTTGTAACATGGTTGCTGACTGCCAGAGCAATGCAGCCATGAAAAGAGAAATCCTGTTTTGGGATACATCACAGTAGGCAGGTCCAAGAGAGAAAAACAAGTATTTGGTTCATGCGAGACACCAGCACTGCCTTGTGTTACATGCAGAATTCTGATTGAATTACTGTGTAAGTCTTCATAAAGAATGCATTGCATACACCGTGAATAATATTTGTAAGGTTTGCTTATTTTTATCAAACGCTACAGAAGGATTTACTTGTTACTTTTGTCCTTTGATCCTTAGTTTTATTTTAATATCCTAAAAGGATTATTTCCGTAGGCTCCAATCCTTTGTCAGAGGCTGTGCAATCACATTATTCTTAAATAGGAACTGAAATCAGAAAGTTGGTTTTAATTTTCATTTTTATGGGAGCACAACAGGCTAACATTACTTAGAGTAGAATGCTTTCCTAAGAAGGTAATTTTTGTTAGTTCGGTTTTGTTAATCTTAAAAATACAAAATCTTAAAAATACTAATTTAAGTTTACTTTAGAGGGAAACTGAGAATGGTGTCAGAGTTCAATCTAAGTTGTATGTTGGGTATAGCATGCTTTTTGAGCGTTTCACATTTAGTGGTAAGTCATTGTGATAACTCTTAGAGTGGAATGAATTTCATGTTTCGTACCTTGTACAATTTTAGGTGATGTACATGGCTTAAATACAGTGCTTTGTATGTTAGCTATAGTGATGTGTGTGCTTTACTTCATGAGTTGTTTTCTGCTTTTCAGCTTACATAAGGTATACTTTTTTTTGAGTGAATCTAGTCCAGTAGGTGGTTCAGCCAAAAGTAGACTTGCTTAGTTTGCTTTGAATTTAATCTGAAATAACTTTAAACATTGCCAAGAAAAATCATAATGCTATTCTGGGGCCGTAATTCTGTAGGAAGCAAAAATACACAAGGAGAAAATACACACAGCGTCACTGAATTTACTATTGAAAGCATGTTTGAAATAGTACATTAAAAAGAACCTTATTTAAGTCATAAGAAACCTTGCATTTGAAATTATATAGTATTGGGCTACTCAATTTTCTAATTCTTAAGTACCTTTTAAAGCTTTAAAATAACTTGAAGGCTTTATGGGAGCAAGATGAAGAAAGGCACTATGGTGTGGAGTTTTTTTTGTTGTTCTTGTTTGTTTTTGGTTTGTTTGGGTTTTTTATTACTAATTTTTGCTGTAGCAAAATAACTTTGACATGGATGCACATTATTTCTCATTAAGATATTGGTGCTATGCTTCAGTCTCTTTTTCTAGTTATCAATTTAATCAAGTTTCTTTAATGTTTCATTTAGTCATTTTCACTTAGTCATTCAGTGCATTCCATTGCATTGAAGCAATGTTTTTTAACCAGATTTTTCCTGTTAATTTAGCAGCAAAACATTTTCACATTCTTACAATCGTCTGTGGCTTACATGTGTAGTATGCACAATTTGATTTCCCAATTAAGGCTTGAAGCAGACACTTATTTTTAGGTAAATGTTCTGTCTCCTCTACATGGAGTCTAAATAAGTTTGTGACACTAACCACATTTTCTGTGCTATGCACTTACAATAAATAAATTTTAACTTGAGTTCCTTTCTCACAGTGTTATTTTTCATTCAACTGATGCATTGAACATTATGTATTCCCAATGATTTATGGTAGCTACTACTTACCAGACCTATTTTGTTTCATTAGATAATGCTGCACATTTTGTAGTGACTTTTTATAATAGACCTACAAGAGTAAATTAAACCTGAAGAATAGCTTACTGTACGTGATACTTTCAACTTAGCATTTGCTTTTAATGTTAGTTCATTCTTATTCTACAAAACTTTTTCCTGATATTGGTTTGATGTCTTTAGTAGCTGAAGTAACAAATCAATTTGTAAGGAATGACAGAGGACTCCTACACTTAAAAACAAAAAGCATTAATTTTAATCAACATCAATGTGCTGTTTATTTCTCATTATATTGAGAAAATTTTATAGATGCCTGTAGCCATTTCATCTTCTCTCTTAGAGAACCAGGAGACCTTTTAAATTTGTATATTGAAGATTTTGCACTGCTAATGTCATACCAAATTGCTTTATTTCATGGCGGCTAAAAATTGTGTCTTTACAAGCATACATTCAGGAATGACTGAAGGTTACCAATTTCTCTGTGGCATCTGCAGTCCCACCACACTGATGCTGGCATTAAAGCTGGCTTTGATTTACTGTACTGATGTCAGCTGCTTCTTGGACTGAGCTTTGCCTTTCCATCCATCCCTAGCACCTGTGACTGGGATTTCCGTGGCTGGTAGCTGGGCTCCTATATGTGGAAGATGATTTACCTGAGGGATCAGGTTGAAAAACCCTCTTAACTGTGTGTAGTGATGAAATTTGTAAAGAAAATTAGCTTGAAAGATTGCTTTAGAGCTGCTGGGGAGAATAGAGGAATAAATACATTCTTTTTCACTCCATATATCCAGGGTTAGCCTTTTGAAAGAGGTAAGAGATATTTTTTTACATTATTTTAGAGAGTAACATTGCAAGAATGTAGTCAACCATTCTCAGGATCCCCTAGAAAGGAAACAAGAACTAATCTAAAGTTGAAGGGAAAAAAATTAGCTAATTGCCAATATACTGTGTTTTGATGTGCTTATGCCCTGGAAAATGCAAGGGTATGGGTAAATCTAATCAAATGTAAGACAAGAAATCATGGTGAAGCTCAGGAGATAACTAACTACTAAATTAAAATTCATGGCTTTCTCTGGTAAAATAAAAGTCATGTAATATTCTTAGATAAAGGACCTTCACTATATAATTATAGCATAAATTTCTAATAGCACTAGCGACTGCTATTAAGATATTTTTCTCTCTCCTGCTTAATAAAATATATTCATTGGTACTGCTCTGCCCCACCTTTTAGGTTAGGTGGACTTTTATTTAGGTGCTCAGTGTCAGATGGTGTTAATAACCATGTCATGATCCGTGACAGGTTTGAATTGCTGCATTTGTGGGCTGCTGCTGTGGGTTTTTTTTTAACTCAAGGCTCATACTTTCAGTCTTGGCAGTCTTGAACTTAGTTTACAGTATGAAATCTCATAAACAGCTGTAGAAAGTTAAACAAGTATAAATATTGACATTACATCTTTCTTTCAGGCAGATAGCTGTGGCATATGTCTGCATGTGGAGATCTTTCAGAAACCTGAGACAAGCCATAAAAATCAAACAATTTTAAAAATATGATAATTTTTCCTTTAATTTGATTTATCTAAAGATCTTGTGTGAACTTTGAAATAATGAATCACAGAATGATAGAATGGTTTGGTTGGAAGGAACCTTAAAGATCATCTAGTTCCAAATTCTGTGCTGTGAGCAGGGATGCCACTCACTCGATCAGGTGGCTCAAAGTCCCATCCAGCCTGGCTTCAAACTCTTCCAGGGATGGAGCAGCCAGGGATGCTGGATGTCTCATCCCTGGAATGTCAAATACCTTGACAAAATGTCAAATACATTGGCATTTTGCATTCCCAGAACAGTGTGAAATAAAACAATTAATGTGAAAGCCACATTACAGTACAAAGTTGATAGTTAAGTGTTGTTGGAACTCATGTATAATTAGACACGCCACATTTGAGATACAGGCTTTTAAATGTTTTTTTCAGAATGTTCTTCCTATTTGTTCAGCTAGTTTGGCATCTGTATTTTATATTTAACTCTACTGTGACCTAACTTATGAAAAGAATAATGACATCTTCAGAGATTGATAGAACTTGATAGAAATCTGAAAGTTTAGAATTAAAAATGGATAGAATTTAGAAATCTAAAACCTGTGATAACTTTTTTGCGTTTAGCCCAATGTTGAACTGACATTTTATAGAATTTCCCATCCCAGCTAAAGCCCATTCCTAATGGGCCTCAGACATCATCTCTACACACTGCAGAACTGATTTTTTCCCTCATTAAACATCTTGATGACCTCCAGTTCATTGCTATCAGATTTTTCACCTTCTGTTTCATCTTGTTTTCCAAACACTTATGAATATGTCAAGCTGTATGAAGGCTGCCATGGGTACAGAGAGGTTCTTGCTCACTCTTTCCACTTAAAGTGATTCTCTGGTCTTACTGTACATTTTTTATCTTCTAATGGGGTGGGGACTCACATGACGATCTTTTTTCTTCCATCCAGCTTAGGTTTTTTGGAACATTTTGGGGACCATGTTGAATGTGATTTGAAAATCCATATTGACTTAATCAATTATGCAACAATTAGGACTGGTTCTGTCCTACCTATGTTGTTTGTTTTACATCTTCAAAAGAAGTTTTATAAATTTATGTGGCACAATTTGTCTTTCTAAAAGTAATGTTAGTACTTTTTTACTTTGATTACTTTCATCCTTATGTCTGCAGATTTATTTCATCTTATTATTTCTGCCAGTTTGGCTGACACGAATATATTTTTTTCTGGCCTGTAATTGCAGGGTTCCCTGCTGTCACTCTTAGAAATAATTCAGTTTACTTTTTAAATTTTCCATTCCTTTGCTACAAAGTTGTTATAACTAAGAGGTTGCATAATTAAATTAATAATTAATGATCTGTTGATAATTAAACTATTGCATTCGTTAACTTCTTTAGAACTGTTGGAAGAATACTGTCTGTTCCTGATGACTTGTTATATCAATTTTGTGGATTATTGATTGTCTGATCTACTAACACTGGTGTTTGAGACAGACCAGCGTCGCCTCTGATAGAGAAGATATGTGATTTGTGAGTCTGCTTAAGCTCATGTTTTCTGAAGAACAGATTGGAAAATGAAGTTAATATTTTCCTTGCAAAGTACTCTATAAACAAATGTGTCCCATCATACTAGTCATAAGTGGATTTTTTTTTTTTTGCCTCTTTTAAACATATATAAACTACCCCTCTTCTCAAGATAACTAGAGAAATTTTTCAGCATTTTGAGTGCTGTTGAAAACACTAAGCATTTTCAAGGTTAGAGTTATTGTATCTGGAAGTGTGTGCTCCAGGCATATTTCCATAACTGGGTGAGTTTGGAAGTTATTGCAATTTGGGAAGATTTTGCTCTAGACTTTAAATTAGCTGGAACAGAATAAATTAGCTAAATAAAATTAAAAAGAAGTTAGGGTGAAAGAAGGATCAAAAAGAAAAGAATAATTTGAGAGAAGGTAGATATGGATGGTATCTCAGAGGAAATACAGTGGATTTAGACATTTGAGAATTCAGAAAATGGGTTAGTTTGAAAATTGAGTCAGAATGGCATATATGTGCCCTTTAAAAAAGGTAGAAATGTTACATTGCTGAAAAAGAGGAAGAGAGGGGAGAAGCACTTAAAGAAGACTCTGGACATGCTGTCAGTTAAAATTTGATCTAGATAGATGAGGAAATTTTTCCCTAATCAAATGATATTTTGCCAAGTAGACTATGAGCTGAGGTGATTTTGATTTTTTTAAAATGGCATGGTGGTTTTATTTGTGAGAGAAGGTATTATTACCCTTGGAGCATTTTCTGCTTTTTTTTTTTTTTTAATAGTTCTAATAATAACCTGTCAAAATAGGTTTGATAGTTTTGAAACAGCAGAGAAGTGTTTCTAAAGTCATGCCTGATTTTTAAATACTTGCAAATAGCAGAATAGACTAAATGTTAAAATGGCTATAACTCATTTATTAGAGTGGCAGTCATGATAAAAATGGAGAAGAAAGTTAATAAAAGATTTATAATTAAAGTGTTGATATAAAGAAAAATGTCAAGTTTATCAGAGAGTGACTTTTAAACTATTTTAAACTATTTTAATGTCATGAAATGGTAAATATTTCTCTTATAAAAAGCAGCATTTCCTCTGGCCATTTCAAAGCCAAGATAAATTGCATATTCTTTGTAATTCATTTGTGAATTCAGCATAATGTTCTGTGGAAAGTTAAAAGCTTTTTCCTTTGTCTCTGTGACAGAAAGTAGTAACATTGACTATTGTCATTCTTGAATGCCAATGACAATGCATTTAGCTCAATTGCAGTCCACTATATTTTTACATATCAGAATTATAATTTCAGATTTATTTTTATTTTTCCAACAGAATATAAATGAAGAATGATGCAATATTCTTTGTATGTACAGCCTTATAGGAATCTTATTTAAGGAGTTGCAGTAAGACAAACACTGAAAAGAACTTTTCCCTGGTACAATGTGTTGAAGCAGAGGAACTGGAATTGCCCACCTTTGTACAAGCTAAGAAAATGTTTGCTGTTTTGTGAGTGGAAGCAGCTCTGGAGTGAATTGAACTTCTGAAAATGCGGCCATGGACTGGTTCCTGGCGTTGGATTATGCTCATCCTCTTTGCTTGGGGAACTTTACTCTTTTATATTGGCGGGCACCTGGTACGAGACAGCGAGCACCCAGATCACTCCAGTCGGGAATTATCCAAGATCCTTGCTAAACTTGAACGGTTAAAGCAGCAGAATGAGGACTTAAGGCGCATGGCAGAATCTCTCAGGTAGGATCTCAAAGTAATTAAAACTGTTCAGAAAATGTTTGAAATATGAAATATCAGAATTTAAATTGTAAGGGCTCTTTGTGAGAGTTTTTGCAAAATTATATTTCTCATTTAAAAGTGTATATAAGTGTTTCAATCTGTGCTGTAAGTAGCTGAAAATATATTGCAAAACTTTTAAATCAATAATGTGCATTTAGCTCTGGTCTGATGTAACCATTACTTAGGAGTCATTTAATGGTGTGGAAGTGTTACTGTCACAATAACAGAGTTCTGTAGGTGGTTCAACCTCTCAATGCCAACTTCAAACAAGTGCAGTTATTATGACATTCATACAAATTAGAACATCTAGTTCTTTATACTTCTGCATGCAGTTATTGGAAGAGCTTGTTTTAAAATTGCTGTAAACATTTGTACAGCTTGTTGAGGATAAATGCTGACTTGCTGAAGATGATCTGCAATAGATTGCTGCATTTTACAAATTCTTTTATCTTAAGTTTTCTTCCTTGCCTTGCTGCTAGACTTGTAGAAATACTTGTACAAAAGTAGGATCATCTTTTTTTTTTACAAATACACAGTCACTGAAATATAACCCATTCAAATTACACAGTGACTGGAAGAGAGTAAATGATTTTACTGGTGGCAGGGTACTGTTTGCCTCTCAAGAAGGAGGTAGTAGAGACAGGAGATGCTAAGTGTAAGGAGAGGCTAAACTATATTTGAGGCAGTGATAATTTTTCTAAATACCTTTCTATATTTCACTAACCTTATCTATATTCAGATAAATATTACATTTTTAATGGGCAAGTTTTAAATAATAGCTTATACTGTTGATAATTTCCTATTATTAAAAAAAAAGAAAAACTGTATTTCAACATTCCTTCTCTGTGATTCCATTAATGGTGTCAGGATGCTGGAATTAGATGCAAAACTGTGTTGACTGGACTCCATCCAGCTCTTTTCTAAATATGTTACTTAACAATATTTCTGAGACCTTTCCTCAGAGTGTTTGTATATCATAACCACAGGAGAATCTGAAATTTTAGCATGAGAAAGCCCAAATGACTTTAAATACCAGTTGAACAGCCACACATGTCCAGGTTCAGTAGTCAGTTCTTTCCAGGAGTGAGCCAGCTTGAGACTGGAAGATCATCAGGTGTAGTTTTTGTGGAAGTAATCTGAGATTGGTGAAATACTGGACTTCGAGGGAAATGATGCATGAAATATAGGGCCTTTTCATTATTTTCACTATGCCAAATCCATGGTACTGTTTACATAGAAACATCACAAATAGTATTTAGAAGTATCCTGGTCAACCTGTGTTATTAAAGTATTAAATCATAATGTGGTACAGGATTTCAGTATCTCATTTCTTTGTTTGCCAGATAAAATAAGCTGTGTTGAAAATAGCTGCTGGCTTTAAAACTGTCCCATTTATAGTTTTGTAGCAGTGTGTCTGTTTAAAATGAGACATTAACCAGCAGCCCATGGATTGAGTATCTGTGTCCTGGAAGAGATCGCTGCTGCTGTGAGCATACATTATGGAAACAAAAGAACTCTTAACTTCAGAAATCCCATTAGAGAGAAAAGATTACTTTTGCTCCAGTTTATATCTTAAAGTAAAGATATAATTTATTTTAGGCTTTACTGATCAAAGACAGAAAGACTGGAACAATTATTTGAATATAATTTAATTGCTAGAACTTTTTGTTTTGTACTGAAAACTGATAGTGGCAGTTAAATCTGACTGGGTAAGACAGCACTCTCTACATCACTACAGCTCATAAAGGGCATGAGGTAAAAACTTGGTTTTGCTGCCCTTTTCCAATAAGAATTTTTATCTAGAGGATGAAACAGTATATGTTTTGTGGTTAAAACATAGAATATATTATGGTGTGCAACAGGGCTAAGATAATGCCCCAAAAAAATTAGGAATATTTCAAATAAGACCTTAAAGTTACTTGTGGAGGAGTTTATACAAAATGAGAGTGCCAACCTGTAAAATTGGAACAATAAAGAAACATCTAGTAACTATACTAGTTAAAGTATTTTGGCACTATTAGATAAAACTTCTGCATGGTAAAAAGCTCCAGGTTAACAGAATTTACTTTAGTGAGCAAAGAAGTTTTGTGAATGTTAGAAAATTCATAATGAATAGTTGTGATATTACTAATGGCTAGTTATGGCAGGCAGGAAGGGGCAAAAGGCAGGTATGGTTACAAGAATTAGTAGTTTAATAAAAGCTTAAGTTTTTTAATTTCCATTTTGAAGTTAGAGAAAATTGGTATTTTGTCTTTAATTGTCAGTTAAAATGGTAAAATGCATTTCAGGGCATTTCCATTGCTTGGGCTTTCCCATTATAATGGGTTCCTGTGACTCCTCTGACTCCCTCATCACCTGATAAAAGTGTCAGTCTTTGGGGATGGTTGAGAAGAGGAGCTGGACTGTGCTTGTTTCCATCCTTCTCTCTATGAATGCCAACATACAATGAAAAGAAGTGATCTTTCCACCCTGAGATTTGATTCCTCTTTTGCTGCCAATTCATGTAGCAGCTCCTCATCCCCAAAGACAACAACAAAAAAGGAAACCAAAAAGGTCCCTTGTGGAACATACCTTATGTGCATACAAAACCAACCATTCAAAACTTGACAAAGATCGTATCTGCGAAAAGGCTTTATAAAATTTTGCTTAACCCTTTTTTGCTCTGTGATTCTTAAATAACATCTGATTTTGTAATTTTCTCCTGCTTGCTTCATTTCATACAAGATGTACAAGGGGTAGAATTAGGGTTTTAAGGGCAAGGATAGGTACTTGTTTGGGTTATTCTGGTTTATTTCCCACACACTGCAACCATTTGTATTTGAATGCTTGATTTTAAAAAATATGTCCTTAAGAACTTATGATTTTTAAAATTTAAATTAATATTTTATTACCAATATTGGTTAAGAGTAGTTCATATTTTTGCAAGGATTTTTGGTGAGCATATTTTTTCACTATTTTCTAAGATATACCTTTGCAAGTGTGCAAGCTGGAACAGTCACATCTTTTTGAAAATGGCCTGAAATAAAAATATTCCTTTGGGAACTGAGTACACTTTTGTGGTGCACTTCTGATTACTTGAAATTACATCAGGTACCACATACTACATAGTTTTTATGGTGTATTTAAAAGGCCTTTGGTGAGGAGTTACCATGGTTTTTCTTTTGCCAATATGATGCTTTGTAAAAACCTTCCTTGTGGGCTAGAAAGAGGCACAGATGTATATTAATGATACAGAAGATAAATGGAATTAAAGGTGTTTTGTATTTCCTGAGTTTTAGAAATTATATGCATGAATATTGTATAGTGAGTTTGGAGTGTTACCACAGTATGTATGTGATTATAAACAATATTGTGTGAGCAGATCTGGGTTGATTTTAGAAGCAGTCTAGATTTCATTAGTGCAAAATAGTAATAAATCTGAGTTTTTTATAGGTTGTTGTTTTACTGTTCTATATCCAGTAGACCTGGAAGAGCCCTTTTAAGGACATTTATTACAGATGTAGTAGGTGTGACAGCAAAACTAGAAATATTTACGATAATTTTTGTAGTTATTTAAAGGAAACTTGAGAGGAGGTAATAATCAAATCAAAGTATTGTATAGCGTTGTTTCCTAAAACCAGTAGTTTTACCTAAAAGTTTAACTTACCACTAGGATTGTGATATGACTGCTAAACACTATCCCTGTTGTTTTTAGATGATACAAGGCTTTTAGGAATAGGAGAGTTGAAAATTACAACTTTTGTAATGTCCCATTTTCTTGGATGGAAACTGTGACGCTGTTCCTTCAGCCGTGCCTTCATCCTTGTACTCAGCTTGCTTTATTTTTGCAATACATGAATGCCCCATAGTATTCATGTACTTCTTTGTGTATTACTGGGTGGTAGTCAATTCTTTATATTTTAGGGAATTTTGATGGAAGATAAACCTGGCAGTTTAGGAACCAGTAATTTCAGAGTTCTCCTCAGGGAAATAGAGAATCTTGTTAAATGGATTCACACTGTGTTCATGTTATGAATACATCACATTTGGACTATATTTGCTTCCTAGAGTCTTTTAAATATTGCATTTTGTGGAACCTGCAATTCTTTTAATAAGTATGATAACCTGTTTCTTACTCTGAATTAGGAGCGTGTGTTATAAAGCAGAACAGAGGTGGAAAAGGGCAAAATGTCATCAAGCACATAAAACCAAACACCATTATCTATGCACATTATTCTTATAGTTCTGAGTGTAGCTTCAGAAAGAAGAGATCAGATTTTAATTTTGAAAAAGCACTAGAGTTGCTTTAATGTTGCTGGTGCTGAGGCTGGTGGAGAATCCAAACTCAAAATCAATTAATCATAAACAACTCTATTAAAGTACTTCTGTCAATTACTCTGGACAGCTTTTTTTTGTCTATTAAACCTGTAGAAAGCATTAAAGAGGCTTGGATTGAAGAATAGCTTTGGGTTGATAAAAATTTAAATACTAAAGTACACTTTTCTACTACATTTATTTAAAATATCTCAAGTTTGAAGCTGAGGGTTTTGCAGAGGCTAATGTTGGAAGAATGAAGATAATTGAACTCAATGGTGGGCACCTCTGCTCTTTTTACTGTTCTTTGTGCAATTCTGAGTTAAGGAAGATGTACAGTGGATATAAATCAGTGCTGATCAGGGCCGTGCTGATCTAAATTGATATGGGATGCTTGCTCTTTATTTGCAGATAACATTGACTCTTTTCTTTCATTTTTATTTACTGAGGAGGCTTTATCTAAGAAGGATGAAGTGACAGCCTGTGTTCTTTTTGTTTGTGTGTGCTAGTGTTCATTAATAATTGAACATGATTTTCTTCTTGGGGCAGAGGAAAAAGTGAAAGAAGAAAAGGCAATTCTGATGTGGCTTTAGTTAGTTATAAACCTTCTTGCTCCATACAAAGAACCTGGATATAAATGAAAGAATGAGAAAGTACTTGAGTGTGAACTTGTGAAATCTTACATTTTTCCTTTTGCTGATAAATTAGTGTAACCTTTTAGATATTTGGAAATAGGAAAAGGTTAGAATAGTTTTTATAATTTATGGGGTTTTAAAAACTATTTTTACAATTATTTTACACAGTATGGCAGTTCTTCTAGCTAAATTGAATGTCACTATGATTAATTTTAAGGGGTTCTTTTTGCCTTCAGAGGTCCAGACTAGAGATCACTGCTTTGTCATTGCCCCTCTGTCACCTGAAGGTGATGAGAGAGTGGCTTCAGTCATATGGATTATGTACACAGAATTATTTTTTTTTAATCTAGATTACTAACAAGGGACAAAGAAGAAACAGATTATCCCTACAACATAATCTTTTTGATGCTTAAAATTATACAGTAGTATCTTTATGTGATGCGTTGATTATGGAAAGGATAATTTATATTTGCTGTCAGATGGTAGGGAGCAGCATGCAAACATCACACCTCGTAACTATTGAGAATTGAAATAAACCCACTACTTGGTTTATTAGCTTGACTGACCATTTAAGTGGATTATAATGGTGTTTATTTTGTGTTCATAACTTAATTTACAGTTTTACCATTGTAATAAATGAAAGATACTCTGTACTAGATGCTTACTGTTTTTCCACTGCTCAGAATCATCTTAGTTTAGATGAACTTACTTTAAACTCACTTCTCATATTTTAAGAAGTAAAATAGGTGTCAAGACTTTGGTAAAAATTTTTTTGGTAAGAATTCCTGTTTTTCAATAGAGATTCTTATTCATAATTACTAGGATATCCTGCACTAGAAGTTACCTACATACAGGATGCCATGAGACTAGACAAGGATTTTAATTCAAACACTTTTCCCTCAGATGTTGTCATATCTCCAGCACAGTTGAAGTACTAGTAGAGGGTAATAACAGCCAAGCTGTGCTGGTTGCAGAGAAAAATATTTTCCTTAATTTTGAGGTGGGATGAAAGTGAGGAAGACAGGAATTCCAACTCTGATGAGGGAACAGGTGTAGAGACACAACTGAAAAAAGAATAAGCTATCTTATTTTCATCCTGAAAAGATGTGATTTTTGGAAGGCCAAGAATCTAGCTTAGAGAATATCTCCCCCCATCCCAGCTCTTTTATCTAACAGTCTAAGTATAATAAATTTTTTTATTGCAGTGTGCCAAAGGAAGATGAATCTTAAATGGCAAAATGGTACTTTTCTTTTTAAGATCTAATTGTATCAAATGATCAACATTACTGTGCTTCTTTAATATCATCCACAACCATCCTTCTGTAGGAGTCTCTAATTGCTACTTTACAGACTTTCCTTATGCTAAGAGGATGTGTGCACTGTCTCAAGACTTCTTATGGTAATGATTTTCTACCCTTTCACCCTATTGTTCTTCACAGATTCTACCTTTAGGGTATGTAACTTGTACAAAATAAACTGTTTCATTTTTTTTCTGGTAATTTTGTGGTTATTTGTTCCTTCACAACTCAAATTGTGGTACCAAGTTGGCAGATCACAAACACATTTCCATCTGGTGGTTTTAAATTACTGTAAGAACATAATTGTCTTTCAATATACTTTTTAAAGGACTGTTTGTATTGTCCTGGACATGGCAATACAATGCTGTATCTCAGTAGGATATAATGCAGTCAGTTTGTTGTTGATACAAATTTACAAATGGATTGTTGAAACAGCATATTTAGGGAGTGCACATGTTTAAGATTAGGATTTTTTACACAGTTCTGACATACTTGTTCCTTCAGTGCATGACAAAGCAGATGTATGAGCAGTTAATGATAATTGCTTTTTGTTTACAATAGTAGTTTTAAAACACAAATATTTTTTTCAGTAATTTAATTATCCCTAGTAGGATAGGGATAGGATAGCTTTCAATAGGTAGCTTTAAGACTGCAGAATTTTTTACTAAATCTCTGTCAGGCTATGTAGCTGCTTCTTCTTCCAGCTCTCCTTCCCCCTGTTGAAAAAAAGGTGCTTAAATACTATTCTTCATGTGATGCACCTTTCTGTTGCTCACACAAGGTATTTGTTCTCTTCAGCTGTTCCAGGAAAAATGAACTTTTTATCAGTTCCTGAAATTTTGTTGGAATTTAGTTATCCAGACCTGAGAGACATTAAAATTAATAACATCTCAGTAGGATATTTAGAATGCTGTCATTTCTTTTTTTCAGGGAAGGTGCTCCCTCAAACCGCTGTTTTCTCTGTGCTGGAGGCATCTTTTGTCTGTCAAGGACATTTCCTGTGTACAGTGCTGTGAAGCTCTGTGTGTTTGTGTGGAGAGAATATCTGTGCTTTTTTGCTCATATTCCTTTATGAAGGAAGAATCATCTTCATGTTCTGCAAAAATTCTGTATTCTTTGCAGTTCTAAAGGCTTCTCATTGCACCTCTGCTTGTTCTTTTTCTTTCTAGGGTCAGCTCTTACAAAAGCTTATAAAATGGGGAATGATTTTTAAGCAATTTCTCTTGAAATGAAAATGGCTTTTATTTTCCCTGCATTAAAATTGTAAGGCAAAAAGAACTTAGCATCTAATTTTTAAACTTTAATAATTTTGCTTCATTAATATGTGGATTCAAGTTGAGATGATGAACAATCTCAACTATGAAACAGCTCACCGATTTCAGATATGTATTTCCATACTTCTCCTGTGCTCACATATCAGAAATTTAATAGATGGATGTTACAATTGCTGCTGTTTTTTTAGGTGATCTACACTTTAGAATACTAGAGTTTTCATAAAAAAATCATGATAGTGGTACATTTAAGAAGGTTGGATCTTGTTCTCAGTCCAGACAGTACATTGAAATCATCCTGGGTGGGTGTGTAGGAAGACTTAACTGGAGATGGAGTGCTGGAGCCCTGGTTCTCTAAGAACACATGGCCAGGGTTCAAGAGCAGAATGGCTTTGTGTTCCAGCCAGGTTAACAATTAAACTGCCACAGATGCTATTTTCACCAGCAGAGCCTTGGATCGTTCTTGTTGGTGAGTGGAATTCTTGTAAACAACACAAGGATCAGGCTGAATCGTACCTTGCAGTGGTGTTGTGCACTATTTTTCTTCTATGGAATTGTGCTTTTAAAATCTCATTCATGCAAATATGTTTAATTTCTTCTGGTTTTAAGGAAATCCGATGAAAGTTTATCCATAAAACAGTATGAAATAAAAATGAGAGGGGAGCTGAATTGCTAAAGCAAATAATTTATCAAATAATTATATTTATAAATAATGCAATTTCTTTATTTTCTGTATCCTAGGATACCAGATGGTCCCGTTGATCAGGGACCAGCTGCAGGAAAGGTACATGCTTTAGAGGAGCAACTTCTAAAGGCCAAAGAACAGATAGAAAACTATAAGAAGCGGACTGGAGATGGTTGGTAGATAAGTTTTATTTTATTTCTAAATCAAGTTTTGGTATTTTGGTATTTCATGTCACAGATGTATTGGCTTCTTAACAAGTAATTGAGCTACACATACTGATACTTTTATGCCTTTTTTTTTTTTTTTTTTTAAGTAGAAGGCCTTGGAAAAGACCATGAAGTACTGAGAAGGAGGATTGAAAATGGGGCTAAGGAACTTTGGTTTTTCCTCCAGAGTGAACTGAAGAAGTTGAAAAATCTAGAAGGAAATGAACTGCAAACACGCATTGATGAATTTCTGTCTGATTTGGGTCATCAGGAAAGGTTGGTTCTGACCTTTAATTTAACTGTCATTTTGTTGTTCAAAGATGTGTGGCAGTTATATTTTTCATTGCTGTCAATCATCAGGCCTCCTTATTGTAGGGAGTACCTTTTGTATTATATTAAAATATTCTGTATGAGTTTTGTTCGTGCTGAAAAAAATAAATCCAGGAACTGTTAAAAAATCATTGACATCTGTCTTTAAACATAACTCTGTTCCCAACAGGATTGCAATGACAGTTTGTGACTCATCAGTAAACAGCTGTACAAAAATAGTTGAATTAACTAAATATACTACCTTAAATCAATGCCCTGAAAAAAGCTGTGATTTCCATGTGTGAACATCAGTAATAAGGCAAGAGCCTTTGAAAATAATAATATAGTAAAGGGAAAAAATCATAAGAATTTTCAATTCCTTAGAAATAATGCAAACACTATTTAAAACATAAAGACAATATGAACTTGATTATTAATATGGGAAAATAGTGTAGTCCATTAAATTTTGTAATTTATTATTCCACAGTTCCAAAATCCATTTTGTCACAGATTGATTGAGTTGAAAGTGAGAAGGGACTATTCAATTATTGAGGGTTATTATTTATATAAAAGACATGATTAAATTTCATCCAATTAGTTCTCTGCCAAGTGCAGTTTTATATATTTGACTGAAATGAAAGTAGTGCTTGGCTGAAGCAGAATTTTCCAGAAGGCTTGAGATCTTCACTTGAACAGTGAACTGACAGAGAAGCTGCCTCTTCCCTGGACAGTTTGTTTCAATATTTATCTCCTCTCAGAAATATTTCTTCTCCATAGAAGTTATTTCCATCTGGGCTTCTTGAACTTTAGGTTATGGATTCTTTTGTGCCTTTTAGACTATCTCTGCTAAAGACTGGAACAAGTAGTCTAATAGCAGACTTTCTGACATCTGTCATGGTAACACGATCACTTGTGTGCACATTATTGCTCTGTTTATAAAGCCAGGATGAGGCAGCCACCACAGTGAAACCTTGAATAATGTGTGTGTTTGATGACAGAAGGGTTTTATGTTGCTGCCTCCCAGGATGAGTCCTTTTCCTTGGTCCTTTCCATTCTACACCAATGATTATTAATTCATTAAGTCTTAATTTGCAAGTTTTTGCATTTCTGACACCCTTATGTTCACATCTCTCTATACTTCAGGATGAGGTGAAACCCATTCGAAAGGTGCATAAACTCCTTTGCATTGAATTATAAAACTGCCCTGTAGACCTCTGGAAGTTGGGAGATGAATCTCACTGTGGTACTGAAAGAAGTTGGTATATGGTGCAAGCAATCACAACTGCTCTTTTCTTTTCCTCTGAGGATTTTTGTTTTGAGTACAAGTATTCTTTCAGTTGTCACGGTGGTTATTAAATATAGAATAATCTGTAGTCTCTTTAGTCTTAGTAATATATCTGTGTAGACCTGAAAGAATATCTGTGTATCCTCAAAGAAGACCAAAGTCATTTAAGCTAAAATCAAACAGCCATAAACTAGTTTTTATTAAACTGAATCTAGACAATCTGATTACACTATAGAAGTTCAGAGGAATTGCATTAGAAAAAAATGGATACAAAAATGTTTCTACAGTATTCAGCCTGCGTTCCTGGTGCATTTGCTGTGTTGCCTTCAAGCAGTAGAATTATCTTGTGTTGCACTTGAATGAACTTCTTGGTTGCCTCTAGTCCTGAGGAAGTTTTTTCCTGCACCTTTGAGGTCAAGCTGTCTCCTTCTTTCCCTTTAATCTTTCAGTCTTGTTTTTTGAATTGCAAGAAAATTCCCAGTTCTTTGTGTGCACATCCTTTGGCAAGTGATGCACTGCTGTCTCTGGGGTGTTCTTTTCCCTTACAATGCACAGGAGCTCCCCAGGGAAGGAGCGGTCTCATCTTCCCTGCACACTGCCCATCTGGTCACTTCTCTGAAAGGAACATAGCATAAGTTTGGAATGAGCAAATCAGATGTTCTCATTCACTCTGTAGAAACACAGGGGTTTTTTGTTTGTTTTTTTGTTTGTTTGTTTTTGTTTTGTTTATTTTTTTTGTTTTGTTTGTATGGGTTTTTGTTGTTTTGTTTTTTTACTTATTACTGTTTGTTTGTTCGTTTGGTTTTTTTAAGTACATGTACATTTTTTGAATTCTTTTAAAGGGATTAAACCTGTTGCTAAATGCTCTCTTGTGTGCAGAGCTGTCTTAAAAAGTTATATTTTAGATAAATGGAACACTGCAAGTGCAGATGGTATTACTTTTATATATATATATATATACACACACATATAAATATACATACAGATATCTCAGAAATTCCAATATGTATTATAATCTAATGCTTGGATTAGAAAGATTAGTGTTAATTATAAGCATTTAAAGGAGTTTTTCATGCTGTCCTTATGTGAGAGAACAAAGAGGTGGGTATGAAATGATGAGTTAGCTATGTAAGGAAGGAGACTAATACTTATTTTGTTTTGTTTGTGAGGAAAGCCTGCTGTGTCATGGATTAAGACTTGCTTTCTCAGAGATGCTAAACTTCAGTTTCTGTGGTTCTGGACAAGTAGTATTAGAGTTCTTTGTTAATCTTGGTGATGTTAAGCAAATTGTTCGCTACATACATGATAGTGTTCCTTGTTGGATGCCTTAATCACTGTTGGCTATGTCCAAGGAGGTGTGTGGATTTTCTCTAGGAGAGTGCTGGTCTTGCATATGGTTTTGTTAAATATTGCAGTACTGATTCTGTTTGAGAAACAGTTGCCCATCGTAAGAGTTTCCTTGAGAATGACATAATTGTATTCTTGTAGTTGCTATAGGGAAGAGGGCTGTTGAGAGTAAATTCGTCTAAACATTGGAAAGACTATTTGATATTGAGTTATTAAAAAAGAGCAACTTAATCCTCTAGTTGTCATGGTTGTTTCCTGTGTTGACAAAAGTTGTTTGCAAGGTGGCTGTACTGAGTTAGTTTCATTCCATCTCCTGGGGAGTAGCTGTCATCAGGGATTTTGTGGTAACTGGCCAACCTTTGATGCATAGTGTTTGGACAAATTTTCACATGATTTCCTTTGAATTACATATTTTTGTTTGAATTTTTATTTGTTAATATAAAATTTTTAGGAGGTTTAAAGTATGTTTTCATACAACTGGAATAAATGTCTAGCCCGATTGTTAGAAATACTCACCCTTCCCTCTTTATTTTGGCAATCAAATACGGATGAAACACAGCCAGATTTTTTCCTCCATTCTGCTTTCCAGGAGCAAAATGCTTTTATGTGCAGCTCCAAGATTTATTTTATGATCTGAAGCAACAGCAACAAGTTGATATTGTTGGTTAGTAACCCAGTGAAAGACCAAGTTTGATGCAGTAAATATCTGCAGTGCTGCTGTGTGAAGTTTCCTGCCATTTTACCACCTGCAGTAGCCCCTAACAACCCTGTTCAAACTCATCCTTTGTCTGCACTGAGCTATCTTGGGCTCATGGGTCACCATTCCCTGCGCTTTTAACTCTCTGCTCATGCGGCATGACCCTGGTCTTTGGTATTTGTGTCTCTCCTAAATCTGTATTAATAAGTTATCACAGTGATCTGTCGCACTCAAAAAACCCTGACAGATGTGGCTAGGAAATGCACGTTTCTGAGCGGTAACAATCAAAGAAAGAAAGTCTCTGTGATTGTGTCTTAAAATAGCGCTACCTTATAATCATTTCTGTGTGATAGCAGCAGTGAATTTTTCACTTCCTGGTTTACTTCAGGGTTTTATAATTTTTTTTAAAGAAGATTATGGATACACTCTGAAAACTCTTTCATGAATTCATGGCATTTCCTGCAAATCGTTTGATACTTTTTATGGTTTGTACTGAACAAAGCTCCCTTTACCTAATGTGGTGAGTCACTGAGGGTGTGTAAGGACACTCTCACCATTTCTCTTACCTCAAAAATTATCAAAGTAATTATATTTCATCTATAAGGCTGATAATTAAAACTAAGCTACTGCCTTTTCTTTGTCATGGTCGCCATAGGTAATAATCTAAAAAAAAAAAAATAAATTGGGCAACACTTTTTTTCCCTAGAAATAGGAAAAATTACTTTTAAGCTGACAGAAATTTTTATTTTATTGTTGTTACTTTTTAATTGGTAAGCTTTGTCTTTTCAGTTATTTTATTATATTAATATATAATATTAAATATTTTCAATATTTAATGGAAATATATTTCTGTAAAGTATAGGGAGAGTACACTGATTACTTACATCCCAGGTACACAAAAGACATTTTAAGGCTAATGAAAGAGCCTTTGAAAATGGTTTAAAATGTGGCTGTGAGGTTGCACGACTGCTTGTAATGAGAGGGAATTTTTTTCATTTTTTTAATGTTGAAACATTAACTTTGTGATTTTTTTCTTTAAACACCCAACATGGTTACGTCCTGATTGGGAGGAAAAATATATTTAAACTCCCAAGAAAATGCATTGGTTTCCTTTTCTAGTATGCTTACTAGCCTATGTGTTTTCTATAAATAGGGAAACTGTCCTAAGAGGAGCAGACCCTTTATCTGTTCAGTTATCTGTATATAATCCATTACATTAGAACTAGTCCATCATTAGCTCTGTTCTAATTCTCTTTAAACTGTGTGTGCATGTTACTGTGAGTATTATGTATCTTTAATAGTTACTGATTTAAAACTAGTTACCCAGTGATGCTTCAAATTAATTTTTATGCAAAGCCGCAATAGGATGTTTCAAGCTCAATTACCTTGTAAAAGAAAATCCAGTTTATATTGTTTCAGATTAGAATGTAGATAAGGTTCTACCAGTTGATTGACAGAAGGTGAAGATTACTGCTGCTGAATAATTTGGGTAAAACATTTAATACAACAATAATAGATGCTATAGTCAGTGTCTCTGTTACCCTGTGTAAAAGCATGGAGATAAAGACCAGAATGACTGTATGAGAATAAAACTACAGATCCATAAATCCAGTTATTAAATTAACAAGAAAAGTTTGTCTGATAACTTGGCTGATAAAGATAGGGCTGCCCTGATTTGATTTATCTCAATGTTTACTGCTTAAATATTGTGTTATTGGAAGTGGTTTCCTAGTAGGGATATGCAGCCTGCTCTTCTCACTTGTGTACAAGGGATAGCCTTGGCTAATTTGGTTTGTGCTTCCATTGCAAACAAGTGTTGCCAACAGCTTGACAAGACCACTTCAAATGTTTTTTCTTACCCTCACACTGTTTTTTGTTCACCTCCAAAATTTCTCTGCCTTTGTTCTGTTGCTTCTCTTACTAGTGATCATACTTGTGGTTTATCAAGAATTTCAGGCAATAAATAGCAGCATCTGAAGTTAAGATGAAAGTATTAAGAAAAGTGGTTCAAACTTTAGCACTGTTACAGAGAAATGCTTAGCAATATTAAATATTCTCAATCTATGAAACCAACTCTGAAATTACTGGTTCTGAATTGGGCCACCTTTATTTTTAGAGTAACCATTAATGTTACTAGAAACACTTTGAATAGTTTGTCTCTAGTTCTCTATTTCTTCCCAAAACCCACAGAGGTTTAAAAAAAAGAAATCTTTTCCAAAGTGGTACTGTTTGGACAAAATCAGTAATTTTGACTAGCCTGCAAATTTTAACAAATAAATGCTATATAACATTGTTTTTTTCATGATGATGAGTTCTTTATTCTCTTATTTGGCCAATGAAATGTTAAAACCCTAAGAAGAGAATCTCTAAGGTATTAGATAATCTCCATTTAGTATTTAAGGCTGTGAGTCTGTTTAGAATTTTTAATTTTTAATTGCTAATGGACATGGAACATTTGTTAGATGAAGGACACAGTCAGTCTGTCTTGGCTGCTGTTTGAATTGTGCAGTAGGAGATGGCATGAAGAAACTGATTTTGAAGCTGCAATTGAAATATCACTTTAATTTGTCTTTGATTTCATTTAATCCTCCAATTTAGTAACGTTAAAATTGTTTTCCATGGTTGCTTATAGGTCGATAATGACCGACTTGTACTACCTCAGTCAAACAGATGGAGCTGGAGACTGGCGGGAAAAAGAGGCCAAAGATCTAACAGATTTGGTACAGAGAAGAATAACTTATTTACAGGTAAGAGGATACAGCTTTTGAATCCAGGTAAACACTTCTTTCTTCTTATATACATAGCACTTAGCTAAAACCTTGCAGTAGAATAATTACATTGCAGTTTAAAATGAATGTTGGTGTATGGATGAATTATGTAGAAAATAAATTGTTGCATTTGTTTCAAACATCATTTTATATGTATATGGAAGGTAATATTCCAAGGCAGTCATTGGAGTTTGTATTTGTTGTTGTTGTTTTTTATTCTGGTTTATTTGTTTCTTTGTTTGTGGGGATTTTTTTGATCTGTAGTTTTTACTGGACTATACTAACCTGTTTGAATTCTTCACTTTATTGTAAAAGATAGTTAATTCTCTTGAATTTTTTTAAGTTTTATTCTTTAGAGTACCAAAATGCATAAATGTTTGCATAATTTAAAAAAATAAAAATATAAAAGTCTTTGTATCAAATTTCTGAGCTGGCAGCCCATTTCTAAAAACTTAAGGAAGTAAAATTGAAGTGCTTGTATAGTGTATTGTCTAGTTCTAAATTGTTTCAACATCTGTTTGGGATGTCTCTAGGTGCTCATATTTTTGAGTGCATAAGGCATTTTTAATATATGTGCTTGTGTGTGTGTATAAAATTTAAACTTGATCTGAAGGTGTTGGGACTTTTTTTCATGACTGAATGCATGCAGCTATTTATGTAGTGATCAAAAAGACATTTAATGTAGTCTGTTTTGTTTGTACTTGGTTTATTTTTTTATAGCCTTGTGTGCAGATGTTTGGTCACTCCTAATACCTGATCTTTTCTCTTGTGTAAATAGCTGAATTTGTTTCTCAGATTTTCATTATTTCACAGTTGAGCTGTTGGAACCCTTTCTACTGTGACTAAACTAAGTATTTGTTGCTTGTTATATAAAAAAGACACCCTTCTGAGGAAAAAAACCATCTCCCTAAGTTGTGCAGGAGTCATTACTTTATTGTACTTCTTCAACTCATTTCTGAGAACTGTTCCTTATTTTTCATTTTGATACTACTGTTTGGCAGTAGTATGCTGTAACTGCTTTTCATGCTGATAAATATAGACTTTCTCTACCTTTTTCTTGTCTTTCATTATCCATTTGCTGTCCTATTTAGTAATATAACTGTGCAAGTCATCAAAAAGAGCACAAAGTTATTTGCTTTAACAAATATTCACCAATGTAAAGTGATCAAATGGTTCAAAATTATACATATTTATATACCTCTATATACCATTTATATACCTATATACCATTAATAATAAAATGTATTAAAAAATAAAATATTCAGCGACCCCTGCTCCTCAAGTTGATGCCAAAAAGAATTATTTGGGATATATTTGTAATTGTTTTTTAGTTAAGTATGAAAGTACTGCATAGTTTTTTTCTGGTACATGTTGAACAGTGACAGCTGCATTATTTTGGGACATCTCCTTGGGAAGTCATTTAGCTGTATGATTGTGAATAGTGATGACTGCTATTTCATTTGGGTGACATTACCATAAATTTGATTTAATGATGCTACATGTAGCTAGCTCCCTATAGTGGGAGCAACATTTAACAAGCTAGGACTTGATATTTAGGAAAAAGGCCTTATTTTCAGAGATGTTTTTTATCAAACAGTTGAAGAGAATGTGCAAGAGAAGTCAGATGAGAGCACCTTGTAGTACTGTAATCAAGTGAGTAAATGATTATGAAGGCAGCAGTTTTCTGTCCCTTCTCTTTTGTGCTTATTTTTGTTCTGTTTATTTTAGGAAGTTTGTGATTCAGTATGCAGTCTAGCAATAGCAGAGTATTTTTGTTTCTGATTTAAAAAAAAACCAACAACTTTTTGTTCAGCTTTGAAGGTTAAAAATATAATCAGGTGAGAAAGGTTTCTAAGTACTCAGCAACACAAGAATTATATTAGTCATAGTTTGCCATATTCTAGTCGTATTCTGCCATACTATTTAGCTGGGACTTTGTATGCATGCAAAGAAGAGAAAGTTGGTCACAAGACTTTTTCTGAGCTTTTGGGAGTTTGCAGTATTTTTGTTCATTTAATGTCTCTTAGATTTTTCTGTTGTAAAGTGTATTAAATCCTCTCCCTCACATTAAAGTTACTGATTGATATTTTTAATAAAAGTGCTCATGCTAAAATGACAATAAGAAAAGGCTCTGGGCATTCATGCAAAGGGATGCACCCCATACAGCTGTAATCAATCAAATCAAAAGTATATTATATGGTTTTGGTATAATGGCCATCTAAGAAAGTGTGATCAGTGCTGATATCTGTGTGAGGTTTTCTCTAGGATTGAGGAACACAGTGTGTTTAAGTCCATCTGCATGCTGGGATGTTTCACTCCAGCTGAAACTTGGGTGTTGTAGGAGGGTAGGTGCAAACTAGAGGAATTAACATTAGAGGAAGGTTTGAGATCTCTGTCTCTCAAATCAAATATCTGCTATTTCTGACTAGGGAGAGAATGTTTTCTTCCAGCAGCTGGAAGAAACTTCTGATGTTTTTTATGGTTTTTTTGTTTCTTTCTTTGGATTTTTTTCTGCCCCCAAACTCTTGAGGGGAGCTGGTATGAAAAGAAAGGATTACAAATGATATCACAAAAGAAGGGGAATAGAAGATGGTATGAATTGCATTTGTGATAACTAGGATGAGAAACACCCATTTTTGTCATATTTCTCTAAAAAGAATGGGATTTTCCAAAGTTTCGAAGTTCCAGTGTTTTTAGTGGCATTGTTCATAGAAGTTATTCTGAGGAAGATAAAAGGTGTAAACTCTGGAACAGCTTGATGATCTAATCTTCTCTATATTAAAGTATGTTTTGTGTGATTGGTTAGCTTGGTAGATTTTTTTGTTTGTTTGGGATTTTGTGGGAGTTTGTTTAATTTTTGTTTGGATTTTTCTGGTATTTGTTTTTACTGCAGTTGTATGGCTGTTACTTTACAGGGCTTGACATTCGTGGAGGTCCCTTTCATCTCTCTCTTGATTATGTAGATCATTAAATTGGAGATAGGAATGTGATGAGCAGTGTCATTAGGGTTGAGAACAGAATGTACTACCCATTCAAATCAGGGATTTATAATCTTTTTCTGTGACTTTTGTGCCAGGAGGAAAACTCTTTTGTCGGTCTTAATTGGTTTTGAAACCAATTTCAAAACCAATTGGTTTTGAAATTGACTGTTATCCTTTATCAGCTCAATACTTTGACTGGTTGCTTTAGATGGCAGTTTTGGTTATGAACACCCAAGCTATTCTGATGCATGAAATGTAACTTTTCTTCCTTATCAATGGGTAATATTTCCACTTTTTCCTGGAAACATCAGTTGAAATGGCAATATATCCAAGTATCTCTACTTCCTTTGTTCTTTTAAAATTCTCAATAGACAATTGAAGCTCAAATACTGCTTTGCCTTTTTGCTACTTGAGTGTATCAATTCGAAAAAAACTCACAGTCATAAAGAAATTAGTTAAATACTTCTTTTTTAAGTCACAAAGTAATACTAATAGATACAGTTTTTAGTTAAGTCTACAAATAATGATAAAACCCAAGTAGGTGCATCATATTAATATTGGTAAGCAGTCACACGATCAAATTATGTTTCATTGTGTGATTACTACTTGATTTCCATAATACTGTTCATAAGCTATTATATGAAGCTTGCATTTGCATGAAAGAAAGTGATAAGGGCACACCTTGACAATACTTCAAATATGCCATTGATTAAATGCTTTCATTTTAGAGGACACAAGCATTTGGAGGTAATGGCAAGTGTAGAAAATATAATCTAAGGGCATTTTCTAAAAATTCACAGAGATTATCCCTTTCAAAAAGAATAGTGTTGTGGCTTTACCCAA
Source organism: Cyanistes caeruleus (assembly GCF_971803275.1). Taxonomy (NCBI): domain Eukaryota; kingdom Metazoa; phylum Chordata; class Aves; order Passeriformes; family Paridae; genus Cyanistes; species Cyanistes caeruleus. The sequence continues at coordinate 29,249,683 of NC_141706.1, read as the reverse complement.
GCTGGCACCAAAGTACCCCCCATGACACTCACTCCTCCTCCTCCCTGGTGGGACAGGGAGGAGAATCAATGGAAATAATCCTCAAACATACAAAAAACCCACAAATAAACCCCATTGTGGGTTGACGTAAGAACAGCTTAATAACTCAAACTGAGCAAATATAATAATATCAATGACAACAGTAATAATAAAAATATAATACTGCTGATAGTAATGATATGATGGAGATCTTTCTGTGTGGGCTTGTAGAGAATACTAGAAAGGCCCTTTTCTCTTCTGAAATGGGGAAATACATTTGTTGTAATTTCAAAGATAACTGTTAGGTTTAGTCTCAAGTTATCCATTAGATTTGTAATGACAAAAGTACTGGTCTGAGAAACAGAAATTTGGAATGGAAATTTAATATAATTTATTACTTTCACACCTAGTTAGGCTTTGAATCAGGTGTATTTAAAAAAAAAAATACTGAAGTTATAGCACATGTTGTAGAGTTTTGGGTTTGTTTTGTTTTGGATGTTTTATTATTTCCCCCCCCAGTTTGAATTATTTTCCCCTCCTTTATACCACCAAAAGCACAAATTAATTTTCTTTGAAAGTATTTTAGCATTCAGAATGTTCAGATTATCTTTAACAGCACTTGAAGGAGAGATCTCAGTGCTCCAGACAGGGATCAGTGTTTTTTTAAGATTTGATTTTTTTGTTGCAAATTTACAGAAAATTGTATTTAAAGTTGTTTAGATGTGAAAGAAACAAAATTTATATTGATGCTCGAATATCAGTATTTTGGCAACTTATCTGAAACTTTCATCCTAGAGATGTTATGGAAGACCTTTCTGGAATTTAGAAATGTGTCTAGAGCCATGCAAGTATGAATACATACAAAAAAGTACTCTCTTTTATGTAATGGAAAACTTCTTTTGATTATGATGTTGTATTGTCCACATACCTAAAAATTCCAGATACATAAAAATATTTATTAGTTTGTACTTTTAAACATAGCATTCATACAGTGTGGGCATTTGTCTCCTAACTTGTGGTTTCTTGGTTTCTGGAAGTGAAGTATGTTATTTTATGTAAAGTGTATGCAGATTAAAATTTTGTCCTTTATCAGTCTGCTGAATGTGTTTTACATTCTGTATTTACTATGTGGTCAGTTAGCCTGGGAAGCAGTTCCTTAATAAGCATTTGTTTTATTCTGTACCATTTATTTTATTCTGTACCATTTGTTTTATTCTGTACATTGTAGACAGGTGGAAATTTTCTTTTATTGGATGACATGCATGTTTATTGAAAGACAACTAAAAAATTTGAAAAAATGCCAAAGGAAAAAGCATTCCAACACTGAGAATTGTGTTGATGAAACGTGAATTCGGAGTCCAAATGTTGGCTTATTCTGACAGATTTACAAATGAGGAAGTAATTTAAAATCTTGAATGTATTCTATTGTACATTGGGATAGTGAAGAACATTCAATAACTGCTCATGTTCACAGTGAAGAATTCACATAAAATTTTCATGGAGCTGAAGCTTACTCATCCATTTTAATTGGAGATGTATTATAGCGGGATGGCTTCTGTGATTTATGACATTTGCCAGTTTTTCAGAAAAATGCAAGCCTTTGGTGTATATTCTCTTCAGCTCCACTTTTTCATCCGTCCTCACAGAACCCGAAGGATTGCAGCAAAGCTAAGAAACTTGTGTGTAACATCAACAAAGGCTGTGGCTACGGCTGCCAGCTTCACCACGTGGTGTATTGCTTCATGATCGCGTACGGCACCCAGCGCACGCTCATCCTGGAGTCGCAGAACTGGCGCTACGCCACCGGCGGCTGGGAGACCGTGTTCCGGCCCGTCAGCGAGACCTGCACCGACAGAGCGGGCTCCACCACTGGCCACTGGTCAGGTAAGGCTTCACCACTCACAGCATTTCTCCTGGCTTTTGGCAGCGCCATTCCCACAGAATTAATTTGTTGTCTCCTCCATGTTGTGTGGAGCATGATGACTATGACTGCAGTTGTGTGTGTAAGCACCTTTTACATCTTGTCTGTTGTATTGAAAGAAGTTCCTTGATAAGATAGCTCTCCATTGGCAGAGTTTTTTTTTTAATAGAAAAGTTTTTTATTTGAGATTTAAATTAAAATTTTTCAGCAGGCTGCTGCTGTTTTCTCTGCTAGGTATTAATCTAATTTTCATGGGAGGAGAGTATTCAATAGAGGCTGCTGTTAATAAACTTCAAAAAATAAGGGATGTTGCCAATATTAAGCAATAGAAATACAAAAGGAATGCTATCCAATAGTCATTCGCGCCTCAACAAAATAAAGAAATAATTGAAATAATTCCCAATGCAAGCTGAACAGATCCAAAATTCATGTTGTAAAAACAATGACAATGTTAAATATTAATTTTATTTGTACCTCAGCAAGTTGTTCCATTCTTATATCATGTGGAGCAATTTGCCTAGAATAAGTGGATGGGCACTGATGTTTGGAAGATCAGGTAGCTTTGTTTGTGTGAAAGTAAACAATATTTGTTTTAAATGACATCTTTCTCCATGTGATTGGTAGTCAGAACATACCAACATCTTCATTCTTTTCACTAGGACATTGCATACCCAGTGCATATGGAATCTTAAAGTAACTATTAAAGTTTTACAGGTCTGAAATTAACTTAATTAGATTTACAAAATCCAATTTACAGAGTGCATGTAAACTTGCATGTTTACACATTAAAACAGCGTTTGCACATCGAAATAGCATCTGTTCTTCAGAGCTTCAAGATGCTGCAGAACTTAGCTTTGAGAATTCTAGTGGGTTTTGTGAATGGGATTTTTTTTTTAAAAAAAAAAGTGTTTCTTAGAAATGGTTGGATATTTTTTAAAAACAACTATAAATGGACAACAGATATTGAGAACTCCAGATGAGGTTTTATTCGTGTTGGACGAGGTTAGTAACTGAAACTACCGTCTGGACATGGCTCTCAGCGGATTCCTCTATGTGACTCCAGAATTTAGATGCAGGCAGTTTTTTGAGCAACTTCTGAATACAGGAAGCTGGAAAACAGTGGAGTCATGCACACATGGCTTCAAAAGATACTATACTTTCATAAAAACTATTTAAATAGATCATGATTTCCTGTAATGTGGGCGATTGCTGATGAAAATACAAATAATGCTTCATTTTAGGTACCCACGTTTTGTTTGAGGGTTTTTGGGTTTTTTGGGGGGTTGTTGTTTTTATTTTTCCTTTTTAATTAGTTTCTAGATCAGGATGAATAATTTGAAGGCTGAGTGCATGAAATACCCTGATGCAATCAATTATTTTAAAAATATTGAATGCCACTAATTTGAGTTTTGATATTCTAGAGCTAGGGGACATTGAGGGATGAAAAACAATCTTTATGTAGTCAGCCTGTTGGCCAGCCACACATGCTATAAACTGTTTTAAACTCTGATTTTGTACAATGCTTGGTCAGTGAGGATGAATGATACAAGCAAGCTCTTCACTATCCTCAGTGTGGCTTCAGTAGTCTTCACTGGATTCTTAATTGCTGTTAAATTTTAGACAGTGCATCTTGCTGAAGATTTCTGTGTGCTTTTTATGTCTCCCTAAATCTATATAGATTTTTATTTACTTGTATATCTGTTTATTTCTTCCCTGTTTTTTTTTTTTTTTTATCAGGGATATATAAGTCTGAAAGTCTTAATTCTAGTTAGGAATGGATTGTTTACAAAACCACACCTTAAATTTTTTTTTCTCTACAAATTCTGAAGCCAGCATGGGATTTTCTAGATTTTCAAAATAAACTTATGAAAATGCATTGACATTTATCAAATTTCACTTTTCATAAGCTAAACATTTCTCCTATGTAGTGTAGGGATTTTTAAATATTTTAAAATCATGTTTCAAAAATATTCATACAAGTGTATAATTTTATCAAGTGTTCATTGTAAATGATAGAAATAGGCCAACAAGCCAGAAAAATGTATCTATCCTCTAAGAGAGATGCTTTCATGTAATTTGTAGACCTGAATAGATAATAATTTAGTAAAATGTGCTTCATGACAAAATTGTTTAAATTTGTACATCTATCTTTCCTCTTTTTAATTCAGTTGCTCCTGCTTGACAATTTTTAGTTTTATTCACAGCATAAAATGTTGCAGTTTCTGAACTTTATCTTCAGTGAGACAATTTAGATCACAGTATCTTCTCCAAAGAATTAAGAGACTTATATAAGCCAAGAATGCATATAGTTCTGGAACTTTCTTTGTCTAGTCCTCTCCTAACTAGTTATAAAAACTAAACTTGTTTTTGGAATTTGGGAAGTAGAGTGAATTTTAATGAGCAAGCTGATTTTTGCCTGATAGCAGAAGATTAATAAGACCTGTTCTCATCTGAGAAGAATTGAGGGTCAGCTCAGCCCACGTCATGTCTTGCAGGAATTGTTCTTCATATTTGACATGGTAGTTCTGGCATCAAGTTCAGCTTTTCTGGCTTAAACTTATGAAATGATTGAGAATTCTATTGCAGAGTTCTGTAAATACAGCAGTTATTTTACACTCTGGCATAAGTTTTCCTTGTCCTTTGTTTCACTCATACTGTCATTCTAGAGAAAAACATCTTAGGAGATGGTTGTATATATGCTCTTTTTAGTTCTAACATTATATATTGCCTGTAATTACATCTTTCTTGTAGTTTTTTCCTTTGATATCTATGGTCAAACTGTTTATGAATAATTTAGGTAGGAATTTTTAAAAGAAGCATGAATGATTTACTAGTAATGAGACAAAACATAAAGAACTTTTGAAGACATATTTATCATTAAATTTTTAATTAATTTTCTTTTAATTAATTAGTTAGCCAGGTCATAATGTTCTGTTATCATTGCTGCATGCTAGAACAGAGCCTCTTCTTATAATTTTTTACTTGCTGATTTATGACATTATGGTGGCATTCCCCAATAATAAATTGAAAGGGATCCATAAAATAACTGGACAAAAAAAATCATAAAATAAATGAAAAAACAGATTAACAGGAAGGACAGATTAATGTACTTATATTTTATTATATTGGTATGTTAGAAGTCACATCTGCATTCCAGGCTGGAGAATGAAGGGATGTGGAGGTGAAGAAGCTATCTACATGCTTTAAATAACAGTATGTGTTCCTTCCCATAAGGCCTAAAAACCTTAAAGATGAAAGATAACTTGAAAAAGGAAACCTGAAACACAGTTTCCTGCAGTTATCCTTGAATATTGATTTTGCTGCCTCTAACTATGGTTTGATGAATTAATGCTTTTGAGGAAGGGATACCCAGAGGGGAGAAAATGGCAGGGCTCTTCATTTGTTGGTAGTGCCAGCTTTTAAGTATTAATTGAACTACAATCTTAAAATATGAATTAACTAATATGTTTATATGTATAATTCAAGAACGAGGATACTGTGGGTACACAAAATGAATGTTTAATTTATTAAAGACTATCTGGCAAGAGTAATCAAAAGGACTAAATAAAAATTGCAAAATCAAACCATAAAAAGTTGTACAGAATTAATTGCAATAAATTAAAAAGTTTCACTCCATGAACTAGATATTCCTTGACAGTAGTTTTTTATGGAAATCAGCTGAATATTTAGTATTGGCCTAAAAAAGCCTTTAACTTGGGTACAGTTGTAGGAATTATGTTTTCCTCCCATGTCTCACTCTTATTTATGAAAACTTGCAGGAAAAATGGATTCATTTCTAGTTCTGATTCTTAACATTGTTTTTATACAGTGACTTTCATTAATTAAATTTTAATTCAAACAAATTCCAATTCTGTGAAGCAAACTGGAGAATGGCAATTTGAGAGAACAGAGTGTAACAGCAGCCTCTCTGAATTTTCCCTTTTTTTCAATTGTGTTACTCTTGAAATCAGGCTACTGATATTGTGTAGATTTTTTTGTCCTCAAGGTGCTTGTAAGATACTCTGTGTAAAGACATTCGTCTGTGTAAACACATAAATATATTTAGGAAGTGGAAACTCTTTAAAGGACTTTGGAATTCTAATGAGGTAGGTCTGAGTTTTCAGAGCAATGCAGTAGCCTAAAAATGCTACATGTGATCCTTATTCAAGTCTAAGTGGAAGGTTATTGAATAATAGCAAGAAGTTATTTTCACTGTGCAGGGCAAAGACAGGCTGCAAGACAGTGTCTGCTTCTGTTATCTGGCCTTCAAAATGAATATTGATATATATGAAATGATTCTGAGAAAGACCTACGCTGATTCAAGGACATAAAAATCTGCTTTACAGTAGGATATTGAAAACCCTAATTAAGTTCTAAAATAAAGCAAGTTTTAAAAGCTGGTCCTGCCACATTTTATAGGTGTTTCTATATGGGGGAAGTATTTCTACTTTTAGACAAAGATGTGGCTGGACAATTTTAATTAGAGATGAGGTCAGCTTTTTAACAACAACTTGCTGCTGCTGTTGACCCCAATTATGGCAACTGGTCCAGAAGGAGAAAAGCAAAAAAAATTGCATGATCTGAAATTGGAATTACAGAAGATGCAGTCTTTCCTTGTAACTAGCTTTATTTCTTTTGAGGATTTTTAACAGAGAAGAATGTTTGCCTTTGATTTTTGAATGGCTTTGGGTTTTTTTAATTTTTTTTTTGCTTTGTAGTGATACTTTGAATATTGGCTTACGGCTTGTGTCATGAAGTTCACTTGTGCAGTCCCAGATCTGCCATACTAAACTAAATTAATTTGTATTTTAAGGAGATGGTCATAAAATACATCTGTGTGTTCTTTCATGCTATAATCAATCAAGCCAAATTGATCCTAATTAAGCCATTTATGTGGCCTAAATGTACCATTGGTTCTCTCCTAATTATATGAGGAATTTCATCAAATCTATTCTTGGTAAAAGAATGATGTTCTTGGAAGTTGTTTTGCATGTCATGGTATCTTTCAACAGGGTGAGACATTAGTGGGAAATACTTTAATTTAGATACAGCCATTGTCTAGTAATTTTCTGAGAGCAGAAGTAAGAATGTATTTCTTTAAAGGTTGATGTATATAATTATGCTATCAAAAATGTTCAAGAAGCAGAAACGTTTGGATAGTATACAGTGAGTTCTCCTTATGTCTTTGCTAATTAAGGTTAAGATTTGATGCAGTTGAGTGTTTGATAAGAGTTCCTTGCATGGGCAGGACCATAAGCAGATTAACAAACATCTTCCATGAGAATTCTTTAACTGTGTTGACATGAAGGAAGGTAACCCAAATGTGGCCACTGCAATAATTTCCAAACTTTCCAAATAGCAGGGGCTTCTTTCCCTCTGTTTCTTGATAAGCGGAAGCTGAAGACTTAGAAATCCAGAGTGCATGGAGGCAGGGAAAAGGATTCTTGGCTTTGTTCTGTTCAGTGGTAGGAATAATCAATCTCATATTTGATCACAGATCTTAAGCTGTTCATATGAAGTATTACACTCTGAAGCATGACTTTCTCTTTTTCCTAACAGATTGATGTTGCCCCCACACAGTGTAGCAGAAAAACTAGTACCTGTAGGTTAGTGGTTAACTGCGAACTTTCCTCATGAGCATTAAATCATGGATGACAAATTACAGATTGGTAAACAAGTGTCCATTACAAATTAGAAAAAAGGTTTTTGCTTAACTGTTAGCCTTCTAACAGTTTGATAAGCAAAAAAGCAACAAATTGGCTTAATATTAGAGTTTATTTGTTTTAAGTTTATTTATTTATTGACTTGGAAAGTTGTACTGCAGCAAGCACAGTAGGGAAAAATGGTGTGTTTTGTACTCAAATGAAAAAAATCAGATTTCCTTTTAATATGAAGAGATGACATGAAGTAAACTAAGTATGTTAGGTCTCAAACAAACTGCAAAGTTTGAAATGTTAATCTGAGTTCTTTGTTTGGCTGTGTAAATTTCAGTCCAAACTGCAGTATCGTTACTTAGGTTTTTTTGGGAATTATAACATGCATTCAAGTTCTGAATAACTTTCTAATGTATTACACTGGACATTACAATGTTTTAGTTAAGTAATATTACCTTTTTTTAAGTAATCTTTAAACAAGGGTAACCTGAACTGGCAGCTGTAGAGTTGAATTCAAGTCATCCAAACCCTTCCTATGCCTTGAAAATGACTACTGCCATTTCCAGGTGGGAGACATCCCAGAGCACCACCAGCACTATGGGTTATGGCTCTGATGCTTGGGAATATATCAGTTATTATGGTCTCCATGCAGCTTCTCTTAGTTCTTTACAGTGGAGCAAGGCTGGGTGTTTCATTTCAGTTTAACTTCACCAAGCCCCAAAAGGTTTTTGTCTTTTTGCATTTGAGTAATGAAATAAAAGAGAACCTTAAAATGTCAGCTAATTCTCAAGATATATCTCTTGTCTAGATTTAGAATGTCATTTTGAAAAGCTACTTATAGGCAAATGGTTGTGAATGGTTCTGAATAAATTTTTTCACAATGTGAAATGACTGAAAGTTACAAGACTTTTAAGGCAGAAATAATTTCTTGCATTTTATATGTTTGTTTCTCAATCTTTAGGCTTTCAGCCCACTGATTTATTTTTAGTTTTGTGAACAGATAAGAAGTTTGAAAAGCTGTCTTTTATTACGCTGATCTACCCATATTTGAAGACACACATTAATTTTAACGTTTAATTTAATTTAGCATTTCAAATGAATCAGTAAATATTTTATATTAAAAGAAAAAATATTTATTATAATACTATATTTTTGGAATTGCATGTCCATGAATGCACCTGTGCTAAAGTTTTGTAGAGAATTCTTTGGAAGATATTTTCCTTTATCCGGTATTACAGAAATCCTGTGATAAACCTGAACAAAACAGGTTTTGTTTTTTTATTTGTAAATACCCTTAAAGTAGTAGTTTTAAGTTTCTATTAATATGCAAATTAATAATAATTTATTACTGTAATAGTTATGGAGAAAGCATCTCTATTTCTGTGTGATTTATCTTGTCTTGTTTCTTCATACTTTCATTGCATTTTCCACTATGACTGAAGATTAGAAAAATTTCCTTTTCCATTATTGCAGGCTTACACTCTTGATTTTCTCCTTTCATGTTGGTAGAGCACATGTAGTAGAATGAATCCTTGTTTCTTTCAGATGTATTGTTAAGGTGACGTGTGCCTCACTGCTCTGAATCTCAAACAGCAGAGAAGGCTTATTCTCTCCTCTTTTATTTATGGGTAACTAAAATGTCCTTTTGTCTACAAATACTTAGAGAGCTGTGTTCCATCTGGACTTGCATATGGGAGATACTTTTACTAATTCATTGAAAGAGGAGTCCTCCAAGTGTTCAAATTATGACAATGCAAGATTGGGAGTTATAAACCACTGTCTTAAAAGGACAGTAAATATCTTGTCTAAACTGGGAGTGCTTCTCCACTAGAGTCCTGGATAGCCAGCTACAAATGTTAAGCTCTTCTGTCACAACCTGTTGGAAAATTCTAGGTCATGAGATATGAAATATTGTCTGCATGTTGTCTTGTTTTTCACATGCTTATACATGCCTGTTACAGGCTTGAGTGTATGCCCAGTTAGCATATGCATGGAAGAGATAAGTCCCTGAAGCTGTTGAAGGATTATTATAAAAATAAGCTATTTTCTGTTCTAGAAAAGATAACCCAATATTCAAAGCAAGTATTTGGAACTATTTCCAAATAGATTATAATTAACATTAGACTTAAATAGAGAATAGGCTTAATTGTTTGAAATCAAATCCAAAATTGCTTTTTCATCAATATAGCTGCAAAATATTTTTTATGTGTTCCTGAGTTATTTCCACTATCTTAACATATGATCTTACTTTTAAAACATCAATTCTGTTTACTGTTTACTTGAATGACTAGTTTGGGTAACATGGCAAAACCCCTTTGCATTTATAAAAGTGTATTTGCCTTTGCAAATACATTTCATGATATTTTCTGGCAGGCAGGGAATTGGAGCTCCTCTTCAACAGGTACCCCTTTCATATTGGCTGTTTAGATGAAATGGGGCGTTGTTCAAAAGCAGTTTGAATATATAAAGATAAAAGGAAAAATAAATTGCTAGTAAGCTACTTGATTTCTACCTATTTTGATGATCTTCTGACTGTTCTGTGAAGTCCATTTGTGCAATCTCTTCATCTGTAAACTTTCCAGCTGACACACTGGCTCTCTAAACAATTGAGAATGGGAAAAATCTTTACTTTTTAATGTTCCCTCAAAGTGATGTGACAGTTGCCACATGAAGCGTTGAGAAGTTTTCAGTAGAGTGAAACAGAAATATTTATAGGTCTTTATAATGCAGCTCACCTGAGCTGCTAAAAAGGGAACAGAGGCTCTAAAGGCACAACTGCTTTTGTTTTGTAAGAGGCAGAGCTATTGCAAATGCAGAAATTGTTACACTCAGTTGAGGCCTCCATCAGGTCAAAAGGGAGAACATTCATTAGAATCTCATCACTTGTTCCAGGCATGTTGGTAGTTCAGTAACTATGGAAGTTACAGTTTTTGCAGGATCAGAAAAGACTATCATTAAAGTTTTACTTTTTGGGAGGAAGATGATAAAATAATATCTTTACAGATTTTAGACAAATTTATTGTGAGAGCAAAAGTTGTGTCATCATGCTTTACCTTTCTATCTGCTCTTTTTATTCTTAAGCCTAACTTGTCGTTTTAATTAGGAACGGCGAGAAGAACGACATAGACTCTCATGGAGTCAGATCAGGAGAATTCCTTAGTTTATTACTCTAGGCTTGTCTTATAGACTCGTTCCGTGGAAAGTACAGAAAGGAAACTCTTATTGGTTAGTTAACTGCTGCATCACCATCATAGGTCAGTGGGGCTCACCACCTCCTGACTTTCTCCTGCAAGGAAAACAAGAGGACAGACAAACAGCACCTGGCAGTTGTTTTCTGTCTCTGAGGATTGTTTTGAAATCCTCCCATGAATTTCTCAGGCTAGCTCTCAGGCAGGACTGAGAGGCCATGGGGCTTGCAGCTTGCTCCAAAGCTAGCATCCATACTAACTTAGTTTAAGTCCTGAATATTGGATGAATTGGCCAAATTTGACTAAAATAAATAGGTCTTGCTAAGGTCTCTCAAAAGTCCTCAAAATAGATAGTGTGTAAAGAGCACTGAAGTCAGCATTCAGGCCTGTGAGGAAGTGAGAGGCAGTGACGGATCACAGATGCCACTTTTCAACACGCAAACAGTACCCAGAGAGGTAAGAGACATGAGAGCAAGCGAGGGTACTTGTGAGAGTTGTGCAGGAGAGGAGAGGAAAGAATGCAGGAAAAAAGCCTTGGGAGTGCTGAATTGATAAAAGTATAAGAAGGCATGTTGGCATGTTTGAAAACATTTTGGTTTGTTCAGTTCTGAAGGTATCAAAATTCAGCCCCTTGGGATGACAAATAGGACAACACTATCCATGTGGCATGTGAAACCTGGGGAAAAAAAAAAGGACTGTATCTTCTGGTTCTTTAAAACAGAATTACACCAGATTTATTCAACACCTGTCTGCCTTAAAAGGCTTGGTTACATAAAGGATGATTAAAAAATGAGGAAGTGGAATACTAGTGAGAAATAATTCAGAAACCAAGTTCAAAAATTCTGTATTAAAATTCTACAAAGCAAAAGCTTAGAGAAAAAAAATTCAGATATATGAGTTGCATTTTACATTAACTACTTTAAAAGAAAAATATGATTTTTACCTTATGTCAATTCTGTTTTATAATACAACTACAGAATAAAGCTCTTATGAGGTAACTTTATTTAAGTTTGCAAATGCCTGGAAGATAGTTGTAGGTGTAGTCTGCATCACAAAACAGATAAAAGCATACTTTTACTTTCCTATGAATTAGCTGAAAATTCATACCAAGTGTAACACGCCATTGTGTAGTTTTCATTTTTTACTGTGTCTGAAAAGAAAAGCACTGAAATATCATTGATGAACTCTGAACTGGCTGTCCTTTGCAATTTGTACCAGGAGCCAGCAGGACAATGAGGAGCCTTGAGAGAATTCAGCACAGTCCTCTCACCATACCTTGTGTTAATCAAACAGCTTTCCCACCACTCTGACATATCTCCTGCGGCTCAATTTAGAGTTGTTCACTTGGGGAAGGTTCCACATTGGCAGTGCTGCAGAGCTTGGTCAAGTAGATCTGGGATAAGTCTATGCAAGTTGATATCAGCTTAATTAAGTATATTATATAAACAGAAAAGTAGGGAAACTGTTCCATTTTTATATCAGTTTATTCAGTTGTGTTTCCAGCAAGACAAACTGAAATTAAATTGAAATTCTCAGTTACAAGATAAGAATGCCCTTAGCATGGTCTTCTTTGGCATACTTTTAAGGACTTCTTGAAGGAATTGAAATTAGCTGATGAATTTTGAAATAATAGAATGAATGATCAAACAGGTTTTCAGTTAACATGAACTAAAAGTGATTGCATAGTAAAATGTCAGCCTCCTTTCAGGTAATGGATCAACACCCAGTGAAAATGCCCATCCATGTGCAGGTGTGAACCAATGTTCGGATGGCAGGAAGTAAGCTTACCTAAAATGACAAAATTCCAAAGGTCTTTTTGAGTCAAACCGGCATTTTTCTGGCTTTCAAGAAAAAGAAGTTGATAAGAAAGATACAAATAGCAAAAGTTTTAAAATGGGCTTTTAATTAGAGCAAATTTGAAAAGTAGACAGACGGTAAGGTTATGCCAAATCACAAAAATTATGTAAGTCCTGAGGTCTATAAAGTGATTATGGCGCATTGAGACACTGCAGTGAAGCAAAGTTATGCTTTTTATAACACATGGAACTAATTTCAGCATTTAAAAAGTATTCAGTGTGTCCCCTGGAATTTGAAACTGTGTTCCTGATGTATTAGTGATGAACATATCCAAAAACTGGTAATAAATAAGAACTAGATAGTACAACTGGTATGGGTCATCTGAATTAAAATCAATTTCAGTCCAGGACCTTCCTCCAGGGCCCATTGTTATGGTAAGAGTGAGTGTTTTCAGTATTGCCGAACTTGATGACTCTTGCAAAAACACTCAATCTTTGGTTACCCAGTGGAGTAAAATCCAAAACAGGATTAAATTGCAGAGCTCTGGAAGACAATTATTTTCCCAAACTGAAAAACAGCACCTGGAAAAGTTAACTATAACTAGAATTATGGTAACACATTTTTACAACTATAAAAATAAAATAAATCACATCAGAAGAAGTAACTTAAGCTATTGCTGACATTTAACTTATGTTAACTCACATGTCAGCAGTCATAACAAGTAAGTTATAACAACTCTAGAGGTATCTTCAAACCTAAATGATTCTATGATTCTGTGATCAAATATCAAAATTGTACCACCACTGAGCAGGGAATTGGTCCTGACTGACATGATGATGCTGTGATTTAAGCTACCAACACGAGAAAAATACATAAACATTAGTATGGATTATTACCTTTTATGGCTTATCTATTACTTAACAAAATACATCTATGAAGTAGAAAAAAGCTCAAATATTTTACAAATTAGAGAAAATGTAGCTAACAACTGAAGTGTGGATTGAAAATTCATTCTATATTTTTAACTTGGTTTCATTATCTTCAGCTGAAAATTCATATGAATCAACAACGTCATTTATTGTTTTCTAATGCATCTGCTTGTCTTTTGATCTGAGTTTTGGTTATCTCCTGTATCATTGACTTTGATTGCAGCTTATTTCTGATTAAATAAAACAATATCCTGCTGTCCAAAAAAGGGGAACAGTTTTTTTAAACCATGCCTGCTGAAAATAGGATGAGCTCATTGCCTATTAGGAATCCTTTCACAAATACTGAATTAAAATTTTAAAAAAAAGTGATCAGTAGGGTAAGAATGCTGTCTCTTGCCTGTATGCTGCAGAGAGTTGTTTACTCCTTCATGGTTACTAAAGGGTTAATCTACATTGGTTTTGTCCAGTGCAAAAGCAAACAGTTAGTCTAAGTTTTCCTTCTACTGCATCTCTCTCATCCATCTCATACTTTTAAAAGTGAATGAAGACTAATAGGAAGTTTTTCCTTCATTCAGATATTCAGATAATGTGGGTAATACAATCTAGAGAGTTGCCATAAGGTTTTTTGGAATTTTACACATATCTATGTGTTTGGTTATACAGGTGAGAATTGTATGTAAGCAATTAACAAACTACAACATCATTGAAATAGATGATTTATGATTTGATTAGTATTTTTTCTTTAAAGACAACACTCAACCTAGTAATTAATTTTGAACAAATTGTTCTTCCTTAATGAAATACATTTAGTTTGTTTCTGATTTTATTTGCAGCAAGTCTTGCAACTTCATTACTATTCAAACAACATATCACATTGAGTTGAAAGGTGAAATCTGATTCTTTTTTCACAGTCTTCTTTGATATTCTGTGATTTTGGTATACTTTAATGTAGTTTGCTATATATGCTGAGAGTTTTTCTTCCTTTGAATAGCATGGAACAATTTATTGAGTGCTTTTCAGGGTAGGAATGTCAAAAAGTAGGTCAGATTGCTCAATCAGCTTTATCAATAGCAAGATTTTACAAATGACTGTCTTTACAAACCAACATCTTTATTCAGTCACAGAACAAAGTTTAAAAGCTTGTCAGTGATGCTGTACTTAATAAAAATCCACCTTTTATATGTAGCTTTGCATCACCCCCTTTTTCACCTCAAAAGGTTTGCAGCAAATTTCCTTCTCTAACTTAAGGTGGAAATCTTTTCTTTCTTCTCTTGTTGAAGACTGCTAGTGTTTTATTGTGACCCTGTTTTTTCTCCCATTCTCAGTTGAGGGGGAAAAAGATAAAAAGGATGGAACCTCAAGCATTCTTCCATACCATTCCCAAGCTAAACATTTCTTGTCTAAACTTCTGCCTGGTACTTCACATCTGCACCAGATTTAGCACTTCCCTGGTTTCATGCTGCTTTTCTTTATTGCAGCTTTCTGAAGTCGTACTAGTAAAGTGTTATCCGTCATATTATAAGACGATATAATGCTCAATATTTTTGCTGAATTTATTAACTTTTATTAAATTTTTTCCTATGAGTATGATATAATAGATGATAAAAATGTGAACTGGCTTCTTGAATTAAAAAGAATCATCCATAACTGTAGTGTGTGAAATTCTTCTAAGGAATCCCTTATAGTGATGGTATAGAGTGCAGATGAAATATTGACATACAGATGCATCTTCAAAGATAGATTTCCAAATCTGGTAAAAATGGATTGAAACTATACCTGAGCATAAGAAATGTTCCTGACTTAAATAACCAGATCACAGTGAGTTACTGCACAATTTTGACTAGTCTTGCAGAAGTGTTCCAACCTTTGGGATCTTTTACTGTTCTTAAACTCTTCAACTCATTATTCCTTCCCTGAATTGATTTCTTTCAGCATTAACATTTACTTGGTCATCAACAGTTCTATGGTTTTGATTTGCTTATATTTAAAGCAGTTTTTTTTCCTGGCTGATGAGCACTAAAGGGAAAACCAACCATCTTTGCCAGTAAATACTGCAGACAATGGAAACATTATTTTGGAGGAAATGAGCACACTAGAAATATTAGCTGAAATGTTCAGGGCTTCAAAAATGCAATGTTTTGTTTTATGTTGCCATGTATTATAATTTATTTCAGTATATGAACATAGCTTTGAATTAGCAGCTGTGTGTAGACAGTTGTGTTTGTGTAATTTATAAAAACTCATAAAAGATGTTTGGTGGCTATTAAACCTTGATTTAAAATCCTATCTAAACCATCTCTATATTCTACCATACTTAATATTTAAAACACAACAAATTCGTATCATGTATGATATGTATATCACATGCTTATATAGTACTTATGCTTTCTGTGGTCTATTTAATTTCATAGTTTAAGTTCTTGAAGGCAGGAATTGTCTTTGTCCTGTTCTAACAACAGATTAGCTAATTCAGTGGTGTCAGGAATGCTGAAATTTACTGCAGTAAAATGTGGTCAAAAGAGCAGCAGAGCTGTAATTATTTTTTTTATTATTATTTCTTACGCTTTAAAATATTTATTTGCTTAATTTGTTAAGAAGTAACTGAATTTTAGACATTTTAGATAGCCAGTCTGTCCAGATAAGCCTTTGCACACAGTAATGGTGTAGTTGTATGTAAGAAGGTATCAATATACAAACAGGAACGCATTTTATGTTTTATTAACTACCAACTGCTAAGAATTCAAGAACCTTCCATTTTGTTCTACTTGTGTGCATTGTTAGACACAGTTTGTATATAAATCTACTCTGAAACTGATTTTTATTAGATTTGTTAATGCTGCTTTTGAAAAAGTAGAGCAAGGGTTAGGTATTCCTTTTGAAATTGAAGATACAGATGAGTTGATATGTTTGGGATATTATTTGCCAATGGTAAAGCTTATTAATAAAGTAAACTACTTGACTCATCTTAGTATGTATTTTAAAACAGGTGAGGCTAATGATAAGGATGTTCAGGTGGTGGAACTTCCCATTGTTGACAGCTTACACCCACGGCCACCCTATTTGCCCTTGGCTGTCCCTGAAGACTTGGCTGATAGACTAATTCGTGTACATGGGGATCCTGCAGTGTGGTGGGTCTCACAGTTTGTGAAATACTTGATTCGTCCACAGCCTTGGCTAGAAAAAGAAATAGAGGAAGCCACAAGGAAACTTGGTTTCAAACATCCAGTGATCGGGTGGGTATTTAGTTTTCTTTTTAACTGTTTGTGCTTGAATATGTGTGTGTGATATGTAGTGATTCCTGTTCAGAAAAAAAATTGTTTTATGATGGTAATCAGAGTTTCAAAGTATTTTTGTGGGGAGAGAGGGTGATTTCCAGATGAAGCTCTTATTTTTTAACTGTGAATAATACAAGTTGATTACAAGTACTTCTTCAGCACACTTGTCTACCTGTAGCTGGACAGATATAAAAAAGGCAGCTCAATAGAAGGTTTCTTAATACATCTTCCACATCTGGTAATACAGAATTTCATTAATGCAATTGTCTTACAGCTTGTATTCCAGGCACTTCACTGTCTGTGTCTTCTTTCCAGTGCCTATAACTTTTATGTTTGAGGAAAAAAAAAATTAATACATGCCACAATTCACAATTAATTTTATTACTGGCTACATACGAACATGAAATGTGCCTTTCCCTTCCCTGCTGGTGTTTTTGCAGTTGTTATTTCTCAGCAATAATGATGAATTGGAAAGGTCTCTATGGGGAGATACAGGGAAAAGGAACAAAACCAGCAAAAAGCAGCTTGTGGGAGAAAGGTTTTTCCATCATGTAGTGTGAAAAATGTTGCTGCTGCTGCTGTGCTGGAGTCTTCTTCCTTTGCCAGATTTTCCTTCAGTCCTTAAACTTTCTTTTTCTAGGATTACACAGTAGGTTGTCCAAATGTTAGTTGGCTTTTGACCTTGAGCCGGTAGGCCACTTCACCGCTGCTGTATCTGAAGACTTGTTACATTTCAAGGAGTTCCAAAAAATGCATTTGTAACTACCTTAATTCAAACTATGCATTATATGATGCAGGTATTCCTGTTTTCCTTTTGACCTGTATTGATCAAGCATTATCTATCTACAGTAGATAACTTAACCTTGTGCACAAAAGAAATGCCACTTTATATGCTATAATTCAATGTCCTTCAATCCTTTCTTTCAGTTACCCTTTGCCTACATTGTCAGATTATTTTATTGCTTTTGAGAACAGACTAACTTCATATTGTCTGTGTGTCTTGATGGACGTGGATGAGTTTTAATCCATCCTGATTTTATGTAGGGATTCAGTTTAACATTTCATTTGCTGAAGCATGTATAGTAGTTACAAATGTAATTCCTGGTTTCTCCCTTTTTCCAGTGTTCACGTCCGAAGGACAGACAAAGTAGGGACAGAGGCAGCGTTTCACCCCATTGAAGAGTACATGGTACACGTGGAGGAGCGCTTTGAGCTGCTTGCTCGCAGGATGCACGTTGATAAAAAAAGAGTCTATTTGGCTACAGATGACCCTTCATTGTTGCAAGAGGCAAAATCCAAGTAAGATGAATTATAATTATATTACAGTTCCTTCCTTCCGGTTGGCTTTATAGTTTCTGAGTGTTGTGCACCACAAGTTTTAGTTTAATTTTTGGTTTTAATCCTTTGTTCAGTTAAGACTGCACTTAATTTTCAAGTGATTTTGATTCTTCTCTCAGATATTCCTTTTTTGGATTTTTTTTTTATCCCAAGTATGCTTTTCAAAGCTTAATGTTAAAAATCTAGGAGAGTTGAGCAAGATACCTGTGACTATGTAAGAACAAATCAATGCTGTAGAATAAATAAATATAATAAAAATAATATACATATAAATAATAAAAATTATTTTAATATAAATATAAAAAATAAACTTCTTACTGAACATACATATTAAAAAGAAACTAATCAGAAATATTGTAAAACCTGGTTGATATATTACGAAGTATATGAAACCTGTCCAAAAAATACCTCTCTGTGAACAGTTTCCAGAGGAATTTTTATAATTGGGTTGAAAAGCTTATGATGAAGCTCTTCTCTCCTTCAGGAGGCCTTCTATAGTGATAGCATAGAAGACTTTCATCATACATGTTGAATAATTTTGTCCTTAGATATAGGACTTCTTACAGTGTCTGCCCCCTTTTTTGCTCTGTATCCTCTTCTAGCTCTCTAGAAAATGGATACATGGTAAACATTCATTTACTCCTACATGGCCTGTATTTCCTTGTAAATGAATACTGCTAATTATTTAATTAATACTTTCTAAAATCAAAGCAACTCAGTAGCAGTAAATTATTGAACTGTTCTATTTTTGGTGACATTCTTGAAAAAATACATAAGATAACATACTACATAACAGATTTTCTTTGGTATATGCAAGATAAGCAGAAAATGTTATTTTTTAGTAGAAGAACTTTCTACAGCATTGAAAACCTGTCTACTTCAACTGTGCTGTTTCTGTTTTTCTTTCATATCTATAAAAGGCTGCTGTAAAAAATGATGGTGTTTTGTAAAAACTAAATGAACAAACTCAACTCCAGATGAAGGCAACCTAATCCTTCCTTTTTTTGTATGTGTACTGGCAGAATACAACTGTAGCACTTCATTGTTTAGATTTGCACTTTAAAAGGCAGGTAATGCAAAGTTGAGGTTATAATATTTAATTAATTATATTGTCCTGGCTAACTTTAATAACTGTTTCTAACATAACAGAATTCAATATTGATGTATCAATTTCAGTTATGCATTTTTCTTTATTTTTGTTTAAATTTCAAACCTTAGCATTCTTTGTGAATAGTGACATGCTCTACCTATATAATCCCAAGTTTGTAACAGCAACAAAAAATAATTGTAGTATTGTAACTTATTCAGTAAAACAATACTGAATTTTATTAAGAATTACAGCTCAAGTCCATTCCAAATTGCAATTTTACTTTAATATGGTAAGATACAGCTCAGTCATACAGCATTAATTTTATGTTTTTTTCATAAAAGGCATAGAATCTGTAAGTATTGGAGAATTTTTTGTGTTACTGCTGCATTTTCAGGTCACAGCTTACACTGAAACATAATTTCCTATGTTGCTTGCACCCTACTGTTGCTTGCAGCTTCAGATCCCTTGAGTAGAAGGCATTTGAAACTTCCTGTGATTTCACAGAAGGCAGGATGCAATTTGATGTTTGGGCATTTAATAACATCTGAAGGCAGGTTAAGGTCATGTTTTGGCAGCAAAGCAGCTTTTCTTTCTCTTCTTGTGAAATCAACTATAAATTGGTTTACGCTTCTGACAAAAATGTTCTAGTCACATTGAGCTACCAAGCTTTGATAGAAACAGCTGTCACATTGCAGTAGCTTATGTTGCATTCATTATTTGGTGCAATAATATTAGTAAGTACTAGGTACTGTATCTCTCTTGTAGAGAGTGACTGGCTGTCAAACAGCGTTGGCATTTAAGTAAAGAACATTTAGCCAACATTCACATGAATAGGCATGTTGTTTCTAGCAAGGGAAGTATTTTAAGCTATTCATGGTCATGAAAACAGAAATGTTTTGACTTAAGATTCAGAAACTTCCCTTGCAGTCAGATGTCTACCAACTGCAAATACAGTAGTACAGATAGTGCAGTCACTGCCACCAGTTTGTAGAGTTTTTGTGTTCTATTTCCAAAAGAAGGAAAGAAGTGATATATTTTCAGAATTAGGATCATGTAAGAACAATTTTAGTAGAGAGTAGAAGGTTTGAGAGTTCAACAACTGTAATGATTAGGAGATTAAAAGTATTTGACAGCTTCTGGTAAGCAGAGTTCCTGGTATTTATCTTGGGTAAGTGATGTGTTAGGGATGGTGTAAATTGCTTTTTCTTTGGCTGATTTAATAGTTTTCACATGCAAATTTTTGAATGTCTAGTACATGTGTTTTCTAGTCTGTAATATTACTTACAGTATCTTCACTCTCTAAGGTATTCAAAATAATGCAGATTATATATACATAAATTCTTAGGAGACCGTATTTAATATATATCTGGTATGAAATATGAACCTATTTCAGAGTCTTCTTTTGTACATGAGCACAAAAATTCAACAAATCAAATTCTTCCTTCCAGAATGTTTACCTGTAAAGTCATCTGTATTTTCTTTTTTCTCCTTTTTTAACTTCTCCCTTTCTACTATCTGTAGTTTGGCTAACCCTCCCCATCCTCCCAAGTCATAGTATGCCAGATACATAGAATTCAGCAATGCTTCAAAGTACTGGAATCTGATGAACAGCTCATAAATTTTCCAATTTCTTCTAGGGCAAGACCTGAGAAAACACATTATTTCTTACTCAATCTGTTTATACTCACCATCTTCTTTCAGAGGGAAGAAAATTTTCAGTGCTATTCTGGAAACTTCCACAGGCCTAGCAATTGGAACAGGAGCCTGGGACTCACCTTGCTTTGCACCTGCAGTGATAAGCTGTAGTTACACAAGAAGCTCCATCAGGTTCTGAAACCAAACACAAACTTGAAACAGTCCCATACCTGTGCTTGATTTGTATTCTTATCTGAGGGTGTTAGGTACAGGAAGGAAAGATTTTTAACTCTCTCTTCCCCACCTTCTTTTGATTTCTTTTTTTCCCTTTCTAATAAGATGAAACAAAATAAAATTTTTCCTGGCCTGTACATAGGTTTCAAGGATCTATTAGATAGCTTTAAAAGAACTGGGTATTATTTTTACATATGTGGAAGAGATACACTACATATATGTAATCCAATACAAAGAAAACAGAGCCATGCCAGTTTCCATTATTTGGCTTTGTCTTTGAGCAGGCTGCCCAAGGAAATATAATGCCACTGTCTCTGGAGGTATTTAGAAGTCATGTAGATTTGGCACCTTCGAGATGTGGTTTAGTGGTGGACTTGGAAGTGCTGGATTTGTATTTGGACTCAATGGTCTTAAAGGTCTTTTCCAACTTCAGTGATTCCATGATTCACAATCTGGGCCTTTCCTGTTTCAGAGAAGAGGCATGTGAGTAATGCTAGAAGGCATCCTACACAATATTGTGTTTCGGTGATTCTGCCAATAAAAATATGACAACTTATAATGCCTGAATCATTTTCTACACATTCAGGAATCCTAGTAATAGGATTGTGCCTAATTTCTATTTTAAAAAGAAAAAAATGCCCAAAAACTTAAAATGTAAGCATTACATTAATCATAATATAAATACAGATGGAGAAGGGAATGGAAGGAAGCAAGAGCTAACTATAGAACTTTGATAGTTTTATTTCCTTTATTCTTTGCAGTCCTTGTGGCAAGAATAGCTTCAAATAGAATCTCAATCACTGTAGTGAGTGGGAAGGAGAATTAAATCTCACCTGATTTAGGAACTCAGTGGGCCATATACAGCTTGAGAGGAGTGTGCACCTGGCCTTCTCCTCTATTTTTCTTTATGCTCTGCTTTCAGCCTGTGTTGGAGACAGTATAGTGGACCAGAAGATTCTTTGGTCACACTGAGTATGGCTGCTATTTCACTCACATTTTAAAAGAAACCTCTTTTCCCAAGCATTGTGTGTGGGAGACAACATAAAAGTGCTTGTTTGAAAACTTAACCAGGAGAGTGGATAAATTACAAGCTTTGATGATTATTTTGAAGAGTGGGCTGTGAAGCTGTTGGTTAGAAGAGTTTGGATCAACTTTATAAAACGGAATTGAGGACCAGATCTAACAGCATCTCAGCTACTGTTTCAGAATAAATGAAAGAAGGAAAACATTTTAAATGTATGCATAAAAAAGATGTGTAAATAATTCTCACCTTCTGCTTTTTACCAGATCAAATATGACACTTTTTTCCTTGTGATTCATTCCTTAAAGTTATTAGAGTGATCTTTTGGTAGTAAGAAACCAAATTCTTCAAGAAAAGTTCTTTTGTGTCTGCTCAGCATATGGATTCTGATTTTTGAAGTCTGAATGAAATTATTCATTTTAGTGATATTCCTGACACCAAGAACTTGCAAAGGGGTCTACAAATATCTTTACCATGTTCACTGTCCCTAGAAATGCCATCTTCTGTTAAATGTTCTTTGTGTTGCTCCACTTGCAGTTGTTTTCTTGAGATAAGACTGATGCTTATCTCTGTTTCTCAGCTAGCTCTCAGAGTAGAGTATGATGTATTTCTGTTTGGTTTGTACTTTTTTCTTCCTTTAAAAAAACCAAAAAACTAATATGATTAACCCCATGAAAATGATAACCGAATATGATACAAATATTGTGGTGTCATCTGTTTTGAGAACTGGGTAAATATTGACAAAAAGTGTTGGACAAAAAAAGATCAGAAATAAGATTTAAATTGTGAAAGAGTTCTTACTGAAAATCTATTTTTAACTTCAAATAAACTGTTGTAATTCCTCAGAAGGGGTATTAGCAGTTATTCTATTTGCCTTCTCTTTCTTTTTTCTGTTGATTTTCTATTAATTTGTTTGTTATTGTTTTTTATTGTAACTTTTCCTGACCTTGATGATCACATACACCCTTTAAAGCTGTCCCGTACATTCCACATTGAAAGTGGACATTTTGCATACAGTATTTTGATTTGCTCTTGAGATAAATTTATTGATTTGATAGTCACAAAAGGCAACTATATTTGTCCATTTCACTTTTGAATACATTTTCCCCATATTTTTAACACTAAAATGGAATAAATTAGGCATGTTCTTAGGAATATTATTTTAGCTCTCTTGCTCTCTTGTATAATGTATTGATTTATATTTACAATGAAGTTACAAATTTGAAAAAAACTTTTATTTATATATATAGTTTTTTTATAATAAACTGTGTAATAATAAGTGTAGTTAAAATTCTGTAGTTGGCTGGTAGTCATGTGAGTTGCTCTTAATGTTTGAAATGTAATTGCTCTGTAATAGCAACGTAGTTACCACCTTTGTTACATCTGTAATAATTGTCTTTGATAGGGGACAGATTGAAAATTTAATTATTTAATTAATATTTTAAATTATTAAATGTTTAATTACTTTAATTTGTGCTTCTTTCCACAGTTTCTTCCCGATTTCAGCTCCCCATTACAGAAGTGTAATCTTTTTGAGAAATTTTCAATATTTTAAATGGATTTTAAAAGAATTTTAAGTTATTGTTATATGATAAAATCTTTTAATATCATATAAACTAAGGTTTCATATTTAAAAAAAATATTTTGACTTAAAGTAGTATTAATTTTTTTTTTGTAATAAGTCAAGAAAAGTGTATTGGCATAGAATTCTACA
The DNA here is from genome assembly GCF_971803275.1 of Cyanistes caeruleus. NCBI lineage: Eukaryota > Metazoa > Chordata > Aves > Passeriformes > Paridae > Cyanistes > Cyanistes caeruleus. The sequence goes on along the minus strand of NC_141706.1, from coordinate 29,225,869 downwards.
TTAAAATTCCTTTTGACCAGTGAATTGAAAAATTTCTTCTTCATATGGCCTTACAAACTGTGAAAGACTTTTTATTATTTTCCTTGGTTTACATGCATTTATTTAATATGTCCCTTTTACAGGTGACTGTTCTTTTTGCACAGTGTCCTAATCAGTATCTAATAGTCTGGTAATAAATGTAAAATTAGAAAAGTAAAATCAGAATCCCATATCCTGTTTAGCAGTAGAGAAAACTTAGTGATCTGAGTATATTTCATCTAAAATCAGCATCATTTGCAGAATGTGATATATACTTCCTGATACTTCTTTCACTTATACTTTATGTATCATACAGATTTACAGGATCTTTTTATGTAATTATTTTTTCTAGATAAAAAGAGGGCATGCTTGGAGACAGCAGTGACATTGTAGAAGATTCACAAAATTGTAATTAATTTCCTGTAAAGCAGAGACTCACTTAAAACAAAATAGCAACCCTATCTTGCAGCAGGGGTAATGCTTCTTAAAAAAATACATAGAACAATGCTATTAACTGTGTATTGTATTTTCACAGGTATCCAAATTATGAATTTATCAGTGATAACTCCATATCCTGGTCAGCAGGACTCCATAACCGATACACTGAAAACTCCCTAAGAGGTGTCATTCTGGATATTCACTTTTTGTCTCAGGCAGACTTCCTGGTCTGTACATTTTCATCCCAGGTAAAGTGCCATGCAGAGACAATGTTGATTATATGTACCAGTTCTAAATATTAGTTTTCTTCATCCTTCTGTTTGTAAAAATCCATTTTAAGATTAAAAGTGCTGCAAAAAGTCACCAAGCAGTATTTTGTAGCTAATATGCTGATCCACCTAATTCACAGATGGCAAGATATGATCTCTGTCAGACTGACTGATGGTTTTTTACTTGCTGTTGTTGTTATTCTCTTCAATCACACATATTTTGTACTGTTAGATGGAAGTGGACACAAAACTCAAAAGTTAAAATTCACTTGAAAACGAAATGTTTTCCACAGCCTCTGCTGCACTGTAATGACAAATAGGTAACAAGCACAATATTAATATTAACGAAATGGTCAATACAGTGTTATATTGACCCGCAGAATTCTTAATAAAATTGCTGTAGCAAGAAGATAGCAAAACTACAAAAAGTATAGAAAAGCCTCTTATACCCCAATCATGCTTGTGCATACACTTTATTTACCATTCACCACATCCTGTAGAGAGAATGACATTTTATAGCATATTTAGGAGGTTATTAATACAGGCTGTTTCAGACCAAAGACCTGAGTAAAATCCAAAGTAAAAATCCTCACTAAGAAGAACTGTGAGGAGCCATCCACTGTAGTGCTAATGTTTGATTTAGCTGAAGCACATCCACTGAATGCATATCACAGTGAAAGAAACAAAACCTACGGCTGTAGTTCCTAAATGCCACAAGTGAATTGGTGTACAGACAGTTTATAGGCTGAAGGAAGAATTATGTAGTCTTGGATAAAAACTTAATGAAAAATCTCTAACATTTTCTGCCTTTATTATATTCAGATAGCTGTGTTAAAAGTGATAAGTGTTTGCTTTAAAAGAAACCTTGGGTATAAATAGAGTTTAAATATAGCTGCAGATGGCTTGGCCAGAATATATTGTAATTGAATTTTAAGTATTGGAGTCATTTTGAAAGAAGAATATGTGTTTAAAATACTTCAACACAGTTAAGGTGCTACAGGTTGATCAGGACTTCTGGGGGGCCTCTGATGCAACCCCCTTTGAGGGTACCTTTGAGGTACATGGTGTCTTTGGGCTCAACTCCCATTCTCTTTCACCATGCATTTGACAGTAGACTTGTTTATTGGATAACATATTTGGTTTTCCAGAGTTGCAGAAAATTCTACTGAAATATAGGAGGTCAAATATTAGAGTGTTACTGTCAATAGCTGGACTATGAATTTGGTCCAGTAATTAACTTAATTTGTTCTAGGCAATTTATTGTCCTTTAATAATTCAAACTCCTCAAAAATAATTTAATACCAGTCTTTCTGGGCATGCAACAAGGTGGATCTCTATAGAATCTTCATATGTTGGGCTTTTAAAAGGTCTATGGCAAATTTTCCCACTATTCTTAAAGTTTCATTTTAAGGTGTTTAAAATTTGATTCTCTTATCTCTAACAATTGAATTGCTATCCTTGTCCATTCATCACTTAAATAAACTATTTGACAGTTACTTTGGCATTGAAGGTAAGCAAAATAAGGCAGTAAATGACCATCTTTTGTCCAATAGGTATGAAGAGAAAGTGAGGTTAAATTATTTCCATTGTGGTTTTGGACTTTCTCATTAATCAATTCTATGCTGACTTTTTTTTCACATTTTTCCTAAAAGACTAGAAGAATAGGTTTCCTTAAAATGCTGTTGTTAAGGAATTGGTCCTGTCATGTAATGGAAAGTCAAGGGTCCTAGCTTGGCACTATATTTCAGCAACATCACATTAATTGAATAGATTAATTTAATTTTATAGAAAAGCCACATGGGGGTTACACAAATCATAACACAATAGGAGAATTAAGATTACACATAAGAACAAAGATTTTTTTTTAATCTCTTTAGTCTTCATTTAGATGAAGTCATAGCTCCTTCTGACATAACTTAATTTCCTTCCAGAAGTTATTAGTCTTTGTATTTTTCATTGTACAGGTAAGTATACAGGCTGCAGAACAAGGGATCTGAGAATTAAAAATGTAAGGCTGGTTTTGGCTGCATTTCTGCACGTGGATGTTTTGCCTGCTGTTTGTCCTCAACAGTTTACTGTTTAGTCACCCAGGTCTGGTGATACAAAGAAAACAGTTGCTGAGAGGAGATATTGAATGTTTTGTGTCAGATATGCAGGACACACTTGCTAAAAACATTTCTACTGACAAGATTTACAATCTTTATAGTGTGTATTGTGTGTGTTTACTTCCTGGGGTACACACACATGCAGGGAACAAAACAAAAACAGTCACAGAGGCTATATAATAAATAGCCTTTTTGCAAATATATGGGTAATCAAATTTGTTTCTATATTATGGTGTGTAACAGGTACTTTGAAATAATTAACTTCAGCCTGATCTTCGAAAGGTATTTCTGAAAAGTTGTTTCAAAGTTCAGATGCAGAGGGATAAAAGGAAATCTATTACATTTTTAAAGCAAATACCTCTCTCAAAGGAGCTAAGAAAGTACAAATACATCTCATATGACTGATCAAAGTTCTATTCACTGCATCTTCAAAGGGAGAAAATAAAAGTAAAATCAAGCTTTACTATATTAACATAGACTGAAAAATTATGAAAAAGCTCAAATGCTTCTTCATACTGAAGAAATCTGCTGTATTGTTAATCAGCTTTTATCAAACTTATGCAAAGTCAGAGAAGGATACAGTAATTGAGGTTAGAAAAACCCACAGTAGTCAAGCCAGACACCTGACAGAGAAGAGCTTTTTAGCCAGCTGTTGAAAAAGCTTTTTTTTAATATAGTAGTAGACTTTTGTGTTTCTGGCAACTCTGGGAAATAGAACATCATTCTGATGTAGGAACATGTGTTCAGTCTGAAGAAAATTCCCTTCATAAAATGGGATACAATGACAAGTAAAAATGCATCTTTCTTCTCACCAACATAATTATTGTCTTGACAGAATTCAGTTTCATTTATTTTTGTTCTAAGTTGCCAGCAGTCACAATTCTGTCACTGTTCTAATATAAAGAGCATTTTAAAGCCTTGGACTTACGGAGCTGTTTGGTTGTGAAAATATGAGCTTCCTTTAGGAAGTAAATGCAAGGTCTCATTATTGCAGGATAAATTTGAAAATGTAAATTCTAAAGGTTCAAAGGGAAGTAAAATACAATTTGTAGTAGTAGTAGTAGAAAAGGTAAACTAATTATCTTTTACATTTGGTTGGCTACAGATCATTAATTTTAAAAAGCAGAATTGCTAGTGTTCATATAGGTGTTTTTGTTTTATACTGAAGAGTACACTATACTAATTATGTATCTATGTATTTGTTTGTTTACTAAATCTGATCACCAGAGCCCAGTTAAGATTCTGCAAAACTAGTAGCAAATATGCAGGGATTCTGTGGGGCTTTTTGGTGGGTTTTTCAGTTTGGTGTTGCTTGGTTTTTGAATTTTTTGGGGGCTATTTTTGTTAGTTGGTTGGTTATGTGTTTTTTTTGGACCTAGCTATTCCAGACCCTGATACTCTTGGAAATGTTATTGTGCACTGGTTGTTGATTTCTGTGGTATATTTCAGTCACACACAATATTAATGATTTCTGTTTTTATTTTTAAGGTTTGTCGAGTTGCCTATGAAATTATGCAGACATTGCATCCAGATGCTTCGGCGTATTTCCATTCTTTGGATGATATCTACTACTTTGGGGGACAGAATGCTCACAACCAGATTGCTATTTATGCTCATCATCCACGAACTGCTGATGAAATTCCTATGGAACCTGGAGATATAATTGGAGTAGCTGGAAACCACTGGGATGGTTATTCAAAAGGCATCAATAGGAAATTAGGAAGAACAGGCCTGTACCCATCCTATAAAGTTAAGGAGAAAATTGAGACAGTCAAGTATCCTACATACCCAGAGGCTGACAAGTAGATTAAAAGGAAGACATTCAGAAGTTATTATAATAAAACTCAGTTTTGATTGGTTCAAACCAGTCAACAACACACTAACTATTGGTTTCTATGGGATTCGAATTTGCATTTTATCATGCGGTTAAAATCAAAGCCTTTGCAATGAAACTGGAGAAGAAACTGAGAACAAGTGGATGGGCTGTTGTCTGAACTTACTCTTAAACATTTTTGTTATATGCACTCTCACACATGCACACACAATCCCACGTACAACAGGAAAACTGTTGTTTTATACTTCTTGTCTCTTTTCAGGAGTTGTCCCAGTCATTAGTCTTACGTGAGCTTTGGGCTCTTTCCTCCACCATTGACAATAATGTTCAGACTTATAACACTGCCACATTGTGTAATTTGAGTGACATGAACATATTTTGTATGTGCAAAATTTGAAACATGGTGCCTATATTTGAAAAGTTTGTGACCTTTTTAGAAGAGCCATGCCTGTTTCACAATGGGCAAGAGTCCACTTTCATCTGGTGTTACCATGACCACTGAACTTGCTTCAAACAACAGATTCAGATTTCAGACTAGATTTCTTTACAAGTATGGGGTTTTTTTAGCATTCCATTGATTACTTCTCATAATTAATAAAATAAAGGTTACATTCAACAATGAAGTAGTCACTGTCTCTTAGGAGCTTTTGTAAACAATGCCATGAACAGATTCTTTAGTACTGGTAATTTCTAGACATTGCCTTAGACTGAAAAAATTCAACAACACAAAATCCACAAAAGAAGGAAAAGCTAGCTGGAGTTTCATTGAAATTTAAAGCACTTGTGTAGTACAGCAGTTGTGTAGGGCACAGTGCTGCTCAGCTTTGTGGACAGTAGGTTACAGCAGGATTACTTCAGTGGCTAAATTGCTTACATTTACACTCTGACACAATTTCCTTACTTTTTCTGTTTCTCTTCCGAAAATAATTCAGGGTTTAGGTTATTATGGATGGCCACTTAGCATTTTGGCATTGAATGTAATTACTTCTAAGTAAAATACTTCAGGTTATCCCATTTATAGAACCTGTCAGTCTGGACTACTTTAAAAAAATCTAACAGCTTACCCAAAAATAGTAGGTTACAATAAAATATACAAGGATGAATTTTTATGCATGTCATAAGATTGTTAGTAATTCTTAGTGTTTTGAAATCTCTTGCCAGTCAGCTCTCATTAAGAAAAGAGATAATTTACAAAATAATTTTACAAATAAATTCATAGATTTGATGGTTGTATATATAGATACATATAATATGTAAGATGACAAGAGATTGTTTCCAAATTAAAAAAAATATTTAATAGCATTTTATAGCTTCCAGTGCAATCCAGTTTGGATTACTGGAAGTACAGAAATGTTTACTGTCCAGAGACTCAGAAAATGCCACATGAGTAAAGGTTAAAACAGCATGGCTAGTTGACCTTAGCACAGCAAAAGTATATTTAATTACGTTTATGAATAGACCAAGGACAGTGTTAAAATAATGAATGGATGCACTTGACCATGAATAAATTTTAGGCTGAAAACTAAAAGGAAATCTCTGGCAATGTGCAGTTCAGCAGCAGGCTTCCAATTGAAATAGTGGTGAGATGGAACTGGATTGGTATGTGAAGGAATTACAAAGCAGTACTTTCTGGCATTACTTGCAGGACTGAGCCTGTAAATCCCCTCCAGTAACGTGTCCTTCAACTGAAAAATTATTTTGTCTCTTGACAAAAATAACAAAATCAAAGCTGAAAATCTCTGGGGGGAAAAAGATACATTTACTGTAGTGTTAAATAGACATATCTGTGAAAATGAGCTTGGATACCAATTGAGATTTAAAGACTGATTGAAGGGTAATGGAAAATTAGTAAGAGCAGCCAGGAAGTGCGAAAGATGAATTTTTGTGACAAAAGATGCCTAGAGTCATCTGGCGTTTCTGTATTTTGGAGCTACCAAGGAAGCAATTTTATGTTAGTTTCCTGCCTAAGTGATGCTGGCAAATTTTCCAGTAATTCAGGCAAATGTGATATTTCAGAGGTACAAATGCAGGCTAAATAATAATTATTTTTTTTATACTTTATTTTGAATTGTACATATAAAGCCACTACTACTTTCCTTTTCAACTTGAAAAAAAAATCCAAACCCTTGAACATTTCTTCCTCAGCAATTAAGTCAATGCATTTTATTTTTGGGAAAAACTAGTTTAATTGTTTCTCCACAAATACTACATTAGCTAATTTATATAGGTTTATAGATTTTGAAAATGTTCTGTTTTTAAGCTGTTTACTTACAGCTTCAGAGCCCATCATTTCTAGCTCATTTCTTAGAGTGTGATTCAGAAATAATATTCAGAAATAAATTAACACTAAAATCTTTCTGTAAGTCAGGTAGCTGAGTTAAAAATACAACAGAAGAAGGTAAATAACAGAATACCTAAGGTGAGCCCAAAGGTGAAAGCAGATCTTCTGGTGTGGTAATGACAAAACAGAACACTGGTGTTGTAGAAGCTGCACCTATAAAATGTGGCAATTCTTCAGCAGACTGTATCTGACAAAGCATTGGCATGGCACACATGCTTCCTTACATATTCTAAGTACCTAATGAATAATTAGGTCATCATCTTTGAGAAAATGATACAAAATTATAGCATTACTGTTAATAATTCAGAAATGTATGACTAGATGCTATGATCTTATTCCCCTGAGTCATATGATCCTCTAGTGCTTGAAGTTGAGTACTTCTCAGAGGAAGAAATCTAGCAATACCCTGCTTGCTAGATGCATGTTTCTAGAGATTTGTTTCCTTTAAGACTACCAATTAGTTATATTTTGGAATCCTGGGACATTGGTACATGAAAACTGATTTTGTTTTATATTGAACAAAATGAATACTTGAGACTTTGTTCTCGGTGTAGTCAGGTCTATATTAATAGAAGGATTGATGAGTACATGGAAAAGAGACCCCCAGATTTTTATTGTAGCTCACAGAAAAGTGAAATAATAGGAAATAAAAATTTTGTCTTGAATACCTGGGATAAAGCTGAATCTTTTGAAGGCTATGAACTCATTAAGTTACTAGCCAGAATGCCTGTGAGGAAGCAAGCATACACTGTGTTTCTTCTGTTTATCTTGTAGCTCTGCAGCAATTTAGTCTTGTAATTTTTGCCTCATACCAAACCACCTTCTCTGCTATCCATGAAACAATAAGCCTTCAGACGCCCTTAAACAAGCACTGTTTAATTAAATTTTTTCTCTCTAAGAAACTTTGGTGCGTGTGTTTGCGTTGTATGCATGTTGCATACATAAAACCCAATATGAACAGCACTCTTGCGTTCTTTGTGATTTTGTGTTACCACCATCACATTCTCTGTAAAAACTTACTCGCCAGCTAAATGTAACCTTTGGAAACTTTGTATTCTACGTGCTGCTTGGAAGCTAAGAAATTTATTCTGAGTGGCTCAGTTAACTGGTCTTCTGTGACATTGATGTACCACTGACCTGAGTTCTTGATTTTCAGGCCAGCCCATGGTCAAATGCGTGGGATTTACAGGCTCTCTCTACCACCATCCTGCCCCACGTGAGCTGCTGAGTATTATGGATTTGTTAATGAAAAGTGATATTTTATTTCAAAGTTTTTACATATTTTTAAATGTTTACCTTCAGATAGGTCTTTTTGTTTAATTCTTCTATCACTGAACTTTAAGAAAACTAGGGAAAACAAAGATTTTTCTCCTTTACCAATTTTCTGAAAGGAGATCTGGTGGTACCTTTTTTTACAGAGAGATATTCACAATGTAAATGTTTACTTCATAATGGGTTTTATGTTTCTTTGGTTTGCAATTGTGAAATAAGGGTCTTCTGAGCTAGGAACATAATAGAAAATAAGTGGAAAATTTTCATGACAAGTTCTTGATAGGGGGAGGGAGATTTTCCTTCCTGCCAGTGGCATAGCACCTACCATTTGGAACCTTTTCATAACAGTGAATTGAACTTGCTTTTTCCAGGTCATTAGTTTCTTCACAATGTAATCTCTGACGTGACAGAGGAATCCAGATTAAAATAATTTGCTTAGTTTGGGAAATGGGAAGGAGAGAGAGTCTAGTAAAACATGATATTGTGGTTTTAATATGAGTTGCTATATCACCTTATAAAGCCACAAATAAACATTTCTGTATTGGGTGAAGGATCTCAGCTAGTGAAATCGTGTATAGAATTTGCAACCCTCCTTTTGATTTTGCCTAACACCAGTTCAAGTTGTGTATAAACATCATGGGCATATTCTGATTCTTGTTTGTTATTATTGAAACTACAGTTTCATTCCTATTTTGGTGGCATGGGAGCAGGTTGTCAAGGGGCTCAAAAAGTTAGTTTTCTTATTGTATGGAATTAAAAGTGCATTTAAAGCTAACTTAAATTTTACTTTTCTAAGGTGCCCCTAGAATTGTAATTGTAGTCTCCAGACTTTTGTCAAGGTTCTCTCTATCTACCTGCAAGCTTACCTGGAGCAAGACTGAAGCAAAGAAAGTTATTTATAAATATGAACTGCATACAGGTTGTGTTTGACTTCATAGTATCTTGTTCATTTCTAAAAAGCATGAAATGTGGCCCTGCATGATACAAATAAGAGGATAGTATAAAATTCCCAAGCCTGCAAAAAAGAATTGCTTGTATGCTTGCCTGCATCGCTGGTTGCATTCACTGTGTACAAGATTATTTAGGAATTGAAGTACATAAGGCAGAGGTCTTTCAGTGTTCCTGCTGAATCCCTTCCCCTGATGTTTGCTGGTGTTTAGTCCGTTCAGTTCTGTGCACAGACAATGCTGGTGATATTCGCTATTCAGTGGAATCCCTTTATTTTTTATGCTTGTTTCCTTTGACTCAGCTTGTCAGCAGAATCCTATTGCCACTGCAATTCAAACAAGTTTGGATTACTGCAAAGGCATGCCAGTTGTTTGCACAAAAATGTCTTTGCCATTGCTCAGAATTAACGTCACACTCAGGCTGGCTCTGTGGGAGGTGCCGTTGAGGGAAGGAGCCATCTCCCCTGCACTGTACTGTACATGTTTTATAACTGCTGGCAGTACATGTACTGGTTTTACTTTCAGTTTTGCATGATTTTTCCACTTTATTCAGACTCGAGGTTTTGTTTTCATTTTAGTATATGAAGGGTTTTCCGGAGGATGGTGAGATGAAGTCCCAAATATCCTACATTTTCTTCAAGAAGTATAACAGACCTCATCCCATTTCCTCTTAAGTGTCTTAAAGACATACTTCAGTTGCACCAAGAAGCAGCTAGCTTGATGTTTCCTGAAGACTGTGACATTTTTTGTTTTTATATTAGCCCTACCATGCATCTGATCCTGATTGATGGTGGTTGTATGAACCTTCTTCACGCCTTTCTGCTTCACATATTTTGATTTCCTTACCCAGCGGTCATTACTTGACCAAGATTCCAAGGGAAAAGTCTGTATTTGGGTTTTCATAATAACATGTGAAATTATATTCCTGGCATGTTTGCATTTTTGTTTTTATTTTTTAGAAACACATTTTTGTGTTGCCCCTCATTAGTACAGTGAAGGATTCAAAGAGGAAACACTATAATCTGATGTGCCTGATAGGTGTTTAGGAGGCTTACAAGGCATAGAAATGCCTTTAATAATAAGGTTTACAACTCATACCATGCTAAGTATGAAGAGACCAGATGAAAGATATATTTTCATAACATTCCCTATTCATTTTTGGCTAGTGCTTGTTATACACTAATGCCTGCAGCTTAATTTGCAAGAAACACAATGTGGATGCAGTCTTTTTACAGGACTATACAGATAATTTGCTGCCCTTCAGCCTTGGAATCCTTTATAACTTAGTTTTAATGTTTCTCTCTGGTAAGTTGGCGGGTGGGGCTGGTTTGTGTAATACAGCTGCACCATTCTTGGTTAATTAGTCCACTGCAAGCAGAGCCACGAGGATATTGCAGCTCAGCTGTGAGAAGCCACTGAATGTAGAGATTGCTGTCCAGTTTGGCTGTCTACAGAAGAGCCATCTCTCCAAGAAGCCAAGAGTATTTGCTGACACCTTTCCAAGTAGTAGCAAGCTGGAAGAATGGAAAGAGACCAAAAGCCAGGACATCCTACCCACTTCCTTGGGAATGAGAAGGAATTGGGCCTGTGCTATGTTGGTGGGAGTAGTTTGCTTCAGTACTTCAGCTTATTGCTGGAGAATGACCTGTGATGATGAGTTTATAATTCTAAATCTCTGGTCAGTTTGTAACATCTATAAAGTTTTGTTTCCACTTGAGAATAAAATTGTTATACACAATAAGTTCTGACTTTTGGAATTAGACAGTTTCATTCTTGCTTCAGATGGTATGTTAGCTTTTCTTAAAATGATGGTTGCCTATGAATAAGATTCAGTTATTCAGAAAAGATGGAAAAATCTTTTTTGGCTGGTTTGGCCATTTTTTAACCTGTACATGAGCAGAGATTATACAGGGGCTAGAGAATCTTATGTACTGGATTTAGGATTGATAGATTCATTCCCTTAACTGTTCCTTTTGTTTATAAACAACAGAAAAATAGTTTTGTTAATATTAGAAGATTATAGTTGCAATGTATCTCCCTGCTCAAAATTAATTTCTTTAGGGCTGATGATGTGCTATGGCTACTTTTTATTACATGGATTCATATTTGCTCTTTTGTGTGTTTCTGAGTGTATTTCTCATTCCTTTTGTCCAATGTTTAGACTATGAGATTTATGATCCAGGAACTGCCTTTTTTGGTGTTTCCACCTCTTTGTCCCAGTGGGATTGTTCATTCAGTAGGATCCCCAGACAGTACAGTAATATGAATAATAATTGTAGACATAAAATTTCTTAAATGTTTAATCTGTAATGCCAAATTCAATATTATTTTTAATGCTTCCTTTTATTTAGGTAACATTAATGTTTTGTTTGGTTATATATATTGTTTATTTGCCATTATGTGTGTATGAAAAAAAAAACAAACCAAACTTTACCTCAAGGAATCCAAGTATCAGAAGTCAGACTCAGGAGGTTATCTTAGATATCTCCTACATGCTGATGACCTTTGTCATTGATAGTATATTTACATGTTTGGTTCTGAAACAGCACAGTTTAATTAAGAAATTATCTTGTGTGCTTCTTGTGCTCTCATTCCTTCTCTTGGAAGTTAATAACTGACTGTGTATGCTAAATCTATTTAACTGTGAGTTGAAACAAGTTCCTTTCCATGCTGATTGGTCTGGTATATATTAGTCAATGACGCTTTTGGCAGTAAATGTGAATGTATATCCTTCATTTCTGTGCTTTTAAAATTGAGTAGGAAAATAAGTGAAGGAGCCATTGGAATACCAGGCTTTTCTCACTTTTTTGGTGAAATATCTAGAGCTGACTCATGCCCTCTTTCATTCTTGAGATGCACACATAGACAGCTCTGTATCTTACGTGAAGGGATAAAATCTGTTGAAGCATCTGAAGAAGCCTGGAGAAGACCAGGATGCAACCAAGGTAATGTTTGGCTTGATACAAAGGTTTGCAGTCCTGTAATTAACTGGAGGTCTTGTTGTTCTCCTCCTCCTGGGCTACCCCTTCAGGATGTGTTTAACAGACAGACATTATTTTGTTGTGATTTTGTGCTGGATGGACACTGGTTCCAGAACATCCTGTTGCTTTCTGATAAGGTGCATCATGTTAGTACAGCTGCTCTGCTGTACTGCCTCCATAGTAAAACAGTCTGAGTTTTCTCAGTGCAGTGTTGATGGTACTCCCTCTTCACAGTTTCTCTTGAAGGGTTTCCTTTTGATAAAGCCACACACAGTGATTGAAAAAAAGAAAACTACATAATTCTTTACTGATAGGAGTTATTTTATTTCTGAAGTAGCAGTCATTGCTGCTACCATCCTTGCTGGCATACCATCCACAAGATAGATTTTAACTTCTCTCCTGTAGCAAGTAGCTTACTACTGTAAGCTGTTGCCAACAATTTGGTGCTGAAAGTAAGCTTTAAGTCTCTGAAAATGCTTCTGTCTCTTATTACTGTCTGAGAAAGAGTGGTGACCCCTCCTGACAGCAGATGTCTGGAGTCCACAAGAACTAGTTAGGGCTAATTCCATGTGATACAATTTTTTCTCTCAACATTGCCACTCTTTTGCTTAAGTCTCTCTTATCCAGCTTGAATTCATTTTAAGATTTAAATTTAAAAATTTAAATTCTAAAATTAAATTTATTTAAAATTAAAATTTAGTTTAGAAACAAGGCAGTAGTGTTGTCTGATTGAAAAGGAGTAGTAAATAACTTTTCTGAGAATGCTGCTAGTACAAGGCACAACAGTGTCCATTACTCTCTCCATTTATGCAGTAACTTCTCCAGCAAGTTCTCTGCTGTTGCCAGCTTTTATTTCCAACTGATTGCCTCCCTGTCTCTGCTTATACATGGAGTGGTCTTCTACTCTGACCCTTTATATCTCAAAGAACCCCTCCATATATACAAAAACTGAAAACAAAGCTAAATGCAAAGATATTATCAACACATCTGATTTCTTAATCAAATTTCGTCTTCTATATATTATGTTTTTAAGGCTCTCAGAAGAAAAAGGAAAAAAAAATCCTTTTTGTTCAGACTTCTTAATCCTGAAACAATAGATAAAAAGGTTTCTAGGAGAAGTAAAGCTTTTCCAGAAACAGTAGATCATTTATCCCTAGCACAAACAGTGAAAAGTAGAAAGCGTATTGAATTCCCGAGAGTAGAACTGCATGAAAGAGTACTGAGAGTGCCAGAGTGGAAATACCCAGGATTAGGGTTTGGTTTTCCCCTGTTGGTTTCACAGCTCATCTAAGTTGCTGCTTATCTGTGAGGAATCATCATTAATTTGCATCTGTGGAACTGGACAGACTCTTTAGTGTGCAGGCTGCCTGTCAGAACAGCTACATGAAATTAAGTCTCAAGACTTTTTTAATCTTACTACAAAATTACCTTGATGTTCTCTTAAAGTATTTAGTATTTTTGCATCTTGAGGTTTTTGGATAACCACTTGTGAGTGGTATATAACATGAATGATAGGACTTTAAGTATATCCATCTGGAAAGTGTAGGAACAGCTGTTCATGCATAAGGAGGTACATTGATGTGTCATGTTAATTAATCATTTTCAAGTCATGGGAAGTACAGAGTGTATCAGTGTTTACTGCACAGCAGTATGGCTAGGAAATGATTTGTGAAATCAGTGTCCATTCTAACTGGGATGTTTTTATTAAAGGACATAATCTATGACCAACAGTTTTAGTTTGAAGTCTGCCACTTGTTTATCATGGCATACACTCAGTGACTGAGCAATCACGAACGTGAACTACATTTCACTATTGGAGACAGATTCAAAGAGTTGTTGAGCCTTATCACTTAAGAACATATTGGACAAAAATGCTTATACTGATTTCAGTGAAAACTCTGGAGTTTTCAGATTCTGTCTGGGGAGGATTCAGTTTTCCAAACGTGTGTACTTGTACAGTGCACTGTATCCAAGTTTTCTTATTATTATCTACTTGTCTGAAGAATTTTGTGCTGCTGATGTAATGCTTTCTCAGAATTCCTCATATAGGTCAAGCTTCTATTTGTGTATGATAATGAAGTAATATATACACAAGCAGACAAGGATGTTCCAAATTCCATAAATCCTTTTTCCTTCTGTTTACATTATTATCAGTGCTCTGGAATGGATGCCTGAGAGCATCATCAGATTATCATGTCAATGCTCAAGTTAAGTATCTCTAGCATCTCTTGCAATTAGGGAAAATGATTTTCCAGGAATCACAATTGAAAATTGCTGAGATGAGTGATCCTTATTTTCAGCAGTAGTACCATTTAGTGATGTATCTGTTTGCAATGGAAGGCAGCAAGCCTTTTATCAGAGACTGTTGGAATCCATGTTTTCCTGAGGATGCATTTTGGATTCCAGGGAGGTATGCTGATTGAAGCATTCCTTACAATTCTCTTGCTACTGAGATGTCTCAAAAATTTAGCTGAAGCATTTTATTCTGGCAGTTTCTTCACAGATAAAGAAAACTTAGTCCACAGGGTAGTTCAAATTATCTGAGAGCTTTGTGGGAAAAATGGTGATTTTCTGACTGATGACAAAGTGTTTCATGCTGTAACATTTTTCAGCAGCATCTAGGAAGATTGTTCTTGTATGCATTTCTGATCTATACGGGCTACATTCAAGAAAAGGTTAATCTGAGTACCAGGAAAAATAGCTACAAAAAAAAAATTAGATATGGAAATAAAGTTTTTTGTTTAACTGCAGCTTCTGATGATAATGAGCATAGTTTTCTTCCTAGATTTTTTTTACAGATTTTGGACCTATCCAAGGATTTACTTTGTGCCAGCAATTTGAGTCTTCTGTCCCTTTAAAGGCAGTGTCCTTTGTCTTATACTCTATTAAACTTCCTAAATTTTTTTCTTTGCAGTGTGCTTAATGCATGTGTTGCCTTTGTTTGTGATATGTATATACTTTTTAAGACTGCAGCATCTAGAACAGATTTTTGAAAGTTTTGGTATCAGAAAGCCCTAGACACGTGCAAATAACTCTGTGTTTCATGGTTAAAAAGTTTTCATTGAATCCTAACCAAAGCTCCTAAATATACTGATAAATGTACACAGCTCAGGTGTTATAATGACCGTAATCTTGACTTGGTTTTGAATTAAGCTGTTCAGATTTTGTCTCTTTTTGAGTCTTACAAATCTTATAGTTTGCACCTGAAAATTTCAAACTAGATATGAGTGGAGTGCAGTGCTGTGACTGGTCAAGGACAGGACTGCTCAGTGTAATCCAAACATGTACAAAAATTTTCACCAGCTTTACTCATTGGCCAGTACAAGAAAATAACATAGACTGTTCTAGAGACATTCTCCAAAATATCTTTAACAATTATTCTTCTGGGTATGTTTTTTATTTAGTTTTTCCTTCCATCAGTTCTGAAAAAGGACTAATTTCGTACCTCATTCATTTATTTGGATTAAAATGTCAACAGAATAGGAATAAATAGGTCAAGTGAGAAAAAAGTTAATTGCCTCTAACAGATTTGTTTGTAGTGTGCTGTTCCCTAATGTATTCCAGTTTTCCCAACTTTCCACTTGCTTTGTATTTCTTTATACCTCATGAACTCCATAATTAAAAAGAAATAAGTGTAGAGTGTTTCCTTTACACTATGCTGAAGTGTACTTAGGAATTGAAGAGCCTCAGTTTTCTTGATCTAGGTGCAGGAATGCTTGCCCAGAACCAGTGGAGTGCACATTATAGCAAGACATCAGGAAAAAAATAAGATACTTTACTGGTATGTATCTTTTAATTATTAAGGTTTTAATATTGAGATAGTTGTGCATCTTCTCTCCGCAGTTGTCATATATTTATTCTGCTCTTCAGTGTGAGGTGTCATGGATGTTTATCAACCACTACACCTTTGGACTGTAATAGTTCTTTCTGAGAGTTTAGGGCAAGAAACCCAGATCAGTTCTCTGTCACTTCTTTCCCTTACAGCCTTATTAAGAGATGAAATAATTAGCAATGCTTTTCCCCAAACATGTAATTCCCAAATTCATAGTGACAGTTTTCTTGTATTGCCATTACTGACTTAAGATTATTTATCCATGTTCTAGAATGTATGTATCATTCTGTCTATGTTATTTTTAGGCTTTGTATTTTGAGACAATATTGTTAGGACCGACTGAATCCCTTATGAGAAAATTTAAGTCACTCATTTTAGGGTTTTTCCCCTTGTTGTCCAGGTATTTAGAAATGATGGTGACCACTCTAAATGTGCAGAGAGCAGTGTGAATAATTCTTGTTTTTACCATTTAGTCCAAATTCTTTTTGTTCCAAGATCCCTACAGTTTTATATTTTGATCTTGCCAGAACTGGAGCCAGCTCAATTATTATCTTGAAACCAGTGTAAGTTTTTCATTCTTCATTAAATTAGATATAATGCTAGCATGAGGCCCTGAGGAGACCTGAACTGCAAGTCTCAAAATTTTGAACTAGATTCAAAGTTTAGCTCAGGATACTTGCAGTGATTCTAGCATTACTGCAAAGCCTTGTCTCTATTGGCACCAGCCACACACTATCTGTAGCTACTATTGCACTGTGATAATATAGCTGAGAAAAGTTATAGAAGTCCTTCTCTGGCTCAGCAGAATTAAAAGATGCAAATTAGTGAAACACAGTTGCCCCTTTGAAAATTTAATTGCTTGGAGGTCAAAATTAGTATAACCTTAACCCAATTTTAGGGGACAGGTACTAAGCACAACTCAGCAAGCAGTTTGCTTTGTTGTACAATAAAACCCTCACATCCTGCACTGTTCCATGTATTCTCATGGTTAGAGAAGAAATCCCAGAAATTTGTTTTCCAAATGGTTGTACCAATAGCCTGTGCATACATAATGCTGGAATTGTAGTCTGTGGATGGACTGCACTCAGACAATATGGTGTCTGAAATGGTTGCTGAAATCTAGCAGTGTGTTTCAGGAGGGCCTTGGATTTTGCATGTATGGAGAAGTTTGCAGTAAAAATCTGGTGTTTAGGAGTCTCACTCCAGAAAGGGAATAAAGGAACAAGGGCTGAGCTGTCCCTGTAGGTATGGTTGTAACCATCCTGCAGTTTGCTAATTTCTTTACTGGAGTTATAACAGTCTGTCTCATATTCAGGTTGATTCACTACTTTTCCATTATAATTTATTCAACTGCATTGCCATTTATGCATACTATGGTTTTGTCTTTGTTTCTCAATTTTAAGGAGCCATGCTGGTCTCCAGAAGTTGACTCTGATAAGGCTGTAAAGGCTGGGAAATATGCCTAATTTGAGCACATATATTCTGAATAATACTAATGCATTACTCATGAAGATGTCACCAGGTGGTGAGCTCTGTTTGCATCTGCCCTGACATCATTTAAATTAGGCCAGTGGCAGGACTAATTCAGCTTTCAGCCTACTGATGTGTAATACAAGCCTTAAAATATGTGAAACATAAGAAACTCATGTTTGAGTTCATACTGTGTCACCATTTTTTAACAGTAATTGTTTAATAAGTTTTTTGTTAAACAAAATATTACTGTTTTCTAAGTGTTCCCATGTACATTTTTATATATTTTCAATCCAAGTAATTGACAATTTCTGTAGAATTTATATACGAGGAATGAGAATGGGAAATAGAGATTGAACTGCATGTGCCAAGTAAAAGCACAAGCACTTAAACTACTCTAATATGCTTGGATCCTGATTTTATAGGAAATGAAACAAGTCAAAGACAAAGAGGAGGAGGAATTCTGAACCCTGAAGATTAATGATAGTGTACTCTCTTTCAGATATGAAACCCCTCATAATTGGTCTTGATCCTTGTTTTGAAAGGGCTTCAAGTGGTTCAACACAATTTGAAAGAGAACTTAAGTTTATGTTTCAGCTTTAAAGAGGTGTTAGAGGATTTTGATATTATTATATTTTTCCTTGTTAATTAAAGGCACAGATACTCATTCCCATTTCAGCACATATTAAACCCCTGCAGGAGAATAATTCCCCACAGCATCACAGCTCAGAGAAGCAGGTGTTTGACTAATGTTCAGTGAGGATGAAAACATTTCATGACAGATGTTCAGAGAAAAAGAAAACATAATCATTATTGCTGCATAATTATAAATTAATTGAATTTTGCTTTAATAGTGCCTCAGTCCATAACTGCTGGGAGATGGTAAAGCTGTAGGAAAAGTCCTGTTTGTCATGTATATCTATTTCTCAGTGGTCTGTTGCCAGTATTCCAGTGGCTTGTAGTCAGATATATTTCAGATAGTTTTAATACACCAGGGAGGGAAACAGCAGCTAACCACAATAAAGTGGAAGTCATCGTAGCCTGATTACACCTCCATTCAGTGTAACTCTAGATTAAACACACCTACACAGCACTGAAGTCCTAATTGTAGATGCACTTGAAAAAATTACTGTTAAGATGGCCAGCAGGAACTTCCTAGTTGCTCTTTTGAGAATATGTCTTGAAGACAAAGTTTAATTCAAGATGCTCCTTTTAAACTCCTAATGGCTATCAAGCCTAATAAAAGCAGTTTGAACCATCCAAATATGGCTACCTAGTAGTGCTTAAATACTAATTAAAGATACTTATCATCTGGAATGGGGAACCTTATTGAAATCAATTCACAATTTCTGCTGACAAGCTATTATATTCTAGAAATGATAGGTTAATTAAAATGTCATAGCCATGGGGGAGGTACTATTTGCTTTGTTTGTCCTTGATAGAAAAATGGCTTCCCAGCAGATGAACTTAAGTAGTGTTGTGTCCTGTGAAGAGATCTGAAGTGAATGTGCTCTTTAAAAAATGGAGTTACTCAAGTCTGTTTACTTGTGACAACTGTCTCTCTAGGAAATAAATTCTACAGAGGACTGAAGGATATTTAATGAATGTTATATTTTTAATCAAATAGAATCTTTCTGTATGTTTGTACTTCATTTTTCTGCTGCTCTTCCAAGGATAAGGTAGTGTAGATAAAAAAGTTTTCTTTTTGTTTGCTACCTGTAATTTATGACCTGTTATGCTTTGATGGTGGGTCCTTGTAAGACAGAACTTTTCATCATGCTCATTATCCCTGTTTCTAATTGTTTGTGTGCTCACTGTTTGAATAATATGATTATTCTGAGAGCATGAAAAAAAATTCTGCTGCAAACCAGAAAACCCTATAGGAGAAATAATTTTGTGTTTTTTTTTCCCTTAGGCAAAATCTGTTTTCCACTTTGCCACAGAAGGGTCTTGAGATCTGACACACTCTTTATTTTCCCCAATTTTTAAATTACTTATTTAATTTAAGTCATATATTTGTCCTGCAAAGCACTGCTATGTGACATTCCTGACAAAGACAAAATTCTTCTTCTAGTGGTACTCCTTTCTACAGCATGAGTGGGGAGCCCACTGAGGTAACATAATTTGAGCATGATAATTCTCTCTGCACTATTAAACACTGAGGGTTTAATTCCTGATCATAACCTCAGTCCAGAAGGAATGAAGCTGCTAATCAATTTTCCTCCCTTAGTCTCATGCACTCAAATGGTATTGCTGCGAATGTATTCCAGAAGATTCACTGAGGCTGTGTTGCAGTTTCTGATGGCTGTATTCGTCATTCAGATTGATCTGGCATAAAGCAGGATTAGCAGTGTCCCCATCCAAGGTTAATTCAGGCACTGCTGTGGGTACTGGTGTCTTCAGTCATCTTTGACAGCATCAGCACAGCCACACCTTCTTGCATTTAAAATGGAAATGTGTTTGAGTGAGATTGGTATCTCTCACTGGCCTCTCAGACCAGTGGAAAAGTTTGGGATGAGGAAGACTTACCCTTGGTGAAGGAGAGTTGGTTTAAGGAAGATTTAATCAAACTGGATGTACACAAATCCATGAGCAGACCTGACAGCAAGCGCTGATGGAATTGGCTGATGTCATTGCAAGGTCACTCTTAATTGTTCATTGTGTTTGGGGGAGATTCCTAAATGCTAGATGAAGGCAAATGTCATTCTTATCCTCAAGGAAGAGGATCTTGGGAGCTACAAACTGGCCAGCCTTGCTTCAGGGGGAGGGAATCCATGGGGCTGATAATCAGGGAAACAATTTCTAAACATATTAAAGACAAGGTGATTTGGAGTTGGTGTGCAATTATGAAAGGACTTTCTTGCTCAATCAGCCCGGCAGCCTGCAGGGTTGACTGGCTCAGTAGATGAGAGGAGAGCTGTGAACGTTGTTTATCTTGATCTGAGCTTTTGACAGAGTCTGAAATTCATCCTTAAGTCAAAGGTTTTTCAGCAGCAGCACGAAGTCCAGCTGGAGTCCAGTCACTGGTGGTGTACCCCAGAACCAGATGGACCAATACTGTTCAGCATCTTCATGGAAGACTTGGATGATGGGGCAGAGTGCACCTCAGTTTTACCCCCTGATATTCTAAGGGACCCTGACAGCCCAGAGAATGGCTGCCAGGAATCTGGTGGAGTTCAGCAGGGGAAGTGCCAAGTTCTGCACACGCTAGAGCAGCACAGGAAACCAAGTGGCTGAAAAAGAACTTGGCAAAAAACACCCTGGGGGTCCTGCTGGATGATAAGGTGAATGAATCAGCAACAAATGTTAGCATTTGTCTTAGGCTGCATCAGGAAATTATTCCCAGCAGGTCAGGAAATCAGGAAAAGGGATTACTCCCCTCTGCTCAGCACTGGTTGAGGGCATCTGAAATGCTGTATTCAGGTCTGGGCTCAACAGTACAAGGAAAATGTGGACTTGAAATGAGTCCAGGGAAAGGCCATGAAGAAGATGAAGGGATTGAAAAATCAGCCATGCTGAATGAGATGGGATTGTTCATCCTGAGGAAGATTTGGAGGGGAGGAAACCTATCAGATATTTTAAAGCAAAAAGAGTATCCTCCTTAACCAAGGACATGCACTGAGGCCTGCCTGTGCAGTAAAAAGAAGACCTTATCAATCTGAGAAGACTTTCAACAATAGGCTGGAAAAGTTGCTTAATCATCATGGCACATTTGTTGAGAACAATGTTAGTGGTGGCTTCTCCTGCTCTGTAAGCACAGCAGCTCGTTGTAAGCCCTTGTGTTTCAGAAAAAAGGTCATTCAGGAGATCTACCTTGCTTTTAAAGCTCTTTTTGATGGCAACCAGCCTAGAAGAAATTGTTACTGATGAAGACTGGCGTAACACAATGCCCAATATAGTCCTGAAAAGAGTCAGGTAGTAAAAATTATGGTCTGTATCCGTGGTCTTGGAAAGGCATCAGCCAACCAAAGGAATGGTATATAGCCAGTTTGGTTTTACAATTTGTGTAGCTTGATCACACATTAACTGTAGATGCTTCCACATTAGGTTGCTTTTGAGTTTAGCTGAATGATGCAGTTGATGAGCATGCTTGGGGGTGTGCAGTGTTTTTTATGCTTACTGATACTCCTGACCACAGGGGTATTGCCCTAAATTTCCTTGTGTACTGAACATAATGCATCTGAGAGAACAGATTTAAACAGTCCTGACATTCCTCGTTGCATATTTTTTTGCTTCTCTGAGCCAGAAATGCTAAATTCTTGGATCATTATCTAAAGCTACTGTCTACATAGACTCATGGAGCTGCTTCTTTCCTTCCACTTCACAAATTTTTCGTCTTCAGCGCTATTAACATACGCACTCATCTCGCTATTTGAGTCAATGTTCCAGCACTAACTATCTTCTTCCTGTCTGCTCTCAGCTAAAACTTAAACTGATCATGTAAAAAGAAACACAGAGCTCTTTAGCATGCATTTCAGAATTTAAGGAATTTTCTTCTGACTACCATTTGAAATTTAATTTTAAAACTTTCCGGTGTACTTGTTTTTTCACGTAATAAGAGCCAGAACAATTGCTATAATGGACGGATAACTAAAGAAACAAAATATTAATAAATGGTGATAATGGCATTTTGTGAGATTAATGAAGGGAAAATGGAAGGCTTTGTGTGATATCCATATTTGTTCAAAGAGCTCACTGAGTGTAGGTTCTTAGAAGTTTATTTTGCTCTTGTAGGAACACCTAAATGCTTGGCTTAGGGTTTTGGGTGACTGTGTGTGCATGCGGCAAAAATATCTCAATGCTTTGAAGTATTTTAGCTCATTCAAAGAAATCTCAAATAAACTTCATCAATATGTATAAAATAACAGTTTCAGAATAGAGATAATTTTGTTGGACAGCTATAACGACCAAAAGCTTATTTATTGCACTGCATTGAAAAGCCTGAGCTCTCTTTACCCTACCGTAAGCTTGTATATATGCTAGAAGTTGAAAAGGTACATATTTTGATAAGACCTCTAAAGGACTTTCAATTTTTTTTTGGCTGCAAGGGAAGAATAGACCTCATTAGGCAGAAAAAATGAACAGTGAACTACTAATTTAGTTATGAAAGAAACAAAATAAGAAATATGGAATAATTATTGGGAACACTGATAATGAACCATCTCTTTAAATTGCCTAGCATTTTCCATTATGTTAGATTTTTGTAGTATGTTAGGATTTTTCCCTCAAAACTTAATACCTTATTGTTTTCACCAACCTTTAAAGTTTTCCAGGCTCAAAGACCTGCAGCAGGAGACAGGTTTCTTGTAAATACTTCAAAATTCTCATTGAATTATAAAATGTTACAAATTACTACTTCCCTTACTTAATTTGCACTTCAGAAAGAGATTTTTGTAGGTTACTGAATATAAAGGCTGCATGTCCATGCTGCTGCTGTGATGTGATAACAAACTATTATTATAAATTTCTGCAAGTAATTACATTAAAAAAAAAAATTCAGGATCTTAAATTTAGTCAGTGTACATAAGAAGTGCAGTATTTTGGAAATTTTTAAGAAGTAAACACTATATATATATATATATATATATATATATATATATATATGGTAATAATTTTATCCTTCTTATTTTAAAATGTGTTCAGTGAGATACCTGCATGAAAAAAGAAATATTTTTTTTTCTGTTAACTCACATCTACATAAAAATAGAGGACTGAGGCCCTGACTGCTAAAGGTGGAGAATTCTCAGAAGGTAGGTGTTGTCACTGATGATGTCTGACACTCTAATCTTCAATTCTGTTGTTGATAGTAGCCCCTATGAAATAGAAAATGCAAGCAAAGCAGTGAGAAAAAACAGTTAGGATTCCCAAATTTGCTTACTGGATGATATTTGGCACCCTGGTAATGAAAGGTACTGGTGAAACACCCAATGGAGTCTAAGCAGGGAAAACATTCATATGGAGAGGCTTGGTGTAATACTCTGCCTGCACTAATTAAGGCAAATTTACATTTACCTCTAATTTTGACACAGATGCTGTGAAGGCTGAGTAATTGATGCATAAATTCTTTCTGTTATGCAGCTCTGAATGTGAATGATAAAGAATTTATGACAATGACCTGAAACTATATTACCACATTGTCTTATTCAGCCTTCAGTTTCTATTGTGAACTTTGGAGGAAATATGGCCCTAAAAATAGACAACGTTTGAGAGGAAAAATATGGGGGTATTTTAAGTTTTGTTAATAATGCATAATGCATAATGTAAATAACAGCAAATTATGAAAAAATGCATACTGTGCTGACACTGATTGGGTAATCATTTGGAATGCACTTTGGTGAGAAGCAAAATCACGAGCTGCAGAAATGCCAATGATGCAGATTTTTCTGTTTCTGGGGACTGTATGTTTTCTGCGTTTATTCTGAAATGTATAGAAGGTATGACATGATTACATTTGCAAGTAGGCAAATGGAATAAACCCTCTTCCCGATGCAGTTAGTAATTTAAAGTGAGAAAGTTGTCTGGTTTGTCAAGGAGATGTGCAATTAGGCCTTGCACATGCTGAACACAGCTGCACTTACCTCGGCTGGGTTTGTTCTGCTCTCTACAGCTTGGTCAGGCGTGACTGAACCAGCTCTGAGCCCTACAGGAAAGGAACTGGACGACAGGGGGGCTGCAGATGCAGAGAATGAAGCAAACACTAATGATCTAATAGATCCTTAAGTGGGATTGTAGGCATATAATTTATGTCAGAATTGTTTTTTTTTATCCTCAGCAATAGCAAGGGCCAATGGTTTCAGAGTTTTATTTGTTCTTGTTTGTTAATGCACTGATGTTAGTGCAGAGCTGTTGATGATTAACTTGCCTGCCTCTGAGAATCATCAAGTCATTTGTTACAACTGACTTCCAAGTTCTGTAATAATCCTGTTACTTGGATATTAGGGTGCCATGGAGTAAAGCCGTGTCTGTAGCTTTCAGGCGAAGAAAGTAGGATATATATGTCATTCTCTAGGTCCATTTTCAGAGTCTCTGGGAAAATGATCTCTAAATTTGAGTCAGAACACAAATATATGCATTACTAGGGCTGCACAGATCTGTGATTTGAAGTTCAAGAGAAATAAACACATGGAATCTGATAGCTTTGTAGCTCAAAATGCATTTATGTGCTATAAAGGTTCCATAGGTTCTGCTTGTGCTTGATGCTAGCTAGCACTGTCACATAATTAAATTTTCTAAGAAGTCTTTTCTTTTCAGAAAAGTAATCTATTTGCATTGTTCATGTCAAAAAGCAAACACAAACAGAACCAACCAACAAAAAAACAAACAAGCAAAAATCCTGAAAACAAATCCTGCTAATTTTAAACAGATTGTATTTACTTTCTAAATTAAATCAAAGGTACGGATTATATTCTATGTAAAAAATGCTTGGCATGAATTCTGGCCATAGAGAACATAATAATTGAGTAGAGATATAATAACTGAGTATGTGAGATTGTTTTAAAAAAACCCAACTGTTAGGTAGCATCCCTGATGTCAGTTTTATAGACTGCTTCTGACACAGAAGTGATGTGTATATTTCAAATTAAACCCAGCTTAAGGCAATTTCTTTTCTTCCAGTCCAAAATGTATCGAGTCAGTGTAACTGTAATTGCAGTGTACTAGTGATATGGTTACAATGCCCAGATTTACTTTCTCTGGAAGAAATAAATTTTAAATAGGAATTAAAGAAAGAATGTTTTAAATAGAATCCATTCAAGGTTCTACTTGTTGGTCGTCCTCACTGGTTTAAAATATAATCAATTTTTTATTAGCATATATTTTAACAGTATTGTGCACAATACATATTTATCAACAAATATATATACACTGTGTTAGCAAAATTCTGCTCTATGTTCCTTGGTATCTTCTACTTGAGGATCTCAGAGACACCCATAAATGTGAGAGGAAAGCAGCCTAGTTAGCTTCTGCAGAACTTGTAATTTATATAGAACAATCCCATATTCTGCACACAAGATTTCTTGTTATCCCATATAACAAACAAGATATTCCTGGGCATGCTCATATGCAGATATTGTTTTTTCTGCTGTATGAATGGATGAAAATCTGGCTTCATTAATTCCCAGGGATATCCTGGATGAAGCCAGGTTTTCATTTAAGTTTTTTTTTTCTGGATGTCTTTTCAACTGCTTTGTTTGGGATACTAATAGGGATTTTTTTGCTGCATATTCCACTTAAAGTGTCAAAGATGATCAGCAAGGTTCCTTCTGTTGTGAAATGAAGATAAACTTTTCCAGATAAATACCTCTAAGTAAAAAGAAATATATTGTGCTTCTTCTATGCTAGGAGAGAATTATTATCTTGTAATCAAAGATAATACATAAGATTAGGTACCTTTTTCCTGGATGGGAATTAAAATGATGATTAAATACAGCTTGTCATTCAGTCTCTGTATATAGGACAGTCCCAGCATTTTTTCTCAGTTGTGTGGACAGACCTTTTTCAAACCTAAGCTTAAGAATGGGAATTCTTCATGTATCAGTGTGATATGATAAGAAGGGTTTGAAAATGTTTTGATTTTAGTTTTTCTTGGATATCTTTTAATGTGCCATTTTTGAGATTGGGCATTATCGTATTAACCTTTTTTCTTTTAATCCCCCTGATTTTTGTATTCATAATATAATAAATAGCAGTCCTCTGAGCAAATGTCCCTTTCATCTATGTTATTTAGAATGCAACAACTTTGTTTTCAGGTTTTGGAGGATGTAAAGCATGTGTAGTAACTGCAAAACAGAGGCAAGTTTGTTTTGTCCATGTCTGAATTGATCCTATTCCATCTGAGACAACATAAAGGTGAACATTTAATGAAGTGTAGAAAAACCAGCAGTACTATAAATGTCATTACCTACATATACCTGGTGCATTTTCTGTGTTCTTGTTACAAAATTGTTTTTTTCTGAAGAAGCCTTGAAGTCTTCAGTGAGTGAATTTAAGAAAAGTCAGGAAGTAGCAATGTTGGTTCCAACAGCCTGGATTGGAAAAAAAGGCTCTATTAAGTACCTACAACAGTGGGGTAGTGCCAAAATATTTCTGACCTTTTCAAGTTAATTGTTTTGAAAGTCACTGATATTCTGTTTTTGTTACTAAAGCTTTTCCCTTACAGTGTTCATAATTTAAATGTTTTCTGAGTCATGTAGTTTAAAAAGTTAGAAACTGCACAATGGAATAAAATAAAAAGAACCTTGATATGAAGCAAAGGAAGGATTAGGTAATGTTAGGTTGCCTTTCTTTTCTTCTGACTGATTGTTTTTTTTTTCTATTACCACTCCTTTTAAAATAAGTAATATGTTGTTCTACCAGGGCTGTGATCTTGTTAAACAAATAAGAGATATATCTGAAAATGTAGGAAAATCCAGATCTAATGCAGATCTAGATACTGTCATTATTCATTTCAAGAGGGCATTGCTGTCTCATGTTAAATGTCTGTCCACCAGGAAACTCAGATCCTTTTCTGCAGAGCTGTTTTTCAGCTGTACAATCTGTACTGGTGGATGGGGTTATTCTACCTCCAGTGCAGGACTGGACACTTCCACTGGGCTCCATCAGATTCCTCTCATCCATTGCCCTGGCCTGCTGATGTCCCTCTGAATAGCTGCACAATCCTCTGGCTTAGCCACTTCTCCCAGTTTGTGTCATCAGCTAATTTGCTGAAAATGCACTCTCCCCCATCATCCAGATCATTAATGAAAACACCAAACAGTTTTGGACCCCGAACTTCTTTGCTACATCTGTTGCCACTTCAACACTTGTAAGAGACTTCACTGGGTTCAGCTTCCAGTGGATTTTGGCTTTTCTGCCTGTCTCTGCATGCTTGGGCCAGTGTCTCTCTATTCCTGCCAGGTTACCTGTCTCTGTTTTCACCTTCTGTGTACTTCCTTTTCGTCCAGGGCTGTGATCTCGCTTCTTTCCGGTCTCTCAGGATCCTGAGCTGCACCATCTCATGGTCTCTGCAGGCAGGGCAGCCCTCACCCTTCACACACCCATGTGCCTCCACCTTCCCCTTATTTGTAAACAAGCAGCAGAGCACCTTGTTCACAAACAATGCCTGTATCAACCCACCAAGCTGTAATTTTGAGATCTCTGTGTAGTTCACAGGGGTGCACAATAAATTCATGTCCAACAGGACATCAGCTGACCAGACAGAGATCAAGTACATCTTCTGGCTGCTCGTACCAGAGTCATACTGAAAGGAGGTGTTCTCTGGGCCTTTTAGTGCTCCCTATGTGAGAGCAGGAGAACATTATTATTTATAAGTTACATATACACCTAAAGTTACATTTTATGTCAAATCAACTAAATACAGGATTTATACATGAAATTTTTTTGAGACATCTAAAAGCAGGGGAATGTGCAAATTTTTCAGAACTCTTTCTCTATGGAATTTTCAGGGCACCTTGTCAGGCTGTACATAAAAGAACACTTGGCCATGGTTCTCAAGAAAGTTCAGATAAGGTAAGTATTCCCTTTGTCGAGGAGAAAAGCTAACAGGATGGAGCTGAGACAGACATGCTGGATATTATCTGAGATGTGGGTGGAGAGATATCTATAGGTGATAATGAATTTGAATACTGGAAAGCAAGACAGTGCATGACAAACTTTGAGGAGGTCCATCTATGTGTCAAATTTTGTGTGCTTTGTGAAGCTACAAGAGTGAGCACTGGCTGAATAACTGTTGTTTCTGCAGGATTTTTAAAATTCTTACTTCCAAACCAAGTTACTCCTGAGTGATTGACTGAATGTTATTTAGTTCAAATGTCCCTGACAAACAAATCCTTCCAGGTTTTGGAAGCCTTCCAGTTTTGTTTTTTTTATAAGGGCTGCTTGCATAGATCTATCAGCCAGTAGTATCTGCTTTACAAGACTGGACAGGATTGAGAGATTAGTACCTGTAATGGGAAAATAAGAATTGGGAAGCGAACATCTAGTGGAACTTCTTTTTATTCTATGGAGGAATGGAAGTCAGACAAACAAATGTTTACCAGATTCAGTTTTCAGATTATATATTTAATAATAATAATCATCATCATCATTGATTTTTTTGTTCCCCACACCACACTGGGAAAAAGAAAGAAGGTCTAGAAATTTCTCTAGAAACTAATTCTTTAAAGTTTTCATCATAAAGGATATGGAGAAGAAAGGCAGAAGGGGTTTCACTGTGATGGTTTCTACAATATCTCTGCCCAAGGGCCTGAAGGGCCATCAGGATGAGTAGGGTCTGTAGTGTTTCATTTAGCTATTGTGAAGTTAAAATTGCACAGTTCTACACCATAAACTTTCTGACAGTCTTGGTCTACCCCGACATGCTTCTGTTGAGTAAGCACAAAACACCTCCACAGTTTTGTTTATGAAGAATAACAAAACATATTTGAGAAAGAGGCAGCAAAGACTCAGAAGTATCTATATAGTTCCTTACAATCTACAAAGCCAGCAGAAGAGAATTTCTGGTGTGCTTGATTTATTGATTTTAATCTACAGTGAATTGACAGAACATTTCTGTCCTACAGTGCACCTGTTAAAAAAAATATAATTGCAGAGAAGTATATGAAATAGATCATGGAAATGTTTCCTTCTGGCTTTTCTTCTTGGCAGATGTGCTAAATGGTTATTCCTTTCATCATATGGTTCTCACACTGTAAAATATAACCTGCTTTTTCTCCACTGCATAAGTCAGGCAAACTGCCCATGCACTAGCAGAAAAAAAATAGATGACCTTTCTGAAACATTGAAATTTTTCAGGGCCTTTTAACTGGCATTTCATTTGTGTGTGCTGCAGTCACTTGAATTGGCACACTTTCTGTGACTTCACATTTCTCCTTTCTCCACATCAAATATCATTCATTTTGAAAATGAGCAGTGACATTTTATACTGAGGCTTTATTAATCTTTGAAGTTATAAGATCCAGTCTTCCTTCGAGTGGAACATTTATAAACATTATAATTAGAATTCTTCTAACAGGTCCATATTGATATGGCAAAAGCCAAAAAAAGATTGTTATGTTAGACTTGTGAAAGTCCAAATCTGGGCTAAAGATATAAAGATAGCAAACACGCCCACATGGATATACTGAGGACATGGTCCTCTCCCTGTCTCCTTCAACTCTGATATTTTACTGGTTTGAGATAGTGATATAACTGTTTAATAAAGAAGTGGCATGGAAACAAAAAAAAATTACCTTGACTATATTCTTTAGAATTTAAGGGAGTTATCTTTTATGTCTAATTCAACTCTGTTTCTCGTTCATTAATAGTTTGGAAATTGCAAATGAATGAACAAAGGCATAATAACTTAGAAAGGTTGGCTCATTTAAAGGAGTAAATGAGATTATATGTGTTGTTTATGTTATATGTGTCCTCTAAATATCCAACAGATCCAATAACATGAGTCTGACTGATGAAAAAATATTACTCTTTCATTATTGAAGCCAGATAGTATTTAAAAAATATTCAAGTGAAAAAATAATTAACTCATGTCTTGGGACTGCCACATGAATGTCCTTCAGTGAAAAAATACTTATATATTCAATATTTCTTGAATGGCTTTAATAAAGCATATAAAGCATATTAAAACAAAATTCTCTCAGAGCACTGACATGTGCCAGAGGGCAGATTAATGAGAGCTGGATAGCCAAGCCACCTGCCTGATTTCTGTACTGACAATTCACTGGAGTTTTAAGAAATTGCTAAGTGAGTCTGTAATTTTTCACTGCCAGAAGTAGTGGCTTAGACTTTCCTTGGGTTCCTGATCAATATAAAGGGTAACAAGAGAAAAGCAGTCTTGGCTGCAGGGGCATTTGTACCACTTCTGGCTGTAATATCAGTAAAGCTGCCACATTTGTCACCTGACACGGCAGTTATGTGTTTCTCAAAGAGGAAGCACTTGGTTTGCTGTGGAGTATTGTGGTTCCATATTCACAGATGCCTAGTCAGTCAGGGAGATTATTATAGAAAATTACCATTACTTACAAACTTGAGACATAGCATATCACAATAAAAGTGGATGTGTCTCTTACTAATTTTCTGAGCTCTTAAATAGTTAATAAAGTTATGCTGTTTTGCTACTGCAGTTTTTTCATTTTTTTTTTAGAGTGGAGAAGATCCTATGATGCCCATAGTTGTTGAAATAGTTTAATTCACATGGAGATACCCAGATTGTTTGTGAAAGACAAATCCCATGCAGAAATCAGACAGATAATAGAAGTTGCCATCCCTTTGTAATTCAGTTCTATACTATGAAATCTTGGTATGCCCCCCTTCAAAAGGGGGAAATTCTGTCGACAAACAGATTTAAACTTATGCAATCTTAGATATAGAGAATAGAATAGAATAGAATAGAATAGAATAGAATAGAATAGAATAGAATAGAATAGAATTTGAATACTTGTCCAAGTAGAATTTGAAAGCACTTAAATTCAAGTAGGCCCAAAGGCTAGAATAGTGTGCCAAAAGTTTGGTCTTCTGATTTAAGAACTATTTAGATGTATCCCAGCTAAAATTTTCTGAAAAAGAACTGGCTTCCTTATCCAAACTCTCCAGAAAAGTTACCATCACTCAATCCTTAGGCACAGAAAATTCATAACAGGTTTTTTGCCCATGGCTACAAGTTTGACTCCCAAATCTGGAAGATTTTTTTTTTTTTCCTTCTTTTCAGGATTTTCTGTGCAGGATTTGGTGCAGTTGGGCTTTTTTTCCTCATTTTTCTACCTCTACTGAATTAATCACTTGATGGGGAGCAGTTGGAACTGAATAAGATACAGGGAATTCAAACTGAACTAGAGCACATTCATTCTCACTGCAGGGCAGTGTGAGAAGCTTCCCTGATGCAGACCAGATTTCTCATACCAAAACGATCAACCTACCTTCCTCTTGCCAGACACCTCAGAGACAACCTTGCTCTCTCTACTCCTCCCACCCCCATCTCACAAGGCATGGGTGATGAGACAGACATCCTACAAGCTGCAGTTCAGGTGATGGGTGCAGGTTTGGCTGTGTGAGAAGAGTGGATGTCAAGCCCTGCCATAGGAGCCCTCTCAGTGCACCAGCAGTTGTGTGCCTGTTACAGGATCAACCACCATCGTCTCCATCATTGTGGAATGCACTGATATTTTTAGTGTAATTGTGACATAACTTCACACATGTAGAGGGGATGGGGAGATCTGGCCCCAGCTGCTTCCATCAAAGCCCATGGGGCTTGCTTGTGCCAAAAATAATTCACCCCACTGTAGAACAGAAGATCTGCAGAAAATGTGTTGTGTTAACTGTGAGATTTGAAGGAAGTGGCTTAGAGGAAGGAAATTTATGTCTGTGCCTCTCAGCTCAGCCAGAGAGATTGCACGTAGTTCAGTTCTTGTCTCAGGTCAATGCCTACACAAATTAAATTCCTAAATGTGACAGATGGTATGTGTTTGGTGTGCATGTTCTCAGCTGTGTGCTGTGTCCCTACATGAAGTAGCTGGAAAAGAAGAGCCATTGGAAAGAACAGCAGGGGATGGGTGTTGTTTAGGGAAGAAGGTTCCAGGCGTGGCAGGAGGACAGTCAGTGCAGCTCATTGTGGCAGAGACCACCCTGAGGGGCACAGGCAGGACCCAGAGACAAACAAGTGAACTTCCTTGGGATCAGAGGAGATTGGCAATGTGTGGTGCAATCCAGAAAGCCACAGAGCTCTCCAGGGTGATTCCTACAAGCAAGGATCTATCTCCAAGGTCACAATGAGAAGATGAGAGATTTGTTTGGAAAACTGTTTCATTTTTGTTCTGTCTGATGTGGTCACTTGGAAATTTTTGCAATTTAAAAACTGTGTTATTTACTTTTGTTTCTTAAAACATATCCCTTCTTCAGTTTGAAAGCCTTTTGTCTTCTTACATTATCTTACAGAATGAGATCCAGGCAGATCCAGATCATACAATTGCTGCCTTTCTATAAATCAGTCACTTCTGGGCATTTAGTATTTTTATTGTTCCTGTCTGTAAACAACACTCTCAGCTAATCTTTGGTGTGGCTTTCTGTTGGTTTTGGTGTGATAATAGAGCTGATAATAACTTCCTGCAGGCATAACCTATGCTTTGCAGCTTTTGCTGTTTGAGTGCTCCCTTCTGCACCAACACTGTGCCTGGTTCAATGATTTTGACAGAAATGTGTATCTCTTTCTTTTCTGGCCTCTGTATTTTTCTTAGCTACTCTTTGTATGTGATAAGGTCTGTAAAGCTTCTGATGACTCAGCTTGTTTGAAATGTGCAGTTCTCTGTGGTGCAAGGAGGAAGAGACCTAAGTGGAATAGTTGACTGTGACAGATTGTAGGCAAGCAGGGCTCTTCCTGTGCTTCAGAAAATCTGCTAGGATGCGTGGATTGTGAGAGGAAATGGTGTCTAGTGTCTTCTCACCATATATGGGACTGGAGAAGTATTTATATTGTCACGTAGGGCTAAGATTGATTTATTCCCGGTTCGTTCCCGTTCTTGCAGCTCAGCTCTGTTTTTATTCACACTTACTCATAGCGTTCTCACACTTGCACAATCACACACAAATTTGACAATCTGCATGAAAAATTAATAGTAGATTTGAAGATCACGGTGTTATTTAATGCTTTAGGGAACGTGGTGCAGTGAACTTGTTATGCAGGAAGTGCATCTTATCAAGCAGGTGCCCTTGCCATGTTCAGCAAATGATAGCTCTACGTTGTCCCTGGCAGGTGGTCTCAGAGCTACAAGTGTTCAGTGCATCTGGTCCTAGTGCTTGGGGACTGCATCAGCATAAAGATTGCCATTTCTAATTACTGCTAATTCAGAAAGTGCAGTGGGAGGACCTTTCTAGTCCTGACTTCTTCCGAGTCATGTGCTAGTCCTGAGCTGTAGCTGGTGTGTGTTTGCTGTTCTCTGCTGGGGTTCTTTCATGGGAACTTTCAAAAAAGTCTTGGCCTCGTCTCTAAGTACTCTTGCTAGACTATTCTCATCTAAAGAAAATATGAAGGAGGAAGAAGGAATTAGAGCTATAAAGCACTCAGATAAGGAGACAAAAAGATCAGACAGATCAGAAATCATCAGACAGGAAGGACAATATGAAAAGAGAGTGCTTCACAGTCATTATCAGTCTTAATGATGAAAGTCCTTAAGTCGAAGGTATAAAAGGCACATCCAAACATTTGACCATAATCTCCAGTGTAAGAAGGCTCTAGAAGACATTATGAGATTTTGAGAATCACTATCCTTGTCCATCATGGCCAGGCTACTTAGTGCTTGTGAATATATGGATATGAAAGAGTGATTCTACAAGAATTAATGAGTTAAAGCCATGAGAGAAGGACAGTGACTGAGTGAAATTAATTTTGACTGAAAAAAATTCCCTCTTTTCTTTATGGTCTCTCACTAAGTTTAATCACAATACTTGTGTAACACTGGTGCCATCAGTTAAATTCAGAAATACCAATTTTACACTGTGTTAGTGATATAACATTTAGAAGAGGTAGGAGAAGAGGCTCATAATATTTTGATATTGAGTATGTGTAATTCAGAACTTAAGAGTGAAGAAGCAGGAGGACAGCATCATTGTTCCTTTCCTTGACATGTGAGTGGGTAGGTAATGAGCCCTGTCACTACTAATTCAATATTAAAAATGTATATTCTGTTGAGAAGTGTCTGCTTTTATTAACAGCAAGTAGGATTGCTAAGTTCACTTTTCAGGGGAAGCAGTGCTGCTACCGGCACTGAATGTATTCCTCAACATTTCTAAAAGTGCATTGTTGCATATATTGTTTGTGTGGCATTTATTCCCATTGTTTGCTATGTTTGTCTACGTGGTCATTGCGTTAGACTGTACAGCTGAATTCACAGCTCTCAGCTGGCTTTTGGGTCAAATGCTGCTGTAGAGTACATCATTCAGCTAGAGCTCTAAGTTTGGGTGATTTGTGGGAAGAGAAGGACACATTCCTGCATTCACACACTGAAGGAATGAATGAGGAAGGGATCATGAACTGGGAAACACAAGTGTTTTATGTCTAAACAACCCTCTGGATGCATTTCCCTTGGGGAAATGTGCTTGGGGAAGTGCTGATGCTGGTGCATTTCCCCTAAGCACAGTGGGAAGGACACTGCTGTGTTACTCAGCACTGCTTTATGAAGTGCCATGCGCTCTTTACAATGTCACGGACCCCTCTGTGCCAATGGGAATTTCGACTGCTATGAGCCATTAATGCTGAGGTCACCATCTGCTTCTTTCTGTTTCTGGGTGCAGTCAAGGACTGTCCTTTTTTGGGTTTTGTTGGTTTTTTTTTTTTTTTTGTTTTATTTTTGTTGTTTTTTTCCCACATGGTCTGCAGCCAATGTTTGGGTTTTAAGATCTTTAGTAAAGGAAGAGAAAGAGGTGCATCAAATGAATAATTATCTTATTTTTGTGCATTAGTTACACAGGAAAAGCTGTCAGGAAAAAAAAAAAAAAGCTGCAATCCTTAAACCAATAGTGAGAGTTTGTAGTATTTGAAAGGTGGCTGCCAAGACTGTTCTTCTGTATTATATCTTTCTTCTGTGAATGTGCTGATGTGGTTTTGCACTCAAAAGTATTGCTCTCAAAATTTTAGTCTTGGCAGGCATGTATTTTCTTCAACAACACAATACATAATTCTGTTTTCTGATATAAAAATATTTTTCTGTATATGGTCATTTACACTCTTCTTGCAGAGTTTAAAACACAACCATTTTTATTTTCTAATGTTGCATCTTATTTATGCAGGAGCACTAATTACAAAGACACAGAGCAGTATAGAACCTGAGTCAAAATGTCAGTGATGGTCATCAGCTTGGAGAAACATGAATTCTCCATTAAAGTATCATTAACCTTTGGTTGAATCCAGGACCAAAAGCTCTCAAAATGAATATTAGCAGGGAGTTTGCGAAATGAAATGCTGGAAAGATGAGTAAAGAAGCAACACAGTGCATTGATCAAGCTAATTTTCAGGGTATTTAGTAGAGCAGTTTGTTAGGGAGTAAAGGGCACTTTTATTGGTAAACTGAGCAGTTTTAGTATAGCTAA
Organism: Cyanistes caeruleus; assembly: GCF_971803275.1. NCBI lineage: Eukaryota > Metazoa > Chordata > Aves > Passeriformes > Paridae > Cyanistes > Cyanistes caeruleus. The sequence goes on along the minus strand of NC_141706.1, from coordinate 29,190,290 downwards.
TGAGACACAGTATGCAGGTTCCTCAGGTTTTTCTTACCACTTTTCAGTCTAAATTGGCAGCATAACATCTTTCTTCTATATTGTAATACAATGTTTAATTTAAGTTTGAGTACTGCTTTGAGATACATTTTGCATGAAAAATTTTTCACGGAGTAACATTGCTGTCTTTTTACACTGTCAGATACAAGAAGCAAACGGGGACACAGGAGATATATCACAGAGGTTGCTTGAGGTGAGAGCTGAATAAGGTAGATAGCAGATCCAGTATTCAGAACTTGAATGAAAAGAACACTGAATGCCTGGGACAAAAACTGTGCAAGTGTGTTTTTGTTTGAGTACTGTGAGTTGCACCCCCAGTGTTAACTTAATCTTTCCTACTGCAGTTTCTGCATGTTTAAAGAACTGTCTAGTTGAAGTTTTAATATGTCCCCTACTCCTTTTCATAGGAATGTTTATTGACTCATTACAGGAATTTTACAAGTAAAAGGAATGTTGGGGATTATTTGCTTTTATTCATCACATTCTAAAGCTGCCTAAGTGATCAACAAAGAAATGTTGATACTTCAGCTGACATTTAGCTTTTGAATACTGTCATGAAACAACCAAAATTTCCTCTAATGACTTGTCTGGGAATCCCATATAAATAAAGCTGTTCTTCAATGTAGTCTGTTTGCTTATTTGTTTACATAGATAAAACTGAGGAGTTTAAACAACGTGCCAAGGGTCCCCAAACCTGACTATTTTTATTGTCTTCCAGATGTCACTTTCATAAATTTAGTACCTGTTCATTGCAGGCTGAGGTCAAGAGAAGGGTTTTTCAGTGGCATCAGACAAAGCTGCAGTATGCCTTTTGTGACAACAGAAATTCAGTGCAAGATGAATGCAGCACAGAATACTAAAGCTCAGTATGCCCCAGTTTCGTGGCTGACAGGGAAACAGGGCTGTTCCAAATGGAAGGTAGAGCAGTGGGGGTTTCTCCTCTTATAAAAGTTGGGTTCTTGTTTGTCTGCCAAGTTCCAGCTATCCCCAGGAAGTGGAGCACCACTAGAGACTGTTAATAGTCACCAATACTTGAAACACCTCTACATTGGTACTATATTCCTTTTAAAAATAGGAACTAACATGCAGATTATGGAAAAATTAAGCCTCTGTTGCATATTCTCACTTGATGTCTTTGAGGAGTCAAGTAATATCTTTTCACTCATTGCCATTTTCTATGCTAATTCTGATAGGATTAGTAGTAATATTGGGACTTAAGATTTTATATTTTGTAGAGTCACAGAATGGTGATGTCAGAAGGGACCTCTGGAATCATCTGATCCAAACCCCAACTCAAGCAGATTTGCCTTGAGGCAGTTGTTCAGGGACAGTTCTGGGGAGCTTTTGAATGTGTCGGGGGACGGTGACTCCGCAGCCTCTGAGTAAGCTGTGCCACTGCACAGTCATTCACATTTTCACAGGAAAAAGCTGTTTTCATGAGTTCAGGCAGAACCTCCTGTGTCAGTTTGTGCCCATTGTCCCCTGTGTTGTCAAGATGCTTGAAGATGTCAAGTTGTTTAGATCCCAGCTCTGACCACTGGGGTACACCACTGGTTACTGGCCTTAAACTCAACTTGGTGCCACTGATCACCACCCTCTGGGCCCTGCCACCCAGCCAGCTTTCAATCCATGTCAGTTCTGTTTCACCTCAATTTGCTTCAGATTTTCTTCATACTGAGGATAGTTTATCACTCAAATGTAAGTGGAGCTGAAGAGAAACAGTTTGGTCTTAATTATTTAATTTTAGATTGTAGTGGTTTGGTAATGCAAATGAATGTTCAGATTTGTCATTATCATTTTGTCCAAAATCCTTTTTGAGAATTTTGTTTTCTAAAAGAAAAGAAGAGTTTTCTTTTAGATAACTGCTGGTATGATATAAAATACTGCTGCTCCATATTTGATTTTCTTCCTTCACCTGACTGTTTCATTACAGTGTAATGTTAAATTTAATTACCTTTTCTGTTTGCTGCAGGAATAGAGAAAGTGCTTGTATAATACCACCCAGCTGGTATTTGCATTACCACCTGTAGAGATGAGAAAGCTTCAGCTACTCATTTTGTTCTCGGCTCCCCTAGCAGTTCATGCCAGGTATGGACAGCTCTCTTCAGCGATAACTTGTGTTCAGAATAGTGTCCTCTGCTTATTCCAGAAGTTTTGGACTAACTCCTGTATTTGTTGGTGGATGGTGATGTCCTTCATATGAACTTTCAAGTTTTTGGATCAGCTGTCTTGTAATATGGAAGTGTGACTATGAAACCCCCAATGTCCTGTGCTTATGCTTTTCAAATTAACAGAGACTTCTGATGATGGAATTCTAGTCAGGTAATTTTCAGTCTGCTAAAAAGATTTTTTTTAATTGACATAAGGCAGCTCTAAAAATAGGAATGCTATTTGGTCTTTGGAAGAGATTAAAGAGCAGTTGTGTAGTTTTATTCTGCTCCTAAACATTTCATTTACAATGTCCCTTTTATCTGTGTCTTGATGTGACAGATATTGTCAAATACTCAGAGTATTTGACACCTTTTTTCCTGAGAAGTTGCTTTATTTTTATTTGTTTCCCTTACCCTCCGTATTTCTGGCCAGAGCACAGAAGAGCTTTCTTGGAATTGCAAGTCACAGAAAGTCAAGGTTCATCAAAATATCAAAGTTTCTTGGTGCAGCATCAACCCTTTCAATCCTTTGAATTTTGTCTACAATTTATAAAATATCTCAATCACTGGACTCTGCAGGATGTGTTCTTAAGTCTTTTGATGTTGGACAGTCAATGGAAATACCACGATTAACGTGACATTACTTATTTTTAAACTAACCTTTTATCAACAAAAAAATCCCTTTGAGCTGCTCATTTAACTTGTTGTTTGTCATGCCTCTTGTCCCAGGGGAAACCATCCCTGGCTGATTGTGTTGTGTTGTGACATTGACAGCTTTTTGCTGCAGGGAATCTTCACATATTTTCCCCAGGTAAAGAGACAGCAATATGATGTAATTTTAGCTGTTTTGGGGAAGGGACGCAGTCAGAAAGGCAAACACAAGAAAAGCACAGCTGTGGGGCTCACAGGACTAACAAGTAGCTGTGAGGCACCTGGATTCTATTCCTGGCTCTGTCATTGTCTGGTGCTATTGTGAACTAGTAAATTAACCTTGTTCTGTGACTGCAGAACCATTTATTAAGTGGGAATGATAATGCTTAGCACCACAACGGGGCAGTCTAATTCTTTGCTAATTAATATTTATTAAGTGCTAGATTCTCCATAACTCTGCACCTTTGCAGTCATTTACATCTGTGCAAAATGAAGACAAAATGGCTGAAAGTTGCTGTTGTATTTTAAACCTTGCCAGTGTGAAGGGTAGTACCAAGATTGCAGGAAAGGGGGATCTGTCTTAAATAATTTTTGAGATTTTTTTTTTTGCCTAGAGTCATAGACTTTCTAATTCAGGAGTGGAAGCACCCCTAACACATATATCCACATTTCCCCTTCTTAGAACATGTCACAGAGCAAAGTTACTGTGATGTTAGTAAAGGTACAAACTTGCAGGATGCTACTTTGCAGCCTGTGGCTTATGTGCATATTCTTAGATCCTAAGGTAGCTTATCTACCAGTGAAGGATTAAAGTATGTTATTTACTGTAAACAGTGTAAAAATTAACACCCCAGCTGAACCTTGCAATAACTCTTTCATACCTGCAGGTATTTTGATAAGTTAAGTGATATTTTTAATTTTTGCTGCAATATTGTGGCAAGTATTTTAAATACGATAAGGAACACAGGAGTTCAATGAAACAAAAGAATTTAAAACTTTTAGGTCTTGGTCCTTTGCCTGCTTTCTTTATATATGAAAGAAAGCTTTGGATGTGAGCTTATTTTCCTTCTTTCCTTCAGTAATATTTTTTTCTGGAGATCTTTCAGTTGTCCCCAGCAAGTGAATAGAATTGCTCTTGGTTAGGCTGCCCAGAAGACTGCAAGACAAACTGCCACCTTAATTAATTGATGAAAATGAACAAAGAAAACAGGTAACAGAAAAACTCTCAGGCTAGCAAAGAAGATGGGGATGAGGGGTGTGGGGGAGGATGTTGTCATTTGGCAAGATCTTTGCAGAATCCTTTTGGCAGGCGGATACTAATCAATGCATGTTTGCCATGCCTGGCCCAGCTTTTCTTTCAGCTAAATATAAAGCTTCTTTTGAAATCTGACTGCATGACATATTCTAGGCTATGAGAAAATGAATAAGGAGTACCAATAGTTTTGGAATTAAGAAAAGGAGATGTGCTACTTACCAGATTTTGCATTTACTCTTCTCATTGGCTAAAGGCAGAAGGTTATTGCAGTTTTATTCCTGCTCAGTTCAGGTTTCATTTGAAAAATTATGGAAATAAGACATTTTGTTCATTTTCTGTCCACTTGTCCTCAACACTTTGCTTTGCATACAGGAGTGGCCAGAATCATGTATATGTTAATCACAAAATTGCTTTAGTGCACATTCTTATTGCCTCTTTGATTATGGGCCTGTCACCAAGAGCTGAGCTGCTCAGAATACTTTCTGATTAATCATGTTCTCATCAAACACTTCATTTGCAGAGTATCAGATAATGATCTTCCTCACAGAGAGTTAAAGGTTTTCCAATAAATAGAAACTGTGGCTGTTGAGAACTCCAGACAGTGTGCTATCCAATAATTAAAGTGATGGGAAACTATTCTGTCTGTGCTTGTCTCTGGAAGATTAGCACATTAAAATATTCACTCTTATGATTCCAAGCAGAAAACTAGGGTAAGAGAAACACCAGATGAGGTGATATGAAGTAAGCATGAGCATCATCAGCAAGTATGAATCTATATTAAATGAATGCCCTACCTTGCAGGCTCCATGACAATCCTCCATCTGCTGTTATTGCACAAACAGAAATGTGTTTTCTTTTGGCATCTGTTTGTGTTTGTGTTTGCTCATAGAGAGTATCATGTAGCTGAAATAGTCCAACTCATCCTGTCATAAATATGAGGATGGAGGGACCTTTATCCTGTTCAGTCTGTCTGCTTTAGCCACTGTAATTCGTGCTCCAGTCCAGTCTGTAGCTCAAGAAAAAGGATTTTCCCTGGAGAGTCCTCTACAGTCTGACACTGTGGGTAATAGGTATTTTATATCACAGATTGAAATGGACCAGTTAGAAAATAGCTTCTGATATTCTTTAGTACAGAAAGTAAAACAGGTTCCAGAAGGCAAAATTGAATGAATGAGAAAGGCAGGAGGGGAAATCTGCTTTCATGCCTTGTCTGCTACTTAAATATTTTGAAGATTCAAATATTTGTTGTATATCTTCCTTGATTTTTACCCTCTGCAAGGCTGCTAGAAGAAAGAGCGTGAAAAATCTGGGGCTGCCTGTTTCCATGATGTGGTGATGGGTACAGGATGGGTACATATTTTTATGTACACTATATACTTATAAGTATATACTTATATATACTTATACTTATGTGCACTATATACATTATAAATGCATATTATATTTTGGAAAGACATCAGATCAGGTTTAAAATAGTGACCACTTACAGATAAGTCAGTAATCAGTCAATATAAATTATGTCAGTAGCTTGTTAGGGTTTTTAGGTCTTGACATATACCTCATCAAAAGACAGGGTTTATCAGGCAGCAAAGTTACCAAAAAAGTGGTTTACCAAGCTACCACATAATGCCAGATTTCAGTACTATTTATGAGTTTTCTCTTAGCCCATGGCAACCATAAAGTAAATTTGATTTAGTTTAGTCAGCATTAGAGGAATCTTAAACTGGATCAGATTTCCTCATGTTGAGGGCAGAATAAGGGTAAATACAGAGTGTGGTTCAGATGAGCTGTGGTAACCTGTAAGACCCCACTAAGGTGTCTGTTTGCCATATTCCTTTTTCTCTTCCAAGTTGCAGACCACACAGGGAACAGAGAAGTGGTTTAATACAACAGCTGATGTAAAGATCCTGAGTGCCAGGAGACCTCCCTTTAGTCTCTGCTTTTCCACTGACTTGAAACATGATGCTGAAAATATCATTACAGACCCCACACCTGAGCTCCTCCAAATTCTGGTAGTGCATAATAATTCTCATCTGCTCTTGTAAGATGTTTTTATATCCTTTGATTAAAGGTTGAATTTAAAGGTGTATCCTTCCATAAAGACAAATAAGGTCAGGCTTTGTTATATAGTAGATTTTTATGAATAGGTCCCTTAACAGAGAAAAATTGTCTGTGTTGTCAAATTACTGACTAAACACAAAATGCTTTTTAATTGTGGCTTAAGGGCAGCTAACACCAGATACCCCTTTAATCAAATGAGTGAAAACTATTAATGAGGGTGAAATTTTGCCCTAATATGTCCAGATAGTGTGAGACTTACACACTGAGGTAATTCTGTTGAGATTTAATTTCTTGTGGCACAGTGGCTTCCTGAAAGGAGGGTGAATCATTCCCCGCATGTTTCCTTGGCTGGAGCTAAGAGTCACAGGTAACCTGCTCTGCTCCATGCACAGTGTTAACACTCCAGTCAGAGCTGATATTCCTTCAGTTTATCTGGGAAACAGCGCACATGCTTCTCTCTGATTCTTTCTGGGGGAGGTAGAAATCATGCCTGTGATTTGTTTCTGTTCTCATAGGGCATGCACAGGGAAATCCAGCCTGTTTCTTTAAATGTACATCCTCCAATATGTTTTCCTGAGGGAAAGAAGGCTGCAGATCGGTGCCTGGCAGCCTGAGCAGAAAATGGTAGTTCTGTGATAAGTAGGTTTCCTATTCTTTGGGTGGTGGTTGCACTGTCCTATGATGATTGCTGAAAACCCTGTGATTTCTGCACTGGTGAAATGAAGTGAGCTCTTCTTGTGTGTGTGGACTGTTGGCCCTGGATTTTCTCTGGTGCAATTAACATGGTCCCTGAGCACCTCACAGGTAGGGACAGAGATTTAGAATATGGCCCAGTGTAGAACTAGGAAAGAGAGTGGGTCGGATGCATTGGTGGAATAACATTATCCTCTGAAATTGAATGAAGGGGCAACAAAATGAGAACCCAGGAGCAAAGGTTTAATTTAGAAATTATCATTGGAAGCAGCATTAATTGAAACAAGTCATATGTCTTCTCTTAAATATTCCCAAATTTCAATCCAATTGTTGTAATTTGGAATTTAGCATTTAAATTATACTAACACATTTTAATCCATTTTGTCACAATTCATTAAAGTCTTTATATGTACAGTTGCAATTAAATTTTATCCAAGCCTCAGCAAAATCATCACGTAACAAGTTTCTGCAGTCTGCCCATATCTGTAGAAATGAGGAAAATGTTATTTCAGCTGCTGCATTTGAGGTAGGAACGGACTGAGCAAGTTTCCCAAACTTTAAGAAATAAAGAGAATTAAGAATTGGAGGTAGAACTAGATTAGTTCCTGCAAGCCTCATTAGTTCCCACCAGCCTCATTCAGCTCGTTACTGAGTCTCTCAGTGTTCTACAATGAGCTGCTTCAGGGAGTTAAACTCATTAGGAAAAAATCAAAGAATTCAGATTTCCTCTTCAGAATATAACTATTTTACAAATAGAGGATTGAGTGATCAGTACTTGCAAGTGTGAGAGAACATGAGTGAGGGTGGAGGAGACCCAGTTCCTCTCTGCCATCACACTAAATTTGGGTTCCTCAGTCAAATGATAAAAACTACAGTAGCCAAATGAAGTTACTGCAATTTTATTCATTGAAGGTAAAGTAAGAAGTGTTTCAAGCCAAATGCACACTAACTAGTGCATAAAATAATTTTGAAGTGTTATTCTGTTTGATTAATTTTCTAGATAAGGATTACATTTATGCCAAAATATTGCCATCAAGTCTTTGTTTTAATTTACCTTTGCATCATTATGTCATAAAGTTCTGTGCTAATTGTTCAGCTTTGCCACTGATTTTTTTTTTCATACATTGTAAAAAAGAGTATTATTAGAAACATTTGAGTGAAACAAAACATTTAGTAAAAAAGCTGCTTCAGGATTAAATGAGGTTTGAAGGAACACAGTGCTGCAGTGGCATGATAGCATATATGTTTGATAGAGAGTAGAACAGGTCATTTCAAGTGATTTAAACCAAATAAGATGGAAGCAGTTGGCTGATTTATTAATAACATGTATTTAAAGCACAATGAAGTACATAATGTGAATAATTTGGACTACACATTCAGAAGCTGTATCACTAGTACAACACACTATCAGGCACTTTCAAATGTTAATGAGCTTCTGCAAATGCCTACATACTCTCCTTCACCTATTCCTGAATGTGCTAATGCCACCTGCACATCCCCCAAAGTGCCTGGGGGCACATGGGCTGCTGCTGCAGCCCATGAAACACATTTGTACCCATGTACATTTCATTTTTGGTCTCTCAGGTTCTGAGGTCTCAGTACAGTACAGTACAGTGAGGTCTCTGTACCTCCACACCTCTATGGGCAACAGCCCAATGTCCCTCTTTGGGCTGAGTGGCTTCCCCCACACACTCACCCCTCCTGTTGGAGGGGCTCTGCCTCTGTGAGGACCCTGCCCCTTGCAGCAGCCCCCTGATGACCACAATGGGGAAAAAACACCTCTGAGTTCATCTTCACAGACCCCACATGGGAATTTCATACTTACAATCTATACCAAAATCATTAGGGGAAAAAAATGACCAATCAGAAGGGACAGAATCTTTCCACATCACACCAAAAAGGCAAAACATCATCCAAAGTTCTAGAAATATTAAATAATTTTTTTGTATTTTTAAAATTTTAATGTTTTCATATTTTAATTAGTTTTATACTTATAAATTGGTAATTTGTTCTTGAAAGTAGTGTTATGTTTCCTATGTGGTTATGAAAATGATATCCTCATTGATAATAGCAGTTGAATAAGCCATATTCTACCTGATGATTCACAATCTCTATTCTAACTCATGAAAGGAAAGCACAATGGCAATTGCTGTACCTTGATTTTAACCAAAAAGTCTAGGGAACTCTACAGATTAGTACTTCATTCTAGCAGAAAATTTTGAGATATTCAATTTGGGACTCAAAAGGTGGTTAAAATCTTGTACTTTCCTTTAAAGAAGAATTTTAATAATAGTAAATATCCTTTGCTATCACATTATGCATTTCTCCAGATGCATAAATGCAGCATAAAAATCAGTAAACATTGTATTTAAAATGAATTTTCTTGTTTGTATTCCTTTAAGCATCTGCTTCACGATTTTCATCTGCACCGACCATGAAGTTCTGGTTTTGCTGTGGCAGCTAGTTTTCCTGGGTGGCAGATTGTTCACATTTCCTCTTGTAAAAGTGCTTCAGAAGAATGATAGTCCTGAAAGTGATACTGGGCATTTCAAGCTTAGTGTTCCATCTCAGGGGAGATGAAGAAATCATGCAGTGCTCTGTTGATAGCAAGATATTAGCATGAGGCCAAGGTTGGAAAATAATTATCACCTTATTATGCACTCTGTTACATCTTGCATATAGATTTGTTAGTACATCTAAGAGCATTTCAGTCAATGTTGCTTGTGTAGGAATCCTACATGAAAGGAAACTTGAAGTCGTAATTCCTCTTCATAGTCACTTTATTCACTGTTGACTTTTTCCTCTTCATATATATATATATTTTACTTTTGATTCTTTATTCACTTAAATAAATGAGTGACTGCATCATTTTTTTTTTTGTTTAATTATTCATTTGTGGAATGTATGGCACATTAGGGAACACATGGTCAGTAATTTCACTGCAACAAGAGCAGGGGCAGCTTGAATTTCTGAACCAGGAAGGTGGCAGAAGGATTGCAGACCTTGCTGCTTTTGTAGCATTGGGAGGATGGAGGCAGAGGGCTACACTGTGTTGACTTTTTTTACTGGAACATCCCAGTGGCTGTTTCTCTTTGAAGCAGAGAATTTCTGTGTTGAATGTTTTCCAGATTGCACAGAAGCAGAGATAACAAAATTTCAGTCAGGATGACCTGGTAGGAAAAGCACAGGGTGGGGAAATCAGAATGTGTGAGTGCTGCTCCTTACTCTGCTACAGACACCTTAAATAACCTTTAACAAGCCCATGAGTATTCTTTAGTATTTCTCCTTACATGATACCTAATCCTAAAAGAAAATATGAGCTTTATTATATTTGTCTTTGCCAACACTGAGTTCTTTTTGAAAAGGAGGTATTATAACAATGCAAAGTATTAATTCTTTGACATTTTTAAAAACTAATGACAAAGGTAATATTTCTTTTTTGTGGTAGCATTGTGTGTGCAAAATTAGTCTGGTAGCAATGGCTGAATCAGTACCAAACTCATTAGATCTGTGTCAGCAACTTAAAATAAAATTTAATTTCCTATTTCCAGTACTCTGGATTCACTTTCATGGGGAGAAATTGATTATTTATTGAACAATACTGCAAGGAAAAACCTTTTCTTTTTTCAGCAATGAACATTTTCTACTCTGGATACGTAACCAACTTTGCATTTTATTTTCAATAGAAGCATCAACTAAGCTTGAATAATCCATACTTCTCTAGCCTGCATCTGATTAAAAATGATCAATTAACTGGACCATTTTCCTATCTATTGTTTAATCAGTAATTGGTTTCAAGTTAAAAAAAACCCACTTCTGTCTAAAAAAACACATTAGTCTTCTAGTGTCTGATGGGAGGTGAATACTGAGGAATGCTGATGATGCATATGCACAGAAACCTAATTTACTAATTCCCGTTCTTCTGCAGCCATCTCTTTTTCATAGAACACATCCCTCACAGGCATTCACAAAGAAACAAATGCATATGTTGTGAAGCTGTTAGGGGGCAAGCAAAGACTGCCTGATATATTTAGTACCCGAATTGTGGTGTCTTCCCAGTCTTCTCTGGATAGGCCTTTGCTAAAAAATAAAATAAAATAAGAAGTTCCCCTTTTACTATCTCATGTTTGTTGTATTCATAGACTTCAAAGGAAATTGGCCTGTTCACAGCATCCACAGTGATGGATCTGAGCAGCTCTGGCTCTTAAAGCATTAGTGGTCTGTGATGAGCAGCACAGGACAGTCATGAAGGATGGATGGCTGATGATTTTGGTGAAGCTCTGTAAGCATCTGTTATTTATCTCTTTTTAGTGGATCTGCTTACCCATTTTTATCACTGATATAGACATGTTGATGGTCTGCATTTTCTGTAAGAGTAAATGTGTAATATTATAAATTATTCATTACACCTGTGTGTTTCAATCAGAAGAGGAGACAATAAACAGCAAGAGAAACAGTAATAAGGGCAATGAAAACGGTGTTAGAGTCCATTCTTGTTAAGGTACTGGAAGACATAAGAGATTGCTCCAGGTTGCCTACACACATATTCTGCTTATTTTTATTAGGAAAAAACCCTTCCTATTAAGCAGTGCATGTCATGGATCCCTTGTGGAGCAACATGAGGATTGAGCAGAATTGACACTTTGTGAATGGGACAGAGTTACACAAATGTTGCATGTCACCACTCATATTTTTTTCGCTTCTAAATCTTGCTGAATAAACACATCCCTGAAGCCAAAATATTAGCTTTATTTAGTTTTGGCAGGAGTGATTTATATCAATTAGGGGTTTACTTAAATGCAAAATATGTTCTAAAAATATATATATATATAAGTAATATTGATTCATCAGGGTTTTTATGCTTTAATACCAGGCTAAAAACTCCTGGCTATGTTCAAGTAAGCATCTTAATTCAGGGATCATGCTCTGTCTCTGATCATTGCTAATGCTTATATTAACATACTTATATACTCATATATCATGAGGTTACAGCCAGATCATACAATAATCTCTGGCTTTCCTTGTTAACTTTCATAACACAAGGTTATTAACTCCAGAATTCAAATACTGCAGAATTGGAAAAAGGAGACAGTTTTGATATCTAAAGCTTTAGTAGAACAATTATACACAAGACTTAATGAAAAAATTAGGAGAAAAAGGACACTTTGGAGTCAAGGAGAGATCCTCCTTTTTCTGATCTTGGAACGCTGAAGTATCTTACTGCTTTATCAGATAAATTTAGTTTTAGTGCCAGGCCTTGTTTCCCCAGAGTCTTATCAGTAGAATGTGTATAAAAGGATTTGGGAACAGAAGTCAGTTAAGTTTACAGTATGACAGGACAATTTGGACTGGAAGGAAGCACAGGAGATCTCCAGTTCCACCTCCTTCTCCAGCTGGGGTCAGCTATGGGGTTGGACTGGGACACTCAGCTGGGCCTTGCAAACTTCAGAGGATGGAGGCAGCACAGCCTCTCTGGGCAGCCTCTTTTGCTGTTTGACTGCCCTCATGGAGAAAGGTTTTTCCTTATGTCCGTTCTGAACTTCTCTTGTTACAGTTTATGCCCTTTGTTGTCCCAGCATGCAGCACTGTGAAGATCCAGGCTCTTTCCCTAAGAGTGTAGACAGGCTGCTGCTGTAGGTCTCCTGAAATCCCTGCTTCTCCAGCTGAACAAGCACAGCTTCCTCAGTCTCTCCTCCCAGGACAAGCCCCTAGCTGTCCTGCTGACCCTCTGCTGAACTCGCTCATCATCTTTGCTGGCACACCAAACCTGGACACAGCTCTGTAGCTGTGGTCCAACATGTGCATAGCAGAGGCAGTTCATCACTTCCCTTGCTCTGTGCTGCTGCTGCTGCTGCTGACACAGCCCAGGAAATTGCTGGCTTTCCTTGCTGGCAGCACACACTGTCAAACCGTGTCCACCAAGGTTCCCGGGACCTTGGCAGCACAGCCGCTCTCCTGCTTGCCAGGAAGCACACTTCAAAGCACAGATCATGAAATGAAGACGTGGGATATTTTATTCTGATTCCCAAGAAAGATATTTTGACATATTTTTGTTCTTTATGTTTTCTTTGAACAAGTAAAGCTCAATTACATTGATCCAATTTTGCAAAGAACTAGGGTTATGACAGAACTCTACATCATTCTGTCTGCATTTCTTAAATCAGTTGTAACTGCTAATCTATCCTTTTCCTCAGGAAGTCCTAGAAAAAGTTTAAAACTATATTATTCTATTTATTGAATTCTCTTTGATTGGAATGTGTTATGGTTCTTATATTTTACTGATATTTTATAGGAGTGGAAAATATAATATGTAAATTGACTGGGCAGGAAAAAAAATGGTCAGAAGAGGAAAAGTGAAGCAAAAATAGTATCTGCCAGACAACCAGCAGTTATTCTTTTGCAATTGACTTGCAAAACAGGAACAGGATCTGTGTGTTTCAATCATACCAGTAAACAAATAAATGAAGCCCTTATGCAGCATTTTATGCAGGATACTGTGGACATTATAGCTTGTTTTTTCTGCCATTTGTAATGAGAAAGGGCAACAGATTGGAAGAAGGCAGCATTAAACCATAAATTAATGAACTGTAATGTCTTTAAATCCCATTGTGAGCTAATGTTAGATTGTCATTGGTTAAATGCTTTCAAGGACTGATATTAATAACACTCTAAAGGGAGAGATGTCAGCTCCCTAATGGAATGGGGCCATTCAAGCAATATATTTGAAGACTGGTCAGCAAGCTAGCAAGAGCAAAGTATATGCATGGAGACAAGGGAAAAGGAAGATCAGAGGATCATCACTTAATCCTTCCATCTTAGATTGTCAGAGATGAGAGAATAAATCAGTTTTTCACAAGAACACTTTGTCCTGCTGGGCTTGTGTGATGCTGCAGTTCCAGGAACAAAAGCGACAGGGGAAGATATTTATTACAATACTGCTCTGAAAATAAAATAAAAGCAAGTATAAAATCCTGCTCCCTAATTACAAAACAGAAAGTTGTTAAAAAGATCTCTGTGTCTTCCATTGTCACAGTAACATTCATCCCACAGGGGTTTAAAGCTTTTCTTCACTTCCCATCCTTAAGAATGGGCATTCATTTCTGCCATGTTCCGCTGCAGCTGCTTAAAAAATGGACATTGGAAATTAAAGAGAAGCAAGTCTTCAAATGAAAATTCAGAGGTATTATAGTGGGACAGGATGGAATTTAGCCAGTTCCTTAAATAATAACTAGATTGATTTTTTTTTTTTTTGAGAAATAATAAGATTATACTTGAAGGCATATTCTACTAGGTCTGTTGCTAGAGGACACGAAGTAGAGAGTGAGGGTTCAATCACACACAGCATCCAAGGTTTATTTCAGGAGGCAAAAGCCTTTATTTTGGGGTTTTTAATCCCTTTTTATAAGGTGTTCTGATACAGGTTAACCAGATTGGTACAAGGAACAATGCCTCCCTTATCCCATTGGTGGGACAAGAGAGAAAACACTCTCACAACACCTGTGTCATTGTTTTGAGAAACCAAAACCTTGTTTTCACAACAGTCCTTGAGAGAGAAAAAGTTCCCAAAAGACTTTCCCTTGGGCACAGACCAGTGGAAGTCCATTTGGGTCAAAACCATGTGCTCAACAGAGATTGGGTCTCCTGTGCTACCTTTCTACTGTTATGATGTTCTCTAGGTCCAGACACCGTTCTCTCTGAGCTGTGTGGTGGAAGATGAGACTGGTGTGGGGCCAGATGGTTTGGTACGAGCAGTGTGCTGCTCTGACCAAGACACACAGTGGAAAGCCAGGTGGGTGCTGGAGGCTTGAGGATTGCTGCAAAGGCATGAGTTTGGCTTCTGTTAATTCCCAATAGAAAGTAAGAAGTGGGGGGACAAAATGTCTGAGGTGGGAGATGTGTTGATATTTTTATTGAGGGTACTATAGGAACTTTCGGCTAGATTAGTTCTAATTCTGGACATTAAAATTGCTCGCGTATTTACAGGGATTGGTGGTGTCTGTACCCAGGCAGCATCTTGCCCTTTGCTACTACAAAAATTGTGTTCCTCTGGGAGACAGGAATGGAGAAAATGCTTCTATTTTAAAATAAGAGCTGTGGAGATTATGGGCTGGGTGATCCAGGGAAAACGAAAGATGTGCAAGGATGTAATTGCTGTCTGTTAAGAGCACCATATTTAAAAAAACAAACCAAACCAATATTTTTCATAATGCAGGGGTTTCATCCCAACCTAGGAACATATGTTCCTTAGCAGTGCTAAGATGATGAAAAGGTTGCATCTTTTAATTTTTGGAAAACAAGATCAGCAGATCATGATGTGTTGGTGGGCAGATAGAGAGATTTAGAGTCTGCATCAGAAACTTGGGAGATGTAGATTCATCCTTTGGAACATTTTGTCTGTGTGCCAAGAATCACTCCCTCCTCTAGCACACTGATGTGTGTGATGGTTTTAGTTATGGTTTCAAGGTCACATCCTAATATATGGGATTTGTTGTAAGATTGTTCTGCCATTATTGTACCAATTATACATTGGTATGGTAGAGATTTCTTCTAAAATGTAAAAAGAGAATAATCTCCTATGTTTCCACACTGATCTATTCTAAACCAAACAGTAAACTCACAATAGCCAAAAAGGTAATAACATAAATACCCTGAAGGGTCTTGTTCCCATTAAACCTTTGAGAGAGACGGATTTGCCTTTCAAAGGATTTTATTGGTTAAATGTAATCACACACAATAGTTCAGTCCTCACAAAATTTTAGGAGATGATATTGTGACCTATAAAAGGAATGCATAATCTTTACCTTTATTAGTTTTTACATGAAAGACTGTCATTTTCTGTTAGAAAGAAGCATTTTTATTAATTGTCTGAAAGTAATGGAACAGTAAATTTTTCCTTTTGGTTTAACAAAAATAACTATGTATACTTTGGGCAAAATATTTCTTGGGAAATGCACATTTGTAAGAAAAAAAAAAAAAGAAGGGGTGAGGGACTATTAAGAGCACAGATGCATACACTGAGACTGGTGATAGGAGATCACATGGGAACCTAAGTGATTCTGACAGCTTTTCTGTTTTAGCAGTATTCTTGTTTAAGATCCTGGATAAGAACGGCTGCAAGCTTGCACTTCTTGCACCTACCTATTCTGTGTGAAGCAAAAAGTTCAACAATGCAGGTATTCCTGAATGCAGTTTGTTTGGATTTCCATCACAGAGAGAGAGCTGTGCTTGATCACGGTGACATGGTGACAGCAAAAGCTCTCAACAACACTGTGCCAGGCATCTGTGCAGAAGGTGGCATGTGGCTGTCATAGACAAAAGGAAAGGAAGACAGCATGGATTAAAATAGTTTTTAGGCACCTTTGAGGATATTTTTCAAGGCACTTCAAAAAGTTTAGATATCAATTGTGGTCCACGTATTTATTTGGAAACCATCACTTCAGAGACAATCACAAGGGCTCATGAGTCAGGGATTGTCATCCACATCTTCTGCCCGTGTGTGCAGTGAGGACTCCAGTCCCTTTTTAGAAAGGCAGAGAGCAGAAATTGTGTATACGTCTGACTGCCGGCACGACTTTGGGACTGACAGGAATGGTTTCTATTTTTCCTTCCCCATATGGACTATCAGGGGAGCAGTGAAGAAAAGCAGTTATTTCTGTTTCCCGTGCTTCAATTTTCTTTCCACAGAGAAAAAAACAAAATGGTAAGAAAATCAAAAGTGGAAAAGAAAGGAAAGCTGAATAACAAGGAAGGGCAATTATCAGTTGATGACTGTGAATATTGAGATATATTCATCCCTAAAAGACGGTGGTGGTGTGTGGTGGCTACCTCAAAATTTACCCTTAGCAAGTGAGAGAGATTGCTTGTCTTCAACAAGATTCCTTTCATTCTGTCTACAGGAACTCTTCAACTCCATGTCTGCCCAAACCCTAAGTTACAACTAATTTTTCTCTACTCTGGCCTTGTTGTGCAGAGTGATGTCTCTGTTTTCTCTATCTGGCATAGACTGTGCAGATGAAAGGCTCACAGGATGTGTCCCCATCACTCATCCAAGTGGAGAGGTCAGGCTTGAGAGAGAGCTGCCCTGATCTTCTGCACCTCTCTGCTTTCCTGCAGCCCTTGCTCCTGAGAGAGCACTGTGACTCCAAAGAAGAGCTCTTTTCCCCCATTTGCAAAGGACACTTAGTCAGAAGTGTCTTCCCAAAGGAAAACTGGAATTATTGGGAGGACTGGAGAGCTGCTCAGCCAGCTGCAGCCATGGTGGCATGACTCAGAACAGCACAGGCAATGCCGTAATGAGCAAGATGCTGCCAACTGTTACTTCATCTGCCTTGAGAGTTTGGGAGTAAAGAAACGAGGAAAAGAAAGGAAAGTGCAGCCAAAGGCACTTAAATATCATTAGAGCTATGTAAATCAGGCGAGTTAAAAAGACAGAACCTAAGTGTTATTTCCCTCCAGGGGAGTTCTGGGGATAACTGAAAGGGGGGAGTAATGTCTTGAAGAAAGATGAATTAACAAATTTTCTACATGAGATTTTTTTGGGTAGAGAGAAAATAGCCTTATATTGATGTCTTATTTTGTAAGACTGATAAATATAAGTACAAAATTTAATCCTTTAAGGATAGTATTTATCAAAAGGTTCATACCTGGCTTTAACATTTTAACTGTGCTGGGTGTTGTTGCATGAAACTTAAATAATAACTACATTTTTTTGGTTACTCTCCCAAACTGATTAAAATGGGTTATATTTAACTGCACATTATGTATATTATTTTGGGTTGTACATAAGAAATTCAAAGCTCAGAGCAGACAGTAAAAACACGGCTGTTAAAAACCGTGACGGATTTGTATTTCCGTGGTCAGGAGCCTTTACAGCTGTGACTTTACCAATTGAAAAGGTATTCCCTACCAATAGGTCTGTTAGAGAGGCTAATGCTCTGCAGGGGCGCAGGAGGCCGGAGCACAGCATCCTGCTCTGCACAGCTCTGCTGCAGCGGCCGTGTGACTGATGAGAGCCATCAGTTCTGCTCTGTGGCTGCCCTTCAAGGCACTCCGGCTCAGGTCAAGATGGGGCGACGCTATTTATAATTGCATGTCTCTAAATGTCCCAGATCTTTGCATAGAGGTTCAAAATTAGGAGGAATTGAGTTGTGATAACCAGGAAAGCGTGGACAGATTGCTAAGGAATTCTCTCGTCCGTGTGGCAAAGGACACACAGTAGCGCTCGTGAAACTGGATCGGTATTTCCCGTGTTACGGATTTCAGTTTATGCCTCTTCCCGTTCACTGCATGGGAACCCAAAACTCTTATCTGAGTTACAGTGCTAAGGATGGAGATATTAACATGTGGGGACATGACTTTCTACATGCAGCCAGCTCACTAGAGCAATGCCACCTGCAAAGAGAGAGGCTCGCTGTAATCAGAGCTCTCTGCAGTGGGCAGAGAAGGAGCAGATGAAGAGGCGGGGAGTTGACATAAGAGCTGAGGAGCATCCAGCCAGGGGCAGTGCTGGATTTTATGGAGAATAAGAGCATGCACAAAGGATTCAACAGCTAACAGAACAGAGACAAAGCCTGGGCCCAGTACACAAAGCATTTTTGCTTGGAACTGCCAGTACATCTGCACTAAAAAATACTGGCCCACAGAAATAACTTTGAAAGCCGTCAGTGTCTGCAGAGAGTTCTGCCTTGGATTGTTTTGCTTCTCAGGAGCATTTTGCAGACTGCCTTGTGCACCTAAGCCACCTAACATAAATCTTCACCTTACATTCTCTGGGATATTGTGGTCATATCCTGATTCACAAAGCAAAGAGGTTGAGACTTGATGAAGATATGACGGCTTAAAAATCTGAGCATTTTTAAATAGTGGCTTTAGCATAATTTACAGGCGTATCCCTGGCTCTTCAAATCAAAGTAAAATGAGGGATTCAGAAGCTATTCATAGTAAAGAGGACTGCCTGATAGTAAATGACTTTGTTTTAACAATGTATTGTGGCACTAAAAATGTGAAAATGTTTCTGCCATCATGAGGAGGTGTAAGAATTCAAATCTCATGAGAAGTGATGTGCTACCATAGCTAATCCAGGGTTTCTGAGGATTTTTGGCAGCCCAAAGGTGTTCAGCTCTAGATACGCAGTTAAGGGTTAAAGACTGGACAGGGTTTTCTGGATTTGTCTGAATAGGAAGACCAGCAAGTGAGACTGTAGTCACAGCAGTTCCTGAGAGAGGAGTCTTTTTGGAAACCACTCTTTGGTTGTGTTTTAGAGCTAGTTCACCTGAACAATGAATGGCATCTCCAGTGCAGCTCATGTGAAAGGGGAAGAACAAGAGCTTGAAGGCATTCAAGCCTATTTGCTGTTTTGGAAGGAAAATTTTCTCCTCCAGTACTGCCTCTGGACCTCCTCAAAGTTGATTTCTCAGCTTTCTTTGCAGGGAGAGAATAATCAAATCCTGAACGACTAAAATATGTGAAATCTCTTGAAATCACTAAATGTGCAACACATGAAGAACAAAATGGCTGAATGCTGAGAGTTTTAATGACCTGTGAAATGATTTTTTGCTTTGTGTCATGTCATGGATATTGTGTACACCCCACAGTGTCCTTGAGAATCTTCTGCTCTGGGGACAGCAGTAATGTGAGATGGGTGTTGTAAATTGTGTACCAGGATTAGCCTGTCTGCTTTGCTCACTGACTTTGAGGGGACACTGCTTGAGAACACATATTGAACTCCAGGTATTTCAACACAAATGGCTGCTCTTGATTTTTTGTGAAGTTACATGGGGCTCTCACATCTGCTTGACTCCCTAGTAGGACAAAACCCGTGTTAGGGAGAAACGTGTGACACTGCATAGAGCAGGCAGAAGATACTGTGTTTCAAGGACAGAAAAAGAGACTCTAAAGAAAAACTGCTGTGTTTCAGCCTTAGGGTAAGAGGCTGCTCTGATGATATTGCAGCAAGACTCTACTTTTGAAAAGTGTCTAACAGATGTGAGCCATAGGAAACTGCACAGGTACCTGTTAATTGGGCCACTCCACTTGAGAGGCTTTTGAAATGAGTCATAGGTGTAACAGAGTTGTAGGTTCATAACACTGTTTTATTCATAAATCTTAGCTGAGAGATACAGCAGTGCATTGTGCTTTTGGAGGTACAGGAGGAAAGATGAGCAAGGGGCTACACTTTTTAGAAACCTGTGAGTTGTACAGAAAAGATGCAAAATGATTCCAGGGTCAGCAGAACCTCATCTGCAGAGCTGTGGGCTGCAGTGATGAGGGGACCTCAAACTGGCACAAAATGGGTAACCTAGTCAGTCTGGTCTCAGCAAAAGTTAGGAAATAAAAGCAGCTGCTTCTCACAGAATCAAAGTGTGATAAGAGGAGAGGACTTCCATCTGATGGTGAGCTGAGGACTCAGCTGGGTCTCACAGAGCCTGACACACACAGTAGGGGAGGAATTGTGTGGCTTGAACCAGCAGCAGGAGGCTCAGTGATTTCTCTGTTTTTCTCTTGGGGAGCCAGTGTGGCTCACCATGCTCTCCAGCACAGCGTGGGTCCTGCTGAGTTCCTGCAGGCTTTATAAATGGACATTTTCTGTCTGAAAAGGGAGCAGGACACTTTCAAAATCAAGGAGGAGATACTTTATGCTGTTCTATCTTAATGGTTGTCCTCCTGCCTTGGAGTGTCTTACAAACTCCTCCAGGTGAGGAACCTGGGAGGTGCTCATGCCCTCTGCAATTCAAAAAAACCCCCGGATCACAGGGCTGATACCCACAGGGCAGAAACAAATGCCAGGCTGAGGTGCACAGGCCTGATTTCCTGTTCCCAGGTGCTACAGATGATCAGCCTCTGCACAGTTTGTGTAAAACAGTTCCCCTTCCCCAGGTGATTTTGATGGCCTCTCTGCCAAAATGAAAAGGTTTATCCAGAGCAGGGAATCTAAATGTATGCCACAATCCCCGGAAAAGGAGGTCAGTCACCTGATGGTGCTGTAGCATCCTTTAAATCTGCTGAACTTGGCTATATTCTCATAAGATGAAAGTGCCTACAAATATGGGTACTTTCCCTTTGAAAGCCATGAAAAATCATGGAGAGCTGGTCCCTAAAAAAACCATGCCTTATCTCAATTTCCACTTTTTATTTTAGTGGCCAGCACTTAATGAGGCCTCAGAAACTTTTATACAATTCTTATTAGTACTTGAGGACTTAAAACCAGTCCTGATTATGTGTTCCCAGTTTTATTCTGCTATGTGTGGTCAGCTTTTAAAGTTTTCTTGCTGAGAATAACCCTCAGTTCCTTGAGTTTTCTTTGTATTTTTTTTTCATCTGTCATCTTTACTGTACTCTGTATGAACACTGACCTCATGGCACTGCTTTCCTGTCTTCAGCTCAAGTTGGAATATGCAATTTGCATAAGGCAAGTAAAAACCTCCACATGCTCTGTTTAGAAATATTGGTTAGAAAGCAGAACAGTATAACATAGGAAGAGGCTGCAGATGAAAACCTGTATCCCACAAAAATCATTAAAAGCAAATGCAATATATATTTAAATTGCAATAAACTCTCCTCTAGGGATTCTGGAAACACAAATACTCTCAGATCAATATCAGGAAAGCAAATACATAACACATCTCTTGTGGAGACAGGGAGAAGACAGATCCAAGATGCTCAAAGCACCTGGAGTAGGGGGTGAGGAGGGTTTTAGTCAACCTTCAGGTGCAAAAGAATAAAGCCCCTTCTCCCTGCAAGTGACCAGTTACCCACAAACCAAGTGAGAACCTGCCTTCTCTAGCCTCTGACAGGGACCTCTCCCTACACCTGCTTCTCACACACCTTATGTGCATTTCTCTGCCTCCTTCAGTTCCAGACATGGGTGATCCTGAGCCCTGAGAGCAGGATGAGGTTAAGATCTGACCTGATCGTGCAGCAGCTGTAACTTAAGGAAGTGTTGGACAGTGTTTGAAGTATGGTATTTGTTTACTGTTTACATGTTTTGCAGATAGATGCTGAGTCTGTCAGCATGTTCTTTTAATCAAAGTTGCTTTTCTCTTGATCCTGTGAGTGCCTCGAGGTGCTCTGTCTCCTGGGACAGGCACTTGTATGGTGATGTTACTAAGGTAGGAGTGCTGGCTCTGAATTCTTTTCTCTCCTTTAGATGATAAGAATTTGCTAATGTGGCATGGCTGTCTTGCACAGCAGCTGTGATGCATAATCCTGTTTTAAGTGACTATCTTGTGTCTGCTTTGCATTACAGGAGGCACTAAGCCATTGAATTTCTCTTTGGGCAGACCTGATATTTCAGTCCTGGCAAACAGGCATTTCCAGTGTCATGTTGCATTTATCTGACCTGGAATTCAAAGGCTTGTCTTTGAAGACAACTCCTTCTGCCTTGGTCAAGGAGAGGTTTATACTCTTATGAAAAAGGTGCGTATAAGAAATCACAAGAGAACCAGAAATCCTGGCTCTGTTTAGGCTCAGCTGAAAATTAAACACTGCCTTCAACAAGACCTGAGAGTGAACCTGACTCATTGCTTAATTACTCCAAAAGGCAAAGCTTAGGGTTTCAAGTCTATTTTTTAACTTTCTTTTTCTCTTTATTCCTCTTCCCACCTCATTTTTCAATTTATTTCCTTAATAAAGCAGCTGTATCTGTATTTTTCTTCTGTTTATAGCTACCCCTAATTTTAGGCATAGGCAAAATGTGGCTACCTAGCTGGCTTTATGCCAGTGTTAGACCTGGCAGCCACTTCCTGCTGCCAGGAGAGGTGTTGGGATATGGAAGCTGATAGCAACGGTTGGCTGAGGGAAAAAAAAAGTAATGAAAAATCAATGGAAGAAAAATTACTCCTTTCAAATGTTTAACTCTGCTTTTCATCCCGCCTGGTAGCAATAATAAAGCCAGCCATACCTTCTCCTCTAGTGGTGTTTACATTGCTAAGAGTACTCAAATCAACTCTGCTTATAAGCTTTCCTCCAGTGACAGTCAAGACTAGTTTTACTGGAATTAAAGAAAAGCCTGACTCTTCTGACTTCAATGCCTGTTGGATCTGGTTACAGCTTGTTAGACACCAATGTCTTAATTTAGGCTCCCATTAAATAAAATACAGCCATGGGAATCCTCTTTTCAGGAACCTCCAATGTCTAAAGACATTTTTGTTGATTTCATATCTGAGTGTATCAATGCATCTCAATTGTTTTACTTTTTGGTTTCCTTCTTAGCTTAATAAGGGCAAATGGGGAGGAACTTTTAAGTGGTCTTTGGAGCCCTTTTTTAAAAAATTTAAATATTTAGAAAGCTGAAATATAAATAAAAATGGTGTTGCTTTTTATTAAATTCTAGGTTGTTCGTATAAACTGAAATTGTTCATGCCTAGCCTGTAGGCTAGCTAATAGTTTCTGGGCCATATTCCAGGTTTGTCTATCTTGTGCACTCTTATTCCTCTGGTCTTGTTGAACACATTTTGCCTTTGGTCATACTCATTTTAGATGGTGCAACAGTGAAAGGAATGGGTTTCTCTGAAGGGGGTTGGGAGAGATTGTGAAGATGTTAGTTTAAAGATTTAGCAAGGGTCAATAGGAAGTGCATTTGTCTCCTGCTAAATTTATGATGAGTCTGCAGCAGCAGTTAGTTGCATTATCTGACAACCTTTGCTTGAACAGTCTGCTGTCTTCTAGGTGGTTTTATAAGTGATTCTTGCTTCAAAGTTTCTGTGCATTTGTGGACTGTAAAGCTCTGTAATAACTTTTGTGCAAGTTTATTTTTTCCTCCCAGCAAATTTCGAAAGTTGCCCTTAAACAGCAGCAAAATGCTTTTCACTTGCAGACTGTTCACTGGGCAAAGTTAACCTCTAAAAGCAATTCTGTTAGAGGTAGGAATATGTTTTATACAGAAGTACCCCAAGTATAGAAAAACCCAGAATTACTCAAAGGAAGCATAACAAATTGCTGGCATAACCAGGATTTTTATTTGTTGACATCTTTTTTTCAAAGTTATGAGGTATGTCTGGCCCACTGGCAGCTTCCTCAAGTTGATGTGGCACTCTGAAAATTAGCCTAGACTGAGGTTCTCAGCTTGTAAGTGCATCTCAGAACCTAGGCTTACACAAATGTTTATGCCTGGTGTTAAATCAACTGCAGCCATTCAGGACTAGTTCCCTAAGGATTTATTCAGCTTATGTTGCTTTTGCAGTTCTTCCTTTTATAACTGCATAGCTACTGCTGCCCAAATGAGCTAGTTTAACTCTGCATTGGGTTGTTTTATAGGCAGCCTAAACCTCTCTCAGCAGAAGAATGCTTACTTGCTGTTTTGGGAACTCTGTTCACTGGAGTAGCAAGCTGCCTGTGGGATCAGGAGGCCGCCTATCTCTGCAGTCCTGCTGCTGAGAGTGTTGGCTCCTGGGTTTATCAGTCATTGTGATTTGTGTCATTATGAAAAGCTGCTTGCAAGTGTTTACATTAGAGATGTCATCTCCATCTCTGTGTGTAAATATGTAGTTGTTCCTATTATTTCCCCAAACTGTCAATTGTTAATCTGTCATTTTCAATGATCACACCCACTGAACTCCAGTGTGCAATAAATTACCTTCTAATCAAAATGGGTTCATTTGCCAAATGTTGCAGGAAGCAACCTGGCAGGAATTTATACTTAGCTGATAAGAAATGTCAGAGCCAAATATTCATATGTTAATTGCCGGACCAACAGTATGCTTACATCCACAGATTTCCCTCAAAGACAAAAAGGATTGGTCTAGACAGATCGTGTCAGTCCATTTCCACAGTTTATCACAGCATTTCTTTGCCCTTCACTCAGTGTGATCTCAGGGCTGGTCCAGCTCAATTTTAAAGGAATTAGGTGAGGGGAGATGTCACCCTTTCTTTCTACTCTTGCAATGCTTTCTTCTGATGTTCATATTGCATTCTATTTCCCTTAATTTCATTCACATTGATATAAAAAAGTATGTGTTGAATGAGTCTCATATTTAAATACTGTATAAATTTAAAACTTAACTGATGCACTCTGTAGATTCTGATCCTGTTTTGTTTTTTTTTAAATTCTGATGTATGCTATCAAATATAAACTGCTGAATTGGAACCTAATGTTACCCCTAAAAGACTCTGGCTTTTGTTGTTGTTGTTTTTTAACAGGATCTAAATTTCTATTGCTATTACTTTGGCCACACAGATATTTCTACCTAAGTGACATATAGATAAACTAGCAGTGCTCAAGAGCTCAATCAGCACTTCTCTGGCTCCTTCATGGCTAAAGAGGGCCACATCCCCTGATAGTTGTGCAGCCCTAGTGTTTCTGTGTATTTGTCCAGTAAACAGAACCAGATTGCCACTTTACATTTATATTGTTATTTATCAAGTGTTAAACTGAAGGAACCTGTGCATCTTTCTTCTGTATGAGCTTTTCAGAGGGGTGTGTGTGAAGCACAGCACTGTCAATTTGTGCAATGGAATTGTTGTCAGTTCAGATCATCTTTCCAAACAGTTCACTGTAAACTTGGTGGAACAAATGAGTGCATGCAGTCTGGAGGGATGGGAATTATGTATCATCAAAGCAGTGAGTGAACTGCTGTGATGTTATTAGAGTTTTTTAAAGGCATGAAGAGAAGCTTTAGTTGTTGTATTGCATGTTATTGCAAGAGCTGAAAGAAACCTGCAAAAAATTCTATTTAATGCTATTAAAAATGACATTTAGACGACATGAGTCTGGAAAATCTTTTCTTTTACCTTTCCCTTTACTCAGACCTAATTGCCTTCTCAAATACTCTTCCTTGTGTAGCTCTTGCCCTCTACTGGAATAAAGGAAATGCAAGCCTGTGTGTCACCACAGTAGGATTTGAAAACGCTGTGCTTACTTTTGCTCTTCCTTAATGGGTGAAATAAGTTTCAGTTAAAGTTTGTGTTCATTTTGATCTAGAAAGCACAAAATATGCACGACTGCCAGGTGCATGATTTTTCTCTGCTGGTTGGAGGTCAGTTGTTTGTGCTGTGGTTACGACCCTAACAGTTGTTCCCTGTGCTGGAAAACTTTAGATTGCTCTGGTGGTTGGAGCCTGTGGAATACTGGGAGCAAGAAATCCTGTATGAACACCCTTAGGTGGTGATGGTCATCCCTGAGCTCACTAGTTCACTATTCATAGGTGCTTTTGAGACTGTGCTTGCTAACTAGCAGCATCTCCTCTATGTTTTGTCAGAGCCAGAGGGAATTGCTGCTCTTCTGTGTGTGCTGACAAGGCCTGCAAACCATAAAACGGGAGATGGGCACAGTGGCTGCTCTGACATCGAAGATATCCATCCTTGCTCTTGATGAATTGCAAATAACAGCTCATATTATTGTCTGAAGAAATAATTGTGCTCCTTGTTGTTGTTACCTGTAACCCCCCACCTCACCCCAAATCCTACAGTGATAGGGGCTTTAGCACTTGCAGTTCAGTCTTGCTTTGTCTGGAGGAAGAAATCCAATGGAGAACCAAATGTATCATTCCTTGGTTTTTAACTTCTACAGGGGGCCCATCTAAGACAAAACTATGGACATTTGTAATGCAGCCCATTTCTGGCAGTGGCAATGGTGTTGGGGGTGCCTCTGTAATGCTGTCTCTGGAGCAACAACATGTCCTGAGCTGCTTACTGCTGCGGTTGTCCTTGCTTCTGTCACAATATTGCTGAAAACTGGCTTCCCTGTTTAACCCTCAGCCTATTTTCAGCTCTATCTAGCTCTGCTAGGTAGCTAACTCCCTCATTGGTGTTCTGTCCTACACAACTTCTTGCTCCTTGATCCTTCTCTCATTCTGTCTCTCTCTCCCCCGCCCCTGCCCCATTTTCACTTGTCCCTTTTGCTTGCTGGGCAAAGATTCTTCCATAAATGAATGCAGAGTTAGATCTGTTCCTTGTAGGAAAAATCTGCAGTCCCAGCTTTTCTTTTTGGTGTGTCAGAGGTGTAAACACTGTTGTTATCATTTGCATCTGGTTTCTGAGGCAAATGTTTCATCTCTCTGTCTTAAATAAACTGTGTTCTCAAAAATGGCCTTAGCCCTTTCAGAAATTACTCTCTCAAATCCTTCTGTAGAGAAGGAGAGGGAGGAGAAATCAATAACTTTACTGGGAAGGAGGACAGGAAATCACTGTGTAAAGTCTTGCAAAATCCTATAAACAACTGAGTATTCTCTGGGTATCATCTGTGCTCCTCAGTAAAGAACAGGCCACAGGAGAGGCCAGGTTACCCTTCAGGCAAATAATCCTGGAGTTGAGGAGCAGATGAATTTCTCTCTTCCACCCGAATTAGAATTTTTCCAGTCAGTCAGAGAAGGGCAGGAACACTGAATGGGCTGCAGAGTAACAGTAGCTGAAACATACAGCTAGTTAATTAATTAAGTAGCTCAAACATGCAGCCCAGTGAATTAATATCATTAAGGTTGCATGGCCAAGCCTGCTCAAATATTTCCAGCATGAAGTATGGCTGTGCAGCCTTAATTCATCTGTAAGCATGTATCCTTCCCAATGTAATCCCTAATTGCATTTCTCTTAAGTGGTTCCCCAGTATGGAATTGCATCAGCCTGTGCACAGCAGCTGTCTAACAAAGGGATGAGGTAGGAGCACAGGAAAAGAGCACTGCTTCTGCAGACAAAGTGTACAAATAAAAGGGTGTGTCTTGGGACCAGTACTGCCCATATCTTCAGCAGTGACACAGATAGCGGGACTGAGTGCACCCTCAGCAGATTTGCAGATGACACCAAGCTGAGTGGTGGGGTTGACACACCTGAGGGATGGGATGCCATCCAGAGGGACCTGGACAAAATCAAGAAATCAAGAAGTGGGACTGTGGGAACCTCATGAGCTTTGACAAGGCCAAGTGCACAATGCTGAACCTGGCTCAGGGAAAGCCCTGGCATCAGTACAGGCTGAGGGTTGAAGGGATTGAGAGCAGCCCAACCAAGAAGGACTTTGGTGGTACTGGTGAGTGAAAAGCTGTGAGCTGGCAGTGTGCACTGACAGCCCAGAAAGCCAATTGTATCCTGGGCTGTACCTAAAGAAGCCAGGTGGTGGTCAGCAGGTTAAGGGAGGCAATCCTTCCCCTTTCCTCTGCCTTTGAGACTCCATCTGGAGTACTGCAACCAGCTGTGGGCTCTCCAGCATAGGAGGGATGCAGATCTGTTGGAGTGAGCCTAGAGCAGGACCAGGAAGGTGATCTGAAGGCTGGAACACCTCTCCTGTGAAGACAGGTTGGGAGGTTTGGGGTTGTTCAGGCAGGAGAAGAGAAGGCTGCAGGGAGACCTTTCAGTACATAAAGGGAGACTACAAAAACAGTGACAAAAGTTTAGTGGGGCCTGTTGAAATAGAACAAGGGGTAAATGTTTTAAAGAAATGAAGAGATGAAAGACCTTTAAGTGTCCCTTCCAACCCAAATAATTATATGATTCCATGGTTTAAAAACTGTCCTGGGCAACACAATTCTGTGTTATACTGTTACATAAGCTGTTTCTGTGTTATGCAAAGCCTTTCCTTTCAGTTATGCTTCATCAAAGGTGATTAATATTTTTGTGTGTATTTCACCTATAACTTGACTTGCAGAAGCACTGACTGTATAGAGAGGTATTTGGAATCTACAGACAGATAAAGTGCAAGAAAATTAAAGAGTTGTCTTGCATCACATGGTGGACTCAATTATACATTTATGAGTCTTAACGATGTTTGTTTAACTTTTTCTTTAAACCTGGGGTGACAAATCTTCCAAGCAAGCAGCTTCAGCATGCTATTGCAGTATTTATTACACACACACACACAAAAAAATTAAATTCATCTTTAAATTTTAATATTCATCTTGCTATAATGGATAGGACAAGACAAACAGGTTTAGAGCACATTGAGGTCATACTATTGTAGAGGTTTGGGTGGGGTTTGGTTTATCTTTTAGTAGCAACCTTTTACATATTTGAAGGCTTTTGGCCTCTCTTAGCCTTTAAGGCTGTACAGTGCTTATCTCTCTAATCTGCTTCTTGTAGGGAATGTGTTCTAGCTTTCTATCATTTTCATTTCTCTCACCTACATGTTCTTTGACTGAATTTTATAACTCTAGAAGTGTCTTCCTCTAAATGAAATATTCCTAATGAGGTTTTATCAATGCTCATTGCAATAGAAAGATTACTTCATGTATCTTGCAGCCTCTTCAGAGTGATACAGGAAAGCAGCAATTTGCATTCGTATCTCATCTTGGATTTTAATAGGAACCAAACAGCTGTTCCACTGGTGGTGTTTTCAGAAATGGATGGAACAGTGTGACTGAAAACTTCCAAAATAATTCAGCTCAAGGGGAAAAAATGCTCCAAGCTATGTCGTCAGATTATGGTGATTGTAGGCAAAAGGAAGGCTCAGGTAATCTCGAAATAAATTTGCCTCAACTTTACCTGCAATAAAGCTGCAAGCAACCTGGGTGTCTATGCAGAGCTTCAGGCAGATTTTCCAGGGAAATCCGTCCCAGGGAAACCTTAAATATCTTTATTGAATAAGTGGTCAGAAAGTAGGTCCAATGGCACGAATTCAGCCAGTGACTTTAATGGGAGCAGATTTAGTATTCAAAGAAAAATTGCCTGGGGAATTGTCATCCTCATGTCTTGCACTATAGGGTGTGGATGTGTTTTGGTTTTATTCTTTTGAGGTTTCCAATGTAAGCTAAATCAAAATTCTCCTCACATTGGGTTGAATGCTGATGAAGATATAATTTAGCATGTTACAGCTGCTTTCAACATGGTGAAGTTATGATGTGTGCCTCTTTCATGTATAAGTATATTCTTTACTAGAAAATAATTTTTCAGTATTGGTTTGTTGGTATAAACACATCAGATATTATATCCATTATCTGCTTCCCATGTTCTGAAAAGCATTTGACTCCTAGTCAACCCCTGGCTCAGAGGCTCAGTAGTTCCAATGAATATTTGAAATAAAAAGCAATGACTACTGTCAGCTCTTTCCAACAGGTTTTTGGGTTTGTGTTGACAGGCTGTGCAGGGGGTGCACTGGGGTTCTTAGGCCCTCATCAAAAATTTGCAAGAATCCTTGTAATACTTTATTCAGTGGTTAAAACCTTTTGCTGTTTAATTCTTGGTGTCTGCTTCCAAGTGATTATTTACTCAAAGCTGGCGTAAGAAATGGACTTATGTAAAACGTTATCCACAAATTCTGGTGTCCAATTTGGATTAAACCCCATCAAGTAAAACAGTGCATTAGTTCAGGGTTCTGGATAGTTTGTTGTGGTGGTCAGGCGCTGTCAAGCCTTGGCACTGTCAGACTCATTAACAAGATTGCTCTAAGCTGCTAGAGAAACTGTTGCATTAATTGTCATCATCAATGTCAAGAGGAATAAGGTCTGAGCTTTGAAAATGGTGGCAAGGGAAAATGAAGGACATTCTTAAAGGTGTCTTACTGCCATATTCAGGGCAGCAATTACCTTTCACAGACCCAGATGTCAAGACAGACTTGATACAAATAATATAAAGATTAACATTTTCTCTGATAAATATGTCGTACTTCCCAGTGATGATTCTAACATCCAGAAACATGAACATCATAGAACAAGATGGAACCAGATGCTTCCTTCAAGTGGAAGGCCGAGTTGATCCCTACATAATTGCAAACACTCCCAAATGCTTTTTTGGGAGATCAGATCTGTGTCCAGTTCTAGGGAATTTTGCAAATCTTAGGTAGAACTCTTCTTACAGAATGTAGCTTGAGTCTTGCTAGGCAAATGGAACATTTTCCTTCTTAATTTAATTATCTGTTACCCATATTTAGTTGCTGTCGTTGATGTGACTGAGCTGAAGCCATTTATCGTGGTTCTAAGTAATCCTTTATTAACTAATTAAGACAGCGAAGTTCTAAATTAGCTTCAGTACAATTCCAACAGAGAGGGAAGCCATGCTAAAACTGCTACTTTTGGAAGTGAATTGCTGCCACCTATTATTCTTTTGTATTCTCTCACATCCTTGGTGCGGGAGTACCTCACGTTTTAAGGGGACTGCAAGCACGCACTTTGTTGACAAAGGAGGATTGTATTTTGTGACACATTTCTCTCTTACCTCTTCCTAGAAAATTGCTAACTCAGATCATACTCAGTTGCCTGCATGCCCTGGTCATGGTTCAAGAAAACTCTTGAGGATAATAGCTTAGCTCTGGATACCCTTGCAGTATTCCTGGTCCAATTCAGGAAAGGCTGTAGTGAGGACCATAACCATCTCAACAGTGTCTGTATTGATTTGACAAAAGCATATAATGCTTTCACTTGATCTGCTTTCTGAGAATTGGTGTGGACTAGTTTGTTCTTATATTCTTTTAGCCCATTCTATTAATGATGGGAGGAGAGATCCTGTGTAATAGAAAATTTTTCTTCAGTGGAGTTTAACCTTTCTTCTGTGGAACTTCTTATGAAAGATGGAGTCGAGCAGGGTTGTAGATTCGTCTCTACTCAACTTCTCATTTCAGTACTGTGGGTCTAGACTTTAGCATGTGATATAATGAAGGTAGTTTTTTCAGCCTGAGCAAATTTATTCAAATCTGAGTTTTGTGAAGCCAGACAGCAGCAGATCTATAGAATTTCACTGCTTTATAAGATCATCTAAACACTTTCACCTTGCAAGGAGGAAATAGAGACAAGGTGTATTTTCCCTTTCCAAAGCTATCTCTGAAGTCCTCTCTTTTGTTACTCAAAAGTTCACTGTTCCTGATATTTTTCTCTCTCTTAATTGATGATTAAATACCTCGGTGTTCCTGGAAAACAAGTCTTTCTTGAAAGACATTTGAAAAATTTATTTTGCACGAAGGAGGAATACAATGCTCAGTACATATTTAAACCTTTGACTGTGTTCACTTTGCACAGGCTAGGCACAGCATGGAGATGCAAACTGCAGAATGCTCATGTATTGGAAGACCTCTTCTAAGTTAGCCTGCTTGTGGTGGCAGACCACCTGAGTGACATGCAAGGACATTCCTAAGTCCTCCCCAACAGCATGCCAGATCAATGATTGAGAGGAATAAGCTTTGAGACATCTGGAGACGCATCTTTCCTTGTACTAGCATAGCTCTTGATGTGAAACATGCAGCTAGCTTGGAGGTCAAGCAAGAAAAGACGTTCAGAGGGATTCTGTCGCCACTTCTCACTCGTCTAAAAATCACATATTCAGCTTCTAACCATGCAGATTATGTGCAGGATTGTGAAATTAAATAAGGCCATTTGACATTTTAGAAATAGAAATTAATCAATTTCATTAATAAAATGAAAGAGAGAACTAGAGGGAATTAACCAGGTTTTGGGAGGGGGTGGGAAATTTTCTTTGGTATTTCAATGTGACCAATGATGTGCTGCAATCACTACCCTTCTGTCTGAACTGAGCTGTTCCTGACAACATTTTGAAACCAAAGAATGTGCTCTATTAGCATGATGCATACCTGCAGTCTTAATCATAATCTATATTGCCTTGTGATGGCAGCTCTGTGGTGTCTGTGAATTGATTGGATAACTTGAGGCCAACTAGGACTGCAGTGGCATCTACATTACAAAAACCTGCTTAAAACCCAGACATCTCAAATCCAACACCCTGTGCTTAAGGACTGAACTGCCTGTAGAAACAAGTTTTGTTCTCTCCAACAGGAGCACCAATGCACATGTGAGAAGCCCTAAGTGTGGGTGTTATGTGGTTGTGTAGCTCAGACTCTAAACAGAAGAGTTGAGTCTCTGAAGCCATTAATCTTTCCCTAGAGCTAAATTCATTATGTTTTTTATATTTTGGAAATTGTAGTGTAAACTAACAGGCTCAAGCAAAGCTGAAGAGAAAAATATAAAAATAGTGAGGAGGCATTTGCAGGGCAAAGACTGAAAAACAATCTAATCAGATTGAAGGAGACTTTGTATCCAGTGCTGCACAGAGTTAATTAGATACAGTTGTATGCCTTGCTGTAGTGGGACTCCATTGCACTGTGTGCAGGTTTCTATTGTATTTAACAAATAGGGGAGGCATGGGGAAAGGCAACAAGGATCTAATCTTTGAGAATGTGTGATAGAGGTCACCCCCAGGGAGGACACCAGACCTACTCAACTCTTTCTCAGCTTTGTAGATCAAAGCAGCTCTATTAATGTGGTAAAGAGGCCCTACAGATCCCTGTGCTGTGGTGCTGTCTGGTGCAGTAACAGCACCTGCCTGCGTGCTGACACTGGCCACCAGGACCTTTATTCAGATTAAGAGATTATTGAGTGGTGTGCAGTTCAGCTCAGGTTCTTGCAAATGCAACAAACCTTGAAGCTCCTTAGCTCTGGACAAACGAACTTATTATTATTATTGCTGGTGCTGCCTGAATTCAATTTCAAAGCTTAATGGCTTTTAGATGTATGTACCAACTGGATTTCAGACAAAAAGGCAAACATGAGAACTTGAGAGGCTATAGTGCATTAATGTATTAATGGTATATAGGGCAGTATCATTCTAAGTGAGATCCTGTAGCTTGATCATTACTATAACGGGACTATTTGTAAATTAAGTTTCACTCTTGATGAGAGAGTAGTTTTGGGAGGTTGTTTTTGCTTTTTAACACTTGGACCAACTTGAAATGTCAATGTAAAATATCAAGGGTTTGGTATTCATCTGATTGAGCTCCCTCAGCTCTAAAGTTTGATCTCAGTAGTTAGACAGCACCTCCAAAGGGGTGCCCTGTAACTGTGGCATCTCCCTTTTATCTTGTACTTGCTTGGGAGGGAAGTGGAATAGGAGATGTTGTGCAAGATTTCTGGGCAGAGAAGAAACAGGCCTCTAGGATGGCTAAGGTCATCTGTCACTGAAGAGTGTGTTCAAACAAATGTAAATTAATGTTGAACTCATCCAAAACAGAATAGCTGATTTTATTTGAAAAAAATCAAAGTCTTTATGCTTTGTATCAGGTTGGCTCAAATTTTTTTTGTTTAGGCTTTACTGAAGGAACGTTGTAGATCTGTGTACCTTTCAAAATGTCCCTGCAGAAAATTTCCCTGAAGAATATCTTTTTTACTGAAAATTTTTTTCAGCCTGCTGTCACTCAAACCTAGCAACCTCAGGGCCTTGTAAAAGTGGTCAATTTCTAAGACTGACAAAGTCTAAATATATGATTAGATAAGTGGTAGGGTCTAAAAGGAACCACAAAGCAAAGAAATTAATCTGGTAGTTGTCTGCCACATCTTTCTCAGATAAACAAAACACTTCTATTTGAACTTTCATGTTTTTACAAATTTCTGTATGTGATGTCTGTGGTGGGTTGACCCTGGCTGGATGCCAGGTGCTCACCAAAGCCACTCTATCCATCCACTCTACCCATGCCCAGCTGGGCAGGGGAGAGAAAATACAACAAAAGGTCAAGACAAGGACAGGGAGAGATCACTTGGCAGTTACCATCACTGGCAAAACTGATTGGTGAATTTAAAAATCAGCTTGGGGAGTTTAATTGAATTTATTACCAGCCAGAACAGGATAATGAGAAGTAAACCCAAATCTTAAACATGCCTTTCCCCTACCCCTCCCTCCTTCCTAGTGTTAATCTTATTTCTGATTTGGTACCTTTGCCCCACCAGCAGCACAGGAGGATGGGGAATGGGGATTACGGTCAGTTCATCACACAT
This sequence comes from Cyanistes caeruleus, assembly GCF_971803275.1. Taxonomy (NCBI): domain Eukaryota; kingdom Metazoa; phylum Chordata; class Aves; order Passeriformes; family Paridae; genus Cyanistes; species Cyanistes caeruleus. Next base: position 29,155,812 of record NC_141706.1, on the reverse strand, counting down.
TGTCTCTGCCACTCCTTCCTCCTCAGGGGTCCCTCCCAGGGGATGCAGTTCCTCATTAACTGCTCCAGTGTGAGTCCTCCATGGGGTCACAAGTCCTGCCAGCAAACCTGCCCCATCATGGGCTCCTTTCCCCAGGGGTTCAGAGGTCCTGCTAAGAGCTTCTTTCTTCTTCCTTCCCATGAGCTCCTTTGGGCATCCACCTGCTTCAGTGTGGAGCTTCTCCATGGAGCCTGCAGGGACACAGCTGCTTCACCATGGTCTGCACCATGGGCTGCAGGGGAATCTCTGCTCCTTCCACCTTTTTCATAAGCCTTGGTGTCTGCTGTTCATCTCATGCATTCTCAGTTCTCTCCTCTCTGGCTGAAATCTGGTTCTGCACAATAATGTTTTTTTCCCTTAAATATTTTATCTCAGAGGTGCTACTGCTGTCACTGATGGGCTCTGCCCTGGACAGAAGGAGGTCTCCCTTCGAGCTGGCTCTGTTTGACGTAGGGGAAGCTTCTGGCAGCTTCTCACAGAAGGGTCGCCTGTAAACCCCTGTTTCCAAAAGCTTGCCACGTAAGCCCAAATACAATGCCAAAGCTTTTGGGCCTGAACCAAACCCCAGACTCTCCAAATCTTTGCCTACAATCAAAGCAGAGATAGAAATACTGGATGAAAAGGCAGAGCAAGCCTGAGTACCTCTGACTGAAGAGTCTAGGGTGACAGATATTTTAGAGAAGTCTGTGCCTAGGTCAGGTGTAGGACAGGATGTCCCATACAAATTCCCCAAACAGCCACACTCTGCAATAGTCTAGGCAGTACAGCCCAGTGAAGGCTGAAGGGCAGCACAGAGGAACAAGCTGAATTGCTCTTCTCATGCTGGGATGAACTGGCCTAACAGAGACCTGTGAATGGACATACTGCCTCGAAGGCTGAAACTGCAACTATTTTGATTTGATGTAGCTGAATGAAATAAATTGTGGAAGACATCTGCTTTGGAAATGTATCTGGCACAATATATAACATTTACATGACTCTTCCAGGAAATACCGCTGTGACATTTACTGTTTGTTGTTTTTTTTTAACCTATATCCTTACTTAACCTTTTCCGAGACTGAGATATCAGCTGCTTCAGAGAGATAGCTGATACTTGCCTTTCCTCCTCTGAGCAGTGGTTTTATTTTTATCATGAGTGCTACAGAAGACATATGGCATTTCACAGACACTTCCAGATAGTTACTCAAAGGGATTTATAATTTGATCCCTGATCCTACAGTGAGTTTTTCAAGAACCATCCATTGAGCCTTGCAGAGCCATGGCAAAGAAAGTAAAGTGCCCTGAGGTTTTAGGGTTTAAGTACATGTAGTACAACAAGGGAAAACAAGAATAGGAAATGCATCCCACACTTTAGTCCCCACCAAAGGACCTGAGCAGATAAGAAAAACAGCAGTAAGTGTGTATGAAATGCTTATTGTTACCCTTTTTACTCCCTTGTTTAAACAGAACACATACGTAACACAAGTTAATTTATTTGTAGGCTAAAATCTAGTTGGAGAGCCTTGTGAAGATGAATAGTAGAAAACAGATTTCCAAGAATAAAATAGAACAATGAGAATCCAAAGTTTTGGGTTTGGGATTTTATCTATGTATCCTGAACAATAGAAATTTACATCAATTTTAGTGTTGCTTTTTCACACTATGTGAAAAATAGATGTCAGCAGTGATCCTGACATTTTAATTGAGTCACGGAAGTGTATAATAATCTTGTTTGTTTTTTGGTGTTTTCATTTAATGTAAACTATTTGACATAACAGTTGACAATATGGCATCCTGAAGAAGAAAAATGTGGGCTACAAATAAGGACCCTAAATTAAAAATAGTGATCATTTAAGGGAGATTTGTTCATGATTTTTTGCCATGTGACTTGCAACGTTGGGAAGTTATTTAAGAAAGTAATTGCTTCATGTTGTAGTTGCAATGTCCTACTCCACTAAAGGACCTAAGATGAAATTAACCTAACAATAATAAATATGTACAAGGAAAAGATCATTGTAATGGAAGAAACCAGTTGAAAAAATATTAGTAGATGTGGATATAAGTTTCCTGCCAAGTGTTACATACAGAACAAGAGTTACCTGCAGAATGCTATGCCCTGCTTTCTTACCATCTTTGGAACAGTTGTTTTATTCCTCCCTTCACAACTTCTGGTTGGCTTTTTCCTAGATTTTCTGTTCTGTGTTTGCTACAGTGCATGCCCTTACCTGTCAGTGACTTGTTAAAACAAAACTATCCTCCATGAGGTTCTGGTGTCATTGCCATTGAGAAAAACCTTCAGCACAAGAGAAGAGCCCATCAACCTCAATGCACATTTCCAAGACTTATTGGTATAAACAGCCATCTGACATCCTTAAGTTTTCTTAGACCTTTATAGCCTTTCCATCTTGTCTGGTTTCCTCTTTCCCATTAACATCAGCTACTTTGTGCTGCTTCTAGAGTACGTGTGACCTTCCTATGCTACCTCAACCTCCTCTGAGCAGAAATTCTCCTTCTGCAAAAGGCTGATACTCAAATCACCTCCAAGTGACAATGATGACAACTTGGTGTCATCATAACAGCAAAGTGAACCCTTCCATACATCTTTATGCTTAATATGGGCATGTGCAGGATACACGCTCAGCTATTGCTGTTAATGTTATAAAGGCATGTTAAAATGGAGAAAAGGAATCCTCTCTGTGATAGTGATTTTTGTTTTCATGCTCGGAATTGCACAGCATGTTGGTTTAATTCTCATCAATCTTCCTTCTTCCCTTCTGTCCTTTTACACAAACCTAATCCTGGCAAATAATTTTGTGGGGATTTTAACCACTTCAGGGTTGTCCCTCCTTCCCTCCATTACCCTTTCCCCTTCCTTCCCACACCTTTCTTTTCATTATTTCAGTAAACAAAAATATAATGTAGAGATACATTATGTTATCGGATAACATTTACTAATCCTATTTTGTCAGTGAAGAACCAAAGGTGGTCGATGAACATAGACTGTGTTAGGATGGAATCATACCAATGTGTGCTTGTATTTCTAAAATGTGTAGTTAGAGGTCTGTGGTTTAGTAGCCTATCATGTGGTGCATCTGAATCTTTGAGGGAATTAGGGGAAAGATATATAGGAAGATGCCTTTATTTGTAAGCTTCAAACTGACTCCAGGTTAGCAATGCAGAAAAACTGCTAGTTTTAGGGGTTCTACAGGAAAAATATCACACTCTATCTTGCTCTTTCTGGACAGAAAAGGCTGGGATTAGATTTGTCATGAGTGACATCCCTGGCCTCTTTTAAAAGTCCGGCTAAATGTCAATGGACATGTGAAATGAATGGTGTCCTTTTTATCTTTGTGTCTGTTTCTCTGTCTACAAGTTGCCTCTATATTTTGCAGTGTACTGTTGTATTTGTTGCCATAGATGAGTATAAGAAGGCAGATCCTAGAACTGCCTACCCAGACCTTTGGGAAGTACTAATTTGGGAAGAATGGTCAGAGAGAAGGGTGTTTTGTAAAGAGTTTAGTCTGTAATCTGGTCCTTACTTATTCCAAGGTGCATCAGTCACACCTGAGCAAATGCAGAGAAAATGTTTTCAGTTATTCTGATTGTTAGACTGATTATCCCTCAACATCTCCTGAGCCATGAGGGCAGTGGTTGCTATGTTTGTAAAAAGCAGCGAGGGGAAGGCTGATGACTTGTAAGCAATGAAGCAGCATTTGCAGAAAAAGCAGTGGCAAGTGACCTCGCGGGTATTTTCCTTAAACATAAACAGACAGGATTGTTTGTGTTGTGATTAAAAATGGCTATTTGCCCTGTATCCTTTCCCTTCTCCTGCTTCTCCCTGCAGTTTCCTAGAAAAAAAAAATATTCCGTTCACTATAACTAGAAATTTCTGGAAATGTATCAGTTCTGATCAAACTTACCAAGAACATTTTCAGAACTAGGATGAATTGTACAGGAGGGCTTGATAGAATTGACTAGAATAATTGCTTGAGCTTTGCATGCTCAATGCAAGTATATGTTGACTAATTTAGAGAAGTTTCCCCCAATACCCACCGCTTTTCCTCTCCTTTTAAAAGGCTTAGTATCATGCACTTTAAAAATCTCAAAAAATGGTCTTGCAATGCCAAGAAAATTTTCCCCTCTGATCTGGCTGAAACTGGAAATCCTGCAAGAATGTGATATGTGACGTAGACTACATAATGCTCTCATGGGATGTGATGTTTTCAAGCTGCTTGTTCTGTGTGCAGCTAATCCATTTCCATTGGCATCATGGCTGCAGATTAAGCAGGGTCCATCTGCACACACATGTTACTTTTTATAGGGCAGAAATAGTCCTGTGGGACTGACAACCTTCTCATTTGCTGCTCTGGCCCATATAACTCTGAGTCACACACCCATGAGAATGGGTTCTTCATTTGGAAGATTCAGCTTTTACGGAAGTTAATGGAAACTATGTTTTAAAAACCCCATACTTTTATTTCTTTTGTGGTGAAGCATCCTATATCATTAGCTTTCAACCTGTATTAGTCCAATAAAGGCAATTAGTTTTCCCCATGGCAGAAAGCCTGTTCTGTATTTGGCAACTGCCCTTGGAGCATATCCTTGGAGCAGATGGCCGCTTGCCTGCCAAATAAGATACAAATTAGATTTCCAGATGATTGAGTGACGGTGGCAGGAAAGCAGCCGTTCATCTTAACTCCTCCTCTATTTCAAATCCGGTTAATCAGTGAGAACATAGCCACTCACTGCCAGGGTGGGAGTTCTGCAGGGAAAACCTGTCTCTGCACGGGCCCCACAAGGAGGAGGGGGGATAAGTTAAAAGGAAATGTTTTGCTCTCTTAAATATTTATTTATAACGAATAGCAAATCTGTCTTCTACACAAGTGAATTTCCGAGCCTTACTTAGTCCATAAGGAAGGCAATAAATTAGTATCAAGGGTCCCCATATGTGTTTCCATCAAAGTCCTGCACTGTCTTGTAACTAGGCTGAGCTTCCATGCAGGGGGATAGCTGTGGAGCTGTATTGTGTGGCAGATCTAATTATGGTCAGTTTTTAGGTTCAAACACTAACTCCCCATCAGCTGCATTTGTGTATCTATCAAATGGGAGTGCAGTCTGCTTGGCCCAGGAGCCAAGTCACTATTAGGAGTCACAAGGCAGCAGCCTAGCAGCTTGTGTTTCTCTCATGTATTGCTACTTTCTGTGTTTAAAATAAGACACAACTTTATATTTGAGCATGGTTGTTTCACTATAGTCAAAGGTGAGCAGGTGATTGTTGACAGGTAAAGGTGACAGCTGGGCAAAGCACTTTAGTTCCGTTCCAAAACCCTTGGAAACAGCCAGAGACTCACCGTGCACCTATGAAGTGGAGCCAAGTTACATTTGGAACCGCATGTTCTAGCTAGATAACTGGGAAAAAAAAGAACAGTGAAAACAAAACAGCTTTGGAAAAAGACTTGAGGGAATAAATAAACATATTTTTCTCACAGTGGAAAAAATAAATTCAGTAGGACCACTAGTACCCTCAGCTACAAAAATGCATTTCCAGTAAAGTTAACAGTTATGCTGGTAGAATTGTGAAGGGAATCTGGCTTAGCACAGCAGTCAGGGACCAGATCTGCAGCTGGTGCAGGTACATGTGGTCTCTACTAAAGTCTAGGAGTCTATACTTATCTGAAATAATGTAAAGAACTGGCTTGAGGACAACTAAAGTCTAGGGACTTCTGCTCTCCCATATTCCACTTGCTCTTCCATAAAATGCAGGTTTCTCTGTGTCTTTGTCTTCCTTTCATACAAATAGTGTGGAGAGAAAGATTTGTAAACTTACACTAATTTAATTAGTCAAATTTTCATGATTGTTTTCTCTGAGATGTACTTCTTTCTACTTGGTGTATCAATGATTACAGAGATGTAAACCAAACTCTATTAATGTTTCTGTGAGGCAAAAAGTAAAATATTGTTGTAGCTGTATTTACAGATTGTTTGCCAATTTTCTACCTTTCATTAAAAATGCAATGCCTTCTGTAGCTGTCCTTCAACCTAGAGACTTAGTTAAAGAAATACATATAGCTATTTAATTGTTAAAGAAGAAATGTGGAGAGGATGAGGCCAGAGTTGATACAAAGCTTTTTGGTAGGATCAGCAACACTCAGGTTTGTCATCTCAAGGGCAGCTGGGGAGAGGGATGCTGAGGCTGGCTGGAGGAGAGGCAAGGAGGACTCAGAAAGGCTCAAGGTGGATGCAGGATCTGGGGACAGGGAGGGACAGCTGGAAGACTGCAGGGGTTTTCCTCAGGAGACAGAGTTAGGAGATGACAGCATCTAGGAATTAGCAAAACCCATGGCAGAGGGTCTGGAATGAGATGATCTTTAAGGTTCCTTCCAACCCAAACTGTCCAATGATTTTATTGATAAGTCAAAATGTTAAGGGTAGTTAGTATGGAATTTGATAAGGAGGAGTGAGCAGGAAGGTTGGTGAGGTTTGTGGTGTAGGGGGTCCTTCTCTCCACCCTTCTTGCTTCCCTGCGAAGAGGGATTGTATGGTGAAGTTCAAAAGAGGGTCTTGGAGAATCAACCAGGTTTTCTTCTCCTGCTAGTGCTCAGGATGGAGCTACAGATGGGGCAGCAACAGTCCCTACCACTGTTTGTGGGGCTGCCTTCAATATCCCTCAGAAAAGCAGAGCTGTGTCAGTAAGAAACCTGTTGTGACAGTCACAGAATAATCCCCAGTGTCAAGGCAGGGTGACTTCCCACCCCAGGCCACATCATATTTTCTGAGCATAGGTTCTCCGGAGGAAACTTCAAAGTTTGGCTGTGCTCTGAAAAGAAGCTAGAAGGGCTTTAAAGTTTCCATGTCTCTTATTCCTCAAAAAATGTGCTCGGTTTAGAAGTAAAAGAAGGTTCATTGTCCTGCTGTTTCTTTGAATGTTCAAGCTGAACCTTTTCTCTGGCTTCCACCTGTTACAAAGGCATACTGCCCTAGATTTAGACCCTCTAAAGATAAGTGTACATTGGTTGAACAGCTATGAGGTTTTCTCCTAATTTCATCTAATTTTTGTTTATGTTAAGAGCTCAAAGTAGATGAAGTGGTTGCCAGTTCAGGTGGATTTAGCTAGCTGAGTGAAATGCAAAGGTTCTCCAGTGTTAATTTTCAATAGTTCTTCCATGGAAAATATGTATTGCCATAAATGCACTGGAGTTTTAGAAGAAACTTAAGAACTCAGATACTCTGAAAATACACTTTTTTTGCTAGTAAAAGCAACAGCAGTTGTACACCAGTGTCACTCCACTGCCTGAAAGCAAACAGCCATATTGATTTAGGGTGAAATGGAACTTACTTTAATTTACCTCCCTTAGCTATATTGGCTTTGAATTGGTATCACAATAGAAACCAGTGGTAGCCTAAATGAATAAGCCTAAAAATCACTAAAATCAGTGCACTAAAATCAATAAGCCTAATAGTCACTACACAAAGAAAATACATCTAAAAGCTAAGCCTGTGTCCTCAGAGAATCATGCTCAGCTTGGCAATATCAGTGGATATTTTTCCCATTTTGCAAGATTGGTAAGAGGTTATTTGGTTTTGGTTTTAATTAGTTGATGGACAAACTGAGGCATAAACAGTAGAAACCACATCTGTTGTAGTGCATTGAGTGTGACACAGGTAGTACTTGGATTAAATCTTCTGGAATTTTTATTTTTACCTTGCCATAGCATCTCTAGCATCTAAGGCCTGAAATAGGAAATGCCTTGGCATATGAGTCAGTATTTGCATTTCTATACACTGCCAATAAAATCTGTCTTGAGAGCAGCATACAGGCAATATGTAGACAAGAAAAGGAAATTTTTCAGCAGAGCTACTTTTTGGAAATTCTCTAGAACCTTTAATCTGCTGTCAACTTTATTTATTTATCCATTCATTCACTATTTCATTTAAACTCTTTCATCTCCCTCCCTTTTGAGGCAAGAATGTTCTGCATCTAAATGAGACACTTGGAAAGCCTGACATGGACCACCAGGGTGAATTGGTGCTATGTACAAAACTATATGAATATTCAGAGGTGGTGGATGCTGTGTAGTGGGACAGACCCTGGCTGCCCCCTCTGTAGAGGAGTCTGTCACATAAAACAACTGGGAGGTGGATGGAGATTTTTTTTTAATAATTTTTTTCTGCCTCTTCTTTGTTATGGGTCAAGTGAGTGTGATTTACTAAATGGTTCTAGGACATACTCTTCCTTCTTGGGACTAAAGAACTGATCACAGTTAGACTAGATGTTGGAGTTTGTCCACAACTGTTCATGCTCATAAATCAGAGCTTCACTGTGCACCTAACCCTTCAATTACCTTCTCTCCAACAGCAGATTTTTCATGTCAGTGCTGAGCTTTCCTTCCAGGCTGCCTCCCTTCTCCCTGCCCCATTTGTTAACCCTTATTAGGATGAATCTGCCCTAGTGGACCTATTCTGGCCAATGTATTCATACTTCAAGCAGTCTCAGATCTATTTGAATTACTCTCCTTTTGGTTATTATTGCCTCTGTCTTCAGACTATTTTATATTCTTTCCCTACTTTGAAAGCATTTGAAAGAGGTTTTGCAATTTTGCAACATCAGGCAGATTTCTGCTGATCAACTAATATAATTTCTAATATAATTTCAACTCCTCGGTAAATTGCAGTTTCTCTCTTCAGTTACCAAGAAAACTTCATATTTTGTATTACAGCAAAATTGCCCAACAGTTCACAGTATCCATCACTTCCACCTATTTACAGAAGTTAGGCTTCTGTCATTTTGATAGGGAACAATAAGAACGGACAGACAGTAAGCACATCTCAATAAAAGTTTATCATCAAAATTAAAGTTAAATGATATAGAAGTATTTTTCTTATGTTTTCACAGCCACTGTACTCCTAAAAAAACCCCAAACTACCAACTAACAAATCAGCAAAAGCCCAGCACACACCCCCTCTCTCCCCTTGTCCCCCTACACTTAATAAGAAAATTTGAAAATTTTTGCTGTTGAATCAAAATCTAAAAATAGTTATAGAAAAGGTGGATGTTGGGTGTTTTGGTCTAATTTCAGTTAACATTGAATCAAATGAGTCTGGATAGATAATTAGAGAGAATATCAGACTGACAAAATATAGAATAAATGCCATAAATAATCTTAACTGTTCTGCTGCCTATCTTTATGTGGTGTGAATTGTATATAAGTATTCCATTATAAAAAGCTTGGCAGAGTTAATCATGTAATCAGAATGATGTCTAAGTTATGATACTACTTGTTGCATTTTTATGGTTAAGAAGAAAGAAAGAAACTATGATTTGTTGTAAGTAGATTGTGATTAAAATGGGTAAATGTTTGCAGGGATGGCCCTTATGTGATTCGTGGAGAAAATGCTGATGGCATTTTCAGTTTCTGGCAGAACTGGAACTTACACCACTGTAATAATAGATGTGCTATAAATTATTTTCTTCAGAGCTTTGTGTTTGCCTGATAACTTTCTGATCTGTGACTTACTATTAGGATTTCTTACAGGAGACTAAATTAAAAATACTTATTCGAGAAAAGAAAGAAACCTGTATGGCCTATTGAGCTGGACATTTTACTGCTGTATCCATAATGTGCTGTAATTAAAAAGAAAATAGAGGATTTGGGAAAAGTAGAGCAAAGACAGAAGGCATTGATTCATGTTTATGTTTCTGCTGCTTTCATTGCTAATTGCCAACCAGTGAGACACTGTAGCTGGTAGCAATCTAAACCTGTTCTTAATTACAAGGGAGTAGGCTGAGATTTGCATGGACAATCTTATATCTGGTTGCTATTTTTATATATTTTTTGATATCCTTTCTTTAATGTTTGGTGTTGCTGTTTCTCAGCTATAGGATACTGAGCTAGGAAAACCAAAAGCTTGAAAGATGTACAAAAAATAGCTGCAAATCGATAAATATTTTTTTTGTGAACAGTACTGGTCCCTGCTTTGTATTGCTCTCTGTATAAGAGCATCCATTTCAGGCTCTCTGAAGCCTCTAAACAGAGAAGGGAGTTCATCTTGTTCTCAGTGGTTTGCTTTTAAAAAAGGTATTTTCTGTAATTCAGCCATAAGTTTCTGTTTAAATGCTTCTCCTAAATCGTCCTGATACCGACTTTATTTCCAGTTTGCACAGATTTTCACTCTGATTAATAATTTTAATTCTGTTTCTAGCATGATATAGATGGTAGATCCAATGACATCTCCTATTTAAAGACCAGCCTTTTTTACTGGGTTATACCATTTCAGACTTTAGTACTCAAGTATTTGTCTGTTCCTTTATTTCTTTAAAATACTTTTTTGTAGTCTTGGTCACTCCTGTGCTAATGCAGTTGTCTGTAGCTAGTTGTCTTGAAAGATAACTTTCTTCAGCAAGAAATGCGAAGTTTGCACAGATTTGTTGCTCTTTCTTTGAGTATTGAATACTTCATTTGTTTTCAGATGCAGTATCTCCAGAGGGTTAACAGCTGGCCACAATTTGAGAATGGAAGAGGAGTGAATTTGGTTTTGCACGTATAAGTTGCAAGTTTGGATGTCATCAAACGTTACAGTGAATGGTATTTTCTCTGGTATTTATTTATTTGGACCTTTTTCTATACTTTTGTATTTATCTGCCCTTATTTTTTTTATTTTTTTTTTGTGCATAACTTCAATTGTAGTTGTTGGTTTTTTTGCTTTTGTTTTTTGTGGTTTCTTCCCACCAAAATAAAAAGGGCAATTTTTTCTTCAGTTACTCTGCAACAGAAAATCATACAGTTCCTATTGAAACACTTCTGGAAGTCAGTATAATCCCAGTGGCATTCAGAACAACTGATGTGTGCTAAATGGGATTGCAAAGAGAGCCACTCTTCATAAAACTCTACATGCCAAAATCCATTTAATGCTTCCTTTTAAGAGCCCCAGCTGAGGAAGTGCAGAGTTTTGTTAAGATTGACAAAGTAACATCTCACTCCCCAAGCAAATGCAACTGAAGTGGACAGGTTCTAACAACATTTAAGGAAGAGAATTTTCATATGCTTAACAATTGCAAGTTTAAATGTTTGTTTTCTTCAGAGTATGCAGAAACCTACACTCTGCTCTGCTGCCTGCGGGTTTGATGTGTTACTGTCCATACTTTTTGAATTCTACAGGGAAATTAAGTTATATGCACTTAAAAAGGACACAGTTTTTGTATCTCATTTTCATCTGGTTGGCAGACAGTAGTTATGGTAGAAAATCACAAGGAAATGATAGCAAGGCTCTAGAACACAACAGGAGAAATATTGAGTTGGAACAGCCTTTCCTGACTTTGCATCATTTCTATATGGAACCCAGGTTGGAGGGATCATAGTCACTAAAAATGGTGACCAAAGGAAGAAGGTAAGAGAACAAGCTATGAGGAAATTTGAGCTGATAAAGAAATACAAGAACAGGAAGTATCTGACTCAACCCAAAGATGGAAGTCAGGAGATCTTATCCAAATTATCGTTAGGCTGAGTTTCTGTACGTAGTTTTGTATAAAGATCCTTTGTGTTAAGCTGACATCCAGAATATAAGGATCCTTTGGATCATTGAATAAACTCTTTCTTTAAATGGAAGTTTTGCTCAGGTAACATTACAGGTTCCCATAGAAAGAAGTTTAAATATGGCATCTTGTGGGCCAGATCTTAACATTTGACAAATGAAGCAGGACCGTGCTGTCAGGCAAGGGAGGCACAGAAGCTCTGGCTGTGGCACACCTGGAGGGTGTGCTCAAGACAGACTGAATGGGTCCAAGGTACAGTTAGACACATAACATCATTCCTCTTTTATTCTCCTGTTATGGCAGAACATGGTTGCTGCAGTGCTCACCTTTCTTGCGCTGTCACCCTCCTCCTTTTCCTTTGTGCAATGCTTACTCATTAACCAAAGTGTCTGCTTTCATATCTTCATGGCAGGCTAGGTGTTACTCCCAAGAACTTCCATCAGGCTCCTCATGCTCTTCTTTTCACAGTGATTTTTTATTATTTTTTAATGCAGGATGAGCTTCATAAGATTTATTTGGGGTAGGCCTCATCATGTATTTATGCTATCACACCCATGAATAGCTGGAAATGTAGAAGATATGGGTTCCTGCCAGTATTCATAAAACTTTGTTTGTACTTTATTTTTACTGGCTCCTCATCCACTGAAACTAATTTAATAATTCGAATTGTTTTATTCATTTAGAATTACAGTATTAATCAAAATCAAATATTTCAGTTGTCTCAACTGCACCTGTCTATTCTTCTGTGCTCCCCCATTGTGAACACTTGGATGCACAATGATATTACTTCTAACCAAAGAACAAAATATTTTTGCTCCACATTTCTTCTTCTCTTCTGAGTTTGTTCATTCAATATAGAAACCTACTCTTGCATTACTCATGGAAGATTTTATTGTTATTGCACCGTAGTCATGATCAAGCCTATGTTTTCTATTGATTGAAGTTTCAAACTTTTGAAGAAAGTATATACTGCTCCCATCTAAAACTGGAGGACAGCCAATATCACCATAAAAAGCAGCTTGATTCCTGGTAAGGCTAAGTGCTTTGGACAGACCTCAGCAGGTTTCTCACCTCTGCAGAATGCACAGAGCATACAGCATTTCCAGTGCCTCCTCTCTGAAAGCTTTTTTTGAATCTGAATTTAGCGCCATATATGGAAATTCATTTAAGCAGTAAATTAAATGCTTTTATGTGAGCCTGGGTGTATTTAGAGCTTGCTTAAGGGGCTCTGAAAGTAGATTGAGTACTTTTGCCCCCTCATCCTATTCCTATTCTCACTAATATCTATAAATCTTAATTGAAATTACAGAGCTGAAGAAACTGTGCTGGTCTGTACTCCGCTGGGATGAGAAGTGACTCTCTGGTCCTGGGCCAGCAAAGTAATCAACTGTGTTTAACCACTTCTAATTGCACAGGATAGGTGCTTTAAAGTTTGAAATAAGGTTATCATACTTCAAAGTTGAAGTTAAATACAAGTAAGGGGCTGGGGGAGTTTGAGAGAGAGTGATGGAGTGGAAAAGTCCACTGCTCAGGACTATGGCACTCCACATGTGTCTCTGAATACTAACCCATCAATAGGCAAAGTGTATTTTGTTTAAATGCTTATTTCTCCTGACTATGCAGTATTTATGAACTACTTTTCAGGGTTAACTCTTGGAAAAGGGTACACCTAAAATGCGGAATTATCTATTTAATCACAGGTTGCACAATATTCATGTAGATGCTAGGGAGCTGCATCTACATGATGAACTAGGTACTGTAGTACTTGGTACCTAGTTAGTCTGTAATATTCTGGTGTAGAGAAGATGCTATGTTTAATATCTTGTTGGCAAGTTTGGAGGCTGAGGTATCATGGCCAAGATGAATAGTAAAATGTAGGAATAGGACTTTGTGCAGAAATTATTTCATTCCAACACAGAAGGAAAAATATCTGGCTGACCCCCACAGGAAATCTGACCTGCTCACTAGATGTGATTTCAGCTGTGCCTTTGTAGCTCTTTCTCTCATGCCTCCACGTTCCCATTACAGTGAGTTTATCTGTCTACAGCAGCAGTGTGGGATATGATCTTGCTAATCTGCTTCTGAAACTGCCCTCTAATTCTTTATTGCATAATGTGTGTGTGTGTGTGTGCTGGGTAGAGGGGGCAGTCTTGTGAAGAATTATCTGCCCTGGTTTTTTGTTTTTATCTCAGATTTTGGATCACCAATGCCTTTTGGTACAATCCTCATCTGTCCCCTAGAGCTCAGTTTAATTTTTACAGCAAATACTGCCTCTGAGGTGTTTGCAGCTGTTACTGTCTCTGTGAGTCTGAGGGAAATGAGGCTTGTTTCTTGTGTTACTGCCCAGGTTGAGCTCTTGCTGGAGCACTCTGCGGGCTCTGCTGGCAGAAGGTGCCCTCCTCCTGCCCCTGGCTTTATCACGCACTGGGTATATTTAATCTCTCCTCCTCTGATGTGGTCTGAGGGCTTTAGCAAGCTGTTGCCATCTTCCTGAGGGGAGAGGACTCTAGGGACAGACATGCTAGACTGATGGAGAGAGAGAGATAGAGAGGGGTTTTTAAGATACTGTGTGCTACCTGTCAAAGAAGAAAAACACCAAGATGTTATAATAAGCTAGAGTCTCCACAGACTTGACAGCTGAACTTCTCAATGAGCTGTAAAGTGCTTTTTAGCTCTTCCGTGCACTGGAATTTGAAATGGTAGCTGCTCATGAGGATGAGCACTCTGCCTTCTGCTGACTTCCACAGAAGGTGTGGGGAAAATGCACATGTCAGGCTTTGCTTCAAGGAATTGGGGCACTTGGGTTTAATCAGCTCAGAGACTGCTTCAGAGGATAGTGTTCTTTATGAACAAACATGCAAAAAAATCTCATTCACTCTTCCGTGGAGGATCATACAATTTTGAAACATATTCCAGAATTTAAATGATCAGTCTCAAGACTCCTTGGCATAGTTGATGCATCTAGATTGTTCTGGTGGATGGTCCATAATTTCTGTGTAAAATATTGCATGGTGTTCCCCTGTGAAAGGCTTGGCATGGGCCCAGTGAAAAGACAGTGTCAGTGTGGAGGTCATCAGACCATAAGGAAAAGGCGAGGAGCATTCAGTATCCAGTTGGTAAAACAGTGACCTTATTCCAGTCCCATTTAATCACAGAATATAACCACAAAAGCACAAGCAAATATTTTATCATATTTTATCAACTCTTATTTGAGAATTGTTGATGCATCTTGCTCAAATAAATGCTTTTTGGTTATATGGGTTTGGCTGTCAATGTTACTTGTTTGTTTTCTTGAAAGTAAAACCTGTAGTGTGCTTTTACTTAAAATTAATTATAATGACTAAACAACAATTGAAAGTAATGACTAAATTTCAAGAGAAATTATTCTTTTATGTATTAATTATGCATCTTATACATGTTTATAGGTCAAAGGAAAGATTTTTCTTATATGTCTAATATATTTATGTAGGAAGCATTTTTCTTTTGTCTCACTGTACACATCTGAGTATAAGATAGATGTAAGAAAAAGTACAGATAGATGAGTATAGATGTAAAGATATATATTTTATATAGATATAAAGTATAGATGAGGACAACTTAAGTGTTCTGCTTGTGCCATAGCATGTAAAGACATACTAAAAAGTGGAAAGAAATAATAATTAACTGAAATAACTATTTTTTTTTTTCCAAAACGATTATGCCAAATTGCTTTTACACATACTCACTTGGGATGATAAGACATATAAGGCTATAAGATTAATTCTTCATTGTTTCTTCTTACAGTATATGCAGTAGTGGAGAACTGCATGAAAAATGTAGGTTAAGAATGGTGGAAATATTCCTAAAGCCATACATTATTTATTAAGTGCAGTTTCTTGAATTCTGATCTGGTGATGGCCAAAGGGGATGTATAGAAAATGGACTTGACCAGTACAGTCAGGCAATTAACTCTGCACTTGTCCTAAATTCTTATTTGCCTAAAACATATTTTTCTTGGAGACAGCAAAGCATTTCAGTTGGGTTCCTCCTCCAAGTTTATGCTCTTATGGATCAAATTCCTCCTGCTCTGTAAGGTTTGTCTTGGGGGGAAGTTGAGTGCACTTTGTTTCTATGTTCAGGAATCTTATCTACTTATTCAAGGTAGCCATTACTTTCCACCCATAGTGTTTTTTGAAGACTTTCTGGTTTCATTTTGTAACCTTTCCTCTGACTCTGACTTCCACCTGCTTTTTGATGCCTAAGGAGAAAATACAGTATTGAAACCACTCTGTGCCCTCTCTGTCCCTGTAGTCAGGATCTTTTCCTTAGTTGTTCTTAAAATACTCTCCACGCTTTATCTGGGCTTGACAGGATTTACTTTTTTACTTTTTATTGGTTAACTGATTAGCAAACATCTAGACCTAGAATTTGCTGTGTTGTAGTTTTTTCTAATGCTGTAAGGAGCTGATCTTCCACTCACCAATGCTGCAACAGTGAGTACAGCTATTATAAAAAAGCTCTGATTATTCTGTTCAGCTACAAGGAAAATGGATGACTTCTTTAATCCCTTTTTCCCCACCCCTTCTTTCTTCTTCTCATTCAGAAAGAGCTCCAGAGTTCAGTTTCAGTTGGGAGCTTTACAGTGATGCAAAAATGGAATTCCTTATATGATCCAGTAACTTTCAGTAGTAACATGAATGCAAAATTAGGGGGTTAATACAGAGAGTTATTATGACCATCCTAATAACATAAGATTGCTGTTATTTTAAACTTCTTTTTATTGTTTAGGCTTTTGGTCTCACTGCCTCGTTTATCATCACAGCAGTTTTCTCTTTTGATGTGACTTTATTTGCTTCCAAATAGAGCAAAACCAGTGAGTGCTTTGTTTTGAACTCAGAGAATGTTTTGCACAGCAAACTCCTAAAATATGGGAATTTTGAATATGAAGTATGCTTAGAATTTTAATAGGGTTCAATCTTCATTAAATCTGTCCTAGGTGAAATCTAGTGTGATATATTCTTTCATGATTTTGCATTGTAAATCAAAGGTGACTTATGCTGAAATTCAAAACTTTAAATCTTCTGTCAAATTTGACAGTAAATATATATATATATAGATTTAGCTGGTAGTTTGGCAAATATTTGTTCTGCTAGAACAAGAACTTTTGAGAGTGCAAGTAGCAGTAGAATTACCCACATTCAATAAGGTTAAGGAAGCTGGAGAAACTTTTTTTACTCATTTCTTGTAAGTGATTCTGTAAAAAGAACATTTTCCTCTGCCACTGCTATCCTTGATAGATCTGTTATAAAAGTTAAAACATTTATCAAATCTGTCACAGATCCTATGACCCATAGAAGAAGGACTATCAGACCTTAATTGGAATAGCTGTGTAATTGCAGAGCTTCCCTTCCCTTGTTCACCTACTCTCTGACCTTTATGTCAGCTTCTAATTTCCTTTTGTAATTGACTCTTCTTTCTAGAGCAGGAAACTGTGGCAGCAAATGCATCTCGGTGCAGAGGAAGATCCAAACAGTGCTGTCGAATGTGAATACTTCATAATCAAGTTCTTTTGGGGAAGAAAAAAGTGGGTAGTTTGAACAAGTTTCAGATGAAAAAGAAGTTATTTTCCCTAGATCCTGTTGTTTGTGATTATATTGTTTTTAATACATAAAGTTAAGTAAGGACTTAAAATGCTACCTTCAAACATGTGCTTAAAACAGCTGTTTGCTCCAACACTTGCCCATTTCAGCAACACATGCTAGTGGAAGTCCACCCTAAGTTTACTTTGCATCAAGGGACAGCTAATCAATTGAGACAGGAAAAGAGAGGAATATACACTGAAAAGTCCTCGTGTTCTCATCCAAAGTGAGGTTTCTATATCATGCATGTTTCTATATCTTTTCTATGTCACAATACGTCTCAATTTCATTTCCTTGAGGAGACTTCCATTTCAGCACTGCCTGTCCCATCTTTCCCTGTGTTTATTGACTGGTACAGGAATGATTTGTGAATTTACTCATGAATGTCCTTACCTTACTGGTTGATCAACAACACCAACAGTCAGCAACTGGAAAACACAAAAAACCTGGGCTTAAAGAACAGCTATATTTGGAAATCAGGTATCTATCATCAATTTCATTCTCATCAACTAGATCACTTCAAGACACTCCCTGAATATTAAGATAAGTGAAAAGTACACGTTTACAGAGTTTTCTAAAATTTCCCAAGTCAGTGAACATTTCATGCTCAACCATGACAGGCAACAGAGTCCATGTCTCTGAGAAAATATTTTTAGCAAAGACCATAGCCAAATAAGACTAAAATAACAGAATTAGCATCCACAGGACTTATCAATACACTAATATGCAAAAATTAAAACTGAACAGCTGCTGAGGCAAAGCTGTCATACATTCATATATGTATGAAACTGGCATGCATGATCTTCACTTTCCTTGGATTAAAACATTTTGATACTCAAGAACCACTGAGCACTAATCAGACTGTAGTAAAAATTTGGTAGAAAGCAACAACAATGTCTAGCATTTTTGATTTTATTGAGGACAATCCAGAGATCTCTAACAGTTAAATGTTATACTGCTGTACTAAATGAAGCTCTTAATTCCTTGAAAAGGCCAAAATGCTTCTTCCATATTTTGCAGAGTGCCTGACTGGCTTCACGAAAAAGAGGCTCACATCCTAAAAATATCATTATAGGCATGTTCACTTTTTTATTTTTTCAGAAAACACTGGATATGGAGAAGATAGGAGATATTCCAATATGGGGAAATCTGGTACTTCTATTATACAATATGGATTTGCCTCCTAGTAGTAACTCAAGGCTAAATCTTTACAGGGACAGTGGCTCTTTGAAATCATATAATTATTTTCATTCCACTTTCTTCTTGATACTCTTTACTGACTTCTCTCCCAACTACAACTGAAACAGAATATTGAAAGTACCTCTGGAATTCTAAAGGAAAAGAATAATGATTCCTTTTCAATGATAATGACAGAACTTTTTATTCTTGTCTTTAAAGTTTCAGATTTGCCAATTTAGAACTCACGGTTTTGACAGGTGGTTCAGGCCAGGTGCCAGAATGATTCAAAGCAGTTGACACACAAAGAGGTGCTCCCTCCTGTGTATCTATTTCACTCACAGGAAATAACTGCAGGTTTGTATAGAAGCAGTAACTAGATTAGCTTTGGTGGCTCAAGAGCTCAAAACCCAGTTATCCCAGCCTTGTGCTTGGCTCCACATCAGTGAGCTCTCAAACAACTATCTTGGAAAGAGCAAGTAAACTCTTTTGCAAAGGTAAGTGGGTTTAGTAAATACAGTATAATCAGAAAATAATACTTGGCATTATTTAGATTGACTTGGAGACCTACTCATCATGTTTCCTAAGTGCTGTTGTTTGTGTACACCTATGCAGGCCACACATAAATAGCAGAGCTCCAAGAGAAATGGATAAGATCAAGATTTCCTGCCTACAGTGTCTGTAAACCAGTGACAGAAAACCAGGAGAGGAGGAAAAAAAGCTTAGACAAGATAAACAGATAAAATAGCAAGAAATAAGAAAATAGTACATATATTCCAAAAGTTGTAAAAAAATAATCAGGAAACACCAAAGGCCACTTCAGTGAGTCGGAAATGTACATTCACATGTAAAGCTGTGAGTCGAGTAAGGTACAGCTGAAAGAACAGATTTGGTAAAAGCTCAGGTGGAAGGGGAAAGGAAGAAGTAATACATGACTAACACAAAAATAGGATGCATATTTTGTCTTTGGACTGAATGAAAGGTAGGAATGGTAATTAGAAATGGCTTGAGACATGCTGGGTAAGCTGAGCAATGGGAAGTAGCAGAAGAGATTAGTTTCTCCAGGGAACACAGAATGTGCACTGGTCTGGCTAGACAGCCTTGTTTCTGCATCTCCTTTGTTTATGGTGCAGCTGCTCCCAGCTGTCAAAGGAAACTCTGTGTGATAATCTCTAGGCATATTATTATTATTATTACTTACTTTGCACATATTGAGGAAAGTATGAATTGACAACCTATTCCCTGCTTAAGCAGGCAAGAGAAAAGATTTCATATTCAGCCTAAAAGACATTTTTGCTACTGTACCTAATGTTCAGTCCGGAATTAGTATGTTGATAGGAACTTCAAATGGCATTTTCTCTGAATATATAGAAAGTACTTGTCCCATTGTATTATCTGAAGATAAGCAGTGATCCAAGAGAGCCAATAATATTTACCTTTTTTGTAGTTATATCATGTAGCTTAAAATATAGGCTAAACTTTGAATTTATCCCTTTCGTAGGAAAGAAAAATCATTGATATCTGAAGATGGAGAGCAAATTGATACCTGTGGAAGCTACAGTGTTTTTCACTGTAGCATTGTGTGCTACCATTTCATACTGTAGCTAAAAAGATTAAGGAAAAAGACAAAGATGCTAGTTTCAGGGTGACGTGAATTGGGCTTTTTTTGTTTGTTTTTTTAGCTGAGTGTTGAATTCCCTCAGTTAACAATCATTTGTAAGGATTATTTTTTCCTTAAATCACCAGTATAATTGACAGGGATTGGCTATTATTATAGCAGATTGTGCTCATTGAATTCTCATTCTACACAATCCAGAGAGCCCCTGCAGGGAACACAAAGATGCTTGGTAGACAAAACAGCCAGAGAGGTCCTCAGCCAAGGGAGAACAGGTAGAGAACTTTAATTTCCATGGCTTTAACTTCTTTTCTTCTACTGACTGCTCAGTTTCAGCAGATTTCCTTAAACCCTCAACCTTTTGTTCTTCTCTTCATTATTTCCTGAAGAACTTTTAAGTAGAACTCCCTCGGGATTATAATGTCTGAACCCTTTTTAAAGTAAGAGCTTTTGTTTAAATAAACTTTCCCCTTTTCATTAAAATCACTTTGCTCTTGTAAATTAAAACTAACCTTTGGAATATAATAGTGATTATAACCTGATCTTCTGCTCCACACACTGAACTGGGGCACCTGATCTAGTTCAGAGTGCTATAAAGAATGTTATCCTTTAACTACAGTTTAAACATGATCAGAAGTCTTTTTGAAATGAGGTGAACTAAACAGGCTTATTTGCAAGCACAACTTACTAAACATTTTGAAGTCATTTGCATGAAATATCTGAGATATCATGCTCCAAAGAACTGGAATTAAATGTGAAACTGGTTGTAAAATCAGTGAGATGGCCCTGGAGGAAAATTTAGTCTCTTAATAAATGTTTTTGCCATAAAAATACATTAGTTTCCTATGTCAAGAGATTAACTGTTTTCTAGCTATTGTAGTATTGTTTCCATGCAAAACCAAATTGCATAGTCTTTGTGAAGTGAGAATACTTTTAGTCAGGAAAAACTTTTATGTCATATATAGCCAAATTTATTATCCATTTATATTAGACAGTCCTCTTTCTAAATATGAAGACAAGATGTAACTCATGCTTTAATACAAAACCTTGCTCCTTGCATTCATTAAGGCACATATCCCAAGTCTTAGAATGCATGGAGAAAGGGAGGAAAAAAAAATACCAAGAATTCCGCAGAAATACTTATGACCAGCCCTTACTTACACTGACACAAATAACAGTACTACCTTTCATATTTTAGCTGTATGTTCAGATTCACCCTGCATATTATCAGGCTCATCTTACCCCTAGCTGAGCTCTAGGGATTTGAACCAGCAGAATAAAAACACTGAAAGTGGAAGCTTGGTTTTGTACACTTAACAGTTTTGGAGCACAAAGAAAGACACTTGTCTAAGGGGAAAGGCTGGGACAGCACGGTGTTTCTTAGTGGAGAGCATCTAAATATCATGGGTCATCAGCTGGCAGTGTAAGTCCAGTCAGTGCATCTGCTGCCAATTTAGCTAAGTCAAGGATGCTGCCTACAGTCCTGTATTCTTCTCTCCCACCTGCCCTTCCCAAGGGTCTGAAGCAACTGATGGCTGTGGTGCAGGTGCAGAACGGGGAGGTGCAAGTCCTGGATCCCCCTGACAAACTGAGCAGCCTTGAGCAAACGGCCTTGGGAGGTCTCCAAAACAGTCTCACTGTGCTTGTCCCTCTAATTAAACACAAATTATATAAACAATAGCCACCTATGTTTCCAGGGTAGAAAAACTAGGAAAAACAAAAAGAGCTGGGCCACGTCTGCAAGTGTCAGTTTTAGGCTTCTACATTTTTATGCTGAGGGAAAGGCTTATGTGTTCAGCCCTGCATTTTTGGAGAGGAATTTTTAAGTAAGAGACTAGCAGAGAAGAAACAAGGCATGGACATAGGGTCAGAAGGCAAAAGGAAAGGCTGCTTAAGGTGAAGTGGCTATTTTAAATTCTGTTAAAAAAGTTAAGCAAGAGCAAAAAACCCACCAAACCAAAATTTCTACCCCCCAAATGCCAGCCTAAATCTCACCAAACTAGCAAAAAGAAAAGAAACAAACCACCCAGCAAAAACCCCACAACACAAAACATACAAATACCCCCTTTACATGCAAGAAAAAATGCAGCACATGCAAAAAACCCAGCCAAACCACAGAAAACAACCAAACAACAGAGACCAAATGAACATAACCCCAAACCCCCCACCTTACATCTGCCACCCAGTGACCATACGTATTACTCTGTTGTAAGGGTGGGGTGCTAAATCCTGCTGTACTGGAGTCAAACCTGCTGCTGTTCTCACATTTACAGTAGAGGCCAAATGCTACACAGGTACCAGAACTGGTCTGCAGCTGTGAAAATAACTGAAGAGCAGATTGCCTAATTGACTTGCTGTACCGCAACCTAAGGCAGCGTCAGGTAACTTCCCCCTGCTACCCTCCCCTAAGTTATTAGAGTTGAGACATACACCTCAAAATTACTGACTGGTTTAAGAATCATGATTTCTGAATGATAGGAATTGATCCTGTTGCTAAATCTGTGGTTGGAGCAAGCATCTTACTGCAATTCTAACAATTCAAAACACCTCTCCTGCCTAATACCATGTGACCTATTTAAAGTGCCTCTATAATAATTTTCCATTCAAAATGCTCTCCACTTCCTATTTTTTAGTAGCTGCATTTTCAAAGATAGCTTTGTGCAACTAAATAATTCAACATTTTTTAGTATAAGATAGTACTTTCAAGAATACAGATACAGGGGAAGTGGTGGTGTACTTTACACTCTAAAAGTGTGTTTGCAAGACATTCATATTCTTCACTGGGACTTACCAGAAAGTGCAAATACAGACCCATTTATCACGCTCTCAATTTCTACATGTTTCTTTAAATGCTGATTTTTATTGCCAAGACTTTAATTCCCCAAATGGAAGCACTAAGCACCAGCCCATTTTGTTTCTGGCAAAACTGGAGGAAAGCTTATTTCAAATTTCTAATTAAAATTCTTTCTTGCTGCGTAAGGAGCCCTGATGGGATTCCTCAGGGTAGCTGGATGGGTTTCTGATTGAATTACAACCGGCCCAATTGCGTGAATATTTCATTTAAATGTTGTGAACTGAAAACAGCAATTAACGACAGCCTGAATAATAAAAAGCACTACTTTACCTTCAATCCTCTCCTCTCCCACAGTTCATTCAATTTAAATGCTTAGTCACTAGGAAAAAAAAAACAACAACAACAACCCAAAACAAACAAAACCCTCGAACAAATCCAGAAACAAAAAGCTAAGCAAGGGTCACTGGGGAAGAGAAGTCCTCAGTCCTTATCCTAGAGATCAGAAACACTTTGCCTGGAGTTGATGACTGTGTGTGACACTGTTACAGAACCACCCTCACTGTGCCTCTGACCTGCCATTTATCCAGAGTTTTACACTGTGCTTTCTGCCCAATCTCACTGAAGGTAATTTCAGTCTATTGTCTCACCTTTATCATCACCAGCAGCAATTTTTTTTTACTAGAGATCCACACTACCCATAGATTTGCTGGGGAACATCTGCTAATCTGGTTAAAAATTCTGAAACAATCAGATTGGACAAACCCCCCCAGCCCTGCACATGACCTTTGGAGTGAATTGCCCACATTTACAAATTAACTTTTAGGCCAGGGCAATTAGGAATGATCCAGCTGTGCCTAATTGCCTGGCTGGATTATAAATATCTCCTAAAGAATACAGTAATATGAACTGATACTTAGGATGAAAATAAGAGCGTTTGGGGAGAATTATAGTAAAACTAAATGCTGGGATGACATGCAATTTCTTCTGATATGTTTTAGAAAGCCACTATTGTATGCACCCTGCTTTCAGAGAATCTGTTCTTGCGTTTTGCAACACTGTTGAATCTAAAAATTAAAAAGCTCATGAGACTTGGTCTAAATCTGGCCCAAGATCCACTGTTTCAAAAATATTCTTAGGAGATGATTGAGTCATTAGGATGACTGATTGGACCTTGACAACTGGAAGAAAATAAGTTGATTAATTATAATCTTTACTGTTATTTATTAGTGATCCAAGGTGTTTAAATTGCTGACTTGATTGTCGTAATTGCAACAGCGTAGTGACTAAATCAGGAGAAGTTATTACTGAGACAAAAGTGTTCCCATGATAGAGTTTCTATGACTGTATCAATATCTATAGTTCATAATAAAATCCCTCCTTTTCTTCCCATTTTAGGAGTGCTCAAGTTAAGCTGACACAAATATACTGGGGAAAAAAAAACCCCAAACCAAAACCAGTTAAAACCAAAACCAATGAAAAAGATAGGAAAGGAATCCACAACTTAATTAGTCTTCTGGAGCAGCCATGATAATTTCATATGTGAAATGGAGTCAGCACAAAGCACAACACGAGGATCAGTGTGACAAGCCTCAGATGCAATGATATGGCTTTATTCTGGCAGCTGCAAACTCTTCTGGCTCTGTCTGTCCCTTGTCAGCACAGAAGAAGGTCTTTCACTTTGTCTTAGTAGTGTGGTATTATCTCAGGGGCTGATTCTTCCACAGAAAAAATGAGCCACTCCATTTCAGAATTCCTCAAACTCCTTTGCAGTCGGAAATACATCAACATTGCATTTACTTGCTTAATGATGTTATTTTTCTAGATTTTGGGGCTTTCTTTTTGGTAGCAAAAATCTGTAGATGATAGCAAATTTTAATCATATAACAAAGTCTATATTTATATAGGTATAATAATATAATTTTTCAAATACAATTTGAATGTTTTGCATATCACTTATTTGCAGTTTATTGTTCTTTTTCTACAGACTAATCTGGATACTTAAAAGGCATTCCCCCCACCACCTTGTGCAGTTCTTTGTTTTTGAGCTACTGTTCTCATACTAGGAGCAGTTCTCTGTACTCTGCCTGGATTTCACATTCTAGTCTTTGTTCCAAACAAATCCAAATCTGAAAACAAAACTCTGCTGAAAGCAATATGGCTTGGATTTCAGGAAAGGTCCTCACAATAAACCATAAGGTCTTATATTTTTGGTGCAAGTTTGTGACTCAACTTTGGTACTGTTACAGTAAGCAACAGTCTTAGATGGTGAAAAGAAAATCAATTTGTACGCTGGAAACTAGCTCAGACCAAAATCTCCACAAGTTAGGTCCATGCATCAGTGAGCTAAATTGCATTTCAAATCAGCTCTAACAGTGAGCTCAAAATTCCACCATCAAAAACATTCAGAAGGGATTTGGATACTATACCTATGAACGACTTCAGAAAAATCCTGAGGAAATGTTTAACAATGGATCCACTTTTATTTCATGCCATTTGCATTTAAAAAATGTACCTGGAAATCAGTTTGGTTCAAGGCAGACTTTGGCTTCTAGGGAAAAGAGAGGAAATATAGATGGACAGGCAGAAGGACAAATTTTAATTCTAGAACCAAAAATAGCAAACTGACTTTTTTCTCTATTCTGAAATATAAAATAATAAAGTCCCAATCTGACTGTGCATTCAGATTTTGTGACTGGTAGGTTGACTGATTTTTTTTTTTTCTTTTTGTGTGTGTGTTGTTTTCAACTTTGAAGAAGGGGTATTTTTATGGTACTAAAAGAATCATTACGTTAAATGTGATTTTGTCTAAGTGTCTTTTCCCTAGACAAGGTGGAGGGCTGGAGCCAAATCTCAGTGTAATCTACATGTGCCAGGAGTTCAAGGAAGGAGGTTGAAACTATGTTTTTCATCAGCACAACTAGACTGATCTGTTTAAGAGGAAGGG
Source organism: Cyanistes caeruleus (assembly GCF_971803275.1). Taxonomy (NCBI): domain Eukaryota; kingdom Metazoa; phylum Chordata; class Aves; order Passeriformes; family Paridae; genus Cyanistes; species Cyanistes caeruleus. The sequence continues at coordinate 29,130,117 of NC_141706.1, read as the reverse complement.
CATCCACTCCAAGACTGACATTTGTCAGAACTGTGTGGGCTTTAGGCATTCAACCTGGCACAATTTAGCTTTAACCAGCTATAATATATTATACAGACTATGCAACATATAGCATATATATAATAAGGTATAATATATAATATTCAGGCTGTGTTCAGGCAGGTGATCCTTCATCTCTCCTTAGCACTGTGAGGCCACAGCCTGAGTGATATCTCTAGTTTTGGGTGCCCCAGAATGAGAAAGACAGTGATTCCTGGAAAGAAAGGTACTGGAACCACTGTCATGCAAGGAGAGCCTGAGAGACCTGGGAATGCTTATCCTAGAGAAGTCTCAGTGGGGATCCTATTAAATGTGTATAAATATCTGATGGGGAGGTGTTAAGATTACAGACCCAGAATCTTTGTCATGCCTAGTGGGAGCAGGAAGGGCAGTGGGAACAAACTGAAAAACAGGAAAGCACTTGTTTAGCTGTGATGATGGTTAAATGCCTGAACAGTGTTTCTCAGTACAAGAAAGACGTGGGATGTTGAAGTGGGTCCAAAGCAGGGCCACAAAAATGATCAGAGGGCTGGAGCACCTCTCCTGTGAGGACAGGATGAGAGACTTGGAGTCATTCAGCCTGGAGAAGAGAAAGCTCCAGGGAGCCCTGATTGTTGCTTTTCAATGTTAAAAGGGGGCCTACAAGAAAGATGGGAACAGCATTTTTAGTAGGCCTTCTTATGGTAGGACAAGTGGCAAAAATTTTAAATTAGAAGAGGGTAGATTCAGATTAGAAAAAAGGAAGAATTTTTTTGATTTTCAATTTTTTCAAGAAGAAGGCAGTGAGGCATGGTAACAGGCTGCCCAGAGTGGTGGTGGATGCTCCATCCCTGGAAACACTCCAGGTTAGGCTGGACTAGCTCTGAGCAACCTGATCTAGTAGATGTCCCTGCTTACTGCGAGGGTTTGGACTGGATGACCTCTGAAGGTTCCTGCCAACCCAAACCATTTCAGGATTCTGTGATTCTATAACAGCTTCTCCTGAGAGACTGTGGAGCCTTCATCCTCGGAGATATTCAAAACCCACAGGCACGGTCCTTGGCAGCCTATTTTAATTGGCCCTGATTTTGTCAGGAATGGCTGAGTGAGGTGATCTCCAGAAATTCCTTCCATCCACAGCAACTCTGTGCTGCCTGTCAAGGGAAGGCAAGCTGTGCATGGGCTTATGCCAACAGCTCATATGGTTATCCTTGGGATGGAAATCCTACTGGGATTACATATATGGCAGGGATGTAGGCAGGGCAGAGAGGGTAGAGATGCTTACCTCCCATTCCCGGATACCATCCTGCCATCACTGTCAAACTGAGTTTTTCTAGCTGTAGTAGATGGGCTCATACAAAGAGACAAAATTATTTTTTGCCTAGGTGGTGAAGAGCTTGGAAAATGCACTCTCACACATTACAAGAATCTCTCTGAAGTGCACCACAGGTTTTATTTTTACTGTGGAACTGTTTCACTAAGTCCGAATTCCCAACCCCCACATTATTTTTTTGTTCCCTGTGGTATTAGATATGACCTTAAGAATGTGCTGAAGAATAGTGTAAGGATAAAGCCGTATTTCTAAAGAGAACTGGTTTAAAGCTTTGCCAGTTTTGTTTTTCCTATGAAAAACATTTTCATCAATCTTTACATTTAAGCTTTTTCAAAGAAATTTCATTTTGGAAATGCAGGTGAAACATTTAAAGCATTTTGTTTGACATTTTTGAGAATAGAGCATTTTGATTTTGGTACAAAGCCACATGTCTAAATTGAACTAATTTTAAAAGTTTCATGAAATTCATAGGAGGTCAAATTAGGGTGACAGGTTCTGATTTTAATCAAAGCCAAAATAATTTAGTTTTCCCAAGACCTCAGAGCTTTTATGCATGAATTTCACTTTACAGCAAACCTAAAAGGTCTTCTTTTGTTTGAAAATATAAGAAAATATATTATTTAGAGATCATAAAACTTTTCACGGAACAAAAAGACTGTACTTAATTCCCATTTCTTTCATAACAAAAGATACTGCATTTATGTCATTAGATTGCTGTTTCAAAAACCAGCTGTCACAAATATGAATTATTATAAATCATCATTATTGTAACAATTCACCAGTATCCCATAATAGAGTACATACGGGTATATCTTTTTAAAATCTACACTTCTTGCATCCTTCCAGGTGTTGAATAATCTAATTATTTTCTAGCTTAATTTAGAATTCTTGGAATTGCAGAATATAAAGACCCACAATTACTCTCGAATGTCTCTCCAATTTTACATGGCTGCAGTCCTTTATCTATTCAGATTAACTATATTCCTGCAAGCTAGGAATATCTGTTTGCAAAAAAAGCTGCAGGTTAAAAGTACAAAAAAATGCAAGATGAGCAACCCCCTCTGTCTTACATGCAGCAGGAACATATCTTATTAGACTTCATAGTTTAGCATTTTTATTTGTTGAGGTGAGTCAGAGCCAGCTGTAATTCCAGAGCCCAGTTGGAAGTTCTAGTGACAATACTTAATATCTCTTTTCACTGTATAAATAGAAAACTAGGCAAACTAAATGCAAAAATCACATAGTGATTATCATAACTTATAAAAATAGATTACACCATGCTTTTGTTCAATTTTTATAAATAAGAGAATAACAGAGGAGTTAATTTAAGGGGGGAAAAATGGTCACCACACATTATTTATTTTGCTGCTTCCCTAGCATATAAAAGTAGCTCAGTTAGAAGAAAAAATTATGTCAAATGCTGAACTATCAAGGCTGTAATGTGAACATTTCCAAAGTCTGTAATGTACTATCAGCTAGGTTCATGCAGGGACCCAACTATTTAAGTATCAATTTAAAGACATAAATCCATAGCTGAGATCTTCAACACCGCTGTCCAGCTGTCACTCTGGAGATAACTAAATCATGAGCCACTTTCTGTTCTCCACTAAACAGGCACAATGAGTCCTGGTGCTGATTAAGCTGCTTGGTGTATAGTTCCTGGGCATGTTCCACCTGACACATTTTTCTTCCTAGCTTGAAAAAAAATGACTCAATTAGACATTTGTGGTTTCACTACTCCACCTGCCTTTGACTCCCCAGAAAACAGGCTGTATGGGTTGTACTTTTATGCAGTATCACCATCACTGAAGTATTTGCATGATTTGGTAAACAGAACTACTCACCTTTCTGTCAAAAAAAGGTATCAAGCAGTCACCTTCAGATTTTCTCCCACTGTGGTCAGTAGTTATGAATGTCAGCGTGCTTCACCTATGTCCCATTCTCAAGACCATTTCTATTCATACCCTTGTCATACTTAGCCCTCCTCAAGGTGTACAACCCAACATGCAAGATTGTTTCTGCCCCTGAACAGCTCCTAAACTGAGGTGTTAGTGAGAACTGTGTTTTGCTGCTGTACCATGTATCTCCTCTCCTGTCCCATGGCCTTTCAACAGCACAGCTGATTTGAGTATTTTATACACAGAACAATTTTTGACAAGATGGAGACACTGGATGAGGAAAGTCTCCTGCATCTCAGTCACATGAAGACAGTCCATACAGCATCTTCTTCAAACCCCACTGTCTTCTGTCTGCCAGCTGCAAAACACTCCTGAACAGCCTAACAATACAGACAAACCCCCAAAACTCTTTCAGGACAAATTTCACCAAAAGGGTGGTCAGGCATTGGAGCAGGCTGCCCAGGGAAGTGGGAGAGACCCATCCCTGGAAGTGTTCAGAAGGCATGTGGATGTGGCACTTGGCACGTGGTGAATGCAATGGTGCTACATTAATAGTTGGACTCTCAATGATCTTTGACATTCTTTCCAACCTTAATGATTCTATGAGTTTATGATTCCTAGCCACTTGCAGTAGGCAGTGCATCAGCTGACAATATCCAGACAACTCAAGGAAAATATACCCAACTGTTATCTGTTAGGATGTAAATCACTAAGTAAGCTTAGCAAGATTTCTGTTTTTCCTTATTGTCCTTAAATATGCACATCACTATATTCTATTTAAAGTGTCTATCAGGCATATCGTAGCTCTAATGCATTTGACACAATTTATTTTATAAATGAAATTTGGAATTTCCCCAGGTAAGGATTGTGTTTCCTTCTAATTAGTTTTGGAACCATTTGTACAGGTTAAATTGTACTTACATAGATTTCATTGTTTAAAAAAGGAAAGCTATTCAATTTTAACTTGAATAACAGTATTTAATTTCATAGATTCTTGCTTAGAAGTCTAAGAGGTGAAAGGAAGATAAAACCTGTTTATATGCTAGCATCTTTCCCAAAGTTACAGGTTTGATAATGCTTTTAGACAAGAGTAGCGAGTTTATATCCCAAGGGTATGCAAACTATTTTTCAGTGTTTTCTTGACTTTTAGAAGAGGCAGAATAGAGTGGATCACAATGCACAACACTTTTTGATTTATCTTGGGGTTTAGATTATATGGATTCTGTATGAGAAGTTATCATGTACCTTACATGCTGCAAATCAACTGCTGTGTGAAGAGTATTTCAGAGGAAATAGCTCACAACCTGGAGTCTATTCAACAAAGTCCAATCAACTCCCCTCCTGCCCCAGTCCTAATCAAAAGGACCCAAACCTACTGAAAACACACTGACAATCTGAAACAGAGCGACCTGCCCCTCTGACTTCGAATAAATTGCTTTCTTAGTATGCTGTGCTGTGGTTTGCACTTCAAAAAAAGATTGGAGTATTCCCAAATAGCTTTTCAATTATAAAAGAATTCTTGGTCTAGCAGCTGGGAGATTTGGAGGTTGGAGGTTAAGAAAACACATCTATTACAGAAGACCTGAGTACGCAGTAATTAAGTGCCACAACTGAATCATAACTAGATGAAATCTCAACTCAGGTTGCATACACACAACTGTATTTCTGCTCCTATAACACAATACACACCTTTGTCAAAACTGAGTAATTTTTCTCCATGCCAGGGAAGTTCTCATTAAGAATGCTTGCAGAGAAATTATCTGGGAAACCAAAATGAACATGTACACTGATCATGGATTTTCCTCTTTTTTCTTTTCCTCATTTGCTTCCCGTTTAAAAGTTGGATATCTTGCCAAGTATGCCCACAAGGACCATCACACATGAAACACTGACAGAACTGGGAAAGGAGTGTGAACTTCTGATTAGGAGTCAGATATCTACTATTGCTCTTTTATTATCGTAGAATCATAAAATGGCCTGGGTTGGATGGGACTTTAAAGATCACCCAGTTCCAAACTCACTGCCATGGGCAGAGACATCTTTCTCTAGACCATTCAGCCTTCAACAGTTCCAGGGTTGGGGCATCCATAAGTTTTTTAGGCAACCTGTTCCAGTGTCTCACCACACTTACAGTGAAGAAATTCTTTCTAACATCCAATCTAAACCCATCTTCTTTCAGTTGAAGGCCATTCCTCCTTGTCCTGTCACTATGGGCCCTTGAAAAAATCCAGCTTTCATTAATTCTCCATCTTCACAATTAATTTTATTTATTACAGTACTTGTCTTGGAGCTGCCCAGAAACAGGACATCTGTTTTTTCCTGAACACTTTAACAAAGAACAATTGAGGTAATTTCTTTATGGGGAAACTCAGGAGAGAGCCAAGATGAATTTCCAAACTTTTCATTTATTTCATACTGGACAATCATGTAAACAACCATTTAGAAATAAGCTTTTTTTTTTTTATTTGATTGAATTAACTCAGACTAAGTGTAATATTGAAGTATCTGTCAGTTTGTTATATCCACAAAAATCTCTAATTAAAGTACAGCATTCATAACCAAGTTTTTCCCAAAACCATCCTTTTTTATAGCCCTGGAACTCCTACCACATTTAAAGTGATGGGCAAGTAATAGGAAATTGTGGTCTACTCTTTTTTCTCCAAATAAGGAGCAGAAGTATTAGGGTTTTGTTGCTAACACAGCTCTCAGTTATGTACCATATGGCCAGTTTTAGATAACAAAACACCATGCTAGCAAGAGTTTACAGTACAGAGGGGGTCTCGTAATTTCAAATCCAACACAAAATTCCCCTTTTAGATATGCTCAGAAAAAGAAAAGAACAGAGGAAAGGTACACAGGTTGCAAATGGCAAAGCTTTTATGTTAGGTACTACTACAGATTTCCTTTTCACTGGCCCTGTATGTCCCTATGTCCCCCATTTTCTTCCTTTTTGATAGTGGCCCCACAGCATGACCCAAACTGAGAGCCTCTCATCTTGCTGCTAACTCCTGGTAGGAGTGTGCACTGTGTCACACTCCTCTGCAATTTTTGACATTCTCAGAGCACATCTTCCCCTCACAGGCAGCAGAGAAATATAGTGCCCCACCCTAAACTTAGTATTGAAATAGAATGTTTTCCTTCTCCACACAGGAGACACGAGTACAAGCCTGCCCAGCCCCAGGTAAAGATGTGAGGCTGGTTCACCAGTGTACTCTAAGTTTCAGGATATTCAGTTGGGATCTCAACACCTTCTGTAGAAGTTCTTTCACTTGCCATAAAATAGTGAAATAGGGCCTGATAAGCAATGGGATCTTCAAAACAAGTCTTGGATCAGCTGTACTGGAGAGAAATATTCTTGACTTGTTGTATCTTGTCAAATCAAATTAGAGACAGACTTAGCCAGAAATAAGATATTTTGGAGCAGGGTACTGTCTCCTGGGTAATACATCTTACTTTGTATCAAATTAAGGAGAGAAAAAAATTAATTTTTGTCTCTCACCAAAAATACATATGTTTTATGTGCAAACTGTTAAGTCTAAGTGTGGCACTGTTGTGCATCTCTCTTTTTCATTCGATGAAAAGGCTATGAAGTTGGGTGGGATATTTCTTTGAACCCTGAGGTTAGATGCCTGGGCCTGAAAAATGTGGTTCAAGAAAACATGATTAGAAAGGTTCCTGGGGAATTTTCTAGTTCTTGTGAATCCTATCAGTATGCTGCCTTCCTATACGACACCCTGAAAAGTTACCCTGAGCTCTTAATAGGCTTACATTAAAAATGAAGCTCCCACAGTCACTGTAAAATGACATGCCTGCATGACTAAGTAGCATTATTCTAATGATAAAGCTGTGCAAACCAAGTGTTCCTCGTAATTTGCATAAATACATAAATAAATAAAACAATCAAAATCTTGATGTTGTTTTCCACATTGCAGAGCACAGTCTTGGTTTGTAGCTATTTCGTCTGGCTCAAGTTTGGTTGCTTTTGTTATTCAAGATTGCTAGGCGGGCTCAGCAGCAAAAGGATATGGGTAAAAGTTAGTTCTGTAGTTCTTTTTTGACCTGGAGAAAAACAGGACCTGACATCTGATGGAGAATATTCATCTTAAAGAAAAGTTTTTTAATGCACAAAATCCTCAGTGAGTGTAAGGCAGTGCAGCCCCTCTGCAGCCAATGCTCATTTGTGCCATCTGAGACTACAGAGCACTTCTCTCCCATGCTGTACCTCCCCACCTCCTGTCATGAAGGCTGCCTTGCTACAAGCATCAGTTGAGAACCCAGGAGATTTTGGATGCCTCAGTATGTTTAAAATCCAGTTTAATCTTAGAATGTAGATGGAGGATAAACACAAAGCTTTGTTTGATTCTTTTAAAATCTCTGGGGACTGTGTAATTCCACCAACATTTGAACAATACTAATCTGTAGAAAATAATCGGGGTGGGGGGGGAGAAACTCACTTTAATTCCTCCACTTCTGAGCATTGTGTTGAGAACGAGGCTTAAAGTCAGAGGCACGCATCCAATTTATTTGAATTTCAATTACACTGTGTCTTTCCCATCTCAAATCTGACAAAGCTGAGGGCATGTGAGGAGCAATTTTTCACACAAAAAAGAGTTTCATACGAAATACTCATAGCTTCACAAATACATGAGTGACCCTGAGGAATTCTAAATAACTAGAGCTTATTTAGCTCATGGAGAAAGAAAGTCAGCAATTCTGCTCAGATATGGTGCGTATTTTTCCTCAGCCTCCAAAAATGCACCCACTTTAATAAGATCTTTGCTCCTCACTCTAACAGAAAGAACATTTTTTGTTACCTCTTGAATATGCAGCTATTACATACTCTGTATCCCACTCCCCTCTTAAAAGCAATGTTAGTTCTATGTCTCAATGAAATTATAAAATCAATCTGTCTGTCCTAACAAGCAAAGAGAATAATGGAAGCTCTTTGCTTTCAAACTAATTTGCACTAGCAAAGCCAACTATTCCTTTCTCTGATGTCTTAATTAAATGTATGCATCCAATCTCACTCTAGAAAAACAAGGAATGTGGCAGTGGGACATGAGCATATTTTATTTTACATAGGCACATATGACTTAGAAAGTAGAATTTACATGCTACCAGCATTAGTGGCATATGTTCCTGCTAATAATAATTCCAGCCCTTTTCTGGAATATTCAGCCATATTCAAACACAGTTTTATATGGAGGACCCTGCCCAGACACATTGTTTTGGGCTGTGATGAATTGTAGTCTAATTTTGTGGCTAAAAACAATGTTGATACCTTAACCACTTTAACAAATCCATATGTGACAGAACTGAGCTGCACATATTGTCTATCACTGGCAGGCTTCCATAATCATCTCCCTTAAAGACAAGATTTCTCAAAATGAGACAGAAGAGAAATTTTGTCAGATGCTTACTACCTTTGAACAGAGTAATGCTACTTATCTGCACCATGCTGTTTATTCCAACATGAATAAACTTATGTTATACCCAGTGTCTGAACATAAAATGTTTCCCATTGCAAGACTTTATGAATGGTTTTAATCTCATTACTAAATAATTCAACCCCAGCTAGAGAGACATTTAGAGCACGGCCCTAGTGAAAAGTCTTTGTAGTCTTCTGCAGAATTACATATATTAGTTTCCCTTACTTGAAACTGTGATTACAGTTCTGTGGAGTAAGGAGCTGATGCTTCTGTCCCAGCAAGACCCTGCTCAACCTTAAGAACATGCTAATGTACACTGATTTATAGACAGATCAAAATGTGCTACATGAGATCACCTGACAACTGGCTCACAGCATGAAATAAATATAACAGAATTTAAAGGATACTATTTTCTGCCTATAAGAAAACTATGTAAATCAGTCATCTCAAATGAAAACGGGAGGAAGAAAGAAAAGAAAAAAATCTCTAACTACATGTGAATTATTAAATGAATTATTATATGAATATATTACTATATATTCATACTAAATTAATATATGCCAGAACAGTTTGCAAACCAGGGAACCTGTCATAAAACCCTCTTCATTTGTAACCTTTTCCTGGTTTCTCCAGTCACTGCAAATACGGGGGAGAAAACCATGCTTAATATACTAATTAATATATTAGTATAATATAGTAACTAATAATAGATATTAGTATTAGTATAATATATATTAGCTCATATATTATATTATATACTTCTGTAGTGCACACAACACTGTCTTGTTAGCATTTTTGAGATTATGGCTTTAGGCATGCAGGATCACCACTTCCAACAGTTTTTGTGGAGTGTTCTCTTCTGCAAGAAGTGTTGGTGACAATGGGCTCGTTGCAGTGGAAGCTGGAAGTGGTGCTGGAGCCAGGGAGGCCTCCCTTATCCCTTTGCTAGGGGCAGTCAGGATTCACCAGGCATACACCCATTTTCAGAATTTGCTCATTAAGACCACTTCATGCCTAAATTCAGAGACTAAAAGCTAGTACAAACTTATTAGAAGTTCTCCATGAACTGCTGCAACAATTGAATGCTACTTGAGGGCTTATATAGATGTATGCTTCTAAAAATAAAGAACAGAGTAAAATGAAGAGCAGAAGAGATATGAATTTGGTTCATTTAGAAACAAAGTGTTGAACACAGCTACTAAATGAACCTGCTTAAAGCAGCTAAGTAATGCAGATGCCTAGAAAGTATATTAGCAGACACCCCTATCACTGACTTCTTTCTGCAAGTTCACAATGTCATCCTCCCTTTGCCAAGCCAGAAGTTGCTGTAAAAAACAGCATCTAAATGAAACACTCTATAAGAAATGTCATTAATAGCTTTTAAATATGAAATGCGTGGGAAAAATCTGAGTTGATTCTCATGTTGAGAAGTGGGGAGAGAAAGAGACTGGGGTAGGAATCAAAAAGAGCTTTAAGCACTGCTGTATTTCTTCAGGGATTCCAGCTGCATTCACTCTAAGAAAATTTACAGCACTTGGAAGCTCTTCCAGTATCCAATATTGCTGTCAGAAATAATCTGAAGAAGATTTAATGAAGCTGCTGTGGCAATCAAGGTCTACAGAAAGCAATTCATTCTGGTTGTGAAGACCAAGATAAAAATCCAGTTTAGGAATATATACAAACTTTCATATGGTAAAAATAAAATTTATCAATATTTTGAGACAGAGGAGATAATGCCACTAACTTTCATGTGTATTTTTAGAACAATTAACCATAAAATCTCAAATGCCTAATTTTGGGGATGTATTGGCTTAGATTTCCTAAACTTCATGGGTCAAGAAGCTGGAACATTTTATCAAACTCACATTTTCTGATAGTGTTTTGTATTTCTGGTCCCAGAAGAATCAAGCTTGGCATTTTTTAGGTGCAAGTAAGTGAAGTCATTGTAATGGTTGTTGTCACAGAAGACAGAAGCAGGGGACCACATACCTCAAAACTAAAATCAATCCAGATTTGTTTTGCAAATTTGAGCAAGAGGTAACCTCTTTGCCTGAACTGGTTATTCAGTTTTAACTACATTTTTTGCAAGATTCTGAAAAAAAAAAATTAATATCCTCCAAAGAGCCTGTTTTTTGAACTGGTTCCCCAAAACCAAATGTTTTTTAATTCCCTCAGCTTTTTGTTTGATATAGGAGAATAGAAGTGTGACTCAGTAGTTATATCCTAGGCAAATGAAAATAGGATTTTACGTAGGTGTTTTTAAACTACCAAATCAAAGCAAGTAGTCAGCAAAATGCAGCACACAGTAAATGAAAGAGTTTTCTCATTTGCCAATTAATAGGAAGACTGAATGGTGAGAGCATTTTCAGGTTATCTAGCAATATTTGTAACTATTTAAAGCACAAAAGAAAGGCAGGTGAAGCATGCTTGGGACAGAGGTTATAAAAATTACAGCTGTATTAAAGTTCTTCATCCAATTAAGCACATAAACTGGTGCTGCAAATTTCATCTGAAAAAGTTAGCTCACTTAATATAAAGGGATCAAAAGGAATTTAATTGTAAAGCAGTTCTCCACCTGCCCTCTCCACCCCCCCCCCCCCACCAAAATGACCTCTCTGCAAAATTGAGCAGCCCTGTCTACATTTCTTAGCTGCTGTTTCAGCTCAGAAGGAATGAGCTTTCTCTTTCACTTCTGACACACCCCTAGCAGGATTCAGAAAAGATCCAGATTAAATCAACCCAAGCAGACACAAAGTGCAAACAAAACACTACAGCCAGTCTTAGTTCCATAAAGAAGTATACTCCAGGATCTGCCCTCTCAAACATCTGCCCTAAATAGGTTTGTCAGAAACAACTTAATGTTGCCCATTGCCCAAAACCAAAAAAAAAAAAAAAAAAAAAAAAAAAAAAAAAAAAAAAAAAAAATCCTTCAAAAACTTGTTCTGTTTGACCTTCTTGAATAATCTCTTGTACTACCTGCTGCCTCTTGCAAAATTATTTGGCCTATCTTGCATTGGTCAGTTAGCGTTTTCTCCTTATGGTATTTTTGATAAAGATTTCCTCCCTCAGTCTTGGAAATGAATAAATAAACTGTGACCAAGTTCCATTCCTAATCTATTAAATCCTTCCTTCCTTTACAGGGACTTATATACAGGCAGCAACTCTATTCTGTCTGGAGTTTAACACTTATACATACTCTCCAAGAGATTTTTCCCATACAGTTCTTCAGTGCACTACTCAAATATTTTATTTCCAGCATCAGTTTTAATTCGGATTGACAATAACAATCTTTCCTGAGTTCTTTGACCTTTCCCTCCAGGACCTTATCCCAGTTATCCCCAAGGCAATCCAAGGGACAGGCCATTACAGAGCTGGGACAAAGTGCTTCGTTAGAGTTCAGTGCCTGAATCAGCAGTATGCCAGCTTAACGAGCTGACACAAATTATTGTGCCTTTCTGGAAACAAGTGGCCTTCTTGTCTCAGGAGACCAATGTGAAGTGACAGATTGAGGCAGTACTGGCATTTCCATCACTGCAATTCCCAGGGCTTGAGCCTAAGGACAAGGGTACCACTCATTTAAACAATGCGCAGCATCAGTACATAAAGCCATGAAAAATTTTGCCAATTCATAGTAATAAGATATCACTTTGACTCTTTTTGAGCCATGGGTTAAAGTAACTGAAGGAAGCTGTGGAATGAAATCATGTTTGTTACATCAGTTTTTACATGAGGCTCTGTGTCTTCTTCTTGCACAGGCCTGGAATCGTGAATAAAGCCAGGGGGAAAAAAAGAGCAGAAAACAAAGAAGGAAATTCAGCCATTTTCCTCATTTCCACTCCTGCTTGCCTTAATCTCATCCTTTCCAGGTACTTTGGCACATATCTTAGTCCAGGTAGAACAATGGTAACAGAGGAAGAGATGTGTTTGTGGGCTAATAGTCCAGTCCTTGGTTATTTCAAGCCAGTGTCAGTATCTTAACGCTTCCTGACCTACAAGATGCAGAACATCTGCTACTACATCCTGTGGGTACCCCAGGGAGCACAAACTGTTGTAGTATCAGGCCTAATATGTAAAATAAATCTGCTGCAGTGTGAGAGCAATGGGAGATATCAATGAGCTGCAGGTATTCAGGTTGTCTTGAGGGACAAATGGGCAAGAATCAGTCTCCTCACGACAAAATCTCTATTTAAGGCGAAGAAACTTTGCATACAAGTAGGAAAACCTCAGTTTAATCTACTTTGGGTTTAAGCCAGCATGCCTTCACTAGTAGACAGAACTCAGGAGAAATGGAAAGAAGGAATGGAAGGAAAATGTGTCAAATCAAGACCTTTACTTTTAACATTACCTTTCAATTAATTGCTTTTAAGGTTATTTTTCCAGTACCCCATTCTTCCCACCTTACTTCACAAAGAGCAACACAAAACAACAGAACACAAAAGTTTTGCCAGACAGCTTGCTGTGTCCAGGCAGAAGGTATTTGGCATCACAGTGTAACAAAAAGACCACCCCAGCAAAAAAATCCCTATAGTCACAAACATCAGTCAGATAAGGTGGAGCACTCTTGCTGCAGAGAAACAGACATTAGTGACAGCTTTGAGTAATGTCTCTGTGCCTTCCAAAAGCACAGTCCCTGCTCAGTACCATGCTCAGACCCTGGGAGTATCTTCAGTATCTTGCCTTCCTCACTTCTGGTCATTTGGTGAGATATGAGCAAGGAGGCTGCTGATACACTGAGCAATGGACAACTGAACAATTTTTATTCATCATCTCCCTCTTTAGCCATTTCAGCCTTTTCAGCTCTCAATAGGTGCTGCCAGCAGACAAGAAGGCAATTTAAAAAGCTTCAGTCTGTCTTGGATAAATACAGAAAAATAATGCCACATTTTAGTAGTCCAGTCAGAATTCAACTCCCAGCAAAAATGTATTTCACTGCAGTCTACTGCAGCTCTTTCTGACACTGCAAACCCTACAGAAAATGGCCCCTGTCCTCCTGGTGTACTCCAGCCCTCCAAGGACCCAGTGCTGACAGGTACCGCTGCATGATTTTTGTTCTGTACTGAGTGCAGAATTAGTCTTTGGTATTTGCTAAATAACAATTATTCTGTTCTGTTCTGCTTGGTCCCGGCTGCCTCCAAGGTGGAGGTTCCCCAGCACTTCTCTCAAAGCGTGAGATGGTAGTTCTTCATTTAAAATTATGTTTGTCTCAGTCTGTTGAGCATGGTTTTTACTGTACTGTGAGCCTACATAATACCTGACAGAACAGGGAAACAGAACTGTTTATTCTGTCTGACACATAACAAGAAATTCAAAGTGTGCTAAAGCAGAATGCCTGTTGAAACGTGGGAAACCAGAGCTGTACTTGATTTCAGTTCAGACTTTCCTCATACCTGTGACCCTACAAAGCCGTGATTCAGCTGTGTTCCACTACACAAAGAAAGGATTTACTGACACTGAACAACTGAGTATTCAGTGTCTGCACATCACCTGGTTTTAAATAACCCAGCTGGGGTAGCAGGAGCAGCCTCCCTCTGTTAGCTTGGCACTCTACCCAGACACCCTGCACTGAGCTCAGCAGGCAGAGCTCAGCTCAGCTCCACTCAGGGAGGGCTAACACAGCTCTGCTGCTCTTTCAGGACCAGCACAGGCAGTTCTGCTTGGCCTCTCATGAGCTGCATCAATGCACCCAGTGTGGTTCATCCACTGAGTTTGGTGCAGAATGGAATTAATCAGGCATAGCTGAAGCTATACGGTTATACTGGTCCAGGATTAGCATCACAGGAGAAAGTGAGGAAAGCTAAAGTTTCATAATGCTGGTGAGAAAGTGTTTCCATTAAATGCTCCATGAAAATCCTCTGATTTTCAGAGTTTTTTTGTGGGTATTTTTTCATTGTTGGGTTTTTTGTCGGTTTTTATTTATATATGCATCTTGAAAGCATTTCAAAGTAATCTAAACACTTCTGACCTTTTTGAAAATGAAGAATTCTCTTTTGTTTACAGTGATTGCTTTAAAACTGAAGCAGTTAAAGGTTAAATGAAATATTTCGCTTCAGCTGATACTTCCCTTTAGATTTTTTTTATTCAAAAACTTCAAACAAGTCTCAATTTGATACAGGAATATCTGATACAGGAATATCTGCAATCTCTGACTTTCTCGTCCTATCCTATTCAAACCAGTTCTGCTTGTCAAGAAAGAAATCAGATGCTGAGAGTTTGCTGAATCACTGTGCTGTGTAGAAGGATCCATGAAGGATCCAGAAGGATCAGACAGAGGGTGAACTGCAGCAAGAGTTCTGAGGCTCTGAGGCAATTGCAATTGCTGGTTCAAGGGAAAATTGCCCAGGCTTAAAGTGTCATAAGGATTGAAAAGTAGGTGGTTGGGTGAAAAACTGCAAGGAAGGAAAGGAGTGAATACATATTGGGGAGGGGGTGGGTGTGTGTTGAAACTGGGGAGGAATACATGAAAGTTCAGGCTGAAACTCCATGTCATTGCCCAAAGTAAGAGCAATTCCAGCCTGTGCACTTGTTCAGAAAGGAAGACATTATACCACAGGACAGTGCTTGACATGCTGCAGGATTACATCTTCATTTAACTTATTTCCTAGTCAGTGATATTCAAAGAGAATATGTCTTACAAGAAAGACTTCATAAATCCAAATATTATGGTTAGAAACTTCCTTCAACCTTCAGTAAATTTAGCACTGGCTAAGAAGTTGCCAAATTGATAGCCCTGAGAAATGAAGCCCTAAATTTGTCAAAGAGGAAGATATGCCAGAGATGGTGTAATTTCAGACCTTCTGCGTTTCTCTGAAGGTCCTGATGGAGGATATTTAAGGCTGAAGAAGGAATTTAAGGTCTCTATCTTTGCAGTATCTGTGAACAAATGATCTCCTAGAAATTCTACTTTCTTCTTCTGCTGGAAGTTGAACAGAGTTGTCATCACTGTGGCACTCACAGAGCTGCAACGAAGGTTGTGGGGAATAGGTGGCCCTGCTCTGGCATCAAACCACAGCCTTGCTGCCTTCAATCCAGTAATAGATTTTTAAGTCAAATTGTAGAATATGAGACATGCTCCTGCAAACTGCAGATCATCAGTGCATTAAATGAACGGAAATCCTTCCTCTACCTTGCCCTATTTTCTGAGCCCTCAAGGAAATTTTTGGTGACACCCATACTCTGCAGCACTGAAGAGATTATATCTCTCTTTTTAAGGTGGAAGTAGCATATACAATGAGATCAGCAGAGCTCTCACAAGCCCTCTGGCCAGCTAAGGGTCACTGAGGGGCACAGGCAGAAGAGATGTGTGTCCTCTCTGCCCTTGGGAGGTACACAAGAATTTCTTGGATGAACAGCTAATGCTACTCACAACTGATAGCAGCCTTTTGGAGAGTTCTCTTCTGTTTTTCCCTCCTCAATGTCTCTCAAATTGGTAGTGTTTTCATTATAAAATATTTACTAATTTCAAGTTCTTGATCATCTAGATACCATTCCTCTTTTATTTACATTTAGGAACACCTTTCAACTTGCTTACTACCAATTGTAGCCTGACCAATGGCAAAAGTTGCAGAAGTCAGTGCCTGATTTTTACAGGGCCTCATACAAATCTCTGCCTGCAATGCCTTCTAGATACTTCCATTCTGAGAAGCCTGCCCTGGAAACACATCCTAAAGCCAGGCTCTTTGCATCCAATGAAATTCTGCATTAATCTTGCTGTGCCTTGTTTCCCCAGATAAACAGAGGAGCACTATCTCACTTCTACAGATAGAATTTATGAAAATAAATATCACATTTTTAAAAATTATTTTGATTCTGTAGTGATCAGAGAATGGAAAATGAACCTAGCCTAAATTGAATCTAGCCTTGATTTCCTATCTCTTCCCTTCTCACTTTCTTACAACATTTTATTCTTTACTTATGGTGGCAACACTGACATAAAAATCCATCACAGTGTGCTACTGGGGTCCAAACACCTGTAAGAAGTAGAAGCTTGAGCAGTAAATATCTTGCTAATACAGCTTTAGGAAAGCACTTTCTCTCCTCTGCAAACAGGTAATGACAGACATTGGCTGTGGTGCAGACAGCAAAGTTTGCGGAGAGCAGCTGCAAAAAAACCAGCTTTTAGATTCCACTTCCTTCATCTTTCACTTATATCACACACACACACATATATATATATATATATATATATAAAACTTGTATTTTCTAGGAATACCTTAAAAAAAAACATGTGACAGATGAAAATAAAGCTTTGAGATACCTGAAATTTGACTCTTCTATGATCTATGAGGGCAAAGAATCTCACACCAACGTTTCAGCTGCAACTGGCCATCTTGAACTTGATAACAAGGCTTCATAAAAGCTCAAGTCCTCCTCCCTTCAATACTTTCAGATTCTGCTTCTGAGATCCATAAATTTCATATGCAAGCCATCATTGGTTAGGAATTTCTCCCCCTTATAGTTCACCTGGTAGGAAAAAGTGGATCTTACAGCAGAACCATTAGTAGAATCACCGATGACCAAAGTTATTTGCTGCACCCTTTATTTCTCATCCCTACAGTAAACCTTTTATTCATGTGTGCCACCACAGCTTCAAATCACACAGTATGAAGTGGACATATCTCTTTGATCATTTATTATATTTAGGAAGAATTTCCACTTCTTAGCTAAATGCCATCATTAAGAATTTTTTTCAGATCATCCTGCAGTTCCGTGAGGCTTTTATCTTCTAAGTGTTTTTTTTTTGCCACAATAAGCTAAGTTCTCCCATTGGAGCACAGAACCTGTCTTTCCTATCGGAACAAAACAATGTGATACTGTGAAATGATTCTGTCGTTGAATGACTGCACAGTCACAGGGGAATTATAAGCAGTCATTAAGATGCTAAACCAAGAAAAAGATATCAAAAAGAATTCACACTGGTATGGATTTTTTACACAGTATTTGAAATAGATCTTACTGCTTAATCCCAGTTAAGCATACCACTATATTGCCAGAGAGTGTATTTTTTTCTACTTTTGGACTTTCTACTGTTTCTGTGATTTGGTTAGATTCTCTTCTGTTAAGCCATGCTGGCTAAGGTCAGTGCTTTTATAAGAGATCTTGGCAGGGAATGTGGAAGTCAAAAGTCAACGAGGTACAAATGATGACAGCATATCTGATCACAGCATTCTTTCTCTGTTTCTTATTTCTGAAGCAACGACACCCAAGAACATTATTCATTTAAACACTTTACTAAGGTCGTGTGGCGTTGAAGACCCCATGATGTACCTCAAGATTTGAAGACTTGCAGTTTTCCACACAGAGCTGTTATAATCATATAGGCTGAGAATTCTAAGCAGCAACTATGCAGGAAGTTTTTATCATGGTTTTTACTTAAATTTTTGTGATACTGCTATACTCCTATATAATCTGGCTGTACTTTCCAGCTGCTGTATTTTGGTGACTACAGAAGCAATCTCTCTCGGGCTGCTGCTGGAACTCTATTTATAATATTTAGCTAACTGTACTTGCCTTCCAAACCATGATTCTCAAGTGCCTCACTATCTTTGGTGCATTTTCCCCTTCATATTACTGCAATGATTAGGGAGCTATCATTATGCAGATATATAAATGAGGACCTGAGGTACAGAAAATAATGGCTCATCTGTAGTCACACAGAGAGCTTAAATCAATATGTTTTATTTCCTAGAAAAACACCTCAACAATTCTTCACTGGTTCAGTAATAGTCCACTAAGGATTTACTGACAAAGCTTGCAGCTAAAGTGCTTGTGTTCTGTTTCCAGTGGTAGGGAACTTGGAGGTCTCTGCTGCAATGACTTCTGTGTGTAACAACCCAGCATGTCACGTGTGCTGAAGAATTTTCATTTCTTCCCCAAATTGTTCAGGTTTCCCAGCATTTGAAAATCTGACTGTAATACCCGGTTACTCTTGGGCAGAAACAAGTAATAGCACTGGAAGTTCTTCCAGAGAAGCTCAGGCTCAAAATGGACAGATAAATTTAGTTTACTCTATTGCCTGCTCTGGACTTGGAGTCCAAATTTCAGAGAGGAACAAGCAGCTGCAACCCTCCTACTAGAAAGGTCTAACTCAGATCACTGATTATAACAAGAGGAGGCAGTATGAACTCTTTTCCAGGCTCTAGAGTTGAGCATTAGGGTGATTCAACAGGCACTTTCCAAGTCTGAGCAGCCACAAGTAGACCCAGGACACAGCTGAGCCCAGGCTGTGCAGTGGAGTGGAGCAGACTAGATTTGTTAGGCCAGGAGCACCGTGATTTCCCTGTGCCATGCTGCCTTTAAGTCCCTTGTCTTGAACATGCCACTGTCTCCATCACAATGAAACAGAAATGAAATTAATGCATTCATCCTAAACGGATTTACATAATTTGTTTTAGACATAGTATGTCATCTCCAGATGAAGGGAATAATGTAGAGAATACATTGTCTATTCTTCTTGCCTGACAAAAGAGCCAAACTAGAAATACAAAAGGAAGAGTAGACAGAGCAAACTGGAGCATACAAGTGAAAGAGACTTATCTAATAGTCTCTTCATTATTCTGAAAGCAAGCATCTAGTGCAGGCTTCTGGCACAAGCTGGATACCTGCTGAGAGTGGGCACGTTGAATTATTCATGATTTTTGGTTATAAATAATGCACTGCCTGCATATATCTAATTTAAATAGACCCATAAAGCCCAATGGATTAGTGACTGCATGCTGCCTAAAAGTAACAGATCAACTAGCCAAAGTCTCTTGGCTATTACCTGCTCTCAGCAAGGCTCTTCTGGAAGATAACATTTTAAAGAACTTTTTTCTGATCTTTTTGTTGATGCAGGGATAATATTCTGTATGTAAGAGCTTAAGAAACTCAAATAGGAGTGCTGCACTCTACCAGGACACCATCTGTTTGGTAGTGCTCTTGCATAATTTTGCTGTTTGGCCATCTCATAATGATGGTACTGTTCTAACAGTTACGGAGACTTTGCATCTCATACCGCAGACAGAGTAAAAGGGGTGGCAGTCCTAACAAGAAAGGACAACTGTGCCTTGTGACAGCGGTTCTTAGGCATCATTTAAGCAATGAAAAGAAAGAATGCACTCAAACAAACTTTACATACTACATTGCTGAGGAGTACAGTGTGGTGTGCAGTGCCAGCTGCAGGTTGAGTTTTGAGTGGTGGCAGCCTGAGGCAAGGGGTCATGAACTGGTGCTGACCCTTTTCACAACAATGGGGACCTGTGGCCCAGACAGATAGAAGGGAAGTTTCCCTGTCAGTGCTTCCTAAAAACGTACAGACCATATCCCTCACTTCTTTATTCTGTCCATCAGTACCCACCTCCTGAATCTTCACTGACTGGCAGGTGTAATGGGACTGTGCTGGCCTGAGAACCCTCCTGTTCTCTAGGCAAGTCTCATAGCAGGCTAGGATCAAGGGAAGTTAGGGTGATTTTAATTTTGTGGTATCCCACAAGGAATGCAAGGAGGATTTGTACTTCTGAGATAACAAAGACTTTGTAGGCTGACTGCCAGTCTTACCAGCCTCTCTGGGAGGGGTTTTTAAATTCTGCCTGATGAAAAATGTCCTGTCTTACATGAGCTCCTTTTGTGATATCCTCAGAAGCGCTGTCTATCTGAGCTTATGAATGCCCAATGCAAGCTCGGTTCTGGGATGGACAACCACAAGTTTTAATACTCCACATTGCCCCCTGCCCTCCCCTCAGATCCACTCCCCCATTCCTAATATCCCAGCACTCAGATGCAGTACATTTTCACAGAGCACCCATTTTCACCCCTGCTTCTAAAGGGATGCAGCAAGTGCACATCTCATACATCTCTTCAACTAGTAGACCAGGTCTAGATAAACACAGATCTTGCTCTTGGTTTGTAAATAGTGAATGCAGAAGGTCTCACCTTGGTGTTTTTCCTGTCAATCATATGAGGAATATTGTGATGAAATCAAAATTCTGGTTTCCATAAAATCAAATATGTTCAGACAAAAATCCTCAATATTCCCTCCCTCCACAAATGATTTTTTTTTTCTTATTAGCTTGAAGGATGAAGGGGAGGGGGAGAAAGGGAGAGGAAACACCATTTTAGCTTATTTTGTCACAATTTTTCTTTTACCCAATGATTTCAGCAAAAAATAGGACATTACAAGGAGTCATGATGTCTCATTAAGCATTACTGACATGGTGATTACACAGAAGCTTGAATATTCTTAATCCATAAAGTTAAGTGCTGTTTAGTGGTTGTCATTTTTTTTTTTTCTTCATTTTTACATTTATGCATTCCCTGTTTATAAGATTAGAAATTAGAATTGTTAGATAAGAGGTAAAAAAATATCCTGACCTGCATTGGGACAAACATTGTCAGCAGGTTGAGGAAGGTGATGTCCTCTCTGCCCAGTGCTGGTGAGGCCTCATCTGGAGGGTTGGCTCTCAGTTCTGGGTGCCCCAGCTCCCAGACATGGACTTTCTGGGGCAAGTCCAGGAAAGGGCCACTAAGACAGCAAAGGGACTGCAGCACCTCACATGAGGAAAGGCTGAGAGAGTTTGAACTCTTCATCCTGAAGAGAAATTTTGGCAGAGGAAGGTACATAAATGTCCAAAAAGAGGTCTTAAAAATGGAATCATAGTTGTCTCAGGGGTGCCTCAAGACAGAACTAGAGGCAATGGATGCAAAATTATGCACATGGAATTCCATATGAACACAGAAAAAGTTTTTGCTGCAAAGGTGGTCAGACACTAAAACATTGCCTGTAAAGCCTCCATCCTCAGAGATGTTTGTAATCTTACTTCACACTGTCGTGAACAACCTGCTTCAGCTGACTCTTCTTGAGGGAGGGAGGTTGGACTAGGCATTCCCATGAGATTTGTAACAATCTCAACTATTCTTTGATTCTGTGAAAAGAGAGAATACCTAATAAATACCTGAGGTGAGTAAAGGTGTTCTTTAGCCATCTAACACTGAATTAGTGATTTAGAAGTTTAAAGGAAAACCTTGGCTTTCAATTTGAAACAAAGCCGGAAAACAAAAGATTCTTTGTAAGTTAACCTATAAAATGAAGGCTAAGTCAATAGCCAGGTTGTTTATTTCCCATTTTCCACAGCTCTGTAGTTAATGTCTCTTGCAGGTTCTAGAGGCTGCTGCTGGGGACAGAGAATGCTCTCTGGACAGGATCCACCAGCTCTCCTGCCTCAGTATCAGCTGAACAGGATTCCTGCCTCTGCAGCTTGACTTTTAGACCTGATTTCAGCTATGCTGCCAGCCATACAGCCTTCACCTCAAGAGGCTTGGAGACCTGATAGGGAGTTCAGCATTCATCTTTGAAAGAGCTTTTTCATTTGCCAAGGAGCAGCAAAGCCTCTTTCTGTTCTTGAAGCAAATTGGAGACATGGGACAGTCAGTGTGCACACAGCCACTGTGTCCATTAGTCCTACACACTCACAGCAATCTGCTCTTAGAAACACTGGGGCTTCCAGATCATCAGGGATCTACCTTTCCCTGAAGAAAAAGGATGAGGTAAATCTTATCAGCAGTCAGTGGATTAATTTCTTTTTGAATCACTATTAACTATGTCTGCTGCTTTTCTTTAGAGTCCAAGGGATTCTCAGCTGCTCTTCATCTGACTGGTCACACATGGCTTGGTGTTTAGGAGATGGACAGGAGAAAAATCTTGGTTTCTGAGCCTCCCCAAAGCCCAAGCTCATAATTATGCTGCATAATTCTGCTCCATTTCTGTTCTCAAAAAAGAATCCTTAAAACCCATAAATAGTATACCCTAAAAGTAAAGTCATATATCTTAAAGGAAGGAGAAAAAAAAAAAAAAAAAAAATTGCTGGCTTTAGGAAATAAACTATCCCACAGGAAGTTCAGAAACTGCCCCCCCCAAACAGAATAATCAAAGCCTCACAATGAGAAGTAAAAAAACCCACCTCCACAGCAGCTACTACAGGTGTGATGGTGCAAAGGAATGCTGAAAATCAAGGGTGAATTGAATTATTATTGTCAGGCTAGGCCTTCCTACTCCAACATTATCTGCTTTTAAACTTACACAACAGATGAGGTACTGTAGGATAGCACAATGTACCATAGCCAATGCACCAAAGAAAATTACACAAATGGAAAATGATGTGGCAAATGAATAATTAAGCAGTAAAGCTTTACTTCTGTTCTGGGAAGGGTTTGAGGGGGGAAAATCACACAAATTATTGTTTGCATCATAGTTGGACATTTGTTTGATAGCTGTTACCTATGATGCTTCAAATCTGATCCAGTGGAAAAATTAAAGAAAATCTCTCATCATATCACATAGTTGTTATCTCACTTGACAGGTAGTTATTTTTCTCTTGATAGCTTTATATGTAGAGTTCTTCTCATCTTCCCCATCTACATTCTCACAGTCAAAATCTAAACCACTCAGAATGTTAACAGAAGTTGCAGGTTGCTGCTTGGTGCTTCTCAGAAATCTCAATGCAGTTTTCAGGCTTGGAGTTACTACTAAACTTCATTTCACGTTTTCTGATTCCCATCTGCTAATAGGAACTTCAACATTTGCACATGTCCACTCAGCCCACTGTATCTAAAATAAAAATGAATCTTATAGAGTTTAGAAGTAAAGTCTGCACTTGGTATTTAGATTGGTATATCCAAAGGTTTATGCTGATAAGGCAAAATCTTCACATCTGGTTTGCCAGATGTGTGATTTTTTTTTTTTTTTGCATACAAAGAGACACCACCATCCATCCCAGCACAGTGATAACACCATGATTTCTTTCTTCAGGAAAGAAAGGTAAGTATTGAATATGGGTATTAGAGTTTATCTGCAAGTTAGACTGGAGCACCAACCAGTTCACTCAGTCTAATTCATGTCATGTGCATGTTTTAGCCCATGTTCTGGAACACACCACTTTCTCTTCTTGATGAAGTCATGCACACCCTTACTCAATCTGATCAAGAACTGGGAGGTATCAGGAAAGAAAGCCATGCACAGTTTGGAAGATATTTCCCAGAAGAGATATACCACATGCACTTCCTATGTCTAACATCCAGTCCACAGGAGAGCAGGTGGCACACTGAGAAAAGAGCTGACAGAAA
Organism: Cyanistes caeruleus; assembly: GCF_971803275.1. Taxonomy (NCBI): domain Eukaryota; kingdom Metazoa; phylum Chordata; class Aves; order Passeriformes; family Paridae; genus Cyanistes; species Cyanistes caeruleus. The sequence goes on along the minus strand of NC_141706.1, from coordinate 29,106,346 downwards.
ATTTGAGTGGGAAGGAAAAGAAAATCTTGCCTGAGGCAAGATCATCATACCATCCTGCTGAAAACAGTGTGTTGTCTCTGAAGCATTCCTCTCTGTATCCTGAGGGCAGCCAGTTCACAGATGACACCATTTTGGGATATCTCCTTTATAAAATGGAAAGTCTCCTCTATGGCTAGTATGTGGAAAACTTGGAAGAAAAGGTTTTCTGATGGGCTCCTTCCACAGGCCTCCTAGACTCCAATAGTTTTTGGTATAAATGGACACACATATTCCCAGATGAACAAGTTTGTCTGGATACACTTTTTATAATTTGTAATATTTCATCATCTCAATACCGTAAAGCTGGCTTTACTTTAGCTTATTTATTCAAAACCAAACCAAAAAAACTAAACAAACCAAAACTCATTAAACAAAGAAAACACAAACTCTTGTCTTTGAAATCTTTCAGATTTTCTCAGTGGAAATCTATTTTGTTAATCTCCATTGTTAGCATACAGAACATACATTCTCATTTTCCCAGAGGATTTCAGCACACTATGGTGAACTCATCCAGCTTTCAGGGTGTGAAATGTTTCTCTCACATAATGCTCTTCTCTTGCAGTTTTTCAGAAATACCTGAGCTCTTCCAAACCAGAGATTACCATCTTCATCAGCAAGTCACTTGTGGATGACCATTAGATAACAGAAATCAGTCTCCAGAAGAAGCTACAGGTGTCTAACTTACCACTCCTACCCCTCTCCACCCTCAGCAAAAACTCAGCACAACACAAACAATCCTTCAAAAGAAATCTTGCTAAAAGAATATATTGATCCTCTCCTCCCTTTCCTTTAGCCTCCAGTTTTCTCCCCTTATTAGAAATGGAGTTAGTTTACCCTATTCCTCACCCAGACTGCAAACATTAATAATACAGAATAAGATTCGCACTTGCCTGAAGCAATTTTATTTTCCACTAGCTGCCCACTAAATAGCAGTTGGAAGCTATTCCAGCAAATGGAGTGCTCCATGGCCTAGGGGGACGACACGCCACATTCTCCTTCACAGTCATTGCTTTACTTCCCCTGCAGATTATCTAAATTATCCACAATACAGCCTTCTTCATTATAGCTATAGGAATGAAGCAGGACTGTATGAAATTTTAACATTTCTACAATGCATCACTAACCCCATCACCAGCTCAATATATTCATTAATATTTGGAATATTCAGAAGCAGAAGTTGGATAATTTTGCTGGTCCATTATAATGCTATTTTTGAGAAGAAAAAATATCCAATGTCTCCACAAACAAATTAACACAGAATTAAGGATATTTTTGCTGTATGAGATCTCTTCAGCAAAATTAAAAATTAAACACAAAACCCATTTTCAAATGTTTTCAACTGTGACAACTTATCTCTTCCTAGTGTTAAAGCAAAAGTCAACCTTTTATGATTAAAATGTGTCTTTTCCTTCAAGATGTCTGTTTGTTGTAGATGCAGTGTGAAGCCAGTACAAATTTATCTGAAGCATGAAACTCCAAAAATCTATTTTCTTCAATTTGTGACAATACCTAGGTACACATCTGAAAGAAGCCTGCACAAGAGGGATGGACTGCATCTGAACTGCAGGGAGACCGAGCTGCAACACTTTAAACAAAAACCATGAGTGAGCTTTGAAACTAACGAGTGAGAAAAAAACCAAATGAATGCAAAGAACACTCTTTTCAGAATAGTGTTTCTTATTATGCAAATGCAAAAAATTCTTTACTTTGTGCGAATCATAAGACAAAGGATGAAAATCAAGTGAGAAACAGAAAGCAATTTCCACTAGGTATAATTAGAGGGCAACTACAAAGACATGACCTCCTTAGATCTGTGTATCAGATATGGATAACAGCACAGGCTCTGCAGCTGGAAGTCTTGTATTTAATCAAATTATTAAAGTATTAGAAGAAATCAAGAACAGGAAAAAGTTATATAACCAAAAGGTTTGAATTGTTGTTTTCTTTTGTTTTTTCTACAAACCCTTACCATAGGTTTTTAGAACAAATAAGCAGCAGTGGAATAAGTGGGAAATGTCTAGGAATTTGGAAGCATTGAGTGAGTGGCTGAAAGATGGAAGGTGGAGGAGGAGTGATATGGATAATTGATCAGTATTGAAGTGGAGGGAAGTAATTAGTGGAAACTCTTGAGTTTGTGCTATTCATTTTATTTAATCTTAACCTTGAAAGCAGTGTTAGTGGTAAGGCAAGGAAGTTTGCCAGAGATAGAAAGAGCATTCAAAAGAGTAAGGATGAGAAAGGACTGTGAAACCTGAAGGACCTCACAAAAGCATTCACCTGGCAGGTAGAAATAAGCATAAAGAAAGGAAAATGACTCCTAGTTTTATACATGGCCATTACCAGAGAAAGAATTGGAGGTCCCAGCAGTTGGTTCCACAAAGTAACAAGGGAGCACTCAATAATAGCAGTGAAAACAGTAAGGAAACATTTGGAATTTGCAAAAGAAGGATAAACAGAACAGGTCACTATGCCACCCTTTAAATCTACAATTCATCTTACTGGACATAAATATATAAGAATGGTGTGTGTATGGCTGAAACCCTTAGCTTGAAAATCATTTCATATTAGAAAACCAAAAAATCTTCAGAAGGGGAAACAAGGATAAAAAAAATGTCAAGACAGTAACAAAAAAAGAGTGGCTTCTCTACGAGGGACAACAGGTAGGAAAAATATTTCAGGTGGTGGCAGGGATTTAGGCAGAATATGGAGACTGTGCAAAACCAGAAATGACATGGAAAGCTGGACAGAGATAGATGGTCTTTTCAAGGAAGTCCAGTAAATGAAACTACAGGGAATAATGCTCAAAGTAGCAAGGAGGGCACAGGGTAGCATAAACCTGTAATATCTTGCTGGAGAAAGTTGTGAATACAAAAACATTCATATGGGTTCAAGAAAAAAAAAGGGGAAAATATTTAGGGGATAGGTACATTTGGCTTTACCAGACAGACAAACTACAACAGAGCTGGAAAATCCCCAGTACTGAATAAAGCAGGAGGTTTAGAGAGATTGCACACATGTGTTAAGCCTTGTACATGCTTGCCCATTTTTACTCTTCCTCAGGTATTTGTATATGGCCACTGTTCATTTTTGTTGTCTTAGTGATTAGATGCTTCAGAAAACTTCAGAAAACTGATTTTGAACACCCTGACCCCAATATAAACCCCTCCTCTTCCTCTGCCCTCTAATACTTTCCCTAGAGGAAGTTGGACTCCCATTTCCCACCCCATGCACTTCAATATCTATGCTTTCAATCTAGACTTGCCCTGAAACAAACAAATTTCCATATTTCCAGTGTCTTTCCCTTTAAAAATACATCAGCTTTACTTTAAATATAACTCCCCCTGCCAAGACAAAGCAAAACTCTTTCAGTATTTTTACCTTTATATTATATATATATACACTCAACATGGACTTTTTTTGCCTCACTGAAGTATCATGAGCTCTGCTATCCATCATTATAATTCCATTGAGGTGGGCAGTTAAATTAGTATAAAATTATTGAAAAAGAAGAAGGGAGTTTAGCCCATGCTATAGATGAATTACTTCATCCACCACAGTGAATTTATAATGCTACCTGCAGTTTAATAGTGAACAGGAGAACAACTACACAGGTTATAAAGAGGGAATTAGAGGAAGCAGAGCAGCTGCCTAAGCTGAAATTTAGCTGCAAACACCACAAATAAAGACTCTTACTCTTGGGAAAACAGCATTATGTTCTTCTGTTCAGGACATTGACACTGTCAGGGTAGCTCAGTCAATTCTGTTGGATGACATTTTCTTTTACACATTAAAAAAAGGAAATAATTATATATAAATAATTTTACCCAAATTTCATCTAGAAATGTAAGTTATTATTTTTTTTTAAAGATTTCCTTGTGGTTTAAAAAACAGTGATAAAAGTGCAAGAGGAGGAGAGAAAAGTAAAAAGACTTCTAGGGACAAAAAGAGTAATGTAACCTTTGAAAATTTGCTAAAGCTTAAGATTTGTCTACTCAGACATTGCTTTCTACCTCCATTTAATTAGATTTTCATTTTCTTTTTACATCCTTTTCCTCTACAGATTCTGAGAAGTAATTATTTCAATATAAATTGATTTGAAGGAACAGTCCCATGTCTGAATTAAGCAGCTTATGGAAGTTTGTCTTGTTCCTGGTTAAACATTCCTGCTATGCAGCTGGGTAAGCTGCTTGCAGTAATAAAATCCAGATGAAATAATGGAATTGTGCTTGTGAGCCCAGGCTTGGTCTGGCTAAGGGGAACTTCTCAAATGTCTCTTATCAATGTCAGGGATTTAGAGAAAGCCTTCCCAAACAATCAAGCAGAGACAGAAACAAAGTATAAGCTCAATTTCTTCCCTCCAGTGTACCTTTCATCAAAACAATATCAAATTTTACATGTTTATAAGGAGTATGTGACATAAACAGTTCTGCCTATTTTGTAATAGACAGTTAACTTCACCAACATGAGGTCTACACGTTCCACATACAAAATGCCAGTGTAAAGACACCTTCAAATTGGCAGTTTTTGCTTTCAGCTATAAGTTCAGAGAACTTCAGCAAACCAGAAATAAAAATACTTAAAATAATAATTTTAATTTTTTTAAAAAAAATTGAATCCACACCAAAAAATCCCACCAGACAAAACAGTGGATATTTTTGAAGTGTTTGTTACAAACTTACCTTTTGCTTTGACTTTTCTTCTATTTTACCTTTTTACTTACAGCCAGGAAAGTAGACTAGGAAAAAAAAACAAACATAAGAACATAGTTGTTAATATATAATAACATTAGTTATTAAAGAAATTATAGGTAGAGGCTGGTAAACAGTGGGGAAAAAAAAAAATCCAAACCCAAACACAGAAAACAATGCCTGTCACACTTGTGAATTCTGACATTCTCCTTTAGTAATTCCTGCAAGTCAGTTTGCACAAGCCCTGCAGCAGCAGGCTCCTATCAGCCTCTCTCTTCTACCAAGTGGAAATGGCTGCTCAGATTAAAAAATTCACAGCACATGGGGCACCCAACACTTCCATGAGCAACCTGTTCCAGTGTTTCACTGTCCTCACAGAAAATAATTTCTTCTTTGCTGAAGGATGGAGAGGGACTTTTTACAAGGGCATTTAGTGATAGGACATTAAATATACATAATGTGCACTCATGGAGACAGGATATTTTATTATTGAGGGAGGAATAAAATCTTTGCTCCATGGAGAGCAAAATTAGAAAACACCATTGCACCAACAAAACCCAGAAGCATTTTTTCTATAGCCCTGGTGGACACTCCATTAAGATGCTTACCAGACTTCAGCAAGAATCTTCATTTTCTGGATGTCCCGTGCCCTTAAATTGAAAGAACTAGTGAGATTCCAATGGCATCTCACAAACTCAGCTCTTCTAATCATGATTTTTGGGATTCTGATATTCTCGCTTTTTCTCTTTCCTGAAAATTAGCATTCTAAAATATGACAGCCCGTGTCCACTTAACAGTGCAGTTCTTCCAGAGGCTTTTTAGAAGAGACTGCACAATCCTCAAAATCCTGGACTTGGGGGCTTACTTCTCACTGGTTAGAAATGATGTGACAGCTTGGAGAATACTCTCAGTGAGGCTTCTAAAATAATCATGCTTCACACATGAGCACCACATGCAATATAATCAGCTGTGGAAAGACACGGTCAGATGGAAGCATCTTTCAAAATCTTTACCTCTTTTAGTCACTCTGTTCATTCCTTCAGGTCCTCCCTCATTTTCCTTTGCAAGCCTCCTCATTCCTCATAAAATGTCTATTATTAAAGTTACTGATATGTAAAGTTTCAGCCCACTTAGTTACCTTTTCTCCTACCCCTAGCAAAAGCCAGCTGATACCTTTGTTTGGTTGCAGCCCACCTAAAATCCTAACTATTGCACATAGGCTGCAGCTAGCTTGCTAGCCAAGGGCAGGAAAGCAGACTCTGCATTTCAAACTAGCACCACTCCATCCAGCAGGGAGAAATGTCCAGACAGAATCCAGGATACAGTGTCATTTATAAATCAAATCAACATTCACAAATGGAGTTTGCAGGCTCATAATATGGCCATCCAGTGTTTCAGCCTAATTTCTTAACCAGCCATCTGAGACGTACAAACTGACCATTAAACAATTCCAAAAATAGGGCAGGATAAATCCCATATCTGTCACATTAAAACACTGTGCAAAGAAAGGCATTTATGACACACAAGAGGCTATTTCCTTGATCTTCTGAAAGCCTCACCTATTCTCACTACTTTATACCTTCTTCTGAGCTGCATTTGAAAATGGACAGTTCTAAGCACAAAAAACTGATTATTTAAACACTGTTCCTACTGTTGCCTGTACTTGAATTTCCTCAGGGAAAGGTCTGGCAGGGTTCCAAAACAACTGCCAGGAAAGCCACAATCACACTACAAAAAGACTTTCAGATAGATTCCTCCTGAGCCAAATTTCTCTTCAATTTCAGCTGTACCTTCACCTTCCTCTGGAATTGTGGACTTGTGCCACTGACTTGGAAAAATCTTCTGCTCAAAAGACCTTGAATAATCAGGTCATCACAATTGTTCTCAAAAGACTTTATTTATTTTTAAATTATCATGTATTTGGGTTAGATAGCAACAGCTAGATGAAAAATCCCAGAATCCCTAAATGATTTGGGTTGGGAGGGACCTTTAAAACCTCAGCTAGTCCAAACCTCCTGCAAAAGGCAGGAACACCTTCAGGTAAAGATCAGTGACATCCATTTATCAATACTTAGTGCTTTGGGATCACCACACTACAACAGTCACAGTCTGCCATGGTTGAGCTCTGAGACCTGCAGCTTCTGCACGAGATTCAGCAGTTCTCAATGTCAGAGAGGTGGAGTGGTGCACACAGTGTTTGCAGCCACACCGTGCTAGCATACAGTGTTACACCCTGGCTGATGGAGGTAAAGATATGATTGAAGTTACATATTTTTTCCAGAATAGCAGGAGTCAAATTTTTAAGATTAGATATCTTAAATTATACAAGAACTGGAAACTTAGATATTAACCATGAAGCATCACATTTCTGTGTCTTGCTCCTAGCTTGAACCAAAACCTTTCTAGTTCAGCATAAGTTAAGAAGAGGGTTCACACTGGTAGCTCCTCTGCACATGCTTTCTTTGACCCTGCTTTGGGTGTTCACTGAAAGCAGGACAAGGACAGGCCTTATCAGCACAAGTGAAGAAATCTGATGATGATATTAAGAACTTGACCCTCAGTGCCATGTTCCCTGACATCAGCCAGAGAGCAAGGCAATTAAACACCGGCACAGAAGTTTTGTTCTGTTCTCTTTCAGCCTCTGAAGATCCCCACATCTTCCTCTCTCTGCATCCTGGATTTTTGTTGATTCCCATATATTGGGTGTTTTGGAAATACTGGGCTCTGGCTGGATCTGCAGGCCCTGGAAGGTTCTTGCAACACTTTTAGATGTTGTATGTCAGATCTGTATTTGGAGTTGTAGTGCCTACAGTTTGTGTACAACAGGATCTCAGCAGCCGGATGGGAATCAAGGTGCATTCCTACACTACAGACATCAGCCAAAATGTTTTATTTGAAACATTTTATATCCAATAAAGGTTTCAACAAAATGCTGCTATGGAGGATTTGTATTCCTAAACTCCCCTCCAGGCTGTTAAAATAAAAAGCAAAAAAACAACAGTCTGCCCACCTTTTGATTCTCATGCTGCCACATAAATCTTAAAAATGTTTAAGTGCTGCATCTTCTGAGCACTTCTCTATGGCACAAAATATCCCATTCTGTGGATAAAGTAGTTCAGATACAGAATAAAGAACTTATTTTCCCAAAGTGGTAATATTTCTTCAGAAAATCAACAAAAAAAAAATCATACATAGCTGGTCTATTCTGCTATCAGAGATAAAAAATAATCTTGGGGTAGAAAATTTGTCTGTATCTTTAAAAATGAAATGGACTAACAAAGCTAGAATAAGCTGGTAGTTGTATTTCATTTCAGTAATGTCCAATGAACATAAAAATATCATTAAGGGGTAAAAGTGCCTTTGACTGATATGTTCCTAGATTGATCCATCCAAATTTGAAAAAAGCAATGATGGATTAATGCTTTTAGTGTGCACCTATCATCTATAGGATTTGACTTATAAATGGTGGCATCCAGAATGAGGAATCTGCACTACAGTCTTCAGAGATGATGTACCAGAAGGAAATATAACCAGAAAGATGAAACATGATTTACTCTACTTAGGTATTTTAACAAATTATTTTCAGACCTAAAATGCTTGGTTAAAACACTGAAATTGCATCTCAGAGCTCCCTCTGGTAACCCTCAAGACTTATCAAAAGAATGTGCTATTATTTAGTACTGCATTACCCGAAATAAAGGTAGACTCATAATAAATAAAGGTAGACTTAAAAAATACACTATCTGACCACTTGAAGTAGCTTTGTGAAATATATTGAGACTTTTTATCTTGGTTTCCCAAGATACAAGTGTAGCTGATTGCCAAAATCAACAATAAAATCATTGATTGATAAGAAATAGACAATAATGATTTTGTTTATACCCCACAGATGCCAGACTTGCATGCATTTCTCTTTTTTTATCCAACTAATGATACTTTATTTTAAACTACAGTGATAATTTTTCATGAGTGGCAAATATTTTAGCATCTTGCAACCATTTTAAGAAGTTCCCATTCCCTTCTTCACCCGTGTTACTTCATGTTTGGCAATTCATTAGCATTTGTAAAAGTGAGTGGGATGACCTTCTATGGAGAAGGCAAGAAGTAGCTTTGGGGAGGAGGAGAGCAGATAATGAATGTGCAGGGTTGAAACATTAGTTAACTGAACAGAAATTTTCTCTTTGGGGGCAATGTCTTGCTAAGAGGCTCTCTGCTATTTGTTACCACTTTCTTACGAAAATTTTCACCCCCTTACTTGTGATGGATTCTGATCTCACCCTTATGAGGCTGGGTTTTATGAGGGGAGAATAATTACATGTATATGTAACGCGTGTCTCTTCTAGTTTCACATCTCCATCACTGGCTCAGCAGCCAAGACAAAATAATTTTTAAAAAGCACTTCTAAATTAAAGAGAACTATGAGTCAGAATGTACCAGCATATATATATATATATATATTATATATATATATATGTATTTACTTAATTTTCTTAATTTTTGATGCTGAGAAATAAATGTCAATTCTGTAAGTTTCCAGAAATGTAGATACTGGCACATATCTTATGTTACATCTCCACATCACAGAGTAGACCCATTTCTCTCATAAAGATTCCCAGGTGAATTCAGAGTTAGTTGAAGGGGCTAGGACAACTGAGAAAACACTCTCAGCTTGTTGGTCAAACTAATGAATCCAGGGCTGTGAGCTCCAATTTATGCAAATTTTCAAGATGGACTTAATGCTGAGAAACATCAATTCAGCCAAACATGTGAGCAAATGAACGATTTGAATCATGTGAATGTTCCCACTGGGATCAATAAGCTGGCCTGTGTTATTGGCACAAAGCAATAATAGAATAAATACCCCTGCTGAAAAATGAAAGGTGATACTGTAAAAAACCCCCAGATAACTAATGCAATCCAGAATTAAGGTACAGAAATGAAGAATAAGAAAGAAATAAAAATGAAAGCAATAAACAATCTTAAACATTTTACAGACATTCAAACAGTGCTTGTGAATGATGCAAGAAGAGGAATATATGAAGATTTTTGTCAGGTCAGGGCAGATATGGTTGTTCTACTCTGTTTTTGGAGATAAACCCAGAACGGGCTACTGCCAAAATCAGCACCCAGTTCTTAGCTGCTCTGATCAATTTTCAACTCTAATTGAGGATCAGGGCCATCATTTTGAACAAAATACCTCGCCAGTCCTTCTTAGAATGTTCAATTCTCAATTTGGGTTTTCTTTCATATTCTGAATTACTTCTAAAATTGCTCTTACCATAATTTTCAGAGCATCAGTCTCTCTGGGAACAGAGAGTGTTTCTTTTTGATCTTTACATTTAGGGCTAGAAAAGATATTTTTATTCCTGGCACTTTGTTGGAGAAGGTTTAAAAACTTTGTCTCTTTCCGTAGTTATACCTCACTTGTCCTCTAGTGCTCGCAGGAGGTACACACGTTTTGGGTGGGATAAGTGCTGGCACACCGCTGCCTTTCCCACCAGGTTTGGCTCCTGAGCACACCGGCAGGTGGAACAAATGTAGGAACTGACAATGCCATCTTATGGTGGACATACAAACTGCAAATGCAGCTTGTAAAAGAGACACAAAAATGGCTGTTGCCCTAGCTAGGTAAAATAAGTGTGTGGAATGCTTAAGGATGCAGCTTAAAGAGTGGAGATGAAAAGTTGTTGGTCACTAGCCTTCTTTAAGGGCTTGGACCCAGCAGGATTAATTCAAATGCCAAAGCTGAAGACTTGGCTTGTGATGACAAGTGAATATAGGAAAGGAGAAAGAAAAGGGGGAGAGAAATCCTCTCACATCCTCTTCTCATTGACTTTCTTTCAGTTTCTCTTCTCACCTGTTATGGTCCCTTAGCCCATAAACAGCCCTCACTCAACACGGATGACGTGCCCAAAGCATTTCCGTGCACAATAGCAGTATTTTTCCCTGGGCTATCCCTGGGGTATCCAGCAGTTAGGACTGTGTCTGTGAGATGCCCAGAGGTGCAGAAGATGACTGAGATAGTGGGGCACAAACACCAAATGTGGCGCTGTGAGCTCCTACTGGAGAGGAACTGAGAGTGCTCCCTGCAAGTTTCTATGGGAACCACAGGGATTTTTGCCATTGGGCTGTCATTACATTGCAGCTCTGACTCTAATAACTGCTTCCTGGAAGAGGAGGAATACTGAGGCATATAAAAGCATATCACTACTAGTCAAAATTAATAGAAAAATCTTGGTTTCCAAGATGCAGAGCACAGTTGGGGTTCCTCTGCTCAGTGTGAAGGCAGCTCAGGGACATGTGTGTGGAGAAGATGGGGTTAACCCTGGTGCAGACGAGGTTTCCGTGCCATGCCATCTTCATCGCTTCTGTGCTTGGGGATGAGAAGCTGGATTCCAGCAAGTCCAGATTATTTGTGACAGCTGCCAACAGGGAACCATCCTGACACGTGGTGGGCTGTGGTTTCACTCTTGGGGTATTCCTAGTGTTCCTTCTGCTCCTTTATGTCTGATTGTTTTGCTCCTTAAAATTCAGTAGAAGTTCCTACAGTAAAACAACATCATTAACATTTCAGACAAAGCTTGTCTTGTGACAGCAAAAGTATTGTGAATTTAACCTGTCCTCGTGAATAATTGTTCAGTGAACACTTAAGCCTTCAGCTGGGAAAGTGCGTGAATATGAATTTTGAAACCATTTATGTAATTTCTAACTTTTTTTTTTTAACTCTTCCTTTTGATTTTTTACTTTTCTGTTGAGAAATTTAACTCAGGCCAGTGCCCTGACAGGGAAAGAAAGGTTGCCTGGGAGGAACTGCACACATGCTGAATATTTATATATAATGACAATGACATTTGACTTCAGGTTTTCTTTGACAAAAACAGTTCCATTCAGCTGTGACCCATATCTCTTTGTCCTGACAAGCTGAGGAAAACATAAAACATTGGACAAAAATTGAATGAAGTTTGAATTCTTCATTCTGTTCCCAAAAAACACTGACTTAAATTTGATACATCTTAGTGGATGAACATGTTTAAGTGTGAATTTAAAAATTTTATAAATGCTATTCTTGCTTCTATTTTTCCATAGCACAATTTGTCAAGTGCTGTCCAAATACATCCATAAATTTTATTCTTTTTTTCCCAAGTACCTTATTTTTCAAGGAGAATGACAATAAACTAATAAATAGACTGAGAATGAGAAGGGTGTGATACAGAGGAAAAGTGGCTGACATGACTGCTCTCTTTTTGGTAAGTCTATATGCAATAATAGTGCCTTCCTCTAGTAAAATTTGTCCTACTTTTCTAAAATATTCTAACATATCTCCAAATCCTACAGCTCTTCCAGAGTCACAGTCCATTAGGATCTGGCTGGATTGTTTATGTGATTAGGAGTGCACTGCCAGGAGAATGGGGTAAATATGGAAAATAATATTGATGTCTTGACACATCAGGATCTGCAGCATCAAAACTTAATGAGTCTCTCTTGAGGCTGCACCCAAAATAACCTCTTCAGAATTAAATGGAAAGCCACGGTTCTGAGCACATGAAAAGGCCCACTATGATCTCTAAGCCTGGGAATATTAAATGTTGGTTAGCTCTACTGTAAAGCACTTTAGTTTTCTCTGTGAGTTCATAGCTCCATTCCTTTGTGTAACGATTTAAATTATGACAATATTGATACTGAATACTGAGGCATGCAAGAAGCCACAGGTGTCAAAATTAAAGTAGCTTGTTCAACTTTAACTCACCATTTCATGTAAAACTATTGCTTTCAAGTTATAGCATACTAAATCTTGTATTAGAATAGAGTACTTGGAAGGGAAATATTTAAATACAATCATTTACCTAGAACAGTAAACATAAAAATTACAATTTATTAGTAAAAGATAAAATTACATAAATCATTTGATGATAAATCTGCATTAAATATCTGAGCAAGAATGTCTTTAAGCATCCCTCTCACAGAAGAGTTTCTGTTTTTCACATCAAAGACTTATTAGCTTAAAAATCCAAATCAAAACCTCACCCCTAGCTCAGGAATTTGAATCCAGCCTTGCCTTGCTCCTGAGGAATACATATTATCCACCAAGCTGCACAGCTGTACTGAATTTTTCTTGCTCTCCTTTGGTGATGAATCTAAGCAGTCTGTGTGTTAGCTGCAAAGTCACAAGGGTCACATAAATATCTGCAAGATAGGCAGACAATGATGCTTCTGGAATTTTTGAAAAACAAGGGGAAATAACAGAAAATAAAACAACCCATCTGGAATCTAAATCAAGGGTTGTTTACCTTTTAGCACACACAAACAAACCTTCCAAGGAGAACATTCTATCATTCTTGCTCTTTGTGTAATACCTCTGGGCCCTTTTATAACGTGTAACTATCAGATGCCAAAAATCCCAACTCACACAGATTATTATTGCAATGCTTGGAAAGTTATTCCAATGAATCAGACACACACATACAAAAATGAAGAGAGCTATCTCTGTTCATTCAAAGGCTGTCCCACAGTTGCTTAAGGTTATAGTCTGATTCACTTGGCTTCTCTAGGTTTTTCACAGCTAGCAGAGACCTTGGATGCTCTGAGACTCCTGTATGCCAATCAAAACAAATTCTTAATAAACAAAGAAATTTTGCCTTTGAAATCCAGAGAGAATCATGCTGGCGAGGAGCAGCTATGCAATATTTTCCTTTCTGTCAAACCAGCAGTAACCTTCTTAAAAGAATTCAGGAAATGTAAAAAAATATCCTTTTCTCATGCTCCAAAACAGATTTTTTTCTCCCCACTGTCTTCACAGGATCAGCTGCTGGAGAATACCTGTGTGTTTGATTTTAACAATGAGGAGTCAAGCAACTTTTTGCATCCTGACCATTTCAGCATCTGTCTCAGCAGAAGTTTTAGCATGGCTTCAGAGAGAAATTGCTCCATTTTTCACTCCTTTTGAGGTCTGAGGACGCTCCACGTCTGCTCGTAGTGTAGCTTTAAAAATCTTGAGTAACAAATACAGTAAATAAGGGCAAGAATAGGTTTATTTTTCTTTTGGAGAGTTTAATTTTACTACTAAGGCTCAACTTTTTAAAACACCAGTAAAACTGGTTATTTAGGCTCCTGAAGTGTGAGGGTACTCAAAGTGTTTTCAAAAATTACTGGTAGATGGTGAACCCTGCAAGCCCAAATGCAGCAGCCCTGAAGGAGTGAGTGGGATGATTAATTTATCTCACCACCTATTTCTCTATGCTTACCTATTGCAGTAATGTGTGAGATTGCTGTCAATCCTCTCCACTGCAAAGTCTTCAGTTATAAAATTAAGATTTATATAAAAGATACTGATTTCAAATCTCCAATAACCCAAGCCATAAGTCTGAGTTACCCAAACAGCTATTGTGATTCTCATGGTTGTAGGGATAGAGATGGCTCAGCTAAGAAAGGCAGCATGCTCAATTTACATCTATCAATTTGGCTGAGATCAGTACCAAAGCCTGTGTGTTAATTAAAAGGGGTTCCATGTGTCCTGAAAAAAGATGTGAACAGTGTCAAGGGGCTGGTGTTCATAGAAAAGCATGGAGGGAAGGGGAGAGAGCATAGCATTATTCTTGGAGTCCAAGAGGATGAGCATCCTTTGAATAGGACTGAAAAAATCATGTTAAAGGACAATTGTAGATTATAGCAAAGGTGCCTGTAGAGTGAAATGCATTTGCAGGAAAGGCTTGAAAAGTCAAGAGGCTCAGACAGAGTACAAACATATTTTCTCCTTCTCATCTCTCTTTTTTCTCTCCTAACATGTGACCTGTCTCCAAGGATATTTCTGGAAAGCAGTTATAAGGATTGGAAGGTAAGACAGGGGAGAAGTGCAGGGAGCAGAGAGTTAACTCCTCCACATGATGGTCATGGATTTGTGAATACCTGTTTGATCATGGAGAAAGGAATTGCCTAACGTCCACACACCTCTACAGCACTTTGCTTTAAAGGGGATTTGTTCTGATTCATCAAGTGACTCCTCTGAAATAACTGGCCTAAAAATGTCCCTCATCTTTTGCTTTTATCTTGCCCGTTTAATCACTGTTTTAAAGAATAAATATTTTTTTTTTATAAAAAGCTCAAAACCCAAGAAGATAAAAAGGAACCTTCAGCTTATTTTTGCAGAGCATTTCAGATTCCACACATGACTACTAAGGCATTTCTGAAGCAGAAATGAAAACATACCGGTTTTTGTAGCTACTTCTTTCTCTAGCTTTGCCCACTGCTTACCCTTTCCATCACTACTGCCTTGGGGGCTCCCAACAAACTCCAAAGGCATCTGTGAGGACTCTGCTGAGTTGTGAATCCTCCACTACAGCTGCAGAGGAAAACAACACTTGGATTTGGTGTGATGCTGACCAGAAAGTAAAGGTATGTTGTCTGCATAAGCACATTAACAATTAAGGAAAGTAGGGACAAATTTAGACAATGCTGCCCTGTGAAGTAACTAGTAGAGTTTGTTCTGGAAATGACGGTTCCACATGATAGCATGTGCTAACACACTGGGACAGCCTCAAACACCTCTCCCATCTCTGTCCATGGTGCTCAGAGAGTAATGGAAAAGCCACAGAGGGGAATGCAGGTGTGCTGACTCAGCAAGCACTCACCAGGAGTCCTTCCACTGCAAAAACATATTCCAGGATTTGACAGTGATCAACTGTGTTTAAATGGGAGCCCTGCATTCCCTCTGCTGCTATTGCTGAGCCCTGGAGCCAGGATCTGAGTGTGGTGCCATATGATTATTTTACTGCTGAGAATAAAGAAATATGCATTTAACTTCTGGCACCTGCAACATGCCCGCAGGTAGTCCTTGTTCAGTAAGGGAACCAGCTAAATCCTTATGTGTGACTTCTCTGTGGCTCATTTATTTCACTTAACTTCTGCCTTAGCATGCAATACAAAGTATAAACAACCACATTTCAGCATCTAGATATATAAATACTCAGCCCAGTGGATTCTCACAGGCACAGAATTGTGAATTGTGCTCATCCATGGCACTACAAGAGATGAACATACACACTTGACCCTTAGCTGTCTCTTGTAAATTTGTAATATAGGCACTGGAGTCAAAACAAATCATTCATTTCCTACATAGCTCCTCTCTCTCTCATGTGAAATTTCCATTTAAGTGGCTGGTGATCAGTGCTGCCTCCAGCACACCTGCTTATTTAAATAGGCGTGCACCAGTTTCCTGTAGCTTTATTTTGGAGCCAAAGGGCATGATAATTTAATGTACGTGGGTGAAACCTGTCTGGAAAGTGCAAATAAACAGATCTAAGAGTTTGACCACCGATAATTGCAATTCCCCCTTAGAGCAAGCAATCAGTAGAGTCCTCCAAAATGCTGTTCTCCTTTGCTGTCATCTCATGTTTAACCTTCTGTCCCTATTCAAGGACAAAAAGGGACATGATCTGACAGTGAGACTCATACTTTTCACATCTAGGAAGTGGCCACAGGGGAGATGAATAATGTTGGTGTTGTAGCCCTGAATTCTGCCTTTTTGGTAGACAAAATTTAGCATCCACTGTATGTGTGTGCATGGGAACACCCTAAGGTTCCATTTCAGAAGAAAAACCTAACTTAAAGTGTTTCTTTTGCGCATGACCTCCAGTGTGCCTACTCACTGCTCTTCTCTTGTATGCTACAGAAAAAGGGAGGACTGGGCCCAGAGGGAGATAGCCCAAATGAGGACAAGGGAAGTGAAAACCAGCATGAGAATAGATGAATTTGGACAGCAATCAAACCAGCCTCGTCACCACTCCTTCCCCCCTACGTATTTTAATTGCATGGTTCCCAAATAATCTCCTCAACTTTGGGAGGGAATCTGCCTGTCTGTGAGTATTTGATCTGGCATTGACTCTGTTGATATCTGCAACCCCATTACCATGGGGGAATCCTGGGGTTCTTTAGGAAGAGAAGAGGAGATGAAATGGGATGTAATATGCTGGAGCCTGACAAAAAGTACTGAATAGAATTGGCCAATAGCCAAATGCTTTCATTCCTAGCAGAAAGGCATTAAATGAGACTGGCTGCATTGAATTGAGTATCCTTCTGATTAAAAAAATGGGTAAAGAAACCTCTGTGTATGTGCATTTGCATTATATATTTACATATACATTTTGCCATTCTTAAATACTTTCCTCATTTCCCGTCTATTGTAAATTGCTTTAATGATTACAGTAAAGTTGGGAACACACAAAGAATGAAAGAGGAGAATGTTCATGTCAGGGTTGTGTTTCTTTGCTTATTCTATGTCATTTGGGGCCAAATCCAACACCTGTGTGCATGGTAGGAATGAACCTGACCCACTGATGTTTCAGGTCATGGATAAAAACTCTTTAAAAAAAACAGAAAAAAAAGTCAGGGTGCAAAAAAGGTCTTAATCTTTCTCCTGTGGATATTTTGCAGCCATTCATTCATTCATTGATCATTCTTCTAGATGGCTCTCATAAATAAAAGTTTAGTTAACGAGGTGATCGAAATGGAACAGGAGTGCTGTCTTGCATAAAGGTTGTTTAACATTCTCTACTGTTACCCTCCCTCTTCAGCTGCCTATAATGTAAGGACATGTCACCTATTTGGGCTTGTGATTTCTGTGTTTCATCTCTTTCTAAGTTGATTTATGCATGCATCACAACCAAAAATGTCTCTGTGGCAGCTCACTTGCTTCAGACATGTATGCTGTGGAATCAAGCCGTAACTTGTTACTGAAAGTGTTTTTTGTACCTCAGGAAAGCCAAAGAAAACTTGGTGTTTCAATGGCAAACTCTGCAAGGCATAGAATATCTGAACATCGAGATTAGCCTGCCATTTTAGAATGAAGTTTCAACTCTGACTACTAAATATTTCTTTGCTGAAAATGCTGGTCATCCAGGGACATGTTATCACTTACTGAGTAACATGATAACCTTTGAAATCATAAGCAGTTAAGGAAAGTCCCTGGTAAACAAGAGTTGTTGAAATAGCTTGATCTCTAATGTATGTCCCTTTCTCTAGAATTCTAAAATCTACATGTATTCTACTGAAATACCCCTAGATGTTTTTTTTGCTGCAGATCTCCCAGTCCAGTTATCTCTTCTTAGTTTTGTTGTTTGTTGTTTTGTATATTTTATTTGGTGCGATTTGAGTCCTTTTTACCATCACCGTTTTCTGTGTATCTATGTTGGGATTCTTTCTCTATATTCTCTGCTGACACAATTCCTATGGGCTCATTTCCATCTCTGCAAAATTCATGTAAAGAGGGCATAAAAGGCTGTCAAATTAGAATTATGATATTCACACTGATTTTTCCACTTAGTTAGAAGTGACTGTCTGTGCTGCAGAGCAGTGAATAATCAAATCCTAGGATTCTCAAGTCAGTGTGCTCAGTGTGACCCATAACTGCATTGTGCTTCATAGTGCTCCACTGTTTTTTGGCATTAGACTCATGTCTGCAGAACTCCTAATACCCTAATCCCACATTATTCTCCAGGGCTGATTTAACCCCCATTGGCTACAGGAGACAAGCATCAATACTGATCTTCAGAGAAATTTATCATATGTAAGTTCATCAGATGTTACCAATTCAGACTGTGTACTGCATGTGTATGTGATTTAAGTTTAAATCCTACTTGCCTCACTAGGAAGGTTAGTGTTTAGAAAACTGGTAGTATTTTAGTTTTATCCAATGGTCTACTGCTATAAAAAGCTTGAGTTTAAAACCAGTAGGTTTTTAGAGATAAAATAATGCTAATAGCAGAGGTTTGCTGAGATCAGAAGTGAATTCTCTGACTGCACCTAACTGGGCACAGTGTCTGGCTTCAGAGAGCCGAGCAAAATGGAGGTCATGAGGCATGAGACTGATGAAAAGTAGTGGCTTAGTTCTGTGGGACAAATCAGACTCGTTCAACTCATTCCAGAACAACTAAAATTCTATTTTAACATCTTTCATTCTCTTATCAAAGAATTGAGACTGAGGTTACTTTTAGATGACTGATGGTAGGGTGTAACAGTTTTCATTCCCTGATAATTCATACGTCTGTAAATTAGTTTCAGTCAAGGATTTACTCTCAGAAGAGCTAAATATTCCCTGGATTGGGAACTCTCATCTTGGGTAGGAGATATTTCCTGCTTAGCATATCTGACACTTGGGAAATCAAACTTCCCAGTCATGGCTTGCCAGTATTTGCTGAGGAAGCAGAGGGCAGCATCCCTTTGGTGACAGACCTGCCTTTTCACAGTGTACAGTATGTTTGTGTGGTATATCTATGCTCCTACATGATATCCTGTGGCAGACCATCCTACAGAACGTGTTCTTTCATGAGGTGCCGTTCTATGGTGTGATCTGTCACCTGTGTCACTAGTGGCAGCAATAGTGGCATCAAGCAGGGCTAACTGGGCAGTGTAAAGGAGAACAGGAACATGTCTGGGAATTTAGAGACCCACTGGAGCAGTTAATGCTGGTGTGTGAGGTGGGCAGCCCACAGAGGTGTGCATTGCTGGGGTGCAAGGGGCTAGTGACAGCCCTGTTGCTATGGTGTGCTCATGCTGATGTGGAACCTGCACACAACCTTTCCATCCTGACAGGCCAGGACATTTCAACAGCAGGGACACAGGCCTGGATGCTGGCTGGGATACTCACTGACATTTATTCTTTCTTGTTTATTTTTTCATTTTCCTATAGCTACACTTCAGTAAAATATACTCCTATGGAATGGGAGCTTACCAAGAGTAACATTATTAGAACAATAAAAGGGAACAACAATTACAACTTCACCAATGTCCATTTTACACCCAGGATGAGACATTTCTTTTGAAGCACAATTTTTTATTTTTTACATGATATTTTACCTAGAATATTCCAAGTGGTTTTATTTTCTCATAAAATAACTATTTCACATTCTCCATCGCTCAATTACATGGAGTTATTATACAAGATAATATTTTGGCTTTTCTTTTGTAAATCCTTCATATCTGAGTAGACCTACATTTGTAGATGGTAGGTTATCCTGCCTTCCTCTTAGTGTAAGGGATTGGAAATGTTTGCCTCTGCATTTTTGATATCACTAGCATTCCCTCAAAAGTTGGAAATTTGTTTTGGTCAAGTCTGACTACATGACTGAGTTGGTGTTTAAAATATTTAGAAAGCAGGTATTTCCATCTTAGCCAGGTTCAATAATTCATTTTGTACTTTTACTGAAATATCTCCACAAAACCCTTCATCTCTAGCTTTCCAATGAATACTCAAAGATGATCATGTCCTTTATGGCAAGGAATTGATAGCAAATAAGTGCTGATCTTCTCCACAGATACAGAGTGAAATTACAGAGTTATTAAATACTTTTTATTTATGCATTTTCTATTCTACTTAATACAAACACCAGATTATGTCAGGAGTTACTAGCTGAAATAGTTAAGTTGCTGTTATCCTACCAATCATAAACCTCTTGGGTTTTGAAACTGTAAAACTAAACAAGATAAATATAGTATAGACTAAAACTTGTCAAGTTTCATCTTACAAGAAATTTAAGAAATAATAAGAAACACTAGGGATAGTAAAATAACCCAGAACAACTTTTGTTTTCCATCTGTGAAAAGTGGCATCCTGAAATGGCCATAGAATCTAGAAGCAGATAAATAACTGCACAGGGAGAGGCACAGGCATAGAAAACAGGAAAAAAAAAAATTGGTTGTGCCAATGTGCTCACAAAGAAGCCACAAAAAAAGAGACTCAAGCAAACCAACTACAGAATTACTGGATTTTTGTTACATTGTTAAATCCATTCATGGTCCTCAGATTATTTTTGAGAATATGAAGCAGCTCTTACAACATCCCACTAACCAGAGTACCTGAATTTTGCATTGTTTGCATTTTTAATTGTATTAAATTAATTTCTTAGGGTGTGGAGTATTGTTCTTTGTAGAGCTTCACATTCTGTAGTCATCAAGAAAGATGATTTGACCATTAAAATTCTTTAGCCATAATGAACCAAAAAGGGGCTATTCTAGAGGTAACAGAGGAAAGCTTTAGAAATTTCCAGTTTCTCTAACCATATAGAATGTCACCAAGACTTTTTAAACTCCAGCACCAGTAATTGCCTGTGCCCTTTTCAAACAAAACTGCTTACTTTTGATTTCAGCATTTACTGTGTCTTTCTCACACAGCTGTGCACCATGCTAATACTGCTGCTTTATCAGCTTCTCGCCAGCCTGTTCACCTCACCAGAGAAGCATTGTTCTTTGCAGAATATCCCCTGATGCTTTGCCAAAGCCTAAATTTGAACAGCTTGAGTGAAGAGATTTCTAATGCTTCCCCTAAGAGGTTGATAACACTGTAATTAGTCTTTCTGTTTAGCAAATAATTCTAGCTTTTCCCCTTTCTTTGTTTCACAGATACTTTCCTATATTCACAAGCAATACTTTTAATTTCTTTAATATTGTCCTTTCAGTATTTTCAGGCAGATTTTCTACTTCTGCTTCCTCAGTTTGTAGTTATTTTATGCGCACTTAATTCTTTTAACCTTTTCCTCATGAGCTTCCTTTTGGTATGCCTTTAGAGCAACTAAAAAACATTAACATGGTCCATGTGCAATGCTGATCATGGTGACTTTATTAAGATTACATAAAGGGCATTGCACCGAGGACAGATTTCGCTAAATAATTAAATGTTACTGGAAAAACAGCTCCTTTCAAGAAAATCTTCTGCAACATCACCAGGCAATTCTTTGTTTCCTTATAATTCTCCAAGGATACTTACAAGAGGAAAATCACATTGAATTAGGGATTAAAAGCCCTGTAGTGTCCTCATGAATTTAGAAGAAAACAAAAAAAAGGAAGCAGTAAGATGACATTTTTGACACTTATGGTATTTATGTAGACATTTCTTGAAGAATACAAGTGTTGAGTTGCACAAATGATGGAATAAAACAAATTTTTTGATTTAAAAGTTAATATATGAGGCTGGGGAAAAAATAAAAAAACAATTAAGCCACTTTAGGGCACGTATTATTATATGACTTTAAATGTTTTTGTTATAGAAATTCTTCATTTAAAATACTACTCAGACAGTTCAAATGTCTACTGGAGAATCATTGTGCCTATTTCAAGATCTAATTAATTTTTAGTCAATTTTCTGAAAATATTGAACAGAATTATTTTAATCTTGTGGAAATCTTAGTACAGCCTTAACCATAAAGTTAATGCTCACATTTCCATCCTTAAAAAACCCCAAAGTTTCCATATGATTTAATTACATAGGTGAAATATTTAAATTTCTTTTTCCCTTGGAGCAGTGTGCATGCCTGGATGTGTGAGTTCCTAAATAACGAAGGTGTTGTCAGATCTTTGCTTTGTTAAGCAGACACCTGTACAAGATATTCTAACTTACCAGTCACCAGTACCCAAAGATAAAAAGTACCCAAAACAAAAAAAAGGCAGGCTTCATCTTCCAGACTGACAGTTTTAAACTCCAAACAGATACAAAGGGACAATTCTCAACCCATCATCTGCTTCTGGCTAATGACTCTCCATGATTCACTATAAAAAGAGTCCCTTTGTCCATCTTAGCTGGACTGAAAATTGCATTTTGTGTCTTAAGAATAAATTCCAACCACTTAAAAAAATATGGCTGTAGATGATGGCTTTGAACAACAGTGTCCAAAACCCATTTGTGAGTCTGTGCTTCATGATTCCGAGTTTTAGGAGATGGGTGGAAGTGCTGCAAGGGACCCTGCTTTTCCTGAAGAGGGTAAGAGTGAAATAAGGAGATTATTCGACCATGACCCATTGACAGAGACGGATGAGCTTGCTTTTGTAGGGTTCCATTACTCTTGCCCTGCATGAGGGCCTGGAATCCAGCTGCACACCTGTTACAAGAGGAGCTGGAGGCTCAAGGAAGCAGCGAGTGCTGCTGCTTTCAAATGCAGCAAGGGCATCAGCAAATGGAGAGGCACCTCATCAGCTCCTGTCTATACGCTGCAGATGTTTTGCTTTGCAATATGTTGTTTCTCTTTGCAAAGCTCCTTATTGTCAATTCCAAGCTTCCTAGGAATACATAAAACAAGAAAGATTCTCTAAGACAGTTTTATTGTTTTTTTTAGTTTCCAAGAAAGTAAGTGAGAAAAAATCTTGCAATTCTCAATGGAAGAGGAATGAACATCACCATCCTGATCACAGTGTCATGGATCAATTTCCAATCTTGTCTCTCTGACAATTTTCATGCTTTAGAAAGTTCTGCTTCTCTTTTGCTGCTTAAGAATTACACATACAGCTACTTCTCCTGCTTGCCATCTTCCTTTTTCTCTCTTTTCCTGGCCCAGCATATTAAATAACCTTATTCTGTGATAGGATGACACCTGGCCAAGTTGCTTCACTTTTGACCACACATGACTCTTGCTGAAGCTTTTAGTATTTACACTTGTCTCCCTCTAAAAAGAAGTGTAATTGCTTTTAGTGAAATTAAGGCACTTAAAATCCATTAGCTTTACACAGATCTAAGACAGCTTGTGGATCAAAGCTTGTCCCAATGGCAGCCATGTGGATTTGAATGTGCTGTGTGATCTCTCTAACCAGGCACAGCTACATCAGCTCAGTTTCTGAGCAATCACAGCATGTTGATAGTAAACAGCCAAATAAACAAAGCAATAAAATATAAAATTAAAATTTGCCCCTAAAGTAAGGATAGCTCTAGAAACTGAAGATTCTAAATGTTATTTCACATGGATGGTTACTCTTCTAATGAATCATTCCAGTGGATTTTCTATGTTGGCTACTTTCTGTTGAAAATAAATACAACATGCAAGATGAAAAAATAACCCTATTAACACTGCTTTTGAGACCTTTCTGAATATTCTTATTTTTTCATTATCACTGTATAAAACTAATAACACACATTATTATCAGCTTTTTTTACTTGACTGAACAAAATCTATTACTTCAGTCAAAGCTAGCTTCTATAAAACAACAGAAGTCTTACTTTGGAAAAGTCCACTCTTTAGCAGCGTGTTACAATGGCAATATAAAGTCTTCATCACGAGATGAATCACTTCTAACAAAGCACTGGGACATTTATTCCATTCTGCCATTATTCATATAGGACCTCTAAGCCAAGAGGTAAATGACATGCTGTATCACTTAAAATATCACTTCCTTTGTTCTCAATTAATCTTGTCTCCTTTTTGGCAAAATCTCATTGATTATTGGAATTGTCTTCTTAAATACTATAAATGTTGTTTATTCTTACTCTTAAGAAAAGAATGTTGGATTTTTGTCAGAAAGAGAGAAATTAAAATCTCTATGCCCAAAATTATGATTGCCTGCAAATATCATGTGGCATTTTCAAGAAATAAACAATTTGCATAGAAATAAAAAACAAAAGGAAAGCCCTGAGCAGACTCAGGTGCTTTCCTTCTACTGAATTAACTGGTGTGTTTTCAAAAGCTTTACAGATTCAGAAACGTACTCTTTGAATATCTGAAAATGATTCTGGGGCAAATATGAGTAAATACAATGAGTGGTAAATTCTTTGACTCAGGGGCTTGAAACTTTAGGGTTTGACTTTAGGGGCTGAAAGGGAAGAAAAATCAGTATGCTTACCAAAGTCAGAAACCAAGCTCACCAGTGTGCTGCTTTGGGCTGGAATAGAGTTGTTTTTCCTCACAGTGGTTGGTACAGGGCTATGGTTTAGATTTGTGCTGGAAACAGCGTCGATTATAAAGGAATGTTTTAATTGATGCTGAGCAGTGCTTACACACATTCAAGGCCTTTTGTGCTTCTCACACAGCCCTGCTGCACGGGGGCTGGCTGGGCATTGATCAGGTGGTGGGGAGTGATTCTGTATATTTGCACCACTTGTCTTGCTTGGCTTTTATTATCTCCGCTGGGGTTTTTTTAACTTTACTTAAAATATTGTTGTTGGTGGTGTTGCTGCTCCTACTACTGCTGCTGCTCCTGCTGATAATAGTAGTAATAATAATAATAATAATAATAATAATAATAATAATAATAATAATAATAACATACTGCTTTTGTCTCAACCCATGCATTTTCTCACTCTTGCATTTTCAATTCTCTCCCCCATGCCACTGGAGAGAGTGAGCAGCTCAGCTGCTATTAATTCACAGCAACCATAAAGGGCAAAAAGGCTTTGTTTGGTATTTTTGTTTGCCATTGGGCAACTCAGAAGCGAGAACTGGGCTGGAGCACATCCCAGACCAACAGGAATGCACAGGGCCAGCACTGAAATGGAGAAATTGCGGTCATTCTTGCCAGGTGGATTACACAGCCTATCCTAGGGCCAGGGAAGGATTCTAGCTGCCCTCCAAGGACAACATCTCCTGCACAGGGACAGTGCAGTCAGCTCCTTCTGACTGCAGCAGCCAGTGTTCAGCCACCACCATCCCTTGGGGTCCTGCAACTCCAGGATAAGCACAGCTAACACTGAGCTATGGGCCAAAGAAATTTATCTGGTAGCTCATGAAATGGACATTACTGTTCTACGTGCCTAATTCATACTGATTATGTGTGAGCCTCTATGCATAGGTAGTTGGAATTTTCATTGGAATTTTCATTAAAGCTTGAAACAATAGACTTTTCCCTTGCAGTCACTGCAGAGAATACTAGACTATTTTGCAAGAGTCAAAGCAAGTTTGGGAAATGGAGAATGATTATTCTGTGTGAGTATAGAGAAAGATAGGAGAAAGAGGAAGGGAAATAACTCTTGAGAAAAAATATACAAAACAATCTCCCCCCCAAAAAACCCCAAAACTCCACACCAAAGCAAAAACCCTCTTAAACTGCCTATTTTATTGAAAATAAAAATGTCTACTCCTAGAACAGCATTCTTCTTCAGTGTGTCCCACCATAGAGTTCCACAACCGTTGCAGACAAATTTGATCTCTGATGACCACTTTCTGATTAATTTAGTGAATATCCACTCATAAAATTCTTAAGTTTGGAATTAATCTCATGCCCAGGAATGCATTGTTGTGGTGGAACACATTGAGTCACTTACAGCTTGTTATTGCACCTCTTTGGGAAATAAAGTTCACACCAACCTTGCAAGAACCCACAGCTTGCAGAGACAAAGCCTTTCTACAAGTAATCTTGCCTTGACTAAGCTATTAATTACAATTCATATTCTAGTGTCATTAATTAGTTCATCTGTTAATCATTCAGCTCAACATATAGCATATGCAAAATTAGTAGCACATGAAATTAAGACCAAACATCTCATCTAATAAGTATTTAATGTAAGAAGGCTGTTCTTTTCCAAACTGACAGTCATAACCGGATCTTTGTATTCTCAAAACAACCATTAAAAGGCTACAATTTAAAAATATTTCAAACTGTTATTGTAAAGCAGGACCCTAACTTCTATTTGCTGCCTTGAAGCCTTTTGGTTTTCCATGGTATTTTGGAATCTAAATGTCCAAGTCTCATTTTAAAATGGGATTTGGATACTTTTGGATATTTTACTTGTTACTATAGCTTGTAGTCTATGACATTTATGGTATTGTCAGGTTGGCAAGTCTTCTGAGCCCTCTATATCACAGAATCCTTAGGTTGGAAGGGATCTCTGGAGATATCCAGTCCAACCCCCCTGCCAAGGCAGGGCCATCTAAAGCAGGTAAGATGGAAACTTGTCCAGGTGGGTGTTTAATGACTCCAGAGAAGTACACTCCATCACCTCCTTGGGGAGCCTTTCCCAGTTCTCTGCCACCCTCAATGTAAAGAAGTTCTTCCTCATACTTCATATTGCAGATTTCTTCTTCTCCAATTTCTCTTTCATATCACAAACTTTGAGGGATGCCTGGAAATATTTTTCATCTTCTTTTAGGTCTTCTCAAAACTCTTGAAGTGGAAGGGATTCAGAATGCATTTTTATGAACATTTAAATTTTCCTTGTACGCCAAGTAAGAAATGTGTAAAACAAAGGACTGCTATCAGTAAGCAGATACATTATACACTGAGCCCATGCCATGAATCAGAGTTTTAAGACAAATAATCGGCCACATGACAAAACCAGAATCAACTGACTCCAAAGGTTCCTGATATACTACCAGCCAGAAGCCAGAGGGCATTATATTTCTTTGGTAGACAACATTTCACTTCCAGTAAATATTCATTGACTGTTAATTTCCTGAGTAGCTGGGCTACTATTATAAATTTTGCCAGTTCACGTAAGTCAGCAAAAAGCAATGAAAGCCAGCACTTAATATCACACATACCCAGCCTAAGTCAGCACCACTGTTACAGGAAACCAAAGACACACGGAATAAGAATTTTGCTAAATTCTTAAGGAAAATTAAGAACAAGAAAAAAAGGAAATAAAATTTTCCTTGCTTGTCCTATTATTTTATTGTGCCTTGTTCTCTGGATTCTACATCTCTTCTCCATCTGGCCTGCAGGAATAAAACTTTGATTTCAACAGAAGCAAGACACTAACTACTTTTGAGAATTTAGCTTGAAATATTTTGGATTAGGCACAGACATTTAAATTAAAAAAACCCAAACACAGTTTTTAATGTCTAGACCATCTAGATGACTGAGTCCTCTAGATAGTAACATAATTTTAAATTCTAAATATGCTGTTACAGTTAATGACAAGAAGAAACAAATCAAGACAAAATAACAAAATTTTAAAAAAAGGAATAATTTTGTGCAGATGCTTCTGACATTACTGCTTTAGAAGTTCTCCACTTCGTTGTGCATGCCCTTCCTAATTTGTCGTTTCCCTTATGTGCTTTAGGCACTTATTTCTAACAAGGCGGACTGCAGAATACGTTATGAGCTGGGGGTTAAGAATCATGAATATCATGTTTTAGTAAGACTTCTCCCTCTGACTTCTTGAATGAATCATGTAAATCACTTCACTCTGTATACTCAGGTTGTCCATTTATTCAATATGTCCATTTATTTTAGCTATACCTGGACTAGAACCTCATCACCTTTGAGCATCAGTTTGAGAGCTTGGTACTCATTTGACAAATACTTAAGCACTGCAGCTGTGATTCTGTTCTAATCCTTATGGCAGAAATTTTCTTCTACATCTTCTTATTTCTAAAAATCTTGAAGAGGGTGAAATATGTGGACCATGAATTTAGTGGTGATGACAGAGAGGACCATAATAAGACAATGTTCTGGGAATTATTTGGTTTATAGTTGGTCATTTTGCTGCTTAAGAAGTCCAAACAGCAAGTTGCCAAAGCACATTCATCAGGTCATTTGGCAGTCACCAGCTGTTCCAGTTTGGTGTGCTCTGCAATTTATTGTTTGGGATCATTTGGCGTCCACAGGGACACCACGACCCAGGTCAGAGCGTGATGGATCCGATCGGAGCAATGATCAATTCTAGTCTACTCTTCCACTTTCTATTCAGCATGATATTACACTTTCAGAATTTTCCATTCAGTGACCTCAGTAATTGGTAGGCACTAATTAAGTAATTTCTCACAAGGGTACAATATTACTGTCACAACTTTTTAAAGAAGATAAAACTCATACTGACAGTCACTGAAGTTCAACCGTAGGGCAAGGTGAAACTTTTAGGCCAAATATTTTTTATATCCAACATAAATAGATTTGGGTCAATGGACATGTTTAATTAATTAATGTCAACTTTGTGAAGGAGTTTGAAATCAGTGGAATGGAGATGAAATTTTTTTAAAGCCTAATAATTGAAATGCAAGGCGATGGTAAAATTATTTTAATTTTTTTTTATTTTGAAATGAAATTAATTTTCATTTTTAAAAAGTATATAAACATATATTTAAAGTTGAATTAAATTCAATTGTTATTTTTTTCAAAACAGCATTTGTACAAACAGTATTTGTAATGGTGCTGAAATGAACTGAGACTAAGGAAGTCTCTTTTTCTAGCTTGGACTGTTTCTTGTGCCAGAAACACAGGAAATAATATGGAGCTCACAAAGACTGGAAAAAAAAATAAAATAATAATAATAATAATAAAAATAATAATAATAATAATAATAATAATAATAATAATAATAATAATAATAATACCACCAATACTACTACTACTCCTCCTCCTACTCTTACTCCTTCTCCTCCTCCTACTACTACTAATACTATTACCTTTTAAAAAGGCAAAGACAACAAAATGCCCACAAAAAATATTATGTTTCTTTCATGAGTGGAAAAATGTATAAACCAAGTATTTAAACAAGGTCTTTGAATTTTAGTTAGAAGATCAATAAAAAGGTGATAGCCTTCAGCCATCAACACTGAAGTTCCTGGAGAGAAAATTCTGCAGACTTCAGTCTCTTTCTGGTGAGCAAAGCCTTGATCTTCTCTCATCTGTTTTTTGATTCATGCTTGTCTTGGAAGTCAGACTTATTGCCAGAGCCTCCTTTGGTTAACATGAGAGAGCATCATCCTAAAGAAACATCTTCCAATATTACCTAAGTAATAAAAAAAAAATAATCCAGTTACACTTCTAGTGAAAAAATGAAGCAGCCTAAACCTGTGGAATACCAATTTCTCAATGCACTTTTATAAACAGTAGATTCTCTCTCGTTTCACAGAATAAGTCAGTGCTGACCATCAAGTCAGGAGGATAACGGAGGATCAGCTTGTATCAACTCTAAAATTTATATCTCTTGTTAGTACTCTCAGTGAGAATGGCAGACATGGGCTATATTGACTCTTGATGAAAACATACATTATGACTCTCTTTATGGCAGAATGGAAAATAAATCTTTCTCTTTTCTCTTTTCTTTTTTTTTTTTTTTTTTTTTAAGTGTGGAGCTCCTGCTTTGGTTTTATTGAGTTTAGTTAATCTAGAATTTATAGATTATAAGACTTACCAAGACCCTCAAAAAATATTTTCTGTTCCATTAGGAGGAACACATACACTTATACATTTTATTTATTTTTTTTAATCATCATATATTTAGTCCAATCTTTTAGATCATTATAGAAATCTCACATTTAGGCTTCAAGGAATTCTGTAGCCTGAGAAATAATCAAGCACTCTCTTGGAAGGAAATCTCGGGGATGACCAGAGCTTTAATGTCCACACTGCCACGAGACTATCACACGAGATTTCACTGGCAAAAAGAACACATTTAAATTTAAAACAGAAAGAACACAAAGTTAATTTTTAAAAGGTCTGGGATGGTTGTATTAATTCCGAATTTGAGAGAGGCTCTTCACTTTGTCCAAGAGAACATCCCCATTTCTGAAATAGGTACCTTTCTTATGTGAGGATTCCTACTGCATTCTTGTTTGTGTCTATTCTCCCCATTGTGAAGTCAAGAAAATAAATAACAGTTGTGGTATAATAGAAGCTGAATTAAATGATTTGCCACGTGGTGTCTGATAATTAACTAAATAAGATTCCCTCAAACAAGCAAATCTAACTTGCTTTTATGACTACATTAAAATGTGAATCTTAAGCAAAACAAGAACATAAATCTCACTAGAAGATGTTATAATAAAATCAAACAGGGCTCTGAGTAGAGTGAAGGCTTTATTGAAAGCCATAAAACTTCTTCAGATGCCAGTGGAAAAAATTATGATAATAAAATCAGCTCCAGTTTAATGGCTTGGTAAATGAAGATAACATTAAGTGGAGTCCTGCAGGGTGCTTACAGTCCACCCCATTATTATCTCCTCCCTACAATCAGAATGCTTCCTCTAAATGCCTCACTAGGAGCTGTTTACCTGAGGGGCCACTCTTCTCTCCCCACTGGCAGATGTTTTGCTGGCCAGTGCCTCCTTTCAGAGCCGTGCAGCTCTGGAGAACCAAACCCTGGAGCAGCCCTTTCCCAGGGGTGCAGCACTCACTCCAGGGAGATGCCTTGGGGGGAGCACAGGCTTAGTCTCTCTGAAAAATGAACAGTAGGATGGTCCTTTGCAAGTGTAGGAAAGGCCCAACAACAGCAATAATATCCTAAGCCAGAATTAAATTCTGCGCTCTAAAGTGTCTTGTTTCCCTTAGAGGGAAAAAATAATAAATCAGCATGTAACCATCTGCAGATCTCTTAGCTTGAAGAGAGGGAAAACCCCTGATTAAAAATAAAAAGAATGAAAATAGTGTGGTGTCTTTTCTGATATACAGTTTGTTATGATGCCCCAACTTCTAGTCTTTTAGTTCTGAGCCTTCTTTTGGGGAGAAAGTCCAACAAGAAAATCCAATTTTGGTCAGAATGCAAATGCATCATTAGGCTCCGACAATTATGCAAATTGTAAATTGGGAATTTAGAGTGTCTAAAACCAATGCAGTTACAGAAGAGCACACTGGAACCAGTCCCAGATTTCCTTTTTCTTTATTTTATGGAAATCTCACTCCTACATGCACTATGTTTACAAACACCTTTCATTGGAGATATTCTAAAATATAAGAGAGTCACTAGAATGTGGAATGACTTTTATCTTTTCAGGAAAGAGCTTTTCCAATTTCAATTCAAACTGTCCATTTAATATTCCCAATTAAACAGCAGCTTTAAGCTCTCATGGAATTTTTGTTCAAACAGAACTATGTATTTCCCATATACAGTGAAATTCAGCAGGACAGATGCTTGAAAAAGGCTTTTACAAAATGAGAGAATGGCACATGAAAAGGAGGTGAAAATTTCTAAGCCTAGACCTAGCTGCTCAGGACACAAAAAGAGAACAAAAGCAGAACATACCAGAAGAGTATGATTATAGAATCAAAGAATCAAAGAATGGGTTGGTTTGGAAGGGACCTTTAAAGGCCTTTTAGTCCACCCCACCTGCTGAGGGTGGGGACACCTTTCACTAGTGCAGGTGCACAGAGCCCCATCCAACCTGGCCTTGTGGGATGGGGCATCCATCACCTCTCTGGGCAACCTGTACCAGTGTCTCACCACCCTCAGTAAAGAATTTCTTCAAAATATCTGATCTAAACCTGTCCACTTCCACTTTAAAATCATTACTCCTTGTTCTGTCACTACAGGCCCTTGTAGGAGGGATTTTCCTTTCCTGTTATTTATGGGGTCTGCAAAGAATTGAGAACCGATTTGAACACCACTGTTCTCAGATCATCTGTGATCCTGTATTAGTACACTGGGAAACTGGAGTTTTCCTATAGCTCTCCTTTATTTAAATGAGTTGATAGGAGATGTGAAACACATAGGCACGAGTACATTGTTAAAAAAAATAACATAGAAGAATATAGTCTAAAACGAACTAGATGGAGCAAGTCAACCCGTAAAAAAATCTTTAACATCTTTGTGTGGGCAAAGCTGTGGGTCATGTTCATTTGAGGCACTGATGCATTAAATGAAGTGTTGCCCTTATGTGCTGTCAGCACCATCCCTCTATATTGTGTGAATTCCACATGAAGCTGGCAAATAGCTTTATGCCCACTATTTTCTCATCTCTGTGCTTACACTGTTTTCTCACAGAGAAATTAATGATGTTGTTGTTTGTTCAGCAGCCCAGAATGAGAGCTAATCTGACAGCTTGTGTCACAACTACACTTTGTAATGGAATTATTAAAGAGAGGGACAAGTCTAAAGGCTAAGCTTCAAATATTATGGGTTGAGAGAAAGAGAGGGGGAAATACAGATCACTGTGCATTGAAGCAATGTGAGAAGTGGGGAGCTAAAAAATTCCATGAAACAAGAGGAAAGAGAAGAATCAGGTTCTGATTTTGCAAGGGTTTATGTGAAATACAAGGAAATGGACATCCTGGCTATCTTCTCCCTTTCTCACCATGCACACTTGTCCATATGCTGCTCTCCAGACATATCATATTGATTATATTATATTATAAATATATTATATTATTATATACTTGCATCTTCCAGGATTTGTTGCTAGCTCTTCAGCCTTGGCAGCCCCACAGGGCTGGAAATAGGGTTAGATATGTCTGAATGGGGAATCAGCTGGGGTAACTGGAATGAGAGATTGGTTGTTTGAGTAGGCTGTAGTGCATGGATTGTAGTGCCATGGATTGCTGGCAGGTTACACTGGCTCAGGCTGGATGATTAAAAATGAGTGTATTACTGATGCCTGCACACTTTGTATATGTGGGTGGGGATGTAGTGGTGGCTGTGTGTGTGTCTGTCCCCTGCCTGTTCTCGAATTTCTTCTCTAGCTGGAAAACAAATTAGAACCAGAATTTTTGGTAGTGCATCAGGCATGTTTAGACAGCACTGTCAGCAACATCTTTCAGAGTCCTTTGAACCTGCAGCTTCTGAATTGCGGCAGCAGAATAATGGAAGACAATCTTTAAACTTCATTTTAGAGAAGACAGCATCTCAAGCTGCCAGGGAAGCACCTGCAGAAGTAAAATTTAAGTTTCGTTTTACTTTGAACGTTCACAGAGTTTGAATACACCATAACTAAGCAGTAAACTGTGAATCAGTCAATTTCCACAATGGAATGGAATTATAGCAGTAGGAGATCTGGAGATGGGAAGCACCTTATGACACGTGAAACATATTTGAGATATGTTACTAAAAGACAAGCAGTTTTCAATTTGCTCCAATTTATTTTAAAAAGCCCTAATTCATCAGAAAGATTGAACAAGATGAAAATCAGAGTGTCTCATGGATATAGCTGTCATTCCTACTTTAAATCAGAAAGAGGACATTTGAACTCAGATTTTCTGTGTTTTAAGGTGAACTAAGGCATCGTTGTGATTTACGCAATTTTTCTGGTTGATTTATTCTTTTGTGCAGTAGTGGGTGAATAGGGCAAATAAGAACTTAAAAGCAATGATTTCAACTAGCATATAGGTACCTAAATAGCCTTATCAAATAGCCTTTGTTTCCCTATTAATCAATATGGAAAAAGGAAAAAAAAGACAGTTTTGGGAGTATTGGAATATTTTGTTTTGAATTTTCTGGAATCTGGGATTTGTTTTTTGGATGCCTATTTCCCCTGTCTGCCTAAACTGTTTATTTCATGTGACCTTTTCCGAGGGGTATGTCAAATTTTATGCTCTGGAAAGATTCCAGGCTTGTTAGTTAGCATGTCTGAATGAATAACTGGTTTACACAATATTACTTCATTTTGGCTTTTTGTCCCATAATAAGACAGCTAAGTGTCTTTCATAAAAAGTAAAATGGAATCTACTGAAAACTAAGAACAGCAAATTATCATGCAGTATAATTTCAGCCTGTAGCCCTGTCTTCAGCTTAGGATCATGTATTTAAATTTCTGACTGAGACAATGTTGCATTTCTGTCTGTTAAACTCCAAAATTTGTGTTCCACAGAACTGATGTAAAAGCCTCAGAGAGCACTGGCAGCTCAGAATAACTATAAAGAAAACCTGAGTGCAGGTGAGGCAGGGAAGAGAAGGCACTTGTTAAATCCTGTACAGCTTCTTCTATCTAATTTATTATATTTCATATATATTTACATATTATGAAATAAGAATTAAATCCATGGGAGAGAATGAACAAGAGTGACATACTATGGACAGGCAAAGTTTATTTTCTGTTTAATGTACTGATATTTATTATAAACTGGCCACCACAGAAGCTGAAAAGATCCAGATTTATCCCAAGTAATCTTTCTTCCATACATAACACTGCAAATTAAGCAAGAATATTTTCAGTGGGAACTGACTGTCTGAAACACCAGGAATTGGCCTCTGCTAGAGCCAGGACTTGAAGTAAGATTGAACTGTGGCTCGATCTGATGTGACTACACAAAATCAGCAGTGAGAGCATTCATCAGGTAACTGATGGCAGCACTGACAGGCAGGATGGTGTGAAAGTCATTGGCAAGGTATGGGCAGGAAGGAGACTGGCATGGAGGGAGCCTTTAGACCATAGAAACTGAGAAGGAATTAATTGAGGAAAGAGATGTTTTCAAATAGACGAGCCCTCCTCCAGATATATGCTGCACCACCAGGGAGCTGTTTCTGATTTCTACTGGAACCAGTATACAGTTGTGACTGGAAACACAGAAATTGTTGGCCAGAGTATCTTTAATCAACTACTTGATTCATGTTGTTGAATTTTTAACATTTCTCTTGTTCTACCATCACTATGGACATATCAGATAATGACATTTTATTCTAATTCTCATCATCATCTTTAAAGATAATCAAAAATGTAGATATTTTGTAGCTGCCAGAAAAGAATATGATAGAAAGTCTGAAAGTTGGCTTTTACTGAAATATCCTTGTCTGAAATGTTAATGAATTAAAACAAACTTTTCAATGCTGCACGAGTTTTGATGATGGCCTTCAATAAAGGCCTTTCAACTCCAGTTTGGGATTTGGAGTCTGAGAGGCAGAGAGAGCCAGCACAATTCTCAGAATTATTTCTTACATAATTCAGAATTCTCACATCACTAGAGAATGCTCTAATCAATCCATTCCGGGCTGTCCTGGAAAATGCCATTTCTGCTTATGATTAACTCAAGTTATGATTAAATCAAATTAATTCTTTTGTGCAAATGTACAGTATAGAAGAGCTCGAGATTTCTATTTCACAGGAAGAGGGACAAAACTTTCACTGACCTTGTCTATCAATACTTTAGCTAAGTAGAAAGTTTGAGGGCCTCAGGGTAAGGGCAAAGGGACAGAGGCCACTGTCTCTTGTTTCTAGTTTGGCTAGAAACACATTTTGTGCCAAAAAATCTGAAGTACAGAGAGACCATTCCTTCATACTGGGAGTATGAGACTATTTAACAAGGGAAGAAAATAGTCCTTTACATGTCAACACCAAAATCTGATACCCAGGACTTCTTTGGGCACAACATAATTCTAGTTGGAAAAAAACCCAAAAAAAACCAAACCAAAACCAAATTCAAACATTTTATCTGGATAATTTAGAATACTGTGTTTTTATAATTTTAATACAATAATTTCAAGAGTGCATTTTGATAAATGTGTTCTTCTACAAAAAGTTTTTCTGTTAAAATATTTACCACCAGGTTTTCTGTATGACACCAGGCAGTCAGTATAACGACAAAATTGCCCTGCATCCTCTGCAAGTGTCTTGGACTTTGCCCTTTTTCTGGGCAGATTTCATGACTAAGGTCAGCATATGAAAATCAGAGTTGGAGGAATGTTTTCCAGTTCCCTTTATTTTCTTAAGAGCAGGATTCAGTTTCTGTTGCTAGAAGAGAAAATAGATCTTGAAACAAAGAGCCCACTTATTTCTTGATTTTTGCCAATATATTTTTGAAGTGAAAGTCTTGCACATAATGCCAATTTTGATACATAAAACTGATGAGCTTGTATTACTGTCTCATCAGAAACAGGTACTTGAAGTGATGAAAATTTAAGTAGAACCTCTAGTTGCATTTTATATTTTATATTTGAGCAAGTAAGGTTCTGGTATGCACTTAGAGGACAGAGGATGCTGACATGATTAGTAAATTTTTTTTATGTTCAGGAGGACTCCTGAAGAGGATGATGAAGACTAGGGTTTAGATAGACACATGATCTACAGGCTGTTTCATTCTTGTGTGTTTACATTGTAAACAACATAAACAATAAATTGTTTTGTGCCCTCACAGTGCTTGTGGCAAACCTGTGACTGGCAGAACAAGAGCCTGTGCACATTATTGATTGTCACTCCTTAGCAGAAAACTTGAAAGCTATTCTGTTTGAGATTATGGTGTAGGAACAGCATAAAACACAATATCAGAACATCTTCTTGTGTAAAATAATGAGTAGAAAACTCATTATTGAACAGTGTTTTAACAATTAAGATGAAAACTGCTCTCTGGGAAATACTTAGAAAATTTAGTATCTCAGATCACCTTAAGAACAGATCAGTAATTATGGATTCTAGAGTTCATTTCCATTTAGTAGGGCTTGTAGTAGTGCTCCTATTGTGTTTATCACATTAATCCAACTATTTCCCTGTGATTACTTTTCATCACTAGGCCCAACAGAATACGGGCAATTAGAACACCAATTAAAACACCTCCATTCTGGCTTTGTTCAGCACCAACACCTCATCCCACACTGTGTGTTGGCAGTTTTCTAGAACACACTCAGGGACTTAAAAGAGAGCTCTCAGGGGTACTGGGACCTCTGAACCTTATTAGATGTGGTATAGAAACCTTGTATTAATCTCTATTTTCTTGGGCTGCAGTAGACAAGGTAGTGGGGAAAACACAGGGAGTTCTGCCCAGTTAGGAACATGATTCAGCTTGATATTTTGGTGATAAAAATGTGTGGAACACAGAGAGCAGAGCAGAACTTGACAACAATTTATGTTACAAGCACCAATACAGGGCTGAGTCCCACTCATCCTTGAGAATGGCCACTAATTACTCAATACCTTGATCATCCTGAGCTGAAGCACAACCTAAGCCCTGTGAGTGCTCCAAGGGTCTAAAGAGACCTCTTGGTCTATTGGAACAATTTCACTTCACTGAGATTTCCAGACAGGTGATGCCCCACACATTTAGTTAAACTCAAAGACGCAGTCAACAGGACTTTACACAAATGAATGCACCTCTGTCTTTTAGTTAAAAACGATGCCCAGAGAAAAAGAATCTATGCAAAGAAGTTACAAATGAAAAATCTGCATCCTCAGATTCCTACTTAATTTTTTTTCCCCCATTAACCTGCCAAAGATTGTTCCTAGGCATTTACAGAGTCCTTGAAGCAATTTTGAGAGTATTCATTCCTATCTCAGGGCCACAGTTCTTCTTAAAAAAAGTATTCAGATTTGAAACATTATGCTAAAAATATTTTCTGAATTCAAGATTGAAAATGAGATTTTGACATATAAATTTGGTACTGTATGGCACATCTTAATATTTTTCACTATTGTAAAATACAGTTGGAACAAGCTTTTTTGATCTAGAAGTTTTCTGTGCCATACAGAAATTGTGATCACAGAAGTTTTCTGTGTCTTTCATTACAACAACAGACAGGATAGAATTGTAACTGACATGTGTTTGACACTTAAGGATTATTAAACATCTTCATTTTATGTTGTATTTTTTCAATTTAGTAGTTCATATGAAAACACTGACACCTGAAAATTCATTGGAATGTTATATGTTTTCTGAAAGCTACCTAGTAGGCTTGCTAAAAATTATAAAAATGAAACGGACTTTTTCCAGAGGTGCCAAGAGTCCAGTGAAAAGAGTCATGCTCTTTTTTGCTTATATCATTTCAGAATGTGTGATATTGCCATATTCAGTTCTACCTGAAGCCTCAAGACACACAATACATGGTGGGGAAGTGACCTGTGACATATTGAACTCAGAATATTCTTCAATGGATATTTTAAGGTAATTTTCTCCTCCAAGTAACTATAAACATTATTATAAGGCAAAGAGCCATTAAGAAAACCCCAGGGCAGACACAAAAGTCAGGATTGTGGAAACATAGCAGTGTTCATATTCCTCACTTCCCTTCAAAATAATGATCTGAAGACAGAAAACAGGTTTATGGTGAATGACTTATGGAGTTCAGATTTACTTATCTTTAAAAACAACAAAAAAAGATGACCTAGAATAGATGAATAAGAAATTCTGGCCAAAGATTATAACTCTTTGTAAAATTCTTAATCATGCAGAGAAATACTTCATGGCTAAAATTTGGGTATTGGCAATGAAACTAGAATAAAGATTGGCTGGAAAGAAAGTCTCACTGTTTTAATGGCAACTGTGCACTGCACTGACATGGTTCAGTTCAGGTTGTGCCTATTTCCCATACCTGAATTTGATTGTATTTCCCAGAGAAATTCACTAGCTACAAGCAGAAGTTCCAGAATTTTAATTCAGGGAGTAAACAGCATGATCTTATGGTTGAAAGTTAAGCTGTTTATATAATGGTGCTACCTCGCCTCAAAAATCAGACTCATTTCTTGAGAAGTTGTTGAGATGGGTGATGTTTGTATCCCATTCCATAGGTAAAGTTTCATTAACTTGATTAAATAAAAACTAAACTAATCTTCAAAAAACCTTTGCTTAGTGCCCATGGCGTAACACAAAGCAAATTTGGAATCGTATTAGTTTTAACTTTTTTTGTTTCCTAAACTGACAGTACTCCAGTAGTCCTGACACAAATCTCAAAACCTTGTCTAATCATAAACTTCATCACTGCTTTCTGTAAAAGCCAAGCTGGGTTTTGAAAGGTTGCTTTTAAGCTGAGAAAGAAACAACTCCAGAGGTTTTTAAGACAGTAAATTGTTTTGTCCTCAGAATAAGTTTGGTTAAGGATCCAATATGAACAGTTAAGGGCATGTAGGTGATTGGTTTATCAAGTAGAGAAAGGATAATAAACTGAAATGAATCTCATTTGCTATTTTAATATGCTTCAAATTACATCAAGATAACTGACTTTATTTGTTCAGACCTAGTTCTTTTGAGATGAAAGCTACCTGAAGTGGTTAGACAGACTCCTTATCTTCTGTTTGCAAATTTTTAGTGAACCTGGGCCATGCTTTTGCATAAATCTGAAGCTGAGTTATAAATAACCCTTGCTGAATTTATGAATTTGAATGAAAACTATTTGAAACCCATTGGAGTCTAATGGCTTCAACTGCAAACCTGAAAACGCATATCAGTAGAGACAAATTTCCTTTAATATTCACTGAGATTGAAACACCACTCCTTGTATTAAATCCCTTCCTCAGATTCCTGCTATGATAATATTTAGTGAGTGACTGCTGCCTAATTTGCCATGCGTGTTTTCTCTAATACAAACTGAAATCTACAAAACAAGAAGGGGGAGCAGGGGTGATTCTCATGCCAATAGTAGTTTCTTCCCATGAGAAAGCACTGCTGGGGTTGCAGGTGCCAGGCCATGAGAAAAGCAGTATGTGAGTAAGAGCAGAGAACAATAAAGGAAAAATATTCCCACAGAGGCCTTGGAAAACTGAGCCTCTTTGGGAAAAAAATGCTGCAACAGCAGTCTGAGTGAAAGGTTACAGAGCTGCAAATAGTATAACTAACGCCAAGAAACCAGGGTGAATAAGGTGCTTGTGGAATGCAGGGTGAATACATTCTGTGTGTAAGGATGGAGTTCTCAGGTGAAAACCACCAGCAATGTGGTTTTTTGAGCAGCCTTGCTTCCCTCATGGAGGTGTACTGACCCCCAGAATGGTGTTGCACCTCTATGTCACCTTGACTATTGAGAATTCCTGGCTCAACTGTATGCCTCCCTGATAACATGTAAAGTGCCAGCAGGACAAACCAGTCCTTGATTAACACCCCATCACAACTTCAAATCTCAAATACTTCAGCAGACTTTTCATCTCAGCACACCTTTCCCTGTGCCACCACTGTTCTGAGAGCAAGTAGAATGTAGTCATGCAAAACTTACCAAATAAGCTGAAATAAGGGTGTTGGAATGGGTTTCATTGTATTACTCTAGATGCAGGGTTTGTGTGTATGTAGGGTATTTTTCCTGCCAGCTTTAACAAATATGATAGTTACACACTCAAGCAGATATGATTTTGTTCTGCAGAGAATCTAATAGCGCTTAGGTCCATGGAAGACAAGATAAAGGCTTTGCACACAGTCAGGAGGAAGGGATTAAAACCAGAAGATTTGGGGAGGAGGGAATAGTTTTTGCTCAAAATGACCTTGAAGCTGGGATTTTGGTATGGGAAAACTCCTTTTATTATGCCTAAAGTTGCTCATCCTCTGCCTGTATTGAGAAGTAAAAAATTCCTGTATAAAGACAACAAACTGTCACATATACTCTTGAGCCTCTTACTGGGAGAGAGAGAGATCATAAAAACACAGTCTTGTGATAAACTGTGCATATGTGAAGCCCTTTGATATGCTGGGGCAGGCAGTGAGCCCCTCTGCTGCTCACTAGGATGAACTAAGCCTGACGTGTGTCTCTGCCACCCTGCATTTTTAGTGAGGTTATGAAATTAATCTACTCTTTGCATTTCAGCTGTGCTTTGTTTGTTGGTTACTTGCATGTATCAATTCACAAGTCCCCCCCACCACCTGCCAAGTGTATAAAATTGACTATTTCAGCCCAGAAGAAGGGCAATTTTTTTGTATAAATCACCATCAACTCCATCGAAAAGATCACATGATAGAGTGGTGTAGTAGAGAGAGATTCAGAATGTCTGTCCAGTATGTGTTAAGAGTACAATGGATTCTTCAGAAACAAATAGCTCAGATTTTTCTCAGTCTGTGAAAATATTCCTGAGGCAAGAATACAGTTTGTATTTTTTTTATGACTCAAAGCAGCTGCTTCTTCTGTCTGTTATCTTCATGTATGCTATACACCTTCAAGTTGCTTTTGGAATGAATGTGCTCTGCTCAGCTCTTTTTATTTTATTACCCCTGGGATACTTGTGAAGCACACAGTGAGAACAGACTCTCTTACTTGTAATTTAGTCTCTCATTTGCATTTCCATTAATTAGCGAGAAGAAGGAAGTTCATAGAAAAGAACCAGCTCTAAACCAGTTAATTGTGTTTGTGCAGACATGTAGTGCATCAAAACAGTGAGCTACAAACCTGTGCTACAGTTTTCTCCTAAGTGTCTAAACGTTGTGGAAGCCAAGAGGGCAGCAGAGAATCAGATCCACTCTACCTGGGACACACAGTCTGAACACAGTGCTAGGACATTCTGGTTACAGGACAAAAGGTCATTGGCCATCCATGATCTAACAACAAACAATAGCTTAGTCAAAGAAGGAGCAAGAATTCTAAATAGATCATTCACCTACAGCAAATCTGCCTTTTCCAGAAAGTCTAAATCTTGCTTGCATAGTAGCTGTCTGTGCAATACATTTATTTCTGCATTTTCTGCCTTTTCAATTTGTCTGTGATAGAAAACACAGAAACTATAGCCAGCCTCTTGCTTTCTCATCTCTATTTACATCTGAGCTGAGTCACAGCTATTTCCCAAAAGACAGCAGGGACTGTGATTCTTGCTGCTCATTGCACAAACAGGTGCAAGGAGGGTGTGAGAACTGCTTTGCCTTGCCAGCTTTGTACACCTGTGCATGAGATACAGGAATGAATAGCTACCTACAGCTGGAAAGCACTGAGGAGGACCTTGGACCTGCTAGTGTGCCCTGAGGTTGCTGCAACAAGAATTTATTTCCATGTGTTAAAAGCCATCACAGATTATCAACGAGAATGGCATGTGTTTTCCCAAAGCTGCTTGTGGCAGGTTGTCTGTCCTTTTCACACAGCCTGTGAGCACTTGCATCCCAATCAGGTAAAACAGTGTCACACAGAACAAATGACTGATGCTCCCAGATCACCCATTTCAGTGTATCTGTTGTTTCTTCAGGAGGTATCTGCCACATGCACCCAGACTGCAACTTCACTCTCAGGTTTGCTGAAGCACATGCACACTGCAGGTTTTCATACAGATATTAATTGTAATTAACAATTCACTACTACTACTACTACTACTACTACTACTACTACTACTACTACTACTACTACTACTAATAATAATAATAATAATAATAATAATAATAATAAATACATTCATTTATTGTATTACAGTGCATAATCAGAAACTGATAAAGAAGTTTTTACTTTTTATAGTATTATGGCTAGTTAGTGTTAGATCCTGCCACAAATGACAGAGAAAACACTGGACCAAAAAAAAAACCTCAGAGGCTGGATTATGGTTAAATTGATTTAGAGGTTAAACTGAGGGCCAATGACTCTGTATTTCACTACACTCAGATCTTACTCTTCAGAAGAAGTGAAGACTACATAGCACATGCTACCACGCTAATATAAATTAATTAACTAATTAATTAATTTTCAAAAGGGTGCCTAAAACCCCAGTTGTACTCCCAAGTCAGTTGATCTTGGTGGCTGTGGGCCCCTCAAAGACAACTTCTGCCCAGAAGATTAAGCTTGAACTTAGATTTTTGTATGCAAGTCATGGGATGGCTGTGGGCAGTGCTGCCATGCCTAAATAATTTATGCCATCCTCATTTTCAAAGAACTTGTACAGTAGAAGCACACCATCCAGACAAGATCTCCTCCAGGGAAACCAGTCTGGAGACGTCTTGCAGCCACACTTCCACTCTCCTTAGTCCACACCCTTATCTCTTCAGCAGCAGCTTGTGGGGAGCTGTAACCTCTGACCCATTACTGATGCTTGGGTTTTAATGTCTGGAGAATTCCAGCAGTGAAATAACAGGCTGTGTGTGGAACAGGCACAAGATCAGCATGGTTCTAGTGCTGCTTTTCCTGCCATAGCACAGCCAAAGTTCTGCAGACTCTCCACAAGTGCCTTCAGACACTGCTGCCTTCCTCATTTACAGCACAGAACTGTTTATTTGCAGATTTCTGCTGTTTACAAAGTAGGAACTTCATTGATTTTATTGCTGGTTTTGATGGGATTATAGATGAATAGATACCTCTGAAAAATGTGTAACATAATGTTTTTGTTTGGTCTGCCTGTCTGAGATAGTGTACTTCATGTGCTGGTGCTGTGTGCTCAACTGACCAAATTATTTTTTCCCCAATTCACTAATTTTAGCCAAATTTGCCTGAGTGTAACTGAATACAGGAGAAAGACTCAAACTGTGTCCTGTAGTGGGCAATAAATGCTACCACTCTCTCAGGAAAAGAGGTAGGGGATGTTGGAATGTTCAGGGAACACAAAAGGAATTGAATACATTTTTATGATGTGGTTAAGGGTTGCTCCTCCACACTTTACAGTCTGACTTGACCTTACAGGTGAAAGTCTAAGCCACTTTCTTCATCAACTGACCCAAGTGACTTTTCACCTAGAACTCTCCCCCTAAACTCTGTAATGTCATTAGATACTGTTGCCAGCACCTTACACTTTTGGGAAAGTGTTAAGACAATAGAGCAAGTGCATTCACCACTTTTCCAATATTTGTTGACATAGGGCATTGATGACTGGCTTGAAGGAGCTGATGGCCTGAGGCACAGTTCCAGTAATCAATAATCCGTGGAACATCCTGAGCCAAGGTTATTTCTGCCCACAAAAATGAAATAAGAGTCAGGGAGGTAATTTATTTATGCCATTCATAAAAATATTTATGATTCTAAGCACAAAACAATAACAAGTAAAATTGTGATGTTAAAAACAAAGATAACAAGCTAGAACATCTAAATATGAAAATAAAAGCAAATCTCACCAAAAATATAACCACTTTCTGTCAGTTAATGAACTACAAATAATGAATGGATAGTACAA
Source organism: Cyanistes caeruleus (assembly GCF_971803275.1). Taxonomy (NCBI): domain Eukaryota; kingdom Metazoa; phylum Chordata; class Aves; order Passeriformes; family Paridae; genus Cyanistes; species Cyanistes caeruleus. Next base: position 29,062,536 of record NC_141706.1, on the reverse strand, counting down.
GCAAGAGCAGATAGATACATGGTGTAAGAGCCCTGACAATTAGGAATAAAATTTGTCTGTTCCTGAAGCAATTTGCTGTGTACTCTAAAATGAACCAGCAACAGACAGCTATGAAGTCCATTTTGGAGGTAATTTCACACCTGAAGGTTTGCAGCTGAGGAAGATGCTTGTCAAGCAAAGTAGATGAATATCAGTATCCTTAGTTAACCTTCAAAACCACAGCAGATCCAACTCAGCCTAATCCCAAGCAGGATAGGTACTTGATTCAAAATTATTAAATACTATGAGCTATTCACTCGAGCCTTTTTGCTTCTTATGGTGTAGCAGAATATGTGGAGAGATAAAGCTACTTCACTGCAATGTTAATGCATCCTTCCTAGTGTTGTGCATTTCTGAAGGAAAGTGAATTGCTGCATAATATAACTGGGAGTTATTTCCTGTCCACCTAAAAGTTCAGAAAATTTCACACATTATGTATATAGGAGATAAGCTAAAGTCTGCTGTCAGCACTTGCCACTACAGACATCTGCATGGCCAGGTGCTTGCTCTCTCTGATCTTTCAAAGGCATCTCTGCAGGGTGGTGTAGGTGCTGGAGACTTTAGGCATCATGTATCCATGCTCAGTTCTATGCATGTGCAGATAACTCTGGAGCTGTGGCAACTGTGAGAAACTTGGCTAAATTGTTTGGAATCAGATGTGCTGTGTGTTGGCTACAGCACTCTTTTCAAACAGTCTGGAGCCTGGAACTGCAGTCCTCGTTAAAAAACCCCCACACATCTGTTTGTGTTCCTGACTGTGAGAAAGGACATGGTTTCACCAGAGCTGGCCATCAAGCAGGTGTTGCAGGGATCCATCTGAGGTTCAGAGACTAAAGTTTTTCATCTCTTTTGGGTGAATTCATAAAATGCATCCCACAACAGCTCTGTCTCCCTGCATAAACAATGCTCCTCAAAGAAACTGTTGGAGGTTTCTCACCTTATCATTTTGCTAATCATCTTGATCATGAAATCTCTGTACATTCCTTCATGGTCGGAGGGTTCAGTGGAAGAACCATAGGAATTAATTTGAACTCCTGTGATTCTTGCATAATCTTACCAGTGTACCCTTTCCAAAAGACAGACACAGTCTGCAGGTCCTGGGCCCTCTATCACAGCTGCTCTCTAATGGCCTGAAGGACAAACCTGTGTTTTCCAGTTCCAGCTGGCACAAAAGCAACGCTGCAGAAAGGCAGCCATCCTAGGTCAGAAGGGTGTAGCACTAATTAAATTGCAGTTCTGTGCTGAAAAGTGACAGCATAAAAAATGCTGCTGTAGGCTTCTCTGTTTATCATGATTCCTCTACTCCAAGTGTACTCAGTGTGAAGCTGAGAAGATTCTCTTTCTTAACCTGCCTCTTTTCCAAAGCTAATGTGCATCAGGGTCAGGTCAAAGTGCTTTTTTCATTCCCTGCATTACTACTAACAGTAAAGGGCATAACTGGCCAAAACAGGCCAGTAGAAGGACATGTATAATGCTATCACACCAGATTTAAATCTTAGGTCAGTCTGAGCAGCCCAGACCCAGTGGTTCTAGCACTCTTTACTGCAGAAGGTTCTACTTACTCTCACTGCGGATGGCTTTGCAGGTATAATATAAAGTAACACATACTTCCAGCTAACATCAACACAGGAAACTGATAGAGGAAGGAAGCAGTTTTGCTGGCAAGAGGAGGCCATTTCAACATGGCCATTTTTCTGCCTGGAATGGCACTTTTTGTGAGCTCAGGCCCTAGGGCAAATCACTTCATGATGATGGTAAATGAGCTGAAAGCCAATCTCAGTCAGCAATAAAATGACAGGATAGGATTAAGAAAGAAGTAAGTGGTGATCTATCAAAAATACGGAGCATTTTTGACAAAAGATGTGATGAGGAAGCCAGAGGCTAGAGAGAAGGAAGTAATGAGGATGAAAAACTGGAAAACCACAAGATGGACAAAGAAAGATGAGGGAATCTAAAAGGGTTCAGACAAGGAGAGCAAAAATAAAGAAATCATCTGCAGAAAAAAGGAATAGGAAGCTACCCATATAAATGGAAGACAGACATTAGAAATTAGAAGAATGAATGTTAAGAAGAAGCACAGTAGAAGAAGAAGGAGGAAAAACACTGAAGGGGAATGTAACAGAATTTTAGGGGAAACAGATTAGAAACAGGAGCGTTTTGCGTCCCTCAAACATGGAACTGTCCCTCAATATTTATGAAATCTATCCCTGATCATGTAAGAAAAAAGTAAAGAAAAGCAATGAAAAAATAGGCTACTTACTTATTTAAAGGGTGGGGTGTATATGTGTGTATTTTGCTTTAAGTTGCACTTCAAATGCAGGAATAGTTTCATTTTAGGGCATCCTCAGGGCTTTTGTACTGCACCATTTAACAATGTTGCAAAAAGGGTAGTCCCACTGGCTGTTCTCCAGGGCACTCGATAGTTAAGGTTTCCACAAAGCAGAGTCATGTGAAGACATTGCTATTTTGACTGTGCTCTTTTCCTAGAAGACTTTTCTGGGGCAGTATGTCAGTTCTTTTTGACTGCCCACCATCCCTATTTTGCTGACCTCTCTCTCTCTCTTGGAAAAACTGTCTATTAATGTTTATTTTGTGCTGTGAAAAGTCACCTCATAACCTCAGTTCCTTCCCTTTATATATTAATCATCTTCTGCTTTGAAAATAGTATCTACGCAAATGAAGAGTTGGTGTAAATTAGTCTTTGACACTAATGTTTTCACCCCAAATAATAACTTTTTTATTCTAATTCATGCTCACAAACCATCTTTCCCTTCATCTGAGCTCCTCTCTCACTTTACACTTCAGTCATCTCATCTGAAAGAATTAAAACAAGATCTGACCTTATGCATGATCTCCCAAAGGTGTATTTGTACCAGGAAAGATTTAATTGTCTGGCTGCTGCTGTCACCTACTGTCTTTATATCATGGTGATTACTTCCTAAAGATCAGATGCAGAACTTTTTCTGCTTGGGTTTACAAAAAAAAATTACAAATACAATTCCACTCTACCTGGAAACAGTTTTTAATCTGAATGCATCTAAAGCTCCTCTATGGCTGATGCATAAAAACTATTGGGAAAGGGAAAGTAATACTGGGGTGGGAGTGAGTGAGTGAGGTAATCACCCTGGAGATTAAAAACTCTAAACTCAGTGGTTCTCAAACAGGTATCCAGATCTGCTACTGTCCTGCTAAACATTCTCAGAGTTTAAGAAAATTTCCCATGCAATACTAATTTTTAATAATCCATAAAATATGAGTCCTGGACATAAAAATTAACACAATAGTCTAAATTATTCATCATGGTAGAATTTATGGTCCTTTAAAGAGGACACAAATGACCAGCACAAAATAATTTTTTTACAGGTTTAAGTATGGTTGCATCCTCTTTTACCATCCCTTTACATAACATTATAAGCTTGTACACCACGGGAAGCTCAGAAATTCTATTCAATGAAGTAGTGTTCTTATATCTCTTACAAAAGAGATTCAGCTATCAGCAAATTTACTGCTATGTGCAAAATTATCCACTTTTTCTCCACTTCCTTTTACTTTTTCTAAAAGATACTGTAGATAGTGATTTGCAGATAAGGGGCTGGAATTCCTATGTAGAATACAACAGAACAGAAAAGCAGACTAACTCACGGATATGCTCTTGAAAAGCTGAAACTGAAAACAGACTGTGCTGAATAATAGATGCTCTAACTTTAGGTAAGATTTCAGATGCATGTGAAGCAGAAAAAAAAAGAGTCACCCTGACACTATGAAAATGAAAATCCCTATAATAAATGTACAAAGACCACAAAGGACCCAAAAATTCCTTATTTTTGGATCTGAGATAGATGGAAAACTCTGTTAATAGTGGAAGCATACAACAGTTTGGTGTATGTAAACTGAGTGCATGGAAATTTGTCCACCCCTTTAAGAAATTCAAGAATTATGGATGTAAGGTGAATAAAAGAAAAAAATTGTACCATAAAGGAGGTTGCTAGGATATCCATCTGTGAATATATATATCATAAAATAATGGGTTTGGATTAACTGCTGAGCCACTGATATTTATAATATATACTGATATAATAAATTCTGATATTTATATATCTGGCTATTTAAACCCATCAGTTTTTTTGCACAATCTCTTATTCCAAGAGAAGACAGAAGAACATAATTCCTTATCATATAGCTGCAACACAAGATACAAAGCAAGCCATGGCTTCTGAATTCTTAGTCTCAATCCAGTCATGACTGAACGGGTCAGAGTGAGAGGAAAAAAAAATTGTTAGAGTTTCTCCAACTTGTAAAAGAAGAAATATGCTTCTTTTACCTAAAGAAAAATGTCACTTGGATTAGAGGTAAGAAAAGAAGAAGACTACTATTTTCCACAATTAAAATAATGATCATATTTTAATAGTCTACCTATCTTTCACTGTATCTAGGATCTAATATCTGTGGAACATTTTAAGACAAGTCTACTACTAATTTTTTGAACAAGAGCTGATTTGGAAAAAAGGAGACTGGAACACATTTTGTTATAGTTACAGGTTAGGGGAAAGCACCTGCTATTCCATGTTCTCTTCCCCAATAAAGCATGCTCCTCCCCATCAGCATTTCTTAGGTTGTGCTGTAGTGCTGTGTAATTGCATTTCTATCTATCAGACTCCCTTTTCTTTTGTTTTTGTTGTACTGCAGGGCTGTGACATCCTTATTGCAGTTTTCACACGCTATCTTATATAATCTCATAAGAATTTCATTGGTGACATGAATGTCTCCCCAGAACACTCCTCAGCCTTGCAGATCCTTTGCCAGGAAAGGCCATAAGGTCACCCTGAAGCAGTGTTTCAAGTCCCAAGTGAAAAAAAAATTCTCATGCTACCAGAGGGGGAAAAAACAACAAGAGAAAAGTCAACACACATTAAAGGAGGAAACAGAGAGGGGTAGGAAAAGAAACTGAAAGAAGAGGGAGTGTGTGAGACTGATACAAAATTTTGATTTTATAAGTTTAATATTTTAAAGCCTTATCTGTCTGAACAGTAGCCTACAGAAGCACAGTTATGCTCCTAGATATCCTGGCAGGAATGTGCAAGACTGTGGCTTTAGCTTCCCTTCTCTCCCAAAGGTTTTTAGTAGATGTAATGCTAATGAAATCAGTAGTTACTTCCCTCCAGACATTATGCATTTCCAAACTAAAAAGCTAAAGTGAGTGAGAACATCATGCAGTCTTTGAGGGAGTTTTAGGCAGCTTATACAAGGTTAAATATATCGGATTTTTAATATACACTGCCCCTTTTACAGTACCTCATCACAATGAATTTGGGATGGTTTATGAAGATTCATTACCACAAATGTCATAATCTCAGAAAATCAAATAAGAAGTAGATAATGATTATCTCCATTACACAGGTGGCAAAGAAAAAAAAAAATTAATAACCTGATGGAGGCTTTACTGTGAGTTAGAGAGATCAAGAAACATAACTTGGCAGGCTGACTTTCTTCCCCTTGGCACCAGGGAAGCAGTAAACAGAGATGAAGAACTGTTCAGCATTCAAATTAAAAAGTGTCATATAAGACTTATTACATTCCTAGTGTTCTGCTGATATTCCATGTTTATGGGTAATGAGGAAGCTTTCAAAACTTTCCTGTGTTTGTCTTAATTTCATGGTAATGCCCTTTGCTGAGAGTACAACAGTGACAGTACTTATAAACTCATAATTTTCCTTGAGGCTTTCTAGTGTTTTGTTGGAAATATTTTTGAATCTTCAACATGTCTTATTTTCACTGGGCTATTCACTCAGAAAACTGCTTTGGAAAATCCTACATATTATTGTACAGTTTAGGACTTCTTGCAGCATGCAGATAAATATGGTAAAATCACTTACAGTGAGATGTTCAGGGAACTATAAGCATGACAAGACAGCTCTCAGACAGTGATGGCAAACACCTTTTTAGTGACAGGCAGAATGATCAGGAATAAAGAAACTAGCCCAGAAAATGCCTGTGTGCTAAGGAAGCCTTTCAATTCCTATATTCCTGTCCTTAAATTTTACTCAATTTTAGTTGCTGCACAATTCAAACTTATTTAATAGTGAATGGTAACAGATAGAAAACATGAAAAATTAAATATAGACCTTTAGGAAATATGAGGATTTAATATATTTTGGTTTTTAAAAAGCAAAGGTATTTTCTTTCACAGTCCTGTCCCTAAATCAGGAAAAAGAAATTATGTGAAAAAAGTGGCAGTTTTAGTACTTCTACTTAAAGTAATACCCATTCAGTCTTTCTTTTGGATAGTAAGACAGTAAAGATCTTGGTTTTCTTCATTTAGGAAGTAGGATGACAACAGTACAGGTGTTTAACAACTTGCAGGGATAAACCACATTTAGAACTGATGACAGTAGGTAAGGAGTTTCTGTTCTTTGGCCATCTTAAGTAATCTTTCACTAGGACATGACCTCACAAACCTGGATAAAATAACCCAGAAGCCAGGGACTGAGCATCCTTTAACATGTCCTTCATCCTCCTCAGGACCAGATGTGATCTCCTCTCATCAGAACTGAGGCATACTGGCAAGGGCTGGAACTGTCAAGCTGTCAAGCCAAGTAATTCCCATTCAGGAGATAAACAGAGAGCTTCTCTATCCAAGCCTGGCAGCATAGCACCAGATTTATTTTCAAATACAAGATTAAGAACAATAAAAAATAAAACCTCTCTGCAGAAATATTTTGACAGTAAAATTCAGGATTTCCTCACTGCTTACACTCCAAAATACACTGCATTTCATCTCATTTCAAGATGTACACATGGGATATCTGTTGCTTCAGCTGATACATGGATGAACTTAGATCTCATTAAAGAGGTTTCAGAAATAGCAGAGACATAAAAGTCATTCTAGAACTGATTATTTCTAATTGACAAATTATTCTGCTACATCTGCAGAGCAGGCAATGTATCTATTTCCTGTAATACTGTGACTTTGAATAAGGGAACCAGGCAACATCTTGCTTAGGTGTAAGATCAATAATTCTGAGCAAGGGGAAAACAATAATAAACAAGAGAACAACTTCTTTTATGCATCACTTCCTGCTCTAATTAAGACCAACTGGCCACTACCATTCACAAACATGCTGCAGGTGTGAGAAGTTATGGAACAGATCTGTTTGGCAGGAGTCATCTGCTCAAAGATAGCTGCTATACTATGAACTTGCTGTGGCCCCTCTCTTGGCTTCCTCTCTAAGGCTTACTACTTGGCAATTCTCAGTCATAAGCTCTTGGTGTGAACTTTTATTTACAGCTGACCCAAGACTCAATCACTTGCTGTAACTTGATTGAGACAGCTGCCTGTACCTTGGACAAGTACCTTCATTTTGCCATCTGCCCTTAATCCCATGACAAGGATGAGAAAGACAAGAGAGTTCCCCTCTCTGTGCCCCAAGGACAGATGAAATGATTGTGCACATTGCAGTCAGCTCTCCTGAGTCTTCTGCAGTCCAAGTGTTTGTACAAATCACTAGAACGTCTTCATCACCATAAAAAAAACTTATAAATAGAAAGCAACAACAGTAGATTCAACAACTCAGCAACACACATAGGGAATCTCTTGCTGTGTACATTGGAACTGCCTATTGATATTTATGTTTCTGATAGCTCTGCTTTCAAACCTCACAGTAACTGGAGATCCTGCCCAGTTTAATGGCAGTGTGGTCTAGAGAAGCAGAAGGTATTGTTTCTGTCTCATGACACTGCACCATGACACACTTTAGGATGAAGTCAGGAAGACTTATTTTGCCTGAGTTTGGCAATTGCCTCTTTAGACGTGTCTTCTCCAGTTACTATGGTGTCACTCCAGTCCCTTGTACCCTGCATAGCTCTGTCCTCCTTTTCCAAATGAGCATGGACAGAGGAAGAGCACAATGCTGACATTCAGTCCCACCTTACAGCCACCAACTTATGGGCCAATTTAAAGAATCTTTAAAGAAAGCTGTAAACCCATGCTCCGGCCTTGAACTGGAGAAATGTGCCTTGGCTCAGTCCAGCTGCACATGACTAGGTTCCCCTGTGCTCCAAAACCAGGTTGCATTATCCAGTTGCTGATAGGGAATGTTCCCCTGCTGTTTTAGCCCGGGTCCTATATCCATATATAGGATATAAGGATTTGGGTAAGCACTGCTCAGTGTGGGATAATAACACCAAAATCTGAACACTAACTAACCTGACAACTGTTTAAGTCTGCAGATGTAACAAGGCAGTTCCTGGAGAGCCTGTGTGGTAATAGAGGTGTAGTCACAGATATAAAACTGAATCCTTCTGATCTGACCTAAGTGAGCATTGTCTGCTGGTTGGGCTATATGGGACTTGTATCATTCAAGGAGCAGTGAATAAAATGCTTGCCATGTTATTGGGTTGCTGTATTTCTTCTTTTTTCCCCAGATGATTTTAACTCAGGGGGTCATAACTGGGCTGCAAAGGTGCAGAAACAAACCTGTTTGATAGGTCTGGGGAAAGAAAAGACAATTTCATTTTGAAATGGGAGGATTTATTTTTTACCCCATAGCAAGGACTAAAGAATGTTTGACTGTAAAATTCATCACACCATTATTGTATTAATGATGAAGAAATGGCAATTATATAACACCATTAATCTAATGGTCCCAAAGTAAAGGGCAAAAAATTAGTAATGTGCCCTGGGGATGCTTCCAGTGGAATAGTGCAAAGAGCAAGAAAGATCAATGAAAATTGCTTCTGGCTGTTAACTTACAGCTGCTCCATCCCTACTGTTAAGGCAAGAGCCAAAGCAATAAAGGGCTGAGAATGGGACCTGAAAACTAGCCAGAAAAAGGGTTCTCTGGGAAGTCTGTGTGTGCTCAGCCTAAGGAATGTTTTATTTTCCTGTATGGTTTCCTTTAAGTGAAACCTGCTTTGTAGCTCTGATAAGACAACTGTCTCCACAGTCATTAAGCTGAGTTTTTTACTATCATCCAGAAAATTTAATGTTTGTTTAGCTTAGAGACATCAGTGAGAACAGGCTGTCTAGAGAGGGTGCTATTTCCCTGCCCTTCCCCATGTATGCAACAAGCCACATTTGCCTAGTTATCCATCTGCTTACCTCCTTGGCTTCTGACTGCAGCTTACATTCTGCTCACATTTTTATGCCTTGGCTTAAAATTTGTCACTTTTGCATCAGGTACTGATAAATAGTTGGGCAGGATAGTGCTTTTTAAGCATTCTGTCAAAGGTACTACATCCAGTATCAGGAAACTGAAGTAAGATAAATTCTTGCAGCAAGATACAATTTTTTAGCAATGAGAGTAATTAAAAGCTGAACTAATTTATCTGGGGATGGGGATTTGCAACTGCACAAAATGTTAAAGTCAGATTAAATACTTTTCTAAAAACTGGTTTAATTCCCAGTTTTAGAAAAGTTCTGCAGCTTGTATATCCTGAGAACCTGGCTAGGAAAAAAAATGCCCATGGCCTTCTGGCTTTAGAATCGACATGTTTATATGGACTCCTGTACAGCTAAAAGTGGAATTTTTTTTTTTTGACTCCATAGAATGGAATTGAAAACAAAATGCTTCAATGTGCTCATTGCTGCCTAAGAAGTAGCAACATAGTCACTAGTATAATCTTTGTTGTCATTATCATAATGTCATAATATTATCATATTATCAAATGTCATAAATTAGGCCTCAGAGATTTTGAAACTTTAAAGTTCTATGGATCATAATAAAACAAAATATATTTCCTCTTTGGGTTTTGATGGACTAGTTTTCTTTGTTTTTTTAGATTCAAATTTTTAAACTTTTTTTACAATACTAGAAAAGCATACTTTATCAAATGATGACTTGAATTGCGCAATATCACAAACTCTGCACTTATGACAAACAAAAATGCTACAAGTCTCCAACCCAGCTTATGATAGGGCATAGAATTTTTTTTCAGTTCTTCACATATCAACATTATATAGACTTCATAGCATGGTTTGATTTCCAGTTATTGCATTGAATTTTTTTTCTTTAGCATTAATCAAGGCCACTTAAAACACTCTGGCAGAAAAATAACTTTCAAATATTTTCAGTTCAACATTGCAAAACAATATTAAGTGTGGGACTTACTTGTCTTTACTTCAGTCAGCCCACCTTATTATAAATCATACATGTGAGGTCCAGGCATAAACACGTTTTATCTCAAATATTCAGGCTGTCACAGCAGGGAGGTTGGGATCAGCTGAGCCAACTTCCTTTTCAAGGCACTCATTCTCAGTGGGCCTGCCTCAGCTTCCCCTCTCTCCTGTCCATCCATGGGGCAGGACCAATGTGGGATGCAAGAACTGCAGATGTCCTTTCCTCCCCCTCTCCCTTGCCTTATTGTGACAAAATGTGACTATCATATTCTACTCATTACTCCATCCTGAAGGCTGTTGTAGGAGTTGTGAGCTGGTTGAAGTGTGTTGTAAATGTCAAGGGCTTGTTAACTGCCTCTTGAGAAGTTTGTGCATTGGGAGCTTGGTGAAGTGTGTTGTAAAAGTTAAGGGCTTGTTAGGCAACACTTCTGAGCCTAAGTGGTGGGCTAGTTGCTGGAGTTAAGATGATTATAAAACAGAAGTGTAAGAGTTCCCTGACATGTGGACTGGTGTCTTTGTTCAGCCTGACAAGAATTTGTAGCAAATGTTGTGCTACAAAATCTTGTAACCAGTGGATCATGAAAACACAGTGAAAACTTTTGACAAAAGACATTGAATTAGATTTCTGTAGTAATATGGATCTTCAACAAGGCTGCCCAAGATTGCAGGAGTGGAAATTTTGGTATTCTAGAATGTAATAACTTGTTTACATTAAGAAGGCAATAAGACATTTGCCTTAGTCAGTATTCTTCAGATAAATATATTTCTGTGCAAGAAAATCCTTTGTTTCAATGAAATACTCCTGTAGCAGAAGTATGGTGATAAGAAACTCAGGAGCTGATAAAAGAAGGGTCACAGTGATGATCAAAATATTTAACATATTTCCCTGCTATAGAGATTACAAGCCTCAAGTGGCTACAGTTTAGGCTGTCAAATTTCTCTCTTGTATGAAAGATATTTGGTGAATATACTTTGAAATCTCCTGCAGCAGGAGATGGTGCATCCGCTAAGAAACCTATTCTCAGAGATAAGAAGCCAAGTGCACATCAGAGGTGATTAACGAGAAAGGAATAATCTCTTCTAGTGATGCAGGGGGCAGGTGGAGGACAGTGCAGCAAAAGTACATGGAAAAATAGTCATGGCATCTCTGTGCATGGTGTCCTGAACATGCCAGTGCCACAGCCAGCATTGTTACAATGCCTGTCATTGCTAACACCCTCCATGAAATTGCCATAATCATGCAAGTGTGTCCATCAGTCCAGCTCTCCCAATGTGGTACCAGTGCAAACAGCACATTTTGACTTTGAAACCTCCTTCAAAGCTTCCTTTTTTCACAGCATCTTTGTGCAATCTTTCTCAGGGCACACACAAGCAGTATCTCTGCTGTAACTGTAATGGCAAGTAAATCTTTACTTCTAAATTCTACACCATTAACAGCAACACTGCCAGGACCATCCTGGCACGCAGTGTTGCCATTAATACCACTTTCCTTCACATCCACCAACACTCACAGACTTTAGAGATGCATTGTTCATTCCATACCGATTTTGCCTTCTGTGATCTATTACTTTCAACTGTAATTCTTTTTACTGCATTTGCAGTTAGACTGCAGTCTAACCACATGAGACAGAGTTATGCATTGGTTAATTTACTGAGTTCTGATGCACCACACAGTTTGGTTCCAATATCTAGGGTAGCTCATTAAAGATGGAATTGAATATCTTTATACTATAGTGCAGTGTGCAATACGGACAGCTCAAAAAAAATTAAACACTGCAATATGGCAGAAACACATAACTACTGAATTTCCTGCAGCCCTACTAAAAATTATAGTATTAAGTAAATTAAACAGCCACCAAAAAAAAAAAAATCCTAAGTACTAAGTTTTATGTCTATACTTGGAAGTTAAAAATTAAATCACTTCTATCAGTGTCAAGGTATTATGTTCTCTGACTCTAGAAACCACATTCCACAGGCATATATAACCTACCAAGCAGTATATACAATTGAGAGCATGTTCTGTTAGCCAGCTATCAAATGCCATTGGAAAAGCTGAAGCATAAAAGAAAATCAACATTTTCCTTAGCAATGTTAAATTTTAGATAATTAACAAGTTCCACACATTTTTTTGTATACAAGCTGATAGCAAAATGAAACTTCATTTTCAGAAGGCTGTTGTGGAAAGCAGTAAAAATCTCCCAAGAATTCAGACTAGTCACTATTCACTTAAGACAACTTGGATTATTATTTTCTAAATTTGTATTACTTTTTATGTTCTCTAAAAGTGTAGTCTGAGAAATTATAAAAGACCTTTGAAAAATGGTTTGGAGTTGGTTTGGTTTTTTCCTTCCGGGAAATCTATTTTTAACTAGCAGGCATTTTTATATTAAAAAAAAAGATTCTTGTTTTCAAAACACTTTTTTTCCCAAAGCTAAGAATCAAACTGAAAAATGAAATCAAGAAGTTTTGCCAGAAAAAGTATGAGGACCTTAATTTATTTCCCTTGGGGTATGAGAAGGAAGCAACAAAAAACCAAAAGCAGCAGCAACTCTTTCAAGTTAATACTTTTATGAAAAGATGTGCTTTAGGTATGGAATCTTTTTCACATTAGAAATCATGTTGAAAACTTCTAGTAATCAATAATGTGTTCACACAGTCTGTGTAATCCCCCACTTCTCTTTTCTTATTTCCGCTCCATTGTTCTGCTACAAAATAGAGAAGTCCTAAAATAAATTATTTAGCAGAGGATCAGGCCCCAGCTGTCTGCAGTGTTACTCATGTAACACTTCTCATCTTTCCTTAAAAACAACAGCCTCGAACCCATGCTTCTCTGTATACCATTTTCCTGTGAAACACCCTTTTGTTCTTGGTCTCTGACTTCATTTTCCTAATAAATTCTTTCCACTGAAGTGCCCAAAGTATAGGCATATTACTCTTTTCTGCTGGACAGAGCAGGACTCTAGTTACTTACTCATTTAGTATAGACCATAAACCCTTAATACTACAGTGGCTTTCTTCCTAATACAGTAAAAAATACTCAATTAAGGTTTTCTGCAAGCTAAACTCATCTTGTCATGAGATCAAAGTTTACTGTGACATTTTCAAATGTGCAATCATTTCCTTCTAGAAATGCATATTTACATCAGGAGGCTCGGACAGGAAATGCAGAAACACTTTCCACAGAAAGCCTTACATTCTACAATATCTGCCATCACGTTCTGCCAGACCTTGGGTGTGCAAGGGCGAAGCTGGATCAGAGATGCAGCAGAAGTGTCTTACTGACTCATGAAGGGAAAAAAAGAACAAAATCAATAACCCACATAAGTCTAAGAAAGTTTTACGGTGGGTTTTTTCTACCCTGCCATCCAAACTTTGAAAAATAACACAACCCTTTTCTGTCCCAAGCTCTCCAATCCCAAGCAGAATGTTTCTGCTAACTATTGCTTTCAAACTAGACTGCACAATGTGGTTGTCTTCTCATTACCCTGACCAATCTGAAAATTCTCTGCTCATTCTAATACTTTAAATAAAGCTTGAGGAATCACTTTCTTGGCCTTCCCTTTTTCTTGATTAAACAGAACACTGTCTTAAAGTTGCAAAATCTAGACATCATCAAATATCTCCTTCCCTGAAAGAAGCTTGATTACAAAGCTGGAGCCTCCAGTTTGTTAGGAAGTAAAATAATGCCATGCTATATGGTACATTTTATGTATCATGCACTGAATGTTTCCTGGCATGTTGCTAACACACAGTAAAGATGGTAAAAATTGACTGTGGAGCTCTAAGTAAATTCGGGATTGCCTGTAATCTACAACCAAGACTTACACAGTACATGAATTTCTCAAAGGTTGTTCCTCTGCAGGCAATGAGAAAAATCCTAGATGCTCTCTGTCATTGTGAAATTTCTTCCAAGTCTGAAGAAAAACCTGCAATGTGCATATCTTCACACAACCAGTTACACAGATTGTCAGAGTGATATCCTTTACCATCCTATTTCATATCTTTTTTAAAGGATATAAACCCAATAATAAACCCTGGAAGACTATTTCATAATTCCACAGTTGAAGCATTTCTCACTACAATTTTGGAATCAAACCTGTATCCAAAGTTAAAGCAGACAACTGCTAATTTTCTAATATTATGTCTATTCCCAGTGTTATTGATTTCTCTGAGACCCTGGGTAGGTCACTTTACTTTGAATATTTTCCCTTATTTCTAGATAGAATTATAAAGATAAATGAAAAACTACTTTTGATCTTAATATCAGAGGTATTGACCTTGATACACTGACCTGTTGGTAAAAAAAACAAATACAATTCTCATGTCCAGGACTTCCAAAGGAGGAAAATTTGACAGGACTTTTCTTGAGCTACTGAACCCCAAACGTCTCTGTAAGGAATCTGTTCTGAAAGCAGCTTGTCTGACCCCAAAGCACTGTGCCTTTCCTACTTTTAATTGTCCAACTATGCTTCTTGAAGGACTCCAACAGCTGCTTTTTAACTGGAGGAACATCTCCACAGAGTATCATTTTAACTGTTACACTCCAAGTGATAAGCCTTCCAACTCTTTATTTTTTAATTCTTATAACATTCCTATTTTCATGCTCCCCCCTCTAACTTCCACACTGCCATCAGGGCCAGAATTGCTCTAATAATTCACACTGACATTACAGATACTATTAAGTCTACATACTTCAATGAAATTGCCTCTTTGCTGTCTCCTTTATGGCTTATAAAGATTCCTCATGGCTCACAAAATCCTATTTTGTTGTGGAATCTGTTGCATTGTCCTCCACAAACCATATCCAAGGCTAAAGAGATTTTCTCCATGAATCTTCATGCTGATACTTGATAAGTATTACACAGGACAATGAATGCTTTTTATTTCCTAAATGTTGTCCTCTCTTGTAATTCACTCCTGGCTGTCACTGTAATTCGGAGCTGATCCTCAGCAGTGAGCATAAACACAACAGTAATTGTGCGACGTGGCCATATGGAATATTCGTGGAAGCTGATTCTGGAGGAACAAACATTCACAACCATCTGTATGAATTCTTTGTAATGCAGAGGCACTCTCCATGGAGAATACAGCCCCTTCAGTGCTCATCATGATCACCTGTCTTTTCTTCATTCTTTACCCACTCCTGCAGGATCTGGATGACCTTGTGAAGAATCCACCCGAAATGAGCTCTGATCAGTCTGAGGTACTGCAGGTCTCCTTAGCCACCAGTGCAAAGCAGATGACAGTGAAGATACAGTAGATACCCTTTCCTGAAGGCAGCACAAAGTGACTAGATATTGTGATAATGAAAGGTCTTTCCTACTCTGCTACGAAGTAATAGAGGTCACTTTGGAAATACTGGGTAGAGGGGGTGCATAACTGTAATTCCCAGAGAACTAGAGTTGGGTCTGCCCTGAGTCCCTCAGAACCCAGACATTATAATACTAATAATAGGAATTTGGGAGTGTTATGTAACCAATAGACAGCAAAAAATTGATGCATTAAGGGTATTTCTCTTTTGTATAGTCAAAATTGCTGGGAAAACATTCTACCATACATTTTGATAAGGTGAATAATCTATTCACTGCTTAAGATTTGCTTCCTTTACTCTTTTATCAATGCTAGATACAGTAAATAATTATTTTTCACATATTCTGTAACGAAGCTTATTTTACTTGGGGCTTATTGTTCCTTTCCCTTTCCCTTTCCCTTTCCCTTTCCCTTTCCCTTTCCCTTTCCCTTTCCCTTTCCCTTTCCCTTTCCCTTTCCCTTTCCCTTTCCCTTTCCCTTTCCCTTTCCCTTTCCCTTTCCTTCCAGAAATAACTGTAAGTAATCCATTCTCAAATCACCTAATAGGCTGATTTTTCATTTTTCATTCATGGTGCAGAGACTTGGAAACGACGGCTGTTTAAATCAGCTTGTATCCTTAGTTTATAACAAGACCTATATTTGGAGGCATGCTCACTATAGATTCCAATGCTCACTTGAAGCTCAATCATTAAATGCTTTAAAGCATCATAAAGGATTTTTTTTTTCTTTTAAATTTAGAGATTTCAAATTTAAACAGTTATTAAAAACCTATTTGCTCAGTCTCCTGTTCCCAAAATGAAATAGAGGAGAACACTGTTATCTTAAAACCAGAGAGTGAAAGGATAAATTAGATTTCTGAAAGACCTTTCATTTTAATAGTCCCTGTATGTTTTTAGCAACACAGGTGTATATTTTTTACGATGTCATTTTTATCTTAACAATTCTTCTTTAATCTATTCAGCTCTGTCTCTCCAGCCTTGGCCTTTTTCCTCCCACTCTGAGGTTTCATAATGCTTTTCCAGCCATTATCTTTTCACCTAAATAATCCCTCATTTTCCGATTCTCAGGAGCAATGTCTCAGATGAAAGCCTAATCCTGGCTACTGCCTATAATGGCTCCCCAGGATAAGTAATCATCTGAGCTATTTGACATCCACTTATGTTGGCCTTACTAGGACAGTAGAAGGATAGCATTTTGTGCTTCCTAACTTTACCAGCTGTGTCTTCCTACACAAAATCCTGCAGGCTTGTATGGCATAAGGAGCACTGGTTCCCAGAAACCAGATCAGAGTCTTTAGAGAGCCTTTAGGTTCATAAACCAAAAATATCGTTAAACAGGAAAGAATATTCACTACTGTCATCCCACTCAGGACACGTGAACTGGACATTTTATTAATCAATGTGTGTTGTCTTCCACTAGTGTGTGATCAGGCACAGTACCTACTTCAGCTTCCTCTCAAAGCAGCACCCATACAGAACAGGTTGGCAAAGATCCAGTATCCTTTTATCCTTTAATGCAGAACTCCACGAGTGGTTCAGAAGCCACAATAACAATAACTTTTACAAGTTAAACTTACCCTTCTCCAGAATCCTTCTACATTTTTTTATCTCCATTGTCCTTTATGGATACCTTCATGCATGTCATTTTTTCCCCATGTTTCCCATGCAGAAACCAAAGAAATTCCAACACTTCATCTAAAACCTCTGCAGTATTTATTTCCTATATCCTGACAACAATCATATGATTACTTCTTGCCACAATACCAGCTCTGTGACTCGTAGGTACTCCAGAATATCTCTGCTCAGAATCACAGAGGGGGAACAAAACTACTGCGTGTGGTTCTACCTGTAACATGACACAGCACAGCTAGGTCCCCTTATGCTCCAAAATATGAGGGCAAAAACTTATTAGTTATACCTTTCTTTGGTGAATGTCTGTTTGCAGAAAAGCAAAGGAACTACCCACTTAGACATGGGAATTCATGATATATGTCACTTATTTCAATCCTCTTCTTTTTCCTGGTTAAGAAGATTCAGCTTTTCAATAAGGCCTTTTTCCTTAGAAAGAGAAGAAACACCACTCTAGTTGATTTAAGTGATTTGTTGTATGCCACTGGCAGCTGAAACAAGTATCCTGAAGATATTTGTCAGATGCAGAGACTGTGCAGATTTCTGAACACACACATGTGAAAACTATAATATTCCAGTGAAATCAGAAGGAACTAATGAGCAGCCATAACTGGGAGACAAGTAAAATGTTATTAAATGTAAAGTATCAAGTAGTTCCCTCAAGTCTTACTACATATTTTGAAATATATTGTAGAACGAAATCTACATGAATCTATATGCCAACCATCACCTATATATCAGAAATTCTCTGTTTAGCTGAAGATTTGAAGCTGTTCATTAGTATTTACAGTATTTAACATACTTTTGGTAGTCAAAATACCAGTTAAAATCTGGACTTTGTTAATCTCAGTTGATTTTATATGCCTGATAGGAACCCTGGAAAGTGTTTTCAAGGGGCAGCTTTGACACTAAAACTTGGATATGTTTATATATTTCCTAGGACCTGACAGCAACCAGTTGTAGAAAAGCAGAAAAAACAATGGTAAGAGAAAGGGAAAGCACCTGTCTCTCCATGTTGTGGTGCCCAGGAAGGCAGAGTGGCAGCACTGCAGAGGCTGAGGCCAGCTCTCTGAAAGCTGAAGCACTACAGATGGACCTTTGGGGTCCCAGAGGCAGCCCAGAGGGTCCTGCAGCCCCAGAGGCCCCAGAGGCCAGCACCCAGCAGGGAATCAATGCCGTGGCTGAGTGTGGAGGAGGCGAGAGTAAGCAAGTTGGTGCCCATCTATTGCAGACAGAAGACCCCAGGATTAAAGAAGCAGTGGCATGGAACCCTCTGCAGCCCTGTGCAGGAGAGAGGAGCTGTGCTGGGCTGGGGCACTCCCCAGAGCTGCTTGCCAAGCCAGCCTCCATCACTCCATCACTGACATGCCCCAGCTCTGTGCCAGGCACATGGAGAACTTGTGGCTGGAGCACTCCCTGCAGGGTGAGTCAGCAGGACAGGGCTGCAGGCTGGGGGGAAGACTTGCTCATAGGAAGTGAAACAGGAGATATGGCTCTATTACTTGCCAAATTCTCTGCATCACCCAGGCAAGGGCAGGGATGCTCTCACAGGATTTGTTCATGCTTGTCCCAAAAATGTTGAGGGCCAAGAGTGCTTAAGTGTCTCCAGCGGAGAGTTTGTCTCCAGAATGAAGTGATGAGTGGGCAGATGTACGTGTAGGTGCACACACTGTTCTGTAATATTATGTACTCAATTCTGCTTGTAGCAGGCTGTTTAGACAGCTAAACTTATTATCCCAGTGCCTGGGAAATACTCCTGGCTGGAGCTGAACTCAGAGCTCAAGAGCCATGACTGGAGGATGCAGAGATTGCTGATGCTGTCAGCTGTCAGAAGAGGTTTGTATGGGAGCAAGGGATCACCAGGGCACTGCAGGGGAGCTCATCTGTACTTATTGTATAAAGTTCAGGTCTTCTTTCCTCTGCTAAAGATAGCAGAGATGCCAGTTTAATGCTCTTTTCCCTCTTTTGATTTATTCCATTTAGTAAATAGATGGGCTGTTCTCTTTTCTCAGTGAAGATTATGTCAGCTTTGACATATTATATATTTTACGAGATAATACCTGTCTTTAATGGGTACAATGAATTTGATTCTGGCTTGGTTTGATTTACCCAGGTGATTTATGTGGTTATGGTACAGTCTCTAATTGATGGATCTGACAGGAAATCTGTCCCATTGGGATAAACATGGGCCGAGTGATTGACACAGGTGAAAATCTGGGTTAGGACCAGATGTATTTCGAGGCAGGGAAACACTCAAAGCTCTCTGATCCATTAGTATCCCTTAGCTCAACACCAGTATATTTACAGTAAAGCACTGAGCAGAATGGATGTTTTTCACAATCTTACCTATAACAAAACTACAAACCAAGACCAATATGGGAGTTAATTCCTAACAAATTACTATAACCCAGCTTTACAAAATAACGCTTGAACTTTGATCTAAATAACCATCTCAAGTACTTTCACTCAAAGTCTACTCAAAGTTACCATTAAAACATTAATTATTCCTCAACCTTTTCAACCCTCCTCAGTTTGATGATACCAAGAAATAATGAAAATAATTTGGGTCTATAGAGATACTGATTTCACCAAAGACAAAACAGCTTTTTAACAACACCTTTATGGCTTCCTTGTTATTAGAGTCTTCCAAACTTGAAATAAGAAATTCAGGATTTTAATTATGAAGTCCTATGCAGAGGGGATGGGTTTCAAAGTCCTTTTAAGACAATATTTAGGCAGGGTTGCTCGTATTTTTAAACGTGTCTTTTCATCTAAAACTTTTTTCCTGGTTTGTTTTCTTTTAAGGTTTGCTGAACTATTTGAAGCCATTTATCTCACCTCCTATGTTCTGAAAATTAAACAGCTTGAAGTGTTTAGATTACAAAATTCATTCAGTGGGGAAAAGGCTGCATTCTAAAAGAACAGAGAATTTATAGATGATCCATTTTCCTCTGTTGACCATGACATCTGCAGCAGCAGCTCTCCATTTTTCTTTCCTTTTTTACATGACACTGTATAGTTTTCTTATGTAACAAATAGTTTTCAGGTGACTAGTTTCTAGTGATTTCTGGGAAATACATTGTCCCAGTATAGAAACTAACATGGAATTTGCTGAGAATAGAAATTGTTTTTTGTTATTTCCATTTCACTTCATACATTTTATTGCTGAAGGTATGCTAATGAACAATAATTACTGAACACTGTCTCATGTCCCCCAGTTCAGTTTGGAGGAAATCTCTGGAGGCCATCTAGTACTGACAGTACTGCTGTGGGTAACCTGGTCCTGTGTCACATCACCCTCATGAAAAAAAATCTCCCTACTGTCCAATCTAAATCTACCTCTCTCAGTTTAAATTGTTGCCTTTTGTCCTCCCACTACAAGCCTTGGTAAAAAGTGTCTGTTTTCCTTATAACTCCCTTTACATTTACAACCCCTTCCTTATTACTCCCTTTACAAAAGCCACAACAATGTCTCCTCAGAGCCTTCTGCTCATCAGGTGGAATGCAATTATTTAGCACAATTTTCAAGACAACCAGAAGCAGTAGGATCCAAATAAAACAGGGAAATCAAGTTAAATCTCAAATGTACAGACTTGAAATAATGCTTCACAGGGAAAATTCTGTGTATGGATACACTTTGAACAAGACAGGATAACAATGCTTTCTAAAGACATTAAAGAGTGTGTAACCACCAGTAACCTTCACCACAATCCAAACTCTGCCAATTAACAAAGAATGCATTGTTTAAGGAAAAGGAAACTGTTCTAAACCAGCTGCTCAAGAAATGGACTAGAATAAAAAAAAATATTTGCTTATTATTCAAAGAAACCACATAAAAACCTTTCAAAACAAGCTTTAAAACAACTTTTAAAATAAACCCCTAAGAAAAGTGATGATCCAAAACAGTGTAGGAACACTATTTCATACTATAGAGAGCAGAAAAAGCAATCTAGAATCTAAATTACAGGTCAATGAAGAACTGCCATGCTCAATATTGTCCCAGTTTCTTTAAGTGAATTTTAACAGCATGCCTGCATAGACAGAGGGGCTGGCTGTTGCTAGTTCATTACACTTTAATGTGATAGGAAGGAAAAAGAAAACCCAGAGTGCATCAGTATTCACATGAATACTCTAGTAGAGAGAGAGAGATAAGGAGCTCCCAAACTCCCAGCATGTTTGGAGAACTGACCCTAGAGAAAAGCATTACTTCTACTCAACTGGCCAATAGGGACTGATGCAGCAGATAGAGAATACTGAAAGTCAATGGAAACAACTTAGTAAATGGGAATCCTTACGTCTCCATCAAGATTTTTTTTAAAAAAAAATCAGTGCTGCTTTATCTTCACACACCTTAGTAACTAGAAGGCATTTCTAAAGTACTGAGAAATCAGAGATTTCCCAAAGGGAAAAAATCTTATGCATAAATACAGAACCTAAATTTCCCTATATATTTTTCAAAAACGTCCATGGGTGACTGAGGAACATAAAGAGTTACTTTTCTAATGAAAGAAAAGCAATGGCACATTCAGTGGAATTGAAATGTAGCAAATGCCAAATAAAACAAACAATAAAATATTTTAGTTTTTATCACACTGCATAGTTAAGCTATGGTATGAAGTACCACCAGAAATCACTGATGCCAACAGCTTAGGACTCTAAGGTGGACTTCACGTTTATATAAAAACTTCACAATTATATTAGGTAGGAAAAATACAAGAAACCAAGTCTAAAATTTTATAAGCCTTCATGCATCAGTAAACTAACAAATCTTTAACTGCTAAGAATTAGGAAGTAGCCTTCCACGTGGACAAGTTATTCCATAATTGCCCACCTTGGGGTTTCTTGCACTGCTCTCTGAAGCATCTGGTGCTGGCTTAAAGAAAATGCATGGATGACAGGCCTGACTCATAATGGTAATTCTTACTCTAGAATGCAGTGTCATTATTTTTTACTTTTTGAAAACATTATGAACTTACAACACAGAAATCTGTATCACAGATGCTTCACCTGTGGAAACTAAGGGTTAATCTCAGCTCTTCACGGCAGCATTACTCCTGCACAGATCAGCTATCCCTTTGGTCAGGTTTAATTAATTACCAGCACCGCCCCGTACTGTCAATCTCAGCAACCTAATGTTACTTTGTAGCCCAGAAATATGACATTGCCATAGCTAGCAGGCTTTTTTTTGAAAGGCTTTATGATTGGAAGCCCTGATGGTTACGTCTTGTTGGGCTGGCTTTGTTTGAACGCTTCCTGTCCTTCCTGTGCTTTGCTTTACATGATTTTGCTCTAACAGCAACGTGTTTGGCACTGGAGACCACATGGCTGTAAAGCTCACAAATGCTTAAAGAAGTTAAAGAAATTCGTATCTAGAAGCTGACAAAACCAGTGTTGGTGCTTACAAAGAGAAGAAATAGTACCTACATCACATAGAGTAAATTACATCTACATCATATATAGTAAATTCAGGTATATTGTGAAGCTGCAAAACAATGAGGAGTGAGCAAAAATATCAAAGTGTGTCAGCAAGCAACAGTGACCCCCAACAGACCCTGAGCAGTGGAAGAAGACAATGTGAACATCAGTGGTCTCCAGTAAAGGGCACAACACAGTGCTGACTCACCACAGCCTTGCCCATCACATATCAGAATGAGACCACTGAGGCTGGAACTCAAAGGAGAATAAAAAGAGTGAGCAGGAAAAAGCAGCAGAAAATAAGTGTGTGTGTATAACAATTGTAACTGTATTCCTCCACCTGGTCTTCTCTCTTTCTGTAGGAATGAGCTAACTATAACTCTTTGATTAGATGGTCAAGATTTCCTTCAATAAGTAAGTAATTTTATATATAAAACATTAACAATTTATAATGCATCTATGTGAGGATATATAACAGGAACCATTTACAGATTTTTTACTCTTGCTGTTCTCTGGAGGAATAAAAATTAACCTCCTTTATGGCATTTCCTGGATGGTTATGAGTTGGACTGCCAGGACATTAGCATAGTTGACAACTCCTACCGTAGGTATCTCTCTTACCTAATGGTGTTTCCTTCTACTTCAGAATTCAAAAACTGGGATTATTAGCAATGATTTCCACTTAGTTGCATTTATAATTTCTTGCAGCTTTTTTCCCAAGGCTATTAGTTCCATACTTTTCTTAATCTTAAAATGTGAATTTCCTGCACTGCCTCTACATTAAGAAATCTTAGCAATAGTTCACTTTATTTACTCGTGGTCTCAAAACCAGTGAAAGTAACATTTTACTAAATGTGGTGAATCCTGAAAAGGAGGCCCTTTGCTGAAAAGAATGTTTAATGGAGAAGAAGAGCATTGGAAGGAAAAAGATTGAAAGCAAAATATTCAATTAAAAAGAAAAAAAAAAAAGATATTGCAGAGCAGTTTCAAGTTTAGACTATTTTCAAGTTTTTTTCCTATGAAATCAGAGTCTTCCCCTCTTTGATATAGAATATTTGGACACTATCAGGCAATTCACTCAAACCAAGCACCTACTACCTGCTCTTTCCCTCAGTTCTCAGTAGCTATGCCTGCCTCCAGGTCTGCTCGGGACAACAGCTGGGCATTTCCAGTTGGAACTGAATTGTGCTTTGAACACATAATGGGCTATACAACACAGAGAGCTCTTAAAAACTCTGCCACCAACACATGATGGTGTACAACTACAAGCATGTGATGCTCTTTACCTCAATCTCTGTGAATAAGCTCTCCCTCAGTCAACTGGAAATAATAATAAAAACTCTACACATTATGATACTAAAGGCATTACCATTTATAATGCTTTTATATGTTTGAAATGTTTACAAAGGGAGGGGTAAAAATCTCAGCTTTTCACAGCCTGAGGCTGCTTATAAGCCCTGTAGTGCATGTTGAATAAAAGAATAAAAATCAATTTTTGAGTATATTTTCCCAGCAAGTGAGCATGATTCATGTTAAAATATATGGAGATCTCATGTCAAGGAAAAGAGTTAACCAAGGGTAACCAAGTTGAAGCAGCAATGTTTCATAAATAGAAAATTAAGTTTTAATTATAAACTACAAAAACTTTTTTAACTCTGGAGTGTATTTAATACCTTCCAATTTTAAAGTAAATTGAAAACCAGAAAATGCTGCGTGCAAAATCAGCTGGCATCTCTGGGGTTGGACTTGTCAGTCACCACGAAGAACTCAAGCATTTGATTTGAGCTTGTGGAAAAAGTAGTGTCAGCATCTTCCCATCTCTTTTATAGGCCTGCTAATAGCTCCTGGTCAAGTGCTTCACAGGTATTTTACAGGACTCTCCCTGCTGATGTTATTCTGGGTTTTTTTGGGTTTTTTAATAAAGCAAAACAACAACAAACCACCAAACAACTCCTTAGGCATGTGGCCAACATCCTCCTAGACTCAGACTGGATCTTTGTTTCCTTCTATCAGATGGTTTCTTACCAAGCATAAACTCCTACTTAGTCTCCTCAACCTATCAGTGTGTTCGTGGTAGTCCATTCAGGTTTCTCTCCTGATTTTCCTTGCCCTGTCAGTACTGACTGACTGGTGAGACCTTCAATTTCTTTCCTATTGCCATAGGGACATGGCACCATTTTTTCCCAGACAGACATTTTTGCACTTGCCACTTTTCTCTCAAGGATGTTAAGTGACAGCATCACCCCATCCAACAGCCTCCCTCCTGAACACACCTATCTCAGCTGTCAGCTTCCAACATCTTCACTCTCCTTCCTCTAGTTTTACACATTCTTTTCTGCACAAAGAGAAAAATCCTTGCAGATTTTTTTCCCCCTAATTTTCAGTGTTTCACTCCACTCCAATCTAAGCAGAAGGTGACCGCTTAGCTCTACATGCACGCTCCAGCGCTGTAGCAGAGGTGTCAGGGAATAAGTCATACACATTCCTTCTGTTCAGCAACGAGCATATGGTTTGGGCATCAGTAGTGAGAGGAAAGTTAATGTTTACAATGTGATGGGTGAAGGTGTAGGTGTTAAAGTTTCTCAAATAGGTCCTAATGTCTGGTCTAACTTTGGGCAGCAGGTTTGTTGCAGAGCCCGGACAGCCGGGCTCCTGAAACAGACAAGGATCTGCACAAGCCTGAGTTTCTGGGCTTTGGGGTTAAAAAGCAGGTTCAAGGGGGAATATGTGAAAGGCTGTTTGGGAAGGCTGTACCTTCCTAGTGCCTCAGCCAGTGGGGAAGGAAGAGAGCAACATGCGGCCGGGAGTTTAGGGTAAAAGGAGGCTGCGCCCTCCGAAACCCCGAGAGCGAAAACCCCGCGGGCGTGTGCCCTGGTGGACTCTTCCTCTATTCGAATGAAGTTGCAGGACTCCTCTGTCTGCTTTTGGACATAAACCTCTGGGGTTTGTGGTTCTTCCTGACAATAGGAGCTATAAAAACATTAAGCATGCTGAAGGTCATAGCTGTAAAACTCTTAGAAGTTTATATTCT
Source organism: Cyanistes caeruleus (assembly GCF_971803275.1). NCBI lineage: Eukaryota > Metazoa > Chordata > Aves > Passeriformes > Paridae > Cyanistes > Cyanistes caeruleus. Next base: position 29,036,999 of record NC_141706.1, on the reverse strand, counting down.
CTAATTTGACCAAGTTTGGGCTCTTTTTAATATGAATGTCACAGCAGATCTACTCTGCTCTAAAGGCTTCCTTACTTCCAAATTTTACATCCTTACCTGAAACATGGACCCAGAAGAGGCAGTGAAAGAAAGGTGCTTTTGAATTATTGAACTTTGCAAGATAGCTTATTTTCCCTAAGCTTTCTTCTAGAAACTGACAAAGCTTTCTGATGATAAATCCAACCTCTGAGTCCAGAATTGCTTGATGAGTATTGCATCTTGTCACAGTATTTAATACTGCAGCTATGGTTATCAGACAAAATTAATAAAAGTAACAGAAGCTAGCTTACCAGATACCTTAGGTTCTAAGCCTTAAATTCATATCATGAAATCTCTACTCATTACAGGGAGCATTTCTGAACACAAGGAAATCAATTGCACATGTACTTTATAATACGACTGTGGGATGATATGAGTCTCTCACAGAGGGTTAAAAATCCCAATATGCACATTCATCCTTAATGGTGTGAAAGAGCTTTTCAGTTGACATTTACATAATTTTGCTGCCAGAGTTACCAGGATATATTTACATATATAGTTTTCATTTCATATATATCATATACCTTTGCCATCATAGAGACACACGATAAGCCACAGTTATCTAAATTGATGTGAAGCAAAACTGACAAAATGCCAACCAAATTCCCAGAATGACAATTCAGTCTGTCATTGCATCACCCCTCAGGCAAGGCCTGAGTAAGAAAGATATTGCTGTGTCCCTTGAAGGTCAATAAGCACAGGTTCAGCTAGAGCTTGGGAAAAAGGGAAAATAGAAGGAGTATTTTTCAGTAGCTGTTGAGCTCTGGGGCTATGCATGTAAATTTTGACTTGAACTTGAGACTGAGTCCTTGATCTAATGCATAACTGTTCAAGCCTTAAAGCTTTGTTTGAAAGTACATGCTTTTCGGTACTTTTTCAGACATATTGATGAGTACATGAGATAATTATTGAAGTATCCTTTCATAAACATCCAAGCACCTTACCTTGGAATGGAAAAAAAATGTGGATAAATTTCAGAGGTGTGTTTAACTCATCATCATCATCATCATCACCCTCATGACCTTTGCCTCATCTGTGTGCTACATCTGATATCTCCTCTAGCTGAAGAGTGATCCTTATGGGGAGCCTTCTACAAGAGAATCAGTTACCTGGTGTTTGAGATTTATATTCCCAGTTACCAAGAGAGTGGGTTTAGTTGTCCATCATATTGTCATGTACATAAGAGCCAGGACACTGCTGAAAAGAGTAGAGTCAGAGCATCTCATTCTTACTGCAAGCTGAAGATCCATCATGCACTCAATGCTCCCTGCGTCCTTATGTGATGTATCTCATCACAGATACATCCTTATGTGATGTATCTCAGTTTCTGATTGCCTCTGAAGTCACTCAGTTCCTGTGTAGGTGTATTGTACTTGGTATATCGTGGCATGGGGTAGCACAAGTCTGACAAATTAGTGTGAAGAGAGACACCAGTGGTACTAACCTGCTGAAATACAAGCAGAAACAGAAGGAAGTTATTGGCCCAATTTAAACAGGAGAGGTGAGCTAGTCACCAGCACTGAAAAGGCACTTTCTACACCTCTCTCTTTACCAGCATTTCTGGGTCCCAAGCCTTGTGAACAAAGATCTAATGTAGTAGGTTGATGAAAACACAGATCTACCCCCACTGAAGGAAGAGTTGGTGTGTGAACAGTTACAGAAGTTTGATCCCTACAGATTTGTGTGCCCTGACAGTACAAACCCACAGGTGTTAGAGAGCTGGCTGAAATGATTGTGAGGTAGGGCCCAGTCTGGGCTGTGATTACATGAGAGGCTGACCAAAACAAGAGTGACCAAAAGAGTAGGTCACACTAACTCTGAAGATGAAGGAGTGCCTGAATTCCTTGTATGCTCTACATTCCCTTTACCTCAACTCTTCATATAAATACTGGTCATTCTCATTGTCTTTGTTAATTTATTTTTCAACTGTGAGAAAAATTATTTAGGATTTCAGTGCCTTTGAGAAAATTTGTAATTTTTAAGAGAGGGAGAGATGAAAGATGCTATTATGCCTGAAGTTGCTTATGGCTACAGTATACTCCAGCCTGCTGACAACTGTAGATCTGATAAACAGGGATGGCTTTATTAAGTGGAAATCTGATGGACTTTATACCTTCCTTTTAATTTCTCTGATTTTCACCTGAAAGAGTTTGCTAAAATGCTAAGATAAAGTTTGCCACTTTGTACCTTCACAGATAGACTAGAAAAACAGTCACTCAGATGATCATGAGATGCCATGGACTAACAGTAGCTGAAATCTAAAGTACCTATTGAGAATAATAATTTGGAGGAAGACACATGCTGGCTGCCAGAAAAAGATTGTTCAATCTTTACTACTGGAAGCCTGGTTCAAATCCAGTCTTAGTTCACATGAGTGTAATGATGTGCAAATAGCTGAAAAAAAAATCTGGTTTGGGTTTGTTTTTTTTTTAAATTTTAATCTTCTCTTAAAAAGGATATGAAGACAGCCACAGAAGGGAGGAATAAGCAATAAGAGATAAAATGGTCCAGGTGAGCAGTCATCAATTGCTTGGAGATGTTGGCTTCCAGCACTAGGTATGACAAATGAAATGAGCTATACAGAGGAATAGAGCAGACAAGTCAGCCAGTTATAAAATAAGGGACTTAGAGTGGGAGATGAAAACCATAGACCACTGCAGTATTGCTCCATTTTGTCTAAAACCTCGCAGCTCTGGGGCAATGGACAGTCAGAAGAGATGAAGATTTCTTCCAAGAGAAAGCTGTCTATTTAAAGAGATATTGTAATAAGATAAATCTTGAAACAAATTGACTTTGTTCTGCAAAAATGAAAGAGAAAGAAAAAGACAAAAAGACCACATGTTTTTACAAATTGGCAATAAGACATACATTGCATTAGAGGTCTAAATAAATCAGTTACTGTAAAAACAGAGAGTTAAAAGAAATAAAACATAATTGAACTTAAATTATGGAAATCAGTTATATAAAAATATCAACAAATCCCATAAAGATATCCATTCATAGAACTTATGAAAAGAAAAAGAAATAAAATTCTGTTTGGATATTGCAAGTTGAAATAAGGGAAAGACCCAAAATGGAGGGCTGTGAAAAGTGGGATGGAATATCATGTGATACACAGCTGAAAAACACCTGGATTAGAGAAGTAAGAACCATCAGAGAAAAGGCAGGCACTAGAAGGGGACAAAGAGAGAGGAGTGCTGTGAAATCATCTACAGCAATTCTATAAAGACCCATCCTGGATTAAATCTTGACATAAGTGATAATCTAGACAAAGTACTTAGGGAAGTGGTAGTGAGATTGTCTCCTGGTGTCTATTAAAGGACTCTACATCCTGAAGTTAAAAATGCTAGAAACTGGCAAAATCTTGAGAGTTCACTGAGTGATGCTATAGATGATAGACAGAATTGAAGTAGGCTACTGTAAAGAGGAAATCTAACATGGTACATTGTTCTCTTGAGCAGGTGGCATGACAAATTTATATATGCAAAGGCCACTGATATCCAGTATTTAAGACAACACTGGTAATATCAGACAAATATCAGACAGATAACCTGGAATGCAAGTCAGAAAGAGAAACCTGAGACCTTGAAGTGACAAGAAGTGACAGAAAGCCATATGAGAGGGTGTACAGATAAGAATATGAAGAATAAGCCTATATAAAGGTGCAACGTAAGAATTGTGGAAATTAAAATGAGTGTATGAATTTCCACCTGGTGAACCCTTTGTTGTAGTATGACAGTTGACTACCTCAGGTAAAGTGCACTGGGTATATTGTTGAGTGACTTTTTGCCACATAACTTTTTTTTTCATGAATATTTTTAGTCTAATTACTTGATCTTGATTTAAACACAAAATTGTATTTCATTGTACTGACATAGCTGTGAAAAAGAATCAATTTTTCTCTGTACTTTTGAAAAAACACCAAATTTTGTCAGCGGGTTCCAGGGTCTGCCATCCATTATATTAGATAAAAGTCAGGCAGCCTGGAGTTATTTAACAGTGTTTTCCCTAACTTTTTAAGCCTTTATGAACAAGAGCACAGCCTCTTCATATCTGTATCATACTCCCCTGATTTTGGGGAATCACAGACATTCCCCACAGAGAAACAGTATGTGAAGTCCATACCAAATCAGCACAGTTTGTTAAGTTTGCTAAGAAAAGCACTAATTGATGTCTCAATGTTGTCAATTTGTCTTGTGAAATAAGATTATTTTATAAAACTTTCTTGATGGTGGATCAACATTTCAAGTATTGGGGTTTTGGGGGTTATTTTGGTTGTTTTTTGTTTGCTTCTGGTTTAGGGGGATGAAGATGGGAACAATGAAGAATTTTTGAGAGGCACAGCTTGCCTTTTAAGTGAATAAGTACTACAGATTTTCTTTTACCATTTGCTGAATCACTCCATATTGGCCACAATCAAAGATTAGGATGCCAGACTCTATGGACTCCTGATATCCTAATTCCGCCATAAATATCCGTAACACAGATGACCCCCACACTCAAGAGAAGCACAAAACTGTTAAACTTTTGTCTGGAAAATGATGAGGGAGTTCAGTGCTATTTTAAGAGTTCCAAGAACATCCCACTGGCTACGGACTAGGACACCATGGACCTTATTTTAACACCATCAGCTGTAGACAGAAGAGCAGCCACATTAACTGCACAAATCATGCATCTGCTGTTTTTCTAATATATTGGCTGATTTCCTAGAACTGCAGGTGAACTGTGGCAAAAAACACAATAGATTTTGATAAATCTTAAATTTGCTATACGAAAAACATTTGCCAAGTAATTTTCCTCCTACGGTTTAATCACCAACATCTGGCCTTGTAACAAGTTTTTCTCCATTGAAAAACTCTCTACCTAAAAGAGTTCTGTATCTGCAAGAGAAGGGGATTTTCTCTTCAATCCTAGTTCCCAGCAAGAAGTCCTTCAATTTAGCCTGAGGAGGTTACTACAGTCAAGAAGCCAGACAATGAAATTGCATTTATACTCCACGCTGGAACAGGAAATTGCCTTTTTTTGTTGTTGGTTTTTGGTTTTTTTTCCACATTGGATTGTTCTACAATTGTTCCACGATTATTGAGAAGACAATAAGGGCAGTGGGATACTTGTAATAAGGGAGAAAAGAGTTTTTAAAATTCTTGATACACTAAAAACATGGTCCAAATTCCTACTAAAAGTATACCCACCTTGCATTTTAAAAGGACTAATGTGACTTGGGTATTACATATAATAAAAAAAATATTGTGTACCTGAATTCTTACAAACTCTTTGCTCCCGGGATGAACTTCAAAAACTCTATTCCCCTCCTTATTCTTGGATGAATCCGTGTATTAATGGGCAGGATAATATTATTCATCCCTTTTTCTATATGCAGAAGATAAATCAGGAGTGGAAGTAGATCTGCAGTCCTTCATAGAGGATACGTGATAGTTTTGTGTTTCCCAGAGCTGGTAAGAAAATGTAAGGAGGCAAAGACTTTAGTTAAGACGAGGGACAGAGCTATAAAAAAATAAGAACCGAGTAAAGTGTTTAGAAACAAAGCCACATTTCTAGAGGTTTTACAGTTAAAGAATTGTGGGGTAAGGTGAAGTAAGCAGAACGAAAAATGGCAACAAATGAATGAGGTGCAGGGGGTCACAGTGCAAGACTGCAGGGGCTGGATGGGGTCAATGTTGAGGATATTTCTAGGAGGCAAAAAATACTGCTCTTTGTAAAGAAATAATTCAAAATTCTCAAAATGACCAAGGGAAGATGATATCCCCTCCCAAACTCCTTACTTTTCCATCAAAATTCTTCCTTCTGGCTAGTGTTACCCTTTATTTCACTTAAAAAAGTAATTAATTTTTCAGACAGAATGGCTGGGCATGTCAGCTATTACTCACCATATTACCACTCATATTCCTGTCTTGGCAGTAATAAAATTGCTGTTTTCCCTCATGTTTAAAAAACTCGATGTTAAGAGTGGTTAAATGAATAAGATGTTAAACTCAAGATAAAAATCAGTGACTATGGAAAAATACCTGATGGCCATGGTGTAGATCCCATCAGGTAGTCTACATCAAGTACAGTCATTATCTAATGTTTTTACTGAGACAGTGTTCCAGTCCTAAGTTAGGCATCCAGCAGGGCTGGCATCACATATGAAATTGCTCACTCTAAGTACATGGTGCTCTTCTAGAGCAAGGTCTATTTGCTCTTTTTAAAGAGAGTCAGATAGGCCTCATTTGCATGACCCACTTTCTTAAACAAAGGAAGTCTATTTAGGTTCATCTGTAAGTTACCCAGAAATTATTGAGTTACCCACAAATGTTCCTTAAAGCATAACTGACACAGAAAACAGAATATGAAATGTCAAAATTCACTTCAATATGATATGTTGTATATGACAGCAGTGGGGACACCATTACCAGCAACACCAAGAAGAAGAAATAATAGGAAGGAAAAAGAATTATTTTAGCCTAAAAATGTAATAATGAATATTTTTTTCACATTAAAATACTAAGTGTTCAGGTTCTGAGGGTTAACTCAGTGGGTCAACAGCCAGGTTAAGAAGGAAAGACAGGAGTTCTCCAAATAACCTCCAGATAAGGGAGATCATCTACACTTTTGTTTAATCCCTCTTGTTAATAAATATTGATCATTGCTGTAATGGAAGATTTTAACCTTATCCTGAAACACACAGTATTTTTATAAGAACATTAGGAGACATTTTTCTTTTTTTTTTTTTTTCCTAACATAAGCAAGACAATTTCCACGTGCAGCTATTTTTTGCCTTTAACAAAGGAACCATGATGAAAAACTCTCAGAAAAACTTTCCAACTCTACTTCAGTTTTGCTGGAACAGAATGCAAGGACTACTGGTTTTATCTCCTGGTTTCAGGAAAGTGAACAATTCTCAGTCACATCTGCACTGCTCTGTTAACTTGTTTTTAAGTGTGACCCCATTGAGATCGCTGCCCAGAAGCAGGTGCTGGCAACATGCACCAAGCAGGAAGAGCCTGTAGCCAGATCATTTGCTGGGTGTATTTTTGACATGCTGACATTCCACCTGCATATCACTGGTAAGTTCTGTAGGCACTCTGGGTGTTTAGGAAAGAGATTTACAAACTCTGACCCGACCAGGGCGGGACAGGGTGGAGTTAGAGGGCAGCTGTAACAGAACAGTGAGAGTCCTGAAGTCATTTAAACACAAACAAGTTTTAAACTAAATTCCTCAAATCCCAGTCTCGATTTTGCAGAAAAACTGTCCCAAGTTAAGGGAAATGGTAGAATTGGTTTTGAATAAATGAATAAATAACATCATAAGCACTTACTGTATATTCTGCCCATAAGCAGACTTCCAGGTTACCAGGAACAGCATTTCAAAAAGAGCTTATGTGATAACCATAGACTGATACACATCAGAAAATTAATCTGGAAGTCATCTACTCTGTCCTACCATTCAAAGCAGGGTATACTAGAGCAGATTGCTTAATACCTTGTATAGCAGAGTTTGGAATTTCTACAAAGATGAAAACAGAGAAGTTTATACCAGAGATAATAAGAATACTTCAAGCTCATAATTAAAATGAGAAATGAATAAACTGATTTAACTAGAAGCAGTTCTCTCTAATATTCACTCAAAGCATAAAATAAAATAATGAACTCTCTGCAGTTCTTTAGAATGATGTGAAGCTTTGAAAATAAATTCTCATGGCATACTCTTTCCAGGCAGCCTCAAAGGCCAAAAATTCCCAAAGGATATAAGAACATCTGATATCCCAGTGTTAGTGCCAACTAAGTGCTCAAACAGGCCCTGTAATTCTTACACTGAATAGTTATAGTGTGGTCAGAAGACATTTAAAAATTAAAAGAAGAAACACTGGGAAAAATTGCTCTTCACATGAAATTTCAACACAGATTTATGACTGGGTTATAAATTGTTGAACTCTGAAAAGCATGTCAAATTTTAAAGAGGTATTCAACCTTCCTCTTCCCTATCTCTCCTTGCCCCCCACCCCAAACAGAATATGTGTTGGAAACTGTAAGTTCTAGCAGAGAACAATTTGGAAGATCTCTGTGTTTTATGTAAGAACGATCAGATTTTTTCAGCTCTTTGCCTGCAGTTCTACTTAGAACCTGAAGGTATAAAAGCAGCTGCAAAAAAATAATGAAAACAGAGTTAATTAAAAAAAAAACTCAAAGAACGTTTGGCCTCTAATTTTTTCTCTTCGTTAATTTGATTTTAACTTGATTGCCTGGATTAAAATGAGGACACATTGTAGTTCTTAATTCAAATTAATTCCATAGGGTATTTCCTGTTTTGTGAATTAGTTAGGGGATTTTTTTTCAGAGATGAGAGACAAGGAGATGAGCCTAGGTCTTCCTAAATCCACACTTCTCTCTGTTGCTATCTCTTGATAAGAAGACTACAGAAATTTCATGGCTTTGATTGTAAAAAAAATTGCACATTGTTCTGTACAAACATCCATTTAATGCACACAGAGTATGTTATGGGTAGCCAGTGACAGTGTTGGTTAGCCATCCTGTTTGGCTAACACGAGCTCTGTGTATTACTGCCAGAGGATTCCACTGTGACGTTGTAATTGCTTGCTTCTTAAAGGGACGATTAAGGCAGTGACTGAAAGGGGACATAATTATAATTTCCTAAACTCTAATCAATTTGGATTTAGGCAGAAAAAGCACAAACTTCAGGGGATTTCTTTAGCTCCTCAACCAATTATACGGAGTAACATTTCTCCATTATACAACACTCATATACATAAACAAGATAATCCTGCATAGAAATAAGCCTGCATGCAATTCTTTTAGCCTCATCAGCTCAGCAGGAGACTTCTGTAGGTGGACTATATATGTATAGGACATGATAGGATTGAGGATCAGAACACTTGTTTTTATTGAGAATGGGAAAGCCAATGACAAGAGGTCATTGCTCAGTGTCTTTGCTCTCTTGAGCAGAACTGCTGAGGTACAGCAGACACTTGTCATCAGAATTCCAGGTGAATATTACACACAGTCAAAAACTGTGCCAGTCACAAGGCTGCTTATCCTGCTCTGACTAATGAGCAAACCAAAAATTTTCACTCTCACTAAAATATGGCTATTTTCATTAGCCTAAATTTAAATGCTTTCCCCAATGACATTTCCACTATTTTCCTTAAGGAATCTTTTTATTATATGACGGGGAAGCCATTTGTTCCTGATTCCTTTTCCTGGGAAAGGCAAAGTTCCTGGAGCTACAGGACTTACTGATGGTTACTGAAATAGAGAAAAGCCTGGATTAAGGATTATGTGTCTTGTGACTTCTTTCCTTTCTGAGGAACAGGAGGGTGTGTGGAGGGAGAAAGAAAAGGGGAAGGCAGCTGTTTTGATCTGCACATGATGAATATGTTCCTATTTTTCTGTGCATTTCTTGTTCCTTATCGTATTTCTGATGAATCAGGTTTGTCTTCATTTTAAATAAATAAATAAAAAATAAAAAAGAAGCATTTACAAGTAGATTATTAAAAGCTCTATAGAACAAAGTAAATATAACTATCCTTTCTATAGAAACTAAGCAGAAAAGACTGATTTCGATCAGTCAGATAATGACATATGGAACAAGACCCAAACTCTTTACTCCTAATTGTGTGCCCTCTTTCATTCCATTCCTGCTGCTCTGCCCTTTTTTCTGTTTGGGTTGTTTTTTCTCCCTCTGCACTCTATTGCTAGTAGTTTTCTCCTAGAACAGCTGGTCCTTGTGTATAAACAAATAACACCCATGGCTGCTATCCCACCATTATTAAGAATTTTCTTTCTGATGCTACTCAGGAAAACAAAATTAAATGACTGGTTCAGGAAAGCACTAATAAAACTGTAGGGAATCTCTGAGGCAAGGCAGAATTTTAAGGATCATCTTTTGATCGGAGCTGGAGAGCTGACATCTGCTGCTTATTTGTGGAATTTATTGTAATAGATTTGTCTGGGAGAGGCTACATGAGAAACCTCGGTTCACGTGTAACAGCACCCCCTTGTGTAGACGTTTCATAAAGTAACATGTAATTAGGTTGACTTGCTAATAAAAAGTTTTAAGAAAAGGCTAGTGAAATTAAGCAAGAGAATAGTAGCTGGAGAAGCAATAAAACAGACACATAAAAACGAATGGTGCCTTCATTTCCAGGGTTGTGGTGCTTTTCAATGGATACATCCCCTTGAGTCAAATCACCCCAACAAAACTAACTGCCAAATGGCCTTCCTTCATTTGATCACTGGGTTCAATTTTTACTTTAGGAGGAGCAAGAGAGATGTGTCTATTTGCAGTCAAAACCACAGATGTGTAAGTCAGTCTAAGCAGCACCTGATTCAATGTCGCAGTGCCTTCACATGGAAGTTCCTGAAAGGCAAGGTTTAAACAAAGACAGACCAAGGCAAGCAAATATCATTATAAGATGCAAATGCAACGCAGTCAGTAGGAATTCAGCATTTATGCATAGCCCTGATCTCAGAAGTCCCTGCAATGTCCAGGTACTGCCACTTGGTCTGCTGGAGTGTTCATCAGCTGGAGAGTGAAGACTGCTTCTTTGCTTTCAGCTTTTTAGAATCGGTGCTTCAAAGCAACATTCTGGCCTTCATTCGTGAGCTACAAATGCAGCACTCAGTCATTTCCCTACAGCTGGAATGGAATTAAGTAATCAGCCACATCTTTGCTTCACTTCAAAAAAAGCTGTGAAACCCATCATATGCTTAAATTGTAATACTTAACTTACTGATTTCAGGTGCTTATGTTCAAAAATCCACTAGGGAAAACTTCCAATCAGCTGTCACTTCAGTCTAGAGACACCTAAACTCCCTGAGGCTTCTCAGATGTGTGTGGGTGGCTGCTACTTAACCTACTTCTGGCAAAGCAAATGGGCCCGTGGTAAACTTTTACTACTGGAAGCGTATAAATTAATCAGTTATTTCCACAGAACTAGGCTGAGAAGCAAATAGGTCATTGGCAACTAAGTTGAGTAAATAATTGTCATGAGAAAGAGGAGTGGATGGTGATGAGCACAGTTAATGGAACTGTCTTTGTCTGGCTCAGCTTTAGCCTTGCTGGTATTTCGCACACAGAAATGATCAGATTGCTGTCTAGGACAAAACTATGGCCAATTAGGAAAAAGGAAACTAGGTGTTTCTCTGCCTAATTAGAGTAAATGTTCCCAGTACAGCTGTTGTACATTGATAAGATCAGACTCATGGCAACTACATTCTGTAACCATGGCTTGCTCTCTTCTAAAATCTGTCAAATGAAGGAGATGGCAGCTGCACTTCATGTAATAGCCTGGCACTCAGCAGGAGTTGGCAGGTGCAGATTTTTTTTTTCTTTTGAGGAGGTTAATATCCACATGTCCCATCTCCTAATGCAATAATGGATCATCAGGCTCAGCTGCTCGTGGTGCTGGTGTGTGCTGTGCTCCTTTGGGAAGCTGCTACAAAGTAGGAGAGAATTCAAGATTGCTGTATCAGGAATTCATCACCAGTTGGACACCAGTAGCTGGGATACATTCCAGGAAAGGGAATGTTCAGGTTCACTGCTCAAGCACTATTTACACATTTATGCACTGACTGGCTAACAATAAAACACAGAAATAAGTTTGGTGGTGAGAATCCAACACTCCCACCCATCTAGGTGAGTGAACCTGCTAGGGACTAGGCTGGGTACACACCCTCTGATTCTCTCTCCTGCTCCCCACAATCTTATACTGAACCTGTGCACCAAGTCATGACTTGGAGGAGGAGGAGGGCAGCCTGCCTTCAGCCATGAATAGTTTTCAGTACACCAGGCAGGGCACTTTCTGAAGCCATGAATTTTAGACTACCTGAGGCTGAGGAGGTAAATCACACCTATTCTGTTGGGTCCACTGCAGATACATTCCTTCTTTGCCTCATTTTTTTGGCTCTCAGGGGGACTTATAGAAAAATAAGTGCTCAGGCTGTGGACAATCTTAGCATTCATGGAAGCACAACTGTGAGTCTTAGGGCAGCTAAAGCTTTCTTAACTGCCTTAAGAGTTATTTGTCTTAATGAGAAAGCTCTTAAAGGACTGTGGGGTTCACAGGGTTAGGCAACAACTAAAGTTTGGCAACTTCTAGATTAAAAACAAATAGATTTAGAAGCAGATCCAAAAATTATTAGAATGAGCTTCAAGTATCTAAGATTCACTCTTTAAATTATTGTCTATATATTGATTTTCCTATCAAATACAGTAAAGCTGATGCATTTGTGGGCTAGACTATAATTAGGACCTGGCATCCGAAGCAGATTGAAATACATTGGTGAATCCTTTAAAAGTGCTGTTAAATATGTTATTTCCCCATTCTAGTAGTGGATTTTTATTTAATAATTTATTACTAAATAATTTTTAATTGACCTTATCAAATGGAGTAATTACTTCGGTGGTGGTAATTAAAGCAAACACTGATCTCTTACCCAGAATATATATGAGAGGAAGTGTGGTGAGATCTGCTTTATTTATTTTTTTTTTAATCTATTTATTCTTAGACTAATATTTCACATTTTCTCTCTTGGGAAACACTGAAGTGAAATTTAAAAGCACCTGAATTATGTTAAAACAAACAAGTAATGCCTCACACTCCTACTTTCAAGAACCTCTTCTTGATTTTTAGTGACTGGAATACTGCCTTTATTGTTTTTCATATGAATCAGCAGTAGAAAATATTCTCTGTTGATTATGATTCCACAATAAGCCTATTACTAACTGAACTCTAGTTTCAGGAAAAATACAAATTTGCTGGCTTTACAATGAAGGTATGTTTCCAGGGTAGAAATATCATATTCTGCTGGAAAATAATACTGATTCTTGCTAGAACCACAACAGCACATTTTATCTCTGGAGGTCTGAAGAGACCCCTTTTTGAACAATTCCACTGGGGGGCAGATTTAGTAGACTGTTATCCTCTATAAACCAACCATGCAAGATGGACAAGAAAACAGTGATTAAATAGGCAGTCCTGGAGAGAGCACAGAAAGCCACACTGATTTGAGCAACTCTTTCAGAAAACCTTTCCCACAGCTAAACTGGATCTTCCCAACAAGTCTTGCTTTTAAAAATCAGTTGCAATTTTCCCCACTTAAACTTTATAAAACACACATCAGTGTGAGATAAAGACTAACACAAAATCTTTCACTCTGAACTGCAGACATCATTGATTACAACGAAGTGTTATGGTGGAAAGTGTTCAACAATGCTAACCCTGGTGGCACAACCATTACATCAGGTAACAAATATTGGTATTTGTTATACCTGTGGCAAACCTGTGTTCATCCCAACAGCAAACTGGCACCAGTGAAATACAGCATATGAGCACAGACAAGGGAAATACAGCTTTGGGATGACGAAGTGCATGCACATAGCAACCCACCTGGAATGAGTGCTGTCCTCTTCATGTTCTCATAATACATACTTTGTGTGAGAATGCAGTGTACCTATTCCTCACTTTGGCCTTTGATGTCCAAGCTACTGCTGCAGATTTTAAAATCAGATAGCCCAATCTCTTTTCTTTGTCAGGTACTGCAATTCCTAGCTGTCTGTCCTCTGCAGAATATAAAAATTAGGAGTTGTCTATTCTTCATTGTTAATATATTACTTTAAGGTTTTTAAGAAATGTGATAACAAAGGGCTTATTTCTCATGGCCAAACATAATTTAGATCCTGAAACCTGTGAGGCAGGCAGCCTTATTCACTTGATACAATACTTTTCTCTTGGGTATGTATCAGTCCCCAAACTCCAGAATGTTGGATTTAGCCAAACCTCTAATTACAGGGCCATTAGAATAATCTACCTTCAGAAGTGCCCTACACAGTACAGTTCCAGTTCAACCTCGTTCTACAAGACTTTCACTGCCATGGCTGCTCATTGTGCCCAGCAGTAGTTACACACACACACACACACACACACACACACACACACCTCCCGTGTCACTTTACAAACCACAAATAACAAGTCAACCAGACCACCATGCCAGCAGAGCTCCAGCACCCACACTCTCCCTGTAGCTCAATGGCTTGCATCTGATGCCATTTTTTCCTCAGGCTGTCTGCACATTTGGCTTCCCTTTTTCTCCAGCTGGGAAAGGTTACCAGCCAGCTGCATGCTTCTGAACAGACAGCAGAAGATCTGCACAGACATACAGGCAGAAGAAAATACAAGCAGGAGCCAGTGTTTGGCTGGGAATCATTGCTTTTGACACATGGCTGTTCCTCCATAGTGCTCAATCTCATCCATCCTCTGCCCATCTGCTTCCCCCTCTGTGTTCTCACCCCATGACATTTGCAAGGTCGACATCTTGCTGAGTGACAAGACAGAGCACAGACTCATATAGAGGAAGTTTTATGTTCAGGATGGAGTCTGGTACATGCACAAATACAAATCAAAACAGATTGAATTGCCCAAGGATGACACAGAAATATTTCAGAAGGAAAACCTGGCTGAGCTTCTACCTGTGATTCAATTAGTCATCTACTCCAGTCTTTCACAGCAAAAGATGGCTTGTTAGACTAGGACCAAAGCATATCTAGAAAGCTGGATGAGTCTTGAAACAACAAATAGGTTGAGACAACTAATAGGTTATCTTGAAATATCTTGGAAACACTTCTGTCCACATCCAGTTCTGACTGAGATGCTTGCACATCTGAGAGCATCCATAACTTGATTTCCTGGCCAATCCAGAAGGATGTAGAGATACTTCTCTTTGTTTTCCATCATGTACAGTTTTCCAACCAAATGCTATTGGCACATTTGCAGTGTTAAACCAGGGACTTCCCTAGAGGATTGTGATTGGAGAGGCACCTTTGAATGTTTTATATTTCTTCCTTTGTATGGAGTCCTGCTAGTGAATGACTATGTCCCCTCCAAATGCATTGGCTTGGAGTATATTCATGAAGGAAAAAAATCACGTAATGAATTCCGCTTCCTTGTGTCCTGTGCAGCCAAGAAAGTGTTCTGTGGAAACTGTAGGGATCTGTTCAGTGCCTACAAACTATATGAATCTGAGCCTGAGGAAAAATGTCTTTACAACAACATCAAATGTAAGCTCTTTCCTTGATCAAGATTTATTTTTTTTTTTTTTCCTGGCTAAATGTGTGCCCAGAAGGACTAGAGCAGTGACTGTCCTTCTGTATTCAGCCTTTGTGTGACCACATCTCAAATCCTGTGTTCAGTTCTCAGCCCCTCACTACAAGAAAGGGCTCCGAGGAGCTGGAGCATATCCAGAGAAGGGGAATGGAGCTGGTGAAGAGTCTGGAGCACAGGTCCTTTGAGGAGAAGCTGAGGGAGCTGTGCTTGTTTAGCCTGGAGAAAAGGAGGCTCAGAGGAGACCTTATTGCTTCCTACAACTCCCTGAAAGAAGGGTGTAGACAGGTGGGGGTCAGTCTGTTCTCCAAGGCAAGAAGTGGCAGGATCAGAGGAAGTGGTCTCAAGCTGTGCTAGGGGAGGTTTAGATGGGATATTAGGAAAAAATTTCTTCACCTAAAGGGTTGTCAAGCATTGGAACAGGCTGCCCAGGGAAAACAGTTGAATAAATATCACCATGCCTGGGAATATTTAAAAGATGTGTAGATGTGGCACTTAGGGACATGTTTAGTGGTTAACACAGCAGTGCCAGTCATTGTGCTGGATGACCTTAAAGGTCTTTTCCAAACCAAATGATCCTATGATTTTAAACTCTGTTTCACCTACAGACACACACAAAATCCTAACCAGTGGCCTGCGCCGTGTCTTCCAATGGCTATGATCTCTCAAAGGAAATAGCATCTGGGTGTTATGGCAAAAAGCACGTCCATGGACTCAGGCCCCAGCATTTGAAAAGCCTTCCTGCATGATGAAGGCATTCAGGCAGGCCAAAGTCTGTCAGGATGGATACTGGCAACAGCTCTTTGTGGGATCCAGGCCCAGACAGAGCCTGAGGGAGCAGCACAGAAGGCTGCCCTGGTGCAGTCTTCAGTAACAGTCTTCTGATGTAGCAGAACACACACAGTAATTGAGACAATACAGCTGGTAATGGGATAAAGCAGCACCTGCTGATTGCTTTGCAAACAAGACTGGTCCAAGAGAAATAGAAATTCAAGCAATTTTACAGGCACAACGTGAGCTGGGGTGAAATCACTGGAAATAATGTGGGAAGGCATCATGAAAAAATATTAAACAGGGACTTGAAGAATTTGTGTAGCAACAGAGCTTATATAAAATTGTCCTGTCTAATGGATGCTATGGAAGAAAAAGAATAGAACATTAAGAATGGAGAAGAGAGGCTACGGAGGCACAGAAAGAAAAAAAGTATGCTACCATGGGAGAATATGTAGGTGGAAATATGATCAGTGTTGTACACAAGAGCAGAGAAATGTTTAAATAAAACATGTCCAGCTGGTTTGTTCTGCTACTCTTCTTAAGTGAAGTGAAACCATTGAGACAGAAGCACTGTTCTGTGTATTTAATCATTTTTCAGGGAGTGGGATATTAGAAGCTTTGGGAAAATACATCAGAAAGAGATGAGAAAAAGACTCAAAGAAACAGCATGGGACTGAAGCAGATTTAAAATATTTTTCAGGGCAATAGGAGGCTGAGTATATGGAGTGTGCAGTTGTCTTTGGAAATGGATGTCTCTTTAGTATGCTGTTACTCAGCTGCATCTTTCAAGCTTGATTAATGCTTAATGTGATTGTCTTTAAAATCTGTCAGCATTTGGCATAGATCAGATAAGTGGCTGTGACAGAAGTGCAAATATTTGTACTGCAGTTTTGTACCCTGATGTGGTTATGATTAATAAGTTTTGCTTATGCACCTCTAGAGATTGTTTTGTAAATTATCCTGCTTGGATACATTAAATTTATATTAAATCAAATTGCTCAAATATATTTTCCTATGGGTTTATTATTTTAAATAAATAGGCAGCAACATTGCTTAGAGAGCCTAGCTGGCACATTTTAAAAATTGTGCCAAAGTTGAACAGATTAAATTTATCAGAAGGAGGTCAAATCATAGGATATATGCCCTGATATAGGCAGGAAATGGGACTAAAACAATACTTTAGAAAAATAATTTTCAGGAAAACAGAAGAAGTGACAGCATTTCCAACGAAGATAACAAAAGATTCCAGATGCTGTAAAATGTAAAGTTCACACAAATCAAGATGTAAAAGTAAGTTAATTATTTGGAAATAGAGCACAAAGAAAGAAAGAGTTGTTGACTAAAGGAGCAATGATGAATTAGAGAAGATTTTTGCTATCCCCTCTTTAGCTGAAGGACCTGAAACAATGCGGTCTTCCAAATTTGATATGCTGTGCAAAGAGAGAAAAAAGCAAAGATCTGCCGTTCAAGCAACCTCCTGTTACCATAGGTGTGTAATGGATCTTGGTAACATCAATAAAGACATAGTCACCAACTACACTGTGCTGAAAGTGGAGCCAGGAGTTTCCCAGATTCATAGCTAAAACTGAGTTGAAGTGATTGAGGAGAGGAGCTGGGGAGAATGGCTGGTGAAAGACAAAAATACTCATTGATATTATTGGTATTTATCAGATTATAGATTCTAATTAGATGCTAGGTTATTAGGTCAGCCAAAGGATCACAGAAAGGAAAAATACCCACTGCCTTTGACAGTCTGATTTTTTGGGATTCAGTCTCCATAGGGAAATAATTGCTGCTCCTTGAGCAGAAATTACATTTGATCCAGTGGAGGTCTGAACTTAGGCAAAGGAGACAGGGTAGGTAATGCTGTTGCCCTTAAGCTTCAGTCCAACTGTCACACTTCCAACTCTGACAGTGACCTGTTTCCTTTTCCTCTCCTCCACAGGGCTTCACAGTTTTCTCTTCACTTTCATCCTCCAGAAGACCAATTTCCTGTAAGGATTGCTGTCTATGAATTTATATTCTTACTCTTTGGATTTCCTACTCATCAGAAACTCTTTAGTTTCCTACTCATGTTTTCCTTCCCTAAGCTCTCCTAGCAAGTTTTTTTTCCATATGCAATTCAGATTCAGCAAGAGGTGCAGGCACAGTGTGATAATGTTTGGTAGAATGAAAATGACAAAATGAGATGAGACACTTGGCAATTATAAGGTTGAAATAAACTGTTTTCTAAATCTGAAAATAAGTTCCTTATTAAAACAAAGATTATTAAATTATGCCTAAGTTACTGTCTATTTTTGCTCTGAAGTGTAACCAACCCAGAAACTTCCCAGCTCCCACGTCTGGCTTGACATCAACTGTAGATAGACTAACAGTTCTGCAAAAATATTTTTAACAGAATTTCTGTCTATATCTGATTTCCTCCTGTAAGTCTGGAAAATTTCTCCAAGTAAAACATTTAGATAATGATATCCTCAAAACAAACATATATATATTATTCCAGAACTCTTCAAAGAACAACCTTCCTTTATCAAACAAGTAGCACAACAATTTTGATAGATATGACTGTGTGGCAATTCAGACTATTTTGAACCCTGAAAATATGTTCTCTTGTTTCTTCAAGCTGAGAACCATGAATATTTGCATGCAAATACAGCTTTGGGACATAGCTACATTCTGTTGTGTATGCTGATTGCAAGGAGTGAGATGCTTGAAACAGTATTTCAAAAGTTGTGAATTCATAAGCTGCAAAGCAGCCTGTCACTAATGATTATTTCTCCCCAGACAAGAGAATGACAGCAAAGTTATTGTCCACATTTTAGTGATCTGAACACTAATGGATTCACTGAGAAGCAAAATGTCTATAGAAGCCAGATAGCCCCATTCTGTCCTTCTAAGTCTTCGGGCAACAGATTATGGGCTGTGAATGATCAAATCTTTGTCGTGTTTTGGTGACTGAATCCTTAAAAGTGCAGTGTTCAGCTTCTGATTCTGCTACTGTTTGTACAGGTTTCAGCACATGTCCTATTAAGAAGTATCAAAGTAATGCCCCTCCCCTCAAAAGGGAGCACATCAGTACATGCTCTCAATCACAAATTGAATATAGGGTCCCTGAACCACTGTTGTTATTTTTTTTGTTTTGTTGTTTGGTTTTTTTTGAAACTATTGGAAAAAAATAACTTTAGTGGTTGAAAACTTGGAAATCAACAAGTTCTCAGCCATTTAAGCTGCTAGGTGTGGTCTGTGGATTCAGGATCTTGAACTTAGATGTCTAAATTTTACCCAAATTAAATTTTGAGTTGAACGCTTTTATATATCATGTTTAAGAAGTTACTTAAGGTATATCTTGTCTACTGATCTTATTTTCAACTATTCCTGGATTTCAACCTAAGCCATCCCAATATTCAAGTTTGAAAGTAATTCAGTCTCTAGGTAGCTTGTCAGATATGCAGGAGGATTAGAAAGTGGGTCTTTGTTGTATTTATTTTTAACTTTAACTGTTATCTACCTGCTCCAGAATAAAAGAGCATGCAAAATACCCTTGAAATTCTAATAGACATTCAATGTCTTTCTGAATCTTTTCCCTACTGGAAAGCCAGTTCACAACAGCTGCGAGAAAAAAAAGTACTCAAAAAATCTCAGAGAATTATGGGATATGCACTCGAGAAATAACGATAAGGACAGAAAGAGTAATTGGAATGCCTTGTCCTCAAATGCTGGTCAGACAAGCTTATTTTGGCTGCTCTGGCAGAGGTAGTAAGCAGTCACAATGAAGAGATAGTCTTAAAACATAAAACTTACCTTTGCTTACAATGCCTTTAAAATGCTTTCAAAATGGTGAAGGTAATTTATCTGCAGCTCTGCAGCTTGCCTCTCACTTAGAGCTTTGAAGCCCTTCACCTCAGCTGCTGTGGCAGTGTTTTCCCAGAGATGCTTTGGCCGTGTTCCCGTCATTCTCACCCTGCTATTCTCAGGGCCTGGCACCTGCCAGCCCCAGCAAGGCTCTCGTGCTGAGTTTTCATTTGAAGTTGCACTGGTGCTAGATTTCACCCCCTTCACACCTCGTGGCTGCACTACTTGGTTTATATTAGGGAAGCTGATGATATGCATGCACAAAGTTTTAACAATGAGGCCTCACCTGTGCCTGATCAAAGCATGCTCCATGCTGCTCTAATACTGTGAGGAACCTACCCAGGAAAATTTGAAGTTTGTCACCCTGAAATGAGCACATGAAAAGGGCAAAGGAAAGAGGCAGAAATTGGTCTTTGGCAAGAGGGGACTCACTGCTTTTACTGCCAAGAGTAAAGAGGTTGTTTAGGGTGAATGATTTTTATTGGGTTTTTGTTTTGCTTTTGAGGAAGATGATCCCCTTCTACTCCCTGGCAGCTAATGCCTTCCCATCCATCCTGACTCCTTCTCCTTATATAATCAGCAGGAAGCCTGTCATTGCTTGACAGAGGCCTCCATAAAGTACACAGCTGTGCTGTGGCTACTTTTCTGCCCTTTTCATCTTTGATCTTCTACCCAACTCTGTTCTCAGGCTTATTAGCCAGTATTTTGCACAAGTACTGTGACACTCACTGGCAGTCAATCAGTGTATGGCAACAACCACCTCTTGCTGAAACACATCTCCAGAAAGTTTACAAAAAAACATAATCATTTGTGAAACAGTTTCAGGTAGTTATGGACCACAGTTCAGCAGTAAGACATGGATAAATCATCCTCGATTGCCACCAGAAATTAATTGCTACTTGTTATTCGTTATTAATTACTGACACAAATTGTTCACAAAGTCACCAGCAATCACCAGTGTATAGCACCAAAGACCATTTGCTTTGCCACTGTGTTCGGTTGCAAAAGCTATGAAGTTTTATAACAACAAGTTCAACAGATTTAGCACATTGCACCTGTTGCTTATTCCCAGCACATAGGGGCAGAATACTGCTGTTATCAAAGGATGCCCAAAGGCATTCTGTGTTTTTCCACTCAATCCAGAATTCTGGGTGCTTAGGTTTCTTCAGAATAACATTTGCAACGTGCACATTTGGTGTCCATTTCCAAGTTTCAGAACAATATTCACGCAAATAAAGGCTCTTTAAGCCTTTCTTTATTTATAATCTTGTAAATCATTGGTGTGCAAGATAGTAACCAAAGGCTTTGGAAATAGTCAACATACATAAGGCCATTCTAAACATTAATGAGAATTCTCTGTAAATACTGAAGAAATTTATCAGGACAAATTACAAAAAACATTGGTGTAGAAAAATGGATGACAGTTATAAATATTGCAAGGGAATTTTGAACTCTAGAAGAATGCCACCTTCTAATTCAGAGTAAATCAGATTCTTTAGAGCACTTGAAAAATACCTGAACTGTTGGATGGATAGGCATAAGCATTTTTCACCTAAATATTCTTGCAATACCATTCACCCTCCTGAATAAAGAAAATTTGACAGAAAATTAATACCCTAACATGTTATATCTGACATTTATGGATGTAATCAGATACCATTATTCTCTGCATGGGGTCACCATTGCCTCTAATTAGATAGACAAAATTAGTCCTCATTTTGAAAGGTAGATTCTATTCCTGTTATGTTTTATTTAACATAATCTCTTATGATGACTGACATTCATTATGTGCATCTATTAGAGCACAACTCCTTGCTAATAACATATATTTATTACAGATTTAAAGAAAAGATAATTATTCAAGATACTGGCAACTATCAAAGTTTTGCTTCCTTGGAGACATTGCCCTGCAGCAAAACAAAATGAAAAATCAAAAAATGGCCATGCAATGCAACAAACTGCCCCCTTCCTACTCTTCAAATCATCGGTCAGCAATCTCTCATCTCTTTTCAGAGTCTGTCAATGTGTGGAAATAGAAAGTGGTCTGCAAGGACCACTGTTTCACAAGGAGAAAACACATTCCTGGCAAATGACCCTCTGAGGGAAGGCATCACCCAAGAGAGGGAAGCTGGTAACTCCAAATCAACACAAATTTCTTGTCTGTAGAGATCCTCAAAAACTCCTTTCATGTGGGGAGGAGTGAAGAACCATAATCACAGATATAAGTTCCTGCAGTACTGAAGGATTCAATTAAGATCAGCAACTGAAGAGTAAATTGATATGCTTTTATATTGTAAACTCTAGTACATCTCAGGCTTAGACAATTCAGTTTAGATTTCTCAAAATATCAGAAATATTGGCAGCACCATAAAGACAATAAGATGCAATCAGGGTTCCTGAGTCACTGAGGCAAATAATCACCAAAGTCCAAAGCACAGTAAGCAAGACTTTTTGACTTCACAAACTTCTACCTAGTAGGTGAGTTTTTCATGTACTGCAATCAGAATTGGAGCATATGCCTGCAGAAAAGTTGAGAAATACCAATCAGAAATCTTCATTTAAATAAAGTGTTCGAAAGTGGTAAACCCCACCTTCATTTTTGGTTTTAAACACATCACCAAAACTTGCTGTGCAGCATATGATATATCCCATTCTTTGGTTTGGAAAAATACATAGTAAAATACCACAACAGTGCTTTTAACTGATTGCAGCAGAAACAATCATACTTCATTGTGCAGGGCTTTGAAGTGGCTCTGTAGACATGGCACAGAGTTAACTTCATCTGCTTCAAATTAAAAATATACTTTTTTTTATGCCAGACTCCCAGTTGGTATATCAGGCATTTTAAGATCTGTGCAAACATTTATGTGAGGCACTGCTGGAATGATGCTCTTTATACCAAATGCTAAAAACCATGTTGCATCCATTTCAGAAATGACTGAAACAGAACCTCAGCAGCTGGGCAGAGTGTGATGGAGCTGCAGAGACAAAATAAGATACATCCAATAACAACAGTGAAACTACCAGTTTCCAATTCCTTCTTTTCCTTTTCCTCACAAGAGAGCGCAGTAGACCCTTTGTAAGCTTTACCTTGAATATCTTTGACTAATAAAGCCATTTCAGCCATGTGCTGCTTCTGTAGTGCAAACAGAACTTTGGAAAGCAAATATGATTGGCAGCACCACAACTACTCAGTAATACACGCTAAGAGGAAAATATGATAAACTATTGATTCATTCTCAGTAAAATTCATGTGCTTCCCACAATTTACTACTGAGTACTGAATTATCTCTGCACAAGTAAAGACACAAATGAGGGTGAAAAGGAAAACAAACAAGCAGTCTTCTTAAAGGTTTGTCCAATTAGCAAATGATGGAATCAAGCTGCTAGTTTGAGTCTCTTTTCTCCAGATTAGAAGTGTTTGCAAAAATTACTGAGATTAAATATCCAAAGAATACTTCCTGATAATGAAAGCTTCTGGATGTGAAGAAATCTCCCCAGAGAAAAGACATCAGCTAACCACTAGGACTATTTAAGAAAGTATTGGATGATGCATTGAACAATATGAGTAAATTAAAAAATAATTTTCCCATTTTTATTCCTGTGATATTCTAATTACTAAACAGCTTAAGCAAGGATTTGCTTTTATAATGCTACTAATGGTTTCCTCAAATTTTTTTCAACTTCAATGCTACAACAGATTATTGCTAATTTGGTGGTGTATTAAGTTAAGTTCATGCAGTGAAAAATAATTTAACTCTCTTCTGTTAACATAATGTAAGTATTTTAAGTAAATGTTGAAGTTTTTTTTTTTAACTTTAAGGCTTTTTTTTCTTGGGAAAAAAGTGCTATTAGGTCTTTAGCAAAGGTTTGCTTGATGCAAAATATCTGCTAGAAATGTTAAAAACACTTGCTATAAAGAAAAACCAACCAAACAGCAAACCCCCAAAACTCCAACTACATAATGATACACAAATATTCCCTTTAAAAGTTCTGTTCTCATGATACCAAACAAGTTGGATATCAGGAAAAGGTTCTTCACCCAGAGGGTGTTTGGGCACTGGAACAGGCTCCCCAGGGAAGCAGTCACAGTGCCAGCCTGGCAGAGTTCAAGAGGTGTCTGGACAACACTCTCAGGCACAGGTGTCCTGAGCAGGGACAGGATTTGGACTCCCCAGTCTTTATGTGCCCTTTCCAACCCAGCATGTTCTGTGCTTCTATGAAACAATTGGAAGGGTGGGGTGGTCAGAAAGTAGATTGGCTGTCAATACAACATTGGTAAAGAAATTAAGTAGCTTGTATGCAGTCACAGTATCCTATGTAGATTAATCCACTTTTGTCATTGATTAAACAAAATAGGAGATTATAGCCTGCTCATAGCAGCAAATTTTTTCTGGCCGCAAATTTTGGCCCTCTGTAGCTCTACAATTGCAGGTGTAAACACCTGTAATGACTATTTTATAATCTATCTACATGGGACAAACAGCCAAAGTGAAAACTCAACAGATAACATCCTTCAGAATATCTAGGAGAGGGAGTCCTCATCAGAGAGCACAGAGGATAAATCTATGTAAACAAAAATTTCAAACATAACCTGGCTCCCCAAAACCAAAAAAGTATTTCACCACACTTCACAGCAGCTACTGAAATGTTTCATAGGAGGGCTGAACTTGAGGGCTGTTACTACCTGATTACTCCTGCTCTGTGAGCATAAGAACACTGACCCAGACTCTGTTACTGCCACTGATATTTCCTGAACCTTCCTCAGTCCCACCCTAGCATCTCCTGGCCACTACAGATGGCAAGTGAAATATAGAGACAGGAAACTGGAAATCTGGATAGTGCAAGATATTCTATTCTTCAGACAGAGAATGAGTAGTGTCTCCAGGGTTAATTTGGTATGAACTATATTGACTGAATAACAAAGTCATGGAAAAATTCAAAGTAGAGGGCTCAACACCTAGTGCGGTTAGGGCTTTAATTGCATTTTCGTCTTTCTAATTTTACTTTTAGCGGGAAAGCTGTAATAATTGAGGGACAATCAGCCTTGAGGCTCTTTCTTTTCTGCTGCTTCTTAATAGTTTATGCAGGCTAATGAGGTGTGCCTCTACTAACCCTGATTTGTAAAGGCTTTAGGGAGCTAACCTGCCAGCTACACATCTAGCAGAACTCCTAGAACTTCTTAACAGAGTCTAGTAATGTTTTAGTAAGTTAATTTAGTAATGTTTAATTCAAAAATATTTTTTTTGCCCATGATCAACAGGGTTTTTAACACTGAAATGTGTCTTTGTTAAGGTAAGTTTTCTTATGTGCACATGAACACACCACTCCAAAGAAGCTTTTAAATCCTGAAGGACTCTTCAGCTTCATCTGGCTACAGCAGTTTTGTTTGCTACCTGCCCTACTTAGCTTACAGATCCTACTCCAGAGAAAGTTGCCCTTTAGTTTGTTGAAGTACTTAATGAATGTAAAAGACTCTTTGACCCTAAGGAAAGCAAACAACTTGCAAAATTCGGTGTAATCTATGTTGCACTACTTTAAAAAGGGTGTATGAATAAACATGCTGTGCACCAGCTCCGTAGTGCTCCTGTTACAACTGATTGTGGCCTTCTTGCTGCCTGGCTCTGCTCTTTCAGGTTGCAGAGAAAATCAGCACATTCTGAGTGTCTAGCCAATCTGTCACTTCATCTTTGGTTTCTGCACATGAAAGAGGACAAAAACTGACATGTATTTGTAAAGACACTCTTTACCCTGAAGTGCATGTTTGCTCACTGGCTTTATCTGAGCCACTGGAAAGCTGTGCATGTTGGAGAAGGCATTCCTCTCACTTCACTGAGCCGTAGCCACAGAACAAGAAAAGCCTCGAAGCAGAGAAGGAGCGGCATCTGCCAATGCAATTGCAATCAGCCTTTCCTCTGTGCCCTGAGGAAACTAAAACACGGTGTCTGTCTGAAGCAGCACAGAGGCTGCTATTTCTTGCAGGATTTGTATTCAGTGCTAACAGCATCTGAGCAAGGTACAGTGAGGAGTGGGAATTACTTCTGCAGACTTCAAGAAAGAGCATTTGCACAGTGCACAGTGATGAAAGTGGGATTAAGCAGCTAGAATTTCAGCTGGAGGTCTGCAAGACATTTGTAGTGGTGAGATTAACAGGACAGAACCATCTCACAAGCATTAGTCCACATAAACCAGTAAAAATTGAACCTGACACACAACAATCCTGCCAGACAAAAATTCACTTGTTCTTGCATAGACAGACTGTAGGAATTGGGGGGCTTCCTAGTCTTTCTATGACTAACAGCCTTACTATTTGCCACCATATAGGAACATTTTTTGCTATATGAAGACATTTAAGAATATTCCTATTTAACTGGTTAAAACCATTCACATTATTATTAATTCTCTTGTCTGTAGAGACTGATATGTAATGTCATCTCTCTTGGTTCTCATTCTTATTCTGTGATTTTGAGGGAAGTGGCCTCACTTTTTGTTTTTTTTCCATTTGTTTTTGAAAGTCTAGAATTTTTCAAGGGTTTTAGAAATAGGCTTCTGTTCTCTTTAGAAAGCTTCCCTAAACCTTGGAACACATTTCTGATATTTTCCTTTGTTGCTTGAGTTCCCAGCTTTTCAAAAAGTTTCATATTTTAATGAATTCTACGTTTTATCCTATGCATTCTTAGGAGTTACAGCTTCAAACTTTTGTTATTTACCCATGCCTTTGTTTCCTATGCTTCCTCAGTGAGGCCAACTGTAATAAGCCTGAATGGAAGCAAAATATTCAATTTTTCCCATTTATCTGGCACTATCAGTGTTTCTTCTTCTGTAGTAATATTTTTTGGGATCATGGTGACCTGAATACTGATCTCCTACTTTGTCCAAAACTGTCCACTACTCCCCTGAGTTTCCTTATCTGCAGCAATACTGCTGTCATTCTTTGCTCATGCTGTGAGCATAAATTGTCATTAACTGTAAGCTGTTAATGCATTTGCTTCACTTTTTCAAGTACAAGGCATCTCTTCAGCCTGTGGCGTTTGTCACAAGAAGCACAATTTATGGGGCTGATTTCTGTCTTCAGCTTTTCTTTGGCTGTTAGCTTAGGATCTTGCAATTTCTTATCTGAGCTGTGCCTGTTACCTCCCTAAAATTACTAGAATGACTCACCAGCTTTAATAATTTGCATATTCATGTATGTTTTCAACTTCTTTTTACTTTCTTTCATACACATCATTATACATCTTTGTAAAGCATGCAGTTCTCTGTGCAGTTCAATAATACAAACTCATAAAGGCATGTTTTATCAGAATTAATGGAAAACTAATGGAAAAACCCAGCGATTCCAAAATAATTGTTATCAAAATTATTTTCAGACAGCCCAATAATTTTTTTCCAAGAATAACTTGCTCATATATTTTTTTCAGTTATTCTCTGTGGGTTTGTAGGTTTTAGGTGCAGCAGTGATTATGTTTACTCTCCTCTTTTGTGCAGAAACTTTTCTTCATCAGTGATCACCAGAGAGCTGAGTCCAAGAACATCCACTTCATTCATTGCCTATGTTGTATCAATGTGCTTGCACTGCATCAGATGAACCTCCATACAACAACCCACTCATCTGTCTTGTGCAAGGGGCTCTTTGAATTGAGTTCCAAATCCCATGGCTCCTGCACTGCTGCCTACTGGGGGAAAATATAAAGACAAGGAAAAAAGAGAATTGTGCTATAAATCTTCCCACACATTTGTTTTGAGTATGAGTTCAGAAGAAGCCAAAATTCTTAAGTGTACTTTTAATGTTCATAATTGCATCTTCCAAGATGAGCATTTTCATGGGAATGACTGTGATTCTATTTCCTGTGCTAGCCAGGAACAGGTCTTGATGAGAATCTCAGTACAACATCTGAAGCCTTGCTAATTTCTCACTTTGTAATAGTTTATGAGAGTCATCTCTTGTCTTCAGCTTGCTCTCGATTCTCTTGCTCTTTGTTCCAGTTCAAGCAAAAGAAATTTTGTGACTTTGTTAAGAGTGCAAATTTTAAATTTTGCCAGCTGTGATGATTTATTGTAACAACTTTGCTCTGCAAAGTAGTTACTTTTCTTGAAAATGCATTTTCCCAACATTCTGCCAAAATTCACAACAAAGCCATAATTCCATAGCTTTAACAATGAAACTAATTTTCTTCTATGTAATAGGGTAACAAGACTATTATAGAGTACTGTGTTATCACAAAAAACACATCCAAACCAACCAAACAAGGAGACCAATTGTTACCTCACTTGACTATCGTAATCTCTGGCATTAATTTCTGTAAATGAAAAAATCTGGGAAAAATTAGTAAATGCCTGTCCCCATCACAACAGCGATGTTGTTTGGCTCACAGATTTGTTCCCCTTTTAGTTAGTACTGAACCAGTTCAGTCAGCAAATAGGATGGGCTTTCTCAGAGAGAACCTTCTTCCCTCATACAATTGTTCAATTCACATTATTAACTCAATTTAGACTTACCCCTCGAAATAGGCTGTACCTTTTTGCTTGTGCTCAGAATTGTAGACCAAAAATACACACTTGACTACAATTATTCCATATGCAAGTATCATCTTGAAGTTAACTCCTGGTCCACAAGAAATGGCAGAGATCTGAGTGACTTAGGCACAGCCAAAGTTCCACATGCAAGTATGCTGCAAAAAAGGATTTGTTTTTTTTCTGAAAACCCCTCATTTGAGGCTTCACACTCCAATGTTCCACATTAAGGAGATTTTAATTGGTCTGAAAATACTGATGCATCTTGTATTATCTTCTTGATGCTTGGGTTTGTCATAAAAATATGGAAACTAATGATGCTTGAAGTACAACATTTGGTAAAAGTTAATGAACACAAGGCTGGATGGACAATTGTATCAGATCAAGATGAACTCTCCTTGGGTGAACATTGGAAAAAGATTTTCTGTTTGTTAGAGAAATTTCTAACCTCATTTCCTTAACTAAAATAGAAAAACATCAAAAATGTACAGAAAGACAGACTCTTATCAATACATAAACACTGCACCCTCATTAGTTTTCATTTGCAAAGGTAATGAAGCAGAAAACACCAGCAGTTTGGAATTTACAACCCTTAGAAGACTGGTAAATAAAAGCAACAGGCTAGCCCAATATTCCTGACTCCTGCCATTTAAAGTCTCTCCTGGAGGACTTAACATGCAATACATATCAGTCTTAGAAAAGTGGCATCTAAGTCAGGAGGAACACACAGAATCAAGTAGGCTGATGGAAATCTATCTTTTAACTTGATGCCAGTAATGTCTGCAGAATGTGGAGAGATTTATGCCAGGGCTCAAGGAATATAATATTCCTCTTGAATTAACTAATTTTTGCAATCACTGTACTGTGAGTGGTACACAGCTGCCAGGAAAGATTTGTGGCCTGACTGAAGTACCAATTATCTTCTATTTTCTACAGTAAAACTGTCTGGAAATGTGAGTGATAGAAGCAAATTTTACACATCACTAATGATAGAATTAAATGTAAGCTTCATCATGTCTAGTAACAATTTTTGTAAATAACATAAAATAAAATACAGAAATTAAATAATTGGAATTTGTGCAAGAAGTTTTGGGGGTTTTTTCTTCTAATGATATTTTCCATTGCAACTGACTTATCAATCTTAGATCCTACTAGAAAAGATTTTTATTAGGAGAGGTTAATTTTGTTCTAGTAAAGGGTAGCCCAAGAAAGGGCAATTTAAAACCAGCCCAATGTGTACTAAAAATTCTCTCTAAACCACTGCTTTAAAGCTAATCAGATCTCACTCTTGGCATGTACCGTGGAAAGTCTTTTTGGATTTCCTGTGATTGGTCTTGTGTTCCAGACACTTGCCAAGTCCCAGCTGATTATTATGGGACTCTCCTGTATGATTCTGACTCATTCACTCATTCACTAATCACAGTGCAGGAAAATAACAGTTCCCAAATACAAATGTTGGTGTCTTTCCTGACAGGTACAACTCACCAAGCTCTTTGAATAACTCTTTCTAAAACGCTGATTTTATTGATAGTTTAGAAATATTTTTTCTAACTAAACAAAAGTTACATTTGATAGAAAAGATAATAAATAAAATCACATTTTTTCCCATTTTAAGAAAAAATACTCAACGACTAAAAAATGAAGGCTGAAAGGTTGAAAGGTTGAAGCCAAAATGTAGGTCAGACTTAAAAATGGGATGGGATTAATCATCACTGAGGCACAGAGAATGAGCTCAGATTACTTAGAGTATTTGAGAAGCTGGGAGCATTTGAGAATTGTCTTTGGGGCATACCCGAAAGGGAAATTTAGTAAGCTCTTTAAATACACTCCTGAGAATCAATGGGCCATAGGGGAATGCATCAGAAATGCCCATCGGTCTCGAGAAGAAATTTTCAAGGGTTAGCACATAAACACACGGTCACAGAGGGGAAGCTTATTTTAGAATGGGGGTGATTTCACAAGTCAGCTTATTTGTCAGCACTGAGATGGTTCTAGCTTTGCCTATGACAACTGGAATTTTTATGTACACAGGGGAATATATACATTTATTTTTTTTAATCTGCAAATGCAAAATCTGTATTGGAGTTTTAGCCTGATTAGTGTCATCAAATATCAAAGACGTTCATGTACATGTACTACACAGCTCGCTGCACTACATGCCCCCTAGTTTCTAATTTTCAATATTTCTGTCTTTTGTTGCACATCTTTTGGCTCAGCTGCTTGTAAATTACTACAAGGTGTCCCCAGCCAGACGTGAAGCTGTAGGGAAACATCTGGGGTGAGAAGAGAGTAGAACCACAGCTGTGATGTCTTATAGGCAATATCCCTGCGCACAATATCGAGTGCTCACTTCTAGTTACACAAATAATATTTATTTTTTCTCAGTTTTAAATAAAATACAATGTTTACCAATTACCACAGTGCAACCATACAACTTTTATCCTGAAAAATGCCCTCCTACTGGGCTCTGGCAAGCAGATGCCATGCTTCTGCAGTCAGTCTTCTGCTCAGAGGAAACCTTGGGATGGGCAGAGATATCTGGTTGTAATCACAAGGGGATGGTGATCTCCCCTGCATCCCACATCTGTGCCATTTGTGTTGTGCTTGGAGGTTACTGAGACACAGGAGCAGGTTGAGCAGCTTGTAGGGAGAACTTGGTATCTGAATGTTCTGAGGAAAGCAAAGTGCCTTTCTCTGGACTATGTTACTGGAAGTAGTTTCATAAACCAGCTTGAAAAAAGAAACAATGATCCAAAAATCCACACACTAGATCAGTGTCCAAATACTGTAAGATGGAGTGAAAATGATAGAAAAGCCTGCACCTGATGTTTACTGGATGCACTTGTCCAGCTGGAATAAACTGAGTGATAAAAGGAGACTGCTCGGGTGGCAGCTTCTCCTTTAACACTGTGGATAAGGAAAGGAATTAATAACCTCTTTAAAAGGAAATTATTTGAAGAGCCAGGGCTTAACTTACTAAGACCCTAACTTCAGTTTCATCTGAACCTCACTTAAAGAAAAGAGGATATAAATGCTCAGAAAATATGTTAAATGCATTTTCAATCCTGATGGCACTACTTACAGGCCAAAAGTGACATAACCAAATGATAAGTTAGTGAAATACTTTTCTCAGCTTCTCAGTGGGTGGCTGTACATCTTGAGGTCAGATTAAAGGACAGCTTGGAGCCAGCTGACATTCTGCACCCATGCTGGATAAGAGTTAACTGTTTCTTAAGTGGCTCTTCTATTGTAGCTGTCACCTGATTTAACCTTCCTCAGTTGTAAAAAAAAAAAAAAAAAAAAAAGAAAAGAAAAAAAAAGGAAAACACCTCTTCTGGAAGGTGTTGCAAAAGTTTTATTGGTTGTGGCAACCTGACACTATTGAAAAGTAAAAATGTGGTAGAAAGTGTGGCCTAACAGTCCACCACATGCTTTAAGCAGTGAGGGAGGAAAACCCTGTAGATGACAATAACAAACAGTTAACAGAAAATTAATGAAGAATTAAATTTGATGGAACACAGAGTTCCATCCAGGAAAGAAGGTGAGCAGAAACATAAAAATCAGTGTATGAAGGTGATTGAGCAGCAGAGGACAATATTTTTCACTCTGTTGCTGCAATCAAGTTCTTTGTGCTGACGCTGGTAGAAGAAGAAAAGTTAGACCTTTCTCTCCTCTGAATGTTCTGAAGTAACTCATGGCAGAGCAGATTCTCTAGCAATTATAGCCACATTGAGTTGATGTGGCTTAGAGGCAGCAAAGAACCACAGAGTCTGAACACACCCTGCACAGCTGGAGACTGCAGGGAGCTCTGTGCTGGCTCCCCTTCAGCACCACATGGCCACAGCCAGCCTGGGGACACCAAGGAACATCACAAAAGGGATAGTAACACCTCTCTTTCTTATGTGATGACACTGAATGTCAAGCCAGCTCAGGTGTTAGACCTTCTGGTTTTACATGTCTCAAGGCAGAATATCACAACCCGGCTTCAGCCCTTCCTCTGGGGTGAATGGGCTTGGAACTTGAGGAGAAACTGGGACTCAGCCAGGCTGGGCAATACTGTGTAAAGGCAGAAATGTCCTGGACAAGGCTTCACATAAAAGACACAAGAATAATAAAATTCATACTGCAGTAGTTCTGGTGCTTACTAAAGTGGATTGTACTTGATATCACACATTTCTCCAGTTATTACACTGTATTGCTGGTTTCCACTCATTGCTTCTAAAGTGGCAGAAAATTTCTTCAAATACAAAATACATAATCAACAGTAATGCATATGTAGATCTTATCAGGATATAGTGATTTAAGTTATTTTGAATCAAAGAAACTATTTTGAGTCCACTGCCTGTTGCATAGGCAATCTGTGACCTTTTCTCTTGCCAAAATGTTCTATTGCTGTTCTTAACCCAAGTCTGCCTTTTGAAAGCACTTATTCACCCTGAGCCTGAGTTGTTGATGTTAAAAATCATGTTGCTGCAATTTCACAACTGCTACCAGAAATGCAGCAAGCATATAAGGGTTTCATGGCACAGTACTGAGTCCCCAAGCACACAGAGCTCTGGAGACAAATCAAGCCAGGGATACAGACAAGCTTTCAAACAAGAGAGGAATCACAGGAAAAGAGAATAAAGAAGCTGAAGTAGCTTACAAAACACTCAGGGAGAAGACAGGAAAGTGAGAAAACAGATGCAGTGGAGTCCACAAGGTTTTGTATGGCTTTTGTTCATTCTTGCCTTTGTTATCTTGTATTAACCTCAACACCTTTTAAAGACTTTAAGTCAGAAGAGGATGACACAGTTTCTGTGAAATAAGGCAGGTTGGAGGCAGTTACATAGTGTAAATCTGGGGTAATTTAATGACAAGTCTTCTAAGGACTAGGACTTTCTCAGTCCTGAAATAATCCTCAAACCAGTACAAGTGCATCTATGCATGTTTAATTCAATCCTCACTTCACAATTTCACTTTCTTCTGTAGTCATATTAGCTAAAGTAATCTAGAGATGCAGGTTACCCAGAATCCCATTTCTGGTACAGAAATGTAACGTGTTCTTGAGCTGAAAATTATTTTCTGCCTTGAGAAGCACTTCTTCATCTCATACAGCATTTGTTTGTATAACTACACAAAATGTACATAAAATATTGATTACACTAATTGGTTCCATGTTTCAGAGTATTGGTGTTGTTCCAAATTTCATTGCAAGACAATGACCCAGAGATTTATGGGTCAGCTAAGTGATGGTCTAGTATTAGTGCCATGTCATTGCTTCACATCTTTAACAGCACTGGGATCAGAAGGGTCTTTTCCCAGGAACTGGTTAATTTTTATTTCTCTTCAACTATAAGTGGCACTCAGACAATGTGAGAACTCCACAGCCTGTTCCTGTGTGGAGGAATTAAAAGACTGAATGAGCTTTTTGTGCAAAACAACTGAATTATTTCAAAAGGCTGGGTTCTCTGAAGAAAGTCAGTGAAATAAAAGTCCTTACCACCTCCTATTTGCTCTGCTCATGGGGAAAGAGAACAAAGTATTATCAGACAATGTCAGTTGCTAACCAGTATGGAATGTTGGATGAATGAATTTAAAATTAAGTCTTTCCAAGCAGGAAGGAAATTATCATATATTGAAAACAAGGAAAGAAAGTTGCAAGTGATTTCAAATTCCTTTTACTGGAACTTTTTGCAATCAATTTTTAAGCATTTTCCTCCTGGAAAGAGAGGGGCTATTCAATCAGGAAAGTATCCATGTGAAGTATTGAGGGTGTAATTGTTTAAGACCTGATTTGTTGAGGAAGGAGAATTGCATTCAGTGATCAGAACACATTAATTTGGATATTTGAGATAGTGAACTACTGTGGTTTTTTTTTTAGTTTATGATAATCCATGAACATAGTCTGACAGGGAAGTGTCAGGTTTTTTCCTGCCTTTTTTATCCAGAAAACATAACCTTATACAGTCTTTTCCTTATCTTGAGAGTGGTTAGTAATGAACAGGTCTCAGTTTGTTTAATTTCCACACTTTAACAAATAGAACATGCAGACCCAGACTACATGGAGGAAAACAAAGATCATGTAATCTGCTATGCAATCTGGGTTTCCTTATTTTCTAGGTTCTGCATGTTAATTTTCTAGGTATCAACTTTAAATGAGCTAAATTATTTTCCCCACCTACAGAGGGCTGCCAGACTCACCAAATACAGAGTTTTAACAAGACTGCTAATAGTTCATGACCAGCTGCAGGTAAACAACTCTTTACCTGCCATCCTTTTCTCTCACAGATGTAATGTGCAGCTTTCAAGCCTGCTTATTGACCAAGATCCTAATAATTCAAATGATAAGCCTTCAGTGAGCACCACTTTCAGTTTTATTTTCATAGATATTCTCACCAAAGTTTTGGTAAAAACCTTAACCACTCTTTCTCAGAAAAATGAAAATAAAACCAATCCCAACCCAAATTTACCTGTGGGAGAGAAGTATAGAAATAACACTTGAATAAAAACACTCTAGAGTTTCTTTTTTTCTTCTGTTTTGCTTTAAAGCAAGCTTCGGTCTGCTCCATATTTGAATATTTCTTTAGATCTAGTCTTGTTTTGTCTATTTTCTTGACAAAGAGGAAAAGAGAAGAAAAGGTGGAAGTAATACTATTTCTGAAACGTCACTTTCCCTATTCTGAAGAAAGCATATCTTCCAACTGTTATTTTTGGCAGAGAGATCAAGTGCATGATTTATCTCCTTCACAGTTATTTTTAGTTATGAAAAGTTAATTGTTTGATTATGCTCTTTTTCTTGTCCTTTTCAAACAGAGATTCAATAACTATAGAGGTAAGAATTCATTATTTTTTTTAATAAGAGAATTCCCCTTTTCTGTGCCCTGCCCTGTTTGAACTGATGTGCAGATAATAATCAAGTCTTGGTTTACACAGCATCTGAAATAGATCATCATTGTATGAAGATTTGAAAACTGAATCAAATCTGCATCAAAATGAGGTTGTGGTAGTCCACTGAAAATTTTGTCTCAGGTGGATTATCACTTTCCCTTCTCTAAATTAATTTATTAATTGCACACATTAAATGCTACAATGCATTCCAGCTTTTTGGTATGGATTTTAAAAACCAAGTGAACTGTTTTATTTCTGATTGTCAGTACGGACAAATGAGATCTGCTCTAAGACTCACAGTGCACAGAGTGAAGGCTGTATTTCTTCTGGCCATTTGTGACATTGGGTGGTCGAAGGCACCTTTCAGCCTCATGTCTGACTAATTAAGGGCTTCAGATCAAGTGAAATACCAGAACATTTGCAATTTCCCCTGGAAAACTACTTGGAAAGGAGGAACAAACTTCAGCTTTTCAAACTGAGCAAAGGATGCCCACTTTCAGTGTCAAACTCAGCCAACACAAAATCCTGAATTTCAAATATTTCAATTATTTTCTGCTGTTGGTACAAAACTAGATCAAGAGACTTCAACAGGCTACACAAAGGTAAATTGCTTTCATTCTAGCAGAACAGAATTACATTCTATTTCTAATGTTTAACTGTGAAAGTTCATTTTGTTTCTAATGTTTTAAATGCCTCACTACAGCATTTAGGATGAAAATGAGATGGCCTTTTGGACCATTAACAGTGCTACACTTTCCCCTTCCCCTCTTCCCTTCTCCCTGACCATTGCTGCTTTTTACCCTTTTCATTTTCCTCCCTGAAGCAATTTCCTGTCTGGGTTTCAAACACAATATTTTTTCCCATTCATCTCTTCAACAATTAGCCATTAGATGCTCAAGTTAAAATTTTAATTGGTATTACTTCCAAAAGAGACAAATAGAGAACCACTGCATTCATATTTCAGGATGGTTTCACACTGGATGCTTCCTGCAGAAACCACCATAGTGTCAAAAGCTGCTGTCAGTTCCGTTCAGGAAAGCTATCTGTCGAACTAGATGAGCTAAAAACTCCTTAAAGGTGGGGAGGAGGGGAGAACAGAAACAAAACCTTTGATACAGCAAGATTCAGATTTCTATCAGGACACCTGACACAGCTGTTTCAGACTCTACTAAGCACCTTTAAAGTGAACAGAACCACTGACACTGCTGGAGTGTTCTGTCCTTTCATTTTAATGTTTCTTAATTTTTTTGCCCTGAAGTCCTTATACTAATTCTGAAAGAATCACCGGTATCACCATCCTGAGCTCCCTAATCACCTTTTAAAATACAAAATTAAATAATAATAAAAAGAAAAATCCTTCCCAGTTTGTTATTATGCCAAGCCTTCAGCTCACTTAATCTCTCCCCTTCTGTAATGCTTTCCCACCTAAGTATTTATGAACAGTAAGTGATTCTCCCTGCAGTGTCTCCCTAGAGGTAGGCTATGCAAGCCAAGCTCTTTCAGGATCTAAGCCATGCAGTAGGGGTAGCCTGAAGCAGAGCAGTGCCTTCACCTGGCTCAGCTCACCCGTACTTGCTTAGTCCTGCATATTTGCATTAGCACAGCAGTGTTCCTGCGCTAATTAGTGCTGCCACTCAGCACAGCTAAGCTGGCTGCTCTGAAGATGCTGACACCATCCTATTGCTTTTAAATTTAGAGCTATATCATAGCTACTCAGCTCTCTGTGCAGCGCCACATAGTGCACACATCCTCCTGCCATCCCCCTGTACAGCCTGGTCACCTCCCTGACCATACAACAATTCCTTACCCATGCTTCTTCCCGCTTGGATCACCCCTTTTCAGCATGGGGGACCATGGCTGTACTCTGCTGAGCAGAGCCTTGCAAAGTGATATTAGTTCTTTCCTACCTCTGCTGGAAATACCAGACTTAATACATAGGAAAAATCAGGTCTCCTCCTTCTCAGTTGCCTGGTAGCCATCTTTCAGTAAACAGAGCAATGTTCCTCAAACCTGAGGCTGTCAATATGGAAGAAAAAAGAGAAAAAAAATCATCTGTTGATATCTCTTCCTCTTTCCTTCCCTCCTCACTACTTACAGAAGCTGTTCCTTTCTAGTGTTCACAGGAATAGCACAGCCTTGAGGTGGGGCCACTGGGGACAAAAGAAGAAAAGGCCAGTGGGATTAAAAAGGACATTACAGCCATGGAAATGGTAGCAGCAATCCTCTGACAGGATAGGTGTGGGGGTTTTTCTCATTCCTGTTTCTGCTCATTTTCAGGGATGACAAGACCAGGGGTAAATGGGTAATATGGCAGTAGCATCACCATAGCCAGACTAGACTCATCCTCTTGCTGGTGATGGGAAAGCTGCAGGCAAAGGGACAGTCCCACTGAAGTTATGCTGCTGAGACACTCAGGTGCAGAATTTGTCAATAGTGAGAAAAGAGTCCAGTGAGTGCAAGGGATGCCATGGTGTAGAGATGGCACAAATCAGATTCATAGGAAGCCCTCAGCTGGGAGCAAGGATGGAGGATTTGGGGATAGTTTTCAGCCTGGTGAGACCATTGTGTTCACTGCAGCTTAGGGAACAAGGAGTTTGGGATATGGAGACTTGGGCTACAAAAATTGTCACAGAGCACATAGAAAGTATGAAAAGGCTGAACTAGTTAGTGTCTTTCCTTGGTCATTTAGGATGCTGTAGTTAACAGCAGTAAATTCTGTCCTAGCCCTTAAACTCATACCATTGTACTTAATTTAATTGTTACACGTCTGTTACTCCAGTTTCACCCAAATATCTCAGATGGAATGCCTTCCTTGTTCTATTTCAGTGGGCACACAACACCTATTTATTCCAATTCAAGGTCAGAAACTGGTATTGCAAAGCTAGAAAAAGCCCCTAAGGGTTCATAAGAATTCCCTCTTCATGGGAAGAATCACTGCCAGAAGAATGAGCTAGAATAACATTTTACTGAAAGTGAACAGGAGACTAGAATTTCATAAAATGTGGTGGGTATGGCACCTGCATGGAACACAAGTCACATCAATCACTACAAAAGATTTGAAGCTGTGGTCTTCATGTTCCACGTAATTAACGTAGCCTCTATATTCTAGCAGCAGGCTATTAGATTATCCTGAGCTAGAGAATATTTAACTGTGTGCATAAACTGAAAGATTTCTAAGAGAAATACTTGATGAAAGGAAATTGACTTTTTTAACTAACTGCTTTTTCCAGTGAAAAAAAGCCCCAAAAAATCCACCTGATAATTTTTAACTATCATTTGAATTCCAGAATAAGGCTGAGCATTTTACAGAGCACAGTTACTCACTACTGATCTCTCCCAAACTAAATATGATCAGTAACAACAGTTCCATTTAGCATTAACAAGAATTATTATGCATATGTGGCATAAGCATTTCTAGTGTACCATGGCATTTGGCTGAAAGCCTGATAATATTTTTGTATTTATAGGGCAGAATCGGAACATTTCTTTTCTATCTTTCACACTTTAAATTATTTAAGCTTTATTTCTTGGCCCTGGAAAATAGTGCTATCCTGGGCTGTCATCCAAGAAGGGCTTCTTAAAGGACTAACAAGTTTGGATTGAGTCTGTAAGATATGAAGTCTCTTGATGTTATTCCAGACAGAGGAATGAAACAGAATTCACATCACTTTAATTTCTCAGTAAACATTTCTGTGGGTGGAAGTGCTTGGTGGTCAGCCCAGGAGAATTAAACTCTCACAGCAAGTGCATCACATGCACCCGGAGAGATGCATGTCCCTGCCTCAGATTTGATTCTTTCAGGAGGAATAGGAAGTGTAAGAGGCACAAAGAACCTTTCTTCAGTATACTGCTCCATTCCTTTTGATCCATTCTGGCACTTTGTTATAGGTGCTGCCACCACAAGCTTATGATTTCTGTGATAAACTCATTACAGATACAGAAACAGAAAAGTAAATATAAAAAGCCAAGGTAAGAAGGACAGACCAGAGAGATACTATGGGTAAAAATTGTTAATGTTGGAACTTGTAGCACTTCTTAGAAACTTTTATGAGATAAATTACAAAAACCAAAGACATAAGAACCCCACTATTTTATTTCAGATTTTAGCTGGTTTAGAGTCACAGACTTATAGAACATTTGGGCTTGAAGGGTCCTGAAAGGTGATCCAGCTTCAACCCCCCTGCTCCAGGCAGGGGCATCTTCCTCTAGACCAAGTTGCTCAGAGCTTCATCCAGCCTGGCCTTGAACACTCCCAGGAATGTGGTATCCACAGCTTCTCTGGGCAGCCTGTTCCAGTGCCTCACCACCTCCTCAGTAAAGAAATTTCTCCCTACATCTAGTCTAAATCTACCCTCTTTCTTTCTTTAAAAAACAACGTCCTTTCCTATCAAAACAGGCCCTGCTAAAAAGTGTTTTTTAAAATCCATCTTTAAGTGCTGGAAGGATGCAATAAAGGCCTCCCCAGAGCCTTCCTTTTTCCGGACTGAATAACCCCAACTCTCTCAGCCTGACTTCACAGGAGAGGTGTTCCACCCTCTGGTCATTTTTGTGGCCCTCTTCTTCATCTGCTTCAAGATGTTTATGTCTCTCTTATGTTGAAGGCCTCAGGGCTGGATGCAGCTCTCCAGGTGGTGTCTCGTAAGAGCAGAGTGTAGGGGCAGAGCCATCTCCCTCAACCTGCTGGCCATGCTGCTTTTGATGCAGCCCAGCATTAAATGTCTTTCTGGGGTGCAAGTGCACATTTGAGTGCACTTAGGAGAGAATCCCTATCTAAATCCTATGTAAATGTCACCATAAACACTACTTTGTCTTGGGAATCTTCTTCATCTGCTTGTTCTAGAGCAGCTCATTTCATCAGCAAGCGGAATTATTTCTGCCTGCAGCAAGTGGAATCATGTGCTATGGTGCTTCTGAGAATAACTGATCTCTACTGATGTGTACCAGCTGGGGTTCTGGGGATAGCTCCAGCTAAGGATTTTGCTGCCTGAGGCAAGACTTGACACAGAAGTGAGGCTCCTAAGTCTAAAGCCACATTCCAGGATACACACAGATATCTGCATTTCAAGTTTAGAGGCATTAAACTAACCAGCTATCTCCTTGTTTAACCTTAAAGTTTCCCAAGTTCTTAGAAATATGTGTGTCTACACGTGTCCTGGAATGCCCCAGCAAGGGCAGCTGGTCAAGCATTTTTTATTCCTCCATCCTTCAGTATCTTACTGTGGTAACAGATCCAGAGCACATCAGCACGCAGGAACTCTTCCTTTCACAAAACACAGTAGTAACTTCTTTTTTAAAATATAAACAAAAGAGGTCATGCCTGCCTTTTATATAGCATCAATGTAGTTAAAGTACTTGTGCAGGTATTGGGAAATTTTGATTGACTTCCCAATGCAGGGGAGGGTTTGCCAGTTACCATTCTGGGCAAGAGCTCTCTCTGCTTTTCCTCTCAGAGCTGTGATAGTACAAACAGTAATTCAGAGTTTGCACAGTCAAAAGAGAAAAAAAACAAGGTTAAGCATTGTGATTTTTCTTTATGATCTGGGTGGGTTTCTTTTTTTTTTTTCCACGAGACATATCTTTGATTATGTCTTTCCTTGGGCCAAGCCATTGTCCTACCTCTACTAACATGACAAAGGCTCCTCTAAGATGATAGGTACTAGGCAAGTGTAAATATCCTTTTGTTATTCATTTTAAAACTAAAGACCCAATTAGGTCCCAGATTGGTAACCATTAGAAATCTCTCTCTGAACCCTGGTAAGGGAATTATTCAGAAAGCCAATGGAACTGCTGAACAAGAGCAAGATCTCTAGATTCAATTCTTTGAAGGACACAGTGAAAAACATGGTGCTCTGCTGCTGATAAAAGCAGATACTGAAGAGATAGCTCTGTGCAAAATAAACCAAACCAGATTAACAGAGTGACAGACTCAGTTTTGCAGACTAGACACAACCAAATACAGTCAGCAGCAAAAAGTCACATCTTTGTCTCCCCCAGTGATGCGTTCAATTACTGAGACGACGTTCGTGCAAAATGAACAGCACAGTAAGTAATTAATTGTAGTGCAGATACTTTGAACTCCAAGAGATGTGTTATGTTCTGGCTGTCACCACTCGTTCTGCAAAAATCAGAAGATTTCACATGTCAACGTTTGTTGAAGACAGTTTCTTTATACTTTCCAAATGAAACTCAGGGAAGCAAGATGTGCTACAAATCTCAGAAGTGATTTACTCCACATTTTATATGAGCTTTATAGGTGCTTTAGACAACTCTGTACAAACATTAGGTAATTCATAGGCTGGGTTTTGGTGGTAGTTGTATCTAGGCTGTCTGTCAAGGGTAGATGGCATAAAGGCATGGTGGATGGGGAAGGAATCATTCATAGGAGGAAGTTTCCAAAGCAAAGTGGAATGGTAGTACTTGACAAGAACTTACTGGGAATAAGACTGTGGTCAGACACTCCTTTCTGAATCTTTGTTTCAAGGCTATGAGCTTCACCTGTGCCTCCCTGGGAGAGCCTTCTGCTGTACAAATCATAATTAGCTGGTCTTTATCACTGCCTCTTTTCCCGAACTCTCATCTCAGTTGACAATTAGCTCAGAGCTGCTGTTTGACTACACAGTTGTGTCACTGCACACCTGGCACATATTCTCTATGTAAGCAAACCAAATATGCAGCAGACACTAAAAATCAACAATCACACACTGAAGTTCTTGCTGAGTTCCATTGCAAATTGCACTTAAAAGCCATCTCCTCAGTCTTGAACTTAGAACATAAAAGTCCTGTTCAGCTTATGTCCATGCTTGTCTTTGTGTTTTTTTCTTTTTTCACAAATATCATTTTCCTCCTTTTCCAGCAGTACCTATCTAAAAGTTTTGACCATGGCAGTGCAGTTTTAAGCAGGCTTTCACTTGTCTTTATTAGACCACAAGAAGTATATATAAAAAAAATTCCTAAAATGAATAATCTATATTTATAGGATAATTCAGGCTGAAAGGGAATTTGGGAGTTAAAGACTATTTCACCGAGAAATCCTGTACAGGATATCTCCAGGAAAATGTCAAAAAATGCCATAATCATATTTTGAAGTGGGTTTAATCAGTTTGTCTCCAAAATGGCCCAAACTATATCCCAGTACCTATATGATCCAAATTTAGATTGTAAATTTCTAATCAGTTCTCATAAGAGAAGTATCTATCTTTTGACAGAATAAGAAGCTCTGTTTCAAAGTAATTCAAAACTTCATTTATTTTGACGGAGCTGCAGATACTGAGAAGTTTTCTTTTGGTATCCAGAAACAAAAAAAAAGAGAAGTTCTTAGTGTAATTTGTTGGAAACTAACAGAGTACATGGATGAATTATTTTTGTTGAATCACCTGAGCACGAGAAAGCAGAATTATTAGCACCCCCTTTATACATGAAGGAGAAAGGGGGATTTATCAGCCCTAAATTCTTCTTTCTCCATCCCCAATGTTTGTATTGCTCTGTGCAGCATGGAAGACCTGGATCATGTGCTCATAGAAATTATCCATTCTGAAAACTTGCTATCACATTTCAGCTTCCGCTGTTGTTAAAAATAACAAGACTGCTGGTAAATAGCCATGGTTATAGGTATGTTCTTGGTGGGATCTTAACTCAAAATCTTTATTTTGTTTCATTATTTGTAGCTTATGACATTTTAACACTGTTTTTCTGTAGTAACAGTTCTACTTACTACTTTATTTATAGCTTCAAAAAGATCTTTGGCCAGATAGACAATTATACTTTTCTGTCTTAGTAGTGTAAAATGTTAGGAATGAGCAAACTGCTGTGCGGTGCTAAGTTGCTGCTGGGGTCAACTCATCATAACAATTCCACATGCTGAATTTTTTATACCTTACTGAGAGCCCTAGTTTCTGAAGGTAAATCTATATTTTAGAATCCAAATTTTGATAGTAAAAGAAGAAACAATAAAACAAAAAGTAACTTGCTTGCCCATGATGTTGTGGGGGGAAAAAAAAATCTGTTCTTTTTTTAAAAACTAATGAATGAAGATCTACTTAAGTTATTTTAATATTTGGAGTTAGCAGCATTACCCACTTCATGTGAACATCTGTGCCCATTTGCAGTATCCATATCTGAAACACAGCTCTTAAGTCCAACACATGCTGACATATGTTTATATAGCAATTAAAGGGAGAAGCTGCTCTGCCTGCAATGTATGACTCTGCTTTTGGAGATCCTTGGCGTCTTTACAAAAGCAGCACTGGAGGTGGCTGGAAGCAGTTTTAATTCTTCTCCTTGTACTGCTGCTGTCGCTAAAGGCTTCTAGCTGCTACTGCAAGGAACTGTGCCTCCTTCAGGGGATTCCTTAAGATGGATGAGGACTCCACTGGAGTTTTGTGGGAGGGTTGGTGTTTCGTTCAGCAGCTGCAGGATCATTTAGGAGATGCTACAGTTACTGGGAACCAGCATGGGACACCAATGAGATGGGCTTCTGCTCATGAAACCATTTATTCAGCACAGGAACAAACTCAGATCCAGAAACAGAGAGCCCCAAACAGAGGCAGGGTGATGGGTTTTGAGGGACAGAACCAGGGTGGAGTTCAGGGTCAGGGACCACCACTAGGAACACAGCAAGGGAGAAACCTCAGAGGCTCAAACCCAATCAGAACTCCTGGGCTGACACACCATGAGGGTCCAGGGTGAGGAAACTCTTCCAGGGCTCACAGGGCCCAGTCCCTGAGGCAGAAGTTCAGAATTCACACTAGCCCAGCTTTACAGCCATGCCTCTCACTTTAACAATGCTTATCTGAAACTATCTTTTCCTCCCTGGGCTGGGGGGCACCTCACAGGTCAGTAAATCAGAAATGGGAAACAGCCTCTGACCTTTTAACTACAGCACACAGATGTTCCTGAGTTAGCCCATACAGCTACTCTATTCCTTTTTTATTTCAAGGAAAGTTGATCT
Organism: Cyanistes caeruleus; assembly: GCF_971803275.1. Taxonomy (NCBI): domain Eukaryota; kingdom Metazoa; phylum Chordata; class Aves; order Passeriformes; family Paridae; genus Cyanistes; species Cyanistes caeruleus. The sequence continues at coordinate 28,992,848 of NC_141706.1, read as the reverse complement.
GCTGGAATTTTGTTTAGTTTCTGTGAGACAGATGAGAAAATAAAATCTGAAATCCATTTTGGGGAAGTACACTGCTGTCTGGTCTCTGGCAAATTAGTTCAAGTCGCACTGTTTCTAACCTATACAGGGAAAAGGCAGAAGAAGGTGTAGGTCACATTTGACCAGCTGCCTTCTGTGCTGTTTGGGTAGAGTTAATTTTCTTCACAGTATCTGTGCTGGTCTGTATGTGCTAGAAACATTGCTGACAACACAGGGATGTGTTTTGTTACTGCTGAGCATTGCTGACACAGACAGAGTAAAGGGCTTTTCTGCTTCTCACCCCCATCACCAGCGAGCAGGCTGGGGGTGCACAAAGAGTTGGGAGGGGAAACAGCTGGGACTGCTGATCCCATCTGACCAAAGGGATCATGACCACAGACCATGTAGCAACGTGCTCAGCATATGAAGCTGGGAGAAGAGGGAAAGGTGGGTTGTTTGCAGTGATGGCGTTTGTTTTCCCCAGTAAGCGCTGCACCTGATGGAGCCCTGCTCTCCTGGGCATGGCTGAACACCTGCCTGCCCACAGGAAACAATGAATTAACCCATCAATTTCCTTTGCTTGCATGTGCAGCTCTTGCTTTACCTCTTAAATTGTCTTTATTTCAATGCACTAGTTTCCTTACTTTTACTTTACTGGTTCTCTCCCCCACACCACTGGGTGGGAGTGACTGAGGGCTGTGTGGGGCTTAAGTGCCACCAGGGGTTAAACCATAACATAAAAATCTAAATCATGTGCTGCAAACTGGTGAGGTTTGGGACGCCAAAGAACAAAGATTATTCAAGATACTACACTTGTCTTTCCCAAGACATTGTCCCACCATGGTCCTTTACTTCTTGCAGAGAAATTCTCTGCTAGAAGTGCTGCATATGAGATGTCAAAGCTGTTTCTGACTATTTATAGTAATTAAAAATCTGGAAAGACATCATATTAACTGTAGTAGTTTCCTATCCTTTGCAAACCAGAAATACATTTCTGTGATTTTAAGTGTTTGCACTGTTATCTACACTACTCTTTACTAAGCACTGCAATTTTGGGATACTCTCTTACCAATCTTTCCCAGTTTAGTGTGAATGCAGTTCATTTTAATTACGGATACAGAAATATCTGCAATGTCATGCAGTTCCAAAGCTCTTCAGTCCTTTTGGATGAATATTTATGGGGTGCAAGTACTGCTTCTAACAATCTCAAATTACATAGATCCCACGGAAAAGAAAGAGAAATTTTACAGCATTTTGTAAGCTCACACTCTCCCAATTTTTCATCTAATTACCTAATTATTCTCTCACTGATATAAGTTTTGCACAAAGAGTACTGAACAGGGCTACAGAAAGGTGATACCAATTAATTACTAACAGTAATTGTCATTTCATAATCACATTAAGTTTTAATTTGCTGCTGCCAGCTTGTTAAACTGCCAATTACACATCTCCTTCTTTTATGTATTAAGAAAAATAGTAATCATGCACTTACTGCTTTTATAATTCCTAAGTTAATTTTGCAGCAGCTTGAGGTATGTCTTCAGTACTCTGCAGCCATGCTGAGCTCTTTGAAAAGTCCAGTGAATAGGAAATTAACATGCTGAAGCAGCCTCATTAGAACCAAATAAAATGCTCATTTGGAACACTTTAATCTCAACCATCGAGAAATACTCCGCTGCAAGGAGACACTAAATGACACCACAGCTTCAGAGCACACACCAGTAATCAACGTGGTGTGATTTTTGGCTGTATATCTTCCCTTTGTGGAAGGGGACAGGAGCCAGCTTTGTATTCTCCCTACTTGGCTATGACATGAGGTGGCCTCTACAGCCACTGGGCAGGGGGTGACAGTGCCAGCAGAGGGGCAAGCAGACAGTGTAGAAGCTTGCAAAGTCCAACTTCATCCTGCAAAACTCCAGCTAGAAGCACTTGTCCTGGACATTCCACCTGATATGGACAACACTACAAGCAAGCTCTACAAATTTGATATCAGTCCAATTTCCAGTACCATAACTATAGAATTACTCATAGTTCTTTATGGCTCAAGTCCTTAAAAAATAAGAGTCATACAATTCTAAGAGAAAGAGGAATCTCATATTAACTAGAACAGACTTCTAACATTGAATATCAGGATTCTTTTTATTTCTACTGTTCCTTGATATGATAGCAAAGGTCATGTACCAACACACACTAGCATTTTCAGACTTTGGTTGTTGGGTGAACAAACTCCCAAGTCTCTCCACAGTTTCCAGGTCAGATGGATCTGGCTTTTTTAAAAGAAAGGTAAGGTATGGGAAGGGAAGGGAAAAGAGAAATATTTCCCTTCAGTCTTTCTAGACCCCAGCAGCCTGTCAGAAACTTGATTTCAATACAATATCACAAAAAGTAAAAGCTACTGGCAAAACCCTCTTGAAAAGAATATAAGAGCAGTTGAGGTTTAGTGAAGGTAGGAGAAAGGCTCAAAGGAAAATTTTGTTATGAAGAAAAAGGAGTAAGATTTTATTGCATATAAAAGACATTGGGGAAAGAAACCCACTGAGGTACTTAGCAATCGTGACATAGCTGCAAATCTCTCTGATCTCTTTATTTTACCTCTTTCTTTTTCTCAATGCAGTGCAGAAGAAAATGACAACCTGAGCTCAGCAAATTGCTTCATGTGTGTCCCACCTAATATTCAATGATTCTTTTATTTTCTTTATAATTCTGCTGATGTTTTGTAAATCCTATTCTTTTTTACACAGTCCAAAATAATAAGCTCTATCAAAACTAGCCAAAAGAAACACATCACTGCATATTTCACTTTCTATTTTCCTCCATTGTTTTGTTTTTGTTTGTTTTTTGTTGTTGTTGTATGGGTTTTTTTTTGCATTTTCATTTTTATCTTTTGCAACTATTTGATGCAGGTAAAGTCAAAATAACTGACTATTTAGGTTGAATATCACAAAAGAATTTTGGCATTGATATTTACTGACTTGTGAAATATTGCCCCATGAAAGTGTCAGAGCCTTCACTTTAAACCGTTCTTACAGCACTCTAGGGAGCAAGGCAGCACCAATCTCCAGAAGGCAAGTTCACAATATACTCAGTCTTTCCTGCTCACAGTCCAGACAAAAACACCATCAGATCTTGCCCTGATTTAGCATTTTGTGTTCCACATTTTGGAATTACAGATCTAACCAGACAAGTTTTTTTTTTTTTAATATTTTTACCAGAATTCCTCTGGATGTATGCAAATTTCAGGGTTTTGGTTCTGGTTTGAGTAGGAAGAAATACTGAGGTCAGTTCTATTTAGACTAAGAAAATTCACTAATTTTCAATAAAAATTATTTTGCCTACACAAAATTATTGCAGAATTACAGTAATTTCCAAGGTATGTTTTATCTGTGACTAAAGTTACTAGTGGCTACTGACTACTATCACTGGTGCAGTTTACCAAAACATTGTGAACCATATCTTTTACGCATATCTTTATTTTACGTATATAAATATATTTATATATTTACATATCTTAAAAGTAAAGCAATATTTCATTGAAACATACTGAAACCCAAGACGGAACCTTTAAGAACTATATCCTAAAGTCTACTTTTTAAAAATAGGTCTATGTTTAAAAATAATAAAAAAATTACTATTAAAATTACTCTTTCCTGCACATAGTTCAGTTTCAAAAATCTTCAGGATGTCTATTCAGTGTAGTCCAATCCATTTCATTTGGAAAGTTTAGACATTCACACTCAAGACTTTTAAACTGTATCATTATTATTGCTATTTGTTGTTAGTAAATTATTATAAAGATGATAATATTTAGATCGCCAAGAAATGTGACTTTTTGAAGATACAACAATGTATTCACTAGGTGCTGCAATGTTCTACCTGATTCCTTGGACTCATCGTGAAAATGGTAGTAACCGATACTGTCTTGATAATTTCCACCACCACAAGTTTTCAGACTCTGTGACAAAGTATATAGATGATTATTTCTTCTAGAGTACTCCTCAAAAATTTGCCTAGGATTTTCATTAAGAATAATTTTCCCGCTTTTCTGTGGTTATGAAATCCAGTAACAATCATTTGGAATTGTTATTTCCATGGCTGCACGGGGCGTCTGAGAGCAGCGTGTCACTGATATTTGCTGTGTGAGGCTGATCATCTCTGGGTTACTGTGCAGTCATAACTGCCAAGATCAAGTGCAACAAACCTTCAGGAACAGCAGCACTAACATATTCTCAAGTGAATTTGCAATGGAGAATAAGCTTCTGAAGCAAAATGACTGACATGTCAGGTCTGTCTGAGCACTGGGTGTGCTATGGTTCTACTTAAGTGCTCTCCAAGATATTCAAACACCAAAGTAGTTTGAAACAGCAGATAATTTATTCACCAAAGTCTATCATGAGAAGCCATCACTTATCAATACATAACAATTTCCTCAAGCAGAAACTGAAATCTCAGTTGAGTAACAGAAGACTCTTACCAGCTCTAATAGCAAGTGAACTTTTTAATGGTATCTGTGCACTTCAATAAAACTCAAAGAAAATATAATATGAACAGAGACAAAACTACTTACAAAACTGATATTTTTTTTAAGTCCTTAACTTGAGAAAAGTAGTTTACTAACAGTTTGTTGTGTTTGTTTTACAATCTTAAATGATTTTCCTTTGTTCAGGTTCCATGATATAGGCAGTAGCTTTCTTCAATATAAGAGGAAATTTCTTGGGTGGTGTGAGTAAGGCCCATGCCATTTTAACAGTGAGCAGTGCTTTAGATTCTCCAATTTGTGTTTCCTGGCCAATGCACCAAATAATGTGGTGGGTTTTGGTGCTGGCTAAAATCACCAAGGCAGTTATTCATTTTTGCTGTGAGATATGGATTAGGAGAAGGGAAAAACAGGCTTAAAACTTTAAGAGTATAAAGAAATTTTATTAAGAGGTCTACAAGAATAAGAAGGATCAGAATAAAACTTCCAAAATGCCTTTACTCCCCCTGCCCAAATTTTTGCTTTCCCAACTGACAATGTAAATACAAAACCTGGGATGTTAAAGCAATACCAACTATACAACAGTCTTTCATCAGTCCTTGTAGGGGGGGGAATTTTCTCTTGTCATGCCATGGAGACTTCTCCATAAGAAACAGATTTCTCATGGCTTTTCATTTCCCCAAATAGCAGCTGCCTGGGCAAAAAGTTCTGCATTGAGAAATTCCTCCCATTTTCACAGCCTTCCTAGAGGTGTGTCCATGGGCCATGAGCTCCTGGGGTATTATTTTTAGGATGAGTTGTTCTAAGGCAAAGGTTCTCTTCATCTGTCTCTGTGATCATCTCTGGGAACAGAGGCTTTCTTCTTTCCCTGGGGACAAAGAGTCTTCATCAACTCTCATCTCTCTCTCTTTCTGTTCAAGCATCTCATGGGATCACAGCTACTCCAACATCTGCATGGCTTCATCAATGGATGCCTCTACTCAGATCTACAGTTTGAATACTTCATCCCCCCATACTCTCATGAATTAAAGGAGATATTTCAGTATATCATTGTCCATCTCCATGGCCCTACCAAAAGAAAATTTCAGTCCCGTCCGGCATCTCATTCTCCTTCCACTGTGGCTTGTCTCTATTCTTTACTGAACTTGTTTTCATGGTGTCTTTCTATGTGTCATCACTCTGTCCTTTCCTCTCCCCAGAGAGAGGAACAAGGCCTGCAGGTCTCATCTGTGTAGTGAAAGGGTCAATATCTCACCCAGTGGCCACAGCAGTCACAGTGATGGATTTCAGGCTGTGCTGGGCACCTGGCTACCTGGCAGCTGCTGGGGGAGGTGGTCCTGGCTCAGCCTGGAGCTGTCTGTGTGGGCTGGGGGAAGGTGTGGGGGTTTGGTGTCAGCAGCCATGGCCAGGCCCAGCCTGGGGCCAGGACCCGCAGCCTCCATCCCTGCCCAGGAGCTCTTGGGGTCTGGCCCAGCCTGGCCAGGACACACAGCCTCCATCCCTGCCCAGGAGCCGCTGGGGTCTGGCCCAGCCTGGCCAGGACCCACAGCCTCCATCCCTGCCCAGGAGCTGCTGGGGTCCAGCCCGGCCTCCCCCAGGCCACACTGGTGGGGCGAGCCTCACCAGAGCTCTGTCACCTTTCAAGGCTGGAAGCAAAGAGAAAGAGTTCCTGGGTTTGTGGTTTTTAAAATGTGGATTTCACAGGGGTGGATCTAATTTCTCAGTGGTGCAAAATGTTGTGAGTTCTCAGAACTAGCCAGCTATTGGCCTTTCCGAGGCTCAGAGGAAGCTCCCAATAGCTTCTCTTAAAGAAATCACTTCCGTGGGTGGTTTCTTACTCCGTTCCAAATGTCAATCAATGTGAAACCACCACAATATGATACAAAAACAAACCTACAAAGATAAATAAAAGAGTAAAATATTAGGGAGCTCTTACCTGCAGTCAATGCTGCAGTGAAGTGAAGATGCTCTGCCTTTGATCTTAATCAAGTTGTCTGGAGCACTGGTAGCAGTCTAGTTCTGATATTACACATCTAAGAGGGGATTGTAAAAAACGAAACAAAAAAAAAATATGCTTGGAAATACACGCTAGCATTTAGAACTAATTTGGACCCTATGCTGACCCAAGAACTTTGGCATCAGAGCTGCACACACTTACATATCTCCTACAGTAGACACAGCTTTAGGAGAGTGCAGATTCAAAATTAAACACTTTCAGTGCTGCTAGCAGGCTCACACTTGGTCCGTTCAGATATTTTTATGTAATGTGGTCCACTAAAATTATTTTTTTTAAAAAAATTTCACCATCACTGAGTGGCAATAAAAATATATTGGATAAGTCTTACCAGGTTTTCAATTACCAGCCATTGGTTCGGTTAATGGACAATATGCTTTATCCAGTGCCAAACTTGAATGAAATAAGCAATGAGGTGTGTTTTATTACTGCTGATATTTGTGTCTTGAGACTCTCTAGTCCAATTTTACAAAACAAAATGTTTAGGCTTTGATTTTGCTGTGTTTGATTAGAATATGTTACAGAAACTCTGTTTCTTCTGAACATGGAGTGCCCAGTTCTTTTGTACTTTTCCTTTTCTGAAAGGGCAGTTTCTTGGCTTCATCTGTTGGAAGATCTGTTATTACTTTAATAATGAGCATATTACACCCTCATGCCATGGCAATGCAGATGTTTGTGCTTTAATACCACTATTTTTTGACATCAATAGGAGTTACAGTTTTGCTACCAAAGCAGATCATACACTGTAACATGCTGAAGTAAAACTGGGGCAACTAGCTGGTGTCTTTGTAAACCCATTTAGAATAAGAATAATGATGGGCAGAGGGATTCTATTCCACCTCCTTGTAGATGTGATAATAGACCTTCATAGCTCTAGGGGTCAGTTACTGAAGTTCATCAGAGGAACATGGTTAACTACATTTTGCTAATGATCTCTTCTGAATTTCTCTCTTTCTCAGCATAGGGATTTAATCCAGAGCGTAATGATTGCTCAAACTGATGTTAATTAGGAAAGTTGTGCTTTTCAGCAGCAACTTACTATGTTTGTCTATTTCACTCAGAATCAGGAAGTAAAAATTAAATTAGCTTTACTAATAAAACTTTCCAGTGGTTTTTAACGTATTGTTATTCCATATTATCCAGTAGAAAAGCAAGTTACCTTTTTCATCAGCTGTATTTTTCCTTTTATTTTCAATCTGCATATTCTTTCTGTGTTCCTCCTTCTACCATCAGGCCTCAGTCCCATTAGCTACCTCGCTTTTTTTTCTGCATTTTATTTTTCTTTTTTTTCCACCAAAATGATAAGAGGGCTCTGTGGGAAAAATAGAAAACAAACCCAAAAAACTCATGACAATATCACTAAAATCTGTGTTTGGCAGTGTATAGTACACCATCTATATTATAGTATATGCACTCATGATAAATCAAGCTTTCCTATAGAACTTGGCCTATCAAGCTTCCTAGCATTTGAGGACTTGACTTTAGAATGTAGGTTAGTTTAACTTTGTTTTTTAAAACCTAATACTAAAGGGTCAGAAAGATAGATGCATATAAAAATAGAGACACAACTAATTCGTCAAAATAAGGAACAAGGGAGTCACACCTCTCAATTACTGTTGGAGCCATGGCTGCAGAAAGAAAAACATGTGCTGCTTCACAATAAAGTAACACACAAAATATTACCCCTTTCAATGACCAGAGCTCAAAATCTCTCCTTCAGTGAGAAGACACATACTTAATACGCCCTCTGAGCTGCTTAAGCACTCCAAGTACGCAATATCCAGACTATGAGCCCAAGCATGTGACACGTCTAATTTGGATCTTAAGTTTTGGGACCATGCACGAGTACCTAAAATGGTGTTGTTCTGCTTTTAACTGAGGTTTCTTTGAGCTATTGCTCTCTAAACATTTAGAAACAAAGAGGATTTTCCTGTTTGTGCAGTTTGCCCTACATCCTTTGTTGTATTGTGCTCAGGTCTTTAGGAAAATTCTTGTAAGGACTTCTCACCTGCCTCCTGAATCTGAAAAACAGCATTTCAGATTCTGTCCCCTGTATATAACTTCCTTCAAAGGCAAAGCCTTTGTCCAGAGAGCTGCTCTGGAAGATCCTTTCATTGCTTACACAAAAGCATTTCAGGTTTCTCAGCCAGCACTCTGAATGGTCACTTAGAAAGAAGCCTTTGCTTTGCCACAATCCGAGTCATCCTATGCTCAGATGAAAGAAAGCTGTCAAAAGCCTGTTCCCCTTCCAACAGACAATAGCTGAAATAAGGCCAGTGACTTAGAAACATTAGGTATTTCTTTTTACATCCAAGAACCTGAAGCATGCCTTCCCTGCCAGTCAGTGGCGTCATTAAATCTCTTGACAGTTTTAATGATTAGTCCAACAGTTTCTTACCTCCTGTGCAAGCAAAATGCCAGAGGAGACAGTTTCAGGCATTAGGATAGTTACACTGCATAGAGTTTTCACCAATGATGCAGTCACAGTCCTGAGTCTCTACATTTCCATTGCAAAAGGCTTCTCACAACCCAGGGATAGTGATGCCATGGTAATCTCTACATGAAGTCTTTTAAGGTCCATTATAATATTTCATTATTATCTCAAACTTGGTGTTAGATCCCCAACTACAGGAATAGATACAACACCTTACAAAGGCACAGCAAGAGAGAAACTAGATCAAAACATCTTACTAGATAAAATAAACCTTTGAAAGTATTATATTTCTATGAGTTCTTAGAAGACTGTCTGAATGGTTTCAAATGATGTAGGATGGAAGTGTAATTTCCCTAGGGAGAATTGCTGAAATGGTGTGATACAACATTCCTTTTCAGATATTTAGTAATACAATAGTCATAATCCCAAGGACTAAAGTTGTATAACAATAAAGTTGTATAATAAAGTTGTAACAAAATCAATAAAATCTAGCACCCAATAGATTCTCATGTTTCCTGCTCATCATACAACTCCTATGGAAGATTAGCAGAGACTGGCAGAATACGATAGGATGTGAGCTCAGTAGTGTAAACAATATCAGCAGAAGACAAAAGTGGATAAATCCTAGCTCTCTCCATAAACTCTAGCCAGCAGGGAATGAATCAATTTTAAAAGGAATTCAAATTTTCTAAGCTAATTATTATGCCACAGCATATCCCATTTAACACTGCTAAAGAACAGCTACCTCAAAGGCAGCTGCTGTTCACACCATGATTCCAAGCAGTGAGCAAAGACAGGCCGGGCTACAAACTGCAGTTAATTCCACCCTGATTACCAAGGGACACACAGCATGCTTCAAGTGAAGATTTCAAAGAGCTGCAACATTTTAGCTCAGAGAAGCCCTTGGTTATTAAAGTCTTAACAAGAAAAATCAACACAGCACATTGTACAATATTCTCACTTCTTTTCCAATAGTCGATTTTCTTTGAACCACAAATAAGATACAACTAACAGATGAAACAGGTCATAAGTAAGTCTGTTCATTCCACACCAAACCATCAACAAATAGTTACTGTACATGCACCAACATGCCTTTTTTTTTGTGTACACAGATGGCTTTTGAAAAATCCAAAGAATCTGATAAAACATAGGCAACAAGCAACCCGTCTTTTTCTCACATCTCAGAACTAAAGTGCATGCATATGGAGACCGGCTTTTTTCTTTGAGCTATTTTGTGTTTCCGTTGAAGACTGTCACCCAGAGCAGAGAGAACTGTATGTGAAAACCAGGCACTGGTAGAAAAAAAAAAAATCATAAATTTCCATCCTTCAAGTTTTGCATTAATTACTTAACCTTTTCATCCTCAAAGTTTGGTGCAGCAAAAGCATCCAGCAGAAAATAAGGATTTTATGGAGATATCTCAAAAACAGTGGTCATGGCTAAGCAGTTGAAAAGAAGACCTCAGGCTCCTGATTCCTAGATTTCCTGGATTAGGAATTGTGCTGGAACATGCCACTTTCAGGCCTCTGTGACAGGACTGATGCGTGGCTCTCCCAGGGCCCTGACTGTACCAAAGGCTATAGTGGCCCTGAGCAACCACTCCTCGTGGGCTTGGGAGCTGAGTTTGGGCTCTGGTCTGTGACAGAAAGAAATGTGAGCATTTTCCCCTTTAGGTGCTCGGTCTCCTTGCTGAAAAGATGCCTGTTTCATGCTAAGGTCTGACTGTAAATGGATGAATTTAATATTGTACAAAGAGTATAAAATAGCCATTTAAGTCTCAGTGACCCTTAAGAGCAAGGAAAGAAGGGAAGCTACAAAGGACACAACACAATGACACATTCAGTGTGTCACATTTTCAATCAAAAATGAACTGGTGGAAAAAAGTGTCTTACATCTATGCCTGTAGAAGGTGAGGGTTATTAAGAGTATCTGGGACCAAGGAACATTTACTGGTGTCTGGGAGCCACATATGTTCTGCTTTATCTGTCACTACACAGGAAACAAAATGCATCACAATAATTTTACAATTATATACCTAACAATGTTAGGTGTAACCTAATTTTTGTAACTCTTTGGTTACAAAACACATTTTTCTTTTAAACTGTCATGCAATCAGAAAAATGACATGTAACTTACCATTCCCCTAATAAAGGTTGGTCACTAACCTAGAGTTAAAAGCGTCTAATTTTTTATTTATTTATTTTTTAATATGTAGTCAGTTGTTTCCATATTATAATGGTATCTGCTTATGTGAATAACTAAGAAAAAGAATTGCCTTTTCTTAAATCTATTTAGTAGAATCTACCCTTTCAGCCTTTGCTTTTGCATTGTATTTCTTATTCCTCCACCCATACTGCAAGCATTTTTTATTTTTCAAACTATGGTTGGTTAATTCAAAAGCAAAAAGCACCACATATTCACTGAAATATATACACAAAACTAAATTTCAGAAACAGTTTTGTTGTTTTACTAATACACAGCAGGAAAACTGACATAAGATTTTCAGTCCTAATGATTCATTTTTAAAACACAATCCAGCACTCAACAGACTTTCATCTGATGCTATTGAATTCCAGTTCAACCACCTTTCTCCATTTATGTACCTCCACTGCATGAAGTTAAATAGCAACAGGAAGCAACACTTCAGCTTGTTTCAATTTTACTTTATCAGAAGCTTACTACTTTTTTCCCACTTTTGAGACACAAGTTGTTATCTATTGTAATAAAAAGTGCACATTCTTTGCAAAAGAAAAATCTGAAATCTCTGCCAAAACTGAATGAATGTAGCTATATTAAGAATTATTTTCCTTAGCAAGTTTTCTTTACTGGTGTAATGTGATAAAAATATATAACATATTTCTGGAAGAAAAAAAAAGTACTCATATTCAGATAACTTTCTCCAGTGCTAAAGTATCCTGTATGTGTCCTGCATATACCTCCCCTGAATAATAAAGACACATCTTTTTTTGACTGAAAGTGAAAGCAAGCATTGTGTAAACACAAATTCAATTGGAATATTTGGTTTTGTTTCTAAGACAATTGTGAATAATTTGTCTGTCTTACACAGTGCATCACAGCAAATAAAATCCATATAACTGTCATTCGGAATTGCTTACCCAAGCATGGATTTACTGTGGCTCCATAGATAAAATCCCCCAAGAAATGCCATAGCTTTCCAGGCCAGAAAAGACTTTTGCAATAATCTCACCAAACTTCGCCTCTCATAAACAACTGAACTTTATCAACGGAATCTTTTAAAAAATGTATGTCCTCCAACAGAGCTGGATGTATGTTCCATGTGAATATCTTGTCTATATTTAAACACCTTGGGGAGATTAATTTAGCACATTCATAAGGAAGTTTTTCCAGCAGTTAATGAACTTCTTTAGTAATAGTTTTGGTCTTACTGCTGTCTACAGTACAGCTTTCTCTGTTAGACTGAGGAGCTCTCTTATTCTAAAATCATACATATGTAAGGCAGACAAGCCACCCCAAAAAATATTCTTTCTTTTATATTTCTTTTCTTTTGTCTCTTTTTGTCATACTAACAACACTCTTTTTATGTTGGTTATTCTGCTGTAGATATGCTACAAATTGAATTTTTGCCTCCTTTGGGTTACACTGCATAGTTCTGAATTATTTTCTTCCCTGCTTTCCAAACTTCTCATTCTAGTAGTCTGTCCTGCATTCTTGACTCCAAGATTTACTGCCTGCTATTCTGGTGTATTAAATTCTAAGCTCAAGGGAGCTCTGTTTATCAGGACATTCAGAAAGCTGTAGAACTGCCTTGTGTCCATAATTTAGTATGTCACAATATATTTCTGTCATGGGTAACTTTCTGAAGCTTTCTGACTTGTATTTCTACTTTTATTTTAGGACCTTCAGAGCTAAGATGCAAAGAATCAATAAATTTTAAAAATAAAAGTAGATAGAAATTAGTCTTATTAAATAAATCCTCCTCTGCCACAGTGCAATACATCTTACTGAGGTACTGTGATTTAACACAGGGATGATTTCTTCAGGTTCTATTCCTTCTCACTCTTTTGCAGCACTTCCTTTCCTGTAGGACACCCAACTAGGTCTTAGTGAAAAAAAGAAATCTTACACTGTTCTGTGTATATTCTTGTTTAGGTTGCCACCCTTTGGAGGTGCCATATTCCTGCTTCCCTGACCGACTTCCGTTCTGATGCTCCAGGCTGGTGTAAACCTGTTTAACTTTGGATGGATGTCTGAGACTGAACTCGGTGAGGGGGCAAACACCTGTGGTTTTGTCACAGATGGGAAGGGAGAGCACGTTCCTGCAGCACAGGGAATGGGACCTGCAGGCAGTGCACACCTCAGCTGGTGACTCCCACCCTGGTTCACTGCAGGTGGTTACACCATTCATTGTGCAGCATGTGGGCTGCCTGTGCTTCAGCCCATAATTTATGTGGTGCTATGAGTGTTTTCTGCTCAGCTGTGACTATTCCAGCTTTACATTCTGTTTCTGTAGAGCTAATTCATATTGCTGGCTGAATTTTGTGTGACATTATGTAGGAACGAGACATTCCTAAGTGGAGATGTATTGCGTTTATCACCTGTGCAAACGTGGGCAATACTGAATTTATCTATTACACTCTCCTGGTTTAGGGCAAATTTGGGAGAGAACCTCTAGACAGGGGTCCCCCTAGAAAAGCAAATTCAAGCCTCCCCCAACTGATTCAGGAAAAAAGATTACCTTGGAGAAAAGTGGGAAAACCTGTTTATTTAACAGAAATTGAATAATACTAAACAATAAAACCTCTTGCTGTTTGATGAGATGGCAAATCCAGAAAAGTGCTTTTCATGTGATGTAGCTTGCTCAATCTCTTATCAGTCCCTCCGGTGCTGGAAAGTGCCGAGGCCCAGGCCCCAGTGGGCCACAGGCCTGAGCTCCGGGGTTTGGCTGGGTTTTCAGTCCAGAGCAGGTTTGAACAGATCCAGGAAAAGGAAAAAAAACAGTCCAGGGAACCTCTCTGCCTCAGCTAGCTAAAAACTAACAGCACAGGAGAGCCCTGTCCTGCTGTCTGTCTGTGCTGCAGACAACACAGTCCAGGAGCAGGATGCAGGGGAGTGAGGGCTCGTTCTGAACACAAACTGCAGCTTCTTCTTCCCCCAGTTCACTCTCAGAGCCAGTCTCAAAGGTGCAGAACTTAATATGTAACAGAAATAAAGCATTTGGGGATAGAAACATCATAAAGTCACCCCAGGACATACACAAATTCTCTTCATGTAAGTGTGCAGTTCTACCCTTGAATTTACATCATCCATAACCAGAAAAACATGAGTTTGTAGAAATTAGCAATGAATTCTGCAATTATCCAGTCTTATGTTCTAGAATTTTTGTCTAATATTTCGGTATTCTGAGGGGTATTGAAACAGAACTTATAGCAGAAAAAAAATAGGTTTTCTCTTTGGAGAAATGGCTTTTGGTTTTACTTAGTAGAAATGAAATGCAGAAATAGAGCAGAATTTTGAAATCATTCAAAATGTACAATGAGACAAAAAAAAGAGAAAAGGTAGAAATTATTACAGGAATAATCTTTCATTAATCAGAGGCAGAACTGAGTAATTGGCTTGGTCTCACTTTTCCCTAATTTGTTTGATAAAGATTACACTTTCTATTGAACTTTAGACATATAGTGGAGAAGAATATCACAACAAAGTATCATCCGAGGTGCTTGCCTAGAGACTGGATTTAGGGACTTCACATTCCTCATCTCTTGGAGCTTAGAGATTTTGCTTCTCCTCTAGCTTTCTCTGGGATATCTCTGGGATTTCCAGAGGTACAGAACAGACTGTTTTACAGTGATTGTCATTCTCCTTGAACACAGGATAGGGACCATCATCATCTTTCCCTAGTGTGTTCTTTGCCTTTCATGGTCTTTTGTCTCTCTCTCCCTTTCTCTCCTGTTCTCCATGTTAGCCCATAGAATTGGGAGATCTGAAAAACACTGTGAGCATTTCGCTGGTACACTCTGGACTAACTACTTAGCAAAAAACATAGCGGACTCCTGCAGCACTTCCTCCAGCAGCTGTTTCTGCATCCCATTTGTCTGCAGAAACATAACAAGCCCCAATAATTAAATGGATAAGCCTCTTGTGGGGAGAGGTAAATAAAAAATATTGGGGGAAAACCTGCATGGGGATGAATTACTTCCAGTCATACAAGGCTCTCATTAAAGCAGATTGTCCAACTATTGGGCTATGTGCTGGACATTTCTAAATGGTAGAATATTCGTACAAATTGCTGAAAAGGTTTCTCTCTGACAACCTTGAGGGGGATGAAAATGGGAGATAGATGTCTGAGCAAGCAATTAGCATCCTTATTGCTTCTGTCTTCCTCAATAACCTTAACATCATTAAAGGGCAATAACAAAGCAGATAAGGGTTATCCTTTGAAGAGGCTTAAAATACAGGAAGAATAAAACAGAGTGGCAGAGTGACTACTTTCGTTTGCTTTGCACAGAAATTTGTTTACACTGAATAATTCACATTTGGTGCAGTCACAACCTTTTCATCACTCAGAAAGCTTGCACAGCCTGCAAACAAGCCCATTACATTAGAAATTCTCGACACCTTGAAACTGAAAGGTAATCAATGCACTTGGGCAACACATTACATTACAAGGTACAAGTCATATATTTTATAAGCTCATTATTGGCACAAGACCCATTAAAACATTTAGTAAACTTATAATGAGTACAGACTTTGCAGCTGACATTATTTCAAGTAACAGGCTATTTTTTAGGCAAGGACTAATTTCTCTTGACAAATTTCTCCTATTGCTACCTAGCAGTGAAGGATTTAGGGGAGTAAGCTTTATCAGAAAGTTCCTCGTGTACACAAAGCAGCGTAGTCGGTTTCTCTTGTTCCTTAGGGCTTTTAATGGTTTTCCTGCTGTATCAGAATGTAATTCAGAAATGCTTCTACAGGACAATTTTTTCCAGCAAATCCTTGAGTTTGCTTAATGGACCTTTCAAGAATGACAACTTTCTATCCTATTCCTAAGTTTTACTGTGCTCCCATCCTTATGAATACCAAAAATTCCTCCCCTTTTTTTCTTATTCTTTCAAGCTTACTTTAAGCAATCTACTCAAAACCTAATTGAAATTTTGAGCTTTAGAAGTTACTTGTTCATTCTAATTTTGATCTAGATAGATTTGTTGGATTGTGATCTTGACAAGTACCATTCTCTGCAGTGTACATCATCACAGCACATTATTAGCCATGACAATCCTATGGGGAATGTTGAGCAATGCCCAGTATGAGGACCAAAGCAAAGCCAGGCATGAAAAGACAAAGAGAAGTTCATCTGGACTGCAACTTCATCTGTGAATGGAGAAAATTACGGGATTCTCAGTGGTCACCTCCTGATTGTCAAAACCCTTCCAAACTCCATATATCATAACTTGCTTCATTGGCAAGCGACATAAGCTGCTCAGACAGCTTAAGGGATTCAGGGACAAACTATTATTGTCCCTTGAGTCTAACGTTTGATGAACTGAAGAGCTCAGGGAGATGGGAGGGTAAAGGTTTCAAGGAAATCACAGAATTTCATCTTCAGGCTAAGATGCACATCCTAAGGCTGAAAATCTCTTGGCAGAAAGCAATCAGGCTAGAAAGAGGGCAAACCTGACAGAAATGCCCAGTGATGCTGTCCTCTTGCATTAACAACAGCTTTCCAAGTCTGAGGTCTCTGATAATGGTCTGTTGGAGTCTGTGTCACTTGGAGACACAGCACTCGAGGAAAACAGACAGAGCTTTTGTGGTGCCAGAAACAAATGTGTGGCACTGCCCCCTCCAACTTCTACACAGTAGTCTGGGGGTAGGTTCAGCACTTAAGGAATATGGGAATATATATAAGAGAGGGAAGGGCACATCAGGTTCTAGACTCAGAATGAAAGCTGTTAGGAAGGGAGCTAAGAACCAAGAAATATTCAGATGGAAGATGAGTACTGTGTGGTTGTTTTTTCTCAGAAGTGAGAATGGAAGAGACCTTCTGTGCTTACCTAATCAAGCTGGGTAAGCTACAGCAAGTTGCCCAAGACTGCAACATTTCGGTTGAACATTTGACTGCATTGAGTTCTGAGTATTTCCAAGGGTGGAGCCTCCCTGGGAAACACGTTCTAATGTTCAGCTAGAGCAGAAAAGTGTCATATTTTACTGCCTCATGGTTTGTGCTCATCGCTTCTTGGCACTAGGCACTAAGAAGAGTCTGGATACATCCTTTTAACACCCTCCCTTCAGATATTTATACATTTTGATAAGAAGTTCTTTGAGTCTCCCCTTCTCCAGGCTAAATAGTCCTAGCTCCTTTCCTCATACCGGGATTCCCTTGGTCATTCTTGTGGGCCTGGATGGATAGCCCCAGGATGGCCATTTTCTGGCTGGTTGGATAATTCAGCCGATCAAACCAGTGTCTTCTTTACCTTTCTTGACAATTATAAACTGATGTTCCTACTAGTGGTAATTTCTGTGACATTTAGCTCACAAACTTGAGACTTAACTTTTCCTCAACTGATGGTTAGAAAGAAATTTTATCACGGGTCAGAGTGACCAGAAGACATTTATGGGGATATCAGTTGAACCAAGTACTTATATTGAAAATATCTCATGGACAGACTGGACTCAGAGAATTGTTCTCTTTCCTTCTAAAGAGAAGTTCAGGTTACATGGTAACTGAATTTTAATCCTTACTACCCCGTAGAAACCTGACTGCTGAATAATTGTATTTTCATGAAAGTAGGAGGTATTGCTATAATTCCTTTAAACTGTTTTTCTTCTGTCTCTAATAATAATTTTAAAGTAAAATTTTAATTTAATTTTAATAAATTTAGATAAAATTGATGCTAACAGCAGTTAATCTCAAGGAAGATAGCATGACTGTAAGCACTGCTGCAGGCAGTAAATCACATTCAAAGCCAAGTAGTTGAAAGTGGGGTCAAGTGACCCCCCATGTAAAGCATCAGCAACTGTCAGAACTCTGTTTATTCTAAGATTTTCTTCTCTGATGCTTCTAGCTGAGCTCCTATATTGGCTTGCCTATACTTAGAATTATTAAAATGGGAATTAGTAACAATAGTTAATAATAATTGTTAGTATAAGCTAAGAGCTATCACAAGCCCAGATTCCCACCAGGAAATATTCCAGAATGTCTGTGTGGCAAGCTAAAGCTTGTAGACAAGATTTTAGCATGGTTAGGAAGTTTTACTAAACAATTCTTGAAAAAGACACACTCTCTCTAATGTTTTCATTTCCTGGAATCTTCTTGCTGAGGAAGATATTGTTAAACAAGAAAAATGAACACTGCCAATTTACCTGTGAAGATAATAAACTATATAAATATAAATTTATCTATTAGTGTATATATATATATATGTATATATTAGTGTGTATCTTTATATACTATTTATATATTATTTATATATAAGCTACTATATAAATATGTAAAATAAACGCAGAAACCATAGCATATGTATCAACCATATATTTTATATATACTGCTGTAACACAGAACTGCAATGGGATACACAAAGGTATCTCTAGTTTTCAGCAAGTGACTCATTTCTGCACCACTGAGGAAGAGGAGCTAACTAAAATTTAAAAAAAAAAATAATAACTTAGCACCTCAGAAGCTTAATAATTAAGATACCCCAGAAACTGGTAGTTAGAGGGAAGAAAAGTCTCAAGTGGAAGCATGGCTTGGAACTTAATATTTAGAGGCTGAACTGTAAGAAACTGAATGTTTAATGATCAGGTATTTTGGTTTTGTTACATTTTCCCCTTTTCAGTTAGAACCTGCCAAGGTAAAAAAATCACAAAACCAAAAGCTCAGATTTAGAAATGTTCCTTTTCAATTGCATAACTGCTTGTCTTTTCTTGTCAGTTTTCTTGTCAGATTCAATTCCTTGGCACTAACAAGTCCCCATCTGAAAGCTGCAATGAAAAATCAAGTAACTGAGATGTGGATAGGAAATGGAGAATAGTGTAAACCTGGACAACAATTCCACAAAGTCTGTCTAGCTTCTTGGAAGTATCTAGTTTCTTGGAAATATTTGAAGGACCAAAGAAAGACACATTTACTTGAGAAAAAACCAAAAAAAGACACAATTAGAGCAATATGAAGGGGAGGTCTAGTGCATTTGGGCAAAAAAAATGCAGTAAAATCCTTGCCATCTGGTAAGGAAGAAGACAACTAATGGATAGTGGAAAGCAAGAGGAACAGCTTAGTTTTAATTGAGACAGTTCATCTCAAAAAACGACCAAACAAACAAAAACAAAGAGAACCCCCCCATATATCAAAGGTACAAAATTTCTATAATAAGGAAAAGAATTCTATAGCACCTACATGAATCAGTATTTGGTGCCAGTTTGTCTAGCACACCCTTGAATAAGATTAATCACTACGGTTCAGTATAAATTCAAATCTGATAAGTTCAGCCATTCTGGGAACTTTCCTAGACTGCCTAAAATTCTGAACATTTTGTCCAGGCTTGCACCACACACATTGTAAAACCTGGAATTAATTCTTCAAGAGTCTGCCTACTGCAATTGTTCTAAAGCCTTGTTTAACAAAGGGTGGGGGGAAAAAAGTACGTGTTCCTAAGGATAGCTAAATCCCTGAAAATTATGTAAAAGGAGGAATTGTATGGGAGAGGGAGGGAAGGATGCAATTAGCTGTTCTCTGAATTATCCTAAGCAGAATGATTGGAACTGGAAGGCCATTGTGCAGCACTTCACATTACCCTCAGCAGGCACAGGGCTGTGTTGTGCTGTGTTCCACTTGCAGCTTGGCCTCCAGGACAGTGTCATGCTGTGCATGCCCCAGAAAAACTCATCCAGCTAATGGTGACAGGGGCCAGCTGGCAGACCCAACTCAGCAGCAGCAACTGCACCACCTGCCTGCCCTTGCCTTTATCTGAAAAGTGCAGCAACAAGTTCTCATGAGAACTTTTTGTTTGACAGTAGAAATGATGAATAGAGTTGTTTTCTTTTGAGAAAATCCTGCGAGAGTTCAAAGGCCAAAATGCTGAATGATCTTTCCATGGGTGGGATCTGCACAGTGTGCTGTGCTCTGATCAGAGGTCTGTTGATGCCACGCAGCTCAGGGCTCCCAGCATCTAAGGGGATGTAAAATTACCTGTACCATTCTCTTTCTTGTGTCAGTGTAAATGAAAAGTGTTTTAAGAAATACTTTGCAGAGTCTGAGTCCTTGTCCTACTGGGATCATACGGAAAACCGGCACCTCCTGGGGAAAAACTGTAAGAATACATCACTGAGAAGGTGGTAAGTCAGCAGAGAAACAGGTTTATTTAAGGATTCAATGTCATATTTATTATAATGCAATTTTACATTTTAATTAAAATTAACTGCCTTCAGGATAGCTAAAATCACTTCAGAGAGGTGACAAGATGCCAGCATTTCTCAGTTCCACATGGAAGTACTCATGCTTTCAGCAAACCTCTGATCCAATCTCTTCTTTCTTAAAAGTTTGCTTTAAGAAAAACTTTATATGAAACTCTTCACTAAAGTATCATTCACTAGAAGATTTCTCCATCAGGAAAACTACAATGCATACCCTTGAGAGAGGGAAGGAGGCAGACAGCCTTTGCCTATGTTGCTTGTGAAGGACAAGTCCGATGTACTAGACTTCACTGAGGATGGCACTTTAGGAATTTAAAAATACCATGTTTTACAACTGGTTGCTTACAGGACTGTGTTCCATGCTTCTTTCTCAGTGGCTCTAACTCCCTGACTGTGCCTTTTCTGCCCCAGGCCATATTATCCATTTTTCTTTTTTTGCAAAGTGATGATGTAAGACAGTCTTTTGATACTTGGAAACCTTCTGTACATGCCTGCAGCAGCAAACCTGAATATGTCTGCCAGAATATGCAAGGCAGGAGTGCATCTGTTCCCCAGTTATAAAGTGGCTACTTTCTGAGGGATTCCCAGTACTAGCTCATTTCCGTGTCAGGTTTCGCATTCTAAAACCTGCAGCAATTTTCTTCTCTCCAGATATATTTTAAATAATTTTCAATTTAAACTGGTGTCACTTTGGCATGATGAATGCTTTTTTTTCTGCTCATAGTCATTCATTTTATTTTAAATGTTTTTCAGCCAGTCCACTTTCCTTTTATGCCAACACACTTTTTCATCAAAAGGTTCCATTAAATATTTAAGTATCCTAATGATGCTAATGCCAAGATGTAGGCAATGCAATTGCTCAGTGCTGTACCAGAGCAGCATTTCAAATGTGTGGTTCAGACAAATCTTGTACCCTTCCACTCAACAGATAGCAGCTTTCAGAATAGAAGTCTGGGTCTACATCAGTTTTCTAAAGTGTGAACGTTACCAAACTTGGCCAGCATTTGGATACAGGCTCTTCTTTGGATCCAGCAGTTTCTATCTCAGTATTGAATTTGTCAAAACCCTGGAAACACAAACTCATGAGAGCTTTGAGAAGTGCACATCAGGCCAACAGTCTTTTTGTTTGTAATTCTGTATTTTGTGAGAGGCAATATATCTTTAGTAAGTAACCATATGTCCTTTCAGAAAGTGGAACCATCCACTGGACACAGCATTCCTTTTAACAATATTTACATTACAGCTTTTGTAGCATTCCATATGACTGCTACCAGGGTCGCCTGCATCTCTTGGGTTGGAAAGGTACACCGAAAACTGCTTCCTCAATGGATCTTCTTTCTCATTATTTAAACAGACTATCTCTTGTCTGTGAAAGAGACACCTGTCTTGACTACCTCACAAAAAAAAAAATAGTTTTTCACACACCTCTCCAAAAATAAATCCTAAATATTCTCAGTCATTTAAAAGAATCACCAAATCACTAAGCTACCAACAGAGTTGTTTCCTTTCCCAGCAATAATTTTTGCAATATCTGTTGCTGTGCACACTAAATTGTGCTTCTGAGCTGGTTCACCTATTGGAGCCAGTCACCATTGTAATTTGGGAGGCTTTTCCCATAATTTTGAAAATCACAGATAAAAATATACGCCTTAATATCATACTCTTGTTCTTCTTTTCTTGATCTCACCTTTGAGTGTGATGCCCTTTGAGGCTGCTCCCAGTTATTCTACAAAATACCCAGTGACAATAAAATTTCTCTCTGTATTTATGTGAAAGTATACACAAAACCACATATAAATATATAGATATACACATATATACACTATATGAATATATAAAAACATATTTGTATATATAAAAGCATACCTCTGTACACAAACTCCTAGCTGCAAAATTTGACTGTGAAGGTTTTCAGAGGCTGTCTCAGATCTTTTTGTGTTTAAATACTCTTTCCCAAACTGGCAGCTAGTTTTGAATTAACATCTTCAGGCCTTGCATTACTACTGGGTACACTTGCAAGGTGTTTAATTTCCTCAGGATTAAACACTTTGTTCAGAGACAGTGGAAGCAAATTCTGCTTCCTGTTGAAAGATTTCTGTTGTTGCCTTGATGCATCATGAATTTTTTGTTGCTCTGTACTGGTCTACTCAACTCCCCAGTGTAAAACTAACCAATCTATCTAGACTTGTCTGCTCCTTCCACCTTTTCACTTGAAAGGGGTTTTTACTTTTGCTATAAACTGTGAGCAGTTTTCAGTTCAGGCAGCTGTTGTATGATTCTTGATCACAGCATGTTTTTATTTGCAGGGATCTCAAATGCTACAGTTTATTTAATTTTGTGTTAACTGACTGATTAATGGGTGAGTATTCAGGTTTGCCCAAAGGTTAGCTGTTGCTCAGATGTGGTACTGATGCCTTCTTTTGGGTCACAATGCTGGTCCTATGCAGGTTTTCAACCACAGTGGGTATGATTCCGGCTTTTGTTTGTTTCTCCCTGCTAAATTTTGAACAAAGTGGCTATGATATAGGCTGTGTTTTGTTCTCTCTCCTTCACTGTCTCTCACTGAACAGAAAAAAACTGGAAACAATCTTTTATGTGTCTGAATTACAGGATTCAGGAAAAATTAATAAGCTGTGCTACTTTAAAATAATAATAATAATAATAATAATAATAATAATAATAATAATAATAATCCATTTACTCAATAGTTTTGTCATATAATGGTACATTTCTTTTAGCTGCTTCTCCCTTCCCCTTCATCCTATCTTCTTATGCTGTTCCTGTAGTAAAAAAAAAGAAGAAACTGGGAATGCCCAGGAGAGTCATGGCACCAATACACCACTATGGGAGAAGAGATTTGCTGTAGGGGAAACAGACCTGTGGTGAGAATGAATCCACATGCTCCAGTGATGATAACAGAAGTTATTTTCAGCAGAGATGTTCCTCATATTACTTTGTTGCTGTTTTGCCATCGGGGGCAGCCAGCCTTTCAGAGACATGGCATCTTCTTTGGGTTGTTATGAAAACAGCAGATGCCACCACTGGTTTTCCTTTGGGACTGAATGAAATGTTCAGTAAACAGAGTGGCCCAACCTAAGGCAAGTTATATATTATATTGAGAGGTAACTGCCACTCCTTTCCTGCCTTTCATCAGTTCACACTGTATGAAATAGTAAAGCTGCCAAAAATTCACATAACACCTTTCATCTAGAAGCATCCCAAAGCCTTTACGGAGATCAGTTTTCCTTACTGTTAAAACATGAGGATCTTTAGCATCCAGTAACATTATACAAAATTCCAGGACAGGAAATGGAACACTAACAAAAAATCCCATACCCAGACTAGCCAAAAGTTTTTCTGTTTTGTAAAATTAAACCTTCTGAACAACCTAACAGAGCTGTCCCACCCATGTGCTTCAAAATTGCTCTTGAGACATCTACATTTTGGGAACAAAAACATATTCAAGCCTCATAGCCTATGCTTACTTAGCCTGACAGGAAACTATTTTATACTTTGTCTTTTTGATGAACCAGCCAGGAAACTGTGACAAAACAGACAGCCATTTGCTTATAATCCATCATTCAGTCAAGGATGACACGCAGATACTTTGCACATAAAGTAAGAAGACACTGTTGTTGCTCCGAATAAATTACATTATGAGCACAGAGATAAAGCAATGCCAGTGGAAACAGAGGAACAGCCAAAATATTTAAGCACAGCAACAACACAATGGGTACCAAACTATTCCTTAAATTTAGAGGGATTAACACAAAATAAATACATAATAAATATACGTTTATCTGCACTAGGCTCTATTTGATCATTACTCTTGTGGATTGTTTCTATCTTATTAAAACTGAAGGTTAGAAATTGAAAGGAGATGATATTGATGTAGGGATGATTGACACAAACTATAAGATGGATTAGCATTGGTGAGAAAAGGAAAAATAAAAGGAGATAAAGACATTTGAGCAAGGAAAAAATAGCCTATGCAGCATGACAGGCTCAAAAAATCACCTTAGGACCAAAGAACTAGTAAAAGTAAGGGAAACAGTATTTCATATCCAAATAGTTTAGCAGGGATACCTTTTCATGTGTTTGAACTCATCTGTTTATTCTGGTTCTGAGGCAGTGTCTTTAGAACTAGGTATTTGCCACCAGAATGTTTTTTTAACAGTCACTGAAATTTTGCAATGACCAAACCAGCTATAATAGAATTATTAGTGTGCTGTGCTCTTCCAATTCAGCTAGGTCAAATTCTTGCTCTAAACCTAAAGGATGAAAAATATTTAGGAAAAAAAAAAACAACCCCACCTGCAATACATGAAACAGAGTGGTAGATGTCTGCATTGGGAAATGGGAGTGATTCCAAAAGGCTCGAAAAACATCCTTCTGCTATTTGATAATTACGAAAACTTTTTTCTTTTTTGTTTGTTTTTTTTTTTTTAAAGGCATCAGTAACATGCTGACTAGTAACAAAACGTGTCACTGCAATAGTCTACGGAAATCATCTTCATCAGGGGGTTGTGTGTCGAGCTGCACCTCGCTCTCTGCTTGTGCTGAAGTTTAAAGCTCTGCTGCCATCTGCAGGGGTCTGTCCTTCCTGTCACTGCAAACTGTGAGTGTTCTCTGGAAACTTCCCCATCAGACTCCATCATCACTGCTCTTTCTTTTATAGCACCCTCACCTGGACCCAAAAAGGCCAAATAAATTCAAGGTTAAAATGTAAAGGAGTCGAAGATAAATTTGGTCCATACTTAGCAATTTATTACAATTGCCTTTCTCTAGATTATGTCATTTCTGTAATCTTATTTCTAGTATGGCAAAATATGTCATTACCAGTTATGAAAAGTCTGCAAACTGATAAAAAATTTAATTTATTTGAACTTCTGCTCTATTGAGAGGCGTGATTGCTTCTTAACATGGAACAGTCCTGCTCTTGACCATCTACAACAAGTATCAGTCCAATGTTTTCTTTAGACCCCCCCCTCTTGCTATTAGCATACTTTAAAAAGCCCTTTATATCTGACACAACACTGACCAGTTTCAACTCTTACTGAGCTTTGGCTTCTTGTGTCTTTTGTGTACATATACAAACCACAACTCTGAGCCCCATATTCTACAGATTCATTGCTGGAAAAAAAAAATGAAGAGTTCAAATATAAAGATAAGGATGATTTTTGGATTTGATCCTCTACATGTCAGTTCTAAGAGCAAAATAAATGAGATAGAGTGAGCACACTCTTGCATTTGCAGAGACTAAAAAAATTTCTTCCTTTCTTTACACCTGAAAACTCTGGCTCCTGAGGTAACCTTTTACCAAGCCTGAACATCAGTACTGGAGACAAACAGATTTATTGCTGATTCCATCAAAGTTCTGACTTATCTTTGGCATCTAAAAGATTGATTTGATTCTAATTTGGAGAGTTCAGTTTCAGGTCATTTTCTGATTTCTCTTGATTTTTTTTTTGGCAGGGTTCTCTGTACTACATTCAGCATGACATCACTTTGATAACAGAAATAATTAAATATTTAGGATAGACAGACAAGAATTTTCTTTATGTGAACTAAAGGTAAAGTTAAAGAATCCTCACCTTCAAATTTGTTTTGTTTGGAAACTGCTTTGCTTCTAAAAATGACTGATTTCATGAACAGCAGCGACAGAAGCTTGCGGCTGACAAATGTCAGTCTTGAAAGTATTTGAGATTAAAAAGAGTTATAAACTAACACTGACACGTTATTTCCAGATTTGTTTTTTTGTGATGCAATCACTAACACTGCAGCCTTGAACCTGCAGTCAAAAAAAAAAAAAAAAAGAGACTGGAATCATAGTAAACCTCATAATGTTTCAAATGTATTGGTAACAGAGGCTATAGAGCTCCTAAGTGATATAAGTCTAAAAGTGTCATTGTTTGGCTCTGAAGCCCTCAACCCTAACCTGGAACTGTGGTTAAAAGTGAGCATGTGCTCTGACATGTGATCTCCACAATCTGCAGATCCTTCAGAAACATTCATCTGCTCTGCTGTGGGTTTTCTGTGGACAGCAGTGAATATCCTTCTTCATAGAGCATCTCCTCTGGTCTGGGTGTTCTGTCCTGGTCCTCACTCTTTTTGTTTCCTTCTCCTCTCTCTCTTAAACATTTTATACTCTTTCTAAAATACACAGAAGTGCCACCAGCTTGGCTGCTGGGCTCAGCTGTGTCCTGGTGGGGTCCGTGGCTCTGTCCCCCCAGATGGCTGTGTCCAGCGTGGGGCCACCCCTGCAGCCTCTCTCTGCCCTGCTACCAGAACCTTGCCACCCACACACAGCATAAAGTGACATTATAAATGACATAAAATTGACTTCAGCTCATATACTTTTTGTTCCCAGTCCCTTCTCTCTTGAGATGGGCTAAGGTTATGCAGTGGAGGAATGACTGTGAGCGGGGCATTGTGTGACACTTGTCAGAGAAAATGGCAAGCAGATCGTTCTGGAAACAGAAAGAAATTATAGTCTTCTGATCTGAGCAGCTGTCATAAATGAGTGGTTTAGTTTGTTCAAAGAATCACCAGCAAAGGTGTCAGCAAAAGCAGGTTTAATATGTGAAGTGAAAGCACAGCAAGGTTTGTTTGCAAGGCCGACTCTGCCACTTACTGGATAGCTGAAGAACACAGAGAAAAATTGGACTGAAATCTAAAAAAAATCAATCAATTCAAAACTAAAATGAAACAAAAATTATCTATGCAGAGGCTGGGCATGGGAAAGGGCAAGGATAGAAATGCTGAAGGATGAAAAGGAGGAAGGAGGCCTTCTACTGAGTCACAAGCTTCAGGGTAGACCTCTTGGTAAAGTTTACCCTGAACTAGACCAGTGGTTTAGGCCTAGAGGTTTTAACAGTACAATCTAGCAGCACTCAACTGATAGCTCAATTTAAACAATTTAGCAAGATTGTATAAAATAAAATATAAAATTCATATAAAATTTACTATAGCACAACAGTAACTCACTTATAGTTACTTACAGGTCTAAAGTTCTAAAAAAGCTCAAAAAGGAACATTCACAGTATGTCTGCTGCAGCATATTCACACCTGCACCCAGGCAGAGATCTAAAGGAGTATGTACAAAGTATGTAGTATATATGTGCAAAGCATGTGCCTGTGAAAATTCCCCTCAAATTCAGTGAAATGTTTGCACCTTCTCCATGGGCAAAGGGTTGAGCCTGCAGGAGTGGGGGTTTCAGCCCACGTTCCATCATGGACACTCAGTGGCAGCACTCCAAGTATAACAAATTTGAGTTTGCTGGTTCTAAGAGTTGTCCCACTGAGAAGGAGATTGCTGGTTGCTGCCCACTGCAGTCCAGGAGAGCACGAAGGGTCTCACTCTCGGGACTGCTGCTCATGGGGTCCCCATGACAAATGGCTTTAGACACAGTGATTGTCCATCCCGACCGCAATTCACGCTGGTAGCGTTTTTTCAAGGTTTGATAGCAAAAATGTTTTTTCGCTTAGGTTGTTATTCAGGGAAGAAAAATAACTTCCCAAGGCTGTTTGTTAAGAAACTAAGCTCTGCAGCCAGCTCCCAAGTTGCTGGGAGCAGATGGTGTTTCTGATAAGCTCAGAAGAGCTGAGCACAGGTGCTGCTCATAAATGACGAGAGCTAACCAGCATTTCTGAGGTCGTGGTGTGGCCTGAGGAGAAGGGTGGGGTGTGTTCCACCACCACAGCAGTAAAACTGCACTCTGGAGAAAGAGATTTAACTCCAATCTTTGCCATAAAATTACTAAACAGTACTTAGCAGTTCTTTAAAACAACAATGACCAAGCTCTCTAAGGCAGGGAGATATTTTTTTCTCCAACATTGCAACTCACAGCTAACAAATTAACTGAATGAGTACACAAGCAGATCTTTAGCCACAGAGGCAGATACCTAGAACAAGCCAGGTATGAGTAGCATGGCATAAACCTGAGACTTTATAGAGGGTGAGATCAGACAGTTGGTAGCTGAGGTCTACCTGGAGTTTTAACCAAAGACTAAAAATGCACATACTGCTGAGCTGGCCTCTCCACAGCTCTGCACCACGCTGCATCAAAGCTGACAGACTCCATAGACCTGAGATGACTCTTCACAACCCCTGAACTAGTGTCTCTGCATCCTCAGCTTCATTAATTTGCAACCCAGATAAATCATCCATACATCATTAGCAACTGCACATCCAAGGATGCTCAATTTGTTCCCATATCCAGATATCTTTTTCCAGAACCTTCATTTTCACATGATCTCTCTGCTGCACAAAATACACACACACACTCCCCACCATGCCTCAACTTGAGACTACATTTTCTACTACCACATATAAATTGGCAACTAAAAGGTCCTTGTCCTACCTCATGCACGCCTTCTCTTGAAGGTGAAGACTGAAAATTTAAAAATTAGGGTTTGGTAGCTCATTCTTGCTCTGGAGAACCTGCTTAAGGTTTCCATTGGGTTCTTTAAAACCTGTAATGCAATTAAAGCATTTTCCATTTTGCAAGTCAGCTGCCAGGATATCTTCAAAATGTTAAGTGGTTTGTTTAAATTAAAGCACTTGTTCTATGCTTGAGTTTAATGCTTTATATCAAAATCAATAGGAACAGAATACAAGTCAGGTCAGAGAATTTAGACAACTGGATAATCTTAGTTCTGCTTTTCAAAACATCAGATTATTTAGTAATAATTGTCCTCTAAAGAGTAAGTTGTATTTTTACTATCCATATATAATCTACACTGGCAATCCAAGGAAAAAGAGACCATTCTCCAACCTCTGCAACTGGAGCAAGCAGTCTGTTTTAAGCAGGAGTAGTTTGAGGATGTTAGGTAGATTTACTAAATTTTCAATTACTGAAATAATATCACCCATTGGCTCATAAAGTGCAGTGTTATTTACATTACTTTCAAATGCAAATGACAATGCCTCTTGCTGAAAATTGGTTCCAAATCTGAAATCACTGACCATTTTCTAGAGAACTAAAACGAGCAGGAAACTTAGTTGTTCATTCAAATCTAGGCCTGGATTAATGATTTCAGTTTCAGTTTCCCATTCCCAGACATTCAGATAACTCATTCCTGATACAAGCTGTAATTTTTACAAAGCTAATTTTTACAAGCTAAAACTGTGAGTGTGTAGATTAGAAAGTTTTCTTAAGTCACTGGGTGAAAAAATTAGAGTTTAAGCTAGTTTAGAAAATAAAAGGCAAGATGGAGCATTTAGAATGTTGTCTCTTTTCCCTCTTCTTTCTTCTTTATTTTCTTCTTCTAGATGTTTTTGGCTAATAGTAGGTGATTGGATAGAAAATGCTGCAATGCAACACACAGGTGTTGGGTCATTGGGTCATTAAGAAAAACAATATACGTGTCTATTGTTAATTGGATAAGAATAAGTATAAAGATAAAAGAACTGCATAGTTCAGGGCCATTTTGTGCCATCAGAGCCAAAATGTGCCAGGTTGCAGTGAATTAAACTTGTGCAGAAAGTCTGGAGAGACCTGCCAAGTTTTGTGATAACATCCTAATAAACACGAGAAACAAGATCTTAGCAGGCTTTGGAGTTTTCTTTTGACCTGGAGAACTGAGATAAATGGAACTCCCCGTGAAGGATAATTCCAAATGAGCCCAGCTCAGAGGAGACTGGGAAATCCACGTGTGAGAAGTGGAGCAGAATCAAAAGAGAGAAAAAAAAGACTAAAAAAGTTATAATGCCTGCTTTTCCCTCTGCAGATGCTTTGCTGACTCACCTACTCATTGATACAGCAGCTTTATTTGTCTGTGCAGCATCAGTGTATTTATATGTATAAATAAGTAATTTATATACATAAATACAGCATTTACTTCTCCTTCTGTGGAACACCAAACTATGCAACTTCCAGAGGATGAAATATGGGTGGGTTTGCTTTGGCTGGTCATGTGCTGCTATGGGCCTGGGAGGTAGAATTAAAGTTCAGCAAGTGTATGTGTGCAAGCTGTGAAGTCAATAACCTAGGATAAGATTTTTGTCTTTGTTTCACTTCTGGCAGCTGATGTTCTATACTTTTCTCTGTAAACAAGCAAAATTCCCATGAATTCTCTAATTATCATGCCATGCTAAGCACCAGTAACCATATAAACTGTTATATGAAAAAGTTACTTGCAGTAAAACACTGTAAAATAACCTAACCATGGATTTTAGTAAAAATGTATAGATTTTAAGCTGTAAGTTGGGGAAATAAGAGCTGTCACAAGCTTTTAAAAATACTACTTTTTTTAGAGTGCCTTTTTAGAACTACATCAGTCACTAAAAGAGCTCTTCCAGATAGACCACATGAAAACATAAGAACAGTGAAAGTTACACAATACAAATGCAGAACAGTAAGTAGCATGCGTATCCCTACTTCAATTTTCACTTTTCTCTTATGTTTCTTCCACTTTTCAATGTTTGTATTGCTTCTGCTACTTGCAGTTCTTCATTGCTTCTGGTAATCTCAGTAATTCTTTTCTTGACTTAATGATCTGTTCAGTCATTGGAAAAATCAAAACAAAACAATGAAAATTAAACAATCGATTGAATCAAGTGATGCACAATGAAGTGCAGAACTTTTCTGGAATACACCAAACTGAAAAAAGAAATAGTAGATTTAAGAGGTTAAATATAACTAATTAAATACCTCCTTATCTTTTAGTTATGTTCATTTGTAAATTTGACTTAGGTATATTTTCTTTATTCATCAGATGGCACTTACTAATTCTAATAACATAACAATTAATATGACACATTCTAATATAACTGTTGGCTTCTCTCTGAACTCAGTTTTTCTCTCATATAAAGGGTGATGAAAATGTGTGTAGTATCTTCTCATCCCTTTAAGAAATGTAAGAACTGCTCTTCCAAATGGCAGGCTAAGCTGCCCAGTGACATCACTGTTTGGATGAGATTGCTCTGGACAAGATGACCCAGGAAACTGCTGGAGTTCTCATTTCTGTCTTTGTGGGGTTTGCACATAGAGAAACAAAAAGGCGGGAGAAGTATGAGATGCATAAAAAAGAAATTAAATTGCCAAAAGGAAATCACAAGAGTGCAACAACAACACCAAGACAAATACTACAAGGTACTACTCAGGGGAATTAAAGAATTAATTCTTAAAAATATTGAAGTGTATTGAATCGTGGAGTGCAAAACCAGATTTGAGCCAATGCTGGGGAACACTAACCTGGGGCCAATACTGGACCAGGTATGGTATAAAGAGGTATATCCAGTGCTGAATAAATGAGTAACAGATGTAGTGAATGTACTGGATTTATCTCTAGAACCAGGAGAATCAGTTTTCATATGTCAGTTCTTCATACACTATTGTTTTAACTTCCTTATAATACTCCTCTAAAGAGCATAAGACTTAGGGGTTGCTACAAATATCTGAGAAGTTGTGTGTAAATGATTGTTGCAGAATGGCTTGTAATGAAAATTCTAACCCTTAAAAATGGCAGTAAAAAATCATGTCATATCATTCTGTAAACACAGCTAAATAGTTTCCTAAAAGGGTGATGGAGATCACCAAAAAACCCCTTCTCTCTATGAGCATATAATTTTCTGTGGTGGCTTACATATTTACTATTCTGGGTACAGATGGCAGACCTAAGATGAATTTTGGAATTCAGTCAATATCCCAGTATTCTGCCCTTTAAAGTTGGCTGTTGTGTGAGACAGAGTCTTTGCAGAGGTGAGGCTTTTAGACTAAGAGAAAAAGAAAGTGCTCCCTGGAGAAAATGGGTATTGGACAGTGTCTCTTCAGTTTTGCCCAAGTGGAGTTTGAGATAGCTGCTCTTCCTCCAAGAATTGATTATTTTCAGACATTGTAGAATCTCTGCAGTAAGATTGGCTCTGTCACTGGAAAAAGAAAGTGGATCTCATCAACAAAAACCAGAGTATTTCTACATATTCAGGAGAAGAATACACAACTTCTGTACTTACAGAAAATGTTACAGAGAGAAATTGCTCCCATAGTCATGGAATAAATAATAAGCCAATTAAAACAAGTGAAATTATGTATTTGTGTGGAGCTTGGCAACGTGCCCAGCTCTGCTGTATAGATGTGAGATTCATAAACAGCTCTTTCATCAAACTAACATTATTCCCCCAAATGACAAGAGACAGTTAATATGTCAATTGAGATGTCAGAAGAAGAGATTTTGATAAAGGATTAAAAAACCCCATTCATCTACTCTTCAACAGTACTGATAGTACTCTCTGATGTTTTTGCTGCCAAAATTTCTAAAGTGAAGTAATCAATAACTAAATTAAGTAATCAATCTCTCCAAATCATATTATACAGAAAGAAAACTTGTTTTCAGTGACTGGACACTACAGAAGTCTAGAAAATGAAGTGAAGGGAAAAGGCTGTACTAAACTGAAACTGCTGAAACTGCAGGGGAAATCTAGGTCAGCAAAATTCAATTACAAGAGCTGTGTAAGCAATTGAAAAAAAAAACAAGCCACTAATATTCATTAGAGGGAAAAGGGGCTTACTTTAACTTTCAAAAATAAATTTAAATTTGAAAGCTTAAATATTCAAAAAAATAGATGTTTGAATGTGATTATTCACACTTTAAATTCTAAATGGGAAATGTGTGGGTAAGCTGCACAAGTGACAATTGCAATGCAGAAACCATACTACTTAGGCACTGAATTAATGCCATAATTTGAATCATGAATATCCACAACAAATTGTTCATAAAACATTCAAGGGAAAATGTTTACCAAATAAATTTACAAACTCAAACAATAAAGTTATTGTAAGGATTTTTCTGAGCATTTTGTCAACAGAAGAATGAAAATAATGTACTGATTAAATTATCCTCCAGAAATAGCCTCTTATTTTGTGATTACTGAGTAGATTGGCAAAAGTAACAAGAACTTTAATGGAACTGAGTATTAACATTTCATTGTACAATTTATTTAAATGGGACAATTTAAGGATATTTAAATTGCTTTAACTTGCAAGTCTATCTCATTTTACACAGTTGATTTGGACATATTATTTCCACACTGGGATAGCCTTGTCCTAAATAATGTTTTAGGGAGAGAGGAATTGTACATCCAGTAAGGAAGGGGAAGGTTTTTCTGTTTTGAAAACCACTTGAATGTTATTATCACTATTGGAATAGATTTTCTCACATGTCAGTCGAGGTAAGATATTGTGTGAAATCTAAATGTCAGTCACCCTATCAGAACCTGGTAGAAACAGAGCCAGATAACAGACTTCAGACCAAAGCAAACTGATGCATTTAGTTTTGCAAAGATATTTACTGCCAGCTCCATTTGATTATGCAGAGCATGACTTTTGGGGTAATACCAAAAGATTTGGGAGATGAGTTTAAGTAGAGTGCTACTTTTCTTTTGTTTATGTTATTTTATAAATATTTATTCTCAAACCAAACAATGCTAGGAATCCATTTCCCATTTATCCGGTGTATCATGCACATATCCAACACACAGATGCTAAAAATAAACATTATTAGCTGATAGGCTCTTGGAACACTTTAAACTGGAGTGTTGTCCATCAGCTGAGACCTTAGTATTGCTTAGATACAAAAAGCAGCTCTTGATTGCTGTTAGAAATGGCACATATTTGGCTAAAAAATAATGTCTTCTGCAAACAATGCAAAGAGGATTCTGAATCCTATTGCATCAAATACACTTTGAATTATAGCTGTAAAAGTATCTTGCTAAATACCATGGAAAGAGGCAGGATCAAAACCAGAGGAGATTTAATGGGCTATGTAGTTTGTTTGTAGAAAGACCAGTGATTTCATTTCCTTTAAAAATCACAACTAGGTTTCATTCAGAAAGGAATATTTTAAGCTCTCTTTCACAACTTCATTCCTATGAGCAGCTGTTTTAATTCCAAGAGATTAAAAGGATGACATTTGGGAGTTTAAGTTGTAACCGCAGCATCCATTTATTTCCCCCTTTGGGGCACTCAGTGTTGCACTTCTGTGAATGAGTCATGTTTCAGGCTCTAATAATTTATCTTAAGCCTAACCTGTAACACCTTACTTGAATCAGGTTTTGGGGTTTCATACAGGTTTTTGTGTTCCTATAAACACAAATTGTGTTTGTTGTTCCTATTTTGTGTTCCTTTTTTACTCCTCTCACCTAATATAATAAATAATAAATAATTTGACTAAATATAAATATGACTATTTATAAAATAAATAAATTTTGACTGAGTTTGCAGTCAAAATGTAGTGTTGATAGTGGGTTTCCACCAGCCAGATTCATCAGCTACCCCTGAGTTAATACTTCTGCTCCACAGTTCTATGTCCTTGTGCCGTTTTACTTCAGGCAGTAATTCACAAATGAGATAATTTACATCTAAATGTATTCGGAAATCTAATTACCAGCACCTATATGTGCATTTGAGAGGTGGATCTATACAAGCTAGCGAAGGCAAAGTAAGACAATGAAGAACCATTAATATCTAGAAGCTGAGGCCTTTGAGCCAGTTTTGGACTGCTAAAAAAAAAACAACTTTTGAATCTTTATATTAAGACCATCATGAATCTTCCTAAAACACATAAGATTCTTAACTCCTTATGGCTAAATCCAATAGAAAATTTTCTCCAAGTCTGCCATGTACAAGACAAATAATAAAGCATATAGCAAATGGAAGCTTAAAAGTCAACTGAAAATAATTAAAAACATGTATCTCCTTGTGTGAATGTTCTGTCTGAGTTTATTGCTTTCAATTTAAATTGATTATGCACAGACAATACAATAAATTCAATCATTACAGTCCCATAACACAATGGTGTAAAAGGTAATAGCTACAGATTAAAAGCATCTGAAAAGATGTTCTGGAAGACAACTATGTAATGGAAGTATACATCCTGCACCAAGACAGAGGAGTGGAAAGAAAAGCAAAAGATTCTGCCATCAGGTTGCTTGAAGTAAGAGTCAAAACAAATAAGACTGATTGAACAAGCTGCCAGCAGGACAAGGCAGCAGCAAGACCATGGAATGAACAGGCCTGGCCTATCGATGTTCACATATTAACTCTCAACAGAGGTGGAGAGTTAAAAAATAAACTCCTATCATAAAAAATAACTTCTATAGTATAGTTACTGACTAAAACCAGGCCCCACAACTCTGGTCTGTAATTCAGACTGAGGCTTGAGAAGGATAGAAAACAATATAATGAATCAAACAGTTACCTAAGCATCCTCCTAAGATTTAAGCACTTCCATTGTACAGACAGTTTGAGAGTACCATGTTCATGAGGCTCTGCAGTACTCTCTGTCTGGTTACCTTGGTACCTACTGCAGAGGCATCCTAAGCCTGTCCTAAACCACTGGCTTCCAAAAGAGCAGCAGCATTCCCAACACTGTTTTATTTCTTGCTCACAGATCCCTGAGTGCACTGAGACCTTAATTGCCCTGATCAGCTTCACCCAGGAGCTCCTTCCAAGCCTTCCACTCATGGGCCTGGGAGCCTCACTGCAGCTCAGACCAGCACCTTCAGACTCTGGTTTAACTATATGGGAGGTGTGTCCTTCTCCAGTGCTGTCACAGCTGTACCTCTACTTGGCCATGAACCCTATTCATCCTGGCCTGGGGACCATATTCTCCCTCTGACCTTGGATCTCCCTGGTTACTGTGAACTTCCCTGGTGATCACTATTCCTTCTGATACTGGCTTTACAGTTTTCCCAAAAGAGATATAAAATAGCCAAATTCAGGCAACACCTATTTTGCCCATTAATAGCACATAAAAAGGCTTTCTTTTCATTTCCACTGGTCTCTTATATCCATCACTTCATGTAAAAGGACAGGCATTCATTGAAGATATAGAATGATATTACTGTTTAATTAACTTCTGATTGTGCTTTGAGTTGTAACTATTTTTCTGGAATCTCCTGGTCAAGCGATGATGCCAATTTCTTTGAAGCTTGAATGAGATTCAGAATAATTGTTATGGATGAATGTATGCACTGCAATTGAAGGGAGGTTGTAGTTTTTGTTACTTTTATTTTTTATTTTTAACAATTCAAAGTAGTCAAAAAGGAAGACTAAAAGTCACTACCTTTCTATAAAAAAAAAAAAATTTTATCCCTCATATAATTACTGAGTCTGTACAGTGCCTAGTGAAGAAGTATTCAGACCAGGAGGGAGAAACATACTGAAATAAACATGGCAATTAGAGACTTCTACCTCCTCATAGAAAAGTTCAAACAACCTGTCTGTCATTGCTGGGTGATACATCTTTTTTCTGCTGTGGTAGTGGGAAAAAGGAAAGGCACAGTCAGTAGCTGTAGCAAATTTGCTGGCACGTGAGTGCAGGATTTTCCACTGACAGGCCTCCTGTGCTGTTGGTGAATGGGGTATAGACCCTGTGGTCATGCCATAAACACTGCATTCCTCCATGATCTTCCTGGGTGCTGTGTCATGGGAATTATGTCCTTTGTTATCAATACAGGCTGTTCTTGTAACCCTTGTTTGGCTGCTTCTTCCAGTGATTTCCCGCACGAGCACATTTCCATCCCCACGGCATTCCTGGAAATCTTTGTATTTCATTCCACAAGGACTGGCCCAGCTGGATTGCTACGGATGTAATTTGGGGGAAGAGACAGTGTCCTAAAAGAGATGTTTAGCTGCATCCCTGGGAGGCTTTGCATACATGAAGTTTTCCGCATTCCCAAAGTAGTTTCGGTTCAGAAGTCTCAGCTTCACACCTCTTGGGTAGCACCCCAGAAATATAAACTTGCAGGGCAGCCTCAAAATGTGCTTGGAGCTCTGTTCTGCCACTACAGCTTCCAGACTCGGACTGCCTGAGGGAGATGCCCACTTCTGTCCCAGAGGAGACTGAGCACATACATGCATATGGGTCCAGGACAATTCCCATCGTGATTTGCGATGCTCCTCTCCTTGCTGAAATATTCTCTTGCTCAGCAGGTGTTTTCTTCAGCAAGACAGTGTCTCTGAAGATGATGGTTCTGCATTGTCTGATATCTCTTCTGAAGATAGTCACAGATGAGGAAGAGGATGCAGGAATAACTGTATGTTTGTGTGTGTGTGAGACAAGGAGTTCTTGAGCTGCCAGGGCCCATTCAGGGTAGCCTTGTGAAACCAGGCCTAAGCTGACTTTCAGGTAGTCCTGCAGCCCTGTCTGTGGGGTTGTGTATGTCCCTAGAGCTGCAGAGAGACCCCCACTTGCATGAGGGAAATGTTACACTTTGCTATGGGGCAGTAAGTAGAGATGTTACCCCACTGAACAGGGTGGCTTCTACCCTAAGGTTGAAATTAGGACAAGGGGCATTTATGGTCACAGCAAGGGGATGTTAAAGTCCTCAGGACAGAAATGGTTTTCAGACACAGACAGGCTGCCTGGTACTGCTGTCCCTGTACATTCCAGCTGATGGCTGACACTGGGTCAGGTAGCATCAGTGACTGCTTGGGCTGCCCACCACATCCACTGGTATCATCCTGGGGCAGCTGAGTGGTCACACCCTTGGGCTGAGCCTTGGCTCTGTCCCTGACCAGCTTTAGCCTTGTCCTGTGCAATAAGGATCAGACCAACTCCACACAGACCTGGACTTTGCATCTTGGCAAGAAAGTGGCTCCTCTTCCTGTGGAATTAAAAGGAGAAACTGCAGGCTCTTAACATCAACTGGGTCAAATTTTTTCTTGGCACAGGTTGCTTGGTTTTCCTAAAAAGAAAACTTCTTAACTATTGTAGCAATTTCAGCAATACATAGATGACCACAGCTTTATTAATTTCTCAGCTATTGCCAAAAATATTTCAGAACTCTTACTGAAATAATCATTCCTCTTTCAAGGCTAAGTATCTAAATCACCTGCGACTGCCTTTTCATCATCACGTGGAACACCGTAATCACACCTGAAATTCCTCTCAAAAATAGTGCTAGGATGTCAGTCCTTACCCCCTGGTTTTGTAGTGTTATTTCCTCCAATTTGTTTTGCAGGGGCTTAGGAATTAAAACTGACAAAAAAAAAAATTCTGGACCTGCATTTTGAACAGCATTTTAGATGGACTACTCCTTTTATGATGTGTTGATAGCATCACTTGGTTGCTCAGAGTAACTCAAACAACACATCAGAAGCTGAACCCCTCTTGTAGTGTCTGAGGAGCTGAAAAAATGCCTCTTCTAAAGCAGACTCAGGATGCACAGCCACTGTGGGTAAGGAGGCAGCCTTCAATGGAATTAAACCTTCTCTCAAGAGCTGACCAATTCTTCATCATATTGTATAAACATAGACATGACTTTGAGCAAATTCTTTCAGATTAAGTCTATTTGTGCCTCCTTAAACAAAATAATAATAAAAAATAATTTTCCATTTTCCATGTAAATTTAACTCTGAGATTCAAATTAATTTCCCATTTTTCTTTTCTAGAAATGCATTTCTGTGAGAAAAATTTCAAGGTTTCTAGTGTTACAAGGTAAGAACAGGAAAAGTATTCTCTATTTTCTGACTTAAAAATACAAGCATTAAATACTCAGATTAGTCATATCTTTAACTATCTGCCTATGCTACAGATTAAAATATCAGCCTATTTTGTTCTCAGATCTCTTACAGGCTTGTCTTAGTCAAGAGAATATAATTTTTAAAGTGTGATTGCAGGCAAGGCTATAAAATGAACAATCCAGGACTTGTGACACTCTTGCAGCTCTCTTATGAGATCAGAAGAGAAGAGATTAACTACTTTCTTAACAAAAAATTTCTTCTCTGAACACGTGCATGAACTCTAGTAACATTATCTGGTCCATCTCTTGTCGTGTGATAGGCTTAATAATCTCAGTGGGACCAAAAATGGCTTGTGGTTAAACAAGCACCCTTAGCTGTCTCCTGCCTGCCAGAACTGTACCAGAAAAACTGCAATAAGAGGTACCAGTCCTTCCCTGGAAGTAGATTTGTCTTGTCCACCTTTCTTGTGATTTAAGGATATAACAGAATTGGGAAGACAGAAGCCATTTTTTTTTTGAAATGTTATTTCAAACATCTTGTTTGAAATGTTAGGCTGGAGCAGGACGATGCCCAGGACCTTTTTGTGCTCAGGACTGTGAAGACCATAAAATGATATTTTAAAGTTTGGAGCTGGTCTCTTCAGCCAGCTAACTAAACCCATGATGATGTCAGTGGTAGACTTAAGAGACAGCCCTAGGACTGAATGAAGGGGGCTAAGAAGTCAGACCACATTGATAGTGTGTTTGACTGGAAGTGACTACTGGAAAACAGAAATGGAAACTCTTTTTTTAATGAAGCTTTTTATTCAATTGTTAAATAGAAAGAGGTAATAACTTAACTGTGCAGACAAAAGGAGCACACCAGATGTATAGAATTTGTACATTCATATGGCTTGGGGAATAAACTTTTTCAGGAAGATGAAAACATTTGATTCTTAATAAAATTAAATTTCATACTGATCCAAGCCAAGATAGGAAGAAAGTAGGAAACACATAATTTCAATATTCACAGAATAAGTTCCTCTTCATTAAGTCAGTTGTGGATGCTAGATCTTCTTTGGGTCCTCACTGTAAATGAAATGAGAGAATAATTAGCTTTCAGAGGTGTCTCAACAAACCGTAGCATCTCTAAAATATGTGCATGCTGAATCACATTTTATCTGGCAGCTAAGATTGCTTTATATTTGTGGACACATCAAGGTGGCACGGGGAGTTTTTTTTATTTTTCTTTCCTTCCATAGCAACAGCAGACAGAAATAGATACTACAAAGAGACAATGCAAAACTGCTGGTTTGGTTTGGGTATACAGTCAAGTTAGTGCATTTCAGTGGATTCATGCACACTCTGTGTGCTTGCTCTTGTCCCATGGCAGATACAAGGCTCATGACACAGCCAAGCTTCCTTTCCCACCAGCTCAAGCTGCACTGTTGTGCAGTTGCTGCAGGCTGCAGTCACACACGCAGGAATTCCTTTATTCCAG
The DNA here is from genome assembly GCF_971803275.1 of Cyanistes caeruleus. Classification (NCBI taxonomy): domain Eukaryota; kingdom Metazoa; phylum Chordata; class Aves; order Passeriformes; family Paridae; genus Cyanistes; species Cyanistes caeruleus. The sequence goes on along the minus strand of NC_141706.1, from coordinate 28,952,577 downwards.
CTGGTACACGCTAACTCAAAAGCCTGCGGTCACTTGATTGTTTAGTTGTGGCCTTAGTTCTTAATTAAATGGGACTGAAGAAAAAGTGTTTTAGCTGGAAAGGTTCCAGGAATCCTGACCATGGAAATGCTGCCTCTCTTGTCATGGGGCTAGGTGACCTCACCCACTGTAGATCTGTCTCGCTCTCTGAACTGTGTGATTAAAAACTGCACCTTTTCCAGGGGAATGATATATTCAAATGCTGCATTATGATTTATTGTCTTTCTACTGTGCTAGTAACACTAGCAGTGTCATTGAATTGATTGCCCTTATTGGCACATGCTTTGGAATGGTACATATCTGAGAGGGAAGGTGAACAGTGAATCACTTGGCTGACACCACTTATCCTGAGAGTGGCCCCATCTGCATGAATGAATAAATGAGGTCAGTGTAGAACTGATTCGTTATATCAAAAGCAAGGAAGGAAGTGATGACCCTCATGGAGAGCAGTCCTTCCATGTTTTTCCTGAGTGAATAGAAAGGCTGATTTGACATGGACTGTTTTCCTTGCCATTCCCCATGTTCTCAGACTTACCAGCAGCAAAGGCAGCTTGGAAACCAGAAGCTGTATGGGCACCATCTGTGATGAACTCTACGAGCATAAGATTACTAGAAGAAATTATGCTATTGGGTATCTTTGATCCACAGGTCTTGTCCATTAGAACTGGAGAAGTCTTGCTGGATCCATCATAAACTTTAACATAGTCACCCTGACAGCCTCTAGTGTTCTGCAGATGAAAGGCTTGAAAGTGCAGGGAAACCTGTAAGGGAAGAGAAAATCAGCTTTTAATATATAAGAATACTTCTTTCATGGAATGTCCTTTAAAACAGATAGAATCTAAACGGTAGCCAAGCACGGACTCACAGACCAGAACTGCATATCAGATTTGCCTCTCTTCCCCTGAAGCTGCAGGGTTCAGATCCAATCACTGAATGCTCCCGAGCTCAGGGAGCTTTGTCTTTATTTTGCAAACCTGAAGCCAAACATGTGGAGGTTTTTCAAAATCACAACTCTGCACTGTCGTTGCCTGTACCTGGCTTAAGTGCATAAAAGGTAGACTAGTCTGACATTCTCCTCGTGAAGAAGATGTCATCTGGCAACTGCTGTACAAAGCACAAGGTGCTTAGCCTAGGAAGAAGTTCAGCCATATTTCAAGACCACTATTAACCTGCGGTTACCTTTCTGGATCGGGTTCGGATGAGCCAGACACAGTTGGTGTTATCTGAGTAATTCCTTGGATGGTTGGCAGACCTCAGTGACCCAGAAGGTCCATCAAGAATCGTGCTGCAGCGACCTGAGGAAAAAATGCTCGCTTCAGGATTGCAGAAGTTTTCAGTCATTCACAACTACAATCTCTGCAGAATGGACTGATCTCTGTTGTCTGATCTATCACCATCCATTTCAGAGTACCAGTACATCTTGAATCAAAAGGAGGTATCATGTTGTCCCAATTTTCACATATTGCATCAAAGAGAAAAGTAAAGTAATGCTCTGAAAAGCATTCAATTTTTATTGATTCACTCTGTCATTTAGCAAGAGATCTCTTTCTGCAGCTCTGTAAGGAGTGTCAGAGGTTTCAATTCTCTGCAGTTGGTGCCACTGTTTTCCATTGAGAAGGGGAAGTGATGTCAGAAGAGTCAAGCTCAAATATGATGCCTCTGCAATGCTTAAATTCTAAGCTTAGGAGGAGCACTTGGGGAACAAGAGGTAATACTTTCATCAGGTTTTTTTTCCTCTGATCGAATACGTGTCTGTGATTGTGTATAAAAATTTATTCTAGCAGAGGTTACATATAAAAAATTTAAACATACAGAATAGCATGACAAACTTTTGAAAACTGGACAAGGCAACATGAAACTGTTCAAGTTCAAAGTTTTGTTTTGGCTCAGGTCTTAAATATCATCTGCCATGAGGAGTGGTGATTCCTGGCTCTTTTGAGATTCATAGTTGTCTGCTGAACTGTAAGAAATCAAATTACTCCATTGAAATTCAAAATGTGGTATGCAGTTTGTCCAAGTTGCACAGCAGTCACTTATGCTAACAGCAAATGTGTTTGATTTAATTTAGAGGCAGTTTCCATTTTCTCACTAATCACAATGTGTCTCCAGCTTCACCTTTGCATCCCCTCCCAGAGTAACCCTAGTGGGTACCTGGAATTCATGAGAATAGTCTTACAGTCTGATGAAAAACTGCTGTTTCTGCAACATGCCCAAATCTGAGTTGAAGATAACAGGGTGGCTTGGAGATACTTACTGCAGTTGTAAAGTTTGTTGATTTTGGCCACGTCCAAGTTGCTCATCCCTTGTCTCTGTCCAATGTGTACTGATCCATCAGGGATTGGTACAATAGTTGCTTTCCCAGTGGTATTGCTGAATGTGTATCTGAAAAGACCCATGAGAAAAAATGTTCTCTAAGCACCATAACTTCTTTCAGGATTCAGTAGGATGCTTTGGAGGGAGAACAAGAATTGTACATGAGCTGTTGCTGTGATTAATAGTGCTGTTTAAATAGGTCTCATTGAGATGTCCACCAGTAAGCAGAGTCAATGTCCAGATGCCCTCCTTTGCTTCCAAGCCCAGCAGTGGAGGGCTCCCTAATGGAAAGCTAAGGGATGGAGTATCCCAATCCTCAGGAGCAGCTTGTCTGGACTGACTCATGGTGTTTTTCTTGGAAGGGAAATTGGGGAAACTGGTAGTTAGGAGAGAGTTATGATAGAAACTAGTTCTAATGTAAGATTTGAGTTCCTAAAATAGTGATGCCATGCTGCTACTTACGGGCCATAGTGCATTACTGAGGAATAGTCATACGGAAGATCCAGGTTATTGGAGTTTTCAAATTTCTTGAAGTCTGGTCTGTCAGCTGTAATAAATGATATTGTACTTAGAGTATGCTTCATACCTATTCCCCTCAGGGGAGAAGGAAGACCTGGGAACAGTAGGATGTGTCACCACTTCCTACATGGAGGAGCTCAAAGTACTTACCAGGACTGATGTACTGCCACATGATCTTTACGTGTTTGTCTCTGTCGCTTCGAGAGTGCTCATGCAAAAAGCCCAGAGCGTGCTCCAGTTCATGCTGAATTACTCCTTTCCACATGCAGCCTCCTTTCATCACAGAGACAGTCTGTCCACCTCCTACTTTCCCATAGTTGGACCAGCAGCTGAGAGAGGCATTGAACAGCAACAGAAGATTTGTGGGATTTTTATTGGCAGGCAGGCAAAGAGGCAGAACAGAGAGCCTTGCTTCACACACCTCCTGTGAGAGTGGAAGGATTCCTCTCTCTCCACTGATAGAGTGTACAGAGGCAAAAATGATCATGGCATATAAAAGAATGAAGCATAAAATCATTGCTAAAGCTTTCTGGAAGACCTCTGTTAGCACAGAGGCTCCTGAATTCTGACTTTACCAGGATTTAAACTCTCTTGAAATAACAAATTTCTTGTTTCAAAATACTAAGGACAGTATCAGAACTGGAGATAAGATGGAGATAAGATTTTCAAGCTAAGTGTTGAACAATTTTCTCATAAGCTCTAATTCTGAGCCTGATGAACAACAGTGTGATTCACTGTGTTTCATAAGTTGAAATTGTGGTTTTTTTTGTAAATAGCACCTGCAGTATTCATTATATGTTGTGCTGAAGTGTGCACTATACCACAAGGAAAACGAGCTTAGGCATTCTTTCCCCCTTAACGGTGCTTTTCCAGCATTTGTATTATTTCAGTGTCTGCAGTGAGTTCCTGATCTATCTGATGAGCCCTTGCACCGTCAGGTATCCAAGGAAGGTACCTTGGCACTGTGATAAAAGCCTCTCTGAGGTCACACAGCATCAGTGTAGGAAAGGATTGAAAAATTCAGTGGAAATAACTTGTTAATTTGTCATTCAACTCACCCATCGGCAGATCTAATACTGAGGTAGTCACGTTCTGTCTTGCGCTTCACAAAATTAATGCAAGTCAGGGCTTCAAATTCTGCCATGGCATCATGAATCCCTTTTACATGGTTTGTCTCTGGGGAATAAAGGGTTCATTTTAGGGGTCACAAGAAAACGTTAGCAGATGCCATTAAAATCTCACATATTCTCAAAAACAGGGTAAATGAGGGACAGAAACATTGGCCTAGGTTCTGTCTTGTTTTTTGCTCAGTACTGAATATTGTTTAAGATTTTAACAGCTTGGCACAAGATCCTCTTTATCCAGATATTTGTCCAAATGTATTCAGGTGCCTCTTTTTCAATGATTTGTTCTTAATTATAGTGGTGATTTTTGATGTATCTTGTTGGACACTTGGAGACAATTCTGGGGAACAGTTTTGCTGATGAAAAGCAGACCATTGAAGCTCCACTGTAATAGTCATGAACCTTATTCTGGAAGACATCATTAGAGAGAATGGTTTTTGTCATCTCCAAGGGACCAGTCCTAAAACATGATGCAGGCAAAATGTCTCAATGAAATTTGATTTGTTTCTGGTTCAGGTCCTTGTAACTTAAAATTTGTCAGTGCTTGCACAGCACCAGTAAATCCTTAGAACTGATTTATTCAACTGTTTGTGTGCTCACTCGATGTAAGCTTCTCTCTGAAGCATATTGAATGAGATCCATTAAAAAAAAAATTGAAATTTAAACCCACCATAAGTAGGATCCAGTTCATAGGGAATACGAACAATCCCATCGCTGGACTGGGGCCAGTTGCAATGGCGACAGTTGATGGCACTACGACCCCTTCGTGGGACTATGTCACCTTCCTGCAGCAACTGAGAGCTGTCTGGTGAGAGAGAAAGGGTGCAAGCATTTGAGCCATAAATTGCTGGACACTTGCTAAGCACTCTTGGAAAAACAAGCAGTAGCAATAGTAAGAATGTGTTACTCTGGTACTATTTAATCATACATCATGTGACACTGAATGAGTGGCATCAAATATCTCCCCCAGAAGGTGTTGGACAAAAACAGGAGGTGCCAATAAGGAAACCCCAAGAAGCTGGGCAGACCAAAAAAAGGAGTGTTGTCAGGAGAAAACTGTAGGAATATTTGGTGTCTCCTTCTACAGACTACTTCATTTCAAGTAAAGTCACTTTAATGACTCTTGGAGGAGAAAATGTGAGATAGACAAGCTGATAGATCAGGGAATGTTTGGAAGGATGAGGGGAAAGGAAGTCTGGAGCAGGGAGCATGGAACTGACTGCAGCTTATCTAGCAGTCTGTACTGAAAAGCCAAATGATGGCTGAATGCAAGAAAAAGGCAGTTAAATAACGAAGCATGCAAATACCCACACTTTATGTCCAAAGAATGATAAAGATGTTGAAAGCTAAAGCTGAAGAAACTGTCTGAATAGTTTTCAGTTGCCTCCACACCTGGGAGCATCTTCAGCATTGACACAATAATTTTGAGACACTGTAGGGCTTCAGCAGACCACACTGTAACCCCAGTGGTATCTCTTACATGGTGGTGTGTAAGATGGGAAAAACATTTGCACAGATTGTGGTAACACATTGCACTTCCCACATCACCCCAAAAAAGCAACAAAGACAGGCCCATTACAGACAAGAATTTGGTGGCTTTACCTTTGTTAACTTTCAGAATTTTGTTAAAAATATCTTCGTCCTCCTCGTCAGTCTCCGTAGGTGAAGGAGATTCTGTGCAGAAGCACAACAGTATCACTTTCTCATTCCCAGAGAAAATATGAATCCTGATTTTGTTACTCTGATGATGCATGATTTTTCCAGTGACGCATGTGAAACTTACAGAGCCTATTTAGGGGCTGGAGGGATGTTCATTCATGTAGATGTTTGTTCACTGACACAATCTTGAGAACCTCCCTGTGCTTATTTTGGCATTAACTTAGTCCCAAGAGCCATTCTCCTTCAATTATTTCATTCTCTCCTTGTCTTTTCCTAGCCATTATATTTTTAGGCCTGAGATGGCACAGTTTTACCTCTTTATGAACAAGTCACACTCAAATCCCCAACATAAGATACCAGAAGCAAAAATAGACAGAGAGCAGTCCTTCTTGCTACTCCAGCTACTTCTTGCTGGACATGATGACCTCTTGCAAAACCCTCAGAATCAGTGATTTTGGAACTGCATTCCTGCTCCATGGGCCAGACTGATGCCCCCAGCTAAGCCCAGCATCAGGGACTCCTAGGGATTGCTAGCAACATCAGCTAACTCTGCACATTATGCAGCAAGCCTTGACATCAACAAAAAGCAGAAACACATGACCTCTGTGTTTCTTCTAACCTTTGGAAGTGACTTAATTCAGGACATTACTTAGGCAGAGCTATTTTTAGCAAAAGTAATAGCTGAGGTTTTTAGCAAGGCCAAGCAATTAGCCAAAACCAAGAGACTTTGCTTTGCATGAAACATTGTGGTGAGTACATTCATTTAAAATTCCTCATAAAGGTTAATTTGTGCTAAGCATGTGTTATTTTCTGGAGTAACTGAGTAGATAACAATCAGTATATCCCCTCAAATATATACCTGAAGATGGAGTAATACATACCAAATATATCCTCTTGCGTAGTAACCTGCAAGAACAATACAACAGTATTATCTCACAATTCATAATATATCATTAAATAATAAAACATATAAATTATCAATAGTGTCCAGGCTACCACTGGAAGTATCTTTCACCAATGCAGCTTTTATATAATGTGCCATGTGTAAAGGACCATGGGGTAGTAGATACTCTTTGGTACCTTGGCAAACAAGGATATCATAAAGGCAAATGCAGTATGAAGTGTGGAGTAAGGTTCAGATTCACTCTGATGCACGGTTGAGCAGAGAAGACTTTGCTGCCCAGGTGTAGATACAGGTGGAGTGCAAGAGTCCTGACCTTACTTTCCACAATGTTAAACCCCAAAGTGATCAGAAGAGCTGAATTAGCTTGCCTTACCTCTGTAGGTTCTATTGCTGCAAAAAAGAAAAAAAAAAAAAAAAAAGAAAAGACAAACATTAGATTCTGAGTGCAACTTCACTGTGTTCAACAGCATGAACCTCCTCAGCCATGGGAATGCCTTTGGCAGATCCCTTTGAGTGGAGGGGAACAGAGCGCACCAGCTGAGGCACAGGCACAGAAATTAAAAGGATATTTAATCAAATGACTACGAAAATTCCTAGTAGATTGTGCTGAGGAATAGAATCCTGATCATTTACCATCTAAGAATCAGCAAATCATTTTATCCGTTTCAGTGTGGAAAATTACAAAAGAAACCAGTGACAAAAACATACTTTGTCCCCAGATTTCTCTGCTACAGGTGCAGGCTAACCAGCTGAACAATATCCCCTGGTTTCACAGTGTCAAAGAATAAGGATCCAACATGTGATAGAGGCTATAATTTAGCATGGGGAAAATAATCTTAGCTTCAATATGTATCTGACAGCAGCTTGGTATCATTTTGAGTCTTAAGGTGCCTTTCTACTGCGATGCCTTCTGATTTTTACCAAATATGAGATTCTAGATACAAACCAGAAGTGAAAATCTGACTTGATGTATACATTTCTATCTTCATTGTTATGATATAAAAAAAGCTTAAAAATTGGAAGGACCTTCAGAGGTCATCAGTTTGTCTGCTTTCCCTAAGGCAGACACAGTTTTATCTGTACTATTCCTGACCACAGTTTGTTTGACCTGTTCTTAAGTATGATGGATATGTTGAAAGCCTATCTGACAATCTCTTCCAGTTTCCTAATAATTGCAGTCTTCCTTGTCAAAGTATGAAACAATTTTGTTTTTCCAATTCAACACTGAAGCAGAGAACACTCTTATAAACAGTTGTTATTTCCAAGCCCATCTGTGCCCCAAATTTTAGTGTAATTTTTTTCAGTAAAAGATATGCCAAGCTCTATCACACCTTGAAGCATCATTCCCTTTTCATAATTATTGCTCAAACGTAATGAGAAGATGTCTTCCTTTACAGATTCTATCTAGCACCCACAACAGAATTGCTTTTATTGAGCCAAAAAGACTTCAGTCTGTGTTTTCAGGCTGTTACTTCAGTTATATGGCAATGGAAGTCCACTGTAATGATGGTGGCTTATTATAGAAAAATTCAGTAAGTTCCCACCAGCTGCATCAAAGAGATCCATGACATCTAAAAACACCCTGCAGGGAAGAACATTTTTGAGATGGGTTGACCAGATCCAGAATTTATGCACCCAAGAGGCACTAGATTAATTGAGTAGTCAAAGTCAGTGGAAATTAGGCTTCAGGTTCCTCAGCACATAAAAGCCTGCATCTTCTTTTTAAAACCCAAATGAGACACCACAGAAGGCATCTGCCATCTCCTTGAAGAAATGAACATCTGGTGTGATAAGGCTTTCAAAATTATACAGCTCATGATTTCCCTACATTCTAAATACTGAAAGATATCTCAAAAGGCACAAAAAGCAGTTAGGATAAATTACAGGTCATTGTATGCATTTGTTCCAATAAACCTTCAACTTTGAGTCTGAGAACAGACTACCTTGAACTTGAGCAAGCGTGTCCCTTGGTCCCTTCTAAATATACTGAGCAGTAATTTTACAACATCCTTTTTTTTCCCATGCCATAAATAACAGTTCAAAAGCAGAATTTGTCTATTTTCTTTTGTCACTGACTTGCTCTGACTATGTCAAGCAAATTTTTCCAAGGTGTTTTCTTTTTACACACATTACACCCAGCCTGTTAATTTCTTGCTGTAGTTAAAGTCTGCCTACAGTTTTCTTTCCATTGACCTCTGAAGGTCTGCAATTATCTCCTCGTATTTTGCAAGTTAACAAAAGCTGTTCAGCTAAGCCTATTCCAAACAAGAACAAAGCAAAGCTTTCTTTGATGCCTGACATCTCTTTCTCATACAGCTGTACTGAGGTAGGCAAGGAGGCAAATGACTAGCAGTCTTATTATAGCATTCAACTTAATGAAGAGGTATCAAGATATCTAATTAAAATTTTATTTTCAAGCCTGTGAAAGCATCTAAATTAACCTAAGAAACCATGCCCCAAAAGTCTGTATAAAGCACATCTTTGTAAAAATACATCTGCACTTAGCTCAATAACAAGTCATGAAACACAGCCTTATTCTAAAGGCCTGTCAGTGCTTTCACATGCTCTAAAAACAAGTCAAAACCAAGTACGTAACAAACAGGCAAGAAATAACAGGTGTTTTTAAAATATGCTAGAAATCACACTTACTTGTTGTGCTGTTTTCATAGTTCTCCTGCAAAACCAACAGGTAAAAGTCATTATTCTTCCATAGCTGACAAACGCAGCAACAATAGTATCAAAATCAGATGAAGGGAGGAACTAAACCATCACATTGCCTTTATTTATTATCATACCACCAACATTTTCTTGCAGAAAATTTACCCCAGCGCTCCCTGGCAGTTTGTGGGGCGGCAGAAGAGCCCGGCGGGAGGATGGAGCCCCAGCGCACGGAGCAGGTCTCACCTGTACGGGGAAGGGCAGGGCGGCGGGCAGCAGGAGCGCGGTGAGGAGCAGGCAGCGCCGCAGCTCCATGGTGCGCTGGGGAGCGAGCACCGCCGCCGCCGCTACATATACCCGCACAGCCCGCTCCTCCGGCCTGCCGGGCCTGCCCCAGCCAATGGCAGCCCCGGCAGAAAGAAAACTGCTTGTGCTGCCTCTCAAGAGCCGCTTTAGCCCCCAGGCATGTCCCGGGGCAGCGCTCTCGCTGCTGGCACCGCCATCTGCGGCATCCCTTGGCCGCCCGCGGTCAGTCGAGCCGCGCTGTAGGGCTGGTTCAGCCTCATGCTGCTGCTGCCATTCGCTTCATTGCTGCTTGGGGGGTCTTTCCTGAAATGTTCGCTTTGACTGTTACCACATAGGAAGCCCTTGTTCCAGGGTAACTCTCCAGTGAGCTGGATTGTTAGGTTTTCAGAGGGTAGGTGACTTTTTTCTTTATGTCACTGAGATTACAGAATTGTGCTGCTTTGAAACATAGAACACATGGCTACCCAGTGAGCTTATGACTGTGCATTCCCTGAGACAACTTATGGTTCTATAAGTACAGATTTTTGGTTTTTCCTGTGTGCTTCTTAATGTTTCACCACATCAGGAGTGTCTCCCGTGTCCCATTATTTCTGGCAGCCTGACAGTTATAGGTGCCCTTATGAGTTTTGTGACCGGCAATCAGAGAGGGGGAAAGGAGAGCAGCAGCATAAGCAGCACTTACTCATTTTGAGAATGATTAACAGATTTTCTTTGCTGGAGTGCACTTGTCCAGAAGCAGAGTGCACTCGTCCGGAGGAAGCAGTGAGCACATCTAGCAAGAAATGCTCGTAGGAGGCAAACCAGCAACCACTGAGCCTCTTATCACAGCAACCTCTTCTCACAGCAAAGCTCTGCTTAGTGAACCACTTGCTGAAGCTCCCGTAGCTGGGAAAGCGTCAGGTCTCTGATACACTTTTGGTTTGTGTCAGGGTACACTTTCCATGCATGGAAAAGGAAACTGAATTATGAAATGCGCTGATTCTGTCTCTAGACCATGCTAGTGCCCAGATACCCTCAGAGTAAGCTTTAAACCCACTTCTTATTTCTGCATGGAATAAGATGCTCTAGAAATTCTCCACGTTGGTGAATGAATAAAGAAGCAGCAGAAGGCTTTCCATCTATTTGTCTCCAAATCATACCCAAGAGTAGGCATTAGATAGAAATGAGATCTGAATTGTGTTGGACGGGATAAGTCTTTATCTTAGTGATGGAAAATTCACAATGCACACTGCTGCTGAAGAAAGTCTGGATTGACAAAGTCCAGGGATAAACTTTTATCATCCCCACAAGGAAGCAGCATGGGGGAATAATACTTTTCTGTCTCTGCACACTGACTGAAGGAAGGTCTGCCCTAGGCACGGGTTAGTAAGCATCAGTGTGGCACATGGTCCTTGTGACCATGAAAGAGCATCAAGCAGACATTGTCAGCATGTTAATCCTGCTGGCTGTCCTTTGTACGCATAAATGTTCTCAATAAGCAATGCTAAGTGTCTTTTTTTAATACCTGTCTTTCAGAAGGATGAAAATCTTCCTTGTGCTGAAGCAAGGCTGGGTAGGTCTGGTCTGCAGGGGGAGAATGGTTCTCCGTGTTCCTCACAAGGACACAACAAAAGCCTATGATGCCAGATACCTTGGCATGCCAAAACCATACCAAAACACACTGCAACATGGGGCTTGCACATTGTCTGCTTTCATTACAGTTTAGGAGGAAAAAAGGGAAAAATCAGATCACTCTCAGGGAAAACCAGTCCAGGAGCAAAAGGAAGGATCAGAGGTAGTGGGGCCATAAAACAAACTTAAAAAGAAAGATAGGAAGGTTAGTGACCTCAGCATATTTTTAGCATGTTATTGGGAAAATGCTACTCCTGAATGATTGATTAGCTGCCTGTGCTCAGGAAAGAGTGAGGCAAAAAGGATGCAGAGCATTTTATCCTGGACATGTTCCTATGCTGACATACTGAACAGTTCATGAAATAGATTGCTGCATGCCACGTTTCCCATAAGCCAACAAATAGTGCTGATGGGGGGGTGGCTTCGTGGGATCAAGGATGGGGCTGTGAATGCTGCAGCTGGCAAAGCACACACAACAGACTGAGAGGGAGTGCTGGTACTCATGGTTCCTGCCAGTTCTGAAGATCTTGTCACCTTGTGCCTGGTATCTAGATTCAGTGTTTGGTTATTTTCCCAAGTGTGGTATTCATGGGGGAGGAATTGTCAGACCTGTTTCCACTAATTGAAAAACACTCTAATTTATTGAGATATTGCAAAATCAGGGCATAGTTTCAATAGATAAAGGTGGTAACTCTAGTGAGGTAACGTCAGAAATTTTCTAGAGAAAATGCCACAGAAATTGGTTTGAACCCTTAGGAACCAAACAAGGACTCCATAAAGAGAAGCTATATTTGCATTTTCACAAGAAAAACATGCGGGAAGTTTTGTCAGACCCGAGTTCTCCTGTCAGTATATCCCAGTCCCTGATGGACAGTAGATTTTGACAGAGAGATTTTTAACATGTGAACAATTATTAGCAGATGTCCAAAACCAACAACAAAATGTCAAGAAGTACTTGAACAGTGTCATAATCTGCAAGAAGTCTCTCAGCAAAATATAGCACTGCTCCTAAACGACCACTACAAAACTTGGAGTTATGCCTGAGGACATAGAATTGTTTGCAGAAATATGTAGGCATAACCAATAAAAAAACATACAGACATACCAATTTAAAAAAAAGATATTTTCCCTTCTGTTGATATGGGAATTCACTGCAAGTATATATAGTCAAAATCAAAACAGCAGATGCATGAAAGATACAACAATTCTGTAGAAATCTTTCAGATTTTGCTCAGTCATATGTCATTTAGTCATATGTGTTATTCTCTTTGGTGCCTTTCACTGTAAACAGCTTCCAAACTATAATGTAAACCATCGAGATTTAATTAAGGAAAGAAATTGCAATAATTGCTACTAATTGTTGTGCCATGAAATGCAGGGAAAAAAATAATTCCAGGAACTAAAAGAAAGTTTTATGTCGAACAACTTGTGGAATTTATGTGATAGCTACCATAACTGATTCATGGTAAGATACAAACTAATCTTGAAAGTTTAAAAGCATCTGGTTTTACCAAAACCATTGAAGCAATGGTATGGACCACAACACATAACTGAAATTACTGTGGATTGGCATCACATGAATAAGCACCACACAATTACATCTGCAGTCTGGGGTTAATGACAAATCTGAACCAGGAATATATTATTTTAGGTAGAATTGCTCAGTGTCATTTCCCAGGAATGTCTGCTTTGTGCAGCATTTCAGGATTTTGGCTCACTTTCATTTGGAAAGGGAATTCTGGTTTCCACTGAGCTCTGGATTCATGAATTCTGAACACCCATCCTCTGGCCAGTAAGTCTGCTGCTGTGTACTGCTTTCAGCTCAGTGCTTTTTGTCTCCCTCTCACTAATTTCAAGTGCTCTAATCACACAGAAATTGCTTCCTTTTCTGTCGTGTCTTTATGATCAGACACTTTTCAGATAGAAATCATTCCTCACACAAGCTTTTTCTGTGCTGGCTTAAAGGATTTTCAGCTCTTTAGTCCAATAACTCCACTCTTCTTGATTCTACAATTATATTTTCACTCCTTCCAAGTTGCCTGTACCTTTTTGGTAGTGCAGTGATTTAGGAGTGGACGATTTCAGTGGAATTCAAGCCAGCCAGTACTGTACTTTGCTGGTTGAGAGTATTATTGAAGCGCTGGCACCTCCTGAGGGTTTCACAAGTAACCAGCATAGACTTCAAGTTCCTATATTGAAGACTTACATGTGTTATAAAAGACAGATCTAGACAAGCCAAAGTGGAGTTAGAAGCTGTTTCCCAGTGCCCATGAGCATACTTGTATTCACAGATTTACTTGTCCTTCATGTCCCTCTCTACATTTCTGCTTTGGATCCTATCTCCCAGAGAAGACCTGGAGTTGTTTGGGTTCCTGTTGCACTTTCTGTTTTGCTTTCCATTTTTGGGGGGTTTCCATGTCATTGCTAACACCATCTGGAGCAATGAATCCACATGATTCTCAGGTTCTTTAGCAGAACAGTGGCACATCCTCCATGATATTAATGACTAGCTCCAGCTGCAGTCCTAGCCCTGACTGTTTATTGAAAGAACTCAAACCTAAAATGATGAATATTGGCTTCCTATTGGTTAGTCACTTTTCCATTCAAAGAGCCAAACCTAGAAACTTTAGTCTGTAGTCAGAAGAAGGACAATGAAGGAAAAAGGTGTTTTTTTCTGACGTGTTCTTCACAAAAGCAAAATACAGAGTTAAGGAAAAAAATAGTAAAGAAACAAGCTGAAATAATAAAAATGTTGGAACTTCTAAATTAAAAGTTAGAAACATATTGATTTTAATTTCAAAATCAGATTTCAAGGCCAAATTTAGCAAAGCATCATGCGGCAATTAAACTAGTATTTGTAATGATGTGTGCTCCAATGGCTATTTGGGTTGAGGGAAGGAGATTGGAAGTGATGAAACTGGAACTTTAATTTGGACAATTCTAGTAATGAACTTTAGATTGCTTTGAAAAAAACAACAAATTCCTTTCTTTTATCAGGAGAAGCCATCTGATTTGTCTGCTGCCCTTAGGTGAAAAAAGGATGGATCAAAGGGTTTACACGATGTTTCCAGCCTGCAGAGCAATGTTATGCTGATTGCAAAGGAATCCATGTGATGGGGTAAGGTGCAAGCTGTTTGAGCAGTGCCTGGGGTCATTTTTGGTCTCTGTGCCCTCTGAAGGGAGACACCCAACGCTGCCCCAGCTGGGGAGATCTCCTTGTGACAGATTATGAAATGCCAGCCAGCTGCCCTGCTTGGTTTATCTCCTGTGAGCAGAAGTGGCCTTTTGCCTACAGGGAAGCTTTTGCTTGCAGTAACCATGCCACTCACCCTTGTGAGTGCTTGCTCGGCAATTTAACTAAGGCAGGCAGAGGAAATGCCTCATGTCTGCCTCTCAGGTGAGCACATGGGAGCTACCTGTGTGTGCTGGAAGTGGAAAGCACATCTCTTTCTCTACCCTACACAGATCTGCCTGATTAAGGGCTCATTACTGGTTGGGCATTGTCCCTCACTCAAATGACACCTCACTGCCTTCCTTTTCCTTTGTCCCTCATCAGAAAGGCTGTCTGTGCTTTCTGACTGTGCTGCTTGTCTCAGCACCTGTCTCAATACCTTTCCTTGTCATTCACATATTTGCTTTCCAACTGTCCTCTAAGCAGGATTTTTTAATATTTCAGTGGGAGACTCAAAAAGGCTGTTCCACTCTTAGTGTTCTTTTCTAATGCCAGTTCCCTGCACAATGTGAACTGCACCCATTCGCCAGGTTAGCTTATGGATTTGCTTCCCCTTCTAGAAGGATAATTTGTAGCTCTTCTCGTCTTGTGAGCAGGTGAGTTTGGACACTCTACTACTTCTGATTTTATCTGGATCCACAGAAAAGTACTTTAAGAAAAGATAAAGTTCAGCTCTCATAGCCCCTGTCTTGTTATAAGCAAGCTGCCATCCAGGCAGATACCAGCGGCTAAATATTAACATTGGAAACCTGATCATAAACTTCAAAGTTATTAAAACAAAGAATCCACTTGCATGTTCCAGGAGTCTCTTGCCAAAGAGAACATTTGCCAAATGCAATCCAAAGAAGTGCCCAATGTTCTATGAAGCTTTGACCACAAAATCAGTATCAGTGCAGCCTGGGTTTCTGAAATCTACCACTGTGACTCATGATGTAACCATATAACAGGAAAACCACCCTTAATCCTCTCTCAGTTTCTGAGGGATACCCATTCCTGCCTCTTTCTTTGTGCTGTGCTAGGGCTCCTGTTAAAAGCACATACAAAAAAAATGCCCATCATGGATTCACCCTTCCAGCAATTCCACCTAGAAAGGAAATATTTTTTTTCCTTATTTTGCAGCAGGAGGAGCTGAACACGTACTTTTATGTCTCCACCTCTCTCCACCTTCCACTACTGATTTTATTTGGGTCACCATGAATTTCAGGATTTTTTTCTGTAGGGTCTGGAGGGATCCTGGAGCATGAGGGTGCCAGTCTGTTGCTTTCACCATCCTTTTGGGGAAGAGTGGACCTAACAGAGAACAGAGGATGGCTGCTACCCAACCCATGAATTATCTATCCATGATGCTTCCCGAGGGAGCTGTGGCTACATTAACCTTGGGTTACAGCTGTGATTACATTAAAGAAAAAGCTTCCACAGGGGCCTTTCTTTTCCACTCCTCTGCACCAACTATCCCATTAGTTACTGAACACATTAATGGCACATTGACACATTACCTACAATTACAATTTCTGAAGTCCTTACCAGGGTTCCTTCTGTTGCTCACTGAACACATCTTTCTCTTCAGAGAGTTGAAATAAATTAGAGAGGCTGCCTTGAGATCTTCTGCTAAAGAGAAAAGCCTATCTATGTTTTCATATATAATTTATTTTAGATTTATCCAACTAGCTGATAGAAACATACACGAACAAACTTGAATGTTAGGGCCTTCAAGTCCAGCCTTTTGGCTTTATATTCATCTTTGCTAATAGTTTAAATTCTCCTCAGTGAACTCAGATTTGGCTCTCAGTCCACAGGTTTGCATGTAGGAAAACCATTTATTTGTACTGGAAGATTTGAACTGTAGCTCTATTTTTTTACAGGGATAGTTCTGTTGCAAATCTGCACATGATGCAGTAGGAGTTCAGCAACAAGTCAAGGCACTCTGAGAAATCTTCTACTTAGAGGTCTGCTTCTATCCTTTGCACATATATTTGCCTTCTGTCTCTAATAAGAATGTCATAAACAGGTTCTGTGTGGACATTTGTATTCCTCCTTTAAATTCTTTTTTGTAGGAAATTGAAGTAGTGAATGATGTGAAATATGCAAAGTGCTTAGTCTCTGCAAATGAAAGAAAGGTGGAGTATTTATTACTTTCTTTATTCTGATAATCTCTTCTGATCTTGAAGAGAGAGAGACCCATGTGATACTCGTTTTGGACCATCATAAAAAGGAGAAGAGAATGTAGAGCTCGTCTCTCCAAGAATTTATGAGGGCCATAGAGGCAGTCTGTGGCCTGCCATTAGATGAATTATGGCTATAGCCTCAGACCATTGCAATTCTGATATCTTCAGATCTGTCGAAAGAACAAGGACTAAGGTGCTGGCTTGTGTGATGACATAACTGAAAAGAACAGTAAAATGCAAATAGAAAAATAAATCTATCAAATGGTCAAGTCAACCTCTTTACCCAAGAAACCAGAAAAACTCTCATTTTTTTTCCCAATCATTAAACTAAGTGGGCAGCAGACTTGCTGACGTACTGGTCCTCACAGGAGCAGGATCACATGTGCCTCTGCTCGTGGGTGTACTTGATTAAAGCACTCACAGACTGAAATGAATGGTGATGCTGTTTGCTGTCACTGGAGACACTTGTCCCAAATTATGAGCTGTTAGGAGAGAAAGATTCTTTTTTTTTCCATGCTCTAGTGTATGGTTACTGCAGTACATGGTTTTCCTAGGGTGATTTAAAGAAGCCTTTCATTAAGCAGTATTTCCTATTGCAATGTGTTTGTATGTGGCACCACATTTGGCAGGGACTGGGGTCTTGTGCCTTGTCTTTTCTCTGGCTGTGACATGACACAGAGTGGGTTTGGGAGCTTCCTCACAGGACCATTAGTATGACCCAGTAAGCACTGTTCATTCCACTGTGTCTGGAACAAAGTCACCTAGATTTTCAGCATGTTTAGACCATCTATACGGTTGTTATAAAAAAAAAAATAAGGTATGAATCATAGTGTGGTTTTCATGCCCCCATCATTTCCTGATCTGTGCAGAGAAAGCCAGATTGGGTAAGATGTTGTAGGCAGCCATCTCTCCTACACACCTGCCATGCAACCGCTGAAGATTACACAATTGTCCCTGTTCCACAGACAAGGGATGACCTTTCCCTCCTACTGTCTGGTACCAACTGTGTCACAACTTTGAACAGAAATTTTGACACAAGATTCATGTATTTTGTCACAATTTAGGTGAAATGCAAAATTTAAACTTTATTGGAACAAAACCTCTCTCTTCTAAAGCTTCTAAGGCACAGCTTCAGCACGATTTAAACTTTATCACATATTTTTGTCTGACAATGCCATGAAACACCTTCAGAGGAACTGGTACTTCAGAGGAGTTAGGCTGTACAGACAAGAAGAGCCTGGCAGTGATGAAGAAAGTGCAAACTGCTGCTGATGTGATATGTGTATGCCATGCTGGGGACACCCAGGATGTACGGGCTTGAGTGATGAGGGCTTTTAATGCACAGTGGTGTGAGAGAAGATGCTGGATGCATGGGAAAATTTGGAGTTTTAATATGACCATATTATGCCCAAACCCATTTGAAGTCTCTTGGGAAAAGACATTGGTGTCAGCCTGAGATTTCACATTTTAAGAAAACAGATCAGCCAAATGTTGGTATGGGATCTGTAATCTATTTATGAAATATGACAGTGGGAATGGATCAGGAAAACACTAAGTGGTCTAAGGCACAGAGAAGAATCATCTATCCTCTCAAAAGTTACTGAATTCTCGCATGGTGAGGGAAAGACCTACAAAATGAACAGATAAGAGGAAAAAGAGGAGGGAAAGGTTTACAAAAGCAGAGGGAGGATACAACTGAATTTTGAAAGTCACAGTTGTGTTCAGGAAAAAAATGACAGAGTGAGCTGGCCAGTGTAAGCACAGCAGTGAAGAAAAGGCTCTGGAAACCAGAGTGGAAACAACTAAGTCAAGTAAGGGAATTTGCACTAAGGGTTTTACTCTTCATCGTTACTGTGTCAGGTTTCCTCCTACTGTACCCAGGGAAGGGCCTCTGACCCGCTTTGCAGATTTGCAGCTCAAAGATTATTTCCTCTGGAGTTTTGACAGCAGGTAGGGAACAGCTGGGGACACAGGGCTTCAAGTCAGTGAGCCCACTGGGAAGAGGACAGTCTCCTGAAGTGTAATTTGGGCAGCTGTGAAAAGTAAGGAAAAAATTTCCTAGAGCTACTGAAAGGAGCACACATGGGAGGGCTCCTTTCAAATTTGGATGTAACTTTTTCAGTCTTATGTTAGGGGAAAGCTTTGCCCCAATGACTTCCAGGATGTGCACTAAGCAAGTAGAGCCCTCTGGGGCAATCACAGGCAATGCCCCTGTGATTTCCACCACAGAAGTACCTAAATCCTGAAGGTGGTGGCTATCTCAAGATCATTTAGATTAGGCCTGACTGCAAAACTGTCAATAACAGTGCTGGCAGTAGTATAAAATGGGAAAGACCTACTGCTCTATTTCGCACTGGATGACATCAAATCTGAGTAGCAATCACCTATCAAACTTGACCAAGATGAGGTCAGATCTCACTGTGATCTCAATCTGAAAAACTAAGCGTAGCATATATTTCTGCAAAAAACAAAACCAATTCCTTGTCTGAACTATTTCAAAGGAAGGCATGGAGGCCAGAGACATCACAGCAGTAGAGGAGTAAGACAGATCCATGCCATTCTTGCACTTAACTCAGTCAGTAAACTCAGTGAAAGGCATCTATCCTGATAGCTGGAGGCTGTTTTTTGAAAATGCTGTTCTTGTAGAGGGTGTTTTTCTTTCAACTGGAAGGTCTGGCTTCACAATCTTGTGTGCCAGCTCATTTTATCAGAGTGCTGGCTGAAATTTGTTTAATAGCAGTGTCATGGAAAATATTCCAAAGCCTGACAATATCTTGTGGGTCACAAGGAATGGCTAGAGGTGAACATGAACAGAATATAATTTCTTGAGTTTGGAACAAGAAGATGTGAATCTTTCTTATCTTCACTTATTTCCTCCTCTTTGTTCTTTGTTTCTATGTCAAGGAACAGGATCAAACAAGGTCATCTTATGGAAAAATGTTCCTGTACCGTTCTTGATGTTTTAAGGAGTAAAAGTGATGCACTATTAGACATTAAGAATTACCACTGCTGAGGTACTTGCAGTTTCTACTGATGGAGGTAGCCAGCAAAAGACCCCAATAAACACACTGAGTGACTATACGGAGCAGATCAGTTCCCTGTCTGTTCACTGTGCCTTCCTGCCTCTGCCTCTTTCATAGATGGAGGGGATACATGAAAACTTTCATGGAGACTCAAAGGAAACATGGAAGGAAACAATAAGAGATCAACATCTGCTGACAAATTGCAACTTTATGTGAGTCAGTGACTCAAAATACCATTTCCAAAACCCAAGCTGATTCTCAGGGTTTTACGTAAAAGACGTAAGAAATACAATTTTTATGGCATGTGATGGCTGCTGGAATAACCACAGGCCTCTCTGACCCTGTGGCCTCTCTCTGGCATGGGCCAAAAGTGGCTGCCTAGAAAATCACATAAGAACAGGGTAAACATATAGAATGCTTCCCCCTTGTTTTGAACATGAGCCCTACTTGAATCTTCACTGTAGTTCTTATACTACTATTACTGGAATTGGGAAGCTGATCCCTAGATAGCTTCTCCCATGCACTTAGGATTTGAGAGACCTCTTCCTTCTTCCCTTGCACTATCTGTTTTCCATGTTGAGGAGCTGTAATTTGCTCTTTCATTCCTTTACACAGAACCAGTTCCACACCTTGAGTCATCTGTTCTGATCCATCTATGAACTTGATTTTATTTAATGACATCCTATTTTAGACTGGAAATGTAAGAGCTGCATGTAACGTTTAAGGGAAAGGCAATGTGCTCCAAAACTGGAATTAACTGACACAAAAGCAGATGTTGCTTTGGTCATTTTGCTGCCATTTTGATTATTGAAGTGCAGTGAAAAAATATGCCAGCCTTTTTTGTTGGGTCTTCCCTATCTTTCTCTGGAAGTTTTTCTGCAGTGACAGTGATATCTTCAGTCTGAGAGGCAGTGGGATGAGGAGCCAGATGTGGAAGACAGAGCCTCCAGGCTCTGCTGCAAGTCCAGAAGGACTGCTTGCATGCTTGGGCTTTCTCACATGGTGGTACCTCCTAAAGAACTGTTGTAGGTTACTTTTTTTCAGTTTAATACCACACGGTGCTGCTCATGTTCCGACACAACTTCCATGGAATTTTGCCACAGAAATGAGCACAGATATCTTGCACAAGTCAGGCCACAAGTGCCAGGTTGGGTGTAAATTAAATGAGAAAAACCCCATGTAATTATGGTGCACATTTCTAGCTGCTTAAACTGTAATATCAAACAGTAATTCGGAATATCTACTATTATCTACTCCTTCTCTGGAGGGAGGCACATATAAAACCCAGATGTGTTCAATACATAACCCTGATTCATTATCAGAGTTTGTCTTATCAGCAAACTATTTACAGTTCATTTGCAAATAAAATGGTGTTATCCTGTACTTAAAGGTTTAAAGACAAAGCTGACATGAAAGTGAATAGATCTAGGGCTTTATAGGCAACCATAATTCTTTAATTTCCTGGCTTTGCAGACTTAACATAGCTGGAGACATAGTTTTAACTAAAAGTACGAGATCCAAAGATTTTCTCTGCAAAGTATCCTTCACAGCATTGGTGCTGCAAAAGGGTGAAAGGGTGAAACTCTGGCATGTTAGAAACTCTAAACAGAAACTGTAAGAAAAATATTGTTGCCTCTAGGAGGCAGCCACTCATTGCAAATACACAACTTGCACTCTGGTGTCTGGCACTTTGGAAGGCTTTGAAGTTTCTCAAACCTCCTGTGGTTATATTAAAAAAAAAAAAAAAAAAATCTAGTGGAAATAAACATGCACTTGCAGTGGAACTACCTGCCCAGAAATCAGCTCTGCTTCTCCAGTCAATCACATTGAAAGGAGTTAGTCACAAAGCAAGCTCTATTTTCCTGTGTTTTCAATAGCAGATTAGCAGAGTTCAATGGAGAAGCAGGATATTTATCTGAGTTATCTGCTCTCAGCAAGATACCCTCCCCCATATAGGAAAGCATTTACTCATGTGCTTAACTTCACCTGCTAATTTGGCTGACATTTAACATTTTGTCTGACACTTTGCCGAGCAACACTGTCCTTTTAGTTGCATTTCCAGTGACACATTTTTCTTTCTTTCACCTGGGCCTGTCCTGAGCTGGAGCCAGAATTTTTTCTTTTGAATCTGCATTACTGAGGTGCTCACACTAAAGCAATTCACCCAGTAATGCACAGGTATTGTTTTTCTGCTGGACTATGTGTGACCTTCTAAATCTGCTTTTCTCATTGCAGCTGGCCCTTTGATTCTCTGAGCAGAATTGTGATTTTTTTGAAAACTTGCTTCATACAGTAATACTCTCTTCACATCCCACGTGGTCCCCATGCACATATGGAACAACACAGGACAGCACATCAATGGTGTCACAGGTGGTTCAATAGCAGTGTAGACCACAACTGAACAAAACCAGTCCCCTAAAAACAATCTGCACAACACTAGTCTTGATTTCTAAACCACCCGTGTTGGATGGCCCTCTGCAATCCCTCAGAGATTGCTGTTGTTTATGGAGCAGAAATTATGCCCATTGCTGGAAATCTGCAACGTTTCCACTCTGAGTATATCTGGCATCAGCTTCTGGCCAATAGCTCCTGGTTACATTGTTTGCTCAACAGGAGAGAACCTCAATCATCAAAGGTTCATTCCACAACTGGGTCCTTGGGGATTTTGACCAAGACACCCCTTTTAGCCTTTTCATCGATAAAGAGACTGACCTCCTTGAGGCACACTGATCCACTGCCTCACACCCCTTAATTCATTCATGTGGGGCTTTCCTGAACTCCCCTAAACCTCCTAATTTTCTAATAGTGTAACATCCTGCTACAGCAGTCACACCAATGCCAAATTCTCATGATACAAACCCTCCCTATTCCTCCACAATGTTCTTTTTTTCTCTCACCCTCCTGTAAGGCACACTATCCTTCCTGACTGTTTTTTGCTTTTTTAGCCCCTTCTCTCTACTTTCTAGTACTGAGTCTTCCACCCTCTGGCAGTATTCATCCAGTGTTGTTTCAAGGGATGCAAGAGATGTACAACAGTCAGATTTCAGTGCTTGCTGGTGACAGGGGGTACGTGGCAGCCTCCTGAAACAGGTAGACAGCCATACTTTTCCCACAGATCTCCTGAATTCCACAGATTGTCAGCTCAGGGCAGTGTAGTGTCCCAGTATAGCATCGTTAACCACAAACCCTTCACTGTATCCATGCAACTAGCTGGACCCTCCACGGTGCCAAATCCTTATCATCATCCTGAGGGTAAAAATGTGGACAAAGACTGCACACAGGGCTGGCAGGTGCTCCTGTAAGTCTGGAGCTTCCAGGAGTTCTACATCCATTAACATCAGATGAAGCACCACACCCTGAAGCTCATGTTGTTGAGGTTGATTATTGCATAGCTTCCTTTTAGAAACTGATTCTTTGTTCTTCCCTTAATTACTTAATTTACTTGATTTAGATCTATAGATCTGTTTCAGTGACAGTAATAGAGGGACCAAGCCCACATTCCTCTCACAGAGATTCTTTTTTTTTTCTTTTTGCATATGAATATGTAGAAACAACTGCTTTGTCTTAATAGTTCTGCAAAGGATTATTTCAGTGATTTGTTAATACTTAACCATCTGGTGGAGGAACACTTCACCATTTGGAGAAAGACAGAATCTCCTTCTTAAAGCTTTTACAACCTGAGGCAACAACACACAAAAGCATAAAGTTATTTGCAGTCATTGCAAGCACAAGCCTTTTACCTTCATTTCTGTTTTCACAACATTTCATTTACATTTTGTTTATTAAACAAAACGCATGACAGCCTTATGTGGTCTTCTGTTACTAACTGACTATTTCAGTGGCCAAAGTGGATGATATAAACACCTTGTTATGATCTGGAAAGTTATTTTAGACCACCCTTCTGTTCAAACTGTTCCTTTTCTGTAGCACAGAATCACATAACAAGTCAATAAAAGTGAAAACACGAGCTTACACCTTCAGGCTAAATCTGACTGTCAAAAGGATTTCCCTGAGAGAGAAAAAAATAAAAAAATCCTGAACAACTTTCTTTCCCATTTCCATCTGTTAACTCACACTTCTGCCTGGTGAAATGCCTCAGTGAGAAGCAGAGTATCTCTGATACCAGCCCCTGATGGAGTGGAGTAGGCTGAGTCAGGGAAAGTAGTGTGAAAACATCTTCCATTCAGATGAATGTCAGCTTTTCCTTCTGCATTCTGGAACTTTAATTTGTGTCTTCAATTGTCAAAATAAAGGTGGGAAATCCCACCTGCTTATTCAAGTGGTTGGCAATTAAATTAAAGGGCTTTTTTTTTTTTTTTTTTCTTCTGTTAAAGCATGAACTGCAGCTAGGCAATGCAAAAGCTCTTGTAATTCTCCATGTGATCTGTACTAGCAAGCCTTCATTCAGAGTAAGCCTCTCTTACACAGCCAATAAACAGAAAGGCCCAAAATGTCAGCAGAAGAGCTCACAGCAGGAACAAAGAATTTATGGGCACCAAAGGTTTACTGGTACCTTATATTTTGTCATGACAGAGTATTCCTGCCTGAATTACCAGAAGCTGAAAAACGTGTATATGCCTTTACCATTCTTATACATGCCTTCCATCAGAGTGTAGAGAAAACATGTGGATAGGATGACTGGGAAATATGTTGTCAGGCCTGAACCTGCCCTTAAAGTTTAGATTGCAAAAACAGGCTTTCATCTTTCTACTTGGCAAGTCTCCTTCTAATGGCAGATGTGACAGATAAAAAAGCTATGCGGTTCTGGACAGTATCAGTGTGAATGGCCAGTGAGAAAGGTCATTACCTGACCCCATTTTATCCTGCTTTAAAGAAAAATAAGTGATTTAATTATTGGGTGTTGGTGTTGAAACAAGCAAGTTCCAAAGATGACTTTGAAATGCATTTATGGCCCAATTTTTTTAGAACAGAATGTGCTAAAAATAAGCAACCGTGCAGTGGCAGTACATGCCAAAGCTACAGATAAATTATGTATCGTACATGCATCAGTGCACACACAAAACTCTGAAATCTTTGGCCTGTCACCTTGTAGAAGCTCGCATACTGATAATATTCAATGTCTGAGGAGAGTTTCTTTGTTTTCCTAGCAATAGCAACACAAGGCTGTTGCCTGTCTGTTACTGTCAAAAAATGGTATCTGACAATGATTATGTATTTGTTCCATTTCATATCAAATACAGTTTCTGGCAGGAAAACTTAATTTTCCTATATAAGCAGGCAGAAAATATCTCAGAGATCACACTATTAAATATTGTCTTGCAGAGAAACTTTGGTGTGACCTTCCTTCCACAGCATGTTTTAAGAAGTCTTTGTATTATTCTCAGAACAGCTTGTGGGAAACACATCAAACTTGCATATCCTGAATGGACTGAAATCTCCACTCCAAATCTCTCTCACTGTATTCTACCCTTAACAGAACCTTTTTCCTTTTCATGTGGTTTCCAAATCTCTGGGGTGTCCGACCTAGCTGTGTTAGATTTCATTAGCACTTCTAGGAAGAACCCATCCTGTGGAGGAAATCAAAGGCATCTGAAGAGTGTGTCCATCTTTTTTGTCATCTTCCAGACTCATCTGCTTCTCCTGAGTGGTGGTAGAAGTTCATAACAATATGGTTCCTTCTTCAAACTCAAGGTGAGACATCATGGCACCATGACTGCAATGTCACCTGTTCAGCTGTGGGCTGTACGAAATCTCTGTTAGATAAGTCAGCAAATGGTTGGAGCAGTCTACTTGTGGCAGAGAAAATTCACATCAGAAGAGGTAAGCACAAGGATGCTGCTCCAGGCTTTGGAATCTCCTGAGACACAAAAAGCAAGAAGCAAAGGGATTGTTTAGTCAGATTTCTCAATCTCTTCTGTATGATGTTCTTACCACTGCTGGTCACAGGGAGATGTGTGCCAGTGGTCCAGCCTGGTGTGGCCAGCTTTTGCTCCTGTAGAGAGAAGACAAAGCTCAAGGTTTTCCTTCTATGAGGGGAGCTGAAAGACCAGTTTCCTGTTTCCATGGGCTCAGCAGTTTATTAAGGAACAGACTCTGCTTAAGGATTTGGGATTTCATTCTTGATGGGGGTCCAGGAGGCTTGGAAGTGAGGGGTGAGACATGTCTGGCAAGCCAGGTAGGGTGAGGAGAAGGGGAATGTCCACTGCAGCCTTTAGGATGCTGCATCGATATAGAGGAATCTAACTACTGAAGTGAGACTCAGATCAGAGTCTCATCTCTCATCCCTCAGATGTGTGAGGGAAGTTTTGTACCAGGGAGGTTAACATGTCATCAAGGAACAAAGGCTGAGTGAGTTGTCATGCATAAGATGTGAAACATCAAAGGGAAAAAGAGTCAAGAAATATATCTATGTAAAACCTGAGCTACAGAAAGATCAAACCCCCTGAATTTCTAAACAATTATCTGTACATAGTTAATTTGTTTTCCTGATCTATGGGCATCATGTATTCCAAAACAGAATGACAAACTCCCAGGAGAATCAGTAGAGCTGGGTATTTTTTGGGATATTTTGCATTTTGCTTCCTATTTTCACTCTGGCTGAGAGATAGAGTGACCAGAATTATAATCACCTTCCGGCCACTAGATTCTCCTTGTGAAATACCCAGAAAAGGGTTGTACATGTCATAACAAACATACTAAATGATAGCATTTATTATCCTCTTCCCCAGGCTGGGCATTCTGAGAAATAAGGCAAAAATGAATGAGTCAGAGAAAGATAATCGCTCCATCACTTCAAGAGGAAACTGGGACGGACATCTAGCTCTTCAAGTCTCTTCATGCAGGTTCTTCTCCTGTGCTCAGCAGCCCACTGCCTGACACCAGTGTGGTAAGCACTATGACTAATAGCTAGCATATGTTGTTTGCTTTCTCATTTTCTCCAGAGGAAGCAGCATATGCACTAGTGTGTCTTGTTTGGTAGGATTTTCTGCTCTATTTTTAAATAGAGGTGCTGCTCTGCATTTATCCTGCAGAAAGCACCTCCAAAAGGTTCAGACCTGTGCTTTGAGGGGCAGGTGGTGAGGCATGGGACAGTGCTTAATTCTTGCCTGTGTTTGTTCTGCAGCCTCTGAAGGATGAGAAAGTTTTGCCTGACTTATACAGAGGCTTTATTGTGACTACAGAGTTATCGTGCACTGCTATCATAACAGGGCTTCTCGGGCCAGCAGCTTTTGGCAGTCACTATCTTTGCCTTAAGACAAAAAAAATGCAACCTCTTGAGCATATCAGCAAGCCAACCCCGAGAAATATTGCTGGAGAGATGATCAAACATTTGGATGCACTTTCTGTGAGTTAGCTAGCAAGGCCAGCCCCTTCTGCTGACGTCTTTCCTCTCTATCACACATCAGACTTTTCCCAGTGGAGCTGGAGAACAGGCTTCAATGAAAACTGCCTGTTTGCAGCTACATGGAGATTGCAGGCACCACAATTACTATTTCCTCTCCCTGACCTGGAGCAGCAACTCCATCAGCAGGATAGAAAGGTAGCCTTGTTGCCTAGCAAAGGTGGGATGATTTATCTGTGTGTCTAGATTGGTCCCTTTTCTTTGCTGCACAAGAGAATTTGCTTTCAGACTTCCAAGGAGAATGAAGCCAGGCTAGAAACCGGAGTGGATGTGGGAGAGCTGCTCTCCCAGGGAGTAGAAAGAACCACAGGGTCTCTGTGCTTTCTGTTCCTGTGAAGCGCAGGACAATGGTTTTGTCTGCTCCAGTTATAGCCCTGGGGGCTACCTTAGGGACTGCAACTAGCATCCTTGCCCTCTGCGGTCTCACCTGCTTCTGCAAATGCAAGCAACCTGGGAAAGGACTCTCAGAAAAGGACCAAGAGGAGGAGACGGAAAATACTAAGCCCAGTGTGCTTCAGCCAGTCCAGCAAGTAAGACACAGTCTCTAATTTACTCAGTGATTTTTCTTTAAATGCAGAGGGTGGGAGTGTGACTTCCCTGTTAGGCTACTCAGCATGTGATTTATGCTGCCTGTTTATCTGCTTACGGTGTTCAGGATATAACAACATGCCAGTGGGAGGAGGAGTGAGGGGAAAAACAGAGATGAGCTGGGTACCACAGAATTACCGGAGCAGGAGACAGCTGCCACGGAGCCAAAGAGAAAGCTGCTAATGGCAGAAACGGGATGAGGGCTGGAAATGCTGCTTGGTAGTAAAAATAGATCAAAAGAGAAATAATTCCCTAAGAAGAGAAGACTGGACTGTGCCAGGTGGCACGCGGCATTGTGAAGAGGAGATGGCTCCTGCTGAGATCTTGTATAGCAGCTATTTAATTCTATTCACAATATCTCATAGTTCCTGCAGGATAGCTCCCTGTCAACAGCTGGTTTCTTGTGAAAACCTTCCCTCCTCCTCCCTCTGCCACTCTAACTGAGGGGATTAATTATGTGTGAAGTTAAAACAAGACATTGAAATCATAATAAAAAGCTAGTGAGAATCTAGATTGTGATGACTGGACAATCTCATCACACTGCAAATTTATTTTTCATTTACTGTAAAAGCAATGTGGATAATGTCAGGCATCCCTATGCGTGCTTTCATTTTTGTTAGAATCCAAACAGCCTGATTTACTCCTGAGCTCAGTGCAAGACGGAACGAGGGGAATTATAGAACGCTTCTAATATACTTATTAATGGCAATCTCTTCTCCAAAGGGAAGTGTTTGATGATTTCCTCGGTCAAATGTGGTCTTTAGCATGAGCTGTAGCACCAGTCAGTCTCTGAAAGTATTACCTGTTGGCTGTTGCTCCTGATATTTGTATGTGCCTGTGTCCTTTTCACTTTCACCTAGCCATTCAACCAAGTGTTATGCCATAGTAGCTCGTTCTGAAGGCCTGTGCTCCATTGTATAATGTGCTTTGTTTGCCTTTTCATTATTTCAGCTATTATTTTTGTATTCTTAAAGAGTGTAGCACAAGTCCTAATGGAACTCCTCTGTAATGTTTGTAATTAAAATATTCAGTCTTTCCCTGGCTTCCCCTCTTCAGCTCTTTGTAGAAAAAAACCTTGGTGTCCTTGTGTTCTTCTTGCAGTTTATGCTGAGGAAAGATGACCAAATCTACAAACAGTATTGTAAGAACTGCTGCAGACACAGAGAATGGCAGATTCTTACAGATCTTGTGATTGCTAGAGGGGGGAGGAGAGGTGTGGGAGGATGGCTCCACTGACCATGGATTAACTTCTGCACAGAGTTTAGGACTTCTCAAGAGATTGCTGCTAATTCTGAATCTCCCTCCATGAGCATGGTGCATAACTCCTAATACCCATTTGCATTTTCCTAGGATGAATTTCACCTGCTGTTTTGCTTGACAGCCTAGTCATGTCCCTTTCAGGCTCCTTTCTTGTCTTTTCTATCCCATACAGGGCACTTGCTAATACCTATATATAAGAATGTAAAATAATGAGGAGATTTTTCCAAGTTCACCACTAATGTGAATGAAAAACGTGTAACTTTGACAGCCATATCACTTTGCATAGCAATTTTTTCTAGCTGTTGTCTGCAGCAACACAACCCACAGACAACTTTACCATCAGGCTCTTTCTATGAGAGTTTGATATTGTAATCTCCAAGCCTGGAAACATCTCAAATCTTCATTTTAACTCCATCCTTGGACTGGGCTTTTTTTTTTTTTTTTTTTTATACAACCTTTTGGGAAACATCTTGGAGAAGTGTTAATACATCCTGGATCTTGTCCACAGGGGTGCTATCTTGTTTGCAGGACTGAAATAAGCACTAAGTCTCCATAATGTTCAGCTAAGCCTCCAGTACCCAGCAGCTATTCAGTTATGGTCCTCACAATACTTCTACATTCATCAAGTTTTGCCATGACTTAATCCAGTATTTGACCAACAGGGGATAAAATTATTCAACCTGCCCTAAATGTGTCATTATTACCTGAGTGATTGTATTCTTTCAGCATTGTAGACTTTTTAATTTGAAGTATTCCAATGTTACTGGCTTTTGGGGTTTTTTTTAAAGAAATCTGAACATATTATAGCAGCCGAGTGAACATTCTGTCACAGAAATGTGCAAAATGTTCTTAGTTTGCATATTCCATATGTTTAGTAATTCTTTCCAATTAAAATAATTTTCTTGCCAGGAACATGAATTCTGCTATGCTGTCACTGATTCAGAATCAGTCTCTATACCTTGAAGAAATAAATCTCAATTTGAGTTCTGAGCTTGTGCAATTTTATTATCTCTATGTTTATAAATTGTTCTGCTGGGACTTTTTTTTTCTGACTACATTAGTACACAGTATGTCCTAGTCAGTGTTGGACACATTTAATTATTGAAACCTGTCAGGGCCACTGATTCTGATAAACACAGATGACAAAAGAAAGATGTAGCAAGTCTGCATTTTGTTCACTTGGCATGTCTCCCATGACAGTGATGCTTGTATTTGCTATAGACAGAGGCTCCCCATGGGCATGCCCTGCATACATGAGGAGGAAGAGTTCAAACACAAACATACATCTACAAAACAACGAGAAACTGCAGTAAATTTTCAAAGTCTCAGCAAAGCCTGAGGAATGAAGATTCCTAAACACATCCATCAATGGCAACAGTCTGGTGCTTTGAGTGACACTGGGCAGGGACACAGAAGGATCATTTGCAGCCTCCTTGCTCCTTCTGGTTAACTTGCTTTTATGCATTTTTGCAGAACTATCTGAACTCTTCTGCTCATGTCCTTATTTAAGACACAACTGCTGAGTTGCAAAGGGAACTTCCATAGGGCACTGCTATGTAACTGGATTAGCACACAGCACTTGGGAAAAGAGCTGGCAGCAAAGTAATAAACAGAGGCAGATGCAGTTGGAAGAGGGGGTGGGCTAGTCCCACTGTGCTTGCATATGCCTCTCGTCTCTAATTCTGCAGAGCAGACAGACAAGAGGAATATTTAGACCCAATGGAGTTCTTAGATGCTGTGTGCTGATGGATTTCCTGACTAAATACCTGACTTTTACCAAGAGGAAGAAAAGATTGTACTAACAATATGTCACATTTGAGTGGCGTTTTTCATCCCAAAGGATCTGGAAGTGCTTTGTGTGCTGGCAGCACAGAGCAATGCAGGCAGGAGGCTCTGGTGTGTGGCCAGTGAGGGGTAGGACAGCAGTCTGGCACAGCAGCTCCAGGAGAGAGGACAGCAGAGGCTGACCACCACGTCAGGCACTGTGTGTGTGCTGGATGCCTCACCTCTGCACAACAAAAGCAACCTGCCTTTTCTAGCTGCTGTCCAGTGATTCCTCACGTATTCTGCTTGGTTGGTTTGCTTCAATTTTAGAAGAATGGAAAACTGCACTGAAAGTTGGGATGAAGAACTTCACATTTCCTAGGTATTTTAGGACTGATGAGGATCACATCTCTGTAAGAGGGATCTCACAGCCCCACATGGTGTAGTTTACATACTATCTAAACTCAACTGAATTCTAAGTGAGGATGGCACACAATGATGTCTTCTTTTCTCAGCCAACTTCTCCTCAAAACCCTTAGAATTAGGCAAGTAAAAATGCTACGTTGCACAGTGTACTTCCAAAAGACAGGTGCACTGGCTGCCTTCAGAAGATGGAGTCACTGGCCTAATTACTTCTCTGTCACTGCAAAGTGTATGCAACCAGGATCTCCACAAGCAGAAGATGTCTAGGTTAACATCTAAGACATTCCTCTTTCTTCAGCTCTCTTTCTTGAGAGGTAGCTATGCTTCCTTTGGACATACAAGCTGGGACCAGGAAATCCCAACACAGACAAGAGTTTCAGGGCAAAATCTACATTCATTATTAATAGGAAACAATAAGACTAATGAAAACTTTTAATTACAGTTATGAACCTTTTGTGTCTCACCTTCAATCTTGAGAAAAAGTAGGTTCACGGGCAGTAGGTTGGAGATAATCCCACTGCACAATTATCAACCAAAACAGCTATTTTACTCATGGTTTTTATCTTTCATGTTTTGAGAACATTAATAAAATCTATTGCAAGGGTTGAGGTCGTTTGCTAGTCAGCTTTTGTTCTTCCCCATTGATGAATCCAAATATAAATGCATCAGGAATGATTTCCGTTGTAAGAAGGCAGAATCCTTTCTTGGGACATAAGCAGAAGGGAACTTTTCTATTCCACTAAAATATATTTTTTTTTTTGTTTTGGGACAATGGTAATGCCTCTTCTGCTAGCCTTTGCTTGGACTACCTTAGCATCTTGCAGGTTCTTCTTCTCATCTCATGTTCATGATTCAGCAGGGAATTGAAGTGTTAAGAACAAAATCAGATATAAATCCAAATTTCAGTCCTAGTATAGTAAAGGGAAAATGTTTGTCTGATGGTCAGATGAAGCTCTGGTCCAAGAGGCTGAGATGACCACTGAATCAACTACTCTTGGTTTGCCAGTCCAGGGCTCATTTGTTCAGCTAGTTCTCCTTAGTCTTATTGCGCCATGGACATACTTACTCCAGGTTTGATTTATGTCTTTGCACTCAGTGCTTACTATATACTCACCTAAAATATTCTGGGTTCTGTGACATGGCTGTAGCCTCTTGCTCTTGGATTTGACTTCAAATACCAAGGTAAAAATTGCCATATCTTAAACAAAGCAAAATTAACTTCATGGTTAATTTCTTTACTAAAATGAAAGGATTAACTTATGAAAATATTAATGGGTATCAGAACAGAGGAAAAATCAAAATATAAGAACATATCTTTTTCTTATAGTAGTCAAACATCTGTAGAGGAATAAATCTGAAAAGAGACGTGCCAAGTAGAAGGTATCTGTGTTGGCAAGAAAGTCTCCAGACATACAGGCAGTGGCTTCTACAAGCCAAATAAAAATGGTGGTAGGACTGACCAGAGGCACAGCTTTTTTCTTGTCTCAGCTCATCTAACATTAAGAGAATTGGAGGAATTAGTGTAATTAGTGCAAGGTAATAAAAAAGGTTTTAATTTTCAGTTCAACGTGAAGAAAACCGCAGAGCCAGTCCAGCCTCGAGCACTTCTGAAGTTTCCCAACATTTATGGCCCCAAACCAGAAGTAACTTCACCCGAAATTGTTAACTACACACAGTACTCTCTGAAGACAACAGAAGAACCAGCTACTGGGAAGCCTAATGCTTTGGATGAGAATAGGATGAAGATACAAGTCAATGAAGAGCTGTTTGTTCTCCCTCAAAACGGTAGGAGCTTTTGGTCTTCAAATTAACAATTGCTTTAAAGGGGGTGTAGATCTGTAATACTGCTAAGCATAATGTGATTGTTGTTAG
Organism: Cyanistes caeruleus; assembly: GCF_971803275.1. Taxonomy (NCBI): domain Eukaryota; kingdom Metazoa; phylum Chordata; class Aves; order Passeriformes; family Paridae; genus Cyanistes; species Cyanistes caeruleus. Next base: position 28,919,754 of record NC_141706.1, on the reverse strand, counting down.
ATAAATAAATGTGGAAGTGAAGACATGGGATGCTTTTCGTTTTCCTGTCGTGAGCCCTCTGAGTCTTGTTTTCAATATGTCCTTTCAGCAGAAGATAGTCGTGGAGCTCATAAGGACAAGCTGTAGTTGTATCTTGTTGAATTTTTTTTTTTTTTAACCCAAACATCTTTAGTTTGGGTAATCTGTCTCCCTGGTAGCAGACATTTGGTAGAAAAGCATATTTAGTGTAGTTGTGCTGAGAGCAGTAGCCAGAGTATGTGGGAAATATCTGGCCAAAATTAAGCAGAGTATCTCCTCAAGGTCAAATGCTAGCTGTCCAGCAACTGTCCTTGTCAGGGACAGGGGCATCAAAGCTTCTAATTTTCTCTGCTCCTTTATTTCCATGGTTTGGTGAGATGTTCTTGGCTTACTGTAATGTGCGGTGAAACTGAAGGCTGACACTTCAAAGGTTTTTGCCAAACAGAATTCCTGTTTCCCAGCCAGCCCAAAGGGTAACACTCCAAATCCTGTAACATAAGATTTCTGGAACCTGAGAGAAAATGAAGTCTTAATTATATGCAACTGGCAGCATGTCTGGTATTCTTCCATACTGATTTTTAACTTCACAGCCATTCTTAACAGGATAATTTACTCTTATGGTGACCACTTTAATAAAATCTTCCTGAAGATTTGCCAGCAAGACAACACCATCTGCCATTATTTTAATTAAGTACTCTTTTTAGTTCTTTTTAATTTTTTGAAATCACATTTTTTCCCTTCTGGAAGGACAGTTGCTACCTTTACCCCTCCAGCTTGAGGCTTGTGAGAATGGAAGAGAAAGTACCATGGGAAACAGATGCACTGGAGGAAGAGACTGTCTGAGCCACATCCTTAGGTGTCAGGGAAAAGATTACAGGGTGGAAAGGATAAAAGATGATGGCTGCATTTAGGCTAAAGCTTTATATAAGTGTTGGTGTAAGAGCCTCCCTGCACTGCTAATGGCACAAGCAAGTTTCCTTCCTGCTCTGCCTGATTTTATAGCTCAAGTGTTGCTAAAATTAAGCAAGAATTGTTGCGTTCTCCTTTTGATGCCACAATGAACTGCTCTGAACTGTGGCTGAGATTTTTAGGAGGAAGTGTGTTGGTCCCACTATTGTTTTCTATGTGAATCAGAACTGACCTTGCAGATAACAGTTTTGGATGACAAAAATCTCTGGCTTCTCTTTTTTTTTTTTCTCTCTTCTTTTTTTTGCAACTTGCTTTATTTCAGTATCAAATACAAACTCAGCTCCAAAATCATGCATGGAGAAACTCCCTTATGGATTCCAAAATTCATTGCCTTCAGCCTGCTCAGGTGCTATGGAAATGGATGTCTTTTGAATGACAAAGACTTTTCTGTTAAAATGTTAAAAAGCCAAACAAAATGTTCAGAGCAGTCTGACCTAATGCAGAGCTGCACAGCAGTTCAAGAGCAGACTCACATTCTCATTGCAGAGAACATAAGATTTAATTTACTAATGCCAGTTAAAAGAAAAAAAAACAACAATATAACACGAAATGAGTGTCATTTGGACACCTTGGTCTAGTTATAAGGTAAAAGAACAAGTGTGTGAACCATCACAGAGCACAAGGTGGTGGAAAGCAGAAGGCTTGTCCAAATGCTGTAGAAAGAGCTGGAAGTGCAAGTAAAGAGAGCAAAAAGGATGTGTGATGATGGAGGAAGAAGGAAAATAAATTATATTCCTGCATACCAAGTGCAGAAATCGTGAGACATTTAGAATAGAAGTACAGTCAAGAGAAGGTGGATTTGCTGTGAAGAGCTGCTCGCTAAAGGGGTTATTTCAGTTCCAGGTGTGGTAAAGGACGTGTGTGTCACGGAGCACCTGAAGCCCGAGCGGGCAGCCAGCGGTAGCCAGGTGCCCGAGCTGCACTACTCGCTGGGCTACGACCCGCAGCAGGCCGAGCTGCGCGTGGCCCTCCTGCAAGGTAAGGCACAAATCTCCCGGCCTGGACGGGGCAACACGCCTGGGGATGGCGCTTACACACAGCTCCCCTCCTGCCTCAACACCAACGGGGACCCTCAGGACCACTGGGTGTTTCACTGGCTCTGGGCTTGAGGGACAGGAATACCTGTCAATGCCACTGCTTGAAGAGAGGGCATGGCTTGGGAACAGTTGTTTGCACAGCTTTGTCAGGAACCAGGATGGGCTCCTCCTGTCCCAGACATGGTACAAAGCAATGTCTTCTTTTTATTTTTTCCTTTGGGGGCAAGAGGAATGGGGTTACTATCTCCTTCCTCTCTATACCTTTCATTCCTCAACCCAATCCACTCACAACTGCCTTTTCCTCAAGCTGAGTCAAAGCCTGAGCTGGAGATACCAGACTTATTTTGAGAAAAGTCCCTCTGGCAGTGCCTGGCCAGGCTGCCAGGCTCCATGTCACTCTCTGACAACTGTAACAGCTCCTCCACTCGGGGCTGGAGCATCATCAGTTCCTCTGGGAGAGTAAAATAAGCTGACTGAATAATTCATGCACAGCGTAGATCTCTGTGGCAACCTAATCAAATCACACCCTCTGAGATGAGAATTGAAAGGGTGCTGAATGGCAGCCACAGCTGTGGGCCTCCTGCTGGCAGCAAGCCCACAGCTCCCCTTCAGGATGGCCACCCATGCCGGCTGGCTGCCACCCTGGCACTCCTGTGCACAGGATCTGGCTCTGCTCCCCAGTGCTGCTCCCCTGAGAACCCATGGCTCCTGGCCACTCAGGCGCAGCTGTCTTTGGACTGGCTGCAGCAAGGACAACAGCTTTTCCCTCAAAGCTGTCATATTCCATGACCCCTTAGGAGGAGGGTGTGCTCCTCTTGCTGCTGGAGAAGGAGTGCAATTCTGTTGGTGGAGCTGAAGGAGTGTGAAATGCCATTCTCCCTCTAGGCTTTTCAGCCTAAAAGGGATATAAAATTAGGGATGAATGTTTCTTGACACAGGTCTTTTGGGCTGTGGGACGGCTTCTGATGGATTCATTTACCAGAGGTTGCACCAGCAGAATGCAATAACCCTTAGACATATCCTACATTGGCCTGGAGGGATGGATGTGTGCCAAGGGAAGCTCTATCCCATCTCTGATGTCTGTGACTGACCTTCCTGCTTTTAAAGTCATTGTAAGAAGCTTTTTTTTTGTGTGCTGAGGTAAAAGTAATTGAGAACTGCCAATCCCTGTTTCATGTTGCCTCATTTCAGTGCTGTTCTGCATCTTTCAACAGAATGTGTTTCCTTGATCTCAGCTGTTGCTCTCCCAAACACTGGTAGCATCTGTCTGCAGTGGCACAAGGACAGGGACATTGTGCAGCCTGAGGAAAAGACCACAGCATGGTCTCACAGCTTAATCTGCCCCCATGCAGGCAGGAGCAGGGGTCAATGTCTGTGCAGCTGTTTTATTTGAACATGAAACAAGCGATTTAGCCACAGATACTTCAGGGCTGTCCTTTGTGAGAGGTCCTTACCATCCATCTTTTCCAGCTATGCATGGCAGAATGAGCGGGGACCAAGATGCTGGCTGCCACTGCTACATACTGGGCACACTGGAGAGCAAGGCTGGTATTGCTGAGGCCCAGACAGAGCTGAAGAAGAAGGTACTTCACACCCTTTGGGAAGAGGTGCTGCGATTCCCATTAACAGAGGAGGAGATGCCAGGAGGGACACTGACCCTCACCCTGAGGAACTGTGACAAGTTCTCCAGGCACAGCATTGTGGGGGAACTCAAACTGAACCTTGCTGAAATGGAGGAATCCTTTGGGAAGGCCCAGTGGGAAAGGCTAAAGAGCCCAGAGAAGGTATGGACTCAGTCTGTGTCAGTAGTTCAGAAACCCTAATGATTAAGAGTTTGGACAAGAGAAGCTCTTTTCCTAGAGAGCTTCACAAGGGTTGGTGGCTTTATTTGTTTGGAGGGGTGATGTGTGACTGCAGAGAGCACTCAGCACAGCTCTGTACTGGTCTGTAGCTCATCATACCAGAAGCCCTTCTGTCTATTGCTCCCAGCCCTTCATGTGTCACAACTCCCCCAGCTTCTCCCCAGTTAGATGACAATCTGACACTGTCATCTGTAATTCAAATGTTATGTCTAGAAAAAGGTGTGTGAGCTTCTGAGAATTAGTGATACAGGACCAGAGTGGCAAGAGCAGAAATATCAGAGAGTGCCTACAGAGCCCTATGGCGTGACTCTGCAAAGCTGGGGGTGGTAGGGCACCCCAGGGAAGTTAGGACTGAAATACATTGTTGGGACTGGAATGCTGGACTGAAGGACACTTATACTCACTGGAATCAATCTGGTGCTATTTGTTCTGGGAGATGTCAAAATATCATTCATTGCACCATGTTGGTTTCCTTAAACATCAAAACCTTCCTTTCCTTCCTTATTTGCATCTTGACAGTTGCACAGACAGGAAAAATGGAGGGAAGAATTCCAACAGTTCTTGAAGTGGGTACACGGGATGCTTCACATGCACTAATTTCTTGCACATTTCCTCAGGAACCTTCTCCCTGCCATGAGCTAGGTTGTTCTAGCAGCAGCAGTTCACTTAACATGGCAGCAGGATGCTGCTACTGCTGCTGCTGGTCCATCACAGCAAGTGGTACCTCTTGTAATCTGCTGTGGTACGGCTGAGCAATGCAAAACAACTCCAGCACCGCCACTATGCACAATTAAACAAATTATTGCCTGTCACCATCAGGGGTGAGGGCTCTCCACTAAGCTGGCCACAGACACAGAGTACAGAGCTGGCATTTCTGATTTCCAATAGTGCTGATTTATCTGATGACCACTCAAATACTAACAGGATTGCCCACACTAAAAATATATAAATAAATAAATAAATAAACAAACAAACAAACAAATAAATAAATATCTGTCAGGGACGGAGGCAGCAGAAACAAATGGGTGGCCTGAATGAGTTTAATAAACTTCAAGCACGAGACTCAATATTTGCCTAATAACTGTAACCCTCCCCCTCTCCTGAAGCATCTGCTTTTTTAGCAATACCCAAGAACAGCCTGTTCACAGCAACGATAAGTTGTTACTCCAGTGCACCTGATGGAGTCCTGAATTCTGCCTTGGTCCAGCTTCACAACCACACACAGAAACAGGACAGCATTCATTTCTTCTCCAGGCTGATAGCACAAGGTTAACACCAGCAGTACTGCTGAACAGTGCCCCAGTTTGAGCTGAGGATGTGCAGTGAAAGCTGAATTTGCGTCATCTGGGACCTGAGAGAGCCAACCATTGCACAGATAGCTTATGTATACAGATCCTGAATCATTCATTGAGAACCAGAGAGGGAGGGAGTGAGGAAGAGCTGATCAAAAAAGAGGAGCTATTTTTGACAGCATTCACCTAGGAACAAAGTTACTGAGCTTTGTCAAAAGTGTGACATTTCCTTGAAATGCCAGGAAGGGCAGAAATTTCGTTCTTACCTTCCCAGTAATTCTCCCACACGCAAGGGAAGGAGGACAGAGTGGAGCTTACAGCTAACCAGGTAATGCAATTAGCATTCAGGAATTCACTGAGTCCTGTGAGCAATGCAAAGCGTAGATACTGTGGACTGATATCCTTGTCTTCCTTCCCTCCCACTGCTTTGCTAATGACAGTGATGATAGTGGGTTGATGATAGTGTGTTCTTGCATAGCAACTTCCCTTTTGTGACTTCGTGCAGTCCTGCACGTAATTCATTGATGACCCCTTGTTGCTTTTTATTCATGTTGCATAGAAATAAAGACTGAAGCTCTGATGGTTGAATTTGCAGGATTTCAGCACAAAATGTAGGTTATGGATTTAATAGGAAAAAAGAAACTAAGGAAACAAAGCCCAGAAGGGGAAGGAAAAGTACCTCTGGTCTGATCACGCAAAGCTCAAGCAGAGACCAACCACTGTAGGTTTTGTTTTCATCTGGATACAGGCTGGACAAAAACTTGATCAGCACACTAGGAGCTAGAAAATCATAAGATGTGATCCGAGTAGGGTGCGAGTGTTTGTGCGTGTGTGCACATCTACAGAGCCCCATCCCTCCCAATCTCCACCGCATCAGTCTGTGCCTGGAGCTACAGGAAACAAATTCTGTCGCCAAGAGCTATAGAATGGGACCTGCTGAGATGGAGTGGGGTTAGATAAACAAAAGCAGTTTATGACATGCCCAAACTCTGGGTTTGTGTTGAGGTGGTGTTTAAGTTTGTCCCTCAGTGTTCAATTATTTTGTAGTGGGCATACAGGCACTTGAAACTGCCTCTTTTTATGTGGGCTTTGCTAATGTCCACTTCAATTTAATACAGGATTAATATAAGTGAAATGCATACAAGCCCTTCATTGCTACCTGAGTGCACGAAAAAGAGATTTACTTGGGCTGAGTTGGGATTGAATTTCAGGCTTCCTTGCTAATGGCCTTCCACCTGATTTGTGCAGGACAAATTAGTCACTCGAACCAGAGAGCGATGACAGCCATGTTTTCTGGAGAGGCAATCAGCTCGTGGAGAGCATACAGGGGCCTGTCCTTGCCTGTTTCGAGTAACTGGTTGAAAACTTAATTTGAAATATTTATGGCTCACTTACTAGTGACATTGCAAAGCTCAGAAATAGCCTGGAGAAGGGCTGTCTATCCTCGAGGATGTAGAACATGCTAAGGAGCCCAGAATGGCTCTGTTGAATTGGCATTGGCTTTCTGGGACCCTTCTGGGTCATTAACCTCACACTAAACCAGATTTCTGTCACAAGCTCCCACTCACTGAGAGAATAACTACTCCCCTTTTGTTCCTTGCCATGGGCTGTCAGCCCTGCACACAATGGTGTGGGATTTCTCTCCTTCCCGCTGGCTCCGAGAAGGAAATGGCATTACGCTCTTACATGAGAGCAGTGGTGGTGTGACTGTGTCCCTACGCTTTCCCCTCAAGGGCTGCTTGTCCAGGGCAAATGGAGAGAAGGGGAAAGGGAAAAAAGGAAAAAGGGGAAGGGAGTCTACCCCAGGGGAAGCAGGGAGAGCTGCTCACAGTCCTGATGGAAGGCAGGTGGGAAGGAAGAGTAATGTACTGTGCCCAGCTTGTGGAGGATTTCAGCTTCAGGATGTTTCTCATATCAAATAGGGTGTCAGGGAAGGTGTAGCTCCAGCTCCAGGTCAGACTCAGCCCCAAGCACCACCTCTGCTGTCCCAGGGAGCCCTACCCTCCTGCTGGGCAGCGTAGGCTGCAGGCTGAGTCCAGCCAGTGCCTTCCTTCTGGGAAATGGAGCAGCTGAAACCAAAGCTGAATTACGAAAATCAGTAAAATGGGTAGTGGACATAAATACAGGGCAGTTAGGTGGTCTCTCAAAATAGCTATTTCTGACTATTTGCATTGTATGTCTGCGCCAAATCTTCTTCTGACTAAATATTCCACTAAAAGTCGATGTCAGGAAGCAGTTACTTTCCAGTGACGTAAGGATTCAGTAACCCACATTATCAGAGCCTTATGAGTGGAGGAGCCTTCTCAGGCATTTTTGCCACGTTTGTTTTCATCCAGTGTAACTGGAAAGATCTCCTGTACAAAGATAGAAAGGCAACTTTGCTGGTCCATAACCTTCCACCCATCAGTCTTCTACTGTTGTTTTACTAATGTTCTGGCCCAGATTATATAAAAAATTAACCTTTTCTGTGTCTCCATTTCCAGGAGCCATCCACAGGCCATGGGGAGGTTCTGCTCTCTATTAGCTATCTGCCAGCAGCCAATCGTCTGCTGGTGGTGATTATTAAGGCTAAAAACCTTCATTCCAAGCAGCTGAAGGATCTACTTGGCAGTGGTGAGTGTTACAGCAAGTAAACAGATATTGTTGTTTCTGCTATTATGTAAATCTAGAAAGTAAGTGGGAAGGGTGAAGTTTGGCAGGAAAAAAAAAAAAATAGATGTCTGGCTTAGAAAGCTAAAGAGAATTGAATAATTTCTAAAAAGTGAAAACCAAAAGCCCCCTGATCAATATTTCTTCTGTGCTCTCTCAATTTGGTGTCACCAGTGTAAATTCTTTTACATTTTTGGGTGCAGATTCAGGCATCACAATATAAAAAAACATTAAGATATTAGAAAGTGTCCAAAGGAGGTCCGTGAGGATGGTGAAGGGCTTGGAGGGGAAGCCTTTTGAACAGTGGCTGAGGTTGCTTGCTCTGTTCAGCCTGGAGAAGAGACTGAGGGGAGACCTCATCATGGTCTTCAACACCCTCACAAGGGGAAACAAAAGGGCAGGCACTAATCGCTTCTCTCTCCTGGGCAGGGACAGGACCTGAGGACATAGCATGAAGCTGAGTCAAGGGAGATTTAAGTTGGTCACAGCACCAGCCTGATGGAGTTCAAAAAGTGTTCGGACAACACTCTCGGGCACATAGTGTGATTTTTGTGGGGGTCCTCTGCAGGGCCAGGAGCTGGACTCCATGATCCTGATGGGTCCCTTCTAACTTAGCTTATTCTGGTCTGCTTGTTGCATGCTCGTTGACGTGGTGTCTCTCTCCCCTCCCTCTACAGATGTTTCTGTCAAGGTGACACTGAGGCATCAGTCACTGAAGCTGAAGAAGAAGCAGACCAAACGTGCAAAACACAAGATCAACCCTGTGTGGAATGAGATGATCATGTTTGAGGTGCCTCATGAGCTCTTGCGTGCCTCCAGCGTGGAGCTGGAAATGCTGAGCCAGGATGGAGCTGGCCAGAGCCATGTGCTCGGCAAGTGCAGTCTGGGCTTACACGTCACAGGCACAGAGAGGAACCACTGGGAAGAAATGCTGAGGAACCCCAGGAAACAGATAGCCATGTGGCACCAGCTCCACATGTAGGCTCATCATGATTACTGACAACAAGATTCCCATCAGGCCTCAGAACCTGGGGGAATAAATTGGATTTCACCTTCCACCTTCACCTCCATGAAATTGCTCAGCACAGCACTCTTACTATACCACCCTTCTCCGACCTTCCTGCCCATTCTAGCCCAGGAAACTGTCTGGAAAACATATTTAAAGGACAATCTCTCACCTAATCAAGTGGTTGTCTCCAACAAGGAGTTGGCTGCCTGGATGGTTTGAATTAATTTTATTTGCCTGCCCACTGTCTTGTTTGAGAGGTCCCTGTTTCTGTAGAGGAGCAGAGAGGAGCAATGAAAAGCAAAATTATGACGGAAATGTAAACCCTTCCTTGGCACCTAGTGCTGTCAGCCCAGTCCCTTGATGAGCATTGGCTCCATGATCACAAACACACAACTGTTTTATCAATTACTGCTTTTCATAAATACAAGACTGAGAAATGAAGACCAGAGAACTGACTGTCATGGCAAGCACAAAGAATCAGTATGAAAAACAGAGTGGAGCCAAAGTACAGTAAATGGATAGAAAAAGATACAGAATGCAGAGAACAGAGGAAGAAGAAAGGGAGAGGCAGCCAACACCCTCATCCTGTGCAGCCTTTGAAACAAACACTGCCAAACAAGAAGTCAAATACCTTCCTTTACTTTTGTTTCCTGGAGAATTTGATTCCTTGTATTTAAAATTCATGAAAACTGCTGAAAACATGAATGTTTCATGACTCTTTAGCAGAATACCTATATCGTTTAACTTTCTATGGTGTCATCCAGGAAGATCCTAAATATGGACAAAAAGTTATTGTTGATGTTACCTCCAAAAACTTGGACCAAATTTTTACTGCCATCGTTTCTGTTTGGGTTTTCCCCAAGTTTCAAATATGCTAATTATATTCCAGGAAACATCTAAAATTAGGCAAAAGAAGTGGGATCATTCCATACCTTAGCAGCTGATAGATGGTTTTGGTTTGACAATTAACTGTTGCACTCAAATCCTCATACCAGCATTACTCAAAGACAACCCTAATTAACTGCCATGTATTTCATCATGTCCAGACAGAAGGAATTCACCAACCAGACAGACTCTCCAGCGCTTGTTTTTCGTGTGCACTTTCAAGATTTGATGTGGTGTAAATGTTACTTTTGACTGTCCTTTTTTTTTGTGTCTCTAGAGGGACTGAAAGTCTGGCATTGGCAGTGATGATGTCATGACCCTATAAGCACACTGGTTGTCCTACTACTTTTTTTCAAGTAATGGACACAACTTTAAGTGACTTCCATGGAGACAAGGCATCCAAAAATCTGGAAACAGAACCATATCATTTGTAGCCCTGAAAATCTCAGACAGCTTCATATTTGCAGGGTCAGATTGCCCCTTGTTTAAATCAAAATATTAAGCTAAACTTTGCCTAGTATCCATCCCATTCTGGTGGTACAGTCAAATAAGGCTAGCAGCTTGTCAAGGGAAGGCTGCCATCCTGTCGACAAAGGGAAAACACCTTTGGAGCACAAAGCACAATGGATTATGAAGAGGGAAATGAAGTTCAGCTGGAAGTCAGTGATTAGTGACTGGGGCTGGTCGTGAGCCTGACAGAGTTTAGCACCCTCATAAATGACCTAGACAATGGTGCAGAGCATGGCCTCAGCAGGTTTGTAGATGATACAAAACTATGAGTAGTGATTGATACACAAGGCTGTTGTGCTGACATTCAGAGGGATGCTGAGAGAAATGCTGGAGTAATGGGCTAACAGGAACGTCCTCAAATGCAACAAGAAGTGGAAAGTCCTGCACCTGAGGAAGAACAACTCCTTGCAGTGCAGGGGTAAAGGCCAACCATCCATAAAGGAGCTTTCCAGAAAAGGACCTGTGTGTCCTGATGGACACCAAGTTGAACATCAACCAGCAGTGTCATCTTGCAGCAGAGAAGGACAACAGTGCCTTGTGCTGCAGTAAGCAATGCCAGCAGGTCAAAGGAGGGTGATCCTTTCTTCAACTCAAAGTGCCCAGTGAGGGCACTTCTGGGTGCTGTGTCTGTTGCTGGACTCCCCAGTGCAAGAAAGATATGGAGTTTCTGGAAAGAGTGCAGCAAATGGCCATGAAGATGTTTAAGGGACTGGAGCATCTTCTGTAAGAGGAGGGGCTGAGAGAGCTGGAACTGTTCAGATCAATGTGTACAGATACCTGACCTGGGAGAGGACAAAAGAAGATGGAAAGAGACTCTTTTCACTGGTGTCCAGTGACAGGACAGGAGTAAAGGTCACAAGCTGTATTGTAGGAAATTCTATTTGAGCATATGAAAAATACCAAGAATAAAACCTTTTTGTACTGTGAGTATAATCAAATATTGGAAACAAGTTGGCAGGAGAGGTTGTTGGGGCTCCTCATGCTTGGAGACAGTGAAAATTTGATGTGATACAGCATGAACAACCTGCTCTAGTTTATCCCACTTAGAGCAGGGGTGAGTTTGGACAATATGATCTCCAGAGGCCCTTTATATCCTCAGCAATGCTATGATTCTGTGAAGAAACTAACAAGGTTGATGCACACTGAAAGCTGCTAACTTTACACTACTATTTCTTTTGTGGGTAGTGTACCCAGGTAAGCTACAGGATCATTTTGAAGAAAGCAATAAAATCAGCTCTGAGCAACCAGACAGACAAAAAAGCCAAGCATGCCCATGAATCTTACACCAAATATTTTAATCTCTGATTTTGATCTATTGGCTAGAGGGCATGTAAACAAAAAGAAAATTGATTTCTTGTTTTGCTCTATGGGGTTTTTTTGCTAACAAAAAGCTGTGAGTAAACTGGAGACGGGGGACTAGTTGATAGTGAAGTCTTAATGCTTACTGTGATCCTGATTTGCCTGTAGATACACCTATAGGTTTTTGAATAATCATTGCCATGTAAGTGCAGAATTTATTGGAATGTTGGCCTAACCCACTTATAGGTTCCAGGCAGCACTGTGATTTTTTGGGGGATAATGATAAGAAGGATAACTTCACGGTATGATGCTATTTGGCTGGCATTGGAGAGCCTGAAGGGGCAAATACTTGCCTTGCTGCCAACTCCTCTGGTTCTGCATCCTGCTTGTTTCACTGAGCCTTTTATAACATCTTGATGACTGATTGTAAACAGCATTATCTGCCTGTGCCCTGGTGATTCTGGCACACCCTGTAATAGATATCAGTCCTATGGCATTTAAAAGCATAGATCCACAGAATCCGACGGCTCTGGCAAAACAATGTCCTGTTTTTACAGCAGACAAATGCAGTATACACACTACTTGACCACAAATCCGTCTTAGGAGCAAAGTGGTGCCATCAGCGTTAATGAACGGCATTGTTTCCTCCTTTGCTGCAGTGAGATTTAATGGGAAAGAGAGAAAATGCATACATCTTCCCCGGAAGGACCATTCTTGCTGTCTGGCATTTTAGCCTGCAAAGAATGCCCCTGGCCATCGGCACAGCCCGAACAAAGGCTGCCAGGTGTGGGCGGGAGGAGGCAGCCGCTGGCCGGGGCTGACAGCGGGCACGTAGCGGGGACCAGGAATGCTGTGTACGTGTGGTGGCCGAGGGGCAGGGACAGCCAGCCGTGCCTTGTGAGCCCTGCCAGCAGGAGCTGGGTGTCACCGCATTCCAGCGGCCGCGCAAGCCCTGCCCTCGTCTGCCTGCGTGTCCCTGAGCCTCAGCACCCCAAGGACACAGGGGCTGAACTGGCCCAGCAGGCGAATGGCCGGGAATGGTTGTGGTAGGTGGCAACGTCGTGAAGATAAATCCGAGGTATTTGGAAATGCCATTGTATTAAGAGATTTCAGCAACTTGAGCTGTCAAAGCGTCGCTGAAGTGCACTAAGGACGGAGCCAGACAGACCTTCGGTTTTCAGCTCCTGAAGCTGAAAACGCAGGAGCATCAGCAAGCACCGCTGTGTATTAAATTTAAGGATGCTGCTTATAAATTACATCATAAGAGAAGAAGCAAAAAACAAAACAAACAAACAAAACAATGGGAATGAATGTTCCTGATATATGTGTGACCAAAAGCAGCCACAAGAGTCCCCAGTGGCTAGTTAGTGGCTGGACTGGTTATTTTGCCTGCTGTAAGCATTAACATGAAGAAGCTGGAAGCCAAGAGACTGTAGGGAATAAGGAAGGAGAAAAGAAAGAAACTTGGTCAGAATGAATGATCCTTTTCTCTAAAGGCTAGAATTGTGAGTTTAAGGACAGGGATTCACAGTCCCTCATCCAGTGATAAAGCCCAAACAACCACATTACTGTAAAACAGCCTGAAAAATGCAGCTTCCGTATATTATCCAGCTTTGACTGGGAAAGATGGTCTCCTGAGGCAGCCTCTGCTCAGAGGAGGGGGCTGAGAGGCCAGAGGAAATGACCTGTGACTACACTGAGTTCCTTTGTTAAAATATAGACTGTAGCCATCTGTTGTTTTGCCTCAACTTGCCCTCAAAGCTAGATCTTCCTCCTCAAAAAATTATCTAGTTTGATTTTAAGCAATTTGTCCTACAGTAGAGGATTAATAAGCACAAATCATCAATAGTCACTAAAATATCTGGGATGTTTTAGCCTCATTACTACCCTCAGCACCCTTCCCCAGTTGTAAGGGGACTTGTTACAGCTGGTGCCCTGTAAGGGGAACATTTTTGCAGTGCAGGGTCTTCCCCTCAGTTGTTGTCCCAAATATCCTTGCATGGTAATAAGAAACATGTTTGCTTTGCAAAGAGGTAATACATCATAAAGCAATGGAAAATTCCCTTCAACAGGACTGGGGAAAATTTTCAGGCTCAACTATTCTCCCAGGTATTGATGGGCTTTCAACACCTTGAACAGCTGTACCTTGTATTTTGCTAGCATCTGTCATCAGTATTATCTGGCAGTAGCATTCAAAACCACTCTTTTTTTTTTCCCCCAAAATGAAGTAGGTTGTTATTTTGGCTCTAGAATTACAGCCCAAGGTTTGCCCAAATTTTCCTGATGTTGAAGATGAATTGACTACAACAACATTTAATAAGAACTGGAAGCTAAAGTGGCTTGGATCATGCTTCTTGCACTCTTTTGAAGGTCAGTTTGAAGTCTGAATTGAAGGACAGAGCATTGACAGCATTTTTATGTGTTTCAGAATTTAACTAGGTTTTAAAATGTATTTGGTTAATTTGTTGCAAGATAAGCATGATGAGTAAATAGTAACACTCAACACTTCATATTATTTCTTCTGTTTTCAATATGCACAAGAAAAGTAGCAAAGTGAAATAGTGATTTGTGGCCTTCCAGCATGAGGGGGCTTTTCTGTTTACTTGGTCCTTTAGTGTCCCAGTGTGTTTATTGTACAGAGCCAGATATTGTTTGTCAAGACTCTATATTGTTCTCACAATCCAACGCACAAAACCAGAGCATGATGCTCAGCCATTGTGTCTAATATTACAGCACAACATGTTAAACACTGCAAGTAAATAATTCCAAGCTGTACCAATGCTGTGTCTGCATTGTTTACTCTACAGTAAGTCCCCTCTGCTTGCAGCTCATGTCAGGGGCACAGAGTGCTGGCATGAGTCAACAGAAGATGCTCTGAAGGGTGTCATCAAAGGATGGGTGTACGATGGGAAGGGGAGCAGTCAGCAATGGAGTCCTGTCCTGGGCAAGCACAAGAAATCTATTGGCTTTTTCAGCAAGGTGGCAGCTAAAAAAAGCTCTGTAAGGCTTTCCAGCAGCTACAAGGAGATTAGAGAATAGGATCTGGGAGCCAGGTTCTTCTCAGACACTGGCTGCATCTGTAGAACAAAACTTAGAAGTGAATTCAGAGGGGGGTTTTTATTATTATTTTGTTTTTCACCAATCTCAGTACTTTCAAGCTGATGTTGACAGTACTCTGTAAACCATGCATTTTTAAGGAGGAAAACATACTTGGCTGACCTAATACCATCACCAGAATTAGCTGGTTCCTAACAAGAAACACAGATCAAAACCTGCACATAAAAGTAAAAAAAAAAGACGATTTTTGGAGCAGGAGTGGGAAGTATTTACCTCACTGACAGTTTGGGGGCACTCTCACCCATCACAGTCCCTGTTAAAACACAAGGAGAGAAAACAAAGCCAGTCTGCAGAGCCCCAGGCGGGTGCTGGCTTCACAAAGAGGGGGGTGCCTGTCAGCTGCACAGCGAGGCTGATGGCACTGAAGAATTTGCTGTAGAGATGAAGCAAAAAGCTGTATTTTTGCTGCACAGTGAGCTGAACATGGGTGGTGCATCTGCCAGGGACAATCCTTTCCACCTGGGGGATTTGCACAGGGTTGCTCAGTAATTCCCAGCTCAGCATATTGAAAAGCAGCAATAGCTGTCACAGAACCATTCTTCTCTTAACCCTGCTGTTCATTCTCAGTTCAGATTTATTAGAAGCTTTTTCCCCCTACGGTATTTAAAAATTAAACTGGAACTGTCCTGTAATCCTGTCTGCCAAGAGAGAGTAGCACCTAATCCAGCAGCTATATCACAGTCATTGCCAGTGCTGGTCCTGAAGGTCTGCAGCCAGTTCCTCCACTTCCCTGAACCCCTGGTGATCACTGAATGGAGTAAACCCAGCAAGGACAGGGCTTCAAGATGCCCTGGAGAAAACAGGTCACATCTAAAACCAACACCTACGTCTCCAGACAGTTCTCCTGAACACCACAAAGTTCAGTGGTGGCCTGGAGTGCAGCTCTGCCACTCCTGACCCTCTGCTGCACATGGCTCCCCATCCCATCCCATCCCATCCCATCCCATCCCATCCCATCCCATCCCATCCCATCCCATCCCATCCCATCCCATCCCATCCCATCCCATCCCATCCCATCCCATCCCTGGCACCTCTGTGAGGCTCTCCCACCCCTGTGTGCCCCCAGATGTACCACCAGCATCCCCAGAAACAGGGTGTCTGGCAGCCATGCAGACAGCACACTTGTTTTTCTCCTTGATCAAAACAACTTCAAACAGGCAACTTCAGAGAGTCAAAAAGTCTAGCTAGCACATATGCTGTGCTGTGGGAGCCTTTGATTATCCAGCAGATATTTTTAGAGCCCTTTGCAAATGAGCTGTGGCTCCATTTGTGCGGTGTACGGCGACAGCTCTGCCAGAAACAGCCTGTGTGCTGCCGCAGAGCTGGCCCTGGCACTGCCCAGACACCTGCCTCTGCCCTGATTTACACATCTTGGGGGGCACCTGTTTAAAGCCACCCACATGCTCAGCTGCCTGTGCTTTTCCCCTCAGGAGCATAAGATAGGGAAGACAGGCCCCAGGAAGTGCTGCAAAGCCCCTCTGCTTATGCCTGTAAGATCTTGGCGTCATAGGCTCCACACCTCCTGCTTCCAAGAAGAAACATGTTCAGGTTTTTTGGTAAATGAAGTTTCTAGCACCAGCTGCTAACAACAGTCATCTCCACGGAGCATATCCAGGACACCAGCAGAGCTGGGGAAGTGTGTGTCAGGCATTAATGCTATGACAACCATCACTGAGGAATTTTTCAATTTCCTTTTCACTCATATTGACATGAGAATCACTGGTCTTAAAAGTAAAGGCCACCTTTCGCCCTAGATCAGATGAATTGTATGCAAGCTTCCATTCCTGAAAAAAGCTCAGATAGTGCACTTTGCATGAAGAGATCTTGCTTTTAAGTTCTTGGTTTGAAATTACCAGCAAGGAGGCAGATCACTGCCAAGGGTGACTAACAAGAGTCCACAGCACAGAATCGCCTGTAGGAAATGGATCATAGCAATGGAAATAGCAATGCATTTCACAAGCAGTTCTAGCTCTTTACACGTGGCTGAGCTGCTGAAAGTAAAACATTGCCCTGCCTTCATGCTGTCAATTGACTAGCAAAGGCAAAAACCCCAGAGATGAGGTGTTCACTGTTGACTGACAGGTGCCCAGGAAACCAAACTGAAGCTAAGCCATGCCAACCAGCAAGATTTTGCTGGGCTTGCTTACTGCTCAAAAATTAGCAACTTTAAATCACTACAGTGAAAGCTGCCAGAAAATGACAAACTGTGTGTGATATGTGGTCTGCTCGAGGAATTGGACTTTGAGGAATTCACTAAAACAACCTTTCCTATTGGACCTATTTGATGACTAATTTGGGGCTACTTTCACTTCTCACCCTGGAAACTGCCAGTCACTTCCAGCCCTGGTGGCTACACTCCATTAAAATTTGGAGGCATTCATTCTGAACCCAAAATTTCTGCCCAGCCCTTCACCTGTGATGATTGATGGGTCTACATGCATGCTTCCCCTGGGGCAATTGGAAAACCAGGATTCCTTCAGACCCGATTAAAGAGCCAGTCCTGTTGATGCTTCCATCCCCAGAAACTGAAGCTCAGTATCAACACTCACAGTATGCAGCACCACACCCAGGATCCACACCGTCAGCTGCATAGCTTGCTCCTTGTTTTCTGCTTCCTTCCACTGCCACATGGACACATTTACAGCTGAGCGAGCAACTGTTTGTGCCGGAAGGGCTTTGTTTTCTGCCTGTGTTTCTCTCTGGCTGTAGCTGCCACCCAGGGATCAACTAAACTTTGCAAGGTTGTCCCTGCTTGCACTGCCAGGCAAACCTGAGCCTCAGTGAAGGAAGGATGATCCGTAGTTCCTGTGGTGCCTTTGCCGTGAGGTGTATCCGCAGCAGCAGCCAGGCTCAGCCTGTGGAGGCAATGTTTTCAGCTGTTTGGTCAGCAAACATCCCACAGCCCAGGGCTAATCCGTGGACACGTACTTATTTCAGATGTTTGCTCTCTTGCCCCACAATGATTTAGCAGGTCTGAGATCCTCCATGTACAAAAATACTCTTAATACATTGAACTGTTTTAAAAGTTGCACCTTTAGTTAATCAACTGCAAGCCCAGTGCCTAAAAAGAAGTTAAGTCAGCCCTCTCTTTTAAGGAAAGAAAAAGCCCAGCTTTCCCTGGATTTAGAGCATTTAGAGCTCAGGAAAAGTGTCACCATCCTTCAGACCAAACCAGGCACATATGTAAAGCTTTGTCAGTCCACATTACAAGCCCAGCCTACCACAGCAAAGCTAACAATGCTAGCTGTACCTGTACCTGACTAGAAAGGGAACGCAGAGCCTTGATGACACCCACTCTGCATCCCTACCCAAAAACAGCATGTGCTGAATAGCTGCCAGTGCTGACCCAGACCAGCCCTGGGCTGCTGGGAAGTGCCAGCTCCTGGGCTGCCTGCTGCAGCCTTGGCAGGGGATAACCCAGCTCCTGGGGAAAGTGGGCAGCTGCAGCACAGGACATGCTGGACCTGCTTGCCAGGACTTTGTGAGGTGAGGACTTCAAGGGGCTGCAGTGACACTCAGCATGTCAGGGAGCCAGTCACTCAGGAGGGAGAACTACCAGCACCTCAGGGGGCTGCAACTAACCCTTCTGGATTAACCAGCACTGGATTTACTCTCCATAGTCCTGGCTGAGGGAAAAGAAAGTGCATCAGCTTAGACAGATGTCCTTCATCTGGCAATATGACATTAACCTCCGAGAACAATTTGAAGAATTAGCAACCCAACTTGATAAATTTAAATGCTTTTTTTTTTTTTTTATTAACAATCATTTTACATTACAAGGATAATATGACAAAAGGAAAGTTCTCGTGTACATACTATGATATATCAACATAGCTCTATTCGTATCCAGTGTCCTAGGTCCTTTCACACAGGTACTATAAAGCATAGTCTGTAAAGTAATAACATTTTAATGTCTCCAAAAGAGTGATATTAACATATTAATACATATATAGTAATAGACGTCTAGATATTTTTCTCTCATTTCATATGTGTGTGTGATGGGTGAGTGGGTGGGTGAGAGATAGCTTGAAACAGTTCAGCAGGGCTGTGCTTGGATGTGGATACGGAGAGGTTAGGGACAAACCCTCGTTTTCTGGAAGTAGAAATGCATTTTTGCTAACTGTCAGGTGAGTCTATGAGGATGCCACGACTGGCAGAGAACTCCGTAGCCCTCCTGTAGCATTTGGGACATTACAGCATATGAGACATGGTTCCCCCGCGCGGCCCAGCGAGCTTATTCGACATGAGGTGCAGTGCATGGGAGCCCCTCGCCGGGCGGCAGCACCACCAGCAGGGCGGGTGGGAGGCGAGGCCGCGGGCTGGGCTCACGCGGGTGTCAGTGGCATCGGAAGGAGGGGGCTGGAGCGAGAAAACTGTCTCTGAGGTTTGTGAGGAACAGGTGCCGAGAGCTCCCCGCCGGTGCTGCGCGGCTGAGGGGCTGCGGCAGAGCGGGGAGCCGCCGCCGGGCAGGGGCGGCTGAGGTGGATTACCAGTTGTGTGGAGGAGAGAGGCCTGGGAGAGGGCACTGAGGTGTGTGACAGGGCTCGGGGACAGCTTGCACAGCGTCTGCTCATGCAATACCAGTGTAAGGAGCATTCGGATGTCGGAATTACAACTCACCCTCCTCCCGACCAAAGCCAACAAATAAAACAAACGGCAAGGAGCGCAGTGGTTGCCAGGCGTGGAGCAGAGCTGCCAAGGTAAACCTCCATGCTTTCCCTCCAACCCTTGTGGGGAAGCAGCTTGCTGACTGACCACCTGCTGCCAGGCCGGCCAGAGGCACCTCTCGGGTTCCCTCAGGTGTCAGCCAAAGGCTTCCGGATGCAGCAGGGCCAGTGTCCTACGAGTGGCTGTGTGAGGGGAGGGATGGAGGGATGAGACAGCTGTCCATCCCACAGGCATCAGCAGATAATCAGGGAGGGTTGATTCACTGCCCAGATCCACCCCCCATCCCAGCACAGAAATGCTGTCATGGGAAAGCAGGTGTCTCTGCACGGGCAGGGTAAGAGGGCTGCACCCTTTGGTGCTTCAGCCTGGCAAGGTCTGAACGCTGTGTGCTGAGGCCCAAAGGCACACATGCAGCACCGACCATGTCTTCCATACAATCACATCGTTCCATTTCCTCCAGAAAGCCTCCCTGGAACCCTGGCCAGGCAGGCTGCTCACAGGCTGAGGAGCGGCTGTGAGACCTGAGGGAGCAGAGTGGCTCCTGCAGCAGACAGCGGCCAGCCTGACCCAACAGAGCTGAATGCACCTTCCCCATTGGGATTACGCACTCTCATCGCCCCAACTTCACAGTTCCTTCTCGTTTGCACTGTTCCAGCTCCATTCAGTATCCATGCCACCTGCAGCTGCGTGGCTGTAACCCTTTCTCCACTCAAAACCACCTTGGCCCTCCTGCTGCCACGGCTGTGTCGCTGACCGATGCCCGCAAGCGCACCCACGCTCTCGCTGGTGCCATGTGAGTGCTGGCCAGCGCAGGGTCTCCCTGGCAGTGTGCCGGTGACTGCTGAGGAGTGCCAAGTGGAACAGCAAAAAGCCACGTTTCCACAGCACCGGTGCCCGCAGTTGCCAACCACACCCATGCAGAGAGACAAAAGTGCATATGAGGGTGGGATATGTGTCTGTCCAAGTGTGAACACGCGGCACCTCAGCAAGAGGCTTTCCCAGGAGAAGGACACTCAAGCATTTTCCCCTACCAAGACATTCCACTATTAAACAAAGCTTATTTATCACTTGGTTAACATGCCAGCAAGGAAACCCCTTGCCCTAAACACAGCCAAGCCCCTCTCCATAGAGTGCTATACATGTAAATGTAGGCCTCAGTGTATGGCTAAAACCATCCCAAAGTCCAAAGTCTTCAGTGTTACGTGCCTTGTGCTAAAACACAGGGCCAGCCTTACACAAGGGTGGTTGGGTCTATCTCTATATTATATCTTTATATCTATCGAAAACATAGAAATATATAAATATATAGGATTTCATTTATAGATATATAAGCATGTGATTTTAATCTTTTGTACTGTGTGTATATGTACTGGGATGTGCGTATATACAATATATAGACCATATGCATATGTACTGTATACATACACTAGCTTACATGCACACACATCATACGTGTCTCCAAGGGAGACAGGAATTGCATAGGCATTACTGCATTGGATACAATGGCTGGGGGATTAACGTACCATTTCTCTGCTTTTAAGACCTCTTTTGACAGGGCTGAGAGGGGAATCTGCAAAAGCAGAGGCTGTTGCTGCTTATTTGCAAGCCAGCTGTCTGGGCACTGGTCAAACAAACAGCAATCCTCATGAGATAAGAAAGGAGGAGGACTCCAAAGACCCCGCGGGCCATCTGGTTGAGTTTGTGCTGTGAGAAAGAGATGGACCGAGCCTGAATCATGTCTGAACAGTCATACCAGCAAAAGCGTGACCAGCACGGGGCACATTGCTGCAGTTGGCTCAAGACCCAAGGCAGACACCACACGAGGACGCTGCCCACCGTGTCCCCTGGCAGCCCCCGTAACTTCTGTGTGCTTTTGCTGGCATGGGAAGAGCTTTGGTCTCTTGTGAGGATTATCCCTGCTGAGGTTGGCCTCGTGGCTGGAGGGCCCGGACCCCTGTGGACACGGGTGAGCCCTGCAGAAGGACACGTCTAAATGTGCTTCACAGATTTCTGCTTCACAGCAGGGTAAAAGAGGCAAGGAGCCTGAGCAAAAAGTGGGGAAGGGAAATTGGCAACCAAAAATCCCACGGGCTAGAAATACAAACCCGAGGGTCTGGAGGAGTGTGCATTATTCACAGTCAGATGCCATAGCTAAGATGCAGGGGAAGGAGACAAAGAGCTCATTCAAGAAAAACTGATCCCTCTGTCTTTGCAGTCTAACCAGTTCAAGATGCTGTAAGCAACACGTTCAAAACAAGTCCTCTCGCTCTCTCAGCACAGCAGGAAAGGCATTGGTTAAACCCGATGCGCTGCAATCTTGGAGCCATGGAGGCCTCCCTCAGCACCCTGCTAAGCCCTCCCCATGCCTGCTGCTGCTCCCTCCTGGCCTCGCTGCCACAAGGCTGGGCCCAGACAAACAGGGCACAGAAAATGCACCTGCTTCTGGGGAAGGCTCAGGAGCCCAGGGAAGCCAGGCTTGCTTTGCATTGATTTTCCTCCCTCCTCCCTGTCTTGTGTGTGCTGGTAGTCATGTTTCCATCCACAGACTATCCATGAAAGCAAGAGCTACAGATCTGAGATAGGCAGGTTAACCTGGAGGGAAAGCTTGCAAAGCACCTGCATTACCCTAGGAAAAAGGCCAGGTTTATTTTCTGATGTGCAGGTAACAGGGAATTGTGTTGGAGAAGCTGGTATGGGCTGGGCCAGGCCAGCTGCTCTGCCAAGCTCGTTTATCCCCATCACCAATGTAAGGGGTCTCTGACCTTTCCCATTACGGGTATCCACAACATCCAGTGGCAGGGAATCACTGTTTGCAAGCAAAGTTATTTGCTAAAGGAACAAGTGCTTTGCTTGAGTCAGCTGGCAGAGAAAATCACCACACACTGAACATTTCACTGCACCATTAGAAGTAAGAGCTGCCAGTGAAAGGTGTCACTGATGAAAGCAGGTTTTGCAAGTGAACCAAAAGGAAGGAGTGACAAATTGGAAGAGTAATTTCTGAACAGGCCTCTGGCAACTCTTACCTTGCCATTTTATCTGCAATGGCCAAAGTTAGGAGGCTTAGATCAGGAGTTGTAAACAGGCCTCCTGGGCTGCTCAGCACAAGCCCTGGCCAAGCATTCCTCTCTCCAATGGTGTCTGGAGACTGTCCCCAAATGTTCCTTCCCTCCATGTGGGCCAAGCACTTTGATTGGCCTCCGTGCCAAGGAGCTTTTGCTGCTGCAAACAGAAAGGCAGGTGATTTTTCCTCTCCACCCACAAAGAGCTATGGATTTCTATGGATTCTATGTTCACTTTGCCCATCTCCAGTCAGAAACTAACGGAGCAGCAGTTTTTATCTTTTTACATCTCCTCAGGTTTTAAAAAAGGAAGGGAGCCTGCCACCTCCCTGGCAGGCAGCAGCTCCAGAACTTTGTGGCAGCACCCTGAGCAGAGCCAATTCACCATGCCTGGAGAGCTATGAGCACCTTGTGTAGAGAAGTCCCTACTTTACAAAGTAAAGCAAACAACCACCCAAGGCTGCACGGCTGGCAGAGGGTTTCCAGTTTAACTTTTACTCCTCTGGAGGAATGGATCAATTTGATCACACCGTTTAGAAGGAAATGTAGGAAAACATGAAAACAAAGCCATTTCTCATGCTTGCTAGGCGTGTCATATCGATGCCTCTGTATTGCAACTGTGTGATGCCCTGACCTAGCTGGTGACATTTCCATGAGGAGAACAAGGAAGAGCACCCAGCGCCTGCACCCCTGGTGGCAGTTTGGCAGCAGATGGGTGCCTCTGGTGCAGATGCCCTCTCCTGCCCGAGCCAGCCTCAGGCTGCACATGCTGTCAGAGGTAGGGCAAGGGGTAAGTGCTACAGAGGCTGCTGACCAGCCCTCGCTGCTACATTCACAGGGTCTGCTCTGCTCCGCTCGGACCATTTTACAGCAGGCCCCATTTTACAGCAAAGGGGCGGTGTCAGGACACAAGGACAGGCCACCACTCGTGCTCTGGGTGGGCTCAGTCCCTCCTCAGTCCCACAGGGACAGAGGCAAACACTTCCAAAACCCTGACCAACACCAGCCTAGCTGTTCCTGTGGGGTCTGAAAGCTGAACCAGCCTATAGTGGCTGGGCTGCACACCTCTGCCAGTGCTGGCTGTGAAGTTCTGCTGAAGGCAAAAGGATTAGCAGGAGGTGAGTGAGACCTAGGTAGAAGTGTGTGTTTTCCCGGGGAAGACAGTGCGTGAACCCTGGCAGTGAAAGTGACTCAGAGAGAGATCGGTTCCAAACATGCTACATCTCCATTGAAAACAAACAAAAAAGTTTAAAAAATAAAATAATATTATATATATATATATATATATTTATATAAATGAAAAGCTATCAACTAGCAGCAATGGTTCTAGAGATATCTTAGCACCAAGACCAAGGGCAGGGGGGTAACAGGAGAAAGGAAAGGTTCAGTGTTGCTGATACCACCATCATGTTTCCAAACAACACAGCTTGGCACAAAGCTCATCCCTCTGGGAAGTGAGAACATGTTGGCTTGGACACCTTTTGGACAACACGTCTCACTCCCACGATGGTCTGGTCAGGTTGGTGCTGTCCATGCCACATCAGCAGGGCAAGGCACTAGCATCTGTGGAGTTTTTGCACCTTTTTTGTTTGTCTGGTGTTTTGTTTTTTTTGGTTGGTTGGGGTTTTTTTGTGGATTTTTTTTTTTTCTCTTTTCTAACCTGAAGTGATATTGTGTAGATGCCTGGAGATTGTTTACTTTAAAATAATAAAACAAAGAAGAGCCCCAAGCCCACAAAACAATCTCTTTGTGATGGAAGGTGCAAGTCCCCCATTCACATTTCAGCTGGACATGGCATTCCTTCAAGAAAGGAAGAAATATTTTGCAGGAAGAAGCAGAGCATCCCTTCTTCCTGCTGTCATCAGTCTGCTGTGCTGTGGAACAGGTTACCTTGGTCACAAGAGAGTAAGTGAACCTTTGTAGGACATCACACGTGAATATAATCCAAGATAATCTTGCATTGATAGCTCCTGCCACCAAACTGCAGCAGGTTTTTCTTTCAGTCATTCCAAACAAAACAAAACAAAACAAAACAAAACAAAAACCCCACAACAATCTAGGATTATAAAGACATAGTATAAATAATGTAAATTAGAATATAATTTTTTAAGCCTTTGAATCTCTGCCAAGAGGTGGCTCTCGATTCATTGGCTGTCTAGCTTCCACAGCAGCCCTGGTTTTGAATGAATAGTTGTATATATATATATATATTTATCTCATACAATATAAAAATATAAATGCAAAAATTTCCCCCTGCCTTCTCTATTTTACTATTTTATAGTCTGCACATGACATCATGTTATAACATACGTATGATAGACTGGTACTGCGGTTATCATAAAAGGAGCTGAAAGCCACATATTACTCTACAGCCCAAAGGTAGGGAGAACTGAGAAAGGGGCATCACAGTTTAGTGGAGGCATTGGTTTCTAAATCAGAATAAAAACCCAAAATCATGTCCCCAGCCCTTCTCTCCTGTCAGTAATCTTTTGAGTGAAGAAAGCTTCCACTCAACTGAAGAGAACTGGGTTGAGCTGAGGGCGACACAAACACACGGATGCTTTGTCGGAAATCAGAAATCTGATGGTTGCCAACAAAAGGCTCAAATGGCTCAATAACTGGGCTGAACAATTGAAAGAGAGGCAGAGATTGAAACTGAGGGGAAAACAAACAAACAAACAAACAAACAAGCAACCCCAAAATGAAACAAAACAAAACAGAAAACAACCCAGCAAACTGACAACACACATACAAAGGAAACTGCTGGGAGGATGAGGCTGACAAAGACCCGTTGTCTAGCTTATAGGTTGTTAGGTTTGAACATGTAGAGTATGGCCCCAGCACATGCTTCTAAAGAATGAAATGTTGCCACCTACATTGCAGCTGCCATGGTTGGAGACACCAGTAAATGTCTAAACATTGTCTCAATCTTTAAAATTCTGCTTAGCTTCTATCAGACGCACATCGTCTTAACTTTTAAATTTTCAGTGTGGGTTTTTCCTTAATATAGATAATATATATATTTTATATAATATATCAAAGTTTAGAGTATAGATTAAAAAAATTATCTGATCTGAGGCATTCCTTCCTAAATATCAGGGTAAAACTCAGAGCCATGGTCCATGCTCTGCAACATCGGCTTCTGCTCAAGAGATGACATCCTGCTCAGCATTTCGGCCGAGAGCGCGTAACTATTGCCTGACTTCTCCTCGAACCAGCTATCGAGTGCCCTTTTGCAATCGAAGTTGGCAATGGGCGGCCCATTGACAGCAATCGTCAACAGGTCACTGAGCTGCTCCAGCGTGAGCCGAGAGCGGTTGTTCTTGCGCACTCTCTGCAGCGCGGTGCGCCCCTTCTCACAGCAGGCCGAAGAGGTGGGAAGGACTTTGAGGATCTGAACTATTTTATTTAGGAGGGGAAATCTCTGTTTGTATTTACAAATGTGACTGAGCAAGTCTTTAAAACCATTTTTGGTATAATAATCCACCTTGAGTTCTCGCCACTCCATCAGCAGACTCCCTCGGGTGTCCATCCCCTCTCTGCAAACCTCTCTGGAAAATGATGGGACTGTCTCCAGGTGTTCAAATATTTGTACCATATCCTCCTTCCCATAGCTCATGAGCTCATCAGTGCTTCTGGGCCAAGCTGCAAGATCAAATACCTGACAGGCCTTCACAAATGTCCGGCTGCGGGAATCGAACCTTTGGGCTAGGATCACCTGGGTCTTCTGGCAGATCTTTTCTCTGATCGACTGGAATTTGGCTTCAGCCACCCGTAGATTTTTCACAGCAATGCCATTAAAGCTTTCACGGAAGTTTTCCTCAAACTCCTGCAAGTACTCCCCAGGGGAGTCTGCTAGCCGGCTGATCTCCTGGATGGCCTCCTCTATCTTATCGTCCACCTGGGACACAAGAAGGTACTCCCCTTGGAAGACGTAGGCAAGGCGCGAAAGCACAGCAATCACATCCAGCAGGAAGTAGATGAGTTTAATCGACTGGTAGTCCATCAGGAACTGCAGGAGGGCCAAGGCAATGGCAGAAGCATCTGCTCTTTGGGTCTGGCCACTGACATCTTTGAGATGGGCCACAACCTCAAGGTAATCCTTGATGAGAGCATTGAGCACGTTCTGCTCCCCAATGATCCACTTCACTGCTCGAATGTCCCCCAGGAACTCGGTCTCCTCACACAGAGTGGCAGCAGTGACCCTTAACTCGCACATGAGTCGGGGAGAATAACGATAGAAACTGAGCAGTTGCTTCAAATTGTTTTCTAGCTCCTCCAGACATGGTAGTTCCTTCCCACTAATGGCATCCAAAATTTCCAAGTGGGGCCTATGCACCATAAAGGGAAGGCAGAGAAGCCAGGGCAAGGTCTTTCTGATTGTCATGAACAAGTTGGCTCTCAGGCTGGCGGTAATGTTAGCACCATCAACTCCCAAGCCAATAGTTGGCTTCTCATCCTGCAATCGTATTCCCAGGCTGGAAAAAGCCCGGTCCAATGCTTGGAGGTAACTGTCTGTTGTAGAAAAGCCGAGTTCCTGAAGAGACAGGAATTCAGTTGCTGGAGGCCCATCGCTGCTCGTGTACTGCACATAGACAGCAACTGTATCTGCAAGCAAGTCGTCACTCTGCCCATCCAGAATGATGCTGAGGAAGGGAGACTGCCGGATGCGCTCCACCAGGTCCTCTCGGAGAGCCCTGGCGATATGGTGAATTAAGATCTGGCAGTCTCCTTCATTCATGTACTGATCCACCACCTTGAGTTCACACTTTCTCAGTAGTTCTGCCAGAGGCCGAAAGTCGTAGTAGGGCCTGCCCTCCAAGGCCAGGTGGTAGGCTGTATTGAAGAGCAGGGTCATATTTCGGCACATCTCTTCTGTCTTCTCTGGGTGCATCCTGAGCTTGTAAAGCTGCAGGCACTTCTTGTGGAGGTTGCTCTGGCTGTGAAGCTTTATCGTGTGTATCTTGAACTGCTTAGAGCCAATGATGAAGGCTGAAGTCCGAGAAGATTGCACTGTGTACTGCCTACAGACGTGGCACCACATCTCATTCAGTGTCGGGGAGTACCGCAGAAACCAGAACTTTTTAAGCCACTCTTGCTTGAACCGCCGTATCCTCCGGCCTGTCGCAGAAGACATCTTGGAAGGCTCATCTGTAGCAGCAATCATGTCATTAGAAACTGATTCATCAGCAGAATCCACCTCTTGGTCATCGTCCTCCATGATGGTGGGAACTGAGATGATGCTTTCTGAAGCTGTAACAAAAAAATAAAAAAAGGAAAAAAATATGGTATTTACAAAGCTGCTGAGCTAGAGAAGCATCCTACTGGTGACAGTAGAGCATTGCCCAAAGAGCTGGCCACAACCTCTCTTCTCCTTCCCACAATGCATTACGGATAGAATTTGAATTACAACTTGGAAAAGGAAAGAAATCAGTATTTCTGCATAAGAACTTTGTCTCCAGCATGCCACAATGAACAGCAAAAAAAGGACACTACATCCTGGCCACTTGAACAATACACTGTGTGACCCAAATATTCCTTTACTGAAGGCTCTTGGCTGCTTGACAGCATATTCCTGGAGGAAATGAAATGTATCTTCAGAAAGGGACACGAGGTTGTGTTAAGGCAGTGGAGGAAACAGAGAGAGATTTCCAACAAGGGACACAGCAGGACATAATTTCATACACAAAGAGAGCACATTTCAGCATTACCACAGAGTCATTCATACTTTCTTGGTAGCATGTGAGGCATTGTGGAGGGGCTTCCGCTGAAAGAGAATGCATCAAAAATACAGCAAACAAACTGTCTGCAATGGAATGTCTTTTTTATTGGCAGTGCATTATCAATTACAATGGCAACAAATAGAGCAAATTGTCATACAGAGTCTTTCCCAGACAGTGTTTTCCACTGTACCCACAGCATCAGCTCCTGGCCCCCCCAGTCACAAAACCTGACAAAGAACCTTCCATGGAACAACAGGTTCACCTGAATACTCAGAGCAAAATGCTTTAGGTGGGTACACAGCACACAGGCACCTCACTACTCTCCTTAGGCAGGGTTTGGAGAATGCTCTAACTCGGCAAGGCTTACCTGTGGGGTCTGAGAACTCTTGGAGCTCGGGTACCTGGGGTGGTAACACGGGTGCCTCGGGTAACTTCCCAGATCTCAGCATGTCTAACTCAGCCTGCAGCTCCCGGATTTTCTTCTTCAGCCGGATGCAGTTGGGGCAGAAGGATGTGGTGGGGATTTCATGGGAGTTGCCTTGCGCAGAGGCTAGTGACAGCTCTGTTGGGCTGTCTGCTTTAAGTGACAAGGGCTCTTCTTCCTCATCTTCAAGGATGCTCATCTCCTTGGCTGAGATGAAAGAGGAACTGTGAGGGACCTTCCATTCCCTCTCGCTCTGGTTTCTGCTGAGGCTCAGGGAGCCATGCTGCATGGCACTGCCACACTGCTCAAAGATGTCTTCAGCCTGGTATTTAGATGCTCTTCTGAGGGAAAGTGGTGTACTTGTTGCTAACTGGTTCTCTTCAAACTTGGCAGATTCCAAAGAAGCCTCCAGGACATCTTTGAAGATGAGGTCAATTTTTTTTTTCTTTGTTTGGGGGTGGGATTCCCCCTCGTCACAGCTGCGCTTGTAGGGGCTCTTCCCCTGCTTTAAGGTAGTGAATTGGAGTGCTCCCCTTGCATCCTCTTGACTTTCTACATTCTTTTCTGACTTTTCGTTCTGTAATGTTTTGTCTCCTAGAATGGAAAATGAGGGGTGGGGATTATCACTGGGAACCGAGCAACATCCCTCAATCTAAAACTCAAACAAAAAAGAACAAAAAGGCAGACTGAATCCCTGCAGGTCTGCATGTTATGTTACAAGCCAGGGAACTGACACAACTCAGTGGAAACCGAGGCTTGCAAGAGTAGAAGCCCCGCTAATGGGCATGTCTGCAAAAACAGAGACAGTCCTGGGTAACCACAGCAGAGCAGAACCCACACACTTCAAAGAGAAGAGAAACTACAGGCAGCTTGTTTAACCTAAAGGTATAACCAACCTGTGTTGGAAGAGGACTATGTGGTGAATGACTGATCATGGTGGAAACTATACCCAGAGCCTAAGTGCCATTTTGGCTGTCTGGAAGTCCTGTGCCTGTTTTGACTTGGTAAAAGGTATCAAGTGTACAGCAGTGCAGCAAGAGATTTACACCATTTCATGACAACCCCAGTGTCTGTGCATGCCATGGCACAAAGTCTGCTAGCCCCTTTACTCTCGTTCAGTTTGGAGGCTGCTCCAGAAATGCAAAGGTAAAGGAGTAAAAACAACTTGCACACTTAAAACCTAAGGTACACATTGTCAACTGAGCTACCATGGGTGAATGCCCTCCAAGGATGGGACATCTAGCTTGTCCTGGTAGAGTCTGAGAGCATGACCATTCAGTAATCGAAAAAAAAAAATATTAAAAGCAACCTCACACAAATTATTAATTGCTTAAAATAAAGGGAATAGCCAGATTTCCTTACCTGGAAATTCAAAAGACGATAGGTTTGGCTCAATTTCCATCACTCTTCTATCTTGTAAATAACTTCAAGCATTGATGGCTTCCCAAACAAGACGCTGCTTTATGCTGATTTTTGGTTTTGTTTGCTTAAAGCGTATTCATGCTTTCAAAAGAGTTATGGAGCAAAAGCTACCATTCCCTCTCTAAGGAGAGCAATGCTAAGAATGCAGAAAAGATGCAAGACTCGAAACAGTTAGAGTAAGGCACTGTAAAAAGGGCTGGCCTGAATGGATGGGATTTTGCACTGGGTTTGGATGCTGGCTGGGAAACCCAGCCACTTCTTTAGTGAATCCATAACAACAGATCTCATTTTCAACACATTGATGGGAATTTCTATGGACAAAGCTTTCAGCCTCTCTCTTAGTATTTCCCCTGTTATGGACCACAGAAACTACTGTGAGCAGTAGGGATTTAGAGAACCACTTCTTCCTTCTCGGTGACTTTTCCCCCAACCAGCCAAGTGCTTCAGCCCTATGGAAAAGCTAGAAATCACAAGACGATCCCTCATAATATTGGTCTCAACTCCAATGATGAGGCGGGTCAGAAACTATCAACAGAAACAAAACCCAGGAACAATGTTATTTTTCTGTGAGTTCATTGAGTGTGCCACTTCATTTGACAGACTCATCTGCAGGGAATTGAAATCTTTTAAATAGAGGATGACTCAACAGATTTTTCTTTTTCTGTGCTGCTTCCTGACCACTTCCCAGTGCCCTCCCAGCTGAGGCTTTGATGTCTCTGGCAAGTCTAGCAATGGCCCAGGTGATGCTCTGTTTTAACAACATCTCTGTGCCTCTTTTGAGAAGGCAGGCTGAGCCCAGCTTGCAGCAGGATGAGCTCACCAAGATGTCAGGGGGGTTTCTGGAATGGTCTGCCTAGCCATCTGAGTTTCTATCTGAGGGTGCATTATTAGGCTGTGGCAGGTTCTGGAGAGTCCTGAGGTGGATCTTCACCACACCTGTAGCACAGAGCAGGCTGTGAGTTACCATTCCAGCTCCCACAAACCATGACACCATGACAAAACAGGATTAAAGGCTTGTCTTCATGGCAGGGCAATAGCTCATAGCCTTGGTGCCCCTGTAGAGCAGCTGCTCCAAGGGCACAGACTGTCTCTTGCTGTACTTTCAGAAAGCACTAAGCCATCTGGATGACTGATGTGTGCATGCTATTCCAGCAAAATCAACGTGGCCTGTACCTAATCACTCACTGGTGCTCATTAACATAAAAAAGCAAATTCATACCAATGTTAATTCAGAAGTGGGAATTGCCCAAGTACAGCCACCAAGATGTAACATTGCAAGTGTGTAACAACCCTAAGGTGATAGATAACCAGTTTTTTTCAGGACATCTTGTCCACCCCGTGACTGAAGAGGAGACACCTTTTACCAAGTCAAGGCAGCAACAGCAGCTGTGTAATAATATACTCAGGAATCATAATTACAAAGTTATATTTAGTGTGGCTGCCCCTCTGAGGCCCTGCCATTCTGCATCTATCTTGGAAATAAATGTTCCTAATTAACTTCAGGTATCAGCATTGTACAGATGAACAGATGCATTAAGAATTTTTGCTTTCCTCTAAAGCTTCCTATATTGCTGACAATACGTGGGCCCAAAGGACTGCTGGGTTTGTTTCAACATTGCTACTCTTTAGACAAGATAAAAATTTTTATCCAAGGAAGAATCAGTCTGACAAGTACAAAGCTCCTGTACGTTGTATACACATTCTAAGGTTGTGAGACTAAGAAGCTGATGTCGCGCTGATCCCAAATTATCTTTCTGAAGAAAGAGGAGATAAATTAAACGAGGAAAATGGACATACAAACACACCAAGGAAATCTCATTCATATGGACTCAAAACCAGCCAGAGCTCCCTCAAACAGGCTGCTCACAGGAGCCAGGGAGAGCAGCATGTTCAGAGGAAAAACCTAATGCTGTCTTGTAGGATCATCAGCTTGGCAATCTTCAGGCCAGAAAGTCTCATGACAGGGGCGCTCTGTGATCCCTGGGCATTGCATCAGGCCCTTGCAGCACAAACACACACACAACATGGCACAACACATGACGTGACACATCACAGCACAAATCTTTCTTTCATGATCTCCATGACTGAGGGTATCTTACTCTCCTTGTACACCCATCCATCTATGCCAGGCAGAGCTGGGGGCTTTCACCCAGAGGCGCTCTGCTTCTAGAAATGCACACACAAAGCCTGTGCAAAATCTACTTCACCCACCACACTTGGCCCAAGGGAATCAGGAGAGAGGATGGAAAGGGAAGGGACTCACCACTTGTGAAATTTCTGTTGATGGTTTCTTGGGACATACTATGCAACCGCTTCATGTAATCCTCACTGTACCAGACCCGCAGCTTCTCCCCAGGGTGGATGTCACGGCAGGCACGGAAGTAAATCCTCTCACTGTGCTGAAAGGCCATCAGGTTCTGCTCCCTCTCCTCCCGGGAGATGATGACGTACCTGAGGGCAAGGGGACAAGGCAGGTGTGAAGCACAAACTTCTCTCCTGTGCCCCCCCCACATCATAATGACAACCATGAAGAAGCCAGAATGACCTTCAGAGAGAGCCATCAACACAGCCAGGCTGGAAAGCATGGAGTTACAAGCAATGGTGTGCAAACGAGCATGGACACCCAGGGAACACTAAGCCAGTGGGGCCATTTCTTGCTGGGGAAGGGACGACACAAATGCACATCCAGTCTGAAGGGATGTCTGCCAGCAAGGGTAACAGACTCTCCCGGGCAGAAACGTCTTTGCCTAGTGATGGAAACAAGGAATTCTGGACTCCCCACCATCACTCCACATCCCAGGGCTCCCTCCCTTCTTCTCAGGAATGTCTGGAATATGGCAGGGTACCCCGACTGTCTGTTTCCCCAAAACACTGCCTTCTTTTTTTAGTTGCTAACAGATTTTCCTGCTTCTCTCCTCTCAGACAAGAAAATTTGGATTCTAACTACAGAAACACAGATACCTAATGGGCATGGGAGTATGTGCTGCTTGTCCAAGGACAGGACAATATTGGAAGGTTTTGCACTTCAGAGTTCAGCAGGGTATGACATAAAAAACCAATTCAGCTCTGCAAGTGGAAACCCCAGCACCACATTGTGGGGATCTCCTGGCAGTGCTGATAAAAAGATCACTTTCAGGGCATGGGATTTATTTTCCTGATTTAAAACAGCTACATTTTAGTTCAGCAGAAACTTACTTATTCCTACTCCAAGCAACTGGCCCTCTGTGCAATTTGCTAAGACAGAGATCTATTGCTAGGGTCGTGTTGTTTGCTCTCACACTCCTCATGTTCCTGCTAGAGGACATGAAAAAGGCTTGGTAACACTGGATCCAGTTGCCACCAGCAAGAGCTTACAACACCTACCCAGGAAGGAGGCCCTGTCACAGCATGTGCAGACCCTCATAGTCAAAACTTATTTTTCTCTTACACCATTTGCCTTGTTGTTCAGCACTCCCTGCTGCAGCAACCTCAGCAAAGGCAAGGAGGCTGCAGGGGAGCATACAGCTCCTCTGACATCTGCTGCCATTAGTCCTTGCCCGAGTTCCCTAGTGCATATACAGGTATTTCTCTGGCTTAAGAAATCTCTCAAATTTTTTGAATATTCTACCTTCTCTAGCCATGTGAATGCACAGATAAAGACACAAGCCCATCTGCACGTGATCCCACTAACCCACACAAATAAGGTCACAAACTTGGTGAAACTTCCCACAAAACACAGAAAACAAGTCTGCAGTGGCAGTGTCTGGACTGCCTGAGGCTCAAGCAATTCTGGTTTTAATGTTAAGCAACTGTGCATGTACCTGCAAGCAGTTGTATTTTTCCTGATGTGTGCCACCCCGGATTCTCTGCCATCTTCAGTAATTATTTAAACAGCAGACTGGTACTACCAAAATTGGCTTTTATTAACCCTTATTTACTTCTGCTCACAAAACAAAGGAACTTTTAAAGTACCAGTTTTTGTATTTGAGAAGGAAGAGAGACCTAGATCAGTGTGGTGGAAAGGAGGTCCTGCAATAGCACACAGCAGCCAGGCTGCTGCTTTTGGGTGTTAGTGATCACCCCTCAAAAGGTGTATCAGGCCTCCAGGCAGCCATGAGATCACAACCCTTGAGACAGACCAATGTGCTGTGGTTAGTCTGATGTCTTGCAGCACAGGAGTTCCTAGAAGATGCTCTCTCCAGTACAAGCAAAATGTCAGGATGCTTCCTTGCACCAGCTAAGGAGAGACTCTGCTGTGCATTCTACTGCCCACAACAGATCAGGCTGCCCCTGTGAAGATTTACTAACCTAAAGTCACTCAGAGATCCTTAATATGACGTACATGACCTGTACATCTGCAGCCAGTGGCACCAAGGAATTGATGCAGCAGTGACAGGATGGTCTAGTGCATTTTCAGCAAACTGCATTTGACTGTGAGATGTAGAAAATACAACTTTGAATGGGAAGTTAACTATTCCCACCAGGGGTCACTTTTATTGTGAAGTGTTTTGTTCAGCGTGAGCATGAGCATTTTTCTGTTCGCTGCTCTCCTTCTGCCTCTACAGCTCTCCACATTTCTGCTCGAGTATCCTTCAGCTCTGCTGCCCACATCCTGTGGCTCTGGCCACCTCCTGGAGGAACTGGGATGAGAATGCAGGCTGGAGGGCATGAGCTGCAGCACTGCTGCAACACTGCAGCAAATGCTGCCTGGTTGCTCATCCAGCCTCCTGCAGCCATTGGCACAGCCAGTCTCATCAGGAGCCCCCAACAGAAAGATCTGGGATAATCCAGTTACAAACATGTTTCTTCACAGATATGCCCAAGCTAGCAAGTGGTTTATGATCCTAGTGAGGAAGCTTCCATCTGTGATACTTCCCTGAGTTAAGGTAGATGGGATGAGATCATCCACACAAAAGAAACTGTTTTGAACCAGTGCTGCCCAGCCCCAGGCTCGAGTTTCCCCAGAGGCGTGAAAGACACAGGTTACAAAGGACTGCAAAACCCCACATTCCAACTGTTGCTCTGAGACACTTAGTGCTGCTGCACACCACAGCTGAGAGGCAGATGCTTTCCAAGGATGGAGAAAGTCATTCCACAAAAGGGCAGCCAGCTTTATGAACCAGGAGCACAAACTACCTGCTGAGGAGAGACTGTATAATCTGCCTTCCCTGATATCCATCCCAAGGCCAAACTACTCACATCCTGAATAACCCAACCCTTCCTGTGAAGGCTGCACAGTGTCCAGCCCCCTTCCCAATGCCAAATACTCCATTTGGATTGAAGCAAGGAGGCTATCTGGGTTTGGACACCCAGGACAGGCATGGTTATGCTGACCCAAGCACTGCACACTGATAGGCAACGCCCTGCTTGCAGAGCAGGTTTCCCAAGGGACTGTGATCCCCAGAGGAGGAGCAGGGTCATACTGCTCCTGTGGCAGACCCAGACACCCTCAGCTGCACCTGGTCTGCAGAGAGGCACTGCCACCAGCCACAAATCCACTATTTCATGACCTGTCTAGTCCTTGGGACAGGCCAGCCTCCAGAACACCACAGATCCTGACCAGGCTACTCAGGACCATACACCGCACATATGGAGACCACTTGTGACCCATCTGCAGCTACTGGGGCTGGGATCAACCCCACAGCTGTCAGGGGCACAGCTCCTTGCTCTGCAGGACCACCTTTCCCACAGACTCTCTAGCTAGCAGCAAATAAAAGTCACTGTTTCATTTTTCCTAAGCCCCAGCCCACTCAGGAGACCAAATTTTCAAGTTTTGGGATGGCTAAGTGAGCGTGCCCAGAAAAATGTCAAGGTATTTTTCTGCAGGTGGGATCATCCCTCCCCAGGAGAGGAACAGAGCCTCTGGTGAGGATCCACAAGAGATGGTGAAGAGGGAGGAGACCTCTGCAGCTGGAGAGAAGCTCAGGCTTCTCCCCTTCTCCCCTCCACTATCACCCTGGACTTGCCTCATGGCTCCCTGCCGCCCACTCCACAGCTCACCCTCTGGCTGGCATGGGGGGTGCTCCACTGACAGCCTGCCAGGGCAGAGCACTCCAGGGAAACGGCCACTGGCCTTTCCCAAACCAACTCTGGGCACAGAGCCAGGGCAGGAGATCCCATGCAAGAGAGCAGCCAGCAGCCCAGGCTGATGCCATGGGATGCCAAACCTGTAAACCCTGCCTCAGTGCGCTGATGCCAAGTGTCTCCTGGAGACCCACATCTGTGACAGGCTTCTTACCAGCTCAGGCAAAAATTGTAGAGAGAAACAAACGACTCAACAGCAGCTGTGGTAAAAGTGTTATGTATTTATTGCATTCTTAACAAAAATACTTTTAAAGAGAGAATTTTTTCAGCATGTACAGGACATGGAGATATTGGGGTTGAGCACAGCAGTTTGCTTTGACACAGACACTTACTTCAACAGCCAGTTAGCATGATAGGTGCAGGAAGAAGTATCCTTTGCAAGCCAATACA
This sequence comes from Cyanistes caeruleus, assembly GCF_971803275.1. NCBI lineage: Eukaryota > Metazoa > Chordata > Aves > Passeriformes > Paridae > Cyanistes > Cyanistes caeruleus. Next base: position 28,883,358 of record NC_141706.1, on the reverse strand, counting down.
GAAAAGCCACTCCACCGAGGGGTCTACACAGGGCAGGAGATACGTCCCCAGATCTGGGCCAATCTGTAATAGTCCACAGAGGAAACTAGGGGAGACATTAGGCAGTTGATAGTAAAAGGTCCTTTCTCCTGACCAGTGCCCAGCCTTTGGGGATTTGCATTGAGGGCTGTGCATCTGGCACCAGGATTCTCTCTCTAAATATATCTGGGTGGGCAAATTGATGGCACCAATGATGCTAACTCCCTCCACTGCCCAGCACCTGCAGGAGTCTCCTCCTCTGCAGACCTGAGGGTTTCCAGAAGGGATCCCCCTGGACAGCATCAAAGGAGCCAATCATATGCATGGAGGGACATCAGTAGAGACCAAATATTATAAAAATATAAAATACTAATATTAATATATAGCAGCAGCACTATATTGACTTAGAAAGCCTTTAACATATACCACCCTTTTTTCAGCTCTCTGATTCATAAATTAGATCCACTTTTGACAGATTTCCCAATCTCCCCTTCATCTGAAGAGAGACTGTGACTTTTGCAGAATACAAATATTTCAACAGGAGTAAAAGAACATCCTCAGTGGAAGACAAGCAAGTTCTGCCCTGGTCTGGGCACAAGCACTAAAAGGAATGTCCTCTGCATGAAACCAGTTGGGTCATTCCTCAGAAATGAGGCTTTTTTCTTGCCAGACCACTATTTCCTTGAGCAATCTTTTATTGCACCACTAAAAATATATTACTTTAATTAGAATTACAGAACATCTTAAAAAAAAAAAAAAAAAAAAAGGAAAAGCATGTCAGGAATGCCTGACACAGCAGAAATACAACAAACTTTTCAGGAAAGAAGCTAGTGCGCTATACTTTCAAAGAAGAGGCCAGACAAGTTAAAGACGACCCTTGAAGACCACACAAAACAAGCCATCCTTCTGCTACACCACGCTGCCTATGTTCAATTCCATGGAAGTTTCTGTAACTTTTTTGCCAAGTCTGTAACCCAGCCATGGCAGGATGATGCTCATTCATATTAACTGGAATAGTTTCCTGCAACCAACCTCCAAACACAACAGGACAGCCTGGAGAGCACAGAGTGCTATGTGATTAACACCTTGACCCTTTTCCCTGCTGAAGCCTATCAGAATAATGGTCTGGGTTTTTCCAGAGATGGGAGCAGCATGCTAGATGCAGAAGTGCAAATTAAGGAGAAAACAGACATATTATAGAAGAGGTACCACATACATTATGACCACCTGAAGTGACACTATTAAAGCCTAGCTCCAGAATCAGTGTTGTACACGGGAACCTCACACAGCTCTAGAGCAATTCAAATGCTGTAATGCAGATCTTTCTTGCATCTATATGGGGAAAGAAAGCAGTATAAAACCAACATGCCTAAGATTTTAACCTATGTAGCTGTGAATTTAGACTGAAAACTCTTCATGGGAGGAGAACACAGCACAGATCCCACCCTAAATAAAACTAAGTGCAAAGTAATTGTACTGAAGATGACAGAATTACAGCAAAACCAAACCAAACTGGCGTGAGGTCAGAAGCTGGCCCTACATCTTTTCTCATTTCTGTTCAGTCATTTTGAAGGGGTGAGGTGGTTTGATTTGACAACATGCAAGAAAATATGATACAATTATCTTTAAATGTTGTCATGTGGTGAAATGATTGTATTTTAACTGCAATTGTGGAAGGTAGGGGTTTCAGACTGGAGCAAACAGAAGCTGAACTCTTTAACACAAGTGCATGTGACACTGCAGGATCCATGCCTATGCTTTTTGCAACCCTTTTGAGCAGTCTAAAACTCCATGGTGCTCAGACCTGTCCTCAGAACCATGCTTTCCTCCCTTCCCTGCACAAGCCCTGCTTTTACACTCCTCTCCCCAAAGCTGTGTGTAAGTCACAGTAAGCCCCAGACAGCCCACTATTGCTGAATGAGAGATAAAAGCCATGATCAACAAGAGATTTTAGAGTCATAAGGCTGTATTTTTGCACATACTGCATATACGAATATTCAGGAAGATTATGGGAATGCAGTAGTAGGATAAATTTGTGAGTTGATTGCAAAAGGATCTCTGTAGCATGCTGCTTCAGTAAAAATATTTCACAGGCATGGGAAGAGATACAGATTTCTATTGCATTTCCTAGTTTATACAGCATTTAAAGCATGGGGAAGCCAGTGAAAACTCTAAATCTCTATGAACCCAAAGATATCCTACATTCCAAGCTCTACAGAATTTGAGATTCTTCTTTGCCATTGCAGAGGGCTGGTCCTAAAATTAGTTGCCATACTCATACTGCTCTGTTAGCCAGCAGGGGGGTGGATGGGTTGGGTCAGCTGTTGACCTTCCCCACGGAGTAGTGATACACATGGGGAGGAACATGCAGCAGCTCAGGAAGTGCCATCCTTCTTTACTTTGTAAAATACAGACTAAAACTGATGTTTTCTTTTTCGTGACCTGGTGGCCCGTGCAGGAGTTGTCCATTTTAGAGAGTTTTGGTTAGACTCTGCACTGGGCTCAGGGGGCTGTTTAGAGCAAGCTGCTTGCAGACAGGACCCTGGCATGACACTGGGATCTTGTATCCTATGGAAAGCCCGGACCCCATCACGTATTTCTGTCAGTGTCTGACACATCTGGCTGACCTGGCTGGTGAGGTCAGCCACGCTCCGGCTGACGGCATGCATGCTATCTGCCATGTCCCTATGGATGGCCACCAGCTCCTGGCAGAACTGCCTGAACAGGTCTGCTTGCTGTGCATGGCAATGGAGAAGCTGGCGATCGAAGCTGGAGAGGGGCGGGCTCCTGGTGCGGGGGTGCGGGGGTCTGCAGGCCGAGGTGGTGCGTGGGGATGGACAGTGCAGTTCCTGCCTTTGGCTGGCAGCTCCCGAGGGCTCTGATGAGGAAGAAGTGTGAAGGAGGGAGGGCCTGGAGAACGGATTGACACCTGCACCAGCCCTCTGCAGCGAAGCGTAGTGGTGTTCCTGAGAAGTGCCTGGCATCTCTTCATCTTCATCAGCTTAAACAGAAGAGGAAGCATGAATTATTAATGTGAAATCCCTCTCAATGCTGGCTTCTGTTTCAGGATATCTCAAAGAATATGGAAAAAGGGTTTTCCCCTCCCCCCAGTCTGCCGGCTCAGACAAGCCTGTAGCTTCTGATGTGTAATTCAACATGCAAAAGCTGCAAGTTAGCATCTGGGTGACAAGCTTACCCATGAGAAATCTGAGAGAGGGTGAACCCAAGCTATTGTGGTATTCTGTACAGAGCACTGTTCATTACTAGAATATGAATCCATTTCAGACAGTAGCAATGACTTCTCTCCCTCTCTCAAACCCATAGGTAGCTAGCATAAATATTCTAGAGGAACACAGACTTCTCATGGAAAAATCCTACTCTCCCATCATTTCTCACATCCTCTGCACTGAGAAGAGCATAGATGTTGTATTTGCTGCTCCCAAAGTGTGTTCTGCAAAGCCACTACATGGTTTGGCATCACTAAGACAACCAGGCAGTCAGATACAGCAGCAACAGGACCCTATGTTAATCAGGCAAATACACTTGATGCAAAATCAAAACTAAAGCAAAATGCCATGGGAAAATTCTCATTAGTCTGATAAATATCTACTGATGTGCCAGTTCACAGGTACATGCATGTGAAAAGTAAGAAGAGACAAGGTTTCACCTGGTGCAGCTGCCCACTATTTCCTTGCATAACCTATATTCTTTTTACCTCTGAAATAGTGCAACTGGCTTCCAAGATAGATACAAAGAATGACCAAGTCCCACCTTGTCAGTTCTGGAAGATTTTGTCCTTGCTCTACCCCTAACAACTTCAGACATGAGATTAGACCTAGTGTGGTAGGACAGCGCCACCCATGAGGTGTTAGTTGACTCACTTCCCAAGAAGTTATCGCCTCCTTCTCTCCTTTGTATCCCTAAAAGCTCACCAACAAGAAGCTGCACCTCCACAAAAGAAAACTATGTGTATAAAACTATGGAATAAACCTGCACAAAGCAGCTTGTGGTTTTGCACTGGAGGGTGTCTGAGAATTGTGGTGTAAGATCAACTTCAAAAGAAGAGCCAGAAGTTTCTTTAAAACCAGTGAAGAAGAAGTTATTACTATCTACCTTTTTTATAGTGTTCATGCTGATCCTTCAGACCACTAGAAATTGTTAGTGGCCCAACCTCAGCAATGAACACCAGTGATCACTGAGACCCCCCAAAGCTCTCTTGGAAGTGATCCACTGGTGACAGACAGATGCCTCTCAGTTTGGTAGCACTGCTGTTTTATCAAGATGAAGTTCTCCTAATCCTTTACGAGCATTTTTTCCACAGACTGGAGGCAGTCATACTTCAACTACAGATGCTCCCTTGCCTGTAGGACTAATTCATAGTTATAACCCATTATCTACCCTAAGACGACAGTACAGAAAATAACCAGATAAACAGATAAAGATGATCTTAACTTGGAAACAATCCATCTCAACATTCCACAACCACCAGAGCAGAAACCAACCACAGCAGAAGGACCTGTCTTGACAGGCAACCCAGCCATCTCACACAACACACAATGCTCTTCTGGTGTCAAAGGGAGATATGTAAGCATAAGAAGTGTTAAGGCAGTGGTACTTACAGCTCGTTGATGGGCTGTCAACCACGTCCAGATCTGCTCTCTGGCAGCCGTGTCTCTGGTGTGACGAATGCAGCGCTGATTCCATGGCTCTCTCATGGGTGGTCAGGACGATGGCCGAAGGTCGCCCCACGCTGCCAGGGCTGGAGAGGGACCTCTGCATGAATGCCAGTTTGTCCTTGGTCCTTCTCTTCATGTCGTCCCATCTGTGCTTAATGTCTTTTACAGACCTGGGGACCTGGCTGACTGATGTGATCTGCCTGGCTATGCCTTCCCAGATCTTGTCCCTGTCAGCATGGGACAGACGCACCGTCTCCCTCCCAAACAGCACGGCTTCATTTCGGGTCACCTCAGTGACCAGAATGTCCAGTTCCTCCTTGGAAAACTTGGGCTTCCTCTTTCGTTCAGCCATGTTCCTTGGGTTGAACATCCCACAAAGCATAATTGGGTAAAAGGAAAACAGCGCAAAGCAATCCCCTGCATCCAACCACTTGGCCAGTGCAGTACTGGGGCAGAGGAGTTTAGTGGGATCCAGCTCCCCCAGCCCACAACAACCTCTCACCAGGAAAGGCAGCTGTTTTGTTTTTAGAAGGCAATTTTCAAGCTTCAGAAAAAAAAAAACAAAACAAAACACCAAGCAACACCAGTGTGAAGCAGCCTTCTCAGCTTTAAAGTTAAAATTAAATTTTACACATCATCTGATACCCTGACTTACATATGAGATTTTCAGTTCACCCTCACATCACTTGCCACAGTTTGTGCACAGAAAAAAAACATGAGAACTCACAATCACAGTGATAAATTAGCCTCTAATGTGACACTGCTCGAAACTTAGACGAGATTTAGAGGCATATCTTATTGTTCTACCTGGCACAACATGCAGTAGAAACTTTTACACCACCCTTTCTGTTACAACTTGCAGGATGTCATGGAAAGGCTTCATCAAATTGGATTTTTTTAGGGTAGGTAGGTTTTGACTAGACTGGTGGGCAATATCTGCAACTCATTTTCCCTAAGGAAAGATCTCTTTTTTCAGTATTGTGGTACTCTACATCCAGCATTTGTCTGCTTCACAGCAAACTCTTGTTTCACCCAGAAATGGCTGCCATTTCCCATTGTTCTCAAAAGGAATGAGGCCACACACTTGTTTTTCCTGGCTAAGCTTTCCGTCACTGCCACCGACATGAGCCTGCACCCAGTTTCTGCTGCTTCAAATGAACAAGTTGTACCCTCATCCCATTGAGAAAAACAGGCAGACATCCTGAGAACAAGCAGTTTTGTCCAAAGGGGGTGTGTATTAATTTCTTCAGCCACAGTCAAAGAAAACTATAAAAATAAACAAAACATTAGTCTAACTATGTTCTGTTATTGGGGAAAAAAAGAGGCAGTAGATCTATTCAATAAGGAAGGAGAAAATAGACTGTCTGAACCTACAGAAAGGCACTGACCCATGTCATTCTAGTTCCTTCCTGGTGCCGTTAACACTGCTGTTTAATCAGTTTCACTGACACTGCTGCCTGCCACCAGGGCAAGTGTCAGCTTGGTTAAAGCTGGAAAACCAGTAGGAGATGCTGCTCAAGTCCAGGCCACATCAGGAAGAGCTGGGACCTAAGTGCACAGATGTATTTCATGGGAACAAACACAAATGAATGCTTGAGATACTGTCTTGGTGAAGCTTCTTTTATAGAGAAAAAGAAAGAGCATTTAGAGAAGATGGTAATGAAATGATGGAGAGCCAGCAAAGCATCTGTTACCCTGAATATCAAAAAACCCCAACAGAAAAAGCTCACCAAACTTAAAAGAAAAAGGAGTTCTCCCTGCTAAACACGAGAAGGGAAAAGGCTACACAAAACATTGAGCAAGGGAACATTTACAGTTTGACTTTTATTGCATTCAGCAAAATTGGGCTTGGTGTATCTCCTCGTCAGGCACGCATGACTGCACAGTATCATCAGTGCCTCCAGGAGGTGGCAACAAACCTCCAATGACAAGCTGCTCTGGCAAAAAAGAGTAACAGTATTCTGCAAAGTGCTCTGGGCAGGGGTGAACTTGCAGAACAGAACAGCACTCTCTGCAGCCATGGGGTCACAAAACCTGGTGCTCCCTCTTCTCTGCCAAACTCACAGCTGCTGTCACCAGCAAAGCAGTGCTGATGGGGAATTGGAGCCCTGTTTGCTCTTCCCAGACAGGATATCCCATCAAGTGCACTTAGGAGAGCTTATGGTAGGCCTGGATATTCAGATTTCAGTGTCTCCACTCATATGCTCCAGCACTACTTGGGTCAAAACAATCTAACTTACATATTCCAATGGCAACCTTGCCACACATTGAATAATGAGCTCTGGGCCAGTTTTAATCACAAATTCAATTAACGTTAGATTTCTGGCAGGCACATCAACCTCCTCCTTATAAAAATGCAGACACTGTAACTATCCGAGGGATCTTCTTCTCCTCTAGCATGCTGTATGTCCCGAGAGGCAGCCACTGATATTTACAAGTACCTCTCTGGTGATGCCACGGGGTTTTAGCAAGCTCCAGAACAGCCCCAGCTGTGAGGTTGTGAATTCACACCTCAGCCCAGGTCAATCTGAAAGTGCAAGACACATTGAACAGTGGGCACTTAGTGATTACCCCACAAAAATATCAATCAACTCCACTTTTCTTGGCCTCTGAAAAACAAGCATGTAATTTTTCCCAGGGCCTTGCAGTAGTTTTTGGTTTGGCTTTTTTTTTCCTAGGATCACAGTCCCACATTAATTTAAGATCCCTTTGCTCCACATAAATTTGACTCTGTAATAGATGAGAACATTTGCTCCACTTGCTGCAAGGTAGGAGAAATCAGTTTATAACATTCAACAAAATGACACTCATAGGCTGGTGGCATCTACTCACCCTGAACACAAGGGCAGTCACAGTAACCCTGACTATTTTTTAAATGCTTTTTAAAAGGTCCTGTAAACTCGAAACAGCAGTACTTAAAAGACCTATTAGTCAAAGTCGGTCCTGCTTTAAGCAGGCTATTGGAACACTTGACCAGAGCTCCCTTCAAAGCTCTATTATTGTATGAAAACCAAATCAGAAATGCCTCCATTATAAGGAGATACAGAAAGAGTTACAGGACAGTCTGGCTCCCCATGATCTCTGTCACTATGTTTGGAGAGGAAAGGGGGCAGAAAGGAAGGCAAAGGAGAAAGCAGTGAGAAAGTCTTGCTTCAGCCTTTTCACATTGGCTAAGGCAAAAGGATGGATTTGTACTGTGCCAAAAGCCTAAGAATTCAGGTATATTAGCCCTTCAGGTAAGAAGGGCTACAGACTATAAATGCTCGAAGTATGCTGGAAACCCCAAACATGAGGCACTACTCTTCAACAGTTCAGTTAGGAACCACCAGTTTCTATCCTCCATCTCGTTCCAGGCCAAGTCATACATACACAGAAAGCTTTCTGAATTACTTTCAGTTTTTTGTCAGATCCATTATTTTTAGAGGACACCAACAACTGACTAAAAGAATTTACTCAGAAGCTGCCAGGAAAATGGATGGTCCTCTACAACCCTTCAGAAGCCCAAGACCTGCCATCAGCAGCCATTTACAGTTTGTGTCCAAAAAAGCATTAATTTTGTTTGCTGCAATCCATGGTTATCAGCTTCCAGAAAAATAAAAACAGAGGAAGATGTTTGCATATGTTGAAGTCACGGAGTTTCATGAAGTACTGCAAACAGCAGGTCTTTACTCTGGGCAGGGATGAAGGGTGCATGTACCAGCAGCCAGTTTAGGAGAACACGCCCCCAAGCATCAGGACTTTGTCTTGACTGACTAACTGATGAGGGAAAGGGCGAGAGGATGTTACCATTACCATGACATCTGCTGCACTTGTTACTCCTTCCTCCCTGTCACCCACTGCCTTGGGTAAACAAGCACTTGAAATTAAACCAGCAAGTGCTGCAGTGTACATACTGTCCTCAGGCAACATGAAAATGGACTCAGGTGTGGTATTCAGACAACAAAAACAATAGCCAGATCTACAAGAAGAGAGAGGAGTCAGCCCAAGCTGCCCTCCCCCTGCCATACCCACCTACCCAGAAGGTGAGTAGATCTGCTTTGCAAAGCACTCCATCTTTGAGTGATAGCAAAGAGCACCATCTGAAAAACAAAAAGAGCGCTGTCTACAGCGTCCTGGAAGTCAAGTGTGATGTCTGTGTGTGATCTCAGTGTCAGGTGATGTTCTAGCACAGAACATTGAGCACACCTTAGTCTAAAAGGTGCTAACAAACAAAACCAAGGCTTTTTGAGGACTTCGAAAGGTCCTCAAAAATTGGATTGCCACTTGAACTGTCAGTCAGATTCTACATAATACTACTGGTTATAAGCACTTTTCAAGAGTAAAAATCTGCAAGGTCAGTAGGACTGATACAGCCTGCAGAGACCCTTTGATGCACCCTTCCCATGAAGGGTCGCAAACATCCCCTTTCCACAAAGCCATAACCCCCATGCCTTTCAAGGCTGTACACAGTGGCCCAGACCACCATCATACTGAGACTGAACCATGGCAAATACAAGTTTAGGCGAGAATATTCTGCTCTTTGGTGTTAGGACCACAACTGGTGCCCATTTAAATCCAGATATCAAGCTTATGTTCACAGCAGTCGGAAGAAAAGCTCATCATAGAACTTTTGCTTTCCAAGACTGTGTTTTGTCCCAGCTTTGTTGTCATGCAGATCACAAAGGTCCAGATCTAAGTAGATTTCTGAACTTTGCATTCTTTACTTCTAGATATAAATATGTTCGCCTACCCATCTCTTCACTGTACCACTGCTTCTTTTTGAAGTGATGACTCCAGACTCAGCCCTGGTCTAGTATTTTATCTCATTCAGCAGTGAACAACTGCAACAGCTGGAATCCTTACAGAAAAATGAAATCCTTTGCTGAACTTTATGAACATAAATGTCAGAACAGCTGCTATCCGTGTGAAATGAAATGGCCAGAAGTGGTGCAACTAGATACGACCAGTTAGGTCAATCTTGCATTTACCTGTACTGCATGCTTTTTACTCCCTCAGTGAGGGACAACTGAAAATCCTAGACATCCAGGCCCACAAACCAGGTAATCCCACACCGCTTTACTCTTGTAGGAAATGCCTCTTGATAACAACTGCTTCCAAAGTTTCCCGCAGAAGCAGGACTGGCCTGACGGGCCTCACCGTGCAGCAATGCCCCATTCTGGTACATTTTTGCAGCTATATGCCGATAGCTGAAGCACTGGCCCATGGCCCCACAGGGTCCCTTTCCCGCTGCAGTTCCCGGAGCGGAGCCAGCCGCGCTGGCGGCTGCTCTTGCCGGGGCGCGGGGCCAGCAGAGGGAGCGCAAGGACACAGCTCTGCCCTCGGTCGCCCAGCTCGCCCTTCTCCTCGCACAGGACAGCTGACACTGCCAACGACAGCCAGCACCGACAGCCGGCTCAAATGCAGCCCAGAAAGCAAGCAAAAAAAAGACACCTCTTCTAGCATCTGTCAAACGAGTAGGGACAAAAAAAACCCCAACAGAATCAAATGCTACCTTAGGGGGCAGTGCAAAGCATTTTGCAAATATTTGAACGTAACATAAAAGAAAATGAGTAAAAAAATGGAGTGAGATCTGTCAGTGCTTGTAAGAGTGGATAAATAGGATCATCTTTAACATTTATCCTCATTCCAGAAAATAGTGATCCTCCATATACGCATCCTTGTCTTTATTTAGACCCTTTCATTGAATCTGATGCCAGAGAAACTCATTACAATAAATATTGAAAGAATACAAGCACACCATTTGCAAAATGGGTGGTGACATTTTGGTTTGGTTTTCCAACACACAAAATAATAAGGAGTATTTGATGGCCTCTCTCTGGAAGACAGAGTCCCGAAAGGGAAGGCAGAAGAGAACTGGACTCACCTCATCCAGTTTGCTTTGGTTTCATCTGTCCCATCAATGGATTTGTAGCGGTTGTTCTTATCAACGATCTGTGGAACAAGAGAATGGATGCAGCATGTCAATCTCAAATCTCAAATCTCTGCTTCAGTTCTAGCCTTACATCGTGGTGTGAAACTCTGTGTTGTGAATCTCAGCTCTCCCAGTACTACAGGCTGCTGACCTGGACGAGTGCTTAGAGGCTACTCTGAACTGAGAGGCGTTTTCCTACATACAAATATCTGTAACAGAACTATGGATGCAGCTGACAAAATCACTAACAATCCTGGGATATAAAAGATTAACTTCCCTTTTGGGACAGGGATGAGACACACATTTATTTTACAGACAGAAGAGTGTGAGGGGCATTTCATATCAGCAGCTCTCCATTTTTTCCCTAGTAGTAACTCAAGTCCCACATTGCAATTCTCATAATAATTAACATATGTTGATCCAGTGATGTGTCTACGTCATATGATGATATCAGTGATGTCTCTATCTCTTAATCTCATATAAGTCCTGCAGTGTGAGGAGAAGAAAGTTTTGGTGCTGGAATCTGCATGTAGATCAGTTCCTGATGGACTGGATCTCTTTTCTGGCCTCTAGGCCACCTTCTCTGCTCAGGCAAGCTGAGAGGGAGTGCTAGAAGCCCATGAGAGAGCTCTGCAATCTCTAGATCATCTACCTATACCCTTAAGATGCTAATATTTAAGGCAGGTCAATGCTGACATAGTGCCCACGTGGCCAGCAGAAGACCTCCAGAGAAGGGGGAAGATGTCTAAGGCTTGGCTGCACAAGCCCATGACATCCCCAGCTCTGAGCTGCATGTCACTGAATTGGGGAAAGTTGTCACTCACCAGCCACGAGAAGAATCCTGCAGACCTGTCCTGGCTAGAGATCTGCCCCTCGTATGGCCCAAAGATGTGACCTTTGGGGATCACCTCGTTCATACAGCGCACGTCGTTCTCCCCACTGGGCTCTTTAACCACCTCCATTCCAGGCGGGACGGTCAGCGCTGCCCGGTCAGGAATGCCAATGGGCACCGGGGTGTCAGACACAAACACTGGGGGGCCATGGTTTGGACACTCATCCACAAAGTACTCCTGGCAGGACTCACAGACTGCAGATGTGAAGGAAACAGGGGTTAGGTAGGGCAGACATGAGGCACATGATGCACAGCACTCGGGACAGCTCCCTGTTCTCTCCCTGGCCCAGCTGAGCCCCTTCCCCAGACTACAGCCTGCACAAACGCACAGAATCTTCACTGGCTGCTCCCTTGTTCTGCCCCAACCCACACCTGCCCTACCTGACCTTTCCCCTGCACCTGTGTAAGCCCTGGTGCCCTGCACGTATCTGCCACTGGTGGCAGAACGGGTGGAAAGGCCCTGTCACCGCCTGCAGACACAGAGGCTGAGGGCTCCCTGCACATCCCTGGTTAGCAGCAAGTCCTCCAGCCAAAAGGTTTGGTTCCCCACACACCAGACGGGAGCTAAAACAAGCATCCCTGAAAACAAATACCTTCATCATATAGCCTTCATTCTGTGCTTTGGAGAGAGACAGCATCCCAGGCATCTGTCCTGTGTCCAGACAGAGATGCAGGTCTACCAACTGGTAATTCATAGGTATGCCAACATAAATGGCACCAGTTTTCTTTCTGGGAAAGAGCTGTCATCTGCTCAAGGCTCCCTTTGCAGTTTCTGAATTCAAGTTGTTGCGTTTTCCAGAGTCTCGGTGTTTTCCAGCGTCCGTTTTCATGTTTCCAGCTTGCCTTCCTCCTACCTCCCTACTTCTGCCTAGCCTCTCCATGGACAAACTGCTTTTGTGCAACAACTTCCCTAGTAATCATGCCAATCTTTTCAGGTGAGAATGCAAATTTATCCCTGGCTTTTTTTTTCCCGCTGCTTCCTGCCCCAAACTGACAGGGAAGACCAAAGTCTACACAAGCAGCAGTGGTGCTTTTCCCTTATTCACAAGACACTTACACCAGAAATCCACTTGCTGAAAGCTCTTGGTCATGATTACATCCCGTTTCCCTTTCAGTTTCTTGGGTTCCATCTCTATGGACTGTGAGTCAGGCCTTCCAGTGCTGAGGAGGGAACAACAGAAGAATGATGTTAACCTAGCAAGATTCTGGGACTGCACATGGAGAGAAGCTGAAGCAATGCGGCCTGACAAACTCCTTCAGCCCCACAGATGCAGCAGAGAAATGACTAAACTTGCCACCCAACCTTCCAAATGCTGGTATCACACATCCTTAAGGCTAAAGCCCACAGCAGATAATGGCTTCAGCTAGAGTAGGTGCACATGAGTAGGCGACCACCCCTGTCAAACAACCCAAGGCAGACCTCACAAGGAAGAGCTTTAGTAACTTCATGCAGCTCAAGTATATTCCTCAAAACCACCTTTAAGCTGAGAGGTAGGTGGAGAGAAGGGGTCAGAGTACATCAGACCAACGCTTGGCCACATACCAAGGCTGTCCATACTCCTGGTCCTGGTGCGGAGAGCAGGCCTCTGTTTTTATCGTCACCATCTCCCCTAAGGAAGCCTGGGTCTGGATCAAACAGTCCTTCAAGTTCTCACTCATGTTCTGAAAAAGAATGAAGGAAGGGAGGAGAAATATGAGTAGCTGAGAAATGACAACCTTGCTCCCCCAGGAACCACAGCCCTCTCCCCAGGCCGGGATGAAGTCAGCAGATCAGGCTCCCTTCCGGCACCAAGAGCCACCATCCCACACCAAAGCACCCACACGCCCACATGGAAACCTCTTCCTGCACAGATCGGCTGCAGGTCAGGTGAAGAGCATGAGACACCACAGAGCAACCTGAGGCATGGGGAATCTGAAGTATGCCTCACAGAGCCCATGAAAAACACACAAGGGATTTCCAGCTGCACATGGAATTTAAGAGTGATGGGTGTGATGTGTTCTGGGAACATGGAGCACCACTACTCAGAGCACGTCTTTGGGGGCAGAAGGACAAGAAAGAGGAATGCAGATTGGGGCACTGAACCAGGATCTGCTTACAAACCTACATATGCCAGTCTCCACCTGGGAACAGAGTACAGTGTCCTACACCCTATAGACAGAGCTTTCTGTGTGCTCTGGACACCTCTGACAAACAGGTAAGTGTCTACAGTGCCCTCTGAGACTTCACCAAGATTGCACAAATCATGCTCGTGATCTTCCTTTGCAGCAGGCAGAGCTGAGCCACCACCACCCTTCTGGCACACAAGGCTGCCATAGTGAAAATGCCGCTCCCTCTGCTCAACACAAGGGCCAGGAGGCACTTCACATAATCACAGAATTATCAATCACTTAATGATGGCTAAGGACAGCAAGCTCCAAAACAATAACACTTCCCCTCCCATCATGGCATGGTGCTGAAGAGAAAATACAAATATGTCAAGTGATAATAATTTGGAATGGATTTAATTTACATTTTTGGAAGGGTCACTACGCAAAAGAGCACCTCAGCTTGAGAAAAAGAATAAATTGTAGTGCTGCTCATCTCTTCATTTACATTCATCTTAAGACTTCCTCTAAAGCACATAAACTGCTCTCAGCTACCACACCAGATCAGACAGATTTCACATCTGCTTCCCCCAGATCCCCTGTGATGGCCCCTTCCATGTCCACTGCCCAATGACATGCTCTTTATGCTGCATACTTGCAGTGCTGACAGAGGGGCCTCCACAGCTCATCAGACCATTTCTGTCAGGGAAACTGGTGGAAGAGCCCATCCCCATCATGACTCGACTCAGGGCATTTCAAAATTCATGTTCTAATGTCACAAACGCCTGAAGAAAAGAATTTTCTTATTCTACACATGCTTGTATGGGCCTGAACACCATGGAAGTCTGGCCTGCATTTCTGCCCTATTTACCGCCAGAAGGAATGCCATTCCCAACCTCTCTGGCTCCTCTTTGTGCCAGGGGACAAATGATTTGTTTTTCCAATTGAACTTCTCACATGCCAGTGTGCAGCCTGAAAGACCTTTATCAAGCCTTTATCAAGGAGTGTTACTTAATACTGATACAGTGGTCTGAAAGCAAAGCCTCTGCGTAGGTACAACCAGACACATGAAAACACATGCATTTTTAAGCCTTGACAGGATGTCCAAAACAAGACACATTTTCTTTCAGAATTACCACAGCCATTCAGAAGGAAAGCGATAGCAATGCCAAAGAAGGGCTCATTATTTTGGCAGGCTGAGTCCCTTGTCTGCGCTCTCTGAAGCAAGAGGAAAGCTCTGCAGCCCTGTACCCATGCACCAGCCAGTGCTGCTATCAGGGCCTACCTGTCCTTCTCAGGGAAGAAAAAGTATTTTCTGCAAAGTCTGCAGTAAAGCAGCTGAAGAGGGAGAAAGCCTGGGGTGTGGGAAAATGTTAAAAGACAAGAAGAGATAGGTGCTGCCCCAGAGCTGGTTAGCTGTGGGGCCTGCACTGTCCCAGAAAGGTGTGTGATGCTGGCTGTGGGGCAGACACTCTCACTCAGAACAACCACCTGTTTTGGAAGCCTGGCAGACAGGACATCTGGACTTAAAACACCCATATCCCCCAAGAGATGCACACATTTGTTTCTGAACATAAAATGACTTTCTCTTTCCCACTCTTGCCCCATGGAATCTTACAGAGTGAGAGGAACCATGTGATGACACAGCCTGACCTCCTGCCAAGGAAGGTCACCATGCTTCCTTCAGTTCTGGTTAAACTACTGCATAACTCTAAATAAAGGGAAAAAAAAAAAAGAAAATAAAAAAAGAAGAAAGAAACACTGCATTTACTTTACACACGAAGCTCTGTGTTTTCCTGTATAGCACATTATTCAGCCCTCCCCTCTCCTGGTCCTCCCTGAACTCCCTCCAACTTATCAGCAGCATTCCTGTGCAGCATGCTGGCAGGAGCAGCACCTTGCACCGAGATAACGCCCTCCCTGCCCCAGCTCAGAATCCCATGTTTGTGTCCAAGTGCTGCATTTACTCTCTGGTCACTGTGCCCAGCTGGGCTCCTGTTTTCAGCGAACCACCGTGCTGCTGTAAGAGCCCTTGCTCCTGCAGCAGCTCCCAGACCACCACACATCCTGCCAACCCTCCCACCTGCTCTGGGAGTAGGCCACTGCTTTCAGAGTGCCACACAACTCCTTGTTGCCTCACCCAGTACACACACAACCCCAAGTTCACCACTAACTCGCCTCTTTTATGTTGCCCACAAATCCAAATTAACTTCTTGCTTTGTCTCCCAGGACACCAACAATCAAGAGGATCATTTACACTGCAAATAACTTTTAAGATCATCGTGTCCAACATAAATCTAGCTCTGCTGAGTCCATCACTAAATCATAGAGTCATTTGGGCTGGAAATGACCTTTAAAATCAAGTCCAACCATAAACCTAGTATTGCCAAGTCTACCACTGAACCATACCCCAAAGTGCCAAAGTTACATGTCTTTTAAATACTTCCCAGGTTGGGGACTCAACTACTTCCCTGGGCAAATTTGTTCTAATGCTTGATAACTCTTTTGTAATATCCAAGCTAAACTTGCCCTGGTGCAACCTGAAGGCGTTTCTTCTCATCCTATCACTTGTTAACAGTGCAAAGAGATCAATTTCTGCCTCTTGATTAGCATTGAGCCAAAAAACCCAAAAATTCCCAGCTGAGACTACTACACTATCAACAATGGGGCGCCTTTTGCTGTCACACTGTGACCCCTTATTCAGTCAGGTTTCCTTTTATGCATTGAATCAGAGAATGGCTTGGGTTGGAAGGGACCTTAAAGATCATTTAGTCCCAATCCCACTGCAGAGACAGCTTCCACTAGACCAAGCTGTTCCAAGTACCATCCAATATGGCCTTGAACATCTCCAGGGATGGGGCAGCCACAGCTTCTCTGTGTTCCAGTGCCACAACACCCTCACAGTAAAGAAATTTTTTCTCATATCTAATCTAAATTTACCCTCTTCCAGTTTAAAGCCATTCCCCCTTGTCCTATTGCCCACCTAAAAAGTCTGTCCCCAGCTTTCTTGAAAGCTCTCTTCAAGTACTGAAAGGCAGTAATTAGGTCTCCCTGGAGCCTTCTCTTCTGCAGGCTGAACAATCCCAACTCTCTCAGCCTGTCTTCACAGGAGAGGTACTCTAGCCCTGTGATCATCTTCACAGCCCTGCCTCCTCTGGACTCACTCCAACAGTGCGTGTGTGACACTCTGAATCATCCCACCTATTTATTCCTATCACTTGTTGCACAACTTCAGTGCATTAAATGTGCCAGACTTACCAATAGGTTTACCTTTATCAAGTAAAATTAAAGCAATACCAGAAAATCATACTATGTTAGAAAAGAATGATTAAAAAAAAAAAAACAAACCTGTACAGACTGACTATTATAATTATTACCCCCTAAAATCATCACCAGTCTGATCCCTATCAGCTACTACATTATTTTACTGGAAGTGAACATCAGACTGTGGATAGCCTAGTTTAATTTGCCCAGTTAAACTTGAAATTGGCTTACTCACTTATGAGTAACAGACAACATTATTTTAAGTCTAACTCATTATGCATGCTTTTTTTTTTTTTAATTATTTTTAAATTAGCATTTATAGCCCAGAGAACGCTGCTCAGCCAGGCCTTTTAAAATCCCTGGATGCAAGTAAGCCAGAATAGCAAACCTGAAAATGTACTGCTGTAATAGCTGCTATTTGCTAATTTCCTAAGCTACTGCTGCAACAGAGAGTATTACACTGCTGCTGTAACTGGTACCACCTTCAAGCTTTTCTTCCAAGAAAAAAATATAAAACATTTCTCCAGTTCCAGACCTCAGCTAATGACTGTGCTTTTAGGACTCTTTTAGCTTCTGTTGTATTCAAAGTGATGTTTAATTTTTTGCAATTTCACTGCTCATCAGTTTCTCCTTCTTGCCATTTCTCCTCCTTTAGCTTTCCACAGCTACAAGAGTCTAGTTCATATTCTGCAGTTTCCAATCCCTCCACTTCATTGTTGTGGGGTTTTCTTGGCATTTTCTATAATTGTGTTTGTTCTAGCACCTAAATATGAAGAGCCTCTGAAGATTTCAGATGATGTGGAGAAGCACCATGTAAGCATAAGCACAGCAGGCTCCTTGGTTACTGCTGAGGGTATTCCCAGGGAGTTCCTGGCCTCACCTGTGCATGTCCCTGTGCCCTCCCAATGTGGGGACACAGCCTACTGCAGTGTCCTAGCAGCATGTCAGCAAGGGCAGTCCCTCGGTGAGAGGGATGCTGTGATGACCCAGGTGCTGTTTGCACACATCAAGTGCTTTGGACAGCAAAGGCAGCTGTGCATCGTGGTCTTCAGCAAACCCAGGACACCAGCGTGACTGCTACAAATCCCAAGAGGCACCCCTGGATCATCCCTGGGTTCACATAACCCCTCCTGTGTTCTTTACAAAGTAGGAAAGGACTTGTCACATTTCTGCATGACACGTTAAGACCTCCAGTGGCTTTGCCATATTGCTCAAAATCGGGGAAGTAGAAAACACAAGAACATCTGAGCTGTTAATCTCTAATGCAGGAAAAAAAACTCAAAAGGGGGTTAAGCATGAACAAACCTGTGAATTCCTGTCCTCAAGTATGCTGCCTTTATCACTGCCCCTCATGTAGTTACTAGTTAACAGTCACGGGCTCTTATCTGCTTGGATCAGCCTCCAAAACAGAGCTTTAATTTTACATTTTACTGGCAGGTTTCCCAGACTGGGACATTCTTTCATGTGAAACAGCCATATAGGAATCCATCCCCTCTTCAGCACACAGCTCCTTCACTCAGTTTCTCACTGCTGGCCTTCTGGAGGTCATCCCCTCTTCTTTTAAGGCAGATCTTGCTTAGCTTGCACCACATTTTAAAGTGCAGGCCCATGGTGAAAGATGGACATGAGTTCATACGCTTTTGCATATTATTACCAGAAATAGTAATCCAGAACAGTCAGCTACTGACAAACTGAGAACAGGGAATAAAGCACAGCATTCAAGGCTCTGAGCTCTGGCCCACACAGCCATGGAAGACCCAGGCTGACCGTTCTCCCTGGGGTGAATGTCCTTCCCGAGGTCCTCAGCCATGCCAACCACTTCAGGTCACTTTATGAAGTACCAGCTGGCTATGCAGGCTCATGCTTACAGCCAGCACAAACTCTGAAAGATCAAAGATCCCACAAAGTAAGAGGGAGAACCAGTTTGCTCAGAGGAGGACCACTGTTCACAGTCAGATGTAAGCCGATGCTCCACTGGGAAAATTGGTTTTGCCTAGGCAGTTGCCACAGCACTTTACCCACAAAAGTACAGCATTTTTGTGGGTGAGGCTGTCTTCCACCCGCAGGTGCAGCGGAGCAGTGTCCTGGCACAGCAAAGGCTGGTGGCTGCAGGGCAAGACCCCATGACCTGCTTCCCAGGCTGCTGCAAGGCCAGGGCTCTTCTCTGATGACCAAAGAGCAAGGGGCAACGAGCTGAAGCAGTCACAAATTCAGACTTAATTTAAGGTGAAAATTATATGTCATGCATGATGTAGGATCTGTGACCAGGACTTGTTTAACTCATTGTCAATTACCCCAGTACACTCAGGAGCCATAAATTCACCAGAAGTATGAAATATTTTATCTGAGTTTCAAATTCTGAAAACACTGAAGAAGGTCAGGACTACAAGAAAGATACCTGAAAACACCACCACTTTTTCTGCAGCTTTCTGAAAAAGCTTGGACAGCAAGCTTCAAAACCACAAGACTTAAACCTGTTTTACAGCAGGGAGGAATGAGAGTTTCCAGTGGTTTTAACTTGCCCAAGACCAGCAACTGACATGACAAACAGGATGGGGCGCCACAAGACCAAATTCCTACTGCCATCCTCTCTGCAGACAAGTTGGGAACGGGGAAATTCCAGTTTGCCAACCTGGAACCCCTCCTGTAGTCTCAAATGGATTTGAGATGAGTTCACACTGTCACTCTTACATGGTTCACTGGCAAAACATGTCATGAAAACCCTCCATGATCTGCTTCATGACAGACACGTTTCAGAGGGGGAAGAATACAGAAAACCTCTGAAATAATCCCTGAACCAGTCCGAAGTTTGTTTTATGACGGCTTCTAGTGAAGACGAAGCATACTGATAACTTTACAAAATTTGTTACAAAATTCTGTGTTGTGGTCTCAGAGCATTTGCCCTTTGTTGATCTCAGAGAGTAGGAAAAGGATCCATGTGCTGGCCCATGCACAGCCTATGCAAAGCAGGTATTACTTGATTCAACTTCTCCATGTTAAGTGTTGAGCAAGAACTCAAACAAGCAGGATGATGACAATGTAAAGCTCCCATACAGCCTGAAAGCCTCTGAAATAGTGCAACATGCTACAGAACCAAGTAGGTACTTACTGCAGCTAAAAGAATACATAAGTGACTTGCATTTTAAAAATACATGGAAATTTCTCGGTTTTTGCTGTACTCAGCAAAATTGCATTGATCTCACAGAGTCAAAGTTTCAAGGTAGAAATGAGAATTAGGACAATGTGACTGACACTGTGTACATCCCAGTCCTTTCCTTTTAGCCTACAAAGAGCACAAAACCTCCATCTGAGACTAGCAAGAGGAAGAGAAGCCAATATTTCATGAGTTCATCTCAACTGTTAATCCCCATAACAAACAAGTCATATGTGATCCTTTTTAGTTCTGGGCACCAGGCAGCAGTTCTTTCAAGGGGCTCTGGAATCTAGTGGGAAAGGCTGAAATACCCAGCATGCTAAGACACTGCTTTGAGCAACTGGAAAGAATTGCTTCCCAGGTTAATAGCTGTAATAAACTTCACCATCTTTGGTCAGAACTGCCAGTTGCTCTTCTCTGCCTTTGGCTTCAACATAAATATATACCTACATTTATAAAGTTAAAACAAACAGACACAAAACCCCAGTACTAAAACTAGATGTTATTTCACCATTTTTCTCCCTAAGGACAGAATAAGAGTACAGTGGCAGCTGTTAGCCCTCTTCCTTAAGGCACTAGTGAAAGGTGTTTGGATAGCAGTAGTGATAAGCACAGAATAAAACCACATACATAGCAGAACCCTGGATATGTACCCATGAAGTATCTTCTCAGCTTTCCAACAATTTGTATCATTCTTCCGTGTAACTCTTCCAATTTTATCTGTATTACTTCAGGATGCTGGCACTAGAAAGACACACTGATGTAAGACTGAATCTGAAGTAAATAAAAGGTTTACAGACACAAAATGACCACCTCACCCTGATTCATTACCACCCTGTTTGTGTCCAAAATCATGACTGTCTTTTCCAGCTAGGACCTGGCACAGAAAGCTCCCCAGAGCCGCCTGCCCATTCTGACCCCCATGTTCTCACATGGGACTGCTCAGGACACAGCCTCCCTTCACAGACCACGCTCAGGACATGCCTTTCCAGGTTCATAAATATACACTTGTCTGTGTGAAAATGAGGTTTCAATAACCTCATTCACCAAGCAAACTGCATTACACTGTCCTGCCCCTATCAACAGCTACAATTCACCAAACATGTTTCATCTACACATTTTGCCAGTGATGAGTCATGTCTTCTTCTGCATCACTGAGCAAGTGTCAAGCAGAACTGGCTTCTCCCTTCCCCTTATCTGAAGAGAAGGGTCATCAAGTCTACTTCTTTGAAAACACAGCCTCCACGTATCACGTTGCAGAGACTCTTCTGTAAAATGATCAAGCTCTAGCTTAAAATAGCTGGATTATTTGCTCCCCTCGTCTAAGGTGGCAATGCCAGAACCGTGATCTTTTGATGCTGAAAAGATGTTTTCTACATTCATCTTAAAGTTAATCCCAAAACAGTTGATTTATTAGTGTGCTAGTACTGTCCTTTAGCTTAGAGTATCCTTCACCTCCCTTACTGTTTATACTGTCACTTCAGTTTATTTATTGGATGCTGATTCTCTACCAATCACTACCTTCACTTTCTAAGCCACATCTATTTTATTGATATTCTCTGGCATTGGATATTAATTGGGTTCTCACACACTGACTTAGCCGCCTTTTAGATGTAAATATATATCACATTTAGAGCTCTCTCTCTTTAAACCAACAGTAAGCTTCTCAAAGAACAAAATCAGACCTTTTTAAGAAGTACAAAACACTTTCCATGACACCAATTTTCAGGCATGAGTAACTTTATATTTACCCAGGATTGGTGTCATGCTACCCAGCATATATTTTCCTGGGCCATCCACTTGGCAATTTTCAAAACTCTCCCAACACAATCACTCATTCAGTCTCCTGCATTTTCTGTGATCCACCAAGACTGATTAGAAGTGCACATGAGCAAGCTGGACACCTCCTCTCATTCATCCAGTGCTCACTATATTTAAAGGGGATGTGGTCTTTTCCTTAGCACAGCTGCCAACAAAACTGCTCACCGACAGGACCCCACGCTACACAATCCCCACGTGGGTCCCTGGGTCCCGACTTGCAGATAATTAATTCAGATAATTAACTTACCCATCCCTTGCTGCTGGCCCTGCTGTCAGCTGCAATGGCAGTCAAGGGCACACAGCTCAACAAAGGGAAGCAGAGATGTGAATTTACTGCCCAAATGACCTTTTACTCTCATTCATGGACAGACAAAAAAGCCGGAGAGAGGAAGTGTTTGGTAGGCACACGACAGGCTGGGCCACTGTCACACTCCTGCTCTGCTGTGGTGTTAGGAGAGAGGGAAAAGACAGTGGACTGCCTTTAATGTTTTATAAAGCACGTGCAGGAAATTCAAGATGCCCTGGTCAGGTCCTGCCAGCATCACTGGGACCCTGCCACCCCCACTGCCCACACTGAGGTCACGTGCACCCAGAAGACCCCTGCACCTGTGCAGCCTGGTCAGCCTAAAAATTTTTGTGGGTGAGCAACACTAGTGATTCATGTATTTCAACAATGATGGTGGTAAAAAGGGAAAGGGAAGGGAAAGCATGGGGGTGGGCAGGAAACAAACCCCAGACATTAGTTTCTAAATAGCAGATGTGGCTATTCTGGCTAGCAAACTTCCACTTTAATTTCTAACCCACAGAGATGGGAAATGATTCATGAAAAATCAACAGGATAAAATTAGCTGGAAGGCAGAGAGATAATTCATGCAAACCAACCATCATGGGCTGAAGTGCCAGCACTACCAGCACCGCCTGGCATTTCAGCCTCTGGTGCCCTTCAGCCACTGGCACCTAGCCAGCAATCAGCTCTACATATATTTCCTTAGTGTCAAAATTAGCCCCCTGAAAGCATATCCATCTTCTAACAAGACAGCCTTTCACTCAACACTTTTCCAGAAGCTCCAGCTTTTCCTCTCTTTAAAAAGGAAGATTACCTGCAGTATGCTGACTTTTTCTTCTGCTGGTGAATGTTTAGTGGTGTCAGAAGACCAGATGGATGGACAGGCTTGCACACACATCTGTGAGCCATGGCCAAGCTATGCACTAAAGCCAAACTGCCCCAACAACTCAGAAAACTCAGTACATTTTGCCAGAGCTCTCTTTTCCTGCACAAAACAACAACACACACAACAGCAACAACCAAGTGCTGGTCTGCCTTTACATAAACCCTTTTTCTCCCTAAGAAAAAAAAAAAAAAAAATTGCTGCTAAATTCTTTATCCCAAAGGCTGATGAGAAACTTCCACTCCTCCAAGAGACCTCTGGACTTCCAGGAGGCACCTGGTTATTCAACAATGCCCCCTCCCACCACCCAACTCAAAAGCTTCAGGAATCAAACGTAAAATTCTAAAGCCTCTGGAGCACCAATACCTCTAGGCAGGCAGTTTCAGGTGCAGGGGAATCCCTTTGCCATTGGGACCTATGAGTACAGATGTAAAATAAAGCTAAAATCCTGCTTTGGCACCATTTATCTACTTGGTGCTTGTTTCTGTGGAAAGATGTTACAGGACAGCTCCTCTATGCTTTTTACAGTGGTTTCACTCTACTTGGACTTCAGGACACAGCAGGCAGCTCCTTTCTTTTTACTTGTTCAGCAAAAAGGGAAAGAGTATGTGGGAGAAAATGAGAAGGTAAGAGCAGATCTTACTTTCACTTGTTCCCAAAATTCTGACAAACTAGCTCAGTCCTTTAAAAGCACTAACAAACACAGCAGGCAAGATGAGAACACATCAACTGTTCCACAAAATGCAGAGGAAGCAAAAGCAAGAGCAGTATTTATTTCTCCTCATCTGTACCCTCTTGCAGGCCATTAGGAAGATAAGATCTCACAGCACAACAGACATTATTCAGAGCTGGTAAATCTGTCTACAGGTTAGGGACTCATGTTACATGGCCTGGATGAGTAGCGGTTGAGCATGGGTCACACCGACCCCCTTTTCCTTGGGGCAGGCAGCAGTCCAGATACTCCCAGTGTCAGATCTGCCAAGAAACCAGATATCCGTGTGCTGAATTCACCACCACCACAATTTGATCTGCACATTCCCTTCCATACAGAGAGAGGGGTGCTCAGACCCCGTATATCCTAACACAGCTAACTAGAAAAAAATTTCCAGCAGGGGCCAAGCACTTCTGGTCTATACATTCAACCTTAAGTGCATTTTCTATATAAAGGTACTGGGTTGCACAGAAATACCTGGTCCTTTACACTACGGACATTTTTAAAACACCAATTAGCAGAAGCATGGAAAGAGCCTAAGAACTGATTCAATTCCAGCCCAAAAAGCAGAGGGACTTCACGTGTACAAGTCACTAAGGGACTACAAACATGCACCAACTATCCTAGAAGAATTCAAAAGCAACATCTCAACACCTGACTAGGAATGAGACCTGGTTAAAAAAAAGAAACCCAGCAGAGAGGATATGATACATCTGTCTCAGCAAATCCAGGAGATGGAATCAGTGGATCTGCTCTTCTGGAGGTACCACCTTTGCAACAGCAATGCAGCATTAGCTGGTGGGACTTTGTGCTGAGAGTCAGGCACTTCTACACCTAGACAGCAGCCCTTCACTACCTGAGGTAGAATTTTCAAGGAAAAAAGCGACTTACAAACATACCATACATAATAATGTTGTCTTTATAATCACAAAGAGAAGACAAAACTAGTAATTTAAAGGCTTCTAGTCTTCAAAAGCTGATTGAAGACTAATTTTGATCTCAGGAAATTTGATCTCAGGAAAGATAACTGGCAAGCCTAGGTGTGAAACTTGACAACTACAGAACATATTTTATTGCTCATAAAAGTATGCTTCTGTGTCATCAGTATTGATTTTTCCTTCAGTCAGTTTCCAAGTGTTTTCATTAATTTCCCCTGAACTGATAAAAGGACTGGACTCTGCAAACTGTGGAATATTTAGCATTCTCCTAAGTGCTTCCAAGCAAGAAGTCTCCAAGTCAAAGAAAGCAGCAGACCACATGAAGTACTCCAGCAGCATCAGAAGAAAAGAAATTTAAAAACCCAAACAACAGCAAATCCCCTTGATATACACAAACATGTGGAAGTCAAGGTTTGTACAAATGAAAGGTATAAAGAGGAACATACTGGGTCAGACTTATGACATTTTTCAAAGACGCTGTGGGCCACTTTTAACTCCACCTAGCATATTATGATGCATTTATACGATACACTTTCAAAATAAAGCTTCATTTTACTAAAAAAGGAATGTACTGGAAAATATTTCATATTGATTATCAGCCTGCAAATGACTGGCAACCCAATATCAGCTCCAATTAGCAGCCTTCAACACTCTGAAACACTCTGAAAGGTGTCAGTGGGGAACCACTGGAGCTGTGTGCCCCCCTGATCCATAGTCAGGTGCCTGGAGCCCGTGCCCTGCAGCCCACAGAGATGACCTGGCTTGGGGACCAGCACAGGATGCTCAGTGCCCCAGCTCCCCGCTGCGCAAGGCAGGAGCACTGCCGGCTCTCAGGGGAGCTAATTACAGCAACCCTAGAGCTGCCACACAAGTTAATCCTCCACATCACCTCCCATGAACTGTTACCACTGTGTCCTTATACACGTCCCCCACTACCCACAGCCAGGCTTCCACGGGCAGAAGGCAGCCCCGGCTGCCAGCAGCACAGGCAGCAAGGTGGGCGCTGGGAGTGGCAGCCCCAGCAGGGCTCGATGCCAAGACTTTAGAACAGCAGTCCCTCCTCCGGGACAAGTCACTACAGGCGAAGGAAAACTAGCCTTGCTGAAAAGCCAAAGCCTAAGGAAGAGAGAAGAAAGGGGGCAGAGAAAGGAAACCATTGATCAGAGAATGCTCAAATTGGACAACTTGGCTTGTGACAGACCCTTCTGATGGGCCCCTTACTGACGGCTGCCCATGAGCGAGGGACTGCACTGAAACAGTTCTGCAGTACGCATTACTGATTGACTGCTGGAGGCTGCCAGTTTCTGCAGCTTAAACCTTAAATTACAGCTATAATGCTTTTACCTTCTGACCGCAGAGGAACTGTTCTGAGCCCCAGCACTGCCACAGCAGTGCCTCCCAGCCTTGCAGACAGAAGCGCCCTTCAGCAACAGCTCTGAAGGATACAAGTTATCCTGCTCCCACAAATGGAGCCATGACCAAGAAACAACAGCGAAGGTTTAAATGTCAGTATTTTTAATTGTTTGACTGTCTCTGCAGAAACCTAAGTTCTTGCACTTATGTGAAGAGCTCGCGATGAAAGTTGGAAAAATGCCTGTGCTAGTACCACCTTCAACTCTAGCTGAACTTCAAAGCCTACGTGCAGAGGACAGCGACCGAACTTCTAAAAAAACACATGGAAAATGTGATTCTAGTTGCCAAGTCAAAATTTTCTCCTTCATCTGTTTTTTTGCTCTCAATTCTCACAGTCTTTTCTATCAGTTTTGCCCCTCATGTGGTGGGCATTAAAAAGAAAAAGTTCTCCAGCATGGGATACTTGTGTTGCCCTCCCCACCAGGTTTCTTCATCCACCTGAGCTGCCTCTACCTTTCAATGATGTCACAGGACTGCTCTATTTTCCATTGCTCCTTGGCCTGCAAAATACTTCCCTTTCCAAAGCACTTTTCCCTCATCTTCTTTCTGAAGCTGCCATACAGGATGACACGAACCTCTCACCTTGTCCTCTGCTTTTCTTAGGGTGGTTGGACTTGCTACTGGAATCCACTTGCACAGACAAGTTTAACTAGCAGGAATTCCTGAAAAGCCACATTTTACTGTGTAGCTTTAGAAGGAACATTTCTCTAGAGGCTTTATTTAAAAACACCTTTGGTAGCAGAGAAGAGGTCACAGGGAGAACAGAAAACCCTGTGAAATAAAAGCCTTCTTCACTCCACTACTGCAGAGGGGTCAGTGCAAGAGGAGGAACTAAAACTGTGTGCAGCTGCACAAGAGCTCTGGTCCAAGAAACTTCACCCACTACAAGAGAGCCTCAGGCAGGAGCACTGTACGGAAGAGCCTACAATGAGAAACGCCACAAGCATGACAAGGGGTGAAACGTGAATCAGCAAGGCCAGCATCCCCCAGCAGAGCAGCCCAGTTGCAGGCCAGCAGGAATTCTGCCCCGTGCTCAGTGCCAGCAGATTCTGCCTGTGCTGACTCCCCTTCACCAGCTACACCTGCGGCTCAAGCAGCTCTCAGCCCCAGGGTCTGAAGGGTCTGTGCTCACGTGAGAGAACAGATCAGACAACTCAGCACTGATGCAAGAAGATACATCAAGCAAACCCTGATGCTGACTCCAGATTTCTCTAAAATGCCAGAAAGATACAATGCAAACTGAAGAACAGAAGTGATATTTGCTTGTTTTGGCTTCACTTAGGAAAACCACAGGTCTCAGATACATATATTCCTAGTGCAGAGGAGGCATCAGAAGCTCCCACCTGCACTTAGTCCACTGGGAACAACAGTCATTACTACACTGCTACCCAGCCTTGTATCTTCAGATCAAGTTTTAGCAGCTTATTTCTTCCTTCTGAAGGTTCCCAAGTTACCCTAGAGTATTATTATTTAATTATAAAAACAAAAAAAAAAGAAACCCACAACAATAAAAAACCCAAACCATTTTGTCTTTCGGACTACATTGAATTTCTCCATGCAAATTTTCACATCCATGTAATACCACCAGATTGGCAGTAATGATTTGAAATATTCAAACACACCAAAATGTCATAAATATTAGTCAGCATTTTAAGAGCCCTGGAAATGGTTTAGTAGCACCAAGGGACAGACCTTGCTAACAGCATCTTTAAGAATAAAGAGTTAGGTAACAGCATATACTTCTCTTGCATAAATGGACATGGGGAAAAAGAAAAACCAACTTAAAACCCCACAATGCCATTTGTGAATTAACCAGCATGAGAAAGAAGTTACAAAAAGAAAAAAAGAATATTAAAGGAAAAAACCAGAAAGATAAAGTGTACATGGTATTCTCTATAAAAAGACCAAATGCCTCTCTTGCCTAGGTTTGTTAAATTTTTCATTAATAGACACACTTTGATTCCTGACTCAGAGTGGCAACTTCCCCTCACTGCAAAGCCAGCCTGCTGCAGTGCAGGAGCCCTCCTGCTTCAGGCTCCTTGTGCGATGTTCAACCCTTACAATTTCAAGCAGTTCCATCACTTTCCAGCAAGGAATACGAGCAACAAGCTGCCCCCATCCCACTAAGATGGACCTTGCATCAGTTCATAAAAAATCCAGTTTGAAAGTCCTTGCTTTTGTCGCCATTATTTAAAATCAGGTATTACCCTCATAATGATCTTTCCCTTGTGAAAAAAGTGCAAGTAATTGCTATCAGTGACCAGTAAGGGTCACAATGAGAATCCCCCATCAGCTGTGCCAGAAAGCACCATGCTTCATGCATGGTCCACGAAGATGCTAGAGGAATAACCGGCTAGTATCCTAAAACCAGAGCCCACAACAAAGCCAGCACTGAGTCAGGAGCTTCAGGACCTGCTTCATGCTCCACAAAGAGCTGGAAGGAGCAGTAGCCTTTGACATGACTCCTGGGCAGGAGGGAACCATGACCTTCCCTGGTCCTGCTACTCCACATTGCAGCTGAGATCAGTCAATTCAGCATTTAGGCAAGAGCCAGGGCAAACTTCGGCATCTCCCACGGCTACCTCAAATCCTCCCTGGTGAGTGGTTCCAGCAGCCAATCCCTCCTTTGCTAACACAGTCCTTGGCCACACCAACACTTGAATTCTTTGCAGGCCGCATGTATTTCAAGACTCAGCCACTCAGCCCTGTGCTAAACTATTCCTTCTAGAGCAGGAGCACCTTTGGTCCAAAAGCACCCCCTGCAAGAAGCAAACACTCATCATCTCAATACTTTTGTTTCTGACTGCAGCTTGCACTTGAAAAGCAAAAGCACACCATCCTCATCAGGCAGCTTGCTGTGGGGTTTATACACATTTCATTAGAAAGTCAGGAGACTCATTTCCCTTTCCACTTTCACTGCTTATAATCTTGGTCATTAGACAATCGGAAATTTAGGGGATGTGAAGCCCAACCCAGGCAGCAAGCCTGTGCTCTGCCAGTCTCACAGGGAGTTAAACCTTGCTGGCAGAACTGGATCCAAGGGGCTGCTGGATATTTCGGGCTGGGGCTCCTTTGCTGCTCAACAAACCGCTGCACACACCTGCAGTGCTGGAAAACAATCCTATCTTACAGTTAGGCTGGTATTTTTTAAGCTGGTTCTGCCAGTTCTCCTCCCACTAATGAGAGGCATTAATCACAGGAAAAAGAGGAAGCAACACTGAGCCAACAGTTTTGCCCACAGGCCAGCTTTTTTTTTTCAGGGATCTGAAAGGGGACTCTGGAGGCATCTTCCATTCCCCTCTGAAGTATAAGCGATATAGGATCACTTGCAAAGAAACTTGAGAAATTTTGTAACTTAAAAAAACAACCCAAACACACAGAGGGAAGAAGACCCAAGAAAGTGCATCTGGAGTTTTTCTGCACCAGCAAAGAGAGCATCCTGGCTGAGCAGCGCAAAGGCAGCTCTGCCCTGGCGCCGTACACGGGAGATGCCGCAGGCGAGGTGCCCCTGTCCCGCAGGGTGTTCCCTGCGATTCCCCGGGGTGCTGTGTCCCAAGGGTGCCCGTGTTTCCCGGGATCCCGTGTCCCCCAGCACCCCGTGTTCCCCAGCACCCCGTGTCCCCAGCACCCCGTGTTTCCCGGGATGCCGTGTCCCCCAGCACCCCGTGTTTCCCGGGATGCCGTGTCCCCAGCACCCCGTGTTTCCCGGGATGCCGTGTCCCCAGCACCCCGTGTTTCCCGGGATGCCGTGTCCCCCAGCACCCCGTGTTTCCCGGGATGCCGTGTCCCCAGCACCCCGTGTTTCCCGGGATCCCGTGTCCCCCAGCACCCCGTGTTTCCCGGGATCCCGTGCCCCCAGCACCCCGTGTTTCCCGGGATCCCGTGTCCCCCAGCACCCCGTGTTTCCCGGGATCCCGTGTCCCGGGGGTGCCGCCGCCGCCCGGGATCGCCCCGCGCGGCCCCGCCCCCGCGTTCCAATGTGGCGCGCGCCCGCCCGCCCCCGCCTCCCATTGGCCGCCGGCCGCGTCAGTCGCGGGCCGGGCAGCGGCCGCGGGCGGGGCGGGGGGGCCGGGCGGGCGCAGCCGCGGCGCGGGCGGGAGCGGCGCGGCGGGAGCGGCGGGGACGGGCCGGGCCCCGCGCAGCCCGCCCCGAGGGGGGAAAAGCGGGGCGGGCGGGGAAGGGGGAGGGGGCGATACCTGTGCCCGCGGGTCTTCGCCGCCGCCCCGCCCGCCGCGGGCACCCCTCGGCCGGACCTCCCCCCCGGGCTGGGACGGGTTCTCTCCCCCCCACACACCCCCCCGCGCTCCGCAGCCATTTTCGTGGCCACCTTGGCTACCAGCGAGGCTGACTCACCTCGGCACTGCGGGCGCGGGGAGCCCGCCTCGGCGTCGGGGGGCCCGCTCCGCCCGGGAGGGGCGGGGGGAGCCCGGCTGGCTGCGCCCTCCCACCCCGCCGGCCCCGCTGGCTAGTCCCAGGCGAGGACGGGTCCCGGGGCCGGGCCGGGCTCGGCGGAGGCGGCAGCGGCGGCTCCCTCCCTCCCGGCCGTGACCACCATCTTATTAGCACAGGAAATGACATGGAGAACGGAAGAGAGGGGCGTTCGGGGGCCGAGCCCGGGGACCCCCCGAACCGGGGGGAGGCGCCGCCGGCCCGCCCGGCCCGGCCCGGCCCGCTGAGGCTCTCCCGGGGCCGCGGCATTCCCGCCGTCCTTTCCAAATACCCGCGGTGGGAAAAGAGGAGGGGAAAAAAAAATAAAAAAATAAAAAAACAAACCCCAAAAGCCGCATACGGCAAGGGGCGAAAAAAAAAACCCCGAACCACCAAAAACCAAAGGCAGAAGAAGCCGAGCAAGCCCAAACCGCCCGCGGTTCCCACCTCCTGCTCCGGAGCCTGCGAGTTCCGCGCGGAGCCGCCGGCGATCGGCGCCCGCGGCCGGCCGGGGGCTCGGGGGGGGCTCTGGAGGACAAAACCCGCCCGGCCGGCCCGCGGGCACCGCGCGGGGGGAGCCGCCGACCGAGGGGGCCCGTCCCGGCGGAGCCGCCGGGCTCCCCCCGGGCGCTGCCGCGGCCACCACCTGCCGCCGCCCGGCAGCCGCCGCGGCGCCCCGCCGAGCGGGAGCCGGCCGCCCGCCTCAGGGACGCGGCGGCCAGACCTGACCCCCGGCCGGGCCCCGGGGCTCCCCCGCCGGCCGGGGGCGGAGGTGGCCCGGGGCGGGCGGCTGTCCCCCCGGCAGCAGCCCGCGCCCGTGCCCGCCCGTCGGGAGCCTCATGCTCTTCCGCGGGAAAAAGTGAATGGGGAAGCCGCGCTGTTTCCTCGGAGCTCGATCGTATTTCAGAGTACTCCCCACAAAAAGTAACCCACCCGACAGCAACAGTAACAGCAAACCCTACCCTCGAGCTCCGTGCAGAAATTGCGGGCAACATGACGGATGACAAGAAGTAGGCACAATTTAATAAACAGAGGAAGCATGTCTCACCAATAAAACAAATTCTAAATAAAACCATCTGCGAGCATTAAATTTGAAACAATGCAAACTCTTCAGCTCCTTTGCCAAAAGAGGCACAACGGGGGGTAAAGAGAGGAATGGATAAATAGCCATAATTTTCCAGTTCCTTCGGTTGACAATGGACTTGTATGCAAACAGGGCAGTGGTGACAATGTGCCGGCTTGGATTCTTGGAACTACTTCCCTTTTTCTGTAGCCCTGAGAAACACCGTTTTCTGCAGTCCTGAGAAATAAATTCTCACTTGATACTCTCCACCCTGAAGTGCCTACTATACGAAGTCGGTGTGAAGAAGAGAAAAACTGAGTGAGGACAAAAAGTAAGAAAGTACATAGCCCAAGCAGAATTAGAGGCCTGTCTCTGCCATCCTTGAGCTGCTTCCGCTGGTCTCGCTGAGCATTGCGGGGTGGCAGAACTTCAGGGTTAGGTCTTGGTGTGCCATTTAATTTAAATTGTCTGGCGAAACAACAAGGAAGGTAATCAACTTGGGTTCAAAATAAGCTCTCTCCACAAAAGCAGTCTGTGTGGCACAGATGATTATTCGTAAGTTCAAATGAGTATCAGTCATCAGATCTCCAGCTGTAGTTTGCTTTTTGTTCCCCATTTCTAACCTCTGGGGAGAGGATTCCTTCTCAGAGGAAAAGCGTGCGGTGTCATTTTACCCCTTCCAGTAATTGCAGATAGATGGACTTTGAGGCACTTGCACTTGCCTTGGAAAGACCATAAGCTGTCAGCACCTTCAGACTCCTCAGAAATATTAGAGATCCTAATAGAGCTGCCCTAGTTTGCAGTTTCTGTCTGTGTGCTGAAGTGCGTGAGAACACTCAACTGGCAGTAAGCGCAGCAATGGGTTTGTAAATATGATTGATGAATGAACAAGAGGAAAAATAATAATTAAAAAAACAATAAAAATCATGCGAGTAATACAAATGCACACTGAATGCCAGGCTAATTTGGAGTAATAGTTTAGTTGTAGCTATTGTAGTCAAAGGCTGCAAGAGGAGGCTCAAAGGGAGGCATAAAGCTTTTAATTGTAAAGAAAATTAAATATGTAAGTGCAATATAAATAACAGCTATTATGTCTTCCTGTAAACACAGGCATGCTAATTTATTGAGAGGGAGTTGCCTTGTTTTAATGTGTGCCAGTTGTCTTTATATGTTTAATAGTCAGGTGTGTTTGGTTTGTGTGGCAAGGTTTAGATAGTGGGGAGGCTACAGGGGTGTCTCCTGTGAGAGGCTGCCAGAAACTTCCCCTATGTCTGACAAAGACAACTCCAGCCAGATCCAAGCCAGACTCGCTGCTAGCCAAGGCCAAGCCCATCAGGTGGGAACACCCCTGTGATAACACATTTAAAAAGGGAAGGAAAAACTACAAGAGCAATTGGAGCCAGAGAGAGGAGTGAGAGTAGATGAGAGAAACAGCACTCCAGACACCGTGCTCAGTTGAAGAAGGAAGGGAGGAGGTGCTCCAGGTGTCGCAGCAGAGATTCCCTTGTGGCCTGTGGAGAACACCATGGTGAGGCAAGGTTTGCCCCTTCAGCCCGTGGTGGTCCATGGTGTAGCAGATACCTACTTTTGCCTCTGAAGGACCCCACATCAGAACAGGTTGGTGCTCAAATCAATCTGTGACCCTTTGGGAAGCCCACGCTGGAAACAGGCTCTTGGCAAGACCTGTGGAGAGAAGAACCCACACTGGAGCAGGTTTGCTTGACTTGAGACCCTGCGGGGCACCTGCACAAGAGCAGTTTGTGAAGAGCTGGAGCCTGTGGGAGGAACCCCACACACACAGGAGCAAGGGGAGAATGTGAGGAGTACTCCCCCTAAGGAGGAAGAAGCGTAAGAGAAAATGTGTGATGAACTGACTGCAGCCCCCATTCCCTGTCCCCCTGCACTGCTGGAGGGGAGGAGTTAGAGAACTCAGGAGTAAAATTCAGCCCAGAAGAAGGGAGGGGTGGGGAAAGTTTTTTAATATTTAGTTTTTATTTCCCATTGTGTTTCTCTGATTTGATTGGTAATAAGCTAATTTTCCCAAGTTGGGTCAGTTTTGCCCTTGATGGTAATTGGTGAGTCATCTTCCCTTGTCTTATTTCAACCCACGAGCTTTTAGTAGTTGTATTTTCTCTCCACTGTCTGGTTGAGGAGGGGAGTGATAGAACTGCTCTGGTGGACACCTGGTGTCCAGCCAAGGTCAACCCATCCCATCAGGAGATAAAATCCCCGTGAAGAAGATTTTGCATCTTTTCTATCTAGAAACAAATTATGGAAGGAAATGTAAATTTGTACTCTCTCTGTAAAAATGATACATTTGGTTCTTGGAAATGCTTCCCATCTTCAACAAACTTCCTCCTCACTTATTCAGAAGACATAGGATTAATTTATTTTAATCAGTACATTGAGCCCCCACTCCACCACCCATAGCAATTCTCCTCTGTCTGACAGGCTCTCAGAATAAAACTTTAAAAATTACATCAGTTCAGAATGACTGTCTGATTAGGTGTTGACAGAGTGATTGTCTAATTAGGTGTTGACTTTACAGTGTGGTACTGTCAAATCTGTTCCTCCATGAAATGCTGGATATTCTCCTGCAGGCAAAAAGTTTCTTCTACTGACACTGAACTTTTAGCTAATGGCACAAAAAATAGTGCCTGCTGAAGTGGGTAAAACTGTATCAAGCTTGTCAAAAAAACCACACTTAAATGGTCTTCAGAGCTCCAAATGCTGGTAACATGCAGGTACATCCGTCAGCTGCAAAATCTGACCCCTGCACCAGAAGAGTCTGGATGTATTTTTGGAATGAGCTTATTTAAAAACACCCAGTGTCTCGGGCACAACACTGCACAGAGGGTGGAAGTCAGGACTTGTGCTGGAGGTGGCGTGGTGGGGGATACCTGGCTGTCTTCAACAGTGTGCTTAAGGAAAGGTAGAAAAGTGTTTGGGTTCTTCTGCAAGCTGTAGCACACAGCAGCCTTGTATTACTGAGTATTCTCTCATTTAAGGTTGTCAACATGATACGTAACCACATCAATACCAAGAGGCATCTTCTTCCCAAGCTCTGAGAAACTAGTTGCTTGGGGCCAAACTTCATCTTCCTCCAGGAAAGGTCAATCAGTTGCAAGCAGAAAGGAAAATCCTACTGCTGTTACCCAGGCAACATTTCCCCGGCACACAGAAAAGATCTAAATTTGCAGGACCACAGTGCTGATGCTCTCAGTCAGTGTGTCGCTAGCTGTTAAACATCTTTTAGCCTTAAAAATTCTGTTAATAAGCCACACCAAAATCAGGGACTTTTCCACATTCGTTGGTTATTGGATAGTGAAGCAGAACACCAACTTTCCCCTTTGAAAATCTGAAAATGGCCCACAAAAGAAAAGGAAATTACATGACTGAGAAGGAAACTCGGCCAGAAGCCCATAGTTACAAATTACTGTAGCAGGGTGGGACAGGCTCTGAATGAGGTGCGGGGGAAGAGCTCTTTGAAGAGCACGTAGCTGTGCAAAGCTGCAGCTTGTGTTTTTATTTCTGCTGTACAATAGAAGCGGTGATGACCTTCACCCAGCAATGCTGGGTGTTTTTCCTCATCATGCTATATGAGTCTTCCACTGTTATTGGCAGAAGAATATGAATTCATTAGCAATGCAGTGCTCTCCTTGAAGTTATGGGTTTCACTGGGTTAAGCCTAATGAACAATTCTCCAAGGAAGCTGATGAATATTGCTGAGTTCAACTAGTAAGCAAGAAACTTCTGGGTGCAACCTTCTACCCCCTTTGCTTTCTTCTCCAGGTTTGGCAGTTGTGCCACTGCCTGAAGGGCTGAGCCTGCCCGTGCCATGGCCACATCAGCTCTGGTGCTAGCAAGGGAGCAGGAAAAGGCATTGTTAGGGACAGTGGGGAGGGAGGGATGAATCTGCCTGGGGTTTAGAATAGTGTATGGAGCCCTTCCTGGGAATGCTGTAGCGCTGTACAGGCAGTTGAGGGTATGGTCTGATGGTAGTGATGCCATGATGCAACAGCAGTAGCTAGAGCCACTTCAGTAGTCACTGTCCCTCAGGCTGCCCCTCTCAGCTGCACGCCTAACCCAGCAATTGCCA
The DNA here is from genome assembly GCF_971803275.1 of Cyanistes caeruleus. Classification (NCBI taxonomy): domain Eukaryota; kingdom Metazoa; phylum Chordata; class Aves; order Passeriformes; family Paridae; genus Cyanistes; species Cyanistes caeruleus. The sequence continues at coordinate 28,847,715 of NC_141706.1, read as the reverse complement.
ACATCAGCAAAAGAAGATGGTGGTGGGACCATGCTGTCAGGGGAGAGGAGAAAAGCCAGACCTTTCCCTTGGCAGCAATGAGCCAGGGAATCAGCCTTGGCATCTACACCTCCAAGGCAGAGGTGTCTTTAGGATTTCCTGCACTGTGGTGAGTGGGTGCTGCTGTGGCCACCCAGTCCTCGCTGTGCTGACAAGGCTGTTCATAGGCCATGAGCTGAGGAAGAAAGCTGAACTGGGTTAAAAATAATCCACCAAAAAAAGGAAGAAAGCTGCTTAGTTATCGTAGTATTGGTCCATGCATGTGATAGCCTTTTACCCAGATTGGTGCTCATGCCTCAGGCTACAGGGATGGCAGCAGGAGTGAGCAGTCAGACTGTAGCCAGAAACACCAAAATTAAATCACTTGCCCAAGACGAGTCCTGAAATCTTTTGGACTAGAGGAGGCACATACAAAGCCTTTTTCAAACACTAGGAACTGAGAATTTGGACTGGTATGTTTTTAATGAATAACCAGAACTGCTTTTCCATATGAAATGGTCTCTCTGTAGCTGGCCCAAAGGCTGGAAAGCGAGGAATGTCTCTGCTCACAAGCACTTCAGAACTCAGTGGTTTGTTTCTAGGCACCCGTCACATGTTTTGGCAGTCCATAGGAATGTGCACTTCTGTATATCACAAGCAGCTACCCTGGCTTGAGCCAAATAACTTGTGCTTAACTATAAAGTTGTCTTTAAGAAAGACTCTGAGTTCTGATCTTCAGAAATCAAGAGATAATGGATTTGTCTTTCCCTTTGTCTCCTCCTCATTATAAACATGGCCTTGGATTCTCTGCATGAATTTGGCAGCATCCACCTTCTAGCCACTGGTTCTTTTTATGCTTTTCTTTATGCTTAGATACATTCTTGATATTTTCTTCCTGGGAAGATACTATCTATGCTGTTATCTAGTCAATTCAAAATATTTCCTTCTGAGTTAGTTAATGCATTTTTCTCTTTAAATCTCTCAACAAAAGATATTTTTATCAGTCCTTATATTGTTTTCCTGCTTTTCCTGTGAACCCCACTCAGTTTTTCAACATTCGTTTTAAAACACGGCTGCCTGAACTGCCCCTGGCAAGATAGGATCCACTTAACCAAAAATACACGTATTTATTTATATACAAGTATCTTTACAGCCATGCTTTCAGGATCACCACAGTATGTCGTCGTGTCAGGACACTACAAGTTCCCCATGAAAATGTCCTTTTAGCCTTTCCAGAGCTGTGGTGTTCCATCACTCCTTGGGAATGGCCTGCACTCACAGTGCCATGCATGGCACTGCCTGCAAAATCCCTTTCTGGGAATAGGCCTGTTTCTGACATCAAACTCTCAGATCAGATAGCATAACTCCTCCTCTTCCCTTGTTTGCTAATCTTGATGTCACCTGTGAATTTTGTCATCAGAAATTTTATATTTAATTTTCTGGTATAATACTGAATAGATTAGATGTAAATACTTCTTAGAAAGTCCATTCATAGCCAGTTGTTTATCAGTGGCAGTACCTGAAGGCAGAGTTCCTGAGCAGGGGACATTATTTGAGAGAGGTTGTTGTCACTTCAGCCCAAGTCTTGCAGTTGACTCTGGCTCTACATGGACTCTTAGCCGCTCTTCTTACCCAGGAGTTGCAGCTACTCCCTGCTGCCCTTGGGAAGGCTGGGGTAGGCTCTCATGATGCTCTCTGCATTACGAGAGGATGGCCCTTGTCAGACAGCTCTTCCAGTCCAGCTTTAAGGCAGCCATATGGAATGCCTCCTGCACACATCATTTATTACTGTTTCATTTTATTGGGGAGGGCAGGAGTGTTGCTCTTCCAGAAACGCTAACAGGGTATGTTACAGACAATCTGTGCAACAGTTCCCCACTGGCTGATGTTATCCTTAGCAGGACATTTTGTAAAATAAGTCAACACAAATGCTCGGCCAGAGCAGAGAGGTCCAAAGCAAGTAGTTCCAGCAGATTTTCCCAGGCAGAGCCTCCGCCATTCACTGCTGCACTGGCATATTATGTTACAGGCTCTACATCATGAGAACATGATCTATAAATCTCAGGATTCTCTCTTCCAAGTTAGACATGTAGATCAAATTTAACTCGCAATCAAAATTTTAATTGAAGTTACTAAGTTAATCTGCATCAAGTAAATACTTCCATGTGGTTTTGAAGTCTTGGAGAGAAATAAAAAGATTTTTATACCGAGTAACTTGTTGCTTGTTCTGCTGAAGTCCAAACCATTTCATGTTGTTCTGATGCATTAAAGTCTAAAAGTTATTGTGACTGGGAGCTAATAATAAACAAAAAGTAAAAAGACTGTCCAGACCTTCTGGTCGTAAGGAGAAGAAAACTGGATATAATCGTAGACCTTTGATTTTTTATTTTTTCTTTTTCTTAATCTCAGCTGTTGATAATAGCATGATTGAAGATAATTAAATTGTTTTTAAACAATTAATTTGAGACCATTCACTTAAAGGGCAACATACTGCACTTAACCATATCATTGAAGAATGTAAGGGGGGAAGAGCCTTCAATTTTGCATCAAAAACAGAATCTGAAAAAAAAAAAAGTGGTAGGGAACTACAGCGTTGCCTACCATCATGACACTTGGTAATTTCTTTAAAGCTTCTGATTACATGGGTTTCTCGGCTTTCATTTTAAAAATAGTGCTTTCTTGTCCTCTGGCTAAGAGGTTGCAGAAAGCCTGGGCTTCTGGAAAAAAATATTTAAAGACCTAAGCTAGAAGTAAATAAGAGGCAGCCACATTTTCATTATTGCTTTGAATGTCATGATTGTAAAGCTAATTCTGCTGTTTAGTGGCTGGCTACCTTTTATTGTTTTGTTGTTGCTCCTGAAGCCTGCAGTCTGCCAGGGTCTCCTGCCTAATCACAGTGTGTTTAAGTCAACCACTTCTTTTTGTGTGTTCTGCATTTGATTAGCACTTGGGTGATCTTACAGTCTCTACATCTTCCATTAGTACAAGTAATAAAAAGACTAATACAAGTGACAACAATGACCATTATGTGGGGTAGTTTCAAAGCAGCCAAATTACTTTATCAAAACCATGAGCACTGAAAGTGTCCAAGGTGAAGAAATACATCAAAAAAGCCCCACTGAGCCGAAAACAATGTTTTCATGGGTAAAATTTGCATTGCTAAGAGATTTTAAACTACTTTTTTTTTCTTTTCTTTTCTTTTTTATGGGAAAATATTATTTTGTCATTTTCTTTGCCTTTTCTTTTTTATGATGAAAGTTTAATCTTTTAGGTGGATGTAAAATATCATGTGTTTGCCCCGTGGAAGCTTTAGTTTCCCCCAAAGGCTGAATGCTATTTTCCTTTAGTAACATTGTTAATGACTTAAGCTTATCGAAGAAAAGGCTGTTTGGTTAATACAAAGTGTCAAAAGTGTTTCTGAGAACAATTTCAATAACAATACATACAAACTGAAAAGGAAAACATAAAAGCTCTGGATTTGTCTTTTCTGCTGTCTGAAGAATAAAACAGATCCAACACTTAAAAAAAAGAAAAAAAAAAAAATCACCAGAATGGATTTTCCTATCTTGGTCAGTTGTAAGAACATTTGGGCAAAGGAATACCTTAAAACGTGGCATAGATTCCATGGATTTTTCTACTAAGAATGTTTTTATTTTAAACTTTCACTAGCAGTTTCCTCTAGACTTGTTGAAATATCATTTGGGCCGTGATCTCTTCCTGCAGGAGTATAAAGTATGTTGGAAGATGTTTTTCTCCCTCGATTTCCTTTGAGAATGAGTTAGTGCATCGTGTATATATTGATATAATGCGTTATTATATAATAATATAACGTGTTGTAATAATATAATATATTCTCTTTGCTTGGGTGATTTTTATGGGCACCTTTTGCTGTTGAAGGTGAGCTGAGAGAATGGCCAGGCCTCCCGGCCAACCCTCTGTTGGCATCAGGGCTCTCCCCCGCTGTCCCGTTCAAATGGAACTCTAAGCAACCTGGTCTAGGGGAAAGTGTCCCACCCATGGCTGCGGGATTGGAACTAGATGATCTTTAAGGTCTCTTCCAACCCAAGCCATTCTATGGTTCTATGTTTCTATGAAAATTAGCAATTCGTTTATACACGACCTAGATGAAAACCGATTTTGTTTTGGGCTGCTACAGAAATTTAAATTCCAATTCCCTCTAGGCCACTCAGTTGTCATCACTACCAATAGACAAAGCATAAAGGAGGTAATGAAGTGTTAGAAGATGGGTCCACTTACTTTATGCTCCATTAGGAACACATTAAATGTTTGCCAAATAATTAACCCCCCCCCAATATTTTAAACAAAAGTGATTTTCTTGAGGTTTTCTGAAGCTGATCTTTCTTCAGCTTTCATGGATACTATGCAGGAGGAACAGAAGCTTAGGAGTGGGAATCTTACAAGGCTTTCCATGGAGCTCCTTCTTCCTTGCTTGTGAAACACAGCAAGTAAATTGTAGTATTCCCCCAAAAAGAACAGCATTGTTTCTTTTACCTTGGATGAATCAGTAAGTGCAAATTGATTTCTTAATAAAGCTGTGCCTCTTAAAGTAGAATTTTCCATATTTTTTCATACCTAAGCTCATTTTAAAGGAAAATATCTCCCGGAGGATCAAAACTAAGCCAGAGTAAGATGGAATTGTTGGGAAGGTATTTTGTGACTGGAACAGCCTGCATCAGAGAGAGAACAATGTAGAGGGAAGGTGTGGGGAAAGAAAAGTGCTGGCAGGAAGCTGTGGGGCGTGGAAATACAAATATCACATCTCACAGTAACGTTAAATGCTGTGAAACCCCTGTCCACCCTGCACTGCCAATCTCTCAAGCAACCTCAAAGTCTTGTGGATGGCAGTCTCAAACTGCCCACACGGCAATCTGGCTTGTGTTAATACAGCATTAACCTTTTCTACACAACTGAAGCAATCCAAAAACACTTCTCTTTTAAAGTTCAGAGGATCACAGAGACATACCAAGGTCATCTGCAAAAGCATGACCTAGACTAAACAGCCCAGCACCCTGTCCCCCCAAAATTTTAAGTTGCTCAGTACTGGGGAATCCAACACTTTCCTGGGGAGATTATTCCAATGGCCTATTGTTCTCATTGTTAAAAATTTGTCCTCTTGTGTCCAGTCAGAACTTCCTCAGGGGTAACTTGTAGCCCTCACCTTTACTATGTGACTCCTCATAAAAACGCTGTCTCCATCCTTTTTGTATCCACCCTTTAAATATTGGAACATGGTGATAAACTCTCCCCTAAGCCTTATATTCAAAGCTGAACAAACCAAATTCTCTCAGCATTTCCTCCCATGACAGGCTTCTCGTTATCCTCATGGCCCTTCTTTGGACCCTCTCCATCCTGTTCACATCTTTTTTGCAGAGTGGGGACCAAAACTGAACCCAGTATCCCAGGTGTGGCCTGATTAAAAATTAAAAACAGGAGAATATGTACTGTATTACATCAGACATATGATGCCAGTATATACCAGGCCTGTTCTATTTTGCAGTTTAAGTTGCATGTCTTATTTGTTAACTTTTTACTACTGGAAATGAGTTTTAGGAAACCTCTTTATCCATGGGAATATAGACTCATGATGTACTTGGCTTTTATTCTCCGCTTTACCAGTTTCAATCTTTGCTGTCCAGAGCTCTGTTATGGCACTGTTTCTCCAGCAAGGGGCATGGAAGATCTTCAGCTGAAGCCTGAAGCTACTTCACTGGGGCTTGCTAAGTTCTTGGCAAAACTGTTTCTTCAAGTCCAGAAATGGCACATTTCTGTGCATCTCTGGGCCGCCTAGAAGGACTGAATCAAATGAATGCTCAAGGTCTGCTGGCAGGCTGCTCTCTGATGCTATCCCCATGCAATAGTTTACACCACTTTGGGTCAAAGAACATCAGATTTGGAGTAGGTGTGAAAATAAAGTATTCCTTTTTCATGACTGATGATACATTTACAGGCTTCCTCAATACTTGTGGGGGATATAACACATTCTATTTTGTAAGTGTGTATCTGAAAGCACAATTCCTCAGGCAGTGGAACTGAAAGATGGCATCTTTCCCCTCATGTTCTGAGCATCAAACTGTCCCTTATAGCCTCTAAGAAACCTCAGTCCTTCTCAAGGTGGTGTCCATGAATGTCCTGAATGTTCCTGCTCTGATCAACATGTCATGGGAGGTTTGTTTCCGTTTTTCCTTTCTTTGTGTCCTTCCATGTGCTGGAAAAAATCATCACCAAATCCAAGGATGCAGGCATGCTTGTGTTACCTGCTTGCAGCAGGCACCATCAACAACAGATTTTATTGTGTGTAGTTCAAACCCCGATGCTGGTGCAGGGGTGATGGGTGATGAGGGGACTGTGCAAGGGTGAAGCCTGTCTCTGCTGAGCAGTTAGAAGCACCAGGATGTGTGGCAAGGAGGGTACAACCTCAACCTGTGTAGTGAGCTGCTGGTGTGGTGTTGCTGAGTGAGGGCTGACCCAGAAGCTGATGAGTAAGGCAGAGCCAAGCTGTTTAACTTCTGCATGTCTGCTCACAGCTGTGGTGTCCAAAACATGTGTGTAAACATGCAAATGAGTTCTGATCCATGCTGCCCTGCAGGTCTGTGCAGTGGAAAGCAGGATCGAGCCAATGGCAGAGCTGATGTGTCTGTGGTTGTGACTGGTGTTATCATTTCACAGTTACCAGAATAAATCTCACCAGCCCTTTTCCAGTATGGGGAGAAATTTTCTGTTATGATGTTTTTTCATCAATACTATTCAGACTTGGATGGAGAAACTGAGCCTGCCCTCTGCAAGATGTAAATCCTCTCTGAATTCATCCTGCTCTTCCCCACATGGTGAGATAGCTCAGATCAACTGTCTGCTTTTCTGTAGCCCCAAAAAGGGTGAGCAGTGCCCAGCTGCTGAGAGAGGAGGGACTGTGCAAACAATACTGCTGGCACCAATAGGAAGCGCTGGGACTGACTGAGCTTTGCTCCCCTTTGGGATCAGACTGATTGTCACAGCTAAGTGGGACACATTTCTCATGCTACCGGGGCCTCTGAAATGGAGGGATTTGTGTTGTGTACTGAGATTCATGTGTTGGGCACTGGCACTGCCTTAGGTTCAGCAACCACTCGCATTTAATCTTTCTGTCAAAAGCTGACAAAGCTTTTTCCCTAGGCCCATGTTTATCTCTCCACCTGGAGAAGTTGATGTAACACGTAGATAAGTCATCCCTCTTACTCAGGACGGAGAAGGGAAACTGCAATCAAATGAAAAAACTATATTTGGAATCTGACAAGAGCAAGAATCAAAAGAAATGGTAAGTGTACACATTCATGAAAGAGAGCAATGCATCTTCTGTGTGTGTTCTCGTGTGTAACTTTTGCAGTCACACACACACACACACACTTTATTTGCTTGCAGCATTCCCAGTGCTTAGGAGAGGTGAGGTTTTCTTTTTTCTGTGCATTAGCATACCTTTAAATGCAGCCATTAGCCTTTCCTGTTATCACAGAAAAATGAGGACTATCTTCTTTCTCATGTCTGAGCCCACAACTCTGTCTTTTCTGTGCCATATGCTACCTCATAAACTTTGAGCAAGAGGAGGAGATAGTCAGTATGGATTCAACTCAAGCAGTGGAGTAGAGGTAGGCAAGGGTTAATCTCACCTGTCTCGAGCTGCAGGCTAGACAGTGAAACTGAAGGTAATGGGTTTAGCTGTATTTATCTTTGTTTTAATCACTTGACCCAGGTCCAGACATTCCACTTTATGAGGGAATCTGCAAAGTCAGATACCTGTGATAAAGGTAGCTGGAAGAAGAAAAGGATCATAGGAAGTATAAGGACCCCTGAGTGACTTGAGAGACTGCCAGTCTCAATAACCAGAGGAAGTCTTAATACAGAAGGAAGATGAGACACTGAATTTCTGGCAGATCCCAGAGGTGCTTGTGCACAAGCTGCTCTCCCAGCAGAGACTGTGAACATTGGCATGGGCCACTTGGGCTTTGCTCCGTAATAGAAACCCAAAATCCCAAGTTGTCACCGTGCCTGTATCCTTCCGAGGACACAGTCTGCTTCTTCTGCTGGCTCATATCATACAATGCTTAAAAAAACTCTGCCTTCTTCAAATTCACTTCAGAAACATCTTGAAACAGGGAGAGCCTTTTGAAGAGCTGCTCAGGCAGAAAAAAATTCCATCTTTTCAGCTGGCCACATTTTCCAGTAATTGCAGGTCTGGCCATTATCTTGCACAAACACATGCAGGATGACCCAGCAAGGGCACCCTCTTGGCAGGATCATTCCTGTATATCAAAGCCTTTGCCTTTTCACTGGTCATAGCAGTGCTCTGGCAGCCCATCACTGTGTCTATTCATGCTCTCACCATGCTGTTCACAAATGCTGTTTTCCAGAGCACAGTCTTTTCTCTGTCAACGTAACCAGAATTTATGTGTGTAAATCTTCATTATTTACCAGCCCTCCAGGCAGTGAGAGCTGAGAATTTTGCAGACACTAACTTTAAGTTCCTTTCTGGATTGCTGCCAGAGTATGGGAGAGCAGCAATGCTTCCTGGAGGGCTGGGGACAAGTTGTGTAGGGTGAGGAATAGCTTTAATGCTCCTGGTCACCGTGGTCAGTGACACTCCCTGCATGTGATGCTGCTCCTTGTGGCCATCAGCAGCAGGCAGGCGCTGCTCTTACTGCTCTCTGCAGGTGGAGAAGTGAGTCACAGATGGACAAACTGATGTGGCCAAGCCACAGAGGAAATCTGCTGCAAGTGTTTTTCCTATTTAAGCTGAGTCTCCAGCCTTGGACTGCATAAACATCCTCCCTGATGTGTGAGCAGATATCCGTACATGTGGGCATCTGCCACTGTCCATCCTGCAAGGCAGCAGAAATGCACCACTACATCACAAACCTCATGTTCCAGCAATTAAGGTAAATTCTCTTTTCATTCTAATGGCTTTTCCTTCCTGTCAGTACCAAGCCTAGAGAATACAATAAAGTCCTGGGTGGCTGGTTTTGTTGCAAGGCAAAAATGTGGGATGATTATTATCTTGGGAAGAGATGAGGAAGCCTAAAGAAGGTGTCTGAATTATTCAGCTTTCTCTAATGTAAAGCAAGTCATTCTGTTCTGCTTCACAGTCACCTCCTGGAAATATTCTGGGATTAAAATGGACACATATTTTGGCCTTTACTGTCAGCTGTAAAGAGAAGTTTGGATATGCTGTGAGAAGGAGCTTGCTGATACATGACACAAAGCAGCATTTTTCATGCCCTGGAATGGCTTCTGCCTGCAGGCATATGGAAGACCATGGTCTGCTCCTGTAGGACCCTTGGAAGAAAGCAAATTTAAACTCTGCCAAGGAATTGCCTAGATTCTCTGTGTAACACTTTACCCTAGCAATTGAATATATTTAGGGGACACAGATCAGGACTTGTGGAAAAGTGCAAAACACAGTGTGGAAAACAGTGAAAAATGGCCCATTCTATGAGGATTTAAAGAACTGTAAGGAGGAGCCAGTCTGCAGGGTGATACCATTTCCTCCTCAGGAATGGAGGGGAAGGTTATCTTTGATCTGATCCACTTTCATGATCAGAAGAGGGATTTTGAAGCACTTTCACCCAGCTCCGACCGAGTGAAATTCTTACAGAAGGTAGAAGAAAGGGAAGACATCTTTTGCTGACATTGGTCTGGAGACTAATAGAGGGGGATGGGGCTCTAGCAGGAAGCAGCTTGTAAAAATTCCTGCAGCAGTATCAGCATTGCACTTTACTCCCTCCTGAGCAGTTTTTTGGCCCAAAGAGGATCAGAGCTGTTTGCTGAGCTGGGCTGAGCCGCATGAACATCCCTGGCACAGTCAGGCGGTGGGACTGACTGCAGCGGGTCTGCTCACCACGGGGGAAAGGACACCAGAACAAAGCCTCGCTGTCCCGAAGGGAAAGTAGGAGATGCACCGGCACTATTTCATCCTCTGCAGCTGGAGCACATCACAGAGGCTGGCTAACAATACTCGACAGAGGCTCAGAGCAGAGCATGAGTTAGATCTCGCCTGTGGCTGATGTGAGAAGTGGAATTAAAATGTGGTTTCTTGATCTGGAATTCTCGTCAGATAATCAATTCTTGTGGGAAATACAATAAGCCCTTTGATGACTCATTATTCCAGATCTTTTTGATGATATTTCAAGTGGTCCAAGGGATTTATCCACACAGATACCATTAAACCTACCGCATAAAACACAATTGCAATTCCCAAGTTGCTTTGAAATTTTCAGGCCTTGTTTCACCCAAAAAATGAAAACCCCGTGTTGGGCAGCCCGCAGTGAGTAGGTGGTGCGGGAGGAGCCCTGCCAGCGGCGGTATTTACCCCATCCCGCTTTGGTGCGCTTGGAGGGGACTCATCAAAGCTCCATTTCCACCTCGCTCCGCCGTGCTGGCGATTCACGGCCAGCTCTGGGCCCAGGAGCCCCTCCCTGGCAGCCAGAACAGCGCCGGGGCCAGCGGTGCACAGATGTGCACAGGAGCTGCGCCCGCCTGCTCCTGCTCTCACACCGGCTGTGTGCCCACAGCCGCTGACCTCTCTGCATCTCAGCAGCCTTCGGGAGCTCTGCTTCCTTCTTTGCTTCTCTCCCTTCCACAGGAGAATGGCACAGGAATGTGCCATCTCTTCTTGCTGCTATCTTAATATTTCTCTGACCGCATCCGCGTCGCGGCATCCTTAGGAGCTTCTTGACACTACACGCTGCGGTGTTCATTTAATTTAAGAGGTAATTAAGAGGCAGTGCCCCATGGGGAGAAATGCACACCTTCCTCAACCTGCAGGGAGGCTCTGGGCTCCTGCCCAAAGCAGCAACCGGCCGCGTGTGCTGTGAGCATCTGGTGGTGAGAAAGGAGTGCTGCATCTGCAGGATCCCGTGGCACGGAGATCACACCGGCTAACAGAGAAGCCTCTGGTCCACAAAGCCTTTCTCTCCCAGCTATCCCTCTTACAGACATGTGAGGTGAGATGAAGAGAAGCCAAGTCACAGTGCTTGTGTAAGCTGTGTCTGAGGACCAGTATAGCATCCAGCAGCTTCTGGGACAGTAGGGGAGGAAGGAGAACATCCAGCTGAATTGAATGGGAACCTCCATCTGGAAATGACAGCACTAGAGCAGGGGAATACAGGGAAGATTTAGGGAGGAACATATGGGTGCTGGATGTGTGGTTGTGAGACAGTATCACAGGGATAAAGTGGGAAGCCAGATTTCAAGTATAACTGAAAGAGTGTGAGAAAAAATGAGCTGGAAGAAATAATCCCCCTCTGTCTTTTCTGAGGGAAATGGCCCAGAAGGAGCCTCCTAGGGCTGTTTCATTTTCACCCCTGGACAAAAGGAGATTGTATGCCAATGTAATAGGTTTCCTCTGAGGAATCTAGATGGAGGTTCCATTCCCAGCCAACACATAAAATATAATGGATCTAAATGTAATGCATATAATCTCAGGGGTCCCAGGCAGACCTGACTGCCCTACCATCAGGAGCTGAATGCAGAGCAGGGCCCCACACAGGCCAGGACTTTGGGAAGAAACAACCCACACTCACAATCCCATTGGCCTTGGGTACATGTGTAGGGGACTGCTCTCCAGTGCCCTTATGTCCCTTGTCTCCTGCTGCAGGTCAGAGGCAGGGAGCTTGTGAGACACAGACTCTGCTCTGCCTCAAGTTTCTTTTTTGAAGCCAATCAGTTTTCCCATAAGATTGGAGGTAAAGGCAATCACATCTTTCCATGTGGTGATTTCAGGCACAGATGTAGATGTTTTTAGCATCAGGCAGATAACTAAAATAAATCAAGCCCTGACAACCTTGTGATTATATATTCATCTAAGAGCTCTTGAAGCCACCACAAGAAGCTTCTTTGTATCTAACAACACCTCCCTTCACAAGGCTTCCTCTTGTTTGGGTGGTCTTGTACCCACTCCAGCGTTTTCAGTGTCTGTACAATGTTTACTTGGGGAAAAGGAAGGGGTGGCAGATGGGGGTTGGGGCAAGTGTCTTTCTTCCAGGTTGCCAGAAGTCCTCCCTTGGCAAGAGCCAGCACCTCTGGGCAGAGATACAAGAAAACTTGCCTGCTTAAATGCTGTGCAGCAATGATGGTGCTGTGGGGCTGCTCCTCTTCACTGCTGCAGAAGATCACTGTGAAAGGCTCTCCTCACTGCTGGGGCTGCAGGAGATCACTGTGAAAGGCTCTCCTCACTGCTGGGGCTGCAGGAGATCACTGTGAAAGGCTCTCTTCACTGCTGGGGCTGCAGGAGATCACTGTGAAAGGATCTCCTCACTGCTGGGGCTGCAGATCACTGTGAGAGGATCTCCTCACTGCTGGGGCTGCAGGAGATCCCTGTGAGAGGCTCTCCTCACTGCTGGGGCTGCAGGAGATCACTGTGAAAGGATCTCCTCACTGCTGGGCCTGCAGGAGATCACTGTGAAAGGCTCTCCTCACTGCTGGGGCTGCAGGAGATCACTGTGAAAGGCTCTCCTCACTGCTGGGGCTGCAGGAGATCACTGTGAGGGGTTCTCCTCACTGCTGGGGCTGCAGGAGATCACTGTGAGGGGTTCTCCTCACTGCTGGGGCTGCAGGAGATCACTGTGAGAGGCTCTCCTCACTGCTGGGGCTGCAGAAGATCACTGTGAAAGGCTCTCCTCACTGCTGGGGCTGCAGGAGATCACTGTGAAAGGATCTCCTCACTGCTGGGGCTGCAGGAGATCACTGTGAGAGGATCTCCTCACTCCCCCCACAGCAGCACTGACAGAGTGTGGTGTAAGGGGATGCAGTGGAAACTGGGACAAGAGACAGAGCTGGGCCACAGTTGTTGTAAGAACATAAGTGGGTTACAGGAGAGGTTGGTGAAACGTGAAGACTCGTCCTGCAATTTGACCTATTTTGGTGTCTTTAGGGACAGCTGATGCTCTTTTTTTCTGTTGTTAGAAGAGGCTGCTATGGGAAATTCTGTAGCTGCTCCTTAAAGGCAGAGCTGCAGAAGCAAAACTGGGAGCTAATGGCATGAGGGTGAAACCCCATTTTGCCCCAGGGTGCACTTCCCCCTGCCCCTGGCAGGGCCAGTTTCCCATGGGCTGGTGATGTTCCACAGAAGCAGACCACTCCTCTCCTTGGCTCCCACTCTCCCTGTAACTGACACTGAACCCTGAAACCCCTTGTCTACCAAAAAAATGACCCTTGATGTGTAGCAAACTGATCTCCCTTCCCCTACCGTGTCTGCTTTCCTACATGGACCACTGCATGCAGACACGGCCCACAGCTCCTGTCCCCACTGGCCTCTGCCCTGCCTCTTTGCACACAAGCATGCCTACAGATGGAGAACAGCTCTTAAATTTATTTTTTAGATGCCGTGAAAGAAATTTATTTTCATCCAGGAACTTTTTAGATCTAGTTTGTGGAAGGTGCATCCAACCTTATGCATTAGATGTGGTGAGGAAAACTCCAAAACTGTTTTCTACCCAAACCCTACTGAATGAAACATGGGCCCTTCAGAGTAAAACCCAACAAACCAACAACTAAAACACTGCACCAAAAGCCCCAAAGCCCAAGCAATTCTATCTTTGAGCAGAATGTGGTGAAAATGTTCAGAAACTCTGGGAATATATCTAGCATGAGTTACTTCTTGCCTGGAAGATGATACCAGAGGCAAGAGATTCAATACTCATCTTCTGCTTGTTATTATTCTTTAGTTTAAACATTTCAAGCACACAACTAGTGAGAAGAAAAAGAATGCCTATTGACCAGTTACATATCTGCAGTCACAAACAGCAGTGTGTGGAAGAAAAACAATGTGAAAAGAAATGATGGGCTGAAAATTATGTAGCCAAACACTTATGTATTAGTGCTGTTAGTCTCAGAAATGAGAATAAGTCTGAACTGGAGCTCCATTCCAGCACTCACGTGTTTTAGCCATCTGCCTTTGGGTTAAAGCATAGACCTGCATCAGACATTAGGGGGCTTGTCTGCTGACATGGATGTGGCACCCTTGTGTTTATCTGCAGTTTATTACAGGTCATGTGCTCTGTGACTGAGTAAGAGCTGGCTCCCTCACATTGGTTTCTGCATTCTGGGTTCAATGGGGATTTCTGTGTGAAAGAAAATATCACACTGACCAAGAGAGAAACTGAGTTTGCAGATGTGAAAGAAAGTATGGACATAGAGGGGTGGGGAGGAGGTGGGTGGGAGGAGAAGGAGCTTCATCAGAGAGGCAGAGATTTTGCTACAGAGGCAGATATGGGGAGTCTGTGAGATGAGCAGGGTGGAGATCTGGCACTCAGACCTGGGGGAAGTCAGCTTTTCTTGAAAACTCTAAGGACATGATGTGGAGCCTTGCTGCTACTTGATACTACTTTACTTTTTACAAAATTAAATTACATTTTGCAATTTACAAATTTCTTTGCACTTCTCTTTCCAATTCCTGTCAGCATTGGTTATTTGTTCCTCCAGCACTGCAGTGTTTGGGCCAATGCAATGGGAAAGGTTTGCGGGACACTTTGAGTCCTTTCTGAGAAGACTCATCAAAGGTGATGCCCGAGCTGTCAGGTTGCTGGCTGGCTGGCAGCTGTCCCTCCACTGTCCCCTGCTGCAGGAATGTGTGGCTTCCTATTTCTTCTAACATGGAGACACGCTGAGTTTATGGTTGGAGTAGTTGGTGGGGCTTGGGGTCAATGAACATTGCTGGACATTGCAGGGAGAGGAAAGAGAGGAGCTGGGTCTGTCAGCAGCACCGTGAAAGAGAGAGACACTTTCTCATCTTCTCTCTTCTGAGCTGCAAGAATACCCAAATACGAAAGCAAAGGATTCTGGATAGAAACCTCATATTTATTTCCTCAGTGTGGGAACCCCCATGAGGAAGAAAATAACTTTATCCCAGGAGCTGCTAGAAAGAGCCTTTGGGGCAGTATTTATGCAGCAGCAATATCTAGACTTTCACAGGAAGGGAAATATAGTGCAGTCAAATAAAAGTCTATTCTCTAAATTGTTCCCTCCTGAACAAAAAGAAAAAAAAAGAAGTGTATGTCATGCTGAGCTGAAATGCTGGATGATGTTTTAGAAATCATTTGGAGGAGAGAGAGATGAGGGTTATTTACATTGATGTCTGCAACCTCATAATTCCCAGAAGGCCAGCAGCCTGCAGATGGGTTGTCTGCCTCAAAAATAAACCAAGTTACACTCAGGCAGACACACAAGAAGGTTTCCTTACTCTTCCTGCTTTTATGGGTAACACTAAGCAGTAGAAGAATTCAGCATTCTCATACCTCAGGAAATGTCTGTGGATGTCAAGGGTCTAAATTATCAAGCATTAATATGTTCCATCTGGACATCCTGCCTGAATGCTTGGCAGGTCTTATTTTATTTTGTGTTGTGTGCTTGGAGCAGTCCCTGAAGCCCTGTCTCAGGAGCAGCCATTTCCTCTGTTCAGTGCGCAAGTGTCACAGCAGAGGCTCCTTCTGCAGGAGCATTGAGCTGGCAGAGCTGTCCACAGAGTGCATGTTCCCAGTCCCACTGAGCTCTTTCTCTGTGCCTGTTCCCTGCAGCACTGAGCAGTGCTGTTTTCCCAGCCCCACTCTTGGCTCCCTGGCTCGGCTGTAGCACACAGCAGCCTGCTGCAGACGGAGTGAGGGACAGCACAAAAGGGAAGCTGCTGGACTCCTGCTGGTTTGGGTTATTGAGTAGCTGGAAGCACAGTGGAGGCAGAGTATGCTGGGAAGATGCAAGACAGCCACTGATTAGCACAGATGCATCCTCCAAACCTTGGCAATCCAACAGGCTTGTAGGTGAACAGTCATGATGGAAGAGGATCTTCTACAGCGTCTTCCAAATCAGCAAATCACTGCAGTGAAAGTTTCTCTTTGACTGGCAGAATCTCTGTAGTTTTGGTGTTTGTTGTTCTAAATTCAGTCTCTCCCATCCTTGGCTTTTTTTTAAAAAAAAATTGATCTGCAGGAAATGAAGCTAATATTTCATTTTAACTGTCAGCTTGTTCTACAAAGCACTGTGTGAGAAGAGTAAATGTGACTGGACCTTGACCTGCCTCACAAAACATCTGACCCTCTCCCTCCACAAACACACACTTTTTGACATGTTTATTTGTGGAAGAACATATACAAAGCCAGATGAGCCCAGGCAAAAGAATTCATTCATGAGGAAGGAAAACAGCTAATATTCCCATTTCACCAGGGCTTTTGAATAAATAAATAGAGCAATTAATAATTAATAGATTTAAACTGGAACTCCTTACTCTAGGCAAAATTCCCCTTCAATGAGCTCTTTCCTCAAGCAAATATAGGTCAGAAATTTGTGATCTGATGTGAAAAAGATTTTAAAAAAAATAATAATTGTGGGTTGATTTCCTCCCCTCCTGAAAGAAACATTAACTGAAAGAGCCACGTGGAAAGTAGAAGTCTGTACTGTTCTCTGGATTGTGTCCAATGCTGGGGAAAGGAGGAAGCTAAGGGATGGTCTGTGTCCTTCTTACACGTCTTTGGTTCAAGAGGCAGCCATAAAGGCATCCAGGGGAGGGCATCACAAGGCCTCCTGAGCCCTACTTTTATAGGGCAGGGAGACAATCTGTGGGAGAGCTTCCTGAGCAGGGAAACCATAATATAGCTGGACTCACCACTAATCCCATGCACAAACACAATCTACAAATCATCCACAGATATTTCTTTGCTCACTGCCTAAAATGATGGCTAACAGCTTCAGACTAAGAATTGGGCAGACCTGGAGCATTCCTGTGAGAGAAATCAAAGCTACAACACATGAGTGTCATGATTCAGTTGATTTTGAGGGCCCCTTCTTATGTGCTTTTCTTCCATTTTTACTCTGGAGAGTCTTAGGAGAAAAAATATACACAACTGATTCAGTGAAGGAGTTTGAATCATCAGTACTTGGGTTTTTACTGGGTGTTTTGAGTTTTTTTTCTCCCCCTATTGTTAATTTCTCTTAGTTCTGTATTTTTCTCTGCTTGTTAGCTAAATTGCCATCCAAGTAACCTCTTGTGGCTGTATTTCATCCTTGGGTTTTGCTAATGTCTGTGTGATGTTTCTACCCAAATTCTCCATCCACACTTAGTCCCCGTCCTGTCCTGCTCTGCTCTCTGCTCCCTGTTTTGTTTCCCCAGGACTTCTGAGGCTCCTCTTTATCCCACTTGGGCTGTCTGTCCTTTTTAAGTCCAAACACTTTGCTTGTCTGCTTCTTGCAGGTTTCCAGCTCTCTTGAGATATGTACACAACTGCTTTCCTGAGCTAAGCCAGGAGCCTTCATCTCCCCACAAATGCCCCCCACAAATCATATTTCCTTCTGTTTGGAATAACAGCAAGTGAACAAAAAGACCAAACAACACACTGATGACAAAGATTTCACTTTAGTCAGTAGAGATGAAAGGAGACTCAAAGCAACTTCTTGTAGAATCAGACAGGTAAATGGCAACAAAAGAAATTCAGTGCTATTATTTTCTTTATAAAACTCATCGCAGGAAGGCACTTCAACTATTTGTAGGCTGTAAAGGCTTCTACATTAGCTCTGACAGATAGGAGAGATAACAACATATCATGGCAGAGAGAGTTCAGAAAGGCCTTTTTGACCTTGGTCAGCAAAGCTAACTCTTGTAGACTGTGAAAGGAATGGAATGGAAAAATGTTCTGGAACATTTCTGGGACATACATGCTGAATAGTTGACATTTATGTTTAAAAAATGACCCAGAAATTGCCCCAGGGATGTCTCAGTTTGTTTTCTTTGAAGAAGGCTGTAAACTGCTTCTATTTCATAGTGTATGGGACATGAAGTAACTCTCTGAACTTCATAAGCTTTATCAGAGAAGTCAAGTGGGATAGCATTTTATAGAAAGCACATTCTCCATCTATTCCTTGGCCAGGAGTGAGCCTTCATCAGTGTTTTCTCAGCAGCTGTGGCTGGGGCAGAGAGGAGGGCCAGGATGAGCAGGGAGAGGGGACTGGGACCTGGCAGGTTTGGAGGGCTGGTCCAGCTGCACGGTGGGAGTGACAGACAAGCACCCTCAGACCAACCAGCAAGTGGCAAATGGCAGCACAAGGGGACAATATCCAATGGCAATATCTTTTTCTCCAGCAGAGTGACTCATTCAGCCACGGCTGGCAGCTGGGGCTCATTAGTTGCTTTACCTATTGAGGAGGCAGAGTGGTCTGTGATTTGCTGAGGAAATATTAATTGCATAAAAAGATAATTACGGAAAAGCAATTCACTTCATGAAATTACTGTTTTGAGAAGGTGGCAGCTCTAGTGCTGGGGCAAGTGGATAATGCAGGAAGCAGCGGGTGTTACAGTACATTGAGCAATTAAACACACGCTCCTGGCTGAGCTGTGTTCATAAGCTGAGCAGCCTGGGAATCGCTCGCCCCAAGCACGCTCGAGATGTCATCTCCATGACAGATTCACTGCCACATAGACACAGCCTCCGACACTGGCCCGCATCAGTGGATAATTTGGCTTTCCAGAAGAGTCAGGGCTCTCCAGGGCAGCTCTGGGGACCTGCTGCTTTGAGCTGGGCTTGGCCCCAGGCTGGGTGATCCCCCTGTGCAGAGGCACAGCCAGTGTCTGGCGGTGCAGCAGCTGCAGGGGCCTGGGTGGTCACATCTCCCAGGTGTCCTCTAGACAGGTGTCCCCTCTCCTGCAGAGTCTCTTGCCATGGCTGTTTGCAGGCAAGCCCCACTGCTGGGATGGGCACTGCCAAGTGCCCCGTTGGGACGTGGCTGACCAGAGGTTGGGATGGTCTCTCGGTGGAGTGTGGCTCAGTGTGTGCAGATGGGCTCCCACCCTGGCAAGAGGGCTTGGGCCCCATGGCTGATGAGCTGCTCTGGTGACCATGGGGAGAGGGTAACTAACACTGCCTGCAGTGCAGCCAGGGCTTCTGCCTGCTTTGGCATTTGAGCCTTCTATCTTCAGAGAAAGTAACAAAGCAATTTTAACCCACTGAGGTCTTGCAGAGAGCAGCAATGCTCCAATGTGCAGTGAGACAGGTCATGGCAATAACAACCCCATTCCAGAGGAATTTGTACCAGGGACTCAGGAGTGACAAAGGGGCAGAATTACAGGGAACTGAAGTGAATTCAGGGTGGCACAGCTGTTGGCTGGCTGCAAAGTCCCAAATCCTATTGTATTGCTTCAGCCTTCGTGTCACGTGTGATCCACTTGGGTTTCATTAGTAAAAATATTCTCCTTGTACATGGGAGACAGGCTGCGAGGCTTCAGAGGAGCTGATTCAGATGAGAATGTCCCAGCAGAACAATTGGTGCTATTTATAAAAAATGCACTCTTTGCAGTGTATAATTAGAAGCTTTGCCTTCCACACACAAATTGGAGATAATGGCTCTGAAAGAAAGTGAAGGAAATCCAAACAGAACAATTTCTTTCCTGAAACTCACTTGTTAAAAACTCCTTCAGCTTTTCCCCACACTCTCATCTGGATATCTCGTCTCTCCATGTCCCAGCTAAATAACTAGTGGTCTGGGGATGTGGAAGTACCACAGAACGTTTTGCAGCCAGGAAGGTAGCTCAGGCAGGTAGAAGTAAAACCTGTGGGTTTGTTACAACCTCATACTCAAAGACCACTTTTGAAAGCCCCACCTGTTGATGACAGAGCTGCCTGGAAGAGAGGAAGCTGCTATGGCTAGAGATCTGGACTTTCCAAGGTGGAGCAATATGTATTTTCAAAATTTACTGTGGAAAGATAAATCCCAGCTGTTCCATTTTCTGACTCCAACACAGAAATAGCTTTAATTGATAATTACACTTTAAAATTTAAAAGTACCGTGTCTCCATAATGTTAACACATATCATGTGTATGGATTAAAAACATGACATTCATTCTTAATAAACTTTCAGAGGTCTGCAATAAGTGCACACAATTAAAGTGAATTACTAGCTTTCAAAAAGACAGCAAGGTAGTTCACAAAAATTAAAACATAGAGAAATCAGAAAATTGCTCAAGAAACCCTTCTCCATCCGTATTTTTCTTAAAACGGATACAAAGTATTCCCACAAGAGATCTCGGCTTTCAGGAGGCAGCACCTTCTCAGGCTGTGCTGTCAGCGCCACTTGTCTGTCCTCAGCTCAGCAGCCAGCCCAGCTTGCTGCGAGTGAGGAACCTCCTCAGCAGCTGTCTGGCCTTTTGGGAGGTGTCTTGGCCCCAGACCAAGGGAGGAAGGGAAGCCAAGAACCTGGTCAGCAAGCTCTCCCACCAGCACTGTGGCCTGGGCTGATGCTGGCAGGGTGGGGACAGCCACCCTGATGGGTAGAAGATTTTAATTAAAACCTGTCATATGGCAAAACTCTTGGGGTCCAAAGACCAACTACTTCTCCATCTAGGCAGAGAGCAGCCCTTCAAAGCATGTGAGATCTCAAGTGCAGGTATGGAGATTGCCGAGTGCATTTGCTTGCAATATGAGCTCTCTCTTTACAAATTATAAGTTGATGGTAATTAAATTATTTTCATATATTTATCATTGTTTTAAAGTGATAAAAAATTTGCTTTAAAAGCAGTAAAGGGAATACTCACAGTCCCTCTGTGCAGCTCTTTTTTACTCCTCTTTTGCAGAGAGATAAAATAAGGTGCTGTAGATCAGCATAAGTATCTGGTTTGGAGATCAGACAAATAGCTAGATGCAGACCTAGAAATAGAAACCAGGAAACTTATTTTTCACTCTGTGCACAACAGTATCATCCATTCTCCTCCTATGGGAAAGGGAAACAATGAAATTATCATGGGAGTGCTGGGAGTATTAGGAAGGCTGGAAGGAAAACATTTCCTTCCCCACACGTAGCTCCGCGTTGGCTTCCTTTCTCTGCTGACCACCATGAGCAGTAGCACACCCTCAAGTCTTGTGTCCTAAGGAAATGTGTCATTTGCATTTCTGACACTTACTGGGTGCCATGAACTCCTCACAGCTACAAGGCTACCCTTATTGAGCCTTACATGCATCCTTTGGGTGGGAGATGGAAGATCTGGTTGCTCACCAGCTGAGGACAGTGTATTGAGCCAATCAGTGGCACTCCCTTTCACAACAGCTTTCTCTGAAATCACAACAGACACCGCTATCTGGAGACATGTTCACTCCTGACCCCTTAGCTACAGCCTCACAGCAAATATCTTACCACAGGATTCTTGAAAACTCTTCTAATTATTATAATCTTTTTTTAAAAAAAGTCTTACCTGTTTACTTGACATTTAGTTCAGAATATGCGATTTTCTGTGCTCTGCACTTTGTTGCTGGTAGTTTTTCCTCAAAGTTCATTCCTTCCACCTCTGTCTGCTGAGCTTACATGAACTTGCTTAGGATTGAATGATAAATGTTTAAAAAGTGCTTCCAGCAGCGTGGACTGAAATTTGGCAGGCTAAATCCTGCTGAGGATAGACACAGGCTGAAACGGCAGGACAGTCTGGATACGGATCAGCTTTATCCAAGCAGAAGGCAGCACCACTGCAGCCTTCTCCTGCCTAGGACGTAGCCAGCAACCTGCTAGCAGGACAACGGTGAAAATGAAGCCTCTATCTGCAGATGGACTGCTCCTGAAACCTGGGGCCTTTTTTCCAATATGCTCATTTGACCAGAAGGAAGAAGCTGTGGATAGGACTGGGGAGTCACCTATAACCTCAATATGACTTGTTTGATTTAGCATGGATAATTCCTTAGGCATCTGTGATCAGTGGGACCTGCTTGCAGCTGGGCCCCTTAATGCTGTTCACTTTTCAAAGAAATGCAGTAATGGAGTAGAACAGGCAGTAATGAAACTCTAAAGGACCCCAAAGTAGAGCTTCTTTTTCTCTTCCTTTAATTGCCAGGCTAATGTTCCACATAAATATCTAGCAGCTGGTTATTTGTGTATGTCACTTTGAAAGCCTGGCTAAAGAACAAGAGAGAGTACAGCTGGGAGTCAAAAAAGCTTTCAGAGGAGATAAGGCACTTTGCCACCAGCACTTCATGGGCGGGGCATTCAGACAGCAACATAATTTTAAAAGATTAAGTGCAGAGAGCATTAAGTTCATACAGAAATTAAGTATTTATTAAACATATGTACCAGAGGCAGCCACAAAGCACCAGGTTTAAGAGAGGATTCCCGAGATAAAAGGCAAATACAGGTGGTATATAATTCTCTCTGGTTCCATAAGGACAAATCAGTCAGACATTGCTAAATGAAAAAAAAAAGCATAAACCTTTGAAATGCGCTGAGCAGTAATTGCCTAATGTCAAAAAGACAAAGCACAGGGTTCTTTCTCTATTATCTTTATTATTTGTAATTAACTTTTTGCTCAAACCTGCAGCCATAACTGCTCCAGGTACAGAGTCACTGTCTGGGAAGCTACTGTAGGCTGACATTTTAAAGGCAGAAGGGATCTGAGCAAGTCCCTGAAAAGCAGGGTCTCTGCCTCTGTAGACAGTTCCTCTGATTTCTCATGCAAATATATGGATAAATATCCAATTATCTGTATCTGACAGCCAGGCATGACTGTATGAATAGAAACATGCAGCTGTGTGCTCATCTTAGACTCGGTGTTTAAAGACTGTCTCCTGCCCCAAGGAAGTTGGCATTCGAGAGGAGAGATGTGTTAACCCCCAGACATAAGCTGAAAAGCCAAGGAAGCTCACGTGAGCCACCTCCAGCAGAACTGTCTCTCCTGGACACAGGTGAGTAGAAGATCAGCTAATGGTTCAGCACTGTGCTGAGGAGCAGAGGGCAGCGCACGGCACATGTGGCACAGCAGGTTCCTGTGCTGGGCTGCTGGGAACCACTGCAAATGGAGCCTGTGTGGCTCAGCAGTGACAATAAGAGAGAAAACTGAAAATAATCACAAGTAAAGATATGAAAGTGAATACTTACTAAAGAAGAAAGTCTTGGTTAAACTCAGAAAGCAGGTTTTAGAAAGGGATCAGACGCTGCAGATGAGAAAATTTGCAGGGACATCAGTCAGAGGAACTCAGCCTTAATGTGAGACCCTTCTTTTTAAACTCTTAAGAAATAACACTAAATTTTGAACTCTACTTGATCTAATTAAGTATGATCCTGTCATCTTACCATAGTCTAAGTAATATGAGGTGTATATCTGCTGGTACTTTCCAGCAAGCTGGTTCTTTTCACATTTTTCTCATGGAAAATCTTGACTTATCTCTTTCTCTCACCTCTGATATTTGTCCATTACCTAAATTCCACTTAGCTTAACTAAAGCAAAGATGGCGTAAGATGCCTATTACAGTTACTCATTTCTGGTAAACCACTACTCATATTCATATCATATTCTATTTCTAGAGATTATAAACAATTTCCTCTATAATACAAGGCTGCTTCACTATTTATAGACCTAAAAGAGTATCAAAGGGCCAACACTTGAGAGACAGGACATGATCAATTGCCAGCATTACTGCCAGGGCCAAGAAAAATCTGTGAGAAGATAGTTTGAAGAGGTGATATTGGATGGAGGAAGTTTCCCACCAGCCATTTCCAAACAGGGGCTTTGCTATCCAGATGTGAGCTCCTGGCACAGCTGCTCCTTGGTGCCACGGGACTCCCTTTCTCACTCTTCAGAGAGCTGGTTCTGAGCAGCAGTGCAAGTGCTGCTGCCCTTGTTCATTGTGCAGGACTTCACTTTCAGGATGACTGTATTCAGCCCTTTCCTGTCAAATCCATCTCCTTTAAGTTATCTCCAAAATGGAGAAAATCTTAGGCATTTCCTAATGCCTGGTGTCATAAACTGTGTCATAAAAAGCTGAATGGACTTAGAGCAGCCTAAGCTAATTTAGAAGATCCATTTACTGGTAGGATATCATTTCCTTTTGGATTTGTGAACCACAAAAAATAAAAAAATTAAAGGTTTTTTTCCCCCCCCCCTGCTTTTAAATGCTTGCCAAATGGTCCTGGAAACATGTTGACATGGATGCTCTCAACATGGACAGTCTCTAACTGTGCAATTAATGACTCTCAAATATTTGCACTGTGGGAATGTGGGAGTGCTATTGTTTTTCTTCCCAGGCAAGCATGATGTCCACATCACTCAACACCCCCTTCCAACGTTTTTGGAATAGCTTTTTTTAGTTTTAGAATATGCCCTGCACAAATAGCTGTGTGACATTTTTTTTGAGACCCGATTTACTTTATGTGCTTTCTTCAAATATTTTTGGGAAATAGATAAATATATCAGGAATGTATGGCAGGGAATGAACCTTTAGAGGAAAACAGTATCACAGATATTTCAGCTCTATCTGCTCCAACCTTCCCCACTTACCTCTGCAGCTCATCTTTGGGTTTTAAATGGCCTTGGACAAGGCCACAGGATTCAGGTACTTTTTTTCAATGAAAAATG
Source organism: Cyanistes caeruleus (assembly GCF_971803275.1). Classification (NCBI taxonomy): domain Eukaryota; kingdom Metazoa; phylum Chordata; class Aves; order Passeriformes; family Paridae; genus Cyanistes; species Cyanistes caeruleus. The sequence goes on along the minus strand of NC_141706.1, from coordinate 28,823,341 downwards.
AGGTGGACACCACTCACACATCTCACAGAAGAGCTGTTTTCCTTCAGTCTTGGGTTTTTCTGTGACTGTGTGTGTGCCCTGCCAAGCATTTTCATATTGCTTCCTCACCAGACCAAATGCAAACCATCTGACAGTCATTACCAGGGCTAACAATGCTGGGACCTCTCGCCTTTCCATGTTCTTTCCGATGCAGGGAGATGGAAATGTGGAAGTTTCCACAAGATCACCTCCAGGAAATGGACACAGCATTGTCCCACTCCCATTTCCACTGACAGGGAAGGACATGGAGGTTGCCTGAATGGAGGTCTTTCATGCATGATAAGAGAAGTTCAAGGGAAAAATGGATTTTATGTATTCAACATTTTAAGGTATAAAGTTGAAAAGCCTAAAAATCAGAACTCATTTTGCCTAGTGAGCACAAATGTATCCAAAAAGTAGCAATACCTGCATCTCCACCATGCTGTATGCTGTATTCATACCATGTTGGTATGAATTCCATATTTTTGGAAAAAAAGGTGAGGGATAGACCTGCCTAGGAGGTCTTTAAAAAGGCCTTTTAATCTCCAGTCTTTGTTTTGAATTACCCTCTGGGCTAGTTTTGACTCAAGGGATATTATAAGCTGAGGAGTCCTCCTCCTGATAGAGGTAATGAAAGAACAGTTTGTGCCAAGCAATACCAAACTGACTGCACTGAACAACCCAGAGACTTCTCTGGGAAACCAGAAACCTGTGGGTGAAAACTATTGACCCGTGACTTTTTATTTTTTGTCATAGCTAGCTTCCAAATGTCACTGCCACTCAGTTTGCCAGCAGTAGCACCCCTGTGCTAGGAACTAAACTGGGATACTGATTTATACAGCAAAAGCTCAGAGTGGAAAACAAAAACCCTCCAAACTCCATCATGATTTTATCCAACCTTAGGAACAGCCAGGAAGTTTTCACAGTCAGAGTTTATCTGATGCATTTTTTTAATGCATCCAAAGACCAACTCGAATTTGAGTTTTGCTTTCCAAAAAAGGGTTGTGTTCCACAATGTGCCTGTTTGAGTAACCTCTGTAGACAGGATGTGAGAAGCTCACAGGTAAATGTTACAGAAAGCCCAAAGCCCTCTTTGTACAGCTATTCTTAGCAGAGATTTTATTGACCCAAAATAATCTGTATTGCTTAAGATGCCAGTTCTGGTAAAAAGTGCTAGACTGACAACTGTGGGGACTTGAGGTTTGTTTACTCAGTGAACCAAGAGAAAAGATAACAGCAGCAGGGAATACTTCCTTCCCAGCACTCCCTGCCAACTTTATTCTTAATACCCAACTTTTGTACCGAAGCAGTTTTTTGGAGCCCCAACCAGCAGCTTCTGTAAAAATAGACTGTAAAAATAGACAACCTCTTCCATTCTAGCAAGCAGGACCAGGATAGTAAAGCACTTTTCACTCCCTTGAGATTTCCAATGAAACAGCAGCTACATTCTGCGGATTTTCACTGTCCCACCAAGACCCGCAAACTAATTTTATGCAGGGAACAGTGTGAACACCTGATATCACCTAATCACTCACCATCTCCTTAGGCTGCCATCAAAATCCTGGTTTAGGAGGACCCTGACCTAAAGCTGTGATATGTTTCTGAGTAGTACATATGCTTTAGCCGAAAGAAGAGGAACAGCAGAAAGAAAACTAAGACAAGGGGATAGTTAGTAGAAACTGCATTATTGAGACATCTGTTTGCCACAGGGGCAGCAGAAAAGACAGACTTGTGAAAATTGCCTTCAGTGGTCAGGGTTGAAGCTGAAGAACCTGACAACATCTTGATTTTGAGAGGAACTCCAGTGGAAGGAGATGGCATCTCCACTTGGAGTCCATTCAGTTTAGCACCCAGAGACAAGTGCAGCCCTCCAGCACAGATCACTCTAATTGCATCCTATTTGCAGTGTAATTGCCCTATAAACAGACACACAAATACAGCATAAGATAATTTGGATCTGCAATTATGTGCAGTTGGCAACATTCATTGCTCCCTGCTCTACTTATCCCTAATGAATGGCCTGTGCAAACAGCAGGCTTGGTACTGGGATAACTTTAAATGTGACGTGGTCAAGGGTAGTGCCAGAGATCAGCACTGTTTGTCACAGAGTGAGGAAATGAAGGAGTATCAATGTCTAGCAGGAGCAATGAGCAGATCCCCAAAGCCTGGAGGGTCAGAGGAACAGTACATGGCCAAAAGATTCAGAGGACTCAAACTCTGCTTTTGACCTGGAAATGTGGTTTCAGGAAAATAATCTGAGTGTCTGAATCAATTTCATCCCCTATAGGTTGCTGTCCTCCTCATTTCTTTGAAATTGAGATGGGACACAGAAGAAAATTTTTATGAAAGAGCTGAGATATTCTGTTATTTTAACAATCCACAAGGGATCCTCATGTCCAGTAAATGCTTTAAAATATTAGCGAATGCAAGAACATTAGAGATATATGACTTAAAGGTGTCAGCACCTGATGAGAGAGGCACTGGCTAAAGAGGCTCAGGAATATCCCCAAAGTCAGAAATTTTAGGACCAGGTATGTCTGAGGTGTTGACAGCAGACCATGGGGAAACAGGGACATCCTCATCACCTCAAGCTTGTGAAACAAAGCAATTTAATCCTGGGAAACTATATTCCTTGTAGCAAAGAAAGCCCTTCTGGGCCTGACAGATGGAGAAAATGGAGTTTCTGTCCCTGGAAGCTACAGTTCTGGGAAACAGAGCTGGGCCCTGAGTGAATCAAAACTGTCTGTGAGGCTCTCCAGCAGATTTATCATTTGCTAAACAGTGATGATAATGGTGAAAAAATATCCATGTTCTAAAAAAATCTACTGCAAAGGGAAACCACCCAGCTGGGCTTCCACTCTCTGTGTGAATTCAGGCTGTAGTATTATCTGGGAGATGCCTTCTTGCTGGCAAATGGTAGCCAGTACCTGCTGGAAGGGAAAAAAAGCAAAACATTTTTTCTGGCCCACCTCTCCTGTGGAGGTGGATCCTCCCAGGAGTGACTCAGCAGCTTAGCTCAGAATTGCTCTTTTGCTGCCCTCCATTTCTTTCTTGCATTCCAAGGAATGCAGATCATTTACTTTGGCCTCCCTAGGCTGATCCTCTCGGGGTTTGTTCTCCTCCCCTCCCAGAGGACCACGACCCCCTCCGGAGTGTCCCATGCCATCAGGGGCAGAGCTGGTGCAGCAGGGCTGTCTGGGGACCTTCCTCAGAGGGACAGCACTCAGCCTTGGTGCTCCTGCACCAAGAGGGTGCTTTGTGCAGGAGGCAAAAAACCTCATATGTGCCATTGCATTTGAGGAATTAAATATCTAGGAACTAAGCATGAATTTCTGTTCTCTCTTGTTTGATTAAGGTTATGAAGTACCATCTTGGTGGGGCTAGCATCCTTTCCCATATGCAGCCTCTGGCAGTTAAGGCTTCTCCTCTTTTGTATTCAGCAGCTTAGTGCCCTTCCCACTGGGTAATGAAATCTCCTGTCTAATGGCAAAGTTTCCTCACACAGGCACTTATTAGGCCCCAGGAAATTTAAGGAAAAGCAGAGGAATTTTTCCACCCATGCCGAGCAGAGTGTGAGCCATGGGTGGGTGGGCAGCACACTTGGATTTGGTGGCTTTGGAAGGCAGTAATGCATCTCCCTGGAGAAAGGAAACTCCAACATACCCTGGGAACCCATCCTCCCACTCTTTTTGAGGAAACACTAACAGAGGCTGCTTCTGGTCCATCTCTTTTCTGGCATGTGTTTGTCTTTTTGGACCCCTATTCCCATGAGTTTGCCTGTGTTTTTCTGTGCTGTACAGAGAAAGTTTCATTCAGATGTCGGCCTCATCCTTCCATCACACTGCTACTCTTCACATTTCTGCTCTCTTAAACCAGGAGAGCCCCATGGGGCTGGGCAGCCCTGGATCACCCCAGCAGGCTGCCCAGCCCCATGGAGCAGAGCATCACAGCAGGCCAGGCTCCCTGCTGCAGTCCTGGCAGCCCAGCAGCTGCTGCCAGCTCTCCCTGGCCCAGGAGCCCTGCCCAGGGAGGCATTAGCCACGCACAAGCCTGTCGACCTGGAGCAATGCAATGCTGGCCCTGCTTCAGCTGGAGAGCTCAGCAGGGCCTGGCTCTGGATAATCACAGCAACCTAGGCACAGCCTCCAGGCTCAGCAAATGCTGTATTTAATGTGAATAAAATAATTATAGGACTGGCACTCACTGCAGTTAGAAAGAGAAAAGACCGCCTGTACTTTCAATGTGTGTTACCACTAAGGAGCACTGTTTTCTTTAGTTTCTTAATTTAAATTTTCTTTAAATTCTTCTTCCTACCCTGGAGCATTTGAGAGCTTTTAAGAACTAGTGATGGAAGGAGAGAAGAGGGGGAGAACTTGAAATAAATTCTCTGCTGGGCTCCAGGAATCCTCTGGTGCCAGATCCTTCTCCTCACCCCACCAGCAGCCAAACTTCTGCTTGGACCTAGAGAGAACATGAAGAAAGGGTTTATTGCATGGCTGCCTAAAGGGTAGAGAAGCCCTTTAGGGAAGAGAAGCAGCCCATTCTTATCTTTGGCACTGGAGCAACAGAAGAGCCCTACCATTAGAGTCAGAGAAAAAGAGATCTAAGATGACATTTTTTAAGTCCCCTGTCAAAGACAGCAGTTGCAGTAAGCAAGACTTTTCTTTAACTTGCCAGTAGATACTGAACTGCCTCATGATGAACAGTTTTTGGCAGCCTGTGAACATGGAGGATGGATCATCTGGACGCATCTGTGGGTTGCAGATGGGGCAAGTGTTTTGCTGAACTTCAGGGGACCCTGGGATCTTGGCTGCATACACAGAAGGAGCAACAATTTCAGGGGCTTTTGCAAAACAGCACCCACAATAACAAGCATTTTTTTCTCGTTCTTTCCAGAGCTGCACAACTCTTCCAGTGTATTAGGAACAAGGCTACCCTGTAAGTCCTAACAACATCCATCAGGAAGGATGATACAATAGTGCATGGAATAAATGTGTGTGGGAGGAAAGGAGGGGCATGAGGAGATCATCTACATAATTTTTAAATCCAGGCAGATCAGATGTGCTGAAGCAGCTCCTTACATCCAGGGAGATGCAACAGCTGAGCAGGTGATTAATGAGGCCTCAGCTTGGCTGTGCTGAACATTCTGCCAAGGCGTGGGAAGGGACACAAATCAGCGAGCTGGGGTGGAGTTGCAAGGAGGCAACTTTAAAAATTGGTACCATTTGTCAGCTTGCTGCTTGCTTAGCTTGGGAAATTCCTCCCTGTCTGGGTTGCTCCAAGCATGGACAAGGGGATTGCAATCATTAATTTTGGAAGGCGCTTTGATAAAAAAATTTGATCATTAAAATTATTTCTTGATTTGAAAAAGATAATAAATTTCACAGTAGCCCATAATAGCACCATCAGCAAACACATTAATTCTCATGTTCCTTGGAGAGGAGCAATGGCAAAGATCAGTGATCCAGGTAAGTTGAAAGAAAGATGAAAGAAATTAACATAATATAACATTGACCTGGAGGAAAGTAGAGGGAGAATTGTGCCATGGCATGTTATAGTGCATAAGGAAGGAGGAGAGAGAACGTGCTGGCTGAAGCAGCACAATGGGCCTTGGGAGAGCCATAGCAACAGAAACAGATTGAGGTGATACAGCAAGAAGTGCTTCACAGCGAGAGGTTTCTCAAGGCAGAGATGACTGAACAGGACTGAACCAAGACCAGCCAAAGAAAATCTCTTTGGAAACTGCTGGCACTTGCTTCAGAAAATAGACCAGCATAGGTCAAAGCAGTCTCTTACCTCAGTTGAAATGAACCCTGACATGTCTGGTTTTCTTGGAGCTGGAGCAGTTCTTAGGTCCAGCAAAAGTTAAGGCAGCATTAACAACCACAGTGCTTGGCTCTAGCACTAATGCCCACTGGAGTGCATGTTGTGCGATAAGATGTGGGGTCCTGCATGCCTGTGCCATTTCATTGTGCGGTTTCTTAGGAAAGTAATCTTATTAGACTGTGGCAGAAAAGAATAAAAAGGATAATTCATTTTATCACATGATTTTGAAACAGACTGTTGTTGATTTTGAAACAGACACTGTTTTCTCCTCTATATTTACAGAGTCCAAGCTTTTAAACCCAGCAGGCCCAGGGCAATTCAGCCTGACCACCTGTTTTAGCAAGCTGGCCAGACTGTCTTACCAACAATTTCAGTTTCAGATGGGTAGCATCTGTTTAAGATCCACCACCTCTGATTGCTCTCCTTTTCCCAGTCTTTGGTCCGTTGCAAGTACTGTTCCAACATTCAGGTACAGATTAGAGCCTGTTCAAGCTGTCAGGTGACAGGAAACCTTTTCTAAATACACTCAGGATTGCAGTAACAAAGTGCTCAGGAAACAATATTGTCATTGCAAGGTGTTTATCTGCTAGGATTGCTTCAACATATCGATGATGAAGCTATCCTTGTGATCTTGGGCAGGAATCATTCTGGGAGGGGGCTGGATGCTGTGCTGCTAATGGCACAGATGCCTTCCACTTTCTACTCCGAAGCTTTCTACAGACTTTCTGTTCCCACCTCCATGTCCAAAGAGGATAGGGCATTTTGGTCTTGCAGGAAGAACTATGTCTCTGAAGTGTCTGAAAGGCTGATCTGTGGTGGGGATAAAGCCCTTCCATCCATTCATCCACCAGGAATTTAGAGAGTCAGGGTGAAATCTTGTTCCCCTCTGAAAAGGGAGGCAAAACTGCCCCCTGATTTCAGTGGCACTTGCAAGATGCATAATCAGTTTCAGTCAGTGGTAAATCTGCCTCTCCCACGAGGGTTAATGGGACAATTGATATAACCAGTGTAGGTATTGAGGACCAGAATACGTGCTGTTGGTAAATTGTAAAGGAGAAGATGAGAGTGGGCTTTAATTGTATTTGCTAGCAGACTTCACCACGTGTTGTGTGAAATAAGATATTACTAATGCTGTTAATCTGCAGTGACAGCAATCTTTTTTTACTCTGTGTGCTGACTGCTCACAATCACTAATCACTGGTGCTTGCTTTTCTTCAGTTAGTTCCTTTAATGAGCAATTATCCTGTACAATGGTGGACCCATGGTGGATATAATTTTCAGGTGGATACCTATGCCATACCATTCAATTATTACAAAAGCTGCATTAACTGAGTTAAATTATTAAGAAATATTTCCTGGTGTATGAAGTGGCAGCTGTTCTGGGACAAGGGGAATTCTCCAGGCTCATAAAAAGCATATGACAATGCAGCATAGGTCCTCATTGGAGAAACAGCTTTGGCTGTCTCTACTCAGACTCTTCAGTAGCTCTCAAGCTTGAAACATAATTTTAAGCCTACATGTACCAGAATGGGGGGAAAAGCCCCAAAACTTGAATTCAGGGCCTGGACCCTGAGCTTTCTAAAGTGGTGGCACAGTAGTCCCCCAGGTGCTGGCTGCCCACGTGATTGCACATCAGTATAAAAGGAGTCAGGTTTGTGTCCTGATCTTGCTTTGTCCAAATTAAAGACATCTAGACAAATAGCCACAGACATTTTGCCTTTCACAGAGTCAAACTAGATAGGGTGGTCCTCTTCTTCCTCTTGCTGCCCCACTGTTCTGCACATGCAGCCAATAAATCCAGTGAATGAGACTGCTTGTACAGCAGTTCCACTCAGAACTAATTCAGATTCTGCAGAAATGTTGTAGAATAATTTTGTGGAACTTTTTTCTTCTGTGTGTTTTTAGCTTCATGCATGTATTTGATCTCTTTCACTCTTAAAATATATCAGAAAGACTAGGAGACATTAATGATGAGATAGATGGCAGGTCGAAATTGCATTATCAACACTGCCTTGTCATCCACCATCTGGGTAAAATAACATGTAATAGAAATGAAAGTTTAAGCAAAAAAATCTGTTCAAAGGATTCAAGATTTGCCTCTCTAGCTTTACAGACAAAGCTGTATGACAACAACTACAGAGAGCAGTTTATTTTCTCTCTTCACAAACAGTGCTCAGTGGGATGCTCTGCAGACAGTATGCATGAATTTAGAATTCTGTGGAAACTCAGAGCAGGGAAAATGACCCTCAAGCATCCCTTTCTGTTCCCAAATCAATTGCTCAATTGCTCAGAAAATCAGATTCTGAGATAGGCTACTGGATACGATATGAATACATCGAATATATTGTGCCCAACTTCAGATTTTGAAGGTCTCAGAAGTTTCAATTAGTGAGGAAGGAAGACATTGTCCTGTGCTAGAGGCTCAAAACATCACCTCCTCCCCTTGTTCTGCCCAAATGCCTGTAGACACAGCTCAAGAACCCTGATGATCCTGAGATCCTGGTTTGTTCATCAGCTGCCTTTGCCTGTAACAGCACTGAAATGAGACACGAGGGCTGCCACTGCTAAGCCCATTGCATCGAGTGCTGATTTCTTGGGAATTTCCTCCCTCAGACCTTATATTTAGCTATGAATAGAGAACAATGCAAAACACCATTTGCATGGCATTTTCTTGGTTGTTTAGCTGGATGCCTTCTGTGTGAACAGATGAAGACCACCCAGAACACGGTATTTTAAGCAACTTTTGTTTACTTCTTCATTGTGCTGGAGGCCTGAATTGTGCTACACATACTGAAGTGGTTGGCACTGACTGTATCCTGCAGTAAATTCTTCCATAAAATTTTGGGAGATGGAGTGGGCTGGCTATAGGTGTAATCAAGGCAGGTTTGCCCTGAACCCTTGGCAGCACCCCACTTTTCTTCTAGTTAATTTGTAATAGTGTCCATTAGCTGCTTTCCACCCCCTGCTGAGAGAGGAGGCTGATGTGAATGCAGGAAGGGTCACAGGAAATTTTAAAGAACCAGAAATCTGCTGGTGGAACTGGCTGTAGGCAAAGGTCTCTCTGTGGCTGCCAAACACAGAGCCCCTGTGCCAGTGGAACACACACAGTCCCTGCTTCTGAATCAGCCCCCTCAGCTCCGGGGATGGGCAGGGAGGGAAGGAACCAGACACGGCAGATCCACCCCATACACCTCTTGAGATGCCACCAATGGACCTGGACATTCTCTCCTGTACCCACCTGAGATATTTGCTTGGTGGTGGCACTTAAATGTCAGTCCCCTGGAATTTGATCCTCCCGAGTGCTACAGGAGGAAGCAGCAGCCTGGATCCTCAACAGAGGGCTTCCCTATAGAGCACAGCAGCTGAATTTTTAAGATGAATACCCAACTTTTGTTATGTCATTTCAGGAGAGTGGTAAGTAGTCCAGCACTGGAGCAGGTTGAAATAGCTGGGAAATCTCCATCCCTGGAAATAGTCACAACTTGGCAGAACAAAGGGCAAGTAACCCCACATGTGTTTGCCCTGCTTTGGATGAGATGATCCTCACAAATACATTTCCTCCCAATTATTCTCTGGCACTCTGATGTCATGTCAGGGTGACATGGCTTTTGAAACAACTGTGAATGTTCCCAAAACAGGCTGGACAAAATGTTAGAACATAGGCATCTAAATTTAAATTTCTAAACTTTTAGCTTAATAAAAGTCACCAAAAGTGCCAAAAGTGCTCATCCACTGATGGGCTCTTTAAACAAAGGTTGAGCTTTTCATAGCTCACCTTAGCCTTTCCTTTGTTTTGGTTTTTTTTTGTGGTTTTCTTGCAATTTAATAGTGAAGGAATCCAATTTATTCGCTAGAGTTGACCAGAAAGAAAAGATTTCTACGAAGGATCAAATGCAGAGCTGTTTAAAGATTTAAAAAAAAAGACAAAACCAAAACCAACCAAACAAACAAAAAACACCAACAAAAAAACACCAGAAAGAAAAAACCAAAACAAAATCCAAAACCAAAAGAAACAAAAACCCAAAACCATAACACCACTTGCCCCCCCAAACACACCACCAATAGCCAGGAATTGTAAATTCTACAGAAGCAACCAGACAGCCCAGTTTTTAAAGCATTTTTCTTATGTATGGGCAAGCCAGAGTTAAGATCTTCACTCTTTCTGGTTCATTATGTGGTCAATGTTTTTAATTATATTTGTTTTGGCTTAGGATGGAGTGAGTGCAACCTGAGCTCTACTAAGGGATCAGGGTCTGAAGGACAGCTAGAGGAAAAAGCCAGCTTTGTTCTCTAGCTTTCACCCAAAATCATGCTGGCTTGAATTCTGTACCAGGCATAGTTGGACTGAAATGACAGATCTGAGCCCATAAATCCGAGAACTGAAGAAAACTCAGTTACGCTGGTAATTCATTAGTCTCCCTGAGACAGGAACACAGCCTGACAACAGAATTCTATTAACTCTGATAGAGGCGGAGTCAAAACAACACAAAAGTGAAAGCCTTCAGTGGAGATTAATTCTTTTAAAGCACTTTTCAATATTTTCAAAAAAGGTCCAACATTTTCCTTTGGCTCAGATATTTTTTTGCTCTTTTCTGCTCTGCTGCAGGTTACACAGATGCACAGTCCTGATTTCTGCTTCCATCTCTGCTGGGGAGGTGAAGCTGAGACTGGGGCTGCCACTCTAATGACAGGTGGCACACACACAGCAGGTCCTGTTGCAATCCATCTGTGGATTAAAGCACAGGCTGGGTGACCTGCCTTACTAAGAGTGTCTCTTGGGAACCTGTTAGAGCTGCTGTAAATGGAGCAGAAAAAACACCATCCCTTCTTTTCAGTTTAAGGAACTCATTTTGGTACAGCCTGGAACAAAACTCTCTGAAATCATCACCTGAGAGCTTGCACAAGTACCTTTTCTGTCACAGTGCTGAATTCCTCAAAAATAATGGAGTCATGAATAGAAACATACTAACCATTAAATGCTTACTGAAACCAAAAGAAAAAATTGGCAGGGAAAGAAATGTTCTCTTTAAACTTCTGAAAGAGAACTACAGGCAAGAGGGAGCAAACAGCAATATCACAGCCTAATAACAATGCTGCTTGAGGACTCCTTTAAAGTAATAAATATGTTTTTAATAAGTATATTTCCCCATTTTGGCATCTCTGGGTTCACATACAGATGTAATTTCATACACAAAACGTGGCTGTGAGGATGCATCTGAAATGCCTGGGGACTCTCCAGATGGGAAGATGTAGGTATGTACAGGAACAGGCTCTGTTAGAAGGAATTTTATCTGAGTTGTCTCCCAAAGATGAGAAAAAAACAGAAAAGATGGCAATCTCCCAGCCCCCTTCCTGTTGTCTGCCTCCCCCAAAGATGACTGCACAGCAAGTTCTACCCAGGGGTGTGCAAGACCCAGTTGCTGAGCAGGGCAGAGCATCATGTCGTGGCTGTGCCTCCTGGATCACACCACAGGGTACAGGGCTTTTCCTGGCCAGACCCCTGTGCGAGGGTCACCAGCCTCTGGGACAGCCACAGGGAATCTGCTGGCCATGCCACAGTGGCACAGCATGACAGTCCATCTGCCAAGGGCCTCTGACACCTCTCTCGTGGATCTGTAATAAAATTAATCTTTCCTCTGCACTGTCGGGTGAGGGAGACAGTGGGGAGGGGTAGGCAGACTTCTGGTATGATTATCTTGTCTTCCCATGCTTTTTGCCTTTTAGTAAATAAACCTAATAAGATGCTGGGCAGCAATTCAATCTGTCATGCTTCACACATCAGAATAATTCAGCCAGAAATAGAAAACGTTCAACCCCCATTAGAGGCAGTGCCCTAAAGAACAGGCTGATTTCTCTGTTTTTTGGCTTGTAATTTATTTCACATCAATTATGCATTGCCAACTAAAGTAGCTTCATGCCAAGCTGTGATCTGCTCTTCTTTTAAAGACATCCTAACCATTTTACTTCTTTTCAGACTGCTTGTTTGCAGACCTCTATTGACAGCAAAATCTTAAGTATGTGAAGAAGTCACACGTGGCACTTTGCTCCGAGTGCTACAAGGTAATTCCCTCTCTGGCATGAGGTCCTGAGCCAGCTCTCCCTGAAGTCTTTTCCTCTTATTAAGAGGAATGCAAATTTTGCCTGGCCTTGTTCTGATTATCTCTGAGCAGGAACAATATGCTTGGAGAAAAATGTGACCATCTTGATGACCACAAGATTGACCACACAAACCCTGCCAGTCACCCCTTGGCAGATCAGGGATCCAATCCTTGCAGCTTAGGCTCATCAAAAGGAGGTGTCAGAGAGAGGAGCAGGGGTGCTGGCACCATGGTCCAAACCACCCTGCTGGGAGCCACATCTGCAGGCTCCATCACTGGCTGGGAAGCTCCTCCAGGAGAGAGATCCTCTTTGCATAGTAGGACTGTTCTACCCCTCTGCCTCTCTCACTGCATTGTCATGGTAATGGGTCTGCTTCAAACAAGAAACTATACACTTTTTTATTATTATTATTATTTTTACTAAATGAATTATTTGGACCACATTCCATATTGCTTTGCTTCTCATATTGCCACTGGCACAAAAAATGGAAACATTTTTTACCTAAATTGCACCTTGTGGAAAAGGCACAGATCAGATCTGCAATGGAAAAGCAGGGCAGGCACCACCCACATTTAGGCAGCACTTCTGAGCTGATGTTTCTGTAAAGCAGAGGTGAAGCACCTGAACAAACCAGCCCTGCTGTTCAGCTCACTGTCCAGTGTGATGTTCTCTTGCCTTCCCTAACTCTTACTGCACAGTGTTACCCAAGTTTGCATGAATCAGACCTGGAATTCACAGCCTGTGCCAGGAATTGCTCATTCCATGCCATTCAAAGTTTTGCTGAATTGGGCATTCTTTTGAGTCTGTTTTTTCAATCATCTGCAAACACACAAGGGGAACTAAAAAGGTTTTGTTTCTTTGGTCCCATGTCCCCGTCATCTGTGCTGTTTTGAGAGCTTGTTGCACGCACATGTGGAGATCTTTGTTCCGGGGAGCCATTGGTAGCTGCTATCTTGGGAATCAAGAGAGAGGCAGGCAATAGCCCTCTGCCAGGGAGAAGCATGAGGATTTTATTATTCTTCCAGCGTGATACTGGAGTCTGAAAGGAAAGGAAAGGCACATCACTAAGAGGTGCAGGTAAAAGCCATGTCTTCCCAAGACATCCAGGACTCTGATCCTAAAGGGGATCAAAGTGGGAATGCTAATTAATTCGGTCATTGAGCTGCCTATCATTTCCATCATTAGCGAGGACAGGCAAGAGATCAGTCATTCTCAGCGGCTGGCTCTGCCCCAGGGTGGGCATTGCAAAGTCCCTGGTGGCACCTCAGTGCCAGAAGTGTGAATGCATTTGCTAAAGCGGATCCCGAGGGCCTGGCTTGCTGCATTCCAATGTCTCTGCCCTCTGAAACAGGGGAGTCAGGCTGTGGAGAGGGGGCCTTGCCTCTCCTGGTTGCCCTCTGGAGGGAACGTGAAAGCTCCCAAGTGCCAGGAATTTCCCAAGGGAAAGCAGAGCCTGCAGGTTCCTGCTGCTCGGGAGGAGATGGTGGCTTGGAGCAGGAGTCTGCATGCCAAGAGGCTCTGCTCTGCTCTTGAAGGGTGTTATTTAATTACTTTGCTGCATAATGACATTACCTGTGTGTTTCCTTTGCTAATACATTTTTGCCAGCTGTAGGAGACAAAGTGATTCTTAATCACACTGCTGTGACAGTTCAGGTATCAATATCTCACTGATATGGCAATGAACTATGGCAATATTACCTTTACATGTATTTTTATGCCATTTCCCTTGCAGGAGGATGTAAGTATGTCTCCTTTCTAATTTCCTAGCTATTACTGTTTCTGCAGAGCCTTTCTTGGAGTTTTGCAAACAATGTCAGCTTGTAAAAAGCATTATGAGCCCTTTCAATAGCCAGAGTGAGCTGTGACAGCTCTCTCCCTGGTGAAACCAGACTGTGAGGTGCAGGGCTGGGATGCAGAGCCAGCCAAGGTGTCTGTGAGTCACCTGAGGCTTCTCATACCTGTGTACATGTGCCACTGTGGAGGGGTGGTGCACCTGTATGCACACTAGTTCTCCAAGCTCCCCTAGATAGGTACATAGATACACATATATAAATACTCCTTTGCTTCCAAGCAATTATTTTCAGAAAAATCTCCAGATCTTCTGGGTTTACAGGAAACCAGCTAGATCAAAACAATTTCCACTGGTCTATTAAAGCTGTTGTTACACTTTGGCTGAGACACTATGAGGTTTTCTTGTTTTCTTTAAATCCCTGTCCTAAAAACCCTGCCAGGAGCTCAGTGTGCAAACAAGGTAACAATGCTGAAGTGCTCTTCCCAGCAGGCTGAGTAATGTTTCCATGTCCACATCTTGCAGAGAAGCTCTTTGCCACCTCTAAATATACTCACAGCCAGGGTTATGTTCTTCTTACCCTTTCTTTTTTGTTCTGCTTGCTGGAAAAAAATGACAAAACTTGGGTGTTCTGTAATAGAAGAAATTTTATGTTGTACAACCCCTCCTGAAAGTTTTCATGATGGGGTAGAGAAAAAGCCAGGTTCTAGCAGGCTAGGCTTTACTGGCACAGCCATGGGGTCTGTGGCTCACTCCTGTCTCCAGAGCACGCTCTCTGTGTGTCTGGGAAGACTGCACAGGCTCCCTGGCTCCCTGTCCCCAAGCAAAGGCCCTGCTGATACACAAGCCCATCACAGAAGTACCTGGACAGAAGCAAGTAATGAAAGATGAGACTGGTGAGAACCCCTGAGCTCTGCAGAGTGCCCAAGCACAGCTGAGGTGCTCCTGTGGAGAGGAAAGCTGAAGGCAAGACACTGCTTTGCCAGGTTGCACCAACCCAATCCCAGCTGATCCCGGCTGCAGGCATGGTGCTACGAATGGATGTGGTGGTTTAGATAGGTTCTTGCCTTTTTCCCAGGCCTCTGACTGCAGGCAGCAGCTGAGGTGGCCAGTACCCCAAAACCTACTTTCGTTCACAAGTTCATTAATAATGGCTGATTCAGTCTGTTATAGAATGAATTATTTATTTAATAGACACAAAGCTAACAGACATAAGACTTAAACTAATACTGCACAGGAGTAAGGACAGAAAGAGACTACTAGTAGGTATATATAACATGGTGTTAAAGGTACCCCTATTAATGTTACAGCTAGTGAAGAAATAATATAATTGAGGATTCAATGTATCTTTTCATCTAATTGTTGGTGGAGCACACATCAAGATCCCTTCCCTCAATCCTCAGGGCAGTAACCATGGATTTGCATCCAAACTCCAGGGAGAGGTTTCCCACAGTTTCAGGGTGTGTGTGTAGAAGGCTTTTACCTCTGTGATAACTCGTGTGTCTTTTATCGTTTGTAAAACAGTGTCTCTTAGTCTATAATATTTTTTTTTATCTCTTCCCGCATCTGCTCTCCAGACTTACATGTTGATTCTTAGCTGAGGCCTTTTGGCACCAGAGATGACCCCCTGCGGGGCTTTCCAGCCTGGGTTATCTCTTTGTGCACCAACTGTCTATGGTAGGGGGATACATGTCCTTCCACACATGGGAACCTGGAGACCATGCAACACTACCTAACATTGTACTCACCCCCGAACTAGAGGAAAGTACTGGTCCCTCACATTGTATGTCTTCTATTTAAAGACAGGCCAAATGTCTTACTGGATCAGGATGCCTGTCTCTGACTCAATGACCAGGGACAAAAGCACCACCTTAACCATCAGAGTGGGTTTTCAAGAGTGGGAAGGCAGTGATTTCTGATGCAGATGGAAATCAGCCTTGCCTTGAAGCACAATGATGGCCTTATCTCATAATTATTTCCTAGTGAGTATCATTTCACATGCAAATCCCATCAGTGCAAAAATTTAATCCTTTTAAAAATTCTGAATAAGTGACAGGGTCTATAATTTCCTGCTGTGGTGACACTGCACAGTGTCATCAGGCAGTGTGGTGGTTTCAGCACCCGCTGGTCTCATCTGCCTGCATACTGCAGGAAGCCTTGCCAGGAGCTTTGGGCTCTGCTGCAGGTACAGCCAAAGCTGCCAGGGTACCGGGCAAGCTGCTCTCTGCAGGCATTTGCAATCCATGGGGTGTTTATAAAACAAGATTTTCTCCAAACAAGCCCATTCAGGAGGCAAAATGCAGCTGTGTAAATATAGCCCAGGTGCCTGGGGAGCTGAAAAGTGTCCCTGATACGTGTCAGAGAAAGGCTAACATGGGTCAGGCCAAGAGATACCAGTTGCCAGCCCATGCTAACCTTGGCTTAGCACAGGGCTAGCACAGAACCCTCTGCAGACATTCTGTATGCCATCCTTGTCCAGGCTGGGCCTTCCCTGAGGAAAACTATTTACATCCTTCATTGATTGTTGTCTCCGTACTTTTCTGGGATGTTCTTGCAGAATTATTTGGGATGTTTTGGGGAGACCTACTTTTATTTCATTCATTATTTATGTCATCACCCTCTTCCTTGTGTCACTGTGAAGCAGAAAAGGAGTAAAAAAGAAATTTGTGTAGGAACATTACTGGTATTCAGAAGCCTCTAGCTGAGAGGCCCAAGCTGAGAGCAACATCTGGCCCAAAGCCCATGCTCCTGTAGGGGATGTCCTGGTGATCTGCTGTGGATGCTGTGGAGAGAGAAGTAAAGAAAGGCACTCTTCAAGGGCTGTTTGCAGCTTTCTATCCACTATCAAGGAGATGAATTCAAAAGTTGTAAAAAACTTTAAATAAAATTTAAATAAAATTTAAATTTAGACAACCCAGTGCCCCAAACCTGTCTTCCATAAATCAGAATTTTAATGTGTTTAGTACCACCTGTGTCTAGATATTCATGTTCTTTTGGCTGATAACTCTTGTGTTAGTTCACTGTCAAATATATATGTATATATATCTATATATATGACTCTATCATATACATGAATTTAATATATACAGTTCACAACTGCACTCTGAGCTCACTGAGAAAGGTGAGAAAAGGCAAATACCTGAGAAGAACTGATTTCTCTGCCTGGTATGGGAGCCTGCCCCGAACTGGCAGCCTTCAACTGTGATCTAGCAGCATCAAATTCTTCACCAGGTTGCTTTCACATAATTAAAGCACAAGTGGTGCTAGTTTTGATATTGAAAGCAAAAAAATCTCATCTCTGTCTCCCAGGAGACTTCTCTAAAATGAAGCAACCCATCCTGCAGAGGCTTCCCCAGTGACAAACAGAGCGTGCCTAATGCTGAATCGAAACCAAAACATACAGATTGACAAGAAAGAGTATCTTGGACTGGGGACAGGAATACAAAAACACAGAAAGCAAAGCACAGAGACCAAGCAAGCAAGGAGCAGAGCCAGGAGGCAAGTTAATTTAAGAGACATGAGCTGCTCCAGGCTGGTTGTCTTCTTGCACAGCACCGTGACTGCTGCAGTTAATGCTGGATTATAAAACAAGCTCTTGTGCTGGCTGCTGCTGAGGAAACCTTCACTTCCAACAGGAGCTGGGAGAAGGGAACAGTTTGCTGGAGCCAGAACCCAAATCTGTGAGATATCTGTAACCAGGGAAAAAGCTAAAAGGTTTTCCAAATGGCAGGAAATGGCAAAATGGACCCACATATTGGGAAACCTTGGGTCTGCTGCCAGCCCTGGCCCTTGTAGATTTGTTGATTTTGCAAAGTTAAAGCATGACTGAGATCTACTCACTGCAATGTTATTGCCTGGCTTAATGCTAAAGAGCAGCAGTTGAGAGGACAAAGTACAAAGTTTTGTTTTTATGTAAAGATGGTCCATTCAGATTTAGCTCAGAATAAATAACAGCAATAAATGATTCTCAGAGCCCCATCTGTTAACCCAGGTAAAGACAGTTTGGTGGCCAGCAATCCAACTCTTAATGGCCCTGCTTGCAAAGCAGGGACACATCCTGCCTTGTCAAACCAGAACAGGAATTTCTGTCTGGGTTTGTGAGAGAAGGTAGGACATATCCTCTGCTTTGAGGTGTTTCTTCCAAGGCAGAAGGTGAACAGATTTAAGAACTGCAGAAAAAGTTATCTTCCCCACTGGTGTTACACTAACGCTGCAAATAAATCTACTCTTTTTGAGGCCATTACTGGGCTGGCTTTTCTCTCACTGCTGTTATCTCTGCCTCTCCCTGTTGTCTGTATCTGAGCAGCATCCACACCCCATGAGCCTCAACATGTGGTCTAAATGACAGCCCTTCCTGGTTGTGTAGGGAGCAGAGAAAAAGCTGAGAACTAGAGATAAAACTGATTTTTCTCCCATTTCCTGGCCACATAAGTATGAATTCTGTATTCTCGTCTATTCATCCCAAAACAACTAACATGACTCAGAGGATGCACATTAAGGAGAATCACAAGTGCACAGCAGGCACTGGTGGAAGTTATATTATGCTGGGGTTAAAAAAATGTGAAGGAAACTTAAATTTGCCATTTTCTTCCTTGTTGCAGTTCTTCAGGAAGACAGATAATTTTACATAGACAAAGGAGAGAAAAAATGCCTGGGAAAAGCAGCTGTTATCTTTGTACATATGTATGAAGCATGCATTCAAGCCCCAGAGATTTTCTACAGGAGTAGCCAGCCCAGAGAGTACCCTGAGGTCCTATGAGGCCGACCATGAATGCAAAATTCATCATCCTCAGTACTGGAAACTGGCTACTTTACAATCTAGAGATGCTTTATGATGACCTTGCCGTGGGATTTATGCCTCAGAAAACGGTCTCGCTGATTAGTGGGAGAGCAGCCTGCAGGCCCCTGGGGATCTCTGGTCTTGCATGAGAGCACTGAGCAGTGGCAGAGGAGCATTAGCCCCCTTTCAGCCTATTGCTCCCAGCAGAAAGGAAATATGATAGCTCGCCAATCCCCCGAGTCACCCTTAGCAATAGGCAGGTCTTGAACAAAAAAAACCCAAACCAAACCAAAGGAAAAAAGAAAACAAAAACAGAAACAAACTCACACCAAAAAAAACAAAAAAATTGCCCTTACTGTAATGAAAGGCCTGATAGGGCAGTTAATATATTTAGACTCCTATGACTGTGGTCTCATTGCAAGGCTCCTCAGTTTTGTAGCTAGTTACTCCAACTCAAAAAGCTTCAGAATAAAACATTTTATACCAGTAGCTTCCCAAAGCTGAGTCCTATTCCTGTGCCAAGCTTTTCCTACTTACTTGCCCCCACCTAAAATGCTGGTTGTGCAGCATGAAATATCCCCTAAACATATTCCATCAAGCTTTCTGCTGAATATATTCATAACCTGGGGATTTCCTGCAATCCCTGGTCCTGATAAATGAACTGCTTAATCCTCTGCTCTGCTCATGGTACTCTGCCTGTCACAGTTCTGCAATTTTCAGGTAAAAATAATTCCTGTCCCAGGCCTCAGCAAATCCTATCTCCTCATGGGCTGCAAATAATCCATGAAACCTGCTTCTTCTGAGCAAACAGATGGGTAGCATCAAATTTAGTATCTCTAAATGGATGGGAGCTTCTGTTCCCTACTTATAATTTATCAGTTTACTTTGGAAACAAATATATATGAGGAGACAATGGACATCCCAATGCCTGATATAGACAAGGTGACATGGGTTTGGGGCTGTTAGGTAGAGAAAGTTCTTAAAAAGAACTTGCCAGAGTTATCTGGCATAACTAAAATATATGGCCAAGGTGTGGAGACAGCACACAACACCTACTCCAGTGTTTCAAACACCAGTTTGAAATTATAATTTAACTGAAATTATATAATTGGGCCCAAATAACAGCAACACCATGTTTGTTCTAAGTTCCTATCAGCCAGTAAAATCCAACTAAGAAGGAGGATAAATCTCTGCATGATTATCTTGTGTTGATCTTCATGCTGGACAGACCCTGTAAATGTCAATTTATGGGATCTGAGGTCAATGTAACATATTTGGTGCAAGCTGTGTGAGGCAGGAATTCAATACCTCAAACAACTCTGGCAAAGATGTGCTCAGTAGATGCTGAGGTATATGCACCTGTACACAGCTCTTTGTCATTTAGCCCTGATTGTTTTTTTTAATGATATGTTGTGATTTGATTGTTTGCAGTTTATATAATTATAGCACTCATCGTATCTCCATTGTTCAAAGAACTCCCTTTGTGGGACGTTCCCTTATTTATGTGAACGACACAATTTGTTCTTCTGTCACAGATCTTAATAATAATTTAAAAAGATCTAAATATAGAGTGTCTGGTGGATCTTAAACAACTTCTCAGTATTGCTTGCTGTACTGGAAGAAGTCATAAGTGGGACATTGAGATTCACCATTTCAATACATTTAACACTGCAGTACAGGATGAATTAGAGCAGGAGCAGCCTGCACTGGTGTAGAGGGGAGATACAGGTAATTCAGGTAATAATTCAGGTAATGAATGACTGTATTGGTTTGTGAAACAAGTGAGAAAGGGCAAAAATATGTGCAGCTAGCTCTAGGTAGCACAATTTGGCTGCAAATCCCTGGCATGTAGCATCTCTGCCTAGTTGTATAATATTGTCAGTGGCAAATTGTGTCCTCAGAAGGGAGCATCTGCCCACAAGAGCAAGGTATTTGTTTATATGGTTACATGTCCTAGCTGTTGCCAGACTGGATAAGGACATCAGTTCATCAAAACCTCTCTTGCCTGCTCTAATGCACCAATTTTATGTCCTACCACATTAAATTGTCAACTATGTTTCCCATATCTAATATCTTTGGAGACAATTAGTTTCACTCACCATAAAATGTCATGTTAATTACAAACAGAATGAAATGTAATATGCATTTACTTCATCCACTTTGCACATCAGGGTTGCACTGGGCACAGTTCAGAAGTTTGCTTTAGAAAAACATCTCTGATACTGCAGAACTGTGAAAATTAGAAAAGCTTGTTGGAACATGGTTGGACTTTGATCCTCAACAGGGCAGACAGCAGATCTAATCATTTTTATTTCACTTCTTCTGAGTCTACAAGTGACTCTGGGAAGTGCTATGTGAGAAGTTCTTGCCAGCTTTCTGGCAGTCTGTGCTTTAAACTAAGCTGGGAGTACCGAAACAGCAGACTCCAGAATGGCAGTCAGTACACTGCGTCCTTTGTTCCTGCAAGGTCACCTTCAACTTTTTTCAGGGCTTCAGAGACTGACTCATTCATATTCATAGCCTCACCTGGGGAATTTAGCTCACAGGAACCCTACAGCCACAATTCATGACCTGTAAACCTGGCACATCACACATCCTGTTCTGACATATATTCATTCACTCCAAGATCAGAGTTTGGACATGTCCGACTTGCCATGCTAGAAACAAATCCATTTGCCAGCATTTCCCTTTCTGGAGGAACTTTTCATTTAGAAAAAAAGCCTCACATTTTTGTTCATGACTTCATACACATGATAGGAGGTAATCTCCTGTTGTTCCACATATCTCCACCCCCCAGGATGACACACAGACAGCATTGTCAGTCTGTGGTGAAAGATGAGAAAACTGATAATTTACTTTCCTGACACCCTATGTCCACAGAAAAGACTTGACACTTGTCTAGGTGAAATCTGAGGATCCAGAAGTAAAGGAGGTAAGAAGGAGAAGAACAGATCAAGCTGTCTGATTCAGACTGTCTTTGAGAGTCAGAGTACCCCTGGTTCCCAGTTATCAAAATTACATCAAGCCATAATGTAAGAGAACCCTCTCTATTAGTAACAGGTAACATCTTGAAGCTAAACTACTAACCAGGCTGGTGAAGACACATGTAGTCACTGCACATGACCTTACCATGCACAAAGCTGTACAAGGTCCTTGCATTTTCATGGTAAATCTTATCGGGTTTTGGTTCCTCTCCTGAGGGTCCTGAGCAATTCCTCAGTGAATGTCATGTCAACACATCAATTTGCTTGAGAATGTCCTACTGTGAATAGTTGCCTATTTGCTCCTGTGCTAATCAGGCCTCTTCCAGTAACCCATAGAAGATGTGGATCAAACAATCCACAGCAGGTGTTTAACAGTACAGGAGAAAAATACTCTCCAGTAATGCTGTACTGTTGAGTCAGAGACACAGGCTGAGAGAGCAAGAGGAGAGAGACATGGTTAAGCACACTGTGCTTTGACTATCTTTGTGTCCAAGGGTCCGTGTGCCTACTGACTCACCTGTTTATGTTCTTCCTTCAGCTTCTTTTGTACTCTCACCTGCTGCAAGACATTGGCAGGAGACAGAGCTGCCCAAGAAGTCTCTGCTACATCCACAGAGCCTGCCACAATTCCTCTCCTTCACCCTTTCCTTCCCAGGTTGCCTTTTATGTGCTGCCTGCCAGCCTGTAGCACATGTGGCCCCTTACTTTCATGAAAAGAAGCACAGAAGCATTTTGAACTTAAACTGTGTTGACAGTGTCAGTACTTAGACCAGAAAGATTTGGGTGGGGGGATAAGGAGCCCAAATGGTGCTTCCCAGAGACTTCTGTGCTGACATGATGAATCACAGCCCTGTCCCTTTCCATTGCTCTGGGCACAAACATTTATTCACTGACTGCTGAACCGCGAGCATCAAAGGGATTTAATATTTCAGGTCTGAATCCATGTCCAGGATTGCTGCTGCTATTGCCATGACATCATTTGGGTCTGATTAGACAAGCAATTTTTAAAAACACTGCTGTCTAACTGCACAGGGTTTTCTACCTGTTATAGAGTCTATTAATAAGGCAACTGGTTAGGAAAGTCCTAAGGTCAAAATGATGATGAACCAGCTCAGTTTATTGGTAGATGTATCCAAGTCCTGTGCACAAATGTCCCACGATAAGTCATGGCCAAATCACCACCCACTTGTCATGATGTTCTTGGAGGAAGAGTTAGGTCAAAGAAATATATTTATCCCTTCAGTCCTTAGGGGCTTTGCTTAAATCAGAGGCAAGAGATGCTGCCTGTGCAGTAGGCAGCATCCATTTCTCCCCAGCTGCAAGCCTACTTTACATTTATCTAAATAAATAAGAGCATAATCAGCTTCCCTCAGATCTGCCAGCACTGCTGGCTCCTTAGTAAGGCTGTCAGGCACCACTGGAGCAGTACAGCCCTCCTCAGCATCCTGGAGGAGGGCTCTGCTCTTTGGAGAGGTGATGGCCAAACCTGGGAAAGTGACACATGGCAGGGCCTCCTCAGCACGGAAAGATTGGCTCAGCTGGAAAAGAGGGAGGGTGTCCAGCCCAGCCTGCAGGGGGAATGCTGCCTTCTTGCTTTCCTTTCCAACCAGCCCCCAGTGATCCCCTGGGGACCCCTGTTCACCTGAGAGTGAAGCTGAGTATATCCACGATGGACTGAAATTGTGCTCTCTGGAGAAGTGCTCTGGGTGGCCTCGCCAAGGGGCAGCAGCTGACGCAAACACAGCCATGCAAGTTCGGTGTTTGGGGAAAAGCCCATCCCACAGGCTGTTTCTGCTCGCTCTGAGAGGCAGGCACGGCACAGGAGCGGGGGTGAAGCCTGAGTTTTGCAGGGATTGGCACTGCTGAGGGCCGCGGGCCGCGGGGCCGCGGGGCAGGGCAGGCCTCAGGGCTGTGTGGGCCCCGTGTGGCCACGGGCAGTGGCCAAGCTCGGCCCAAACTGTGGAGAAAAGCCAAGGGCACAGCTGTCCAGCACCCCTGGGCTCTGCTGCCACTTCCATAAGGAGCCCTGTGAGCCGCCCTTCCCTGGGAAGGTGAGTGGATCTGGGTGAGCCAGAGGGGTGTGAACGTGGCCAGAGATAGAATGCTTCCTGCTCTCGGACAGGGAAGATGTAGAAGGAAATCCCTTGGGAAAACCACACCTCTAGCCCAAGGTTCTGTATCCACATCCTCCAAATATTTACGTTTCTTCATTCCTGCAGCCTATAGGCACAGGATTGGTGAAGCAGATTATGACAGGGTGAGGCTTTTGCTTGCACATTATAGAATCATCTAAATGCAGTTGGGAGGCAATCTCCTCTACCACACAATGGATTATTTCATACTGCCAATATTTAAACAAAATATTTCCCCCTAGAACAGGAAAGAAACTGGGATCCATCAAATATGCAAGAAATACAAACCTACTGAAAATAAAGTATGCCATTTTTCTTCACATGGCTGAGATGTGGTTATCAGCAATTGGAAGTGGCATTGTTCAGCGTAAAGGGAAAGGCAGGAAAATGTGACAAGTCACACACAAGGAATTGTTAGCTGACGTAGCCAGTTTACACTGAAAAAATGTGTAGAGCACAACCTTCTTAAATTTGTGCAGTTTCAATTTCTATAAAAAAAACAAAAACAAAACAGCCCACCCTGTTGGGCATGTTGTTTCCTTTCAGTCTGGTTTGTGGTTTGGGGTTTTCTTTCTCTGTTTTAAATATTTTCCATGTAGGCTGGCAGTGGAAAAACCCACTTTGCTCACCACCCTTTCTCACCAGCCAGCTCCTGCACAATCCAGCACAGCCCCCAGCTCTCCCAGCTTGTACCAGGCTTGTTTTGCAGCAGTGACTGCAACACGGGAAGCAGGAATCTGGACACAGTACCAGCATCCTTAGAGCTGCAGACCATATCATGCAGGTACAGGTTTGCAGATCTCCAGCACGCCTTTGATGACATGCACAAAGTGTTGTCACTTGACTCAGACTGGAAAAGCTCAGCTCTTGTTCTGTGGTGACAAGTAAGCTGCTCTCAGTCAGGCAGAACATTGTGGTGGTGGCTTCCAGTCTGTCCTTTAGTTTGTCCATTGCAAAGCAGGCTTGTGAGACAGATGTGTGTGGGTGATAAAGACCTGGAGGCTGTCTGAAGCTGCCTCAAAGGGGCCCACACTGCAAACTCAGAAGAATGGGAGTGCATAAGCTCTCGCTGCCATCAATTAACTAACAGGACAGAGCACACTTATCCCTTGTATGATGCTTTGGAAGCTGAATAGAGGCTATCATCTTGCTTCTACGGGATCAGCAAAGCACAGCTAGATGCCAGGCACCAGAGGACAGGTGTTTGTGAACAAGGAAGGAAGTAGCTAAACACCATCCTTTAGCCCTTCAATGAGACATAAAGTACATTGGAGCAGTGGCAGTGATGGCACGGGCAGCCAAGGCTGAGTTGCTTCCCTGCAGAGGCTGCAGGAGTGATTCCTTTGCCACAAGTGACTCCATGCTCTGGAGCAGGGTGAGGTGCCTGGAGGTGCCTGCCTGAGCCATGCTGCCTGTAGCCCTGAGAAATGCCTTCCCAAGGCAGCCCCAAGAGACCAGATGCCTGGTGTTCAGCAGCTTCTTGGAGCACAGCTCAAAAGCACCACAGGCTCCCTCCTCTTGGCAGGGATAAAGGAAGCAAAAATAAATCAGCTGGAAGAGACACAGGCAGTCCTGGTGACTGGAGCAAGTGCCCAGGTTTGTTCTGAGCACCCACAGCAATGGGATGCAAGACTGGAGCAGGAATGGCAGTGAGGAACAAATAAAGGCTCTGTTTGGGACAAGGGGATCCTTTTGCTCAGGGTGGTCCTGCCCACTATCTGGGGGGATGTTATAGGGGCAGAGCATCCTCCCAGGAAGGCTGCTGCTGCTGCCCACTCTTTAATGCCAAATAATACAGAAAAATCTACTGGGTTTATTATCAAAAACACCTGGTCACTGTCAACACAAACTGGAGCACTGAGAGAAGGGATGACATAGGCAGGGGATATGAAAAAGGCTTCAGTAGCCTTGTTATCTGATAATCTCAGCAATGACCACATCCCTCATTTTTCCTCAGCATGCTTCTTCATTCACATGGCTGTGGCTCTCCCAGTGACATGACTGTGAAACTATTTGTAAGGGAGTGAGCAGAGAAACCCTCCCTGCCTCTTTGATCCTAAAAGTGGGGAAAGCTGGACTTTGTGTTCTTTAACCTCATGTTAGGAGGCTTAGTTAGGTGTCTGTTGTAGACTCTTTGCAGGATATATGCATCTGGTATGCTTAGAAAGGCATGCTCTGTTTGCAGGAAATACTCTTTTCCTCTCCCTCCACCCCTTTTTTAATGATCTCATTCCCAGAGCAAGAAATGGCAGGTGGTTTCACACCACATATGGCCAGCTCATAATGTGCATATCCACAGAACTAATATCCTGCTATCAGCAATGTGCTTTCTTTGGATCAGATTTGGAAGGTGATATAATTCTGGATGAATTGTTGGAGGGAGACACACAACAGTTTATCTGCCACTCTCCTCCTTTGGTGTCACAGTGGTTACGCTCAGCACTGAGTTCCTGTTTGTGTGGGGCTTGTGCTCAGTGTCACTCTGTGCTGAGATTTCTCCCGCTTACTGTCAGCTGGCCAACACCTGGTTTCTGTGTGAGAGCCTGGGGCAGGTGAGGAGAGTTGTGCAGTTCTCCCCAGGGAGGAAAAACATTGTAAAAACCTGTATTAGAACTCACCCCTCCACAAGCTGGTGGTAGAAGCAATGGTTAACATTTCTTCAACTTCCAGTAAAACAGGAGTGCAGTGTAAACACGTGATTGCTAATACAAGAATTGTTAAAATAAATGTATATGTGGGAGATGTTTTAAATAAAGAATATTTGTGGGAGAGAAGGAAAGGGGTAGACAGCTGTGTCATCCTCACAGCCCTCTCAGCACAGCAGTAGGGGAAGGTGACTCTTAGAAAAGCACATGTATCTTGCAATAGTGTCTACTGACATCATACCCACCAGTGCACCCTGTGCCTGTTTGGAAGACACTGGGAAGTACTGGAAGGGGTTTTTATGGCATCAGGCCACTTCCTAGCCTACAGGGAGACAACCAAGTGGATCTTGTGCCACCAGAACTGAGTCACAGCATGGATGGAGCTGTGCTTCTTTCACCTCTGTGGCACCAGGGTTTGGTGCTGCTCTCCCAAAGCACAGTGCTCTGGTTTTGACTGCTCGTAGGTATATCAGTCAGTGGAGTTTGTCCAGTCTGCATGGTAATTTTTGTTTGACTTGAATAGTCTTGCTGGGAGATAAATTTCTTTCTAGCAGGGCTGTCTGTATCTCTGAAACATATGAGCTTTCTCAGCACCTCCCAGGGCAGTTCCCAGGGAAGAAACAGAAACAGAGCTAACTTAATTATCTATCAACTAAAAGTGAATAAACACATCTCAGAATGAGCAAACAGCATCTCCAGGCCCTTCTGTCTCCTTTGCCTGCAAATTGTAGAAGAAAGAAAGAAGCCAAATGGGCCATCACTCACTTTCCTGGTCTGGGAAAGATCAAATCTATTCTTATTTGATGTTGTCATAGCATTTCTATGTAGGTGAAGTAATATTTGTGGAGGCATTTTTGGATTTGCAGAAAATGTTTGGAAATTGCAGGGGTTTGTTTCAATGAAAACATTTAAAATATTTTGAGGGTGTGTCAATGGATCAGAAGCCTCTTTTATTTTTGGCTTACTAAGGGAGAACAAAGAGGTAGGATGTGTGTATGGGCTAAGTGGAGAGCTACTGTAACTCAGCATGGAAAAGGGAATCTGACACATGTCCACAAAGCCAAACAGATGGAAATGCAGTTTATATAAAACCTGTGTGCAGAAGGCAGAGAACAATCTGGGGAAGGGAGGGGAAGATCCAGAAGCAGCATTACTGATAATGTGTGTTTAGTGACATGTAGCTTTACAGTACTTTATGAGCCCTAATGAAGGCCCACAAAGGCTCTCCTGAATGACAGCTACAAATGCTGTCCTGCAGAGATGTCTTGTTCTGCCTGAAATAACCCTATGCCATAAAACTGCACATTTATACAGAACAAACAAAACAGGGAAATGCAACCCCAGCCAGCAGGAAATCCTCAGATGCATGAAGGGAAATAGGCTGTGCTAGTGGGATGATTCCTTCATTATGTCACCTAATTCAAGGCAAAATACATCCCCAAGGTTATATTACAGGGAAAGGCAAGTAACCTTCTTTTGATAAGCAGTGTTGGTGAGGGTGAAGAGACACAGGATGGCACAAACGGAAATATGTGCTTGGTTTTCATTTTGACTGTTTCATAAACCATACAGAAACTTTCATTCATTTCTACTTTTGAAGGCCAGACTGGATGGGGCTCTAAGTAAGCTGGTCTGTTGAAGGTCTCCCAGCCCATGGCAGGGGGGTAGGAACTAGATGATCTTCAAGGTCCCCTCCCCACCCAAACCATTCTATGATTCTGTGATGATGATTCTATGATTCTTTTCCCTATTACAGTTCTGGCAAGGTACACCTTACCTAGCATGGCTATCAAGTCATGATATCATATCATATCAGAGGGTCACCAGTGGATTGGAACAGCCCTTGGGGAATTTCCTTCTCCTCCTTTGACTTGTTTTTAGCAACAGGGGCTCTGCCTGCCTTCTGGGAGCACTGCTGTCTGCCAGGGCAGGCAGAGCTCTCCTTCCCTCCGTCTCCTCCTGCCTCACTCCTGTCCCTAACTACCATTGCACTGGCTGTGGAGGGTGGCTGAAGCCCAACACACAGTCTGGAGTTTCTCAAACCACTTGATTACAACAGGGAAGACAGAGGGCCCTTGCTCATTCTGGCTGTGCAGGTGTGTGCTTTCTCTCTAAGCCATCCTGCTCTGGTGCTTCTCCTTTAGCTCTCGGTTCATAGGCAGGTTAGCCTTTCCTCCTGGTTTGTCTTCTCCAGCTAGTTTCCATTTCAGTGAGTCATCACACTCTTCTGTTTATTGCCTCTTGCATGTGGAAACCCATTTTTTCAGTGGATCTCACCATCTGCCAGGTATTGCTGCCATTGCCTGGGTGGCTACACTGACAGCACGTGATGGAAGCATTTTCTAGACAGTAATCCAAGCACTGAAGAATAGTTCTTCAGGCAAAAATGTCCAGGAGCACAAAGATCAGAGAAAAGTATTGCAAGTTTATTCTTTAACATTTTCTCTGCAGATTTTACTCATATTCAACTGTCATCCACTTTCTAGCACTGTCAAAAATAATGTAGCCCAGTGTCATCCCTGGAACACGGTTAACTTGTTATTGTCCTGACACCACACTTCCAGAGGGAGGTAATATCTGTTTTTCCTGTAAATAACTGAGGACAAACACAGTTCCTTGAACAAATCTCAGGTGCTCCAGGCAAAAATTTTCAAATACTGGCACAGATATTCACGGGTCACAGGTACTCTCTTACAATTGCAAGTTAGGAAAACAGACCCAGAGGAACAGATTTGCATCCTTCTCCAGCTGGGCTTCCATATCAGTGAACAGCTATTCCCAAATCAGGAATCCCAAACCACACAGATGCTGTGTGTTTGAGCTAAAGCAGATCCATCTGAGGGGAGACTGGCAGGCTACCATGCATGGTGTGCAAGAAAAGACTAAGGAAGCTGGGCTGCTGTAGCCTCAGTTTCTCACTGCTGACTGTAGCTAACTCATACGGCAAGACAGAGCCAACCTCTTCTCAAGGTAGGAAGAAGATAAGAAACAAGGAAGACAAACTGCTGAAAGGGAAATTTTGATTGCATATAAGGAAAAATATCTCTGTCTGTATCATAGTACCATACAATCATAGAATAGTTTTGGTAGGAAGGGACTTTTAAAGGTCATCTAGTCCAACCCCACTACAATGAGCAGGGACATCTTCAACTAGATCAGGTTGCTCAGAGTCCTATCCAACCTGGCCTTGAATGTTTCCAAGGATGTGGCACCTCTCTGAGCAACCTGTGACAGTGTTTCACCACCCTCATTGTTAAAAAAAGTTTTCCTTATATATATCTAACCTAAACTTAGTCTCTTTTAGTTTAAAACCATTACATCTTGTCCTATCAGTACACACCCTGCAGAAAGTCTGTCCCCATCTTTCTTGAGTCCACTTTAGGTACTGGAAGGCTGCAATTAAGTCTCTCTGGAGCCTTCTCTTCTCAAGTGTGAACCACCCCAGCTCTTTCAGCCTGTCTTTACAGGCGGGGTGATCCAGTCCTTGAATCATCTTCTTGACCCTACTCTCTCCACCCTCCAACTTTCCTGTCTTTCCTGTGCCTGGATGCAGCACTCCAGGTGGAGTCCCAGGAGGTTTTACAATCTCTTTGGCAGCAACATTAGCCACAGAGAAATGTATTAATAGACTGTGTCCATCTGCTTTTTCCAATGTCACTGCCCACAGCTGGAAGGAGAGAGGAAAAAATAACCTGTGCTCCAGATTCTCTTACCAACCATCCCAAGGGTTCAAAGTGTCTTTTGATTGCCCTGGAAAAATGTTCACTCACTGGAAAGGGGTATCCCAGGAGCCTGCACCTCCACCCTTGGAGAGACCCACAGCTGAGCTGGTCACAGCCCTGATGGATGATCTAGCTGTGAAGACAGCTGTACCTTCAGGGGGGAGGTCAGCTCAGATGACCTTTCAAGGTCCCCACCAACAAAAAGCATCCTGTGACATCCACTGGGGCAAAGAAAGACAATGGAGAGCCTGGACTGGAGCGAAGTGGGTGACTGTGATGGCAAGAACTTCATCTCATTATTCTAACTACTCATTCAGGAATACATTATCAATATTATGGTGTCAGTTCACCAGTAACATAATCTCAGAAGAAAACAACTTTAAAAACAAAACCCCTTGGGACACACTAACACTGGACATCAAGACACCCTTCCTTGATCTTCACATGGACACAGTTCCAGTGACAGTGAAGAAATCTTAAAATGTCCTAAAGAGACAACTCTAATTACCTCCCTTCACTGGGCAGCAATGTGCTGATTATAGAAAATCTTAAAATGAAATTTGTTTGAAGGTATAAAGAGTGGAGAAGAGAATTTGTCTAATGTGGTGCTGACCCATGGTGCTAGACATGTGCTGTGTAAAATGATCCTTTCTCAAATTCTTCTTGTGAACCAGCCACTAGGTGAGAGAAGAGTGAAGTGGTTCCCTTTTGGATAAATCATTTGCAGCACCTTACCCTCAGGTCACCTCTAGGGGAACAGACAGGAGAAGAGAAATGGATCTTGTCCAGGATCTTTCTGTAGGAAGCCAAAAGCTCAGTATTGCTTATGAAACATATTTTTGACTTTCTGAGGAAGCATTTCCCAGCCAAATGCTTTTCATTTTTTTCAGCACAATTAAAGGAAAAGGAAGAGGCAGGCTTGGTTTGATCAAAACAGACAGCAGATGCTGGAGAAGAAGAATGGGGAAGGTTGTCAACTGGAGCAAAGAGGACAGAACAGCCTGCTGTGCATGGGCACAGCTGGAAAGGGCCATGGCTCCACAGCCTTTCTCTCTGAGGCTGGAGCCACTTCACCTTTTCATGTGGAAGAGGACAGTCTACAATAACTCTTGCAAGAAGGGAAAAATAATTCCTAAGCCTCAGGTATGAAAGAGATCAACACAAAAGTGAAGGCAGTTTTTCCCTATAACAGAATTAACTGTTTCCAGGATCTCATTTTACAACCATACTATCCAAATCTGTGTGAGAGGGGAAGCATTTTGTCTCTTATTTAGTATATATTCTTGGCTGTAATTTTCTCTGCAGATATTCAAGATACTCTATGCAAGCATAGGAAACAGGAGGTCTTGACCTAAATAACTTCCTGTCTAACTGCAGAAAATAGAAGAAGGGAGATCGAATAATTTGGTGGACACGATCTAGCTAGGCAGTACTTCATCTAGGCATAGAAGGTAGGTGTATGGAGTGATAGCAGAAATCCATACACCCTGAAGTAGGTGACCCTTCAGGCTTCCTGAAGTACAGCTCCTGTGACAGAGAAAGTGCTCTTGTGCCCAGAAACACATCAGGTTACACAAGGTTGTTAAAAACTCCCACAGCTACAACAAACTGCAGCAAAACTCCCCACTTCATTGGAAAAAGCACCTTTGGTGAGAAAGCATCTGCCCCAGGGTGGTGGGAGAAACCCAGCAGAAATTTATAAATGTGATTAAAATTTGCCACTGTTGTTCTTTCTTAACAGTGAAAGAAGTGGCATAACTCAGTGCAGGTCTACTTGTCTTATGCAACTAAGGTAACTATGAAAATCCTTCCAACTTGCAGGAACAGGCAGCAAGTTCCTATTTCTGAGTTCTTATTCATTGTTCCCCTACTCAGTAGGTCTCAATGGGGCTGGCAGCCTCCAAGCTTGCAGACACAAGCATGTGGCAACCTAGGTTCAGTGTGACAAGGGACACAGAGAGGAAATATCCTCACATTTTTAGTATTGCCTTGTTAATAAGCAACCCAACAGGGCCCTGTTTTGTGTGCTGCTATTTTTTTAGACACCCACTGTATTACATGTACACACACATGTACAGGTACTACAGCTTCTTCTGCTAAAGGCCCCATCAGCTAAAAAGTGCTGCTTTTCACTTTCTCACCACAACAAATGTTATAGTCTTTTGCTCTGAGAGACAATATACCCCAGCTTTTCCAAGTACAAACCAAAGCATCCCAGCACAAAGAAACCATTCTGGCAAAGGACAGAAGTGAAGAGTTCTCTTGATTCAGTACCATTATATGAAATCATTTCTAAATGAAAGCCTTTCACTCTAAGTCAAAGAATAAACACAAATATTAGCTGAGTGGGTCTTAATGAGTTTCCTGGTACCTCAGGGTTTGCCATTATCGTGGCTGAAAACAGAGAGAGGGAGAGAAAGGGAAAATTTTCCATTCTTCCTCCTGTTGTTCAGAGAAAAAAACCCTAAATAAATCAATGAATAGTTCCCCTGCAAGCGGTATGTATCAAAAGCAACAGAGACTGGCTATTAACGAATGTCCTTTGTTACAACTTGAGCAGAAATGTCACATCACAGAAAACACTTAAACAATTTCATGCAGGAATGAGGAGAGATTTTCTATTTGAGCAAATGAAAAAAGAGGCAAGGACTTCAACATGTTCTTTTCTGACTTATCAGACTGACTTAATTTTTATGGAGATTAGTATAAACCACAGATACTCCCAACATCTCCTCACTCCTGCTCTGACATCTCATAAACTCCGCATTTTCACACCAGCATCTGCTGAAGGCAGGTTGTATTTCCAGTTCTGCACTTCCAACAAAGCCAGTTAAAAATGTTTTTTTGTAATGGTTTGAGTAGCAGAAGGTAAAAAAGCCTCCTGAAGTCTTCAACAACAGACTGGCACCTCAACGGCTGTGCCAGTGCACCACCTCCCGCTCACTGCAAAGGCAATGGGAGATAGGTGCAGCTCCCAAAACAGCCTGCTGCCTCTGGCTTTCCTAACACCTGATGTCAGCTCTGTGCTGGTGTGAACCACTTTTTGCACAAGTGAACATCACACTGCAGTCCTGTGCCCTGCTGAGATGAGCACTGACATGCAGATCCCCTGCCAAGGGCTGATCTGTGGGCTTTTTAAAATCAAGTTCCTCCAGTCTTGCCTCACTGCTTTACATGGTTGCTGCTCAACACAGCCCTGTCCAAAACCCCTCCTGCTAGGAAGGCTGAGAGCACATCTCATGCCACTCCAGACCACGTTCTGGCACACCCAGAGGAGAAGAGGAGAGGGAGGGCTGTTGTGGGCAGTTCTGTAGGCAGCTGGTGGGTGCTGGGTGCCCTGGATGGGCACTGAGACACACTCCTGGTGTCTGCTGCTCTCTGCTCTCCCCCAGCAGAAACCTGCCTGTGCCACCTCAATGCCTGGTCTTCTCTGTGAAGCACTAGAGGGTGGAGAAGTCAGCACCAGGAAAACACTGCTCTTCCTCCTGCACTTGACCCTGCATCACAGTGAGGCCCTTTCCCTTCCACGTGGCAGCAACCAGGTCTTTGTCAGCCTTGGAAACACCAGGTGCATCCTTCCAGAAATGCCTCCAGGGGAAGATGATCTACCATATATTTTGAATTCCTGAGATTTTTGGAAGAAAAAAGATAAGGGTCTTATCTCTTTTTTTTTTTTTTTAGGATATCATAATCCTTTTTATCAGAGAGGGGCTAGAACTCATGACCCCTGTCTCTAATGACTGTACACTTGGACTTCCAGCATTGTCCCGTGTCTCTGTGATTCATGACAAATCTGTGGGGCTGCATTCATAAATATGTATTTCTGGGCCCTTGAAAAGTTTAGCTACAAATTAGAAGAGCACTTTCAACCTTAATTGGGATAAGGCTGTTTTCTGCTGTGATGTAGAGTATTGGAAGAGCAGAATGAAAAGTGGTTAGAGACATGGGGAAACTTTCATAAGAAGACAGATTGAAAAGAGAGAACCTGTCTAGATTGTAGACAAAATGAGTAAGGACATTCCACATAAAATATGAACAGGCTAGGAACACTAAATCCTTAATGCTTTCTTCTAGAAGAAAAAATATGTTCAATGAAGCTGATACTCAGTAAATGCAAAACCCAGGAAAAAAATGTAATTTTCACACAGCACACAGTCAGCTTGTGAGACTCAGGATTTAATTCAGGAGCTCAGCAGAACCCAAGGACGGAATTCATGGTGTGTACAGAGGAGGATACTTTCAAGTACTATGGCAAAGATTGAATTTGCAGCTGGAAAACTACAAGAATTTGAGAGGGACATAAACTGTCTTGTTCCAGGACATAAGATACTCACTAATAGAGAGTAAAGGCAGAAGATTCACTTGGGGCCATTTATTTTACAATAGTTTGCTGCAGCTTGTGTGTGCTGTCCACTGAAGCATTACTGAGAGCCAGAGGCAGCCAGAGCTACACCAGCAGGAGCTGTGTTCTCTCAAGGCCATAGTACCCTGTGGACTCCATACATTCATTTCTGGGAATGGTAGTGCAGCTGTGGAGCATCATCCCACACACAGCATGGATTTCAGCAGTTCCCAACATAAAACCATCCCACAAGGCAGGTGAGAGATGAGTGCAACTTGCAAAACCAAGATACTTCAATAACACAGGCATGACCTCTTCTCCAACAGTATTAAAATGAAGCATGTTTTAGAATCTCTAAATTTGTACCATTGCCCAGTTTGGCTTCCATAAGAAGGTCACAGACTTTTATTCGTTTATGATCGTTGTGAGGGTAATAACTCCTGCTTAAGTAAAAGATAAGTTTTAGAAAAGCAACCAGACTTCTTCTGAATAATTGAATTAAAGCCCCTTTTCTCCAGTTTGTTCATGGTTAAGTTTCCATGTTGTTTCTATTTCATCTATATATATTTCTGTGAGCCAGAATTCTCTTTGCTGTAAGTGAACAAAACTCTTATTATATCTTGGTAGCAGCAATAAGTCTTGCACCACAGTGAAAACGTACACTGCAGTGCAGACTCAGTCACAAGATGATGTTATTTCTTGGTATTAATATAGGATTTTATATATTAGAAGCACCGTGGCTAATATTAGCTAATGATAAGGTAATTAAGCCAAATTTAGATGCCAATTTTTGTTTCTGAAAGCTTTTAAGCTTTATATGGGTTATGCTGCTAAATTAGCTGAACTCTCATTAAATATTGCAGTCTGCTACTCATCGTCTCAGACAGAAAAAAAACAACATTATTAACCACTGATGGTATTTGATACAAATAATAGCTTTAGTAGTTGTCTGTCTTTGTCAGCGATGACAACCAGCAATTCCTTCTCCACATTCATTTTCATGATGACTTCTAATATGAAGCTCAGACATAGTGATGAAAGTTCTCACTTGCACAGAACCAGGGGAACCAGGATGGCCTTGTGGGCTTTTTTTTTTTCTCTTAGGGGCTAGGTAGGAGTATTTTGTAATGCAATCTGATCATCATATCTTGTCTTTTATCTACATTACCTGTGCAACAGGTCCCAGTGAGAGAGTGGAAATTTGGCATTTTGGGGGCTGAACTTTCTCATACAGTCTTCTTCTTGTACAAGAGCTGTCACTGCTTAATACTGATAATCCAACATCAGACTTTCACTGGTCAGGTGGCCCTACTCTCCTCAACCACTGCTCTACCTTGTAGCATACTTGTCTGTGGGTTTGCTCACCCACCCTACAAAAATTGATGTAAACTGCCTTGTCTTTAGTCCTGACAACTTTATACACTGGGACACCCATTGATTTTACACTTAGCCATGCAGTTGTGGTCATCGGGGTTAAGAACACCAAGAGGAGGGAGATGTCCCACTGAATCTCTTGGGTGTATGGGTTCTTTCCAAAGCAGGTATTTGTTAGCTGCAATCACAAGCACAAGGTGGAGCAGGTACAGCTGTGACCTTCTGAGTTATTCTGCATTTCACTGCAAGTTCAGCACCTCTTTTCTCCCCCAGCTCTGCCCAAAGCTTTCAGGGAGCACTGATGGCTTTGTAGAGTCCCCTGTGCACTCTGCCAGCTGTGAGTGCACCACAGTGTGCTCAGTGAGAGCAGCAGCACTGGGATGCACTGAGGGTGACTCCTCACCAAGGGGGGACTCATCAGGTACCTCCTGAATGAGCCACTGTCCTCAGGGGTGCTTATGCTATACTTGTTGTAAAGTTTGATTCTTCCCATTTATGTGAGGTTCATGTCACCTCTGGGAAAGATGAAGCAGACTCCTTTATTGGAGAGTTTCCACATCCTTGCTCATACTGAAATTCTCAGTCACTGGGAGGGCCGTCAGATTTCTCTGCACTTCAGCTCAGGAGAAAACAGCTCTGGGCCCTGAGCCATATTGGCACAGTTTTGCAGCTACAGCTTTCAGAGCATCCACACCTGCCTCTGTGTTGCCAGCTTGTCACTTCTGGACTGCAATCCACAAGTGGTGGTGACGTGGAAGTGGGGGAAGGAACAGCAGGCACTGCACGAGTTGGAGGGAGCGAGCTGGAGACGGCCATCCACTGTGACAAGTTGCCTTGCCTGTTTTTACCCAGAGCAATGATCTCACCATTCCTTCTAGCTTAGCCACTCTACACTTGGGGGCAGGGAAATGGATATTTCTGCTGCTTTTATCTGCCCTAAGTGCATTTAATGCATGAAAATGTGAGATTTCTGTCCAGCACTTATGGACAATTGTCCAAGACACATTCCCAGAGAGTCCTTATAATAAAATAAGCCATTCAGGGATGACTACCTTTTGAAGGTACTGCATCCAGCTAGCAGGAGCACTTTGGTGCCATTTTGATGCCATTCCAGTACAGTACATTTAATTTCTTCTGATGCTCAGATCAGTTACAGAACAACCCAAATGAGTCTTTCTGTACCCCTACAGTGTCACTGCTCATGAGGAAATAATCCAAACTCTGAAACATAAAAAGCTACAATGTCACCCAGCACTGGTGAGTAGCATGGAGCAGATCCAACACCCTGGTCATATAACACCCATCAAGATGACAAAAAACAGGTTTCCTGCCCTACACTTATTATTTTTGCACAGTTGGATATGTCATCCCTAGGACAATATATTCCTTGTATCTAGTTAGTCTTTTACGTACACACAAGCTCAGCGAAGTCTTTTCAAAAAAATTTGGGATGCATTATTAATAACAAAAACGTTTATGATCTATGGAACAGGGTGCATGCTTGCATTCCTGCCCAAAATCCAGGAAGAGTATTATTAGTCTTAACTAAATAGAGCTCTTCTTTTTTCTCTGTACTCTTTCTGAAATGCAATCTGCCTCACAAAAAAGGCAGCAATTATCCCCATTTTTTGATTCTTTTTGATTCAGTTCTCTGGTGCTCATGTGCATTCCTATAACACATCTGATGTTGATGGAGGTCTTTGGGTATAATCACATAGAATTCACTGCTCAGAAACCTGGCAGTGCCTCTGTTAATTCGTTATGCTGTAGATGTACACATTGCTCTACCCAGTGTAACCTAATGATAATGAGTTTGCCACATAGGTATGCTTTAATAGTGTGATAAACACCTTGATTATGGTGTGACAGAGGTCTAGATCTGCTTTTCAAAACACTTTATTTAATAAATTATCTATTTATATTCTTGTTACTATGTGAAAAGAGGCTGTTTATTTTCCTGCCATATTACGGCAGGAAGAATTATTGCTTTGATGACAAAAGAACTGAGCATGGGAACCAGGGCACCATTTCCAAAACCAGAACTGATGGGGTGATCTGAGACCTACAAACCAGCATTTCTGTTGTTCATCCCATTAGATATAAATGGTACAAAAAGGAGGAACAACCACGGGTTTTGCAGAGGAAAGACTTACCTTGGGAACTGCTAAAATCCATCCTCACCCTGGAGCTGTTCAAAGCTCATCTGGACCCAGGCAGCCCAAGCACCCTGGTCCAAGCTGGCTTTGCTTCCAGTGGGCAATTGGATAGACAATCTTCACACATCCCTTCTGACCTAAATAATTCTCTCAATGATGGGAAAAATGCATGAATGCCATATAATAACTAAACTTCAAAATCAATTGCCACTGGACATCATTCTGATCAAAAGCAGAAATTATTTTAAAGATAAAAGCCATTTCAGTTGTGGGAATACCAATAGTAATTAAATACCAATGAAAATGAAATTTAATAATTTGTGTTCAACCTCTAGCACTGGAAGTCCCTGCAGTTTAAATTACATGAAGCTAAAAGCTTTTACCTCAGACAGCTCAGTCTTGTGAGCTCGGGCTTCTCCTGCACACACTTCCTCTGAATTCCTGCTAGAGCTGCTGGAAGGGTGGCAGCATTAAGTGGGCTTTTATCCTGACTAGTGTAGCTGCTTTCATGTACAAAAGTGATGAAAGTGCATGGTGCACGAAGTGGTGCAGGGGTGGTAAGCAAGGCAGCAGCAATATCAGTGTGAGGCAAGGCTTTTTGAAGCTAATCGTCTTCAATTAGCCTTTCACCTTTGAATAAAGACAGACTGTTACTGCCAAAAAATGCCTCTTGAATATTCATTTAAATTAACTTCCCATGGCCTGGTTTTGTCCTGATGGGATTTGCTTTCTCTGAGCACTCACACAGGATGGTTCTCTGCCATGGAGGGCTGCGAATAGGACTGTCAGTTGTGTGCCCAGTTGTTTGTGAACAGAAGCTTTCGATTTATTCACAAAACATTGATGTCAGAAGCAACACACTGGAGCAGTGCAGGCTTTTTTGAGCAGCCTCAGTAAAACAACTTTCCAGAGAATTGTTATTGGCCCAAGGGGATTTTAAAAGAGAAAGCCAGGAATACTGTTTGGCTACAAAACCAAACAAAATTAAAAAATACATGAAACTACACAGTCAAGTGAAAGAAGACTAAACAACCCAAGTCTTATTCATTACAAATCATTTGCACATATTTTCCTCACTGCATTGAACTGTACCCTTCTCATAAACCATCAAACATTTTGGAAAGCAAGAGGTTGTGTAGTGACTGAAACCTGCAGTCTCACACTTTCCTAGTTCATGTATTCACTTCTTCCCAGCCTTCTTGAACATCCCTGCAGAAAGTCCATGAGTTGGCCCATGTGGGTCAGAAGTGCTGACATGGAGAGATATGTCCCCAGAACTGAGACATGCAAAGTAACCAGAATAGCATTGGAAAACCCGTGTTTTAAATGCAGCCTTGACATTTTTGCTTCCTTACACCATTCTGCCTACAGTGTCAGGCTGCTTCATTCCAAATAAACCAGAATCATAAGGCACCATATATCTTTTCTTAAATGACAAAGCTCAAAGGGCCTTTTGTGGTGGATTGACCCCTGCTGGATGCCAGATTCTCACCACAACTGCTCTATCATTCCCCTCCTCACCTGCACAAGAAAGAGAAAATACAACAAAAGGCTTGTGGGTGGAGATAAGGATGGGAAGAGATCACTCACCAGTTACCATCACAGGCAAAACTGACTCAGCTTGGGGAAATTAACTGAATTTATAACCAATGAAATCAGAGTGGGGTAATGAGAATTTTTTTTTTAAAAAAAAAAGCACCTTAAAACACCTTCACCCCACCCCCTCCTTTCTTCCTGAGATTAACTTTATTCCTGATTCTCTCTCTCCCTTCCCCACAAGCCCCTCTTTCCTGCACCCCTCACCCAGCAGCACAGGAAGACAGGGAATGGGGGCTGTGGTCAGTTCATCACACATCTCTGCAGCTCCTTCCTCCTCAGGGATAGGGCTCCTCACACTCTTCCTCTGCTCCAGTGTGAGTCTCTCCCATGGGAGACAGTCCAATTCTTTACTAACTGCTCCACCATGGGTCTCTTTCCATGGGTTGCAATCCTTCAGTAACAGTTCTGTCAACAAACCTGCTTCAACATGGATTCCTCTCTTCATGGATTCACAGGTCCTGACAGGAGTTTGCTCCATCACAGGCTTCCCAGTCTGCTTTGATCACACCCAGTGCTCTGGTGTGGGTCTCTTCCATGGGCTGCAGGTGGATCTGTGCTCCGCCATCATCATTCATGGGCTGCGAGGACCCACTGTTTCACCATGGCCTGCACCATGGACTGCAGGGAAATCTCTGCCCAGTGCCTGGAGCACCTCCTGCCCCTCCTTCTGCACTGGCCTTGGTGTTTGCAGGGCTGCTCCTCTCACACAGCCTCACTCCTCTCCCCTGCTGTAGCTTCAATCGCACTGTGTGGCAGCCAGGCAGATCCGTTGGTCTGACCCGGGATGCCACAAGCTTCCTGGAGAGAGGTCTCCCAGGAGACAGCCTTTGGGGGGTCTCTGGCAATCCTTGGCCACTGGGCAACCTCAGCAAGGTGCAGCCTGTGGCTGCAGTGATCAGTTCAGTGATTTCTGCTCTGTTTGCGAGGTTATCCCAGGCCGACTCGGAGACAGAGAGACAGGAGTGTCATGTGGCCATTCCACAGAGGTGGACTTTATCGTCCAGGAGTTCTGCAAAGGGTGGCCAGGAATGACAGCTCCCTTCTGAACTGGGCAGAAGCTGGGGTTTTTATGGGGGAGAGCAAGGGTGGTACCAAGGGAGAAAAAACAATGGGCTACAAAAAATCAACACAGGCATCAAGGCATGGTGGGATAGCTGGAGCACTCACCATGACAAGGAAGGATAGTCCCATCTAAGGGGTATCCCTCCAGGAGAGGGTTGAGATAAGCTTATCACAGCTTGTTCAAAGGACATCCCTCCAGGGGAAAGTTGTGGCAAGTTTATCTGCCTCCACAGCACAGGTTTTTGTTCCCTTTTTAACTGCTATCCAGAGGTACTACCACCACTGACAGGCTCAGCCTTGGCCAGCTGGTGGTGTATCTTTTGGACATAGGGGAAGCTTCTGGCAGCAGAAGACAGCCTTAAGCTGTGCCACTATCCAAACCTTGCCACACAAACCCTGCACACCTTGGCAGTGTACCAAGCCCTCCTAGCCTGTACCTAAGTGGCAATAGTTGTACCTGACTGCCCTACAGAACTTCACATGTAGCACATAACAGACTTCCTGACAGCTCCCCAGTCATTGGAAACCCATATAACTATTCAAGGCACATTTTGTTCCTCCACAAATCATCCACACATTTCCTTTCCTCCATAAATGCTGTGATAACAGCTGAAAAGTGAAAGCAAAATAAAGCTGTGAAATACATGTGAAATGCAAAATGGTTGCTCTGTGCTGGTACCATTTGTATAGTCCTTTTCTCCTTTCCCCCACACAAAGGGGGTCATCAGTAGAACAAGGCCAGAACTGTAAGGGAGGGTGATGCCTTGTGTTAGATGCACTGGTACAGTCCATCTAATACATCTGGAACAGTTTACCCTGACAGCAGATTATTTCAGCCATATGTGCATTGAAGTTCCAGGCTTGGAACATACAGATCAGAAGTTCAGAGATAATAAAAAAAAGGGATGCACAGAACTACAGGGCTGCCAGTAGGGTCTCCTGCATAGGAAACAACTCCTCTGTTTCCTGAACAAGATGTGAACAGAAACCAACATCAGCCCAAGGACAAGCAGGACTCAGGCAAGGCAAGTAGAAAGTCTCAGCTGGAGAGAGCTCTTAGTTCAGAGTCTGGTCCAGTCAGATGCCATGTACAGTGAGGGAAGGGCTAGCAGCCTCATGAGTCCATTAGAGAAAACAAAACAAGCCAATGAAGTCACTATTACTATAGAGGACCAGCGCTCTGTGTCTTTGGAAGGATCAGGAGTATGGTATCTGCTCAGAATAGCCATCAAAAAGTGATGCACAAGATAAAAAGGGGTACAGCCACTCCCTAAGGGTGAAACAGCTCCTGGGCATGAGGGGCAGCCCAGACCTTTTCTGTTCTGGAAAGCTCTGCAAGCTTGCTGCCTTCCTGGTGGTCATGAAAGCTGCTGAGAGAGGGTCTCTTTTTGCACATTAGTGCACTTGCCTCTGATGTGTTGACACCTGGAACTTTGTTGAGCATCAAGGGAACAGTAATTGCCAGATGATTCATTGGAAGATAAATGCTTTAATGTTAGAGCCTTTGTGTGACTCTCCATCATTTATCACAGACCTTTCAAGGCTCTGGAAGCACAGGGAGAGGATGTGGTTTAGGCATGAAGGGGCTGATCCGGAGGTGAACAGAGCTGAAACTCTGTCTCTGTGTACACACAGACATGTACACACAGAAGTGGACACACATGAATGCGTACACAGGCATACAAATTTATTTTCACACGAATTTAATTTTATTCCAAACATCTGTGGAGAAGGACCAGGCTGAATCTTTGCTTAAAGCAGCAACATGGGACTGTGAGCTCATTTTTCTTATCTGCCTTAAATTTCTATAAAAGTCCTTATCCCATTCCCTGTCTGTAGGAGTGGATAATCTTCCTCTATCCCTCTGAAGATTCATTTTAATTGTAATGGCACCCGCCCTGAGAATGCTCCTTTTTTTTCTTAGCCAATTCCAAATCCCTCAGGGGTTAAAATTCATTCATGTCTAATAGGAAAGAAATCTGTTCTTTGTGCAAGTGGTTTAGACTAGATAACATCAGATCTGTCTGTCAGATCTCAACACGTGACTGAGAATAACAATAATCATGAGAGAACATATTGCACATCATCTTTGGTCCAACCAAAACAATCTCCAGGCTCTTTCTCTATGCCCTGTGGCCCCAGCCAGAGCTGAGATGCTTAGATCAGGGCAAGGATGATCATGGCCCTTGTGTTGGAGCACAGCACAGCTGGGCTCATCAGCATGCCGACAGAGGCCTATCCCAAAATGGAAAGCACCACAGAAGGCTCATTTTAATGCTCTAGAGATGAATAAGACCGCAAACCAAAAAATATATCATTATCTGGGCACATCTTGTAATTCTTGTTCAAACATTTTGAGTAATTTGCTGCTGCTTTCAACTTCTCTGTCCCCCATGTGGCAGTTTTTGACAAAGGGGAAACAGTAAATGATCTATTCTTGGAACATTTTCCATTGCTTATTCAGACCAGACTCTAATTCAAAGGATAAAAAACCCCATACAATCAGGGGTATGAATAGAACTGTCTGGTGGAAATCAGACCGCCGTTTAGTAGCAGATTGGTTACAGTTTGTTACCTCTCACCCCTAGAGCTTTGGGGATGGGGAAGGAACCTTCCAGGGAAGCGAGATGAGTCAAAGATCAGTCTCATTAAATACAGCTTGAGCACACGTATGTCACTGACCACTTAGAAATGATGAAGAAAAAGCAAGGAAAGGCACAAAAACCCTGTCTTTTTCCTACCTGCATGCTTGTCTGGTAATAGGATGTATCTGATGCAGCAATGACTCAAAACTGCCACGAAAAATCACTTGGGATGTTTTATATGGTAAAAACCTTGCTCTGAAGTTTCAGAAATTTTTGTTGCTATCAAGAGCAGCTCTGCACTGCCATTAATAGATATGCTGAAAAAGGAGGGCCCACAGTCTTGCTTGCAGACCTGTCTTTGCTCTCCTGTGAGCAGCTGTGGAGCTGAGCTGTTCCCCTGCCAGCTGAACGGAAAGACTTCTGCATTTTCCAGGTACAAAATTCCACATTCAGTGGATGAAGATGTGGACAGTGTTTGACATACAGAATTTGGTACACATTTTTCAAATGTCAAAGGTGTAGAGAGACGGGATCCACTTTCAGAGGAAATTAGTGATTTTGGTGTTTATGGGAATCATAGAATCATGGGAATGATTTGGGTTGATAGGGACCTTTAAAGGTCATTTAGTCCAACTTCTGTGCAATGAGCAGGGACATCAACTAAAATCAGGTGGCTCAGAGCCCCATCCAACCTGGCCTTGAATGTTTCCAGGGAGAGGTCACTCACCACCTCTATGACCAACTTGTTCTAATGTTTCACAACCCTAATTGTAAAAACTTCATCCTTGTATCCAATCTAAATTGATTCTCTTTAAATTTAAAACCACTGCCCCTTGTCCTACCACAACAGGCCCTGCAAATAATGTTTGTCCTCTTCTTTCTTGTTGTTCTCATT
The DNA here is from genome assembly GCF_971803275.1 of Cyanistes caeruleus. Lineage (NCBI taxonomy): Eukaryota > Metazoa > Chordata > Aves > Passeriformes > Paridae > Cyanistes > Cyanistes caeruleus. Next base: position 28,779,333 of record NC_141706.1, on the reverse strand, counting down.
AGGTACTGGAAAGCTTGGAAAAGGTCTAACTGGAGCCCTCTCCTCTGTAGGCTGAACAATCCCAGCTCTCTCAACTTGTCCTCACAGCAAAGTTGTTCCATCCCTCTGATCATCTTCATAGCTCTCCTCTGGATTCAGTCCAACAGATCTAAGTTGTTCCTGTACTGAGGACCCTAGAGCTGGATACAGCACTCCAGGTGGGGATCTCACCAGAGCAGAAAACATAGGGTGACTTTTTTATCCCCTCAAAACAAAATCAAACCTAAAGTGCTAATATTCATGTATAAACAATAAAATATTTGTTGCCTACAAGTAACTATCTGACTAATTCCAATCATAAACCCATCCCATCAACATCATCCTTTTTTCTCTGATGAACTCAATTGCAGTTTTCTATGTACGCAATAAACGTTAATAAACCCATGCCAGAGGGGATTGAGAGTGGTTTGTGTCTTGTATTGACACTTCCTTATTCACAGAAGATGCCAAGAGATTATTGAAGCACTTTATCATTGTTTTGGGCTGGCACAGGCTGTTTTCAGTCATGCTGTGACTTATAGGTATCCCCTTGTTCCACGGCTCAGCTGGGAGCTCTCCAGTGAAGCAGTGAATGTGCTTCAAAGGGCTTCACCCCTCGCCTTCCCTCTGCTCCCCATGGCAAGTGTCAGCTGCTGCTCTGAGCTCTGCCTTTATTGCACCCAATCTCCAGCCACACTAAGGGGCCATCTCAGCACGTTAGCAGGGTACAGACAATGGTCAGCTACTGATGCTCCCATGATTTTCTAGGAAACATCTCTGACTGTAAGCAAGGGTTTAATAGAATTGTCAAGCTGATTTACAGAAAAGGCTGCTCTCTGGTGCAGATTATGGTGCTGATACAATCTCTGTGGCTTGGAGTTTACTTGCAGCATGGATGTTGGAGCATATTTATTTGAAAAAGGGAAAGAAAATAATTACTTGGGCTGCTGCTGGATTTGTTTGAGGCTGATGCACCAAGTCAGGCCAAGGCAAAATCCCCATGTGGTGCTGCAAATAAGTGATAGATGGATTGGTCTTGCCTGGGCAGAGTGCCAGGGCATGTCCTAGGGAGCCCCACAACTCTGTATTAAAGGGTGTAGTAGTAAATAAAACATGGATAAAGTGACCTGTTGAGTATATATGAGGAGCCCATTTACTCTGTATTCCCTAAATTGGAGGCAGATAATCTCCTTTATCTTTGTTTACACTCAGCTGCTCACAGGTTTATTGGGAGGAAAGCAGCTTTCCCTGCGACTCAGAATGCAATTACTGCGAGATTGTCCCTGTGCTTCCAATGGCTCCCAGTCAGCAACTGAGCCACAGGTGCTGCCAGTGAGGAGAGCTGCCAGGAGCTTCTCAGGGCAATGCTGGCCCTTTGCACCTCACACCATGACAGGCTGGTGAGACATGTCCTGCTGTCCTGCTGTCCTGCTATCCTGCTGTCCTGCTGTCCTGCTGTCCTGCTGTCCTGCTGTCCTGTTCCTCGGGAGTCTGGAGGTGGAGAGATGCAAAATCAATCTCTTTAGCATCAGTTCTTTCATTTTGTTTTACTGTCTTCTGTAGGTGTCACTAATTGCCTCCTTCATTGCTGCTGCTGTGAAGTGTTTATACTGTCCCATCTCTCCCATCAAGTCTCTCTTCTCAGCCTGAGTAATCATTCTACAGTGCACAATTCAGGTTTTGCATGTCTAGCTTTTTCTTCTCTTCATGTTTCTGCCTTACTGCCTGGGTAATTTTCTTTTTGCCTCTCTTAGCACTTTTTAACTAATTTTTCACACAGCTTTGTAAAGAGAGAGAGCAACAGAAGAGCAGGATCACGGAGCACCCTTGTCTGCAAGAGCCCCACACTGTTCATCGCCCTCATCCCTGGATAGCTCTGGTAGTCTCCATATCCCTGTGTAACACCACAGCACGGGCTCTCCAGTGCATACAGAGGACTGGCCCTGCCTAGAACCCTTTGCACTGGACTGAAGAAGGTGTGTTTTTAACCTTTTGTGTTGTAGGCCTACACCAGACAAAGTCAGTCCAACTTTTGTCAGAGACACCTGTGTTAGTTCTGATTCTGATTGATTAGCATTCAAATTCTAATCACCAGAGGAATTGCGTGAACTCTGGGGTTTGGTGTGGGGGTTTTTATTTCTATTTTTTTCCCTTTGGAATCAGACCAACAAAATTAAAGTGACTTCAAATAAGTATTTTAAGTTCTATTACACATTTTAAGTCGGGTGTAAGATAAGTCATGATGATCATGGAAAAGGACTGGAGATAGGCAGACTTACCGAAAACAGAGATGAATACACTATCAGAAAACAGTGACAGGTGAATAAATTGTGGAGTAATACAAATAATCAAAACAAGGGAGGATGGATAATCATAACTGTCAGTGCTGACAGCAATTTCATACCAAAGAAGCACTGTTCAGGGGAGAGATGGGATCAGCCACAAACTAATAAAAGAACAGTATGAAGGAATTGTACACTGAGCCAGGCGAAGCAGCTGATGGGCTCAATGTCTGCTTAGACTCCTCTGCAATAAAGCTCAACAATGTCTCAAGTGTGGCAGTGATGGGCAAGAGATCCCCATGTGCTTCTTTAAATGGGCTTTCTGACATTGAGGCCACAAAGCAGAGAGGCAATGAAATGATAGATAATATTCAACTTTGCTTTCTCCTTGCACTGAATGAGATTTGCTGTCCTGAACCCAGAAAACCAGAGGGCAGCTCTTGGCTTTGGGATGGGATGAAGACTCATTCAAATGCCTTTTCACATGCCTCAAGGTAGTGAGGGGACAAAATGTTCCTTTATTGAAGGGCTCATGTTTGATAGCCACGCTGGGATTTGGGCATGCTAGTTATTTGTCTACAAGCCATTAAATATGCTGTTTCCCTGCACAATCAACAGATTTACGCTTCTGATACACTCAGCTTTGTGGTTTATATCTGATAGCAGACTTTGGCTTTATATCATTAAGAACCAGCAAATTAATAGAAAATTATCCCATTTCTTGAACAAATTAGGGGACTATCACCCATGTCTGAATAAGAGAAAAATGCCTGGAATCATCTTTATCTAATCTAATTTGAATTTGTGTGCAGTTGTTAAAGAATCATCTGTGCACCTCTAGCAGTACTCATTCAAAAGGGTGAAGGCATGGCAAGAATTTTATATGCAGGCCTACACAAATAACACCAATTAACCTGCCCTAGTCGGTTCTCTAGAGAAAAAATTGTTATTGATGAGTTATCACAATAGTAACAACTGCCAAGAGAGAATTTTTCCCTGGAAAAAAAGACATAACAAAAGATTGCCATAAGAAGAAAAGGGTAGGGATAAGTGTCAGGGATAAGAACCAGCCAAGTAGCAACAATATTTAAAAGTTTTGATTGCAATTTTCAGTAGGAAGCCAAGAAAATGAGATTAATTTGCCAAGGATGCTCTCACTACTGTGAACTCAGGGCCCCCAGTCTGCCAGCTTCCAGACACTGGGACTTCCTTCCTGCAGGCATGAACAAAAGGTGGTGGCTGGTCATTAACTGGTCTGAAGACAAGAGTGGGATCCGGCTTTAGTTCTCACTGGATTATTATCTCCACTTAATTAAAAGGCTCTATAACATGATTTCTCCTTTAGAAGAAAGAGCCTTTGAAAGCTGTTAAACTTTAAGACTAGGTAGGAGAACTTTCATCCACAAAAATTTGAGAAAAGGGAAGGGTCATTTCTCCAAATCAAAAAAGCAAATCAGGAGTATATTTGCTGACTGGTTCCAGAAAGGAAATCTTTATCCTCAAGATGAAGCCAATTAGTGAGGCTCATGACCACATGTTCCACAAAGAGTATTTTGTGGGAGGAGAAAAAAAAGAAAAGACAGTGTTAGATTTTGAAAAGGTGACAAATTTCTTGTCCTTCTTTCCATACAGTAGGCACAAACAACTGTAGGGCAAAGCTTGCATTAGCCTGAGCCTACTGCTCTTTGGACCAACATGCAGGTTCCCAGGTGTTCTTGTCTACCAACCATATCCCCAGCACAGGGCCCACCAAAGCTTGCCCAACCCTAAGTCACGGTCCTGAGAGTATGTGGTCTGTTTTCAGTGACTTGAGCTCTGGAACTGACTCATATTCCCTATTTTGTTTATATACTCATCATATTTGCTTCCCACTTATGCATCACTCCAGCTTATGTCATAAAATTAGAAAATGAGACAGACTTGTTAGAGACCAAATATGATCTCTGGTTTGACTCAGCAGTGTTTATGTGGAGCTACCCAGACACAATGTAGTTTGGCACATAGATGATGACAGAAAGGACAGGTTATAATAATTTTCCAGTCTGTACCTACCCCCTGAAAAAAGCCCGACCCATCAAAATTTATTGTCATCCCCTGACATCTTCATTAGTTATAGAAATAGATACTCATGAACATGCCTTTTCTATCTGAGTTCAAATTTTAAGCCTCCCTGCAAAAGATTGCTGTTTTCTCCCATCTGTAGGAGTGATGCTCGTGACAGGTACTACCTCTCCCTCCACAAATGCTCTTGCTCATTGCTTCACATATGGGAAAAGATCATCCCAGTTTCACACTTCAGATGTCTGCAAAAGGCTGAATCATCTTTATCTCTGGCTCTGACTATGGCTGCTTGTTTTAAGCTCTTGTGCAGGTGTTGATGGATGAAGCCACCAGGAGTGGGGTTTCCCACCGTGTGGGGTGGGTGCCGTGCCCAGGCAGAGGCTGGCTGGCTGCCCCCATTCCAGGTGTGGCTGTGTCTCCAGGGGGTGGCAGGTGAGTCCACAGGGACAGCAGCTGCACAGAGTTCTTCCCTAGCATTTGTGTGGGGACCAATACGGGATCTGGCAGCCAACAGAGCAGATTTGTGTAGCCAACAGAAACTGGCAATGAAGGCAGCGGCTCCAGGAAAACAAACACAAATGTAAGAGGCACAGCAACAACATGATTCTAGGCAGGGATAGGAGATGAACTATCAAACTGACTCAAACAATCAAGCACAAGCCAGCTGCACATGACATCCCTCAGCTTGGGAGGGAAGATGGGAAAAATACTCCTTTCTTGGCCCTGGAATCATGAAATACTGTGAGGGCAGAGAATTGCCAGCACAGGAAGTGATGATCGACTTAGGGCATGGTTCTGGTGAGCGCATTTTGCGAAGACGGGAAATAGTAAAGGCACTGTTTGAACCTCCTGCCTACCTATTGTGCAGTTGACAACATGTTGCATGGAAAATTTTTTGGCTAAGGTGATACTGAAACCCAGATCTACTAGGTCTGTATTCAGACTCTGCCCTTTTCAAGTATTTGACCACATTCTCTCTATTCCTTTCTCTAACAGAAGCATTGGTTTCAGACTGGCACTGCCTGGTTACCAGAGTGGAAGCAGCCACGAGAAGACGCCTGATGTTCCTTTTCCTCAGATACAGTGGGGCTGCATCCTCAGGACTGAACACTGCAGGGATTGCAGCAGCAGTGCTGGGGCTGGATGGTGGAGCCACATTCTTGGCCTGAGACAGTCTCTGCATGTTTAGTACAGGGTGCAAAAGAGCCTCAGAATGGCTGAGCCAGGTGGCCTGGATCGTATTTCTGTGGAAACAAAAACAGATCATCTCCTTCCCTCTAAACACCCTGCCAAGACAGAGACCATGCCGGACTACTCACCAGCAGTGTGGGAGATGTAGCCAAATTCAAGACAAACATTGACATCAGCTTTTGAATCCTAACCAGCCTGTGCAAAGATACCCTTACACTTTGTTTTGTTTCCAAGCCCATATTCTCCAGAGGCCTGGGAACAAGCTGTTTTCTCACACTGCGTGAGAGTGGAGTTAGGATGATCTAGAGTCTGGGAAGAAGGGAACAACACATCTTAATGGGGTCACACAGTCTTGTCTAACCTTTTATTTTTCTATGGGCCTCCTGTTTTGTTGTCCCTAGCAGGGTTTCTGGATGACCCCAAAAGCATAAGTCAGAGCAGAACAGCAATTTGTGGAAAACACGTCACCCCAGTACAGCACACAATGTGTTCCTCTTTTGTAGGGCAGCATGGATCTCAAAGCAAACTGGACCAACGTTTCTGCAGCATTCAGCTCCTCTTTCACTTTCTCTCCACCTCCTTATTGCACTTCTCTGTCTTGTGACAAAATAGCCATCTCTACAGCTTCCAGCTGGGATGTTACAAACACAGGGCTAGGACCACGGCCACTGCAGGGTTAAAAAAGAGCAATGTGTTGACATGCAATGAGAATAATGACTTTGTGCCATCAAACGTTTTGTGGGAAGGGAACCATGCCATCAGATTTGCCGGATTTTAAGCTTTTTAACAGATAGTTTGGAAGCACTCATTGGCCATGAGGGGCTGTACCCATCAAGGTGTTCTGTACCAGGGGGAGCTTATTACCATGAGCAAGACCAGGCAGCTCAGGGCATTACTCAGTAATCACCTTGGTGGACGCAGCAAGGACAGTCATCACCTGGCCTGGCACCATGGCCTGGACTCAGGTGAAAATGTTCAATAGCCTGTGATTAAATGAGTGGAAAATGGGGATTCTTTCTGTCACATAATATTCCTGGCAGATAGTCAATCTCATCTTCTTGTGCTGGAGAACTACTGCGCCCCTCTATGACTGGAGCATATGCTGTGCTGCTCCAAGAGCACCTGTCATGGTCAGAATAATCCAGACCTCTTAAAACAAAAATGTGTCCTTCAGTGCAGGTTGGGGGGAAATTAAGAGGAGCCTTGCCTGAACACCTCTTTCCCCTCACTCTGTTTTTTTGGGGAAAGCACTGGTATAAAGGGTTGGATGGATAGAAACAAGAGGTATTGATACTCTAGATGAACTTTTTTTGGTGTTTCAAGAACACTCATGCACCTGACTGTGATATTGGTGTTGTTTTGGGGGCATGGACCCTGTTTGGTAGTATGGTGGGAAATGTTGCATCCCATGAGCTCGCTAAGGAGCTGGTACAGCTGAGTTTCCCCAGTCCTTGCTGGGCTGTTGGATCCGTAACCACAACATCCAGGACCAAACTCTGAAAATCAGATTTTCATCTGATCCTTCATTTCCACGTCCTTAGAAGGTTTGGGCCAGAGGTATTCATGAAGTTTTTATTTGATTCACTCTTTCACAAAGTGCTTAAACTGGTGGTAATCAGAAGGAGCAAGCAATCTCCTCTGGTGTGTTAAAATGGTCTACTGGTGATAAGGGGCCTCTCTTTTGGGGCTCTCTATATGGTTCCTACTAATAAAATAATCAGTCTGTCACACACAAAGAAGTAGATCCTGTACAATGCAGGTCCTAATCTGTCACAGGGGATTTTGGAGGCTTGTGATGCACTGAGAGGACCCTCAGTGGTTTTCTTCTGGACCCAGCTGGACGAGTGGCCTGGGATGATCATAGAGGTCCCTTGTCCACAGATCATAGCCTTACCTTGCCCTGTCCCTACATGAAGCCAGTCCTTGAGCAAGAGTTTATGAAATAAAAACCCTTTCTGCCCTTGGGATCAATAATAACAAGAGAGGTGGATGTGCCACAGACTTTTCAAGATGATTATTATTCATACACCCCCTCAGACATGACTGTTGTCTACAAATCATAGCAGAGACTACCTCAATGTGTCCCACTCCATTCTTGTAAGAAAAGGTGCACCTGGATTTTATTTCTTCTTCAATTCTATTTAAAGAAGGAAAATAATCTTCAATATCATGGAAAGGCTTTTTAATCCCTCACAGACAGTACAGAATAGAAGGTTCAGGATCTCTGAAGTGAGTGGCAGATGAAAAATGCTATTCTTCCTTTCATAAGTCAAAAATCAGAGCAATTTTCTTGAATTCAGTCCTGTTATTGTGGTTTTCCCTGTTTCAAATATGAGCATTAATCCTCTTCATTTTATGCAGCTATGTAATTGCATTCCCCAATCCAAGAGGACAAATTTGCTTGTTTCAAAAATTCTTATGATTTGCCGTTCCACTTGCAGCTTGGAGACTGCACAGAGAAATAGGAAGAGCTCTGAAAGACTCATAGTCCAGGACAACCTCTTGGGACACAACCAGCTTAGAGACAGGCTGGGGGGAAGGAGGGAGCAGCACAGCATCTCAGCCACTGGAGGCCTGTGGATGCCTCCTTCGGACTTGTAATCCATTACCCTTACACTAATTTGTGTAACTACTCTCCAAGGAGAATCAAATGGAGAACAAAAGTGTTAGGGTCTGACGTAGAAGCTGGATGGATCTTATTAATTGAAGTAACATTTAAGTTCAAGTCCAAACGCTTTGAATGTTTGATCCTTCATCTCGTTTGGCCGCTTTCATTTCCTCCTCCTTGCATGTTTTCAAGTCATTGATTGTCTCATTCTGCAGCTAAAGCTGCTTAGCTGGGAGGCAGGGGGGGGGGGTGGCAGGAGATTGTTCTGCCTGAAATGCTCTTATTTTATTGCTGCTTGAGTCTCAATTCCTTCCTGGTCTTACAGTCAGTAAATGTTAAACATTGCTTGCTCTCAGTATTTACCTATTTTTAACCCTGACTCATTTTGTTTATTTCCATAATGTGTGCCTCTCTGCGCTTTACTTCTCAGTACCCTCATTCATCTTTTTAAACCGCAGAATATCCTCACTTATTTTCATTTGTAAGCACTTCTGTTGTTTCTATTTTTAGTTCACTTTTTTAAACTATTTTCTTTTTTCCTTGTCCAGTTCTTGGAGTTTGTCTTCTGAGATGTGGGAGGCTGTCTAGCCCAGGAGCCCACATCTCTCCTCAGCTTGGAGCTGCTACCTACCTGTCAGAAACATTCACCTTGCTTACACTTCCCCCTGCAGAAATACCAGGGTCCACCGATTCATCCAAAAAATACTTAAGCATCTCATACCCCATTGTACGGCAAAAGCAGAGCTGAAAGCATCAGGAGACAAATTATTTCCATAGCTCAGCTTACCACTTAGAAAAAGAAAATCAAAAAGAAGATTTTAAAGGCAGATCCTACGGGAAGCCAGTGTGGTTAGCAACGGAAAGAAAGCCCTTCCCTCCCCAACGCTAGTAATGAATCTTCTTTCCTTCTCAGCTGGTCCCAGTCCCCCCCTTGGAAAGCTAATTACCAGTGTAGGGCACACGGGAGCTGGCCATACAGCATTAACTCAGAGCCTAATGAGGCAGAGTGGCAGATGCTGGGGTTATTCAGAGGTTATGGGTGACCCTCCAGCCCAGGAGGGGAAGCTCTCCTGGGGATGGGTCACCACGGGCTCATGCAGGGAGCCTGCTTGGGCATATCTTCAAGCCAACCAACAAAGCAGCAGACAGAAGGGTTAATGCTGCTCAATAAATGAACCGTCATCAAACAAGAGAGGCTTGAATCTTTCTTCCCCTGTAATATAATTTGTTGGCTGCTGGGAGCCTCCCCTCATTTAACTGGGGTTTTTCTCTCAGGCAAATCGGGGTGGGTGCTGCTTGCACAGCTGCAACATTGATTTCCAGTTTGGAGTAGAAAAGGAGTTATTTTCTCCTCCTTTGTGTCATCCCAGAGTGAAAAGGAGACAAATAAATAAAAATCCCCTCTGTGCAGAATATGACACTGAGAGACCGTTGTGCATGGCACAGCCCCCTCCTGCACCCACCCCTCACCCTCTGGATACAATGCTCCCTCATTAACTGGACTTTTCATTCAGAGGCCATTGCCCAACTTAATTTGGAATAATTTATTGGATCGGATTCATATCAACTTAATAAGGCTTTATTTGAGTGCAGAAAATCCATTTTTCACCAGCAATAATTGCAAATGATGTTAGAAGGTGACCCCCTCCAGCAGACACTGATGGGGACAATGCCACAGGGTGAGGCTTTCATGGGCATCACTGGAAATTAGATAGGATAACACAAAGGTATCCCAAAGGCTAAATTCCAAACCACACAGTGTATGCCCCCCCATCTTTCCACCCTCCCCACATCCTGCTGACCTCTGTTGTCCACTTCTTAGTAGGTTTCTCCTCCAGCTCCTGCTTCTCAGTTCCATATTGACACCCCAGCTTTGCCCATTCTTGCTCCTTGTCAGACCTTCCCCCGAACCCATCCTGCCCCTCCAAACTCAGTCTTCCATCCCCGCTTCACTGCCTGCATAGCCCTTTCTCATTCTGTATCCAGCCCTCCCAAATGACCTACAGCAGCCTTGAGGGGGACACGCCCTTGCTACCCGGGGAAGAGCGGGTATCGAGCTCTGCCATGGAAAAGAAATGTGCGCCATTCACACAGTCCCATGCCTGCTGCTCTCCTTGCTGCCCCCAGGAATTTGGGGAACGGGGTAGAATTCTGCTACAATGTAGCTTTGGACACTAGAATTCTTTTTCTTATCTACTTACAAATAACTTATGCCAAGCCAAAGAAGCACGCCTGGAGAAGAGGGGGAGAAGGGCCTGTCCCTATGGGCACTGCAGCAGGAATGCTGGGCAGTGGGGTGGTACCTTCATCCCCCCATAGCGGCTGAAGTGTCACCGGCAGCAAGGAGCAAAGTCTCCTGAGGGATTACCCCTTCCCACAGTCCCCGCCTGCTCTGGCAATTCAGGCTGCAGCAGCGGCTCCCTTGCACGTCTGATCTGTCGGGCTGGGGAGGGGTTAAGGGAGAGGCTGGCCTCCCCATATGCCAGGGGCTTTCCAGCGTCGCACGGCGGAGCCGCTCAGCTGCGGTGCCTCAGCAGCGCCGGCTGATAGATAACGCCGTCATTTCAGCCGCGCCTCTGCACCATTGCTCGCGTATGCCGCTGACTGCGCCGACTGAAGCGCCTCACCACAACTGGCTTTCCTCAAGGTACATCCGTCATGAAAAGGGTTTGGTTGGACACACGCACACAGCAGGCTTACCTCTCCACTCTGCACACCTTCCTGTTGCTTCTTGCCAGTATTCCCAGCAGCGACGTGTGCTCTGCTTCCACTGCCAATTAAAATGCAGTGGGGAGTGGGAGGTCGAGAGAGAACAGAGAGACTTCCTTTCATAACTGCCTGAAGCCCTCTGACCCTTTATTTGAAAAATTACCATCATAATACCTGGCAGCATCGCTGTGCTGTTAATTCTTCTCTCATTGTCCTCCTGAAAGATGCAAATGGCATCTTCCATTACTAATTCTCAGCATCGGAGTTCTCTTTAGAAGAAGCCAGCTGATAAGAAAGTAATTCTAAAATCAGCCTAATGGGCTTCTGCGGAACCTGAGCTCAGCTGGTGAGCCTGCTGATGTGCTCACACATTCCGAGCACAGCGGTGGGTGAACGAGTGGGCTTGCTACGCTTGCAGCAGAGCAATAGGCTTTACCTGGTGCTCACAGAGAAGGGGTAAAGTCCTCCTGTTTCCCAAAAGTGAGTAGCATTAAAGAAAGGCAGTGCAAGAACAACATCTCCCCTGGTTTTCATAGTCTTTTGTGCAGATGGAGAAGAGATTTTTCAAAAGCCCAAAGCAAACATTGACCTAAGGCTACTCTCTGAAGATATCGGCCACCGTGGAGAGCTTTTGCAAATCCTGCTCCCAGGCAGAGAAAAAGAGTTTCATATGAATAAAGGGAGGGAGTGACTGAAGTCAGAAAATTATAAAGCCATGAGCTGAACTATTTCTGGAAAAAATCCTAAAACAAATAACTGAAGATTTTTATTTTTTTTTAGCACCTAGATAATAAGGCCGAGAAAATTTTAAGTGAATAGGAATATGTCAAGAATAGATTGTGTCAACACGATCCAATTTCTTTCCTGACAGGTTAATAGGGTTTGTGGATGAGGCAGGAGCAGTCAATGTCATGTGTCTTCAGTAAGGTTTATGACACTGGGCTTATACGACACACTTCTAGCCAATTTAGGGTAGCATGGCCCAAAGGCAGGTTCTATAGACTGAGTATAAGGGTAGCTTAAAACTGCTCACATTTAATTGTCAAGTCAGAATGATTCATCAGCTGAGATTTTGCAGTGATCATTCCTGTAGCAGATGTTATTCAATGTTTTCATTAATGGCTCAGATGATGGAATGAGAACAAGCTTATTAAATTTGCAGGTGGCATTAATCTGGGAGGGACTGCAGGCACATTTGATAAGATTAGAATTCAAAATGCTCTTGATAAGTTTAAGAAATAGTCTGAAAATAACAGGAGACACTTTAATAAAGACAAGTACAAAGTAGTATCCTCAGGAAGGAATAATCAGATTCCTAAATGTAAGATGGAGATGGTGGGAAGGGTAGTGGGTCTGCTGGAGGAATGGGGTCAAAAAGTGTGCATTCACGTGCAGAATTTTGACCATAGCTACATTTTGGTGGAAAAAATCAAAATCATATTGTGATGTATGAATACACTTTTTAAGACAAAGAAAGTGAGTCTACTTTGCTGGAGCAAGGCATTGATGCTCAGAAGTGGCTCATGAGGCACATTGGTGTCCTTGTCACCACATGGCTGCTCTGCAAAGGAGTTGAGCGGGAAATGTCTGGGGAAGTCATTCTCCCAGTCAGAGCACTTTAGCCAATGGCTAAATGCCTGAAAACATCCCAAAAGTAAACCTCCCCAGCAGCCTAAACTGTGTAAAATTAAGGCTGCCTTCCTCCATCCTTCTCACTTCCACACAGTGGTGCAGCCCCTGGGGTGGAATCACTTGGTGATCATGTAGCCCAAGTGGCTGAAGCACCAGCCCAGCAAAAATAAGTGTTCCCTTTGTACTCTTTTGCCAGCAACTGAACTGCCTGGAAACAAAGTCATCATTTTTTTAACTTTATGGGGGTGGGATTCTGCCCAACTCAGTTCTATGGACCCTCTGTACCAATGCCCCACCCGGCTGTGGCGGCAGTCCCGCTGACCACAAGATAACCAATTCTCAACAAAAACTTGCAAAACACATGGATGTTGGCATCCCTAGAGGAAATGGCATGATTTTTCCAACCAAGCCAAATTTCACAATTCTCCTACACTTGAGCAGGGATCTTCGCCAGCTGCTGATTGCAGCGTAAGTCCAATTAGAGGCTTGCCTGCTTTCCTTGGGGAGCCTGTGACCGGTGATATAATGACAAAGTCTCCCTAAAACAAGCTTGTTTGTTTACCTTCTCTGCTCTGTTCCATTCGCTAATAAACTGCCCACACACATATTTAGTCTCATATAATCTTATGCCTCACTACAAGTGGAATGAAATTGGTTTTCTCTCTTGTATTATGTGAAAAAACCTGGTGCAACCTACGTTGTTTGTTGTTTCTGAAAGTCAAGGACCCATTGGAATTCAAGCTGTTTTATATTGTTCTTCCTGTCTCCCACTCTCTGTTTCCTCAGAAAAAAACAATCTTCTTTTCCCCCAAAGCAAACACCCTGGAGCACAACCAAGCCCAGCTGCACCACCTGGGTTTTACCACAAGCCCTGGTTTCTCCAGGACACAGTTTCAGGTGCAGCAGAGAAAATCCTGCTGTTCCCCACCCTGAGAAGAAAGTCTCTCCTCGCTCCTCTGCCATGTCTCCGTTTCCCTCCTTTCTGCTCTAGCTCCAGAGTTGTGCTCAGGCCACTTCCTTGCATGGTTTGACTCCAAGGTGAGCCCAGCTCCTGGCATGCTGGAGCCATCCAGTCCATACAATGGCACTTTGACCCCAGGTCAGTTTGAGCAAAAGGCTCTTTTTGGTGGTTTGTCCCAGGGGACAAGCCTATTCCAGGGTGGCAGCAGTGGGGGTCTGTCATGCTGGGATACCACACCCCCAAAAGCAACACACCACGGAAAAACAATACGTGTGGGCTTAGATCTCATTAAACTCCTCTCAGATTCCTCTTTTAGGATTAAAGTAGGTAGGCTTTAGCCAACTCCTTGTCAGTCTCCTGGCTGTCCCCTTGGGGAACCTGGCAGGCACTTGCCCCAGGAGGCTTAGATCAGCCCTAATGAGCTCATGGCTGCAAATTAGGAGCCCACCGTTTATGCTGGGCACATTGTGCAGAAGAATGTGAGACTTAGCAAATGCTCACAAATGCTCACAAAGCCAGTTCAAACACTCATTTTTTACCTTAAGATACACATTTCCTTAGATAGCTTAAAATGCCATGGTGACTGCTGTTTGTTAAAACACAGACAAAGGCTCTCTTGAGAGCCTACAGGCTTTTTGGCCAATTAAGCAAAGATCTTCTGTAACCAGAGGGGTCATTTCACTGGTGCAAGTCCACCTAAAGGCCTATGTAGAGGTATTATTAAAAGACATGGGGGGAACAAAACTGCAAAACTGAATACAGAGCTTCGGGAGGGGCACATGTCCTTCTGTGCCCTCTGTATGCACTTGTATACTTCTTAAATCACCCCTCAGTGAGAGCAGGAATGTCTCTCAGGAGTTGCCCTGAGCAGCAGCCTCAATGTTAGCGCTGTTGCCGGGCTCCTGTCTCCAAAACTCTTCTCACTCAAGTGGATGAAGAGTCGGTACAATTATCCCAAAGCCTGTCCTGTTTAGGTTTGGGGATGTCTCAGGCTCAGCTCTCCAGACAGGGGCTCCTGCTGTGGGTACTTTTTTTACCTTACTGCCCTGCAAGAGCCTTTCAGTGGGGAGGGGGACGCTCTGCAGCCGGCGCTGGAGGCGCGTGGCTGTGCTCAGACCACACAGCACCAACAATGCTGGAAGAGGGCACCACAGCCCTGGGCACCGCTCATTGCAGAGCTGCCACAGTGCAGACCTGGCTGAGTGCCAGCTGACATGCTGTTACCCAAAAAGGGCAAAGGAAATCTCGGTTGATAAGCCAGAGCTACGCAGATGGGGAGTTTTGCCAAGTGAAGGTGTTTGGGCTGTTTGCAAGAGCTGTTTCTGCTGAATAAGGAAGTGCAAGGCTGCTTTGCTGTAATAAAGCACGCCGAGGAAATGATTTGTATAATCAAAAAGAACTCTGCATGAATGCACAGAGTAGGGAAAGAAGCTCTCTGAAAAGTACCTTAGACAGTACAAGGGTTAAAAAGATAAGGGGGAACCTTGTGTGGGGTTTAGGTTCCTTGACACAAAGCTAATGTGCCTCCACTAGTCTGTGCTGAAGTTACCAGAGCAAATAATTTTGGGTTTCAGGAACAGTGTGTGAACATTGTGGACTTCTTTATTTCCCCAGAAAGACTTTTCTTAATAAAATGAATAAGATTTGTCAGATGTAACCCTAGAAAATCTACTTCTACTGGCTATTGGCTCCTACTTACTTAAAATGTTGTTTGGGAGTGCACAGCCTGGGTAGATCCATGCCCAAACACATGCTGGAATTCACACTTGTAATAAGCAAAGTTGAATTGAAGTGATGAACATCTTTTTCCCCATATGTCCTTCCCACAAAGTTAAAGTTCTAAACTTCTAACTGCACTCAAAGGAGCTCCCAGTATTTCCTGTAGAGTAGGCTCTCACCTCTCAGCGCTGGGATTTTTTAAAATATCATGCCATTTGTCTCCTTGGTTACCTAGTCCTATTCACCTCCCAGTGCCCAGGGAAATAATATTTTACACTTCTTTGGAAAAATACCATTGTAATTTTATTAGGAAGTGTAGGCTGTGGTCAGATGGCATCTCATTCTCAAGGTGAACATTGGAGAAGAGTCGCAGGCACCTCTGATGACAAGGATACACTGGAGCAGTGTGTGAAGCTGGTGCCTTGCCCTGCCTGGACCTCTGCAGATCTGGCTACCCCATGACTATGTCCAAGCTCTGCCTGGCCTAGGGGCTGACCCAGATCTGAAAAGAAAAGCTGTTTGCTGCTAGCCTGCTGCCAGCTGATAGAGGATTTAACTTCTCTGGCTCTTTGTGTGGGGAATAAAAATATGTTGTTTAAAACTCAGGCCAAGTCTGCCCTAGGTCAAGGCTAGGAGTGAGAACTGGACCTCATCCTGAACAACAGACATCATCAGAAAATTGGCCTTTTGTGGTGAAGTACCTCCAGTGATAAAACTGACTCCTTCTGGCTATGGATAGAAATTTCAGGAAGAGCCTGATAGATACACAGTGACATCTAAGCTTTATTTCAAGCCTGCCTATTGTTGTTATTACTATTGATTTGCACTTAAAGCTTATTTTTATTATTAGAAAGCAAGGTGGCTTGTCGCCATTTGTGCTGCTTGTTTACTTTCTATCTCACTTCAGGTTAAAACTTATTAGGCAGAAGCATTTGCTGGAGACAGCATCCTACAGTGTCCCTAGTTAGCATGGAAGAGGTTCATAGGCTTTGGACAGAGGGAAACTGGAGTTCTGGTCTAGAGCTATGATGGACAGTTTCACTTACTATTAACACCTGCTGCTTCAGAGGTGTCTGCACATCCCTGATGCAGGGACAAGCAGAGATGAGACAAAGTCTGTGTGACTTATAGATGAGGAATCTAGATTAATTCTTATTCCTTCCTTCGAAGTTTCTTCTCCCCAAAACTATCCATGACTTTGAATTCCACTTTTTAGGGGTGCATTTCCCTTCAGCCTTGCTTCTGTGAAATGCTGCTATTTATCCTTGCTCCCTGAGAGGAGAACAGGCTCCAGGAACATCTGCATTGGGAACTGGCCTCACTTTTGGCATGAGGGGAGCTGTCAGAGTGCCCAGAGACACGAAGAGGCCAGATGCAGGAAGCTTTCTATTTACCCTAATTGGACTGAAAACATGTTTAATAAATTGGCAAAATATACTGAGAACAGAACTCAGCACACTGGAAAATGTGGGAGTTGGCAAAGGCATTCATGGCATTAAAACTATATATGCAAAGATGCCAAGCATTATATTTATATAACAGCAGGCAGTGGAATATTCCCATCCTGCTAGATGGTCACGAAGCCCTGCTTTCCAAGGGAAAGGTGTCCTCAGGGTCCCACGATGAGCTACCAAGTGCTCTCAGCTACACACATCAGTGTCCAGCAGGTCAGGCAGGATGCCCCATGGCCAGGGCAGAGGGTAGGCCAGCAGCCTAGTGACAAAAAAACCCAAGTGGTCCCCCAGGCTACCAGTGAAAGAGGCAGAAGTGACTGAAGAAGAACCAAGCACTCTGTCCCTTTGGTGTGAAGATCAGATCCTGCCTCTCATCCAATGCCAACCCCATCAACCAAGGATGAATTTGAGGAATTTAATTTTATCCCTGCTCTGTCACCAGGGAAAATGTACACAAATGTCTCGTCTCTTTTAAGCTTTCCTTTGTTTACCCTGACAGAGCTCATAGCACTTACTCACCCTTATTTTGGTGACCACCATGTGCTAAGCTACAACATTCTCTGCCATAGTGTTGAACACTCCCAGTCAGCAGGGAAAGAGGGAAGCCTCAGCCAGCACTGCCTGACCTCAGCCTGATGCAAAGCAGGGGTGTGGGACCCTGAAAATCCTGGCACCTGGCTGTGGGCAGCAGGTCACAGCTCTTCTTCACAAGGGACTGGTTGAATGCCATTGTGCTGTCCCCATCACATACCCCACACATGGCAGACTCTCAGGGGGGCACTGCACAAGACTGGCCCCGGATCCTGCCAAGCCTGAGCAGCTCCTGCTAACTCCAACTTTTCTTACAGCATGCTTTTCCTTTCTTTTGGTTCCTCCTGCATCAGACTCCTGGTGGGCAGCATTCTGTGGGTGCCTGTGGTTCCTCACTGCCCAGCTCACATTGACTCAGTAGGGTATGGCAGGGTGCAGGGACAGGTTATTTCTTAAGAACTCATCATGTTTTCCCTAAGAGAATCTTTCCTGATGATACTACAATCAGGTGCAGGACAGCCTGTTGCAGCTTGCCCCTAACAAGCAGCATTTTGCTTGCAGGGAGGTGCTTCAGTGCACTGCAAACACTGGATACAAAGGACACTGAAGAGTAATTTACTTTTTTATGTAAATCTTGGCTTCCAACGAGCAAAGGTGCTCCCTTTCCCACAGTGAAGTTACTGAAGCAGTGTTGGGTTTAGTTCATTGTTTATGACTTTTTTCTATGTTTTTGTCAAATAAGCCATCAGGAGGAAATCTGTCAGCGGTGTATGAACACATCCTGGCTTCTTCTGGGAGAGTGACAGGTTCTTTGTGAGTTTGGTGTCAGCGAGGTCCTTGGAGACAGGAGCTACACAGCCCAGAGCAAATGGCTACAGGCCAGGGAGGTGCACACCCTGATGGCTGAGGAGGGGACACCCACCCCTGGCAGAGACTGCTCCTCTGGGGTGTGCTGCAGTGGCAGTGGTAGAGCAGTGACTGCCCTGGAAGTGACCCCACTGAAAACTTTAGTGTCACCAGCAGGAAGCCCTGAATTTGAGCTTTAAGGATGAGGCAACAAGGTGGGCATGCTCTGGGTGAGGGTTTGCAAACCATGCTTTGGCTGCACTGGTATCCAGGCTAGGAAAAACTAGAGGCAGAAAGCAATGGCCTGCTGTGTGTGACCAACCAAAAACTCAGCAGAGTGCAGGAACTTGCTCAGCAGCAGCACTGCTGTGGCAGAGATCACAATCAGTGACATGAGTACCTCTGAGAAGGGCACAGCTGCTACCAGGGAAGCCACACCTGCAGCAAACCACCAGCCCCTAGTGAGCTCTAGTGAGGGTCCTGCTTTGAATATTCACCTTGGTGGCCATGCAGGCTGCTGTCCTGCACAGCTGTGGCTCTGATAGTGCCTCATAGGCAAAGAGGTCTCTGGTGGATGCTCTGCCCATTCTGCTCGAGTCTTCCAGCTGTTGGCAGCTGCCTGGCTTTGTCCAGGGGCTGAAGCAGTTAACTACAGAAACAGCTGAAATATTAAACTAGGTGGCCTATATATGCCAAGAAACATTCACAGCTGCTCTTTGATGTTAAATTTAATCTGTAGTATGCTGTGCAAGTACGGTTGGCTGTGCATCTCGTATAAATTAATTACAAAGACCTCGTCGTGCATGCAGAGAACAGCGGGCAGCACTATAAACACTGCGCGCAGTCATTTAAGGTCGCAGGGGGAAATCCTGTTGTGAGGCTCTGCCAAGGGGCTTTGCCTCCTCCCTCTTTGGGAGGACACCCTGGGCATCACAGCTCCTCTGGAGACCTGTGGTTAGAGCACATGGGTGTTTCCCTCCATCCTTGTCAACCCCAGTGGGAGGCACAGAGCCCCCTCCTCAGTCACCAGCACCCTGGGATTCAAAGATGAGGCAGGAACTTGGTCTGGATCCTGGGGATAAACTTACTTTTTAAGAAAAAGATGAAAAGAAAACTAGAAGATCTGGGAGCTGTTCCAGAAAGGGGCCATGCAGAGTTACAGGGAGGCTGTAAAGGGGTCACTTGTTAGAGAGCTGGTCATCAGGACCTGAGCTGGTATCCTGCATGTGTTTTGGGAAATGTACCCTGGGAAAATGCTTGGCAGTGGCACTTGGTTCAGTCTTCTTGCATTCTTTTGTTCTCAGCCTTACACCAACAAGCTCTGAAGTCTTTACCTTGCATCTTAAATTGCTGCTTAGCTGTTGCTGGGATGTGGGAAACAGACATTCCATCTGTACTATGTGTACATACCAGGGCCATGCCAGCCCCCAGACCAGGCTCATGAGGGGCCCCAGCACCACCTTGCTTCCCTGCTTTACAAAAAGAACCAGGCAATGTCCTTTTCAGGAGGGAGAAGGCATGTCCTTTCTTTCTCCCAACCTTCTGACCTGGACGTTTGGCAGTGGAAATCAATTAGCACAAAGGAGGAGCATCTCACATTTTGTCAGAGATTATGCCAAGGAAATCTCAGCACACAAGGTGAGAAAAGAAAAGCAACAACCAACCAGAAGCAAGAAGTCAAAAGAAAAAAGCTCATGCAGCCTCATATTTGTTGGTGGAAAACTGCTGCAGTGCTTACCCCCACATCTGGTGCTGATTACCTACCTATCCTTCTCACAGCATTTTGTTGTCTTTAGCTAAATCTGCTTACTTTAATGTGGAAAAGGGACTGGGAGTATCCAGGACAAAGGGCACAGGCTGCTGGGTGTGCAGGGCACTGTGTGTGGGGAGCACTGGGGCTGGCCTGGGGTGCAGCTTGGGTATGTGGCTGCTGGCAGCCTGGCCACCTCTTCCCTACCTCTGCAGTCTGAAAACAGCACCACTGAGCTGACACCTGAGCTTTCCCTCCCGGCTAGAAACACTCAAATGGCTGGGAGATGGCTGGGGTGTCCAGGCAGGGAGAGAAGCTCCTTACTCCTGGTTTCATTGGTGTGGCAGCACAGCCACTCTGCAGTGAGAGAATGCAATGGCTTCAACTGACAGCACAGCTGACCTTGGAAGAAAGGGCTCCAAACAAGGCTTAGTCACTAATTTTCCAGCTCAAATCAAAGAGGGCAGGGCTGGGAGGGAGCTCTGTCCTTGTTTCTACATGTTCCTTCTATAGCTTCTATTGTTGCAGTCTCTCAGAAACATTCACAGACTTCCAGATGGGGGCAAGAGCATTACCAGACCCCACTGTGGTGCCTAGGTTTAGGGGAAATCCCACTTTGCCCCATTAGTTCTGACTTTTGCAACACTGGTCTTCACAGGCCTCTTCCCATTTCCCACTGTTCCATCCCTCCTGTTTTTTGGCCAGAAGACCATCCACTAGAGTGTAAGACAGGCTTCTCTCAGGTATCAGAGGACAGGCAACTTGCCTGTGTCATCTGACTCACCTTTCCTCTACCCACAAAGCAAAGCACAGGCAGCTCTTCTCCTGTGGCCAAGGAAATGCCACAGCAGGTGCCAAAGATGGCAGGGGGCTGCAGTGGCCTCCCCTGAGTGCAGCTCATGTCCTTCCCTGTGCTGTTCCCTGCCAGGGAGAGAGGATGGCAGATGCCTGTTCCTGCCTTGCAGCAGCCACAATCCCGGCGATAAAGCCACTGTGGTTTCCAGCAGGGCAAGGAACCCGTGGGTGAGGAGTCAGACCAGTGGCTGCAGTGGCTGCAGGGCTCTGGATGTGAGGGAAATGGCAAGGACAGGAGCTGCAGCCCCCACAGCACAGCCCACTGCCCACCTGCCCACCCTGCTCACCCGCACAAGGGAGCAGAACCACAGCTCAAGGTATAATCATGGACCATTTACGAGTGGCAGTCATGTGGAAATCTAATCCCAGGTATAATCACTGCAGTGCTGTCACTGGCACAACACCTGGGATTGCCAGCAGGCAACAAAGCCTGCTGGGATGATATCTGCTGACTCTTAACATTGCCACACTTCGACAGCCAAGTCTCAAAAACCAGCTCTCTCCATTCAAGATTCACACTTCTCTCATATCCACACATGGCTTGTTCATTTATCTTGCAGTAAATCAGGCTGCTTTGCATATGCTGAGCAGCAAGGAGGGTTTGAGAGGTAAATTACCCAGGGTGGGAGGCTTGAGACAAATGCAGAATGTTAATCCAGGAGATGACCCTGTGTTGTCTCATCTATTAATAGGAGATGTAAAATACATATGCTTCCAATGCAGCTCCCTGTGAAAACTGAATGTAAGACCTTTAGATACAGAAGCCATAAAGCTGCCACTCCAGGGGTTAAGGAAGATGTTGGCTGACAAAAAAAAAGAGATGTCCATGAGGAAGAAAACACATGGAGAAACTTTGAGGTGCAACAGCTTCAAATTATACATTGTCCAACACAACTGCTCCACATATTTGCTTCACCACCACAAGCCCAGCACTGCTGAGGAGATCCTGTCACTGTTATCCTTTGCTTCCAGATGTGCCACACCCTTAAAGCCATCAGTATAGGGTACAGAAACCTCTGGTCACCAGAGACGGATGCCAAGCAAACGCCAATTTCAAAGCTAGGTATGTTTCTCCCACAAGGCAGATCAAACATCACAACATGTTTCTGGAAGGGGAAGGGCACTTGACTGTCTGTCACACCAAGTTTTTGTGCCCAGAGGGAGGCTGTGCCCACCCTGCAGACCTGCTGTTGGTTTCAAGATACTGCCTGTAGAACATGCACAACAGGATGGTTTTTACCCCTGGCAGCCACATGCCTTCTGGAAGGCTGTGTGGGGGAAAGCAAGGTGACCTGTGGGTTGAGACACAGGGTCAGTGTATTGACTGTAGTCCTTCAGCATTCAGGAAGAAACCTTCTGCAAAGCAGCTTTAGGGTAAAACCTAGTCCTGACTGCCCTTCTGGAAAGTGTGCTATGGCTATGAAACTCAAGAAGCTGTGATGGGTTGGATGAGCTTGGATTACATAGTCTAACCATCCTCCCTGATCTTATAGCTTATAAATATGCCACTCAGCACATTTTCTGTAGCATCTTTCAAAGGAAACTGTAGGAAGTATTTTCGAGTGTGAGAAAATGACAACCCAAAGGGTGAAAATTGAAGTCAGCAACTATCTCAATGCACTGTAGGGACAACAAGGCAATCTCAAATGCACAGCATAAAAGGACTGAAAAGAGGACTCTCAAAGGAGCCCACTTGCTGAGGTGAGCAGCCGGGGTAAAAGCAGCTATAGGGTAACAGCAAAAGAATTTTGCAGAATTTTGAAAAATAAAGGTGGCAATCCAAAGGGGTGTGGGAGGCCACTGAGGGGCACAAAAAAGAGAGGAAAATATTGCTCTGTTCCAATGTGACCTTCTTTTACAGGGGATGCAGTCTGTGCCAAACCTGCTGAGATAGAAAAGCTTCTGCAGAAGTCTTGTGCATGTGCTGGAGCCCCTTTCAGTGACACTGGGTACATACAAGACTCCCTCTGGCTCCTTCAGATGACACTCTGGGAGTAGTTTTTTCACTTTAATTTTTGTGTTTTAGTTTGTTTTGGGGTTTTGGTGTAAAAAAAATCCTATTTCATCAAAGATATTGAGTATGTCTCACTTTTTCAGAAAAAAATTGCAGATTGTTTTTAAAGTTTTTATTCCAATGACAATTTTTCTGCTTAATTATGTACACACAAAATTATTTCAAAGATGGAGATTCAAATGCAACCCTTTACAGGCCCCAAATCAAAATGCTTTGACCAGAAAAAAGTTTTTAAGATTTCCTTAAAAGAAGAGCAAAAAGTTTGTGCCAATACAGAACCTACTTTTTCCTCTTTCTAGGCCTTGCCACTTTTCACAGATCAGAAAGCATAGTTTTCACAACATGTTCCATTTTTTTTTTCCTGGAAAGCCTGTCCATCTGACTCTGCAGCACCTTCAAAGAGCAGCCTGGGGATACAAGACCCTGCACAGATCTCTGTGTCACCCTTCCAAAACAAAAAGGCTGCCTTGCTCTCAAAGCAGCTTGTGTCTTGCTCCCGATAAAGAAAGTGTCCTGTCATCACCTTCATGCCTCAGCCCAACCTCAAGGGCAGAATTAGTTCATGAGAAGTGATCCTAGCCCAAATGGGACATGCTATGGGACCTGCAGAGCTGGGGTGACACCTGGCAGACACCAGGGGACAGCTGGCCAGAGCTGCGAGAGGTGCCAATAAAAAACCAGAGACATCTACAGGGTATTGATAACTTTGGCTGTTTCTATGCCAGCCTGCTGCCTCCCTTTCCCGGGCTCAGAGGGACGCACTGTCCTCTCCAATCCTTTCCTCCCGAGCCCTGGTGACATAACTGTAGAAAGTAGGTCTGCACCCATCAGGTGCTGTGTAGGCAAAGGGCTTGCTTGGAGATGGCTCCAGCCTCCAGCCCCTTGGACATGGACCATCTTCACTTGCTGGGGCCCGGGAGGGGGTATCTGAGGAGTCAGCACACCCCACTGCCAGCTCTGGCCCCTCACAGCAGCCTGTTCCCCCGCTTGGCTGTCCCTGCATTGCCTCACAAACAGGACACACGCACTCACACCCCCCATGGGTATTCCCAGATTTGGCTCTCCCACAGATGACAGAAGGGGCCAGGCCTCCAGGGAGGAGCAGAGGGCAGTGCCACCCACCGGCTTTATCTGCCCTCTCCAAGGTTTCAGCTGACCTGGGAGAAAAATTAAGACTCAGCATTGCTTGAGGAAAAACCAAATCCTCCCCGTCAGCATTGCGGGGGCTTGCTCCACACACAGTCTAACAGAACCGAGTCTCTGTGCTCTAGCCTGCCTTGCAGCCTCTCAGAATGTATTTTAATGTGTTCAGCACTGCATATAACAAATCCTACTGATGTAGCTGCCTTAGCACATTTCAGAGGCATCGTGTTTAACAAACTGTCCTATTTGGAGATGCAGAAAGCAGGCTGGTGTTTCTCCAGCTCAGGACTATGAAAAACAGGGCTCTGCTGTGCCTTTGATCTACACAAAAGGCTCTCTCCCCCGCAGCGGGGGAGGCTGCTAGACCCTTCTTCTTTACAGATGCTCCTCCACCAGATATTCATGAGCGCTGCTCAGAAGGGACTCTGGACCAACCTCTCGCTTCCCCACTGCTGCCTGGGGCCTTTGAGCCCCCACCTCCCTGTGTCCCACTCTCTGTGAGTCACTGTCTCTGTCCATGGACTCTTATCAAGCACAGGACATTCCTTAGGGATGGTTCACAAATTTTCCCTTTCCTTTTTCCCTTTCATTCAGACACCAGGCTCTGGCTGGATTGTGTGGATTCCAGGGGCAGGTGCAGCCCCCTCCCTGCATCCCTCTCAACTCTGGTTTGCAACACTTCTTCCTCCAGGTCCAGGAGGAAGTTTGGAGCTTGTTTTCCATCCTTCCCTCTGTCCTGCCTGATTAAGTGCCTCAGCCAAAGCTCCCGGGGCAGAGAGAGCTGGTGACCTGAGCCACTTGATTTCCTTGGTGCTGCGGAGCAACGCTGCACGTCAATGTCAGCCCCAGGCCACTGCTGCCTGCTAGAGACGCTTCAGCGAGGGTTTCACTGCACGCTTACTAAAGCTGCTGTGAAGGAAACTAAAGCCTGCTTGGGCCTGTGTAATACAGCAGCGTGGTGCAGGTGAAAGCCTCCCGCAGAGCAGCTGCTGCCTTTTGTACATCTTCTTGTACAAGTGCCTCCTGCTGATCCCCCTTGTGAGCTGTGTCGCACCCCATGCCTGCCTGCAAGGAGCCAGGAGAGATCTGCCTGCACACATCCATCTGCCTGTTGCTGGGGGAGCTGGGAAAAAAATGTGCCTGAAAGCCTGAGGTTACTTATCAAACGTGGTCACACAGACCGGTGTTAATGCTGTGACGGTCTGCTCTGACCAAACAGCATCAAAGAGAAAGGGGAGAGGGGCAGAGCTGAAAACACATCCTGTGGCAGTTGTCTTCCCATTGAAACACTCAGCAGGGAGGACAAAAGCTGGACACAGGCTTCTGAATTAATAAAAGGTGGGTGGGTGGGTGATCTAGGCAGTCTCAAACAATGCAGTTGCTGCAGAAGGCCTCTGGCTCTTGTTTATGAATTCAAATCTTGGCTGAGGGTAATATTTTGAAAAGCACATTTATACGTGCCAGAAATAACCCCAGAGTCCCTTGTGACATCAGACGACACAACTGTTTGAATGATGAACATTGAAAAGAAACGTTTACTACTTCTGAAACTCTTACCCTGATGCAGCAGCCTGAGCTATCCTTGGAAAACTGCTCTTACATCTTTGAAACAATTTTGAAAAATCTCCTTGAATGCAAATTTCTCTTTAAAAAAAGCCAGCATGACATATTTTGACTTTCCTTGTTTGACAATATCATAGTTATTTCATCTCAATAATGTAAAACGTGATTGTTTCGGCTGTGCCTTCTCATTTTGTTCTGTGTGCTTTTGTATTTCATTATCATATTTCAATGCCACAAAGCCCAGATGGAGTATGTATAATAGTTCATCTCTTGTACATGTTCTGGCACAATCACACTCAAAATTTTGAACTTTATCACAGTAAAAGGTTTGACTAGCTCCAAAGCAAGACTGAATTTGTTTCAGAACTTGGATTTAAAACAAAACAAAAAACAAAACAAAAATAAAAGAAATTAAAATATCAGTGTTTCTTCCCCCCATTATGCAGCAAAAGCAGCTAGTGAAATGTCAGATATTCCCTCTGAAGAAATGTTCTGTTTCCCAAAGATTCATTACTTGGCCTCTGTGAAATGATACATTTCAGCCCAGTTCCCAGTAGATAAGCCTTCAGTTTCTCAAAGGATACCCTTGTGTTTGCAATGACCTCATCACGTCTGAGGATATGCTTCTCCATTAGGGTTTATCCATGAGGCTAAAGTGAGTTCAAAGGTTCCCACCCGATCCCTCTCCCTTTCCCTCACGCAGGCATCGTCCTCTTCAGTACCTCCAAACTGGACCCGTGAAACGAGCTGCGTCAAATGCACACACCAGAAACCTCCCATGCAAAAAGGAGTTGCATGGGGATAGGGGCAGAGCCGCCGCCAGCTCGTCTGCCACCCTTCTGTGTCTAATAGTCCCTGATGTTTGCCCTTTACCATGCTGTCATTCTCTTTCGTTACAATCTTATCCGCTCCGAGACAAGCGCAACATGAAAATGCCGGCACGCCCGCCTTGGTCTCCGAGCATCCTTCCGGAGGGAGCCGGTGCTGTGAGCCTCGCTCCAGGGCAGGCTCTGGCCAGGCTCCCTGTGCAGCCAGGCTCTTCCCCTTCACCGCTCCACCTGGAAAAAACTAAGCGTGTTCCCCTGCGCCCACGTTTATTCCCTTTAGCCTTTCTCAGGGAATCGTAAAGCATGTCCTCGCAAGCACGCGGCCGTGGCCAGCACCATCGAGGCCCCATTTGTACCGCAGCGAAGGACTGGGACAGTCTCGCTGCCGACCCTCGGCAGCTCCAGCCCGTCGGACGTGAAGCGATGAGACCCCCTCCGGCAGCTCTCCGACGGGCCGGCTGGGACAGGAGCCTTTTGTTTCTCCCATGGGTTTATTTCCATGGATGCCCCCGCCCCTCCTTCCCTCGCAGGAGCCCGGCTCCGGGACGCCGCTCTTTGTTCCCACTCGCCAAGACGCGGTGGCAGGCGGCCCACGCGTGACCCGCACGGCAGCCACCCGGGACCCCGCAGGTAAGGCAGCGCTCCTGGCCGGGCCGGGCGGCGGGGCCGGTGCCTGTGCCTGTGCCTGTGCCTGTGCCTGTGCCGGTGCCTGTGCCTGTGCCTGTGCCTGTGCCTGTGCCTGTGCCGGTGCCTGTGCCGGTGCCGGTGCCGGTGCCGGTGCCTGTGCCTGTGCCGGTGCCGGTGCCTGTGCCGGTGCCTGTGCCTGTGCCTGTGCCTGTGCCTGTGCCGGTGCCTGTGCCTGTGCCGGTGCCTGTGCCTGTGCCTGTGCCTGTGCCGGTGCCGGTGCCGGTGCCGGTGCCGGTGCCGGTGCCGGTGCCGGTGGCGGTGCCGGTGGCGGGTCCCGCCCGCCGTGGGCCGGCGCGGGCGGGGCGGGCGGGCGCGGTAAAGGCGGCGCCGCGCGGGGGCCGGGCTCAGTCTGGCCGCCTGCGGGCTGCGCGGCGCCGCTGCCGCCCCCGGAGCGCTCTGCCCATGGGGCAACCGTGCCGAGCCCTCGGGAGTGTTCCCCGCCGCCGGGAGCTGCGCTAGGGCGGTGAGTGCTGTGCGCGGTCCCCCCGCGCCGCGGACTTTCCCCGCCGCCCCTCGGGGGATGGGGGGCGCGGTCCCCGCCGCGGCCGTGCGCCCCTCGGAGCCCGGTGCGTGCGGACAGCCCGCCCTCGCTGTCCCCTCGCAGTCAGCGCGGACGGGGGAGGGATGGATGGACCGACGGAAGGACGGACGTGCAGGGGCTTTAGGAGAGGGATCAGCCCTTGTGCTGGCTGCGCATGGCTGCGGTGGGACCGTGTTCGTCCCGGCCGTGCCCGATCCGGGTGGGATGGGTGGAGGAGGAGGAGGTGGGGCGCTGTATTCTGGTGGGAGCGTGGCAGGTTACTCCGAGCGTTGGAGGGACAGCAGCCGTGCCGCCTCGAGAGGTGATGCGCAGGCGGTTCCGTAGCTTTGTGGCGAGGGCTTTCTCCTGCCTGTTACACGACTCAGAGAGAGGTCCGATGTCACTTCTTTCCTGGAAGTGCTCCATCCTTTTCCGCGTGCTCGGGAAGCGTCACAGGAGGACCACGGTCCCCAGATGAGTACTTCAGGTGCCCGAAAGGGGAGGCTGAGTCCTGACCGCTGCACAGGCTAGGGGGTCAGCCTCGGTGGGATAAGGGAGGGTAGCACAGCTGTGCTCCCCGTGGGATGCAGTCCTGTAGGTGTGCTGGGGAACCCTGGCTACAAGGAGGGCTCGGCCGTGGTGGACGGGGAGGTGCCTGGGGGGGAATAGGGGGCGGGAGCCGCGACAGACCCCCTGCCATCACAGAGGGGAAGGTGAGGAAAGCCAGCTCTCAGCGGGCTCTGCATCCCCGCCAGAGCTTGCACATTCCTGCGTGCTGAGCGGTCTGCTATGCCTCTTGCAGGGTCTGGCTGTCCCATCTGAGCAGGTGCACTGCTCTGTCTAGAGCAGCAGCAGCTATTAGGCTTCTCTTGAGTTCAGCTCCGACTGAGCAAGCCAGGCAGAGCAAGAAGCAACATCTTATTCAGCGCCTGCTCCTTGTCCTGCCTCAGCGCTGCTTGGAGTTGGAGTTCAGTGCGCCTTTTTCTTACCTGAGAACCTGACCCTCTTGCTGCTGCCTGAGAATCAGGGCTGCAAGTGATTAAATGAGTACCATTTATTCTCCTTTGTCTGCAAAGGCTGGGAGTTACAAATGCTGGCAGCAACCAAAGCCGTGTTGACATTAGGGTACCGCTAACACAGCTGAGCCATGAGAAACTACAGAGTATGCAAGGGCACTGGCTGTTCTGGACTTGGCATAAATAACTTGTTCTGTAACTCTATTTCAGTAGAGCAGTCTGCTGAATAATGGCATTCAGGGCCTGTGGATGAGGAAAGTGATTTTTAAACAAATAAATAGTAGTTGCAGTTCAAGCAGGGGTGTCTGCCCAGGGAGGAAATTTTCTTAGAAAGGTTTTGGCAAAACCCCAAAATATACACCGTCTTAAGACTCAGCATGAAAGCACCTCAACTAGCCCTCTCTCAGCTAGGTTGCATAAATACACACCTGATGCATGCACAGCAGAGTGTGAGGGACAACATGAACCTGTGGTGTCCTGGTGCCCTCAGCAGTGAGGGGCTGGATACTGATGGCATCTGGGAGAAGGGGGACTTGGTTCCCTTAGTATGTGTGCGTTCTTGTTCTTCAACTGTGATGCAGAGCAAGGTGAAGGGAGCTCTTCCCTGGGTAGGTGGTTGTCCCAGGCAGGAGGCTGAGAGGGTGAGGTCTCCTCTACAGTCTGAAGAGAAGTTGGTCCTTTCTGCTTATGAGCTTGTAGTGAGGTTTTATTGTAGAGATATGAACACAAGAGCATCTCCAGAGACACACAGCAAGGCAAGGTTTGGGGTGACCATTGATCTCTTGGAGAATAAACCACAGACATGCCCTCCCCTGAGGTTTTCAGTCCGTTTGGAGCTGCTTGGAGGCTGGGGTGTGATCCAAAGGGAAATGTTTTCCTATTGTTCTCATTGAGCATTGAGTGCTGAAACGTGCAAAATGCCAGGAGTACATCTGCAGCTGGTGTTCACTTGTCCTGCAGTTCTCTGAAGGTCAACATGTTGAATAGTAGGGGCTGGGAGGGATGGTACCACACGCTGGTTACAAATATAACTTTGGGATGTTTGGATTGTGAAATGTTCTGTGTCATGCTCTTGCTTGGTCCTCACGCAGTAAGCCCCCAAATTTCTAATGAAAACTGCTAAATGCCATTAGAACACGAAGAGTATCTCCCTGTAATGCAGACAGGATTGGCTGCCTTCCCTCCAGGCTGCCCAGGAGGCTGCATGTTGACCTGGGTGGAGCTGTGCCTGAGGTGGGGGTCTGTCTTCTGAGTGCTATGTTTTTGGCTGCAAGCTTTCCCTTGGCACAGGATAAAAGCACACGTGAACCAGAAAGATGTTGAGATTGTTTATATTTGACTTCTGGCCTGATGCCAGAGGGGACGGCTTGGTGACCTTGGCACTATTGGGACATTATTTATGGAACGTAGATCTTCTGGGTTTTGTATTTTTGATGTAGGAATGTGAAAATAAGTCTCGGGAGGAAAAGACCCAGCGCCGGCCACAAAATAGATTTGGATTTTTTCCAGGGCAGGAAAAACAACACTTGAGGGGGACCAGGTGCTCCCTGTTCACACTGCTTTCTGCCTTCCCTTGGGAAATACGGGTTTGGTGCCGTCCTGGAGATGGTAGGCTAGCATGAGTTCACTCCATGTTTGAAAAGTTCTTGTTCAAGACGCTAAAAGATGTTAAAAAAGAAACCCAGCTATAACCAAAGATACTCTCAATAGCTGACAAATGATAAATGGCTCTCTGGCCTTCTTGGGCTTCTTCCGTTTGTGAAGCTCTGTGTCATCTGCAAGGCTTAATGCATCTCCGTGTGTTTCAGTGCCCATCTGTGGTGCTGATGAGTGTGGCTGACCCCGGATGACATTTGGAGAGGAAGAGGCTTGGAGAGGCACAAGCTTTTACTGGAAGGCTCACCACACAGTGCTGGCCCCACAGCTCTGCCTCCCAGGGTTCTGGTGAAACCCCAGCAGCAAACTTTCCTTCTGGGTTTCACAATGTGCATAAGTCTACCATCCTCATTCTGTGCAGTGGGTATATGTTCCAATTACCTAAATCTGTAAATGTCCTTCTATCCCTCTGTATGTAAAGTAGGATGTTCTTGAGCATATTTGCACATTGCTTTTGATGGACCAGCCCTTGCCTAGGCTGTACCTGACTCATTTATGCCGGAATTTGGTTGGACCCTTACCCAGCTCATCTTACAGGGCAAAATCGAGCACCAGTGTCTGTAAGAAAGCTCTACTCCAGATTGATATGACTGCTGTTGCCAGTATGGGGAGGAGGGATCCATCACCAAAACAGGGAAATTATCAAAACCATCGTAGCTGGGTTTAGTGCTGAAGGTTGAGCAGCTTCTGCTGATGCTGGTGGTCAGGAACCGTGTGCTCACTTCCTGAACCTAAGGGGCCACAATCAGAAGCCGAAGCATAGGGACTGGTAGCTGGCTCCATTGATACAGAGTTTCCTAGATGTTTTTGTTAGGGATTTGGATTAACATAAATTAAGTCAAAGGCCCAGAGCATGGGGAGAAAAGCAGTTAGGAATAAATCCATGGTTCAGTAGTCCGGTCTCCTGAGGAGTGGTATTACAGGATAAGTTGGTGTAGCGGGAGAAGCACACATAGGAGTGTCAGATAACACTGGCCACCTAATTATTTGTTTGAAGGGATTCTGTATTTTAGAGGGAGATTAGTGTGCAGTCCCCTTTGGAGCTGCCTGCTGCTGCAAACCAGAGAGGATTCCCTCCTTTTCGTACTAAAATGAGGCAGCAGCACTTTGACTGTGTGGCCCAGAGGGACAGGTGCAGGCAGAGCAGTGCACAAAGGCTTGCAACCCACTTGTTTTTAGCTGTATCCTGCCTGGGTTGAGAAAGTAAAGAGTTTGAGTGTGTATCAGTAGCCAAAAAAGAGACCTACAGAGAAAACCCACAAGTCTTCAGGAAACTCCATGGGTGATTCAGACGGTGTTTTTGTCTGAGGACCCGTTCATTCAGTAACCCATGATGGCAGCAGAAGCACTTTTTGTAGCGGTGCCTCCTTACGAGTGAAACACAAACCTCTGGTGTCAGATGTTTATGGTCATATAAAGACTTGAGAAGCTCTTTTAGCCAACAGATGTTGTTCCAGGAATTCCATTGCTGCACCTTAAAATAATCTCAGCCCTTGTTGGGTGCTTCAGTTTCTTTCTGGGCTTCCAGCTAGGGCTGCTGTAGATGGAGATAGAAGTGACAAAGAGCAGTTTCCCAAGGACATCTGTGCTTCCTATCCTTCCTGAGAGCCAAGAAGGTGCCTTTGGTTCAGCCTTCCTGGCTGGCTGTCCCTGCCTTGCTGAGCGTGGCATGCACCCAGCCAGGCAGCAGCTTCACTAGTGCCCTGTACTGTGCTGCTGCAAAGCTGTGAGAGCTGTGGGGGCAATGCTGGAGCACAGCCTGGGTGCAGACACTGCCATGCTGTATGGAGTCCTCAGGAAGGCCTGTGCTGTGGAAATGGAGGGCTGTACTGCCAGTCTTAGCCAGAGCTCCAGAAGCAGGCTATTTTCTGAAGAAACAAGACGTCTTAAAGGTCCATGGTTTTAAGTCCCTCTTAGTCTTTCTGATGGACATTTATTTTAGCTGCCTGGCATGCCATTCGTGGTAGTTGTTTTGTTATATTCCAAGTACATGGAAACATGAGCTGCCTCCTTGTAGAGGGGAGAGGGAAATTCAAAAACCACAATACTGAATCCAGGGGAGCTGGGTGGTACTAGCTTTTCCACCAGTGTTTTCTTTGTGGCCTAGGATGCAAAGTTTCTTGAACAAGCTGCTTAATAGCAATAAAGAGCATCCAAACATTACTCCACAGAAAGCAGAAATCTGCCAGAAGTCAAAGGTTGCACTGAACAGGACCAAAGATTTAGACCATCCATCTGTGTTTTCCCAGGTTGTTTTCATGGTAAAGTGAGAGTAAATGTTAGCTGACTTTTATGTCAGCATTGCTGCTGGAGTCTCTCTGAGTGCTGACCAGAGATCTGCTGTACTTCTGAACAGCAGGCACCTCTGGTGCATCCTTCCACCCTCCTGCCCTACAGCTCTGCCCAGTGCAACCCTTTTCTCCTTGGGGTGTATGAATATGTTCTTGTCTTGTCTGCTGGCAAAAACCCATCAGGAATTCTTCCAATCCCTTCCATGAACTGTGACAAAGTCCACTGTTTAAATCTCTGGACAAGTAGGATGCATTGAGGGTTGATGGATGGAGGAATAATAAAGCAGTTGAGCTTATCCCCTCCAGCCAGTTTATTCCTTGCATCACATCACCATGCAGACTGACTGCCTGTCATTAGTCAAAGAAGACGGAGGAGAAGAGGCCAACCTGAAAACCCCAGAGCCCTGGCTGCATGGAAATGACCTTACAGCTAAAGGTAATGGGGAAGGTGTTGACTAAAACCCGACACTTCTATGCCATGAGCTCTTCCAAGCAGGAGGCTGTGCTGTATGTTTGAGGATGGATGTATATATACACAGGCACAGTAGCAAAGCACCATGTGTGTGTATACACACACAGAGTCCTGATGGATGATCCTGATATTACTGGGACTTGTTGTACCCAAGTGTCTGAGACTTAAAACTGAAAAAGAAGGGAAGGTCCTTAAACAACCCTTGATAGTAGAGATGGGACATCTGGCAATGTTGCATTTTCCATGGTTACTTGAGACCTTGATTTCTCAGCACTGATGCTGCTATCATTTGGCTGCCTGAATCTCTCTGTTGCCTCCTTTTCCCTGGGTAGAGGAATCAAACAAAAGTAGGAGGAAGAACTGCCTTTATAATTTTTTTCCCAAGACTCCTCTTGCATGTGCCAGGCAAGACAGAAAGAGAGCTCCTGTGGGACCTCTCAGTTCTCAGATACCCTTTGTCACCAGGGCTGTTTATGCCACATACCGGTGTCCATCCCTTTACCTCCTCTCTGCTATGAAAAAGAGAAATCTTGCTTTAGTTCCTTAGGATGATGTGGGTGAGTCCTCTGCGGCTGTGACTATAGGACATAGCATATCCATCCCCTTTCCTTGCATGTTGTTGTCTAGTTTGTTCATAATCCCCATTTTTTCATCATCTTCCTGCCGTGAGTTGGGCAAAAGTGATACAAGGTTTGCCTAGGAACAGGTAGTGAAAAGTTCACTGCCATCCATATAAAAGCAATCAAAAGCCTAGTCTTGCTCATCATCTAGGCTCCTCCTGTGGTGTTTGAAAAGAGGTGAACCACTGCAGGGGATGATGCATCTTGTGTCCTAAAATGGACACTGCTGGGGGTTGGCTCACCCTGCCTATTTCCGAGGGAGCCTAAAAGAGGGAGGTAAGGAGATGTACAGATTCAAGTTATAATTGATGCTTCCAAACTCCATTTTCTCCACCCATGAAGCGCTTTTACTCTGGGCTGCAGGCAGACTGACACTGTGCATGCTCCTCACAGTACACATACACTGGTCTTTTGTGGAAGCTGGAGAACCTGTCATGCATCAGAGACATTGTCTCTTTCAATATCCTTTATATGAGTTCCTTTTTCTGATGAAAGCTTTCTAAAGGGTACTTGTGTGCTGAATAGCCATTGTTGATAATGCACGATATGAAATCCAAAAGGAAGGCTCAGATTAAATGTCACGCACTTCACAGTCGGGGAATTCAGAGAGCCTTGTTGATCTGTGCATAATTCGGGGCTTGACAGCTCATGCATAAACAAACATGTGCACATCCACATACATGGGTGAGTGCAGTTTTCCCCTGACTCAGCAGCGCATAAAGGCAGAGTCAGGTGGGTGAGTTCCAGAGGGGTGGGTGCTGTGTTCGTGGGGAAAGCCTGTGGGTTCCTCAAGACTCTGACTTGAGAACCACACTGGCAAATGCAGTCACTTGTTGTTGGTGTGGTGGCCTTCCTTCCGCCTTCCTCCCCTGTGCAGCTCTCTGCTGAGCTGTGGCTGCTTTGATTTTCTGCATCTGGGTTTAATCTGACCACGAGAACCTTCCGAGAGTTTCTGGTGCGTGAGGGCAGTAGTATCCATGTGAGGTTCACCCCAAGGTTTCCACAGTGCTTTCTCTCACCAGCAGTGAATGAAGAAAGACAGGAAAAAACGATGTCATGCTAAGCTGGTTGTTAGTCAGGACAGGAAGGGCATTTCTGCCTCTGACACGTAGTGTGTAATGAACTAAGTGCTGCACAAAGCAGGCTGAGGTGTCACGACCTGGCACTGGTGGGGTACAGTGGCTGGGCCACTGCTTGGAAGATGTCTCTCACCTGCTGCACATGAGCTGTGTCAACTTCTGTGGTAGATTTACTTTTCACATACGACTGGGAAAACTAAGGTCTCAGA
This sequence comes from Cyanistes caeruleus, assembly GCF_971803275.1. Taxonomy (NCBI): domain Eukaryota; kingdom Metazoa; phylum Chordata; class Aves; order Passeriformes; family Paridae; genus Cyanistes; species Cyanistes caeruleus. The sequence goes on along the minus strand of NC_141706.1, from coordinate 28,744,619 downwards.
GGTTTAATGACCCAGTCTTGGTTTTATGAAAGGAGCAGCAGTACTGCCAAACCTATAATCTAATAGTTTGGATTTCAGCCTTCCTACTCTGTACTGCAGTTCTGTTCCTAAAAACAGCTGGTTTCATTTTCAAGTGCCTTGTTGCAGGAGAGGGAGATACTTGTGGCTCCTTCTCGTTCTGAGAGATGCTGTGGAACAGTGCTCCACAGACATGTCCCTGTGCTCCATGTGTTCCCCCTCTAGTGAGTTGCTAGAAGTTTCTTTCAAGTTGTTTCGCCGCTGACTTGTGAATTAGCAGAGTCTGTGCTAGCTCTGGCAGCAGCTATTTAGAAGTTTTCCTCTTCTAAATCTGTCCTTCTAGCTCCTGTTTGCCCAACATGAGGAATTTTGCATCTGACATTTTTAGCAGTAACCTGTTGCTATAGAAACTGCTAAGGTGTCAGAGGGAGATTTTTGCCATGTTGGGATAGGCTACCAAGTATTTGAAGTATGTGTTTTGTTGGGAGGCCTTCTCCATCATGTTTTTGCTAAGCAACTTCCTGAGCCTATCTACATGTCTGGACTTATTTCATGTCTAAGGAGCCATGAGGGAGCGATAAACCCAGAGTTCTTTCTAATTGTGTATGAATGAACAGGAAATGTTGTCAGATTGTTCAGGGAAGATGGGAGAAGGTGTTCCCAAGCTGCAGTGATGGGTCTGAGTGGTGTGTAGGCGGTAGTCCAGGGCTGAGAGATCGCAGGTGGTATCAGTCTTTAGGGCAGTAAATGGTTGACCTAGAAGCAGGAGTTGGGCCCTAAATGTCATCTCCCAGGAAGGAGTCTGGGACAAGCTGCTCCTCTCACCCTTGAGACCAAAATATGGGTGAATGCCAACATACTTGGTTGGTCTGGTAGTCTGAATTCTCTTTACTAGCCTGACAGGAGATTGTGCAGAGGGACCCAAAGCTAGTCCACCCAAATCGGCCCATGTCTCTCATTGTGTGTGTGTGTGTATATATATATATATATATATATATATATATATATATATATATATATTTATATACATATATTCATGTACAAATACATATATTTATATGTATATATGTACATTGATGTTGGTTTAATTTATTAAAATATTACTTACTATTTATAAATTAAATGTATTTACCTGAATAATAAACTTTTATTATTTTATCCAGGATGTGGATATAACCATCCATATGGGAAATGCTCTACAACAGGGTTGTTAACAACTCAGCTGTTTACTGATAGTTACTTGGGCCATTTCATATTGGGCCTGATTTACAGAACTTCTGTGTCATAGAAGGAAATTTTATTGCTTGTACAATTAGAGGTGTGAGTCCTGTGAGTGCCTATCTGCCTGGGACTCAGGAAATATCCTGGCTAGACCAAAAAGCAATCTTCCTGCTTAATGCAAATTTATTCGTCTGCCCTTTTTCCTCCCTATTGTGTTTGCCTAGACTGCACATCTGGTCATATCATGACATACTATGGAGATGAGAAACTCTTTGTTTTGTACACAAATGGAAGAAAATACTCTGATGCCACTGGGGTGTCCTGCAGGAGTTGTTCTCAGGCTGGGATTGCAAATTGGCCCATGAAACTGGTTGGGAATCTGCTTTTGCGGTGCTGGAGTGGAACAGACTCATTTCATCTTCCATTTCATGGTTGTAGACATGTTGAGAGTGTATAAATCCCAGTGGTTGCATTGTGCTGAGTAAGTTCCAGGATTGCAAATAGAGAACTAATGTTGCTGGAGGTGTAGATTATTGTCTTTGGGGAGGGAATCCATCGAGAATGGCTTTGAAATCACTATTTCAGTGACAGTGTACGGATGGATGTTGTGCCTGTATGTGGCTCAAGGGACTTAATGTCCCAAATTGTAGTTTCTTAACGATTTTCTTTTGTGTTCTGGAAAAGGACAGAGGTGCAGGGAATTGTTGAGAATAAAGAGCATTGGCTTCCTGGAACATTTATGAAAGTCTCTTGTCAGGTACTTGGAGGCACAGTGGAAAGAAAATTTGGGGGGGTTTGAGGTTGTCGGGGAAAGAGGTGCCAAGAAGGCCCACGTCACTGTGAAGGTTCAGTGTCCAGCGATGTTGTGGATGAGCAGCATGTGCATGAACTCCTCCCTGCTCCTCTCACAGAGTTTGCTTGAGCCTCTATTATGCCTCAGGTGCAAGGCAAAGGAGATGAAATGCAGTTGCATCATGTTTTCTGTAAAACTGACCTGTATTACCCTGTTTGGTTGAAGGGCTTTCCTAGCTTTTTAAGCTGCTCTTTTTCAGTAGCAAGGGTTGATTTACTTGGTTTGTTTTGGTTTTTTTTTTCTTTTGTGTTTCTGTGTGTGTGCATATGGGTTTTATTTTTCCTTCTAATGTTTCTCTGTAGAAATCATCTGCAGGACAGATGGCCTGTTAAGCTTCTGGGGCTGTCTCTCACAAACACCTGTCTAAGGCAGCTGGGAATCAAAGAAGAATTCTCCTCTTTTAATGTCCTAAAAGAAAAACAGCACCCGATCCTAATATCTCCTGCTTCCCTCCCTCTCTCTCCATCCTCCCAGCTTCCTGGGAATCTTAACTGCTTGGTTGTGGCCATCTGTTGCGACAGTGAGGGACTGGGTGGGGAGGTGGCAGCCGGAGCCTTTGAGGAGGAGAACCAGGGCAGCTTTGGGGCAATGGATTGCTGTGGCTGGCTGGGCTGAGAGCCTCGGTGGTAGAGAGGAGGATGATCCAGGGGGTGGACTTCCATGTAATTAAGATAGATGAGACCTGCTGGAGCAGCTGTTGCACATCGTTGTGCTTGTACCTTGCATCCTTTCTATTTGTAGCCAAAACACACCTCAGCAGCCAGGGATGGGCTACTTGAGAAGGCAGGGTAGCATGGCCAGGCTTGCAGGTGGGGTGTGAGTGCACGTGTGTGGTACATGTAGGGTGAAGTCTGTTTGTCCCCTGTGGCAGCAGCCCCCTGAGCCCCCACGGTGGGGGCAGGTGTCGGGCTGGGCACTGTGGGGAGCCATGTGTACCGTGCTGGACACCGCAGCTGTGCAGGACGCCTGCCCAAGCACATGCAGCACATCACAGGCTGCCCTGCCAGCTGCTGCAAGAGCCAAACAAGCATTTCTCCCCTGAGCTGCTGCCCAGGCTCGCGTGGAGGGGTCAGCGAGTTGCTGCAGGTGGTGCTTGGCAGGGCGGCAGGAGCGAGGTTGCTGTGTTTAATTATAGCTCCCATTTGAGAAACTAGCAGAGCAACAGAGCTTTTTTATCGTGTTCTGCGGAAACTAAGCACTTTACAGGTTTTGATTGCTGTGTAACACATCCTGTGACAGAGACAGAAAACTTTCCTGTGGTCTCTGCAAAAGGAAATTTGAAACCTATGGGCAGTAAAATTCTGGAGATGGGCCGTACCTCCCAGATGCTATGGGATATAGCCAGCAGTGGTTCTTCTTGGGGCAGGATGTTTGTACAGCCACGGGGAGCTCGGGGGCAGGAGAGGAGGAGTAGGGAGGAAGGTGCAGGGGCTGAGCCTGCTTGGGCTAAAGCAACCCTGAAGCAGATGGAGGAGAGGATGCATGGAAAAGGCTGAGCAGACTTTGGACGTCCTTTTTTTCGAGAAGTGGTGACTGAATAGGCAACACAAGTTAACTCCTTCCTCCCCAGCAGTCTGCAGAGGACTCACTGTCCCCTGTTGAGGAGTGATGCTGGTCCCATCCATTACATTTGAGGTTGCCAGAGCTGCTGTAGGCACTGGGTGCCACTGCATTTCACGTGGAGGCTTTGTGGTCATGGGCAACTTTGCACCTCTCACAAACAGCACTGGAGGTTGGCCATGAGATGTGCTCAGGCTGAACAGTGAGTTTTAGATGTGCCTGAGGCTCTTGGTGCGTTGGAGATGATTTGGGGGATGATCTGGAGGCACCCAGTGAAGATGTCCTTTGACCTAAGGATCTTGCTTTGCATTTTCATTGTGTATAGGGGCAGGAAATCTGCTGCCTCGGTTTGTAGGTATTCCCTAGGGGTAACACAGTCTCCCTGGGCCTTTTTAGAGTTGCCTAAGGAAGCAGCTCCCTGTGACTTTTGGAGTTGCTTAATGAGCTGTGGCAGGGCTGGGGATGAACCTTTGTCAAGACATGCTTCCTGCTGGTATTTTGAAGAGCCTTCTGTGCTGAAAGGACTGGTGTTTATGTGGGAACGGAGTCCTGTGTACCTGGCTTGTTACAGGTGAGAAATCTGAAGTCTCCCTGTTGCTTAGGGGTACAGACTGTGCCAGACGGAGCGGGAGCAGCCGCCGCATTCTGCTGCTGTGGTGGCTGAGTGCTAATTGTTTTTACTGCCTGAGCATCAGGTTATTTTTGGCTTGATCGTGTTTCGTTCCCAGCTAGCTGGTGGTAGAGAGGTCCTAATCATTTAAATCTCCACACTTGATAGAAATCGAGGCAGGGAGCTGGTTTGGTGACGGTGGGTTTGGGATGTGCAGGTGCAGAAATACAGGATGGAAACAGCTATATTTTGGTAGTTACATGGGACATGGGGAGTTCTGGCTCAAGGTCTGCTGCACCATGGGCTTCCAGGGGAAACTCTTGATAGGCCATTTAGATAGGATGCACAAAGATGTTTTGTGACTCTCAGGTGTATTTTTGGGATAGACACAGGGAATTTACCTCATCCCTCTGGATTTCACAGTCCTGAAGTGTCTGAGCTTATTTATGAACAGATTTTAAGCATATAAAAGTGAGCAGACTGAACCTTTATGTGTGGTGAGAAAAAAAGGAGCCTTGGGTCCCATGCGATTAGGCAACAGCGTAATGTTTGCAAGGACAAGGTACTTGATAGCTCTGTGGATCCTGTCCTTAATCCACCTGAGTTTCACTGCCTCTCCTCTTTACCGTACGCACGTGTTTGAGCCCAGGCTTTCTCAACAGCTCTGTGGCTGATCAGGTGTAGGGCCCAGAGCAGCTGCTATGGACCTAGCACTGTCCTCGGCAGCAAAGAGACAGAAGTGCCACAGCCTGGAGGAACGTCAAAACAGCTGGACAAATCCACAGCAGCTGCCGGGCCCTTGCAAGAAAAATGCTGTGGGTATCAGCCCATCTATAAGGGCCAGGTACAGCACAGCTGCCACAGTAGATGCCCCTCTCATGTGCACACTTCCTTGTGCAGCTGCTGATCTACCAGATTGCTCCAAGAGAACTCCAGTATTCGAAAGGGACACTGCCTCTGCTTCATCTATTTCATACTTAGTATTGGTTCTCAACCTGTGCTCTGTAAAAAAAAAAAATGCTTAGGCATGGCAAGTGCCCTGTTAGGCTGTTACAAAGGACATATCCACTGCACCTTCTTGGGTAACTCTTAGGTGTAAAATATCAAAGTGGGCTCAAGATGTTGAATTGTCTTGGACATACTGACTTGGGAAATCTGAAACAGGAGAGCAAGAATCCTCTCACTAGCCTGAATGTGATAGGGCTGAACAAATTTGTGTCCAGCTTAAATGTATAAATGTTTCATTGTCCCAGCTTGACTCCAGTTTCATACTCTCTTCCCCTGCTTGCAGACTGGAATTGCCATCAAACCCTTGGAGCAAGAGGTTCTGTAGTGCCACCTCTTTAATTCAAGCACCACTGCTGTGTCAGGTAAAAGGCTGCACTGTGGACAGCAGTGCCTTCCAGCTTAGGAGTGGGCAGCATCCCTGTCCCCAGGCCCTGGGGAGCCATGTCCTCCCAGGAAGGCAGCTTGCCACCCACAAGTTGTTAGGCTCTGGCTTGTGGGAGCTGCAGGCAGTCAGCTCCAGGTGCTGCCAGAGCAGGGTCTGGTTCCGCACCTCGGCGGTGGGTGCGCAGCTCTGGCTGCTGCAGCGCCGTGGCGTGTGCAGTCGAGTCTCCTCTCTCCCACGCTGCGGAGCTCTCCTTTCCAGACGCTGGGAGGGAAGCAGAGACGTTGGGGGAAGAGCTGTGGAGGTGGGAGAGATTGAGCTATCATTGGCGTGGCACCAGTGAGGTTTCTTTGCACCACTAAGCAGTAGCTATCAAAATTGAATGCAGTATGCTGAGCAGCTGAGCAAGGGAGCAGACACCGAAAAGAGCCTGCAAAGAAAGGAGATCTATGAGGAAAAAACCCTCTTTCAGCTGCACATAGGCACTGCCCATCACAAAGAGCTGTGGCAGGGAGTAGGAATTGCCTGTTTATGGTGGTTGATCTGCACAGTCCCTGGGATGCTTGGAAAAAGGATTAAAGACGAGAGAATCGCAGGAGAAAGAGGAGGTGGAGGTTTCCCTTTGCAAACTCACAGGCTAATAGAAACCCTCCTCTAAATTGTCAGTGTGTCAGGATACATTAATGTAAGTATAATGTTTTCAAATCCTCAGCATCTTCTATCTGAATGTCACTGAATTAGCGCTAATTGCATTCATTAGCTCGTTAGCCATTAATATTCAGCATTCGTTAGGCTGGCTCTGTCTCTGGCTTATGGGGGTAATGAGATGTGGGACTGGCTGCAGGGCCATGCCATAGCTGTGCTGTAGGACCGTGGCTTTATGCACCAGATTGTTTTATTGGCATTTGTGTCTGGCCTGTGTTGTCCCGGCTCTTGGCCAGTGGCTTACCACAAATTAGTGGAAACTCTTAATGGGAGAGCAGTGTTAATGATGATGTGGATAAATTTCCACCAACTCCTGCCCTGAAAGCAACTGGCGAGACAAATGATGAAGGCAAATTTTGATCTTTTGGCCTTAAGCCAGTTGTTAAACTGCCTCTGTAATCACAAAGCTATTCAGTGCAGTCATCATTGGTGAGTCATGGAGTCCCACCTTTCTTTGCTTCTTGCTCTCAGGAGAAATTCTCTATTACTTTTTTCTTCCTTCCTTTTTTTTTTTTTCTTTTCTTTTTTTTTCTTTTCTTCCTTCTTTTTTCTTTTCTTTCTTTTTCTTCCACCTCCTCCTTTTTCTTCCTCCTCCTCCTTTTTCTTCCCCCCCATCTTATCTTCCCTTCCTCTGACATTTCTGACCATGAGGCCAGAGCAGGAGTGTGGGCATCAGATTTTTCCCTAGCAAGAAACCGGGAAAGATCCAGAAGGATGGCATTGGTCAGCACCCCGAGTCCTGTCAAGACCACCAAGCCTCAGGTCTCTTATCCCTGAGGAGAGCCAGTAGGATGCTCCTGCTCAGGCCCTCTGCCAGACTTTCCCCTAACTTCACTTTGGCTTTAGGGTGGATTCTGTGTGCAAATTATCTAGATTTTAATACACACAGTTTATTGTGACACTTTAGGTTGGCAATTCCCAGACATGATGAATCTTTCAAACTTTTCAACTGTCAGCTACCATTGAGCTTCCTGCCTTGTGCTCAAAGGTGGGCCTGAGTATGCAGCTTCTGCCTTCCTCCTGTGTGCTTGTTTTCCACTGTCCCAATTCTGAAATATTTCCAGACCCTGACTGCTGCATCTGGCTTCGTGCCGCCTTTCCAGGAATCTGGGCTTAGTTGTTCAGTGGAATAAGAGCGAAAAGCCCATGACCAAAGAAGCCCTGCTACAATCCAAAAGAAGTACCTCCAGAGCACTGAGTAACTCAACTGGCTCAATGAAAAGCATTTTGCCTGGTCTGCTGAAAGGATCTTATTAAACCCTTGATGATGGGGTTCACCTTTTGCACCATCCCAGCAAGATCTCTTAACTTTGCCTTAAAGAGTTATATAGGGCACTTGAAGGCAGGACTGACTGTTCTTGTCTGAACCATCACAGGGAAGGGTTTTCCTTTGGGAGGGAAATCACTCACAAAGCTCTGGGACAGCATTTTCATGCACAATGCCAAAATAATTGTACTTCATTTTACTACTCTCCGAAGACTTGTGGAATATTTAGGCATCAGCATAAATTCTCCTGGAAATTCTCTCTGGGAAGGCTCGAATGGGGCATGGGGCTGCTGGTGCTTGAGCCCCACACTTCTTGGGCTGGATTAGCTATGATTGGTGCCTGTGGGGAATTTCTGTGGGTCTCTGGAAGAGTAAAGTGGCAAATGGAAAAAAATGTTCGTGTTCAGCTGAGCCAAGAGGAAATGAAGACAAATTGGAAGAAAAAGCTTTCCAAACTGAGGGTTTCCAGGGTTTTATGATAGTGGGATGAGACAGAGTGATTAAATGGGACTCAATACCTGTACCTTTAGATGCATGCCAGGGCAGAAGTTATCTTTTTCAATTCTCGTTGCCTGTATTTACTTATCTCAGATAGTATTTGTAGTTTCTAATTGCCATCATTTCCCAGAAAGCAAAATGAATGCCTTCAGGGAAAATCATACCTCTGACTTGTTTTTCAGAGGCTGATATGTTCTGGCACAGCCTGGGGGACTGCAGCATCTGTGGGGAGGGGACACACAAATAAATAATTGACACTTGTTCGGGGTTTGATCTGAAATGGCAGCTGAAGAATGTGATGTATTGCATGGGAAAAGAAAAAAGGCCAAGCATTAGTTAACGATTTTAATTCCCCGGTCTGAGACGCACTTAATTCCCCTAATCTGACAAACAGCAAAGAGGTGCTATTGGGCATTGCCTCATGCTGGGATAGACAAGATTATGGTTTGTAGGTCAAAAGCATTTATAACTAAATGTCCATGCTAAAGCTTCTCTGCTCTGAGTTTTTTCTTTCCCCCCTCCATGGCAGATCCCGGAGACGGCAGGATCATTCTGAGATGAGCCACCTGTAACTGGGGCCAGGGCTCCCTGCCCCACGAGGATGAGGAGCCTTCTGCTGGCCTAACAGAAAGATTTGGTGGCGGTGGTTGTTTTATTTTCCCAAACGCCGTGAGATTTCATGTGACAGCGGAGCCGCTTCCTGCACCCTCCTTGTGCCACCTCGCAGCCAAGGGCTCGGTGGGGCAGGGCCACCACCATGGCGGCGAAGCAGCCCCCGCCGCTGATGAAGAAGCACAGCCAGACCGACCTGGTGAGCAGGTTGAAGACACGCAAGATCCTGGGTGTCGGCGGGGAGGATGATGACGGCGAGGTCCATCGCTCAAAGGTGAGGGCAGCAGAGAGGGAATCCCCAGTGCAGTAATGACAAAAAAGGGACCTTCTGCTCAGCACACCAGGGTTTGCCCATCCGTGTGGTTTGGGGTAGTCACAGCCAGGCATTGTGAACAGGAGCGTGTTCACGTGAACATGAACAGCTCTGGGCAGTGTGCACATGGCAGCAGGACAGATACTGTGACAGTCTGAAGGTTCTGCAGGAGCCTGTGCTCCATCAGGATGTGACATGCAGGTGATGGGTGTGAGGAGTCAGTTCCCTTCTTCCATAGGTAAGAGGAAACAGAAGTTAGTGTGGACCCTTCCCCAGCCACATGTTGCAGGTGGCTGATCCCAGTCAGGGAGGAGTAGAAGCTGCAGCTCCTGGTGGAAATCAAGGCAGGTGTTTGGACCGAAGAGTCAAAGGTGAATCATTTGTCCTCCTCCTTCTTCCAGCCCTCTCAGAGATAAACTTCCACATGGGGTAAGAGATAGGATTTTGGTCTGGTGAGTACTGCCTAAGGACTGGGGGAGGATCTGCTTAGCTTGTGCCCTTTATTTGAATTTCAGATTAGCCAAGTACTGGGAAATGAAATCAAGTTTGCAGTCCGGGAACCACTGGGACTCAGGTAAGGTACTGGATCACCTTGGAACTAGAGTCTCATCTGAGACCCTTTGGCCCCAGCATCCCTGGCAGTTCTGGTTTCTGACACCAACTCTGCTGCTGTGCCAGCATCACTGCTCCCAGCAGGGGCTTTTTGCAGGCTGTGGAGCCAGACCAGCTCTGCATTCTTCCCCCATAAATGAGCCTGAGGAGCTCAAGTTCTTGTCTCATTGCATGTGCAGAGAACTACAAGGGCTACGTGGGGCTGGAGGAGCTCGTGTTCTACTGTGTGACAGGGTGGTGTGTCCTGTGGGGACCCTGCTCTGCACTATCCTCTTGGCAGGGTCACTTCCCTCCTTTGCTTGGGTAAGAGGGGAGTCTGGCTCTGTCTCATCAGCAAGGCTGGTCTGTGTGTTGAGGCCAGAGCTAGCAGCATGTGGAAAGCAGAGTCCTTCCATAGGAGGTTTCTGGCTGTCCCGCTTCTGCAAGGCTGAAGGGTGATGAAGGAGCAGGGAGCCAGAAATGCTTTGTGAAGCATGAGTGATGGGGTCACCTCCAAGCTCATGCTGGGTCCTCTGTCTTCCCTCTCATGCAGGGTCTGGCAGCTGGTTTCCGCCGTCATGTTTTCCGGGGTCGCCATCATGGTGAGTGAGGGATGTGGTCCTGGCAACAACCAGCTCCTGGACTGCCAAAGGGATGCCCCAGCATGGCCCTTCAGTCCCTGGCATTTGTCTTCCTCCCCTGCCTCCAGCAGCTCCTACTGCTTTCTCCTGCGAGGCCTTTGCCCTCCCTGTGTCTCAGTAATGGGCTTTGCCAACAGTGTCCTTGGCAGATTGTTCCCGTCACCCCAGTCTGTTTTCATTGGCAGGGCCCTTAAACCAAGGCATGGCAGCCTTGGCCACAGAAACCAGCCATGCAGCCGATAGCTGGCATGGTGATATTTCTGCACCTCCTTAATTTCCAGTTTCCCGGCCAGCGGCTCCGATCCCCCAAAGGCGTGATGCTGGCGCGCTTTTGTCCAAGAGGACACGTTGTGGTGGCCCTGGCCAGTTCAGGTTGCTGAGTTTCTCTCTCGCCTCTGCCAGGCCCTCGCTTTCCCTGACCAGCTCTTTGATGCCATCTTTGAGGAGGAATCGGTGAGCAGCAAGACTCCCATCCGGCTCTATGGAGGAGCCCTCCTCAGTGAGTGCCGTACCGCTGCGCCGGGGCACGCTGCTGCCCCACAGAGCAAGGGCACAGACAGGTGGCCAAAACGGCAGCAGGGGACAGAGTCCATGCCCAGCCGGACACCTGCAGCTGGAGGGCAGAATATCTTTAATAATTTTGAAAAGCGTGGCTACTGCTGCTCTTTTCTAGCAGGGACTCAGGCGTGCTGCAGGAGGGTGAGAAGGGCTGTGCGTGGTCTGACTCCCTGGGGCTCACCCCAGCAAAGGGAGCCTGCAGGGGGGGCCGTGAGGGCCGCTAGGCCGCGGCTGGGGCTCCGTGGCAGCGGCAGGGGAGGTGGGGCAGGCGGCATCCCGGAGGGGCCCAGGAGGAGGGGGAGAAGGACAAGGAGGTGCCGGGAGCTGGCAGCGATGGTGTGGGGAGGGAAAGGGCCCCGGCCCGCGTCCTGCAGCGGCACCGCGCGGGGCGGGAGGGAAGCGCGGCCCTGGCCGCCGTCCGGCCCTCGGGCAGCGCCCCGCTGTCCCCGCAGGCATCGCGCTCATCATGTGGAACGCCCTGTACACCGCCGAGAAGGCCATCATCCGCTGGAGCCTGCTGGCCGAGGCCTGCTACTTCGCCGTGCAGTTCCTGGGTGAGTGCCCGCGGGCCGGCCAGGACGAGGAAGAGGAGGAGGGTGCGAAGACTGTGCGTGGTGGGAAGTGGGGATCAGCGATGGGCAGGGCAGTAGTGGAGGATCTCCCCTGACAGCTGCTTGCCTTTTTTCTCCCCCATGGAATAGCCTCTGCCCTGAGCTGCTCCTTGAACATCATCCTCTGGCAATTCATTATTTTTTTTCCCTGAAAATGTCCTGGGCTTTATAGGCAGCACAGGTCATTGCTGGAGCAGGCTGCCTAGATGCAGGGTCTAACAAGAAAAGATTTTGGCAACTGCACTAAAAAGGTGGATGCTCAGTGTTACCAAAACAGAGCATGACACTTTCGCTTGTTTCTAGGGAGCTTATCTATATTTAACAATGAATGGATTTCTTTTATGTGTGTCTTGGTAGCTCAGTGTGTAGCTGGTTTAGATACGAGTTAGATACGTGTTGGTGGCCAGAAAAGAGTGGTGTTCAATAGAGGTGATATGTGTGGACTGTGCATATTTTGTAGACGCTCCTAAAGTTGAGAAATGTTTATTAGCACTGAAGTGTTCAAGCTACAAAGCAAACTCAGGAGGATGTGATTCCCAGATTAACACCTGAGCATAGTGGAAACTCACATCTGCTTGAGTGACTGTTTCAGGCAGCCTGAATGTGAGGCTGCCGTGAAAGCAGGGTTTCTTTAAGGGAGGGCTCTGGGGCCCATGGCAAGCTTCAAGGCTGTGAAAAGAGGCTAGTGAAGAGCCTCTGCCATGGGTTCACTGTGCATGTGAACGAGCCTGTGCTGAAAGCTCCTGCGCTCGCAAGGCTCAGCAGTTCCTGCCAAAGCTCTGCGTTAGAGGGCAGCAGAAAACAACTATTTCTCTCCTTTTGGTTTTGTATCACCAACCTCTGCCTTGTCTCCTTCCTTCTCCTCCAGTTACCACTGTCTCCCTGGTTGAGAGTAGCCGGATAGCCACAGGTGCTGTGCTCCTCCTGGTCAGCCGAGCCCTCTTCATCCTCGTCAGCATTTATTATTATTACCAAGTTGGACGTCGTCCCAAGAAAGTCTAATCCCTGGGCTTTTTGTTATGGGAAAGGTGGGAGGGGGGAGTTTGTGTCGGTAATTTTGCATTATAATGATAATTTTTTTGTTGTTTGGTTTTGGTTTTTTTTTGGTTTTTGGTTTTGGTTTTTTTTTTGTTAGTCCCTTTTGGTTCTAAAGTAGTTTCCTTCTTTACCGGCATGAATCAGTGTGTAACCCAGTGCTGGTGGCATTGCCAGGTGAAATGGGGAGAGCAACATCAGCAGGACCCCCCAGCCTCTCTGCAGGTGGTGAGGAGCAGCAGGAGGAAGGCTCAGGGAAGTGTGTGGGCCTGGCAGGCTCAGGGAAAAAAGCCAGTTTTCTAGAGGGAACTGGCTGATGGGATCACAGGCTCTGAAACCACTGGAACAAAGCACAAAATAAGGCCAGCATATTGAAACCAAATCCCTGAGGAGACAGGACAGTAAGACAACCAACAAATGACTCAGCTACTCTACTTGGTAAGCCTTGTACCTCCCCTGGTTTACAGCCCCTTCCCCTTTTAGCAAGTACTGACTGTCTAGGTAGCCAAGAGCTGAATTGGTTTAAATTCAGTGCTTGCAAACAGCTCTTCTTTCCTTGCTGCCAGAGTGCATTTTTGTGTAGTTCATAGTTTTGCACAGATGCTGCAGAACTTGGCAGGAGATTCAGCAAAAGAGGAGGGAGGACCATTGCTTGTTCCCTCTGTAGGGACAGCACTGGGAACAGTGGAACAACTTAAATGACAAGATATGAGAAGTGAAGGAAGCTATTGGAAATAGCCCATTGAGCTGTCAAAGACATACCCTTGTTTGGGGTGTTTCACGAAGTTTCTAGGCTGGGGTCCTGTCCCCATCACCCCAGAACACTTCCTACAGTTGAAGCTTTACTGATGGTAGTAGCAGTGGTGGGTGTGCAGTAGCTTTATCTGATGCTTTAGTTGAGCAGGGGCTGGAGTGCTGTTGTGGTTAGCACTGGTAAGAGCAGAAGACTGTAACAGTAAGAGCATCTGCACAGATGCTGAGGTCAGTGAGCAGCCTCTAGACACATGGGCTCTGGGAGATGGTGTTCCAACTCTGCTAATATCTGCATCACATCTCTTCTGACCTTGAGAAGAGAGGACCAAAGTTTGTAGCATTAAGATATTTAATATTTAACTGGGATGAAGAACAGCAAGGAGAGGAGCGTATGATGGCAAGGACAGACTAAATGTGCTTTAGTAATCACTAGCCAGTTTCTCCAACACCTCCTGGGCTTACAGCATTGACTGCTCTGCTTCCTAGTGCTTTCCTTGTGGATTGTCCCTGTCCACAGCTTGAGGCAGCATTTTTTATTCTCCATGGGACTAAAGCCAGAAGGTCTGTGTACAGGATATAGCCTTGTTACTCATGCACTACTGTTGACTGGATCAAAGCATGCCCTGGAATATAGCTGACATTCCAAAATCCCAGTAGAAAGATTCCTACATAAACAGAGCTGCTTGTGTGAACAACAGTCTCAAGCCACTGGTAAGACTGGGATCTACAGCTATTGCTATTTAATATCTTAGTAGAGTTAGAAGAAGGTAGTGGGTAGTTATTGTATGTCGTGTTAGTGCTTTTGGCATTTAGAAGCAGCTGCATAAGCTTGGGACACTGTGTGCATTGTACTTACTGGCCATGCAAAATGTCTGTCACGTAAGAATATTGGAAATTGTTGAATCAGGAAACATCACAACTGTAACTTAGTTTTTTGCCTAATAAGTAAATCAAATGGAGAGGCAACATCCAACAGCAGGCTAAATTCTGGAGCCTCACAACAATACACGCTTGTCAAGCTGCTTTCAGCATGTCAAAAAATGATACTGAGCAACTAAAACTTTTAATTAAGAGGAGTGTTCCTGTTCAGATGGAAGAATTGGGTTCTAAGAGAGAAACCTTTTCTTGTGAGGCAAATAATAATCAAATGCAGGCTGGAGACGATCAGAAATTAGACCAAGTGGTGCAGCATGCAGGAGCTGGAGTATGGCATGCTGTGGCTGTTGCTCTCCCCCTGTGCATCACCTGCATGGGCAGCTGCAATGGCCTCAGTGTGGCACTTTGGCTGTAGTTGTGGGTATAGGTACATGAAACTTGATTCTTTGTGTTTTGGGGCATCATGTGAATGTATACACAGGTTGATGGTTGGTTTTTTGGGGGGGGTAGGGGTGGGAAATTATGTTTCTAGGACAGACAAATAAAACCTACCACAGCAAAAGCAATCTTACAGAAGAAGGAAATGGAGGGTCTTCTTCATGCTGCCTCCCATCTCTGTTGGCCACAGGTCCTATGAACTTAGTTATGACTTGGGTCTGATTAGCATACCTTAAAATGTCATCCTGTAGGGGAGAGACGTGTTACTGCTCTATGTGAGAGTGGTACTCCAAAGACTTGTTGATGTTTAGATCAGGTGGGAGGGTGGGGGAAGCAGTTATAGCTCTCCAGGGTAGCTTCAAAGCTAAATAAGGTGAGATCAGATTTCTCTGGTCCCCTCCCTGACTAGCAGGTGCCTCGGCAAAACTTGAAACAGTCAGCCACTTCTAGGTTTGCCTGTCAATGGCTTTTTCTGCTCCAACAATAGAGCAAAGCCTGGGAGAATGGCCACTTAAAAGATTTCATTCTACTTGGTACCTAGTCCTGAAAGCAGAGAGATGAAGTTATTTTAGTTTGATGCTTCTTGCTCCATCTTGTTATAAGTGGACCATGTAGAAAGTGCAGAGCTCTACACCTCCTTTACAACTAAGCTGTGGTTCCTGACATGTTCCTTCTCAGCAGCAAGGTGCTGGAAGAGATACATTGCCAGGCCCACTAGGGATGGTGAATGCGTAGCAGGTGAGGCCTAGGAGGGAGTTTCTGAGGGTGGCTTGAGGATGGAGCTCAGGCACAGCAGCTGCAGCACTGCCAGAAACCAACTGCACCTGGCTGTCTTCACTCTGTTGTCAATGGGGAGGAAGGGAGGAGGATGCCAAACCTTTGTACGGAACTGTGTCCCCAAGGATGGAAGTGCTGACATCACAGCTGCAGGTGGCAGTTGAGAACATAATTTGGGATTAAAAACCTGAGGTGTCACTTCAGGCTCGGCTACTGATCTGCTGACATAAAACTCCATCTCCACAGGCCTTAGCTTCCTTAACTGTTACATTATAAGAGAGGCCTCGGACCAATGTCATCTCCCAAGGGAGATTGCAGTGAACTTCCTGCATTTGTACAATGCTGTGCAGGACTGGGGTTCTGTTCCCCAGAGAATTGTGCTCCAAGCAGGCACAGGGCAGGACTTAAAGCTGACCCCCTTTCTCTGCCAGGGATGAACTCAAACCATTGAATTCATAGAGCCCTCACTTTGGAGGGTGAAGAAAACTCATCATTCACATAAATCCCTACATCATCTTATTTGCATCTAACCAATATCTGGCAAACTGGAGCTGGTGACACAGGAGAGGCTCTGTCTGTCCTAAGCTGGCCTCTTTTCTGGTCAAGGGTTTTTACTTGGGAGGGTGTGGGTGGCGGGTGGTGGTGCAGGGGAGAATGGGACACTTCAATTTATACCTCATTTTAGCTGCTGTACCTGAGTTTATTTCTCCTCTGGTAAGAAAGTGACTGTACTTAACACCAAGCAAATAGCGAAAATTAAAGCTGTTTCACTTCACTGTCACAATCTTTCTTTTATTTTTGAGGGTTTTTTTTTAAGAAATGCACACAAAAACCGTGCAGAGAGTGCTTCAGGCTTGTGTTCTGGTTTATATTACCAAAAAAATTTCCTTTCAATATAAAAAAGCATTACATTAGGGAATACAGGATAAATTAGCTCCACTATCTAATAAAAAGAACATCTACATTTTTTTAAAATAGATTTCAAACATTATTTCACACGCAGCCCTTTTCCCAGGCATTTGTGACAGTCATTGGAGCATTAAATAGCAACCAGGAGGCTGGGATGCTGAGAGGGGCTGGGGCTTGCCCAGGCCGCTCTCCACTACTCCCTACAAGGTGCTTGGGCTGTGGTCACAGTGCTACAGCAAAGGAGACAGCAGCTCCTTCTGCTCTCCAGCCTGCCCAGAGTTCTCCAGCCAGCAGTGACTTCAGCTTGAGCCCCTGACCCAAAAATACTCACCAGAGCTTTTAAAAACAAATACAAAAATACAATTGCTTCTCCTGCCTACAGTTCTGAAAACTACTGTACCACAGAGGGGGCAGCCACAAAACCAAGGGACAAAACCAACAAATTTACATGCTTTGCCATACAGTGGGAGTCTGCTTTCTGGGCTTGCTTGTTCATTAAATTTCCCCAAGAAAAATTCCTTCTGCATGTTACCAACTGCTACAGATCCACTCAGACTTGCACATATCTTTACAGCTATCTCCAGCTCTTGTTTGGAATTGCTGCCTGGCCTTTTGAGCTGTGTTCCCAGTGGCACGTGAGCCAGCCTGCAGAGAGGATTTGAAATCTTCACACAGGAAAGAGCAGTGGGGGATCAGAAAAGGTAGGAGAAACAGCTGTGCACAGCCCAGAATAACAGATGAAGAAGAGATCCTTTTGAGGATACAGGGACTACCATTAGGGACAGAAGGAAAACAAGAAAGCTGAAAACAGACAAAGCAATGAGTACAGAATTAGGAAAGTCAAAGAGAAACAAGCCAGCAGAGATCATACTTCAGGCATGTATATTTAGTACTTTGTGCTCTGGCTGCTTTGGTCGAGTTCCCCCAGCTATAACTGGGGTTAGGTTTTTTAACTAGGTTTCTTCCCCCATGCCAGTAGCGGCAGACAAAGGCTTTAAGCCTTTTTTTTCCCTTCAGCCACCCACCATGCACAAATGAGGATATTTGCCAGCCAGGCTCTGACCTGAGAACTCTGCATAATAAACTGAGGGAAAAAGGAAGAAACTGGAGACTGGGGGAGGCAGTTCTGCTTCTTTCGATCACCTCCAGCCAAATTACCAGCTCTGCTGACAGTTTTGTTCCTTCCCTGGGAATTGGTCTCCCAGAATAGTCACTGACACCAGCTCCTGAGGCAGAAGGAGAACAGATAAGCTTGCTTTCTGCTCAGCCCATTCCCTACAAGACTAGTAGATGGAACAGATTTTTCTTATCTTAAGTGCAGCACCTGCTGTCCAGTACAAATACTGCTGGGTTTTGGCTAACAAAACTGTCTTTATTAAACAACAGTCCAGAGTTTAATGCTGAAATGCCTCATTACAAGGAGGTCTGGAGGGAAATAGTTCAGAACAGCTTCCCACAAGGTTTAATGCAACATCTGATGCTGCTCAGCAGCCCTGGCCACATATTTTGTTGCTGGAATATGCTGACTGCAGCATGGGGGGGCTGCAGCTCTACCTGCCCAGCCCGCTCCTGCCAATGAATAAACTGTTGTTCTCAAATGAAGCTTGGAAAAGCTTCTAATGCCTCCTTCCTGTTCCCTAGTATCCTGGTTCTCCAACCTAGATACTTAGCCACCATCTTTGTCTATTATGGCCCAGGCTTTCTGCTGCTTCTCTTCCTTGCCTGTAGCCTGTGCAGTGCCGCTGGGAGAGCTCAAGGGAGGCAGCCCCAGGGGTCTAAGGGAACAGCCAGAGGATGAATGTGCTGCTGCTGCAAAACCTGGGCACAGTTTAATGCTCTGCTCATTCCTTGCCAGAGTACAGCTTTCAGAGGAGCTGTCTTGAGCCTATATAAAAGTGCTCCCATAATCTGAGCCTATAAAATCTGTAAAAATACCTAATCTAAACAAGAAACCACAGCCCCTTTTGTCATTCCTCAGGTAAAATAAGTTTGGGGTCAGGGAATAAATGACCGGATGAACAATTAAGGCAACAGGAATTGATGATTCCAGATGAGAGAAACCAGTCACCTGTCCAAGTCAATATCCATGACCATAGGAACAGCAGCTGGAGCAGTTTGGCTGCACACAGGGTGTTCTTGGATCCTGCCTGGGGTCTCAGTAGCTCCAGCTTAATCTCTGATCAAGGTCCAGTCCCAGGCATCTTTCTCAAGTTTACTTCCAAATGATTGAGCAGATGACATGTTATTTAAATACCAGACTATCCCGAGGGAGGAAACACTATCAACTAAAACAATTCTGACTTGATTACTTTCATCATGAGCCCACGGGAGAATCTCAAGGGAAATTCTTTGACCAGAAATGATTCCACCAGACTGGTCCAGGAAAATAGCATGGGAGTGGTTGACAAACTTCAGCCTCTTCAATCCAGCACCATGGGTGGACCTCCCCTTAGGGCTGGAAAAGCATGCAGAAACCACTGCAAATATTTATGCTAACAGAGCACCGCAAACCATTTTTTTGCAAGTATCAGAGGAAAGGCAAAGGCTGACAAGATTTAAATATTATATCCTCCCCTTCTCAGGAAGGCAGCAGTATCAATGATGCTTGACCAGAGCCATTATTTTTCCCAGGAGATGAGAACACAGCAGGGAACCATTTGGTCTCTTTCACAACAATGAACAATAAATTTTAGTAAAAACAGAAAGGTAGGCACCAAACTCTTGACCCTCAGCCAGTCTTAGCTGGGTCCCATTGCTAAGTTAGATCACACTGCCCCTGCTTGGAGTTCCAGAGAAAAGCCGATCTCACTGAAGTGCTTGACATTTCTGGTAAGTTTCATGTGACAGGGGCAAAGCTTCCACTGAAGAAGGAGTGTTTCCATCCTGTGGCTGGAAATTAACGCCAGAATTGCGCAAATGTTGACTACACCTGCTTAGGCAAGCCACCACTGCTTCTTTCAAACCCACCTGGACAGTGAAGGCCAACCTGTTGCCTTATGCAGCCCCTGCATATCTGTTCTTGAGTCCTTTGTTGTCTAAAGCACGACGAAGTGGTGAATGGTAGGCTCAGCCTGGTGTGAGAGGCAGCTGTGCTCATCCTCCCGCACCCCCACCAGCTCCATCCATCTCTAGTGCAATCGGCTGCGCTGCGCTCTGCTCCACAGCTGCTGCGGGTGGCTCTGGGCAAGGGTCCGGTGTACAGTGTAGTGCACATCACCTCAAAGTTCCAGCCCCTGAAGTACAATCCTTTTGGTCATTCATATATTACAACCCTCTTTTTTTTCTTTTTATTTTTTTTCTCCCTGTCCCATTTTGTTAAAAAAAATAAAGTTTTTTGGGTGTTTTCAGGTTTTGTTTCTTCGGATTTTCCTTCTTTCTTCTGAGCATGTGGGGAACGTGGTGGTTCGTGGGCCGCTTCTTATTGAATCCCTCGGAAGAGACACATAGCAAAGATCATGGCAAACAGCTGGGAAGAGGAGTGGGGAAGAAGAGGGAAAAACCAAAATAGGACCATAAATGTCAGCTGCATCTTCCAGAAGATTGGCAAAGCCCTCCCTGGCTCTGGGACCACCCTCATTGCTTCCTTCTGCCCAGCAGTGATGCAGAGAGGACCCTTACCACCCATGGGAGGCTGTGGCAAAACCCTTTCCTCTGCCCCACGCTCTCCCCCAAAGTGTCAGTGGCTACAGCAGCAGCCTGACTTCATTCCCAAACTGCCCTTGGTGTCATGGGATGCAGGATCCACAGTCCCTGTTCTGTACATCACTGCTACTGCCTGGCATGGGCACAGCACAGCCTTTGTGGGAGGCTGCTGGGCCTCTCTGCCCAGATCTCTCTCCTGCAATGCCACAGGGACATCATTTCTGGGCTAAAACCATGCCTGGTGGATGTCTTTTCCTCAGAGACGTCACCAAAGGAGTGACTACTAATGGCAGGACAATGAAAGTGCTCTGCAACCCCTAGTTTTTGACTCTCTAAACAGAAGGTTTTAAAGCATGTGGCAGGGTTTGAACGTGTTAACCAAGTGACAGATTAGTCAGCTTGCTGGGGCACTGTGGCAGTGGGGGCAGTGACTGTGCCCGGCCCCGTGGAGAGCGGGGGGTCCCCAAAGCCCCTGTGGCCAGCGTGGCAATGTGGCAGGGCTTGAGCTCTGTGCAGGCCCAGCACGAGGTGGCACTGCAGGTGTGTGGCATGGCTGATTTCCCTGCCCTTTGATCAAAGGATCAAGGAGCCTCTTTCCAGGCAATTAGAAGCATGAGCTGATAGCCTGCTTGCACTTTACCAGAGCACCTTTCCCTAGGAGGGGGAGCACCTGCCTGTATGCCTTGCTGCTGGCATGTTACTGACACTGCTTTTGTTCCCCTCGGACAACAGTAAGTACCTCAATAGCCAACACTCCGATGGCAAGAGCTCCTGCCAGGTACACGTACGTCTCAAAGGAGTTCAGGATCACGGTGTAGCAGCCCTAGGAAAGACAAAACATGGTGAGCAGCACATTGTGTTGTTCTCACAGCAGAGCCCTCGCTAGGACACGAGGTGCGCTCAGCCCCAGGCACCACAAGCACGGCTCCCTCTCACCCAGCCCCATGGCGCAGGACACAGAGCTCCATGGGACAGTGCTGGGGAGGGGAAGGTATGGCTGGAGGGTGGTGGGGGTGGCTCCTACCCCTCCCTGACCACGAGGAACTGTGAGTTCCTGCAGGGCAGAGAGGAGCAGCACAGAGAGGAACTCCATCTGCAAAGGGCAGAGACTAAGCACAGAGGGAAGGACACTCACTGAAGGTGACAGACATCCCGCACTGGCTAGAGAAAGGGATGATTTATCTAAAGCCAAGGCAGGAGATTCTTGATTCATCTCTCACAGCCAGCAGCTCTTTAGCAGCCCAGGACCTTTTCTGTGTGGTTCCCCCAAAAAGTGGCTGGCTGAACACCTGCTGATCTCACTATAGAAGAATTTCATTAAGAACTCAGGGTCATGCACTGTGGCAATTATTCCACTTATGAAGCATAGCCACCATCACCCTTAATTAAATTTATTATTGCTAATACAATTAACAGCAGGTAGATCTTCCTGCAATGGTTTCATGGTATTTCTGGAAATCACCAGCTTGTCCTGGCCTCAGCTTTCCCAGCTTAAAATTTCAACCCACTGGGAAATTTCACATAAAGAGAGAAGTAGATTGGAGTTTGTCCAATATGAAAAGTAGCTTCCTCTCCACTGAGAATATACTTCACACATACGTTTTAATCCTATCCATGCTGCTAGGATGTTTCGATCACCTCATTTTTTTCCTTCTACCCATAATGAAAGTGCTGGAACTGCAAAGACAGCACAATAGTGATGTACCTGTGTCCATGCCAGACCCTGCTCACTGTGAGTGAGGCACAACTGGTGGAGAGTGAGGGAGGGCATGGAGAAGGTCCACTCATGAGGCCACCCCAGAGGACCCAGACTGCTGGGGCAGTGACTGAGCTGTTAAAACCATGCTCTTGTCAACATGAGATTGCTCAGCATCAGCTCTCATGTTTCAGCCAAATTTTCAGAGAAAAGTAATCCAGCCCTGCAACAAAGATTTGTGTGCTTACCAGACTTGCAACCTTAACCCAGCCTGCAGCATGCTCTGCTTAGCTGGCTACAGCCAGGAATGAGCCCAAGTGTGGTCAGCACTGTCCTGCCAGCATGGTGGCCCAGGAGTTTGACTTTGCTCCAGCAGTGCCTCAATTCAGCTGTCAGTGTCTCTCCTGTTTTACCTAAGTGCACCACTCTGTGCTTGAAGACACTTGCTGCACACACAGCTTCCTCCACCAACACTCTGGTGACATGGGCTTGTGGGAAGCCTTCCCTTTCTATGGGAGTGGCTTTCAGCATTAACACTCGGGCAAAACTTTAACCCTCTTTCTCACAATGCATTTCTCTTTCCCTCCCTGCTGTCTGTCATGTCTCTCCTCCCCACCTCTCCTCCCAGCAATCAGACCTGGCAGAAGCAGCATGGTGCTGTCTGCTATGATCTCTCACCCAGAGTGCCTTTGCCAGCCATTTCCAGCTGCCAGTCAGGGAACAGTTCACATGCTGCTTCCAAAATCCTTTCCTCTCTTTCTCAATCTGCTCTTAAGTGCTGAAAAGAGGACCACTGCCTAGTCTGGAGGGACAAGGAGGTTTGCACATAATAGTCAGTACGGGGCTCAGTTGGTTTAACTAATGCTGAGGTGAACAGAATCAGGAGCTTTGCTGGAAAGTTTCTTAAACATCACATCTTGGTGACATGGGAAGGAAACTTGACGCAGCATCAATGGGATGAACTCTCTTGTCCAGTATTGCAAAAAATTGCCAAGTTGAGAGGCCTAGCAAAAAGAATCATAGAACAGAACTATGGAATGGGTTGGGCAGGAGTTTAAAGATCACCTAGTTCCAACCTCTCTGCTAGAGTCAAACCTACCACCAGGATGCTCAAAGCCCCATCCAACCTGGCCATGAACATTTCTAGTGATGAGGCATCCACAACTTCTCTGGACTACCTTTTTCAGCCTCTCACCACCCTCACAGTCAGTATTTTTTTTCTGTAATATCTAGACTAAAACTACACTCTCATTTTAAGGCTATTCCTCCTTCTCCTAACATTACATGCCCTTGTAAAAAGTCCCTTTCCAGCTTTCTTGTAGGCTCCCTGTAGGTACAGAAAGAGAGCTGTAAGGAATGCCCTTTTTCTACAGTAAAGAGTAAAGAAGCAAAGAAATGCAGCTTTCCAATACTTCTCTTCCTTAGAAAACAGACATGGTTTTCTGTGACTGTTTAACCCTTGATATTTTGTTTGTATATATTGATTAGGAGTCTTTGTGAACTAAATTGGAACCACTCCTGCAGCCAGTAAGAGTCAACTCCATCCGATCCTACCTGACCTGTGCTGGCTTGCTAATTAACTTCTCAGAGGTAGTTCTAACCTCCATAAACACAACAGAACTTGATCTAAATTTCCACCTTACCTTTCAATCCCTTAGGAAAATCTTCATATTTCTGATGATACAGCACAACATGGACTTAGCAGTGTATATCCATATGTAATGAAAGGAGATTTTCAAAATCAGCCACATGCCATCACTTGAAAAGCTGTCAGCAGGAGTGTAATTAGGATGTGAGGTACAGTCAGGACCTGCCAGATTCACTAGCTACCCGTGACAACTGCAGCCATCTCTCTGCCCACTGTGAAGCTCCTTTTCCCAGCATTCGGCCTCCCTTACCTGCCGGTTCTGAAACCTCTCATTGCCTGCTAGACAAGCCTCCTTGTTGACAAACATCCCTTCCCGGCTCTGGAGCTCTCGCTGGCAACAAGCCTCCGGTGTCACCTTTTCTGAGGAGGAGTATGGAAGATGAGGAATAGCTTCAAAATCTTCTGGTCCATTCACTCCACAGCAGGCAAACTGGGGAGAGGCACAGAGAAGAAAGACAGAACTGACACCTTTCCCTGAAAGCAGACATGAGAAATCTAAGACCTATTCTCATAAGGATAGAAGCTTTAGTCAAAGCAGAGACAAAACAACCCTTGTTTCCAAAGAAATGGGTTGTGCTTGTACCTTGGAGCTTCTGTTTCACTGAAGTCTTTATGAAGTCCCACTGTTTGTAAGTCATACTGCAGATTCTAAGGTTCTACTGGGAATATTGCTGCAAACTACACAGGGCTTTGAGGCATATCCAGAATGACTTGCTTGAGATCAGCCGGCAGCACAATCCAGGCCCCCAGCTACCCTTTCTCCCCATAGCTAATGGCCAGGATTATTGCTGCTCAAAGGCACTGCTAGGTGATTTGAGTAAGGTCCCTCTTTAGGATTCCAGTCAGAGGCTTTTTAAGGATTCAAGTCATACTCTGACTCCGTCTCCTTTCAGTCAGCAAAAGGAAATGTCTTTATTAAAGTCCTGAATCAGCATGAAGGGCAGCAATCATCCTTTCCTTTTAAGATTAAAATTGACTTTTCATCTGCAGAGGCTGACGTCCTGCTTTCCACTCCTGAAGAGATACACCGTGGGGTGTATGGAGCACTAACACATGTGTACACACACACAGAGACTGAACTTCTTGTGGCAGGTAATAACAACTGCAGTTCCAATGACTGTCGACCTGTAACCTGCCCAATTAGGGCTGTAATAACAAAGTCCATTTTGATGGCTAATATTTCTATAGTGAAAATAAATCATTAGGCACACTTCTGCCTAAGCTGCTGTTAACAACAAAACATTAGCTAATGCCAGCTTTTGGCTGCTGTTGACTGAGAATAATTCTGAAGCAGTCTGCAAGGTGAAAGGCCCAGAGAAAATGCAGTGGTACGGAGCTGCAGACACCTCCACTGCTCTCTGTGCCCAGCTGAGGGTACTCAAATGCATCAGGCTTTGGCAAATCAGGTGACCCTGATGCAGTGACAGGGAGTCTCTCTCCATTAGAGAAAGACTGAATGCCAGCCAAAGTCTCACCTCCCTTCAAACCACAAGCTCTGGTGCTAGGCTGGACACAACAGCTGGTTGGATGGTTGAAGCAGGCTGACCCTGGGAAAACTGAGGGTGTGGGCTGAGCAACGTGTTGGTGGCCACTGACCACAGGCAGAATGGGACTGGCATGGTCTGAGACTTACTGTGATCATAACAGAGTTCCAGGTGGAAGAGAAGACGTCCGTGTCGTTGTTCCTCTGGTAATGCTTCTTCAGCTCCTTGGTGAAAAACTCTCTGGTCAACTGAAATGCACACACAGGTGGAAATGTAAAGACTATTGCCAACACCTTTCCCAAACATTTCCCAAAGCTCCCTTCTGTGAATGCTGGGGGTTCTTTGCTTTTTGGGTTTGTTCTTTTTTTTTTGCAAACCTCAGAGGAGAAACATGTGAAAAGCCATTGGCTGAGCCATATCTATGTAGAGGGTGAAGGGTACCTGTTGAATAAAATGGTCACTCATTAAAATCAAGGACTGAACTATATCTATACTTCTAAAATAATATTTACACTTAAATGTTGGTTGGTATTAGTTTTTGTTGTTTTCGGTTAGTTTTTTAAAACAATTTTCAGCACTATTTGAAAGTATTTAATAAATTGAAACAGACTTAAACCAGATTTTAGAAAGATTGTCAAATCCACACCCAGACTATTTTTACTTGATGTGCTTCATGAGGTCTGCAAGCAAAGCATGATTTTCCACTCCATTTTTGAGTCAAATGAGTTAACTTCCTACTAACAACAGGGGAACTCCTCTGAATTTACTTCAATGTGTGAGAAAGCAGAATGAAGCCTTAACATGAAACTTTCTGGAAATCAAAAAGAAGTAAAAAAAATTGATGAATAGGAACTAGTCATATCAGCTTATGAATCAGAAAAAACCACATTTTTCTTAACAATGCTTTTGATTATCTAAACTAACCTGCATACATGAAGAAAAAAAATCCTCTTTATATTTGTGTTTAGATAATGTAAACTTTTCCAAAGGTCAACAATATAAATTATTGGAATTTCATTTACCCCTATTTATACTTACAGTAAAACAGAATAAATGCACAAAAAATTTGTTTCAGAGTCTTCTCGAGAAGCTAGACACCTTGAAATTACATTTACTTAGGATGGCTCTCTGGAGGAATTGTAAACATACAATCCTAATAATCTTGTTAAACTGAACATCCCAGTTCAATCTCGCTGCCTTTCTGTCACTTCAGGACAAAAACTTCCAGAAATCCTCTTTCATGTCCCCAGTAGGTCTGGACTTGTGTGGTCCCTTCTCCAAAATGTCTTGTGATTTGTGATCCACACAGGCAAAATCTTCTGCTGCTGCAAAAGCCACAGTGAAGGGGGCTGGACTTGGCTGGCTACAGCACTGCTGTGATGTTGCATATTTGTAGGATCAGGAATTAAGCTGCCTGAAAAATACCCTTTTTATTCCCCCCTGTTGTTCATAGAGCACTGCTGACGCAGTAACAGAGACTGCTACAAGCTGGCTTCAGGTTCTTGATATGCAACGTGAAATATCTCACATACACATACATATATGTATGAGCTCTATGGGTGGGCACAAAAGCACAAGCACAAAACTGTTTGTTTTGTTTGTATCACAGAATTTAAGGGGAAATAAAAAAAAAAAAGCTGTAGTGACTTTTAAAAAGACCCTGAATACCAGCTAATATTGGCTTCTCTTTTACAAATACAAACAAAGGTCAAATGTAATTACTACATTAGTACTGGGTAAAACTTTGTCACAAATACACGAATCAGGCAGTTAGCTCAGTCTCACTACCTTTAATTAGTTATGCTGTTAAATTCCTAAATTACTTTTTTGGGACAGATATTCACTCTTTTTTTTTTCTTTTTTTTTTTTTTTTTAATTTGAATATTAAAATAGCAGAGGACATGGCATTTTTCCTTTGGGAATTTTGTGTACTGAGGGAAGGTGAGGTTAGAAGATGCTGAAATATGTCCTCAGTGTTCTTCTTTCCTTCCCTTTCTCTGCTTAATTTATCCATGCAGCATCCAACCCTGCAGACAGCAGCACATTTTTTTGACGCTCGTCTGAAGCACAGACTTTGAAACTGATATTACCGCTGGTAATAATCCCAGCCGGCTGCCTTTGTTGGGGTCTGAAACAAAAGAGTAATTTAAATATAAAGTGAAACCTTTATTTTGACAGCCACAATCCCAGAGGAAATTGTTCAGAGTTTGTGTGTGATTTTTACAACACTTGGCCTAAAACAAAGCCTAGTGCTGGAAGAGTACATTTGCCAGGAAAATAACTGATTCCATTTCATTGGTCTTAAACTGCTTATCCTGAGCATCTCAAGTTCAGAATAATGGGGCCAAAAAAAACCAAAAAAAAATTTCTTTTTTTAAAAATATTGCTGACAAAGGAGGATGAAATAAGACAGTCCTACTGCCATGCCCATAGTTCTCCTCTAGCTGAAACAAGTACCAGCCCTGATGAGATTGGTGCACATTGGATTTTTATGGCAATAACTATTCAGAAAGGAGCAAAGGACCTACTGATAAAACTAGAGCTTCACACACACTTTGACAGGACAGTTGTGGCAGCCACAGCCATGAACAATTAGGAGCTGTTCAGCTGTGTTTTGGGCGGGGCACCTCCAGTGCATGCATGCATACATTTACATGGCAGTGAATGAAGAGAGGCTGTTATTTTGTCACACTGGTTCAAAAAATAGCTTTGCTGGGATTACTGCAGCCAGATAAAAGGGGTTTAGAAGAAGGAGGGCATTTCTGCACAACACAGGCATGCTGGCACTGCCCAGGAAGGTCACAGCCTTCTCATGCCATGCTGTGCTCAAGGATACTGAATGCTGTGCAAGAAGCTGCTTTCATGGTGCCTGCTTGGGAAACAGGACACACTGCTACCCATCTACATCGGCCTGGAGCATTCTGAAGTGTCTGGCACAGTGCAGGGCATGGAGGAGCAGTCACCAGTGCTGCACTTCCCACTCCTGCAGTGCCTTCCATCTGAGAGACCTCTGTCCACTCAGCTGAGAAAGGTTCACTAGCTTTTGCCTTTTGTCTGAGGAAATAGAGGCACCAGCAACCATGGTGGCTTGCTTATTAAGTGTTAGAACTGGGGCTAAAAATTCAAACATCCAGACTCCATCCAAAGCCCTGCCACTGAACTCTTCTGTTCCCTACCATCCTGCTTTCCTGCTTGCTGAGAAAGTTCACTAAGAATCAAATATCCCTCCAGAATTTTTTCCACCCAGACCTCTGAACAGCATATAAAGAGCCATTCCTATTGCTCTTTCACAGTCTCTCTCTAGTGTTCATGAAAGTCATTATTGTGTGGGGTATCTTCTAGACGAAAAAGGGTTTTCCATCCCCAAAACCTCCTTTTTAAAGGAAGAGACACTCTGGTAATCCCATAGCTGATTAACAGCAGCCTTCCTCTTCAGAGACTGCTTTTAGATAGCTCTTTGGAAGTGCAGCTGGACTTGCAGGTCATGGCAGCTCACCTTCATGAACACCACCTTCACTTATCCCACCACCTTGCTTTGCGTCACTGACTCTTCTTCTCATGCCAAATCTCAACAGAAAACATCTCTTTTCTCCCTTATTTTTGTCTCTTGATTTCTCTCACTCCCTTAGGTATTGAATGTTAATAATTTAATCCCATTGAGTGTTTGGGAGCTGGTTTGGATGGAAAACTATACAAATGTATACAAATGTATACAAATGTAAAACAAACAGATAAAGTGTATCTCTTGTCTCATTTTACATACCACAGCCACATGAAGTGGTGCAACAACCATCATAGAATCCCACTTGGTAAGCTTCGAAGAAATTTAAATTGGTTAAGTGTGCATTTGCCACCACATGCCCTGAAAGTAATTTGTTTTGCAAGGAAGAGAAAAGCACATCTGCTCTTGACCTTAAATTGCTACTGTGAAGAATTCTTCCCGCCATAGGATCAATGAAAGAACAACTCTGTCCACGCACATAGCTCACCCTAACCCAAGGTGACAGCAAAATTGGCCCCAAGTAGCTTTCTACAAGCTACCACAATATACAGCAACACCAAAACACGGGCTATTTTTTTCAGAAGAAACCTGAGGAGTGAACAAACCACAAGAACTCGCAGATCAAGTTTGTCTTCTGCACAGAGCCAACTCCAGCTATGCTGGGATCTGACGTTCTTCATTCCTTCCCATTTAAGCCCTTCCTGTCAATCATTCTGACAGAGTGGGAAGATGGTGATACAAACAAGGAGACAAGCTCAAGAAAGATAGAAGTTTGTTCCCCTTCAAGTTTTATCTCACAAAACACTGCCAGTTGCCACAGGAATCTAGAATAACCACTGTGACGTTATCTTACAAGGTAACATGACCTTACGTGTCCATGCTTTGCTCAGAAGCAAGCTGTAAGTGAGAAGGACACATCAAAAATGCAGCCACCCTACACCCAGCACTCACAGCAAGCCTGGGCAGTTTCTTGTACCTTTTACAGGTTTCCCAGAGAGAAGGGGGGAGGTGAGAGCCATCAGCTGACAGCTGCTTGCCCAGGCCCCACTCCCCAGGGACCATGTTCTGTCTCTGTCACAAAGCACATACCTGTTTCTATGTGTGTGGTCTGCCCCTTGTGCTGAACCAAAGGAATTCTCTAAAAATTCCTATCAGTGGAGCTGTAATGACTGGAAGACACCAGAACTCCCCATACTGCAATATGTTTATAGGTGTTTCCATAAGGGCATGGTCTCAAAGCCTAAATTGGAATGGAGCACCCATTCTGTGTGCAGAGTGCCATCCCTTCCCCATTGCCTTCAGATCTGAGGCAAAGACAAAAGACCACCAACTCATAAATAGAAAAAAAGTCCTCTCACTACCTTCCCCCAACCCATTCTACTATAAAAACACCACACTCTGTCACTGTGAGCTTCCTAAGTTTTGATTCTTTTCTATCAAAAGCTTTTTTAAATGAATACAATTAAAAGTATATACTGCTTAAGAAATTCGTCATTATACGTGCCCCTTCTTTGCTCATGCCACACTTCTCTCACATTCAGTACAGCAAAGGTGCTGGATGTTCTCTAGCTACTGGCAGAGGCAAAATAAGCAAAATAAATACTAACAGTCACTAGTTACCACCTCTACCAGTCAATGTTTTTTCACAGACATCACTCAAAGAAGGATGGACCTACTTCAGTCAGGCTCTCCCTTGCACATGTGTGAACATGAAAAAAAAAAATGCCCAGACCTTTGCTGTTTAGAGAAAGAAATGAGACTGTGGTTACTACTTCTGTGGTAAAAGTTTACCCCTAGGTCATGGGAGGAATGATGGCCATATAATATTCATTGCAGAAGAAGAGAGAAAGGCTACATCATATGAAGCTTTGGACAGAAGGATGAAACTAAGCAGGGCAATAGGTGGGAGGAGATTTGCTTAGGGTGGGTCAGGGGGGATATCTTACAAGCACTGGTAGGAGTCTGGTGAGCAGCAGAACATGGAAGATCAAGAATGAATATGATTAGAAGATTCGTAAGAGATTTTTTGCACTGCAGAGCAAGCATTGTCTCTGTCTGGAAAACAGGAGTTTTCAACTATTAATATTAAACACATGTTATATAGAAAAAGGAACATAGTTGCTTTTAATCATAGTGTGATTTTGTTATAAAACTTCTCTCTGATGGAATGTGCAGCTGGTTTGGCTGCAAGAGAGTTAGGAAGACTTTAAAAGACTCTAAAAGCTTCAGGAATAAGTGTGTCCCCATAAACTCTCCATCCTGCACTAGCCAGGTTAGTTAGCATTCCGTGACAGGCTGGCAGCTCCGCAGGCAGGCCAGTAACGAACGAGGTTTGCTGATATTTGAAACAGTCACTGTACAGACAAATCAGCCACCGTCTAACACCCTGCTCCAGCTCTGTGTAACCCCACTGGGGTCCAGAGTTTGCCCACCAGCGGATACTTACGTTTTCTCTGAATATAAATGCCAGGATTGCAGCTGAAAGCTCTGCCAGGAAGATTAACAAAATAAACATGAAGAACTGGAAGAGAGAAGACAAAAAACACAAACATAGCATTAAATGTGTGCAATAGGTAGCAGGAATACAGGGTTTTGCTAATCACCAAAGACATGGAAAGAAATAACTAAGGAGACTTTTCTTTCCCCCTGACAATTAAGAAACCGTATGAGAGAGTCACTTGAAGCACACATTCCCTCTCTGACCTCATAACAGGACATGGGAGTTTGTGACACTTTTGCCTGGTTCTCATGAGTAAAAGCATATAAGGTTACAGAACCCCTAGTATCCCCTGATAAACCAGATCAAAACAGTAAAGCCTGCTTTGGTGGAAAAGTTACAGAACTGTGGACATGCTCACACAGGTTAAACTGTGTCCAGACACAAGTATAGGTATCACATGTAAATGCACACACAGCCCTGAGCACAATACAAACAACACGGTTTTACTGTAATATAATCACAGCTTATTTTGTGTGGAAAGAGGAAGTGGGAAATACCCTCAAATATTTATACCTGTGACCTAAAATGGACTGACCTCCAGGTTGAAGTAAAACTCTTACACTTATGTCATCATAATTTTAGGAAAAGGGAAGGAAAGCAAAACAGGTAGGTACACGGCTGTTCAGTCTAAGCTGGAATTATATCCTGTTGCCTTTGCAACCTTCTACTGCTTCAGTCTGAAAGTTTGGTTTTCAGTCTTACCAAAGGCACCTTGTTTTGGTGAGGTTACCAAGCCTGAGTGATCCACTGTGCCTTCATTCCCCACCCCACAGAAGTAAATCAGATGCACTTAAGAGGTCTCATCCCCAGGGACTGACATCCTGCTGTGAGGGTGCTGTTCCTGAGACCTTGTCTACCCAGAGCGCTCAGGTACTCGGGAGTGTTTCCAGCCCAGGATGGGTGATGGGACTCCTCCAGGCTTCCACTTCAAATTCTGCCTGGTTTTGTGACCAGTTCTCAGTGACACTGATGCCTCATGCTAATTTGGTGCTGCTTCAGTCATTATGAAACAGTAAAAAGAACAGACAGGGATATACCCTTTAACATCCTTAAAACAGCAAATGTTGGTGCTGAGAAATAGCTACAGGAATGGAGCATGAAGTGGCTAGATTTACACTCTCTCCCAAAATGGCATTTGCTTCCATTCTTGTAGACAAAATCATGGACTTGAGTAACCATAAGTCTGAACTAGGTGGACATTTTTTACATTCTTATTGCCATAAAGAGAAATTACCATTTCAATCAGCCTGGCTAAAATTCAAACAGCCCAAAACTTTGCCCACAGACTTTGAGATTATTTTACAGAACTTAGTAAATGTCAAGACATTAACTCAGATTTTGGCATTGTGTGAGACAGGCAAAAGTGAATAGGGAACCCTGTAAGACCACATCATGCAGAGGGTAATAAACTTGGTACATGTTACCATTAAAGGTAGATGAAGCAACAAGTAAAAATAAACACAAGAGAAGTCTGGATTTTTTTTTTCTGTGTGTGTGAGAAGTTTATAGGTCTTTCTGAAACAGAAAACAGGCAGACAGGGCCAGAAGTATTATTGTGATCCCCAAGCAATGATTTAAAAATAGTGTCTGAAAGACTGTGCATTGTGCACTTCAGTGATGGAGAGAGAATTCAAACTATCTGCTTATAATGGGCAAAATGTTGTTTTGTTGTCAATTATCAGATCTGTAAGTGATTTCTCCCCACTGGAAAAGCACATGCACCACCCTATCACATTTGTCTTCCTACTTCTGCAGTGGAAACAAAAGAAAAGGAGCCTGGGCTCCAATAACAAAACAAGTCAGATGAGCAGGGATTTTGGTTTTTAACAGCATGCTGTTGCTTGATTTTGCCGAACAAGTTAACTCTAATTTATTCTTACTGCTGGAGTATTCTGTGTGGCTTCTTTTTTTCCTGTTCAGAGACTGTTTTAATTTCACCACAGGAGGGCAAAGAACAAGTGATGAGAATGAACTACGCTTTGCAAATTCACATCATCATCCATCAAGGGATCTCAGCATAGTCACTGAGGTCTAAGGTGGTGATCAAGTGATTAATCCCATCACCCTGCTAATTGCATTTCATTTACTGATTACTGGGGGGCACATGTTCACCCGAGCTCCAGCACAGGTCTGTGCAGAAGTGGAAGCAGTCATTCCCAGATTATCTGTGATAAGCTTCATTATCATTCCCAAACTGATTTACACTTACATTGTGCACTCTGCATTACAGATTTTTAAGTTACAGTAGGAAAAAACCTACAAGCAGCCATTAATGTTGATGAGAAAAAGATGGATCATCAGTGTTTCAGAACTTGCTCCCATTCTGCATTTGAAGGAGAGTCAAAATCTGCTTAATGTGTTTTCCTTCCAAAAATTAAATTGATTACTGATATGTGAGAGCACAAAGGAGCCAGCTGGAAAATGCATGGGACACAGTAACCTCACATTCAAATTCAAGCTTGATACTTGACATTTGAACACAGATATTCCCCACATACAAGGTGAACATCCTGAGAATTAGGCTCTCTCACAGTGGTGAAAAATCTTGCCTCAGCTCCAGATGATGGTTACAGGAGTTTTCACAGAAGTGGTCTATCAGAAATTTACACAAATTAATGCTCCGTGTTTATTTTTCATAACTCATCCAATGTTCTGGTTTCAGAACTGCTGTTCCAGAAAGACCATCAACTGACTTTAATTCAAAGGACCTGCATTTTCATGCTGAGAAGTTTGAGGGGCTACTACATCCATTTTGCAGGAGTGCAAAACAGGATGTCTGCATTTGAAACTAAGCCAAATGAAGGTAACACGGGCTCTTTTAACGAAGCTGAATTCAGTCCCCTGGTGCAATGTTGTATGTCCAACAGTACTTTGGGTTCTGACTTTTGGGTTTACAGTGGTGTTTTGCAGTCAGAGGACCCTCAGGACAAGTTATTCAATGTCTCATTCACAGGCCACCATTTGTTCTTTTTTTTTTGTGAGCCAGGTCCAAATGCCAGGAAATCTAGAACTGCTTCACAGCCCTGTGCTTAATGCAACACGTTAGGTTCCATAGTGACAGGGTTATTTTTTACCAAAAGACAAGCAGATTAATGAAAAATAAAAATCCTTGCAAACACCGAAACCAGAGCCTAGAGAACATGCATCTG
Organism: Cyanistes caeruleus; assembly: GCF_971803275.1. Lineage (NCBI taxonomy): Eukaryota > Metazoa > Chordata > Aves > Passeriformes > Paridae > Cyanistes > Cyanistes caeruleus. The sequence goes on along the minus strand of NC_141706.1, from coordinate 28,710,762 downwards.
TCTTGTCCTTTCTATCTTCTGTTTACATTTGGACTAAAAGCTTCAGGCATACATTATGCATCACGGTGAAATCTCACTCAAGCAGCTCTCTGGCTCATCAATTCTTTAACAACTTTGTAAGTGGACTTGATTTGATCTAGCAACTTCTCCCCAGGTACCACCTCCACAAAGACTTACACTCTCTGTTTTGCAAGTGTTCCCAGTCTCTCTGGCATGCAGTCATGAATCTTTTGCCCATTCAATGTCTAAAACTTACTCCCATCAGACTTTGGGTTTCACAGATGTTTTAAGATAAGCTGATTTTAACATCAACTGGTGTGGCCCCAAAAAAAGAAGTTAGAAATATATTTCTTCTCCCTTGGTATCAGCACAGGTCTTCATCCAAGTGATTCACACTGCTGCACATGAGATGGCTGGCTGTTCACACCCAAGCTGGTGTTGAAACAAAAATCCCTTGAAGATCTGACTGACCAAAATGAATTGTCCTGTAATTACTTTTAGAGTTTCCCCTAGTCTAGGGCATTACTTCCAGCTCATCTTTTTCTGACATTTTATTCAAAATAAAATAATAATAAAGTTAAATAAATATAGCAGCAGAACTATCTCTAGGAGTAAGAAAAGTAATAACCACAAAATTGAGTGTACTGGAGTATAATTAAACCACATGGAGAAACATTCAAAGCTGAAAAAGATGTTAAATCAGGGAAGAGCAACACCCAGAGCTCCCTTTCTCCAGCCAGGTCACCAGTTTGTATGCAGCAGAGTGAAAATATTATTCTCCCATTCATTCATAACAACATTTCTCAACAAACTTCACTTTTAGTTTCGTAATCTGACAAGGACAGGCTTTGAAGTAACTTCAGGCTCATTGGGTCTCATCCTTTCCATTTTATTAGGTTCCTCTGGGCAGATCTCCACAGACTTCACAGGTGATACATTTGTTTTTCTGATTTACTTCTGACATAAATCACTAAAAATCAAACCCAGAGTGGCTTCCCCAAAGGGGCTCTCATTTGCAGGCTGTGAACTCAACACGTGGGCATGTATGTGATCCTGGCATACAGGAGAATTTATCTCAGTGAAGCCACACTCTTCTCTAGGAAAAGATGGGTTTGCATTCAAGAAAGAGGACTTTCCTGTCTTCTTTAAAGTTAGAGACTAGCCTTTTTTGAACCATGAAGCATCTGTGCAAGACACTACCCTAACAAAATACAGTAAGATAGAGATTAAAAAAAAAGGGGAAAAAAAACCAAAACCCAAAGCAAAACCCACAACAAACCCAAAGTACCAACAGGCCCATGAGGAGAAGCAGAAGATTACATTTCACAAAATAAAAAAGAAAAATAAAAGGAATGGTCTTTGTCTTTCAATACATAATTGGGAATGCCTTCCAGTAGGAGATAATGGCTGGACATCCTTTAGTATCAGAACTTGGGAGGAGTGGGGGGCAAGGGAAAAAGTGATTTATTTTAGCTCTTTGTAATTATTGATGACCACCATGGGCTGAAGTTTAACTCATCATTCAGGGGAAAATTTGTCCAAAGGTAAGAAGTGTGGTTCATTTTAGGAGCAGAGTGTGCTTTATCAGGGAGTGACCAGCTGCTGAGAGCAGCAGTGACAGCAGTGACTATGCTGTGCTATGATGCAGCCCTGGGCTGGGCATTTCTGCTGGCATGGGAGGGGGCTCCCTTGCACAGGGGCTGTGCTCCAGTGTTCCCTCCTTTGTTGTGAGTCCCTGAGGAATGAATCTACAAGGGGAACAGTGGGTTTTGAGTAGCCAAGAAAGGACCATTTTTGGTCACTTTATAAATGTAGAAAAAGATCAAGCAAACAAATGGGGTCAATGAGAATGAAAACCTAAAAAGGTCAAAATACACTCTCAGACTGGACTCAAATCTATATAGGTGAAAAAGCAAATTATCTCTATTTCTAGCAGTCTGTAAAAGTATCCTAAGCCTACCTATCATCTGAGGGAATAACAGCTACAACAACAGACACTCAGTCCTGTAATTATCCCAGCATTACCTCTGCAGTCACCCATACAGGAAGAACCAAGAGGCCAGCAGAAATTGCAAGGGCACTTACAAATAGCAGGAGGCATTTGTTCTCACGGATGGCACCACAGCAGCCGAGGAAGCCCAGCAGGAAGAGCATTGCTCCCATGGCCAGCATGATGTAGGCTCCCGTGAAGAGCAGGGGGTTGGCAGCCACTATCTCTCGAAAACCTGTGGGATCCACAATGACCCAGATTCCCAGTCCCAGCAGGCATGCTCCTCCCAGCTGTCACAGCACAAGGACAGGAGAGAGAGGGAGACAGGTCAGCACAGAACAACTGCTGCAGAAAAACTGGATGCATTGCTATCTTTTGATCAAAGACGTTAATTTGGAGAATTTGTGTTTCTCCAAGGCATGTATTCTCTGCTCTGCAGGTGACTTCTGACATGATGCTCTTAGTATCTCTTGTGCAATAAATGAATCATTTGCAGCAAAAGCACCTTTCTTTCCTGACACATCGCTCTACCAGCTGTGTACTCCCTCCGTACTGCTGAAAGACAGTGTTGATCTGCTGCCACATCTGTAGGGGACAGCCCAGTGAAGGGGCTCACATGAACCATACCTGCCACAGAGACCAGGGTGGCTGGGCACTACCACCCTTCCTTTCAAAAACAGAACCAGCTGAGAATGACTCCACATGTGGCTGGAAAATGACTGCTTCTGAGTGAAAACCTCAGCAGGGCACCCAGGACAAGAAAACAATTCCTTCTGCCTGGTTCATGGATGAACCAGGTGCACCATTAGTTACATCTTTCCCTGTGGTTTCCTCTGTCAAGGACAGCAATAACTCAGACAGCAGTGACCATTGTGCTGCCTTGCTGAATGTCTGAGCATCTTTGGATGCTGCAAAATGCTCAGTGATTGCTATTGCAGAGCAGAGGAGATATGCTGTATTGTGGCAGCTTTACCACACTATAGCCTACCCTGCTGGGCAACAGCAGGCTGCTGGAAACAGGGAGATCCAGAAAAGAAAGTGAATTCCAAATACTTACAAATATAAAGAAATTGAAAAGAAACATCAGGTATTTCATGCAGCTCAGACAGTCTCCCTCCATGGTCTTCAGGGTCCTTTGTCCAATTCCTCCTGAAAAACAACAGCACTTTCTTAGCACACTCATTTTTATTGGAATGACACAATCCTGTCTCCAATCTATTTGTATTTCCCCCAAGACCCTGTGGAGTTCATTAAATTGTCTTACCTGAACAGGGAACATAGCAGAGGCTGCTAAGAGATAATGATTGCTGCTTGGTCCCTTTGCGTTCTTTAAGGTCTGAAGGCGAACACAGAAGTGAAGGGGAAGGTTGCAGGAGAGGAAAGGTCTAGCTTTACTTGCAGAGTGAGATACTGAGGAAAAAATATCCCTCTGCACACGAAGGAATTTTCTTTCCCCACTCCTTAAAGCTTGTCAAGTCTAAGAATCACTGAATGTACCTGTCTATTTCATGCTGAGAAAAGGTCATATTGAAACAGGAGCCAGAACAAGCTGTGCCCAGTTGGAGGACACACAAAAAGCATTTGAGACACTTATCTTCATACAAGCTTCCTCTACAGAATGAACACCACACAAACATGGACAACAGCTTCAGGGAAACTTGTAGACATTTGGGCTTGGAATGACAGCAGTGCATGGATATGGCAGGGCCCAAGAAGGACATCCTCACATATTTACTCAGCCTGGGGCACAGCACCTGCCTGCTATGCAGTGGGAGATGTTCCTGTGCCAGTGAAATCCTGCTGCTCTACGTCCCACCCTGCATAGCTCTTTTGCAAGATGAACCCTTGGATCAAAGTTGGAAAGTTTTTGAGGCCAGGAAAAAATGCTAAGGAACCTTAACCGGTTCTGAAACTCATTTTCTGAATTAGACAACAAACTGCCTGGCCAGTGCTTCTTGGAAGAGCAGCAATAAATCCTGACCAGGTTAGGCTACACTGGAGGAAAGTTCCTGCTTGCTGTTTAATGAAGTGACTATGTGTCCAAATATGCCAGTATATCACCAAGTACCCTAGAGGGACAGACAAATAAATACATGAAATAGTAAAACTTCCACTGAAACAATGCAGTCATGGCACTGTGCACAGATGGAGCTGTAAATTTGCAGACACAGAGGCACAGGTTTGCTTGGCTCCCCAGAGGAGCCTTCCCAAAGCCCACATGCTCCTTAATGCACCTCATTCCCTTTCTCAACTGCAATTGCCATCCCCTAACAGGCGTGTGTCTAATGATATGCTATGTTAGCAAAGTCCATTTAATTCACTTAAAAGAAAAAACCCTGACATTATCCAAGATTTTCACCAGGCCAGAAATAGAACTGCCTTTCACTCCATTGTTTTTGTTAAACCACAAAATCTGTGAGTGCTCCAGAGCCTCACGAGGTGCTTTCCTCTGTGACCATAGGAACCGCTCTGCTTTAGCCAAGGAGCTGAGGAAACCCATGGTAGGCAGAGCTCCCAGCAAGGGGCTGCCTGAGGTAAGAGCCAGATTTTTGTTACACAGCATGTGTTTGGTCTACTGCTTTCACTTGATTTAAAATCAAATCAATTCCTTCTTTGTGACAAAACACACAAATGGTGTGACACAGAAGCTCATGTGGACAATCAATTGCTTTCCCCCTGCAGCTGCCTGTACCTGGGGCAGGATAACAGTGTGCCTCTGCTGGCTGGGTACTGCCCAGGGAACCCCCTTTGCCAGAGGAATCCTGAGAAGATCCACCTTGCTTCTGGAGAAACACAAACCTGAGAACAAGGGCAATATTTTTTCTTTACAAAGTTTATTTTCTGATACCCCTGACACATAATTGTTCTGCCCAGAGAGATTCAAAGACAAGAGGGTGACTGCAGGAGATGGGGAAGGGTGCAGAGCTCTGTTGTGGGCCTGCAGAAAATGCCCACAGCTTCCTGACACTGTTTAAAGCCACGTCTGCAAATCTGACAGAGAAAAGGGATCTTGAAGTCCAGAAGGCTAAGGAGCTGGGCAGGGAATTCTTCAGTTTCACGGGAAAGATGAGCCTTCAGCTCTACTAACACATGAATTGGACACTAGAGACGGATATGAAAATACAGACAAATCAACAGGGTACTGGGATTTCAAAGAGTCCCAGAGTTAGTGTCACCTAGCTGTTCCCATCATCACACTAAATATTCATGCTCCAATGAATCTAGTATATTAGCCAAAGTCTTAAAGTTATCTCAGAAATTTCAAAGTCCTGGTGCCTTGAGCACCCACCTGTGTGATCCAATTATAGTAGACTTTGTAAAAAAAAAACAAACCAAAAATAACAAAACCCAAACCAGTTTAGCCTTGTCGTGACACTATACATAATTCACACACCCCACTAAAGTCACCTGCATGACAAACAATGCCTATGGTCCAAGAAGCAGCAGCTCCTAAGCCTCACACTGTCTTGCTGCTTTGTAGTGTTGATGGATCACATTCCTGCCTTCCTTTCCTTTCCATATCTGGGACTGCTTCCCCTGTAAGGTGAGCAAGCTCCCTGGGAACCGCTCCGATTTACATCAGCTGAATACAGGTCTACTTTTATTTTCAAAGACAAACAAAGGCTATGATTCTTTGCATCTCTCCTGCCTGCCCATCCACTCAGGATGTTAAAATGTTTTCCAGGCATAAGTAGGGAAGGGATACTGTAAATCCATTGAGCAATCAGATCCTGAAAACTTTACTGTCTGGAAGAACCAGCCCGTCACAATAAGCTGGGAGTAGCATAAACACACGTACACTCACCTCTGACAAACAAGGGCTCCCTTTGCTTGGGCAAGAAACTGTCCCCAGCAGTGGTACAGGGCTCAGATTTGTAATTCCTAAACCCCCTACACTTCACACAGCAAAGCAATAACTAAATGCAACCTTACTCATAGTGCTGTGCTTCAAATCGAGACCACACCTGCTGGGGCAATCAGATTCCAAACTTCTTCCACTCAGGATGTGCAAACGGAACTCAGGGGCAATAATGTGAGGTCTGGGCTGGTAAAGCCAAGAACAAACCATATCAGAGTTTCCACATCAGAAGAAGTCAATGCAAGCTTCCAGAAAATGCCAACCCACTGACCTGACCTGAGAAACACAAGCTCTGAGCAGCTGTTGCACTGGTGGAACTTAGAACTTGCAGAGACACACAGGTATTAGCACAACACACACAATCCATTTTCTGCTGGGTACCCAGATTTCCAAACATCTCATCCAAGGCCACCATATGGATCATGTGATTGCACTGATTCAAGTGGGAAATCATCCAAAAGCATGATCTGACCTCTTATGAGGCACTTAAAACTGTTTGGTGTTAGAGCTTGGGCACCCTAGCAGATAATACCATCTAGTTCATATTTGCAGTGCTGCTCCAGACTTTGAAGAGTATGTAAGTCATGCTGTTTACAGACAAGGCAAGCAAAATGCAAATAATATGACTTACAAATAATGTAATTATGAATGCATTTGTGCCAAGTCCTGCCTTGCTAATTAGCTGAATGTACCTGGAGTCCCTGATGACAGGCTTCATGGCTAATAAGTGACAATAAAGGACATCCTGGCCCACAGAGACGGGCTTTCCTTCTACATTTTTTTTTAAGCCATACACACAAAGAGCAAATTATCTGAGTTACTCCTACTACACACTGATACAAGTGTGATACAAACTGAATGCATATGTCTTAATCTACCTTTTAAAAATACCTTCACTCCCCTCCTCCAGGCCCCAAATCTGTGAGAGATTAAATTCTTCTCTGCAGGAGACATTTAATGCTAAGCAAACATTAGCAGTCAGAACTGCAGAAGACAGCGGCTGACAGATGCTCTCCCTGGCTTGTCCCATCTCAGACCTGTGAGACATATGAGATGCATTTGTTTTTGTCTCAAATGTAGCTATAAATGTTCAGCTTCTTCTTAGGCACATTATTCTACATTTCTCTCTCCTCTGTATCCCCCATGAATTTTATCTTGCAAAGGGGTGGGGAGGGTAAAAGTCACCAGCAATGTAGCCAGGAAACACAGCCCAGCTGCTGTAATCAGTTAGGAATACAGTCTAGTTGTTTAAGGCAATGCATTATTTTGTTCTCCAGCCACTTCCTTCCTTCTGTCATTTGCTTTGCATGCCTTGCAGCTGCCTTGAACTTCACATTTCTAAAGGCAGCTGCCCACCCCTCCAAAAGGCCTCCAATTTTCTCTTTGCTGGCACTGACATTTCCCTCAACCCCCATATCTGTTTAACACTGGATTGAAACCCATGGATTCACTTAGATTACTTCTTTACCTTTGCTTTGAAGAAGAAATCACTGAAAAACTTAGGTTGGACAGGACCTCTGGATGTCACTGAGTACAAGCACCCACTGCCTCCAACCTGGGCCAATTCCAAATCTGATCCAACTTCAAAATTAGAGCATGCTGCTTAGGGTCACATTAGTTAAGTTTTCAATATCTCCAAGGGCTGAGATTCCTCAGTGTCCCTGGACACCTCTTCCAGTGTTTGACAACTCCACTTGGTAAAAACACTTTTCAAAACAGCTGCCCAAGGTGTCTCCAAGTTACCTGGTGGCGAAGGAAACAAGAGCATCTCACGGATGTGCCAGTCTATCAGAACTGTCAGGAGCACCTTATCTTCACCAGTCTCAATCCTCACAGTATTTTATCACTCCTATCCTCTACTGAAAACAAGCGTGTGACCCATTTTCCTTGCCCATCCCTAACAGGTTACTGCAGACAATTTGTGTTTCACTGTAGAAATTCAGACAGACTGGCTGATTGCTCATCACAGTCTCCCCATCTTAAATACTTGATAGAAAACACAGAAAAACTGAGAGAGATGTCTAAAGGACATCTTGCCCTCATGCAAATCACTTTTTCAGTCACTGCTCTTCTATCACACGATCTTCTTTCAACATAAATACCTCCTTGCTGTCAACATGCATGAAGAACTTGTCCACTGAACTGATGCTGAACTGCTGTTTCCTCTAAACATAAGAACCAGTTCTGCAGTACTTCCTACAAAATATTAGCCAGTGGCTTGAGCAGGAAATGATGCCAACTCACACCTACCTTCATAGCCATACACACTGTACCAAGTAAAAGCAGAACATGTGTTTGAAGTTCTCCAGAACCAGTGCCAGGTAGCCTTTAAAGGCATTAGAAAATGTGGACTAGATTCTCTTTCAAGCAAATGTGTTGATTTCTAGAGGCTGTCCCAGATAAGATGTCACTGGAAGCATTCCTGAGCTGTGCCAGTGGCAGAGGATCCCCAGCACTTGGCATTGCTCCACTGTGTGCCCTCCCCAGCTATGTGGCAGGCCAGCCTCTGGTCTGCAGGCATGGAGACCTGGCTCAGCACGCTCGCCTTCCTTCCCAGGTACACCTCCCATAGGGGGATTTCTGTGCTCACTACCTGCCAACAGTACCCAACTCGACACCAAAGTGGTGGGATCTCCCAAGAGAACTTATTTAACGGGAAGGGCCTTCCAGAAAATCCTCTCAGAGCATTATTTTTGCACAGTCTGCTCCTCTAGACACAACACAGATTAGGGGCAGTTTCATAAGGAGTTTCATAAGGAAGGATGACTTTCTGCAGTGCCTTACTGGCGACACAGTGGCAGATGATCTGTGTATTTCTCACCAGCTCCAGCACACCATAGCTACCCTTAAGCTGCCCCAACAGAGATACAGAGAAAGTACACAGAAAGAGCAAGCCAGTAACAGCACTCACCTTTACTAATCTTGGGACTTGAAGCACAGTGTCTCTTCCAGTGTTTAATTGTCTGTGTGTCCCATGTATCTCCTTCTATCCAAGCTTGTCCTGTAAGAGAAAAATACGCAATTACTGAAGAAGTCAATAAAATGCAATTATGTTAAATACACAATTTATTAAAACACACCACCCTGATGTACGTGCTCAATCTAATTGCCACCTTAATTTAGTGTACATTAGCACTAATGAAGAGCTTTTAATACCCAGTGAGGGATTCAATTCAGAATCTCTTTAACAATCTTTGGGGTGTTTTAAATGCCCACAGACCACACGTAAATCTATAGTCCCATTACACATGCACTTCATACCACAGGAGGACTAGATTAATACCAGCTGCACCTTCAATATTTTATTGGAGGTTTAGACAAACTTTAATCTGCTGTGACTTTACAGCCCATTTACTGGGAAAATGGAAAAGGCAGGAAGGAAGATGGAATGCATCTTTGGGAAGCCCAGCCATTAGGAGCAGCAGCGTGAAATGTTGGGTGCTGTCCCTCGTTCTTCCAGCCATCTGTCACACCAAGTTGAGCAAACTATTTCCTCTCCCTCTGCCTCATTGTTGCTGCCTGGGAAGCAACAGCAGAGAGGGACAGCAAAGCCACAGCCCTGTCCACCCAAAAGCATGAGATATATGGGTGCAGGCAGAGGGATTCAGGTGCAGACTGCCCCTGTCCTCAAGGTAACAATCACAATTTTCTCAGTAAGTTTTAATTTCTGCCCACACAATGCTAATGACAGCCTTTGACTGGGCAAAGGGGAGTTGAAACTACAGACTCATGTGCAAGGCATGCATGTTTGACTTGCTTTCTCAGGGCACCCACTCCTAGGTTGCTTTTTCCACCTATCTGACACAGCCCCAACCCCATATTGCAGGGCCTGTGGGGAAGAGGCAGCCTTTGACCCTCCAAAGGGCACCCCATGCCATAAGAGTCCAATATCCACATAGGGCTCAGCACTGTAACTCACTCACTCACCCTTCAAGAATGGTTTTGGCACACTCACAGCTTTGATGGAGCCGCTGCTTCCCTGTGGGGCACCAGATAAATCACCTGGGTCTCTCCCTTGGCTTTCTCACTGCCAACATTTCATCATGATTTCTGGGGTGGGTACATTTAACATGTTTCCCACAAACATTTGTTAATGTACCTTTGAAAATTGCCTACCATTAGGACTTATGTGAATAAAAGACTATTGGTTTTTGTTGGCAGGCAGCAAAGAATTAGTTTCAAGGTGGCTGAAACTGTTACAATATAAAACATACAATGAATATTCATAGACCTTTTGTTTTGCATTAATCCCTCACATTTAATGTCCTTCCTCTGCCACTGTAAACCTACACCTCTAGATGAAGAACAGAGGTGAGTTCCCCTTTGCAGTCTGAGGGGTACAAAATCTCTTTCCAATCCACGTGTCTCTGCTGTGAAGTGCTGAAGGCATGAGCCAAGCAGTGGCTGAGCTGCCCTGCTTTACAGCGCTGGCTACAAGGGCTGCTCTGGGTCAGCACAGCTTCTCCACCAGTGCCAAAGTTCAGAGGTGCTGTGTGACTGCCTGGGAGATGGCTGCAGAGGGTTCAGCAGGACTGAAGACATCTAGGACGTGGGACAGTGCCTGACAGCAGAGTCCCTGTTGGGCAGTCAGAGCACAGTGCTCTGGCTTCACATGCTTCATCCTGTGTTTTGCCAGTGTGATTGAGACAATTTCTCTGGTTGTCCTGCCCTGTGATGCCACTGTCTTGGGATAGATGCTGCCAAGAGAAGATGGTTCTAACTTTTAAGTAGATATGACACTGTGCTGTATAAACCTATCATTAAGAAAATAACCAGAATGATAGGATTCCTGCTCCTACTGTGTGTGCATATAATTACATTCCTACAAGCCCTCAGAGGTCTGTGTGGGAGAGGAATTTTATTTTTTTTATCCATCAAAAGTCACAATATTTTAAAGAAATTACAGCACCCAGAGAGGAAAATTTTAAATGCTTCAGAAGGTACCAGCAGGTACTGTGTCAGAAGGGATGAAAGGCTGCATTTAGTGCCCAACAGCAGCAATGTTCCACCTGGCTGTTGCCTTAAAGGGGAGGAAGTCCCTCCCAAACAGATTCTCTTTGGTTAATAGCTACGATTTTGTCATTAGTGTGAACCTCACAAAGTGCAAACCCACCATGCCCAATTGTGACTCCAGCAAGCTGATGCCTTTAATTACAGTCTCTGGGGAAACACAGTGGGAGCTGGAGCAGCAGCTGAGGCTAAGCCTCATCCTTGGGCTGGCCAGCTGTGGCCGGCACATCGTCCACTGCCACCACATCAACTCTGCTTGCTGGGCATTGGCTTCTCTTCACACTGACACTGCTGCCCATTGAGGAGCCGGCTTTGATGGAGGAGAAACAGCTAAACATGTGTCTCCTGCTGGTATCATGCTGCAAGAAAGGCAGCTGCAGCTCCAGAGCAAAGAGAGGTGGGACAGAGAAGGGTTGAAACAGACAGCAGGCAGCAAGTGAAACAAGAAATTAATGGAGTGTGCAGGATGGAGAAAAGCAAGGCCTGTCTTTGTGAGAAATCCAGCCTGTTGAATAGAACAGGAAGGGCCACCAGATGAACCCCTTAAAACTGTCATGTTTCACAAGGGCTTCTAGCTACTGCCAGTCCCCTGTGCTCACCACATTTGCAGGGTGGAGAGACACTTAAACACATGCCAGCCCATATGTTCAAACAAAGGAGCAGCTGAAGACGAGAGCCATGCCCTGCTGGATCTCTATGCCAGGTCAGTGCTTTCACAGTGAAGGGTGAGGAGGAACATCTCTGTGGAAGCCGGATCAGAATAACTTCATCCCCTTGCAGTGTCTTCAGAAAAAAGATGAAACACTTTTTGATTTAGAACTGGACCTTGGCACAAGCTGTCAGCCCCCTGTGTTATCCTGTAACTATTGCTCCTACATAAATAACTAACTGTTCTGGAATTTCGTAGCACCTGTGCAGCAGAACCGCTGCGATGACACAACTACATTTCTGCACATTAATCCAATTAAATCCCAAAGTGCACTGGGTAACTCTAATCGGCCCCTGTGGAGCAGCCAGGAGGGGACCTGCACAAGGCCATGCAACTGGATACTAAATTACAGTCAATCTACCTCCTCTTTAGTTGCATTAAAATGCTAATGTCACTGTAACACGGGCCCATTTACCAGCGATGACTGCCTGGCCTTGCACTGTTGCACTGCCTCTGAGCATTTAATTCCTCAGTACAGCTGAGTGAGCAAAGCCCTTAGGGGCATCTTATACCTTCAAACAGTAACCTGATTGGCTTTTGTAACACTAAAAGCATATGAGGCTTGTGATAGTGTTTAAATGCCTCCAAAACTCCCCTAAGTTTCCTACACAAGCAGAGCAACTGGGTCCCATCTCATCCTGATTGCTTTAAAGAACACATTTCTGCCACCAAAAGTCTGTGTGTGTTAGAGCACATCAGTCTGACACAGGAGGAAAAAGAGGGCTGGACTGAACCCCCTAAATTTTCGCATAAATACTCTTACCCTCTGTTTTATATTTGCAACTTTGCACAATGTGTGCATATAATACATGAGATCATATGGAGGTAAAATCTCCCACACGTGCACAGACATTCAGAATGGAAATTCAGAAGTCCCAGAGCAGAACCAATTCTACATGCTGTAACGTTTTGAAAAGTGCTAGATTATGTGTTTGAAGTGCCAGCATGGCTTCAGGCCACGGAGCACTCCGTTTCAGCTGGTGCAAATGTGCACACTGCACTGTTGGAAACATGAACTGCTTGCTCACTTTGGCCCCTTCCCAAGGAAAGTTCCATAGGTAATCACATCTGGCTCTTTCATACAGCTTCTCACACACAGGCACATGCTGTCTCAGAAAAGAAGATCCTGCTTACAGAACCAGAACATCTGATAGCCTGCAATTCTTTTAAGTTCTGGGGTTTTTTTTTTAAAGAAAGCCCTCAGATAGCTCACAGGTGTATTTTCCATGTGGTAACTGCAGTACAACGGAGCCATATGGTACCGATTGTCTGCCATTCTAAACAGATGACCCAGAGATTATGTGCACTGATAAAATAACAACATTAATTTTGTTTATTAGATGAGAAAACCAGGGCTAAAAGGGGAATGGATGTGCTAAACCTCCTAACCCCCAATATAGCTCTCTGCTCACTAGTCAGTACTGAGACCAGTCCCAAACCCATGAAAAAGATGATCACTTCTGTCTGACGAGTTGCAGTCTTTGCAGGCACCTTCCATCCCAGAAAGCTGTTACTTAGCAAACCCAAGGGGAGGCAGCTAACTTCGGCCTCCCGTTTCTGACAGCATTTCCCTTCCGGATGGAATAAATGTCACCCTCCTGAGTGGATGGTGGAGTTGCAGCACAAGCCAAGTGACATTATCCAGTGTCATGTCAGGCACTGTCACGTGTTGAAACACTCCATACGCTCGCACGGCATTCCAGACGCTGAGGGGATTTAACACGAAGGCTAAATGCCTGCCACTCTCTCCCTGAGCCTGACACATCTCACCTTTACCACAGCCTCCATGCTCTTATATCTCTGTTCTCTTTTCCTACGGCCCTGCTTTGCTTGCAGCAATTTGTGGCATTCGTGATGGTTTTGAGAGATGCAGGAATGAATCTCAGGAACATTGGGCAGTTGCTGTGGCAACCTTGTCCTCCTCAGACCACCATTTCCAATATTTTAAGAATTTTCCTGGTACTTTGCAGGCTTCAGGGAAACAAGGTAGAGGAGAAAAATTATTTTAAAATTATTGTTGTATTATTTTAAAATTTATTCTATTATTTTAAAATAAAAATTATTTTAAGGTGAGGATGTTACCAAAGGGGTTACTATAAGCCACAGGGCTTTTTCTTATCAAAAAGGTGATGATGTTGATGGCCTTAGCAAGGAAAAGAAGCCATGACTGCCTGAGCAGAGGCAGAGGCAAGGGGCCATGGGCAAGGAAATTTGAAATCTCTGCTTGTGCCATCTGTTCCAATGAAGAATGTTGCTGCAGATCGATAGGTTAACTTCTTTTTATTGTGTTTATTCTCGGTGTTTTCTCATAAGGCAGAGGTGTGGAAAAACTAACCCACTATTTAGGATCATTTAATTGGGGGACTAATAACTAGAATTCCTTTTCAAAAAGAAATCCCAAACAGAACTTTGAATGAACGGACTATTGTACCAAAAAAAGAAAGAAAAGTAAATAACAACAACAAAAAGACACAAACTCCCCCACCAAACCAAAACCAGACAGAACCCCTCCAAAACCCCAGAAAACTATCAAATTCTCTGTTCAAGGTAACAGCCTACACAGATATAAACACAAAACAGTTTAGTCAGGTTTAGTCAGTCTAGAAAAGCAAAGGTTAGGAAAAAGAGCCTGTAAGAAAAGCAGATCTTAAATGAGGGATCTCAGTAATACTAAATAACCCAGAAAATAATATTTCTGGAAATCTGAGAAGTGACATTATTTATCTGTTTCTGGTTCTGTTTAAAAGTTTTTAAGAGAAGAATAACAATGTATCCCACAGCATTAGGGATTCAAAACACAATAGGATATGGTAGGAAATACACACATTTCACAAGCTATAGGTGTGATATGTGCAGGAAAGCTTGAATGCAGCAAAAGGTGTGACAAATGGCCTAGGGAAGAGAGGCAGACCTCTCTTCTAAGTTACCCTGCTTATAGTCGAACTGATGCACATCTCATAAATATTTCATGTGCAAATCTAAACTGAGTTTCACTGTAATCAGCACCTTTAACTTACTCTAACACATAAAATTGCAGCTAATGTGGTTTGAAAGGTAAATGTGACTGATCTAAACCACACCTGTCCCAATTAAGGTATGAACACGCAACCATTCAACATCTTTTGCTACATGTATTTTTGATTTCAGATTAAGAGAGAGATCCATGGCCACAGCGCACAAGAGGGCTTCAGATGTTCTGCAGGAAAATAAATGAAAGTTAATGACTTCCCATAATCTTGGCATACGTGTTTCTAAATGTTCTCTCTTCCTCTGTAAGACATTTAATCTGAGTGCTGCGGCGACCATCAGGTTCCAGGCAGACAAAAGACCCCAAGCACAATTCATACACAGATGACAGGAGTAGAGGGACTAAGTGAGATATGAGCCAAGACTCCAAGGCTGGCTCCCAGCTGCTTTTGCTTTCCCAGTGGATAACAGCTACTGCATCAATACACACAGTGTCATGCTAGTGAGTTTGCTGCTCTCTTAACACCTCATTTTTCTCTCCATCTGAACTTGTTTTGAAAGCATGCAGTTCACTGTCCCCTTCTCCTTTCTCTTTTGTCCTTACTCCTGGCATGGGAAACATGAAAGACAGCGTGGCTGGTTATTGTTAATGCATTTGAAAGTGCAGACCTTTAAAAAGGGGTTCTTCTGGAACATGCCACGGTTTCCCTTGTTATTTGCACAGGCAGCTAATGATCATCCTAATAGCTTCTCTCTCTGAAGTCGTAATAAGCTTACAAATGAACCCATTCAGCACATATTAAAAAGCAAGGGATGCTCCTTTGATTACAGCCTTTATGGAAATCTCCGAATATTTGTTTTGTTGCTGCACAGCCGCAATTAGGACATGCTGCTGGGAGCCGGCTCAGCTGCCAGAGCAGCGGGGTTTGGAGACACCTCCAGTGCCATAGCAACACAGCCACCTCTCCCAGCATCACACACAGGGAGCCTGGCAGCCCTTCAGCCCAGGCAAGCAGCTTCAGCTCTTGCAGAAATGAAGAAATGAAAGGTGCCTGATTGAATTTCCTCCGCCGAGGCCCCAGCTGCGCTCCCTCAGCAGCACGGCCAGCCCTGTGTGCGGCTCTCCTGGGGGAGCCGTCCTTGCTGCACCCACCAGGGCCCTGCAGGGCTTCACACGCCAGGGAAACTGGGAAACAAGGGGACCCAATGCTGGGGAGACCTGAGGAGACAGGAGCTTTACATTGCTGAGGTGCCACTGGGGGAGAACTCGCTTCCACACCACCTATAGCGCTCCCCCCTGCATAACCTCAGCCTTCCACATGTGGGAGGGGAACCAAAGAACCTTATGGAAATCTCCTCAGCACTTCACTGCTCAGGGCTTGATATAAATCCCACTTATATTGCTGACAGACTTAAACTTCTCCAAGGGAGGGGGAATCAAAGGATGTGAAAACCTGCAAAATTTGGGTTCTAGTTTTCATAAAGATTTGACCAAGCATTCCACAACAGCTAAAAGTTAAAAGACCGTACTTTTTTTTCCCCTAAAGGAAACACTACGAACAATATACCCTCTTTCCCAAAATATCCCTATTCCCTGAGCACAGTGCAGAAGTAGAAGTCTTAAGTGGAGAGACTTGGGGAGTAATTTATTTTTGCAAACAAAATCAGCAGCTTACGTGCTGATGACATGGATCCAGAGGCTTTCAGACAGCCTCAGTGGGGTGACTTTCACCCACAAGGAGCATAACATCTCCTCTCACAAAGCTGGGACTCTAAACAAACCGCTTCTACTTTGCCTGAAAGCCAAGACCTTTGTATGGAACAGATATTTTCTAAATCTCCAGGAGACTGGCTGAGGTTAAAGCAGGTCAAACCATGTAATACAGATATCTTTGTGTTGATACTACCCACGGTGCCTATTAGGAAGGCCACAATGTAAGAAACCTTTTCTCGTCAAGGATATTTAATACAGTGCCAGAGAGTCTCCCCAGGCAGTCTTTGTTTTAAGGTTTGTGAGCTTTTGGGGGGAAAGGATTGTGTCTCTGATTGTGAAGTAGGTTTTCAGCTCTATTGTAATCTAAATAACACATTAGAGCAGCACTGGAAACTTCACTGCCAGCATAGCTTGCAAGAGGCCTGGGTATAGCCTGGGGCAAAACCTGGAGCACCATCAATCATACATGCACATAAAAACTGGCATGCACTCACAGGGCATCCTAAGGGCTCTCTCAAAACTAAAGCAGCAAATTTAACTATGGAAATACTCTGGTCGCTTTACTCAGCCTTCACTTTATTTTACTCTGAACTGGAAGTCAGGACTTACAAACTGAAGACATGAAACCTTTTCTGATTCAAATCAGAAGGGCTGGAATAATTACAAATGCATCAGCAAGTGATGAAGGCACAAGCTGATGCCATGGCCTTAAATTAGTACAGAAACCAATTTGTAGATGGACTGATGAGCACTTTCCTCTTCCCACCCAAAAGAAGCACAAACACAGTCTGACCCAATCTGGCAATTCTGATTTCTGAAAGTCTAGGCAACCTTCTTAGGGAGGACAACAAAACAAAACCAGACCCCTTATGAGGAACAGACCTGTGCAGGCTCACAGTCCTGACGGGGCTGAATTCTGAATGCAAAATCACACCAGTTTTCAGTGGTTGGAGCTCACTATATCCACATGCTATGTCTCTTTTCTATGTCTCTTTTCTTGGCCAGCATGCAATTTAAAAGAAATGTTGCATTTCAGCTAAAACCCCCATATTTTAAAAGTACTGAAATTAGGTTTGCAGATCAAAGAGCCAAGGCAGTCCGGATTAAGGCCGAGAAATATAGGACACAACAGGATGTTCAAGCTGTCCTGAGCATGGAGAGACAACACTTCGGGGACAATCTCCCAGTTAGGCTGCAGAGCTGCTCTGCATAAAGGACAAGAAAATCTGTCTCAAGGAACACAACATTTAACAGCTTCTTCTCCCATCCCTGCTGTCAGCACGGGGAGAATAATCTTTCTGAAAACATTGTGGAGTCTTGCCATGAAAATACATTTGACAATAAATTTTATGACAAATTTCATTACAAGATTTGTGGTTACCGTTCCTTATGTCTGATGCACAAACCACCTTGCATCAGAACATTAATACCATTTGAGCTTTAAATTGCTTTCCACATTAGTCTGAAAGCCCTTTATGAAGCTGTGTCCTTTATAAAGCTGATGTGGCTTTGCTCCAGGATACCCAGGAAGTGTCCTGGGCAGCTTTTGTGGTCTCCTGCCTAGTGCTCAAACCACTTTTATAGTTCCAGTTCTACTAATATCTCTCACAGAAACTCACAGACATTAGCAAGTCATTTCAAGCTGGTGTTCATCATCCTCCCCCACCCTCTGTATTTAATATAATTAACAGCAACACTTATGTGCCACCCATGGAGTTCCAGAGATTTAGTTTGGTATCCTATGAGTGCCAGGCTGCTTGTGCTGAAAACAGGGAAAAACTTACCCAGAAGACAGTATTCAAAATATTGTCATTTTTAGATGAAAACAAGTATTTTGAGTGACTGCCAGTATTTTTTAAAACTGTTCAAGTACAAAAACCCCAGGTGGGGTCCTTCATATGGGCCAAAAAATGTCAGATGGTTTGTACTCCACATTCCTCTCAACAATGTGCTCAAAACCATAGAAATATCCATTTAGAGCTGATGTCTCCAAAAATGCACTCCTGCAGTCCTCAAACAAACAACCCCTTTAAGTTTCCTCTACAGGTTCACAGCAGGAAGTTTCTCACTAGGAGAATCCCAAGTCAGTCATCTTCTGATGAAGACACAGCAAGCTTTGTAATCTTAAAAGTGGGCACTGTCCACAACACAGCTGAGGTCCCACAGCAAGCAGGGCCCCAGACAGGGAGAGGCTGGATCACAGGGGCTGTGTTTGGGAGGGGAAGAGCATCCTGGTTGCAAAAGGGCCACTGCCAACTCAGTGCACTTTGAAACTCCACGCTCAGCACCACAGCCCGCACACCACCCTCCCTGCTGTTCCCCACTGACAAAGGTGTGAACCAGCTCTTGCAGGGGGCCAGCAGAGACATGAGAGTCTTCAGGGCATTTGGGATCAAGGATCAGCATCATGGAGGCCCCAGCTGCTAATAAGGCAAGGGACTGGATGTAGGGATATTTTTGGAAAATGTAGTTCCTTCAGAAGTACCTCAGGAACTAAAGCTTTCCAGTCAGCACAGTGTCAATCAGGACTTTGAAGCAGGCACTTTCGATAATCTCAGACTCATAGCAGAAAAGCTGCAGTGCAAAACTTTCCCCAGTAAGGGATCACCAACATGCATGGCTTGGAAAAACAGGTTTGTTCTTACATCTTTTGGATGAAGCACATTAATCTGGACACAGGATGCATTCACGTAAATTTGACCTCCAGTATTTCTGTTGCTGTTTATTTGCACCAGCCTGCTCCAGCTCAGAGCCCGTCCTTAACCTCCATCCTTTCATGCCGTGCACTCAGGTGCTCTAGAGGTGAGTGCAGCATGGCTCTGATGAGATGGAAGATGAAGTACCAGAGATGCACAGAGAAATATGAGAGGCAGGAGATGTGCTTAGGGATCTATCATTTCGATAGGCTGCGCTCCCTCTCTGAGCCTGCACACTCCCCATGGGTGAGGGGAGAGCAGGTGATGATGCTGGCCCACTGTGGAAAACTCTGCAGAATAGCTTTGACTTGGTTTGTCCTTCACCAGTTTTTCTGTTTCAATGCTGCTGTTCACTGGAGCTGGGCACACTGGGTACACTCATCAGCAGAGCCAAGTTCTCCCCTTTCAGCTCCTTGAATGTCAGAAGACTGAGCACACAGAGATGTGCACCCTCTCCCCAAAGTTTTGCAGCTGCTGAAACAAACATGGGCTCTCCTTGCCCTGACTGAACCTCCTCTGCCCCCTCCTCTCCTCCAAGTAGGGGCTTGTCTGTATTTCTCTTCATCATTCTGCTTCAAATTTTGAGAGGTTCTATTTTACCTTTTATTTCCTAACTTTCCCTCTTGTCTGCAATGCACAGTGTTGACACTGTTAGCTGCGCCATATATTTCATACCATATTAATCTTTTTTGTCATCTGATTTTTGCATAGGAGCTGTCATTTAGAAAATCTGATTTTGCTCAGAAGCATCCAAACAAATCTGTGAGTCAAAAAGAAGGAGAGAACAAAAGCGAGTGCCAAGTAAGCTTGCATTTAAGCACTTTACATACCCTGTATGAAATACCAGCTCCTAAAATTCATTTTTTGGTGACATGACATCCCATATAATATGCTATCTTTCTATTTTCCCAGGGTCACACTGCTCAGGTATCTCAGCTAATACTTATCTGCTGCTTTCCCTGCTATCTTGGGAAGATTACAAATTAATTAGGTGACTCCAAAGCATTTTGGAGTGAAAGCCAGGATATCCTTCTGATAAAAAATTGTAGTCAGAGGTGACCAGATAACTACAGCCTATCAGTATCAGCCCAGGGAATTCATTTCTGTAAATCAATGAAATACTGCTAAATCTATACCAAACATCCAGAATAATGATTTTCTCACTACTTAAATTTTGCTGTTGGTTCAGTGAATCTGAAATTAGTCCTTTCAACTGGACCATTATTTGGTCCAGAGATTTAAAAAAAAAAATCATTCTAGGATGGGATATTCCTGTAATGTCAGATCTCATTCAGCCATTTAATTAAAAAAAAAAAATTCTTACACTAGTGGGTATGGTATAAGTTATTAACCTACAAAATAAACTGATTTTAATTAAGGCACAGATGTGCAAGGTTTTGGCTGAAGACTTTCAATATCTGCTTCAAGAAGTATGATACATTTATATGAGTCATAGGCAAGATAGGGAGGAATGTACTTTACACATTCATTTCTTAAGGACTGAAAATGCAGGATTTAGTTCATGAAGGCAGCTTTAAGTTTCCACCTGTGGTTATTACCCCAGCTTTGCTTGGAGACCTGCATTTTACAGCCTAGCTGCAGTGACTCATATAAACCAGGGAATTTGCCTGGGGCAAAGGGTGCTTAACCTCGATGGGTTTGACAATATCTCCAGACAGACTGTGTTTCATTTTCCCAACCACACAAGCAGACCATGGCCTCATCAGGGAAGCAGCTTCTGCTCCAAGCAAGGACACGTTTTTCTAGCTGAAATAAAATGATTTGTCATGACTCTGTTTCCTTTACAGCATCAGTGTCTTTCCTGCTGTACCTGAAGGCATAGTGAGCAATTTAATAGAAACTTGATAATGTGGGTGCTTTTCTCCTTTTTAAAGATGATGTATCTATCCTTTTTGTTAAAAGATATAAATGGAGAGACACCAGAAAAAATTTCTTCTTTCCCAAAAACTGGAGTAAGCCATATTGCAGTAGGGGATATTGCTACTTCAACCGTGCAGCTGAGAGTTCAATTAGCAGCCCTGCATAACAAAGGACAAGGATTTTTAGCATCTGTCCACTTCATACTATGTACAAGAGCTCCTAAATCAATAAGCATACTCAAAACTCTGCAGAAAAATACCATCAGCCTTTTACCAAAGCCTTTTTGCTCCACTGTTTTAAATACAGGCATTTTAGGCTTTACATGGCTACTATAAAAAGGTCCACATAGGTCTGACCTGTGAACGCGTTACTTTACATATTAAAGGAAGAAAGTAGTATTCATTACAAAGCTGAGCAGATTCTGTGACCACCACAAAATGAAAATTGTAATAACACAATTGGAAAAATAGATAGAAATACTAAGAAAATACCCCAAACAACAGCCAAAAATCAAAGTCTACTAACCTTTCCCCACCTCACCCTCCAGGTAGAGTGGAGACTGACTTCCCAGTCAGTCCCAGTGCCAAGTGCCTTGTGCCACCCCCAGATGAGCCCCAGGTGTGAGTGTAGGATCCTGGGCAGGCACCCCCAGTGGGCACTTTCTGCAAAAGGGCAAATGTGACACCTGGGACAAACACAGATGTGCTCATGCTTGGAACTGCTTCAGGAAAAATGAGAAAGCCACCAAGCTGGAAAGCTGGGGTAACTCTGATATGGCTTTTCTCTTAAGAACACACTGCACCATTAACACCTGTGACACATTTCCTTAGAACATGAAGCTCTACTGAAACCCAAGTGGCATTGTAGAGAGTGAGCAAAGAAACTCCCAAAGCATGTGCAGGATGCCTTATACTGGCATCTATCCAATTTTACAGGGCACCATCCTGCAGGAAGGCAGCCACAGGCATTTTTACTGGTTAACAGAGAAATGTTAACTGTAGTTCAGAAGGAGAGAGATATGTACATACTTTCATGTTTATTTTTAGTATTATGCAATACACCAGGGAAGGATGGGATTTTTTTTGTCAAGGACACACCACGACTTATCCTTTCTCTTCTCAAAGCTCTAATGTTATTTTCCAAATCTGTTGATAGCACATTCAGTCAATCTAGTGATAGAACTTCTTCTTAGATGGCTCCAGCCAACAAGCACCAGGGAGCTACGGGTTGTAGATAATAAGATTACAACTATGCAGTATTCAAAAGGGCACTGCCCTGGCAGCCCCAAACTATGTAATAGATTGCCTGGGGGAAAAAAGTCCATTTTCCCAGTACACTACCTGAGACCTCCACATTTGTCCATGGCAAAGCAAATGGACCACAGAGGAGCACAACCTACCCTAGCGAGTGTGACACCACCCAAGGCAGGCTCGGGGCTCTCAGGGAGGGTTACAGGTCGTCTGAGTCAGTCCTGAAAAGACAGTTTCCATGAGGACACTGACCTGCTGGGCAGAGGATAGAGGCAGGGAAGTGACATCATTCACAACAGCAGGCTAATAAGAAAACCTCTACATTTTGCAGCCTCAATTCTTCAGCAACTCTGGTTTTCAAAGTAGCAAAGGTACCAGGTGCAAGGGAAAGGTCTTTTTTGTGTTTACAGATCCAAACAACAGCACAGTGATAGGAGCTTTACAGACCTTGGATATTACATGACCTACTCAAGCACTCAGGCCCTGAGCTCTTTGTCACAAGGTCTCTGCTCAGAACAAAGCCAAGTCCTTTCAGCTCCACTTAAGTGACTCTACTAGTGTTCATTAAAAGGACAGTAAAAGGGACAGCAAACAGTTTGCTAATAAAGACTGATTCTGAAGTGCACTATGAATAAAGGAGAGGTAGCATAATTACATTATTAAAGGTAACTGAGGTCACTGCCACATTGTTGCTCACTCTTTAATTTAAGCAAAAATAGTGTAAGGTGGCTATAATTGGAGGGAGGGGAAAAAAAAGACAGGAGAAACTGTTCTGCTTTAGGATCAATCTGACTGCATGATTATAGGATGCTGGTTATGTCTAAGAGGGAACTACTGAATATTTAACCTTAGAAATGGAAGCTTGGTTGTCTCTTGTCCTGTTAACATCCACACATATCTTCCATTAGCTCTAATTAGGGCTAACAGGGTGTTCAGTAAGTATCTCAATAATTAATGCTAATAGTTGTTGCAGACAAATGTTGATAGAAGATGAAATGCCAAGGTTCTTCTCCAGGGTTAAATACTCAGCAGCCTGTCTCTCATTCCCATTTCCTCCTGTAACAGCTCTTTAATCAATCGCTCGGAGCCCAGACAGCCTCACACACCCAGTCCTGCAACAGGAGACACGTGCAGCCATAAGTAACAGCACATGCTTCATTTATACAAAATGTAAACACAGACACACAATACCTGACACCTATTAGGCTGGTCCATGTCCATATGCTCACTGCTGTACAGGTATTCTACAGATTGACACATCCCTTCTTCCTTCAAGATGCCCGAGCTTCACAGGGAAGTAATATTATTTCTATCATATATTAAGATAAGTAATTTTTAATTGTCAAACCAAAGAGCAAACAGATCATAGAAGCACCTCAATTACCCTTATTAATGCCATTATGCCACCTTTAGTTGATAGACTATACTACACTCCCAAATCAGATGTTATTAACAAACCATTAGGTTTGTGAATGAGAACAGAACAATTATCAGCCATAATCAGAACAGTTATAATAACTCACCTGCTATTGTGCTTCTGAGTCAAGCCCTGAGCAGTAGTTCATGGAAAAAGTGTTAGACTGTCTCCAGCCAGGGGTCATTTGCTAGCACAAGGTCTCACTCTCTGCTCTCCTATCCCATCATAAGTGGAGAATATTCATCAAACACGTGCAATTCTGTGGCTGAGTGGATTTATAAACTGCCTTTAGATGGGAATGTTTTTATAAAGCCTCAGGGAACCAGAGGAACACTCTGCTGTTTCCCTCAGGAGCTGCAGATACTATTTGTAGAAACCTTAGGACATTGAAGCCTTTGCCAGGGATGTTTCAAAGCAGCAAAAAGCATCAGAAGAGGAGTGATGGGACAGCCTGTGCAGGCAGCCAGGAAGGGAGGAAGGAGCAGGACAATGTCCCACTGGAGCTGGCTGTTGGAGCTAGACAAGGAGCTGTGCTTGTGGAAAATGTGACTCAGGCATCTGAGCCCTCCCTGCACCCAGTGCTGGCAGTCACTGGTCCTCGTGAGCTGCAGGAACAGTGCAGACACGAGTCCCACAGAAAGGAATAGGTGCCCTCTGTAGGGTGGGGAGAAAAAATCAGTTTGTATATTTATCAGCTCACCTATACTGGCCCCATGTTACATTAAAGAGGAGACAGCTCCCACGACTCATCTTAAGTCAGAACTGGAGATGTTTTGGCTTTGCTGTGTGAAAACAAACTTTTTTTGCCTGCTTTGTTTTCTGCCCTAGGGAATTAGTGACTCAAGCAGGATGCTGAGGACTCAGGGGGATTTATTTTTCATCATGTTTAAGGAAGGTTTTCTTCTACTAGGCATGCAGGCTGATTAATGCAGCTCCACTCAGTACTAGACTTTAAATAAACAATTTTCCCCCTCCATTTTTCTTCATAAGTTTGTGGAGGGAGCATGGGGAAGTTACTGTTCAGGAAAGCAAGGGATATGAAGCACAGAAGGCACTATCTGAGGCATGCTGGCTCTCTGCAATGGGGTCAGAGCCAGCTTCCCTTCTGATGCACCCCTCCTTTGCCATTCCTTTCTCAGCCCTTCTAACAAGGGGGAGGATTTTACACAGGGCAGGTCCCACTCTGGGCACCCTCACATTGCTCTTTTTGTGTCCCTCAGTCCCTGTACCACATCCTTCCTCTTCTGGTTCCACATTTCACCCAGTCTCCTCTGACAATACATCCATGACTTGCATTGAAGCATCCACTTCACTGCTTGATCCTCAGACTAAGAGACTATGTGAAAAAGGAAAGTTTCTGTAGGGTAAAAACCTTCCCATTTTCTTGGCTAAGTCTGATTTATCGGAGGTACATTGCTGTATCCACACAACTTTTCTCAGAAAAGGAACATAGAATATTCTCTTTCAGAGCTATAGGACCAGCAAATATTTTAGCTATAGACAATCTGACTAAACACAGAATATTTCTTCCCAAATAATGAGTTGCTTTCAATATATTTTGAATATTCATGATATGCTCTTTCTCATAATCAACCAAAACAGAAGAAATGTATTTAACAGTAGCTGAACCAAGAATGGCCAGAGCTCTCTATTACCTGTTACAAGACTGGTCCCTTTTCCAGCCTGCTCACACTCTTGGCATGTAGAAATGCACAGTGAAAAAAAAATGTAGTCAGTAAAAGTAACACTTGTAAAATTGTATTTTAAAATCAGGGCGTTGTAAAGCAGCAGCTACAAAATGAGCTGAAATCCTAAGCAATCACTTGTCTAGACACTTTTATAAGAGTTGCAATGAATGTTGAGTAAGTGTTCAAGGGAATCTGATTTGATTGAAACATCTGAATACTCTGTATTTTAACTGGATGGTTGGTGCTGCTTCAGCATCTTGCCAGCAGGATGAGAAGGATATTAAACTCGGGAGCAGGAGGGGATCAGCCAAGAACAGTGATAGGACAGTTCATCTCCTCTTCATTACTACTTAGTGAGAATATTCTCTGATTGTGTTGGTATCCAGTTAATTTTATCCAGGTCTCCACAAAGCACAAACCCATGTTGGCAATACAGGTAGCACAAAGAGATCAATCATGTCTGAAGGAATTTGCTCTCACTGGATTTTTTCCTTTTTTCTCAGCATAAACAGAAACAATAGAAAAAGGTTTGAACTGAATATTTTCTGTAAGGCAGCTTAGCCAGAAGCTGAAAACACGAGCTCTGAGTTATATATTCTAACTCGAATTTTTTCTCTTTTTGCATTCTGATGCCAACTCACTTTCATCTATCGTTCTGCATGATGGAATATCATGGACTTCCTAAGAGCATGTTGCATCTTCCAGATGAAGCCTGAGCTGAGAATTTCTTTCAGTTTGGGAAGAGACATTACTGCTTGAATTTGTTTTAAAAGTGAAACCCAGGAAGTTCTGTGATATTTTGGTGAGTCTAGGATGGAACTTTTAATCTAAACAAGATAGACTGTTTGAACTAGCCAGAGGTGTGTTCACTGGGTCATTAATGTGGGACACAGAAGATTCAGGGTGACATTCCTGGTCTTCCCAGTTCTCACCAAGGAACACAAGCAACCTACTAGCCAGACTATTGACCTAAAATTAGATGAAACAGAACACACCTTTTCTGCACAACCCTAACTTAAAGATGTTGCAGTGTACTACACAGATTGAAGTTCCTTGTCTTTCGAGTCTGGCATTGTCCTTGCTCAAAAGGCCACTTGGAATTCCACTGTGTATGAGTTAGGAAGCACTTGGGGAATTTAGGATGAGCATTAGTAATACAGTGAATAGCATATAAAAGAATTAACTAGTTAGAAGTTAACATCTTCTCCAGACCAGTCTGAACAGTCATTGAGAGTTATTCTCCAACTCCAATGCACTGACAAATCCATGCTATAAGAGGAAGAAACAAAACCAGAAAAAGTAGAAAATTTCTTCAGGGGTATGGAGCCAAACTATCCCCTCATAACTTCACACCAGGGTGACAGGGTAATTTTTTTTGCCCTACCAGATCTACCTGTCTCTGGCAAAGCCCCGTGGCTGTCCCAGTGCAATGGGCTGAGTGCTGGGGCTCTCCTCCCACTGCCCAGCCTCAGCTCCCTTGGCAGGGAAAGGGCACGTGGCAGCCAGCAGCCCAGGCTGGCTTCAGAACCAAAGCAACCACCGAAATCATCTACATCCAGCAGCCACAAAAATATATTTATTTTCTTCCACTGTCTAAAATAAAATAAACCCCAATTACAATCATCCTAACCATAACACTTCAGTTTGCAAACACTCTCAAAGCTGCAGTGGGCAATAAATCAGACATGTCACTTCCAGCAATTAATCTCTGGAGTTGGTTGCTCCATGGCTGTAATATATAAAGAGGCTTTTTCCTGGTCATCTTCAGAGCCAAGATTCTTTTTGCTGGCTCTTCTTTAAACAAACACTCCTGTAAATTGCAGCTGCATCTAAATTTATCATTCAATCCTAATTATTTTCTTCTAATCAGTGGTTTGAGGGTGACTTTGGTTCTGATAAGCTGATACATTGTCATACTCATTAAAAAAAATTAATTCCGTTAAGCCAACTCCAAATGTATGCACATGATATCTCTGCTGCAAACTCATCACCATCACATAAGTCATGATGAAGGCAAGTAAGACCTTTTGTTTTCAGGAAAACTGTCCCAAGAGAACAATAAAAATCAATGAGGGACAAAGGAAACTTCTGCAATGTCATGAAAGACCAGCAAAATGCACTGAGGCTCTGTCGAAACACAGCTGTAACATCCCATCCCTTCCACACCACTCAGAAGGAAAGAAGAGAATTTTCAATAAAGCAACAGAACATGAAGATTTATGCATCTTTGATGTCCCACAGCTGGAGGGAAAGACAGCAGTTTACTAATCCTGTACCATTTCTCTTTCATTAGTTTAAGTTTCCAGTTTTGGATAGTGCTAAATTTAGAAGGAAGGGTTAATTGTTTAACCTTAGAAAAATACTTACACTTCTTTTGGCACTGCCTTAAAAATTTAATATTTTCAGTTGCCCAAAGGATTTAAAGTTCAATGCAATGGTAAACTCTTTAGTGGAGACTATACCTGTGGATTCACTAAACAAAAGTCTGAGACTAGACCAGGGTTTTATAGATTTTGGACCTACCTGCTTGTGGGAAAAAAACCTCCCAACATTTACTTAAAACAAAACTTGAAATCAGGTTCGGGGTTTCTTTATTTCTGTTTTGTTTTGTTTATTTTTAATCCAGTGTTTCAATACATGTTCAATTTAATTTCTATTCCAGCTGCTACTGTCACTTGGCTGGAAGAAGAGGTGGCGTGGCATAGCTAAGTCTGATTTAGAACTTTCAAACTATTTTTCAATCAGAATTTTTTTGCAGTTCTGTAACTATTTGTCCTCCTATATTGTTGTGAGCTATGGGTATTTTAATCCCCAGTAGAGGCAGTTGAGTAGTGATAATTCCTTACACTCTCAACAAAACTGATCTTCAGCCCAGCCTCATCATTCACGCAGCTCTGTGTACAGAGGTAAGAATTTCAATCTCCATTCGGGTCACTGTCTTTTCAAGTTCATTGATACTAATTATATAATTATATAATATATTATATATTATATTATATATTAATATTATATTAATATTATATTAATATATAATGTTATATTAATTATATATTATATTATATAATTATATAATTCCCAAAAAAGTTACTCCACACTCCATTTCAGCAGGAATCATTCCTGCTGAACATTCACTCCTCCCATTTCAATTTTCCAGAAATTACACAGGCCTTTCACATATTTTCTTTACTACTAAAAAAAGAAATCGGGGAATACAAAGGGGCGTGTTTTCAATTTTAAACAGGGAAATTTATGTGGTGTAAAGTGCTTAATCCAACTTGTTCTTAGGATATTATTACTAAAATTTGATTAGAAAATGGAATTTTATTGATACCCCTAGTTAGCACATATTTGGTTTCTCTAAGTAAATAGTCTGGTAAAACACCTAACAAATTTATTTATGAAAACAGGAAGAAGAGGGCAATAAACAATTTATATGACAAAACCTCTGTATCAAAGTATAGCAATTTAATGTCTAACTTCACCTTCAGTAGAGAGAAAAGGGTTTCTCATTTCTACTTACAATAGATACTAGGCTTCTGTGAGTAGTTATTTACTGACAATCAGTGGCTTTGTGTGCATATTTTCATACATATGTATATATATATATATATATATATATGTATTGAAACACACACACACACAGAGCCAAGACAAAGCAGATTCACCTTCAGCCCAGCCTTTCAGCAGTGGCTGTCTCAGGAGTCCCAGTGAGCTCCATCTCTCATCTTCTGACACTTTCCATACACGTGTAAATAGAAACACAAAGCGTGGACTGCAACATCAGAACAATAAGTTGTGGCATCAGTCATTAGAGCTTGTTTTGCAGAGATGAAAATACCTTCATAAATAAGATTTTCTAAAGACCTAGGAAAAACTGCACTATATTTCCTGACCTTCTACTGTTTGTCCTGAAACCCCTCAGGTTTTCAGACTTCTAAGTTTTGTTTCTAATATTAGTTCAAAGATTGGTGCTGTCCTCCTTGGGCAATGAAGACAAGCCAATCTTCAATGTGACTTAGCTCAGGTGTTCATCTCCCTGCCCCACACACTTCATTCTACTAATTTGTTTTCACATATTAAAGTTGAATGTACATATTCTTAGATCAGGTAGTATTTCTGTCATGAAAATTGACTGTGCTTTGAGCAGGAGAATCCTGATCCATTCTTTGAGATCTTTCATGCTCTCTCAGTCTAAAAGTTAATTAGCACTACTGACACAGCTCCTAAGTGCTGTTTGAAATAGCACAATACTCTACAGATGTATACAGAAAAACCCATAGCATTTCAATATGAAATAGCCCAAATTTAAACTAGCTGAGCTTAAAAATTATTTTGACTACTTTCAGCAAGTGAAGCTTACAGACATTTACACATGTGCAGTACAACAGGGCATCCTCCTAACGATGAGCTTTCATGTGCTCAGCAAAGGAGAGAGGAGAAAGTTTTTGCCCTACAGTCAGCATAGTCCCCTCTGAACACAAGAATAATGCATGACTTGGCCAGTCACTGTCACCAAGCAGTGATGTGTATGAACTGCAAAGAGCATTTTCATGTTTAAGATGAAATAATTTATTTTTAAATATTCAGCAGTCAGTGCCTTCTTCATATTGTACTCACAAGGTCTCAAGTCACAGGCTGTGATTCCGTGTTGCCAGGAAGGCTACTTGTCAGCAGCTGTAGTGTGAGCAGCAGCAGGAGGCTCAGAAGAAGCGTGTGAAATAAAGTGCATACGCCAGGGACAGCACAATGGTTGGTTTGCTAAGTGGCACGAAGCGCTTCACCCTGCAGGAGCCCTCAGATCCCCGCGCTGAGCAGCTGGGTTGCACTTTTCTCCTATCGATAATAATGATAAATAATAATAACAGTGGCAAAGTCAAAGGAGGCTCTGAGCTTACAGGCTGCATCAGGTGGACTTTGTGCTCCTGCTTCCAAGTGCACAGGGACTACTTCACCCACCTCCCCCTCCACAACCTCTGTTTTCGCAGGGCTGCCTGGGGGGCTGAGATGCAGGACTAGCCTGTATCCAGGCAACAGGCATCCCTGAGGCTCTGCAAACCTCTGCAATGCACAAGAGGAGAAGCTAGGACAGGTACCTCCCCAGACTTCTTGGAGTGTGGGATAGAAGGAGCTTTTCCAGTTGTAAAGAATAAAGGCAGAGAGTAAAACAAGCTGCCAAACTATTTCCTGTCAATGAAAGCATGTTCCGAGGTCTCCATGGGGCTGCCTGCTTTCCCAGCACTGCTCACTGGAAAGGCACAAAACTTACTGTGACCTTCCCTTTACTTTCTCAGTGCTCTGTATGTTCTCACCTAGGTACACCTCTTCCTTCTACAGGAATTTTCCATATTTACTAGCCACCTAGAAGCAGCAGTCTCAATTCCTGGAGCCATGTTTTGGCCAGGCAAAATTTATCAGTGTTGTGATTAATGGACATGCACTCACATCACCAGGCTTCAGAGATGGTTTGTGGGAGGAAAATATCAGTTGAGAACAGGTGAATCATCACTCCTTATATTCACACCAAGTTCTTCATCAGTAAAGGGATAAACTCCTAGGGCCAGGGGATATGTGGGAGCATGTACACCGATTCCAGTGGCATTCAGATTTCATACACAGTGCCTTGGGCAGGTTTACTCATGATGCAGTGTTCCACCCAGTTTCCAGCTTCAGCTGATGTTGACAGAGACTGGGACAGTCTGATGGAGATTTCATATTTGAGGAAAGACCAAAGAACACCATGAGCTAGGAAAGCTATAGACACAAACGTGGTCCCCAAGCATCTTCAATTCTCAGATAATCTACAGGCCACTGATATTCAAAACATGAAGTGCAGAGGAAGAAGTTATTTGACAAAGAACTGGAAATATGCTCATAGAGCTTCTGTAGTGTTCAGCTGCCTTCCAAACAATTCTTCAAGCTGCCATATGGACATTATGTAATTTCAAGATATACAGGGAAGAACGGTCATGAATAGAAAAAAAAGTGCAACAACCTGCTGCCTGAAAATGCTCTGATCCGAACCAGGCTTAATTCAAAGAAACTTTGTGTCTAGGATGAAAAAAGCGTCACAATGGCCCTTTCTTACCTTACTTGATGCTGTGTCAGCATTTGAGGTTCCTAGCCATAAACATAATTTTATGTGACACAATAACACTGCACAGCAAACACAACAGGTAGCCTAATCTTCCTAATCATCACAGTACTAATACACCACCCAGTCAGGATTTTTACTTTCATTAAACAAACACTACCCCCAGAGCTGTGTGAAAAGATAAAATCAGGAGCACTCTTCAGAGGCTGAGAATTCTCACGAGTCCTGCTGCAATCTCTGCTCCCTGCCCATACCTTTCCCTCTCTCTTACCAACTTTTACAGCCTCGCTGTCTTGGCAAATAGCTTGTTCTTCTTCTAGCACTGACAGCTGTTATTGTAGGAGACAGCACAGTATAAAGTTACTCATTAAGGGATGTAAAGAACTATCTCCCTTCAACTCCAGTTGAACTCTGGGGAAAAATAAGTACAGTCCTTCTTTTCTCCTTTGTGAGCAATGACATGGAACATCAGAAAATACTGGCCTAAGTGCACATTGTACAGATGTCCTCAAGGAGATTAACTCAGGGCATGCAATTCCCATCCTTTGCAGTACAGGGTGTGTCTTCCCAGCCAGCTACATCAATTTTACAGCAATTTGCTTAAGTTGGAAGGGTGAGGTGGGACCTGTGTACCAGGTGTCCTGGATTTCAATCTGACCTTCCACTGACAGAGGAAGGGCAAAGCTTTCTATCTTTTAAATCAGACCAGCTTTCCCCCCCAAATTCTTATGCACATGAAGACTGTCTTGAATCACGTAAATCTTTTTTACAGCTTTTCCCTTCCCAGCATGTTCATTTTGCAGAACTTTTGTCTCAGCAAAGAATCTGGAGGTATGGTAGGTGGAAGGACAGAGGAAGGATAGATGAAGGGGCAGGACAGTGATATGGCACCACCGTAAAGCTGAAGCACAGGTCCTGTCTGAGATAAGGTGTGCTCCAGATTAGAGGTGATAGCAAAGATCCAAGGGGACAACTTAATCTTGCATTAGGAAACCACCGAGATCTTCAAAGCATGCTTCAGCAAAGCACAACCACCACTGTCTTCTTCAGGACCTACAACTTAAAACACCCATTTAAGTGCTTTGGAGAAAATAGGCCAGATGCTTTCACCCACTGCAAAACCAACTCCTCTGCCTGGTGCTATTTTGTGCAAATCGATCCCTCATTCAGAAATTAAAACCAAAATGAGCAGCACTGAAAGACACATGAGAGGAGCTCTGATTGAGAAGAAGCCCGGAGCAATGCTGATTGATTACTCCCAGAATGCCTTTCCCCAAAGCAATAATGAAGTACGTGCCTGGGACGGAAGCCCTGAGTGCTGCGTGGAGACATTTGAACAGCTCGCCTGCACCCACAGACCTCCCTGCCTGAGCAGCCTATTTAAAACAGTTCTGCAAAGCACTACAGCCAGGGTCTCTCCTGAAAAAAACAAACATTCCCTTCCCTTCCATTCTCCTCCCCTTTAAATCAAGCTCAAACCCCAAATCTGGGAGCATCTCTACTCTGTGTATAATGGTATCTGTCCAATATTCCTCAGTAACAGAATCACTTGGCATGGGGAGGAGAGTGCTGCTCATCCTGGGCAGGCTCAGTACAAGGGATGCAGAGAAGATAAACAATGCCCTTTGGAGGTTTCAAACAGAGCCTACTGCTGGGGCTGAAGGCAGTAATTTTAATCCTCAGCTGCATGTCACTGGGACACAATAAAAGAGAATTAGCAAAGAAAACATATTGTGATAACAATGAGCATTCATGCCTTATTCCTTGACTTGCAGCTGAGAGTATTCAGTAATTCAGAGGTGGATGAGAAAATAGGAACAAGGAAAACCCAGAGCAGTCTCCCTGTCTCTAAGAATGGCAAAAGCAACTCATCAGCAGAAGGAAGAGTAATGCCCTAATCATCATTTTCCTGCCAGACAAGCCCCAAGCTCTTTCAGAAATGGGGTACGAAAAGGAATTTCATACTAACAAAAAATAAACAAACAAAAATTACTCTGCATCAGTATACCCAGAGAGAACATTGCAAGATGATCAAAATATTCTGTTGTTTGGATGGAAAAAATAAAAAAAATAAAAAAACCAAACCAGATGGGAAGTATTGCTTCAGTTTGAACTGGTAGAGATTTATTCTAACATTAAAAAAAAAGAAAATTAAATGATACTGCATTATAATTAAATCTTCACATTAATTCCCCAAAGCTTATTTTAATCTGAGATTTTATTTTTTTACATTTTCTAACTTAAAATACACCAACTGCCCCAAACAAAATACCATACAAAACAACACAAACCTTCTTTTGATAAAATGTTTGGATATAATTTAAATATGAAAATGTAGGTTTCATTTTTAGATATCAAAAAGATCAGCTTCAGAATCTGAAAGTAAATATTTTAATGTTTATATACATACATACATATATATATATATATATGTGTGTGTGTGTGTGTGTAGCCCTAGTTGATTGAAACTTTTACTTCATTTTAACTTGATTTTATGAAGATGTACAGTCTCTGTGAAGATTCTTGGATATCAAAGTTTGTGTCATTCTTGTCTTTCATAAAAATTGCCTACTACAGAGATGTGATTTACAGACTTGATACGCACAGATGATTTTCTAGTCACAGGAAAAGAACCATGAGAACACCAGACTTTTCATCAATTGTCATTACTACTGATCAATAGAAAAAACACACAGCAAAGACCCCAAGCAGCTCAGGCAGCATCTTGGGATTAGTTTTGTACACCTAACACTCAGGACTGTTGAGTATCCCAGGGGATTTATATTGCTAGTTCTAAGTGTCTGTATTTACATTTAGCTAGGTTGGAGTTTTCCAAATGAGTTCTTTCTAACTACATCTTGAAAAAAACACAAAACCAGAAACCATTTCATCACTGCTTTTTAGAAGTCACCATCACTTATCCCCGTTTCCTGAGATGACTTGTGGAATATATACAACTTTATCCACCATGTGGTCACACTAAGTCTCCAGGAGAATCAGAGCTTTGCTGTACTGATCTTCAGGTATTTTAAACAACCATAAATTGTGCTCATGTGAGTAGTCTGTACTTACAGTCTTTACTTTGAACATTGGCTTTTGGCAGAAGGACCCAGAATAGCAGAATGCCAACTCCTGGTTCCAATCAGTTCAGAGAGACTTTGGCCTTCAGTGCTGCTACCAGATAACATACAGAACTGGGAGATGGAAAGGGAAATGGAAAAGCAAAGGCAGTCCTGGCAAATAGTTACACTTTCCAGTAACGTGATCCATACATGAATCCAACTCACAGGCAAATAATTTGTGATAAACTTATAGCTCCATTCTGAGAGCTGAACACTTTAGCAGGGGGGAAGAGAACAAGCTCTTTCCTTCTTGTTAATGGAATCCTTGTGGGAGAAATAAGTTAAAGTTGAGGATATTATTTTTAGCTTTCTTGGAATGTACTCTTGGATATACTTTGCAGCCAGAAATGTTATAAATGGTCCAGGTCAGTTTGAGGAGTCAAATTCTGCCTTTGCCAAACATCCTCTGTACTGTACTGGGTGTCCATCTTTCTCCCTCTAGAGCCAGCAAGGGTTACCCAGACAGCAGCAAGAATGTCCAAGCCTGATAACCCTGCTGCAGAACATGGGGAAACCAGTGGGCTGGACAGCCACAAACTTTAGTATCTTAATATATTAATTATCATTAATAAATTTAATGTCATTAACAGTCACCAGCAAAAAGTGCCAGAAACTGTTCAAGGTGACAATTACACCAATGCAGATCACAGGAAAATCTTCCTCCTACCCGCCTGGGCTCAGGGGCTGGACCCTGCCTTGCTGCAGGGAGGGACTAAGCCTGTTAAACCTCCTAGATTCCTTAAAATGTCAAGACAGTGCTACCAGTCCATCTGAAAGCTAGCACCTCGTTAGTGATTGGGCATTTGAAAATAAATCTTCAACAGATGATTAAAAAGGAATTTTATGTTGCTTGAACATACTTCTTGGAATTATATTTGCACATGCTGCTGGGGGTGTTAGTCCACTCATACACGTGCTGTACTCCAGGTTTTTGGGGAAGGAACAGCTGCAGACAGTCACATGTTCGGCTCAAGACCTCCATAAGCTGGGCACTGGAAGCTAAAATAGCGGCAGAGCACTGCCATTATAACCCCTCCATCTCCTCCAGCCACAAACTGCCTGCATGTCCCCTCCACCTCAGCTCTCCTGACACTTGCTTCAGAGGAGAACAGCCCTGGATGTCCAGCACAAGCGCATCCAAGGCTGCTCCTACTTTCTTATCTGCCAGCAACAGTCAGCAAATGCAGTGTCTGCCAAGGATGTGAGTCCCATCCATTAGAAGGTAACCGGAGCATGAGTCATCTTACAAAGGACAAGCCAGACATTAGATTATCGTCATCTTTACTGGGCACAAGCCTGGCCAGCAGCTGACCTATGTGTAGGCTCCTCTCTCAAAAGAGCTCCTGAGATTTTGCACTAAATAGGTGCATCAAAGCAAGCAAGAAAGAAGCCTCAGCTTTAAAACGGGTCATTATTACTCAATAGTAATAATAAACTTTCTCATGCTCTGTGAGTTTACTTTTCAGTTTATCTTCTTTTTTAATGTAAGACACATAGAAATTTTTTGATATCCAGTTTTGCAAGTGAGGCAAGGGAATTTCTGGACTGCTTCTTTCATTTTTTCTTCCTTTCCCTGTTCCTGTTTTGTCACAGAAAGGAGGAACAACGGGGAAAAATATGAAGATAAACCCTCCAGAATTAAAACTTTTCCATCATCAAATTTCTCTGAAAAGGAATCCAAAGTGCCACAAAGCTAGTTTCTACACAAAATAAAATACATTTCTTACAATAAAAAGCTTATCAGCTGTTTTAGCATATTTATATAGATGAGGAAGGAAGGCAGAGAGGAATCAAGCTACTTCTCACTGTCAGTATGCAGTCTAGGCACAGAGCTAATAATTGAATGCAAAATTCCCCAAACCCACTTCACTACTTAGAGGGTAATACTATCCTTATTACTGATTTTAGTAGTTATCACCTTTCACTGAGCCCAGCTCTTACTCATAAGCCCAGGAATAAAAGCTTCAAATACAAGCACATATACCCCTCTCATGTATCTGCTTCCTGAGAAATCTCTACAGTGAGAGAATAGTTCTAGCAGCTTTTAAACTAAGTCCCCAGCTTCATTCAATAGTTTTCAAAATGCACAAATCAAAAGCGAATGTACTTTTGTAGGTCTCAAAATAAGCAATGCAAAGCCTTCACTGCCATTCTCAGTGGCACCCTATCTCAGCCACTCCACCCAGGACGTGGCACAGCAATGAAAGGCAGCTCTGCTTTCCTGTCCTGTCACATTGGGTAAACCTCGTTTGCCGCTGACAAAGCACTTTACCCGCGATAGAGTTAGTCAAAAAAGCTTTAAATTATTCTGTAGCATTAGATCTAAGTGACAGGAGCTGTTATATTTCTAATGACAATTTCTTTCCTCCTCCATCATGATCGTTTCCATGTTACACAAGCTCCCAGCTTCACAGGGAGACAGGCACAGCCCAAACCAGTCCCCACACACACCACAGTTAACATCAGGATTAGCTGCAGGTTTCTGGGGCAATACCTCTGACAAGGCCAATCCACTGCTGGCAGCACCAGTTCTAGCAACATTTGAGTGCTCTAGAGCCCTTAGAGACAGAAGTGGCAAACACGTGTCCCACTGTCAGCAGCCACTTACAGCGTGCTGAGCCCCTCCTGCAGCTGAAGAGCTGAAGCCTGCTGCTGCCCCAGCTGAGATGCCAAGCTCTGCTCCTCAGAGAAGGCGCTGGGGATGCACGGCTGACCTGGCGCTCACCCTTGGCGCTGCTCTCTCCCTTGGTAGCGCGCACAACAAACGTCGGCCACTGCAGCTCCTGGGACAGTCACGGTGCCAGCGGGCTGTGCCCAAAACACACGGCCTGGGAGTTTGCAGGGAGCTTGGAACAACGGCTCTGGG
This sequence comes from Cyanistes caeruleus, assembly GCF_971803275.1. Taxonomy (NCBI): domain Eukaryota; kingdom Metazoa; phylum Chordata; class Aves; order Passeriformes; family Paridae; genus Cyanistes; species Cyanistes caeruleus. Next base: position 28,673,502 of record NC_141706.1, on the reverse strand, counting down.
CCAGGAGCTTCCCATTTATCTGTGCAGTGCTAACTCAGACGTCCCATGCCAGCCATGTTCATGTCAAAAGTCATTTGCCGCTTCACTGGTAATTTGAGAACCGAGCACATGGGGCATCGCATCGTCCCACACCCCTCGCTGTGATATCTCCTCTTGATACCACAGTGGACAGCTTTTAGGAGGCACCAAATTACCTTTTGTGAAGAAAAAGCTATGTGAGCTCATTCCCCTGCTGTACTGGTGCCAGCTCAAGCCCAGAGTAAAGCAAAGGCCAGAAGGCTTCCCCAGTTTTGTCTCTAGTATAAGAACAGTTTATCATAGAGGAAGATTCTCTTGGAGATTAATTTTGTAGGTATTTGAGAGTAGCACAGCTTCTCCAAACAATTTAATTCACAGTCAAAAGAAAAAATTAAAGAAAATTAGAACTTCCTCAGTATGATATCCAATTATTTTGGTCAATGCAGCCTCCACTTACAGGCTTACATAAAAAACACCGAACCTTTAAAAACTCCTTACTCCATTTTCACAAAATTGCAGTTTCTTTAGAAGTTGTCAAACTGTTCAACATTTTAATAAGGAAAAAAGTGTATATTGTCAATGCACACACAGATAATCATCATAATAATATTGAACCATTAATATTCTGCCCAAAAACGTGTTTATATAAAGTACTTTCCCTTTTTCCACTTCTGTAATCACACCTCAGCATAACACAGATTGAGTATTATAACATGATTGTGGTAAATGGACCTCAAAAATTGTTGCTTCTTCTTTCTAAGAAGGAATTGGGTTTTTTCTACTTTAATTTTTAACAAGTTTGCAATATTATCAGTTGTTGAACAGGACAATCAGCAGAGCATCACAAGGAATCAGAAGTGATAGCAATCATAGAAAGCACAACTAAAAACTGCATCCCAATTCAAGAGGCTACAAGAGGAAGAGTGCCCAAATCTTATGCTCACAAGCACAAGCACACACTCATTCCTCTCCAATAGTTATCTTTTTCCCGGCTCCCAAACCTATGTTTTTCCCACTCCAGGCTCTGCCTCTGCTTTCTGAAGCCAGGGGATTCAGCCTTTTTTGTGCTCATGTTGCTCCAGATGTTCCTTTGTAGAAGTTGCTAAGTGGATGTGTTTGAAGTTCAGACTTCAAATAAGCCAGCAGTTTCTGCTCATCAGCAAGGGACAGTTGCACCAGGAAAAAATCCCAAACTTCAGGAATCCTTTTTCTGAGCTGGTGCATGTTTAGACTGACCCCTGCTACCTGCAGGACTTCAGCCCCCGAAGCACTGCTGCTCTCAGCCTCAAACACTTCATCTGCCTGCTGGGATAAAGGGGCTGTGGCCACCCCCAGCAGTGGGCTTGGTCATCCCACAGAGCACAGGGAGCTGCTGGCCCAAACCGCTGCTTGCCACTCAGCACCTCAGCTGCAAACATGTATGAGTAAAAGGTAGATTGTGAAGGAAAAGGGGTGCTCTGTGCCTCTGTCCCACGGCCTGAGCATCCTCTTAAGCAAGAAAAAAACAGGTGAGAAAACAAACATCATTATTACTCATTATTACTGAGTTCAAGATGCAGGGAAATGCAACATCCTCTCCTCCTCTCATAGTAGCTGGACCTCACCATTTGCTATTTAGCTTCTTTGCCTGATCACCTGAACTAACAGAGACAAAGCAAGTCTTCTGCACAGCCCAAGATGCTATACCATGTGTACCACGGGCTACCACTTTCCTTTTGCCTGGATCTTGCACCAAAACAGAACAGCTTTCGGCAAGGCGGGGAAGAAAAAGCAACTGCAAGAAATCAGTTTTTAGAAAGAATGTAACATTATGCCATTTTCCTTATATGGCCACTGGTATCCCATGTGGAGGCACACACAATAGCCAGCTTGGCAGGGGGTGGAGTAAAAAGACAACTCGGGGGAAAAAAATTATATATATATATATATATATTCCCTGCTGGCCCTCACCCTCCATTTCCTCTTGGATTTCTTTGTGACTGCACTGAAAGGGGTCAATAGCTCCCAGCTTGAGAAATGCAGCTTTTAAAAGGACTATCACCAGCATCTGTATTTAAAGCATGTCTTTTACTTCACAGCCCCCCAGCTAATGCAAAGCTTTTAAAAAGCAAGCAGCAAGATAAACTTTCAGGGTAAAGAAAAAGCGAAGAGGAGAGGAGAAACGGTGCCTATCTGCCTTGGGTTTACTGAACCTTTCACTGGAATAAAGCTTGCCTGGCAAAGCAGGGACAGGGAACATGAGCTACAGATGATCCAGAGTGCTATGGATCATTACCCTTTAGTGTCCACTTCCCCATCCTTTAAAGTACATCACAAAACTGCATGAAGCAGCCAAGCACCAAACTGGAAAAGAGTTTCAAGTGATTAAAAACAATGGGAAAATTGGCACAAGACTCTTTGAGCATATCAAAGCTTTGCAATCTTCAGAATTAAAGAATTTTGTATCTGACAAACATAGGTAACTTAGTCAAATTTTAGTAAGCATAATTAACTTATCTTGATAATGAAATAATAATAAATAATAATAATGGACCAGTGGCTAAGATTATATTTAGGCTTTCTGTTTGAAGAAATACTCGAGAAAAGTTATGGCATGTTAGAGGCAGGCTTTATTGAGAGGGAGGAGGAACAGGATTGTAACCTCCTCGTTTAGTGCCAGAGGACAGTGCCCACGTGGAAGGCTGGCACATGCCCAGTTTTTCAGGACCCCCACTCTCCATTTCACATTGAATTCTCATCCAAACATCCAATGGCAATTATATTGCGGTTGCTTTCTGTATTAGGAAGCTGGTTTTAATTCACTTTGGAAGTGGATGAATCTGTATGTCCACACAAGGAATTTGTACAGCTCAGCTGTTGCTGTACTCTCCAGGTGTAACCCAGTCATCTGCATTCCAGCATTCACCTGCTTCAGAAACTAACTGCTCCCCCTAAAATAACTTTACCAGATTTGAGGAAAAAAAACATGTAAAATGTCACAGAAAGATGCTCTACTTTGTATTAAGTGAATCCAACCTGCTATGATTTTCCAGCTCAGATTTATTTGACTTTATCTGATTATTTAACTGGAGTCTTTCAGTAAACATTAGAAGAAGCCCACACCATTCATCTAAGATGAGTCTGAAATTCACAGATGGAAAGGTTCAGTGATACCCCCAGCAGCACCACACAAGAATGTATTTCATCCTACCAAATTGTCTGGTAGAAAAGCCAGAGAGGCCAGAGAATGCTCCAGAAGCACAGAAGTGAATTGCCTCTTTGGGTCTCTAGCACTGGCAGCATATGACTTTGTATCTCGCCTTAGTTCCCAGTCCCACTATCTTTCTCACAGGCATTCAAATACATTAGTCTGTGCCTTATCAGATCCCGAATTATGATTGTAGAAAAGCTCCTAAGTCTGACAAATGTAGTTCAGAGACGTTTATGGGGCTGTAATGAGTACTGACAGATAAGCCACACTCATGCAAACACGCTTGCAACTGATGTCTGGTTTAACACAATACAGCCCTAAGCCTTCATAATACAGCATAGGAAACAGAATCCTCCCATCACCTACTACTAATTGCATCTGCAGCGGTCAGGGGTTGAAAGAGAAGTAAGCAGATTAATTCTATTAGTCTGTGCAATAGTATCCCAAGGGGACGAGGGAAAATCCCATCATTTAAATCAGGACTGGTAGACGCTGCTGGGAACGATGTTACATACTAGTAGGGGATTAAGAGTTTGGACTAAAGGGCCTCATTTTTTTGTAGATCTTGTTTCCATGAGTCATAGCAATTGGAACTGCAAGGCTTTTGTGTTTGTTTTTTTTTCACTTACGGATGACCTGATACATCTTTCTGAGTTGAAAACAACATTATTGAATTAATTTCTTACTAAACCCCTTCTCCACAACATACATTCTTTTATTTCCTTTTCTTAAAAAAAAATCTGTTTAAATTAAGCTATTTCCAATACAAAATTATTTTAGAACAGAAGATCTAAGTATTGTTTTATTAATACCTCGTATGTAACATTTTTCTTTTTTCAGCATACTCCCACGCTTTTAACCTATATTTATCTCAACCATATGGGCAGTCTTGATCCTCTGAAAGTACATTTTTGCTGAGAAACCTTCCCCATGCTGTAAATACATTGCATGGTTTCATCCCTACAGACATGGCAGGCAGTGGTGACAAAGTCCCTCTTGAGCCAAATTAATGGAAAAAGTCATTTGCTCAATCCAGTGCAGGTGAACCTGAGCATCAGAAGCACTGTCTGCCTTACCTGTGCACTCAGGCTTTCAGGGAAATACTTGTTGTCCTCAAGAAGTCAGGCTGTACTGAATATGCATCGGTCAGGATCCTTGCTCCAGGTCTCTAGGACTGTGATTGAGGCTGGTCAACCTGTCAGAAACAGCAAGGAAAATACATAAGATGCATCCTGAACCTGAGAAGATTGCCACCTTGTTTTACTTCCTCCTGCTTGGGTAAAGACCAACTCTTTCTTGTACACCTGAAGGAAAGGAGGGGAAGCATCTCTCAGTGACCCTGAAGACCCTGTCAAGGTCAGGACTAAAGGCAAAGTCTTCTTCCTTACTTTCCAGTTCATCAGGCTGACCAGGAAAGGGCTTTGACCAGAAGGCAGGAGGAGGACAGGACTATCTCCAGCAGAATAAGAAAGAAACAACAGAGTTGCTCTGCATCTTCCCCTCTTGCTCCTCTGCACAGCAGAGGAGAGTCATGCCCAGGAAGAGGTGCTGTGAGTCCCCAAAAGGCAAGTTCCAGAACAGAGGATGGAGTAGTGTGTGATAAAGATAGGTAGGTAAGTGTTTAACACACACACACACACACACACCCTTTCTGCATTGTAGGCAACAAACATGTACCCATCTGATCACCTACTGTTAAACACTTACTCTGAATGGAGGGAGCCAGAAATGATTGAGGATGAAAAAGAAGGCAAGGTGATGGAGCTAAGAGGCAGGCAAAGGTGGGAGGGAGACACCAACAGGTGCTCAAGGGGTGCAAGCAATAAGGCAAGCAAAAGAAGGTAAATCAGAGACTGCAGAAAGGCACAAAAAGCCAGGGGGACAGGAGAAGGGATCATGCCAGGTTGTGTCTGTTTTCTGCTTGCAGAAATCAGCCAGACACAGGGCACAGCGGTGCAGCCATCACTTTAACTGAGCAATCATTCCATAACAGCTCCTCTCTGGAGAAGAGCAGCGAGTCTGGATCTCATTCTCCCTGACAGCCCCAGTTCAGATATGAAGATGGCGCCATGTAAATCCATTTCATGATATTAATTCTCTCCTCTCTAGTCTACCTTGCTGCTTTGCTTTCTTTTGAAGCCCAAATCCCCTGCCCTGGCCAGCCGCTCCAGATCTCAGGGCCAATACCAACTGCCCATATGAAACATCAGGTAGCATCTCTGACCCCTCTGCAACACACAATGCTTAGCACCTCCTTCTGGACCAAGATGAAATGCTGAGAGAGGAGGTCTTGTCACAGCAACTCCACTGAGCAGCTCCATAAGACACTGTGACAGGGCTGCAGCAGGACATGTCAAGCTCCCCTCCTCTGTCATGCTGTCTGAAGATGACAGCCATACTGAGCTGAACTGCCATTTGTCAATCCAGGGATTACAAAGCCACCTACAAGCCAGCTGGAAAGTGCTAATGTCACAGCAGACCACATGAAAGGAAATTCCTCCCACGCACAGAGTATCAACCCTCTGTCAGCAGCTCCCTGCTCCCCAGCGCAGAGGTGTTATTCCACACTTCCCCAGGATGAGAGGGAGGGATTAGTGGGAATACAGGGGCATCGGTGAGGAGTGCTCTGCACCCTGGGCATTCGTCTTACAGGCATATAGAGGGGCAGCATGGTCTAGTGGGCAGAGCAAGGGCCCACCAAATGGTACTTGGGCAGATGTTCTCCGTGCCTGTGTCTCCACTGGACTCTTTCAGCACTTCCAGCTGTGGCTCATCCTCCCATGGGTGTCTACAAGACTCTGCTCTGTACAACCTGGCATTTCAAAGACACACATACCAAACACATCCTGGTTTCTTTGAAGGTGAATATTTGAGAGGTGCAAGTGTTTGTATGTAGAAAATGCACATCCATATACTTCTGCACAGGATAAAGTGCCTGCTGCCTAACAAAAACATATCTTACTGAACACAGTCCTAGTCCTTTCAGACACAAGGTATTGGATATTAACTCACAGCCTTTGAAGACAGTGCGGCGGGGGGGGGAAGGAAATAGTTCATTCACGGCTGTAAAGTGATCTGAAACCACAGCATGGGAAGTGTCATAGGCAGGCATACAGAGAGTCATCAAAAATTTGATTCAATGGCATCTTTTGTAGCAATTTTCCCTTTCCACTATGGAAGTCCTGTCCATGTAGGCAAACCCCATGCATCCCCTATTACTATTCCAGCTGATGTACCACTGTGATCAGAAGCAGGGGGCTCTAATATATTTAAGATTACTAATAATGTATTTTGTCTTCTGTGTGTGCTTGCTTAGATGAGAGATTTCAATCATCTCCATTCAAGGAACATTAAGAAACACAAGATATATCAGGTCATATAAATCCTCCTCTCCAGTGGAGGATTATGACTCTCTGCTCCCCCCTGCCTTGTTTATATGTAATCCAATTGAAAGTGTTTTAGGCAGCAGGAATATTCTCCTTTCCCTCAGTAGACTCCAGAAAAGTCTGACAGAAAGCTGTCTTAAAGACTTGTTGCATGCATAAAGAATCTGCCTGGTTTGTTTTTTTAAGAAATGTGATTCCTTAGTATCTCACCAGAACAAAAGCAGTAGCGTGTGAGAAATGCGAATAAGGAAAATAAAAAGCAGGTTTCTTCTCCAAGGTTGATGCATGGGGACAGAGATGGACAGCAGCACTAGAGTATCCTAGTCCTCTAGCCTGCAGGTGAATATTTAGTGGAGGAGTAGGCTCAGTGGACTATGGATCATCTGGGCTCAATACATTTTTAATATGAAAACAAAAATAAACAAAAGCTTAATGTGGAATTTCTCCCAGTTGTTGCCCCGGTCTGACATTGTCTCTAATCAGTGCTGGCTGCTATCAGAGACAAGACCCTGGATTAGACATGACCTGACCTGGACTAGCAGCTCAGGGGTGCTGCTCCCACAACAGCCCCACACCCTTGGGGCTTCAGACTCTGTGGCTCCTGAGTTTGATTTAAGGGGCACAACTGACTCTACTGGAATTAAGTTTCTAAAAAAAAATTTTTTCTTTTAAATCCAACCCTCGTCACAGCCTTCTCCCCACCTCAATATTTCTTTGCTTTGGGGCTCCTGTGGTGGTATATTTTGCAAATGACACTTTTTGTATACGTGGTTGTATAAAGCTACTTAATCAAGCATAAGCAACAAGAGTTTGCACTACATACTGACACAGACATCAGGAGGAACACAAAGCATTCCCATTTAACATTTTATGCATCAGAAGTAACACCAAAACAGATGTAAAGCAAGGCAGTTCCTCATTACTTAACACAAATCTTTGTGCATTAAATACAAGGGAGCTGTGGAGCTGGCATTAGCTTGACAGATGTTGAGATGAGCTGCACCAGAACTGAGCATCTCAGCCTGAAACAGTGCATGCTAAAAAGGCGTCTGCTTATTGTTTGATATATGTATTTATTTACATAGACAGCTTGCTGACATGCTGAAAGGTTGGGGAAGAGTGGTGTAGGCTGGCATTTTAAACTCTCAGCAGGCATTCAGCAAGTGGTTTGTTATCCTTTGGTCATGTCACAGGCTTCCATTTTATTGCTGAGTGGTAGCAAAAGGGGGGAGCAGGGAAGGAACCGGGACCCCCTCCACTGGGCAGACTCCCCTCCAGGAGCTTGCCCTTAGCTCACAAGGCAGCTTATCCAAGCTCAGCCTCCACAAGCATGTTGCCCCTAGGGCTCACCCTCCATTTTCTGGGGCCTCTGTGCCTTTGATACAGACATGAGAAGAGGCTCTGAAAAGCAAGTCAAGCACAGCTCCTTGTGCATAAAAGGAGATATTTTTTAGCAAGAAAGAAAATTAATTAAGTGGGTAAAATCCCACAGGTTGGAACAGCAGCTGAGGAATTATCTTTCTATCAGGTTGGTAATGAGGACTAAAAAACCTCACACAAACATTAACAGCTTCATATGGGCTCATTGGCATTTCAGATCAGATGTGAGATTCGGCATTCCCAGGAGCACCAGATGCAACTCCAGTTACAGACTGGGGCAAAATTCATTTCGGCCTGTTGAAAACAGTCTTGTCACAATGTATGAAAATTAAAGGTACATATCTATCTACACAACAATTTTTTTCTCACAGAAATTATGCCCAGGGAGAATGTAGGTCACAACGACCAATGCCTCAGGCTGATCTGACCCACCTCTGAAACCTGAGTTTAGATATATAAGTGTGTGTGTGTGAGAGAGAGCTTTTCAACATGCTGTGGGGAACAGCCAGCACACATCTGGGTGCACATCAAATGAGGTGATCAGACACTGGCCAAATCCACCATCTCTACCCTACTGAATTCACAGTATGTGCTCAGTCAGCAGGGACCCATCAGGATCATGGAGTTCAACTCCTGGCCCCATGCAGGACATCTCAAGAGTCTGAATGTGTGCCTGAGAGCATTGTCCAAATGCTTCTTGAACTCTGTCAGGTTTGTGCTGTGTTCATTTCCCTGAGGAGCGTGTTCCAGTGCCCAAACACCCTTGGGGTGAAGAACCCTTTTCCTAATATTCAGCCTAAACCTCCCCTGACTCAGCTTCATGCTGTGTCCTCGGGTCCTGCCCCTGGCCACAAGGGAAAAGAGATCAGTGCCTGCCCCTTCACTTCTCCTTGTGAATAATGAGGTCTCCCCTCAATCTTCTCCAGGCTGAACAGAGCATGTGACCTCAGCCACTCCTCACATGGCTTTCCCTCCAGACCCTTCACCATTGTTGTAGCCGTCCTTTGAACAATCTGTAATAGTTTCATGTCTTTCATATATTGTGGCACCCAAAACTGCACACAGGGCTCGAGGTGAGGCCGCCCCAGTGCAGAGCAGAGAGGAACAATCCCCTCCCTTGTCTGCCTGGTGATGCTGTGCCTGATGCACTTCTGGACATGCTCGCCCCTCCTGGCTGTCAGGGCACTGCTGACTCACAATCCGCTTTCTGTCCACCAGGACCCTCATGCCCCTTTCCTGTGGCACTGCTCTCCAGCCTTTTGTTCCCCAGTCTGTCCACACAGCCAGGGTTGCCCCATCTCAGGTGCAGAATCTGGCACCTGCCTTCATTAAACTTCACATGGTTGGTGAATGCCCATCTCTCTAATCTTCCAGGTCTCTCTGCAGGGCCTCTGCCTTCAAGGCAGTCGACAGCTCCTCCCAATTCAATGTTGTTGGTAGACTTAATTAGTATTCCTTCAAGTCCTGGGTTCAAGCTGTTAAGGAAGGTGTTGAGGAGGACGGGGCCAGGGATGGTGCCCTGCAGAACCCCAGCAGTGACCAAACGCCAGTCTGATGCCATCCCATTCCCTACAACCCTTTGTGCCTGAGCTGTGAGAGCCAGTTGCTCACCCATCACATGATGTGCTTATCCAGCTGTGGGCTGGGTGTTTTGTCCAGAAGGATATTGTGAGAGGCAGAGTCAAAAGCTTTGCTGAAGTCCAAAAAGATGACACCTACTGGCTTTCCTAGATCAGCTGGGTTGGTTACCGTGTCCTAAATGGAAATGAAGTTTGACAAGCACCACTTTCCCCTCATGAAGCTGTGCTGGCTGTGACCAGTGACTGCCGTTGTCCTCCAGGAGTTACCTCACCAACACTGCTGGCTGCTTAACTGTTAACAATCACAATTAATATTTAATGCTAACAAAATAATGTAGATTTTTTTTTTCCCATGCCCTGAAATGAAAAAAACACCTGATCAGGGACCAAAGGCAAGAATGTCAATCATGTTCATGGTAACCACTGCAATAGGGAATCCTACCACAAAGAAGTCATGTGGCCTGCTGAGCACCATGCTGAACTGTGACAATTTATTCAAAGCTACATTTCAGAAATACTTTAACTTCCCTGGCAACTAAGGCTAAGGAATTTGTCCTCTCCCCCCCAGTAAAAGAAAGAAAGAAAAAAAAAAAAGGTTAACTACTGGCCATCTTTCCCAAACACGCCCTTGCACATCTTCCTGCCCCTTTGTTACTGTTCATATCACAAAAATCCCTTGAGGTCCCACAGAACCAAGCTTCTTACTGTGTGCAGCATAAAAGAGCTCCCTGCCCAAAATACTAGCTGACTAAACAAATAAAAAGCAGGAAAAAAATAATAGTATTTCCCTTGTTACAGATGGGAAGCAGAAATCCAGAAAGTTATTGGTGGTAAAGATCAGGCAAGAAGCCAGTGAATTAACTGGGAAGAAAACATCTTCAATCTCAAGCTTATTCCTTCAGTGTGGAGATCACTGTTTCTTCCTTTCTTGTTCTCCTGTTTTTCCCTGTTTTTTTTTTTTCATTTTACAGCTTGTAAAGTTCATCCTTAAAAGCAAAGCTGACAGGCTACCGATGCTTCTCATTTTCATGGGGAGGAGATTTAGGGATTCTGAGGTAAATAAGCACAAGGAATTCTTATCTGGCACCCAAATATTGCCCCAAAGAGGCCAAATGGCCCCTGTTTAATGAACAAGCGCTGGCAGGTGCTGTTTAGTGAAGTTTTTTAATATACCTAATCGTGGGGCCTACAACTCACCAACTCACAGCCACTCTAGTGCAGGAATTTCCAAGGCAGGTATTTCTGTATTACCCGTGTGTCATCAGTCAATACACAGGACGACCCTACCAGATGAAAAAATTATTTTGAAATTGCATGGAAATGAAAGATGTCTCTTTCAAATGTTTCACTAATTAGCCAGACTTACCAAAGGCTAAGGATAATGGAGTATTTCCCCACTATGTCTGCCTCTCATTAATTCAAATGCCCTCTGTGCCCTAAACCCATTGGAAGAAAAAACCAAGTGCATTTCTGAGCAATAGGATTAAATTACCTGCCCCAAGGAAGCAGGTTGTCTAACAGAAGCATTTGCAATATTAATAGCTACTTCAAATAATTTTAAATCATCATTTAACCACCATCACTACTTCCTCAGTTTTTCTTCAGTTTGAAATATCAGTAGTGAATAAACAACAGTCAATCTAGCTGGTTTTCAAGTTATTTTTTCTTGCTTGACTCAGAAATGATGCTTTCTGTCAGCCTGAATTGTTAATTTAGGTTTGTTATTGCTGCTCTCTCCTCTTTCCTTGAATAAAGGGCTGGCTGATCCCTGGGATACTGCAGCACAGCACTTGGGTTTTCACACTCAAGCTGTCACTCTATTAGCTCTGACAATCTGGCAGTTTTCTATCCTACGTTTTAAAGGCTCTCATCTATCTCTTGTAGCTTTTTCCTCAGATTCACCTGAGAAGGCACATTGACAATTTTGGGCAGGATGTTCCCAGAATTACAGGAGCATCTAAGGGGAGGAAAAAAGCCAGGCATCCAAGGCAGCACACACTGTATGTGCAGCAAGGGTGTACGTCTATTACGGCAGTTCAAACATCTGCTGGTAATGAGGTTAGTTTGGAAAGGCTTTGATTCCTGCCAAGGGAATTTAGTGTTGTTTTCTTGCTCCATGAGGATGCCATGGGCTTCCTCATGCAGTGTTAGAACCAAATATACTTTCATGTATTACAGGGTTTTATGTATAATACATGCATGTGTGATTCTGGCCCTTCAAAAGATTTCCCAGTGAAAAAGCTAATACAGAATGGAGCACTTCATGGAGTTGGATAGCTCTTCAACTCTCCTTTGGAATGCATCATTAGTTCTGCATAACTGATATCTCTGTTATATCTTCTTCAGATCCCCTTTCTTTAAACAAACTCCAGATTCCCTCACTCCCCAAAAAATGTCTCTTAAGTCCTGATTGTTTTTCTTGAAACACACAATAATTTTAAAGGGCTTAGCAGGAGTATTTCAAGAGGAAAGAGCACACAAAACCCAATATTCAAGTGATAAAGGCCAAAGAGAAAGCCACAGTCAGTTATGGAAAAGGACATGCAATGTTGTTCCATTATCCTCTTGAAATGAAGAGTTAAATCTTACAAAATTCCATTTCTGTGCCTACTACTCCACCTAAATCCTCCTGACCACAGCAACAAAGCCATTATATAGCACACATCTTGGCATTTTCATCATGTTCTGAACATCTAGCACATGGTTCAAAGGTTTTGGCCCTCCAAAGTAATGAAACTTGTGATGAGCACATGAAATCAAATTGCTAAGTGCAAGGAGAACAGAAAATTGATTTTCCAAGACATGGAGGAAACCACCCTCTCCCTTCAAATCCTTCTCTATATTCCCCACTGAGTGGGTCAGGTCTCCTTGCCCAGGTGTTGCATCATTTCTGCATCACCTCTGTGTCCAACCTTCTGCTGTTCTTAACTGCTTCTTTCTAGAGTCTGAGGTAGCTCTGGCAGTGCACAGGTACAAGTAAGCCACAATGGAGTTTCAATTTTTGTGATTTACTGAGCTTAACCTCTGAATAAAAGCTATCATGGAAGAGTACAGGTCAAGTACACCACCTGTCAAAGTCACATTAGAGCCACTTTAAAAATTATCAGTGAGTAAACTTCCTGGGAACATGCAAGCCAGCAAAGTCACACACCACACATGGAAGTACAGTTTAATTGGCTTGGATGGAAATCATGCTGTCATTGAGCAATAGGGTTTTCCATAGCAGAAAACTGAGTAAAGGCAGAGCTGAGCCCTACAGAAATAGCTACTAGATTTTCAACTGCCAGGAATCAGATGCCAAAACTTAAATACTATTAACAACTTAAATCTTGAAGGCCTCAAAAGGGTTTCCTCTGACTGCACAACAGAAAGGCACCTATTAATGACAGAAAGCCTGTAACTGGAAGGAATTAAGAACATACAGAATCAGCCAAACAAAGAGCAGCACAAGATAAAGAGCTCTAAGTTAACACCAGGCAAAGACATCCATCCATCCTATTCCTCTCCCAGAAAAAAAAATATAAAAAATTGTCATAAGAGCTATGTTTGGTTTTTTTTCCCTTCTACTCTATGTACATTAAAAAAAAACAAAACAAAACAAAACAAAACAAACAAACAAAAAAAAAAAACCAAAAAAAAAAACCAACAAAAACCCAAACACAAAAAACTTTCTGACTGCCAGTCTTTCAGGAAAGAACAATTCTGGCAGAATTCTTTCCTGGAATTCAGTGTTAAAAATGTTCAAAACTTTTCAATGGTCCAAAAGAAACATGACCATCAGTGCATATATTAGCAACTCCAGCACATGTTAGAAACATAGGGATGAGGTAATTGTTTCTTTAGCTAAGGCTCAGTTGTATGAGCACCTTACAGCCATTTTTGTGATGCCTGGCATTCAGCAGAATTACAGCACTTCAGAATGGACTGACTAGGGAGAAGGCAGGGATTAATTTCTTGCTGGTATTTTCTGGTGATGGTGCTTTCAAGGACTCATACCAGCTTTCATTACTAGGGCATCTTCCCTATTTGCAAATGTTTTTCATCAGCAGCTTTCCCCCCAACCCATCCCACTCTTTCTCTCTTCTGTCCTCTCATTCAGCTGTTTAAAGAGCTAGTAATCAAAACCAGTGCAGCATAATGGAAGTTGCAAGTATGGAGATGCTCATGCAGTTTTGATCAAGGACAATTGTTGTTATTATATGGTACAATACTCTGGAGATTCTGCTACAACGCTGGATGAATCCCAAAAGATCTCCCAGAACTAGAGAAATGGGATGCCACCCCTCTGAAAGCTGCAGAAATCAAGCTCTTTGGCTCACTGTCACAGTGTGTCAGCAAAGAAACATCTCTCTCTAGCTTTCCCAATTATTAATACAGTTATTAAAATGTGAGACAATGTTTTCTGTTGTAAAAACACTGTATTGTGAGAGAATACCCTTTCGGAGGACTCACGCAATTAGAGAAGGAGCAATTCTGAGCCTTGAGTACAAGAGAAGGAGGGATGCCAAGGGAAACTACAATTTCATTGAAATTGAGGGCAAAACTGTGTCTGCAATAGGACCATAAACATATCCCAAACAGATCTACAGAGGCCAGCTTCACAAAGTTTTAGAAGTGGTCAGTGGTTTGGGGATGCATCAGTACAAATGTCTCAGTCTGGGTGTTCAAGTCTCCTGAGGCAAGAAATGCTTAGCTGTTTCTGAAAATCCTGGCACTCTGGAAGTGTTTCAAATGAAACCAAAACAATCTGTCCCACTCTCAAAACTTTACATGTCACTGACATAAACGGTGGGACTTCTGCCCTGCTCATTAGCCCACAAGGTTAGAAATGCTCCCAAAATTCCACACGTGCTGATATGCCTGTCTTTCCAAACCTGTAATAGCCTGTAGAAGCCAAAATGCAACTTTGTACCAGCTTGAATAATAAAGAAAGGTTCTGATTCTCAGGTTTCCTCTTAACAAGTGGGACCCAAGGCTATTCCTTCCAAGACTCTGCGTTCTGTTTTTCTATTACAGAGCTGCTTGCAAAGATATGTCTTGAAAATAACCATGGCCTTATCCTTTGCCTGACCTTCCCCCATGCTTCTTTCCTGTAATTTCAGCTTCAGTTTTTCTTTTCAGCATTTAAACAAAGGGCACATCTGCAATTCAGCATTTTGCACAAGCCTAGAAACAGTGGAACTGAGAGACAGGGAAAAAGAAAAGACCAACACTACTTGTAAAACAGTTTGGCAAGGACAGTGTGAACTAATATAAGCCTGTTGGCCTTACAATTGGCAACAAGAGCTTTTACTAGTACTTAGATTTTAACTGCAGCATTCCACAAGAATCTAGCAGAGGCAACATCCCAACAAATTAGGTAGGCACTGCCATCAGGAAAACATGACAAGGAAACAACTGCACAAAATCTCTCTGCTGCATTATTTGTCTTGGTCTCTTGGGCCACACAAGCACACAAAAAGACTTCCAGATGAGCTGTGGCATAGCTCCTATGACAGCTGCTCTGGACAGACAGCTGTATTTCATTTTGGGTGGAGTTAGGTGTTTAAAGGCCCTCAGAAAGCAGCTCTTAGCTGCAAGATTCCAAAGAGAGCTCCTGCAAGGGGAAATTTTTGTTCCCTTTGACTCACCTGGGGAAAGCTGCTGCATAAAATCAATGGTTACCTAAGTCAGCTCTAATGTCTGGCCACCAGCTGGCAAGATACAGCAGTCTGCACAGAGCTCAAGCTAGGACCAGGGAGGAGCTTTCTATCAGAGAAATGCTTTTTGTCATATGGAAAGTGAACCCAGCAACTGGGAGAAAGGACAAAGCCTTGGGAGGCTGTGAAACCTTGCTCTTTCACACTGATGGTGCAATCAAGATTTACAGCCTTTGAAAGGTTTCTCAACACTTGCACAGCCCCAGCCCATCCGGGCAAATTATCAGACACCTCTTCCAAGGCACAGGCACGTCAGTCTCAGGACAGTCATGAGAGATGCAGCATGCGTATCCCTCACCTAAGTACACCTCAGAGTGAGCTTGCCAGAGTTTTTACATGCTGCTAAAGCACTCAGAATACTCCATCTCCTAGCCACAGCAGAAACCAGCTGCATTTAAATTAAAGGTGGGAAAGAAAACTGTGGTTCAGGCACCAGCTGCCATCCCAGGTAAAAGCAGTCAGAGCAATGCTACAGCACAGGTGTCCACAACTGCAGGTTTCTTTCCCTTTTGGGCCTCACCTCGGGAACAAGACAGGTGGAGAAAGCATTTGGATCACTTTGGGCTTTGCTTCCTCAGTGTCTCCTCTGAACAGCTGCCACAGTGTCCTGCTGGAAGCCAGGGCCAGCTGAGGCAGGAATCTCCTTTGCCTGTCCTGTCTCCAGAGCTCACTCTCAGTGCAGTGGACTGAGGTTACCGGGGGTTAACGAAGGTCAAACAAAATAATCAGTGTCAGCTCTGCCAAGTGAGCTGCCTACCTGTAAGAGAAGAAAACCCTCACTAAAAGCAATCACAGCGTGCAGGAACTACTCTCAGTGCCCAGTTAGTTCTCCACAGGGCCCTTCTCCACGTGCAGGTCTTACCAGAGCACTGCAACCAGAAATTCCAAGCTGAACAAGAAGCTTTTCAAGGCAGACATTAAACATTCATTTGTAATAAACACCCTCCTGAGCCCCAGGGACCAGTGAGAGGTGTAGGGAAACACAGCAAACAGAATCCAGAGAGGCCAGATGCCTTGCACTGTGGTTATTTGGATATGTGAAGAAAAATAATAGAAGTGTTTTCAAAATGATCCATGTACTAAGAAACAGAGATGATATTTTTTATTTTGGACACCTTAGCTCTCCAAGGGCAGTTTTCCCGTATCTCTGAACAGCAAGAGAGCATGGTTCTCACTGTTATTTTAGAAATGTGCACAAGAATTTCAAACATGCTCTCTGCTTTCCAGTGCAATCCTTGGACTGAAATGTCTCCACACTTGCAATCATTTTATCTCTACAGAGCAAGGGGCAGCTGGGGACAGCAGGGGAAAAAGGGATCTGTGAGACCACAAACCAAAGAGTGGGTCTCATGAGAGCAGCTGGCTATTGCTCATTTAATGGCTCTGGCTTGTCCAGTTAGTGTTGGATTTTATTTGTCTATTGATTTTATGTTCATGGTACTGTGGTTTTAAACAGAACTCTGGAGTTCTAGCAACATATAACAGGAAAAGTATGCAAAGTCAGATGGAAGGACACATGTAAGGCACTCTGCAACCATCACTGAGGGTAGAGGTCACTATATGCAATTTCCACAGGAAATGCTTATAACTCAACAATATATATGTATACATTTTTCATAAAATTATTTAAATTCACAGATGCCAAAAAATATTTAAATTATTAATATTTTGAGATCATAGAAAGAAGATGGGCAAACACAGTGAAACTAATAAAAATGCAGCTGAGTGCATAGCTGAAGCTTTACAGCAAATTTGCTCATTTATGGTAATGTCCACTGTGCATTAGCATTTCCATAAATACTCAGCAAATAAGATTAAAAAGGATTGTTTCAGTTTCTGCTGATAATCAAGTGCTAAAGAATGGCTGCAGAATAAGAATTTTGTAATTCAATGCAAATATTCGTGCAAGAAGCTGGATCCTATGAATTATATGCATTTAGTCAGGGAGCAGAAATACTATTGTGTGACCTATATGTCAAAATACGAACTGAATCGTGCAGCTGGAAGCTGAACACTTGAATACCAGCCACTGAATACTAAAAAGGAATTGCTTGTAAACAATCAGCAAACCAAGAAGCAATCTATGAATAATTTCAAATAACTCATGCAGTTGAAAAGTCAGTAAGTTATTTGTAGACAGTTTGTCAATAGAAGAACTCACATAAAAATGTATTTTAAAATTTCTACAAATTATCATGTAGATATCAAAAGAGCATTTATGATTCATCATGAAAAGACATAAGTAATTATACCAAGGGTTGAAAAGGCATTTTCTTTCTGGTATTATATTCAGTAACCAATCAGGTGCATTAGAATAATACTTTTAGTTTAATTCCTCTGATCCCCAAGGCATAAGCCATTAGTGTGTGATGGAGGCATGATGATGAAACTTGATGGCTGAGTAATCTGATTCGCTCTCACCAAATCTGAAGCAAAATCTGACGTCAGTGAATCTGTACTTGAATGTACTAATGTCATTATTCAATCTCATTCCTGCAGGTGACCATACCAGATAACAATTTCATTCTCTTGATTTGGAGAGGAGTGTGACACAGCACAGCCCTCTTTAATCCTTTAAAAATTTAAAGCACCTGATTTGCCACCATTGTGCACTTGGGAGAAAAATAGACCACAAGCCCTCCTAGTGATGTACTGTCCAAGAGCTAAGAGCTGCAGGACAGGGGTCTCAAGCTGTACATGACAGCTGTAAAAAGAAGACTGGTGACCTTCCTGCACTGCTAAATCAATTATTTGTAGAATTATCCACAACAGTGCGCGGAGGGGCAGCAAGCAGTCACCAACAAGCCTCAATCCCTCAGGTTCATGGCAGCAGTTCTGGATGGAAAATTCATGAGCCTCCCAGTTTGTGAGGAAAACAGCAGGTTGTGGAATACAAGGAAAGCTGGCCCTGTTCAACTTAATGAGATCTACTCTGGGAGCAAAAGGAAATACATGTTTAGAAGGGTCTTATTCTGAAGGAAAATTCCTGGAGCTACAGATCTTGTAAAAACACTAAGTTTCCTTAACCTCACTTATAAAATGGCAGGAGCCAACGTTGCTGCAGAAATTTTGCAACATTTTAAAGTTATTTTATCATTCTGCTTCTCTTATCAATTTTGCATTTAATTTGATCTTCATTTGGTTATTACACCAGTTCCTCTACTGCTGTAACAATGGAGATCAGTACGTGACATCCTTTGTTTCACACAGGAGCCTTTGCTTCCTTCCTCTTGACCTGAAATTAGGAGCACTGAAGTGGATGGTCTGAAAGGAATGAATCACATCGACTAAACAACCCAGTTTGCTAAATCACAGAAACCAGAGGAGCAGAAGGGCGGAAGCAACCTCCCTCACACAGAATTTGAGGGTTTTGTGATTCTACATCGGGTCACCTATCTTCATTCCTTTGGGGTTCTACCACTTGCCCCTCCTAAAAAGTTTACACCTCAACAGTGCAGTGTATCTCCACAGCCTTTCATTAATTACACATCTGGGGAAATGCCAACAACCATGAGACTCGTTGCATTTCCTGAATGTTTTACGAGTGGTCTCAAACATTCGTACGGTTTCCTTCAAAAGTCGGGTGCTAGACCACACAAAGAACTTGCTCTCAGGTTTTTCTTGATATCTCCCAAAAAGCAGGAGGGCAACCTAAGTAAATGGTTATTTTTAGCTAAATACTGCTTTTCCCTGCAATTGTACCTCTCCTTGTCCACGTGAGCTTTACTGGCAGTAAATGTTGTAACAAGGACAGATTACACTTTGCATTAGCACATCAGCGGGGTTTAACGAAGCCTTCAAACAAGACTGATGTATTTGGAATTGAGAGCAACACAAAGCAATTGAAAAGGACAGGAGAGCTGTCACAAGTATACTTTGGTTTGGTGTCCAGCATTTTGGAAGTGGCTCTGGCACAGCTGTCTAGTCAAGATTAATCACACTTCTGCCAGCACTCAGCCAGGCTTCTGTGATGTCCCTGCCCTGGACACTCTCTTCTCCTGTTTGGGTCAGCAGTTAGAGGAAATCCTAGGAAAACAAGCACCTCCTTTGGGGCTGTATTTAAACAAACAGACGGCTCCTCCTGAACAAATGCCACTGTCATAAAGACATCCAAACCGTTTTTCAACATTTCACAACGTGTTTAAGGAGGAGAGATGCTGTCAGGCTGACAGGCTCAGGCAGCAGGCCATTAGGAACCGGCCACACTTCTTGGGGTGAGGGACTTCAACTCTTTTCTGTACAGTTCTTGCCCTCCTACCTCTCAGGATAAAGCAGCAGTGTAGCTGTTTCACACCCCCCAGCTGCAGAGGCTGGGCAGAGTCCAGGAGAACCCTTGGAGCTCTCCCAGCCCAGGCAGGGCTACAGGCAAGGAAGATCCTAACCTCATTCTCCTGCTGAACTGAAGAACTTTGCTGTCATGAGAAGACCAAGCCAATACACCACAGTTTTGGAGCCTCACAGAAAACGGATCTTTTAAAAATGAATAAAACATTTTCCTTACTTCTAAAAAGGAACAGTAACGCCACCAGGAAAAGCAAGTAATTCTCAAAAACTTTACTGTGTCCTAGAGAAACAAACAATTTTATTATCTCTTCTCTCACTAATGTGCCCCTAACCTATCCCAGCTTCACAACTACATTTTCTCCAACAGATGGTCTAAGTGATTAACATAACTTTGCTAAACTTGGGAAAAGTGTTCTCAACATGTATTTATTTAGTTTCAAAGGCTGATGCTTCTATTTCAGATATGAGAAACCACATTTACATGTTTAAAAGACTGCCTCTCCCAACAGTATCAATAGACCTAATAAAAGATCCAACCTACTTTCCCTGTCAAAGTTATCCAAGAAACTGACACTGATAGCTGTGTTGCAATACATCTCTTCCCACTGAATCTGCTTGCGTGTCTCTGCCGGCCTGTGTTCATATTTCAGTCAAGAGAGGATGAAACACAAAAAGCAACAGCTTCCCCCTTGAAGCATACCAAAGCATTTTCTTGCTTTCTATTTGCTACCAGTACAGGTAGGATTGTGCCTTCCTCCTCTCAGGCCAAGTGTTCAGGGAGGAAGAGATCAGCACGAGCTGAGCTTGCACTCACAAGCAAGAGGCCTTGCTTTCAAGTCCTTTGTACAGTATTTATAAAGTATCAATGGAAACTGAAGGTGGCAGCTGGTTAACATCCTCTAACACCACTACAGAACCGTTTCATGCAGAAGTTAGCGAGAGCCTCATAATTAATTGAGGCTGCAGAAGGAATGCAGGCAGACTGACTAATTACCTCCAACACGCTGGCTACGGCACTTGCTGTTGGAACACGTGTTAGGGGATCTCTAGTGCTCACAAGCAGTCAGGATCTCTGTTTCATGTCTCCACTAAGATGCATTTCTAAATACCATTTCTAAATACACAGCTCCCTCAGCCAGAGCTTTCACTCTGTGTTGGATTGCCACAGACATCACTTTCCTTTGCACAGCACAGCCTTGCTCCGAGCTGCCATCCGCTCCTAGAAGCTCTAAGATTTACCTGTTATGCACTGACCAGCAGGAGAAATCAAGTGTGAATACTGAGGGCAGCATAAAATAATGTCAGAATTGCCACTGCCAGCCCTCCAAGCTGGACATTCACTTGGAAACAATCAGAAAATCATTCTCGCACTGACAACATCGTAAGGTTCAGCAAAGCGAGCACAAGGCAAGTAGAGCAGGAACATTAAAAAAAACCAAAGCACATCTTTCAGTGGAAGGAAAAAAAAAAATAGCACAATAGAAAACAAACTTTAATACACCATTGGCCAAAGTGCCTGCTAAGGGTGCTTATGCAATTAATCAGCTTCTGATTTCTGCTTAACCTTGTAACCTTTTAAATCTGTAAGTGGAAAACTCCCTGGTTAGAAAAAAAAAGTGAAAGGAGAGATCAAGTTAAATAGTTCACCTGGCAAATATGCAAGAGGCTTAAAAACTACCAGCCTCATTTCCCCAGATTAATCTGCAGTGCAAACGTGAAGATGCTAATGATTTATTTCTCACCCCACAGCACCAACTCCCTTCTCAGTCTCTCTAAGACAGAAAAATGAATAATAATAATGATAATAATAACAAATTTATGTGCGCTATTCATCAGCAACTCTGAGCTCCCATTTCTGACTTGATATTAAAACATCAAAAACAAGCTCCCCAGCCCCCATCCCACAGGGTGATCAATGATTCTTTACCACTTATAGAACATCTAAAGAGGCACTTATTACATTTATTATGTTACAGCACAAATTCTTTTCAAAATGTAGTAAACCTGTCCACGTGACATTTAACTCCCCAGTAGGTCCATTTGCAGTCAGGT
Organism: Cyanistes caeruleus; assembly: GCF_971803275.1. NCBI lineage: Eukaryota > Metazoa > Chordata > Aves > Passeriformes > Paridae > Cyanistes > Cyanistes caeruleus. The sequence goes on along the minus strand of NC_141706.1, from coordinate 28,651,913 downwards.
TAATAACCTTCATACTCTACTTCATATTATGCAGGTAAAGGAAGATTAACTCTGAATATATTGAAACCAAATTAATAGTATGATACCTCCTCCTTTTGTTCAGTTCTAGACCCTGCTGGCCTCTACCTAGGGCTTGGCAAATCTTATTTGACATTGCCAGCAAATGCTTCTTGATTAAGCACTTGGGATCAAAGAGGGTCCTCTCATTTCCTCCCACTGCAGCTCTGCTGGTGTAGTCTCACTTTAATTTGTCTTCCTAGTCCAGCAGAAACAGCTCACAAGCAAACGAAAACAGAAATTTTCCTCCTTTTCCACTAGAAATTCAGCTCTCAAAAATTTATTTCTAAGTTCTGTGTTTTATCCACGCTGACTTTAGTACAAAATACCGCATTTTCAGAACATAATACCCTATTTCCAAACTTCAACAGGCACCAGAACTCCTATAAGCTAATAAAAACCTCAATATAAGACAGAAGAAGAAACTCTAAATATAACTTTGTATTCTTAACAACTGGTAGGTGTTTTTTCTCTCTTGTTTCTCCATCCTGAAACAACAGCCAGCAGACATGCAAGCAGCGCTTGTTCTGTCCAAGTCAGGAAACCCTCAGAGCGGTAGCATCCTCTTTGAACCAAAGCAGCAAAAACTAGGTATCAAGGTAAGGAATAGAAGCAGCCACATCACTTCCCCAGGCAAGGATAAGCCAAGTGAGCCAGCTGGGCTGTCCAGAAGAACATTCCCATCACATCTTGGCTCCAGCTTGTTCTCCTCAGGGCTCTTCTGTTCAGAGACTTTTGTGCGACATCCAGGTGCAGGCAAGAGCAACAGGGCTCACTCAGCACAGTGCAGGGACACCAGGAGGTGGTTGGGAAGGAAAAGAAATACAGGATGAGAGAAGAAGGCAGCAGGTCCTGAAAGTCTGAAGTGCTTTAACCTAATGAGAAGAGGATTTTACTAACTGCAGCTATGAACCTGCTCAAAATCATAAGCATCTGAATTGAAAGCATGCTGCCAAAACGCACCTGCCACCACCTGTAGAGCTATCATAGCTCCTCCCCAAAGGAAACTGGAGCCTTCTATTTCAGGGAGTCAATCCTGTGTCCAAAATGAAACACTGATAATAAACAGCTGATGATAAACAAAACCCCAAACAGCCATGAAACACAGAGCCAGCCTTCCAGCTCTCTGCTTGACAGTGGCCACCAAGGACAAATCCTTGCTTTGAGTAGTGTACAGACTGCAAAAGCAGCCAGGGTATCATTTTTATTGGGTGCTGTCAGGAGTTTTGAGCTGGATTAGAATCCTTAATCCTTTTCCTCCATCCACTCCAGTCAGATCCTGGACTGCCAGAGATCCATTTTCAAGGATGTTTAAAATGAGATCTGAGAGGAATTAGAACTTCCCTACCCTGGTCACCTCCTTAGATGAGAGGAGGCAAATTCACTGGCACCCTGGAGATGGACCAGATGAGAACTGTTGTCTGACACAGGCACAACAGCAGGATTTATGTGGACTAGAAAAAGAGGTCTAGCTAAACAGGAGAGAAGGCTTTGCAAGAAACCTTCACTTTCTGATTTTCAGATGTTGAACAGACTCAAAATCCTGTCACACTCCATCCCTCCCCCTCAAGACAAAGCAAGTTGGAAGGAGGAGAGGTTATTTGTTTGTTTTAGTGATTGCCTTTTTTTTTTTCAATCACAAGCCTAACTTATTTTCTAGCCAAAAGTTCTTCTCAGATTAAAACAAACAAACAAACATGCTAAAAACATTAAAACTCTAATCTTACAGGATTTAGATTTTAACATTTTGACTTCATAGAAATTCCACAGAAAAGAGTGGATCCTACTAGACCTCAAAATAATTGGGAAGAAAAGACTCAGGCATTTAGGCAAAATGTGTATTGCTGGCTCAAACTAAACTGAATAATCAGCAGAGCTCCTAACCTCAGGCTGGCTGGAGTCCTGGCTTCCCCTAGCTTAGACACTAACTACAGTCACTCATTATTATTCAGCACTGGCTCAGCACAGACAATACACACACTTAGCATTGTAAAAAAGCAAAGGAAGGTACTCTTCCTGCCTCGGTGGATTTATTTTCTAAGGCCATCAATCTCCTCCTGACACTTGGTACATGTGGCAATCAGCAGATAGATAACTGTCAAAGCACTGCATCCTTTTTACCTTTCTTATACTAAAGAGAACACAGCTACATTTGGTGATTCTTTTATGAAAACAAAGCTGGTCAAAACATTTTGAATTCAAACTTCCTCTCAAAATGAGAGAGGAAAAAAACACCCCGTGGCAATCTCTCCTGGTTTTCAACTCACTCTACCTGAAAAGCAGCTTTGAAGAAGATCATGTTCAAAGAATATTTGGAGCTAACAGAGCACAGCTTATGAGGAGCTGGCAGAGCTCGAAGCATTCTGATTCTCACTTGGTCAGGAGGAGCTGTTTTTAATGTGATGGCTACAAAAGCAGAGACAGGAAAGCCTTTGCGGGGCTGTCACAAGGCACTCCAAACTTGGTAGATTTAGCTGCAAATGTATCATAACTTATGGCAATAGGACAATGGAAAGAAATTCTGTGCTGACCTAGCCAAGGTGGTGACCGTGATGTGCCAAGGCTGTGCCGTGCTGAGCCACAGCCTCCCACCTGATGACACCCACGTGCCAGCTCGGTGCCCCACGGCAGCCAGAAACTGCAGGGACTCGCTCCACTTCATGGGCCACACCAGTGCCAAGCCACGCTGCAAAAGCAAACTTCACACTTCTTGGCCACAGATGAGCATGAGCCTTTGTCTGATAGGGTAGATAGGAATAAACAAACATCTTTCTTCTCCAAGATGTTAAATCTGTGATAATGCGCACACCAGAATGAACGCAAGGGGAAATCTATCCCAAGGGAAGTGCTTTAAACATTACTGAGAGGAAACCTGCCTCAGTTCCCACTTAAGGGAGCTGGAGGAAGCAGAGAGCCATCCGTGTATGCAGCCACAGCAACTGACTACATTGCTACAATTTTCTCCAGAGCTCCCTTGCTTCTAACAATCAGATCTATCCTTTATGGATATAATTTTTGGATGCCCAGACCACAGCTACAGATATCCATCAGTTCGGTGCTGTCAGAATGCAAACTACCTCCTGTTGCCCCTGAACACAAAGTCTCTTTTTGCCAGCAATTTTTCCCATCCTGTGGGAACCATTCAGGTGTAGCTAACAGCTACACTGAATCAACACGGCTGTAAACCCCACATATTTAAATTCCTCAGTTTCTCAGGCAAAACATATAATAACTTTATTTCATGGAGAGCAGAAAGGGATAGCAGAATATCCTGCAATGCAAGGAGATTTCTATTCCCCTATGGTCTTTGTTCAAAAGTATGTAGTATAAAGGAGAGCCAGATCAAAGACAAGAGACAGACATAGGTCTGTATGAAGTTCACTGGAAAGTCGGAAGTTTTTGCTCTCTCACAAGACACTGGATTTGCTCCACGGGCAATTCCTTCTTTCTCTCCTCTCTTTCATCCCATATGTTGCCTCTTCACCACGTATGTAGCTTTATGCCACTTCACCCTGGCCAGCTTAGGCAGAACTGAGTTGAGTTTGATGCTTCCTCTCCTAGCACAAGCACCATGGGGGCTTCCAGGCACTTTAGAGAGGCTGGGGACAGTGGCTGTTATCTCCATCAGCATCTTCTGGAAGAGGAGTATGACCTTTGGAGCCTGTGAGCAGCCACATCAATTTGACATTGCACCAGTGAGAAACTGTTGATTTAAAAGTTAAAAAGAGACATAGCCCAGCCCTGGAACGCTCCACAGGCACAGTCAAAGGGGACATAGGCAGTTACACACTGTATTTATTCCCTCTTTCTGCCCTCCTCTAGGCAGGAGAAGAGACTTCTGGGCCTCTGCCCCAGCCATACCTGCAGAGGGAACACCCGTGGGTGCTGCCGGAGAGAGGACAGCCATCAGCAGAGCCAGCAGCCCAGGACAGAGCTGGATTTGAGGCTACACTGAAACTGTGGTTTCAGGTTTACATTTGTGTCCGCACACTCTGGACAGCAAACACACAGGCGATCTCAGGGTGCCAAGTCATGCAGGGAGGCGGCGGAGGGAAGGGCCGAGCGCTGCTGGCCAGGCTCCATCCCTGGGGCCTCAAGCCCCAGCTCTGACGCAGAGCTTCATTGTGAGCGAGAGATCTCAGGGGAAATGCTCGCATCCGGGCAAACATCCCTTTTGAAAATCCGAACCAACTACTAAGCTCTTGCCTTTCTGAGCGGGCTGAAGTACACAGAAAGTTAGAGTCCCAACTGGCAGTGCAGCAAATCAAGCACTTACTGATCATCATGCCCAATGCAAGGACAGCTACCCTCTAAAGGTGCCTCGAACCGAATGTGCGCACAAGATGAGCCTCTTCCCATCTGAGGATAACAACATCCTCCATCTCACTGAGCTGAGCCAAGCACACCAGAAGCCAGGGTGGTAAATGACAGCATTATGCATCAGAACATGAATTATGTAAAATTATGCACACAAACATACAGGGGAGGAGGACATCCAGCTTCTTCTCCCAGTTGTGGCAGATATTAGGTCTTCAGCACGTGCTTGCAAACTCCTTAAAATCCTCAAAGAACATCTTTCTGGCCTTGCATATTCCTATGTCCTCCCTGCCCTCCTTTTCACAAAAATCTCTCATAGCAAAAATAGCCAAGAATGAGCATACACTAGAGAATACAGGCTGGATTTCTGCTGGCTGACTTCAGTTTCACAACCCTGTGGCTCCGTTTGCTTTGGTGGTGTCACTTCTGCTTTATGAGGGAGGGAAATCTCAGGTCCCCAGTGTACAACTCAGGCACAACACTAAGTGTTTTCCTGTAAAGTGGTTCAGTCATACTCTCAGAAAATAACTAGAGCCAAGAGTGATTTTATAAGCTTAGAGGAAAATGTCTCAAGCAAGATACAACGGCGTGGGTTGTGAAAGGCACAAAACACCATCTATACCCTTCGCCCTAGGCTCTATGTAGCAATCTCTGACTGCTGACATCTGTTAACCTTAGCAGACTTTTTGTTTTTTAAACAGATAAAAATGAGTAAATGAGTAAACTGTCTTGACAAGAAACCCTGCTTTCCATGCCCATGAAACCTTAAACCTCTCCAAATCTTCTCCAGCAGCTGCAAGCATCTTCCCAATAGTTTCTGGGATGCCTGTTGGCAGGCTGCACAGCAAGCCACAGAAGTCTCTAAGGAGTCCTGTCTCTCTCCTTGCAGAAGTAGACAGAGATTAGATTTGTCAAATGGGGATAAGAAGTTAACGAGGCCGATAAGGTTAGACATGCCAAGCGATTCAGCAAACAGTTCTGGAAAGAACGATTAGATCTGGGCTAACTAAGTATGATAAATTCTGACTTTAACCCAATTATTTACAACGATTTTAGACGTCTGGGAAGAGCTGAGCACTACAGCATTGTAATCAATGAATGTGCATGAAACTGGGCAGGCTCCCTTCCTCACTCCACCTCCCAAAGACATAGAAATTCAAGTTGAACGGTTTTTTTGAAAAAAAGGTCTCAGAATTTTTCTAAATCTAAAAACTCTGCCCTGGTCATAGACCAGCAGGGAAATCAGGACCAGTTCCCAGCTTCATTTAATTGTTTTTAATTGCAGAAAATAAACTTATCTCAAAGACTTCTATGGTCTAATGTCAGTAAGAAGTCAATAGAGGCAAAACATGGTCTCTGCTCTGTCTGAAGAAAGCCTTTTCCCCCTACAAATGTCATCAACTGGAACAGTCAAAAGAAAATATTTGTCTTAGAGAAATGCTCTATTTCTTTTTCTCTAACCTTCAATCCAAAGACCCTGAGGTCATTTTCTCCTCCAGCTGGTGCCTCCCCACTTTCTGTGGCTCTGTACCATCACTCTGTGAGAGTGAAAGTCATCCCAGACAGAGGCCAGCCTGGGGTTCACTTAAGTCATACAGGCTTAATGCAAAGATCAAGGGGGTTTTGAAATCAAGACCGTTTACATCAGATTTTAAAAACTCTAGATGGGAAATCTAGATCTCCTAGCTGCTCACCAACACTTGACATTTAATAATAGCAAAGACAACAACTGTAGGTTAGGCCAAAAAGTTTCTCAGTCAAGTTGGTTTTGATGTACTTGTCTTCAATAATAAACTCATTTGCTGTTCAAGTTTTCATGCTGAGGCCTTATCCAGAAGGAATACTGCCTCTCTGTTTTTCCCAAAGCATCTTTCATTTATGTCATGAAACATATCAAGCTAGTTTTTTCATCTAATTTAATTTAGGGTCCTGGCTTGTCCTAGCACCAAAATATTTCTTCAGTGTGTTGTTAAAGAGCATAGATACATTCAAATGAGCTTCAGCTAACTATTGTGGACAGGGAAGTTTTTGGGGAAATTGCTTGGAGAGGTTTAAAAGAAATTAGTGCTCTTTTATTATTAGGACTCTTAGAACATGAATACAGCTCCCAGACATTTTTCCTTTTTCAAAAAATTCTGTACTCTAGGAAAAGCTTTGAAGCTACCACAAACTGGCAAGCTGCAGACCCAAGGATTATTTTGTAGAAAAGAGTATGAAAATATTTTTATTGCAGGCATTCAGAGCTACAGTGCTCTTGAATTATGCCGGATGTCTAAAACAGACCTGAATGTAAATAGGATGCACCACTATGGCATGTGTTGAAATTAAATACAAAACACATGAAAGGAAAGTTTGCTTCAAGACTGTGTACTGCTTTACTGCACTAGGATTACAGTATTTTATGTGTATTCTCTCTTTGCAATGCTTCCATGAGCCAGGGAAACTGAAGACAGTAAGTACAGAGAGCATCAGAACAGAGAGCTCAGAGGTCTCTGGCTGCCCAGAAGTCTCTGCACTTCCACTCTGCAAGGCTTGGTCTCTGTGTACCCAGGGCAGCACCTGCCAGCAGCCCTACTAAACCAGCCTCTTGGAGGCAGTTCTTTATTGGGAGAAGCAGAACTCTAAGTATAAATGACTTCCAGGCTAAGATAGTATGAAAATAGTAGTAAGCAAAATTTCTCCAAGTCAGCTGTTACCGACCCTAAAACAGTATTACATTCTTTAGTGTGTATGGGTACACAGACTTAATTCAGGACCACCTGAGCTAAGAAGGTGGGAAGGGCTTCAGAACCTAAGGACCTGAATTTTTCCTGAAGAGTTTAAGGGATTTTTGCTGGCAAGCAGGTGAAGGAAGAAAAACTTTGGACGGATAACATTAGTTGATTTAAAAGATTTTGTTTTCCAGTCATGGTCAGAAATCAATCTACTATAGAATCATAGAATATACTGAGTTGGAAGGGGTACATCTGGATCATCAAAAGTCCAATTTCGGAGTACCGAAAAAAAACTGAAAGAAGAAATGAGAAGAAGAAATGAGTGTGAAACAGAACTAGCTAGAAGAATTATCCAAGAATGAACTACTGAGATGCACAAGTAATGCATTATCTCCAGGAAGAGGGGTGTGGCATTAAAAATGGTGTGGGAAAGAAACCAGGAGAAGTGATGAGTCAGCAAATAATCGGTTAAAACATCTAGCTTTAGCTGTGGGGCACTGGCCTGCTCAAAATCACACTTGGAGCAGAGCCTAATACTCTCCAGCTGCTCCCTTCCACCATAAATTCAGGGGCACTAATTTTGACCAAAAAGGCTGGGGCAGACCCAGGAGAGTCCTATGACAGTCCCAGAAATATTCCCATGAGAAACAAGCCAAACAAGGCCTGCAGCTACTCCTTCATTCCCCAGCTCACCAGGTGACATGGGCACCGCTGGCTCTGCTGGGAACCAGCGCAGCACCGCAATTATTTCTGTTCTCTAAACAAAACTCTGCTGGGCTTGGGTGATTAGATGCTTAGAGCCAAGAAGCAGGTGGAATAATTTTGTTTGGCAGTGATTCAGATCTGGCAGTGCCTCAAGGGACAATAAACCCAAGCAATGCTCAAGGCTTTAACAACACACAGTCCTAGGCAAATTATGAAGACCACAGAGAGGAGTGAATTGAGAAGCCCCCATTAGGCAGCAGATGTGTGAGGGGTTCTCCTGGTAGGGCACAGGCAGGCACAGCAGGTCCTGAGAGGAGGGTGAGGGACAGAGAAAACTGTGCTGGCCAACTCTGCCCCAGCCACCAGCATCACAAAGCCATCCTGCCACATGTCTGCTTGGTGCTGGCAGTGAAGTACAACTGATCTAAGCTGACAAAAGCAGTTTCTTTATTAGTACAACCAGAAAGTCAGCTCTAGGCAGCCTAACTCAAAACATCAAATAAAGCTGATATCAACACCAAAGTGTTGAATTTGTCTATGCAACCAGAAAAAAAGGAATAAAGAGAGCAGTCTCCAAAGAAATTAAGTTGCCTGTAACCCTATTTATTGCCAATTACAGCATTTGATGGCTCATTCAACAAAGGTCTAAGTATCGTTCTGCCCTAACCTTAAATTCCCACACAAAGTATCACGTGTGCTTGGCCCACAACTTCAAACTTTGCTAACAGCTGTTCCTGCTGCATGGATTGTACCCACAGGAGGAAATTATTTTGGGTGGGAGGTACTCAAATCCAGAACAATGGTACTGAGGCTGTTTGGCCCTCTTCATTCTGCACCTTGCTTTGCTGAACTCTTCATGGACATTGAAGAAGACATTGACAGGAAAGTAGGGAGAACTACATTTACAAGATTTCCCTGTAAGTACCAGCCCCTGAAAAACAGATTGGGATACTGCTGCTTCTAGGAAAGTAGAAATTAATGATTTAGTATATTTCTTTCTCAAAGGATTGGAGTAACTTTCTTTTCATTCCACATGAAGATTTATGGTGGGCTCTAATCCCCTGCAAAGGAGCAGGGAGTTCTCCATAAAGGATGGACATGGAAACTATGCAGACAAGACTGCTGTTGGGTTAACGTTTACTTTAACTCTAATTTTCTGGTGACACATACAAGTGTTGGAAAATAATAAAGGTTGTCAAAATATTTTCCATAATAAACTCCTACGCACAGCACATGTACAAGACCAGCACAGTTTCCTACCCAGCTGGTGCACTAGCTGCTACCAAGATATTATCTGATTACTAGGATGCCATTGCAGCCTGTGTGGGAGCTTGCCTTCTCACGTTGGGCTGCAGCGTTGCCCCTCCTTGTCCTTCCATCTCTCAGCATGCACAGTGTCCTGCATTCTCACTGGTGGTGGCATTGGGGAACAGGAGCATTTCTCATGTAGTGATCCCAAAGTTATCAACTAGCCCAAAACCAAGGCAGGGCAAGGCAGTATAGCTCTGTAAAAAAGGTTGATGTATAATGCCTCTGGGCAGGCTGTGGAAGACAACAAGAAGTCACAGCTCCCCTGCTTTACTCCACACTCACACGGTTACACTTGCAGGATGCAAGGGGAGTATGAGGGATTTCCAGTTTTCTTAAACAGAGCAGCAAGACAGAAAAAAAAAAAAAAAGCATTGAAGATGTACTCTCAATTTGAGAATGGCAGATTCATTTCCACTACCTCCTATATCTGTCTTGGGATACAAGCTCTGGAACAGGGATCCTGAGGCTCTTTATTTCAGACCTTCATTTTATGCCTTAGTAAAGCTTCTTTCCTCCTCCTTCTCCCCAGCCACCACCCCCCCCACCCCCCTTTTATTAATTGGAGATATAAAAAGAGAAACAAACAAAAAAGTCCTCAAAAACCCATAACAGGGTGAGGCGCCCATGCTTTCTGCCATAATAACATTCTCTAATTAAAACACAAAGCAGCCAGGGCTACAGGATTAATGGACATGGTTTCCTCTTTTCAAGTCTTGCCTGCTGACAGATCGCCTCATTCCTTCCTTGCTCTTGAACCTCTCAGGAAAAAAAATAATCCAGTTTGCTTATCTTACAGTGTGGGGTTGCCATGGAAACCGCATCCCCCTGTGAGATGCTCTGTCATAACATTTCAGCACTGTATGGAAGGCTTAAAGACACAGCATCCTCTACTCTGAGGGCTCCTGAGCTAGCCAGAGTCTTTGCAGATGAGCAGCTGTCAAACCCAGTGGAAGTCTAAAGTTGGGAGGGAGAGACAGAGAAGTAACAGTAGGAATACTCAGTTGCCTGGTTCTTTGCAAAAATCCTCTTCTTGCACTGGCAGTTAATACTGACCAAGAAGTCCTCCAGTGTGGTGTAAGACACATTTTGCTCTTTGGAGAACCTGTCCCCTGACAGCCTGTTGAAAAAAAGAGTGCTGGCACCAAAACATAACCCATCATTCTACCATGGGGTAGCACAAAGCACCTCTTTAGTCAGGGTTTTATGTCAGATTAGTCTTTGAGCCCTATTTTCTCAGTCTTTTTGTAAGAAAGGAGGGGAAAAGTAGTAAGCACAATAATTGCCCATAATGGGAACAGGCCTCCTATAGCCTGCTCCTTAATTACAGGGATGGCTTCCAGGCTGTAATCACTAGGGGTCCAGATGGAAGTTCTCCAAGCTCTTTGAGGGACAGAATGTGTCAGTTATTAATTAAACATATGAGGCAATTAGCCTCAAAACTTCGTAGTAAATCACTACAGCTGTGTTACTTTCACTTTTTCCTTTGGTGAGTGCAAGTCAAATGCACAGTGCATTTCCCAGGGGGGTCGCAAAGACTGCAGCCAAAAAGCATTCCCAAACAAGACCTTTGCTGTTGGGTGGAAAAAAGTATCTGCAGAAAGCTTGTTTTCAGAAGTCAGCTACTTCACAGTCACATCCCTCACGAGAGACGATGGATTCTGCGTACGAAAGCTGTTCACCACTCAAGCTGTCTGGTGCGAGAGCTGAACTCTCTCTGTCACCCCAAACATCAGCCTGGAGCTGTTCTGGTACAGCAGCAGGAAGAAACCATTCCTGTGATTGACATGGCCCATATTCCAGCATCAGCTATCAACTGTAATTAATTGGTTTGGGCCTTGTCAAGATTTGTAGACTCCAGCACATATCGGACCCTGTTGCTGGTTGGTCAAATCAGTTTGAAAATGAGATGCTGTGTTGCAATTCTTTGTCTACCCCCAAGTTCAGAAACCAGGCCAAAACCACCACAGTTTTTAAAACCCAGAGAGTGATTTATTCCAGTATTTGTCTTCACAGACAAAAACTCTCTCAGTCACATCAAGGCAGCCTGACGTCAGTGCATTGTTAGTCGGCTTTTTACTCCGTGGTTCAGTGCCACAGTTGGAGATTCTATCAACTACAAAAACCTTAGTTAGTTTCCCTACACTTTTCTCACATGTAGCTGACAAAAGATGCAGTAAGTCATAATTGACAACACTAAGAATTGGGGGGTGACCTCAGCCCTGTTTTACTCTAAAAGAGAAAGGACTTCAACCCAATTTTACTCTAATATATAAAGAACTTTGACCCTTTCCTTAGACATTTTAGCATGCTTGGAGAAAACACTTTGAAAAAACTCATAGGAAAAGTGGAGAAGAGCAACACATGCAGGCTGTAAACACATGCTGCAAGCTCCCCCTGGTACTTGACAAAACACAGCAAGAGCTGTCAAGGAGGCTTTTTTGGAGTGAGCAGCCACTGGATTCTCAAGAAGGGCCAGTGATGATTGCATTCCCAGCTCAGAGAGCACAGCAGCCTGAAGGAGACTCAAGCCCACCGAAGGTTATGTAAGTTGGAGGAGGACACACAGATCCTGTTGCCATGGAAGAGGATAGAAGTGAGCCAGGAGCACGCCAAGCAGACCTCTAGCACACTTGAATTTAACAAGATGATGAATGACTGATGGGCAGAATAGTAAATATTTTGCGTGCAAGACCTTCTCATTTATGAATTTATTTCCCACCTTTGCTCAACAGGCCAGATATGAACAAAATAAAGGGGCTTTCTCTGGCAAACCAGATTACTGTGTTGAGCTTTTTATGACAAAAACTGGATGCAGCTTCCCATGTCTACTCATCTTTGTCCTGGCATTGTAACTCATGTTTGACTGCCATATAAGCAGAGAGACATTTTTGCAGATTTCCTGAAATTATTTCTATCAAATTCAAACTGAAATACTAAACATTACTCAAAGTAAAACCTTTCAGAATGTTTGCATTGAACAGAAACCAAAGCAAAATATTATCATCGTCTTTGATTATAAAAGTCTGAGTAAAGTTGAGTTGAATGACTTTATAGGGGATTTGCAATATCTCTAAAGCTTTACAATTAGAAAAGGGTAGATAATACTCAATACTTGTAGCCACACACATATGGGACTTTTAATAGGGCACTCTCCCTACTGAACATTGGAACAAACTTCTCACTTCTCTGCAGAGCCCGTGCCATTCTCAATGTAAACTTGGTAGCATTTGCTCAGCTCTCCAAAGGAAACAATCAGGAACTAAGAGAGCTTGTGTTCCCCAAGAATAGAAACCTTAATATATTTAAGGATTATTCCAGAAGGGAAAAAAAAACCAAAACAAACAAAATAAAGATAACCCAAACAACAAGAAAAAAAACAACCAAAAAGCCCGAATAAACAAAAACCAACCAAACAAATGAACAAAACTCCAAAAAACAAAACAAAATAAAAAACCAAGAAACAAAAAACAAACAAACAAAAAAACCCCAACAAACCTCACCCCCAGGAACTAATGCACTTATCATCTCCCTGTAAAAAGCAGGAAGAAGGAACTTCCAGCCGACATAAATGTTAAGCTTAGGGTTTCTTAACTGGGTATAAGAAGTCCATCATTTTACAGCCCTACCCAGAGTAGTCAGAATGTTACAGCAGAGGGGTATTTTCATTTCCCCTAACCAAAAAAAATTTAACATGAAATTTAAAAAAATGAAAGCGATTTAACCACACCAGTACATTCAAACCTTGAGGGTCTTTGACATTCATGAAAGCAGGGAAGTTGTTCTGAATACAGAGGGTTACCCAAGAGTAACCTGATGAAAAACAAGCCTCAAAATCAACCCAAACATCAAAAGAATAGTTTCTAATTAAATATGCTGGGGATTTTTTCAGCCTGTTACTAAGGTCTTGATGATCTTTTCTGAATTCCCAGGACTCAGGCAGGAATAATGACATTAAACATTCAGTGTGTTTTTGGAAGAAAAGAAATAAGGGAGAACTGACACAAATCGTTTCAAATTCCTTTTAAGATCCTACACCTTGTACTTACAAAAAGGTGGAACTCGGTTCTGGTCAACTCAGAACATAATTTTCACTGCCAAACAAGCCCCAAGAACACTGTGGTCAAGGAGCTTCTGTTTTCTGGAGGTTGCTGGCAAGGAGTTATATCATTTTGTGATGCACAGGCAGACTGTTTTTGTCCTTCAGAGCTTTTTTCCTTTGGTAATGGTTCTGGACCTCTCTGCCTAATTGCACCCACTTCATTTGTGGAGAGAGATTTACAATGGAACATAATTTTGAGGGATTAACTTTGATGCTGGTACATGGCCCATGCAGAAGTGACAGCAGAAAATTTATATTAGCTGTTGCTCCTGCCAAAGTATAACAGAGAAGCTTATTACACAGGCAATCTAACTCCCAAATTAGTGCTGATTTTCACCCCATGGCACTTTACTGCTGTTGATGATGGGAAGCAGAAGCAAATATGAAGCAAAAAACCATCAGGAACCTACATGCCAGTTTTTATTATTGAACGGGGTGACCAAAGTCTTTGTTCAGGTATAAATCTCAGAGGCAGCAAGGGCTGAAGACAGAGCACAAAAATTACTGGAGGAATCAGGGTCCTTACCAAAAGGTTCTTGGGGAACTTTTACTCCAGCATTTCTAATACAGAAGCCTAACAGAGCATCAATCTTCTCCCTTCCTCCCTGCTACTGAAGGATTCTCCTAGAAGTTGCCCTGAGGCAAAGATGAATGCTTTTGGGACCCACAGCCACATTTTACCAGCACTCCTAACTCTGGGAAGCCAGGGCTTCTCTTGAAACTTGTATGTATGTTCTTTAACCTATGGAGACCTCAGTACTAATTATAGCAGCAGCAGTCATGATCCCACCTGCACAAGGATACTGTAGGAAGATGGGCCTCCATCTAGACTTTGGCTGCCACAATTCTCTTGGAACAGAGCTCAGGCAGACAGGGCATTCACTAGGAACAACCTGTGAACTGTGGGGCTTCAAATATTGCCAGTGCTGTGATTCACCACTGGTGTGATACTACTAACAGACCTAGTGCAATTAATGGAACAGAAATAAATCTGGAAAAACAAGATAAACTGGGCCCCTTTCTAGTGTTCAACAGAATAAAGGAGGGCTCTCTAGCATCTGTCATTTGAGAAATACCCAAAGGCACAAGCCAGCCTTAAATATTCACAACATGATGTGCTTAATAGGAAGCAAGGCTAGAAACTCTGCCCTGGAAAGACCGTGACACGTTTTAACCAGAAAGTTTACATTTGGCTTCACTTCAAAGGAATCCTGACTTCCCAGATCACCTGAACCATTTTCTGTTAGGTGTGTTTTCCCATGTGCTGTTGATGCCTCCTTTAATTAGTTAAAAACTTATTTCCTCTCTCCTGACCTTTATGCTTTAAGGGCAAAAAGCAATTTCTGTGGTGGAAGCATCCTGTAGGACTCAAGTGCCCATCTACACAAAATAAATTCTGCTGGAGTTCTCTTTCAAAAGCAGGCCAGTGCCTTCCACATCTCTCACTGAAATCAGCTGTAGTTCTTATACCAATTTCCAAGCTGGAGCCATCTTAACTGAAATGGTGTGTATGTATGCAAAGTTAGTCCATAGTTTGTACAGAGCTTCTGAGGATTAATCCAACCAAATAAAGATCATTAGCATAGACAATTGAAGACCCATAAAAAAATTGAGACAAATCTTGGAACCCATCTAAGAGGTTACAAGTAAAATATTTCTTCTTTTTCTTTTATTTTTTGCCCTTTGATACTAAGCTTCCCACATGGATTTGTTGTTGGCCTCAACAATACATCTCTCTATGTGATCTCTCTTAAAACTATTGACTTGTTACCCGTGTTCACACTATGCATGGTTATTCTTATAGCTGAGCAGAACTAGTTTATGGTGAATCTCAACTACCTCAACCTCTCCAACTGCTACTGAAAGGCAGCATAGCAGTTGGAGGCGTCAAAGAGGAGATTTGTCCTCAGATCAACTCTGATAGAGGAACTCCTCAGTCACATCATGTACTCCTGAGCATGGCAAGACCAGGCTGACAGTCTGGGCCTGACAGCTTGGTGACATCTCTTGTGCTCACTTGTTAATAGAGTCTAGAAAAGCTTTTTATGGTAGCTGACGAAAGCCATAGTAGTAACTTGTGATAGATTGATGCTATACTTATTTTGCTAGTGTTTGGTTTAATTAAGCACTTCCATAAATTTTCAAGGTAGACCCCACTCATCAGAGAATGCCCAGATTAGACAGGGACAGGTACCTTAAAGGAGTCAAAGACCAGCCTTGCAATTTTGCTAAAGAATAACTGTGACTTATCACTCTGAAAACTGGTGGGCCAGCCCAAGGTCCAGCATGAGTGGGTTATAGACAGATATTTAGAGTTATGGCTTCAAAAAATCATTGCTGTGGACTGAACAAGCAGAACCATGGGTGCAAGATGGGAGGGTAGCATTAAACAGGGCAGATGGAGCCATGAGCTGAGGGAGGTGAGGGAGCAGAGCCAGGGTGATATCCTGCACCGCTGGCACTGCACAGGGCTAACGCTGGAGAAAGGGAGCAGGCAGGGACTACAGCTCACCAGCCCCTCCAGAGAAATCTGCTCCCAGCCTCCAAAAGCGTGCTTTCCATAAATCAGCCAACAGCTCCTTAATGTGCAGCTTCACCCTCAGCACCACAGCATGGGGAGAGGTGCATCCAATCACGGATGGCTCCGGAGTGCTATGCCAGCAGAAGTAGCTGAGTAAATTGCAACACTCTCCTCAGGATCATTACAGAAAAAGAACAGCTGGAGACAAGATCCTGGAATATGAATGGTTCACAAAGAAATCCAGATAACAAAGCACAGTTAATGTACGTAGAGCTGTGATGTCTGATAACATGTGAGCCCATTAAAGGACCAAGGGATGCCAAAAATATGCTTCAAGTGAAAAAAACAAAATATATTCACAACAAAAACCATAAGAAGCAATGGAGAAAGGGTAAAAAAACATGTAATGGAGAAAGGGTAAAAAAACAACAAAAAAAATTCCTTTGCATGAGGCCACAAACCATACGAAGGGGCCTTCAAGACCACAAGTTCTCCTGCTGGGCACTGATATCTGTGGCACGTGAAGCAGGCCCAAATCAAACACACCACAGCTAGGTCTGAGTAAGGGGATATTGCAGCTTTGTGTGGAGATGAACTCAAGTTCTGCAGGCAGCAGGATGGCAACACCATCCTGCATATCTAAGGCTCTATTTACTGCTTGTCCTGATGTCGTTGTATTACTTCCAGTTCCAGAAACACTTTTCTAAACCTTGTCTCTGGCACCTCTTCAGTGCAATATAGGCAAAGGTAAAAACAGCTTCTTTATTTCTCTTCCTCTGTTTCTGCAAGTCTCTCTCTTGGTACAGAAAGCAACATCAGTTAAGTCTTCCAGCAAATGGAAAGTGGTTCCAGTTTCTGCTAAAAGGAACATTGTAACCATTAAACTACCACTACAATTAGTGATTTGAAGTCTAATGGAGCAGGAAGCAGCAAAATATGCAATAAAACTTTTAGAGAATATCCACACTAAGCACACCAAGCACACATTAGGCTAGAAGCAGCTGTGGCTGTACCACATTCAAGGTCCCCAAGATGACATTTGCCTGTGCCTGAAAGAACCTGCTTCATTCGACATCCTTCAAGCCTGATTGAATCAGACAGTCTCAGCCGTTCTCACACAGAAGCCATGCAAGTTCAGCAGCTCTGAGCTCTCTCTTCAGCTGTATGCCCTTTCCCTTTGAGCTTGCTTTAGGTATCACACTCAAAAGCCCTAGAGATCCCTCAGACTATCCAGGGATACAGGTCTGATCACGCCAGACAGCATCTCTACAGTACCAACACCACTAAGGGCAGGACTATGTCTTGCTTTTCATACAGTGCTGGTGGCTGGAGCTGGGTGATGGTAATCCAGACCAGAAATCACTAGCAATGCTGGCTCTGGCACAGACCCTACCTACACAGCTTTGGCAATTCCCACGGCAGCCCATGGTACATCAGTGTCTCACTTTTGTAACCCGTTTAACATGGGCAGCACACATCATTTCTGTGTCTCACTGGAGTGCTGCATTACCTGTGCTGTGCTCACTTCTACAAAGACACCAAAAAAGCACAGCTCCTCAGGTAAGCACATCAAGAGACAAGTTCTAGTCACAACTTGAAAGATATATGAAAAGTTAATATCTTTACGTCTCCTTTATACCCACCAGCAAAATCCACCCACTTCTGCAATTTGCTTTGAAATAAGGCAAAAAGGCATTAATTGTTCAGATTTATTTGCTGGCTGGAGCACCTTAGAGTATGCATTCTCTGCAGACATGAACTTGCTCTATCCCAGGGCTTGAGAAAATACCAGTTTTGCTGGTGCACAGCATTATCTTTTGAAAAACTCACCACAGCATGCACTACATGCACTTGCCTGACTAAACCTAGACTTTAAACAAGAGCAAATATGTTGCTATGAAAAGCCCAAGACACGTCTGAGCAAGTTATTTCCAGATGATTTTCCTGTGAACATGTAACAAAACCAAAGTTTACATTAAATATACACTGAGGATTTTCTCTTTCTTTTGAGGGCAATCAACATCCAAGTTCCTCTGCACCAGGAGGTATTGGCACAATCCACTCTGATTAGACTGAGAAGGGGGAGCAAACAGACAATTACTCTGATAACAATCTTATCTGAGGACAGAAATGAGATTAGCAGCCTAACTGCAGTGATTCTTACCCAGATACACTGTAAATTCTGACTAACCCAGCATGGAACTGAGAAGGAATTTCCCCACAGAGGCTGTTGGCACATAAAATGAGGTGCAATTCTTCCCCTAGTTCTAGCCCTTTTGCAGAAAACAGAATTATCTGTCAGGACCCAGTGGCCATGAAGAGCACATGTTCCAGGCTAGACATGTTCCTGATATTGCAGCAGCTGAGCAATTTCTTCCTTCTAGTATCCAACTGCTACACAGAATTCTTGTAAGCAAAAAACAGCAAAACTGGCCGGGACCCTTCCCTGCCAATAAGGAACAATTCCATCATGCTGGCTATCCTGTTATTTAATTTTTGCAAGTCTACTCTCAAAATTCTCAGATAGTACACGTTAACCTCTCATGAACCTAATGATCAGTGCTGTTGTGAAGTCCTCTGTAAACAGTTTTGATTGTACTTCTGTAACTTGTTCTCGTTGTTTTTAGTTATTCCATTTAAAATAGCCAAATTAACTCCTGTCCCCTGGGTGCTTTACAGCCTTCATAACTCTGGAACAACGTCCAGTAATAGTCAGGGCAACAGGATGGGATATTTACAGAACTTCTCCAAAACAAGGATCCCAAATAAGTCTGCATTTCAGTCTGTCACAAAGACAGATAATTAATGCAGTAACAGGACAGAAGCCTAGCTGCTCAGAAGGTTGCTTGCACCATGCCTACACCAACAGGCTTACACAGGGGTCTTGGAAGTGCTGCCTGCAGTGGACACAGCACACCAGTCTTGAGATGTCAGCGCTGATAAATCCAGATGCTGTGGGCTCTGCTCTGCAGCTGGGGGAATGTCCCTGTGGAGGGGTGGGGATGCCTTCAGCAACTGAGCCACAAATTTTGTATCTCTGATACTGTTTAATGAGCTCTTTACATTGCACGAAGAAGTCAAAGACAAAAAATCCCCACAGATTCACAGGAAAGGCCATACCCAAAAGGAATAACAATTCCAACAGTCTCCGTAAATCAAGCTGATGGTGATTTGAAAACTGATAAAAGGCAGAGGGTTAAACTTTCTTCATACACTATATGACAACATCATGCTTCAGTATTTGCAGTTTTCTTTACACATCTCTTTAGACTAAGATGAATAACCTTATAAAAATACATAAGTAAGCAGCAGAAGAAATGGGCCAACTGCTGTACTTCTGCTTTGCTGATCTGAATTCATGGCATTTAGTTATAATCCTTCATATAGGAAGTTTATTTATACAGACAGGGATTTTGGGAATTCTGCAGGATTAGTCAATCTACAGCATTCTCAGGGCATGAATTTTAGCATCAGAATTAAACAGCCTGGATATTCAATGCCTAGAGTAAGTAAATATTTGGGTTGATGAAGGTTAAACAGATTAGACAAGATGAAGCCAGGATTCTCTGCTTATTTACACAGAAGCTTAAATATTGCTGCTCTTCATTTAAGAAGCCCAACTTAAAGGAAAATCCTACAAAAGCAACAAACAAAATATACTT
The DNA here is from genome assembly GCF_971803275.1 of Cyanistes caeruleus. Taxonomy (NCBI): domain Eukaryota; kingdom Metazoa; phylum Chordata; class Aves; order Passeriformes; family Paridae; genus Cyanistes; species Cyanistes caeruleus. Next base: position 28,632,527 of record NC_141706.1, on the reverse strand, counting down.
ACCCAACCTGAAGTGAGACAGCACCAAGATATCTATCATCTTCAGCCTGGGTAGGCATGTGACAAAGCCACACACTGAATCACAAATCTCACACTCCTTGGCCTCCTTATGGGAAACATGCAGAGGAAACAACAGCTTCAGCACAAGCTTGCTGCTCTGAGTTTCAGCTGCACCAGGGAAATGGGATAAACAACCCCCCTCCCGGTTCTATTCAAAAACAAGAGGGAAATAATTGGTGTGAAAACCATTTACAGTTCAGTTACACTTTTGTGATGTGAAGAGGCAGTTATGCACAAGGCTGTCTGGGACCTGATCATGTCCATAAATCCTACTGTGGAGAGGATTTCCAAATGTTCCCAGCAAAGCCACACATCAGCTTTCATCAAAATCAGCAATAAATTCCCATCCATTGCAGGCAAAGCAGTGTTAAAATAATTCCAGTTCCTACACCCACCTGCTATATCCTCCAAGCTTACACTGACATTTTTCTGTGTCATACCAAGTGCCTGATCCAAAGCCCCTCCACCACCGAGAGGTTTTGGATCAGCTGGTAAAGGACCAGTAGGTAAGCACTAGACACAAAAAGCAAAATTTTGATTTCAGTCTTTGATAGACACAGATTAAGACTGAAAGTGAAAGGACAAGGCAGGTATGCCAGCAGGTAGACAGCTAGCACAAGCCAGAAGTTTGAGGAGGACCTCCCAAGCATTAGCTCACACTTCAGTCCATTCAGTTTCAATTTCTGAAAGAATTTTATTGAAAGCAACTGACATTAAACCATTTGAAAAAGAAACCAACACACTGCTGTCTAAATTAAATGCCTCTGCAGAACACTACTCTCACTTGCTGGAATTCCACCCTTCACTACTGTGCATCATTCAGCCCTGAGCCCACTGAGGTTGTGTTTTGCTTACCACAACCTCGAGAAAATTCGTGTACAAATTTCAGACACTTTGGAGGAAGAATTTCCACCAATCCATGTTTGCTCTGAACAGATGTAACATTCCTAAGAAGATCTCAGCTGACTGCCTTTGAAGTCTGAAGTAAAAGGGAGGGGTGGGAGGGGTTGGGGGAGAATATTAAAAAAAAAAAAAAGCTCGACCTTGAAAGCTGCATTTCTTCCCTTAAAAGAAGAAGTCTCCAGGGACTCTTGAGCAAAATAAAAAGCAAATTCTCCAGATCCTTATCTCATGTTATTTTTGAGAGCGTTTTCTTTTGTTCCTTTGCTCTTGTCATATTTGGGATTAAAGGACTTTCACATTAGCACAGTGCAAGCAGACCATTCACCATCCCAGATCTGTGCTCCCCGTGCCAGGCCAGGGCATCTCCTCCCACTGCAGCTTTTCCTTTTCACAAAAAACACAGCCCAGCCTCAGACCCAAGCATGACAAGAAAAATTTCATGACAGGCAGCTTGCTAAGAAGAGTTGTGCAAAGGTCAAGCATTGAGCCAAGGTGAATTCCCACCACAAAAGCACTCCCACAGTCACTCCTTGTGCTGGGTCCGTGTCTGGACAGCCCTTACCCAGCACTCAGACTTGCACACCGACAGCTCTCGGAGCTGCACTCTGACCTCTCCCATGGCCGAAAATGTTATTTCATCGGACGCAGCTCGCACTTACCCCAAAAATGACACTGGGGACTAAGTTAACTTTAACATGGCAAAAAGGGGGCTGCTTTTCCTGTTTTGCTTCTTTCTGTCTGCTGCCATGTCTTCGGCGTTCCTCTCCTTCTCTCTCAAACTCAGCTCCTCCTCTGTTAGCCTGCCCTATTAACCTTCTCCATATCCCACCCACCCAAATTTGCACATTATTAAGCATCCAGAGCCTTTTGTTCATTTAAACAAAAGCGTGGCTACTGCATTTCCTGGCAAGAGGTGTCTCATACCCAGCAATCACTTAGGGCAGCTGTAATAGACTCATTACTCCCAAGCACAAAATCTGGGCACGCCAGACAGGCGAATTCAAGGACGTGTCCTTCCCCGAATTCCACAGAGCAAGATAAGCCCGAGAGCCTTGCGCTTACTTTATCTCAACTAAGAGGCTTCCCCCGTTTTCTCACTCAGTAAGAAACTAATTATTTGCCACTGAGGCATGGAATAGGTTAAAGTTTCCTCTGTCTTGTCTCAGTTCCCTTTGCAGATTAGGGGAAAACAATGAAGTCTCCACACTTTGTGATATTGCTAATGCTTCCTGTGGGGATAGCAGCGCCGGCTGCAAAGAGGATTATGATTACAGTTTAAAAGGAGTGTGCACTGTACTGCCGCAAGAGGCACAGGCTTATCAGGAAAGAAACCGAGCTGCCCCCAAACTATGCACTTGGGACTCCTGCCTGCCTTGGCTTCTGGCTGATGGCTCTGCCTCAGATCACACACCAGCTTATCAGGAGTGATAAGGCAGAAGCTGATCTTGGAGGGGCTGGGGGATAAATGAGTAACGCTGCTCAAACAGCTCGCAAACATTCAGCACCAGGACACACAGCGATGTTTACAGAACATCCCACCACATTCATCTGCAACAAAACACCGGGCTGGCCAGGGCACGGCAGAGTGCAGGGGCTGCGCATTCCTGGCCACGCTTGGGGAATCTGAAAGAAAAAGTGGTGGTGATGTTGGCTGGCCTTCCACAAGCCTTCCAAACGCTTTGAAAAGCACAGCACCATCAGTGAGATCTGTGCTGAGCAGATTTAGCTTCGAGGTGCAGCTTCAGTGCTGGTGAAGGGCCTCTGTCAGTCTCAGTGCTGAGCACAGAGTGGACTCATTGAAGGAATAGTAAGAAATTGATACTGTGGAGTCATAACATGCATTTCTGTCACTGGGCCCTCTAAGGTACCAGGAGCAGGACACAAGTTTATTCACATCCATTCATCTCTACCAGCACAATTGCTTTATTATAATGCCAAGGCATTGGCCAAAACAGCAATCAAAAATTCCTTGGCTTCAAATAGTGGCAGGATGCAACTACAGGTCAGCATGGCACATTTTTCCCCCTTGCATAGTTCAGCCAGCATAAAAACCTGTAACATCTCTGTAGACACATCCTGACAGTGTCGAGAGGATTTTGTTGTTCCTGTTGGCATGATTTTTTTTTTTGTTTGATTGCTGTTTGTTTCTTTTTTTCTTTTTTTTAAACACTGTGCCTGTGCTTGCTCTTCTCCAAGTAATTTGTACAACTGATAAAAAGCTGAAGTTATCAGATATTCCCCTTCACCCCTATTTCTATTCAGAGGGATTTAATGCTTGCTAGAGGCTACAACAACAAGCAATAGCATTAATGCATGTTCTCCTGAATTTTTACAGGCTTAGAAATCCCCAGGCTTTGCCCAGCATGGCACTGTCTGATTACACACTGCTGTTCTAAGCAGTCTTTGCCACCTCCCACCACACACCAGAAAAACTACAGACCAAACCTTCTAACCAGTGAAAACAAAACAAAACCAAACAAAATAGCAGTTTTAAGATGCTCACAAGGCACTTCTATGAATTGCTGCATGCCTTAAAACAAGCTGTTTCACTTCTGCAGAGGGATAAGGTCTCTTACAGTCAGTGAAAGCTGGATGCTTTTTGCCAACCAAAATAAACCTTCTTGTGATGGTTCATGCATCTCTACTAATCTTTGCTGCTCAATGCCAGGCTTGCCTAGGTTTCCTCTCTATCCACTGTTCCTTACCTTTAATCTCTGTTGAAGAGTAAAGAGAATAGAGCTGAAAGACCAAAGACTTTCCTGGCTTATGGCTGTTATAAAACAGAACAGACATTTTCCCAACATGACCTCAACCAGCTTGTTCTTTAAGGGACTTGAGAGCCCCTGCAGAGACCTGAATTCCAGTTGGCCTAATGTTTGAGATGCTCCCTTTAACTCCGAGAACAATGGGGACAGAGATATGCATTATTAAATTAAATAAAGTCACTGTCTTTCAAATTTTAATCAGATTATCCTGTGGGCCCGGAGCCTTGGAAAGAACAACCTTCAGTGCATTCCTCAATTTCACATGCTGAGAGCCAGGTGACTTAAGATATGCAAGGAAACTGCATACCTCAGAAAAATGTCCTGCTTGATGGTAAGTGTTTTACAGATTACTAAAAAGATTAATAGGATTATTTGATAAGAGGTTCTACACAAGGCAAGAGTCAGAGGAAATGCAACCTAAGCAAGGAGGACCAGCACAGAAAGAAAGAGAAGCAATCCAAAGAAATCTATCTAGGTGGAGTTCGAATAAGTAGGCTTGAGAAAAAACAAACTGATAAGGCTGCATTCAGGTATAGTTAAAGGCACTTCATCACCACCTCTGCAGAAAAGTCATTCTTGTTAGCAACATGGATATTGAATCATATCAGCAGCATTCCACAAGCCTTCAACTCCAATCTAGCCAATGTGTCTCTGCTCCTTCCACCCTCGTGGCTCAGAGCTCCACTGACAGTGGTGTCCATGGTCATACTGTAGAGATCTCTGACACCCCCTGTAAAGGGGACCCATCTGCAGCATGGGCTGTTGATTTAAAAAAAAAGGGAAAGCAGACACACTTTGCCAGGCTATCACTAGCAGCAATACAGATAGAAAAGCATTTTGCAAAGGGCAGCTCTCAGTGGTTGGGCAGAGGCAATCAAAACTGCTACCAAGGAGAAAGCTGGGAATAAGGAATCAGAAGTAGCTATTCAGGCAATCTTTACACACCTCTGTCCTGTTTGACTATGCAGGACTAAGCCTACATAAAGACTACCTTAAGATTTAACTGAAAACCAAATTATTTAGATAACCAAATGTCTGACTTTTGGAAAAGACTAGGTACACAGAAAAATTGCAGCCACAATAAACAGGAGAAGCATCAACACTTTCAGGTTAAAACATGTTATTTTCCAACACGGGCCTTAATGTCAAATGCAGTGATTCATTTTAGGTCATGTGCAGACTCAGCAATGCATTTCTCAGCAGTCATCTCTACCTCAGCAAAAAACAAACCAGGCTGGACTGAACTGACCACATCACACCCAGGAGCTCCATACTTCTATGGCCTCCTGAGCCTGCTTACCTGAAAGACATTTAGCACTCTCAACACTTTAAACTGGAAAGTGTTTGCTGCCCTGCTTGGATTTATCTCACTCTGCCTATACAGAGACTTTGGTATATCAACTTTCAGAATGCAATTTATACACTTCTAAAATCAATCAGAATCCCTAAGCTTTTACAAAAGGAAATGAGAAATATTACTGTCAAACGTCCATCAGACCTAGAAGCCTAGGTGACTGTCACACATTAAAGAAATTAAAAGGCTGCATTTGAGATAGAATACGCTCTTCCCATCCCTGTCTTGAAAGGCTACGATTAAAGTGCTCTAGGAATCAAAATTCAATTTCTTTCAGGTCTTGCAAACAACATTGGCCTTGAGCTGAATGCTGCCAGCCTGCTGCAGCCTTTGAGGAGATTAGGCTTTTACCAGCCAACTACGAGAATCTTAAATCCAGTATTAATCCTAATTCCCATTTAACCACATCTTCATTGTGAAGCAAAAGCAGGTTGTGCATGAACTTGCACGTTCATTCTCCCATGTGCAATGATCTGTGTCACCAACAACAGATGCTAAACTTCATGTATGTTTAAGAAACACATTCCAACCCTGGTTTACAGAAAATCATAGCAAAAGAGAGACTGGAGCTGGAAAGAGAGTTTGTCACACTGGGATGATTTCTGAGAGATTATGTGAATGGGAAATTTTCAGCACAAAAGCTTTTATCAGTCAATAACAGGAGATTTCAGTCCTGGCTTGGAAGAAAACAGGATGAACAACAGTGTCACAAGGACACAGAAGCACCTGTGATCCGACTCCATCATCACAGTGCAGAGGTGCTGCCAGCATCACCCCATCAGCACCAAACCACCCAGATGACAACCACTGGGACTGCAGAAAGCACTGCCCATCATCACCATGCTCGTGGCCACTGCCAGGGTAAGTTTCTGGGGACAAGAGACTCGGCATTTCCTCTGAGCAAGCCCTTGTTCCCCTCTCCTCCCAGAGGTTCTGAAGCTGCATGGCCCACCTTGCCACCCTCACGCTACAAGCTCCAGGGGATCAGGTCAGACCAAGGAGAGGTCTTCCCACTGCCCACCAGAACAAAGGCATCACCTGCAATTCTTGATCTCCTGAGGCTGAGCTGGCACAGACTGGCTACAGAGGCTTTTGCTGAAGTTGTCTCTTCCTAGTGTAAAGGCCAAGGAGCCAAAGTGGATATTCCTACGTCCTTTCTAACATCTCTTTACACCAATTCCCTTTCAAATCCCATTATGGCAGTCAAATTGGACACATCTCTGAGCTGCCAAGCTTTCTGCATCATCCATGGCAAGGTCAGATCATTCACTGCCCCTTGGCATTCCTAGACAAGGAATACCAATCTCAGAGACAAAGCAACTGAAAGTGAGGACAGACTGCTGCTTGGTCTGCTATCAAGTGAGACAATTTCAATTCATTTACAAAGAAGTTCTCACAGATACTTGGGGGGAAAAACCATTTATATTTCCTTTGTTTAAAGCACAGAATTCATTGCAGATGAAAGGAATCTTTCAGGAAACACATTCCCAAGAGAACAAAAATGTATTTGGCACCACTGCCTGTTAGAAGCAAAAGGACCTCCCTACAGGCAAGGGAGCCAACATCTCCTGGAAAATGGCAATTTATTTATTTTTAGTAAGTACAGTAATTGCTGAAAACCTCTATTTCCATCAATCAGTCACCTGAACTTCCCAAACTAAAGATGTGATGACACTCAGGGACTACTTTCTCTAAATGGGGGCACAGCTGTATTTCCTTCTCCTTGGAACTGGCTTTACTTGTTGCTTGCTCACTGGGACTCTCCAGTGGAGATCCCAAGGAAGTCGTGGTGCACAGCACTAGCAGTAGGCTGAGCATCAGCTGAGCTGTGGTAACACTCCCTGTGCATGCTCATCCCCTGCAGATGATGTGAGGTAATTTAATTTAGCAGGGACAGAGCTTAGTTAAATTGCATTACCTTTCTTTTGCCATGGGCTAAGACCACACACATGGACAACAACCACAGCTCATCCAGCAAGCAATTTGACTGAGTGCCTGGCTTCTAGAATACTGCAAACTGGGTCGTATAGACTTTTTGCCTAAAGTTCAAGCCAATATTTGAACTGAGAACTTTCTCTTTCCCAGGAGGTGTTCTACCCATCATGCTGCTACATGTCCTGGGGTAAGGTATCTTCAGTCTTGGGAATCTGGAAACACAAAGATTCTTGGTGGAAATAATTACTGCTACACTGAAGATTCAAATCTTTCAGAGCACAACAACTCCAATGTTTTAAACCTCAGCTTCTCTGACAGGAGAGCACAGATATGTCCAGTATGAGCAAATAGGGAACTTTGCCTCTTTACTGTCATGGCTGCATCTTCTACAACTTTCCTCATCTCAGAAACACAGACTAGTGCATGCAGAGAATCCACAGCCAACTTCTGAAAGATGGCAACTTGCAAGATTTAGACTGTGGTTGCTGTTAACCAGCACTTCCACACCCCTTCTTTCCTCATGCAGCCAAAAGAAAGGAGAATTTTAGTTTTTTAAAACTATGCAGGCATGTAAAAGAAAAAAAAAGTAAAAAAAAAAAAAAAAAAGGCAGAAGCCATCTATCAAAGAGGGTGACACATTCCCTTCTAATAAATACCCTTTACAGACCATGCCTGCATATCCCACAGTCCCTTTGGCTAGCCTACCTGCTTCACAGGCTCATCCAAAAGCCTTGACTCTGCAGGGCACATTTCTTCAGGCATAACAGAGGATTTTGTTTTGCATTTGTGCTTAGCAGAGATTACCCGCATACTTAATCAGAGAAGTGACGTTGACATGTCATGTACTTACACCCCACTGTAAATCCTACTTTTCCCACTGCCAACACCTTCATCTTCTAGCATGGAAGGAGGGATTGTGGTGGAAAAATGTGGCTCGAGCTCCCTTCTCTTTGCACACACAAAAATCCAAATGGAAAATGCAAAGAAGTAGCACAGTTTAAAATTCATGTCTGCAAAACAACTATGGACACATTAAGAGCCACCTGTTTATTCATGCAATCTTAAATTTTCAAGATTAAGCAAAAAGCACTTTTTGTGAAAAATAAGAATTAGAAAAAAGCAGAGTTGTCTTTTTTCACAGTGATCACAAAAATATCAGGGGGAATCATTTCTCAGCAAAAAATATTGTTTGCAATTCCTAAAGCCACCCATTGAGAAATGTAAGAATTAGAGAGGAAAGAGTCCACTGAAAACAGCCTTTAGATATACATGAGATTGGCAAGTGAACTGAAAATGTCTATGATGGGAAAAAATACAAGGGGGTGGGGTAAATAGCTATTTTTTTCTTACACATACACAAACTAAAGTAGTAAATTTGCTGAAAACCCAATAGGAAACCATGGTCAACATGATGCTTAGTGCACCATGCACCAGCCATATCTTCATCTTATTTAGAACAACCCACATTAAAAAAGCTTTCCCTAAAGTTGACTTCCCAAATGTTCTATCCAATCCATTTTAGCTACCCCAAGCTATACAATACCTCAACAAACTCATGTCAAATGAGAAAGGACAAACCTATTCCACAGTGTCTCACTGCTATCCAGCCTCTTTACCCTGCTCCATCCAGTGTCTCCTTAGTCCCAGCCCCAAACAAATCCCTGCAGCAATCCTTTCCATACTGCCTGCCCTCGCTCCTGCCCCAGGTGATACATGTTGGCAACCAAACACTTCAGCTGCAATATGGAAAAGACTGATGCTTTGAAGATTTCAAATAAGCTGGCAGCTCGTATTTAACAGTAAATATGCCTTAAAAATAATAAATAAGCCACATTACAGGTTCACAGAAACCTGGAAGCCATAAGCTTAATGGCCTAGATAGCCCTGCAGCTCAGTGATTCGGGCTCTCCTGAGGGCTAAAATTGCCTGGATAGTCCTGATTAAAAAGATAAGCACAGACAGACCCATTGCTCTAGCATATTTCAGAGACAGCTAAAGAAACAACTGAGTCTCATGGGTCTAATAATACACAATTTCAGTTATTTATATCATTGGCTAGCCAAGTATTTACCTGGTTCTAAAGGTAACGATAACAGAATCTCTATAGAGTTGAATGAGATATTCCTAACACGTCAAAAACTTCAGCCAAAAACCTAAATAAATGGAACAACAGTTCCTCAGAGATACAGATAGTATCCCCAGAGGAATATGCCTGCCTGCCTCCTGCACAGACTTAACCAGCCCAGCCACTTAGGGCAGCAACAGCAGAGCAGCCACTGCACACCCAGAACCTGCTCAGTATCTCAGACAAGCCTTGCTGCCCAGCTCACGGCAGCCGTGGAGAAAACATTCCCAGCCTGTGTCCACACAGAGCCCATGTCCTGCCTGGCTTAGGATGGCGAGGCAAGGCACCCAGGAGAATCAGTCTCCTTGGTGAAGCACTGGTGTCCTGTGCTCCTGTAGGACATTTGTGCTCCGTGTGTGCAGGGAGGACAGGCCATCCCGTGCCCTTGGGTACCAACACATCTGGGTGAGCAGCTCTGGCAGGGACAGACCTCCCCCACAACAGAGGCACCCTTGGCACTGCGGGCATGTCCCACACACTGGGGCACAGGGAGGAGGGGCACCAATCTGTGCTCTTCAGCCATGTGCTAGCCTTTCCTGCAGGCTGCTGGTTTCAGGGAGAACCTGGCCTACCACACCTGCAGATGGGCTCAACTGCTCATACAGAATTGGTCTATCCAAATGATGGGTGCATCGGTCCTCCTTGTCACTGGGAGAAGTGGCTAGCAGATGAAAAGCTGATCAAAACTTAATTTCTGACCAAACTGTCCTTTCAGAGTTGAATAGCATCATTCTCACTTCCCCTCCATCAGCTCCATACCTTGGAAGGGTTAAAAAAGACAGCAGAACCATTAGCATTTTGATAGCTTTCCGAACATGTATAGCAAAAAGTCTTTAAAATTCATTGCACTGAGATAATCCTTCAAGTCTAGCATTTCCCCCTCAGCTTGAGGCAACCAACTGGTTTTCCTCCCCTTAATGCCTTAATAGAAAGCTCCAAGGAGTTGCCAGGCTAGAAGTCTCAAATATGCTCGAGAAAAGCAGAGTCCTGAAGTTCAAGAGAAGCCATGTAAGGTGTCTGGGGCTTAATTAAGAAGCAACTATAGGGGGCACCTTATTAGATACTGCAAACCCCTAGAGATCCTGGCTGCTGTAAATCACAGCTCACAACACATGCACATGCTGTTTTCCTTCCAAAATGCTGAGTACACACAGCTCCCACTAATTTCAGCTGCCACAGAAGGTGCTCAGTATTTCTGAAGAATGAGCAAATTAAAAACCTTGACCCTGATTCCAAGCTCAGGAACTTGAGCTCTCATCAAGATCAAGGCTGAATTTTTTAACACTATTACAATCTCGAGAACAAAGCTGTGATTTTGAACCGCACAACTGGCATTAATACTCAGCAGCTCCACACCTGTGCCTGGGAAGTTATTTTTTTTTTTTTTTACAGCATGTGCTGTTTTAATAACTCCAAAGCAAATTGCTTTCTCAAGGAAGCGCCCAGGAATGCCTCAGGGCAGAGGAAGAGGCCATCTCACTTTGTGGCTTTGATTAGGTTTGTTGCAGTGGAAATAGGCAGATACTTCAGGACCACATCACTCCTCAGACACCACTAAAGGGGAAGACTCAAGGAGTCACTAACTTGTTAAGGGCTTTTAGGCCTGATTATATGCTCTTCCTAAACACTATTTCTGGGGGAAAGCAGTTTGCAAAAACCAGTCTGCTCAAAGGAAAATGAACTTCTGCTTCTAAATTTCTAAGGAAATTTAACTGGCAAGAAGTTGGCATTCAACAGCAAGACAGAGTAGCAGTGAATGCACTGCAGTACAATGTGGAAAAGAAGGTTCAGATCTCAGTGTCACCACCTGTAGTATCCCACACTCTAATGCATATTCCAAACCATGAAATATTGATTATTTTGGCTGAGGTAAAAATTTTCCCACCCCCAACCCCATTCCTTCCAAAACTTCAGAAGGTTTTTATTTTCTATGAGAAAAAACCAACCAAGCCTTGCCCCTAACCTCCCCCTGAAAAAAAAACAACTCCAAACATCTCACAAATAGAGCTCAATTTACAGAGAAAAAGTTCTTATCCAAATTTAACAAATGCACAATTAACACAGCCAAAAAAAGAAATGGCCTTAGCAACATATCATTGAGTTACTTGGGACATTTGGCTCCAAGAGCACAGAGAGCATGTCATTTATTTAGCTGGGAAAAATCTTCTTATGATACAGGAAATACTCCCTCCCCATTTTTCAAACCTGAGCTATCTTTCCTAGGAGCAAAATTTGGGTAGGTACTATTCTCTTATTTTCTAATGTGCTACAAGTTTTCCATGGTACCCTCAGCAAGTTATTTATATTCCACTTACATCAGTAAAATGGGAATGCTCCGCCTCAAAAAAGGTGCTACAAAGATACAATCCATTTGCAACTGTGAGATGCTCAGATAACGTGGACCACACAGACACTCAATAAACAAGTGGTAGATAATTACTGTGACATGAAACAGAGAGGCTGCATCTGCCAGAAAAATTCTGAGCAACTGACTCATTCTGGTGGGCCAGTCCAGGGATAGTTCAGATGCCTGCCCAATCTGTTCCTTCAGGCACAGTGCACTGTTTCATTATCCATCAGTCAATCTCAGATTTCTAGCTCAGGGTGTACACACAACAGCAAATGCTACCAGCACTGCAAATCCTCTTTCAAATGCATTTGCAGTTATTGGAAGGGTGAGAAAATTACCTTATCATCAGTTCCAACAACTGCATCTGTTTCATCTCCTTGCTAGGCAATAGTGTATCTGGACAAAAGATATACTGCCGTTACTTAGGCAGAGTTCATCACAAGGAATAAAGCTCAGGGAAAGTAGAGCAGAAAGGTGGAAGGGAGAAACAAATCTTGTCTATGAGGAGTTACCTATGAAGCTACAAGACAGCCAGACTCAGGCAGTTTTACATTTAATCATATTCTGTTTTAAAAAATCAGTGTTTGGTCCTGCTCCACACTGCTACACTCCACAAAGAATCAAGGATTACAACTGAAGATTGTAGCTTCTTGTTAAAGCACGGTCTACAGATGTAATCATGTAGGATGTTAAGGGAAAACAGATCCATTACATGGCTTCTCCTGGGCTTCTTCAGCTTTGCATAAGTCCTAGACAGTGACATTGAAGTCCAGGAGAATACAGCTCCAGCCACAAAAAGGATTCTGCAAGGCAGTCTCAGGGAGCAGCTGGAGCATGCAGCCCTGCTCTGTGTTATGGAAAACCCTTTGCAACACTATCCTAGTGCAGCCTGACTTTATTTCAACAGGACAAACGTAGAGTGCAGCTCAAAAATACATCCTAGACCTCAGCTTGCTGAAGCTATTTTCAGACTAACCTAATTTATTATTTTTTTCAATTCATTATCCCAGATTCAGAAGAAAAGAGTGAACTCTTACATCAATAGCTTGCTTTTCCCAATAATGTAGGTATACTTAAAAAATGGGCAGAATTAAGACGTGACATGGATACAAAGCAGATCATTCTGTGATTAGAAGATGCAAAATTACTTTTTAGGGCAAAAGGTGCAGTCCTTAAAAAGGCCTCATATAACTTCAAAATTACAGTTATCATTGAGAGCACAGTTGAACGCTCTGAAGAAAGGTAGCAGCTTACCTTTGTCTTCCTGGGGATCTAGGGAACCTTAGCAATCAGCCTCCTAGAGGTTCCTTTAAAGGTTCCTTTGATGCCTGTAACCATAAGCAAGGCTAGAAATCTGCTGTCATTTCAGTGCTAGTGGTCTTAAACTTGATTAATTTAAGAGAAATATTTTCTTAGGTAATTTTTTTGCAAAAACATATTAAGATGTTAGTGTCATCTTTTATTTTAAGATCAGTATTGCCTGTTTATTACAAAAAATACCCCATAAAAGCAAGGTTTATGATGTTTTAATTTGTTGTTTCAAACACTGTGTAACTGGGCTCTGCATCTCTGCGGACAGACAGACACTGTGGAGCTCATCTCACATCCAGGACTGCTTTGACATTATATGATTTCCAGACCTGACTGCTGTGGATCCAAATAAGCTGTGTGGTAATCCTGGTTCTGATTTCCACTAGGTCAGGCCTCCCACTGCTGCCTCTGTGTGCTGTAAACACACCTTATGCCTCCTTATTTAACTGGAAGGAAAAGGAGGGGTGAAACCAAAAGGGCAAGCTCAGACTCCTCGTCTACCACAAGATGAACACGTCTTCTTAGAACAGGTTAGTGGAGGCCATCTGAGGATGAATTTGGCTTCCCTGAAACAGGAAACTCCCCTTATTTAAACCTCAACTACACAGCAAGGGCTTGGAAGTTTTTGCCTTTAAAAGGAGTGTACTGTCTTTGTCTGTGCACTGATGAAGCTTCAACCCTCAGCCTTTTCCCCCCACTTTTCTAAAAATGGCAAGAACAAAATACAAAGTAAAGGCAGAGTGGCATTCCCATGTAATCAGAACTGGAGTGAGCACCTCAGTTTTGCAATCCCACCTTTTATAACAGAGGGATCCTCTGAAAGGTCCCCTTGGCAGCCAAGCAGCACAGAGCACATCACGGCTCAGGGGGCTGAGCTGCACTGGAATAAACAGATTGAGGGTCTTTGGTGATGCAGAGCACAACCACAGAGAACAAACACCCTCACTAAGCACACACACAGCTTAGCTGAGATCCCCTCTTGACTTCCTTCTTCTTATCTCCTTACTCTCCTAGGAGAATTAAGAAAGGATCAAGACTTTCTCCTCCTCTCCATAAAACACCAAGAAAGAAGAAATTGGAAGAAAGGCCTATTACTGGATCCATGTGGTAGCCTTGTCTATGCTGAGCTCGCTGCAATCAAACCAGCACAAGAGTCTTTCATGCTGTTCCAAGCAGCTCCTCTCTTGCCCTAAGCACTATTTTTCCCACCCTGCCCAACAACAATGGCCCAGGCACCAACATATCAGCAGTGTTCAGCTATATTTTCCTTGGCGGCTTAAGGTGATTTTCTAATAATATTCCTCAGAGGAAGCAGTGGTTTAGGAATTATATATCCTTGTACAGCCTTGACCCTGACAAAATACACCATCAGTGCTTCAGGGTCAGTCTTTCCCCTCCTGTCACTGACAAGCTGATTGTTTTGCCGAGGTCTTCAGAGACTCTTTGCTGTACTCCGTAAGAGCACATCAGGGGAGACACAAACCTGCAGAACCAGTGAGGAAAGACAGCAAGAACACTGAAGGAGACACAAGGACATCTGGATGGGAACTCAGTTTTTTGGAGGGAGCCACAGTTTTTGAGACATTAAATATTTTTTTTATTTCAGATAGGGGTGAAAATCTGGAACACACCTTGGAATCCTTCATACACGTGCTCTAGAACAGCAGTTCTGTGGTTAGGGCAGGAATTTCTGGCAATTCCAGGAATTTCTAGGAAACCTGCTTTCAGGACCCTGTTTTGGATTTGTGACAGCATAGGTGAAAAACCCAAACCACTTGGCTCCTATCTGTTTTGATTGAGAAATTCTATCCTATGTGCAAGAAATTCACCCAACGAGAAGGAAGAGGAGACCAACCCTTTCTTACAAAGCAGGAATGGTTTCAATAAATCAGCATTTTCTGCAGGCATGTTGTTTCCTTGAAGGCTCCTAGCCAGTCCTAGCCTAAAGTAGCAACCAGTGTGGTTTCTGCTGAAGACATAAGCCTGGAAGCAACCCACCCAACAGAGGTTCTTGCTTAGGAACTGCTTATCTCCCCCAGGTAGAGTCACTGCAACACGGCGTAGGAGAAACAAACAAGGTTTCGTTAAATTTGCCCTGAAAACTCAGGATTCTGACTTCTTCTTGTATTCCAGTAGTTTACATTGTTAAACAGAGGAAAGGAGGTATGGTGGGAAAACCTCACTCTCTCCTTTCATGTTTACTTTACTCATTCCTTAGTCTGGGACAGTAAAAATGTTGCTGATATCCGAAAGAGCGTGTACATGTGTGTGTGTGGCAAAAGCTTTGGAGCCTGGGCTGTGCATTATGTGGTCAATTTTACACACAGGGGCGGACAGCATCTTTTTCTTCTGTAGTAAGGAGAGGTAAAACTGTCTCCACAAGGAATTCAAAGAAAACACAGTGATACCACAGATGTATGTCAGAGCTGGTCTTGCTGATTTAAGACACTTGCCATGAAGCGGCTTGAAAGAATTTCCAAAAGTACAATCTTCTTAAACTGTGTTCTCCAGAAAGAATGTTTTTCTACTTCTAAACACAGCAATTTTTATGTGCAGTGCAGGATTACCCTATATAGGTCACTGACACTCCATGGAAACCTAGATAAATAGCTCTATTCCCACACTAAATTTTGTTGGCTTCTCTTCCTTTATTGCTAAGAATATTTCAACTGGAACAACATATTTGTGCCTTTGAGGTTCTCTGTTCCTGCTGCCGCTTCCCCACCTGGAGCTATAATCCTACGCTTGTCACAAACCCAGCCACTGCTTCAGAAGTTATTACAGCTACAATCTGCAGATTATAGCAACTTCTAATAGGGGATAAGCAGCAGGAAAAGGTGAGTTTAAGCTGCAAAGAGCCTGCTGGTTCAAAAAGCCCTATTATTAATATTTATTATTTTTAAGCATTCATTGAGTGCTGTAGAAGATAAAAGAATGAATTGAAAGCAAGAACCAAGGAACCAAGTTTATATAAGACAAGACAACGTGAAAGCTTAAAGAATAAGTGCAGTGTCTGGGGAGGAGGGGAGCCAAAGAAAAAGT
The DNA here is from genome assembly GCF_971803275.1 of Cyanistes caeruleus. NCBI lineage: Eukaryota > Metazoa > Chordata > Aves > Passeriformes > Paridae > Cyanistes > Cyanistes caeruleus. The sequence goes on along the minus strand of NC_141706.1, from coordinate 28,616,683 downwards.
AGTAACAGCAATGGAAAAAAACCCCACACCTTTTATCAGCACAATGCTCCTAACATTAATAAGTATGAAGAGAATTAAAGAATTCTTCAGTGTCTAATCAGAGCTGTTGTCCATAGGGGATCTTCTAAGCACTATTACAAGTCATTGGAATATCTTTAAAGAATGGAGCTTTGATCATAAAAAGCAAGTGTGTGGAGGAGGGCAGGGGGGGGCTGGAAAAACAGCAAAAGGAAATGCAACTGGTGTTAAGGAAAAATCCAGCCCTGGACAGGTGCTTTACAAAGCTCCAAATAAATCCATTTAGATTTTGTGTAAAGAGAATGAGGCATAATTCTTACTCAGGTCCCTCCATTACAGGCAAATTTCTCCTCTTTCCCACAAACCCTTTGTGCCTGTTGCCAAAGGTCTCCCAGTTAACACTCCCCTTCCCTAACCAAGATGCAAACTCATGGCTTACACCATTTTAAACCTTCACACTTTCAAACAACAACCCACAATGCTTCACAGTTCCAATGCACTTTAGCAAGATTAGCTAACAAGAACGTTCATCATACCCACATGCTGAGGGTACTATCCTCATTTTCACAGCTGGTGAAACAGATGCTCAGAAAAGCAATGCAACTTTCCCAGAGCTAAGGAGTGTCTACAGCAGGCTGATGTTAGGACTGCTGGCATTCACCCACCTCAGTTCTGAGCAGTAAAATCAGTGATAGCACTTGGGAGTGAGAGTCCAATCCCCCTCCCAAAGCCCTCTGCTCCCCAAGGCTAGTGCAGAACTTCAAAGCACTTCCCAAAGAGCATCACATTACAGAAATACTGTAAGAAATCCACTACAAACTGAAAACTTGGAACTATCTGCAGCAGCATTAACAAAGAAAATTAATGTTTTTCAACTAACGCCGACTCTTCTCCTGCCAAACCTTCCCCGCTGCAGTATCAAAATATGAACACACAAAATGTGAAGCCTGAAACCTTCTGCTCCCTTAAGCACAGTGAAGAGATAGAATAAGACTTCCAAGAGACTGGCTGGATTAAGTATCTTTTTTTCCTTTTGTCTTGTGTCTTCTCTGTTTCTTCTTTCTTAATCGCATCAGAATGTTGTTCCTGACTGATGCTTCCCCTAACATTTAAAATGAGAAAAATACTTCTTAATTAACAAAGCATCACTGTAAACTGAAATCCTTATCAGTTTTGAAGGGTTTTTTTCAATCCTATGAACCCAGAGTGATTTGTCACATCAGCAAGGTATTGTATTGTCAATTCTCAGGCTGCCAAAGCAAAGAGATCTTTTGGTGCTTCCAGCATTGTGCCTCAAGCACTTCCAGAATTATCTCTCAGTTTTTCCTGTATCTTATTCTGAAAACCAGCTTGGTGTAACTCTAGAGGAACCCTGCTACTTGCCACATTCCCATCAGAAGGAAAAGTTTTGTTAATTAACACAAAATAAGCACCTCATCCTAAGCAGCTCTGAAAATCCCCTCTGACATTAACAGGAAAAAAGGGCAGTCAGCAGTTCAAAAATCCATCATACCCAAAATTCACCCCTCTCAATAATATTCTGAGACATTCAATCCTTTATTTGCCATTATTTCTCATACATGTCCGTGTTGTACCCACCACAGTATCGCCATTAAGCTACATCAATTTTTATCAGCAAGACTGACATTAAAACACTCTGGTTTCAAATAACTGCAGAAATAAGTATATCAACAACACTGACAGTGACTCCCATCCAAAAATCCACTGAATTTCCATTCAGTGGGAATCCCATTATCATATTTATGCAGGCAACAGGTTTTAGGGACTTCATCTGAAAGGTGCCCACCGGTCCCAAAGACTTCCATGGGAAACAGGTTCTCAGCAGGCCTGAGAAAGCAGAACAGTACAGGCACAAGCTCCCTCTGTACAAGAAGATCTGGTTTATTTTCACTCCACAAGAAAATGAGATGTGCCATCAAGCGAGCCAAGAACAAACTCTATCATTGCTTTCCCAGCATAGAGTGTTCCAGTTCAGTGCCCTGTGAGGTCCATGTCTCAGGAACAGGCAAACTGCCAGTCAGTTCATTTAGACCATTTTTCCTGAAGAAGTGTAGACACCATAATTTAGTGCAATATTTATTACTCTAGAACGCTCTCTTCATAGACTGTCTTACACTGAGCTTTCTGTAAGGAGTAAATATAGTAACTGTTTCCATAATAATGTTAAAAATACCCCAACAAATTAAATTCAACAGATGAAACAGGGCCATAAATACGTATGTCTAGCAACATGACCAAAATCACCCTTCTTCAAACTGGGCACTGGGCCATGAAAAGAAAGCTGCTAGCGTTACAATTTCAGTGCTGAGCCTCAGGAGCAGCACAGAGCAGAGAAACAGTCAGAACAGTAATCATGCACAATATACATAACCCCAGCTGCAGCCAGGGCCTCTAAGCTCCTGAGCCCCTGCCAAGCTGTGCCACTGACCCACAGTTGACAAGTCACCATACAGTCCCCAAACCCCGTTCCACTCATCTGCCTTGTGGGCTTTCCTGACATCTGGGATGGCAAAAGATGTATTTAAAGCTGTTTACAGTGCAAATGAGGAGTCTGAGAAAATATAAGAGCTGTTGTGATCTCTGCTTTACTACATGACTTTTCACATTAGCAGTTTGGTTTAGTTGCACTTCCTTGGAATCAACAACCACTGTAAGGTTTTTTCCTGACAGTAACACCACAGCACCAGGAGTAAAGAGGGTACTGGTTATACTGCTTCCAGAAGACTAATCAAGGAAAACTCCAGATCACACTAGGCACTACAGATGACCCAACAAATTCCTTCTCTAACATGGCCTAGCACCAACAAAATGAGGGCAAGAAAGGCAGGAATAGAGATGAACTAAAATCAAAAGCTGAGCTACACTAAACAAACTCAGACCTAAACCCTAATTCACGTAATAATGCAGCCCTTTGATAACCAAGTAATATCAAGCACATGGATGAGATTCAGTTTCAGCACTATTTATTTCATCAAAAGCATCATCTCTTTCAGCCTGAAGTGATAGACTGGTGTAAAAAATATGAACTCCATTTGAATTTAAAAATGGACTCTTCTACCATGATTTTAAATTTATTTCTCAAGAAATATGAAACTTCCATTTTAGACCAGGTTTATTTAGTAAATACATAGCAAAGGTATGATCCTTATAGCAATCAATAAATCAATCAATCCCAAAGCACAAGGAGCCCCAGAGACTTAGCAGTCATTGGAATCCTTATTGGAAGGACTACATAGTCAGGAAGATTCCTGTGCAGGAACAAAATCCATACTAAAAATCTGTAACAGTCAAAACCCCACTTCCAGCATCTCTGGGGACAATGACAAGATACTGGTTATGGTTTTCTTTTAAATTAATTTGGCGGGGATAAATTTGCACTACATGACTACTCTCAATTGTCATGCAATATTTGCTGCATATTGCCCCACCAGAAAAGCAGCATTCAGATTAGGCACTCGGTCATCCAGAGCTTCCTGTATCAAGACACCTGCAGAGACAATTCAAATCCAAAACAGCCCACACGTGTACAACTCACCAGGATGGTGAGACTCTCTGCCTCTAGCTCCGAGGAACACCAATGAAGGACAGCCCATTGGTAAAGAACAGAAGGTGGCAGAAGTGCAGAAGCAAATCCCATTGTAAGAGCAAAACATCTTTATCATAGACTGTTTCTTTAATTTATATCTGTGCAAAAATAAATACAAACGTGCTGACAAACTGGTTTAGCAGATGGTGTGGATAACAGAAAAAGATCAACACACTTCCTTCCTATAGCCACTTCTTTCAGCCTCAGAAAATTCATACTAAATTAGCCCATGACAGATCTTCACCAATGCAGAAATGATGAACAGCAAAGCAGCTGTTAAATGCTCCAAGACAAGAGGTTGGGTGGGGAGGACCATCGACTGTTTGTTTGGTGGGCACTGAATTCACCCTAATCCCCTGAGACTAGGGGATGGATTAACTCATTCACCACTTTGGAAGCTCAAAACTGAAAGATCTGTGAAAAGAAAATAAGAAATGTAGGTGTAGGGGAAGCAATGGACACAAGAGGAGTGCTGAACTGCACAGTCATGAGCTGAGGTAGGACCAAATGCAGCCTGGCTGCCGTATCAGTTACCAGTGAGGCAGCAGTGACCATCAGAAAGCTAAACTCTGGCCATCTGGATTATATCCTCACATGAAATACAATTAAAGTCCAATCATCTTCCCACTGCTGAGAAGTGGGTAGTGTGAAGGGAAGGGACAACACAAAACAATAAAGTTTTAGAAGGAATAAGCAGCACGAGAAAGAATGGAGTTGTCTGTACTGTTTTCTTCCTTCATTTGCCACTTCTAATTAAAATTAATTATTATTTCCAGGGGGAAAAAAAAAAGAAAAGAAGAGAACACATAAACATCTTAAAAGGGAATGAGCACTTTCAGATCTGAAAGAGCTCATTTCTATGCACCTTGAGGGACAAACACACAGGCTTTGTCCTCTCATGCAAATACACTGCTTGGTTTTGAGTCATTATTTTAAAGTGACAACTGAAGACCACTCCTTCCCAAAACAAGTTACTTTTCAACTCTCACTGTACCACTAGCGGGGGCTTTTTTTTCCCCATAAAAACGGATCCATTTTATTGAAAAGTCACTTTAAATTAAACAGATGAACAAATCATGCTGAAATTAGTCAAAAATTCATGAGAAAGTAAAAGCAGGGATTGTCTTGCCACAGTATTCCCAGAGAAGGACTGCTTCAGCAGCCTCACAGGGTTAGCAAGGAGTATAGATATCCATCTGTTTCAATTAAAACTCCCAAACAGACCTAGGACCTACTACCACCTCATGCAATGACTCATCTTCAAGATGTCAAGAACTATGCACTACCCCAGGAAACTCTCTAAATCCAACTTGGACCACCATCCGCTTTTTTAGATACCTTAGGCCCCTTAGGCCTCAATTTTGTAGCTTCTGAACTATTCTTTGCAAGTCCTTCCTGTCCTGTAAGACCTACAGGCCCATAAATCCAGTAGCTTCGGTCCCCAGAGCAGTTGTGCCTGTTTTCCTGCAGCCTGGTGAGAACAGACAGGACTCAAGATAATTAAATAAAAACACAGGAACTTCATTATTTATTTTAAAGGAAAATGTGTTTTCTAGGAAGAAAGTCCTTTAGTTGGGCAAATCTGTAAGCTGTTTATCAGCTTAAACTCATTATCTGTCCATATGGTCTTAGCACTGTGGCTTAAAAAAAAAATATGGGCAGCACTAGCTGATGAAATGTCATCCGCCCTTATGCCAGAAACTACTATTTTTTTCACTGACGTCAAATTAGGATCCTTGCCACAAGTGAAGGGCTACCATAAGCATAGTCATAATATTTTAATTATGAAAGGATCTTACAGAAGGCAGCAAGGAAGGCAGGGGCAATGCAAGAAAACCCATTCACAAAAATACAGAGTCACTTCATTCACATTTTGCCTCTGCTCTAATTCTTTTTGTTTGGGGAAGTGGGGTGGAAAGAGAGCAACCCAATATAAAAAAAAAGAAAAAAAAAAAAAAAAAAAGAAAGAAAAAAAGGAGGAATGAGATGCAAAAGCCAATAAACACACATCAAAGCATGAGATGGCTCTGCTTCAACTGCCTACAGTATTCAACCTGGGATAGATTAAGGCAAGACAAGAGGTGCTATGAGGGAAAACACTGCCCCTACAGCAGCGCAGACCATCTCCCTCCCTCCCTCAGCTAACAGTGAGACCCCAGCCAGCTCTGCTGCAGTGAAAGAGACAGGGGCACATGATAGGCCCAGCTTTGTAGAAACCTAAATTTGTCCCCCATCGTCTGCTGCTGTGATTTGAAGCCCTTCCCACTCCCCTGCTGAGTCTCAGCAGAGAAGCAGGAGCTGGGTTTATTGATTCTGTGAGTCACAATTAGCCGTGGGACACACGACCAAAGGTTCAGCACAGAACGCTAAACCTGACTGAGCTGTCAACTCGGTTATTCCAAGGAGAGAGAAACAAATTGAAGTCACAGTAACAGATGTTTCTCATGTTTTATGAACTGCAATATTATTACTAGTTACAGACACACTTTCTGCCTTTTAAAGCAGACCTGCAACGCTGTGCGTGTGAAATTATTTGAACTAACACACAGACAACTTGGCAAAGGACTTATAGATAGCATATTCGTGCTCTCACAATGATTCCTGTTTCCCTTTTGCCCAGCCCCACCCCGAGAAGTAGAATACACGTTAAAGCAGCCAAAAATGAGATCACGCCAGGACAGAGCATTTCGTTGCCTCCATCCGCGCTGAGAATGCAAGCACCCTAACCCCTCTCCTCTCCTGTGAAAAACACACTCGGCCTCTTCTCCCTTTCCACCGGGGGGAAATTAAGTTGCAGGGATCGTTCTGAGTTTTGAGGGAGCCTGGAAACTGAGGACTGCTGTTCTTCCCAGGATGTCTTATCCTTACACCTCAGGGGCAATAAAGGGATTTCCCCGTAATTTACAAAGGAAATCCGAAACACCCTGCGGACGCCAACCACCCCCGAGCCCATCCCGCTCCTCCGCAGCGAGGAGCGAGCCGAGGGGCGGCGGGAGCTCGCCGAGAAAGCCCTCTCGTGGAAAACACCAGCATCAGCCGGCCGAGCCCTGCCCTCGGAGCGGCCCCGGCTGCACCGCGGGCTGCCAGCCGCCCCTCGCCCAGGGACGGACGGACTGACTGACTCCCCGCTCACCTGAGCATCCCGCCGCCTCACACACACCGCGGGCTGCCAGCCGCCCCTCGCCCAGGGACGGACGGACTGACTGACTCCCCGCTCACCTGAGCATCCCATCCCGCCGCCTCACACACACCGCGGGCTGCCAGCCGCCCCTCGCCCAGGGACGGACGGACTGACTGACTCCCCGCTCACCTGCGCATCCCGCCGCCTCACACACACCGCGGGCTGCCAGCCGCCCCTCGCCCAGGGACGGACGGACTGACTGACTCCCCGCTCACCTGAGCATCCCATCCCGCCGCCTCACACACACCGCGGGCAGCCAGCCGCCCCTCGCCCAGGGACGGACGGACTGACTGACTCCCCGCTCACCTGAGCATCCCACCGCCTCACACACACCGCGGGCAGCCGAGCCGCTCCTGCCACAGCTCCGCCCCGCACCAAGGGTGCAAATTTGCTGCGGATTTTTGCAACATCTCAGAGAAGTTAAAGCGCTTCCTTTTCTCCTCACCCCGCTCCACTTGAATTCGTGGCAACTGTATCACATGGTATTATAGCCTGAGCCAACAAAAGCTGTAGCTCGGCCACAACAAATACAGAAATATTAACTGCCTTCCAAGCAGGCTCAAACATTCGAATCATTATAACGTACCATAAAAATACTTTGGTGAAAGCAGACGATAAAGAAGCGCATCTGTACATTATGTTACACAGCCGAATTTGAAAGATTCCCCCCAAATTAGGAAACACCCCCCCCCCCCCCAAAAAAAAAGACAGACTGTACCTATGTCTCCGAATCACATCCCTAGCATTTGCTCTCAGTTTCTCTACTTTTGTGACGGAACAACTACTGCTCCTTACTGAGTATCACAATAAGCATTTTACTGGTAGAATCCATCAAACACTGGCATATATCCTGTTGAATTAAGAAAACTCTTTTAACAATTCCAACTTTTTACCCACTAGCAACAGTGCAAGGCGAGCCTATGGTCACAATTAGCATATATCCTGCCAGGCACACAACCATCTCCAGCACACTTCTGCCCAACCAGCTTTGGTAGCCACTGGCGATTCAGTGAATTATGTGCCTAAAGTCTATTAATTGTGTCCAAATTTGCTCTTATTATAGAAATACAAGCAGTAATCAGGCCGAGCTTACTAATTGCTGAGAGAAGTGCTAGAGAAAAAAGGAAATTATGATTATCAAACATACTTCATCCAAGTATAGCACACATGAAAATGCTATTTACTCACTCACTGTAACCTTTAAATACAAAAGTTACCATAAAACTTGAAATGCCCAGTTCGGCTTACAAAACCCCCATGTGGTCCCTCGCTAACATGTTGCTGCAGCTATAAATCTCTATTAAAGAGCGGGCACTGACCCAGGGTAGCGGGATGGAAGATCAGCAAAGTGTGAAAGAGAAAATTCCTCCCAGCCCGGGCTGAAGTAAGAAGCACGGGTCACTCTCCTACCTTCCTCACCCGAATGTGAGGGGTGGTGCGCACCCCACCAGGCGGCAGCCGCAGTGCGGGGCGCTCCGGGCACAGCCTCGGGGCTCCCCGGCTCCTCCGCTTGTCTTGCTGCGAGAGCGATCCCGGAGGGAGGGGTGTCGGGGCGGAGGCAACAGAATACAGAAATACCGAGGGCAGGCTCTGAGGCTCCCGAAGACGCTCCCGGGGCCCGAGCCCGGAGAGGTGTTACCAGCGGGGCGAGTTCAGCTGGCTCGGGCAGCCGGGGCGCCCTCTCCCAGCTCCCGTGCCGGCGCTACCGGCGGGCGGGCTTGGCTTCTCAGCCCCACAAACTTGCACGCCCAGCAGCCCGGGGAGTCAGGGCGCTCCCGCACATCCTCCCCTGCCCTCTCCCGAGGGAACAGCGCGGCAGAGGGGTGGGCGAGCCGCCCCCCGAGGTGCCCCCGTCCGCACCCCCGAGCGTCCCGGGGCAGCGGCAGGGCGGGGGAGCCGAGCCGGAGCGGCACCGCCGGCCGCGGAAGGGCTGGGCGGAGGGAACCCTCCCGTTACCTGGCGGCTCCGGCGGCGGCTCCCGCGGCGGCGGCTCCCGGGCACGGACCGGGCGGACCGAGCGGCGGCGGCTCCCGGCGGCGCTGGGCTCCCACTGCCGTGCGCGCCCCGTGCCCGGCAGCCGCGGAGCGCCGGAGCCGCCAGCGCAGCCGGCTCCACCTCCCGGCCGTGCCCCCTCCTCCGCCCCCGCCCGGCCCGGCCCGGCCCGGCTCGGCCCCGGCCCCTCCGGCTGGGCGCGCCTCTGCCCGTGCCTCTCGGCTGCCTTCGCCTCCCCGGAAAACTTCCCGGCTGCCCGAGCCGCCAAGCCCAGCGCGGGGTGACTCGTCCCTCCCGTACCGTGCCTCGGCCGTTCGGGCTGCGGGAACGGCAGCACGGCAAGGCCGGCCCGGGGACAGCCTAAGCTGGGACCCGAGAACAGCCCTGAGCCCGCAGCGGGCGGGTGCGAGGGAGAGCTGCCCCCTCCCCGTCTGCAGGGTGTCCCCGGTAACATCCAGCGGGCTTCTGATGCACCGGGGGCATCCTCGGGACGCAAAAGGAGGAAACCAGGGAGGTGGGAGAGAGGTTGACCCGTACCTCAGTGGGAGCTGCTGAAATGCCTTCGAAGATCTGCCAGAGAAACTTCAAAGGATGACGCTGCGGGACTGGGAAGCCCTTCCAAAATGCTTGCCAAACCGAAGGAAGAGCCCGTGTTTGCGACATGGGAAAAGCCTAAGGAAATAAGGCTTGTGCCGTTGTGCTGTGTGTGCGTACCAATAACTTCTGAGCCAGTTAAGAAATTTCAATAGCGTTTGACAGCTACAAATTCCACAAAAATAGATAACCGTGTAGAAGAGGTCACCTTTTTACTGCTCTTGCACATAGAGCGGCTATGGCATTTCCAGTCCAACAGCATCTGACAAGGGAATCCACAAGGGGGGTCATTTCAATTATCCCTTAGGAAAACTGCTCATCCCTGTTCCTAACACTTTCAAAGTCCTTACCGGCTCGGAGCGAAAAAAACTGAGAGAGTAAAAAGAGTGCAGAAGTAATGCTGTTACTCTCACTAACAATCAACAGCTCAGGATTAGTAAACGGGGCTTTAGTAAATTGGACATTACGTCCTCACTTAACAGAGAGAACAATTCTACAAGGGCCAGATCATGCAAGTGATGTGTAACTTCAGATGATGCACAAAGATGTGTCCTGGTGCTGATAAGGAGTCCTGCTTATTTCATAACGCTTTGCAAGATGGGGGATGCAGATTTGGACCCCTCAAAGCTTAGTAGAAGAACAAGAGACAACAGGAATGTCTAACAGTGCAATGCAAAGGAAAAATAGATGTGCCAGCATTTCTGCATAATCTCTGCTAATGCCTCATATATCTGGTAATGAACAGTTACAAGGCTCCCCAGGTGCAGATATTTGTTGGCGTTGGCTTTCTTTTATTTCCTAATGTGAAATAAAAATAGGGAGATACACATAGAATTTAACAGTTATGGTCCCAAATCTATTTCTGTGTAATAGCAAAACTAGATTACACAACCAGACTGTATTTGAAGCGTATGTTTTGTTATAGTCTGTTGCTTAAGACAGGCAATCATTTCAGGGTCTGATATTTCCTTGTAATATTTGGGCCCGTGTTTTTTCCATTTCTGTTTTGCTATTCATTTATTTGTGTCACACAGCATGATCCTAGTTCTGCTTGGTCTTTGTGGCAGAGTAGGGGATTTCCATTTCTTTATTAGACACAGTTTGACACGAGGTAATAGCCTTGTTCCTTATTTGATTCCTTTGCAAAGGACTCAGAATGCTATTTTCCAGGAGGCTGGCTTGTCACACCCCTTAGGCAGCAGATCATAGCTCTTTCAGGCAAAGATTACATTTTTGCTCTACAGACCTGCCAAAATGGGTCCATTGGTCCTCCTCCTTTACCTTCTGTAACAATCTCACATGTGCACCCATGCACTGTCCAGGAGTGTTGCAGGACCCCACATGCCAAGCAATTTTGCTGTGAATAAACCATGAAAGTGTGCATGTGTGTCTGTCTGGGTGCCCAACCCTACCCTCGTCTTAGGGCCCAATGCACAGATCTCACGTGGAGGGTTTCCAGTAAACTGACTGGCCCTAGTCCTGATGGAAACACCACCGTTTTAAACAGCCCCAGATTCTACAGACAAGATCCTCTCCTTGTCAGGGACACTCTTGGCATTTTTTCCAGCAACTTCCACCCCTTTCCCCTCCAGTGACATCATTATTCTGATATTTTGTAAAAAAAAGCGCAGGGTGATGTATCCAAAGACTTGTATGTGTTTTCTGTTTTCCATCCCGATTCTCTGAAACTGTTTTGTAAATGAACAAAAGTCAACTATATGTGACCCCAGCTTTCAAATGTTCCACATGCTAGCATAGACACAATAGTGCTTTTACATGCTCAACTGTGCAATTTAAGGGGCCACTATTGAAAATTAGCTTCCCGAGTTCATAGTGCTTTCACCGTCATGAAGGAATTGCTTTGTGAATCCCAGCCAGCACTGAACTGAGTTTTGCATTTAAAGCTGGGGTTTACTTCCTTTGTTATGTGTAAAGAATATAGTACATCCTCTGAGAACTTAAAGCATAACAGCCTTGAATAAAGCAAATTTTATGATAGATCAACATGTGAGGGGGATGTCTTACTTGTTTTCTGATAAATAGGTTATTGAATTGAAATCAGAACAAGAAAAGTTCCATGGTTTAGCTTAGAACACTAAAGCTGTTCTCCCGTTTCAGAAGAGCCCAGAGCTGCAGCCCTCCCACTGTCTGAAGGACCTGTCCCTTGAATGTTACATCATAGATATCACAATCCAAATAGCCTCTCTGATACCCTTCTGATAGGCTTGAGTTTTCAGAAGCAGAAACTGCAATATTGGGAAACCATGAACAAATCATGGCAGGTTCCTCATAGGTGTAACTGTGTGGATTTTGAGATAAATTTAACTCCACAGAACTCACCCATTATTATATGAACGCTTTCTTGTCTGTGCTTCCCATCTTAGTTCTCAACTTCAGTTTCCCTGTTCCTTCCTTCCCTGGCCTCCCCAGCTTTCCTCCCGCTTCCTTTGCCTCCAGACTGCTCTCTTTCTTTTCTGATTATTCTCTCTCAGTATTTCTACTAATACCTTTCTCAATTTGCTGCGAAGGCAGACAAAGCAGGAGTACAAGCCCAATCCAGCTTGGCTGTTTTTCCTGGAGCTGGACTGACACACAGCCCAGCTCATTGCCTAGACAGATGGGCAGAAGGAAACTCTCTGGCATCTGCATGCTGGAACCTGAATACCAGTCTATTTCCAGATAACCATAGCACATTCCAGGAGCAATCTGTGCTCGGTAGAAATCACAGAGTGTTATTAACTCTGCCACGAAGCTGAATGGCACTCCTGAGAGCACAAAACAAACAAGGTCTCAGCCACAAAGAGCTTAGGATGACAAACTGACTGCCTGAACCCCATCACCTGCTCCCAGATAAAGACAGAGAAGTAAGAGATCTTGTTTTTCCGAAATGTCAAGCACTTACAGTGCTGACTGAAGTTACACTGATCAGTATGTTCTCTCATCTGCTATCAGACTGCTTTTCCAGGGCCCCTCCATCAGGCTTGGGAAAACAGCATGAGGGGACAGTTGATGTACTGGTAGCGAGAGGTTTGTTCAAGCTTCATTATTAAAATCATAATTAAAACATTGCCAGTGTATTTTTCAACCCAGTTTTGCTTTCCCAGGCTCAGCTGGGAAAACTGAAGCTAAATTGTTTATGAGTTGGTTTCTTTGTCAATATCAGCATTTCCCAATCATTTTCATCCAAGCAACAGCTAACATTTTGGAGGAAAAAAAATATCACAGGCCCTCCCTCTGCCATTTTTTGTTTTTGTTTTTGTTTTTGTTTCTTAAATCAAGAACTAAGCTGCATTTTGAATATTCATTTACAGATTTATTTTTCCCAGCTTTGTTTTCATATTCACTTGATCACATGGTAACATACATGCATGTTTTTCTGAAGTGAAAAATCATGTTTTGTCATTATTTCACATATCACTTCCTCATGTCTTTTTGACCCACAGACCACAAGATTGGAAGCAGGCTTCCAGGGCAAGAGACATGCTTTTCTCAAGATTATCCAACCTATGAAGAACACTTCATGCTCACTGAGATACTCGAATAGGTAGACATAATTTTCCTAAAAGCTTTCATGCTCACCTCCCTCTTTCCTGTCTTTGAAGTTGTAAGATTACACAAAGGAACTGGCAGCAGTTCCTAAACCCAAAACTGTAGCAACAATGACTGAACAAACCCTTGGACTCTGCCCAGAAAAATCTCAATTAAGAGAATTCTTTGTAATAATTTTAATATGTAGCATCGAAGGGATACCTTAAAGACAAAATGAACATATTTAAGATGACAGCCATTTCCACAGCTAGCAGCAGGTAAAGCTGTATATTAGTGGGAAAAAAAAGGAACACAACCCCAGAAAATATCCTGTCCTCTGTTTACCTTTTTTTTTTTTCTCCCAGAAGTTTACTAAAATGGAGATTAAACCAAAATATCAAAATTTACAACTATTTATATTCTGAGAAAATTCTCAGCATTCATCTTTCCTCTGAAATGTGCAGCTGAGATTTTCCTGTACTCCTAGAAACCCTTATGGAAACTAGCTTTCACTAAGAAAGAAAAAGCAAAATGGAGATCCCCATTGTACCAGGAACCTCACAGTTCCTTACATGTTTAAATATGACAAAAGAGACAAACACAGAGGAACCGTTATCCCCATTTACAAACAGGAAATTGAAGCAGGAAGAATGACTGCTGAAGAAGTACTAGAGGTCTGTGTCATCTCCAGGACATGAGCTAGGAGATCCTGGATCACAGACAAACCCCTTACTCATCCAAATATCTATCCTCAAATGTTCTGACCCTTCTTGGCATTTGCATCTCTCTTATAACACAAAGGGAGAAGGCTCAAATGCGTTTTTAAAACTCTAGATGACACTGAATTATTGAAGCTATTTTTATTCTCATAAGATTTTACAAAGCACCTTTCTCCTTCAAAAAAGAAAAGAGGAAAAAAAAGGAAAACTAACAAACATAGCTTCAGGGTTTGTTGTTCCTTGAGATGTTCCAATTAAAAAACACCTTATTGGACAGTTAAAGTTCTTCACAATTTCTCTGTCAAAAATGTGGTATGTAGTTCACAGGTATCTACAGAAAACATCAGTAACTGCCTGGGGGAGATGGAGGCGTTGAAAACTTCACTTCTGACAACAGTTAAATGGTCACTCCGCAAATTGTTTCAACACAGCCAGTTGTGTTGCCATAACGTGTTAAACATCTGCTAAAAACATATGGAATCCTCCTTGGGGGGGGTGTAAGTTAGATGCCATTCATCAAACAATTTCACTGCTTCCCTTCTCCCCAAATGACTCCCTCCAGAGAGGCAACTGAAGGAAAGGATTCCAGTGTCTATATGCAGAAAGGGTTCCCTAGCCAGAAAAGTGGTGATAGCTCCCCTTGGAACTGGGAGAAGGTCCTATCCAAGTAAATTCTGCTGAGGCACGTGGTGGTTAAGGAGAAAAATAAAACAGCACATCATCAGAACTCCAAATCAGGCATCTCCCTCCTTAGGTGGAAGGAGGTAGCATGGGGTTCTGCAGCAAAACTAATCCCCATTCAGCAGAATTCAGTTTACATGGGCACTACCAGGTTAGAAATGCTGCTCCCAGGTGAGAGACTGCTGAAATAATGACCTTGGGCATAGAAGAATTTAATGTTTTTCCTGGTATCACACCATAGAATGTAGAAACCATAGAAAATACACCATAGAAAATAGAATGTTATTACATCCAGAAAATTGAACTGTCCAGTGCCTAAACATTGGCATGAGCATTCATGGCTGTGTAAAATTTTTCAGGAAGGCTGTAAAATGTAACGAGAGCATCAATGACTTAGAGTGGTGACAGTCAATTTTCAAGGTATGAAGATTGACGGACATCACACACGATCCCAGGATTTTTCATTATCAAATTCAGTGCCTTAAGTGGGATGTAGCTTTTTGCAGATCTGAACTGGTCTCTGGTGACAAATGGAGATGACATATCCTTACAAGTCCACAAAAGCAATGGTTGGATGGTGATGCAACCTCATTGGGATAGCTGTCGAAAACTACACAGCTTTCTTTTGTTTCCTGAGGCTCCTGTTGTTTTTCTCAGATATGATACTCTCTACAATAAAAGACAGTACTTTGCAGGCCTCTTTTCACTTGTCGTTCACACCCCTTCCAAACACACACACGGTGAGGGCAGGAGCAAAACTGAACAAGTTTTGCTTCTTTTTTCCTCAGTCTCAGGAGTCCTTTTGTGTGTTTGTGTGTAAGGCAGCCCCACTCATCTGTCAACAAAAGGGAACTGGTAAGTGAGCAGAGCAGCCGTGCTGGGTATGGGAGCTGTGAAATTCCTGAATGCTGTATGGTGGGATTGGGGCTGACTTGATACCAGGGCAAGATTAGTTATTTTTAAAAATGTAGTCATAAAATTAATGGTCCTTGTGAACCCTTCACCAGGCACTAATTAATCAGCCTTCCGTTTCCACAAGTGAGAGCAAATGAATGTCAGGAATATGCAGTGATTTTGCCTAGTGGGCAGTAGGATTAGATTTATTAGAATTTAGGGCTCCTAACCTGCGATCGAAGCATGATTGCACCTCTCTCAGTTACTTAAAATGTGAGTTTTCTTTATCTGAAGATAAAAATCCTTTCATTGGCTGGACACTCATTAGTCAGAACAATTGCTATACAAATTATGTTATTTTGCAGCATAAAAATTATGGATTTTTGTAGACCACCATGGAACACAGGTTGGAACTATGAGAGTCACTTATCTGAGTGATTCCTGCTATGAATGTTTTAAACAACACTGTGAGTTATTAGCTGCTGCTTCCTATCAGGAAGAGATAAACTGTGGATTTATTTAATGTTGGAGCTGATTTCAGCCCTGGTTTTACTGGACTGGTGTCAATGAAACAATGCCAAGGACACATTCTCTTAGCTAAGTAGCCCGTAGCCACCTATTGCATTTAACTTCTTGTAAACACATCACAAAAGCTTACAAAGCAAGAGGAAAGAACCATCTTCTTGATTCCTGAATCCTGAGCTACCCTCAGTGAAGGACCCAGAACCCAGATTCTGTTTGAAAGACCCCCCAAGACTAGTCCTGTAGACTTACAGCCCACCAAAATTTTGAATCCACCAAGCCCCTGAAACCTGAGAATTGTGGAAAGCCTGGCAAAGGCTCTAAGGCTTCCTGCACTTCCCTCTTGTTGTAACCAGCTCCTCTGTGCAAGCTTTCATGCCATGTTTCTGATCCCCCTGGCTGTGATATCAAATTGCAGATGTGGCTGTGAAAGTTAAAGATTTTAAGAAGAAATTGTCAACTGGATTTTCCTGAAATCCTGTACAGCAGGGTCAAGACTAGGAAATTTAGTAGAGAAACAGGAGTTTGCCCAATCCACTTCTGTGGCACTGCTTTTAAGATGATTTCAGTTGCTCTAGAAGACGTGCAGAGGGGAAGAAGTGGTACAAGCCCTCGAGTTAGCTCCTTCTGTGCAGTATACAACCCAGTCTGTACATTCCTATCTTCCTCCTTTTCAGTACATCTCACTCTCCTGCTCTCATCTCCACTTCTCTCTGCTCATTTTCTCTCACTATCTCCAGCCCTGTTGTGCTCTCTGAAGCACTTTACTTCTTTACTTTCCCCTGTGTATCCCCATGATAATCAGTCCCTCCCTCACTATCAGGTCTCTATGTTGTCTTCCAGGAGATCTCATTTTGGTTCTGCAGATAAGGACACAAAGCAGAGAGTGAGTAGAGGAACAGGGGTCACAGAAATTCAGAAGAGGTTTTTCTCTTTAAACTGAAAAATGGGGGCAAATCCCTCTGTTGCAAGTGAAAATAATGACATGTTAGAAAGGGTGAGAATGGAAACTCTGCCTTTCTTGGAAACAGCAACTGAAAATGAAGCAATAGTTTTGGGAAGCCCAGGGTATTGGTAGAGCAGCTGGTCTCCTTCCAACTGGGATTTGCTGTGTTCCAGGGCTATAATCAAGCAAATAGAGAATTTGCCAACCAAGGCTTTATTCAATGTGCCAGGTAGCAGCCATCCCTTCACATGAGCTAGAAATGTCTTCACTAATGTGCAGCATGTGCAGAAGTCACTAAAGAGCCTTCACCCTTCATCAGTCACACAAGTGCAGTTGTGTGTGCATCAGGAAGAGCAGAGGCAAGGGGATGGCAAGCTATTAAGAATGAAGCCTAATGGCCCCTTGAGAGCCCTGGGAGGGGGGAAATAAAATAAAATTTAAAAAACCCTTCACCTGAATTTTAATCATTCCCAAGGGAAGACATGAGATTTAATACAAAACATTACACAGCTGCTTTGCTACACGAGATTAACTTCATGTAACAGGATGAATAAAAAAATATTCCCACTCCAACTTTCTGAAACATTCTGCCCTGAGGCAGTGAGAGAAATGGCACAGAATGCAGAATGAGGCAGGGGGATGAGCTAGAGATGCTTTTAAGCTCTGTGCAAGTCACCCATCCAAAGCTGGGCTCTGACACAAATCTCCTTCAACATCTCAAATTAATAATTCATCCTTAGTTGGGCGATCATTACAAGATCTCTTTCTATAGACAGACAGTCAGAGAGAACAAATGCAAGAGTTAATGCTGGCTGGCAATACTGTGAACCTCTGAGAGCAACAGGCTATGACAGCACTGCTTAAGTTCTCCTACTGCTGTGCTGAGCGCCTGGGCATCTGCTAAAGACTGTAAATGTGCACGGATGAGGACTGACCCACTTCTGCAATTGAAAGTTGGAAAGCCTCCCAGATGCACACATGATGTTTTGGCAACAGAGAGAGAGAGAAGTTCAAGGAAACTAGGAAAAGAGTTCAGAAGAGGAGTGTGAACAAAAATACACAAACAGAAAAACATCTCGTTCTAAACTCTTTGTTATCAGTCATCCAAGATCAGTTGCTGTCAAGGTCAGTAGAGATTTTTGTGGTAGAAATGAGGCAACTTCCCTCAGCCACCAAGATAAGTTGTAGGTTCACATCACTGCCTGTGAAAGTCAGCAGGGACTTGGTCACAAATTGATTTACAAGAACATCGGCTGGAGATATAACCTTTTTACTTTCCCAGCTGTAGAGTAAATGCATGTCCCTTGACAAGTAACTTTTCTTGGTAGCCCCATCAACCATTTATGAAGCAAGAGTAGTATTTGCTTAGTGCTTAGCATGACAGGCAGTGTGCATTTCATAAAATACCACCTTCCATAATCAACAATTTAGAAAACTAACTATTTACTATTCTTGCTAAAAATTATCAGGAGCAACCAAGTGATCATTGTGCACATTTTGTACTTGTCCTTTGGAGATAGCAGTCCCATTAAATCCTGGAAGTCAAGGAGCTTCTAGCACTGTCTAGGCTTTGGAAAATAAATCCAGATCTCAACAACTGCCGTGAGTCAGATGTGATTTTCTTCTTTTATGCCAGAAGAGAATTCACAACTTGAGCATGATGCCAGTCAAGGAAATATGAAAACAGAGAGTTGCCTAGGACAGCAGTGTGCTGAGGGACATCATGGTGCCTGCTTAGTCTCCGTGGGAACTCAGCAAAGGCAGGCTGGCTGTGGCTGTGGCTGCGCAGACAGAAGTCAGGGTTATTCAGAACAGATGCAGCAGTCACCTACCTGATCTCTCTCAGGTGTCTGGCAGCAGTGGTTGTAGCAACCCCAGTTCCCTTGTGCTCACCTCTTCAGCCTGCAATTATGGTTGCAGTCCTTCCTGCTACTCTTCTCTTGCCTGTGTAAACAGCAGACTCACACCAGTCCCTCATCTTGGGGCTGAAAAATTCAACTTTCTGTATGCTGTGGAGAAGCCTGGAGTCACCCCCAGGCACTGGTGATGCTCTGCAGCTGGAGGTGTTCTGAGTGAGATGTAAATCAAGATACATGGTCGTAAAGCGGCAAGTGACAAGACTTAGAGGGAAAAAAAGGTGTTATCTTTAGTAACCAGGCCAAATGCCAGCTCCAGCTAAGATAACAGACATTCTACTGACTTCCTGCAATTTTCCTTCAGTGAAATATTATCCTCTTTACTTCCTGCCAGAGTGTCATTTAACACTGCTTTGCCAGTCTACTGTGATTTGCTCAAAGAAAGCTGCATTTCAGTGAGGACTAAACTCCACCACACTAGAGATGTGCCCAAACTGTGTGATTCGGAATGAGATTTATATATATGTTCAAGAGGCTACATGGATTCAGTAGTTCAGTTTAATTTTGGTCAATTAATTTAGCAATAATCTTTTATTACAGGAAAAAAGGCAACAAACCAGTTACGTACACGGATGACATGAGAGTTCTTGTTTGTATCTGGAGAGCACATGTCACTAAAATAAATTTCTCAGAACAATAACAAGACCCTCTTCCTGCAGCACCCTGAGCTCACATTCCAGCAACCACTGATCCTATCACCTGGAAACAACTGCTGCTCCTAGAGACAGCACTGAAGTGCCCTCCGAACTGGAGGTACCAGCCCAGTTCTGCTGCCTTGTTTGGATTTGATGACCTTAAAAGTCTTTTCCATCTTAAACAATTCTGTGATTCTGTGATAGATACTGGGCTATTACATGCAGCTACATTTGCTGCACCTATTGAAGTGTTCAGCACCAGGTGGGATGGGGCTTTGAGCAACCTGGTCTGGTGGGTGGTGGTGGCAACCCCATGGCAGTGGGATTGGAACGAGATGATCTTTAATATCCCTTCCAACTCAAACCATTCTATGATTCTATAAGAGTGCAGTTTTGCCTCAACAATGCCTTGCAGACACCATTAGGTGATACTAATGTTTTGTGATAACATATTACTTGAACTCAAGATAAAACTACAGCAAAGCAATTTATTGCTATATTCCTGTATATTTGTACTGGAATATGTCAGTGTACCTGAGGAAGATGTAACAGCTCCCAAAGTAGGCAGGAGGAAATGTTGCTTTTCTGTTCACAATGGGTTTCCTCATCAATCAGGCATGTTCATTAAAGCTTGCTTCCTTTAGCAGGATGACTATAAAGGGCAGTTGTGGAGGAGGAAAAGGAATACAGACTTATTGCATGTCATTTTCCAGGATTTGTCCTGAAGATTAATTTAATCCACCACTTTAATGAGGCTGAGTCCTCAGGAATGGGTGACCAACACCTTCACATTCTAGTGTGATAGTACAATAACAAGACATCCTCTCAACACGTGTGAGGCCATGCCTTTCACAGGAGCATTAGGTACTGAGCACAAATCACAGGCCAAGTAGGAAAGGCACAGCTATTCACCACAAATCAGGTGGTGTCAGAGCCTCAGGATCCATAAGGTCAGAACTGCTATAGCTAATAGGCAATTTCTCCATCAAGTGTCACGCTGTTCACATGTTCCTGCTTTGCCCTTTCCTCCTGGGGTGTTGATGGTGCTGGTGATGAAGGTGGGACTGCAGCCAGCTGTTCTCTGAGATGAGGTGTGCCAGGCAGTGGGATACTGCCCTCAGCTCCAGAAGCTGTCAAAGCCATCATGGATTTATATTCCGTGGAAGTAATTAGGGACTCCCCGTTGCTTCTCCACTCGCCTCCCATTTGTAGGGCAATCACATCAGACAAGAGCCGTGCTCAGTGAACACTGCCAGCCTCCCCTGAAGCCAGTGGGGACTATTAAGAGAGGTTACTGGGGCAGATGGAATATTCCCCACTAGAATGCACACGCAGAGCTATAGATTTTGCCTTTGAACATAGCCTGTGGCAATTTCCAGCAGATAAATGGAAGATGCTATTGCCATTTGTTTGGGTTTTTTAAATAATGATTTGCATCACTTGTTGCTTTTAGTCATAGTAATCACATTTCCAGTCTGTGGTAGAGACACAAAATAATATTTTCTTCCCTATTTGCCTCATTTTTTTCTATTAATTTCCTCACTCTCTTCACAACTAGTGCAGGCATACAGGGCCTTTGTTCTAAGGGAGTCTGGAAGGGGAGATGCTGCTGCTCACCAGACTCCTTTTGTTAAGATTTGCAAGGGGAAGGGACTGGCCCTGAAATGCTTAAGGAGCTTTCTTCAGCCAGCTTCGGTCCTTTCCTCGTGACCAAAATTGGACTAGTGGCTCAGAGGCACAACCTGAGCTCATTTTATCCTCCTGCATCAGGAAAAGGCCTTTATAATGCAGTGAGTTTCTGGGGCCTTGGGCTTCCCACTGTTACATGAGGCTCACCAGGGGATGACACCCATGAGTTTTGCCAGGATGAAAAGCCAAGCTTATGCAGTTTCCTGTCTAATAGCAGATCCCTCCATCAGAGTCCTTGCCCTCCCCCACGGGTGAACTGCCATTGACCCAGTGAATTCAATTAGTATGGTTCTTCCTTTATCAAACAAACCCCACATGGCCCAAACCAAACATGGTGCATTTGAAAACAAATGGATTGAAACGGCCCTAATCTAGTCAGACACTGTCCTCTGCATATGTTCCCTCCATTTCAGCCTACCCACAAACACAATCAGGCCATCATCAGGATCCCATCTGGTCTGCAAGGGGAGCCTGACACCCTGCAGAACAGAGAGCATCTCTGATTTGGGCCAGTATCAAACAGACCTCCACAGTGCTTTTTGGGCCAGTTTTCTCACTGTCTCCACTGCTGAGCCCTAAAGGAAAGGGGAAGAATGCCTCAGATTAAGTCCTAGGAAGAAAGCTTGTGAGCTTAACTTGATTCATTCTATTTTTAACCTTGACTCATTCCATTTTTGCCATGCACAGTGGTGATGCAGTATACTGCCATATGCAGTCTGGACAAACCCCACTACCTAAAGCACTTGTGTAAATCACTAGAGTAGAAGGCACTGCACCTTGACTGGAAGGCTCTGAATCACTTCAGCTACTCCATATGTGAAGATTTTTCCTTTATACCACAGGGAAGTTGTCAGTGCTCCCATTTCTGGGGCCCACTGATCAGCTACATCTGCCCTAGAATGCACACCAGCAAAAAGAAATCCCACATCAAAGTGGGATTCCCCACCTGACTTGTCCAGAAGAAGAACACAGCTATGATGAGGAGAAGGGAGCTTTCTTTGCTGGCAAATTGGCACAGACACAGATGCTGCTCATATTATTGCCATCATAAACAGCACAGACTTGTTTGGGAACCCTCCTCTAACACAGTGCACCAAGCACTGAGCTGTCAGAAATTCCTGGGCACCCCTGACACCTGTTCAGGCACATCTCTCATGCCCTACCTTCTCTGAGCCAGGAGACACCAGGCAGGATCCCTGCTAGCTCACAGGACACAGAGGGAGGCTGGGGGCTGTCCCTTCCCAGCAGAGATGCCCTTTCTCTTTGGAACACAGATGGAGAGCAGCTTGAGTCAGGCAGCACATCTTAGGCAGACTCCCTTGGGTGGTTCCCAGGAAAAGCCTGGTAGAAGAGGATCAGAGACAGTGTAAGTGTGAGAGGGCTCAAACAGCACTGCCACCAGATTTGGAGGAATGGTGGCTTGCCTGAAGAGAGCGACCATTGACACACACGGGCATTAAAAATCAGGGCTGTGCAACTGGGTATCCATCAGGGCTGCAAAAACACTAAGGAAAAAAAAAAATAAAAATCAGTATTTCTTAGCAGAGCCCATCCCAAAAGACTTCCTCCATGTGGTCTTTCAGACAGCAGGACACTCAAGCCATCTCCTGTGGCAATGCCCAGGGTGGGCAGTCTCTCCTGACCCACTGGGCAGCCCTTCTCATTTAGCCTTATCCCTCTAAGAGCAGGAAGGAGGCAAGCCAGGGGCAACTATTAATTCCAGGAAGAGACAAAGGCAGTGAACACATTCCCTTTATACAGCCTTTATACATCTCTTTTCAGTGTATAACACATGCCTTAGGTGAGTTTAACAAAACTGCGAAAAGAGAAATCTTGTGAAGCCAGACCAGAAATCTTAGCAGAATATATTTGAAGAAACTGCTGAAAAACATAAATTAGAAGTTACCACATTTTCTATTCCAGGCTGCCTAAAAGGCATAACATACATATCCCTGTGTGGTAGATGTGAATTGTCCCACTGGAACCAGTAGCCAGCACTCCAAACTTCTGAGATGATCCATTCTTTTGAACCACTTCCTGTGCCCCAAAAGCCCTTGGCAGGTTTTCTATATTCTCTAAAATACATGTTCACTTTTTTTTTTTTCTTTTTTTTTTTTTTTTTTTTTACTGTCAGACTTCCCAAAGATGAAAAAGGGCAAAAACCAAAGAGGAATTTCTGTTGCACTACCCAATCCCATCACAAGTAAGGAACAACTGGAAATGATTGCAAAGCTAGATGCTTCCCCAGGGCTCCCTAGGAGCACTTATGGGCAGAATTCCACCCACTCCTGCTTCTTTTTCCCTGCAAACACAACATTCCCTACAGAGCATTCACACAACAGTGCAGCTGCTTCACTGGGAACAAACTAAAATATATCTGAGGAGACCTCTGGAAAGGCCTTTAAGGGAGCTGGAAAAAGCAGAACTATCAGTAGTACAAGTGCCCAGCACAACAGAATTCTCTGGAAAAATATATTGATCTGGCTCTTCTGATTCTGAGATTTGAAAAAGTCACAAGAATGCTTGAAGTTGCTCATTTGCATTTTGTTTCCCAGAATGCAGTTCCAGCTCATGTATTTCCCACAGGCACCGACATCAAAGCTGTGGAAACAAGCTATCTTTGCATGAAAGTTTTCTTTTTAATTAAACATTATAAACTAAGGCCAGAAATTCCTTCTTCTTTCACAGCTGGAGAGAGCATAAAGGCATAGTGAGGCTAGAGAAACAGAATCCATCAGTCACTGTACGGAGGGAGATCGCTCGGCCATGGATGCTGACAATTTCCTCCTAGCTGCTTGGCTCATTCGTGCAACATATGGCGAGGTATGGAAAGTGCACCTATAGCCCAAAGGTCACTGTGCCACCTGCAGACCCCAGACAACATGCAGCCTTGCACAAATACACATGGAAGTAATTAGGCAGGCAAGGGAGCTGGGATTTGAAGCGGAACCCCCTCAAGTCTGCTGCATTAATCCTTCCAGCTGAGCTGGAGAAGAAGTCTGAATTCCCAGGGGTCTGATTGCTGCAGCTTGTAGCTCAGGGTGGAAAAAAAAAGTAGTTTACTGTTTCCTTGCCACAAACATGCCATTATGTTTTTGGGGTTTGGGTGGAGAGAAGAACATAGGGGAGTTCCAAAGGGGCCAGGTTCGCTTCCCTCATTACCTGCACAGTCACAGCTTGGCAGGCTGCTTTCTTAGTGTTGCTCTTCCACAAGCTTTCAATTTAGAAACTACATTTGGATTTTATGAATTTTCACTTGAAGATGACAAGTTTTTTGGGACTAGAGTGATAGATCCCAGTGAGTGGATATGGGGATGCAGAATGACAGGAAGTTTGGATTCAGTCTCCTTTTTATAATGTTGCATCCTCTGGAAGTGTTAAGCTGTGGATTGTGCCACCCTTCCCTGCAGTGCACTGATAAAAACAATGTCCTCTGACCCCAAGGATCTTATCTTATAGCTGAAGCACCAGCCAAGAGATAAGAGTGACAAGGATATGGCATGACAAGGAAATCATGGTGGTTACAGGGATGTGATAGGTTTGGAGGAGTGGACTGAAAACAGGCTAAAAGGAAGTGGGATTGAAGAAGGGTGAGAGGATAACCCACCAGGGATCCAAGGCTCAGATGTCAGTAAATCTTCAATCTTCTGCCTCAGTAGATCCAAACACGTGTTCATCCTACACATTTGCCAATAAGAAGAAGTTGGGAACTTGGAAAAAGTTTGCCAGTCTTCATTCCCTTCATGATACTGGCATATTCCTCTTGTCTCCACCCTACTTTGCTTCCCTGGATTAATCATCTTTTGCACACAGCTCCCTGTGCTTTTTCTCTCAGAGGTTCACTGCTCAGGCCACTTCTCACACAAAATTATGACTCCACATAATGAAAATATCACCCAGCAAACAGTGAGGGTGGATGGAGAAAAAGACCTCCACAAAAAACCTCATGACCAAGACTTCACTTCAGTCCCAGGACCAGCTTCTCAGTTCTGGAGTTGTCCTTTTACATGCAACTCTATGAGACAGGACTAAGAGGCAAAGTATGAGACAAAAATGAGCAACAGGGAGAAGTCACTACATAACTCCAAGCCCCTTTGTGCTGCCTGGGGAGAGTAAAGGAGAGAACTGAAAGAGTGGAGTTGAGCCTGAGCAAGAGCAGATGAAGGTGTTGCTTTAATGTTTGGTATTTTTTGTTTTCCACCGCGCAAATTAATAAATAAATTTAAATTTAATTTAATAAGTTAATAAATTTAATTAGATAAGTTAATTTCCCAAAGGTATAGAATCATATGACCATTTGGGCAGGACTGAACCTTAAGGAAGATCATCTGCTTCCAACCTCCACTCAGATGGGCAGGGACACTGGAGGGTGCAGTCTCAGCAGGCTGCTGGCAAGTGGCACATCATCCTCATGTCACTTCATCAAGTTGTTCACATACACTTAGTGAGTGATAAACAAGCCACTGCATTCATCTTTGTGCCTCTTTTACTAAGTGAACATATATCATAAGTGCAGCCATCTACAATGTTTCTATTTCATTATTCCCCCAGAGATTTTCTATCTAATTTTAAACTAACTGTTTACATTTTCTGGATTGTGTCAAATAAACAGACACCACTATATGGAAGCTAAGGATACAGGAAGAGGCAGGGATGGGGAGCACTGCTAAGAAAGTTGCTCTTCTCAACTATTCCTGGAACATAAATAGCAGGCCTGCAATTCCTAGTGCAGTTGTGTCTGTTCTTGTGTAATTGTATGGGTAAATTCTCAAGCATCACACGGAGCTGTCTCTGCATTTTGAATAAGCCAGTTGAAAGCATGGAGAGCAGTTCTGAGCGAGCAGCAGGGATGTTTCCATGCCACCTTTCTGCTGCTGCTTGGCCAAGGATTTCCAGTCACTTTTCATGATGCAGCCACTCTTCTACAGGGTCAAGTTTATTTCCTTTTCATGGTGCTTATCAGGGAGGAAAAGGCTTGGTGCCTGCTGTTCCTGCTGAATCTTCCAACTTTGCATTTTCTACCCACCCCTCAATGGTAAAGAAAAAAACAAAGTCAATTTGACAAAATGTTCTGCCTCCTGGTGAGAGAAAAGAAAGCAAAATATGCTGAGACAGCATCAAAGTCAGAACTATGGGAGCTGCTAGGAGAAAATCAAGGTACAAGGGTACAAGCTACCCAGCAAATCCCCTTACAGAATAAGAATTAAGAAGCTGGTCCTAAGTTTAATCTTGGACTACCATCTTCAGCTGCTTGTTGCTTTTTTTTTCTACATTTGAAAATGAAGAGAAAACTCTAAAACTGCTCTGGAAAGCTTTTACTTTGCATATAGTTGGCAGAATCACACGTTGCACGAAGTAGAAAAAAAAAATAATTGTGTGGGGACAATGGACCTAAACCTTTCTCTTGCTGATTCAAGCATCAGAGCACAACACACTCAGTTCCACAACCCAGACTAAGCCTTTTTCTGAATGTCCCCAGACTGCCATTTCAGGGAATGTTTGCAGAAAGTTAATGCCACGTTAGCATCCTCATGTGGGAAATGGCAAATATTTAGGCACTGGGAATATAGAAATGTATGTGTCCAGAGGCTGCCTTAACAGACTTCCATTTTCACTGAATGCAGTGCTTTCCAAAACCAAATGTAATTCACCACTGGAAAGCTAGATAACTGCAGTTCAGTGCTGCTTAATTTCTGTGTGAGCTGCATGGATGTAGCTCAGTTCTGACTTAACACAGAGGTCTGACATTTGAGGAATCAGTTTTCCCCAGAAAGGGATTTTCCATTCTACTCTGAAAGATGCCATCTCCCTGGTGAAAAGCAAAATTCTCTTGCTAAGGGTCAAGCACATGGTCCATGTAAGAGAATGGTGTTTTTCCTGCATTATCAGTCCAATACAACAAACATTAGATAATCAAGGAATGGCAGAGTGGATGCACAGCTCTCAAAGAAAGATGCCTCATATTTGAGTCTCAGACTGCCACGGTTAAGATGTATATCTGACCATCTAGTTTAGGGATTTAAAGCACCTTACCAGGGTGGTCTGAAGCCAAACCCTCTCTCATTCTTGGTAGAACATTTTTCACAGGCAGTTCAGTTTTTGTGCAGCCATCAGGAAATAAAACAAGGCGGTGCCTGTTTTCTCCACACACTTTCTCTACTTCACTCAGAGGGGAGAACTGCAGTTCTGAATCACTTCCCATCAGTGCAAAGAAAGAGCTGTAAGTGGTTAATCATACCCAGCCAGGCTGGTGCCTCAGTGACAGCAGACTGGCTGAGATGGGTCTGAACAAGCCACTCCACCTGCTCTTCAGTCCCTTCTTAGCCCTTGTGTGTTACAATCATTATCCAAGTAGCTGGAGTCATTGCTGCAGTGCTGATTTGTACTCCCAGGTCTGGGCATATGCCTGTTTCTTGCCCACTCTGGGGTGGTGAGGAACCAGATAAGCTGTCTGGTCTTTGTCAAGATGCCTGGTCCTACTTCTTACTAAACAGTAAAGGTTTTCACTGTTAAAAAGCCCGTCTTACAACAAATGTAATTTCAGCCTAGGCACAAAAAAAGAACATAGGATTCCTTCTGAAGTAAGCCTCCAATAGAGAGAAATACTTAAGGGGACTTTGTCCAGTGATCCATCACCAAGGATTATGTCTAACACAGAGAGAAAAACTTGGAAAGTATATTTTGACCCCATGAACAAAATTTTGTATGAACTCAATTCCTGTTTGGGTTGAGAAAAAGCTGAAATGCCTAGTTGTGATCTAAAGTGTACTTTTAAACTCAGATTTTAGTCAAGGCTCTTTTTCCTGTCTCTGATAAATCGGTGTCTTAGCTCTTCCTTCTATGCCAGGGAAAGGAAGGTGTGGCACTAGTACAGTTTGCAAGCCTCTTATTTAGTGCTTGGAGAAACAATTGTAAGTAAATTAGTCACTACAGCTTAATGAGTGTCTATCAGCTGAACTGATAGAAGTGTGCACACTCTGCTCACAGTGAATGCCTTTACTTAATACACAGATGTAACAGCTAAGCTGATGAGTCTTTTTATTGTTGATAGAAATAAGAACCTGCCTTTAAACTCCTTTCTTATGGTGACCACAGTTACCTGTGCCATATTTTCCTTCTGCTAAATAAATCTCTTTCAAAAGTTCATGAAGAGGAACTCAGCCAAGCAAAGCAGCAGCCTGAGGCTTTGGAAACATCTCTCCACTGAACACACCACCACAGTGGCTGTTGCCATCTGCTGTACCAGGGAGCTGAGGGTACAGCTATATCCTCTCCCAGGCTGTAGGTGTGCCTGGGCTGGCTTCCACGCCTGCAGGGTTCCGAGCAGCACTGTGCATGTGACAGGGTTGCTGTGTTCCCCAGAAGTCCTGGATGCTGGCTGTTTGCCACCAGAAGGGTACAAGGAGGCAGGGTGTGATGGGGGGTTGTCAGAGACAAGATCCCAGACTATTTAGGCCAAGCACTCGTCTGGGTTTTGCAGGTTCTTGAACATGTTCACCTAGAACGAGTTTGTAACTCTCAGTACAGCAAAGCAGTATTAGTAGGAACAAAAGGTACAAAGTTTAGAAGAGAGTAGATAGCAGGAGGTGACACTGCATTCATAGTTTCTCAGCCCTTCTCACATCTGCTTAGATTCTACACTCTCAAGGAGCTTAAAACCTAAGTAGGATAATTATTTGAAAATATTACAGCAAAAGATGAATCACTCAACTTTATTAAACTTTAATGGCTCTTTTGATTGCTCTGACTGAGATGACAGAACTAATTCCACTGTATTTACAAGACTGCTTTAAAATCATATCAATAATTTCAATGTTTCAATGCTGATTTTCTCCTTGTTCAACACTTGGCCAGCAACCCAGAGCCTTTGTGTTTGCAGGCTGGCTTATGGAAAATGAGATGGCATAATGCCACAGTCCAGGGAAGCATCATCACCCAGATGAGAATGATTTATTCAAGAAATGAAAGTCAGCACTGCTAGTTAGTGGATCAGCAGCTGGAGAAGGAGCCATTTACAGCCCTCTCCCACGTAAAACATTTTGGAAATACCGTGGAGTTTAGTGCACAGGCATTTTCTTTGCACAAAGGAGAAAATCCCACTCAATTTTGCCAGATGGCTTTAAACATTCTGCTACTGGACCAGTAGTGGCGACTTCATCACCTTGAAGGGATTTACAGATGGGATAAGAAGAGATGCTTATCGCTGAGTCTCACTACAGTTATGCTCAACCCAGTTCTCTGTTGTGACGAACTGAGATTGCCCGTGCTGCGTGTCACACTCTTTCCTCTGGCAGCAGTGGAAGCTCTTGTCATGGAGTATTACATTACACAAGATCAAACCTCATGGGCTACTTCGAGTGGTTACTGACTCTTTTTTGTTCCATTTCAAACCTTGAGTTACTGAGGTCAAATACAGTGACCCTAGCCTTCATTTGGCATCAAAGGGAGGGATGCAGCCTTTATGCACTGTGGGAACTGCAGCTTCAAAGGACATAGCATCAATACATACAGGAAAGTGCCTCCAGCACTTACTCATTACTGGCAGGGGAAGGCAGGATTTTCCTAGAGGTTCCCTGTGGGCCCAGGCATGGAGCACACCCCCCCAGCAGAACAGTTGCTCTGGCTGAGGTCTGCAGAGGCTGAATGGGAAGGGCTCTTTTGTAAACCTTTCAGACAGTCAATTCCTTTAGGATGGGGGGGATTCCTAGGAGGCACATGAGAGGACACACATGAGACTTCTGGCATCCCAGATCTTTACAGGTGCACTCTAAAGTAATCTTAAGTATCACCATGGAGGAATTCCTGAGATATCTGCCACCCACTCACTACATTGAGTCAAGGGCAGCACTCTGACATATTTGCCTTCCTTTGAAAATCTTTCACATTGGCTACAGCTGAAGGCACATGGCAAAAAAAAAAAAAATTAAAAAAATAAAACTAAAAAAATTGCTTTACCAGATGATTCTAACTTTGTAGGTCTGGCTTCAGTTCACATTTCATGGACTTCACCTTTCACACTATACCAAATCACAGGTACAAGCCTGGTCACCAGACAGCAGATGCCATTAAATATAGTACATTTGTCCTAATAAACATGATCCTGCCTCCATTCTCAAACAGCTGGGTCAGCCTTTGGATTTCTGAGTTTTCCAAACTGAAGAAGAGCTGTTGCCAGCAAACCTCAAAGTGCTACAAATTTACACAGTTGCTGGGGCTATGAGCCTACTACACTGAAGGGTTTTTCCTCTAGTTCACTCTGGGGAAAATGTACCATTTTAAAGGATTTTCTTAATATTCTCTCCTTCCTTTCTCATATCATAGTTCTTTGCTTTGTGACATTTCTGTTCTCTGTTAAATTATACAGTATATTTCTCTAAAAATTGCTGAGATGACCTATCTTTAAACATAGACATGTTAATGCAGAAACTCCTGTGACTGTGGGACCTCTCCTGGAAGCTGCATGTGTGAATTAATGCAGCTGCCCATTTAATTTAATACAGAAAGTATCTCAATAAAATATAAAGATTAAAAAAAAAAAATAAATCCAAACCCTGCAGAAAAGCTCTCCCATCCTAACAGCACCATGGTAAATGTCTTTTCCATCTCATTCAACTGTGTTCAAAGTTTTTCAGCTGCAGCTTGAAGACTCTTACCAAACTCAGATGCTCATTTCAAGTACATCTGTGCATCTCTGCATCCCCCTCAGTCACTCACTGGAAAACTCCTTTTACTCTGTCATGAAAGGATTGGTCTGATAGCAGCAGATATAAATGATACCCACAGACTCCTCACTCACAGGAACTGTGATCTGGAGACACCCAGACTTGCTTAGAACATCCCTGTGTTGTATCACTGTAAGTTTTTTTGGCATACAGAGTAATCATGGGTAGAATATATCAGAATAGTAGAATGTATCACTGTTCTGAAAGAGGAAAGAGCAGAAAAAGGGAAATAAAGGGCTAGCAGGGTAGCTGATCACAGATGCTTGGTTTTGAGAGGGCTAAAGAGAGCCCAAACTCATTACTTTACAATATATCCCAATAAACAATATGCATCGCTATCTAAAAGTGGCTCTTTCCAGTTCTACTGTACTGCCAAAAATTACTGCTGAATGCTCTTTCTTAACTCTCCAAGCCTTTGTCCACGGCTGCTTCAAACAATGGCCGTTCACAAGGATGTGGAACAAACAACCACAATTCCTTTCTGAGCGCTTGCTATGGTGGGAACAAATAGGGAGGGCTTAAAGGAAACACTGGTTGCAAATAGCACAGGTGAGGGAAGAACTGGCACGGAAAGGCTTCTGCAATTACATGCCAACATTCTTTGCTCTGCAGCGGAAAGGAGGGAATCTTCTCAGCTGGGACTGTGGCTAAAATGGGAGGCTCTTTTAGGTCCCAGTCTGAGGCAATGTGAGGATTTCCATGCCTATTTAGAGGACACCAAAGGTTGTAGGAGAAAGGGGGGAAAAAGACAGTCTCTTCCAAAGAAGTGTTCTTTAAAATGTCTCTGGAGCAAAGTAGATAATTGAGGCGGGCAAATCCTAAGCAACAAGAGAAGAAACTTGCAGACTGCAGAAATTCCTCTAACAATGCCTTGGGATCACATAAACAAGGTTATTAATAGAAACCTGCCTCTCCAGCAGCCCTCAAAGACTGCTTCCTCCCATTCTTCTATCTGCACCAATTCAAGGCAGAGAAGCCCTGGCTTGAGAAAACCTCACTTGCTCTCTTGTTGTTTTATATCTTTCCCTCCACCGTGTTTCCTGCCAAGACTGCAGGCCAGAAAAGCCGGAAATCTCTTTGTACCTCCGTGGCTGCCATGGTGTGACCAAGGAACGTGTCTGAGATGTGCCCCTCCACTCTGGGCAGGGCTGTGTGAGGAAGAGAGTGCTGGAGAAGTGGAGAGTGAAGTGTGGCTGGGCATTCCAGACTAACACAAGAGAGGGTGGGAGCTGGGGCACAGACTGCTTTTCCAATTACTTCAGAAAATCCAGCATTCCTGCTTCACAGCCACAGGACACATGGAGGACTTGACCTGGCCTTTCCTGAGCTTTCCAGTCCCAGCAGACAACCTCAAAACATTGGGGTTTTTTCTGGCTTCACAAATCCCAGGCATCCCTTTAGTGATTTTGCTAGCAAAAGGCAGAATTTTATGCACCCCTGGGACTTTCTAAGGAATTGACAATCTCTGAGAAAATGAAGTATTTTATACTTTTCAATCATTTTTTCTGTTCTGTTGTTACAGAGGTTGCAGCCATACTTTCTCTAAAAGTTAATTTTCTCAGCTTCTAGAGTTACAAGAGGGATGGGGAATAAAGTGAAAAAAAGGTTGCAGAAACTCTAGGATTAACACACAACACCAGCAAATGTACCTACCACAGAGAACATAGAAACAGTCAGACTCACATTTGTACACACAGCAAAGAAGAAACCATTATTAATACTACAAAACCACAAAAGGTCAGGCCAAATTAATCTACATCTACAGACAAAATATTCGATAAGACTTGCTCTTCCTGGGTGCTGATTTATTCAGAAGGTGTTAACAAACAGAGAACAAACTGAAATACTGCACCCACTTGACCTGATCGCTTTTCCAAATTCAAACCAAGCAAGGTGTCAAAATAAATGCTTCCCCCAGGATCAGACTACAAATAAAACACAGAGAAGTAGGCATATGCTCCCTGCCACTCTCTCTTTCCATACACCATCTAGACTACTCTGGGATTCAAGTTCTGGTGTCCTGCACAGGTTGTTTTTACTTGCAGGAAAACTCATAGCACAAAAAAAGCCTCTTCCAGTACACACAGAGAAGCAAGAGCTGCTGTTGTCTTTGCCACTAGTACTTCAGCAAAATACATCTAAGGACTCTGTTCTAAAATCTGTACCACTTTGCATAATGAAACAGGTTTTGCATAGATTTTACATGGTCCTCAAGGACTCAATCTTTCTTTCTCCAGCTTCAGTAAGCCCTTCTGAGTTAAAACAACCAGTGTGGGTCTTCAGCTTTCTTTTGGAGGCCCTGACATATTTCAAGTGAAGGCAGAGGAATAGAGAGAACTCCTTTCCCAGTCTAAAGTTTTGGCTCCTTCATTACTTCTGAAAATCCATCTGGGTTATTCAATGACAACGCAGTGCATGAGAATGTCTGTGGAACAGGGTGTCTGCTGTGGCTGTGTGTGAAATAATACAGCCCTACTATCTGCAGAACAGAAGAACTGGCATTATTTCTGTTGCTAAAGAATATTCAGCTGGAGGAGCTGGTGCTGTTTGGCTGTCACGACCACAGAGCAGCCACCAGCAGGATACCAGTGCACCATGGGCATGGTGACACCCAGCCCACACCTTGTCCTTGGAGCTGAAAAACGAGAGCACAGCACGCTGAGGCATCAAAGCTGTGATTTAGCTTGGGTTCAGGAGGAGCACAGCCGCAGCACTCAGGGCTGCTGGTAAGCAAATAAACAGGGAAACCATCACAGTGCTCCGCTGCAGAGACCTGTGGGTTCAGAACTCAGGGCTGACTCTTCGCCTCTTTCCCCACAGATGCTACAGGCATGCCTCAGCAGCTTTGCTGAAAGCTGAACAGTGTGTAAGCACAGAAGGAAATCTTACAAATTGAGAAATAGGAAGCCAAAAGCAGTACATTTATGATCAGAAAATATTTTGACCATCATATTATTAGCTGTTGGGATTGACTTCTACAATTAACACAGAAGTCAACAGATTGAAAGTACTCAGAAGACTAAAGGATGGGTGCATGGATAATGAGACATGCAAGGTTATTGTAAACAGCATAAAATGGATAAAGAAGTTATAATCCTATAAACCAACCTATAATTGCTTACAGGAAAATGGAAATTGCCCTGCCCTAGTCATGATTGGTGACCCTACATTTTTTGCATTCTTCCTTGAATCTCTGCTTTTGGGTACTCTACGAGACAAGCTTATTTTCACATATGTATATCGTATTTTCATATCTCACTCTGGGTAGTTATTGCATGATCCCCAGTAATCCCTGGTTTCTGTCTGTATGGAACGGCAAAAAGATAGGAAGATTTGATTATAGGGAAAACAGGGAGAAGACCCTGAAAGGGACTGAACTTTTAAGGAGAAATATTCCTGGATTTTTTTTTCACTTTTCCTTTTTTTTTTTCAACTCTTGTACTGCCGACAGAAGCTGGGAGAGAACAGGGAGCAAGTATGTTGGAACAGGGAGCAGACCAGTTGTGATGCCAATCTGCAGTTGGGCTTAATCCTGTCAAACTGCAATCAAGAAGATACATAGCTAAACAAACAGGCCAGAACCTCTCTCCTGTTAAACATTCCAAGCTCAAAGGACTGCTCTCCAGGCACCACTAATGATAAAATGGTGGAAGAGCTGAGGGTGTGCAAGAGCAGCCCACAGATTTGCAGTGACTGTTCTCTACAGACAGCGTTACTTACGGCAAGCAGTACCACGAACAGTCACGCTGATGGCACTCTTCCAGCAAAATGTTATCAACACTCTACTTCTGTACACAGCTAATTATACCATGCTTAAATGCCACAGGGAGATGGCTGCTCTATCAGGAAATGCACAGAAACATATGCTGCCATATGGAGGAGATAGTCTTCACTGGGACCAATCTCTGTGTGTATAAGGCCTCACAGCCCTATTATATCATTGTTTAGAAAGCAGGTCCCCTAGAAGGTAAGCAGGAAAAGGGAAAAAAAAAAAAAAAAAAAAAGTGGCAAAACATTTCTGTTCAGCTTTTGGTACAACAGCAGTGAGTAGGAAGGAAGGTTATCCCTTCTCTTTAGAAGGAATAAAAAAGCTTTATGAAAATGTTGCCGAGTCCTGTTCCCTAAACAGGAACTTTGTGGCTTTGTGGCTAAAAAGCGTTGAGCTGGTATATCCCATTTAGGAAATTTAACCCAACTCAGAATGTATACACCTCCTAAAGACCACTTAAAATGCAGCAAGGCAAAATTAAAATGCAATTGTACCAAACTAAATGCCTTGATTTCTAGTAGTGTGTTTGTAACTAGCCAATAAATCTTAATTAGAAATAAGCAACCTCATTCTCACCAGAATCCATTTTGATTTTTGTCCTCAAGGAGGATTACCAAATATTCGGTGAGGCTGATTTTATTTGCAGATCAAGTGCCTCTGCCCATCTTCTACACTCCTCCAGACAGAAGAAAACAAAGGGAATCTTTTGTTACTTGCCTACACACTCTTACTAACCTCATACTTGGATGGCTGGTGTGACTATCAGTTGTCAGCAGTCATTTACATCAGGTGCAAAGTGACTGTAAGATGATACTAAGTAAGAATGGTAGCAGCTTGCATCGATGTAAAAATCACAAGGCGTTAAATCATGAAGCTGTCCCACTCTTCATCTCTGCTTGCAATGCCAGAGAAGAGTTTGCCTTTTACCTTTGAGCCTGTTAAATTAGATCTTCGACGTTGCTGGGTCTTGATGCTTTTAACACTAAAGTCTCTCGGTTCTCTGCACCAGTGAGGAATCAATATGTCACTGTTAACTGGTGTAGCACAAAATCAGAGTAGTAGAATAAAACCAGTTTCATTACACACACGCAATTTAGTTCGAGGCCCTTCTTATAAGCCCTTCCTCCCGTGTCTTGCATCCACTTCACATGCAATGTTCCATCAATCAGGATGAAATGGATTAAGAAATCTCTCAAAGTTGTAATCTGTAGAGCGGTAGTTACCAACAAGAAGCATTTAAATCAGGCAGTGATACAAGTGCTGAGTGGGATGTCAACAGGAGCTACGTGCTCAATCTTTCCTGTTTCCTATTCAGATTCTTGCCCTGGGCCTATCACAAAAAAAGTGTGTGATCCAGTTCCACTGGAGGGTGTAAAGACAGCAAACAATGACAGAAGCAGCTGAGGGAATCAGACGGGAGAGTCGCTGTGGAAATGTGATTCACATGGAAAGTGTGTGACAAACAATTTCAGCCCTGAGTAAAGGGGATGAGGCAAGACTTTCTGAATACCACTACCAAAAACCCCCAAAAAAAT
Source organism: Cyanistes caeruleus (assembly GCF_971803275.1). NCBI lineage: Eukaryota > Metazoa > Chordata > Aves > Passeriformes > Paridae > Cyanistes > Cyanistes caeruleus. Next base: position 28,580,735 of record NC_141706.1, on the reverse strand, counting down.
CTTAGTCCCCTGACAAGTCTTCCTGAAGAACCTTTAAAGGAAAGGGGCTCTTTTTCTAAAAACAATCAGGACTGGATGCTTTTGTGGAGTTTCCACTGACACGTTATAAAGACCAAGATACTCTGTGCACTATCACAGTCCTGTCTCTGTCTGCTAATGGGAACAGTAATCCCTATCTAACAGGGGTCTTGTAAGATTTAATATCTGCAGAAAAAAAATTAAACTGCTAAAAAGCAACCAGACACTGAAGTCTTAGTCTGTTCTGATTTTGATGGAAGGGATTTAAGCATTTCAATTATTGGTCTCCAGCATAACCTACCTTTTGTTCATGGATGGATGCACTAATGAGCAAAGCTGGACATAAGCTTTCAGATAGAACAGTTTTCCATTTGAAAAATGCCAGTTTAGCAGAATCAAACTATTTCATGGGAATGTACTTGCTTAATTGAATTTTCTGGCAAAAATCTGCCTGTTTCCTCACAGGTTCTCTCGTCTACCTGATCGGTGGGCAGAATTGAGAGCCTGGCAAACCTAGCTCCAGCTGGGATACTAAAGATTTTCCTGGCAGGAAGCCTGGAAGCCAAGGACCTCTGACTGAGCTAGAGCAACCAGAACTGCTAGGATTCCAGCTGTGCAGCAGCAGGCCTGAAAGGAAACTCACGGCAACTTTGAGCCGCTTGGACAAGTCCGCTTCATAAAAAACAACAAAACAAAAACAAAACCCAAAAACAAAAACTCAAAGAAAGGCATTTGGATGGCATTTTTCAAGTTGAACCACTGCAAGTTACAGCTTTTGATCTAATGCAAGACAAACAGTTTTGCTGTTCAACATTTTCCCAGGGTGGGATGCTGGGCTGCAGGCACCAGACAAGACAGTCAAGCCTCTGTCTTTCTTCCCCTCTTGGATCATGTTCACACCTTAATGGGAGAGAGGAAACAAGACCAATTCAGCAGGAGGAGTGAAAATACCTCTGAACATGTTCATGCTGATAGAAGCCCATCTGGGCTTTTTTCAAGGACAGGTGGCAAGGGAGAGCCACATTGATCTTCTTAGAGATTTTTCACTGCTCAGTCCACTGGTGTTGACAGAGTATGTGAAGAACCATAGCAGAAGGTCAAAAGCCACCAATTACCTTAAAAAAATAAATCCAAAGCGATAAACAGCCAACTGGCCAGCTAACAACATCAACATCAGACAGCCAATATAATCGAGCCATGCTCCCTAGTGATCTCCTGAGGGAGTCAGGAGGCCAGCAGAGGGGTTTCTGTGGAGGCAGATGTATGCCTTGATAGACCTGGTATGCACCTTGCTCAACTGCAGTTCCTATGTCCCTACTTAAATTCTGTCTTCTTTTCCATGACTTCTAGTGGAGTTTGCATCGGACTCTCAGCTGCTGGAGCCATCAAATGCTTGTGTTCCCATCTCTCTACAAGTTTCTAGAGCTGTTCATCCAGCTGCTCCCACAAGTACTCCAGCTGTGTAAAGGACAGATGAAGAAGAGACAGTGGGAGGAGAGGAAGAAGTTCATAAAGAGCAGATACAAATAAAAAGCACTACAAATGAAAAACGCAACTCAAAAAATAACTGAAAAGGCCATGCTTCCTGGTGTGTGTCTGATCTCTGTTCTCAAGCTCTGAAGCCTGTACTTTCATTCTATTTATAAAGAAACAGTCATTTTAAAAGCCTCAAAACTTTTACTAATTTTCTCCTTTTAGAGGGCAAATTGTCTGCTGACAATTTCAATCTGTGACCCCTTAAAAATGCACATCTCCCTGCCAAGATACCCAACGCTCTGTGTAGACTTGGAAGATTCAGTGCCAGAATGAATACCTCCCCTCTTTTCCTCACAAACACACAGTTAAAATTAAAATATTGCTAAAAACATTGGTGGTAGCTCTGACTACACATGTGGAGTGGAGAAAGATGAATGGAGAATCAGAAGGTCATATTGATTCTCCACTTCCAGCTCCAAGTCTTCTTGTAAAAACAATTGCTAATGACTTGCTAGTACAGCTAATTACAAAGAGGTCAAGAGGATGAGAATTTTGCAAAGAATGCTCTGGTCTTTAGAAGATTAAAACATGTAATGTTTTCTACAGTCTATCAAGAAGAGGGTAAATAACCTAGAACATCCTTACAAAGACAGACAAAGCTTTTTTGGAAAGTCTTCATTTTTTTCACAGATTTTTGCTTTCATTTCCAAATTGAAGCAGCTCTTGTTGCTATTATGCCTTTATACACTTCAATAAAGTACATCCATTTGAGGAGCTCCTGCCAGTGCTGTCTTGAAGAACAGGACGCTAGAATGAATAATACAGAAAATGCTGGGGAACAGGCACATTTACAGAGCTCTGGAGAGAAGGGATGCAAGACTCAGAGGCAAATTTGCCTCTGGTGTTCTTTTTTCATCTCTCTCCCTTTCACGCTCTTTGATTCTTTAGCAAGTGCTGCCTGTGTCTGTGTTTTGGAACCTCCCGCAGAGGGAAGCTGGGGCTTTGCTTCAGAGAGGGGAGCTGCCAAAGAGAGCAGCGCTGTCCAGGCATGGATGACATCAGGCTCAGGGGAGAAAGAATGACAGCAAGAGGAACAGGAAGCTGAAGACTCAGGAGCAGATGGTGCCCTCTTTCTTTCACCTCTTCTTCTCCCCTCCTCCCACTTGGACACTTTGATAGTTTAGCCCGGATAGCCACTGCTAGGGAAAATACCCTTTCACTACCCTACTGTCATGGCAAAAAAAAACATGCCTCTCTCCACCCTTTTCCTGCAGTAAGAGCAGGGGTAGTCTATGTTTGAGATACCAAAATCTTCTGGAAGACTCAGACTAGGAAATACGTGCAGAAATATGGAAGTGAGGAGAGAAACTCAGGATTGTGGTAGCTGGAGACTGCAGCGTTCAGAGCAGCCTGACGTGCTGCTGTGCATCAGGCCTACCTCAAACCAGCTGCCAGATCTTTTCACCCCCAGCCTTTTCACAGAAATTACAATGCAAAGCAAGAAAATCTAAAGAACACCTACAAAATTCTTAGAGTACCATGACAGAACAGAGATGTGTTACCTTTCAAAAAGAATTCAAAAGCTGTCACAGACTTAGAGTCAGTGTCTGAGGAATAGTTTGGTCAAACTGACAGTCCCAAATCTCACCTTTGATAGAGCCTTGCTCAACCCAGACCCACACTGAGCTCTTTATCCCGAGCAAAAAGCATAATGTCGTGTTAATAATGAATAGCCCTGTGTCTCCTGTACTTAACACTGGAGCTTTGAGCGGATCCACAGCACTTTATAAATTATCTATTGCAGCTGATTCAAGGCCCACTGGGAGTGTTCTTGCAGCAAGCATCTTGCTCGGCTGTAATGGAATCATACCATTAATGCAATTTCAATTAGACATACATTATAGTGCACAGGTGTCTAAGCAAACAGTCTACAGGAAGCCTCCCCCAGGGACTCATATCCTAAGGAAAAGGTGTGTAAGTGGGACACTTTCCAAAGGATCTTACAATAGTAAAGGCACTAAAGAAGTAAGAAAGTCACCAAGCTAAAGCAGGAGGAGGAATGTGCCTGTAAGAAACCAAAAGGATGGTCTTCACTTGTTGGTAGCTGATTCCAAACTTCCATCTTTTTGGTTACAAGGTGGAGAGCTCTCTCACGCTTCATCGAGTAATCTCCACGAACCAAAACCTGGCAACATTCTTATCAGCCTCTCAGTCTGTACTCATGTGCCCTGATAGAAATTCCTCATCTCCTTTGGAAATCGTCTAACTGTCATCCATGGAAAAAATATTTAGTGGCCCTGTGGTCTGGCTGAGACTTTGAGCCAGCTGGGTTCCTGGAGAAGAAAGAGATGCTCACCATCTACATACTTTTGGATGAAGAGTTCAGACTCCCAGAGAGCTGGCACCAGTAGTAGGGGGCTGCACCTCTTGCCATCTCTCTAGCCAAACATAACCTTTGGTGCATTACAAGCAATGCTAGTCTCCTTGCAGTGCAGGAAATCAAAATCTCATTTAACTCTACATCAGGATAAACTCTTCCAGGCTACTCTACCATTCTACACCAGCCTGATCTGCAAGGACTGTATGCCTGAAGGTGCTGATAACTTGAGGGAAAATGAGAGAGGTCTCTGTCAGTTTTTGCTCTCCCTGCAAGACTGCCAATGAGGCGTCTAATTAGTGCCAGTAATGGATGATGTTTTTCTGAGGGGCAACTGAATGAAGGATTAGCTAATTTATTTCATACAGGGCCTACCAAGAAATATAAGACACTAATAACCACCCATCACTGCTGAGCTGAACTGGATTTGAAATGGCAAGTTACAGATTAAAAACTTCCCCATCTCTTCTGCTGTCCTGCCTCCTGCTGATAGCCCTTATTAACAAATTCTTATATCAATGGCAAAAATATGGACTCGACTGCATCCATATAATGTTAATGCTGGCCTGAAAGAAGTGGTGTCATCAATTAAGGCAGGATCTTTCTCAATGATTCAGTAAAACCCTCTCTGCTCCCATTTTTTGTGGGCCTGGATTCACCAGCCGGCAGCTTTCTCTCATGTCTGTGGCAACCAACACCTTAGGAACTTCCAGTTGCAAATAAAAAATTGATGCATGAACACAAAGGCAGGCTTCTAGTCATAGGGCCATTAACAACTCATACTCTCATAAACCGTTTCAGATTCTTATGGGGGGCATTCAGCAGTAGTGTGTTGCAGTTCCACATGATCATGGCTGGCACCACTCCTAAACCCTCATTCTTCTGTTTTATGAACACGAATACCCCAGATTCTCAAAAAATTGAGTAAGTGGGATGCCATGACAGACTTGTTCTCCCCTTAATGTTTATTGAGGAACAATCCAGAAAGCCAAAGAAAAGGAAATTTTAATTTGCAGCCTGCTGTCTGATTTCCCTACATGGCAAGTGCCAGTCAGGCGGTTTGTTTTCTCAGTTAGCTTTCACTGACCATTTAAAAGTAACAACCCGATGATAGACAGCCCACAAGAAAACCGCTGTCACATCTTCACTGCACTCATAAAGGACATTTGATGCTGCCACCTGTTAAGCCTTTTCTTGACAAGTAAGTAACCAGAGTAGTCTTCCCTCACATATGTCCTTAGTCCTGGAGAAAGCAGGCCACTTTCGGCTTCTCTGATGTTGCTCCAGGCAGATTCTTGACAGCACTAGTCATGTGGAGGCTGGCTCCCAAAACAGCCTGCACAGATGGGGTGGCTACTGCTCAGGGCATCAAGGATAATAAAATGCTGCCACAGTGTCTGCCCCCTGACAGCAGTGGCACAGTGGTCATGGCCTTAAAAGGGGGCAGAGCATTAGGTCATACAAGACACCTTCCAGACCACACATCACTCCAGAAATGACATTGCATACTGCAGAGCTGCAGGATGATGCTGCCCCTTACACTTACAGAAGATTAAATACATTTCTCACAGCTGCCAGAAACTACAAAGCATACAATAACTCACCTTCCTCTGCTTTTGGTGACATCTTAGATGTATAAAAGGTGTCTTCCAAAACTACTTATTTCACTCTCATCATGATTGTCTTTGAATTGTGCTAATCCCTACCTCTTAGCATACAAAAGAAGAGTCTAAGCAGAAGACCCAATGCCTTAATTTGGGCTGTTGACTGCTCTTTGTCTTTTCTAAGTGTGGATCAGATGCACATTATTTTCACTTTGGACATACACAGGGAAGGAAATTTCTTTTAACTTGCATATCCTAAGTAACCCTGCAGATCCTTCCCTTAGTACCTGTGCTCTAAGAGAAATCCAGAGGCCTTACACTTGAGCAAGATCATCTCTCAGTAATGCCTTCCCCCCTGACACTGCATCCTGCTGGCCCTGAAAGGATAATTCAGGTGCAAGGCACCAGTTTTAATTAGAAGCTTCCCCTTTTAACACTACCAAAGGATCAAAATAATTGGAAAATGTAGACAAGCTGTGCTCCCTTGAGCCTTGACAAGCAGCACAGGGGAAAGGGACACAGCCCAGGTGAGATGGAAAATGTCACTGGTTCTCAAGCTCTTCCCTTAACCTCAAATATTTTGCCAACTGTTAACCTGCAGCCTTCCCCCAGCTAACCTCAAGGCTCAAGAAGGGCTGAGGTTATCCTCATTTCCCAAAGTGCTTATGGAGGAAAACAGCTGGAGTTGTGCAGCTGTCCCCCCAAATAAAGGAAATTATAGTAAAGGAAGTCCTGTGAGTAAGTGTGAGGAGGGCAACTACAGAGGAGAAGGCTCCTCTGAAGGAAGTGCCTTTAGAGGAACATTTATTCTAATGGAGAAAAATAGGCTGGGAGCAATGAAATTGCCTGTGGTAATCCCACAGGATTTCTGAAGGAGGCTTGGAGGAAACAGCAGGGAGCTGAACCTCCTGACGGAAAGATGGCAGTGCCTGTACAAGTTGTGGCCATAATTAAAGACTGTGAGCCTTGCAGGCAACTATGAGCCCCTCAAATGACTAAAACTTCAGATTAACATCCAAACAGAAAACCAGCTATGTTTCTTGTCCCAGAGTACTGTAAATCACATGCAGAGGTTGAGCCACTGACTGCTCTAAGTCCATCCAGGAGCTGAGGCACCATGCACTCAGTTAAAAACCTCGCATCATGGAAAATGAATGACAGGTGGTTTCAATGTGGTGCCCAGCTGAATCAGAGACCAGCTCTGTTCTGCAGCTCAGCTTAGGTCCTTACAACTTTCCCTGCCCTATCTCAGAGCCCACAGCACCCTGTGCCTCAGCTCAGCCAGTGCTCACAGACTGACCCTGTTCTTGGACTGCACTTCCTGCTACCCCAGTCCTGTCTCATTCAAGATTCAGCCCTGAGCCCTTTTGTTTCTGTTCCAGTCCAAATCTCAGTGGACTAAAAGTTACTGACTGTAGCAAAACAGTGTGAATAAGTCTGTAGGGGAGTCTGCACCAGCAGGACATTTTGAGAGTATCGAATAAACAAACTCTCCTGCCATGAACTTGTCAAAGCCTAATCCCAAAGCTGCAGAGGTGAAATGCTATTTCACACTTCCACTACCTCCCTGGTTGCTGAATTTTCATGGCATCTTTGGTTTGGAAACAGGAGGCTTCCCTTCCTGTTGGCTGGTGAATTCAGACCCTGCTTCAACCCATATGCAGTGTCCCTAAAGCACAGAGAAAGACACAGTCGTCTTTGCCCTGAACAATGTATAGGGCAGCTCGTGACCAAACTACTGTATTTCTCCTAGACTGACAGATTAAAGTTGCATTTGAAAGGCTTGAAATGCTTTCAGGAACACCTTGGAAATTTAGAGAAAAAATAATATTTGTCTCTGTCCAAAGTCTTTAATTCTCTGTGGCTATATTTAATCCGTGTTTCTTTTTGAAGCAAACTTATAATACAGGCACCTCACACAAGAAAATTCCCAAATCATGATTCAGAGAAATTGCATATAGACTGAATTCCAGCGAGAGTGCATTTCTTCCAAAAAAGGAATGAATAAAATAGTTAGCCTTTCCTCCCAGGACAATTGGACTCTTAGTCCTACTGGATGAAATAGTCAGGTAGGAGCCCCTTAAACAAAAAAATGTGGATAGATTTCCCAATTCTTTAAAAACATTAAAAGCTTAAAAAAACTACCACTAAAACATACCCAAATTTTGAGTGACCCAGAGCAGTTGATTCAACTTTCAACACCTGACAGGAGTCACACAAAATTCCGTGCAGCATGTGAAGGTTGGGTTGTGAGAAACCCGCCTTTCCTCTGCTTGCTGACTGTATATCTTTTGTATAGCAAAGTATGCTACACAGATCTATCTCTTATAATGATGATCTCTAAATTCACTGAAAGGTTCACTACCCTTGAAAATTCCAGCACCCACAGCAGATAAAAGACTTGGTGAGGAACAACTGAAGGGTTTCCTTCAGAAATCAATGGTCAGCCACAGAATCATCTAAGTATAAAGCTTTTTAAGCCTTTTTATTCTTCTTAAGTAGGAATATGTTGTAGGATCTTTCCAAGCATGCCTACCACCTGCAAACAGTAACTATGAGTGCATGTCATTGATTCTCAGCAAGGCAGAAATCTTCCATGCCTGTTAGAGCCCCTCTTTGCCCTGCAGTCTGTCTGGTGCTGCTCAGAGGTACTGGGAAGAGGCTGCAATGCACTCTCCAAAACATCCACCTCCTCCTGAGGGCCCCTCCTGGCTAAATCAGCATTTAGTCAAGGTGCCTAGTCTTGGGATAGTGCCAGACTGTCCCTTAAGGGGCATTGAGCCTGCCTTCACTTGCAAGAAGGCATACAAAAATTTTTGGTGAATAACAAAACGATCCCATCTTTGTATCAAGTGGTTCCTAGACAAGGATTGGGATGCCATGAGGCTTAGCTCACTCAGCTCACCATAAACTAATGATGTGCAAGTAGCTCTTTCCTATGAAAGCTTGGACCTGCAAGCAAACATCTTACCTCTGAGATCCTCCTTTACCAAGCAAGTCTTGATCAGGAGACCTGAGAGGAAAACACACCATGTGTGAGACATACACAAGGCTTTGCTGCTGGAATTTGGGGTTGCTGCAGAATCTCACACTGAAAGGCACAGGCCCAGTCCATGACAAACCATCACCACATCCTCTCCACAAGCTGTGGTTAGTTATGGGTTTCACTCCTAACCTTACTGAAAATGTCAAAACTTCTAGTTTACCTTTACTGACTTGCTAACAAATTGCAGGTGTTTTTCTACATATCCAGGAATATTAAAAACCATAAAATTTCACCCTTCATCCCCTCCCAGCTTCATCCCAGCACACTAATAAAGACTCAGAAATATTCCCAGAAAGGCCTGTTATCAGGTATTATCTTTTTATTCTACTGTTGGTGACCCTGAAAAATATGAACCTGAGACAATATAGTCTATACAAGAGTAATGGCTTCAGTGTATTCTTTAAGCTTCACAAAGCCATGGTGTTTCTCCACAGCAGAACAACTTTTGATGATATGCCAAGTAGTGACTGGAGCTGGTTGGAATTTTTCATTCAAAGTTGTTTTTAGTCTGGTTTGCTAAGGAAACAAAGATTAAGAACCACAGTTCTCCTTTTGTCCATTTACCATCCCAACAAAACTTTGATTCTGTTGGCCAGTTAATGCTAAATTGAAGAGAGAGTTTTGTCCCTATACTATGTAGCTTATAGAAGTTCAGGATAAAAAAAAAAAAATCATTGGCTGGGTATAGGAGAGAAGCCCTGCTAAATGCATCTCTCCTGTGCTGAAGTAAAACTGCAGTGTGAGCTTGGGACTTAGGAGATACCAGAGACTACGTGGGAGAGAACATTGTTGTAAATGCTCTCACCATGAGAACACCTTTGAAAGCTACTTACCTGTTATCACACATCAGAGAACCTTGTCAATTTTGAGAGAATTGCAGAGAGCCAGGCATCACTAGCCCAATGTGGCTATTAGGGTTTTTTTTTATTAGACTGTTTTGCAGAGCTGTAATGTTAACTAAAACCAGATTTTCACTGAACAACGTATTTTTAGCAATATTTTTTTGTATGACTGATGTTCTTAGACTATTAGAGGAGCATGTATGCATCTTTATTTGAAGAAAACAGAGAAATAGCACAATCAGATACGAGACTGGGACCTAGACATCCTGGCTTTGACCCTTCTAGCACCCTGTACTGTCCTTTCTGCATGTGGGAGACCCACCTGCATTCCTTCACAGCTAATGTTATTTACAACTGATTGTTTTTGACACATTCAGTCATTTTCACAGAACATAAAAGGACATGTGGGTGCTATTGCACTGAGGATCATAGTTCTGCTGAAAATGTTCAGAACATGAAATCAGCCCAGTTGGAAACTAACACCATGAACAGGCTGAAAACACTGATAGTTCATTTCAGCTTCCAGCTGGCTTTGACACCTACAGGTACAATCTAGTCCCAGTGTTGCACCCACTTGTGACCCCAGCACTAGTGGTACCCTGGCACACAACTATTTCACAGATACAAGCCCTGATGTGCCAAGTCTCAGATGCGCTCCAGACCCACATCAACAATTTGCTCTGGGCTTGCTGCCATTTTTGTGAATAGTTTCTATGTTAATCTTTGTACAAAGAACACTGCATCACTCTAGCCCTAGAGTGTGAAGGCTTCCATAACTGTTCCAGAGGAAATGTCATGATATTCCTGCCACCACAAGGTGAAGTTCATGATAAAAAGCAGTCAATGCATCAGCCACTGCTGGAGCTGTGTCTGCCTCATGATTCATTTCTAGTCTGTACAGATACTAGAAATTGAATTTTTCTGCATTCCATTCCTCGATTTTCGTTCCCTCTTCTTCCTGGCCTATGCAGAGATAGGCCAGTTTATGAATTGCTCCATTGTAAACCTCTGCCCAAGAAGGCTGGAGGAAGACACAATGCCTGCTCTTTAGGAACAGCCCCTCTGTGTTAGAGGCTTGTGACATACACAGAGACTTCTTCAGGTGTCTCTGTCAAAGGGAAGAGCTCCAACTTGATCTACGTCTCCCTCCTTGTTGCCATCTTTACTCTGGGCAGCTTTTTCTCTCCTGCAAGTTGTTGAACCTCCCCCAAAAAAAGAAACTTACCCCCAAAAGAGAAAGAAAATTTCTTCATACATGTAATGTTGCCCCTTCATCCATCAAAGTAAAGATTAAATATGAGAAGGATGGGTAGTTTGTCCAGGCAAACCCAGCCAGGATCTGCCAGGCTGGGCATCTCCCTTTCAAGCTTTTGTCTTCTTAACATCTGTCAGTATCAAGCTGCTCTGCGTCCCCGACCTCTATCCAGTACCCTTTCTAATCTGAACTCTGCTTAGCAAAAGAGTGGAGAGGCACATGGGTGGGAGCCACATATGAGAAGAGGATCATCAGACCCCCGTCCTAAGAGAGGACTATCCTCCCACCTCCAGCAAAAAGGCAGTGACCAACCAGCAGGCCCACAGTGCCAGCTGTCAATTTGCTTTGCCAGTGACCCATTCCACTGGCACTAAGGGCAAGGAATACTCACCCATGGGAAGGAGAAAGGGAAAAGGAGGGGAAAGAAAACATACTTGAGCTACCTGGAAGTAATTTTATGAGAGAAGGCTTGAAAGGCCTTCTCAATATTATGCAAAAGATGGGACCAAGTGACAACTGAGATACTCTGAGAGGTGTCCCGACTGCCAGAAAAGTCATCTCTCAGGAAGAAGTCCACTGAGAAGTTTGGTCCTTGGGCCAGCCCCAGAGCACACAAAAAGGGGAGACAGGGAGATCAGAGCTGTTTTGGATGAGTTCATGTCAGTACTGCTGACATCTCAATTCGTCCCACCTGGAAAGTGTAGCCTTACTTAATGGGTTATTTGTTCAGATTGTCATGTTCCTTTCAGCTGGATGGGGGATCTAATTCTCATGCACTTTAGAGTCATTGTTGTGCAGCTTGCAATAAGAAAAGGAGATGGTCAGGGCCTTTTGAAGAGATGGAAGAGGGAGATTCCTGCCTTTCAATCCGTGCAGTTACCAACACCCAGACACTGCCTTTATGCATTGTCCATAGCTCCCTGCAGCGGGGCTTTGGAATGATAAGTGAGAATAAATACTGAAGTAATTCACATGCTTCCCTTCCCCCACACTCTGACCTTAATGGAAACCACATGAGGAACACAGGACATGGGGAAGATCACTGGGAAAGGCAAGCTATGCAATTAGCCACTGAGCTGATGGCATGAAAACCTGGCAGCTACTTCACACCTCTCTCCTGCCAGGGAGCCCCTCTGGCCCCAGCTTTCCTAAGCACAGACTGCACCTTCTGCCACTGCTCTGAGGTGGGAAGTCAGTGAGGACACAGAAGACCAGGAAGAGACACAGAAGGGGTAACTTGGCTCTCCTGCTCCCAATCCTTCCCCTGCTAGAGGGAATCTGCTACCTGCCAAACCCCAGTGGAATACTGTTATTACTCTTACTAGACTCTCAAACAGACATTCATTTTCTCATGACCTAAAAAAACCCAAAACCAAAAACAACAACAAAAAAGACCAGAAGAAAAGAATTTCTTCAAACTTTCCAAAACAATTAAGCTTCAAACAGACACCAAGCCTGAAGCGTTTCAGTCAAAAAGCAGATGTTTAAAAAACTCTGCACATACATCTAAATGGGGCTTAGAAAGTCCTGAAGGAAGTGTGTAACTACCTTTACAAAGCTATCACCCTCAAAAGAGTATTAACATCCATAAGAAGAGATAATCCACAGGGTGAAGCTGACCTACAATGATGAATAATATTCTCTAAAGACCGTGTATGAAGTGACCGAAGCAATGCTTGCCTCTCACAGAATTAAGTGGGTTAGCACAGTCCATTGAAGAAAGGCTGCCACCACCCTAAATAGCCTCCAATATCCTCTCTTCTTATATCATTCCCATTCACCTAGTTTTCAAGGGAAGGTGATGCAAGGAATTAGTGTGTCTGAGTCACAGTTAGGTAGGGGGAAGCACTTCAGTGGGTGTATGGGGTGTGTGTGTATGTCTGCATACGAGCACACATGCCATATGGCTGCTCTTCCTGCAACTTTTTCATTGCATTCAGTGGGTTATTGACCTCAAAGGACATTCTTGCTGTGTTCTCTCAGTTCTCAGTAACCTGAAGAAGCTCACACACCTTCTCTGGAATCTCTAATGAGTTATGTTGGAAAGATATTAGTTATTAGTGCTACACTCTTAAATCCTGGGGCTTCAGGGCTCAGTTTACAGTTTAACCACTGCCCTTGTGTGTGCCACACAGGGAAACACCTAACCTCACTTTCCCTTCATCTTTCTTTAACATAGACACAATATCATACATGTCAGACACTTGAAAAGAATCTTGTCTGCAGATCCTGAGAGCTTTGAAATCTTCAAAATGAAGTAGATGAGAAAGAGGAATTTTTTTTCAGCTATTTTGAAGGCTCAGCTAATAAAGATGATGTCAAAAGACAGGAATAGGAGCCAGTTTGTGAAAAATATTGTAAGGTGAAGAAAATGTGAATTTTATTAACTGAAACTCGTCTATTCAAGTAACCTTGGAACTGAAACCACACTGGAAACAAGAAAGATGATTCTGTATCGATCATGGGATTCATTATAATTTTTCAGTGTATGCATTTGAAAGATGCAATGTCTACAGAAGTGCTCCCTAATGTATAAAATCCACTAGCTGCCACTCTCAATTAAATGTAGTTAATGAGATCTCTGTTCACCCTATAGAGAAGAGGGTTGTGTCTCCATAGTTTATTGAAAATGGAGTTAAAACATGGCTGGGATTTTAATTGGTTATTGTGGATATCACCACGACATGTCTCCTACGGTCTGTCTGGTGTATCTGAGGTTCATAAAATCCAATAAAGCATTTAAACAAAATCCAATAAATGCCTGAGGCTCTGGGCTTTAATACCAGAACATGAAGCAGACGTACACAGAAATGACAATTGACAGGATATCCCTTGCTGATCTATACATAACAAAGGAGAAGCAGCTCCCACAGCTGTATCCCTCGCCCGAGATGTAACAGGGCATGGCTTTATCCCATGTCTAGCAGGTGCAAGAAAAACAATTTAGAGCTGTGGTGCATTGATGTGTGCCAGAAGGAAGAAGTATCTCCTGGGAGCTGCCAAAGGACAACAGCTCACTTTTTCTTTTGGAGACTCATGGGAGACAAATGGCCTGCAGGAAGGACACAGCAATTGTGATTCTAGCAAATGGAGGCTGACAAGGATGGGTGCTGCTGCTGACAATTTGCTGTCTCTCTGTTGTCTCTTACTGTTACCTGGTCAGAGAGTCTTATGGTCCAGTTTTAAATGGACAAGTGAAGTTCATCTCACTTCTCTGTGGAAGATTTTTTTTTTCATAAGATGACAGAATGGAAGGTAGTCTTAGCTTAGGAAGGTGGTCCTCTTCATTTTATGCTTTGGCCTCCAGTTCATCCCAAAAAACATACTGACCCCTTCCACTGACCTCTTTCCAAAGCTTACTGAGTGTTCCCTTCTTTTCTGGAAAGGGAGCAGGAAGAAAGCTCAGTTGGGCAACCCCTCCCTGACATTCCTTAGAAAATTATTTTTCTTCTGGTCACCAGTTAAGAGGAAACAAAAAAAAAACAAAGCAAAATAAACAAAACAAAAACGCCAACATTGTAAATTCAGCACATTTTTTTTTCATCTCAAAGGGCCTAAAAATACTCTGGAATTATTGAGCTGAAAATCACAGCTATAATAAAGTGGAAATGATCCCATCAGGCAAGACAGGCCAGCTGTATCATTACTGTTGCTGGGCTGAATCCTCAGAGAGACCATTACAGCATCAGCTGAGCAATTACAAAGTCTGTAACTGCACTCCCTGCAATAACTATCCTTAAACAGGCACTGGCCCAACAGATCCAGCAGCAGCCAGGCAAAGAGCTGAGCCCAGCGGCTGCCGAGGGGAGCGGGGTGAGGATTGCAGGTCATGTACCAATAACCTGAGTGCTACTGCAGATTGAGCCTTAGCAATCCTCACTCACCTGTTTCTCTGCAGATTTCCTACGGACCCCTCGTATTTGGGGCTGTCCTCAAAACACTGCTTTGATCCACATGTGACAGCACCCCCCAAGTGCTCTCCGTAAGGTACGTGGCTCTTACGAGGTCCCAAACTTTTTGGCTGTGGCCTGAATATGGTTCCACAGGCTCAAAGTTCCCAGAGAGCTGTACTGGCTGGGGACACAGAAGCTGCCACGTTGGTTAGCAGCAGCTTTGTTAGCTGGTGGTGCTGAGCAGCTATGGCAGGAGCCACAGGTTGCAGGTGGCAGCAGCAGCACATCTCATCCTGCCACAGCTGGAAGGAACTTTCATTGTGATTAGCCCAGCTGGCTCTGCTTACAGCAAAGCCAAGTTTGGCCCTCTCCTTTTCAGTGTTTTCATCTCCATTTTTCCTCCTGCTCTCCTTTGCTCCTGGAACAAGTCTTTGCAGCTCTTGTTAGGCCTCATCTGAAACCATCTCCTTCCTTACTGCCTAGTTTAAGGGCTGGTTCTGTCCTGCAGTGTGCTTCGGCTGCGCTGTGGTAGATTGCACTTTTTGGGATTTCTTTGTTTTCCTTGGCATAGAGGGGGCTGCTGTGCAGCAAGGGGAGGACTGGGGAAAGAGAGCTGCTGATTCATTGCAGCTGTTTAAACAATCCAAGCACCTTATCCTCTCCTTTCCTTCCAAAAACCCCACTCAGCATTTCAAGGCCAGCTTGGTCTCCTGCTTGCTTTTGTTTTCCTGCCCATTAAGGTTGTGGCAGCAGCAGAGACATGGTCTTGGGTCGTTTTTTCTTCAGCTGGGATCCACCTCCAGGTCCTACAGAAGCCAAGCCCACCACTCAGAGTAAACAGCACCACCAGCACTCCCTTACTCAGGGTTCCATGGACACTAATTCAGTGGCTGAATGCAGGCTGCATTCATTGCCACATCCAGGGTGGTTTTGTAGGGAAAATAGGAAGATATCCAGAGGGCACACCTCGGTAAAATGCTCCAGTGAATAATCACACTGTACCAGAAATAGTTTCAATTTTCCTTGAAGGAAATTTTGGCAGAATACGGTAATTTAAATTCCTGAAGGGAAGAAAAATGTACTGACAAGACCAACAAGAGAAGTCATTCTTCTGCAGGTAGTGGAGGAATTGATCTCCCAAACATCAGAGGCTCCATACACATCAGCTTTTCTTGAGACCAGGGGACAAATATGGTATTTATAGCATAGAGATTCATGGCACTGAATCATAACACAGAAGTCTGAGAAGGGAAACAAAAGGACTCAGAAGTAAAACTTGGTATGCACAGGACCTGGGTTCTAGATATTGCTGGAGGAACGGGGATTAAGATTTATTTACACAAGTCCTGTGTTCTTCTGAGGTGAATTATATGACCTCATGTTTGGAAGATGTTGAGAAGAGCTGAATAACTTTGGAGCACAGACATAGGATTAAAGGCATATAAAAAACATTCTATCACCAGGACTAGCAAACCAGGCATGTGGACAACCACCACAGTGGATTTACAGAAACTGTGGTTTAGCAGATGATCAAACAGATTTTAAATCTGTGGGTCCTGGTTCTGTTCCTGATTTAAACAATATCATGCAAATTGCTTCACTGCTCTGATTTTGTCTTGCCTTTGTCATACTTAGCTAAAAAACCTTTGGGTAAAGCATGCTTGGTAACAACCTGCTATAGCAGCATCATGAACTTCATCAGCACATCCAGACACCTTAGTAATAACAATAATTGAATGTGTTCTGTAAAGATCACACTGATTAGTATGTTAGAGAAAAGTGGGAGAGACAATCACCAGGATGCTAGGAGACAGAGGGAGGGAGGGAGGGAAGGAAAGGAACATCCCTAGCTGAGTGTGCAAAATAAGATGGGATTATCAGGTTGGCACAGAGCATTTATGCTTTGCTCACTGAAACATTATCATCTTCACACTGTGCACAGAGACTCAATGGAAAGAAAATGCTATCAAGTGAGGCCAAAAGCAGACTTCCTACGTGAGGCTGTGGTTTGGGACACACGTTCCCATGTTCTTGGCATCTATCCTTCCTGTTAATAAGAGAAGGAAAGCATGTGGGATCAGAGTTCTGCATGGGAAACTCGTGTATAGCTTTGGGCACTGGAAGAATGAAGTTATGTGCTGGAACTGATCTCATACATGGAAGATCTTCGGAGAGAAGGCAGAAGCCAGGGAACACTGGGAACATGCTCAGCACTGCTTCTCCCCAAGGACTGGATTTTGTCATGAAAGGACCACTATTCTAGCAAACTGTATGGTTTACTTGTGGATGAGAGAACAGTGGTGAATATTGTTTTACTTTAAGTACAGATGGTACCAAATCTCAGTGTTACAGGACAGGATTATTATTCAAAGGGGCATTGGCAAGCCAGAACAATGAATTGAGAGGAACTTGTTGGACTTTGAAGAAAGACAAACTCAAAGTCCTTCAGCTGATACAAGATAATCCCACACAAAACCAGCAGTTAGGTGTCTATATTTCAGTCAATGGTATCTGTCCTGACCACAGCCAGGGAATTGCTTAACGCAGTCAGGCATTTCTTGACAGCAGGTGGGAAAGCCTTCTCAAAGGGAACTAGACAATACATAAGGAGCTGGACTTATTCCTGCCACCAAATGACTGCTGAATTTGCCTTTTTGTTTTGAATATGTGGAACAGCAGTAAGGATCCCATCAGTCTATTTGAATTCAGTCAGCATGGGCCTAGATGGAGATACGGGAAACATTTTCAAAAATATCCCATTTTTTCCTGGCCTGTGGATTTCTTTTTTCAGTAACATTTCTGAGAAAATAGCATGTCTCTCTAAGCAGTAATGCAGCCAGAATGGACACTGCACTACAGCTGTTATCTCAGAATTGGCCACGTATATATTACACATTAGTATAATAAACAGTTGATGTAAGCCAGAGTAGAACCAGCCCTTAGATATTTATCTAAATTAACAGAATCACATTACTGTTTTGATAACAGATGAAACAAAAGGAGTTTGATGTGTTATCACAAGCCTTTTCCCCCTTCTCTCCCACTTCTCAGGGAGGCTGTGGGAGAATGTTTGTATCCTGCCCCTGTTTCCCACACAATTGCTGCCTCACCTGTCTTGCACCAGTTGTTTGGAAAAATATGTGGTTTTCTTAAATCAGTAAAAGTTCAGCTGAGAAAGAAATTAAATTGTTTCAGTTTGGATTGGTAGGATCCTACCCCATGTGGACACAGGCATCTTGAATATAACAAACACTTTAGAATTAAATTGCACTCTTGGTTCCATATGATTGACTTCCCTGGGATTGTGCTGACAGAAATAAAACCAGAACTCCTCAGATTTCAATTAAGTAGATAAGTTATATGCCTCCCTTCCTGATACTTTGAGAAAAAAAGTTCATTATTAACTTACAAGATTGTCAGACTTGGAATTCTACATTTGTCAGGTTCTGTAATATAATATATATATCCTGGAAAGATATTGTGAAGATTAAATATAGCTATGATGTGAATCAGGGCCGAGGGAGATCAGTGCACCAGGTATGAACCCCTTGGTGTTTTCTCAACAACCCAGCTCAAGGCACTGTTTACAGCTGTGTTTTGTTCCACACAACGCATTTTAGAGGAGTGTGTGATGGAGGCCACTCACTCCCAGTAGCTGACCACAGGAAGCCAGCCCATAGTCATTTGCTATGGATGTCTCACACTGTACATCACCAAAGCACTCTGTAGACTCATTTGGCCTATTTACTTCATTGCAGTGCATATTTAAATTTAAATGGCAGCTAAAAGCCCAGGGTACTGACCTAATCATCCTTCAAGCATTTATTCTATTGCTTTTCTCTGTCTCTATCTGCTGCTCTAAGGCAGGTCCTGCTTGACTTGGTCTTCTAAGGTGACCCTCTAAGAGGAGAGGGAAAGGCTGTGGATGTTGTCTACCTGGACTTCAGTAATGCCTTTGACACCATTTCCCAC
Organism: Cyanistes caeruleus; assembly: GCF_971803275.1. Lineage (NCBI taxonomy): Eukaryota > Metazoa > Chordata > Aves > Passeriformes > Paridae > Cyanistes > Cyanistes caeruleus. Next base: position 28,562,252 of record NC_141706.1, on the reverse strand, counting down.
AGCATTCTCCTGGAGAAACTGGCTGCTTTTGGCCAGGATGGGTGCACTGTTCACTGGGTAGAAGTCTCTGAGGATGGCCAGGCCCAGAGAGAGGTGGTGACTGGAGTCACATCCATCTGGTAGCCTGTCACAAAGGTGTTCCCAGGGCTCAGTGATGAAACAGTCATGTTTAATGCCTATCAAGTACCTGGATAAGGGCACTGAGTGTACCCTCGGTTCACAAATCACACCAAGTTGTGTGGGAGTGTGCCAGAGGATAGGAAGGCTCTGCAGAGGGGTCAGGGTAGGCTGGATCGATGGACCAAGGCCAGCTGTGTGCGTCTCAACGGGTCACAGTGCAAGGTCCTGCCCTTGGATCACAACAACCCCACATAGTGCTACAGGCTTGGGGAAGTGGGGCTGGAAAGCTGCACAGCAGAGTAAGAGCTAGGAAAGGTGGTCAACAGCAGCTGAACATGAGCCAGCAGTGCCCAGGTGGCCAAGAAGGCCAAAGGCATCCTGGCCTGTATCAGGAGCAGTGTGGCCAGCAGGACAGGACAGTGGTTGTCCCCCTGAACTCAGATTAGATTGAACAGCAAGAAAAATATCTTCTCTGATGCGTTATCGAGCACTGGAACAGGCTGCCCAGTGAAGTGGCTGAGTTTCCATCCCTGGAGGCATTTAGCAGGAGTGGCACTAAAGGACGTGGCTTAGTAGTGGATTTGGCAGGGCTGGGTTGGACTTGGTTGTCTTAGAGGTCTTTTCCAACCTAAATAATAAAGTATCTTGCTGTGTAATAGATTTAGTTTTATCCCCAACACCCTCAAAACATGTGAGAAGCACCAAACAGCAGGGAAAGAGCACACTACCCTGAGAAAGGTACAGAGCACATTCCTCAGAGAAAGGTACTTCTGTGCTTTTCACAAATAATATAGTAAATAAAGAAGCAGAACAACTTCTACACTGTGTCAAAAATATACTGTATTATTAAACCTAATACTTCATGCTTCATTGGAAAATATATCAGTTCCTGGTTTTTAATCTGCTATAGACCCAACACAAATTTTGTAAATTTTCCATGCTAAGAAAATTGTATTCGTCTACACTCTCAGAAAGCATTCCTTCCAAGATTCCAAAATGTTGTTCTGAACGTGTTTTCACAGTATTTCAGGATATGAGAGGAACTATGACAACTGCTGACATAAAGCTTAATAGAATAATGGAAATACTCTATTACATTTAATCACTAAGGGCACCTGCTACTTAGTACTGATTGAAGCAACTTATCTTAATTTCTAGATCAAGTGTCTCCTGTTAGTGCCTTAATGAAACAGTGTGACATACAAGAAAAATTACTTTGCTTTGCATATTGCCATTTAAATGATTCAGGGGAGGAAAATCAACCCAAACAAATATTTCAGTACTTTCCCTGTTTTGTAAACATCGAATTTGCCATAAAAACCCTTCTACAACAGAAGTGTCTCTTGGGTAACTTCACTCAGCACACAACACGAGTACATTCTTTGGAATGTCCTATTTCAGTGCTGTTCAAGTCACCTCATGTTGGCTTCTGGTTGGCTGGGTGAGTGCAGGCTCCCTCTACTCCAAAGTAGGAATGCTCTCACTGCCACACTGCACCAAGCTCCAGATAGCTGGTTTGGTTAAGCAGGGTCATATCTACGTGCACTTAAGGCATTGAAATGAAGGAACTAGCTTGTCAAAAGCAGGGGATAGCAGTAAGGGTCTTAGTAAGCATTGCTTCAAAAGCAGAGGCAAGATGACGGGCTTGGGAGGAGCCATGTGAGGGAGGGATCCAGGGAGGAAGGAGAGTAAGGGGCAGTGGAGAGGTGCCAGGAAGGGAAGCAGGAGCTTGTAGGCACCTACTGCAGGTGCTGAACCTCGTGGGAAGCTCTGTGTGCTCAGCTCAGCTCACCGGAGGCGGCCCTGAGGGTGCAGTGGCTAAACAACTCTCAAAATCAGGGTACATACCACACAGTTTTTCCGTTTCTCTCTTCTTGTGCTGCTTCTCTCCCTTCTAAGACAATTCCTACATGGGATAGCAGCTGCATTTTGCCATCAGCTGCTTTGATTCTGGTCCCATTTCCTACTCTGCTGTGTCCCCTGAGGGCTACTACTACCCTACTCTTCCCAACCCCACCCTATTTGTGTCTTTTCCTCTCAAGGCTTAATTTCCCTGACTTTGATCCTTTAATTGGCTATTTCCCGCTCTTAGCCATTAGCCTGCTTCCCTGTGTGCTGGCCAGCATCCCATTATTAATCTACATTTTGAGAAAAGGGTAAGTCATAGGACTGAAATGGCACCCAGGAGCACACAAGTGTGCTGTAAGGGGGCTGAGTAAGCCAGAAAACCAGGAACACACATTCCTTAATGAGGAGCATTGCAGTCACTGCTACCTGAGGCTTTCTAATGAGCACCAATCTTTGTCTTCTTTGTCTCAGTCCAGTAGTTTTGCAAGTTCTTGTAGCACCCAAGACTGTGCCATCCACTGCAAAACAGCAATGAGAACTCCTACAAGAAAGATTTTGTGGATAAAGATTATAGCCACTGGCAGTGTCACAAAACAAAACAACTCAAATACTTCAGTGTACTATAGGATAAGGAGCTAAGACCAAAATGAAACCCTTATAAACTAATCACAGATGTGCAACAGCTAGTAAGGAAACCATTTTCTAGTATGTGGGAATCATTAACATTTCTTGTATTTTAGAGAGGGAGATGCATACGGCTTGGAAGAAACTTCCTGAAATGTTATAAATCCACCCTCAAGTTCCTTGTCTACCTTCCAGGTGAACATCAGACAGGACTGGTATCTTTCTCAGTTTTCTGATATGAGCTGCCATTTTAATCAAACCCAGCATACTTGTAAAGTATCTCCTTAGAAAAAAACAATATGTGAAAAATTAACAGCCACCTCTCAAAACAATTCTTTGGACTTGGAAAAATTTCCTTTGTGATTCTGATGTCTTCAATCCATGAAGTTGGGTGTGAGGGGAACAAAATGAGAGAGCACCATAGTTTCTAAGGCAGCAACAGGGAAATAAAAAGGTAAGCTGAGATGAAAGGGAAAAGGCAAAGGGGAAAGGAAAGAAGAAGAAAGGACCATGGGAGGCAAAGCAGTGAAGAGAGCTAATTCTCTTCCTGTGACAGGCCAACAGCTAGATTTTTTTCTGGGAAGGATCAGCCCACCTCACAGCTGCTTAGAACATGAACTGGGGGATGGGAGGGGAAGCAGAAAAAATAGCAGTTCACTGCCAAACAGAAATTGCTCTGGAAACCGGTGCCTGGGAATGTGCAAGATGGGATTTGCAGGCACAGCCATGCAAGGTGAAGAAAGAAGTCATATTCTGAAAGGTAGGAAAGGCCACTGAAGACAATTCAGGTGTTCAGTGTGATCATTCTTCAGACTTAATTGACACAACTTGGAAAAGGAAAATTGCAGTAAAAGAAACTGGCAATAAAAGTTATTATTTTTATAGGAACATCTACCCTCTTGGTGCTTACCCTCCCAGTTTTGGGTCTCCCTGACCTTCAGTTGCATGCTGTCCCTTCAGTGCACTTGGGCAGTGACCCAAGTCCAAACCCACAACACGCTTGCCGCCAGAAAACTCTTCCCAAAGACACTTTCACCCACTGCAACAAATCTTCCAGACAGTAGATTTCATGGGTCTGCTAGCTGTGTGCATTTCTATTTGGGACCATGTAAAAGCACAGACTGTTCATCATTCAAGGTTTGCTTTGCTGTCATGATATCACTGTCTGGGACTGATATTTTTGGTGATGGCCAGAAACAGCAATAACATACTTCTCCTCGTGTTTTGATTATACAGGAAGAACTTACATGATAACACTGACTGAAGTTCAGAAAGAGAACTAGTAAAGTTACTTTAAAAGAAATTTCTAAGTGAAAACTTAGAAATTAGGTTTTCAAAACTTTATAAAAAAAATAAATACTGGTAGGAAATTTGATATTTACAAATATTTCTAAAAAACAGTAAAATCCACAACTTCCTTTTTTTTCTGTTCCTAATAAGAAAAAATTAAAGTGAGAATAAGAGAAAAAACAGGCAAACTTTAAAAAGTGAATATTCATGTTTAACTTTGATATTGAATTCTAATCTAAAAACAAAACTATTTTAATACTTTAGACCAATGTATGAATGTTTTGTTTAGACCAATGAATGAATGATGTATGAAACCACATCTTAGGGGGAAAAAGTGTGAATAAACTTCCATAAAGAACTTTGTAGACAAGGTATGAATTTTCAGAGAGTGTCACTATTTCCTGTTTTCAATTTAGAAGTCCAGCAGCAGAGATAAAACAGTTTTCTCCAGAGAAACACTTAACACCGAAGCACACAAGGTGAGAATTGTTTAGGGTCACACTGATGGACACTATCAACTTTTTGATAGTGTTGTAAGACAATGAGTGGCATTCTGTAGAAAGGGCTTTGTGTTTATCTGAACTGACAGCAGTTAGAAGTACACTTCATTGTTATCTATCAACTCTAAAGATGATCTAACTGGATAGAAGACCATTTTCATGGAGGGCTGCTGCCCACAGCTGTACTTCAGACAAGTAAATTCAGATTTCATGTGGCCTGAACCACACACAGACATTCGCACCACTGCAAACTGCATGCAGAATGTTTTTCTATCCAGAATGGAAGCACTTTATATTTTCTTGCACATCTTCAGAAGAAAAGAGTCCACAGGGTCAGGACAACAAAGAACTAAACAGAGAGAATGTCTGTGACAGGGGGAGGGCAATTATTATGAGTTACAACACTGTCAGGATTAACATGTCTCTTTAACAAAACGTGCAAAGGAATCTCAAGCCATTAAACTGTCTAGCTCCTAGCTATTATATTTGATCCATAAACAGTACCTTCAACAGTACAGTGCCCTCTAGCACTGTAATAAAGTATCAACCATTAGTTAATACTTACCCTCCAAATTGCTACTTAGAAGCCTCTTTAAGTCCTCCCTTTCAAAAACCTATCAAAAAAGAACAGTCGATTCTGAAAGGGCTGCAGCCCCATTCAGAATCAGCCTTTGACTGTCTACAAACTGTTAACTCTTCCTCCTCTCCAGGGGAAGCAATACTATCACTCATATTTTACTGGTTTCTAAATGAATGTTGTGATTAAGCTTCCCCTGGAGTTTTTAACAGCTCCTTATGACAACACAGGCTGCTCCCTGGAACAGGAATGGCAATAACTGAAAAGTGGGAGCAGAGTTTAAGAAACTATGTTATTGAAATGTGGCTAGGAAGAAAGGAACTAGATAAGATAAGAAGTGGAACAACTGACACCATATTATAGAATTAGCCATTGCTGACAGTAGTAGCTGGATATGTAGAACTATAACAAACTGGACTCACATTTGAGTCGGGATGAGCTGAGCTACTTCCTTGCCTCCCCATGTCCAAATGCAGCTAAACTGTGTGAGCTAGACTCTCCTGAGCATGGGTCAAAAGAGCTAATTCATGGGAGCAGGATCAATCTCAGCTGCTTTGAACCCAGACCCCTAGACTCGAAGATGACAAAACTCGGTGTGATTGTCCTGTAGAAAGAGACCAGAACGTGGCATGGGGAAATAGTTTTAACAATCATAGAATCACAGAGTGTTAGGAGGCTGGAATGGACGTTAAAGATCATCTAGTCTCACCTGCCCTGCCATGGGCATGGACACCTCCCAGGTTGCGGATAAGGCTCAGGGCCTTATCCAAACAAGTTCACTCTTGAAGTGTGTAGAATATTGGACCACAGGTAGATAACTCCACTCTTAAATTGTCCAAATGGCTAAGAGGGAGATTATCAGAAAACAAGTTATAGCTGTGTAGTGCAGTCTCTGGGCAAAGTTCAGGAGGAACCAGGAAAAAGCAAGGAAATACCCAAGGCCTTTGCTATGTAGTCCTATGTTGCAAGGCCACAGCAAGGAGGCACCAGGCAGGGAACATCCATGTCCACACACTGCTGAGTTCAACTGCTGCCCAGGGGGACAGCTGAGGGTCTGTAGCAGTGTTGGTACATTAAAACAAGTGGCTTTGGTGAACTGGGAAGCAGCTCAAGTGCCTGATTTCATACTATGTGTCTGTTTGCAGTGTTAAACAAATGCAATTGTCACTTCTGTTTCTTGAGTTGATGGTCCTGCTGCCTCTCTATGGAACTTCAAACTTCTCCCAGGCTCATGTTCTTGGTATTTAGAACTTCTTTGTAGATACAGGCATGGACCTTACAATTGCAGTCACGCAGAACCGTTCACCCAGATTCTGCTGCATGGAATGGGCGATACAGAGACAGAAGTAGTTCTCTGCCTTTCCCTGAGTACTGATTTTGGCAAGATACATTAAGCTGTGCCTTTGAATTCCCACCAGTACTTTCCACCAGTCCTGTTTTGACTGTAGAGGACACCCCCAGTGACCAAAGAGGAACGGATGAGATTGCACACATAAAAAGAAGATATTTTCCCACCTTTTATTCCAAATATCTATGTTATGGATGTCATGCACAGCAGATTATATCTATGCCTAAAAGCAGCAGGCCACTCAAGGGAAATTGCACTAATTAAGTATACAGGCTGATTGTTGTCTCAGTTCCTGTCAGCTCTGCCCTGAAAGAGGACACAAAGAAGAGATTGTGAAGGCTTCAAGAAGCGTGGATGAGTTTTTCCCCACAGTTTAGAATACTTACATGTTGGAAAGTCAGGAATCAGTTCAGTTGCTGTATTTGTCCTCCCTTACCTGCTTCATCTTAGGAGTCAGGTCCTGTTACTCCAAGCAAAGTCCATTAAGTCAGGGTGGTGCAAAGTCTTGGCAGTCAAGAGAATCTCTGGGCAGTAGGAGTCAGTCATCCCCAGCTAGCCAGCTACTCCATTTGCTGGTTGGAAAAGGACACACAGATTGCCCCAGTGGTGCTAGCATCTAAATCTGGGGGATTAGGTGGAATGCAGAATATGACAAGGCCTTTGGAAGCAAGAAAGTGAATCACAGCCAGAAAACCCCTCCTCACATGGCCTCCTTCTATCTCCTCCAGCAGCCCATAAGATGCTTTTGTTTCATCCTCTGTTTTCAGTTTCTTTGGTCAGAAAAAAGGAGCAGCTGGAAAATACTTTCCTAAAGGCTGTGGTAAAGTTCATGGAAGACAACCAGAGCAATTCCTATTTTTTGCTGGAAGTCTTCTCTCATATGAACTGCAAGATCTCCAAAGTGCTGCCAGTATTACTTGGAAATAAAAACTATAAGGAGGTCCTATTTTAAAAACACTCTGTGTGCAGAACCCTGTGAATACATGTGCAGAGGACTTTGAGATGCTGTACCTATTGTACAGTTTGTATCACTCATTAATGCATTGAGGCTGAAACTGCTGTTAACTGACTTTCCATAAACCCAATATATTTAAACAACCCCACAAAAGGCACAGATGACCTCTCAAAATACTGTATCACATGGAACTATTTTGAAAAAAAATCATGTGCTACTGGTGCTAGCTAATGGACTTTGAAGTTGTGGTATTATGTATGAAAAGTGGATCTTGTCTTTCAGATGTCTCCCTCCATCTCTGATGTAGGCTTTTCCTTTCCCTGGAAGCTTGAACACCACCAAAAAAAGCTTGGCTTAATAGAAAGGTGGTGGTTAGTATTCCAAATCAAGGCTTTAACTTCTTGGATGCATTTCAGAAACACATTGTGGTGAGGGATGTTGTAAAGGTTTTATTAGTACAAGCTTGGGATGCCCTGCATATCTCAGCTGTAGCTTTGCCAGATGCAGGGTGTCAGAGCAGCAGGAGAGGGCTGCTCTGCAAGGGCTGAGGCTTCTGCAAGGGCTCTGCAAGGGCAGGGCAGGCAGGGCAGTGCTCCCACCCACGAGTGCAGCGCAGGAGCAGAGCACGTCCAGTGGCTCTAATCAGGGTTGGGCTCAGTCCAGCAGTTGCCAGACAAGTCCTCAAAGGCAAGGCAGCTCTCGAGTCAGGCTATGAATTCCAGTCACTGGCTCAGGGACCTGGGGGTAGGAACGTGGTCAGGCATATCTACAACATAGCTGCAGTAAGGACAAAGGGCCTGAGCTTAGCAGCAGCTCTCACCACTCTCCCAGGTCTCTCCAGGGGGGTCTCTGCCAAGGCTCCACGCAGATCTCACACAGCTTGTTTCACAGCGTCTCACCCCAGGTTACAGCTGCACACAGCAGACCTGCTCCTGGGCACGGGCAGCCAAAACCTTTGCTGGGGGCAGGGAATGTTGCAGAGCCTGTTGGCACACTCTGGAAAAGGAAGGCAGCTCTTCCTAATCTCAAGAGATGGTAAATGTTTAATCAGTGGATGCTATACCTCCATCAAGTAGTGCCCAGTGCCTGGAGATGAGCTATTTTATAATGGTCTGGAAAACAATACAAAGCTGAACTGAACAAAATGTCCAGAACAAGCAAGCAAACAGAAAAACATCTGTAGCATGTTACGGAGACACTCACAGAGTCACCCACATCCACACCCATTCACACAACACATCTGAGGTCATTACAGAATTCTATTTGTTTCTGCAAAAGAGAAAAATGTTTGAAGTTTCCTTCTTGATGCACGTTTAGAACCTCTGACTCAATTTCCTTCTACTCTCCATTTGGTTCAACTCGACTCAGTATCCCTTTCTCCTGCATCAACCATTTAAGCAGCCTCTGACACTTCAGCCCACTCATCCAGGACACCTGATAGCTACTAAGAAAACTCCTGTAGCACACCTGTAGCATACCTGAAATAAGGGACATACAGACACCACAAAATACAAGAGACATTGCAATAGACCCTGGACACCAACCCTCGGAGCAAATTATAACTAAATGCAGGCTGGATGCTGAAGAGCATCTTGGCTGCAGAATGAAAACAAAACACAGCTCTTACAGAGTATACCCAGTCATTCTCAAGCAAAACCATCTGGCTGAGTCATTGTCATTGCCCAGACAGAATTTCAGGAGTGTACATCAGCACTGGTATCCAGAATATCTGACACTCCTATAACACCACGCAAGCAATATTTCTCAGGTGATGGCACAGACAGACACTGAGAAGATGAGGAAACTAATTAGTAACAAGTATTAACACTCTTTTGTCACAGTCCCTCTGCAGACTTAGATTCAGATACCAAACAAACTCAAAGTCAAGTGAGACTTGGAGATTAGCATCTGCCTGTCTGTAATATAGAGGCTGTTATTGATGTGTTTCACATTCAAACCAATAAAAACTGAAACACTCAGCACTCCAGACTGATAGCAGATTTCTAAGCTGAGAAAAAAACCTGAAGGGAGTCACAAAATTAATCTCTGGTCAGAAATGAGAAGTGTTATCAGTTTTGTCAGTGGAAAAACCCACCTCATGCCTGCTCAAACAGCGTTTGTTTCTTCTGAAATTTTGAGATAATCTTGAAACTATGCAAAAGAAAAGGCATCAAGAAAGAGAAGTGGGAAGCACAGCAGTGCTATGAATTTAAACTTCTGGTTTAAGATCTCTCTGCAAACTCTGATTCCACGGCTGGTGAAGCAGCACACTATGGCAAGAGGAAAGGGGGCCAGAAAAACAAGAGAAGGAAAACAAATAGTCCTATCTCACTCAACACCACCAGAGACTATAAAAAAATGGAAGAGGCTTCTCCTGAGGATGGTACATCCCTCTCTAGTGGGAAGGTCACAGGACAGCTTTTGAAAGTTCCTGACCTGGAGGCCTTCCTGCTCTTTGAGGGCCTCTCTTTCCACATCATGCTATTCCAGAAAACAGAGACCACGTCTCACAGTTGCTTTAAACACTAAGTCAAGATCAGAGTATTAGAAAAACTGTTAAATGTTAACAGGAAAAAAATGTTTAGTATGTTTGGGAGTTTCCTCTACTTGGGAGGGGAAAGGTTAAATTAATAAGTTCACTGGTGAAGAAGAACCACTGTTGAACATAGCCTAAAGGATTATTTTACCGCTAATCAGTGGATTTTACTGTAATCTGAATTAAAAACACGCTGCTGGATATCAAAGCACACAGGCTTTATCACTGAGCAGGGCTATCTGTAGTATGGACCACAAGAACTGGAAAACAAGACTTCAAATGTAAGGCTTATTCCATTCAATTAATTCAGCCTACAGAAGAGAAGTTTTAGAGGTGACATAATTGCTGAATATAGGGATTTACACACAGAAAAGCATTTAATAAGCGGAGGAGGAAAGCAGACAGGCGTTTCAGTTTTTCTGTCAGAGACATAATGTGAACCAACAGTTTTAAGTACAACAAGAAAAGTTCTTTCTTATTTAAATAAGTTTTAATTCCTGGGAAGTCAGAACTACTACAGCAGAGGTCACTGTCTTTTGGAGTCTTTATGACAAGACTATCTATTTTTTAAGAACACATACTTACTATCTAGCTTCAGGGGGAAAACTGCAAAGGGTATGTTCAAGTTGGCTCCTTTCCTCACAAAGTCCAGATACCCCTGTGGTTTATTCAGCTTTCAGGACAGACAGTGAGGTTTGGGATGGGGCTGGTGGCAGAGCAGCCTGCAGGAGCACCTTTTGTATGACTGTCAGCAGGTGGCCCAGGCGCTGTGTAAGCCCAGTGCCCCCAGCTACCCTCGCACACGTCAGACAGCAGACCAGCAGCTTCATGCCACAAAGGTCTAGGAGGATCTTAAGATCAGTTAAGAATAACTCACCCAGTGCAGGGATCGTGTATCTCCCTCTGAAGCATTTGGCAGTGGCCAGGGACAGCATGCCAAAGGAGACAGCCTCCTGGGCAGGCACAGTCTGGAAGTCGCTGCATCCTTGGCACAGCCTGAGCAGCACACAGGGTGTCCTTGGAGGTCTCCTATGCATGCAGCGACCAGAGCTGACCCTGCTTAATTTATGAGCCTGTCTGAGATCACAGCCTCATGTATTATGGCTCCAGGCTCCATTGAAATGAACTTTATTAAAATAAATTCCAGCTGCTTGGAAGGAGTTAGAGAAATGACAGAAAGAAGGCAGACTCCTCCATTCACATACTCACTGACAGCAGAAAAAGAAATAGTTACTGGAGAGCAAGCAAAATTCAGCTAGCTCAAATTGAAGGGACATGAGAAAAAGATCTAGTCAACAACAAGCGATTTTGATAAAATAAGATGGTTACAAATGCCAAGGCAGAACTCCCAGCTAGGCAACAGGCTTGAAGCAGAGAGACAGAAGGACAAAGGGTCAGGAGGGCACCTGATAAAGCTTCTGACTGAAGGTGGGATACATTTTAATCCATCAGATTCATTTGCGAGGGGTCTTGAATGCTTGTACCTTTCCTGTTTTGTCTGTTCCCTGGCCTTTGGTCTGCTGTATTTCCTTCCCCAGGATGCCTGTGGGCTGTTAATGGAGAATATTAGGGAGCAGCACCAGGATGTACCTCACTCTGCATGTTGTTGCCAGCAGCCTACATGTTCATTATTGTCCCTGGTCAGTAGATGCTCTTTTTATCCTTGCTTGGCTCCTGGGGAATTTCAAAAGGATGACATTTCTAATGAGGCCTGGCATTCTTGCCCAGCCACATCTAATCAGAATTGCAGTCTGGTAAGGATCTCAGAAGAAAAACTCCAGTTTTCTGCCCTTTCATGGGTCAGCAGTGAGAAGATTAGATCTACATCCTACCAGAGCAGCAGAATTGATCTCTTTGGTCATAGGGTTGCCCCTTGGAGTTCCAACAGGAGCATCTAAGCTTTCAGGAGCCAGGGGCATGAGGCATTAGCAGTGCTTATGTCACCTTGTCCCCATTCTTACCTTTCTTCTTCCCAGCAATGAATTCTCATGACCTTCTAAGCAGATTTCCAACATCACAGCATTGCCAACAGCCTGCTTTCCTCAAGAAATTCTGGAGTCTCCTTACAATAATTTTTTGATGCTGCTGGAAACAGTCTTTTTCACCTCATGTTAGGTATCACAGACAATATGAGTGATATTTTACCCGGGGTTCCTAGATCCAAGCTACCAGTGCAAAAAAAAACCGAACAAAAAAAACCACCAACAAAAAAAACCTCAAAACTAGAAGCCTGAGATCTAGTTAGTTCAGTGAAGTGGAAAGAGCACATCTCTGGTACATTCAGCAAAGCAAAACATTTGCCAGATAATCCTGTAAATTGGGAAGATCTGCAGATCTTCAACAGTTTAATGGCATGCACTGCCACTGGGGGAAGGATGTCACACCTCAGAAAGAACAGGTTCCACTGAACAACATGAGAAGGTTCTAGTTCAGCAGTAATTTCACTTAATGTCAGTCTGTAGCAGGGGTTTCATGTGAATAGTGTAGCTGAAAGCCATTAGACTTCTCCCTCATGCTATCATCAACCACTTTTGGCAAGGCCTGTTAAACAGAATAACTTGCAGAGTGAGCCAGAAATAGGGCCTGTGGAACAGATTCTTCAGATCACAAATGTTAAACCATGGAAATGGATTGGTGACAAAGAGGGTGGAGGGGAGAGAGAGAAGTTTCCACATACTATTTTTTTTTTGCCCCATCACCACCACACATGTGGCCTACACCCCAACATATGTTTGCCACGAGTGTAGCCCAAGAGACATTCCAGATCTTACTCAAGAGCTGAAACTTGAAAGAACGAGCCAAGTCTGAGATTAACCAAAGGGCAGGGTAACGGTGTGTGTGGAGTTTAAGGGAGTCACCCATGCTCAGCTTCCACAGAGAAGGGGCAGGGAGAGACCAGTGCCCTGCAGTAATGGCTCTGATCTATAGTCTGAGGCTCCCTTCAGCAGCCACTGAAGGGCTCACCTCCTAGCTCAGATTAGGTTTTTGGCTGTGACTAGGCTGCCAATTTAGGCACCCCAGGTGTGTTCCCAACCTTAGAGAGATGAAGTGTGCTTTGGGGAGCACTTAGCTTTGAAAGAAGGTTCTTTGAATTTTATGGCTCCTTCCTTTCTTGCCTCTACTTCTGCCTCTCTGCCCACTACCCACTGGATTGGCTTACCAATTTTCACAGAAACATTCTGAGCATGAAAGAAAATGTCTCCTCACTTAGCTAAATCCAAAGTGTGCCAAGACAGATGGTTGCTGAAGAGTGAATACCGTGTCAGGTAATGTCAGATAAGAAATAAGGAAGCTAAATGTTTTTAGCAAACAAAAAATATAAAAAATTAAATACAGCAAGAGGGTTACTGTGGGACATAATTTTCATGCTCATATAATTCTTCTAAAAACTAAAGTTATACTTCTATGTTTCATAGAGAGATTTAGGAAAAATAAGTTTGATATACTTGGAGACTTTTTTCTTTAAAATTCCTGAGAAGATATTACAGCTAAATCAGGAATACAGATGTATGTACTAATATATCACGGGTGACATATGTTAATTTAGGGAGATCTATTAGGAGAATGAGATAGTTTTTATATAAATGTGTTATTTTATTTATTACCAAGGTTTATGTATTTGGTTTAAAAGGCAGCTAAAGATTTAGTGGGACTTGGGATATTGGCTGGGGATTTTTATAAAGCTATAAATGAGAAGGGAGCAGAAAGGAGAAACACATTTCAATTTTATATACCCAGTACTGAGACTGGAACTAAATACAGAACAACAGAACAGTACTCCCAAATAGCCACAACTCTGTCACATGGGGGCCCAGCAGGTAACATATGGAATTGTTAGATGGAAAATACCCACCCATTTTTTGGCTTCAGCAGAACTTCTTTTCCCAGTGGAGTAAGAGCAGTAACTAAACAAAAATTCATGGAATAGGCTGAATGATGCAGGTCCATATCTTATCAGAGACGGTGCCAATGTTCAAATGATGGATTAGTTTTGGCAACTGAATTTGGAAATTTATTGCTGTTTTTATTTTTCTTCAGTGGAGGAAAGCCTAGCAGTTGGAAAGGAAGACTATAAATCTTAAAATTAGAGAGGGGAAAGGGCAAGGTGTTTTACATACACACAGGGGCTAGACAAGAAATAGTTTTTTCTAGACACAAAGAGCAATGTGCACCAGATTTTTTTTAAAGATTTTTCATTTACTGAAAAATAGAACAAATATGCACAAAAAGTGCACATCCCCTTTGTTCTTTTAATTCCAGATTTTATTAATTTTCACTGAAAAATCTGTAGGCATTTCAACCTATAGCTTCTTTTAAACAAAAAAGCAATCACAGATTTTTGCCAGAAAGTGGAAATCACAAAGGAAAGCAAATTTCTTTATCTCTTTGGAAGATGATATAACCAGAGTTTTTTCTGGGATGAGAAGAGTTTGGGAATCACCTCATCCTTAGATGAAGTATCTGACCCAAACAGTGGTTTGCTGCTCTCCCCTATGAATCACAGATGGGGAATGCACAGTCCCAGTGGGGAAATAGCCAAGTAGAACAAGGCTGCTGAAAGGGTGATGGGAGAACCACTTGTAAATGATAAAAACCTGACATCAGTTGAAAGTAGTTTGAGGAGCTCCAGCCTGCATGGGAAAGAACAAGAAGATGCAGCAGATATTTAACTGTTCTCATAAACCTTTCCATTGGCTGTTTGCAGTGATTCCTCCTGTCCCCAGGCAAGGTGAAGAAAATTGCCTAATTAAGTCCACATCTTTGAATGTCCCAATTAAACCAGCTCCTCATCTTCTCTCGCTGAGAGGCACCCTGCATTCCCTGATTGAAGCTGGTGGCAGCATTTAATGCAGTATGCTGAGAGCTTACAGCTAAAAGTTAGAAGCTCTGAGAATCCCTCCCAAGCCCATGACTTTGGGATGGAGCTGGTAAGCAGCAGGCTCTAGAAGGAACATGGACACTTTAGTTTGAAATGAGCCATTGAAAAAGTTCATAAACTCTCTGGTAATAGCAAGTGAAGAAGCCCCTGAGGATAATAAGAGATGGCAATAGCTTCAGAAGAAGTTTGCCTCTTACCTTGGCAAGCACAAGGGAAACTTCCTTCTCTGCCTCCTTTTTCCCTTAAACAAAACATACCCCCTCAGAGCATTTTGGAAAGTGCACTAAGATGACAAGGCTTTCTGCAACATGAGTCTGAGGAACTGCTTCCAAGAAAGAATTCCTCATACACACAGATCACAGGAACTTTAGCCCTTTTCATATCAAAGCAACTTGCTCAAGGGCCTTCAAAGTCCATTCCAAGGCCTAATGGAGCTGGAAACCTTCAAAGAACGAGAAAAGATAAATTTCTGCCAATGAGTCCCACTCCCTGGATTTTTAAGAGATCAAAATGTTTCAAGCTGCTAGTTCTGCAACTAAATATGGGATAAAATGGGATACTTTATCCCATTAAAAACATGCCTTCACACTCCTTTTTCTTCAGGTCCCTAGTTTAAAAAGGGTTAGAACAGTGGGAGTTCAGGGAGGGAGAAAAAGTACTGAAAGGAGAAAAACTGCTAATGGACAATGCAATGACATTTCAGATAACAGAAAACTGAAATTAAATATAATTGTATAATTGGAGTAAGGCAGGATCAAATATTTCTGATTTGACTCTTGATTTCCAAGGAGTAGAATCAGCCCTCTGATATGTTGTGTGACTCTAGAAAAAGAGTTTCAACTTGAAACTGTAGGATAATGGTGACAAGACCAACAGCTGATGACTCTGCAGCGCCCCACATAAGCTTCTGGGGTGAGATTTCCACATCGAATCAGATCAGTTTGTGGCTGAAGTAAAGCCTTGGATCAGGCCAAACTTTTTTTCCTGGTCTTAGTTTTAAATCCAGTCCAGCAACCACTTGCCACATCAAGACTCATGCCTTTACCAAAACCTTCACCAACCTCTCTTTTCAAACTACAAACCCTGAATAAATCCACAAAACCCCTTTTAGTCCCCAAGCTCTCCTGAATGCTTCCTAAGCCTAGCCTCACCTAAGGCTGTCCTGACTGGTGCCTAAAAATCCACAGCCCTTCTTGGAACCAGCCCTCATTCTCACCCTGTAGGCAAGGGAAGGCAGAACAGAATGATAAATATCTTAGTCCCAGCCCAAATCCTGGCTGCCTCTCTGGTGGAAAGACACCAAGCAATTCTGTCACCTGTGCCAAAATTCAAAGCAACCTTACAACTAACTCTGTGTTCTCTCTAAATGCTGGAGTTAGGAATAAAGTTGCTCCACACTAACTTGTATTCGTAAACTCATTTTAATGGGCAGCCATCACTAACATCATAGAAACTACCCCTTCTCTGAGGCCTCCAGGCTTCAGCAGACTACTGTTAAGACCAGCACTGGGAGGTTGCAATACACAGTTTTTACTGCAATGCCAGAGAGCTTGCAAACATGATGAGGCTGTTGTGACAAACACCCGGTGGCTCCGGCTGAACTTGCACGGAGACCTTCTGCAGAGCTAAGTGAATTCCAGGGTTCAGGCTGGATTTATAATTCTTGTTCAAAATATAAGCATCAAAGAGTTTCAGCCGGACTCCTACATGCAGGTCTCCAAACGTGTGAGCATGCCAGAAAGTTCCTCCCAAGCCATGATTACTTCAAGGAAAGCAGCACCTCACAGCCTTCAGCTAAAATTAGGATTATGAATAGGAAGTAACTGAAGCTCTTTTTCTTCATGAATCCCAGAAAGTTGTACAAGCAGGCAGATAGGGCCCCAGACTTGTGCTTTATTTGAGCTTGCAACACCAAACTCTTTCGAACACTGGATGTATAGCTGGGGTTAGACTTTTGGAAGAGAAGTACAGGCCATGACTAGTCCTTATCATGCCCTCAAAGCTTGCAATAGAACAGGAAAACAGCAACATCCAAGGGCATTATTTAGATGACATAAGGTCTCAGCAGTTAAGGTGTAGCATCAGAGTTTGCAAGAAAAATGAGGAGAATGTGAGTCATTTTTACATAACAAAAGACTTCCATGGATTGTAGACAGAACTATGTTCAGGAGGGTCCTATAGCTTGCAGGTACTCCACTAACACCACACTGTGATAGAGCCTAGGCTTAGGAAGGAATCAGCCTGAACTTCTCCCTGACCCAGCAACAAAGCACTGGTAGCAGGCTGACCACAGCTGCTGGCTTTCCAGGCACAGTCCTGGAGCACTGCTGTGCCTTGGGTGCTAAGATCACAAAGACTCTTCTGGAACCTTCTGCCCAACTGGCACCAGAATGTTTTATTTACAGTTTATTTGCTGTCTAAACCTAAGCCAGTCAACAGGTTGACCTTCTCAACTCATTTCACCACACAATCATTGTTTCTCTTTCCGGTGTTTGTTTTTCAGAATGCAGCAGTAAGAGGTGTTCTCAAATCTGTTCCATCTCACAGCTAACAAGTTTAGCCATATATTAATAAGAATTTCCAGCGCCAGAAGTTTCCCTAAACTAGAACCTTCTTGTATAGCTATTCACCCTTCATTCTTAACTCATGTCTCATTTCATT
This sequence comes from Cyanistes caeruleus, assembly GCF_971803275.1. Taxonomy (NCBI): domain Eukaryota; kingdom Metazoa; phylum Chordata; class Aves; order Passeriformes; family Paridae; genus Cyanistes; species Cyanistes caeruleus. Next base: position 28,544,914 of record NC_141706.1, on the reverse strand, counting down.
CCAATGAGCAAGATGTTACTGAAGCCAAAGAATTCTACCAACACCAGCCTTCATTCATTCCTGAGTAAAGGGCAAACACCAGCTTCAGAATTTCTAGTTCCAGCCCTCACTGTACTTGTAAGTAACTGCAGAAAAAACCCTAGGGCTGTTAGAATTGCATTCACACTTTATATTCATTACTGTACACTATGCACTTAAAAATTCTGGATAACCCTAACCTGATGCAGCATGTCAGGCTGGTCCCCTTGGCACATCTGATAGCAGCCCTGCTGTCTGGGCAGCCTTAGCCTCAACACCACAAACACAGGTTCTTATGAGAACCTTCTACTAGAGCTCTTTGCAATAGAGCAGGAGTAATGGCTTTAAACTGAATGAGGGTAGATTCAGATCACATGTAAGGAAAAAACATTTTTACAATTCTAGTGTTGAAACACTGGAACAGGTTGGCCAGCAGGGTGGTAGATATACCTTTACTAGAAACATCCAAGGCCAGGTTGGATGGGGCTTTGAGCAACATGATCTGGATGAAGATGTCCCTGCTCACTGAAAGGGATTGGAGGTAGTGGACCACCAATCTAAAATACTCTATGATAATTCTATGAAATATACTCCTCCTAATCCCCCAACCAGACTATCAAGACATTCTCTGCTTCTGCTACCAATCAGTCTGCTATAAACAAGTGAGTTTTATGCTTTTAATAAACTTTAATTTGTCCTTGCACAGATCATAATCTTCCACTGTCAGTGAGGCAGGCTTTCCTTTACTGATGGAATCTCACAACAGCAGCTGTAAGCACTACAAGCCTCCCAGTATCCTGAAATATGCCACACTCTCAACCTTCTGGTCCTCAGCTTTTATCCTTACAGGAAACATCTCTGCATATTATAAACCAATTACATGGGCTGCTGTAGTCCTCTTCCTGCAAACAACAGTTAGCAAAACTCTTGTAAGGTCCTGCTGGCAATAACAGGAGGATATGACAGAAGTTCTCTTAGCCTGGGACAATAAAGGGTTGAGCATGAAACAGTTATTCAGGAGATTCCATCATTAAGTCAGAAGCTAGTAGGCTACCCTTTCCCACCAAGCTGATTTCAGGGTAGAGACAAAGAGTCTGCTTTCTCCTCTACTGCTGCTTTACCCTCCCATTTGCTACTGGAGCACAGGAACCCTCAGCATAGCTTGTGAGGAATTCAAGAGGAGAGGAGAAGATCTCATTACCATTTTGCTGCCTATTAGAGTGAGACAATCAAGCTGTGGTAAAAAATAAATAGCTGTATGCAATTATGAGAATCGCCAGACATCTCATTTCATGTCAGGCAAGACTATTGCCTAATAGGAAGACAATATAATCCTGCTGTTGCCTTGCTCAGATGAGAAAGACTTGAGCTAATTAGCTTTCACTATAGCCAGGCATGAAATTGCCAACTTTATTTTATGATAGCCATCGGAACTGTGATGTGCTCTCTGCATCTTCTCATCACATAAAAGCTGGTGTAACCAGCTTCCCTACTCTAACAAAGTGCAAGTGCTCTTCACTAATGACCACAGGGATACTGAGGGAAATCTAAGAGAAAACAAGAGAAGATTCCCAAATCCCAGACATACCTCTGCTCTGGAGCCCTGGTCCCTGGTAGGACATCTTCCCACCTCTGCTCACAGCTCGCCAGTGTGAGGAGATTCCTCGCAGCCAGGAGCCTGGTCCACACAGCATTCTGTAGCCAAACTTTCTCATCAAGTCTTGGTATTCATTAGCCAAAGCAGGAATTGCTGGGGACTCCAGGAAGAGCCAGCAAGCGTGAGAAAGAATGTTCAATCTCGGTGTTACAGGAGGCAGGAGACTGTTTTCATAACATCTGTGGTGAGAGTGTATAAAGAAATAGACAGACTGCCAATACTTGGAACTACTCAAAAGGCAACTCTGGCAACCTCTCAGATTGTTTTATAAACAATTGGTTTCAAACTGATCCTGAAGTTAATGGGAAAGGCAATGGAGTCACCTAAGGATAAAGGTGCTGTGGTTTCTGCATTCCCTGCTGACAACTTCCACAAGAGCAGCCCTGCACTGGAGCGCTCACGCTCAGGCACGGAAGTTCTGCTCATTCATCTCACACTGCTGGCAAAACCCAGTGTGGCAAACTTCAGCTGAAATACAGCCACCTGCTGCCCTAGCTGTCTTGTAAGTCCCAGTCTCCTGAGAACAACTCTTCCAGAGAAATTTTTTTCATGCATTGCCCCCATGGCTGGCCGCAACTCGTCCTGCTGCCCTTCATGGCCAGACCACGGCTTGGCAATTGCCCGGCAAACCAATCTACCTGGCCATACTAGCTAGCTCCTCAGGGCAGGACACTGCTCTGTGGGGGCCATTCCTGTCCTTGCCTTGTCATGCCAAACACCACACCACCACTCTCTGTCCCAGACACCTCCCTCACCTCCAGACCATGCGCCAAGGCCTCCGCCTCCTCCTTTGGCAGTTTCTTCCCATGAGTACATCTCACCTTCCAGAGGCTCCCACACTGCCTCAGCCCACCTTCCAGTGGAATCACTTCCACAGGTTCATAGAAACCTGGTACTCACACATTTCCACTTAAAAACCAAACAAGACAAAAATAAAAACCAAAAACTAAACTTCAAAAAACCCCACCAAACCACACACAACAGGAGCAGTGGCTGCATCATTTCAGTTTTGCCACCAGTCTCTCCCCAGCCTCACAGCATGCGAGGAGACACATTAGCTTCCACCGAGGTGACACCAGTGACACACCTGCTGCCATACAGGCACTGAAGTCAAATCCTGTGCAAAACTGTACTCAGCTCCCAGGTGACTGGGAATGAACTGGTTTTGAGGAAAGGCATCCATTGATTTCTCCAGGTGGCTTCTCTCATACATCACATGGAGCCCACCCCACTTCTGCTCTGCCCTGCCTTGTTCTGCAACTCTGAAGACATGCCCAGAGCAGTCTAGAGAAGCCTCTCCAAAACACAAAGTGCTCAGGTGTCAGTCTCTTTGCCCAAGTGAAAAATGACAGAATGAGAGGAAACAGCCTCAAGTAGCACTGAGGAGTGGGGAAGAATGGGGATTAGATTGAATACTAGCAAAAATTCTTCACTAAAAGGGTTGGCAAACATTCCTAAATCTATCCCATCTCAGAAGACCAATACACCCTGGTTGTAGGCCACAAGTTTAGAATATAGCTTTATAATCCTATTTTGTTCAATTCCAAGTCTTTTACATAATGTTTACTATGAGGTAACCACTGAGAAAGCAGAAGAAATCCCTCAATCAGTAGTTATTCAATTATTTTTAGTCTGTTTATGCAGAAGGAAAAAAAAACCCAACAAAAACACACTTTGTTTTATAGGAACTTACACCCTCTAGGGAAAAATGGTTTTGCCAGAAGAATTCCCAATCAGTGCTTACCAGAGTTAATTACAATATCATATTAAAAGAACAACTTCTTTTTGAATACTTAAGAGTATCATGAAAAAACCTCTGCCAAAATTAAAGGTCTGCACTGTGCTGGGTTATTGTTCCAGGCTGTCTGCAGACATCACTGCATGAGTTATACTATTCTGACATCATTTTGCAAGCTCAGTGCACAAAGCACATGCCTGTACTATAACATGACAGGACCTCACATTTCCACTCCAGTAAACCCTAAATAGTTTCCAGAAGTGCTATGTAGAAAATACCCAGGAAGCACGCTGGGTAAGCCGTTCAGATGATCACATGCTCTGGGATTCTTGCTGTCTCTGAAGAACTTCCATATGTCCAGTCTGTAACTCTATGGAGGGCAAAAAGAAGGAATGGGTTAGTCTGGTGCACAATCCTGTGATCTTCTGCACTGTCACAGCTGTTTCTTTGGAGCTGGTGACCTGATGGTGGCAGACAGATTTCAGAAGAACTGCAGACCTACAACCTCCAGGAAAATTGTTCGGACAAGAAGAGACAACATGGAGAAGATTTAAGGTTATGAATAGCAGATATCACTGGCCAGAGACACATGATGGAAAAGGTCTGGCATTCTGGTGACACAGTGAGGATCTGGGGTCCTGCAGGAGGCCTAGGTCTGATGTCAGTATAGTTCCTATCCTGGTGAACACTCAGAACAAATAGCAATATCAGGATAATCTCTGAGCTGCTGCCCCTTTTCAAAGAAACATTGTAAAGGAATGGGAGTTACTAACAACTGGACCTTATAGGTGGGAAGGAAAATGCTCTCTTGTTTCCTGCAGGTAGGGCCTGTTGTAGTTACAGAAGTAGGTTTCCATATTTTCTCCTAAACTCTGGACTGCTGAGGACAGAGAACTATTCCATGATGCCACTCATCAGTGAGAGAGTTATAGGAAAGCAGATACCAGAGAGAAATGTAACTGAATACATGAAAATACCATCCTTGGGGCCTAAAGCAGGATTTCCCCCCTCAGATCCCATAGCTCATAGAGCATCTATATACCACTTGGAGAATAATCCTTCTCTTAAGCCCCTATTTTAGATGGAAGTAACATTTTTGCCTGGAGAGCTGAGAATATCTTTTCTCCAGGTACACAGCATCCAGTATTCCCCTAACCCCTCCCCACAAAAGCCAAACCAGCACACAAACCCCAGTCAATTGTATTATTAGGACCTTAGAGGAAATCAGACAATTTATACCTGTGAGAAGAAAGAGTTCGTGTCCAGGGTTACAGAATTTACTAAGGAGAAGGTAATTTCCCATATTTGGCAGAGAAGATTCCTGCCACAGAGCAAAAAACTTGCACGAACTCTGCCAGCACACACCTGCTAGAAATTGTTTATAATGTCTAAAGCACACTTAGTAGCTTTACTAGCAATGTTTTACTAATAGCCTTGGTTCACTAATTGCACATTTTTTGCTAAGGGCCTTTTGACAGTTTACAAGTGTTTGAAGACTTCCATGCTAGTAGATTTTTATTCTGACAAGCTTTTAGTATCAACCTGGTTTAAGATGTCATTCAGAAATCCTGGCTGCTCACTGAGGTTTATAAGTAATAGAAGGCCAAGGCTAGAGCAGAGTCTCAGAGGCTAATGGGATAGAGGCAGCCCATGAATAATTGAGGCTATGTTCTCCATTTATGGCATTGAGTGGTAGCATTTGTGGCAATCCCAGGGTCCTTTAGCTTTTCAGCAGCGAGCCCCTGTGGCTGCCTGTTCCTCACTTTCCACAACAATGTCACACAGTCTGACACCACTGCTTGCAGTCTGTCCTTTGGCAGCCAGAAACCAGGCTTTTCTGAAGTCTACCACATTCAGCCTAAATCCTGAACAAAGCTGGCAGGGACCAGCCACACCACCACACATGGGAGAATTATAGGGAAAAGAACAGCTGCCACATGTTAAATTTGAGTATGTGCCATACAGAAAACAAGATGCATTGCAACCTATACACTTACCCATAGCCACTCTAACTAATGCAATTCCTCTTCCCTCTCCAGAAGAAAAAAACACCTCATGGAAAGAATTTTAGCAGCTCGTGAGTGCTTCATGATCACACAGAACAAGAAACAAGTCACCAGTTCATTACTAGGGGCCTTGCTTCAGGCCACAGGGTGGTCACAACTCTGCTCTTGCAATATTAATTATTGGCCTGGGACAGCTACAGAGCCGCTTATTGGCTGTGCACAAAATGCTTCCATGTGCTGAGCTTCTGCAGAGGCTGGCGCTGTGGGCTTTGCTAGACAAACACTGCAGCTCCCAAGGAGTCTGAGTGCTAGGCTCAGACTTCTAGTCTGATTTCTAGTTCCAGCAGCAAACCTTCACCTCTGGAGAGGAGCTGGGAGCCTGGCCCAAGGAGCAGCAGATGATTTCTTAATCTCTGAAGGTCAGAGGACTTTCTTCCTGGAATCTTTTTTTAGATCAAATTTATAAGTGTTCAATGCTCTCTCCTTCCCTGCAGACTGTCAACTCAAAGGAACTGATGATGGAGGGAAACAGGAAAAAAATGGGGACAAGAAGCATGGGAATGTCCTCATGCTTAACTTCCCGAGCTAGGTAGAGCAGCAGCACAAGAAGGAAACTACTCTCACAGTAGTGGAAGACATGCAACAAAACATCCAACTGTGTGCTTCTCCAAGAAATGGAAGGGAAAATCATCCGAAGGAATGCCAAGCATATAGCACAAATCGTTTAGGAGGAGAATACATTTGTAATTACAAGTTAATTTAGCTACCCTGCTGCCAGGAATAACTGGGAGCAGAAGGAAGCGATCAGTGCCATCTTCTCATTCCCTTGGGACCAGCCCGGGCTGGTTTTTCTTGGTGGAACACCTCCCTCCAGTGGTCAAAGGCAAGTGGTTTCCACAGAGCTCGGGCAGCTGGGGACCCGAGCTGGGGACAAGCAATTGTCCTTTCTCCTCCCAGCCCCACAGCAGGCTGAATGGAAACCAGCAGCGCCCTTCCCCACCCAGGAGCCATCTGGTCAGGGCTGGCAGTTTTGCCAGGAAGTGTAGCCCTCTGAATCGTGGGGTCCTGGGGAAGAACTACCACCCGATTAAAGCAGGGTGCTCTGGGAAGCCAGCCAGGAAGGGGAGACTCCATATGACCGAGAATCAAGCTGTCCTCAAGCAGAGCCTGGGACAGCCTAAAGGAACAAGACATACTCACCGGTGAGACAGGTCACTGCACCCTGCTGTGGCTCCAGGATCCATTTAAGCCCCTCTTGCTCTGCACTCATCTGGTCAGGGCTCCTGAAATCTTAGACCAGTTGCCACCAGTGTTTGCTGGTAGCACCCCAGTACCTTCTCTGCAAACTTCATTCTGTTTCTTCAAACATGTCTGAGGACTTAGGTCATGCTTATTACTTCCTAAAGCAAGAGTGATAAAATTCATGAGCACACTGCCTCAGGTTCTTCTAAGCCATTTCAAATGTGCAGGTGCACCAATATGCTGCAGGATCTGAAGGAATTTTGAGACCTTGCTCATATCCACTCCTCAGCTGCTTAGCTGAGAAAAGCAAGAAGATTTATATATTTGATCTATCTACTTCTGAAGAGCTTTTCAATCAAGGCCAGCATGTGGTGACATAAACTACGAAAAATGGCCATCTAGCTTTCTTCCTTCTCACAGTGGCAGGGCAGGGGCTGAGGAATCCTACTGAAGGAGAGTAGGAAAAATGATAGAGTTGAGCTTGCAAGAGCTGTATGCACTGTGGGCATATCAGCAAGCTTGTATTTTATCAGAATTAGTCCCCAAGGCTTATGACTTCAAACAGTGCAGACTGCGCAGATTTGAAGCAACATCTTCAAATATTTAGCTTAGGAGATAGCAAGTAATTCAAGAACTACCACTCAGTCAGCTCAGCCCAAAAGACACATACTTCATAAAACAAGACAAGGTTTACTTTAAAATACAGCCCAGAAAAATTGTCACCTCCCCCTGCTGGGCAGGATCTTTTCAGTCCACACTGATCTCACATATGTGTCTCAGACCTTTTGATACTTTGAATGAACAGTGAGTGATCCGCATGTAAAGCAGAAAGGGGTGGAGAGGAAGCAAGGGGAAAACACTTCAATGCACAAGTCATAGGCAGAGATATATATTTTTTAGCAAAGTCTTTATTACAGAAATATTCACCCTCTAAACTTTTATATCTGTACATGCGTTTCTTCCAGTAGGAAGATGTTGCTAAAAACAGACAAAAACAAAAAAGGAAATCCAGAATGGGCTCCTTTTTACTTGCTGCTCAGCGTTGGCATCTGTAACTGAACAATGATCTTAGAAGAACACATTAGAGAATAGACTTTGTGTTACAAAAGCCAGCAAGCTTTACTGCTAAGGGTGCCTTCTGCTATAGCAAAGGTCAGCTTGAAGGATCTGTGCAGGAAGGGGCAGATATCTCAAAATTGAAAAGCCTTATGAGACCTCCTTAGAAACCAGTCACTCTCCCCAGTCATTGCTCTGTCCAAAGATGAGAACAAAGCAGGAACCCACTGCTGGGGCCCTGATCCCCTGCACCAGCCTTTCTTCCCAGAAGGAAAAACAAGTAGGTAGTGAAACCATCCCTTGGGGTTACCCCATCCTAGAAAGTGTCATCCGCCCCTGACAGGAGACAGTCCTGGAACCACCTCTGTAAGGCAAAGGCTCTCTCACCAAGTACCTTGTAAGGGGTCCCTGGCAAGGACCATCCACTTACCTCCCATACAGCTTCCTGATGTCACAGTCACTGTACCACGTGTAACAGCAGGAAATCTGCTCTGCCCAAGACACCTCTAAAAGTGAGGATCTGCACCCAGCTCTCTTATGTAAGCAGTTGGGGCAGCATTTTCATGTGCATTTCCTACCTTCTTCTTCTCTACACCACTGGCTCAATAGTGCAAACAGCCTAGCCATTAGCACAGAAACCTGCAGCCTGCTGTCCTGGTTCAGGGCAAATCTGGGAGAAAACCTCCGAACTGCAACAACTGCAGAACCTGCTACTTATCTGCTGCAGTGATGGCACTTGAGGCAGAACTCAGGATTCAGCCATGGCTCCAGATCACAGTGGAGCCAGAAGAATGGACAACTGAAATAAAAGCAACTTATCTTTGCATCCCAGCTACAGAACCTATACTGGGCACTGATAGCAGTGATATTCCCAATACACAGCATCAGCAATCCAGTCAGATCCCTCCATACTCATATCTAAATCCACAGCTAACAAATTTTGTGTTCATAAAGGAGCAGGGGAAGAATCAAATTAATCGTGACCTCTATGAAGTTGGCAACCCAAGAATGCAAACAGCAGAGCCAGCCTGGGGCTGAGTCCACAGTATGCAGCAGTCTCTGAAGTAACCTCAAAGCTGACAGGAGGCAGCAAAGCAGAGCTAGGGGGAGAGGAAAAGATAAAGAGGCAAATGGGAGAAACATGTAAGCGTCAAATCCAAAACCCAAGGGATCCGTTCCAGAGGCAGCCGAGCACCAACACCACAATCTGCCAGGCCACACTAGGAATAAATAGGTAGGCTTGGCTCCTTCCTGGTGGCTTCTCATCATGCTCAAAGGGAAGAGCTCCACTGAAGGCAAGGCATAGCTGACTCCAGAAACAGGAGAAGCAAATGTGACAGCAGTACTCTGCATTTCAGATGAGAGCCTAGGCTGGAAGATGCATAGTAAGAGCTGGATCAGGTTAACTGCAAGAGACGAGAAGGCCTATAAAGCATGACTAGTTACCACCACAAGTCAGTGAAGCTACCAAAGCACTGGAATCTCAACAGAATGCACGGCTCATGGGACTTCAGAGGGGGAGGTGAAAAGCTGTGCAGGAGAAGAACGAGGAGAAAACTCATTGTACGTTAGGCCCAGTGGGTTGTAGAATGAAGATATGAATAGTATTGTTTAACATGGAGCAGGCAGCAAAAGCATTGTCCCCTCAGGTTAATCAGTGTCTCATGTGACAGGAGACAGTTTAAGTTCTGTTTCTTGAAGTAGAAATAATCCAGAGGCAGGATGCAGGTGGCCCAAGGGCCCTATTGTCAGAAGATCAGGCTGTGTTGCAGCTCTAACAGTTCTTAGCAGAGTGGTATCAGAAATGGGATGTCACAGGAATAATGGTCAATGGTTGGACAGTCTGGGTATGAGGCAGGAATGTTCTGTTTGCTCCTTTCTCTGTGGTGCCATAGCTCTGGAGTCAGCCAACTCAAGACTTGGGCACTTTGGTGTAGTCTTCACTGTGTATGTTCTTGCAAAGCGAAATGGCCAGTATCATCCCCAGCAGCTGGAATAAGTATGAAGAATGGGAACAAAATCAGCAACCAGATAGATAAGGTGGGAAGAACAAGTGATACAGGGGAACAGAATACAGTGAACATCTTTTAATGACACCATACAGGTGAACAGAGTTAGTCCACAATGCAAGGCAAATTCAGTAACTGAAGTAATAAAAAATTTTTCTTTCATAAAGATGTAACTTCGTCTGGAAACTATGTTATGGGCTTTTTAAGGCAACAAGTGGGATTTCATTAAAGAGGGATTTTGCTTGCCTCAGTATTCTGGTGATGGAATTGCCAAAAGTCAGATACAGCAGGCAGAACCTCAAGTAGACAAGGCTTTGTTTGATTTTTAAGCCCATCAACAAAAGCCACAATTCAAAGGTCCAGGCAGACACAACCAAGACCTAGAAGTGCACTGCCATTAAACCAGGTGTCTATTACTTGAGAAAACAGCTTTGCCTTTAAAAAAAGTCTCTGTGATAAGAAAGTATAGGTTGATGTCAGGAAATTACTTACCTCTATAACAGCAACACCAGTGCAAACCCCAAGAATGATACCCAGGTTGTCCTTCAGCCACTGCTCTACACCATCCATGCATCCCTAAAGAGACGATATGGCCACAAAGAAGTGAAGCATGAATCTAAGTATCTCAAAACTGAAAACCTGTATCATATCTTTGCATGCAGGAATTATCACAGGTACATGCCCTGCCATGTTTCATGGAAGTTTTTGCAGAAAAGGGCAGGATCCCTGTCACCCTGTCCCCCCCTGCCCCAAATTCCACAGATACTTCAAGCAATAAGGACGTGAAAGGACTGCTCTAAATTTTCAGGAGAACAAAGACAAGGCAGCTTCAGTGGAGGCTTCACAGGGCCCAAACATACCCACTCACCTGCTCATGAACAGGCCAGTCAGCATATGTTGCAGTGCCATTGACAGACTCTTCCAGACTACAGAAACCTCTTCCTTCCACTAAGTCCTTAGTCCTATTGGAGCAGGAGCACGGATACTCAGTATTGCTTTTGTTCCTAAGAATCTCATTATTTTCCCATTCCTTTGCTCCAGTCCAGCCACAGCAGGCAATCTAATAACGGGAGAGAGATCATTACATTCTTACACTTTGCACTGTCAAGATAACTGCACATGAAAATAGGCAGGTAGAAGTACTCAGGTGCTTTCTGTGCATCAACAACAGTCAGGCCATACAGTTCGCATGGATTACCCGCACTAAACACCACCCTGGTTACTTACGGATAGAGCTGTCCAGAAGACAGGGACATTATTTCCTACCAAAGAGCCACTCTGCTAGCAAAACAAGGAGTTAAAGGGCCCTGGATGCCAGCTGTGGCCCCAGGGACAGCAGCAGCCACCGCACGGTGGCGTCCCCATGCCACCAAGCCCCAGCACACCAGCGCGCGCCAGCGCCCGCCTGGGTGCAGCACGGACCAGCCGGAACGCGGGATAGGGAAAATTTTCCATCCAAAGAAACGTTTACATTCCTATAGTGCCACGTGATAAAACTGTATTTGCTGAAGGCAAAAGCACATCGGGAAGTCTAGCAAGGAGTAAGAGCCTGAGCATGGAGACCAGTGCTTGCCCAGCAGTACAGAGCAGAAAGGCTGTCTGTGTCAAGGTCGAAGTTTAGGGAAAATCCTTCTCTGCTCAGAAAGGGAAAGTAATGTTTCTGCTATAATGGACAGGAGCTACAAACAGCTGAACATCCACATCAGGACAAGCATTTGGCTTCCAAAAGAGTTCTGTGAAGACACAGGCTCCAGAAGGAACTACATCTCCCTCACAAGAGGTTTGGACTTTAACTCCGTTTACAGAACCCACCCTCTTTCAAACGCTAACTCCAGTGTGTGAGACAAAGTAGACTCCTAACACTCAATTTCTCCATCTCTGCAAAACCTTTTTCTTCTGTCCCTACATAAAAGAAGGGCTCAAGCAGTAGCCTCTCTCCACAATAGGATTAGGCTTGAGTTCACTACCAAGGAGTCACAACTAGAGTGACAAAACATACATAAATCATTCTCCAAGGAGGAGAAATACTGCAGGTCAGTGTTCTGCAGACCAAAGAACAGACAGAAGACAAATGCTGTTACTTGTACTTACTACACATCAGTCCCATGCAGGGCATGCATTTAACCACAACAGCCAGCCAGCTCTCAAGCTTGTGGTTTGGCAGAAAACAACTGTCATGACTCCAGTGTGCTTGAATACTCTCTAGCTGCTCAAGTGCTGACCCTGATGCTAAAACAGAAACCATGGGCAGTTGGATGGCTCCCAAGAACGCTGATACTTGCAGAAGAACCATCACAATAAGCAAGCAACATGCACCCAGTTGTAAGGCAGATGGTGCTGCTGACTTGTCTGGCAATAAACTAGGGACTTTTTACTACAAAAATCATGTGCAAAATGTTTTTCACACGTTAGTATTCAGGAGGCCCAACAGACAAAGAGAAGTGTTGGAGTGCCATTTGATAGGCTGGATACATTAGGCCATGTAGCCAACACTAGCTAGTTCTAACACCCAGCATGCAGGAATGGTTCAGGGTCTGACGTAGAAGCAGCAAGCAAGACCATTTTCTAATCTGCAGGCACCAAACCTCACAGGTCGCTTTGTAGATCAGCCAGATCGAAGTGCAATTGCTGTTTCTCTGTCCTCAGCCTATCTTTAAAGGTCATTGCCTGCACTGACAAACAGCATCATCTGCCTCTTGTTGCCCCCCACAACTCACCTGTGTCTGCACATAGTCCCATGCATCTTGCAAGTTCCTCTTATCTTCATCCGAAGGGTCATAATTTTCAATCAGATCTACAACTATGTCGGACAACTCAACCTTCAACTGTCAAGAAAAAAAAAGGCAGGAGAGTTAGATTGTCAATTCCTGTAGCCTTCTCTTTGGTGCTTCAGATACATATATAAAGCTACAGTCTCTCATAAAAGCTGACTGCAAACAGTTAAGAACTACAAATAAGGACAGCAGCTTTGCTGATGCAACAGCCAAAGCACCAGCAAGTCGTTGCCCAGACACAGGGAAAGCCTACAAACCTGATGAGAAACAAGGAAACAGAATTGGGTATGGTTATCCTGCTAAGACACAGGCTGGACAGCTAACTGCCTGTCCCAGACAAGTCAGATGTGCAAGGTAAGTGCAAGCTGAAGGATAACATTGCCTTAAGAACTCACAGGTTATGTGTCTCTAACTTGGTACTGCAGGTGAGACCCTGGTCCAGAATCTCTGCCACTGCAGATCTCCACTGCTCAGGGAATGTGTGAGCCACTCTGCTCATGAATGCAGACGGGTTTTCTGATATACAGCAGATGGAAATTTGCCTTTTTCACAAGGTGTTGATCTACCTCTCCCCAAACTCCCACAACTGCTTTTTCTATATTAAAACAGGAAGTATTACAACTGCTAATTACCTAAACTGCTCATTAACAGTCTTATCACAAAGTTCAGGTGTATCAAATCATCCCTTCACCACCATTCCTTTTCCAGAGATATTTACAACACCCTTCAGTTTGATGAGAGGTGCAAGCTACCACCTTGCAGACTCCTTCACCTTCTTCCTCCCACCTCCTTCCAAAGCTCTTCTTAACCAGCCTGTATATGAGGACTGCTAAGGACAGACCCAGATTCACAGGAGGTTGGAGAAAAGTGCCATCAGACTGCCTGAGGGATAGGATAGAGTTACAACAGCCTAAGCACTAGGATGTTCCCATCCCATATATTACCTTTTTGTCTGTGGTGCTACAGCATATTTCAAATCAGTGGAAATGGGTTTTCTCATTTCTACTCCTACGAAGCACTTTCAATGACCATGGCAAATACCAGGACACTCAGCAAGGGGAAGCATTGACTCCTGTTGAGAGAAGCTTCTCTACATCAGCAACTCGTCTTCCTAGGAAAACTGCAGCTAAGTTCACTGGCATCAGCTGTGTCAGGCTAGACAGATGGGAGCTGCATGATCTTTCTTCTCATGATGTCTATCTCTTCCCCTTTTAATTGCTTCACTTCCCCTTTTCCTTCCCTTCAAATCAAGGCAACCTGACCTGGTTCTCACTAATGAGATTGGCCTTGGCTGCTGCCATAAGCCTTATCAGTTACTGAACCTCTGCGTTCCCACCCTGACCCCTCCTGCACACTGCTGCTCCACATGCAGAGGGAGCCAAGGAGAGCTGGGTTTGTTTTCCTACCCTGGGCCCATCTAGCCCCTTAGCTATTGGGTCAGCTGGAGCCTAGTGTCACTTCTGCAAGAATGCCAGGATCCCACCACAAGCAGACAGGACTCGAAGCTCATGTCCCAAATCAGCTACATAGGGTAACTGTATATCTGCTCTGCCCTTATTCTTACAAAAGAATAGGCAAGAAGTCTTGCAAACAGTTATTGTTTCAAAAAGTGAGGTATTTCAAATTAAAGGAAAAAAAATCAGGCATTCCTAAGTGTTTCAGCAAGCAATCTGAGAATGGGGGAATATTATACAAACAGTGGCAGAGCTCTGGAGCCACACAGGCAGCTTGCTTGTGGGTTTAACCCACAGAGCAGCCCAAAGGGAAAACACAGGCACCTGCAGCTGCTCACCCTTAAGCAGCTGGCAGAGGAAAACTGAAAGAGCAACAAGCTAGAAAGGCACATGGAACACGTAGGCTTTCAACATCCTAACCATCTTCACCCATTTAAAGCTATCAGGACTTAGTACTGCGTGAGACATGAATGCTTCAGGAAATTGAGACCCTTGCTTTCAGGGCTTCTTGCTCCTTCCCAGCTCTAGCAAGCCCAGTGTCAGAAGGCACAATCCCACCACCTCAAAGCAGGGGCACTTAGATCCCAGGCACCAAAGCCACATCTCAGTGCCAGCAAGGCTGTCACTCTCCCCATCACATGGGCCACTGAAAAGGGAGATGGGGAGAGCTGAATGCCAGAGGCAAGAGCAGGTCTTTGATCACACAATGGATTGTGCTTCTTCCCCTATCAGACACTGTCTGTCATCTATCCTGTCCATGTCAGACACAAGCTAGATCCTTCCCTCAGCATTTATTAACATCTAGCCTGCACACAAAAGCGGGCTCAAAAAATTAGAAGGGAGCTCTCCTCCTCCTTGTCACTTCAGATTCTGCAACTAATGCATAGTCCATAGCCCAGACAAGTCACTGCACGCAATCACACAGGCCTGTTTGCTGCAAACAATAGCTAGCAAGTAGGGCTATTCCCAAAACACCACCATTCTCCTTTATTCAAGGCACTTTAGAGCCAAGCTGCACAGAACTGTGTGAACTAGGCCAAGAGCGAACTTGCCCAGGCTCTCACATTTTTAGGGGCTCGTGATCCACCAGATGTAGGTTAATGAACATTCAGTTCACACAGCAGAATATCATTTGTAGCATTTGTGGTATTATTTTTTTGTCCATAAAAAAACCCACCCCACAGTTTCAGACACCAACAAATGTAGGGAAACGAATGTTGCATCAACATCCTCCCAGAAAGTACTGGGCAATTCCAGTCTGAAGGGGCATTCCTCTAACAATGCCCATGGGAGAGGCAAAGCAGCAGCCTTCCTGTCAGAGGCTCAGCCCATTCCAGTTATACTAACTCTATTTCAGTATACTTCCATTTGCCAGTGTGGGGGAGGATTTTGACACCAAAAAGGAACAGATATGCCAACAATAACTTCAAGAAATAAATACTTCAGTTACAAGTGAAGGAGTGAGTATCACCTTGCTACATTCTGGATGCAAAATCCTTTCCTTCACTCTTGTTATTCCTTGTTTTATATCTAACCAAGTTCCTGAAGTCAGAAAGAAATAAACACAAAGAACACAATAGATATCTAGGGACTGGCTGTTGAGCAGTTTCAGTGTGCCTCACTGTGCTCCAGGCTGCCCTGGCATGACGTACAGCCAGCGAAGCAGAGCGACTTGCACAGCAGCACTGAAGCGCAGCCCCAAACCACTGTGCTGGAGGTTTCAGCCAAGACCTTCCTCAAACAGTTTTTCTTTGTGCTCTAGGGCAGGTACTTTGGAGGATCCCTGAAACAGAACAGTTCTAGAAGAGCTTTTCCATTAATTTTGTTCATTAGGGACTGAACAGGAGCATCTGCTCAAAGCCCAGCTTCCCTGACCATTCTCCCAGATCTCTAAAAGTGATGATCTCAGTCACACCGGCTCCAGCAGCAAAACAACCCCCAGCACTTTTAAACTCTCCCTGGTCTGATGAGGTTTAAATGAAGAGCTACAGCTTAAAAGCTAGAGTAAATTGGCAGCTGGAGGAGAAATGCTTACAGAGGTACAGAATTTCCTGAAGTCACATTTCCCCATCACAGGGGAATGCCCATCCCCACACCTCCCTATCTGCATTAGTCAGAGCTCTTTGTTGAGAATCATCTTTACATACCAGTTTTAGTCACTGTTTTAGTTTCTCCTTCAGGTTCTGCAAGCTACAGTCCCACCACATTTGGTAAGGAACCCAGCCAACAGCTGCTCACAGTCACCACAGCACAAAGCTCACATCAGTTACGCTGGTGGCAGGCACCTTCCCCCTGCCCCCAAACTTCTCTAGCAGCCTCCATCCATAGCTTCCTCAACGTTTCTGCTTTCTGTAGCCATCTGGCTAAAGAGTTGGCTTAGGGGAGGTGAGCACAGCCATACAGTGGTACATACAGTCATGCAGCAAAGGACAGGGTTACCCACAACTTGTACCAGAAGCCAGTAGTGACCCCACAGCTGTAACTTGTTCCCACTGCATAAATGTGGCTCCCAGTTTAGCTGTCAATTAGTGCCTGATTAGGCACTGCCTTGGCCAGGGAACTTATAGCCATGATCAACTGTTGCAGTGCACTTAAGTAGCTCAAAAATTATTTCCTTGTACACTATAAAGCATAGTGGAGCTCTAGAAGCACGCACTGTGAAACTGCCTTCCTGACAAAGGGATCCACTTCAAAATATTGAACCACTTGGCTTTAAACTCCAGCTGCAGAACAGGAACCATCAGATACTCGGGCTTGCCCCTGGGGAAGGAGGACAGCTCTTCCAAGAAGAGTTCTACACACAGATGCAGAAAGACTGAAAGGACAGAACAAGATGGCACAAGGAGGAAGACCAGTCAGAAAAGCTCTCAGGCTGGTAACTCCCCAAGGCACCAGTGATGGCAACATGATAGTAACCACCACTACTACATGACCAAATAGCTATCTACAGCAGGATCAAGAGCAGGTGTGGTCTAAAGCATTTTAGGACTTTCCACTGTTCCCATTACCCAAAAATAAAGCCTGCATACCAAATAAAGCTTCATAATCCTACAGAAAGCAGCACTATTGAGGCAGATACAGAAAAATCAAACAGCAAAGCTATTGAGCTTGGGTAGAGAAAAGGAGAATTGAATTATGCCAGTATAATTCAGTATAATAACAGTATAGCTCAGTTTGGAAGAAAGAATTTCTAAGTATCACTCTTCTCCCAAGCCAAGACCAAGGAAAAGACACGCAGTAATAAAGACGTACCGTTTCTTTCTGGAAGTAGATGACCAGTGCAGCAGCAATCTGAGCTAGGAGGATTATCATCAGGCAGGTGAAGTACTGGAAACAAAAAACAATGGGTGATCCCCGTCAGTCTTTAGAAAGGTCAGTACATAAAAGTTAATAAAATTTCATATACAAGAGAAATCACAATGTTGAGCTAACATCTTTTTGCCTGCAGACAAACTCTGCTATCAACAATGCTTTCCCAGGTAAAGGTGGGACCAACATCAGACCAGTGCACCTCAGCAATTCTTCCATTAGGCCATCTGAAAGACTTCAGGGGGAAAAAGGTTTACAAGCACTCTCTGCATGTGTTGTCCTAAATGGGACTCTCTCCCCAACATCCATCTCCATTCCCAGACCATTCTGGCCTCAGTCAATCGGTTGGACTCTGCCTACCCCTAGTCTCAACAGAAAAAGAAGTCAATTTTACAAACTTAATTTTTAATTTATTTTTTTTAATCAATTACCTTTTTAAAAATTTTTATTTAATTTGTTTGAGGATCTAAATTTAAGATTCACCAGCAAACCGCTAAGGTTACTTTTAAATGGTTGCAGCTACTACTGCTAGATGAGGAGATGCTCCTAATAAATACCAGGACACACAATGTGTGCCATGTTTGGTTTCCAATACATATGTGTTCTGAATAAGATAGAGTCAAGTAGCAGGCTGAGGTATATGAAGCTGGTATCATCTCACTCATCATGGACAGAAAGCTTCCTATAGATGAATTGTCTGAAGAGAGGTCCTGACATAGAGGACATTCCTAGCTGGGTCTCTCTCGACTCTTGCACTTTCCACAGATGTGACACAACAGGATGCTGTCACACTCTTTTCTTTCACTGCCCTTGGAACTTGCTCTTCCACCACTGAGAGCACAGTACCAACTGGGAAGTCAGGGTGAGGGGGACAGGGTACACCTCCCAGTTGGCAGTCCTCGACCCACTGTGTGCAGAAAGTGTCCATGACATCCTCTCTCATTCACAGTTCTGAGCTCATTATCAGTGATGTCTGAGGAACTCTGCTGCAGTCTGCTGACTGCTGGAGAATTTAATGTGTACAAATTAAGAACTAGATCTAAGTTGACCTAGCAGAAATAATATCCCCAGGAGACCAAAGCCCCATCTACAATCCAACAGATATTTTGCAGGAGAGGTATTAAAGGTTGGCTCTGAAACAGGCATGAATACTCTCACCAGACCCAAGAGACATCGGATTTCATTGACGGCTCCAAGACAGCCCAGGAACCCCATTAGCATGGTGAGCGCCCCAACACCAATGAGGATGTATGCACCAGTCTTCAGGGAGGGAGATGACATCTCTGTAGGAGCCAGCAGAGGGAACAACATTAGCTACTGACAAGAAAATATGTCTGCCATCACCATTTATAGAGCTGTCCCCATATCTACTGATAATTGTCTGCTCCAAAGGGACTGCACAGATGTGTGCCGAAGATGGCCACAGATGGATGCTTCTGGTTGTCTTTTGATGAAGGCAGACTTAAAAGACACCCTGCAGATCTCCAGAGTCTGAAGGACTCAAGGTGACTCCAAACAAACGAACCTTGTTTGGAGAAAGTTATCTCCTTACTGGAATTTTACTCCCTCATGAATGTACTTCAAGTAACAGTAACATAAAAGATGATCTACTCAATAACTACTGTCTATTTGCTTCAATTTCCTTTGCTATCTTCAGGGAAGCTTTCTGCCAAGTCTGAACCCCCTTTTTGGATAGCCTTTTCACTTTAATGCAATATTCCTTGATGTAACCATTCTGTTTTCACTTATCCACTTACAGTCAACACTGGGACAAACTAACTCTGTGGAGTGAAACATGCAACAAGCTACAGCTAGTGTTGAGCACAGATGATGTGGCAGGTTACTCAGCAAGTCTGGATTGAATGGCTTGTGGCCAGGCACTTACCACAGGCTGTTGCAACACCTGCCCACCCCCTGCAAACAGATGCTATTCCATAAAAAAAGATATAATACCCAAAAAGCTACTTTTACAAATCTTCCTAGATCTCCCCTTTTATTCTTTTTAATGTCTGCACTTTTGAATGCTCAACAGTTTTTCAACCAAGTTTAGGTCAGATTATTTCAGACATGCTGGTGATGTCAGCCCTCTCCCCATAGCATTCAGTACTGCAAGCAACAGAATTAAAATTCTTACATTTGAGTTGGTCAGCAGACTATTTCTTGCAGGATAGGATTGGAGAAGGCAATCATTACAGCACAAAAGTTGAAGAGATACTCTATCTAGAAACAATAACTAGAAACCTCATTTATCATTAAGAGACATTCCTTTATCTGCTAGCAACAGGCTGTAGGGGAATTCTGGATGTCCAGCGATTAATGAAAATAACATTTTTAGAGCTCAGCATTTAGTTTCCTGAACTAAGCAAGTCTCAGGAGGCAAACTTCCTCCGAGCTCCTTCTGAAATATGTTAAAGAGAATAATGAAGCCCAGACTGATACTCTCCCCACTAATATATACTTCCCCCTGCTTCTGATACCTGGCACAAGCCACCAGCTTCCAAACTTTTTTCCCTAAAACATGCTGAACAGAGGGAAAGTTCAATTATCAAGAAGTGAAGCAGGTCTATTTGCCACACAGGTCACTTCAGCCTTGATTAATTTCCAGGCCAGACCCTCCCTGACTGGACACATGCCACAAACCCCAGGATCCTGCTTCCTCACCAGTCCCGTGACTCTTGCTGTGCAGGTTACGTGCTGATACTGCAAAGCATTTACTGAAGCAGCAGCCTTACAGGAATGATCTCCACAAACCTACCCTATTCCCTCCCTCAAGATCAGCTCAGCTATCATGCAAGTCAGGCTGCAGCACCTCCACAGTGCCAGAAAGCAGCTGCGTCATCAAATTCCCATCAGAAGAAAGAAAAAGGTACTTCCAACTCAAAAGCCCCTTGGAGAACTGACAGTGTCAGGGGACAGCAGCCACACTTGCAGTTCTCATCTGCAATACTGTTGTCTTGCAAGAGAAGGCTCTGAGGGCACTCAACTCCTGCTTGTTTGCCGTCACTCCGTGTTTTGCCCTGCGCTGGGCAGGCAGCCAAGCCAGTACAACAGGCTCCTTTGGCAGCAGCTGGGGTGCCCTCCCTGATGCCTAGGTTACTAAAGCAGAGGGAAAGAGGGGCAAGGCATGGGAAAGGAAGTGAGGGGGCAGGGAGAGAGCTGATACTGGAAATCTCCAGGAAGGAAATTAAATTCTTAAATGCTCTGTTAGCAGAGATTCCAAGTAAATGGGAAGAAGCAGAGCCAAGTTCTCCCGCCAAAAGTGGCTTTAACACCCATCAACCTGAGGGAATCAGCTGCTGACCCACTGGTACTTGAGCACACCTCAGACTGTGAGGGGTATTGCAAACAGCCAGGCCATGATAGGCTCCTTTTATTGTATTGTTTCTGCTCATGCCCCCACCTTATTAACCAACATCCCTTGCTGTGCTTCTTGACCTTCTAGTACTGCAGTAGCAAGCACAAAAACAGAGTAAGGAGCAGCATCTGCATGTGTGGTATTAGCAGGGCTGTCTTCCCCATCCAGCACCTTTCAAACCAGGCCAGAGTGCTCAGCAGGACTTGTGAGATAAAGTCCTTTGCAGAATCAGCGTAGCTGGGAACAGGGCTATGAATGCCATTAGTGTTCATTCCCCACATGCACACAGCCCTCCTGCACTGTCTGAGGCTGGTGCCCAACCCAGCAATCCTGGAGGTAGTGACAACCAGAGCCAGCAAGCAGAAAAGTTTGAAATGGTTCTAAGAAAAAGCACAAAGGAAGTAGAGCTTGTGAAAGATGGAACTGAGATACTCATTTGGTCAAAGTCCACTTACAGTCCTCTGAAGCCCAGACTCTACTAAGAGAGCTCATTTTTTTTTGTTTGTTTTTTGCAGAAAGCAGACCTTCTGTTAAGACTCAAGCCAAAGTTTGTGGCTGGCTTTAGGGAAAGGAAGCTAAGTCCCTTGCACAATACAGAACAACTCTGACACCCAGGGTAAGTCTCATCAAGTGTATACAAGAGTTTGTTTTAGAAGTCAAAGTACTTCACACACCTACACCCCCCAAATCTGCATCCTCTACTGCTTAGGAACAAACATACCATCTCCTTCCAAAGTAAATGAAGCATCAATAAAACCAGGTACTTACTTTCCTTGGCATTTAAACCATTTAAATTGAAATAGATCATTACAGGAAGAAAGCAGTGGAGAACTTGCACAGCAAAACTGCATGAAGGCACTGGGGGCCTTTGCACATGATGGTAATTAGGAAATCATTGTGCAGACACAGAGCATGCAATGAAAATAGGATGAAATACTAGCCCCTGTGTTTAAGATGGCACATTTGGATTGTTGGTTGTAGAGGCAGTAGTCTCACTCAGTCTGGCACTGGTGTTTCAATCCACAAGACTAAGAGGAATGCTGTGTCTCCAGGGTTGCTCCCTTTCACCGTGTCCCTGATAACAATCCCATCTTGCTAAACACCATGTTACTGCTCAGGCCACAGACTATGCACAAAAGTATTGCTATTCCTAGATTACACCATGGTCAAACACAGCCCCAGAACAGAGTCAATTTAGAAAAAGAAGGAAGATGAAGAAACACAGTCTTACGCAGAACTGCAATGAAACTTGTTTTGTCGGCCAGAATCCATATTCCAAACCCCAGGATCACAGCGCCCAGAATCTGAAAGAGCAAGAACAAAACATACACAACTTGTGTAAGTTATAAGCTTAGATAAATAAGAAGAGGCAGCCACTATTATCCATACTTCCAGTTTAAAAACAATCATTCCTTTGCTGTTCCCACCCATCTCCCCTACGGTACTCCTCCCACAGTAAACAGGATTAGCACAACTCCAGGAAGAATGCCTCAGCCAACTGCACAGGAGCCCCAAGATCTGCTTGGCAGTTTTTCACACAGTATTCTAATAGCACATAATGTTGTATAGGAGGACCATTCAAAACAGTCAGAGGAAGAGACACCCTGCTGCTAGAACATTGTTGTCAGAAGCAAAAGGTAAATGCACTGCTTCTGTAAGGAACCTAGGAAAGACAAACACACGATTTTAAATATTTTTCATTAAATAGAGAAACCCATGACTATAAGGGCAGGGCTGGAAGATAGCTGACAAAGGATTAGATATCTGGTAGCTGGAACCTCTCCAGGCAGGAAATCTTTGGCTTGTCAGGCTCTGTTACAATGCTATGGCTTCAAACCACAAAGACAAAAAATCCAGCAGCAGGTTCCCTTGAGCAAAGTGCTTCACCCCTTCCAAAGCCAAGCCTAGGCATTTTGGCTTGGCCCCTACTTTATGGCAGAATACCTGAGCCCCAACAAGAGTTATGAAACATTAGCTGTGGCCTCTGCCTTGCTCACCCACCACACAGTCTTATGTAGGGCAAGGATTAGTAGAGCAATGCATCCCTGTGAGGACTCAGCTGAATCCAGCCACTGAATTCAGTAGCCAAGAAACACATACATTTTCCCATCTCACTTTTAAAGGGTGGGGGGAAGCATGCTCTGTTTTAGTCTTCACATATCAGCAAGTCTTCAGGTTTGATAAGAAGCTAAAACTTGTGCTGTTCGGCCAACTAGGACTGGAAAACACTTGTGCAAAGGTCCAAAACAAGCTTTGAAGTTCTTGTCCACAAGGAGCGGACAAGAACTGCAAGTGAACTGCAAGCAGCTGTTCTCACATCAGCAGGATTTCAAGACAGGATGAAGTGAAATAAACTAACAGGGCTAAAGAGAGATTGCAATTCTGTGCTTCATTAGATAATGTTTTAATACTTGAGAGACATGGAAAATGCCAAACCGTCACCCTGGCAAGCTGGCAGAGAGGTTTGTACAGACAGGCATTGGCTCCACACTTTGAAAGTTTATGCTAGGCTTCAGCTTCTCATACAAAGAAGCTTTTCTGAACAAAGATAAAGGCACAGTCTGAAATAAGCTGCTTGCAAGCATCCCTGTCTTGGCAGAAGGTGCATCAAGTAGTTAGCTCTGGTGACAGCATCAGAAAGTCATCAAGAAAGTTCCCACCTACAAAGCATACTGACTCAGCTTCAGAAAGCATGTAGCTGTTGTATTGCAGAAAAAAAGAATTCCCCCTTGCCTTATGTCCCAACATGCTGCACCCATAATGCTCAGTCTGCTGATCAAGCTAGAAAGGCCCCTTGAACATGCAACAGCTGGGACACCTAAAAAATTCCTCTCAAACTTGGTAGTATCAAGAATTGTTGAATTAACAATTTAAGTCTCAAGTTTAAATTATAGTTTTAATAAACATTTGTGGAAGCAAAGATGCAAACCGGGCTGTACGTGACATCCCTTTTGGCTCACTGACCCTGAAATGTCACCTAAGTTTTGCTGTTGCTGACAAAACACAGAAGGGCTGCTGAGCAGAGTTCCTGGGAAGTTATTTGTTATGAGGTGCTCAGACTATCCAAGGCCTGTTTTCACTCTGATCTTTGCTCCAGTCCACAACTTGTGCATTTGCCAAGAGCTGCTGTGGAAAACACTGCAAGGGGAAGGCAGGGAGACAATAACTACAGGCAGGGAGAAAACACTGTCCCGTTAACAGGAGTGCATTTACTTCCTAGCAGGACAGTAGTTCTGCTCAGCATCTTCAGGAGTTTGCATGGCATAGCAAGGCCGCTTCTGCCACTGGCTTGGCTTCAGACCCTCCAGAGAAGAAATCACATCTGCTTTCCATGGAGTTTAATTCCTCTGCTCCACTGCTGTAAACTCCTGAAGTGGGGAACAGATGTCTCCCCTCCTTCCCAGGGGGTGGAGGTTTCACTCCCAGTTTCAGCAAAATGTCCTTCTACACACAAGCCAGAAGGCTGCAGATCCCTCAACACAGGGCCAGCAGTTTCCCACACAGAGCTAGTCAAGAGGGGCTTGGAAAAACTAAGCTGACTCATCTTGCTGGAAAGAACACCTGGGGTTTCCCAGCTTTCCTTCCCAGCACTGCTTTCCTTCATGCTCAGACTGTGTGATGTAACACTGAACCTGCTGGCACAGGGGCCAACAGAAAGGCTCTAAAACTCCAGGCTTTGCTTGAGGTAGCAGCCTTCTGCTGCATTTACTGAAGGGTTAGAAGCAGGACAGACAGTTATATGTTCCAAACAAATAGTTTCCAGAGACTGTTAAAACTTGCCTTGCAAAGCTCTTTTCCCTTTAAGGAGAAGCATGTGCTGCAGCACGTGTCTGCTAACCAAGAAGGCAGACATGTTAAATTCTGATTAGGAAACTAAGATTATACTCCAAGCTTATCTGGTATCTTTTCTAGCAAGCAGGCAGGCAGTCCAAGTAACCTTCTTCCCTTTAACCAAAGCAGGTCAAACCCTTCCCTGAAGTAAAGCTCCAAGACTACAAAATACCACTAAGTCCCTGAACTACTTCAGCTACAGCAAGTGACCTTCTCACAGACCTCGAACTGTAGAGAGGTGCTATTTCAATGACTAACTTCTAAAGAGAGTCACCAGCATGTCTCTAAAGGCTTCAATCATCAGCAAGGCCAGCTGATGCTTTAGCCAGCAAGGGCTGGCCTGCACGGGGTGCAGTCACATCGGCTCACTCAAGGTCCAGAGCAGACACCGGGCTCTGTCAGCAGTATTGGTGCTCACCTTTGCTCAAGCACTCTCCTCACAAAGCTCAGCAGCTTCAGGAAACCAGTGCAAGGCATTCAAAACCTGTCTGTGCTGACAGCTCACAGCAGCTCAAGACAAGCAGCTCCTCTGCTAGATTAATACAGCTCTGCCACACTGTGTAAGCTCAAGAATTGCCAACTACCCTCCCCAATTCCGACCTTGAACAAGAACGGAAAAATGTCTCAGGTCAACTACTTCCTATGAGAAGGAGGGAGTAATGTACACCACCTTCCTCAACATCTGGCATGTGCAAAAAGCCTGCCCTCAGTCGAGACAGAAGCACGCTGCAAATCTTCACCCTAGAGAAGTATCAAGCTCAGCCAGAACACAGTGGCTTTGGAGACCTCACTTTGACAGAGAAGTCTGAGGGGAAGACAATGCCTGTGCTGCACAGCAGGGTTAAAGAGCTCATTTAAAGCAGCTTCTCCCTTTAGTCAGCACAGACCTTCTCACAATACATCCCAGATCAGCCTTCCACAAGAGGGAGGGGGGCTGGGTGCTACACCAGAGGACTTGGCTTGGAGCAGGGTGTGCATAAGAGAAAGAACAGCTACTTCAAATCATTTGCCACCCAGACAGGAGTTCTCAAACCTCTCCAGAGCCCAGAGAGGGATTCAGAGCCTGCCATCCTCACAGTCTTGTAAATATGGGAAAGTGCATATGTGGATGTGGGTCAGCCCAAGAAAGCAGTTCAACTCTGCCTCCTGAGAGCACATCTATCCCCACAGGCTGCCTGCAACCATAACTGGCTCAGCAGAGCAGGGAGAGAAAGACAACATGGAATAAAGATGCTGCAATGACCACTGACAGCA
This sequence comes from Cyanistes caeruleus, assembly GCF_971803275.1. Lineage (NCBI taxonomy): Eukaryota > Metazoa > Chordata > Aves > Passeriformes > Paridae > Cyanistes > Cyanistes caeruleus. The sequence goes on along the minus strand of NC_141706.1, from coordinate 28,519,211 downwards.
TACAGCAAAAACAGTGACAGTGTTGTAAGGTTCTGCAGTGTTTCAGGCTGTCATCTTCCTCCTTTCCTATGTGCTAGCCTGGCCTTCTTGAAGAGAACTTTCCCTACACAGAGGTTAGCTAATGAACCCAGACCAAGGTTCAGACATTAAGGAAAATTAGACAGTGGCTAAATACTGGGCTTCAGCAAGACTCAAACACTGTCTTAATAAAGACAGCTCTGCTTCCCAGGGCAAGGACTGTTTGTTATATGCTGCTTAAAATTTATCAGTTCTTCAAGGGAGGAGAGAGACTGGATGCTGATATCCACAGAGGAGTCCTGCACTAGTAGGAAGACAGGCCTGAACTCAGATGATTTTTTCCTATCTTTAAAGGACTAAAATCATACTCAGAAAGACCTAGTGGCATTTGAAATACCTCTCCTCTCCCTCCCAAGAACCTTCCCCATGGATGCTCTGAGCACCCTGACTTCAGACCATTAGACTACAGTTAACTATTCTTAGGATGGAAATAAATACAGAAAGCAAAAAGTGAACACAGTAAGCCAAGGGAAACCAGATCCAGATGCACCTCAGGTTCATCCTGTGTGCTACCAGCACAGTACAGCCATGCAGGAAGCAGGAGTGAAGCTGTGTGCAGGGACAGAGACCAGAAAGCAGTGCTCACCTTATCATGATTCACTTCCCTCCCTTCTCTCCCAGCCTGACCCTTCCTTTTCCTTACACACTGCACAAAGGATAACGATATCAGACAGGCTACTTTCTTGCTGACATGTGGAAAGCTGAAAGCTTGCACTTCCCCACTACACCATTCCATTGCAAGGTATCACCAACAGTACCATCACTACCCACAGGGCACACAATATCTAGGCATCAGAAAGAATATGTTTGGCCCACCCACATCCAATCTGTTCCAAAAGGAGTTCATCTTTTGCTACTTGCTTACACTTGAAAATAACTGCACCCAGTGGGCTCTTTTATTTCCCCAGACAAGCCTGTCCCAGTCTCCCCCACCTCCCAACTCCATTTCAAGCAGGAGACTTGGACTAATTCATCTTGTCACAAATCAAAACCAGCCGTTGGGACTCAAACAAAATTGGAGTTGTTCTTTGAAGCCTGGCTGGCCTATTTAGGAGGGCACTGGCATTACTTGGCAGGTTTTGTAGCTTTGCTGCTTGGGGACAGTTCAGCTGCTGCTCCAGATGTGTCAGAGAAAGTAGTTACAACTACTCTCCTTCTAGAAAGAACCTGTAATTCCTGCTTTCCATTCCCAATGCAGGAATGGAGCTGTGTGCACTGGAGGCAGCAGGTGGCTACTGGGAGTGGAGCTGCTTGGCATACCTGAGATACACACAGCAGCTCTGACATCCCTTCACTTCAGGGGTCCCCTCCCTCCTTCCGAAACTGTGGCCATTTTATTGAAAGAACACACTGGGCCAACACCCAGAAAAAAAAAAAAAAAAATCTTCTAGCTAACTTTGGTCCAGACCTTCCTTCTTACTCCACAGATGCCCAAAATACTTACAAGGAACAGGAGATTGAAAAGGAAGAGGAAGTACTTGGTGACTTTTAGGCAGCCAGACCCCATTTTCTTTCACTTACAGGACCTAAGGGGAAAGCAGACAGACAATGAGTTATGTTGCAGACAGGTCCTCTGGGCAGCTTCAGAGCAACAGCCTTACCCTGTGCAGAGCTCTGGATCATCTGGTGGGCCTCAGAGCACATGCACAGACAGCACAGAATACCAGAGCTGCTTTTTCAGGACAGTAAAACAGGACATCCATACCACAGTACAGTCACTGCTGCCAAGATCTCCTGGAGAGTGGCACAGACCTATCAGCAGTTACAGAAGAGATTTAATCACAAATGCACTTCTAATTCCATCACTATTTATATGGACTTTGCAGTAGTAGCATCAACCAAAATACCAACCCTAGCTACTACTCCTGGTGGTGAGCAGTGATGCAAGCTACTCAATTCCCTGACAGCAGTAAAAGAGACGTATGGAGCTTCTGGAGCACCACAGCTTATTAAAGGCAACAGAAGTTATTAAGGGGCTGGAGCATCTCTCCTATAAGAACAGGGTGTGAGAGTAAGACCTGTTCATCCTAGAGAAGAGATGACTGAGAGGGGACCTCATCAATGTCTACCAGTGTCTGAAGGGAGGTGTCAGAGGATGAAGCCAGGATGCAGCCTTTGCACCACAGGCATCAGAGCTTGCCTGCAGTGCCAAGCAACAGGACAAGAGTCAACAGGCAGAAACCGATGCACAGGAAGTTCCACCTGAACATGAGGAAGAACTTCTTCCCTTTGCATGTGACCAATCACCAGAACAGATTTTCCCAGAGAGGGTGTGGAGCCTCCCTCCCTGGAGATACTCAAGAACCATCTAGATGCAGTCCTGTGTCATATGCTCTTGGATGACCCTGCTTGAACAGGGAGGTTGGACCAGATTACCACTGTGGTCTCTTCCAACCTGACCCATTCTGTGGTTCTGTCAGCTTTCCTGCTTCTCCTTCCAGACTCGGTTGTTTCCCACATAAACAACAGAGAACTTTTAATTTCTTTAAAATTTGTTCTACCAAGCTCCTTGCTCCAAACACACCATGCCACTTTAAGAATCACCAGCCAGAGGAAGAGCAATATACCAGGCTGGGGTCACCAGCCTGGCCTGGGAAGAAATAGCCCCAAGAGAGAGCAAGGTCAGCAAGGTTCTCTGCTGTCAGCCTGGGTGTACCAAGGATCACCGGAGCCCACTCCGTTCTTTTGTTTCAATCAAAGGCTTTTGCTTAATCCTATTAAATATTTAGGTTAACTCTGGAGCTAAACTGGTATGTGGGCCTTGTTATAACTAGCTAGCCTTCCCAACAAGCAATTGTCACCCTCAAACTACCAGGAGAGAGCACAAGTCTGAACTCTGTGTCCCAAGTTGCTGCTCTAACTTCAAGGAACGCCATGGCTAAGACCATCACTGCACAGCAGCTAGCAAGATGTTATTAAGATGGGAAGCAGCAGAGATACAAAATGTCAGCCAGCTGTGCTACAGGCTGATCTCAAATCTCATCTGTATAGCAGTCATTGCACCTAAGGAGCTCTTTACTGCACAGCCAGGTCAGCAATATCTCAGTTAGTTTTTCTTCATTTTACTCCTCAGGTCAGAGGCCATAAAGCCAGCTGCACCCAAAAGCAGGTCCTTCAAATGAGCCATGAAAAGTCCTGTAGTAGTTTCTGGTCCAAATGTACATCAATTATCAAACACACAGCATTCCCATTTTCAGGATGCACCCCCAGGTGCAGCCACCACCATGAATTGGTTCTGTTCCAGAAAAGATGCACTATACAACAGCTGCATCACTACCAAGGAAAAGTGAATGAAGGCTCTCTGTCAGCAGGATTCCTCCTTTCCCTGCAGGAGAAACGTTCTCTGAGGCCACTAGTCCTGGAAGGTACTAACACCTAAGGCTGCACTTAGAGAGGATAACTAAGATGTAACTAAATGTTCCCATCCAGCTGGCTTGCTTCCTGGCTTCACCACGAACACATCTCCTGTTAACAGGATCACAAACTGGAGCCTGGCAATCTAACCAGAATGCAAAGGCAGACAGATCCCTAGGTGACGATGAATTTCTGTTGTGGGAGTTACAAATATTTTTATTTTCTTTAACCTAGCCAAGAACTAAGTTAGGTAACAACTTCCTGCACAATGCACTGGACTTCTTACCTTAAGACATCTGATCCCAGGTGCAATCCTCCTAATTTTCAAACCGGAGGGGCAAGTCCCAGTACTCACTGACTTGCTTCCTAGCACTAAAAGCTGTATGCTGCCTATTTAAACTCTGCCCACACTGTTTTGATTTGTCAGGAAAACATATTTGCAAAGCTGTTAGGATCTTTATAGAAGTAATTTCAGCTAATTAAGCAGCAAGGCAAGTTTACTGTGGAAGATATGCCTGAGGTAACAAGAGAAAAATATTGCTTTCAGGGCTCTTCTACGCCTAGCTATTTGTTAAAGACATACCATCTTCAAAGTTTATTAAAAACAAAACAAACCCAAAACAAACAACAAACCCCAACTGTGCATTACAGCATTATGCACCATTCTCTCCTTGCCACATGGCAATGTATCTCTTTCATCGCTTCTACCCATAAAGTAATTCAAAGTACAGTTCTCATGTCAGAGGAGAAAAAGGGTCTTAAGGTTTTGCTTTGAGTTTTCAAGATACTTTAGAGCTCCACTGAAATATTACAGATTTTCCAATTTTCCATTCTTTGTAAATTAACTTACTTTTGTCCACTACATCAATGAAATTCATCAAAACTCCATCTTCTGAAATGGCAGTCATAAGATTAGCAACACTGTCAAACAGTAGGAGCTCTACAAAACTTGAGATAGGTCAGGTTTGAAAGCAGATGAACGTGGAGTTATTACAACCAGGTATATCCACAGGCCACTCAGCAGCAAAAAGCCAACTTAAGTATCAGAGCTAGTGCTGTAGTAAAAGCTGAAGTTTGCCTTCTGAAGTTGGTCAAGCTTTGAGCCTTAACGTCTTGCAACAATGCATGCAGAAGTTAAACACATGAAGTCTGCAGCTTTCAAATTCCACTAGTTGTCCACAATAATTTGTTTTTTCCTCTCCCTCTACACTCCTATTGCTTTGACCATTTGAATTTTCATCCCCAAGAAGCAACTCCCACTCTTTTCAACAATCCTGTATGTGCACATCCAAATTTTCCCTGTCATTCTCCAGACTGATGCCAGCTCAGCAGAGGATTTCATAAGACACCATCAGTGTGCAGAATGGCATTTCTTCCAATATCTCATTCTCCATCTTGTAAAGATATGCAGGATTATTTATGCAGTGTGTTGCTTTGAGGCACTACTGCCATAAAAACTGGGTTGCCAACACAGCCTGGCCAGCTGCTGTGTAGTTCACCCAGGGTGTTTCTTAGCCCAGGTTCAGTCCCAGGACCTGAAGGGAGAAATAATTCCAGGAAGGCATCAACTGATTCAGAACTCAGGGGTTTCCTACCAGGAAGGGATGGAATGGGTCTTCACAGGCTAGACTGGCATCAGGGGATGCCTTCCTGCCCCCTCCATGACATCCAGCTCTCAGGCCTGTTGTTCTCCCAGCAACAGCAATGACAGCAAGACCTGTATGTGAAGCAGGAACATAAAATCCAGGACGTGTGCCTGAGGAGATGCAGACAGAGGCCTGCTTTGTTAGCAACTGCATAGGAGCCCCACCACAGCTCAGAGATTCACTTGTTTTTGTCACAGGAACCTGTAAAACTCCCAGTCCCCCTCCTGTAAAAGGTGACCCCAGAGAAGGACAGGTGACATGAAAAGCTGAATACCTCTGCCTCCTAACCCCTAACCACTGGGAGCAGAGGCAGGAAGGGGAAAATTCATGCAGAGACATTATAACCACATCAGTCAAAGGGCAGAGAGGCTAAGTTAATTTTTAATTGCAATTCTGCTCTACCCAATTAGATCCTGTACTGCCTCCACCCAGCAAGCACTGCATGCTTGGTGCTCACTGAAGTTTATGATATTTGGCCCAGGCTAGCACTGTACAAGCCTGGGCCTTGCAGCTCTGCTGGGAAGGGCTCAGCCTTCTCTGCAGGTTTCTCCCTGATGAGTTCTGGCAGCTGAAACACCTCAGCTGCCAAGTTATTGCACAGCACAAATAAGGGGCTCATTTATGAGTGCAATGAAAGAAAAGGAAGAACCACAAAACAAACCAGAGCAGAACAGCTGTGGAAATCACCATCTCTGTAGATTTATAAAGAAGTGCAAAGTTCATGCAAACCCTTAAAGGGCAGCACACATTCCCAAGAGCACTGAGCTCTGAAAGTCAGTCCCAATACTCCAGCTCAGGTAAAGAGGGCTCACATTTGACTGCATTGACATAGCCTGAGGATGCTGTCCCCTCTCCTCCAGATCCTCTTGCTTAAGGACAGGAAATGACTGGTTACAAAGAAGCTGCAGGTTATTCCTGTGTGCTTTGACCAGCTGCTCCCCACAACCATCCCTCAGGCTCTAACACCAAGGGACCTAAAACAAAGGCAGACCCTATAGGATGCACTACTACCAGCTTCTATCAGGCTAGGATGAGGTCAAACCAGCATCAGATTTGGCTTTCACAAGTTGCTATCTCCCTTGTCCCCACAAACACCCCAAATGCCCTGTTAAGGCTAGCAACTCTGGCTCAGTTCTACTATCCCTCCTGCCTACTCAAGGAGAAACAGTTTGACAGATGCAGAGATGCAGCAGCCAGCACCATGAACTAAGGTTCTACAGCATACCCTAAGGCTCCTGATCCTCCTTCACCTCTTGCATCTGATGTGGAAGGTGGGATCTTTGGGTGAAAGTCCAGCTGGTCCACTGAAGCAACCTCCAGTGCAGCCTCAGCTGATCTCAAGCACTGCAGGTGTTTTCTTGACACAAAAAGCAAGCATCACCTTCCTCACCTAAGTCTTACACCTTGCATCAGGTCATTCCCCTCAAGATATCACAAGGCTGGACACTTAAAATATCTAAAGCTGTCCCTGATCAGGTCTCCTGTCTTTTCTTTCTCACACCACAGCATGGACCAAAGTCAGAAGGGTTCATTTGCAGACAGATTGACCAAGAAATGGTGGAGATGGAGGTGCTCCCACTTCTGTACTCTGGTTGTGTAACTGGCTCCCTCTGCCCAAAGTAACTAGCAGGTGTCCCCAGGAAGGGATCAGCATGCTGCTGGTTCCATAAAGATGTTTATCTGCACAGTAATTTGCATGAGGCTGAGGCCATTTTGAAGGCTAGTGTAGTTACTTTTTGCACTATTATCCCAATCCAGAAGCAGATTGGAAATACAGATGCATAGAGACCTACCGAAGCCAGCACACGAAAGTTGCTCACTAAATGGCCACTTTCCAGCTTCAAGGCAGCCATCCCCATGCAGGAGAGACTGGGGAAGGGACAGCTCAGAAAGTTGTGGGGCAGAGGAGGAAACAGGTTATTCTTTGCAGGATTCTGAGCCCTTGCAGCCCAAAGCTCAGCTGCTTCTCTATCCACGCACATGCAGAACAGACATTTGGCAATCAGAAAGTCTCCTGATCATGACTGATGAGACAGGACAGCTTCACACAACAGTACCAGTTAATGAACAATGACAGAGTTACTAAGTCTCCTGTTAACCAGGTACACCACTGTCCTCAGGGCAGGGACTGTAAGTTACAGCTCCATTAACATACAAAGAATATCCTAAAGAGTTCATCTTGTTGACGTTAATATATAAAGGCCTTGGACTTTCGGTACACCTGGGAGGTACATCTTGTCTCTGGCAAGCAAATAACCACAGAGCTGATGAATGACCCAAGCCTGAATTCATTGAACTTTCCTTTAAGCTTCACTGAGATAATACCAGCTGTGTAACAACCTTGAAAACATAAACAAGATTATGTTTGTTGTGGAGGTTGTCCAAATAGCATCTCTTCACAAGTTACAATGGAAGGACTGAGGGAGAAACTGGATGGTAAAAATTAAGGTGTATATATAAGTATGTATTTTATATATATATTTATATGTGTGTATCTCAGTGATACAGGTACAGTTTCTTTTTGAAGGAAAGTGTCAGTAGAAGGCAGAAAAGTATTTCTGCATATTGCAAATTTTGAAAACAGAACAAACCAGACCCTATCTTATTCCATCTTCTACAAGAGACAGTTTCTTCTTAAGTAGAAGTAATTGTCTTCTCCTCAAGAGAAGACAAGCACAGCTACATCAGCCTGCAAACTGCAGCATCACACTTAATTACCTGCAAACTTCGAATTATCTGCACATTCATGTACTGCGAGACCCTAACAGCACCTGCAAGACATCTGCAGGATAGAGACTCAAATGTGCAGGCAGTCCCTCTGCATTTGCTACTCCTGGGGCAAAGGGAGCAGACTAGAGCAAGGCAACAGCTGGCTTCAAGTACTGCAGAAATACCACTGGAAAAAACAGATTTATCAGGAGTAGTTTCTGAGGAAACTTAGCAGCTCACATTGCAAAGGTAGATTTGTTCCTGGTGTACCTGGTAAGACATTCAGCTTTCCTGTCTGACTTCTGTAGTAACTATACTGTTGTGTGAATTTTCTGACTAGCAACTGCATTCTCCAGCAAGATCCTGGATTAGAAAGCACCCCAGGACTTCCTACAATGGCACAGATTTTTCTGTATGTTTTATCAGAGCAAGCACATGTGGTGTATTTTGTAAAAAGGAAATGCGTATTTTAGAAATGTGCTTCTGATGCTCAACGGGAAGTGATCAGATATTTATAAACCACTGTCGTATCGTTAAAAAGAAACCAAGCCCACAGTTCAGTATCAAAGAGCAGCAGAGGTTTTAGAAGTGTGTTTTAATCTCTATGTTTACAAGCAGTGTAACACATTTTGAGAATATCTGGCCTTCACACTTCAGTTTGAAAGCCAACATTTAAGTAGTTCTTCAGTCCCTACAACTGGCAAATTGAGAAAGTTCTTTGCTATTTTCAGCCTACACACTCATGCTTGCACAGCATGACAGTATTTGTAGGACAGCATTTCTCCGATTTAAGCAAAACTTTCCATACATAAAGACCAGAGATCTGCCAAAAAACGGGAGGAAAAAACCAACCCCAAACCCCACTGTCTCAGACGTCATTTGATTCTCCTCTCCCCCTGAAAAAAACAAACAAACAAAAAAGGTAGAAGAAATTAATCAACTTACCAAAAATAGCAGACAGAAGAAATAGCCAAAAGTACAGCTTAGTGGACTTTCTCTTTTTAATTACCACATATTAGAGCGTTAGTTGTGCAACAAGCTCTGCAGGCCAGGTCCAGAAAGAGGTCTCCACACTGACTAAAGCCAGCACACAATGCAGTAAAAATGCAGAGTTTTCACAAAACTGGTTGGGCAACTCTGTCACTTGACTACATTGGCTCTTTAATCGCTTCAACAACGAGACCAGCTCAGCTTTGTTTACTGCACTTGGAGCTGCCAGGCTGCAAACCTAACCTCTGAAATGGATGTGCCCACCAGCTCCCACACCTGTCAGTGGCACCAGCATGTCAAAAGCAGTCCCCCTGCTCTGGTCTGCCCCACATCTCCCCACAGAGGAGCAAAACCTGCGAGCAAGACCTGCACTCCAAACTGCAGCAGGGAGACCAGCACTGACAAGGAGCATTCTGCTTGTGCTCAGGTAACCTTCTCCCCAGCACGGTTCTGCAGCACAGGGGATGCTTCAAAGTGCTTCTCTGTGCCAGTCATCAGCCTGGAAACCCCAGGTGCAAGTACATGCAAGGGACAGGCTTCCCTAACTTCCCTCTCATGCAAGCAATGCCTCGGAGGACAACAAATCTCCTCCAAGGAGTTGCACAATACCCCTCGGCTTGGAGATACCTTCCTCAAACTCAGCAGCTTTTTGCTGCCTCCCAAAAGTACCACAATCCAGGCAGGAAGAAAGCCCTTTTTAATATTTTATGAAACAGCAACAGAGATTGTGAGACTTAGGTAGCAGCCAGGTAGTAGAAGTGATTGTTACCTTTCCTGCCTCCTCCTCCCATAAAATGTAAGAGGTCAAGGACTTTTTACTGTAAAGTTCCCTTTCCAAACAAACTGGAAAGTTTTCAGTTACTTCCATTTTCTCAGATGCTAGGGCAAATAACTAGTGGGTGATTAGATACAGCATACCCATGACAAACATGCTTCTGAGAAGTTACAGCATCTGCTTGACCCAGGAAATGAGGTTTCCTACTCTCTTGGTTCTTTTCAGGAATTAGCAAAGAAAGTAGTTTTACTTCAAGGGCAGGAAGTTTTCCACAGCTTAGCAATTTGCACAGCACTTGAACAAACAACTTCTCTCCACCTCCCCTTTGCTTATTGAGTCTTCAGACCACACACCTCCACAGACAGGTGGATAGGGCTGAGCAGAGCCTGGGCACCAGCACCTGGCATAGGAAGGAAGCTGAGCTCACCCAGCATCACTCCCAGTAATTGCAGGTTCTTCTGGAGTTCATTTCATAGCTTAAGCCAGACACTTCTAGAAATCAAAGCACTAGAGACTGCCTATTCAGAAGGGCATAGGGCAATGAGCACTCCCTTGTCCTTCTCAGGTTAAACCTCCAGAGGAGCTCAGACACCCTGCCAAACTATCTGACTCACCAGAGCAATGAAGACCCTTGCAGCTGACAGCCCACTGGAGAGTGGAAGTGTCTTCTGCCACCAGGATTATCCCTAAGACCTCTCCCCCTAGAGTAGTACATGCACATGGTCTCAAGTGGCAGAAAGGAAAAAAAACAACAAACAAACCCAAAACCCACCACAAAGCAAACAGAAGATGCCTCTGGCTTTGTTGTTCCAAATGACTGTGAAGCTTTAGAGTGAAGTAATCTTCCCTGAACAACAGAAGAGACAGGCTAGTAGTCTACTTTAATCATATCACATGCTTTGTATCACATCCTTCACTGTTAGCAAGGCACTGATCTAAAGAAGCTGAGGCTTTAACCCTTTAGCCCACAGATCAAGGAGAGCTGGAAGAGTACTGCAAACCCGTCATGACTAGAAAGTGAAAAGTGCCTCAGGCCGCAAGGGGATACATCTTTTGGCTTGTCATCAGAAACAGTTGTCCCTTTATTATTTGTAATTTTAGGAAACTTTGGTTTTGCCAAATAGACCATCTGCAAATACCTGAACCACTCCTGTGCCCCTGCTACATGGGATGCTAGAGCAGAAGAGCACAGACCAGCAGGTGTTGACAATCTCCCCTGTTCAGCAAGGTCTGCCCTACCATCACCATGGGCCTCCAATCTGAAGGCCCCCACTGCAGGCTGACAGTATAGGAATCAGAAGCACAGGATTCCTGCTAGATTGTCACACAAAGTACCTCGTGATCTCTCCCAGATTTTCATACCAGGGAAGATAAGGGAGGCAACTCAGCCAAACCATTTGTTGCAAGCAGACAGGGCCAGCTGAGCCTGGGGTCTCCAAACTCTGCACAGAATCACACACAGTGGCAGCAGTGACACAGCCACAGAAGGTTACTCCCGGACCCAGCCTCTGCCCCAGAAGAAGCTGTACTTCCACCAGACCATGCCAGGGTCACACGAGACCTTGTGCCCTGCTGGAGCATAGTCTGCCCTGCTGATGAGGGGAGCATCGTCACAGACAGTCTGAGGATGAACATTTCACAACATCCTGAGTTTCATGCCACAGATGCCACTTGACACTACCAAAGGGTACGAGTGGAAAGAGAAAGACAGAACTATAAAAAGCTCCTGAGGAAGGGATTCTGTCTCAAGCAGCCCCTGTTTCCAAAGTGATGACATACAGAGGGCAGGAGGGCAAGAAAAGACAAAGTGCAGGACTTGAAACCACAGATATTTTGAGTAATTTTCTGCTATTCAAAAACATTCACCTCAACCACATTTTCCCTTTCCAACATCATGGTAAATAATACAAATAGTTTCACACTTGTAACTGGCAGCAAGTAACCTTGCTGCCCTGATCACTCTGAGGATGCAACTCAGAAGCTATTTCAAAGCTTTTTTTGGAACAGCCAGTCCAACAGGGGCTGCTGTACAGTCTCTCAGACGTACAGCAGCATTGTCTAGCACTTTTTCCTTTCACCTTTACAGAACACTCTCCTCATGCCAAGCTCTTCTGACAAGAGACAGAAAGTGGAAAAGAAAGCAACATTGTACAGCAGTAAAGAGCAACGCTGTGAGGAGCAAGAATAACGCAGCATGAGCTGTTACAGAAGCTGCAGTGAAGCTGCTTTGTTCCCTATAGAAGCATTTTAGGAAGTGAAATGCCACAATAAGAAATCTCAGAGGACAAGGCTGGAAAACAAAGGGGTCCTCTAGAAAACACTTAGTCAGCTGGAAGAGATACCCAAAAACTTTTGGTTGCCCTTCTATGAAGATGGCCCTGAACTCCAAGGCAGGCTGCAATACACAGAGGTGTTTTGCTACCCTGATGATTGCTACGTTACCATGCAGGCAATCCCAGCAGAGTTAATTGGAGCAACACAAGAGCATTGATTAGTGATAGACCTGCCACCTGCAGTTAAGATCACTCCTATAACACCATTGCAAAAAAAAAAATAAAAAGTCAATCAATCCTTCAAAGCAAAACGTGTGTAGGTTCTGGACAGAACTGCTTCAAGCCAAGAAGAACAGACATATGGGATAGGTTCCCTAGGAATTTGGCAGTTAAAAAAGACAGCAAGAGTTTGAAAAGCTAGGTCTGTTTTGGGAAAAAGAGGGGCCTCCTTGGAGTCTGCAGACCTATGCATAGTGGTCTGGAAAACGGGTTCAGCTGAACCTGAACCAAGAGAGGCTGGGTGGCCTTTTCTTTCCTGAAAAGGTCTCCTTTTCTATATTTAGAGCATGAATATTTCAGAAGACAATTTGATGGAGGAATTCTAGAAGAATAAGATGGAAAAAAGTAGTTCAGAGGTATTTACTTTAAAATAAGAAAGAACCCAAAGTAACTAATTTACAAATAATCCGATGAGCCTCAGTGCAGACATAAACGCTCGCATTTCAGAGGAAAAAAAAAAAAAAAAAGCATGCTGTTCCATCTTTAATCAGTAAATCATGATTGAGGCTAAGACTACTTTCTAATAGGATTACAGACACAATTTTTTCTTACTTGTCTCTGTCCCACCGCATTGTTGTCTTTCCCCTCACAGCTCACCTGGTTTTACTTCACATCAGCTCCACAAGTTTTAATCAAGCCAAACTCACCAATCACCTAAAACTGCAGCAAGAGGTCTCATGCATCCTACCTGGGCAGGTTATGGTTGTCACACACGGCTCCCTCTGCCCCCAGCACACCCATCCACCCCTTGCTAGTGCAGCAGCTTGAAACCCATTGCCTGCTCCTCCTCTGACAGGAGGCTGCCAGCAGGAGATCCACGCATCACAGGGCACCAGGGCTTTCCACTGACATCCTGGGCACAGGAATAACCATCAGACAGCACCACAGTAACACATCTGCTGACCTGGCTCAGCTCACACACAACTCCACAGGCTGTTCTTCCTGACAGCAAACATCCTGGGGCAAAGGCTGTCTGTCTTCTGGGCAAACAAGGAGCAACTGCTCAGGTTCCCATGGGATAGCACCGGCCATCTACTTGTACACACACCAGTGGGTCTTGCCTGTGGCTGACAGCTGGGATAGGAAGAGGTTTCCTCTCTGCCTGAAGCTGCACAATGCAGGAACCTAGTGTTTTACTACAGGATCAAGTCTAAATCACTGCCACAACAGCCTCCAAAGCTTCAACACGATGGACTGGTAATGAATGCACAAACACTCAGGCTCTGAGGCCACCAGCAGGACTGCAGCATCAAATCAAAGAAGCCTTTGAGATCTTGGACTTGGGAATTAAAGCAGCTTGCCATTCCTCAAAATAGCCCTTCCTTGAAGTAGTCTCTTCTGCCAAAGCAACAGCCAGTTTGATGAAGTTTTTGACATTTAAAAATTCCCATGAAGTTTTGGCAACTGCATTTTTGTCACCTCAGTTTCATTCCAGGAAGCCATGAGTCACAATACCTCCCCCGGGGCAAAAAGGGTGAGAGGAAAACACTGACATTTCAGGTCCTCTCACATCAGGCAGGAAAAGCACCAGCAGCTGTGGGCATCACCTCCAACCCCTCAGGAGCTGCCAGAACCACCCCCATTTTAGCTGCATTCGCAGCTAAAGTGTTCTCACCCTTGGAGGATCAGGGGTGAAGGAGCTGTGCATGGGGAGCAGCCACCCCTGCAGCAAGTCCCATGGAGGGGCTGGGGTTCACCTGCAAGGCTGATCACTGCCCCACACCACCAGCCTGCAGGAACTTCTCCTGCACCCGCAGCCTCTCCCCCCACTCCTGTGCAGTCTCCCCTGAGAAGTGCAGCAGAGCCCGTGGGAAGCAGGGCTGTGCCTTTACCTTGTTTCACAGGGCTCACCAGGGCCTCTCCACACAGCTGTGGTGTAGCACTGTTCCACACAGCAGCTGCCGAGCAGAAGTCTTCTCTAATTAAAAGAGCTTCCTTGGGGAATAGGCAGATCTACTGCACAGCTCGGAGCACTCTTTAGTTATTCCATGTGCATAGCTGCAAGCCAGCATTAGAAAGGGATCTGAATGCAAAGAAGAGTCCAGCAGCTTCTTATGCTGCCGGGAAAGTACATTTAGGCAGCTGGAGTTTTATCTGGTTTGGGTTCCTCCCTCCCCCGAAAGACTTCAGAGGTGAGCATAATTAGAACTCCTGCCTGCCTTTTAAGCCCCAGTTTCTTCTAGCATGCAGCATAGATGTTTGGTCAGTGCAAAATACAAGGCAGCAGCAGGAGGGGAAAACAGCCTTGCTAACCTGCAGGTCAGCAGTCTGTCTCCTTAATCCAAGTCCTGCTCTGCTTCTGTGTTTTACAGGGAGCCTAGACACAGGCTAGAAGAAGAAAGGAACACGACACAGAAGAAAGGGAATGAGGGGACAGGAGGCCAAGAAAGCATGCTGGGAAGTTGAGGACATTCCAGCAAAGCCACTCAGGACTGACTCATCCCCAGCAACTTCAATCCACGACAGACACATGACCGGTTCCACAGCAGGCAAGAGGATGCTTTGTGCCACAGCACCACATGAAAGAAGTCCCAGAACCAATGCAGCCCTAGAGACCGTGTCCTGTCACCACACCAGCCAGAACAGCACCCTTTCATGCAAAGAGTACTCTACAAATTCATAGATTACAAGCTGACAGGAGAGGAGCAGAGCAGACTGCATGGTGACTTGAAATCAGGCATGCTAGTTCTGGGGACCAAAATCCAAAAAACCCCTTGATACTGCCACCACTGAATATAGAACTTATTATCAATTTCTTTCCACATACATTCTAAGTAATATTAAGTAAGCCACTTGCAGGACCAAGGAGAAATCAGAAAAAAAACATGATGTAGGAAGGATATAAGACACTCCCAACACAAATATTTTTTCTTCATTTACTAGAACAGTTAGAAACTGAAATGCTACAAAAGGTATAAACTTCCCTGGAAAGGTCTAACTAGAGCACTGAGGCATTTTGTGCAGTAGTAGAGATTATCTAGTTAATTTAGAGTTTGCATTTGATTCCCAGCATAACTGCTAACCATCTATCACAGGAGACATATCAGTTCTGTGTTTAGGATTTGCAAATTTTTATATTATGGGATGAGAGTAGAAGCCCTTGAAGTCCTAGTGAAGTGCCAAGATGCCCTACCCACCCCTGCCCTGCATGCTGCTCCAGAAGCCCTGCACCAATACAGCTCAGGTCATGGCCCCACAGCAACCCAATGCACAAAACCCCAGAGGCAGCTCACTCGAACCTGTGCCAGTCTGGTGCACCAGCCCAAGCAAAACCAGCATCCTGGAGCAGGCTGCTTTTAAAACTAGACAGACAAGGTGCTGCATGAAGCCTCTCCTGTAGAGGCAGGAGCTGAGGGTATCAAATTCCTGTGTAGTCCCTTGAACACATCCTGGTGAGGGCACAGAAACCTCACAGAGCAGAGGCAGTGTCCAAAGCAAGACGCTGGAGAAGAGTGTGGTCAGATCCAGTGACTGAAACCCCTCTTCCAGAACAAATCTGGGAAACAGCTTCCTTCATTCCTTCATTCATTTACCAACAGGTAAAGCTACTTTACAGCGTATTCAGTCCCTGCTGTGCAAACCCCTCCAAGAGTAATTCCTTTCCCAAACTATCTACTTGGCAATGGATGGGGAGCAGGAGGGACCAAGGGCAGTTCCCAGCTCCAGCTGTGGGAAGATCAGCTCGAGATGCGTGGCTGCAGCTCTGACAGCTCATCTGCTCTTTTGCTTGTGTATGAGAGACTGAAGCAGACTTGTTTTGCCTACAAAGGGAACTCCCCGTTATGTAACTTCAAATCTTCAGGCTGCTGGATATCCTAATGTATACAGTTCGTCCCAGATCAGCGATTCTCCAGTACACATGGCCGTGGGATTATCATCATACTGGAAGAGATCAGCAATCTGCTTACAGCTCAGTAACAATTTTGTAGTAAAGTGCTTTCATCATGCACCTGTCTCAAGGCTGTGTTTGCTGCAAAGCAACTAAAACCAGCAGCCTAGCAGCATCCTTAACAAATTCCACCAGTACTTCTCTTATGTTCAAGGCTTTTCTGGTCCTTCTAAGCTCCTGAGCTCCTTAGAGACAGACAGGACACTTACCACACCAGCAACTTTCAGAAATGAAGTACATGCACTGGACTTTGCTTTGACTTGCTTTCAAATGGTGGTGTCCCAGTAGGTGGTGTCCCAGTTCTGAAGCTCCATCAAGGAGACAAAGAACTAGAGCAGTCAGCCAGGCAGCCTGTGCACACACCTCTTCCCACAGGACAAAGCCTGTCCCCAGCTTAGTCTCCTTCTGTTTCTCCCCTGTATTTACTTTGGATGAGCCACAAACCACCCAGCTTCCCATGCTCTGTTCTGTTCAAAAAGACACATGCTTGGGTTCAGAGCTGGCAGTCTCCAATCCCTGTTCCCATCCCCACAGGCTACTGTTTTATTCCCTTTTTCTTCCATGATCAGCCAGGCAGTCCCTTCTGCAGAGCTGCTCACAGTAACGCCTCATCCTTCTTCCAGAAAATTAGCTAGCTCAGAATCTGACAGAGCACACAAGAAGTGATTTAAGCAATCTCCACTATGCAGTTCCTTTGCTTCACTTATCACCCCATCTAGACTGAAGTCAGCCATTAACTGCTTCAGTGTTTCCAATCCCTGATAGCCCAGAGAGCTTTCAGCAAACAGGCTCTGCCACAGCCAACCAGCCGTCAAGGAACTTTTGGCACTGACTGTGCCTCCTGTATTATTCCTTTTACCATGCCAAGAGAGGCTGTAATTTTTAGCCTTTCCTCCATTTCATTCCCTCTAAGAATACAGAAGAGCCAAAAAGAGACAGAGGTGGTTAGGTAATGATTGCATCTCATTAGGCAGCTGCTAAAGGAAAGGTGGCTCACTCAGCTATCCCTTCACACGTATGTCATTAATCAGTAGCCTGTAGAAAGCTCCAATCCCACGTTCCTCCAACAGATGCATTAGTGCAAGGACACAGTTCATTTCTTTGGTCATTAAAGCTGACAACCACATGGTGGAGGGCAGGCTACTGGGCCCAGCTACCCCTTTGCTGCACAAAAGGACTCCAGAAAAAGGACTCCAGATCTCTGGATGTCATGATCCATGTTCAGAGACAAATGAAGGGAGGGAAGGAGAAGAATGGGATACAGATGTCACGCTCCTATTTTTGAGAGGTGAAGTTAACGCACTCTAGAGTGAATTCCTGAGCACCACTACCATAATATACCATTGTATTATAATATATCATTCTACCATAAATATACCTCTGAATTACTACCACAATTCCTGGCAGTAGCAAGTTCGTTTTGCTGCACGTAAGTTTTTCCACAATGGAAACTGAGGAGTTAGCACAAGAAGGCTGTGCCTCCAATCACCCCTTGTACACAGCCCCACTGGAAATATCGCTACCTCCTCCAGCCTTCCAAGATGCGCAAACAGAGCCTGAGCCCCGGCAGACCCACCTCCTCTAGCACCTCCCACTCACCAGCCAAGAGGAACCAGGAAAAAAGTGTCTGCCGTGCCACAGGCACCTTTAAAGTGGAGCAATAATTACTGCTTCAGAAAGCATGGGGCATGATTCAAGTCCCAGCATCTCCCTGGCACTCCCGTAACAGACCCTATCCCATCAGTGCCCAAAGGTCTTTGTGGCAATGCCCTTTTGCCTGTGCTGTGTGCTTCCTGCTGGAACAATGCCAGCAGGCACCAAGAACCACAGCCATGGTTTGAAAAGCGCCCTGGGGCCTGTGGCTACCTGTGGCTAGCCTGCAAAACTCCCACCGGCATCCCTCTGACTTAAACATCTGCTGGATGAACACCTGCGGGCCTGCGTAGACCCCTCCTGCCTTACAGCTGTGAGAGCTGGACACAAAGTAACAGAAGAGTGATAAAACCTTTCCTTGGTTACGGTCAGATGAGAAATTTCATGTGAAACCCCCCCTTGCGCTTCAAAGAGCTTGAAGCAGAGTGGTCTGAGTAGCAGGGACAAGAAAACCTCCACGGAGCTGTGGGAAGGTCTCGTCAGAGCATTTCCCGCACCAGTTTACAGCTGTAGGTCACACTACACCTACCTGTCACCCGAGAATTAAATAGAGACCATAACAATAACGAAGAGAGCCCAGATGAGCCGCATCATTAAAGCTGCTAAATCCTCTTAAGGGAGGAGCTTCCATGCAGCAGGACAGAGATTGCCCACAGGGAGGGCTTTCTCCAGGCTCTCAGCCTGCAGCTTGCTCTATTTCTGTCACACGCAGGTAAGAAGCTGAACAAACACTGCAAGACTTCACCCAGCCCTGCAGCACAGCGATGAGAATGTCGTCTCAGTGCTCCCCAGAGCCCGTGACAAAGGTGGAGAAACCCCAGCCAAAGAGGGGTTTAGGTCCAAAGAGGCTACACCAATCGAAGATATTTTGGCAGCAAGATATTTCTCTGAAAGGGGTGTTAAATGATACAATGTTAGGAGCGAGGAGAGGCTACTCACTTCTCTGAGCCACTCCAAATCCACACACAGGCTTGCAGAGCAGTTGGCAAAGGTTCTCATCTGTGTGGGCTGCCCAGCACGCACAAGCACCCACGGATTTTTTCTTTCTTCTAAAGAAGCACAACTGCAGCTCTACGAGTTCCTGCTCCAGCCAAATGACCAAAACTAAATGGAAATGTTAAAAAAACACCTCACTGTTGCAGGAGGTTCTGCTGTGGAACACTGGCAGGTCTTCTGACACCCGAGCAGTGACACTGCAGAACAGGACACTCACTAACTGTACCACCCAGTGCCCTTCTGCCTCATTAACACTTTCTTCCCATTTAGTGCTCATGAAGTATTTAGTAAGAGCTGAGTAATTTGTCATTTTTACAGTTTGTCATGTGCTTGACATCAGCATACAGCAGCACATTACTGAGAGTGCTCCCCTCACTAGACACCTCCATCTAGATTTTCAGAGCAGTGTTTCTATACTTTAACCTTGTGGACCACCACAATATTCTAGCCACAGGCTTCTGCTTAACAGTTCTCATGCAGTGAGCAACCTCCACAGCAGCAGGTTCACATCTCAGGCTTCAAAGGGGATTTTTCTTAAGCCCAAGACGTCTGAGAAAGCAAAAAAAAAACAAAAAAAAAACCAAAAAAAACCCAAAACATGGAGAGGAAGTATCAGCGATGGCAGATTTCAAGACAGCACTCTCCAGCTGTTCACCCTCGCTTGCACAGAAGCCCATGAGTGTTGTCAGAAGCTAACAACCCAGAGGCCTCACAAGTGGTGGGATGTGTTACATCCCTGTGAGCCTCTACCCTCAACAGCAGCTCAAACACCTCCAAGGGCAGCTCTTCTCCCCAGCCACTACCTCTGAGAGCACTGCAATAGGACACTGTCTCTCCCTTGCACAGCTAATAAGTGTCAAGCTCTCATCTTATACACAATATGCCAGAGCTTGTCCAAGACATAGGAACACTTCATCCTAAACTAGCTTTACTAAAGCCAATGTTTAGATTTCAGGATGGTTTGGTTTGGATTTTTAGTTTGTTATTTTTTTGTACCTAACACCCCATTTTACATGAAAGCATACACAGCAGATCTTTAATGCTCCGGAGCAGAATCATCATGTCTGGAGTGCAACAAGCTGCAATCCCCTTATCCCCCTTATCAACAGATTTGTTACCAGTCACACTGCAAATGCAATTCTCATTCCCAACATCTACCCAGCTGTTGAACTGCAAGCACTACTCTGAACTCCTCACAGCGATCTCAGAAAGGAAGGGCGAAAAAGGGACACAACAGGCTGGGCCAGCACCAGATTTCTCTAGTACGGTAAGATCGCTACAGAAGCATCTAATCCACATCTTGGAAATCAATCAAGACAGAGCCGACTGAAGCCAGCTGTATGCCCAGTCTGATCAGCAGGCAGCAGAGGCACTCGGCCGATATCCCCGCACAGCAGCAGCCGCCGGGCCGGCAGAACCCGCTCCTGCTGCAGCTGGCCAGGCTCCCTGTCAGCTCACACGCCAGGGGATCACAGCTCAGCCCCCGACTCGACTGTGGAGGGGCTGAGAGCGTCCAGCAGCGGGGACCGGCGCCCCGAGAGGCTTCCCGGCCCCGCATGCAGCCGCCGGGGGCTGCCGAGCCGCACTGGGGACTCCCGCCGCGGCCACCAGAAAACCCTGCAGAAAACACCCGCAAAGTCCCCGCCGGGCACGGCCCCCGGCCCGGCACGCCGAGACCCCCGGGCCGAGGGGAGCGGGGTGTCCCGGCCCGGCCTCCCCCTCCCCGGCCCCTCGGGGCGCAGCGCCTACCTGCTCTGCTCGGCGGGCTGGGCACGGCTGAGCTCGGCGGAGCGCTCCCTGCTCGCCGATGTGCCCCCGGGGCGGAGCCGGCTGCTGCGCTGAGCCGGCCCCGGGGCGGGCCCCCGCCCCCGGCCCTGCCCTGCCACAGCTCCCGGCCCTGCCCTGCCCTGCCACCGCCCCCGGCCCTGCCCTGCCCGGCCCCCGGCCCTGCCCGGCCACCGCCCCCGGCCCTGCCCTGCCCTGCCCGGCCACCGCCCCCGGCCCTGCCCTGCCCTGCCCGGCCACCGCCCCCGGCCCTGCCCTGCCCGGCCCCCGGCCCTGCCCGGCCACCGCCCCCGGCCCTGCCCTGCCCGGCCCCCGGCCCTGCCCTGCCCTGCCCGGCCACCGCCCCCGCCCCCGGCCCTGCCCTGCCACCGCTCCCGGCCCTGCCCTGCCCTGCCCGGCCACCGCCCCCGGCCCTGCCCTGCCCTGCCCGGCCACCGCCCCCGGCCCCGGCCCTGCCCGGCCCCCGCCGGGCGCTGCTCGGAGCCGGTGCCTCCCCCGGACCCGCCGTGCCCGCCCGGGGCTCCGCTCAGAGCCCGGCACGGCCCGCTCCGAGCCGCTCCTCGCTCCGAGCCGCTCCTCGCACCGAGTCACGCGTTTTCCGCTGCCCGCCCGTGAGGCCTCGGCCGCTGGCTCCCCCTCTCCACCTGGGACCAAAGCAGCCCGCTCCGCTCGGCCCGGACTTGACGGGCCAGGCAGGGCGCCGGGGACCTTTGCCCCGCTCGCTGCACTTGCCGTGAGCCCGTCTCCTCCCGCGAGTCCCCTGCCTGGCCCGTCAAGGAGCTGCAACAAGTGCACACACCATCGCTCCTTAAAGCCCTTTCGGGCCACTCGCACAGCTTGGCTGGTGCTGCGAGACGCGCTCTGTGGCTCCCTGCCCAGTGAAAGCAAGCCTGATGACCCACCGAAAGATTTTTCCAGCGGGCAATTTCGCTGCCCCAATGAATCCTGTAAACATCACCCGTGCTGCACATTGTTCCCCCTCCAAACCCCGTTAAGCTCTTGTTTGCCCCAGTGCCTCCAGCACTGTGAAGATGGTGAGGTGTCCGCATGCTGTGGCTGCTGTTTGCTCTGCTGACCAGTGCCGCTGCATTGTTTCCACGGGCTTCTCTGTTTTGTGCAGCGTATCCGCTCTGCGCAGCAGGCAGCAAGCTCAAACCACCAGCCCTTTGTTCTTGGCACGTGGCATAATTAGCCCAATGGGATCCTGCCTCTTCTCTGCTGGTAGAAAGAAATAGAAATGATAAATAAAAATAAAAGTGATCCTCTGTAAATCCTCTTTTCAGAGATCCTGAAATCAAATCTATCAAGCCAATCCTAAAATGAAGGAAGATCAGGGGGTCCCTCACCCTTCTGAGGAGCAGCATTCCTCACTTTGATGTATTCTGCTGTCCCGGCAGGAGGAGGACCAGGCAACTCATGCATCTCAAGGTTCCAGTCCTCACTCCTGGGGGCAGCAAAAACCGGTTTGGCTTTTGTACTGAGACAGGTGTATAATGGCCACCTTACTCTCTCCTAACAAGATGCCTCTTGGTCATCTTTCTGTGTCTGGGGGCTGATTGCTTACCCTGCCACCAGGCTTCAAAGAAAACAATTTAGAAGGTCCTTTTCTGAGCTGTGCTTTATTCATTGCATTTACTTGACTTTCATTCTGCTATTTAGAGCCCTATCCAGTCCAAACCTTTCCCTGCAGCTCCCAAGCATTTTCTCTGGTACCCAGATTAAACACATCCTTCGTCCCTTTCCCAGCAGTGGTGTTCAGCAGCCTTCCCACCAGCCTCTGTTTTATCCTGTAGACATATTTTTTGTCAGGATAAGCATGTGGTCATGTGATGGGCAAAGCCAAGCCGCACAACAAGTCCTCCTTCATGCATGGATAGCGTGAGGCAGGAGGGGCCATGGGAGGAGGCTGCACCTGGAGAACAGGTGTCACTTGCTGAGTGCCACACACGTTGTGTGCAGCACCCTGGGCTCCACATCCTCCTGCGTGCCACCAGCAGGTAACTGCAGGCTCATCAGCCGGCATGAAGGCTCTGCTGGGGAGAGGGGATGGAAATGCAGGTGCTGAGGCAGAAGAGGGACGTTAAAGTGGAAGTGAAATGACTCGCTCTGCAAAGGGGTTTTTGTGGGAGTGCTCTCACCACCCCTATTTCTGCAGCTGCTCACAGCAATACCAGGCTATCCATGGCCTACAAACGGACTAATTTTGCTCAGACTCCCTTCTCATACCAAAAATTTGTAAAGCCAGTTGTTAATGTCTAAGACAAGGACAAATTATGCATGAGAATTATTTGGGGCAATATTTTAAAACTCATTTACAACCAGTCTTGGGGACTGTGTCTTTCTGGAAATCAGCAGCACTCCAGCATCTCTTTTCAAGCAGAATTAACCTTCATAAAAAATACTTATATTCTCAAAATTAAAAGTACTTTTTCTTTACCCCTTCTGTTTCTCTTTAATTCAAACATCTGCACAAGCTTATGCCTGTGCTCTGTAAGCCAGAATGCTTACCTGTAAAGACACAAGGGTTGGTGGGGCAGGTGAAATAGCATCTGCCTGTTCTTATATTTAGTCTTCCTCATCTCTGTGTCGACAGATTTTCCAAGCCTACAGGTACTGAGCGTGTAGCTTGTTTCTGATTCTTACAAAAATTGTCCTACTTTGAGGAAGGAAGCCTGGGCTCAAAATATTTCCCCTGAGGATTAGCGCAAAGGCTGTTTCTTAAAGAAAATGGGTTTTAAATAAAAAGTGATTACAAGGTGCAGTGCAAATGGATTGTGCCAGCAGCTCTGGTGCCCGAATTCATTTGTGTCAGAGGCTTTGAGAATGGGATACATGTTAGCAAGGGCAGTGTGGGAGTACATATGCACCAGTGATTGCACGCATAACTGGTTATGCTCAAGTGCCACTCTGATATGAACCAGTGAGTCTAGAAAAAGCATTAAGTCTCACTGCATTTGCTGAGAGAAGGGAATAGGTTTTAAAAGACAGCTTCCAAAATGCCTGAATTTTATTAGAAAGTCTGACGTGAATCATGCTCTTCAGAAGGCTTGCAACAGGGACTTGGCAGCAGAGGAGAAACAGATCTGCTGAGATGTTGCAGCTAAGCTGTGCACAGATGGCAGACTAAAAGCCCAAGTATAAACAGCATCTTTTACAATGTACACATCAGGCTGGATTCTCAGCTAGTGATTAGACAAAAGTGCTTGTAAGAAAACACCCAGGCTGGAGAAACCCACCATTATGTGGCATGTAAGGCCGAAAACTGAATACCATTTCAAAGGCAGCGAGAGACCAGCCAATGGGTCATTGAGCCAAGCAATCTGTTTTTGCCTTGGGCCATCTTCATTTCAAACACAACCATTTCAACCATTCCCTGTCAAATGAATACTTTCTTTTTAGGAGGAATTAATCTCTGTACCAAATCAAGTCATGGCCTATTCTGTGGGTAAACAAGGGAAGTCTGCACAGGAGTCCCAGTCCCTGTGGTGCAGCTTCATGCAGGTTCTGATTCATTTGTACACACGGTCTGTTTCCTTAGGCACGGGGGAATACTTATGCCCTGCAGAGAGCTGGCTGGCTGTGCTTTTATGGCTGCTTACAGCCTTGCCCAGGGTTGTGAGAAGCTGCACAGTCCCCACTGCTTTGCAGTGAAAAACACAAATATGGCATGGATGGCTGCTAATTATGGGTGGCTGATAATGATGGAGGGAGCTACGGTGGGGCAGGGGGGCCCTCACTCCCTGTTGGTAAACCCATGTCAGGCTGGGCAGGGGCCATCCTGGAGCAGCTGGATGCAAGCAAGAAATTTTCCACCATTTTATGTACGGACAGCTCTTCATGTCTCTCTGAAGCTGGGAGGAAAGGTCTCAGGGTTGTTTGGCTGCAGGCTGCAGAGTGGAAGGCACCAAACTTCTCTTCTTTAGAGGATCTCTGAGAATAAAGGGTTTGAGTTGAAGCTGGCACAGATTGCTGCCCTGCGTTGCATGCACCAGGAGGAGGAAATTAGTCTTTGGCATTAGGGAGAACAGAGAAACAGGAAGGCACGTGGATTTCTAATGTTTGCATATCTATTTCCCTTAAAAAGTCTTTGAATTGACCTCACATTACTCTGACTCTAAGAGAGGAAGGATTTATTTTCTGATAGGGCCAAAACATTGAGTGGTCCAGGTTGATGTAGTGACAAGGACTGTAATTATCAGTACAAACTACCTAAATTCTAACTTTAAAAAAAAAATAAAAGAAGTTCTTTCAAAGTTGCTTTGACAAGGAGAAGAGACTTCAAAAATAGAGCAAAAAATTGCTGGGGGGGGGGGGAGGTGTTTTTGTTGAAACTCGAAGTTAGAAACAAAATGACCAAACAATGCAAAGTTCATGGTTAATGTCTGTTTGATAGCACAGTATAAAATAGACAGAATTCAAAGCACAATTCAAAATTACAGATATTTTTTCAAGTCTAATTTGAAGTGTGTTCATGGCACCGTAACTGGAATCCTCTTTTATTTGCCCCAAGCTGTGATTTACTATCAGATTAACTATATAGAAAGAATAATGGTTAGAGTGAACAACAATAAAAGTGCAGTGGTTGCCGAAG
Source organism: Cyanistes caeruleus (assembly GCF_971803275.1). Classification (NCBI taxonomy): domain Eukaryota; kingdom Metazoa; phylum Chordata; class Aves; order Passeriformes; family Paridae; genus Cyanistes; species Cyanistes caeruleus. The sequence goes on along the minus strand of NC_141706.1, from coordinate 28,494,193 downwards.
CTTGTGGGGCAAGAGAGGACTATTTTAATTTATATTAGGGGAAGACATGTTTATCGAAAGGTAAGTTTTCAGGACTAAAATATTTTTAATATTCTGTGTTTTAGAACTTTGAAGCGCACGGCAGCTCTAGAGAACTGATCTTATTTTCCTGATGACCAGTTGCCCTCCCCTGGCTGAAATGAGAAATGCAGGCAATTGAAGTTTTCCAGGGGTTGGGTAAGGTAAATGTAAACTGTTCTGCCACAGGCACCATACAACTGAGAAGCAGATTTGTCGGCAGTTGTGTTATTTTGGATCCTGGTATGGGTATGGGTCCCTCACAGCTGGCTATTACAGAGGTGACTGCACTCCCAAAACTGGTATTTTGTGAGAAAATGTCGATCTCCCCTCAAAATGTGCTGGAAAATCCAGCACACAGGGATGTGTCCTCCTAGGCAATAGATTTGGAGCTATTGAACTCTACATTTTTGTGATCTGTTAAGCAGTAGCAAGTATGGAAGCATGTGCCTCCATACACGTTGTTTATCTCTCTGACCTGTGAGATGAGAAATTGGCTGGAACAAATCATCAGGATTTACCACCCTGTGCTTTCCATAATTTCTTCTTTTTTAAAAAAAATTCCTCATAGAAACAAAACTCAAAAGGTCTGTGAGCAGGTCACAGATGTCTGGATTGAGAAGAGTCCGTGACTGTTGCCATGGCTTGCTTGTTTGAAGCAGATAAGACAGAAAATGACTAGAAGGGTTTCAGAAATGCATCCCACTCACTAAGGAGCTATTGCTAGTTATTGTTATTGCTAGTTAGTTATTGCTGAGCTCATAGACATGCCTGGGCTAACAACATCCACAGAGTGGAACTTTGGGAAACTAGGTGGATATAGTACTTAAACCAAATTTTACAGTCCTCCTTGTGTCTTTTGCAATCATTTTTGGTAACTATTAATATTTCTTATTAATTAATAAGAAATTAATTTCAAAGAGGTAACATTCAGGCTCAGTCCTTTTAAACACCTGTAGACATGGATGAACACCTGAAGAATTTGGCTGTATTCCTGAGGCTTCTATAGTAGGCACCAAAATTTTTTCTTCCTCTTACACGGCAGTATCCTGCTTTTTCAGGTGTGTTCTCTTTCCTTGGAGATACAAGGCGTTTTGTTTGTGTCTTTTGCAGGCATGCTGATTTTGGCTGGGATAGTGTTAACATCTTTCACAGAGGCTGGTATGGGGCTGTGTTTTGGATTTGTGCTGAGCACAGGGTTGATAACACAGAGATGTTTTTGTTATTGCTGAGCAGAGCTCACCCAGAGCCAAGGCCTCTTCTGCTTTCCATGCTGCCACACTGCTGAGGGAGCTGGGGGTGCACAGGAGGCTGGGAGGAGACACAGCCAGGACAGGTGGCCCAAAGTGGCCTAAGGGATATTCCAGACCAAAGGGATATTCCAGACCATGTGGCATCATGCTCAGTAAATAAACTGTGCGGTAAAAGGAAGAGGAGGGGACATTTGGAATGATGGCATTTGTCTTCCTTAGTAACCACGTCATGTGATGAGGCCCTGCTCTCCTAGAGGTGGCTGAACACCTGCCTGTCCATGGGAAGAGCTGAACTAATTCCTTGTTTTGATTTGTTTGTGTGCCTGGCTTTGTACCCTTTTTTTAAAATAAACTGTCTTTATCTTAAACCCTGAGTTTTCCAGTTTTTACCTTTTCAATTCTCCCCCTGATCCTGACGGTGAGGGGTAAGCAAGCATCTACGCAGGGCATTGTTGCTCTCTGGGGTTACTTTGAACCCCAACCTCCTGTTCAGAGAGCAATAAGAATGTCCACTGTTTTTCCAGGAACCAAGTACAATCTTGTTTCTAAAGGCAGATTGCTGGAGCACAGTAAGTTTCACCTATAAACTTCTTTTGATCTAATATTTACAGACTGAAGTGATAGTCTGGATTTTACGTGCAGGTTTGCACTGTGAGGTTACAAAACGCCAAAGCACTATGAGATTAGTCCCCTCCCACAATATTTGAGCTGTTTTGCTTAATGTCTTTCCATAACAGTGTTTCTGAGGCTGGGCTGCCTGGTTAAATATATGCACTTTTCTGCATGGTAGGAAGAAGGAGTCAGAGTGCTGATAAGATTTGCTTTCCTCCTAAGTTCATAGCTTGAATGCAAAGTGGAATGCCTTTGTCTTTCAAAATATGAAGAGGATTGGCACTAGAAAAACATGGGCACCCCTGGGCAGATGTCATACATGATTCACTTCTGGCACCCACCTTGACCTGGACCAGCTTCATCTGATAGAAGACTGAGTAAATGTTTTTAAATACTCGTCTATATCATGAAATTTCTTTTAACTTTCTTTCACACTGGATTGAGAGGAATGAACATTGCTGATCCCCATTGACCTGAGAGGGGTATGTGCCAGGAGAGATGCTCCTGCCTAGGCAGTATTATTTGCACACCCCACAGCTCCAGAGACCGGTGAGAATTCGTCCCTTTGAGTCCAATTAACATAACACCGGAGGAAGGAGAACCCAGTTCAAGGTCTGCCAAAGTAAATGAGAGCATGTGGGAGATGGTGCTGGCAGGCTGGGTATTTTCCCTGGGAATTGTGTGCAACACTGGCTCAATTTACCTGAAGGAGCAAGCGAGTGGAACAACCAATCCTGTGACACTAATACCCCTTACATAAGCTCAGACCCACAAAAGTATTTAGAGACTTAATTCCCTTCAATTTCATTTATGAAGGCATCCAAGTTCCTCCTTGCTACGTTAAGCCATTTTAAATCATGCACTGGAAAGAATTTCTTTCCTGCCTTTGCCTGTGTCCCTTTTCTCACACAGATACACGCTGCAATGACCCCATGGCCAGTGAGGTGCCCAAATGCACCCCTGCATCACCTACTTAGGCACATTAAGCTGCAGCAAACCACACAGAGGAATTAAATCCCTGAGGGCCGCTGGCAACTTGCAATTAGCCGTGAGTCTTTCTTCCACTTGGTGTCTCCCTTTAGTCTCAAATCTGAGGCTGGATCTCCAATAGTGCTCTCCTGGGGACGTATATTTGTTATTTGCACCATATAAAGCACCCCAGAGTTTCAGTGGTGCACCACGACTCCCCCGTGATTAGCAACATAGAGAACTCACAAAATGTGAGACTCCTCTCCCAGCTGTACTTGCTTCCCAGCAGTTTTAAATGTGTTTAAGAAATTCAAATATTTCTTTTTGGTTGCTGTTTGTCTTTGAGAAAGAAATACATTTATTGTCTAATTTGATCTAATATTTGTTACAGAGATCTAGAGGCTAGTTTGACTCACCCTTTAATAAGTGTTAGAGAAGCTCACAGGCATGCAAGAGAAACATAAAGTGTTACTTCACTGAATTAATAAAATAGTATTTTTTAAAAGGATGATTTCAAATAACACCGAATAAGAGCACACTCTTTTCCCTTGTGCAAAAACAGAAAAGGCAAGGGATACTTCTAAACTTTCTTCATATTGTAGTGGAAAAAATTAAGCAGGGGAGGTGATTTAATATTTTTTTTTTTTAATATGATATTTTTTTATGGTATATAAGAATTACTTGGTAGGGAAATCTGTAAATTTGGATTCCTTTTCAATTTATCTATAGTGCAAGCCAGTTTTTCGGTGACTAAAGCTACACTGGGAGTTTCTGCTTTAAAGACTTCAGATATTTGCAGCTACATGGAAAACACTGTGGCTCACGGCATGAATGTGCTAATGTGCTTGATTCACTCCTGTTTCTGGGCCTTTTCTGTTCTGCCAGTTCCTCTGAGATTAAATCTCTGAGAGAAAGTTGTCCAAATCTAATGTGTTTGGCAGTCCCCTCAAATAAAAGCTCCTTTCTCCAAAGACTGTTTGGTGTCTTGCTTAATTCTGATCTGGAGACCTAGAGACTAGACTCTCAGCTAGTATAAATGAGGGAAGTATACCACATAACAGCAGCTGAGGATCTGGAAAATAGTATCTACCAATAACATCTTACTTCATGTGGGTTCTATCCAAATAATTCACTAGCCCTCCTGAGGGAGAACAAAGCACTGTATATTTCTTTTTACAAGCTGTTTTGCACATAAATGCTCCTTGCAGGCCTAGTACATCTTCACTGAAACCAGTGGGAGCAAGTTGGCAAAATCTGTGTGCAGCTTATTTTTAAATCCTTTTAAAATCACAGAGGAATGTTCATCAGATTGCAGATCCCTGATGCAAAATAACTGCAAATTGTGCCAGCGTTTTCTTAGAGCAGATCTGAGATAATATATCAAGCTTTTGCTGCGCTTGTGTGGGATGAGCGGGGTGTCCTGGGCTTTCAGGGCTGTGCAACACTGAGTTTGGATGAGGATGGACATGCCATCTAGCGGCTGCTTGTCCCGATTGCTTGGACAATCTTATCACAAGTTATTAGCAGGATCCTCCCCTCTGTCTCTGGAAAGTGAAAAAATATACATCACAGAGTTTTATCTGAAAATTTTAACTGGTCCATCGCTTCCCTGTAGCACCAAGCTGGAGTATTTCTGTATCAGGCTTCATCTGGTTAGCTGGATTTTCAACAATCAGTGTTTCTAATAATCAGTCAGGGGTTTGTCCACCCTTCCTCTGACACAAGAGAAGTTGCTTCTATCACTTGCTGTGGGTAGAGGTTTCCCTCTCCAGAAGATGTTGCCCTCTTCCACTTGCAGGACTTTCCCTGCCATGCCCCACTTCACTCCTACCCTTCTGAGCTGTCTCAGCAGCTCCACTTAGTCCCTGGTGCAGGGGTGCCACAGGGGTGGTAGCACCGCAGAGGAGGCTCTGGAGCAGCTATAAACAACTCTTTAATTCTAGTCCTCATGCCAAAAACTGACTAAGGCTGCTATGAAAGGGTTGTTAGATGTGGGAAAGCAATTTTCAACCCTCAGGATCCTGCTTGCCACCAGCAGAGTTTCCCCAGCGAGAAGAGGCAGAGAAGCATATTCCACACTGTCTCTAGACACCCTCCACTGAGCAATCCCATACATCAGGCCAATATCAAATGCAACCACAGAGGAGGCTTTCCCTTATCTTTCAGGACAATTACCAAGCCATACATCACTTGAACAGTATGGGAACGATGGGACATTGTGGTTTCTAGTAAAATGGGAAAATCTTTTCATGGTTAGCACTAGCAATGAAATTTGTAGCCCACCTCCATCTGGGCTGAGCCACGGGTGATCATTCTTGGAGATGAGCTTCTCTCAGTGTCAAAGGGCAAATAAATAACTAACTATGTGTGAATGTCATTCCTTGAATGAAATTCAAGGAAAATCATGCTTTTTTTTCCTTCTCCCTTCCTGCCCCTCATTTTGCCTTGGAGAAATTACGGGTTTCCTCAGGTCCTCAGAGAGGTTGAAAACTGTCCAAAATGTGCTTCAGGAAAGTGATCGCTCAAAGTGAATCAGTTTGCAGAGTCTGCTCACCATCTGTGTGCCTTTAGGAGATTGTCACACTTTCGGCTGGCTTCATCCATCTCTCTAATTCCTTGGTTACAGTCAAAACAGTTTTAAAAGGGTTTGGTTCCCACAGTGGGAAAGTAACTTGGACGCTGCCTGCTAGCATCACTTCACCCAGGAGCAGCTGACGCCTCTTGGAAAACTTTGAAAAGCAAATTTCTCTTCTGAGTCAGTTCTGCTGATGTAGCTTCTACTCTGAGAATTACTCTGCTCTTCTCTGTTTCTATATTTGTAAGGGCACTGGTATAAGAAGAGGATCCCGCTTTCCTGGAAGGATGCGCTGCCTTCGGTGAAGTCATGGGCATCTGTGGCGTTGGTTCACCCACTCTGAACAATCTGAGCTGCTTGATTTTCTGGCGGAAGGAGCCTGATATGATGAGCCATGGCTTTCTGGTCTGACATGTTTTGAATTATTATTCCTCTGTTACATTTTTCATAGAAATGCCCCAAGCCACTGACAGACTTGGTTTAGCAATAAAGGAATAATCGTCTCCACAGCAGTTAATGGGATGCCAACAAAGATGCTATGTGGCTGAGTCATCTTCGTGTTGCAATAGTGCTGCCCAGCTAGCCACCCTACGAGATGTAGCAGGCCCAGACTTTTCAGCTGGGGTAATTAATCTCTTGCAGTCTCTCTCATTAAGTTTCAGTAACTAGAGGGGTGAAAAAAAATGCCCTTTTCATTGCAGAAGACAACTGATGGTCTCACCACCTAAAGTGCTGACTGTCCCAATATGTATCTTCATTAAATTTGGCAGTCAGTGAGAAGGTTTGGGAAAAAACTGTCCTTTCATTGTCTGAGAGCTCAACAATGATCCCACAGCACCCACTGATCTGTTCCTAAGCTCAGCCTGTTGGCCCATGGCTGGATTTCTAGTGCACATCATGGCAGCTAAAGAGGAGTTTGATATCTGAATAATCACGGGGAATCAGAGCCAGGATTAAAAAGAGAGAGGAGGCAGGAGACCAAAGATCAGTTAACTGTGAATGAATGATTACACCTTACTACTTGCCTGCTCTCTGGAGGGATAATTGAACCCGACCTGCTAATGAGCAGCACCAGCTCTCTGTTGCTTCCATATCATGAGCAGGAACAATTGTCTTCACAGCTTTTCTTGCCTGTTCTCATCTTGCCACCTCTTGCTGCAATGTGAAAGCTGTTTGACTTTGCTCTGTCTGTGCTGGATTCCTCCCCAGAGAGCAGAGCTTCAGTTGTCTCACTCGAAGTTCACTGAGGCTCTCTGCATCCTGCTCAGGAGTGAATTGTCCAGGTTAACTGGGGCTCTCCTCACTCACCTTTTCTGTAGCATTATTTGTAGACTGACTTTTAAGATATGACATAAAAAGGCAGCTACCAAGATGTGTCCAGATCTCAAACCCTTATGTCACCTATTGCTAACTGGGGCCACTACCCAGACTTGTACACAACTGGAAGGACAGGCAGCACATTCTATCATGTGGCTGAACACCACCATGCTCCAGACAGTTTGGGTCCTTCCTAAGTAGTAGCAGTAGGTACCTGGCCCTTTCCACCCTAAGGGTGACTGTGTGACTAGGAGAAGGGAAGGGGCCACTTTTTGGTGGCCCCAGGGGATGGCCTGATTCGTCCTGGCAGTGTAGGGGTCCAAGTGGACATTTATAGCACAACTCCCCGTAAGGATTTATGGTTTGGCTCTGGCACAGTGGCAAGCTGCAAAATAATATGAGTGTGGTATAAATTGGTTGGGGCAGAGGCACAAAGCCAGAGCTCCAAGAGCAACACGCAGGAGGTCTTGCTGACTTATGTGTGTGGCAAAATGATGGCTGAGGAGGCTGCTACCAGAAATATGGGTATCACATGTGTTTCTGTCGTAGATGCAGCATCATGTAAAAACATTTAAGAGTTACAGCTCTTAAAATGGTATTCTGTAAGTACAGAGTTGTTTCCCCTGTACCTATAAAAGACACCATCTCTCTTTGGCAGTAGCAGTAGAAATAAGTGCATCTCCACTCCTATTTGTCCTAATGCACACTAAGACAAAACTAAAAGAGAGAGGAGAGGAAGGCAGCAAAGAGGAAAAATGTGTTTGCACTTCCAGCATGCAAAGAGTTTGAGCTATGCAGTTTCACATGGACTTTGAAGTGCACTATGCACACAGCTGAAGGCTGGACACCTCGGTGTGTTTGTCAGTGTTGGGCTGAGGAGGAAACATCAGTGTGTGGCATTAGCCAACTATATTCCTTCCTAAATTCCCTCTGCTGGCCTGAGGGTTAGTGCACCACAGCAACATGATCCCAAAGCCTAGCAAGGCTCATATGTGCTTCTTGGCTTTCCAGCACCTCATTTCAATGTGTACTGAGTGGTTATGGTGAAGGCTCTGGTTATGACCCCGTTGAGAGCTGAGTGTTACCAGAGGTCATCACTGCTGATGGCTCTTGCCTGTTTGAGAGAAGCCACTTGGGCTTCATCCAAACCTTAGACTCAACAACACTGAGCCCATCACCACATCTGCTTGCACAGCTGCACAGCCCCTCACTGGCAGGCTCGGTGGAGAGAATAGTGCTGAAATATGGTGCAAGGACTGATGACACAGTGTCTTTTGTGGAGATAAAGGGAGGCTGATCCCTTTCATCACTGCTTAAGCAATTGTTTCCGATGTCGTTGCCTTGCTTTTGTTCTGGTCGGGGTGGAAGTTGGAGGCTCTAGTGGCTGCAGGACAACCTTTGCCAGAAGGTACAGCTCCCTGGTTGGGGGTGAACAGTTCTCACTCCCAGTTCCCTGGAAGGCAGTCTCACACTGGGACATCTCCTTCTGTCTTGCCCATTCTAGAAAAGCCTGGTGTGCAGGGACTCTCCTGCTCCTGTCCTCTGGCATGTCCTGTGAAAAGAAGAGCCCTTCAAAAGGATTTCTGCTTCTGGCTCAGGAAGTAAATGCTACACAAACCAGTGACACTTTTTCCCCACTGACCCCCACAGTGGTCCTGTTCCTAAACAGACGCCCAGCTCTGCTGTTCCCCTGCATGCAGTATGGCAGCCAGCAGCATGGCTGCTGAACATCAAAGTTAATTAGCATCCAAAAGCAAATAAATCAATCAATACATTCCCAGCCTCCTTAGAAAATCTCATTATTGGGAACCGACCCAGGCAGCGACTCCCAGGAAGAACTACAGAGGAAGAGATCCTCCAGCGCTGTAATTTTTAAGGTTGTACCACTTGGAGAATAATTACAACCAGCAAAACAATGTTCACATCTCACATTAATATAAAGTAATGACTGCATGCCTGTAGCCAGCTAACCACAGAACTGAGAAGAGACTGTCAACTCTTCAGCCCTGCCATAATACAAAGCATCTTGGAAATGCTAACAGCCACTGCACGCCAGCCCCTTGTCATCCCTCCTTCTTAAAGACACAGTCTGAGGGCTGCCTCAGCCTCTGAATGCTACTTGTACAGGAGATGTCGTTACCGATGAGTTTTCCTTCTGTCTAAACTAAAAATGAAAACTAATATGTTTATAATTTTCAGCGAAGTAGAATTTTAATAATTTAATAATTTCAGACATTTATAAAAGTTTTTCTTTCAGGAAAATACTGCTTCTGGTTTTGAAAATGTGTCAAATTTCCAAATACCATTTTGTCTTCCTTCATTTCTACATTATATTTGCTGTCCTTTTTACACTACTTCCAAGTGTATGTCCAGCATGTGTTTATGGTGAAGTGCAAAGAAATAGTGGAAACAAGAAAAACATACAAATAAATTAAATCATAAAGCAAATAAAATTATGCAGTATTTCTGAAACTCCAGCACAATTATTATTACAGCCAGGAAAATACAAGTCTAATATGAAGTATTTTTCTATGGGAAGGAAAATCAGAAATCAGGGAGTATGAAATAATCTCCCTTTAGGCTGAGATAAAAAGTAAATAAAATATGTCTGGAGTATTCTGGAGATCATGTTCTAAAGAGGACACCTTTGTTGCTGGTAGCATGTACTGAAGGGATTGTTGCCAGATTATGTGTCATCAGAAGGAGACTTCTGAAAGTTTAGATTCAGTCCCTACTTTTGGTAGTGGAGGAGGTTCATGTTACCATCTTTATATGTCAGATTAATTTGTTGTCTTAAACAAAGTATTCAGGAGGTCAGACTTTTTTTCAGAAAATTCCTCTGCTGTGTCTTGGTTTGACTCTCTCAGGAGATCTTTCATGGGTGGTGCAGTCCACTTATGCTTCAGCACCCAGGTTCTCTTGCAGGATTTTGGAAAATTTCCCTTTGCTCTCCCTCATCCTCATCTATTGTGTTTTTAGAGCTATCCAGAGGACTAGTAACACAGCTGATTAGTGGTTCTTAATGCTTATACTAAATAAATAACAAAAGAAAGAAAAAGTCAAAGGGATGTGAGGGCAGAGGTGGTGCCAAAATCCATGAAGTCAGCAAAGCTGGCAAGGGTTCATGAAAGATTAGAGAACCACCGCTGTGGCTTTAACGAACTGGAGTAAATCTAGTGACAATATTATTTCAACAGCCTGGGTGCAAAGTTTTGCAAATGATGTTCTGCAAAAGAGCCAGATCAGCTGTGATGGAGTCGTGGTTTTAATTTCCACTGACTGGACACCTGCTTTACCTGCAGGAAAGGATGAGCTGGAAGGTCTCTGTGTGCCTCTTGCCATCTAAGGGCCCAAGCCCTGGCCTGAGGGGAGGCCAGCCAGCATCTTGAACTGCACAGACAGGAGTGTCCCACTTGGCAGCCACTGAGGACATTCCTTGGCTCATCTGCAGAGCTTAACACCAGAGGCGTTCATGCTGTACTTGGGCCAGAGACTGCAGGACAAGGCAACTTCTCTGCATCTCCTCAGTCCCTTTGCACCCTCCAAACAGCCCAAACTTCCCTCATGTCCTAGTGCAAACCTGTCACCACGGGGCACAGGGAGGAAAACAGCTCACTCCTGTGCTGATCTGCTGGAAATCCCTGAGACACCAAGGGGACGAACCTGAAGGGGAAAAAATGGCCTGAGAAATTGTACTTTCACTCTGTGTCATTTTGAAGCCACCCCCGGAGGTCTGTCAGCAGCTGACAAATGTAGGACAATCTTTATGCTTCTGCAATCCAGTTCAGGATTGAAAAGCAAAATAGAGAAGGTGTCATCAGCTCCCAGCTGGAGCCTTACGTTCTTTGCTGGGGACAATTGCAGCAAAGCAGGGACTCTGGGCCTAATTTGCCAAAAACAGAGCAGTTTCTGGGTGTCCTGTTCCTTCATGGCACTAGGCAATAGGCAGTGAATCTCATTTATCTTCCAAGAATTTCAGAAAGCCTGGCAACTGCACCGACACCATCTCGCTCCAGCTGAGAACTAAGGAATTTTGCCGCAAGATCCATTCGAAACCCACTTGAGCTTTCCAAGCCCACTGTTCCCTTGGGGCAGGGGAGGCGGGGAGAGAGGCTTGTGTTGATTAATATTAGAAGAAACTCCCCTGAAAGAATGATAGATCATGGCTTGGTGACTCCAGAATCTTTTCTTGTTTCTTTCTTTGATGGGAGGAGGGGGAACTGGAAACAAAAGGCCTAGGAAGGGGGGAATGGAGGGAGGGGTGTGTTTTGAAATCTGCTTCCTTTTGGCCACGCTTGAACTTCCAAGAGCCTGGTTTTGACTGACATCCCTAGGAAATGGGAGAGAAAACTCCATGCTGAGCCGGCTCTCTGCCCAGCAGAGGAAGGAGGAGGCATCTGGCTCCAAGGAGCTGAAATAGATGCCTTTAATGTGTCTGTCAGCCAGCATCACAGAGGTGCATTTGGGTTTTTCAGCTGGAGCACTCTTTTGCTGCAGGCTTCCAGGGCTTCCTTGGGGTCCACTTACCTGGGTACTGCATCCACACTCACCTGGATGGCTCCAGGTCAAATAGTGGAGGAAGCCCAGACACAGCCACTGTGCATTCATTTACAGCTGAAAAGGAGGGAATGAAGCCACTGTTGCAAAACCTGGCTTTGCCCTTCCTAGCAATCCTCTGTGCCGGTGGCAGGAGGGTGTGGCAGAGAGCTGGGACTGTCACCCAAAGCATTTTAGAGACATCCAGTTCAGGAATGTGGAGAGGAAGTGTGTTAATAAGGGTATCATCCATGCCATACAGCTGCCCCCCTGCCTGCAACCCCAGGGGGCCAAACACTGGCCCATATGTGGGGCACATGTCAGAACAGAGTGTCACAGGAAAAAATGGGAAAACCGCCCTGAAAAGGGAGACCTGCTGCTTGTCTGGCTTCGAGCTGAGATGGGAAGGTGGAAAGGCAGTTAGGGAGAAATCAGGGTAAAAGCTGTCAGCATTATCTAATGCTTGAAAAAGCTTGTAGTCTTACCTCTTGCTGGTAAGACTACAGAGGTATTTGCAGGATGGTTTGTGCCAGGATGGATGCTCAGAACAACATATGGAAGCATTGTAGTTCTACCTCCAGAGAAGTTAGGGGGATGTCTCCTGGGTGGGCACTCACAGAAAAGCCATCTTATATTTGTGAGTGGCTTCACAGTATCAAAAACACCTTTTTGCCTTCTAACGCCTTTCACATCCGCCCCCGTGGACATATTACTGACTTTGATCTTGCCCCTATGGCCAAGCCATGTGCTTATTGCTGTTCTCTGTTAGATCTCTTGAGCTCTTTACCAACAACTAGGAGCTTCTAAAAGGCTCTTGCCTGTAGTCCCCCGTTTTCCCTGTCTGAGTAGACAAATTTCTTTACAGAGGACTTTGGAGTTTTCCACCAGCAGAACTGAAAGCCTGATGCCTTTTACTGGATCTTGAAACATTTAGCTGTTTACATCAACATCAGCTTTTGCTAACTAGATGTTTTTCCTGAAAGGAGGAAGAGAGGAATTCCTGTGTTTCCTTTACCCCTGAGTTCTCAGTCCATTAATTGATATTCATCACTAGGTTATAGGAGGTTGTGCAGTGGATCTGCCTACCCACGTTCGATGACGTGCCAATTTCTGATCATAAGTACTTTCCTTATGCTCACCTTAAGCAACAGGGTCTAGCAAGCCATTAACAGAACGTGGTCAAACCCTCTTAATGAAAAGTGAGGGAAAGCCAAGTGGGCCAGATCTCAGATCTGCTAGGGAACAAGGACAGTGTAAATGCTACTGCAGTTTGGGAGCTTATTCACCTTTCCAAAGCCACAGAGGTGTTTCCTTGACACTGTCCTGACAATGTAATTTGGGTGAGCTTGTATTTCATCATGGCAGTCACATGACACATTGTCATGATCACAAGTCACATCAGGGTGATTTAAGGAAGCCTGTGGTCTCTATCTGTTACTTGTAACACAGGCTTTCTTTAGGTTAGGGAAAAATTGGTGCCAGATAAAAGGAATGAAGGTGGCTAATGGCACAAGATGTTGATACTGACAGCCTTCCTTTGTGCAGATGGCCTGATGAAGTCTGTAAAAAGCTGACTGCTTTTAAATGCTAGCTGACTGCTTTTTAAATATAACATATAGCTGAGTCCAAAGCCTCAGTTATATGTTGTATTTATAAGCAGTCAGCTGGCATTTCTGCAGCTGTATTGGACTGGAGCAGGTGTCCCTGGACTGGCAACTTCTCTGTAAGTTCCTCTTTTCTCCTTGAGCTTGTCTTTTAACATTTTGCATCTTCTCCAACACTGCTCAGTGCCAAGGAAGATTTGCCCTTGCCGAGGGGGTAAAGGGAGTTCAGCCTGCCTCCAGCCAAGAGCCACAGGGAGCAGAACTGACTGCCACGCTCTTGGGGAGCAGTGCATGGGCATTCTGCAGAGCTTGCAAGAGCCTTCAGCCAGAACCAACCGTGCTATATCAACCACAGGCCTGTCTCCAGTTCCACACACTGCCTGTGATGAATAGTGAGCCCGGGGAAACGCACAAGGCTTTAGCTCCCCATGTTTTAGCTCTCCCAGCGCTCTGAAATCCTGCCCTCACTGTTGAGAGACAGTAAGCTTGCACGCGTCCAGACGAGGACTATACAATGATAGATAATACCAATAAACCCTGAGCTGTTCTGGGGAGGGAAGGGTGATTTATCCCTGGCTGAATGGCTGGGCTGAGCGGAGCGGAGAGCGGAAATCCTACAGGAGCTGCGGGGCACACATCAAACCTCATGTCACAGCGTCCGCGACACCCGGGGCGCCGGTTCAAAGCTGTCACGTGCTGCGGCTGGAGACTTAAGGTGATGCCAAGCTAATGAGCAAACGCAACAATAAATAACCCCAGTGATCATTACGCTCCCCTCCTTGGAGCTCGCCTGCTCCGGCCCTGGTGAGCCAGTGCTTCTCACACCCAATTACTCATGCTGAAGCCCCTCAAACGGAGCCCAGAGCAGGCTCAGCAAACCATTCATCTTTGCAGAGTGGAGTCCTTTCAAGTTTCTCTGCGGCAGCCGCTCTGTTTATTGTTAAGATGAGCACACAGTTTACACGAACTGTTCTTATTTATCTTTGACTTTTACCTTTTAGGTCATTTCTTTGCACGTCCGGCACTTTCCAAGTTTCGACCAAACTTTTATTTATGTCCTAGGATTTGCTGTCTGAAACTCTCCAGCTCCCAGTGATGGAAAGGTGAGCTGAGCTCCTGACCAGGGCCTTTTCTCCAGGAGAACTGAAGTCCCTGAGGCAAATCACTCCTCTGGACAGAGATTTAGGAAGCTGTTGAAGGGAGGGGATGGGTAGGTTGTGTGTCAGGAGGGGGTGCTCAGATAAGTGCTAACAGCTGAATTTTGCGTGACTTTGGGCTGAGGCCGAACATGCAGCCACGTTGGGAGAGAGGATGGATAAGTACATGGTTTAGACATGATGGAGGCACTTTGGGAATTGTTTGGCTGTAGTGTTTGCTTTTCAGACTGCTAAGATGCCTGAGGAGAGAACAGACCAGCCCCCGGTGGGCTTCACATGTTAACCACTGCTGCATGTAGTTATAATCTTTCCCAAATTCCAGGTCTTGCTCAACAGTCACAAGAGCCACTGCTCCTCTTCCTGCAGTGACCTTCTGTGCCTTGCTGTCTGCTCTTTGCCACCAGCCTCACTCCAAGCCTTGATCAGGGAACAAACTCTGTTGCTTTTCAGATGAGCCCTGTAACAGTGGCATAGAGGCAGGAGAGTCCTTCCATGCCTCAGTGATGTGGTATCCAAACCATGAAGAGCTAGATTTGGATTCTCCCCAGAGCCAGGAAATGGAAATATATTTTATAATATTGTGTATGGTCAAAGGGCATAACTAGGGTGGGGTGTCACCAGACATGTCCCAGTTTAGAAGAGCTGGAGATCTGCCTGGTGTGTGTTCACACAGGAGGACAAGATGCTAACACTCAGGCTAAGGAAGGAGCACTGAGAGAAGAGAACCTCTTCAGCAAATTAATTACTTGGAAACACAGGACAGAGTGTGGATGTCATTGGAGCTCTCACAGACTCTGAGACCTTGAGGCAAAGAGCCAGACTCAACACGGCAGAACTGCTGGTACCATCACCTCTCCAGAGAGCCTGGAAGCAGCAGTGGCTGGAGGGATGGTGCTGGGTTGGCCGTGGGCTCTGTGGGGCCTCCAAGTCTCTCTGTCCCTTGTCTGTAGCTGTGGGAGGCTGAGGGAAAACTGATTTTTGTCCCAGCTTTTGTCCAGCAGCTGCAGGAGACTGAGCCGCAGACCTGCTGCTGGCTGACGCGTAGCGCACTGGAGGAGGAGCCCGGGAGGAGCTGCTGCCCTCCGCTGCCGGTTCGGTCTTTGTGTTTCAGAGGCACATCGCCTAAGCAAAAAGTCACACATTTAGATTTCATTCCATGGGTTAATAAGTTCCGCAATGATTAAAATGGAAAGAATTTTTCAAATTGCATATTCCTTTTGCACTGTTGCTTTCTCTGGCCTGGCCAGGAAAATAACTATGAATTTTTTTCTACTTCTTCCTACTCACGACCTCTGAATTTTCTTTCTAGCTCTGTCACCAGTGTTATCACTTATGTTAGCCAGTGCCTGTTTTTACCTTGGCTCTTTGAGCCATGGAATAGTTGAGGAGCCTTTGCATCTCACATGTCCAACCATGACATGCCAGCGGAATACTGTGAGGACTCTACATGAGTGGTACTAAAGAAATGGGATGTCTTCACAGCACCAAGAATATTTTCTCATCAGCCAGTATCAGCATGCAAGTGTTCCAACCCAGAGCTATGCCATTACAAAACTGCTCAGGAATATGCAGGGGCAAATTCTTCTCAGCGTTACACTCACACAGCTCAGAACCACTCAGGTTCTTTACAAGGCAGATGGAGAGGGAGCAGGAGCTAGGCCCACTCAAAAAGAAAGATTATCCTACTTTCTGAGGCCTGATGGTATAAGAACGGCCTTCCAGCCCAAAAAGCTACAGCAAACCCTCGAAGGACAGGAAAGCAGTAAAAGGAAAGTTTCTATTTTTGAGAGGCTTTGCTGACCTTGAGAGTTATCAGATATAGCCAGGTTGTGTTCATGTCTTTCTTCCTTTCCCCTAGGGACCAGAAAGGGTTAAAAAATTCCTGTGATATAAGTCTGTGTTCACATTGAATCTACACCCATCATATATATATTGGCTTTTGAGGAGGGGGGGGTGGTTTGCACATGTCACCGGCCATAACTCAGACTTTTATTATAATCATGACCATATGGTTAATGGGACCTAATAAACCACTGTTGACCTGGACACTGTGTGCACTAATGCCTTGCTCTCTTTGCTTTTCTCCTTGCTTGTCTGGGTGCACTATGCCAAGCAGCTGCAATTTAGTGACTCTAACATGCCAGTTTTAGTGGTGCAGAAACTAATTAGTTCAGAAAGAATAAGACATTACTCTGTAGCCTGACGGAGACAGGGACCAGCTTTTCCCAGGTGACAGGGCAGCCGCTCAGTGCATTGGGCAGACATGAGCAGTGTCTGTGTGAAGGCTGGAAGAGGGGACATGACAGGGACATCAGGCAGGCCCTGGGTGTGCTCTAGTGATTGCTGTGGAATTAAATCCATGCTTCTTCTGGTGTAAAGAGAGGAACATTTAGCCAAGAATTTCAAAGAAACCTTGAGTTCTGGCTTTAGCAAAAACAAAGGCTTCCACTTGAGGGAAATTAGAACTGGGGGGAAAAAGGTATTAAACCCTATCTCAAGCTTTTCTCTGAGAACCCATTGAAGGACTGATCCAGGCCATGTCTTCTCCAACTCCTTATATAATCTAGTTTTAAAATTATCTAAATGATAGGCAGGTGACCCCAGCCTTGGAAGGACATTTATTTTTGATCAGTCATGCTATAATCTCTCCCACTTTTAATAATGCTGCCTTGTCACCTGTCTGTCTCTGACTCTCCTGCTCAACCTTCTCCATCCCCAAAGGGATATTTGCAGGCATGGCTGGACATCTGCTCACCAGTGTTGGTTACCTGAGCTGTGCTGCTCCTGGGGCTTTGTATATAGCCATTTACAAGACCTTACCATCCAGAAATTTCCCCAAGCTTGGTTTCATTGCACTGCTCCCAGGAATGCTGCTGCTGACTGATTTTACAGGTGGGGGCCCAGGACAAGATGTTCCTTAGCTTTCCTAGAGAGCTGAACATGTGTGCCTTGGAGGAATGAGTGATCTTGAAGCTATAGGTATTGAAGCATGTGGCTGACACATCAGGCTGAGCCAGGGTACAAGTTTTGGTTCTTTCTTTTGATCTTGAGCTGAAACTTAATGTTTTTATTATTTGATTGGTGTTTTTGTGATTACATGCACCTGCCAATAATGATATCCAGGCACACTTGTAGGTGGGGTGCTGTTGAAATTAAACTCTCTTTCTTCCCTAAAATGACTGTGTAAACACCAATATCAGCTCCTTGTGTCATGTTTAGAAGTGAGGGCTCCTGGTGCTGAATGGCCCTTTTTGAGCCATTCAGAACAGACACAGAAGAAGCCTATTCTCTCCTCTCCTCTCCTCTCCTCTCCTCTCCTCTCCTCTCCTCTCCTCTCCTCTCCTCTCCTCTCCTCTCCTCTCCTCTCCTCTCCTCTCCTCTCCTCTCCTCTCCTCTCCTCTCCTCTCCTCTCCTCTCCTCTCCTCTCCTCTCCTCTCCTCTCCTCTCCTCTCCTCTCCTCTCCTCTCCTCTCCTCTCCTCTCCTCTCCTCTCCTCTCCTCTCCTCTCCTCTCCTCTCCTCTCCTCTCCTCTCCTCTCCTCTCCTCTCCTCTCCTCTCCTCTCCTCTCCTCTCCTCTCCTCTCCTCTCCTCTCCTCTCCTCTCCTCTCCTCTCCTCTCCTCTCCTCTCCTCTCCTCTCCTCTCCTCTCCTCTCCTCTCCTCTCCTCTCCTCTCCTCTCCTCTCCTCTCCTCTCCTCTCCTCTCCTCTCCTCTCCTCTCTTTTTTTAAATAAGTTCACCTGCTGTTTAGAAAATGTCATATCTTTGCCACATTATGCACTTAGAGCTCTCTTTCTTCTGACCGCATATAGTTCACATGGCTTCATTTAGGACCTGATCTGAAGGCTGGTGGTCACAGCTGGAGTCATTATGCTGTCTTTGATGGCTTTTGGAGCAGACTGAGTGGATTTTGGTACATCTTCAATCATGTTGGGTAGGTATAAACTGTTACTCTTCCCAGAGCTCTGTCTCTTCTGAAACTGGAACAGTATTTGCCTAACCAGTGGCACCCTTGGCACTTGGTTAGCCATAAGAAGTATCAGAGATAGATGGGCATATGGACTGCACAGTGAGCCAGGAACATAAAAGGATATGCTTAAAAATGTAAAAGCCAATGATCTGCCTAATGGTTTGGACTCCAACAGGTGAGATATGAGAGGTGAAATCTTCCATGTCAAGAATAACCTGATCCCAAAATGGAGCCAGCCCTGGGACACCTCACCCTCCATTTCATCCCAGTCTTCACTCAAAAATCAGCCTTCCCATCCCTTCCCATGGCACCCTTCTCTGGCACCACCCTGCCCATTGCTGCAACCACACAAGTTCTGTCTGGCTAAGAATTCATGGCTCTGGCTGGAGATCATGGTGGGGACATTGATTCTTTTCCAGCAAGTCCCCACAGGTCAGGGCCGGTGGCTGATATGAAAAAGCAGCATTTGAGAGGGCAGCACAATATTTTCCTATGTGGAGTCCTTTTACTCTACTCCTTAGCACAAGCAGCCAAGCAAAGGCTTCCCAGGGCAGCAGGCAGAAGCATCCACAGCCCAGAAAGTCTCACTTCAAGCAGAAGCCTTGCTGGGCAGTGTCAGCAAGCGAGGCAAGGGCCAGGCAATGACCAGGCAGCAGTGCCTGGGGGACAGGGGGCAACCAGGTCACCTTTGCTGCCATTGCCATACACTGTGTACAGACAGGAAGCATCCAGCTCCACCTACATCTGTCCAGAAAGCCTTTGCTTGAAAACCAGCCTGAGCAGAGCAAACAGTGGAGCAGCATGCATGGAGGCACAGCACCGTCTGTCTAGCATTGCTTCGTCCCAAGGTAGGGTGTCACGCCTCGCCCTGCAAACAGAATGTGTGTTACTCCTCCGAGATGATTTCAGCTGTGCCAGAGGCTGCCAGTCACACAGGGAACAGTCCTTCAGAGCAGCTCATAACAGACAGATGACATGCCAAATGTCTCTGCCCGCAGGACGGGAAGCGGTAGGGCTCCACGCGCCCCTCGGGAGGAGCGTGCCCAGAGGAGTGGGAGGCATGTGCTCTTCCCTGCAAAAATGCTGGCAATGTTTACAAAGTCAGACACGTCAGCACAGTTACAGTCAGCGAAGTGAGTGCAAAACTGGCCTTGTTACTTCCCAGATCTGAGGGATACGAGGCAAAAACACACAGATGGTCGGCCACTTTCCATAATGAAACACGTCTTTATTGTCCCGAGGAAGCTGCATTTCACAACCTAAGCACTGAGGCTTGCTTCTTTTTTTTATATATTTTATTTTCTCTGCACACTGTGGGCAGTTTTGCCCCTTCCTTAAATCAAAAATTGTGGACGATAAAGACGTGTTTCATTACTGAGAGCTGGCCAAGCATCTGTGTGCAATGGACTTCATTTTCTTCTGTAGGTTGCTGGCACAAACATTCCCAGACAAAGCCAGAGAGGAAACTGAAGTGAATGCAGGGATCTGAATACTCCCAAACTTGGGGAGAGTTCAGATTTTGTGGCTTTCTTTCTGGTAGTGCCCAGCAGCCACATCCTGAGCTTTAAATGATGTGGGGAAGTTTAGGCACAGACTGGCTTTGCCAGACTTGAAATACTTGGGTGCCCATGCTGCTTTGGTTTCCAGAAGCACAAGCTCACAAGAAGTAGATTCTGTCCTTCAAGGGATGACTAAATTTGTACAAGTTGGCCTTGAGGAACTATCTAGAAAAGACATTATGCTAGTAATCCCATGGCCTTTGTTTCGTTTTGCTTTGTTTCTGCCCTCACTAGTAGGATTGCAGCCCTTACCTTTGTTTGTATATCTGGATTCATGATCCCAGCACGGCTCACGAGCACTAGCAGGGGAACACTTTCCCATGAGCTGGGCTTGAGCTCTTCCTCACCAACAAGGAGGGGATGTGGTATGATGTTCAGTCCCCATGACTGCCATTCGTGAGGCCCTAGGACCCGGCTAGGATCCTGCCTGTCCAGCAGAAATGATGCTGACCTGTTCTGATTTACACTCCTGACAGAATACTTAACAAATGCAATACTTTAAAGCATTACCGTATTCACCTTGGGACGAATCCATTCAGAGACACAGTACAAAGCATCTGGTTGTGATGACAGCTCTGGGACCAGGATCTATTTGTCCCCAGTGCAATGGGGTTATTCCTGCAAGCATATATTTTGTGAGAAGTAGTTGGCTTTAATGGTGTTTAAACAGCCCCCCCAGTTCTCTTTCACAGGAAAGACTAAGAAATAAAAATAGAGAAAGAAGAAAAGGAGAGGGCCCCAAGAAAAAGAGAAGTCATTTGTACCACAAGTAAAAGTATGAGACTCTTGACCAGGTACCTGAATAATTAGAGGCATGTTTCTAAAAGTTTCCTATCTGCATAATTTGTACTGGCCTGTGGTGGGTTCCCAAAGACAGTAAAGTCTGGAAGGGGAGCAGCCAAATGGGATTCTTGAGAGGCATGATCTTTGCTGTAGGCTTGTTGTGAGAGCCAGGACTGACCCAGGATATGTGCTTTCCCATGCTGTGGCATGGACATGGGGCTCAGGCTGATTGCTCAGTGAGGCTGAATTGTTTTGTTTGTGTAGAGACAGTTTTACACCGGAGGTAGACCCCAGGGCTAATTAGCCTGGCTTAATTTCTCCTCGCTCATAACCCAGGTCTTGATCCTAGTTTGCTTGGTCCTGGTTTCAAAATCTGCTTTTCCCTAGAGTTAGGATCCAACCAGCACACCAATGCCAGTTCAGTCCGAGTCATACTGCATGGGGAAAGGGTGATAAGGCACACTCCCACACTGTGTCACTGCAGCATGACTCCTTCTGTGTGAGATCTCTCTCTCTTGGTGCTCAAAATACAACTTTTAATGGCTAATTTGGACATACTGCTGTTTTACTGTTACTACACAACTAAAATCAAAGATAATTCAGTCACTAGAAACTAGGTATAATGTACTTTTACTGGGCTATTGGAAATCTCCCCTAAATACAGCAAATGTTGTATTACAAAATACAGAACATGCATGTTCTAAATCTATATAACCCATCTTCTCTGCTATTTAAATTTCACCTTTAACTTCTTAAGTTGCAAGCACAGCCAAGGAAATTAATTTGCAAATCCCTTGACTGTCCTTGCCTAAAGCCCATGGCTTTCAGGGAACATGACCTTCATAGAGTCTTTGGGTTCTTCTCATTAGGATGTGTTTGAGGAAGAAAATCCCTCCCTGAATTCACTGTCATGTTGCTTGTTTTGTTAAAAATTCAAGTGATTTCTGGTGGCAGATTTGAAGAGCAGCTGGTATCTTGGCTGGGCACAATGCACACCTGAAACTGCATTAAAATGCTCTGGTTGCCTTTTGAAGGAGCCAAACACAGGAGGGATGAAGAGCCTGGACTCCCGGGCTGGCTTGGTAAGGCTAGTTGGTAGATGCTGGCATTGAGGAATGGAGTATAAAAAGCTACAATGCATCTGAGCATTGGTGTGTGTGTAAGAGGGCCAGCCTGTGATCTTAGTGAAGTGGTTATATAACTTGTGAAGCAAAACAAGAAAGAAAAACATGCTCCCAGTTCACTCCTGTGCCGTTCTCCCCTGTCCCACCCCTTGCTACATCAGAAGATGTCCATATGGCAGCACATGGACTGTCTACACCTATGCTTCCCCCCCACGTATTGGGCTTCAGGGTGAGCCATCCCCTGGCCAGATTGGTGGCCACAGCCCTCCATGGTCTTGTACAGCAGGTGCATAAGGCTCTGCTGTCAATTCTTCACTGTTGCTGAGTATGGCAGAAGAAGACCACAGCAGTATGTGCAGAAGACCACAGATGTAATACACACAATGCTATATGAATTGCTGTGTAACCACCATGGGGCACAGAGTGTGAAGTGCTGCTTCTTAACTGCAACTTCACAAGGCAGTGGTAACCTGCAGCTAGAGCCAGAAAAAAACACTTGGTTCTCACAGCAGGCATTTCCATGTCTCTTTCTTCTTAGAAACATGTACAACAGTACTGTGAAAAAGAGCAACTCTGCTTGCTTGGACCAACACCTTCCCATTTGTCAGAGTTTTCTGGGAGAACTGGAGTTCAAGAAACAACCCATGATTGGCAGCATGGCATTATCTGTACCCACAGCTTGACATTCACCTTCTTGTCACAGTCAGAAACTCAGAGTGTCATAGAGCGAAGCTGGAGTAGAAAAAGTTGTTGATAAATGGTCTTCCTCTGAAATCCTAAGCAGACAGAATGCTCCTGAGTGAAAACCATAAAGAAAGCCCTTTTTCCACTGCTAAGCTGACAATTAAGCATGCTGAGAGTCAAGCCTTTTGTGGGTGATTCATGGCTCTGGGGTCACACAGGTTGGAGCTTCTCATCTGAAGGGGATTAGGTGTTTCCAAGGAAGCACAGTTCTTCAGTGCCTTCTGAAGCATATCCTTGAAGTTTTTGGAGCCTCAGACCTGCTTAAGACCTCCCTCATTACTCTGTCTCATCACATGAGAAGTCCATCACAACTTTGGCAGAAGGTATGGAGGGTGTGTGGTGTGGGGCACATGAAAGGAAATCCTTTGAAGGGTGCTAGTTCCTTCCAATAAATCCAAAATACATCTGGGTGCAGGGGAAGCCAGGCCAGCTCCTGTGAGTCTCCTTGGTGTCCAGATAATGTGTTCATCTATCTGATAGCCTGTCAAAAGAGCATGCTCCCCACCTGGTGCTCTCTGTGTGCCCCATGCTTTGCTGCACAACTGCGCCTTCCACGCTGCTCACTGCAAACCAGCACAAACCTCTGTTTGCGTGGGGAGGACTGGCTGCAAGGCACACCCATGTGATGACAACCCAGGGAAAGACAAACCTCCCATGTGTGTGGATAACACACACAAGGCTGGCTGCTTCACTGATGAGAACGGGCTCCCATGAGGCTGCCGAGAACAAGGCTCCATTGGCCCTTGTTTGCCTCCTTCCAAACTCTCTCCATCTGCTCCTCACTCCTTTCCAACATCAAACACTTCTCTCCTGGCAAGGTGTTTTCTGATGCCTTGCATTAAGTTCACAGTGTAAAATTAGAATGTACTGGGCCACTACAGGATGCTGAGGTTGTTAAAGCTGCGTGTGCGCATGCACATGTGTGTGTATGCGTGTGTTTAATGCAGGGCTTTACAAAACTATCAGGCACTCTTTAAAGCACCATAAAATTTAATGCTCAGTAGGGAAGCCTAAACAAATGAAGCTGCACTATAAAATGTTTAGTGTTTCTATTGCTTTCACTTTGAACATGAAGACTTACTGCAAATCACAAGAGGAATTTCTCTGTCATTTTCTCCTTCTTATCCTTTCTCCCTTTGCCTTTTTTCTCTATTCCCTGAGAATTTTCGGATGGATTTTGCGCAGGAATATCTTCAACACCCTATGTGCTTGATTCTAAAAATGTGGCTGTCTGCCACTGAAGGGAGCTGCTTGTTCTCTGATTGTTCCTTGGCAAATATATAATTGAGACCACAAGAAAAAAGTACTACTTTTTCATTTACCCCAAAAGCTACTACATTTAATTATCTTATCATGTAAGGTGGCTGCCAGAAGTGCCTTGTGCTACTCTTATCCTTGGCCCACTGAGATTTTGTCTGCTTTTGTTGTGACTTCAAGCACAGATCTCAAAGCACAGTCAGTAGAGAGCCAAAGCGTGCCCTGAGGTCTCCAGAGGCAGAGGTGATGGGCATGTTTTGCACAGTGAAGACATCAAAATGGCATATTTTGTCAATGAACATGTCAATGTCATTATTATCAATGAACATTGCACGATTCCCACCTGAGTTGCACATCTCTCAGACCCTCTCTCTAAAGTAAGGCAGGGCATAAGCAGGTGGGGTATCCTTCTTGCTGCTGTGAGAACACAGCTAACCCTCATGGAGCAACATAGCCAACTACTGGTGAAAAAATCAGGCAGTAAATTGCTACTTTCAGAAGCGGTGGGGATTAGATACAACCTCCATTATCCCAGCTGAACAGTACCAGATTATTCCCATCCTCATGGTCCTCACCTGTAGTCCAATGGTGACAATATTTGCCACCTTCTGGCATGAAACTTTCAGCTCTGAAAGTTTTATGGTTTTTGACATTTGGCTTCTCAGGACTGAGCTGCAGGATGAGTTTTGAAGGGAAGAGCAGGACAGCCTTCCAGTTGGCCTGGCTTTGTTTCCACCAACAGGCAATGGAAGCAAGAATAAAAGGCAGAAAAGACTGTGAGGTGTTGTCCTCACCTCTTCTGGACTATGCCACAATATTATGTAAATGTATGGTTTCAATTCTGTCTGTACTATGATCCCTCTGGAGAGAAGATGTGGCCAGTTACCTTTGTTCAAATAATTTTTCCATCTGAAAGGCTTCAGATTGTCCAGGAAATTGAATGGTTTCTCTCTTTCTAGACCTGAAAGAAGCCATAGCTCATGGCCTTTCCTATTAATTCAGCCATGTAGTTCTCTCTCATCAAGGGAACATTGCAAGGTCACAGCCCTTTGTCCTGACTGGAACCTAGGAAAGTAGGGATTAAATCTTGGGCATACTCTAACACTCCGGAATTTGGACACAAGTGGAAAGGACTCTTCTAGTTTACCTTCCATCTGCCCTGGGGCCTGAACTTAACTGCAGGTTTCAGCATGAGAAGAGGCATGAAGTTCCAATGTGCACATCTGGAATTAAGAGCTGAAAATTGGGCTCGGTGCTGATAACGCTTTATTGACAGGAGATGAAAGTCTTGATTCCAATAACTTTCTGAGCTCCAGTTCCCACTGCTTTACGAGGTGTTACACACTTTGGTACCTTTGAGAGAGAGTTTGCTTCCCCTCCTTCTCTCCCACATCTTTATTGCTTCTGTTCCACAGACTCGAGTCATTAAAGTCTGAAACGCTTCAGCCCAAGAGGGTACGGAAACCTCCTTTTCCTGAGCCACGGTGAGGAAATGTCAGCAACCAGCTTATCTGAGAGGGATGGGCATGACAGATCCTGAGGCCAGAGTGCTCCCAGGCTCCTGCCATCAGTCAGGGGCAGAGCTCAGCACTAAAGGCTCAGGTCAAACACCATTTGCAAAGAGGGCAGGCACCTATGATCTTTACTCAGTTCATCTTCCTTCCTCTGCCTGATGCATGGCAACAGCATCAGGAACTCCCATGCTACCCAAAGAGGGCTCACGTGTGTGTGTGGGTGTGTGTGTGTGTATTGGGGTGTGGGGTGCTGTCTAAGCAAAAGCAGAGGAGGGAAAGTGAAACCAAATACTGCAGGAGACATGGTGTGACTGCCATTCCCACTGCCACGTGTTCCTACACCAGCAACACAGGGCACAAAGCAGGACTCGTAACAGGGACTCTATCCAGAATCAAAAAGCAAATTGATCTCAGAAGGCTTCAAGTCAGAGGGGTGCCAGCTACTTCCATCAAACCTGTCTTATAAAGCCCAAGTCATCTACATCCACTGGACTTTGGAAAACCAAGACAGTACCTTGTGCTCTTGTTTCTCCTTGAGCTGACCTAAGTTACCATTCCTCTCTGTGCTCGAGTTGTGCATTGAGAGGCTTCCTCCTGCCTGTCTTGGGCTACCTGGTCATTTATGACTCACTCCTACTGCCGGAAACAAGATCTAATAGGAGTCAGCTGCTGGAAGGGACCCCAGACCCTAAATCAGTTCTGCATTAGCAGCAAAGGCTCCATGAAGGAAAAGTCAAAGGCTGCAGGCCATTATAATTACAACTGTCAAAATATAACATTGCTCAAATAGGGAAATATTTTATAAAGGGTTTTGGTTTTTTTCATGTGTGTGTGCACAGAAAACCTCTGCTTGCTTACAGAAAGGCTTCTGTGTTTTTATTTTTTTTCTTCCTTATATTAGTTTATTTTCTAACGAACACTAGCCTTCCTTAAAATTCTTGCCCGTGCATTTCTGCACGATATCAAATTCTCTTTAGAAAGGAAAATGTCTGAACAAATGAAGTTTTGGATTTTCAGCCAAAAATAAGGCATTTTTCCTAAAGTAAAAATTGCAATAGGAACTTTATTGAGCTATCAAAAGTCCCTCTTCACATTTCAGAGTCAGCATTTTCAGTTACTCATCATCAAAGCTTTCTGTAAAGGCATCATGGAATCTGTAGTCTCATCTCAGAGTAGAGGGATATCCCATCTGTAGAGCTGAGTGTGGACATGAAGAACTCACAGTGCAGCTCTCATTAGGTAATGCAGTGATAAACACATAAGCCAGAAAAAAGATAAATATTTTCAATACTAACAACAATTCAGATGAAAATTTTACATTTTTAATGTTAAAAACATCCCAAGCTTTCCACTCAGCTGTAGCTGCAGCTCTGTGATGGCACTGTTAAGGCTCCTGTAGTTACTGCAGGCAGTCTGTACCCTCTGCAAGAAGCTGCTGAAGTATTTACCACAACACTGGGGTTATAACTAGTGTTAACTAACAGCTGTCCCTAAGGGTGGGTAAACTGTGATCCAGAAACCTTGCTCATTTGCTGTCTCTTTCTCATCTCTTTTATCTGATTGTGACTTTGCATTGAGCCAAATGTAGGAGGAAATTCTGACTGAAGCCACAAGGTTCCTCTAGGCTTCCCCTTTACTGCTGAGCCTCTTGTCCTATATGGTACCCATCCATCACCCCTGATAGGCCACTGTTTCTGAAGGCCACAGGAAAGGAGGCATTTTAAAGTGGCAAAAAAATCTCCACTTTCCTGGCTGGATTCAGAAATGAGAACCCTTCAGCAGTTTGTTGGGATGCTGCCTATCTGCAGGCCTCCCCTATCTGACTTGAATATCCATTTTTTCTTTGGTGATTTCTTCTCCCTGTAGAAGAAAGGAAGAATTAAGCCTTCAGCAAGCTAACCTTTTTCTCCAGGTCTTGCTGACAGCCCAAGGCCCCACAATAGCTGCAGGCAGCTCATACGTATTCTCAGGAGATCAAATCCAACAGTGCAGGACTGTCACAAAAACCTTCTTAGGGAAGGTTTCCCCTTCTTTGTAGGTACAATGTTTCTTCCCAGTTAACCCTGTCCTGATGCATTCAGGCAATAAATGACAAGTCTTTGCTTCTCCTAATGCTTTCTGAAAGAGTTTGGTACCTTTAGTTTTACATCAAATATCAAACAACAGCTCAAAATCTGGAAAGGTCTTGAGTGCTCTCTTGAGAAGATCCCCAGAGAGCCTGAGAGTGGAATCCTTTCCTTGCCTTCACAGATTTTATTTTATGTTTATAGGAAGCCTTTTGCTCTTTGCTGGACCTGAATTGTCTCTGGTCTGTCAGCCACATGCTGCAGATGTCAGCATCTCCTTCCCTGCCAACATTCTCCCAGTCATTATTCCCAAAACCTGATCGCCTTGTCTGAGCCTCCATGTGTTAAGGAACCCTTTGGGACTGCATGATTATTTCCTTCTGCCTGTTGTGTATCCCCTGACGGCTAGTCTGGTGAAAGCCAAGCTTTGACCACAGTCTTAGAACCAGTTCATCTTGCAGGGAGAAGTGCCATTACTTGGAGATGAAGTCCTTTTCACTAAACAGATTTTGTCACCAGCCTCAAAAAAAGCCCAACCGAAAAACAAACCCCAAAACACAAACGCAAACCAGTAAACAAAAAAACAAACAAACAAACAAACAACAAAAAAGAAAGAAAGGTGGTAACTTTTGAATTTCTTCACATCGTGGAAATGCATCTATTTACTTTCTGTTCAAAGTTACTTTTAAATTTAAATAAGGAAAACAACAGTGAAGACAAACCCCAAAATTACAGTGTGTGTAAGCCAGTATGATCTGTGTATGTACTAAACTGGGGTCCCCTGACTGAGCCCCCTGACTTCCCACCAAGTAAGTCACCTACAGACTCTGCTATGAAATGTTGTGTCCTCCATCACTGAAAAGAGAAGTCCGAGGGAACATAGGACAAGGGCTAAAAACAATAATGATTGGCCTGGGTTAGTCTCCAAATCTTCCATTTCTAGAATGGAAGAGACTTAGAAAAAAAAAAAGCTATTGACAGGATCAAAACACCAAGAGGTATTTCTTCATCCAGCCTAGAGTTAAGCCATGGAATTCTTTGTCACAGGATGTTTGGATATAAATAATGTACTTACTAGAGGCTGAATTAAAGGGGAAAAAATAATTTAGAGCTATTAAACACAAGGATATTAAATTGCTGGAAGTCTGGAAATACGTGCTTGAAATCTGCCTTGTGTGTCCTTTCCTGAGCATCCATTATGCAGATCTCAGAGGGGCCAGAACAGATGAACCCTTCATCAGGTCAGCCCCTGTGCTGAAGGACCACACGGTCCCGTGTATGTTTCGATGATTTGCATTTCAGCCCACATTGCTCCTTCAGAGGGCTGTACTACTATCCAAAGCTTATTGCTTTTCCCTTCCCTTCCCAATCCTGGCTTTCCACTGGCTAATGAGGGAGCAATCTGTGTGTCTGCCCTGATGGCCAACAGAAGATGTTAAGCCTTTTCCTCCATAATCCTCTGAGGTGAAAGTGAGGGGTACAAAGTCGAGCAGGCTGCACCTCTGCCACAGCTGTCTGCGATCTCCTGCTCCCCTCTGACAGATGGGAAATACCCTGAAGCAAAATTGAGAGGAGCCCTGTTTATTTTGGGACTGCAGATTACTGTCAAACATGAAGAGAGACAATTATTTCCACTGGAAAATGTGGTATTAGTGAATGAGCAGTTCCCTCCACCTCGCCTTTGTGTTTTGCTTTTCTCTAAGGAAGGTTTCCTTTCTTTTTTGCAGCACAGGCTTGAATTAAGTGGGCAGAAAAGAATTTAAATACAAATATTTGTAAACTAAGTGGTTTTCCCTAACAAAGTAGATCCAGATGACAGTCTGCCTGCTGCAGCATCTCGGTGCCTGTCATACTACTGCCCCTTTGTTCGGCAGCTGGGTGCCAGAGGAGGCATCCCAAGGGGCAGCACCCACTGCTGGGGGATGGCAATTGGAGAGCCCACTCGGGGTGTGCTCAGTGCCAGGGTGGGGGAGACAGGGCGTTTTTGGCTGCTGTCAGTCTTACAGTCTTAAACAAATTGTATTACAAGTGCCAGACTGCCAGGCCTGAAGGCCATGAGGACTGTGGTAAAGCTGGTGACAGAGAGTCTGAAGGTGCAGAAGATGCTACAAAGGTGCAGAAGAAGACCTGGTGTCTGACTGGTTTGTCAGGGGTCAAATAGACTCTGGCAGTATTGCAGGAGTATGAGCACTCCAGATGGCACATCCAATATGAGCACATCCCAGGGGATGAGCAGCTTCTGAGGCAGCATGAGCTCTAGACAGCTCTCATATGGTCATCTCTTCATCAGGTCATGACAGCAGGGTAAGATTTTTCTTGTGTAATCTTTTCTTGCCAGAAAAATAATTGTTTGCCATATCCTAAATCATCTGAGGGATTTGGTAACAGCTTAATTAGAAGTTTGTCTTGTCTCAGAAGGTCAAAACTGGGGTGGGTGTTCTCTCTTGAGAATGGCCAGAAGCTAAAGCCTTCTCTGGGACCAGAGAAGGTTGATCCAGACTTCTTGCTCAGAGTATGTCTAAGAAGACCCCACCTTCATCCAAACCTTATGAATGGATACTTGTGTTTGCATTGTTTTTCATGAAAAAGCTTCAAACAAGCTCTAATCCATCCTGAAGAGAACACGGAAGAAAAGTATTGGAAGCACAGGATGGAAAATTCACTTTTTGCCCATCAGTATGAATTATTATCCCAAGATTGTACTTGCTAACATAATTTCTGCCTCATGTTGCTCAGCTCCCACAGCTCACCCCCTCAGCCAAGGGCTCTGACCAGTGTAGGTTTGCAGGGTGGCGCTGCACCCTTCGGCTGCTGGGGAGCTGCATGTGCCAAATGCCAGGAGAGTGCCAGGTTCAGCTCTGCTAGATGTTATTTTTAATTCTTAATAGTGTCCTGAGGCCCTTGTTACTTTCCATTGTTCGTTTTGGGGGGGGAACTGTACTGCCAAGGTCTATTCACTTGTTCTGGCTTTTTCTGCAAAGGCCTGAAATGTCTTTTTTCTATTTGTTCTCCAAAATAAAGCATCTCTGCAAATGGCACATACCAGATTTTCACCCTCTCTGTGTCTTAACCACAAATGTCTGACTCCTGACAGTTTCTCTACTGTTAACTTGTTCTTCCTGCAGTGGATTCTCACTCTCTTGTCTGTCTGTACAGCCATGCCAGGACTTGATGGGAAGGAAGGAAGGAAAGAAGACAAACTCCTGGTACAGAATACCTGCATGGAGCAGCTCTCCAGGTCATCAGGATGGCCATCCCCATCGACAGGGAGGCTGCTCCTGGACCCTCTTCCCCAGTCCCCATGAAATATAACCCACATTAAATGGCCCATCACATTACTGAAGGGGGCACTGATGTATTTGATTAGTAAGGAAGCTCTGAAGGAACCCATCTGTCTTAGCATTTGGACGGATATTTATCTCTTTCATGGGCTTCTTTTGTCCAAAGGAATCGTTTACTCTGATGTGAAATAATGCAAGATCTGGTCTCTTTGGGGATTTCAGCAGGAAGCTATCCTCCCTAAGCCTCATTTTAATCTCCTGTTGTCGTAAATCAGGAATAACCGCAAGAAAGTCAGTAAAATTAAGCTTGTGAAAACTGATGTACGAAACTCGGGGCCTCTGATCTCCACCAGCAATGGAAATGAACTCACTCCCTGAATCTCTTCCCTCTCTGGATGGAAATACTGCTGGTGTTTCAAGACACTCAGATATGGCTCTGAACACTGTATGTTTGAATACTGTGCCTGGGCTTTGGAAAGTAGTTCCTCACATGATTTTACCGTCCGGGTGGAAGGAAATATTAGAACTTCTAGGGGAAAAAATCTCCTTCTGGGACAGGCTCAGGCTAGGTCAGTACAAATAAGAAATTCTGATTGTGTAGAAGAGCTTTCAAATCTACTCTTATCTCAGCCAAGCTGCTGCCATGCCACACACTTCTTGATCACATCAATTAAAACAATGGGAATAGATCAGATTGAAAAAGAAAATCTAAAGAATATTCCTGTGATATCAGAGCAGCCTGTTTCTAAAACTTGTGTGACCACAGGAGCTCCAGGAAACAATTCTTTTTCTTTTGTTCTGCTTACCCAGCAGATAAAGTCAGGAAAAATATTTTTACGACTTCTTCTTTTACAAATGACTAAAATATGAGCTTAGTTCCTCCTTTCCTCCTGATTCAGATAAATGGAATAGATTCTGATTAAAAGCCTTATTAAATTTGAACTACAAAAGTAAGAAAACATTTTAAGGTTTTGCCGTGCTGAAAATATGAATTTAAGGGTAGATTTTCAACAATCTGACTTGCAAGATGCCATTTTTAAATTCATTTCCCATCAATATTTTATTTATGTCAAACAGTATGAATGGTCTGCTCACTTTCATAGTTTGGGGAGATGCTGAGATTTCAGACTATGCAGGAAATACCAATTAATGCCATTCCTTCTTGAGATTCTCATGCTTTCACATTAAGGTTTGGCACAAGACCAGGTTTATGAGTGAAACACTGCCTGTCTGTCAAAGACATTTATGGTTCTTCCAGTGATGTCTGGGCACCTTATTGCTTTTGTTAAAGCTTGAGAGATACAAAGAGAAGTGGCCTTTCTGCTTTCACAACTTGTATAAATAAAGGGGCAGACCTGGATGATGGTAAGGTAAAATTTCACTTTGTGAGAAATTTTCACTTTTGAAACTGAGATGTCATTCTGAGTGAAAGTGAAAAGACCGTCTTCATGAATTTCCCTGGGTATAAAATGTTGAAACATTTCAATTTGTTGCTGTCAATGCATCATCTGCTGCTGGTATGGGACTGCTCTGTTTTTATAGCATCAAAACATGCAGCAGGATGTTAAACATGACACCTGGTGTATCCAGGAAAATTTCATATATTTTGCAAATGACAATGAAACTAGTCAAAGCATTGAACATAATTTTCAAAATAAAACAAGTGATGGGGAGCCATGGGAGCAGTAATCACTGTGCTGAGTCTAAGCACGACCACTCTGCTCTGCGCTGGTGAGAGGCAGGACAAGGACCTCTCTGCTGTGTCCTGAGTCCTGCTTGAAATGCCAAACAGTGGTGGTAAAGCCTGGCTCTTCAGGAGATCTTGCTGAGCACTAGTGCAGCAATAACAGCCCAGCCTCACTCCAGCCCACCACACTGGACACTGGCTCTTTGCAGCCTTTCCAAAAACCAGCTCCTTTCACACAGTTTGCAGCTCTGGATGGGAGGGGAAGTCTCAACTGCATTTCCTGATGGAGTCTCAAGATGCTGCAATGTTTAATAAATCCTAAAATACTATGTCACATGGGAAAGTCCTACCAATTACCAAAATTATATCTGTTTTGAAAAACTCCTAGATTAAGAAAGGAAAAGAGGCTGCTGACATGAATGTCTGACAAGAGCATCTACTGATACCCATTTTAGGGTTTTATAAACTACGTGGTTTGAAACCTTCCCTTTACATCCACTTAAAATACAGGCGTAGAGCAGCCGTGTTTCCCAGCATGTGCCACACGCTTCCCCTCCCGTGTCACTCTGGGCACTGCAGTGTAAGTCACCCACATCCAGAGAGGCCTCGCTTTGTGGCCCTTCCCTGAGGAACAGGCTCTGCAGCTCTCCATCAGGCACTGGCAGGGGCTGTCTCTTGTGATGGCTGTCACCAATTTGTTCCTCTCTAATTTCATCACCCTCCCCCCTGCCTGATCATTGTATGGACATCAAGAGGCTGTGATAGGCATGTTTGAATAAGACAAATGAACAAAGACATTCCCTCTGCATTTCCCACTCGATAAAATACAGATGGGACTGAACAAACCCCCCTCGATCCAGTGTGTCATTATGTATCTGCCACTATTGCTTTCCAAGAGGAAGGATGAATATAGCTTTAAATGATTAGCTGCCTTATGTACTACCATGTCTCAAAGCAACAGGGGGGTAACACAGGCAAATAACTCCACAGCAAGGAATTACATGAGGGCTGAGCATTCAGGACTCTCTAACAACTGTGGTTTCTTTATAAAGAGCATTAAAGATGTTTTTAATGTACTGTATACGATGCAACAGATGCAGGATGCCTCTGGCAAAACTCCTCTGGTCCAAAGCTGACTGAAGACAGTTTGATGATTTGCAGGGAGCTACAGATCCCAGAAGGGGAATAGTACATACCTGTCAGCTGGTAATCAAAGCTAAAACTGGCCTTGGAAAATCTTAATTAGCACTGACATCAACACAATTCTGTGAGCTTGGGAACAGTCAGAATTTGGTGCCTTTGCCCTGTTCTCTTCCACCCCAGACTCAGTCCTGCTGAATCTGGGGGCCAGCTCACTCTGGTGTGTGCACATGCCTCTGACACCACCTGGTGCAGTATCCCTGTCTCCAGGCTGAGCAGGAGCAAACAGCAGTGCTGGCTCCTGTCTATTCCTGCTGCTAAAGCCGACTGTAGCAACTTCAATGTGGCAATGACATTGATAAATGCAGGGCAAGAGCATGCTCAAGGGATAACAAAACATATCCTAGCAAGCCCTAAGAAGCACATAGAAAGGAAAGCAAAAGGCTACAGTCTGTCATCTCCCAGCAATGCAATGATTCTTCAGCCTCAGAGGGTTTATATCAATTAGGAACGGATTTAGACCGAGTCTTCAAGTCCAAACTATGACAGGGATCTCCTGTCCCTTTTCTTTCTGTAGTGAGAGCTGCTAACACCTCTTTCCTTTATAAGGACTTCAGAATTCAATCTTCTCTTACATACTGTGATGATTGTGATGATTGCCTTCATAAATAAATTCCCTTATTTGATTTAATCTCCCAGTAGACATTCCGTCTATAGCTTGTCTTGTCTTCTTTTGCTCCCTGCTGCCTGTGCCAATTTCTCCATCTGATCTGGCTACATAAACCTTCCCAAGCAACTGTAACATATTCACTAGAGACAAGTTTTGCATGGAAGCCCAGAAACAGAGCAGGCACTGCAGGGGGAAAACGGGAGTTTCACTTCACGCTGCTCAGAGGGAACTGTGAACAGAGGAAGTATCTCTCTGGGAGTGAGACGAGCCCATGTCTTGCACATTGTCTTCCTGAACTGGATCCAAAGCTGGATTTCCCCACAGATCTGCAGCTATGTCAGTGGGGTGCTCAGGACTTTAAAGAAAACTGTAATGTTCATCTGTGGGTCCAGCTTCAAAATTTTCATAAGTCCTGG
The DNA here is from genome assembly GCF_971803275.1 of Cyanistes caeruleus. Taxonomy (NCBI): domain Eukaryota; kingdom Metazoa; phylum Chordata; class Aves; order Passeriformes; family Paridae; genus Cyanistes; species Cyanistes caeruleus. The sequence goes on along the minus strand of NC_141706.1, from coordinate 28,459,906 downwards.
GAGAAGATGAAACTACTCCTACCTCCAGTTTTCTCTATACAGCATGTCCTCCATACTTCCAGCCTCTTTTGAGAAAGAATGAATGCAGCAGAAACTTAACTGTGAAGCCTCCAGCAGTGCCAGAAGGAAGGGAAAGGAAATATTTTCTGCTTGCTTTGTTAGAGCTAGAAGAACAAGCACCCTCCTGCAGAGATTTTGGCAACAGCGAGGGAGCCTGCCAACACCCCCACATGTGTGAGGTGCAGACTTTCACACACATTTCAAGGTGATGCACTGTGACACGGTGCCGCTTCTGAAGACGGCTGGATGTGTCTGATCTATGCCAGCACTGGTGGGTCTTTCAAGTGCACTTAGTAGGGCCTGGTGGGGCTCCAGAACTGGACAAGGTGTGGTTGGTTGATCAGCATTTGATTTCTCGACACAGTCAACGGAATGCTCATGGGATGAAGAGTGAAGAAGAGAATTGTGCTTGGTGCAACTAGAGTTTTTCCAAACCTCCTACTATGTGAAGACTGAATTCTGACCTATTTTTAGAAATTTCCCAAAAAAAAAATCCCAACAGCAACTAAAAAAAAAAAAAAATTTAAAAAATTGAGAAGCTGTGCCTGTCTTAAAAGAAGAAACAACCAGAATTTATTTTTGTTTCAGAGAGGTAAATAAGGGGAGTCAACCCAGTGGTCATCTGGCTAGGAGTGATCAAAATTCTACAAGCCCCATATGGGGCATATGAAAATGTCCATTTGTCTGGAAACCATAGCAGCCCTGCTAATGCCAGGGGGGACAAATATCCAAGAGCAGTTTCCAAACAGGAGATGACATTGTCCCCAGGGCTCCCATTGTTCCACAAATACAGCAGTTGGTCTGGTCTGGGAGCAACGTGGGATCCAGGACAATGCAGTGGGGTTTGTCCCAGCATCCAGTGCTGGCTTGCATCCTCCTGCCCCTGCAGTTTGGACTCCCCAGCAGCCCTCCTGTCAGCACAGCAGCACTGCCGGTCACAGGACACAGCCACACATGTTAACGGCTCTAAGCACAAGGGTGGGTTACACCCACAGTAGCCTGGGAACCTATCTATCACAGAGGTCTTTTGCAAGGGAGCAAATCCAACCAGCCTGGAAATTACAACTGTCAGATGTCATCCCTGAAGCTGTCAAGGGTATGGACAGTTTTGGAGCAATTTTCCTTTTCTTTGTTAGAATCTAAAACTAATGGTAAATCATCTTTTGCCTGATTCCCCCAAACTCACTAATGGCCAGGACTGTGTTCTGGGCCGACTCTGCCAGTGGTTCACGATGCTGGTGTTCCATAGAGGATGTGCTGATCACTCCCTTGGCCAGACCTCTTCATTCTTTCTACATATCAGCTTGCATGCAAACGCATCTATAAAGACAGTAAATATTTTCCTCATGTTGGCAGTTGAATGACTTCAGGATGGCCAGAGGAGAACGGAGAGCAGGAAGATAGTCCATGCACTGAGGGAGTGAAGTAGGGAATGGAAAGAAGCATGAGGTATTGAGATCTGATGTAAATGAGGGAACTGCTTGTAAACTCCTAAATTAGACCAATCATTCTAAATTTATAGGAATGCAAAAATACAGTCGCATCCGTTGCTGTCTTTTGCCAACTGTAAGATTGCCAGTGCAATTTTTAGACTAGTGGGAGGAAGTTACATATATACTCACTTTTTTTCTCTTCCCTTTCACTTGGTGTCAAGTTTCAAGCAAAAATACCTTTTGGTAGTGGAGGTTCATTTCCTACATTTATGGGGTGCATGCAAATCAGCTCAACAAACACTGTTAAGCTTGATCAAAAGGACTTGATCACAGGCAGCTCTTCATCTGAAGGACATTTAGGCATTCACTGTCCTGTTGCCCATGCTTGTCCAGACTTTGACAGGCCATGAAGGGGGCAGTGGCATGTAATTTCCCACCTCCTGTCCACAGGGGCAACCCTGATATTTCCTGGCATGATGAAGGCTGGAGTACACCTCACAATGCTGTGCTTTGGTCTGTGCACTGGACCACACATGCTCTGCCTTCACCTAAAGCCACACACTTTCTGCTTCCCTTCCTTGCCATTGGGGCATCTCTCAGAGGACAGTCTCCAATAACCAAGGACTTTAGAAAGATTATTCAGGACTTTAGAGTTCAAGATTTGGGAGTGCGGACAGATCAGGGCTAAAAGGCTGTAAGAACAAAGAAGACTTCACTGAAATAGCAAACCAGCACATATGGGCTATGTCCATGCTTGTTCCTGAAATGAGAAGTCTCTGTTTTCTCAAAGATCCTCAACTCCCTAAAACTCCTGCTCTTCCCTCACCAGAGAAACCCTGCCTGGCTCCCACTGCATTGGTGCTGCTGGCATTCCCTCCTGCAGGAGCACAGGGCACAGTGTGGTGCCCTGGCTGCACCAGAACCACACCCTCAGGAAGGGAGCGCAGCAGTTGCTGCCCTGTGCAGGGGCTTGAGCAGAGTCTGGGTTAACATCTGGGAGTTTTTGCTCACTCTGCAGGTATTCCTCAAGGAGGTAAACACCTAGAGGAAATCAGAAATTTCTACAAGTCCAAGTATTGACATTTTGTTTGATAATCCATAAATCCATATAATTTGACAAAGGCAGTAAAAGTTTTTGTCTCAGATCTGATTTCTAGCATACAGATACTGTCATGGCAGCACTGATATCCACAGTAAGACTTACAGGTTACCTAGAAATACGCAAGTGAAGCAGCCAAAAGGAGCAGCAAATAAATTCAAGGTATCCATTTGTGTTCTAGAACCTCTTCTGTTACAGAAAACTGCCCCAGCCTTGCCACAGAAATGTCCAGTAATGTGTGATAATTCACACGAGTGGAACTGGGGAAAGGCAAACCTTTAGAAAGAGGAGGTGCTGGAAAGAGCTCTCATTTCCCTACTCTGGTAAAAACTGGCATAGTCCTACAGCCATCAGAGCTGTAGGAGCAAAGGATCACATGCCCATGCTCTGACTAAGCATAGCAAACCAAAAGAAAAAAAAAATTCACTGTTGAGGGACACAAATTTTGCTGCCTGAACCCATCTGAGGAGAAATGTCCTTTCTAGACAGCTATTAAAACCCACAATGTTGTTTAGCCTGTAGCAAGTCAGAGCATTATCTCATGCTCCTCTGGAAGCAATAAAAGGAACACTAAACCAGCAATATTCTTCATGGCTAGTCCATTAATGTCCTATTTCCTTCCCCTCAAACCCAGCTTCTTTCTTACCTATGGCTTTATCCTGTTCAAGAAGCTGCAGCCTGAAAGACTACAGGGCAAAAGATCCCCAGCCAGAGCCCTGTTCACCTGGCAAAGGTCACCATCCTGCTGGGGAATGGCTCATGCCAGATCCCAGGGCATGGCCCAGCCAACTGCTGGACGTGAAACACCAAGGATGGATTCCCTTGCCTGGCTTTAGACTCTTGCAATGTTGATATTTAGGCTGGCAATGGCTGGCTGTCCCTAAGGTGTCCCTAACTGGAGAGAAACAGATGTTTCCATGGTGTACTGCATCTCATACAGGGACAGAACTGCTAAATCAGTGAGGCAGATTGTGCTTCCTTTCCTCTGCTGATTGCAAGAAGGGTCTCAAATGTCTTCAGTGTGTCTAAAGACAAAGAAGAAAAGTCCAGGTTTTACTGGCAAAGGCATCCAAACTAAAACATATAGCCTCAGATTATGACCTGAATCTCAGAGCAGGTGTTGGTTTGGAAAGAAAGTGCATGACAGCAGCAGTTTTCACCCTCCTGGCCAGACGTTCCTTAGACCAGTGATACACTGAGTCACCAGGTTCAGCCCAGGGTTTCTGCAGTGCAGGAGGGGTAAGATTTGCCCCTGTGTTAGATAAAACTACCTTCAAACAAAATCTGTGTGATGTAAAAGAGATGCTGTGACTTCAGTATCTGACTCTGAGACTGGACCTACACCTTCTGACCTATTTGAAATGCCACTCCACAAGAGCCATGCCAGCTATGCACCATAGTAAAGGGTTGCCATAGGACCTGAGATGATCCAGCTCTAACAATTCCAGTATTTTCTCTTAGACCCCCAGCCAGCTTCAAATCAGTATAAGAACTTATGCTCCTGCCCTTACAAAGGGGTATTTGCACTGCACAGGAGCACACTAGGTTAACGCCTGCCCAAAGTTTATACTGTGAGCTTCTCTGAGGCTGCATTCTGTGAGCAGAAATTGGGAGCCCTGCCATCTCTCCAAACACAGCTTCTGGGCCAAACTGCTCCACTGCCCTTCTTTCCCTGCTTCCCCTACCTGGCACCCCAGCAAGCAGCAAGGCTGTCAAGGGCTGCAGGTGCTGGGCTCTCTGTTGCCTGAGAACAGTTCCCAAAATCTAGAATGTGATCAGCTTGGAAAACACTGGGGCACTGCTGAAACTACTGAAGAGGGAAGAAAATGTGTCTTGGCACTTCCAGAGTAGAAGATTTAATTCCTTCCCTGGTCCTACACACGCACAGGTTTTCTTGTCTGCAAGCAATCCTGACTAGTAGCGGACTGTGAAATGATTTGAGGAGAAATAAGGAACTAATATGTCCCTTCAGCTTCCAGGTGGCCAGCAGACAGAACTTGACAAACAGAGCAGAAGTCCTAATTGTCATCCAAAGTTTACTCCAGAGCAGTTCAGGCACATCCTTGGTTTTTAGCAGCAGTCTTCAGGAATTTATCTATATGATTTCTCATCCAAACTCACCCACCTGCCCAGATACATTCTTTAGGAGTCTGTCTCAAGTCTTCTGAGCACATAAAAAAACAATCCAAAAAGTGATGTGTTCAGCTGTCTCATCATTTTGAACATGTGTAACAAGATGGATACTTCTGAGGAACTCATCCTCTCCAAATTCCTATTCCGCATGCGTAAGTCCCTAACTCCTCATCAGCTACTTCTCACATGCATTGGCAGCCATTTCAGTATCCCCCTGGGTGGCGGGGGGAGATAGCCAGGGTGATTTCTCCCAGTCCCAAAACAGTATAAACCCTCAAGCATTGCCATGACTTGGCTTCTTGCAGCCTCTACAGCCCAACCATTTTTGTTCCCTGTGTATTGAGTAAAAGAGGATTAAAGGTTAATTACTAGGCTAATAAAGTAATCATGGATTTTCTGTTTCCTCTGAGGTTGCAAAATGCTTTCTGTTTCCCTGGTTACTCCACTGTCCCAATAGGAAGAGCAGAGTGTGAAAGTCTCATTCTGAAGCAAGGGAACGAGTGTGAGGTTTGTTTCCTGCTTTATTCTCACTTCCATTCTCCAGGTTCTGATTGGAGCCAGAAAGAAGCCACTTTACAAGAGGTTACAAGAGGATCCCAGATGTGTTCAAGAGCTCCATCCAGCTGACAGTGTGAGCAGAGTGCAGAGCACAGGGAAGCTTTCCCCATAGTCAAGACTACTGTGTCATGCTAAAACCAAAATTGTCCTGTTTTCTAGGGTTTTCATCAGAAAAATAATTTATTGTGTGCCAAAGTCTCCTTTTCACATATATTTGGCATGGGATGAGTGTAGGGTGACCCTTTTTGACTTTGGATTCAGGATTTCCACTCTGGCTTCTCCCTGAGTTGAGCTACCCTGCTGTTCCCAACCTCTCTCCTGTCCCACACTGGCATTCACAAAGATTCTGTTTCCCCACTTGGGGAAATAAACTATCCAGCACTGGTGCTTCTGCTTCGTGATTTCTGGTACTCACATAACCATTTTCTGTCAATGCATGAGCAGATTTATTCTATGTGGGGCTGGTCTCCCAGCCTGCCCTCTGCTCCACAGACACCACCCAAATGTGTTGAGGCATATGACACATGGCTACATAGCTTCTTTTCCCCACTCCAGGCACCTCCCAAGTTCACAACACAGCTGGGCCCAGCCCTGGATATTCTCTAAATTCTGCTGATCTGCCAACATTCCTGCAAGAAAATGTGTTTGCTGAAATACTTGTGAAACGCCAGCATGAGAGGATGTGGACAAAGCCACACAGAAATCACTTGTGTTCACAGGCAGAGCTTGAGCTTCCTCAGCCTTCACTGCCATCCTCACCCTCGGGGCTCTCATTCCCAAAGGAGAGAGGGTCACCTGTGGCAGGCGTGGGCAGCAAGCAGAGCAGAGGGGCTGCATCCTGCAGGCTTGGGCAGGTGCCTGCATGGGGAGCCGGGATCTTCTGCAGTGGCAGAGGGGAACCCAGCCCACCCACCCTCTCTCGGGATGGAGTTTGCACCAAAAATTCTCCTCCTTTCACCACAGTTGCTCAGCTCCAGGGAGGAAAGTGCCACGCCTACCTTGAAATGCCAGCTCCCGGTTTTAGGGATCATCAGCGTTTTCCTGCAGTTTTATTGTGATCATTACTCCAATCACTGTTTATTACTGTAAATAGTAATAATGGTAAACCCCTGTTCCTTGGTCCTCAGTTTCTCCCTCTGGGACCTCGATAATTGCCAGCCACTGGAGTGCTAATGTGCTGGCAGGATCGACAACATGGACAAAGTGCTGCAGCTGCAATTGCAGTGTGCAAGCTTTGAAAGGACACAAGCCCACCTCCCTGCATGGTCCTGTGGAGCTGGGGGTCGGTTTCCCTGCAGATGACCCCCCTGCAATGCGGCAGCCAGCCCTCAGTGTAACCTCCTGAAGGCAGGGAGCTCTCCAACCCCGCTGCAGCTTAGCTGTGCTATGCCAGGGAGACAGCCTCCCCCGGGAGCCCACTAGGATAGACAAGCCTCCAGGGACCAGTGCAGCTATTGCTTAATCTCATCTGTTCAGGTCCCATCCACTGTGAGACCTTTTGAGATGTTTTTCCCACAACAAACCTGCCAAGGGAGGGGATGCTGGGCAACCCCACCCTAAAATGGGGACCTGCAAACCACGCGGTCTCAGATGTTCAATGAGCATAAGTATTTTGTTCATTTCCCCATCCTCTTCTACAATCTCCTCATTTGTTTTCTTCTCTTCTGAGTTTTGATACCTCAGGAATAGTGGGATCCAGCCCAGTAAGGAAACAGCATTACCAGAATATGAGTAATTTTTTCTGAGAAGAGAAGATCATGAGTTATTTCCGGTCCAAGAGGGGGCTGGAAGCGTCTTCAAATGCCTGGAAAGCTTTTCTCATGAAAACTGAGCTTCACACCAGGATGCTCAGGAAGGCCATTGTCCAGGGATCTGGAGAAAGCCCTGGTGGCCAAACACAATGGGGACTACCATGGGTATTACTGAGGTTGCCCTGCCTGGAATTACCCTGGTGAAGGTCTCTGCTAACCACGAATCCTGAGCTAGCTCACAGCTCTTGGATACCACCATGGCTTTGCAGTGGCTCTTGGGTGCCACCCCCACTTCTCCCACTCCTCCATTCAGGCACTGCTCTTGGGATGACCTTTTTTCTCCCCTCTGACAAAGCACATACAGATGGTGTGTTGTCTGCCACAATCAGGGGGCTCAGGTGAGTAATGCAGAATGGCAGAACTTGGCATGTGCTTGTTTGCCTTAGTGCAATTTTCCCATAATTGCACTTCCTAGCTTTTCAGCATCTGCGAAGGATCAGCTTGTGACACAGCAAAATTGGCCTCGCATTTTTCTGGAGTTTGCATCAGGTTGGAAATCAGGCATCCTTCATTTGGCTTAAATAATTTTGGAAGGGTGGGGAGAGAACCACCCCATTTTTGTGCATAGACTGTTCTGCCTGGACTTTAAAGCCCAGGAGGAAAGCATGGCCTGTCAAACATATTTAGCCCGACCTTCTGGTGTTGCTTTTTTGTTTTGTTTTTAGAAAGGTGTTGATAAAACTGGCACAAGTTATTTAGTTTTCCCAGGTTTTGAGGTAAATTCACAGAAAACTGATGAAGAACAATCCTGGAGCAATATAAAGCCAAAACTTAGACTCAAAATAGTTCAGAGATTCAAAGAACAGGCAGAGCTTGTGCAGACAGACAGCTTTACTGTGCCAGACAACTCTTTCTTACCTCTCCTTATAACCTCAGTTTCTTTCCCTTGGATGTATATAGTGGCCAATAATGCAATAGAGGAACAATGAGCAACAGAAATAACTTTAGGACTGAGGTGACTGACCTCCCTTGTCACCTGGGAGAGGGAAAAACTGGACTGTGGCACACAGAGGCACTAGGGATGACAAAGAGCAGTCCCTGACTCATGGAGCCTGCAGTCACAATGATTAGAAACAGAAAACAAACCTTGGAGCTTTGTGGGGAAAAACCTCCTGCTCAGACAATCTCAGAGACAGCTTGGGATCATGCTCTGTTGTTTATCAAGGGCTGCAGGTTTTTGCACAGCAACAAACATCTATCCTGGTGTCTTCCCCCGTATATTTCAGGTTTCTTCAAGGTACAGCATTCAGCTGAGTCACTGGAACACATAGTACTCCAAATCTAATTGGTTCTGAACAAATGGGAAAGCAAGGTTTACTCTCCTAGAAAACCCTAGCTTTATTGATCATGCTGCACACAGTCACAGCTATGGTTCCCAGCTAATAGTTCACACGTTTCAGACAGCATTGTATTTTTATAAAGATTCTGAAGCATTTTGTTCCTTATCAACATCCCTTTCTGGCCCCTGAGTACTCCTGGAATTAGTTAAAGTTCCCTCTTGTTTTGAGATAACTAAATCCCTTACTTTGTCAGTGAAGTTTTCCAAGTCAGACAAGTCACCTATTTCCCTTCTCTACTTTAATGAATAGATTATCATCTATTTATAATAAAATTTTAATGAATATCATCAGCCTAGTTTATGCTCAGATTAAAACTTTGTCATAAAAGGGACAACAGCACCACTAAGGAAAGATTTTTCTTTTTCACTTTTTACTCTGTTGATGTTGCTTTTAGTCTCAACATGGATGAAAACAGGGCTGCATACAAACAACTTTAACAGTGTTGGAAATCTAAACAAAACAATACCTGCCCGTGGCATGAGAACTGCATTACACTGCCAGGAGAGCAGTTCAATTTCATGACCCAGCCAGATGAAAAGAAAAAAAACTTACAGAAAAATGCTGAAAGGAATGGAGGTTTGTTGCTGGTTTGTTTTGTTGGAATTTTTTAATGAGTTTGGTTAATTTCCCGTTTGGTCTTGTCTTGTTTTTCTTCTTTCATTAGAGACTGTAGCTAAATACACACCTATGAGTCATATTGCAGTGCCTGCTCTGATGATCAGGATACTGAGATTGAGGTTTTGGCCCCACATACAGACATATGTACACTCAAAAAAAAGCTCAAGATTGCAGCTTGCTGTGGCTTTTACCGCTGAAGTAAGAGCTAATCAAAAACTAAATACTGATTTAGCAAGAGGCGGCTCTTCTGTGTTCTGAATTACATCAAGTAATTGGAGCTACATGTCTTTCCATTTGAGTTAAACTCCAGACCTGCAAAGTGATACCCAAACCACTACTCCATCCAAATATTTTTCCCACCCGATGGGTAGCAGGAAAAGATCTTCACAGAGCTGCTTATGTTAATATTGAGCATCTGGGTATGCCTAAAGAATGATGCTGCAATCTCTTCTAAATCCTCCTCTTACTGGGGAATTGGGGAGGGAGTTAACTCTTTGCAGTGGATGAGATGAAGTCCCTGTACACAGTCCAGGGCAAAATATGCACAGCCCTTCTGCCTCAGCTGTGCAGGCAGACACAGTGAAGACACAAGCAGCAAAAGGCAAAAGAAGACAGTGCTGAACTCTTCTCATGCCAGTGCAGTGGTGATACTGATTTGACAGCCAGGCACAATCAGTGGCTTTGGCCCTTTATAAATATCTCTCGATGAGTACAGCTATTTATTGAGCCCAGGTGGCAGGGACTCCACTCAAATTCACTTATGCTCAGGATGCACAGAACAGTGAGGATCCTGCAACAGCAGGCAAAAGCATCAGCAGGCAAAAAGAAGGAAAGTTAAGAGAAGCAACCAAATATTGGATAGATTAGAAATTAAAGGGCCTATTGACACAAACCTCTGTAATACCAAAAAATAACTATAACAGTAAGAGAACATGAGTTTTCACCTCACACATTTGCTGCTGGATCAGGACATGCTTTAAAGGGACAATACAGTTCTTTCCATGGAGCAGGAGACATTCTCAGAGTCACTAATGTCCAGGCTGAATCCCAGCCTGAAAAAACTTAGTAGCAATGTTCCTATGGATTTCTAAGAAAATGGGATTTTACATCTTAAGTTTAGGAGCAGAGTGAAAAGAGCTTTTCCAAGGATGGGTTGATTTTTTTCAAGAGATGCTAAGTAATGAACATGGAAGGGAATAAGCTGTGATGATGTGAAAGAATTTGATGCAGGAACAGCTGCTGATTCAGCCTCAGCATCATCTGCTGGGGAAAAACATGTTTTATCCTTATTTCTGAGCCATTGGGTCTTCCTCCCACATAAAACAGAAGGTTTTCATGCCCACAGGGTCAAAGGAAGCTGGTAAAATATGTACCATCTCCTCACTGCTGGTAGTTATCAGATTCTTTATAATACAGGTAGTTCTGAGAACCAGGAAACTTCATAGTTGCATCCTGCCCACTGCCTTCTCACATGCCCTGTGCTGTAGATCAGTATTTTCTGCTGTCTGCTCTAAAACTGACAAGCTAAACAAGTCCGGGTTTCAGATAAAATAGCAGAAGCCAATCATTCGCTCCTAGAAGAAGCTGAAAATGTTTAAAGTTCTTTTTCCATTAAAAAGGGGTCTCTCATTCAACTTGAGGGCTTTTGTTATTTTTGGTAAAAATTATGTCATTTATGGTCTTCTTTCATTGAAAACCTAATGATAAATTCTAGTAATAATAGTCTATTATCTTAGGATTTTATTTGACCAGAACTGAGAAAAATCTCAAGGTAGGGGCTTGGAGGAATATTGCACTTTTAACTTTGGCAGTCAATTCTGCACTTTTTTGGTTCTGAAAGCTGCCTTTGCATTTCCCTGAATAGAAAGAAGATGTGAAGGGAAGGAGCTGAAAAAAAGAAGATAAAAAAACCCAAAACAAAACTGAATGGAAAATAAGAAAACAAAAAGTGTGTATAAGCAGTGAAAAAGCTCATAAAACTTTCCAAACCTGCAGAACAGGCAGGATCTCAAAAATTACCTCTCTTTCTCAAAGTTGTTTTTTTTTGATGATGTTCCTTGCTTCAACACCTTCTCCAGAGCTCAGTTGTCTCAGAGAGAGGGAGAGAAGAACCCTGTGGCCCCCTGCTCCTCAGCAGCATCCAGGCTTGAAGGGTGCATTCAAAAGTGTGTCACCATGAGAATGACAGATGGGTGGCTTCCCTTCCATCCCCCATGTGGTGCTGACACCAGCCCTGAATATTTACATGGGATCCAAACCATTTCAGCCCAACCACTGACGCCGTGCTGGGGTGGGTCTTACAGCAGGCCATGCATTGCACAGTGTGGTTACCAGAGAAGCCCTGTTAGCACTGGGGCTTGGCAAGACAGCGCAGAGTCTGCAGCCTTACAGTGATGGAGGGGAATTGCAGTGCAGTCTGCTGCACCTGGCAGGTTTTTGATTTGGGTTTGTGTCCATGTGCATGTCTGTTGAACTTAGTTAGAAGGAGAGGTAAGGAAGGGGGAGTGTTTGCATCTCACCCTGGGCCTGACAGAAATGGTTTTCAAATGGCCTGACTGAAAATCCCAGATCAAAATAGCCTTTAATATTGAGGAGAATCTAGTCCAAGATCATTCCCATTTCTAGCTAAAACTGAATTCTTGCCCAACAGCCTTGCAGTCACATTGCAATTAAAACACTGAATTTACTTTCAGATGCAGCTTGTAGTAATTTTGTCCTCTGGCAGTCAGCTGTGAGTTAGGAGAAGGTGAAGAGTATTATGTGGCTGCCACATCCTGCATGCTTTCCTACCTAGATATTGTAAATTATGAGTGCAATGAGCCCTGTTACTGTGCAGTAACAAGGAGGAAATCCCTGCAATGTAATTCGTACTGTATCATCTTCTGCACGCCAGTTTCACGCACTGATATGGTTCTGCTTTACTCTCTGATTTGCTGTCAGCAGCTCTTCTCCATATACATGCACAATATATTTTTTATAAGCAGGATATAATCACTACAAATCACCCAGGAGATTCTCACCAAGCTGCTCCAGCTGAATGCCAACTATCACAAGGGCAAGGGGAAAGTGGGGTGCTGCTTCCATCTGCTTCCTCAAGCCCTCTCCATGGTCTCGTCTACTCAGGCAAACACCTGCACCAGCCAAGAGTTACCTGGAAACAACCTGTCATAAAACCAGCTCTGAAAAAGCTACAGATACTCACTCTGATAGCTCACAAACTGGCTTTCTCTCTGTCTTCTGTTTTCCATAGGGCCAGTAGATGGAAAATTGGTCCCAGCAACCCACAGGGTGGAGCAAAGAGGAATACTGTCATATTCCAGAAGCTCAGCTCTCTGCTCCTTAGTATGAATGTGGGTCTGCAGAGTTACCATCCCCCTTTATCTCCAAAGATGAGCAGGAATGATTTTTCTCATGCTCCTTGAGAGATGGTAGAGCTTTCAGACTGCTCTTATCACTGCTGGGTACTCATTACTTTAGCCTTGAGAAGAGCAAATCACCAAGGGACTCTTCCTCCTGGGGACAGGCCATTTCCAAAGTGGAATGATGTTGATTGCACCTGGCAGCTGATCACTCTTACATCTCCTTTTGAGAGAGAAATGAAATCCCTTCTGCTCACGTGCAATCCTTTCTTGCTCAGGGTTAGCAGCAGGCAAGCTTGAGACTCTGCAAGAGAGAAATAAGCCCCTAGAGAGAGGGCTGTGATTCTGGAGGTAGGCTGGAGCCCTGAGGAACCCAAGCTGCCCAGGGAACCCAGACCTCAGGTTTTAGCTGCTGTCTGCAAGCCACAAAACCAAAGCAAAAGTCCTGCAGGCTCTGAAGAAGAGACCCCATCCTTCAGGGATGTGTAAGTAGGCTGGGAGCAAAGACATGAAGATGAGACCTTTCATTCCTTGAAAGAAAAACGACACAGAAGATGTTTCTGAAACATGAACAGACTGTAGGGCCTTATAGCAAGCGAGGGACAGCAATGAAAGCAGAAGTCTGGGTTTGGGCACAGCAGGCCTGAAGCAGGCGAGTATACTGCTGAAATCCTCTCTTGTGGCCAGGAATACCCAGGAAACTATCCTGGGCATTTTCTATCCTTTCCCAGGCTGGATTTGTGTGATCTGTTTCCCTGGCCACTGGAAATTTACTATAAATACAAGGTACTGAGCAGCCCTTGTACACTAATATCACCTCTCCACCCTTTCTAGCTGCCCAAGGCTGCAAATGATGTGAAAATTGCATACCCCAGTCCCAGGCTTTAGTAGCTATTCAGGGGTTTGGCTGCACGTCATTTGTTATTCTTCACTTATGCATACAGTCTTCTTATTTATTTTTTTGTAAACATTTGTGTATAATTATTCACTCCAGAGTTTCCAGTGATTTTCCCTGGCTTGCAGATGTGGCAAAGTTTGTTCCCTGCATCAAGGAAAGAGGGTTTTTTTTCCAACTACTGCAAAATAGAATCCTGACAGATTTCAATCTGCTGCTTCCATGTCCATTCTTGCGACACTTAGCTACCCATGGCAAAGAGACAATTAGCTTTTTAAATATAAACCAGAAATGCTCCCAAGCCACAGATTTCACATCCAGATCCAAATTTGGGGCAGTTCAGATTCGGCCTGACATTTGAAGTTTGGGCCTGGGCCGGATTCTCCTTGTGAAGCAGTTTGACATTTCCAGTTGTGGGAAGCTCCCCTCCCTGGGAGCGCAGCCTCTCCCCGGTGCAGGGCCACCCCCGGGCTCTGGCCCTCGGCTGCCGAAAGCTCTCCTGCTGCTCCTGATGCTTCAGAAGCCCCTGCCTATCATTCATGCTGCTAATTCAATCCCTGCAGAAAGGGGCACAAGCCTTCCATGATGCTGCTGTGGCATTTTGGTCCCTATGAGGGACCTAGATGGATTGGGCTCTCTGGGGCTATGTGTTGCTTGCAAAGAAAAAAAAAAAAAGCAGCAAATCAAATGGCAATTAATTTTGGGAATTCAGGTCAGATCTCTGGCTGTCTGCCTACAGCTCAGACCCCACAGTTACCCTTACTTGACGTGATAACCTTACATTCAGAGTACAGGCCACAGAAGCAGGATCAACAATTCAAAGTGCCTTCTCTAGTCATTTTATAACCAGTTCTTCAGTAGAATGGAACTTTTAATAACAGGGCTTAATCTGCCTTTATCATTTATATTTTGTCCTAATATAACATGCAGGCACACTATCCCTAACGTTTAATCAGTCATTTACAGATAATTTTGGATGGATAGACAATCACAATCTGCTAATATCTCATCTCCCTTCTTCAAGGGTGAGGTGTTATAAGAAGCTCATGTAAGCAGAATTCACCAAGCTCAAAATCAAGCTATCAATGTAAGAAATCTCTTCAACACTGACATTAAATAATATCACAATGTGTTTAACTGTATAATCTCAACAAAATGTGATTACTGTAACCTCTAAAGGCAGAAAACTGAAGCACAGAGAGATGAGGTGATGTGCTCAAAATGACACAGAACTCTTCATATTGAAGCTCAGAAAAGAGTTGAGAGCTCCTCAGTCCTCCTGGTCTTTGTCCAGGAGATCATAGTTTCTTTGATATGCACACCATTCATGGGCACTGAAGTTGTATCAGGAGATCACAGAAGGATCCCTGCAAGTATTAAGCCTAATTTTAGCCCTGACATTAACTTTCAGAACATCCTTTTAAGAGAAAATATCTGGCAGTAACGATACTGTGGCAAGCTTGATGGAATGGTGCTGGTTTTACAGCAGGCTCCAAATCAGCTCATAATGTCTGAAAGTATTCATTAAACAAGGATCACAGATAAAACACACATATGACACAGTTCTTTATAAAAAGAGGCTTTTAGAGGCCAAATGCTGAGAAGCCTCATGAGATTACTAAATAATCCAAAGGAAAGTGCTTGGAAGCCTGTTTCTTGGGACACAGAGAACCAGTGCGGAAAACTGTCATGGAGACAAGACTCTGGGGATGGATCAAGCTCTCCCCCAGGTCCTGGTCATGGATTAAAATGGTTTTTCCATCATATTTTCTTCCATCAAATATAACCCCCCCAGATCCAGTGCAAGGGGTGCCAAGGAGCAGGAGGAGAGGTGAAGTGCCACCTGTACTCAATTCCAGCTGTTTCACCAGTCCCTCACAGTCCACTTGCAAGCCAAGGTGACACAAATGAGTTAATTTCCATGGCACACTGAGGCTAATTGGAAACAGTTCTCAGACCCTGTAAAGCATTAAGCTGGACTGCAAGTGATAATTGCTCACCTGCTGCACGGGCCTGTAAGAGGCAGTGCATTAACTGGCACATGGGGTTTTATCACTTCCCTGGGACAGTGGGGGCTGAACCCTTCCCAGCACCCACTGAAAGCAAGATACTGGATTAGGCCTGGAGTTTATGGGAACTTAGGCAAGGAGAGCTGGCAATAAGGGGCTGGATTCCAGCTTTCATTATGTGCTCTCTTTTTTAACTCTAGCATGGCTGTGGTTTCTTCTTTTCCTCATGGCTTGATTTCTTCTTGAGGAGAGGTTTAGTACTGTGTTGCAAAATAGAAGTACAGGTATTTGGAAGCATAAGGAGCCTAAGTATTACTCAAGGGTTTAGACCTCTCCATTGAAGCGATTCGACTGCAAAAGTGTTAGAGTCTGAGACTCTTTATTATAAATTCAAGTAGCTCTTATTTTGTAGCTAGCCATTCTCTGAGTGGGAAGAGATCTACTCATTCCTGAAGTCTGAAATGGCAGCTTGTCTCAGCAGAGAAGCATTAGAAATGTCAGAAAATTGAAGCAGGAATTCACCAGGGACTGAAAATTATAGACTATAATAAAACCATTACAGTTATCCATCAGGGGGATCCTGGTACCAGGATCATCAATTTGCAGTATTCAGCAGCAGTTGCAAATCCCATCAGAAGCATTGGGGACTGGTGTGCTGTGAGACACACATACCCTGAAGTTTGACAAAAGGTTTGACTTTTAAGAGTAACTTTTAAGAGTATCAAGAGACCCTCGGTACTTGGTACTGCTTGAGACCCTGGGAGTTCCTGTCAGGAACTGGGATCTGAGACCAAGTTTCCCAGTTATGTTTTTGGGTGAATATAATATGATAGCACTGATTTTAGCTTTTACTGCACAGGTAAATGGGTGGCCTAGGTGTGGGGTGGGGTAGATTTATCACGGCCTAATGGCATCAGCTTAATTGTGACTTCTGAGTGCTTTCTGAAGAGAAATTCATCTCGGTAACATCAGAAATAAAGTTAACTGGTGTGGCTTTTCAAAATGACTGAGCATCTACATCTTCAAATTAATAAAAATGATGCAAGGGAAAGAATTTAAATGTCTACAGGTAATTAACTCCATCAAAAGTGCCAGGAAATGGGGCTTTTTTTTTCCATGAGGTTCTTACCACTTCTATTTCTGATCCTGGTATTGAAACATAAAGACAAAAATAGGCTCTCTTCCAGCCTTTTCCACTGGTGCCTTGACACCCTGGAGCCAAGCCAAAATCCAGAAGCTCAGAGGCCAGCAGAAATGTAGCCATGAGTATGTGCCAGAGCCTTGAGACTCTTATTAGATTAGTGTGAGCATGAGGAATGGGGGAAAGAGTTCAGAACTGTTCTGTTAAGTTGAAATGGAGCATCTTTTTTCCCTGGGATCTGTCATATCCTGATAGTTCCTCATCAATAGTATGTTCCCGTGCGGGAGTCCTGGCAGGAACGTGGTTATTGGAAAAACACAGATACCAGTTTCTAGCTGGTGGGAGCTGAGAAGGTCCCCTTAGCTGGGAAAACCAGTACAAAGTGTTTCCTTCTAATGAGGATGTTTAAGCATTTCCTAGTGAAAGCATTGCTGTACAGAGAAAAAGGAGTGTCCTGTGATTGTTCATAAGTAAGAAACATTTTATGGCCTGTGAACTTCTCAGGAATGACACATTTTTCAGGTGGTCTGACTGTCAGATGCCTGATTTTGATGGATGATGCTAAGCATGGACATAATCACCATCTTGGTCTCAGAACCAGCCAGTAGGATATGTTAAGATTTTCCAAATGTTTCTCCAACAATAAAAGGAAATGTAAAGTTAATCAAATTGTCATGAGAGATCAGAGCCCAGCAAGAAAGGACTAAGACTGACATTTGAAGTAGAAGCACTAATAAAACAGACGGCTGCTTGCTGATCCTGTCCATGCTTGTGTTTAATTTAAACAAGTTAACAATGAATGGAGTTTGCAGAGGCGGGGCAGGGGTGCTGTCGAAATCGATGTATGTACCAGCCATTTAAAGAAAGCAGAGAAGTGGGAAATCTCTAGCTGCGTGTGAATATCATGCCCCAGCAGAGAGCTTCTGCAAACATCTCTGTTGGCAGGTTTGGGGCAAGAGGCTGTTCTGCTCCCAGATCTACCTATGGCTGCTCGCTGCCCAGACAGATGCTGGACAAAGTTAATCCCTGATGCTATTAGATTGATTTACTGCATTATGCTCAGACAAATTAATTAGTGCAAGAATTACATTACAATTACAATAAACAACAAGATAATTTTAGAAAAATAAGTAAGGTGAGCTCACCTCATTTCCTGGCTTTCCAGTAGTCAGCCTCTGATAGTCCTGACATGCATGTGTGTGACTTGAGTGGCCATTTCTCTCTGAAGATCTCCCCCACTGTAAATCTGCTGGACACAAAGATGCTCTTTGGAGAAGGTGCTGAACAATGAAGAGGAATGTCATGGCCTCGCCTGCTCTCAGTAATAGACATGACACCTTGTCAGGTGTCTTTCCCACTGAGCTGCACTGTTATGTGTCAATGTGTTTTTTCCACATGGTGGTGTTGCTAGGAGAGTTGGAGGGAAGTAGCTTTGTGTGTGGCAAAGCCATGAATAGGAGTTTTGCTCTCTTTAGGGTACTCGTCCCCACACATCACTCCCTTACCCCAACAACCATTTTTATGGCACTTTTTATCTTGAAATCCAAATGTTCATTTTCTTCATAAACCCTTCAACCACCATCAGGTGGCAATGAATTTATCAGTGCTGCCCTCCAGACATCAGCCAGACTAGGGGCCTGGACATGAGAAGCCGCTCTGTTATCCATTACTCATCCCCCGAGCCAGCCTACATTTCGTTTTGTTCTGGATAAATATGATCAGGAGGCAGAAGCGCTCCTTCTGTTCCCGATGCCTTTCATTAGATCCCACCTTGCAAGTGCTGGTTGTGCTGCAGGGCAGTGGGAGGTCAGGACGGGCAGCCAGGGTGGCCGGCAGTTCAGCCCAGCCCATGGGCCAAACAGATGAAGCGCCTCATCCTGCCGCTCCCCTCCGCGCCCTGCGGCGGCTCCCCGGCCACAAAGCCCTCTCTCTGTGGCACGCCGGGTGACCCCTGCCTCTTTGCTCTTATTCTTCCCTGCAGTTCCTCCCTTTATCAGATTAACTTTAATTAGTGAAATCAGAATCACATGGAGTGGGGAGGAAACGCTCCAAACGTGGCAGATTTATTTTCAGACAAGCAAAAATCAAGGTGCGTACGGGCTCTCGGAAGGACTTGGATGAGGTTTGGTCCAGAAAACTGACTGTGGGTGTGAAAGCACGGGGGGACTGTGGTGTGTGACAAGGCAAGGAAACAGCCAGTTTGCCTTTTGTGAGATGTGTGTGCTAAGGAACTGCACCTACACACGAAGTGTGTAGAGCTAGAAGCATGGACCCACTAACATTTACATGAGGGGGAGAGGAAACGTTAACATGTGGCCTCTGGTTGCTTCAATGATGGATGTTTTTGAATGTATAATCTTGGGAATCTCTCTAACTAAAGAAATTCTCCATTGCTTTTGGCCAAACTCTACTTCTGGCTGAAGTGTCTGCATATGACACCCTCATCATACCTCCACATTAAACCAGTCTGGCTTCTGAGCACAGCTTTACCTGCACCATGAGGTGCTCAGCACATGAGATCTCATCCAAAATAACTTACAGGAGAGTTGCCAGAACTGAACCTGCCAGTTGCACTGCTCCCTTCCCCACTTAGGAGTCCTGGGTGGGACCCAGCCGATGCGAGCATATGGATAAGGGGAAACAAAAGAGATGAGCAGCATTTCGTAGTGAAGATCAGGAGGAGTGTGGAAGTGAAGGCTTCCTGAATCTGTTCAAGACATGTAGCATCTCCTGAGAGGAACTGAACTGGATGGAAACACCTTCCAGTTATAATGTACAGTCACAACCAAACACAGTGAGAATATTAGACTTCCTGGATATTTT
Organism: Cyanistes caeruleus; assembly: GCF_971803275.1. Taxonomy (NCBI): domain Eukaryota; kingdom Metazoa; phylum Chordata; class Aves; order Passeriformes; family Paridae; genus Cyanistes; species Cyanistes caeruleus. Next base: position 28,440,627 of record NC_141706.1, on the reverse strand, counting down.
TCAGTTCATTCTCACGCCTCAGAGAATGCACAGACATATAATGTTTCATCTATCTGCCATTCGGTTGATGGGAACACGGTTCAGCTAATACACTGGAAAAAAAAGAGTGGTTTAATCTCCCCCTCCTTCTCATTGCCTTCTCAGTCTGTTTTGCTCATTGTTTGTTCTCCTTTGCAGTTCTGCAGCACAAACTTTGCGGCACATGCTTCTGCACACTTCCCCCCATGAACCTCATGGCCTGTGCCTCTCCTCCACCGCCAGTCATCATTCTCTCCACCTCAGGCACTCATCTGCCACACTGCAGCCACAGCACAGGCTAGGAAGGGAAATACTAAATGAAAAGACCAGTACCTTGGAAGGAAGATGAGGTTGGTGGTGTGGACAAGACAGTAAGCATGAAGAAAATCAGAGCCTGATTCAAAATCTAGCAAATGAAGTGAGTAGATATTGGCAGCAGCTGTTCTTCACAAGATTTAAAACAATTTGTGAAACCTCTAGTGGCTCTGGCTGTTGTCCCAAACTCAGCACTCTCCTGGACTGATGGAGGATGAACATGAGGCATACAAACTCCCCCTGCCTGTCAAAGTCCCTCTCTCACCCCACCTTGTGTAAGCACAGAAGAAGACAGTGGGCCATAATGTGAAACAAGCTTTGCTGTTGATGAATAGTTGTGGCTTCTCTTGGCCACATAGCATCACCAAAACCCTCTCAGGCAGAGTCACAGGGCTCACACACCAGCCAAGCTGTCTGGCTGCCCCAAACCCACAGCACACCTGGGGAGGTCCCCAGGGCTTGAGCTGCATGCAGAGAGAGTGAGAGACACATACAACCTCAGCTGAGAGGTGGCTGAGGGCACATGCTGGATCAGGAGGGTTCAGGTAATGTACAGCAACACCATCAAGCATCTGAGCCCTCCACATGGGTTCCCCACTGCATAAGCCCATGACCCTTTTTATACTCACTTTTATGAAGGTGATTCGTGGGCCTCTCACAGGTGCATCTCATATGGGAGTGAAGCAAACTGCCTCTGGCTTCTCCTAGAAATCAGTTCCAGATGTGCTGGAGTAGAGGTCTTCAGAGAAAATACTTGTTTCAGGTATGGCCCAGTCCATGAAAGCTCAGAATACTTCCTACAGATGAATGAAAGCTTTTACTGCATCTACTCTCCTTTTTGACCTTCCTGTTTGCCTCCAATCTCTGTGCAACATGCTAACACAAACAGTTATAGTTTTTTTCTTATCAGCCCTGTTCATGTAAGGTTCAAAGTTTCATTTGTTGCTGAGAGCAGCTTCCCTCAGTGTCTCTCTGTCCATGTGCTTTTGGGGCCTTTCTTCTTCCCACCCCTGCTGAGACACACCCTCCATACCTTTCTCCTGCCACATATTCCTGATGACTGAAATGGTCCTTCGCTTCTTGTTCTTACGCTCTTCCTCCATTCAGAGAGTTCCTTGAGACATTACTGACAATAATATCAAAAAGCATAGAGTTATTTTTATGATCTGTGTGAATTTGATATTGAAACTTGATCATGTATCATAAGCAATGTTCAAGGTCCCCACTGCTGAGCTGTGAGCACATTTTACCAGCTGTGTTAATGCCATGCCAAAGCTATAGAGAAAGGCTTTGAAATCCACCCCTGACTTTGAAGCTGAGACTGAAAATCTTTGGGTTTCATTAGTAGAAAGCCTTCCTTCTTTTTAAGCTTAACTTGGCCACCCTGTGGACCTCTGAAGAGCAAAGCATTAATGCACATGGACATCTTGGTGGGAGAGCAGGGCTGAGGTGCATCTCAGCTTATTCATCCTGGTGACAAAGCAGGATGAATGCTTTGGTCTGTAGACTTTTAGATACCATTGTCAATTGGCATGAGCTCATCGTTTTACCAGAAAAAGACAAGAAATTTATTTATTGGTGTTCCACACTGCCTTCTACATAACACCAAATATCAATGGTTTCTTGTAGCTGGATGTCTTTCCTATTTTTCACCCTAACCTCTTCCACAGTACCACTGCAATATTAATGCAAGCATGTGTAAGTATAAGGGCAAAGTGAAAGGAATGTAGCTTAATATCCAAGCAATTAGCACAAGGGTTATTGTGCTGAAGGCATTATTCATTTTTAATTATCTGAAGCTGCTGAAAAATTCCTAGGACTGCCTCCAGTAGGGTGCATGAATCAAAGCCCACACACAGAATGGTAGCATGTTGCAAAGGCAAGAGGAGAAGCAGTTGGCCCACTCTCACACACAGATTCTCAGCCCTGGCCTGGGACTTCTTGCAGCAGTAGAGAGCCAGCTGTTTGCAGCTGAGACCTGTTTGTTTCTGGTGGGCATATTTCTGAGCTCACAAAAGTAAGATAACGAGGAGGAAGGAAACAGGAAACATATCTGCATGTTCAGTCTCATTGGTTAATTTGGGCCATGCTTCCTCTGATTTAAAAAAAAAAAAAAGATATTATAATAACAATAATAATCTCTGGGACAGGTTTGGGAAGTGGGTTGGAGTATGGATGGGGTTAGATTTTTCAAGCAGAAGTGCCACCCACAAGTTAAATATACTTAGTAGGCATATTTTCAGGGTGTTTAATTTAATGTGTCTATTGATTTTCCACACTTGAAAGAAAAATATACATTAGATGTGACATCTTCCTGCAGAGAACACAATAAATTCTATATAATTCAATAAATTGTAATCGAAAGAGGAATTACAAATCTATTTTCTCATCTCAAGAGCAAGTCAAAGATAGCAATGTACTGAAACAAGAAAATAATCTTCAGGCTTTGGTTTTCTAAGTTTATTGAAATTTAGTTTTCTACTTCCTCAGGGTTTTACTCTTTCAGCCTAAGAGTGGAAACACTGCACAGAACAGCACTAAACTAATGAGTGCTGTGCATACAGCATTGCCTAGACCATTTTCTGCCCCAGCTGGCAGTGGGGCTCTGCTTGAGCTGCACAAGCACAGCTCCTGGGGTGACAACATGCGGGAACACTGGGGCTGGAGGCTGCTCCAGAAGCCCCAGTACCACATGTGCCACCCTCTCAGGAATGATCATGAAGTGCAAACAGTACTGGGTTTGGGAAGCAGGTGGCAGCTCTTACTCCATTTAACAGTGGATAATGACTGGTTAGGATTTACATTTTTTTTCCAAACAGAATTTTGAGCAGTGTTGCTGTTCCAAGTGCTCTCTTAAACTCTGCTTATAAGAAAAAATGTATCTCAGCACTGAATTTTAGAAAGTGTAATTTTTTTTAATGGAATAATTTTTTGCTTCTTTTTCAGCAAAAAGAAAAAGTTCTTATGGGGAAAAAAAATTGGTATTAGGATGGAGATGGAAGAAGGTAATATTATCTTAAGCTACATATTTTAACCAGTTTTTATAAGAAAATTTGCTTTTCTGAACTCTTCAATGGGGTACCTCTCTTTAGCATAGCAAGCCAAAAAATGGATAGTGGAGAGGCACTTCTAAGAAAGAAAAAAAACCTCTCTTCACCATCCCACAGGAAATTGTTACTGACAATGAGCCACAGTCTGTGAACTTAAAATTCCTTGCATTTGAAATGGTTAGTTTTTTGGGTTTTTTTTTTTAATGTTTTACTTCCAGATCTGACCACCCACATGGGACAGGAAAAATGGAGAAGAGCATACAGCTTGCACAAAAAGAGTCCTGTAAAACAAGGATCCACTATTAGCTGTACTGATTATAAAGTATCTCTCTCACAACAATTTCCAGGACATGTTCAGCACTGCAGCTTGCTGGTCAGAAGATCAGACCAACATTACAAGTTCTGAGAGCAAATCTTCAACATCACTGACTAGAACTAAAGAGTCAAAACTAAAAAAATAACAAATCTAAAAGTCTACAGTTCAGTGTTTTTTTTTTCTAATAACACAGGAAACACAAACTATTGAAGTTTCTTCCAAACAGGAAACACAGACTACTGAAGTTTTTAATCTAAAAACATTTGATTCTGGTGCCACTGTACCAATAAACTAAAGTTCTGAAATTGCACTCCATTGCATTCACGAGCGTCCTGCACAGAGGAGATGTCATTTTCACTTGAGAAACAAGTAGATTTGCAGAAGTCTAGTAGGGTTGTTCTCCAGCCTCTATAAAAATAGCATCATCTCTGCATATCTAGATGAGGAAAAAGCAAGTCTTTGATTTCCTAATACCACTAAACTTTAATGAAAAACAATGAAAATAGTGTTTAAAGAGGCATCTGCATATTAATTGTAATTTTGAAAGACTGATTTCTATCCAAAGATTTGCGAATCACTATCCATTTTGGATGCCCTCATTCTGCAGTTCCTGACTTTTGCACCTCTAGCAGGGGTTGACATCTCACAGCTAAAGTGGACTAGACATTTTAAAAACAGACCAAGCAATAAAGCAGAGATGAGAAGGATCTTGTACCCTTCTACAAATTCTGCAGTCTTCATCAAAGACAACTTTACAGTAAAACTTAAGCTGTGATAATTTCTCCTGTTTCTCTTATATCATCTGAGCATTTTTTACTGAAAATTTATTTATTTCTGGATATTCCCATCCTGCAAGGGATTAGGTGTCTGATCTGCTGCTGTCTGGAGCTCACCCATCCCTACACCCACGCAGCACTGAGGGCATGTTTACAGCACAGACCTTGAAAGCAGTCCAGCCTTGTTTAGAAGGTCATGTCCTTGGATTTATAAACCTCACCTCTCAAGGAGAGCACACCATTAGCATTCCCTGGCCAGTTCTGCTCCTAAGGGAACCTCAGTGTGAGCCCTCTGGTGTGCTCCACTGAGTTGCAAGGACAAGGTAGCTCAGTCTGCTTGAGCAGCACCTGAGCAACACTTTGTTCAAGCCTGCACCACTGGGGCCAGCAGACCTTGTCTGCAGGCACAGCTTTAGCAACAGCACAGCCCACCTGCTCTGCTGATACTGGGCAAGCAGCTGTGTTCCCATGTTGGGGCTTGAGGTTCACTTCCACTCTCACTTTCCAGGCTGCAAACCACCCCACCAACCACCCCTGAGGTGACCACATGCAAATTGCCAGCACCAAGAGTTCACCACTTAGCTTATCTCTTCTTCCCCTTCTCTCAAACATGTTAGTCCAGCTGGGGCTGTGTCACACTCAGCAGTGCGTTACATCTCTGCAGAGGAACCCTGAGTCTCTTTCCTTTCTGAAAGGAATAGGCTTGAAGGAATAAAATTGCCATGGCTTTTCTAGCAAGACTGCTTGATAAAGGGTGTCAGCTCCACAGTACCTGTGCCTTGTTCTGCCAAAAATGTGAGGTTACAGCCTACAGAAGAAGATCTTCCATTTGTGGTTGTAAGGTATCCTCACAGCAACCTAAGAGAGGTAGAGAAGTTCCCCACACCAGTGGCTCCTGGTAATGCTTCTAAACATACAAGTGGAAGAATCTATGAGTGAGTGTATCTGGTAAATATTAGTGTTTTCTCTCTTTTCCTCACTTTCAAACTGATCAATCAAAACAAGGAGCTCAAGGAACAAGAGATCCCCCCACAAATGAGAAAATAGAAGATCAGAAGTCCAAGCCTCTTCCTTTTTCCAGCAACACCTTTCATGGCTCTTCATGTGTAAGTGAGAAGTAGCTGTACTGTAAAAGTAAACTGCTGTGGAAAATGAATGGTAGGAACATTTGTCCTCTGCAATGGAAAAATTAGGTAGTGAGGGAGTTCTTCTGCCTGGTTTGTATCACAAAAAAAAACCAAAAAAGCAGAGAGAGGGGCCAGTGACAGCTCCACTCCTCTGGCATGGGTAAAAGGAGTCTAGGTTGATATGTGATATTGAGGGATATTTCCTTGTAGCCTCCAAACCAGAGAAGTTCTTGTTAAGCTCTTGGAGATGATCCACTGCAGAGCAGTAGGAAATCTTGCATCAGAACCTAGAAAATTTGAGGCTGAAAGTTTTATCTTTTGCCTGTGTTTAATAAGACGGGCAATTCTGGATTCTAGGTTTTGCAATATGCCAAGCACATTCTCTCTCCTTTGTTATATATCCCAGGGAAAGGGAAAGGATGTGGGTGAAATTAGGAATATTCCTCTCAGGTAATGAGGAGACTGTTTGGATGCATGAGTGATAGCCTTGGTATAGGAACAAGGGAAACTAAAGAGAAATCTAATTTTTTTCTGGAATGGGCAAACAATTCATGTTACTCTAATTGAATTATTGCACTAAAGGACAACTTGAATTGAAGCCTAAGTACAAATTATTCTTGTTTTTCTCTCCACAAATAGCATTGCTGGTTTTAAATATTATGTCCCAGTTGCACTGTTACATTTGTAGGACTCTGCTATTCAATGTTGTTATTCTCCTCAATCCCTGCCAGGAGTTTTGGGTTTCGGATTCAGTGGAGCCCATCTGAAAATCTCTAGTTCCTCATTGCTGCTCAGCTGGCCTGATTTCATTGTGTCTGGTCCTGCCCGAGACTCAGCCTTCAGAGCTGGCAAGCTGAGAAATCAGGCCAAGGAGAACCTGAAGCTGCAGCAGGGCAAATAGCTGCAGTCACTGGGAATTTAAGATGAAGAAAAAGAAGGGAAATAATGCTAGGTCCCAGGAATATCTGAGTTATGAAGTCCTTGTCATCCAAACAAGAAATCATGGCAGAATGGAGCATTGTCCCACAGTCCCATGATCTATGAGACATAAGACCAAAGATCTACTGCCTCTCTTTATCAAAACACTTGCATCCCAGCATGTCCTACTGAGAATTAATCCAGGAAAGTCCTGTGACTGCTGTTAGACAAGCAAGTCATGCAAGGCAAGCACAGCTCCCTCTGGACCAGCTTAGGACTCTCACTGCCCCAGCTTTAGTAAGCAACAACAGAGATAGTAATACCCTTTCACCTCTGGAGTTTAAATTGCAAATTTTTAATTCTCAGTGTTGGTAAGGATTGAGACTTGGATTAAAAATTTAAAAATTACTCCTCACACAAAATTAGATGTTAGTTACTATTCAGTGGAAACTTGCTCAGTGGCATGGCTTTTTCAGATCTATTATGGCTAGCTTCTATGGCCATTAAAACAGTCCTTTGGGGTCTAGCCAGTATCTGATACCTGACAGTGCACCAAACTTCATGCAGAGCAAAGACAAATCCACAGCAGTGCTGCAGGAGGGCACTCTCCAGCAGGGACTGCCCAAGGCACAGAAGCTGCCTTTTTAATATGCTCAGGGACACATTTATTTTCATTTTCTTTTCTTAAATTTACTGCACACTGGGCTGCAAGGCACCTGAACATGACAATAACCAAGGAGTTAACACAGGGATAACACAAGAGTGTCTTTGAGCATCATGTTCCCATGACTGGCTGCACCTCCTCTTTTGTCCATCTGCCATTCCCATCCATGAATGCAGAGAAAAATGCCACCTTCCCAAATCTCTGCTGGGATTGTCAGGAACACAAATTTACCTTTCTCAAATATTTGGTCTGCTGTATTTAACAAGGCCTTAATCTTTATCGCCAGTGATAAAATGTGCTGGGATTCATACTATCTGGCAACCATTTAATCTAGCTTAACCTTCATTTTCTGCTTTATCTTGATGTAACCTGTTCTGTGACAAGGGTATTGGGCACCTTTTTCTTTCCAGACCCTGTGGACTGCAATGCCATGGCTTCTTCCATTGCCACGTGTGCAGTGGGGTCCTGCTCTGCCTGTCTGTCTTTCACCACCATCTATACCTCATTTTGCTCTATGCCAGTGTTTTTTTTTCACACAAAAGAAGCCTTTTGCTCCATATGACATCTGCTTTGAATAGGCTGACAGCAGACAAGTTTGTGAATGTGTATTTAGGTAGGTGCACATCACAGAAACACATCTGAATAACCACTGCAGGTAAGGTGCAGTTTAACACACGACATGAGTTTTGCCCACTCAGGAGTTCACCACCCCTTGTCGGCCCCACTCAGCACAGTGCTTTTCCTCCCTTTCCCATCTGCCACAACCTCTCCTGTGTGTTTCCCATCTGCCCCACATACCCTGTACTGCAGAGAGCATGCAAGAGTCAGAGTCCATATGAGGTGACAGCACAGAGGGGCGGGCTCTGCAGATTTCACCCTGTCTAGCCCAATCTTGTTCATGCAATCAAGAGTTACTCATTCTCCTGCAGCCCCAAATGGCTTGGCACTGGCAGCACCTTCTGTCTCAGGTGCCCCAGGAACCCCTCACATCCACCTATCCTGCCCGCCGCAGCATGCACACCGCTGCAGGGCAGAGATCCTCCAGCCCCACCCAGGGCAAGAGCTGATAAAAAGCCTCTCCCTGCTGCTGGCTGCCCAGTCCCAGGGCCGGGGAACTCCAGGGATCCACAAGTGTTCGGCACCTGCTGCCTGCCCCAGCTCCCAGCCGCTGCCTGGCCAGCCCTGTTCTCCCTCTTGGCTGCGGGAAGCAGCCGCTGAAAGGCGATCTGCCTGACCTGATGTGAAAGGGATTTCACTGGTGTTAGGACTCTTGATGACAGGGGGAGGGAGGATTGAAATGAACTCCTTCCATCTTTCTGATGCAAAATGAGTGCAGACACATTGCTTTAATATCTTCTTTGTAATTCATTTCCTCCAGCAAAGACTGAAGACTTGATGCTTTGTCTCTGGGTGTATGCCAGCAAACTACTTGCAAACTGACCCATCTGGAATAGACAAGGGTCATTAGTAGTTCTGATCCAGCTCTTTGTGTCCTCTCCAAGATGGACATCAGCCCTGTATGAGTATTGAGAGTGAATCTGCACCTTTAAGAGGTGATTTAACTGCAATACAACAGCCTTTACCTTTTCTCATCATTAAGACTTTATCTTTCTCAGACTGTGTCCTGATGCCTTTTCTGCCACCAGTAAGGAGCCAGTCGAGTCTGTGAATAGGAATGGTTTCAGCATAACCCCACAGTAACACACCTCAGCTGCTGCTCCCAGTAGGCAGCATCAATGCCTGTAGCTTCAGGTTCACCAAAGATCTCTGCTTGGAGGGACAAAACTGCTTGGGCTGGAAGGGTCACTTCTGCTTGAAAAGTGCCAAGCACCTCTCACCTCCAGAAGGAAACCCAACGACCTAGGCTCAGAGATTGCTAGGTCTTTGCAGAGCCTTCTTCCCAGACATTTTATGAGACTGGGATCATTCCCAAGCCTGAAAAATCCTTGGGGCCAGCATACACCTTAAAGGGAATGAGTAACAAGTCATGACACTCTCTAAGGGATTGCCTGCTTGCAGCTTGCTCCTTGTCGCCAGAGTTCTCCCTGATGGAAGAATTCCTTCCTGTCATGAGCAGAAGGAAAAGGAGACAAGGCCACTGCAACTTTCTTGCTCTTGATGTTGCCACTGAGCATTGCAGATGGGTGATCAAAGTATGCCATGTTTTCTCCCAAACTTTGTTATTGTTATGTGGCTCAGTCAGGCATATTGCTTGCTTAATGTAAATTGTATTTGGGGTTTATTTGTGTTCAGGAGCTTGGAGGCCTTTGGGTAAGGTCCTCCTGTAGATGAAAGTCTGTTATTAGTGTTTGTTATATCAAATAACACCTGTAAGCATTATGTAGTGTCAGCACATTTGTCCCTGCAGGGAAAGGAGACTTGGTTGTTCCATCCCAGAGCCAGTGCCATCTGGTTTGGTGCTTACTCAGCGCAGAAAGTACAAAGACTGCACGTTTTCTATTAGAAGGCTTACTGACACTAGGCTCCATTTATGAGTCAGTCTTAGTAAATTGAATTTATTTGGAAATATACATTGCCTCTGAATCAGCTCAAACTGTCTTTTAACTTTATCTGTCTGTGTTATGTATGTTGATGGAAATGTTTAACCCATTTAATTTGGAGTGCTTTCTCCAAGTCCTGATGAAATTGGAGATTGAAACGTTTGCTCATCAGTGCAGATACACCATGCCCAGGCTGGCAGCTAGCCTTTCCTTTAGAAGCTACTTCTGAAATGAAACTTGGGCTAAGAAAGAAATGTTTTGGACCAGATAAGGACTCCAATTGTCAAAGAGCACTGAAAACTTTTGCGAGGTAGTATTGCCAAATATCATGAGTTCTGTGTATTTCTTAAATTTTCTTACAGTATTTCAATCGTTTTTTGGTTTTTTCCTAAGACAGTGAGTAGAAAGGGCTGTCTTGACTCGAAGACACTATTTTTAAGCCAGTTATGGAGACTGCCCACAACTCCTTTATATCACTGTTCTGAATTTCAGTATTCAGCTCTGTACCCTAACAGGTGGATGAGCATTGTTACCTCTATTTTACCAACACCTTGTCAGATCATCGCAAAGCCTGATAGTTAGCACATGGTGAAGCCCAGAACACAGCATTGAAGTTCTCATTTTCAGTCCTACTTGTGACTTACAAGACTAAGAAATGGCCTTACAATTTGTGCACCCACTACACCCTTTGTACAACCTAGAAATCATGTTGCTGGGTGGATTTTTCTATTTTGCTGCTGGCAATATGGGCAGTTATTCAAGACTGTGCTGCAGTGAGAAATGGTTCTGTTTTCTTCTACCTGTCAAGTTCTAACTCAAGCTCAGGAGTTTTTAATTTTTCTCCTAGATTCACTGGTGGAACCATAAGCTGCTCTGCTAGACTTGAATGCTGCCTTCTAATGCTATCCTTATGCAAGGTTTTTCCACAATAAATGGAAGCTGCCATCCTTGGCAGATTTAAAAACAAAGCAGGCTTCTATTCACATGAAAAATGTCCTTGTCAATAATTTTTCTTCCTAACTACTGCAACTCTTCCCTTTAAGGCATAAACCAAGTTCAGCCACAGTAGAAGACTGCTGAAATCAATTCCTGTCAATGAATTTTGCAAAACTGGTGACACATTATCCATTTATCTACTCAGTGGTTCCCATTGTAAAAAAGGCAAATTTTCTGAAAACCCATCAGTCCTAAGAAGGTGGGCCACACTACCCACTTGTAGCTATTTCCTGAGGTACAGCAAGGACTTTCCTTCCCTCACCATGCAGACTCCTTCAGCGGGTTGTTGAGACACCATAGCAGTCAAGTTACTGGAAGTTAACATGTCTTCCCTTGGGCATGTAATTGGATAAAAAGTGCAGACTTAGCAGTCCTAAATGAGCTGATGGACCTGCTTATCTATGATCTAACACATCACAGGATGCCCAATTAAATCTGTCCCAAAACACCTGATTTCTCAATCAAACTGTTATTCTGGTACATGTTATTAAAGCATCTCACTGTTTGAATGTCAGCATTGCTACACAATTATCTCTGTTGCAATTTTAAAATTTATTCCAGTGAAGATTTTTCTTGTACTAGAGGTAGAAGTTAAGGACACAAAAGGCTTTTTGAGCCACGGTTTAGATGTGGTGATGCAATCTGTAGGCTGTCAGTTCTAACTCTGCAAAAGGAACCTGTTGATCTGTAGGAGGAGATGCTTGGTAGCACTGGTAGCCTCATTTCCTGCCATGTCACAGAAATCAGAGATTTTGATCCCAAAACTTAGATCTCTTCCTGTATTCTGATTTATCCACCAGGTGAATGGAATAGGTGACCCTTTAAAAATTAATTTTTAAGAAGAGTTATAAAGTGTACTTTGCTGCCCAGGATGATCATTCCCATAGAGTAATACACAGCCTTCATTTTCATTAATAGTGAAACACATGATACAGTGAATTGATGCAAGGTGGGAGGGAATCCCCCTCCCATGTTTCGTATACATGTCCTTTTTATGTGTTTTCTTTGCAGAGAGACACTCCCAAGTCAAAAAAACAGCAATTCTTTCACTGGCCTTTCTTAGAAGACAATTGCAGGATTGAAGGAATTAATGAAATGCCAGGTTAGACTGCTGGTGTCCATTAACAGATTCAGTGGCAACCACTACCTTTTCTTCTTAAAGGAAGCTTAAGCATCACACAAAACACCTGTCTAATTGTGCAGTAATGTACAGAAATTAGCTGTGGTGGAAATTTCTCTCTGACCCTCACATGTTTGGCATTGTTCCATGGAGCAGCAGATTTGCTTATCCTAAATATAACCAAATGCTAGCCATAAATGTGTTTAATTGGGGTTGGTTTTTTTTTAATTTATTGTATTGGACTTGCAACTTTCTGTGGTTGACATTTCCACAGCCCAACTGTAAATGAAGGTTTTTGTAAGTCTCATTTTGGATATAGACTGTGTGCCTAAGATTTCAAAAGGAGTTAATATTAGATGTTTGGAAGCCAAATCCGTTGTAGAATCTGTGCATGTATGTGTGTAATTTACTTGTTTTAAAATGGGACAGAGGAAAATTTTGCAAGTTTCAGAGCTGGAGGAAGCATGGGACCAACTGTTGGGGACTCCAGCAGTGCTCCATAGAGTGGTACACACTCTGTGAGACACATGTCCAAAAGCACATGTCCAAAACCCCACGGGCTCCTCTCCACCAGCTGCAGGAGCCACAGGTTGAGTACAGAGACACACCCAAACAGGACATGCTGCAAACAATACAGTCTAACTTGTAACAAACTAAATTCTGAAAAATTAAGGTATATTTGGTTTTCAGGAGAAGCTACCTCCTAGAAATCAGAAGATGCCCAAAACTCTAGGTACACCTGCATTTTGGAAGAGCCCATGGCTTGGATGTAATGCAGGGAGATCCTAACACCCGAAATGTTTCTCAGACATTGGTTTCCTTCTCTTCTGATCTCAATTATGGCACTGCTTGGGACTCCAGTTGATGCTGTATTTGTGAAGCAGGCGCTCTCCCTGCTCTATGCACATTTTTAAAATAAGCTTGAAGAAAAAATGCTCAGTGGGAAAAGGCAAAGAGAACACTATGTATCCTATTCCATTCAATTACAGCCAGGGGAAAGCAGAGGGAAAGACAACCTTAAGAAGTCATCTAGCCTCTCCTCTTGCCTGAAGGCAGTGGGTACCATCACTTCATTTGATACACAATGAACAGAAATTAAATGGGTTGAAGGACTGGTTTTTTTCCCACTGTGACTTACCAAAATAATATTAATTTTCATTTCTTGGGTTTAAAGCTGATTTAGGCCTCTTCAATGCAAATGGTTAATGCATTTTGTTGATCAAAATCACCAGTCATTTAAATTTTAAAATAATGGCATATCAAAAGACAATTATTCTTCCTCAAAAGATAAATTAAAAAGATTGATCTCCATTTACTTTCCTAGAATGTTCTAAATCAATATAGTGAAAAATAGCTTCTCTGACTACTTCTGTATATTAGACCTAAGCTCAGCCCTTTCTTGTTTCTACTTACAATTGCTCTTAATCATATTTTTTGAAAGATTTTTGGTTTTCTTTTATAAAATTATGTCTTGCTATTTTACCCTTGTACAGTGATATTTTTCTGTATAGTTCACTTGTGTCCTTTTATGTATCTGAATTTCTTTTCACTGTCATGTCTCTCTTTTCTATTTGCATTTAAACTAGCTTAAAGTTTCTGCTTTCTTTAATTCCTTAACTTGTGCCATTTTATTGCCATGATTAAGTAGCTGTCCCTAGGCAGCAGCAATGAAAATGCAAGCTTTCCCATCACATTCACTTATCTGGTACTTGCTGGAGTTAAGATTAATTATAGTTGTCAGCGCATAACTAAAATCACAAATGTCAATTTCCTCTTTTCACGTTTTTCGCTGTCAGAATAAATTGCATAATCATCACTTAATACCAAGCTCTTGTTACCCTAATAATATGCTGCAGCCAAACGTTTACCAAAGGGAGCCCAAGGAAAACACACGAAACCTGAGAGGGTAAATACAACATGGGAAAGCACAAGTGCGATAAGTCTGGTGCCACAGCTGGAGAGAAAGCTTCCTGGGGACTCCAGAACTTAACCTTGCTGGCAGTACTTCCGTGGGCCACAGCGGTGTTGGGCGTTATTGCTTAGAGAATGAACACCTTGGGACACGGCCTGTGGTACATCTCTTCCTAGAAAAATGGCCAGCAATCAGCCAGAATTTTTCATAGGGCTTTGCCAGGGCGAAGTTCTGCAGGTCCAGGAAGAGATCCGGGCTGGAAATGCCTGACAGTAGCCCACATCTTCAATGTGAACAGTTTTTGAGAGTCCACCATTGCTCTCACCACCTCCCAAACATCTCAGTGTGCCTGCCACCAGATTTGGTCTCCTGTAGGGTTTTGTAGCTTTGGATTTGAAAAAATTAGAACATATCTGTAACCAACTGCCCTGTCAACATGTCCTGTTCATGTGGCTCATGTTCTTGATGTACAAACTCCTCTTCTGAGCATGTAGCTAGATCATGGTTGAAAGATGTAAAGGGAGAAGTTTATTTCCAAGTTAGGATCCCAGAAATGATATCAATACACAATTCATTTTGTTGCCTTAAACCCCTACTCGATCCCATCCCACATACTGATGTCAACCCTGAGAATCACATACTAGCTGTCCCCATAATCTCTCTTTGTGCTGGTTTTTAGACCTTACTTCCCTGTGTTTTCCATCTTGGTGATGTTAGTAAAAAATCTACTAAAATCTGTGTTCCCATGGCCTTTAATAGAGGGCAACTGGAGAAGCAATTGACCCTTGTATCTTTACTCCATGTCCTGCTCAGATAGCAGCTTCTTCTCAGGATTCCTCTCTTCCCTCTAACCTTCCAGGAAGGACTATCAGGAAAGTCATCTGCAGGTGTGGGTACCTGCAGCTGGATGATGTTTGTCTCAGTTTTCAACAAACTGAAACACAGTCTTCTCTTTTTATCTTCTTTTTAAAAAAAATCCAGAAAACAGCAAAACCTCAGAGATTGACTATTAAAAGAAATAAATACATATATTTAAAAGATAAAATTCAGAATCTCTGTTATGAAAATTCTGTATTTTAGCTTCCAGCTCTTAAGCTGGAGAGTATTTTCAAATCTTGACTCATATTTGTCAGTCCTTTCATTCTCATAATGCTTTCTAAGTGAACTTCCCATTAAAAAAATTAATCCTAGTTACAAATTCATTCAGAGACTTCAGCACTACAAAGTGGGAGAAATATATGACTTCTGACCTGGTATATCAATAGTAGGCTTGTGTGCAAACCAGAATGAAAATACCACTATAGTCAAGGCCTTTTGGTAAAGTTACTGTTTCCTTTCCAGTTCCTTGGTTTCAGTGAATTTTTTAAGATCAATTGCCATTACTCTTGATTTTTAGGTTGAGTTGCTTGGGTTTTTTTATTGTTGTCTGCTGTCTTCAGAAGCTTAAGGTGCCTGATTTTAGGAGCTCTATGCAGGAATTTTTAGGTGTGCTTCAGACATCAGTTGTTTCAAAAACTAGACCTATAAAGGAACTTTGCTCATCTTCTGACATTTCGGAAGATATTTGACATCCAAAATACAGGAAACCTCCAAGACTCACTGTTCTTAGAAGAACCTGTGGTCCAGAGCAGACAAGCAGGGTGAAAATCAGAGCAGAGGAGCTGGTGGGGGATTTGCAGAAGGGAACAGGATGTACTGGAGGCACTATAGCAACAGGAATGTCTGGGTTTGGCCCATGCCCCTCACCTGGCAGCAGCAAGGCATCCTGCAGCCCTCTAGCCTGCAGGGTGACCACCCTGAAAATGTGTGGCTAAACTGCTGCACATTACATTGCACGCAGAAATAAACCCCCAGACCTCGTAAAATCAGATACTTAAGACGCTTGAAAGCCGTTCACTGTCATCCTTGGCTCCTGTGGGTGTGACAGCTCTTCTTCAGAGGCACAGGGCAAGGGAGCCCGTAGCAGAGGTACTGGGTGCCAGATGCCTTGTTTTCTTTCTGATTTGGCTGCTTTGACTTTGTTCCAGACCCTTGTGAAGTGCTCTGGGAAGCTGGTATGTGAAAGAAGAGAGGGAGAAGGGCTAGAATGACGCTCTGCAGTGCATGTGCTAACTTCAGCTGCCAGCTTTGACTGCTTTCCCACAGACAGCACTCTTCCCAAAGCCTTCTCCCCAGTCTCCTAATCCTCCAGCCCTCCATGAGGGCTGTGGTGTAGCCGAGGCACCAGCAGTGGCGAGACTGGGGAGCCAAGTATTTCCATCCCACCTTCCAACAAGTAGAGCTGGTCCCCTCCTGGCCCACCATGTGCCCCACAGCCCGTCAAACATAGCCTTGTGATTAATGGAAACGGTCAGAGATAAATAGCTGACTGACTCCAGCGCTGGAGGAGCAGATCATGGAATTATTTGAATAGAGGCAGCGTATCAAACAGTGTTAACAACTTGGCTTGATGTACTTCCTATGGCTTCTTTTTTTCATAGAAAGCTGTATGCATGCTTTTGGGCACATGCCTACTGGCTGCAGTGCTAGCATAGAGAGGGAACACAGAAAGGATGAGCTTTCTCTTCTGCATTGTGTCAGAAGTAACAAGCTGCCAAGATGAAAAGGCGCCACATGAGATCCTGCTGCTCCTTTCTGGGGCTTGACTGGGGCTCAGAGGCAGCAAAAACCCAGTGTTACTTTGCCCTTTAAAAATGCAACGTGTGTTTGGTGCAGAAGAGGTACCAATAAAGGGAGGAAGCAGCAGGAAGTGGGTTGTTTTAACTCTCCTAATGAACTACTTCTCCAAGCAGGCTTCTCTAAGGGAATCATGGCTCCCTGAAGACAAACCTCCCTCCCATCATTCTCTTATTTGAGTCACATACTTGAACAATATAATTCATAGTTTGGTTTATTTTCTTTTTTAAAAAAGCTTTTCTTTTTTAATGGTGTCAGTCCAAAGCCTTCCATAACAATGGAATCTGTCAATAGCCTCCAGATCTTCTCACACTTCCCACCAAAAGCTCTTTAAACATTTGTAATATTCAAAACTGTGATAATTAGTGTTTTGCCCCTTCTTGGGTGATGTCATTTTCACTGGCTGATACAGTAAGAGTGGCTCAGCATGCTAGCTCTCCAACTAGTGAGGAATACTTTTCTATCTTAGCAATGACGATGTATACCATCATCCTCTGCACTGCAAGACAGATCAAGGCTGGGGACAGAGACGCTATTTCCTGGCTGGAGAGCTTTCTTTTGTCGCAATAGGGTAATCACTGGCCAAAAAATGCTGCTGCTAATTTTTCAGTGTTTCATGTATGCTGTTAAAATCTGTGAAATGCTGGAGACTTGCATGTTTCTTTGTGTATCTCATCCTAACCTGATCTTTTCCAGCAAGCAAGCTGGAAACACATTACATTAGTGCTTTAATTTGCAAAATCACTTGCAAACCAATTCTAGTATTTGTGATCAGCTGTTGATCAGCATATGAATCCTAATCCTAATCCTATTCCTGCTCAATACAGAAGTGGTTTGTTTTCTCATATAGAACATCAGTGGCACTATGGAGGTTCCTGGATCTCAGCTCTAGCCTCTCTGTAAGGCGGAGGGCAGTGCACAGAGAGTGAACAAGAGTTACAGGCACACAGCCTGGTAGCCCATGAGAGCCAAGCTAGCAGGATGTAGGGCCTCCAGCACTGTCAGCCAGTGTGGACAGTTTTATGTGCCATTCCTCTGCCTCCTGCTTCACAGGCGGGGTAAACGGTGTGTGAAAGGGGCCAACACATTTTATATGAACATCATGTACTGAAGGAAACATGTCTCTGCCATATTCCGGACTTGGTTCCTTTCATAAGAAGTTAGCCACTTGAAAATATTCCATTTCTTCCTGGTCTGTATTTTTTAAGTGTGTCAAGACCCATCTGAAGAGGTCATTAACAGCCTAAAGGAGCTCAGTGTCTGCAGCACATACTGGGGAGGAGGCAGATGGCTTCAGAGAGATGTGAGCTCATGTCACCCCAGTGGAGCTGTGGGGACTTTTCCAAGACAGGCAGCTGGGCTGCTGTGCTCTGGGCCCAACAAATGTGTCCCCAAGGCCCTTTTCTCACTCTATAGGCTGGTACCTCTCTCATCCTCTGCAGCTGAGACTGTTCTGGCTCTATCTGTCCTAGGGCATGTGAGCTTCCACCCCATCTTTTTGGGCTGCACGTTTAGGTGGCTGCAAATGCACTTACAAGATGGGAGCTTACATGCTTTCTAAGCAGTGAAGTTCCATGGCACCCCTCACTCCTGGGCCTTCTATTATATGAATAAAGTCCTTATTCAGGCAAAAGGGCCTCCTCTGCTGAGAGCACTTGTTTTTTTTCTGAAAGCAAAGGTCTTTTCTTGTGCAGATGGGCTAAACACAAGGGAAAAGACATATTTTTTTGTCAGTTCAAAGCCCGAGTTTTCTGTTTAGGAACAAGGGCTTTTACCAGCGTATATTGATGTATACATCTAGATTCAATATGAGTACTAGGAAAACCTGTCCTGTTTTGTCTGAGGAGATACCAGGGAGATACTAAATGTTGAATTAGCTTGCTGTTTTTGTTTTTTTTTTTTTTTGCCCAGAGTTAAATCAATTCCAGACTCTATTAGTTTGAGTAAATGCCCTTGGTCCCATTGCCTGGCTATCCAGAGCTATTGTATAACAACTAATTGGTCTATATGTCCTCTTCAATAAGGTAAGGCTGCCACAGACACGAGGCTTGTGGAGTCCATAAGGGATGTCTGTCTGGGGGGAGCTGCAGCACGAGGGGGATTCAGCGCAGCCCCGGGTGTGGCGTTAACCTCTGCGGGCAGGGGCCTGCAGCAGCCCCTGGGGTGCACACGCAGCTCCTCGGGAAGGGGACTGGGGTGAGGGGAGGCAGGAGGGTGAACAGTTCAGAGAGATTATGAACCAAAAGACAAATAAACACCACCCCCAACCCCAAGCTCCGGGGATGAAGGTTTAGCTGTGCATGTTGGGATGCCAGAAGAGGGAAAGTGGGACTTCAGGGGTGGGCTGGGCTGGAAGCAGCCCAGTGGCCATAGCCTGGCAGCAGAGGCACAGAGGCAAGAAGTCAGTGAGGAGCCTGCTGAGCTGCAGGAGTGGAGGAGAGGGCTGTCTGGCCAGCCAAACCCAGCCCAAGGGCTTTGCTGTCACTCCCACAGACAAAATTGCCGTGGCTCTGAGGGTGAGCAGTAAGCATCCTCTACTCACATAGGAATAGTGCTGAAAACTTATTTGCCACCTCAATGAGGGGAAACATCCCCTCCAGATGTGGTGATGGGACAACAGCAAGGCAGATGACGCTGGTCTGATGGCACAGGATGTGTCCCCCAAAGCCACTCCCTGGGCCAATCCCAGGCCCTGGGCCAAGGAACATGTTTAAGAGTGTTAGGCCTGGGGGCTGAAGAGGAGGATCCTGTGAATGAACAGGCCTGCTCAGCTCTTAATCTGAACAGGATTCCATATTAGATTCTTTTCAGAGAGAAGACTCCGTGGCTGTCCTGGCCCCAGAGGACAGCCCTTCTCTCCCAACAAGACTGTGTCCTGTGAGGGCTTCAGCCTCCCCTCAGGAGATACTGATGAGAGAACAAGGACAAGCATTTTGGCTGCAGGAGGGTTTCCTGATGGGGCACTGGGGCAGGGTTTTGGCTCACAGGTTTAATAATTGACACCAGGGGTGATTTTGGCTTTCTTGGGGCTTTGTTCCCCTGTGAGCCTCCGTACCCACCCTCCAGCACCCTGTGGACATGGGCCAAAGCTGGACTTGGGCCCAGCACTAGAAGTGGCCCCAGGGCAAAGAACAGGGCTTGCCAAGATAATTCCACCCCTGCACAGGGCTGATACAACATCCCCATGTCCTTTTGCTGCAACATGATGAGAAGATGAATCCAGCATAGCTTTCAGCCCTTTCATGCTGCCATTTCTTTTTCCTCAGACAAGAAACAAAGAGAAGAGATCTGCTGCCACTAATACAGGGGTGGACTGATTCTTTGCCCATCATGAATGATGCTTGAAAGCAACCACTGCTTTCTCCCACATTTGTCTACCCTGCCATGGATGTCCTTCATCAGTTGTGCTAAATCTGCAATTAATAAATATCAGACGGGGAATAAAGATGTTATTAATTGGGGGAAAAAAAATTAAACTCCCTTATCAAGAACAGTGGGGAGAGGAAGGCTGAGGGGAGAAAGAGGAGGAAGTGGGTATGCTGAGAGCACAGGAAAAGGACAGAGAGAGGGGACAGGCAGTGTGAACAGGAGAAGGAAGAGGCCAGAAGAAGCAGTTGGAGAGGATGAGACACAGGCACAAAGGAATGGATACCAAGGAGGACAAAGAGCGGTGTGGGGTAGATGGAGGGAACGGCATAAATGTGTTTGCAGAAGAATACACACTAATTCTTGGAATATGCCAGTCCCTTAAATCACTGCCACAGGAGGGGAGCCATCCAAGGCTGGGGAGCCCCACGGACTCTGGGTGACAGGCCCATGGTCTTTCCTCAATAAGAGACTGAGCAGAGACGGGAAAGCTTGAATCGTTGCTCCTCCTCTGAGGGCTAACATTTCTCTCCCTCCTTCTTTTTTTCTTGTCTTAAACTTGAGAAAATCAAAAAAGAAAGCAAGTAAAACAAAAGCTCCTTTGCCTTAATTAAATTACTCAGCCGCCCTCTGGGGTTGACACTGGGGATACATGAGGCTTTTGTGTAATATCTGGAGGAATTCTCCCGCCGCCTCCCGCCTCCCCCTGCCCTGTCCTGGGGACAGGCGGGAGGATTTCAAAGGGGAAGGGAAAGGAAGGGGGAGGGGGGTAAGCTAATAGGGATGGGAATTATTCTGTGATGGCTGGAGGGATAAGAGAAAAAAGGGAAGGAAAGTCGCTGCTGAAATTGAAAGCCGATTCCCTGCGCTGGCTCGAGGCAGTGCTCTGACCTGAGGTAACTGCCCTTTTGCCAGAGACACAGGCAAAGTTCAGGGCACAGGGAAAGCTGCATAAATATGAAGTCTTTATCAGGGGGATGATCCGCTGCCTCAGGACCTTCCTGCCCGCTTTGGACGCAGCGTGACGAGGCAAGGCCAGCTCTCCATGGCCACCAGCACTGGGCAGGGCTCGCGGCGGCCTGGCCCCATTGCTGTGCAGCTATGCAGGGGCAGCTGTGGGGCTGTGCCTGAGCAGGGATGCTGCTGGCAGCTGAGCCAGGCCATCCTGCAAGCTCCCAAGAGCATCCCTACTGACCCGGGCAGCAACATCATCATTCCACATCTGCTCCAGCATGCTCCCTGGGTCCCACCAGAAGGTTAGCAGTGGGAAAACCACCTCCCATCAGCAACAGGATTCCTTCAGAGAGGGCACTGATGGTTTTTATCAGTAGGTGCCCCAACCCTATGCAGAGTGTGTCCTGGAGATGCTGCGGCAAATGTACACTCTGCCAGAAGGATTCCTTTTACACTGCTGCCGTTGGTGGACTTGTTTGAGAGCTGTGGTTTTCTTAGATCCTACATCTTCCCCTCTGAAACCTGGGTGAAGGGAGCTTTGTTTTGCACCTTCAGTTTGGCCTGAAAAAAGAAACCCATGTCGGTGCTTGAAAGAGAAAGGCGCCCTTCACATTAGGAGCTCTCTGCAATGGTAGTTGAGTAGTTGAGTCCGTGAGGGACTTGCTGGATCCTTTCCACCATCTCCCCAGCACTGCCCAGGTCCCAGAGTCCCCACAACAGGTTTGATCAGGGGCTTTTGGGGAGGTAAGTGTGCTGTCTGGAACTGGAGGTGTAACCCATAAACAAGCAAAGGAGTAGGGACTGCATACCAGCACCAGTTCCCTTTTACTTACTGTTGGGAAGGAATATTTCTGGGAACAAAGAACATCTGGGCAGTAGGCTGAAGTGGGCTTTATATGATGAAGCTTGTAATACTGTCCCATCTGGAGAGCAGCTCCAGTGAGCTCTGTGGGGAGATAAGAGACAGAGTCAACCATAAATCCACTCCTTTAAGCATGACAAGTGTGTGCTTCATATTCCAAAGAGAGGAGGGGGAAAAGTAAGTGGAAACATTTTTCTCTGTGCTGAACACACGCAGAGCTCAAAAAAGGGCTGTCCCTCTATAGTGTGATGGGAGGTTGGTAAGCATGGAGCACCCCCAGGGTGCCAACAAGAACAGTCAAAGGCTTTTTCTGCAGTGACAGCTTCATTCCCGAGTGACAGTCAGGCCTGGCAGGGATGCGCAGGAGCTGGAGGATGCTGCCACACACACAAAGCCCCTGTGCAGCTGGAGCTGGAGGCAACTACCACTAGGGCAAGAGAAGGAACTAAAACCTTGGGGCTTCCACCTTGGTGGGGAAATTGGCCTCCCACTTCTCAGAGCTTCTCTGCTGTTTATTAGTAACCATGATTTATGGCATTAATAACAAAAGCCTCGCAGATGTGGAAGGCCCAGGTGAGGAATCAGGCTGTGGGCGTGGGAGAATAGTATCACTGTTAGGGAAAAAAAATAAAAAGGTGTATTATTTCCCCAAGTGGACTATCAGGGTTCAAATGAGCTCTTGCAGTGTGTACCCAATGGAGTGGCAGCACATTTCAAATGCACACCTTGCAGATGGCATGCGATGCTCCCTGCCGTGGTCTGCTTCCCCTGCAGCAGTGTGGCCCCACAGTCAGCCCACCCAGGTAACCCATGTCTGGTGAGCACCTGTGTCAGCCAGCTTGGAGGAAGGCATAAATACACCCTTGTGTTTATCTAGGATTTCCCACTTACAGCCTTCGGCTTTCAAATAGCCACCCACTTGACAGAGACAAGCAGGCAGCATCCTTGTTTCTGTCCTCTAAATTTCTCCTGCAATTCCTTTTTCCTTCCCTTGCTTTCTATGATTTTTGCAGATTGGGTTGTTTGATTGCAATATTTGACTCTCCCTGCAAGTTCTTTTCGGTATGTTTCAAGAAGTAGATGACTTTAATCCACATCCAGATCTTTTGCGGACAATCTGCCACTGTTCATAAAGAAAAATCATTTGCAGGGGTTCAAAAGAGCACATTGCATGGCACAGTGCCTAGTGCAGAGCTAAACTGCCCTGCTCCCTGATCCAAGAAACTTCCCATCAGAAAGCACTGGAGATGAGACTGCCTGGGATGATGGAGGCCAAAACATGGAGAGAAGTGAGGCAGGAGGAAGAATGCCTGGGGCTGGGCAAGGTGCTGATGCACTGCTCCTTCTGCAGTTTGTGTCAGGAAGGATCAGTCCCTTCTCATCCAGAGGCTGGTTGTACCACATGGGGAGCAAGATGAGTTGTCAACATTTGAGTAAGAAAATATCACAAGTAAGTGGCTTCAAGGGATGACTGTCCTTGAGAAGTCAGTCACAGATGACATTTGGGGCAGAGGCATGGATGATGTCATGGGGACTGTATCACGATCACACCTTTTGTGCCTTTGTTCACATTGTTTCTGTGCCATTTATTAAAGTCATTTAGCTACACCTGGACCCAAAGGAATAGAAAACTCTCAGCTTGCATATCTGTCTGAAATGAAAGTCAGTTATTTATGTACCAGAACATGCTGTCTGGATCTTGCACCCCAGACTGACAATAACTCAAGCACCACTTATCTTGGCTTTTAGTCACTAAAAAGCAGGACTTAGCATAAAATGTGATTTGTGCTGGCCCATGACAGAGATGTTATTTTCATTCACTTCTCCCTAAACTATATTTTCCTATAGAAAAAAGGGGCAAATAAAAAGCACAAGTAAGGGGAAAATTAGGAAACATGTTTCTTCCCTGCAGAGTGCTGTCCTCATCTGATCCATACCCCACTTGAGTTCTTCCTTCTGCCATCTCTCCCCAGTCCATGGCAAAAACATCAAAGATGTTTCTAGGAGCTGGCTTGTGTGTGTGTGTGTCTGTGTAAAAGGGAGAGAAGGAGACCGTTTCAGATGCAGGTTATTTATTAGAGGTTTAATATTGCTCTATATAGAAATTAAATGGAACAGCATTCAGACATGCCATTAAAATTTACTGCTTCTTGCTATTTAAAACCCACATAATCATTTCAAGTAACACTGATTAGGGTCTTGTGAGAAGTGAAAAAAACCCAACCAAGTCAACTCAGGCATCACCACAATGTCTCCACCTAATAGCTGCTTTATTAACACAAGTCTGGAAGCAGGACCGCCTTATGTTAAATTTATTTATTTTCCATTTGCACATCACTTTTCTGTTGGGTTTCTTTTCTAAACCATTTGCATGATGACCGCCTTCTTATTGACAGACTGCCTGACTCTATGTTATTTAATGTTTCACTGATATAAACATGTTTGTTTCCCCAAAAGTGTGATTTATTTTTTTCTTTATGAATTTAACTTTTGTATTTTGTTCTCACCTTGTTCTTTCTGGAGTGAATGTGCCTGAATGCACATATGTTCAAATGCATCCACACAAAACACATGGTCTGTCACCGTCTTCCCTTTCTATTTCTTTTACTTACACACATATATAAATACCTCCTCCCAGCACTTTATTTTAAATCCATTCCTAAATATATGTTCATATACACAAATGCATGTGGAAAACTTGTAGTTTTCAAACGAAGCTGGGCTCCTTTCATTGTCCATGCCTTGAAAAGGGAGGACAGTCCAGGAAAGTTCTTACAAACTACTTAAGGTTTGGATTTTGGAGCTGTTTCATTTGTGGTTTTGCAGATGTATTAATAAGAAGGTAGGAAAGCTATATTGACCTACGTGGTAAATGTGTATTTGCTTCAATTATTGATCCTGGTGTTCAAATTAAAACAGATTGCTTTAGATCACCATTCAGTCTCCTTAGCTGGAGTCCTTTCACAGTACCAAGTAAGAAGGCCATGTTTGTGTGATAGGTTTAGCCCAGAAACTCAGGAACAGGTGGGGATGGTGGTGACTTTGAAAAACATGCTGGAGGTCATTCACATAATTATTATCTCATATGTGGGTCCTTATGAAGATCATCATATGGTGATTTGGAGATTGTGAGTTTGATAAAGTAGATACGTAAAGGCTGCATCTTACAATATCTGTTTACTGACATTGCACTAATCAGGAAGATGATGTAATGTACTCTGCCAGACAAACACTAAGGTGTTTTTCACATCCATTTTGTCAGTATTAAGGCAAACACTCCTGGATTCACTGCCATCGCATAAGACTGGAAGAGAAAAAAAAGGAGACTGCCCAGAAGTGTAAGCCATAAAAAAAGCAGCCTGGAGGAGGCTCTGAAGCATTATCCCATCCAGCATTATCCAGCATTATCCCATTTCTATGCCAGCAGAAGGAAGGCTATTTCTGTGTCCTCCCTGACAAACAGCTGTCCAACTGTTTCCATAGAAGTTGCAGCAGTAGAAGTTCTGCAGCTTCCTCAAGCAGTTTACAGGTATACTTTGCTACCCTCTCTTCTGGAAAGATTTAACCCAAACATCTATCTCAAAATCATCAACACAGTCCTGTTCATTTTCATATTTATGTCCCTGTTGGACAAAACAATTGGGAAGAGCATTTGGAGACAGACAGGAACTGAGAAATCAGAGAGTTTCATCTTGTCTGAAGACCAAAAGAGGAGGTAGCCTGAGGAGGTCTGCCCAGAGCAAGCTGTTCTTGCAGTTGGGGTAGGTGAAGTGTTGACAAGGTCAACGGTTCCCCCAAAATTGGCTTTAAAAGTCTTCACAGAAAGGAAGATAGTCTCTAGGATGGATTATTAGCACAGTCTTCTTGCATGGATAAATAAAGCTTCAAGGAAGTTAGATACAGAAAAGTAATAAGTAAGTGTTTTCCAAGTGACTCCTACACCTTCCAACTTCCTCTACACCTGACTTACCTTTCTTGAGAGCTAGAAAAACAGGTGAGGAGGTGTCAGGTGGCTAGTCAGCATTTCATTGCTTTCACTTGGGTTTTATGGTGGGTTTTTTTGGGGTTCCTTTTTGTAACTTTGTTTCCAAGTTCATAACCAACAAACTAACTCCTCACTTTGCCAGAAGTTGTCTTTTTTATACATAAGCTTGTTTGTTTTTTAACTGAATGGAAGAGTGCATAGTAAGAGCAGCTTCTATTTCCTCAGCCATGGTCAGACAAGCAGCAGATGCTGTCAGAAGCAGCCCTGGCTGCCTGAAGCCTCGGGACATTTTGGAGTCATAGTACATTGAGAAGCATTTACTTGCAGGATGCTCAAAGGAGACTGATGGCTGGTTTATCCTGCCAGGTGTAACCTGAGACCCTTTCAGCGGGAGTGTCTGTGAGACAGCCCACTGCCTGATGCACCCCACACCAAGGTAGATCACCCATGACTGCCCTTTGAATGAGAAACCAACTGTGAAGAAGCTCAGTCAAGCTCACTTACTCTCTTGCTCACCCTTGAGTTTCTCACTAGCCTGGTCTTTGCATTTCGTCAAACATGGTTTGTATTGACTCATTCCTGACCTTGGTAGAAACACGTGCTTTATCCATCATATTGATCCAGTTTACAGAAAAATAATATTTTACAAAATATGGAAGCTTTAAATGCTGGTGTCCTCTGTGCTTCCCCACTGCAATAAGTGACCTCCCACCTTGGTTTCCCTGGTGACTAACAAAGCAGACAGTGCAGGCTGGGGACAAGCCAGCTGCTCAGAACTGACTGATGTTAGTCCAAGGTGTGCTGTTCATCTCAACCTCCTTTCATTTGTCTGCACTCAGTAGAGCAAAAGAGCAGCACTACATACAGCTTTTATCATGGTAGGTGTTTGCAACACGATGCCTCAGCACTACAGCTGGAATCACACCAGTTAATGTGGTGATTAGTTTGTCCTGCTAAATGTCACCATCATGCAATGGTGTTGCGTTATGACTGCTCATTTTTGGCATACAGCCTCCTCTATAGCCTCAATATCTTCTCGAATATAAGTCAGGTGAAGCTACTTCAGGTAGTGAAGCTGCTTCACAGGTGAAGTGGATGATAGGATGGATGGCAGCACTGATGGAAGATTATCTGCTGGGACAACAGTGTGCCAACACCTTCACGAGGCTTTCCTTACAGAGAATTCCAATCACCACATCTCTATAATAACATATGCAAAAATACTTTGGTAACATTTTCATCTGTCCGGAAAAAAATTGCCCTTCCTCTCACCAACTCTTCCTCAGAGTTCATTTTGTCTAATGAAATAGAATTTTCAAACATACATATTTTAAAATGCATATTCAATACATTTCTCTCACGCCTCGTTTTTTTTCTCTGAAGCTTGACACATGAGAATGTTGCATTGATCCATGGATTAAACTTAGTTACCTTGGCTAGAAATTGGGCCTTGAGTGCCAAGATAACCAGGTCAAAGAGGGAAAAGCATGAATATTAAAAAAACACAATGTTTGACTGACAAAAGCAATTTTGAAGAGATGTGCAGGGTAAGGGGAAGTGAGGAGGAGAGCCCTGGTTTACACTGAAAAAGTCTGTTATGTAATTTAAACATTGTAACTGTTGGTTTTTCTTCACCACCCACTGTTTTGCCCAGATGGAATAGCCTGAGGAGGGTATTTAATACTTGGAGTCGCTGGAGAGCTCTGGGCCTAGTGCTGATGGGAGCAGATTTCTGTCTGCTGCTGAGAGTCCCCACTGCCACCCAGCAGGCAAGGCAGGGGAGCTGGTGCCATGAGGACGGTTCTGTCCCATGAGCCAGAGGAAGGGCAGCACCAGCTCCTCTTTCTGTACCTTCCTCAGCTGCCTTTCTTCCTTTATCTAACTTCCTTTATCTAACAGCTGCCTTCCTGAGGAAGAGCTCAGGAGGCATTTTCTGAAGAAACACATGCACCCTCATACACCACTTAGAAAGGTCCGGTTTTGTCAGAACAATTTCAGTTCCAGAAAATGGCTAATTCCAAAGCCTCTTCTGGTCTGAAGACTAGAACACTGACGAGAAACAATGGTCATCCTATCCTCTTTTGGCATCTCCAGCAGGAGAATGTAGGGACTCTTCCACAGTTCACTGATACAAAACCAAAATGAAAATCCAAGGAAAACATTTTGGTTGACCAAATCTCGTTTTGTTTTTTCTGTGGGTTGTAGGCATGCAGAGATATCAGAGAGCTTCCTCACCTCAGGACAGAATGACAGAGCCTGTCCATGGATGGTGCCCAGACATCCCTCTCCAGAGGCCCAGGAAACCTTGACAGAAGCAATCCTTTTCTCTGTAACATTCCTGGTACTGACTTTTCAAGAGCACCTTCAGAATGCTCTTTACCATTTGTCTTGGGTTGCAATACAAGATGTAACCAAGAGTATGTATTCTATTACCAGCTGTTAAATTCTATTACCAGGTGGGGCAGTGGTCTTTATCTCTTCCACAACCCATCCTCCCTCCAGGGGATATCTTCTGTAAATAGGCCACTGAGTCTCACTGCATGGCTGAAAAAATGGCATCGTCCCATTGGGAGATGCTCCACCCAGGGGGAGGAGCTAAGAATTCCTACCTGGGTATAATCTGAGCCTTGGAATACCTCAGGCAGCCTTTCTCCACTGGATTTCCAGAAGAAGACTGGACCCATGTACATCACCAGACCTTCAGAGGAAAACAAGAAACAAAACCCCTCTACAAGGGTTGCTTCAACAGAACCACATCTGTCACTCCAGGAGAACTGCAGCTACCATTTAATCAGACTGCTACCAGCATCCTGACCAACAGGGTGTCAGGCTGTATTCTGACTCCATCAGTAGTTTGGTTGTTTTGTACTACTGCATTTTTATTTTAATTTTCCTAGTAAAGAACTGTTATTCCTATTCCCATATCTTTGCCTGAGAGCCCCTTGATTTCAAGATTATAATAATTTCGAGGGGGAGGGGGGGTGTTTACATTTTTTTCCATTTCAAGGAAAGTTTCTGCCCTCCTTAGCAGACACCTGTCTCTTCAAACTGAGACACCATTTTTTCACCAGCATGTGAAGCCAAAGCTATTGCCAGACAGGAAGGCCTTGTATTACTTTACCTTCAGGAATGCTTTAGCCTTTGCTGAGAGCTCTTTATCAGTTTCCCTTTGATTTCCTGCACATATATACAAGGACCCACTGCAGAATCATAGGCCCATGAAAGAAGAGTGATATTACCTTGAAGCAGTAGAAGTCATATATATATATTTTTTTCTATAGGATTGTGGAACTTCCTCAGTAATGTTCAGTTAGGATCAAGGCATTTGCAGCTTGACCAGTATCAGATCTTGACCTCTATCTTTCACAAGTGCATCAGGCAGCAACATGAAACTTTAAAATGCTGCCACAACACAAGTTTGCAAAGTAGTCACTCTGTGAGCATTGATAAGAAAGACCTCCAGACATTCCAGGACTGCAATCTTTTGTATCTTTTGTACACTAAAATGACAATTGCCATTGAGCTTGGCAATAAACTTGGCTGAATAAGTCAGACCTCATTTCAGACCACAGATCTTGGATCTCCAAATGACCGCTTGCCAGATTTTCATCTGTTTCCTCTATGGGGAATGTGGAGTCTTTTTCAAACCCTTTGAGCTTAGTTTTTCTTCTCCTCTTGGCTTTGCTGCCAGATGATAAAGATTTAATTTTTTTATTACCATTACAATCCATCTGGTTTTGAGCACAGAAGCAAGCTGAGCTTTCAGAGTAGCTTCTGTTCCTAAGAGAAAATTGTTTTCACCTATCCTAGTCTGCTTCTCTCTTGGGCACAAAATATACTTAATAGTGAGGGTTATCCTTGCTCTGCCCATGCCCCATACCTCACCTGTATTGCAGCATGTTCTTGAAAACAGAGAAGGATGTCTCTTGTTCTCTTCATTCGTCAGCCCAGGGGACTCTAACATGGAAAGTTTCCATTTTATCTTCAGTCTGAATTTATGCTTGGTTTGGTTTAGAGTGGCATGAAGAGCAGTCCCAAGTACCACTATCCAGATGCCACAAAAAAAAACCAGTGTTGCCATTTCCTCTAGTAAGCCTCAACTTCTTGCTAACCTCCTCTACAATCTAGTGACAATGCATTGACTTGGTGACAAAATCTGTGCTTGCTACAGATATGGTGGGCTGTTTTTCACGAAAACAAGGGTATTAGCTGCGCTGGTGCATATTGCTCCTGTCAATTTTTTTTCTTCAGCGCAGGCAAAGCATGGGCTATTATTTACTCCCCTTGTGCATTGTTAGAAAAAATATTACATCCCAAAGCTGGCTTCTTTCCACAGATGTCTGAAATAGCCAAAGAATTTCCCTTGCCCTCTGTTCCTAAGAGTTCTGTGATCTCTGGATGAAAACTCCTAGATATATGTGAGTTAATTAATCTTACCAAACCAAGCTCTTCAGTCATCAAAAAGTTCTCACTCATCAGCTGAGCACCTCTCTGTGGAATATCAAACTTGCTTCACTCTCTAGTACAGCTCCAGAGGCAGTATTTCTCTAGAATAAGAGCACACAATATTTTAAGTGAGTTTTCTCTGGTATTTGCAATGCCTAATATTGGAGGCCCCTGTAACAAATGTCAGGACTACCAGATACTTCAGTGAGGTTATTCCATAGTGACCAGGCATTCTCAAGATCTAGAAATTCTGATATTAATATTAGCAAAGTGTATGGGAAAAACTATAGTCAGATGTTCCTGATGAAATATCAGTGCTCCACAAATACAGCCCAGCAGTGTGTGTTTTTACCTTTCAGTTCATATGCCCATTTCATCCGTAGCTGTAGAAGTTTCTGCAAGCAGAGTTGATACTGAGGGTTTAAAGGTCAGAACTAAAAATCCAGACACTTTTCTGACCAGGCTGCAAAAGCAATAAAGAGTGAAAACATGAGAAAAACGTTCTCAGCTCATAGCTTACCTGCTCCAGGGGTTTGGTAGGAGTTGGATTGAGGGGATAAAAGAGAGTGGAAGAGACCCAGGGCTGGGGCTCAGAACTGGAAAAAGAAACAACAGTGAAAAGGTCAATGTTCAGATGATGGTATCACATCCTCCTTTCATCCCTGCGGTTCACACGAAGGCCGGGATCCTTGCTTTGCTTTACTTTGGGGAAAACTCTTGCTTTATTTGTTCATGTTGAACTGCTATCAGAGCTCAATGTCTCAGTGTTGTGTTTTAATAACATCAGTTTCCCTGGACCAGATACATATGAAGCCGGTTAGACGATTCTATAAACAATGGATCCAAGTCACGCAATGCAACATTTCTGATTGCAAGATAACCTTTCCAAGGGTGAAGTTAGCGAGGTGAGGGGTTGGATTCCTCAGCCAGGCACGAAGGGAGACCTTCAGTGTTCAGAGTTGCTCCAGTGGGACAAGGATCCTCTTCTTTTGGGGGAACAGCTCCCTGGTTTGTTTTTCTACTCCCCAGTCAGAACACTGGGTGACTTTTCTGAATTCTGGCTGCCTGGAGCATACTTTGTTGACAGTTCATTTAAGGAGATCTGCACAGAATATTTTCTTTGAAATCAGTTGAGAAGAGGAGTTACACTGAAGTTTTAGTGAGTGCTTCATTTTTATTTTGGAGTTTAAAAAAGAGCAACACTTGTGGGAAGATGTTTCCAAACCAAGAAATGGGAAGGTTCACTGAACATAGTATGGGAAAGGTCAGAAAGGAAGAGAGGATGGAATCAGCCAGATGGAGATTTTGGAAAAGCTTCTCTCAATTTCTAGTATTTCTAGTTATTTGTTGGTGAAGATATTAGATTCTAACATGTATTTAAATCCAATTTAAAATCCATGTGAAATTTGATTTATTTTTTTTTCTTTCTTTAGTACATAACATGAGGGAAAACCTCAAATAGTCAACCTGTAGCTTTACCTTCACCAGCTGATGAGCATGGTTACTACCACGTGTGAAGGAGTCTGGTCTTCACGTTGATAAACAACACCAGTTTGGCACCTACAAATACTCTAACTGGATGTCCTGGCATGAGACCCATTCCTACACTTTTCTTAGGAGAGTTATGCCCTGGAGGTTTTTGTGTTCTTTCAAATGGATAACCACACACAAGCTGAATACAGAGACATGCAGGCTTTATTCTTTTCTTCCTGTAGCAAAGTTTGTGTACAAAACTACATAGGTCATGAGATGCTGATGTGGTTTTGTTCATGATTCAAGTCCTTGTCTGATGGTGTTAACTTCAGATACATTTGTGGAGTGTAAATCACAGTGAAAACAGCCTTTCACTGCAGCTAAATGGGTGGTTCTCAAAGTGAATATGGACTTTTTTCTTCAGGTACCAGGAGCAGTCTTGACATTATGGCATAGGGCTTCATCTTTCCTGTGGGCTGATTGACTCTCTCTCCATGTGTTTAGAGGAGACTGGATAGGGGAATTTGATTCATTTCATAAAATTGGAGATTTAGGTCTTCAGCTTAATCCTGAAGTATAAATTTTCAGACCAGAGATTACAGTTGTAATCCATTTTTTATTGGCTATAACCCATAAATAATTTAAGTAGATCTTTAACCTAACATGCATCTCCATAACTCTCATCATTTTAACTTGTGGTATCCAAGATTCATTCAGAGAGAAGCTTCATTCATCTAAAACAATGGGGAGGCATCAAGGGGAGGCTAGACAGCAAATTCAAGTTGTTAGTCTCTCCCAACATCCTCTAAAACAAACTCTCATTCACTTGCACAAGAAGATAGTGGAATAGACACCGTGAATGGTTTCCCAATTCAAGGGATGGTCTGGAGTAGGATTACAACCATGGGGTATTCCAGACCCTGTCTAAATTACCAGTGTCATGGTTGGCTGACAGATATGGCCATGGCCAGCTGATTCTGCCAGGCTTGGTGACAATTCCTCTGCAGATAAAGTGCCAATTGGCAGCAAGTGGCACATGGATGCAAGTGACTGCCTGCTGCATCTTGTCAGCTTCTACTTTATGTTGTGGAGAACAGCTCATATTGCTCAATAGTCAGAATCTCATATAACAGCTCAGGCTGCACTGGATTATCAAGCTGTTCCATGCACAGAGAGTCAAAAGAGGACACAGTTCTAGCTGCACAGACTGTCCTTGTGAACTGGGCTGCTGTATTTTAGATCACTGATTATCCTACTAAAGTCAATCACCAGCCCGTCCCTCTGTGCATACAGCTGTCTGTCTGCTTTTCCATACAGAAAAGGAGCTAACATCTGACATATGTTTGGGGAAGATTTGTTTAATTAAACAAAAATTAATTGACATAATGAGAGTTCATTTACAGTTTACAGTGGCTTATGCATATACATATAAAGCTGGGTTTTAGAAAAGGCTCTGGCTGACTATCCAGTGGGATTAAATTCTCAGCTTTGCTATAGGCTTCCTGTTTAAACCTAGGCCAATCATGCAAAGACAGATCTGTAAGGTATCAAGGTATTTGGTTCTTAAATGTCTATTGATTTCTCCTTTATCGGGGCTATGATACCTTTCTGCCTCAATTTTTCCACCTGTAAAAGGGAAAGAACTGAAGGTCTCTTCACACACTGTGGCTGGAGCATTTGTTTCATGCAAAGGATACTTTTGATTCTGCTTCAGTATAGCAGCAAGAGAAATTGGATCTTGTTCTCAGTTATGATCTTTTGAGTACTACTGTGCTGTGAATAAAAATAACCCTTAATGCAGAAACAGTGACATCTACACTGACACTCAAACTAACACGCTCTCTGTTTGTTTGTTACTTAATTTTGTGAGTGGATTGTTTTTTTTCTCGGAATACTTGTTGTATATTCCCCCCAGCTATGATACTGCTCTCCAGCTGCAATGTTTAACAATGGGAAGATCCCTGACCTTTTGTCCTGACCCAATACTAACTGACTGGATTATTTTAACAAGAGGAAAAGTAAGTTTTCCCACTTCCTTCTCAGTTTAAGCCTTGTGTAAGAGTCATGGTCTCTGTTGAACTCTTTCTGTCTCTCCCTTTTTCTCCTCCCAGCTTTTTGCTGAGCCAAATATTCTTTTCCACATGACATTATGCTCCATTGGTTTATAGTTTTTTGTAAAAACCAGTATCCAGCACTGCCAGTGAGCATTAATTATTGCCTCAATTATGACACACAATGTTTTTTTGGGTAAAATGAAAGCCACCATCATCAAGAATTCATGACCAGCCCTCTCAGCAAGGACAAGTGATCTATTGGGTAGACATTTTGGAAAGATTCTTCAATCCATAAGTCATGGTATTGATTAAAAGCAAAAGGGGGCTAGGCTAGCTGTGTTAAAAACAAAACATTCTGTAGCTTTTCCAAGTTAGTTATTCAACCACAGAGGCATTCTACCACCCAAGAACTGCACTCACTTTCTTCTTGAATCCTAATGGAAATGTCTTTTCAGTTCCTTTGCATTGGCCATCTCCTGGGCCAGAGAGTGGCCAAGATGAACTACAAAAGGTGAACACAAAATGCCTTTCCCAGGAGGACCCTCATTGCCACCTGTTTTTTCCCATTTCTTCGCAAAGGCATTTGGGATGATCCACCATTCTCTGGTACTCAGGACATCTATCCTGATGTGGGAATTCCCAGGTTGCTTCCCCATATCAGGAAATGCCTCTGTATCCTATTTTTTATTAATGTCCTGAAGCCCCTGACCAGACTGACATGCTCAACCCTGTTTCTTCCCTGACCTCCTTAAGCCTCTAAGAAGAAGAAATAAGCAGGTGCCACAGCAGGTTTTAGTTTTTCTTCCTGCCTCTTTTATCCCCAAAGGGTTTTAAAGAAGTGGCTGAGCTGTTCCTCAACAGGGACCTGGCCTGCTGTTCAGTCCTGCTGGATTTCAAGCTCTTCTTGCCAGGCTGCCCTGGTGCTCGTTCAAACACATGTCAACACATGCAATATGGACACAATACCCTCATTCCTACGGGCTCCAGGACCCAGCAGAAGAAAGCGCAGGCAGAAGATCAAACATGGAAGGAACAGAAGACAGAGGAGCTGCTGTTGTCGTCTGTGTCTGGAACAGAAAAATGAACACAAGGGAAGAGACAGGGTAGGGGGATAATTACTTTCATCCCAATTTTATTCCCACAATTCCCAACCACTTTTGAAGCCAATTTTCCTTTAATAAAATATACTATTAATGACTCAAGTAGAAGCCTTTTGTGCAAGACAATACGCAGTGCTCCAGACGGAAATATTTTGCCTTCTGCACAATATACATGTATATATATTTATATACATAAATTGAGCTGTGACCATAGCCTGTATTACCCTATTTTTCAAGTTGAATAAGTTATTTCAAAATATGTTTAACATACTTCCTTTCTTTCAAACTAATGCTTTCATAGTTCTCCCTCTCTTCGAGTTCTTCTTATCCCTTAAAGAGAAACACAAGCCAAACAGCAACAAGAACTACATCCCATCGTTTCTGGAAGCCATTCATTTGCTATTTCTGTTCATCACAGCTTCAGAATGAAGGAATTTAAAGAGCTACTGATGCCTTTTGTTGGCATATATATCCAATATTGTCTTTCAAGCAGTTTAGACACATCCTTCTTCTCTTTCTTCTTTAACAGCCTGTCAAAGAAATAGGCCTAATTAGTTTATTGTGGGTTTGTGTGTGAAGAAGTTATTGAGGGAGTGCCAAGTCAAAAAGTCAAACACAAACTGATTAATTTTCACAATGCACCCCTCTGAGGTGGGGAAGTTCTGACAAATCCACTGGGTGTTCACAGTTATCCTGTGCTCTGCTCACGGAGGCTGGGAGCCATATGGAGAGCAGAGCACTGGCACCACATTTCCCCCTTCCCAATGCTCACACTCCGGGTGCTGGGGCTGATGCTGAACTTTCATGTTCACTGAGAGCTCAGCCCATCAGACCTGTCACTTCCTCTTCTCCCACTATCAAATAGAGACACTTCATGACAGCCCTTCCTTGAGGTCCGCTTCCTGAGCACAGCAGAATATGCACAGCTTAGGAGAGTGACACAGTCCTTCATTGGCTCACAGAATAGATAGCTGGGGTTTGATAGTCCACTGGGGTAAAAATTCGTGTGCACATCACCCAGATAGGGCACCCAGAGTCCTATCTGACCAGGCAGGCACCAGTCAGGAGAGGTTGGATTGGCCTCTGCAGATCTTGGGAACTCCCTTCCTTGCTCTGTTGTCATCTTCCCCTGGCTTCACTGACAGCAACAATACTATCTCCACACAGGCACACTAAAATTCCTCACAAGCCTCCACAGGGTTTAGTTTTCTTTGCTGGTTTGTTCGTTTGGGGTTTGTATTTTTTGTGCTTTACAGTTTCCTACATTTCATGGTAGTGCTTTTCCTATGAATCCTTGAGCAATGTATGAACCCATCTCAATAGTGCTTTCTCTGTCAGTAATTTTACATTTCCCATATCTCTGCAGACTTTCTCACAGCTCTTCCTCAGCAGCCTGAGTCAAGGTTATGAAGCTGTGTCATATCAGAGCAGGGCTCTGCTCCTTAGCTCACAGGCAGCTGAATCCAGAGAGGGTTTACAGAGGGGAGCTACAACAGTTACTTTGGAAGGTCAAAAGGAAATGACTGGGTGGGCTGGTGTTGAAGTCTGGCAAGAGACTGGGCTAGATTGGTGGCTTTTAGCTCAATGAAACTTCCAGAAAAAAGTTCATGAGCCACAGTGGTTCCCATTCCCAACCAAATACAAATTAGACTGACCTTTAAGAGTTTGCTTAGTGTAATGCTGCCCAATGCATTTTCTTGCTTTCTGAGATGCCAGAGAATATCAGGAAGAAGGAAGGTTTATTTCCCCCAATGGTTTTGTGGAACGCCTTGTAAAGCCTTTCAGATCAGCAGTTGTTCGCCTGATCCTAAGCTTAAAACACTGTCCTAAATGATTTCCAAAGGTCCCTTCCAGCACTATTTTGTTTAATTCTGGAAACTCAGAACCTCTTGAATTTCTGTCACTGTTCTATTGCCACCAGCTACATGTCTTCAAGCTCTCAGGACTATCTTTTGTCCCCTAGTATGCTAGCCAAATAGTTTCAATACAACAGAATATTTGTCCAGAAGGGGATTATTGTTCCTGCCACAAAAGGTTATTTGAAGTCACAGCTGCCACAGGGATGAGTTTGATGGGGCTGCAATTTTCAAAGACCTGAATTTATCTCGCTTGGAGCTGTTTACAGGCTACAAGTTCCACTGAACTTTTGCAGGTTGCAAGGCTAGATCTCCACCCACTCAAAAAAAACGTTTCAAACCCTAATTCTGTGAACTTTAAATTGTGTTTCAATAAAGCTATTTACCCCTCTGCCTTTATCTCTGCTTTTACAATTTCTTCCAATGAAGCTTTTTTTTACAGTTGTGTGCTTATAACAGCTTCAAAACAGACAATGAAGTAATATTAAGAAGCGATCACAACACATCCAATTCTACCAACAGCTCCTCTGAGCCAAAGTCTCACCTTTCTTCAGTATAGAATATATAAATATATATTCAAACAAGCGACTAGGAGGTGAGAGGAGAAGTTATTTCTATGTTCAAGGAACTGACAAGTGACAACTGACTTTGAGGTCACCTACCTGAAGCTGTGGACCTCAGCCCATGTTTCCATAGGGGGCCCATCAACATACTGGTTTGGCATTGACCACAAGTTCACTCACTGGTTTAGCTTTAAACCTCTATACGCTGGGTCAGATTTGCAAGACTTGGTTTTTGTGGTAGGGCACTGTGCCGCAGCCATCAGCCTCATTTGGATTCAAACAACGTAATGAGACTCAAGGGGTTTATCTGAAATATGAAAACACCATAAATATTCATTTTGAGAAAATGCTGCTCAGACAGGGAGCACAGAGCAGACTGATTTGTGCCCTGCTAATACCATCCGGCTGTGAGTGGGCAGGGAGACCCCAATACTGCCCGTTTGTCAGACCCATATCAGATCCGTGTGGCTGGCTTGACATCCCCCTGCTGTCAGCAACCTCACAGTCCCCTGGGGAGCCGTGGGCTTCCACTGAGCAGCCCAACAGTGACTTGAGTGACTTGCCATTCAGCTGACAGCAAGGAAAGACAGTTCCCATGCCCTTCACGTATGCTGACTGGAATGTGTTGCACATGGGTGCGAGGCAGGCACGATAAAGATATACAACATTGGCCTGATTTAGTGGAAATGAAAATAACTAGACATATGTTAAGCACATTAAAAGCAGTGGTGCATATTGTGTCCTGCTTACTGTTACTTCTCCTTTTTCTTTTTCTTTTTTTTTTTTTTTCAGTTGGGCGGAAGATTCTTGCAGGTCTTCTCTCCGTGCCCACACACAGCTTTACTGTGAAGAGAGTACTGCCTACTGGGAGAAGGGCAAATTTAAGAAAAATAGTGCAAATCTGTTCCGTGGTCAAGATAATATCCATAATGATCAGAAGCCATGTCCTGAGTCAGAGGTGGAGTTTTCATTGAATGCAGTGCTGGATCAGATCCCCTTGTCTGTGCCCCAGCATCAGCAACCCAGAGTCCCCTCACCAGTCCCAGACATCTTCAGAGGAAAAGGATAGGCAGCAGCCACCTTAATCCAATTTCATCTAAGTATGTAATTAGGGCTGTACATCTGGGATCACTTTTTCTCCCCTTCAAAAGTTAAAAAGCTTTATGAACTAGAGGCAGGAAGAAGGGTTTGATCCAGCTTTGGGTGTTGAAAAATTCCTCTCATCTCAGCTCAGCTGTACAAGGCCCCAGAGGCTTGCACTCACCATTTGATGGCCCTGAGGGAAGCCAAAAACTTGTGCAGTCATCCCAGGGCTGTCTCATTATAACCACTTCTCTGCTGTGTGTGCACAGGATTTCTATTTCTCCTCAGTATAAATCTTCTGGCCTTCTTTTGCCAAGGTGGGACACCACAGCAGTGACCAGAGGCTTGCCTGAGCATCCCAGGCTCTGGGCTTTTGCCTTTCCCAGACATTCTTATTCGGAGACACATACCTTATGGGGGATGTTTCCATGCAAAGCTGTGTACAAAAAGGGACATCTCTACCATCAACATGTGCCCCTTTTCACTCTCCACATATGACAAGGTTCAAAAGAGGCTGGATATTTTCAGAGATAGCAAAATTACTCAAAATACAATATCAAATGTGAAGGCAGTTTGTCCAGTCCCTGCTTCAGGAGAGGACTTTTTCGGCCTGGCATTCACAGCTAGCTTGTGGTCTGGGGAAAAATATTGAACATTTCTACCTCTTTGTTAAAATTCATGCAGATAAACAATTACCTTAAGGTAATGAAAATTTTTGAGTGGAGGGAAGAGGTGAAGAGGAAGAACTGGGGAACATCATGCTGCAGGATGTACTGTTGA
The DNA here is from genome assembly GCF_971803275.1 of Cyanistes caeruleus. NCBI lineage: Eukaryota > Metazoa > Chordata > Aves > Passeriformes > Paridae > Cyanistes > Cyanistes caeruleus. Next base: position 28,401,716 of record NC_141706.1, on the reverse strand, counting down.
AGGAATTCTCTAGGCAATGTAAATGATCCAAATGGTTTACCACTTTCCTCCAATCCTTTCATAAGAGTATCTTTTTCTCCCTCCAGTGGGACAACAGTAAGTCAACTGTTTGTGTGGCCAGGTGTCAGCTGAGAGCCTGAGGCAAAACACATTTTGATGAGGACACAGTCAGATAAGTGGAAGCAGTAGACACTTATCAATGCACTTCAGGGCTTAAACACACAATTTACTACCAATAAGTAGGAGGGCACAGAGAAGGCAGAGGCTATTCCATGTAGAAGATCAGACAGCTGTAGAAGTTGAATCAGACAGCACCACCAGCCTTCTAACCCTAGTACAGTAGAAGCCCTGAGAAAACTAAACTCAAGACAAAAACAGAAGTGAAGACATCGTGTCTGGTCATTCTAACCCTCTAATACTGACCGTTCTGACAAGGAAAGATACAACAAGGACTCTACTAGCAAAAGAGATAACAGAAGACATAAGTAACATAAGAATAATCTAAAGATTGTATTTCTAAGACCAAGACAAAGTCAGTGTAGAAAATTTTGTACAAATGTAGTGACTCATAAGTACTAGTAACCTAATATAATAAACTGTCTTGGCTTTGCTAGCATGAGCAACATCTGTGTCTTCAATCCCTGCAATTCCATGTGGGCTCACAGGTGTCTCCTCCTTGAGAGCACAGAGGGCTGGTCAGGGCACACAGGGCTATGTGGAGCTGAGATGGGGCTGATCACCTGTGGGCAGTCTTGTGCTGAGACCTGGCACAGGCAGGACGGTGTGACCACTTGCTCAACATCTCCACCACCACTGGCTCATCCTTGATCCACCATGGGCTCCAAATAAGCTGGAAAGATCAGAGCTTGCCTGATTTTAAAAGATTACCAAGAAGAAAAACAACTGATTCTGACCCCCCTCTTAGGCCTTGCTTCATCAGATTGGCTGGGCCAGTCTTAGCCTTTATGGAGGCAAAAATACACTTCTCTAACTGCAGCTTTTGAGCCAAACCCTCAGCTGGTGTGACACTATTTTCAATGGAGCTGTGCTAATTTACAGCAGCCTTGTGTCTGACCTTCTTCTGGGGAACAATTCAATGTGAAGAGAATGAGGATTATAGGGGGGTAACCTCAGCCTTTCTTCTAATATAAATCACAGAGGAGCAAAGTTGAAAACTGACGCTGGTCAGAGAAAGCTGATGGAATTGCACTCTGCAAGAATATGCCCTTCCATCAAGATAAAACCGATACTGCTGTTGTTATGTGAAGAAGAAACCTGGGGGAAGGGAAGGAATTTCAACAATGCCAGTAAAAAACACAAGATATTTCAATATTCTGGAACAGAGAAATTGCCCTTTCCTTTTTAATACAAAGTTTTGCTATTTTTTTTTTTCCTAAGTCATGCTATATTTAGTATAAGAAAACAGTTCAAAAATTAAAAATCCAACATTAATCGTAAGTATTTCAATAGTTCCCAAATATATTTTTTCTGTAGAATTTTGTGCTGTAGAGATCTTAACCTGGGGAAGGTTGATCAGATTTGGAGCAGAACCAAATTCCCAAATCTTGAACTGTTTTACAAAGCAAGCATTTCATCCACTTCACTGAACAAGTCAGAAAACTTGGGTTTGCTGCAGGAAAAAGGTGAATGCTTCCTTCTACTTCCTAACTGCTTTCTAGTCTTCCAAAACACTAAAGATGTCTGGTTTCATTTGAGACTCAACAACCTCAGTCCCAGAGAAGTTACAAAGAAGCTTGTATGAGCAACTTACGTTTACCCACTTAAAAAATAAATTCAAATGTACTAAGCAAAGGATTACAAAGTCAGATTTAAAGATAGACCCTGAAGAAACTTATTTGTAGATGGGCTTAAAGTATGGCTGACTCAACATTATGAACTGCTTTGAGGTCTAGGGATAAAAGGGCTTATGTTAGTTAGTACTAGGTATTACTGCATTTTATTGTTAATTTCAAAAGCTAAAAAATTAATAACAAGTAGAAAAAAAGTCTTTCCGTGAAATTAAGGACTTAACCTGATAAGAGATCCTAAATGCCAACACTCTGGCATTGGGACCGCCCCTCCAGTCCTCTTTACCTTGCTGGCTTTTTTTAAACCCCTTCAGTGTGGAATGAGCAAAAAAACTGCAGGCACTTGGACTTGAAAATCCGTAGGGTTTTTCATAACCTATTTCTTCTGCTGTAGGTGTTGTCACGTATGACTTTGTTGCTTGTCATGCTGTCAGAGAGAGCCCCTACACACACTCTCAAACACACGTTTTTCCTCCCATACACACTCTATCATTAACAGGTAGCACATAGAGCACAAAAGGGGGAGAAACAAGAAAGTACTGGGCAATCAACATCTGGTTTGAATAATTCCCCTATTTAAATTTTTACTTAGAGAACTCCCATTGGTATCAAATAATCTAACTAGGTTATTTACAGCTGAAAATCCTGGTAGCACTCTTCCTCTCTGGTTTCATGTTCAGGATCGTCACACCTTGGCTCCTAAAGCCTCACTGGGGATTTGTGTTGCAGGTACCACACAGCAAAAGGCAGATCCACATTCCTCCCTGCCTCCTCCTCCCATTGGCAGACGTTAAAAGATGTTGCCTTGCTTTCTCCCGCTCCTCTCCTTTATTAGGAGACGCTGAACTTATAACAAATACACTTCACTTTGCAAAAAAGCAGGGTAATTAGCCCTGCTTATTTTGGCCTGCATGTGTGTGGTAAAATGTCTAGTAATAGTTGGCAAGGCTTCTGCAGGGAATGAGATTCCCATGGTTAGATCTAAAGCCCAAATACTTGGAACAAATTAACACCAGCCAAGAAAGTGAGGTTAATTACTGGAACACTTGGAAGAGGAGGTCTCCCTAGCCTGGAAAACTGCAATACACTATCTGCATGTATGGTATGTGCTAACCAGGATCTCTCCTTCTCTTTCCCTCTCTTACTTGCTCTCTTTCCTCCTTCCCTTTTGTGTCCTGACTGCAGACAAATGTCAGAGCCGCTGAGAGCAAAGATTTCTTTTTCCTCTGACCCGCTGCTCCATCAGGCCAGTGCCATCGATGGCCCTGGAAGCTACTCAAAGCTGAGAAACACTGCCATCAGGGGCTGGCTCTCCTTCTGTCTATGTTTTCTCATTAGTGGTTTTGCGTTGTTGAAAGGCATCTTCATTGGAGGCCCAGTATTCCAGCAACATGCTGCTTTAATCTGGGGTGGGCACTGAGGCTTTCAAAAACACAGCCTACGACCCAACAGGAGAACAGTCATCTTCCCTAATATGCTCTTTGGAGAGCAAATCTGTAAATCCTGTAGGCCCCTAACATCTGCCTTTGGTAACGTTTTAATGGGGAAAATTTGCCTAGTAACCACATTGCCATTGACCTTTGATGCGTGAGGAATGTATACATGCACATGCCTGGGGGGAGCTGTGGATGGGCAAAACCTGTGAAATCAAGGTTGCAAAGCCATGGAGGTGGAAGCTAAGTAGTCCAGTTCAGTTACCTGTGCACCTTTAGGAGGGCTCCCTCATGTGTTTGCTTTATTCATGACACAGCCTTCTGTGGCATGAGGACAAAGCTTTTTTCCCTGGGATGGCTGCCTCACTCTGTGCTCAGGAGGGATACTGTTCATTACAGGAACAGCTATTCAAGATGTTGTTTTCTCTTCATTGTTCAGCTTGTGACCTCAAGCCTTACTGACTGCGCACTATTCAAATCCTCCTCTGAAAACAACATCATTTTGTTTTCTCATGGGCTTTTCTATAGCATTCATGACAATAGTATCAAAGTGTCTCGTAAAGATTAATTCGTCTATTTTTGCTACAGCCCCAGGAGGCGAGTTGGTATTTTCTTCATTCTCCAAATGTTGAACTGAAAGCATAAACCCTGTCTATACAATCATGGGTGCAGTTTACTAAGCAGCTAAAGCCGTGGTGTCCTCTGAGGCCCCAGGACTGTTTCAAACAGTGCCTGCCTGGTCCGTCAGGCTACATCTGGCTTCAGCATGTGCACTGCCTGACCCCCTGGCCACGCTTGCAAACTTACAAAATTGAATCTAGTCTTGAAGGCAGCCTCAGGGCCTTTGACAGTATAGACATAGCCATATGGTCAACAGTGTGCCTACAAGATCTGTGGTAAGCATTAATTTAAAATCCTGTCATTGAGATGCCTAGGTCTTGATTTTTCCTCTTGCTTGTCGTTAGCCAGCATTGCAGATGTTCATAGCAGAGCTCCTGCCAGCATCAGCCCCAGCTGAGACCCCAGGGTCTCAGGCTGGGTCCCCAGAAAATGAGAACCTACATCTAGGAGCCCTCGGTGAAGAATGCGCTGTAGGCAGAATGGCCCAGCCTCTGCGAGGCCAAACCCTTTGTTCTCACAACTCCCTCAGGTACAGCGCCAGCCCTCCCATTGCTCATTCTGCTTCAGCTGTCCCTCGTGTGGTGTCACCTGCAGGAGTCCAGGGGCTGGTAGCCTCCCCTCTTTGCTGGAGCATGGCAGGAGACCTGTGGGAAAGAGGCTTCGAGAAGGTAGCACATGAACTGCCCAAAAGGGTGGGATTACCATTGTGCATAGACCTAATCCAAGTATTTCCTGACTTTTGTGTGATCAAAGAGAAAACCTTGGTAAAGTTCCCTTAGGACAGGGATGCCTTATTTCCTGTTTTAAAGTAAGCTAGGGGACAGCATAGGCATGTCAAAGTAGCTGTACCATGGATGTCTACAGAGTTTGCCACCAAGATGGCAACTTCCTAGGGCATGTGGCTGTGCCAGGAGTTAAGCTGGCAGGAGTAACAGATCCTCTCCACGTGGTTTTTCTAAGTATCATAACTTGGCGAAATGTGAGTAGTTTTTCACAGAGACAGACAAAGCCCATCCCCAACACAAAAGCTACCTCTTCTGCCAAGTGTCCAATTGCACTTCCAAAGCACAGGGGTTCTAGGGCTTTCCAAATAAAAGGTTATGAAAAAAAAAACCCAACAAAAAACAGAAAAAAGCAACAAGGCAAACAATGTAATTTTTTTCCAGGCTTCTTCTCAGAAACACTATGTCATTCTGGCTGAAATTTCCGTAAATAATTCAGTTTGAGGCAAACACCCTCTACCTAAAATTTAAGACCAAACAGTTGAAACTGTCAAAGTTATAAATAAGTAAAAGACACTATAATTAAAAATGTTAGTCCAACTTACTTATAAGCAGTTTTGCAGCTGCATGTGATGCATTATGTGGGCATTTGCATATATTCAGTATGGGCTGATATATCAGGCTGACTTTTAAAGCTGTTCCGAGAGTCCTGCCCTGAGAAACAGACCAATACAGAGCTTGCTGTGCCATTTAGAAAAGAATACTGGAAAATGGACAGAGAAAGGAGACAAAAGACACTATAGTGACAAGAAATTAATCAGTACAGTATATAGCCCAGAAGGACTCTCTTCTGCTGACCCAGCCTCTAGGGCTTTCCAGGTTCTCAGACTAATGGGTCAAGCAAAACATGGAAATGCAGGTCTGAAAGCAAGGAATTCATCAAGCCCAGCCCTCATATCTAAATTAGGATTAAACCAACTTATTCTTGACCAAGTGACATCTAACATTTTCTTCCTGCACTTCAGAAAGAGGATCCCCAGTACCCCCAGCCTTTCCCAGTGCTGAACTGAAAGTGCTAAGAATAGCTCTGTTCAGTTTCAAACAGCCTATTCACTGCAAACTGAACACATTCTTTCTACCTCTGCCCAGGAGGTACAGGGAGCGTGAACGATCACTGTTCTTCCCAGAAGCAGTTTTACATACTGGAGGACTTTCATATTGCCCCCACCGTTCTCTTTTCTGAACACACATGAAATTCTTTTGCTCTTTCCCAGAAGTTGTGTTTTCTGACTCTTATTATTCTGGACTGTTTTCACTACATCTTTCCTGAAGTGCAATACAAGAGTCTCCCATATGGGTGTAAAGCAAAAGTCATATCTAAGCAGCCCATCTGCTTTCAGCACCTCCATGTCTCTCAGCTAATACTGGGTGAGAAAACTGCTTGACATCTATAGGAAAACCCCAATTCAAGAGTAGTCAGGAGGCTAATTTTATAGCTAAATTAATACAACCCAGCATTTAGGATGGCCCAGAATAAGGTGAGACCTTAAGCCTACAAGCCTTACAAAGACTTGCCTGTCAGTCTGACCACAAAGTCAAGGGTACAACAGGGTAATTACCTTGCCTAAAACATTAATTTTGCCATATTGAAAAATCAGGTTGGCGGGAGGTATTTTTGCTGTGCAACTGCATCATGTATTGCATGATGCAACTGCATTGGTTAATCTCAGATTTTTTTTAACCAGTTTTGTGCTGTCTTCAACCTGGTCAGGCTTTTCTGTTCACATGGAAGGATATCTGAGAGATTTCTTTATGCCAAGGTATATCATAGACATGGGTTTTATTTGAATCTACACAACCAGTTACCATATTCAAGAGAAAATTCTATTTTACATTTCTTTGTCTGAAACACCCCATACAAAATTAGGACCTAATGTATTTCTCAAGCCAATATATCATAGAGTAAGGGCCCCTACTTATCAGAAATACACCCATAGGGGTGCCTGAGTACCTGACATTCCTTCCACAGCTCACCAAGTACACCTGTGGTGCCAGGAACAGCCAACTAGTAATTCATTCCAGTTTAGCTAGGCTACCTCTGCTCAGCAAAGCACATATTCCTTATTAAAACCAAGCTTGCTTACTATCCTAGAACCTTAAATCATTTCCCTGCTACAATCAGTATCTCCTCTTTGCTCTTTTGACTAATTTAAAACCACACTTATCTTGCTAACATTTGAAGAGCACATAAACAGCATCATATGTCCAGAGGATGCTTTGTGCCCTCTGTGACAATCCAGACTCTCCTAGCTGTGCAGACATGCACATGGACATATGACCCTGCAACCTCCTGTTAAAGAGGAAGAAACGTTTCTGAGCCCTGTCGGGTTTAGCAAACCCATCACACAGCACAGGAGTTTCCAAAGTTCACAGAACAGCAAAGATCACTGTGTTTATGCAGGGAACAAAGGGAAAGGGAGGCAAGTGAAACACTAATGTAATTGTGGCTATTTACCAACTTGTTTTCATATCCCTGTAATGAGGTGCTGAGGAAGGTGTAGGTCACACAACAGAAATCTGTATCCATGTGTGTTCTTTCCATGATCATCTCCCTTTTGTTAAGGCTATGCTCAGTAGGAAAAAGAGTGGTACAAATGTGCCCAGACATGCAATTGCTACCCATGGAGGCAGCCGTGCCAGGCTCTGGGCATGCTCAGAGGCTGCAGGTTTGGGCACATCCCAGCAAGAGGGGGAAATATGTTTCCTTCCTATCCTTTAAATGCTATATCTGCAGTCATCACGGATGATCTGTATGGCTTGTGTGTGCTCATGGAAAGTCTTGCATTAAGGAAGGGTGAGAAAACCTCTGGCCAGTCTGCAAGTGTGATCTCTCTACAAAGTGAGGGCAGTGAGCTGGGACTGTGGAGGAAAGCTCACCAAGGCACACAGAGGAAATGACTGTAAGAGTACAAAGCTCTCTGATACTATTGCTCCATATCACTTCGTGGAAGGTAGTGTGTACAATAAATACATATTGCAAAATAGGGTTTATTTCCTTAAAAAATCATTTCACTCCATTCTCCAAGGTGTTGCTCAAAGCAAATATAATTTTATTGCTGACAGTTTAGAGGAGCTGAGGCTGTTATTCCAGGGCTGGTGGGAGGCAGCTGTATTTGGCTCATTTCATCACTTGCATATGGAGAAAATTTTGTTATTAGACTCTCAAAGTTGAAATTTATTTCCCTGAACCCCGACTTCCAGATGTGAGAAGCAGAGACTTCCAGCACTGGTGGCATATGAGGACTAGGACATGTATCCTTAGCTCAAGCCCATGAAGGTCTTGACAGCTGTTCTTGGATTGGATTTGTGTTTTCCTGCATAAAGGCACAAAAACGGTTTCTTGTGTGTGCTTGTTGACTGACTTGTATTAGAGAAGGGTGAGAAACCCTCTGGCCATGAGTGTGAGCTCTGGTTGGGCTCCCTTTCTGTAAGATAGTAAATGCCCTGGATCTGTTCAGAATGCTCTGTCCACATGCTCTTTCCTTCATGAGATCTGGCAAACTCGAAGAAAAGCATAACTCAGGCTTTGGTACACCTGCAAGTGACCCTTCTTTAGGTAATTTTCCTTGGGATTTCCACAGCCTTTCTGAGAGCCTGCAAACATATTTTCTTAATAACTGCATTGCATCATGAAGAGCAATATGCATTATTACCAATTTATTCTTCATCCAAGATGCCAGAATAGCTTTTCAAAGATGCTTTAGTTAAGCCGCATAATCTCCCCAAGAGAGCACCCAGTACTGTTATCCTCTGAAGATGATGGACCCAAGGTACAGAAAAGCAAAGTAACTTGCCCACAGCTGCACAATATATCAGTTACAAAGCTGCAGAGTCCAAGAAGCCCAGCTCCCAATCTTAAGTGTTAACCACTTGACTATGATCTGTACAATACCAAATAGAGCAGGAAGGACCAAGAAGCATCTACATAACATGAGGGATTAATTCCACTGGAGGGATATGAGAGAGGCAGAGGAGCAAATCTTAGCACAGGCTCTGTGATGATTGCTGCCTTACTGTTCATGGGCAGCAGAATCTGTCTTCCATTCCCACATCTGCCCTGGATCTCACTGATCTTCTCTCTCTTTTTCATTTTTCCTGTCTCTCCTTGTCTTCCCACAGCTTCCCCAGATGTTTGTCTTTTAATGTCTTTAAAAAGGGAATCTTGTCTTTTACCCAGTTCTTTTTCTCAAAACTCATTGGGAAGAGCTTTAAAATGTCTGTGGCTCTCCAGAGTCTTAAGGCAACACGGCCCATCTGGAAATGTCACAGCCTCTGGGAAGCCAAGCTCTTAACCACTGTGGATTTAAATTTCAGTATAAGCCCCCACAGAGTTTATCATACAGTACCATATATAAAACTGCACAGTATTTTGCACCTAACAGCTGTTTTGTACAGATAATTTTCATCAGAAATTAATTTCTCTTTAGATTCCTAGTCCAAAGAAATTTAGGCTCTGGCATGAGTTTTTCTATTCTGCAGAAATCTCTGGAGGATTTAACCGTATATCTATAAGCTTCTGGACATTTGTGTGGAGCCATATGGCAAAGGGTAGCAACCCACCTGATGTGGCACCAGGAGAAGGACACATTCTACAGGCTTTTCAAGAGAAGTTTCCTGGATACATTTCTAGGATGTGAAGCCAGACCACCACTAAGCAAGTGAAAGTTGAATGCAAGAGAGGTGGCCAGTGAAAGTGGAAAGTGTGTTGCAAACTGTAAATCTCAATGATCAAACCTCTGCAGCCCTGAATGAACTCTGAATTTCAGAATCAAGACCTTTCTTTGAGATGGACATTATTGCCAGGAAAAGTAAGCAAAAGACTCAGAATGGGTTTCTAGTCCATATTTTGAGTGAGAAATATGATGTGGAGTCTACCAACCTGTTTTTCTGCAAACAGAATTCTGATATAAAACATTAACTTATGCTATAAGAAATTTTCCAAATCATAGGAAAAAAATGTTTCTCCTTAAAGGGAACAGCCATATTTTTTCAGGAAAAACACCCACAACTTAATCTCATTACAAATAATACTAATAATAGTAAGCTATGCCATAACAGAGAACAGTGTCTAGAACTCACAAACAACATTTCTCCTGAAAAACAGGACTGTCAACAGCATACAGAATGGTAAGAGAGTTTGACAAAAAGCTGTACTAATGTATTTAGTTCCTTTATTTGTCCTGCAGTGCTGAGCTTTGCAGGCCACCCCTTGAAGCACTGGTAATCCCATGGAGTCAGCATTCCTGGTTTGTTGCTTCCAGGAGCAAAACTATACAGTCAGCCAGCAATTACAGAGTTAACCGATAGTGGTACCTCTGGTGGCTCCAGGATGCTTAGGGGATTGAGTTCCAGGACTGGATAGTTTTGATGGAGCTCTTTCTAATGAAGCTACTCTGGTGATGCCGTTTATCAATGGGGTTTTTTTTCTCAGGAGAGGAGGTATAAACTCTATATGGCTACTAACTGCCCATACACTTCCATACAGATCCAGGTGGTCAGAGGTCCTACTGCCTGCTGAGTTAAATGGAGTTCTCAACAATAGGAAAGTGAAGTGCGGCCACCTGGTATTCATCAGTCCTCTTACTGTTTCACGAGTGTCCATTAGAAACCTAGATGCATGATCCCTGCATTTTGATTGTTAGAAAAATTAGCTGTAAACCATCAGGAAATGACCTGTTTCCCCAGCAGAGTTACTCAGACCCATTATAGGCCCTGTTCTAAGTCCTCTTCTTATTGAACACAGTTTACAAGAGGTTCACAATAATCTCTTCAAAATTAGGTTTTTGTTCTTTTTCTAAGCCATTCCGATTGTTACTTAAATAAAATCTTTTTGTTTGGTCGCAGAGAGAATGAGAAGCCAACACCAGGGTGGGTGATGTGGTATCGTGCATGACTCCAGGAGAGCTGGCTCATAATTTGGGATGCAAAATAGTTTTTCATCAGAAGTGTCTGATTTACAAAGAGCATTTCTCACATGTGGAGTACCGTATCTGGCAACAGCTGGGAAGAGGCAGGAAGAACTTCAAGGGAAGACAGCCCACAGCCCCAACCATGGCAAATCTTCAGACCCACTTTGGCCTCCTTCAGATAGAGTGGGATGGGACCCCTTTCCATACATGTGGGGCATGTGGCTATTGCCCCTGCTGCCAGGCTGCCTGCAGTCTCTCCTGGCAAAGCTGTTAGATGTCAAAGAAACACTCATTAGGAAAGTGAGAGATGGAGCTGCAGCCCCATGATTAAGCAAGGATTGGAATTCACAGTATGTGAGTGCTTTGCCACTAGGCTTACTGAAAATGTTTGATTGTTTTTCTCTGTTTCTGAGAGGGAGAACAAAAGGGAAGAGGTGGACAAGGGTTTTGGAAAAAAACTATTTATGTGGCTTGCTTTCCATTTGGCTGTGCAATAACAAAGCACATTTTTTAAGCTCTGAAACATTTTGGTTTCAAGAAATGTTTTCAGTTTAGTGATTTTGGTTCCTGCCAAAAGTTCTAGTTCTCGCCTTAGTGAGATTGTCCATGGCAGGTATTCTGCCTTCAGGTACCCCTGTGCAAATCTGCCTGTACCAGTTGCTCTAGGGAGACTGGAGACTACAGTTGTGCAGTCCCATTATGGGAGATGCATCCCACACATGGGTGCTTGTCTTCAGTCCTTAAGAAGCTTTTACTGGCTGGTCTTGCACCCCTTCTCAAACACTGTGAGAAGAGTGGATTAACTGATTTCAAGAAAATGAGACTGAGCTCTGTGTAGAAACCAGGATTGTGTCTGGGCAGTGTGTCTACAGAAGGCAGAAAAGAGCAACCAGAAAACTTGGGGACTTCAGGGGTTGTCAGAAAGACATGGTTGAAGTCCAGGACAAGAGTAGACACTGAGTTCCCACCCTCATAGTTGTTCATAAACCAGATTACAATGCCCATGAGACTGTTGCAGATGCACTGTTTGCATTTCAAAAGAAACACTGAAAAATCCTAAAGAGTAATGCGTCTATTTAGAATAAAAGCTGCTCTTCCACCCTTCTCTACCTAGTCATTGCCCTTCTGAAACTCATTGGCTATGAATTACTCCAGAAAACGTTATCCCAGCAGCAGATCAGTAGAAGCCAGGGTGGGAAAAAAGCTTAATTTCCAACTGTAATTAGAGGATGCTGAAGGCAACACTTCAACAGTAAGATGTATCAAGCACTGGGAGGTCTCTTAGGAGAAGCAGTGGAAAGAATATTGCTTCCTTCATAGCGACAAAGCTTTGGGAAACACACACTAGGCAGAAATTCTGCCTTAGCTGGTGTTGCTTATCAAAGGGCAGGAAGTGCTTCTCACGCCAGAGAGAGCACACAGCCCGTGGCAGGGGGAAACCCACTTCCCACAGAAATCCACACCTCAGTTTGGCCTCACATACTGCAGGTGGAGATAAGAGCTCACTACTCAGAGAGCTACGGGTGATGCTGCATGATGCTCAGCTGCCCCAGCACTGGACACCCACAAGCTGCTCAGCCCATGCTGCCTTACACAAGTCTGGCCTTCCACCTTCAATAGTACTTTCTTTTTTTTTCCAAGTAAATTTAATCAGGAGTTTACTCGCATCCTTAACTCACTTCATGTGAACTTAATTTCCAGCTCTGATAGTTATTTTCAAAAAGGAATTTTTTTAAATGCACTGGGGTTTGAGGACGAAAGAAGGAGGAGGGAAAATTCAATTAACATCATTTCCAGTGTTTCCATATTTCTCGGGTGTATAAGCAAAGCCATTTCAGGCATTAGAGAAGTTATTTAGATTTGGACTGTACCTTGCCTGGCAGATCATGTAACCAGATTGTTGGGCCTTATCCAGTAGGAAGGATGGTTTCTGCACTCCACCAGTGCAGAGCAATGCCCACAGGACCCCCAACAGCAGGGACGGTTTTGTAACATTGCCAGGGCTAATATGTCTGAGAAGGTGTTACAGCCTGGGATTGCTAGTAGGTATTTAAGAAAACATAGAAAGAAGATATGAACAAAGCCTATTTAAAAATGGAAAAGAACGATGGAAAATCAATAGATCTTATGGAAAATGAGCTTTTCTTCCTTAATATCCAGAGCAAGATTGCCCTTCAAGGATTTTGGTGTGGGGTATTTTCTTCTTGCTTTTTACATCAGAAAGCATAGCTACTTTTAACCTCCCTGATCAATGGTGAGAAATAGAAATCATCAGTAATGACAACAGAACGTCTTAAAACAAAAATCTATAGTTTAGTTCTTTTTTAATTCACTTTTAAAGTATTTTAGTTTTAAAAACATAGAGTCAAATAAACTAATTCTGAAATAAAATTATGATATTCTGATTTTAATTGAAGTTCTAGTTACAATTTGCAACAAAGTAAAAATATTCTTTTCGTAGACTTTTTCTTTTTAAATGGAACAAAGAGTGGACTGAATGGTTTTTTGTAAGTTTTCTTGAAGGAGAGCAATAATTTCCATCCAATTATTTAACCAACCAAGGTCATGAGTTCCTAATGAGTATATTATGTGATCAACAATTTAACCAATCCATTCTTTGGCAGAGACAAGCTTCTCTGGGTATGGCCCAGGAGACAGGAGTCAGAGAATGACCTGTTCCATTGGATTTGCTTTATTAATCCTGAGCAGTTTCTGATGTGTTTTCCATTCATCAACATGTCCAAATGTTTTCCCTTACAAAAAATCAAAAATATGATGAACGCCAAACAGATAAACAGCGCTAATCAGACATACTTCAATATTATGGTGGCCATCCCAAGAAAATCTGTGAAAATCCCCACTAGTATGTACTTTATACAATGAAGTCTCATATGTGGGTGGTTATATATTTTTCTAACTTTCTGTCTTTCAGAAAGATACTCAGTACTTCAAGATGATCCAAACTTCAATCCTTAAAAAAAAACCATAGCTCTTTGATTGCTGGTAATTTCAAAACCATGGCTCTTGCTCTTCTCGCCACTTGATAATGGCAAGGAGACCTCTCTGTCCTCAAGTGACAAAATGAGATTTTCTCAAACAACATCCTTTTGTTTGTTTGTTTGTTTGTTTGTTTTCCCTTGATTTTCTATATGACTTATCAGTTCAGTAAAACTGACTTATCAGTTCAGTAAAACTTACAAATATTTGAAAAAAACTTCCATTTGATGCATTTCAGTGATGCAAACAAGTACAAGTTGAGGAGAAATAAGAGATTGCCTTCCTCTCCATGTCTGGAGATCTCTTAGTTAGACACCAGGCTGGAGCTGTCTGAGCGATGATGGGTTTAAATGTAATTTTCAAGTTAGTCACAAACATTTCCATGCTCTGAGATAGCAGAGAGCTATCAGCAAGCATACATTTTTGGGGAAAAGGCCATAGACAATGCGTTCCCCAGTAGCACTCCTTGTCATAGCACAAACCATCCTGGTGGTGTGATATGACAGTGGTTGGCACAGCAACACAGTCTTCCCCACCATCTTTACTTGAACAGAGATCTTCCCAACTTTTTGTTGTGAAACCTGAAGTTTCCTTCCCTTTTTCCTTTCCTTTTTCCTTCCCTTTTTCCTTTCCTTTTTCCTTCCCTTTTTCCTTTCCTTTATCCTTTCCTTTTTCTTTTCCTTTATCCTTTCCTTTTTCCTTTCCTTTATTCTTCCCTTCCCTTCCCTTCCCTTCCCTTCCCTTCCCTTCCCTTCCCTTCCCTTCCCTTCCCTTCCCTTCCCTTCCCTTCCCTTCCCTTCCCTTCCCTTCCCTTCCCTTCCCTTCCCTTCCCTTCCCTTCCCTTCCCTTCCCTTCCCTTCCCTTCCCTTCCCTTCCCTTCCCTTCCCTTCCCTTCCCTTCCCTTCCCTTCCCTTCCCTTCCCTTCCCTTCCCTTCCCTTCCCTTCCCTTCCCTTCCCTTCCCTTCCCTTCCCTTCCCTTCCCTTCCCTTCCCTTCCCTTCCCTTCCCTTCCCTTCCCTTCCCTTCCCTTCCCTTCCCTTCCCTTCCCTTCCCTTCCCTTCCCTTCCCTTCCCTTCCCTTCCCTTCCCTTCCCTTCCCTTCCCTTCCCTTCCCTTCCCTTCCCTTCCCTTCCCTTCCTTTTCCATGGAAGAAGTCCTCTGTACTTTGACATGAGACTTTCCCTGTAAATACTGAGTGGATACCTTTGCTCCTGCTGGTCATCTTATCCAAATGAAGTGATTTCTGTGCAAGAATTGCTGATTGTTTAGTAATTTCTTCTGTCTTCTCTTCTGCTCAGAAATCTCTTTACTGAGGAGTGGTGGCAGTCCAGTCTCCCCAATGAGAGCTCCCGAAAAATTGTTTTCCCTTTGCTTGTAAGCTTTGGAGGCTTTACCACGACTCCAAGATACTTGGGCAATGCATGCAAATGAAGGGAAGAGCAGTGAAAATGCAGAGGTTGGCCTTGCAGTATGGAAGGTGGCTTAGCAGCACAACTACAGCACCACTATCAGTGTCCATTCTTCCCCTGGACACTTTGGCCCTCAGTGACACAAAGCACTTTACAAATAATGGTAAATTAACCTTCATAGCCTTAGCCCAAGTGGGACAAGATTTATCCCCACAGTACACTTGGAAAATCTGAGACGTCCAGCAACAAAATAACTTTGCTGAGCAATCCTGTGGTAAATCAAAGGAAAAAGGAATGAAAAACTTCACTCTCAATCTAGTCATGGGCTATTATCTTACATTACTCAAAGAAAATAAATACGTTAGCCTGAATGGCATCTCTACTGGTCTCCAGATTTTGTTTTACTGTCCTCTTTGCCTCCTAAGCCTCACCAAAGTCAAAGGCTCTCAATGGACATTTTGAGAAAACATGGGGCAGGAGAGGAATGGAGCAGGGTGGCATTAAGTTTTATCACCCCTTAAACTGTAATACTTTCCTTTGCGTGCTCTGTTTCTTATTCACACGGCTATAAAATTTGCCACATCCGGGCGAGAACATCCCTCCAGTCAACCAGGCGGTGTTTACGAACTGGAAAAGGCGTTCTCTTGCTCCTCACTCTAGGGGTGAGACAGAAACGTTAACAAGTCGCTTGTGGTTTTCTCTTTCCAGGTTGGGCAATCAGACCTCTCTTAACACCACAAGAGGGGACATAACAATTTAGGGGCATTTTATACCTCTGAAGATTTGCAATCAGCAAATTGTCTGGAACATGTTTGATTTCCCCACCCGCCTCCCCTCTGCGGTGTCCCATCACAGAGCCTCTTGCTAGGGACATCTTGATGTTTGTGGTCTCACAGATTCCTTGCTCCAGCCAAACGCATTTCTTGTAGTGCTGGTTCTCAGCCGAGCTTGCTTTACATCATAAATGTAAAAATGTTTCTTTTATAAAAAAAATTAAAATAAATTAAACCAAAAAAAAAAAAAAAAAAAAAAGACGAAACACACAACCAACCTATAAACAGAACATAAAAGCCGTTTAATGGAGTGCATAATGAAGCAGAGAGGAAACAGACACACATTGATTTTCCCTGACATTTCACCTATTAAATTAAAAGCTTCTTAAGGAAGAGTCTGAATTATTAATTCAGTTAATTCAAGTTCTGAAATGAGTAACAAAGACATTGTTGTCCCCAGCAAGCTGAGGCTGCAAGATAAGCAAATTAAGAAGAAATAAGGCCTGAGTACAAAGACCCCAGGAAAACGTCCATCCCTGTTTCAGATACCCCTCCTGCCATTCTAGACACACCAGAGAAGAGATTCTGAAGGAAAACCTGGTTACAGAAAATTATATCTTTGAGACCAAATGAGAAAGTGAGACCTCTGGCCTGGTAACCTAGCTTTGAGACTTCTGCCACAGCCTTGGGAAAGCTTCTTCTGACCCTCAGCTACTTGATCCTATCCTCTGCACAACCAGAGCAGCAGTGTTGACCACTACTAACCCACCTACTGAGGTTACTGGAAAGATTAATTAATCTCTCAGGCTCTATTGAATGCAGCATTCATGCCAAGAATTCATCTGGAAGTCCTCATGCAGTAGTTGGGAAAAACTATAAAGCACACCACGTAGCTGGAAACTGGGGAGTAAAGGGCTGCCCACGCTGTGGCAGG
Source organism: Cyanistes caeruleus (assembly GCF_971803275.1). Taxonomy (NCBI): domain Eukaryota; kingdom Metazoa; phylum Chordata; class Aves; order Passeriformes; family Paridae; genus Cyanistes; species Cyanistes caeruleus. The sequence goes on along the minus strand of NC_141706.1, from coordinate 28,385,052 downwards.
GAGACACTTAATGAGGGACAAGATGAAAAAAATAGCAGCACAGCAGGAAAGTGAAAAAACAATGCAGGATTCATTCCTTCAGGCAAAACAACTATTTTTAACATAAACTCAGCCTCACAAGCCAGTGTTTGCTCCTTTCTCAGCAGGCAGGAGGACACCCCAGTGTGAGGGTCTGTGTGGCTGAGCTCAGGGATGCTTGGGGAGGTCAGGGAAAGGGTGTGAGTCCCACGTGTTGACAGTGCCAGTGCCATTGTCAACCCCACAGATTCTGCCAGTACAGACACCCCAGAGGAGGGCAAGGGCCTGGTGTCACTTACAGAGCCATGGCATGGCAGGACCAGCAGCCTGGCCACCCAGCAAAGCCACTGTCATAATGTGGGCCAACTGTTATTAGGACTTTACTATAGAACTCCAAAATGGGGGAAATTTTGAAGAGGCCTTTGGTTACCATGCAGACCCCAAAACCTGTCATTCCCAGGGCAGCGCAGCATGCTGGGGGCTGTTTCAGGGCCCACACCACAGCATCTGCTCTGCAGTCACTCGGCATGACCCTTCCCTGGTTTGTCTCTGGTATGAATGCTCAGGAGCAGCTGCACTGTGCTAAGACTGAAGTTTTAAATTGTCAGCAGATCGGAGCAGCCAGAGCAAAGCCTTGAACATAAGCAATATTGGTTCAGCTTCTTAAGAAAGGTGGGGTTTTTCTAAGTGAATTAAAAAAATAAAAAGGAAAATACTTTTCAATCATAATTCTGCTAAACAGAGCAAAGTTGTCACTGCTGATAGCAGTGTCATGTCCTTGAGGTTCCAACGTGCCTTGGGAGCTGTATTGTAACTGAAGAGACATTCAGCTTTGAGGTGATGATTCCGTCTCCTCGGGTGTGCCACTCACATTGGTGGCACAACGAAGTGCAATAAATTCCTCATGGGAGATTTGTGATCTTCAGGCTCTGGAAGCACTACACAAAGTCTTTCTTGCTTTGAAAGGATTTTCTTCACACAGATAGAGGTTCTTCTCCAAACTATACACAAAGCAAACCAAGGCTTATAGTACTGAAGGGAACACCAGCTGAAGTAACTCCTGAATGTGTTGTGACGGCTCACACAATTGTAAGAAAACACCTGTATGTCCCCCAAACCATCCACTGCAGTAATACTGCTCTTCTGGTTTGCCATGTTTGAGCAACCAATTTGAGTCCTTCTGAGTAAATAATGTCAGAGCAGTGTAAACCAGTAAACTTTATGGAAAGATAAAGCAAAGGATTGCCCTGGAAAACCTGTTATGTCACCAGACAGTACCAGACTTCCTCAGAGGAGTGTTCCTGCTTCTGGAGACCTTGGTGGCCTGAGGTCTACCGCTGCTCCTGCCCACACTGTGTGTGCCATCACACAGGTGAGCAGGGATACTGCTGCCAGCCTGGACCCCAGGAGCAGCAGTGTGTGGGGACAAGGCAGAGACTGATGTCTCTGGGGTCTCTCAGAGCAAGCCCACCCACTGGAGCATGGGTTCCACTGCCAGACCCCACATGCACTGCAATTGCCATCATGTCCCACAGGTTGCCAAGGGTTTGCCAACCCTGGCAGGGAGGCACAGCATGCCACGGCATGGCACAGCGCGGGGGCTGGAGTGCTCAGCTATGTGACCAGGTCACCACTTTGTTTGGTTTCACATAACTTCTTGAACTTATTAGGAGGCTGGGGAAAGGAGACATTGTTTTGCTTTGGCTGTGAGGTTTTGGATGCTTTGCTTCCAGGCCTCCATCCCAGTGATCCCAGCGATGAGGACAGATTGAGGGAAGATTAAGTCAATGCCTTAGGAAATTTACAGTTGGAGCCTGGGAGAGAAGGCTGTCTTCTTAGGAGAAAAAACAAAAGTGATAGTAATGCAAATCAGAAAATGTATACATGTGTGTATACACACACACACACACGCATACAGATCTGTATTTTCTGCATTTCAGTGTAGTTGTGTCTCTGACCATTTATTTCTGTATTTCTCTATTTTAAGTTTCAGGTAAACAGAGGCAATTCAAGAGTTTTCCTCCCACGCACACCCCGCTAGCTATAATGGGGGAATAGCGCTGCTGTAATTAAAGATCAAGATTTACTGTTACACAGAAAGTTTTTCTAAGTGCTTCAAAAATCCACTTGCTTATTCAGACTTTCGTGAAAATTGCTTGCCTCGAGGGCTTCTGGGGAAGAGCTCCAGCCTCCTCTGTCTTTGAATAAGCAGACACCCCACAGACGATGCAGCAACAGCAGCAGTGTTGCACTCTTCTTGCAGAGTGCACTGCTCTGCACAGCTGTGGCTCATACTTCCTTTTTGGTCCTTTTCACCAGCAAACTCATTGAGGGTTCAGGTGGCATTTGATCATTTCCACTACCCCTTTTTTTAAAAAGGAATCTCTGTTTTAAGAGTTTTTTGAGTTATAAACTGAACCACCGGACAAGGGCTGCCCTGTAAATCCAGGCAAAGGGGGAAGCTGCCTTTCACAGCTGGGGTCAGGCTAGTGCAGATACTGGGTGAGGGCTGGCTTATGTGAGTGGCTGCTACTTCCCAGGAACCTGCAGAAATCATCATTGCAGGCTCTCCAGTGTGCTGTCTCCCCTTCCTTTCCTCTGGTGGGGGACACTCAGCCCATTACCCCTAGATAGCAAAACTCAGGTTTGCCCAGGCTGAGATGAGTCTGGGGATCCAAGTCAAGCCAGTGAGCCCAGTCTGGGACTTTCATACTCTGCAGCAGAGGCCCCAGGTGGCAGAGCAAGTCTGTTGTGAAGTATTATGCCTTGGGGAACAATTTCAGGTGTCTCTCTACCCTGTGATTTCGAGAGCTTCATTTTGTGTACTTTAAAATAGAGAACCTGCCTGTGTAATCTGAGGACCCCTGTAGAGGCTTTGCTTTAAAAGCAACGATCCTGGTTCCATAGCTAAAAATTTCAAAATCTGCTAAAGCATACATACTGACTCTGATTTTAAATAATTAGCATCTAGAGGAAAATCATTAAGCAATGAGCTATTATTTTAGAGCAATACAGCAGTGCCTTGTGACCTTTATCCGTTTGTGGACAAGGGGACTGAGTGTCGTATTAAAATAAAGTAAATTACTTATCTCCAAAACTCAGCCAGGCAGCAAAAAGCAAAGGAGACAGGTCAACCACAAAATTCTGTAATTTGGGGGAAAAGGAAAAATCAGACATAATGCCAAACCTACTATATGACCTTTCTTAGAGTGACTGTAATAAACTTCAGATGATATTTTAGGGCATACAAAAAAATGAATGGAATGCAGACAAGAATAAACAAATGAAAAATGTTTAACCTGAAGCTCAGAGATCTGGCAGGCCCTTCTGATTTTCACTAAAAAGAAAATCCCCAGATAAACACAGTGATGGTGCCATCACATGTCTCCATTTGTACTCCTGTGCCCCACGAAGGCCCAGGGCGCTCTTTGTGATCACAGCGGTTTTACCTTTCCTCTTTGTCTTGTGGCTTTCTGGGGGTGAATTTAAATGAATTTAGCATAACAGCAAGCGTGCACGACATATCTCACACCACTGCTGCAACCAAGGCCATGGATTAAAAACACAGGCCTTATTCTCTGTACTTTTTTTTTGGGGTGTGGGGGAGGGAAGTGAACCCAGATATTACATTGAACTAATATTAAATGAACTAATATTAAATTAGAGTGAAGTAGTGAATTAAAATTAAATTGATAAGGCTAGACTGAACCAAAGAGGTGATTAAAAAGTAAAATAATAAAAAATAGAGTGGAAGGAAGGGAAAATCTTTTTTCTTTGGCTATTCCATGTTTGTTCGACAAGAAGCATATTCCTTGTTCTTTCATTAATATTGGTATACTCCCTTCTTTTGTGCCCTAAACTCACATGTCTCAAGTGGCATTTTCCAAACTGCATTTTCCATCCATTTCAGGGACATGTGACAGGTTCCCTCTGCTTCTAGAGATGTGTAAAGTGCACCCAGAAGTTTATAGTTCACAGGTACTGTTCCTAAAGCACAGCCCTGGACTTTGTGCCAGGAGACTGGCTTTCTACTTTTATTATTTGCTATTATCAGCTTCCTTGCAATGGCGTATACATATAAATATACTGTAGCTTTTCCAAATGCCTTTTGGAGAGCTGGATTTTATTCATGGATGATTAGGAGGTGAAGGTTGCTTGGATGGTTAAGGCGAAAGACAGTTCACTGCTGCTGTTCTCCTTGAAGCAGCTGGGCTGAGTGCTGAGGCACTGGAAACACACAGGGAAGGTGGTATCTTGAAATACTATCAGGCAGCAAAACTCATTTTGGAACAATAGGTGGCTTCTCAGGAACGCCTTTGACCTGACACAGAACTGAACCTTTAACCACTAAATTGGGAGATTTGGTCGGGGCTAAAGGTGAAGCTGAAGCACTTGAGACCTGCATGGTTTGGGAAATTATCTAATTTGGGCTTTTCAGCAGTGACGTCACGAGGAGTTCCTGATTCCACAGCTGGTTTGTAACTGGCAGGGTTTTTGTGAAGGCTCGAGAGGTCTGAAAGGTCAGCTGGTCCCTGAAAGCTAGTCTGTTCTTTCCTCTATTGTGTTATATGTCCCCTGCTTCGGGACCCCTAAGATGCCAGCAGCAACTAAAACAAACCACAAAAATAGTTTATTTATCTTTTTTTGCCTAGTACACTGCTAGGAAGAAACATTTCCAGACTATGACAATTGTCAATTGTAAGAGAGGAAGTTCAAACATAATCAAAACCACTGATGCATCCCAAACTCCCCAGGCCACAGCTGTTGGCTGAATGGGATTGCTCCTGGCCTCACAGGCATGAACCTGGCTGGTGTCACGGCACTGACCAGGGTCCCCTTTGAGGTGGCCTGGACATGCCTCCAGCTGGTGCAGAAGTTATTATCCCTGCTGTGGTTTGCAGGAATGAATAAGGACAAATGAATGATAAATGCCATGAGATGTGCCTGTTTAAGCTCTAAGTATCATACCAGCTATCAGTCTTCTTAGCACTGCAATCTGCCCATCCTCCTCTGCTGGAGGGCAGCAGGGTCCCACTGGCAGCTGGCTCTACAGAGCCTCCCTCCTGCATCTCTCTCACACAGACCCATACAACCACACTGCAGGGTGTAGGTCTCTGTATCAAAGCATCTCATTGTCGGTTTTTCCACTCTTTACTAAAAGAAACACTCTTCTGCAGCTAACTGTTTCTTGGCCTCTATCTCAGACTGCTAAATCCTCTTTCCTGAAATGCTTATTGTCACTCAGCCTGAGGATTTACAAAGCACAGGTCCATTAGGATACTGCAGAGAAATGTATGTGACAGCTCATCACAGGTTGAGTTAAAATTGCAATAATCTGTAGTTGGAAAGGCCATCTGAGCTGTTAGAGACCTGATTTGCTGTGGGACAATGAACAGAAGAGGGACCACGAACAACCAATGCCCTGTCAAGGAATCCTTAAGCCTAAAATTTTGGACAAGAAGATGCAGGCTAGTTTTATAAATCTAATTTCTCCTCTCTTGTCTTCCTATTTGGTCTGTTCCCAGTATTTCATGTCCTTCCTTTACCTCTCTTTTTTAGTACTTTTGCAGCATTAGTGGCAAATGTGGAGTAAATGTTTCTTTGTATGTTCTGCAGAGAAGGACTACTTTGTTCTTTCTCTGCCTTAATGGGCCTGGGATCTCTGGTAACATGCTGCCTGCTCCCCATGACTAACACACTTTGGAAGGAACAACACGCCATCTCAAATGACTTTTTCCACTGTGGAAATGCCTGGATCTGTAACCTTGTAACTCAAAAACAGGCAGCTTGAGTATCCTTCTGAGGCCAGACCCAGTGTTCAGTAAAGCAAGTTTTTATTAAGGGTACAAATTTCTGTCTGAAATTCAGCCAGTTCAGAGAAGAAGCATCCAAGGCTGTGGCTTTCATGTGCAATGAAGCATGGCACAGAGCCCTCAACCTGCCTCAGTCCCTGGCAGTGGGCACACATGTGCAATGCAGCATGGGCCAGGACAGAGAAGCAGAGCAGTCTCTGCAGGGTTGTTCCATCGTGGCCATGCTCCCTACATGTTCAGCATTCATTTGTGCAGACCCAGCTTGTGCCTCTCCGTGCTCAAGCACACATTCCTGGTCTGGTGACAGAGACACCATTCACAAGAATGATAAGATAAAATGCTAGTGACCCTCAGGCTTAGGAGTAAAAACAAGCAAACCAACCCTGTTATCTTTAGCTCATCCCCAGCATACCCACTCATCTGAAGCCTGATCTTTCTCAGTCACACAAAGCTTGGGCCCAGTCACACAGACTGTCATCATAACCAGCAGTCCCAAGCCTTGGTGAAGGGGGCTTGGAAAACAGACCCAGAGCTCATATGTGCCTGCCTTTGGGTGGCTGGAGAAAGCAGGGAAAATGGCATATTCAGTGACAAGGCCCTTTCCTTCCAAAAGAAACATCTCTGTGGCAGCTCATGCAACAGTTGAAGAGGATGTGTGTGTGTGTGTGTGTGTGTGTGTGTGTGTACAGGTATGTGCTCACACAAACACCCTCACCAGACCAGTCTTACCCATCTGTCTGTGTGCACAGCTCCCAGTCAAACAGAGCAAGCAAATACTAGCTAACCTAGGTGACTTAAGAGAATGCTTTGTGCAGGGAGATCTCGTTCTGGCAAGATTCATACTGTCAGATTATGTCCTTGTTGCAGCCTTAAAATGCAAAACCACATTTCTGTTCCCTCTTGATGTATCCTTATTACCTGGAGCATCCTCATCCAGTACATTATTCCTCAAAGGTCAGCAAAGTGGTGATATACTCTTCACAGCACTAAGTACTAATCACACAGAAAGAGAATAAGACTGGAGAAAACTGGTTTACATCTCACTTTCAACCCCCTTCCTTTCACACCTTTCTTCTGTTCTTCCCTAGAAATTGTCAATCCTTCACTTCCCAACCCCAAAGCAGTCAAGCTGAAGCAAGATGGTGGGATGCAGAGGGTGATCTGAGTCAACCCCTTTTATATCAATTTCAGTTCCTGTTGGGTGTTCTCATGACATTTCAAAAGACTACAATCCTAATGAAAACCACACAAGCTCCTGAAATTAAGTTAACTGCTTTTGTAAAAATGCAGGGGCGGGAGGATGGAGGGAGTGGAGAGGGGGGTGAGAGGAAAGAAAAACGAAAGGGAAAGGAAAGAAAATGGAAAAATTAAGGAAAAATCTCTTTCAGGTTGTATTCAAGCATGTAAAGACTATATTGTTTATCAAGCCCTATTCTGCCCTGTAAACAAACACACTTGTAGTTACTGCAGAGCAGAAAAGCTACACAGATTTTCAATTTGACTATTTTTGCCTTAAGAAACCAAAGTGAAATAATTCAGACAGCTTTCTTTAGATTTTGGTTTGTGTTGGTTTTTTTTGGTGCAAAATATCACACTTGGCTGGTTTTTTTTCCATATATCTTTTTGTATTATTTTGTCCATTAATGGACCAGCATGTTGAAAAACCTTCTCTCTTCCTAACAATAGGATTTCCTAAGCAGCACAAATCCAGTACTTTTTCTGAATGTTGCTGAGACCCTGACTTCTTCCTATGTCTACACAGAGCTGAACACAAAACTCCAAATCTTGTTACACTACTGATTATCCTAATGTAAACTGAAGTAAAATAAAGTACTTAGAGTACTAAAGGGAAGTGGCTCAGGGGTCCCAAAATCTAGAAGTTAAAAATAATTATACAGAGAGAGTGAAAAAGACTGTAGAATCCCTAGCCAGTCCCTGGTGGGAAGGAGATATACTCCTTAGATCCCAGAATAAAGGTTGTTTTGTGGGGTATTATTACTGAATACCAGGGTGTAAAAAAAATAGATATATAGATAAGCCTTTGTCTGTCAGAGTCCAAGAAGCATCTGGACTCTGTTCCTAGGTATATGGTTTAGTGATAGTCTTGAAAAGAGCAGGGAGATGGACTTGATGATCCTTAAGGGTCCTTGAGATATTCTTGCTTGAGTTATTCTATAATTCTATGATTGCAACATTTCTTGGCTTATTTTTAAAAGGAGTGATCTTCAGTGATGTCCTCAAGTCATAGAGCATGTGTAAAATGAACCTCCAAAGCAACACAAGCCCAGCAAAAGGGGAACAGTTTACTGCTCCACATTTTAACAGCCCAGTTGGTCAGGAGTCAACCCAATTGAAATTGGGTTTGTTAGCCATTTAGTCACTTGGGCAAGCAAGTATACTCACCCTTCCATGTCTCCAGAAATTTTAAAATTTCATTCCTTAGTCCTGTTGCTTTGTCTCCTGCTAAAGTGGGGATATATTCTGGGAACTGAAAACTTGGTGATCAACCCTTTTCAGCATATCAAGGACTAGTTAAAATCAAGCTTGTCTGTCAAGTTTGTCATTTTGTTTGATGATGACTGGAGAAGAGAAGCCAGAATTAAAAATCAAATCAACACTTGGCCCTCTATGCCTCTCTACTCAATAGGTTTTTCTTCAACCACTCCCAAAGTAACCTTTTGCTTCTTCCATAATTTGTCAAGGATCATATTTTGAACCCTTATCAGATTTTCCATTCTCTGACTCTCCTTCAAGTGCTCACCCTCAGGTTCCTGTTGAAAAGAGCTTGGACTTTGGTGCTGTACAGCTGAGTATGGAAGTCCTCACCCTAAGGAAGGTTTGGATATGGATGATGATTTCAGTAAATCCACTGGTGTCAGTAGATTTGCTTAGAGTATAGCACCATGGCCTTACCCTTGCTGAGTCACCTTGTGGTTCAGATAACCATTGACAAATGAATTGGAAAAAGCCTCATCATGCTCTTGTTTTCTAACCAACTCAGAGAAAACAAAAGATTTTAACTACAGGATGATAGAAGACCTCTGGTAGGATTTTGGTTGCATTTCTCATAATTTCTCATGTATACAGCAGGGAAAAATCTCTCATTCCTGGTTATCATGAGCTTCATATATTGTGAAATCCTCCAGAGTTTCGACATGAGAATGTGGCAATTCATAGCAGTACAGAGCTTAAACTCTTGAGCCTGAACTATAATGTCAAGAAAGTTGAAACTTGGCATTGTCCCTAATTATATGGGAATCATACATTTTTTTCTAGTCAGTTATCCTCTCCAATGCCAAGATGAACAGGGAAAGCAAAGTCATTAAAAACACTCAAAAGTTAACAAAGTTCACCAGAAACACTTTCAGACTGGACCTTACCCAGAACCTGAGATGCAGAGGCCTTGGGTAGATATGTTTTCAAGAGGTTTTTTAGAACAAAGAGGTTGAAAGAAAATATGTCACCTTGAGGATGGAAACTTCAAAACAGTCATTTTCTCTTTCCATCTCTCCCTCCTTCTGTCTTCACCAATATCCTCAGGCAGCTGGAAGAACCACTAGGGTGATCTCAGTGGTAAACAACGTCCAACATGTTTTTCCCCGCTTTTGATAATGAGCTGGTTTCATCAAAGCTTGGCCCATTTGGAGAGGCTCATGGGGAGTTCAGACCCACAAGGCTTCCTCCTTTGCAATGTGCTTTCAAAAGTTTCCAGGACAATGACATCATGAGAAAAATGCCTGTCTCCTGTTGCCTAGACAAGTACTGGGAGAGGTGCGCCTCTTTACACTGCTCTGCTTTGCTTCAAGTGGGAAGGTTAGACACAGCACGCTCCATTTTTCAGAAAATTACAGCAATAGCTCAGCTGTCCAGAGGTGCAATTGCATCAATCAGGCCCTTCAAGAAGTGGCCTGATTTGCAGACACCTCAGTTAGTTCACCAGCATTCCACTGTAATTCTTGCATAAAATGCTCGCATTTTTACAAACTTGATGATCCGAGTGGGAAGAATTGTATGCTGAAAACTTTTGTTGATCTGACCTGTGGTTACATGAGCCACACCATAGCTAGACAGGGGCTCAGTAGAGAGGGTATTGCCACTGCAAGGATGCTCATGAGCTCCTGGCCACGGATTTTTTCCAGTTATCTCTCCATTAGGATCAGGTATTGCTTCCCTGTCACTCATTTAGGCCGCACTGCTACTGAAAATACAGCTCATGCATGGGTCTCCAGTGTGAAGTTAAACTACATGGCTCAAATACCACTCTGGGGTTGACTGGGATGAGAAGGGAGCATGGGCAAGAGGATGGGTGTCAGTGGGTAACCCACACCAAATTCCACAGTGCTACAGCCCTTTCAAATTGCCATGATGGTTCTCCCAGCTGTAACACAGGAGCTCAAGGCTTCATGGCAGTATAGACCAAAATGCTTGTTCTTACCCATGGGTCTGGGCTGAAGTTAAACCTGTTTTTTTCTGCTGGAGAAGAGTGGAGCTGAGGGGGATATGCTTTAGAGTGCAAGGCTGGCTGATTCTGCTGCCATGGGAAGAGGAGATGCCAGGGGTTAGGCACAAATGACTGGTGCCAGGACCAACATCATTCCTACCACAAACACACAGATTAGCTCCTTCCATAAGTGAAAGCAACAGTATTTTTGGCTCTCCAGAGCTGTCTTTTAGCACAGGCAGAGGATGTGTCAGACAAAGCATGTTGCTCGCAGCTGCCAGCTTTGCCTAAGCCCAGAATCCATCCCGTGCAAAACTCTCCAACACATTCCTAGCACTAGATGTGGATTTGACTCTAGTTCAGGAGAAGTAAAGTCTTAGAAATCACTCATCCAACCCGATGAAAGCACATGTCACTGCAGTGGCTACCAATGGGGTTTATTTATATATATACTAAGTGTTAATTTCCCCTCTCCCATGCCTGTAGCCACAGAGCCAGGGCCCAGCTCACAGGACTTGTGCACATGGAGCAGAAAACACATCTGTAGCTCCAGATCCTGCAGAACTACACAGCTGTTTGAAGGACTGGAAACCACTAATCCTACCAAGGTTCCTTCCTAGTCAGTATCTTGCAGCTGAGTTAATTCTCCTGCCAAGCAATTACAGTCTGTGTACATGAAGAGGGAGGAAGAGCAATGGACATAATAAAATCCAGTGCTCTGGGCCCAAAACATGGACTGCAGCACTCCCATTCCACTCCATTCCATCTAAGATTGCAGTCAAATCCCTTTATTTTCTGTGGTTCTCCTGCTTGAAGGCAATCCCCACTCCATAAGGGAACATAGGTGGTCAACAGTAAGTATTTATAAGGCCCTGCAGCATATGCTCAGCTGGGTCAGATCCCAAAGTATTTGGGGACCAAAACCATGGAAGTAAGATTGTTGCCCTCTGAAAAGGAAAGACTTTCTGTTTTGCACAACATCTCCTGCCAGTCTGTCCCCTCTCTCTAGCCAAGCTGTCTACCTGTTCCCTGAAGCAGGAGGCTGCTGATCTGCTATAAGGCAATCCATACAATAGTTTCTCCTTTTTCCTGACACTGTTGTTTTCAGGTAGCTCTCACATCTGACTGTCTGGTGTTATAAGCCAGTTAAAGATTGCTATTGGGTCTGTATGGCCAGGACTGGCTCTTTCCATATATGTTATTTTTGCAACATCTAATTTTCTATTCTATAACAAATCACTTGTAGTCATGTTGCAACCCTTTCCATTTAGTTTTTGGTTTTGACTACTCAGATCAGTATTGTATCATCTGTATTTTATCAGCTCACTGTTTGTGCCATTTTGTGGAGGATCATTTCTGAATACCCTGAGCTGTGATCCCAGGATTCTCGAAGGACACTGTGGGTAACCTCCCTCTATTGTGAAAGATGACTATTTCAGCCTATTTTGTTTCCCTGTTCCCTTGCTATTATTTTAAGAGACAAGCCTTCCTATTGCCCCAACAGACTTTATTTTCATTAGTCAACCTTTGTGAATGTTTTTGAAAATTTGAGCAGTTTAGGTCTGCTAGACTACCTTCCTCCATGTGTTTACTGACTCATTAAAGAACTCTGTTAGATTTAGAACTTGCTTTCCCACTACAAAGACATGTGGCTCATGATATTAGTATTATACTTACATGTATGTATTTCCATTTATTTTTATGGGATTTGTGAAATTTGCCTGTAACCTGTCCTAAAGGACAACGTCACAATTGCCACATTCAGGCATTTATCTAAGTGCTGGGGCATCCCTTAAATCAGCACCTCTGCTTCTGTTCATCTCAGACTAGAGGGTGAATGAAAGCTCCTCTGCATCCTCCTCGCCTCTTCTCCTCCTGATATTCCCACTTAAGCAAGTGCCTCCACTTTATGCAGCATAAAAGCTGGGTCTTGCATGAGAACTGCCCTCAACTAAATATTTTGGTCCTGCTGCACCAAGAAGCATTTATGGGGCCTGACAATGTAATTTCCCCACAATACTCTCTTAAAGAGTTTGTCCCATCTACATGAGGATGCACAAAGTTCCCTCTGCGCTTTCCTCTTTAGCAGCTATTGAAATTCCATTAGCATTTCTATAGACACCACCAAAATCTGACAGGCTGATCAATACTACACCGTAGTCCCACTAGTACTAGTGGTCCCTAGTGACCCCTCATGTCTCTAGAGTTACAGTAAATAGATACTCTGTGGTAGGTGTTGATGTGATTAGCTTGTTTCTCTTCTTTGACATTATGCTTTCCATAATGTAGAGGGCCACCCCCTATAAGCACTATCAGATCTGTCTTCCCAGCCCCTGGGTGGTAAATTAGTGTTGTCATTCATATTTATCCATGAGTAAGTACTCTGAAATGCAGACAGCTAGGGGCCCCCAATGTCAGCCTAGACCATAAGCTCCCTGGGGCAGAGATGGCATCTCTACTGTGTGTGTAACCAAGCTGTGCAACCTTTCAGACTTCACCATTTCTTCTGGTGAGGGGATTTGGCTGAACCACAGTGCTCAAAGATTGTGTAAATTTTTTCAGTTCTCCAGGTTTCACTCAGACGTCTTCAACAAAAAGGCTCATGAACCTCTGGGAGCCTTTAGATGAACTTTGGCCAAATTTGCAGATAGTCACTAAAACATAAGCCCAGATAACATTAATAGAGCTTCTGGGTTTGCAGCTAAAGTTTAAATGTGAGTTCTTTCATCAGAGGCACTCTTAAATCAAACTAAGATCTCTTAAAACACAGTATCTTAGTGATGATTCTTATCCACATGTGAATTTTGCTATTCAGGTCAACACTCTGTCAAAAGCAGATATCAGCAGATGTGGTTCTGCATCCATCTCCCACAGCGCAGTGTTACACTTTGCTAACTTTCTCCAGACCCTAAAAGACTCTCCCATGCTTGGAGACAGCCACAGCACAGCCTGGCTAGATCACTTTCAAGTGACTCCTTTATCTTTGACAATTGTTTTTTCCTAACAGTTCCTTTCCTGTGGATGAATCTGCTTATACAAAGTCAAAGCTTTGAACATGTTGTATTAGTTAACAGAAAAAATTCAGCATAGCTAAACTATGCCATAAGGTCTTTTCTACCCCTCTTCTCCACTGCAGAGAGAGAACAAAGGTTCTGCCCCTGGAAAAAAGGAGATGGAAGAGGAAGGACTTGTGGGGCTGGGTGAGTAGGCCTGCTCTTCCTGGAGGGAGGAAGGAAGGAAATGTCACACTAGCCATAAGGGGTGGGTGAGTGGGAAGGAATCTGCCTGTGAAATATCTTTATGAAACCTCAAAATCACTGGAATAAATCACAGAAACGACTTAGATGCAAAGTGAGTACCGTCATTAAGCTCTTCCCTTTGACATGAACTGCTATCATTCAGACATTTTTCTGGTTTTCAGAAGGTCCAAGGCCTTTCATAGAAGGGGGAGAAGATCAGTCATACAGAGACTGTGTGTCTCCCTAAGACAATTGGGAGAAAACATTGCCAGTTTTAGATTCTGTATATGGAAGTTAGTGGAGAGCAAAAAGGAGGAGAGAGATATCTTGTAAGAAGAGAAAATAATCCCCTGTGTTTATTTCTGCTGATCACAGGAGCACTGACCATCATCTTGTTTTCTAAACCTTTCACTTAGGAGGAGCAGAACACATCTTGGGGGAAGTTTCTGGTTAAGTGGCAGAACAAACACGTCTATTCATAGTTCATGCTATGGTGTGTTAAAGAGTTTGAAGTATCTTGAGGGCTGCCTGAAACACAGCCCACAGCTGTCTGTCTAGTAACAGTTCATCTTTTATAGCCCATTGCCTGCAATGAAACAGAACATTTATCTCACAGCCCAGATAAAGAGGCAAGTGATTCATCAACATCCAGGATTTTAAAAGATGAAGTTGAATGGCTTGTTAGGTTTAAAATTATAAAGCAAAAAACCAAAAAAATATTAAAGAATGAAGGGGTAGGTTTTGATCAGTACTGGAGTCTGTATTCCACAGCAGACAACGTAGAAATGATATCCCATGTCTTGTCTTTTCTTCCACTTCTTTTCTTCCTGCTATGCCTTTCCCCTTGCCATCTCAGGAATCACAACTCATCTTAAAGGTGGATTGCAAAACTGTCCTGTTCATCCACATTTGTATATCTTAAACAATGTGGCCAATGTCACATGAAATTGGCCAGAAGACAGCATGAGACCAGTGCAAGTATTTCAGTTTCATCTCAGCCCCCAGGAAAACACAGGCACAGATCAAAACGTGCAAAACCTTTCACCATCTGGGGCAGAAACTGATCAGTGAAGGTGATTGGGATTGGAAATTATGTTACTGCCCCCACTTCCAGACAAAGAGCAATAATTTTTCTTCTAGAAGCAAAATGGAAACAAAGCACCTCTAAAGGTATGAAAGCTTTTACAAAACCAACAAAGTTATTTCTATACAAAGTCTACAAGCCAGCATTGCAGTGCTTCCAGATGTTCCCCTTTTTCTGGTTGCTGTCTCCCCATGGTGCACCTGCCTTTCCCCTTACCCTTGTAAACAAGTTATCTTCCACAAGCCAGGGCATATTTTTCTCCTGTTTTAACCCATGACCTAAAAGTTTGTGATGAAGTTGTATAAGCTTTTTAATGAAATTATCAGAGGTATAATAACACAGTAATACTATTCCCATCCTACACTATGTGTCTTATCTGAAAAACAATCACCCACATCTTAAGGAAGTTCAAACAGCTAAAACTCCAGGAGATGATAGAAGATCTGCTCAGAGATGCTGGGCTAAGGTCTGCAGAGATGTCAGCATGGGAGTGAGGCCCAAAAGTGGGAAAAAAAAAGCCTTAATATTTCAAATACCATCACCTTCTATCTTTTTTTCTGCTATCTTCCCTAAAGATATACAGGGGGATAAGTCATCCCAAGTCACTGCAAAGAGCTTCCATTTACCAAATTGGGCAGTTTCAGGACTACTTCAGTCATCCTCAATGGACTTGTGCTCTGCTGCTCACGGTGACCTCTCAGCACCCATCCTGATGTACACAGGGCACACCTCAGTAGAGTGGCACCTCTGTTGATGGCCTAGGTGCAACCAGGGCAGGAGCTCCAGGAGACCAGGAGCTGCACAGCAGAGCTGATGACAGCTGCCAGTGCTGCAGGTACAGAACCCACAGCTGAACCAAGGTCAGACATGCCCATGGTCAGAGTGGAGAGGAATGGTCAGAGTGGAGAGGAATAGTCAGAGTGCTCATTTCCAAGCGCAGGCTTCTGCCCGTGTGCAGGAGTGTGTCACAGCCACCACCGCAGGGCAGAAAACATGACCATGGAAATTGAGGCAGTGTTTGGAGAACAAAATGTTCCAATGTGTTTGGCTTGTGATCCCTTGTGCCACAATCTGACTCTGTGGCTTTCTTTAGTCAATCAAGGCTGTAAAAAATACATCTGTGTCCTCCCACCACCGAGCAAAGATGTGGCCTCTTCAGCTCAAAGGGAGATGAAATGCCAATATTAAGCAATGCCATCCATTTGGAACAGTACAAGGCTTGAACTTCAAGTACCCTGTAGATATATTAATCAACTCTCTTTTAAAATTATTATGGCTTCTATTTTCACTTCTTCTTAGGTCTTCACTGTAGATAAGTATGGTTTGATGGGTACATCAGTGGGATCCTTCCCACCCATTCCAATGCCTGGTTTTATCTACTTGCTTCTAAAGTGGAGATTTAATGTTCATAAGAATGTCCAGATGGCACTAAGGTAATTAAAAATAAGGAACAGCATGCTTCAAGACAGGCCAAATTCCAGCTGCCTGAGGTCTGGAGGAAAAAGAAATCTCTTTAGAAAATTAGCCCAAAAATTGTCCATAAATTATATTTTCCCAGTTTCTTAAGAAGCAGTAGGCAACAGCCACCACCCAGTTTGCTCATCCAGCTAGTTCATCAGATCTAGCACAAGGATTTCTACAGTCAAATAAAGCAGGCAAAAAAGTAGAAGCAGCTCAGGACACTGGGAAAAGCCAAAGGCAGGCATCCCACTTCACTCTGATATTTATATTTTATTGTTTTCATAAGAACGTAAGAATTGCCATCTCAGAGGAGCCTGAAGTCCTGTCACCCTCTTGTCCTGGATTGTCCTGGATCCAAAACTGATAGGTGCTTCAGGAGGTATGCTAAATGATATATCAGATTTATTCTTCTGATCTTCAGATGAAGAAATTATCTCAGGCTCCAAAGCCTCCGAAATACAATATTATTGATGATCATAATAATGTATTTCCTTACTGTCCCTTTAAAGTAGGACAGGAACCACCTAAAATATTGGTGAGTCTGATGGAATATCAGAAGTTAAAGCAAGACCCTAACACTGGTTATTTTTCCCTTAGCTTTGGGATTTAATTTCAGCTGGCTACTTTAGGTACTTGACCTTTTCAAAATACTTATTTTGAAATTTAAAAAAAAATAATCAAAAGTCAAAATAAAATCTAATAAGAACTTTTCCAAATAAGATTATTAAGTGGATTTCAAATGCTTAGCTACCTTGAATTGATCTAATGCTACTGCAGAAGAGGCCCTCTGCCAATGACAGTCTTCGTTTTTCCCTGGGGAGCACGGCATGGAGGGCAGGTGCTCTGCACAGGGGAGAGGCAGTACCTGTTTCAGCAAGGCTGCTCAGAGGGGAAAGGCTGATTGTTGCAGCAAGCTCGAGGGTTTCATGGCCTTTTTGGGTGGTGGCTATCAGTTTCAAGGGCCTTCTCAAGGGAAGCAGAAAATGCACCAATTTCATGTGGATTCTGGCCAAAAAATGAATTTCCCCACACTGTCCCTGGAGGAGGGAAATGCACCAGTCATGAAGAGCAGAGCCCTATAGCTGCTTCACTGGAGATGGTGGTGCAGTTAAGCAAGGATTTTACCATTCTCAGACCTGAGGGCTCGTACTGGTCCCCACCAATTTTTATTCTGCTCTTCATCCCCAAAGAACAAACCTTATTTTAACCTGGACTGTTCCTAATTTTCCCAGGCTACAGCAGTCAGCAAGGCACTAAAAGACCCTCACCTTATCCTGGAGACTCTAGCCTAGCTACTTCTCCCAAGCCTCCAAGAGGGCCATATGAATTTATTTGAGAGCAGGGAAATAATGTGACTGTCACATTTAAAAGTTTGTCT
Organism: Cyanistes caeruleus; assembly: GCF_971803275.1. Lineage (NCBI taxonomy): Eukaryota > Metazoa > Chordata > Aves > Passeriformes > Paridae > Cyanistes > Cyanistes caeruleus. Next base: position 28,367,618 of record NC_141706.1, on the reverse strand, counting down.
TCTCTGTTGGGAAATATTAGTGCTTTCCATCATATCAGGATGCTGTAATTACACCCCCTTGCCCCATTTCCATGTGTGAACAAGGACATTAGGTCTTGCCCCACTGTGGTCAGTGTGCAGAAGAGGTCAAAGGAGGAAGCACTGACAGATCCCAATACCTGACCAGGGGAAAATGATTATTGACTAGCATAAGGAATAAGTTTCACATGGTAAAACTTCAGAAAGAATTTTACTTAGAGAGGTGAATTCTAGGTCTGAGTAAGTCAGGGCAGATCGTTTAGCTCATTACTAACTGCACTAATGGGGTTGTTGGTTTTTTTAATTCAGATTTTGCCAAGCTGAAATTTAGGCAAGGTTTGAATTGATAGCTTGGCATCAAGCTAAAATTTTAAGTTTTGAGGGAGCAACAGAGAAAACAACCGTCTTTTGTTTTGTTCCAGTACCAAATGCCTCGTCCAGCTCAAAGTGATTGGAAACTATAAATTTTTTTCTCTCACTTTTTTTTTTTACCTTGTGTTGTTTATTTTTTTAACCTGCATTAGTTTCACACTTCTAAAATGTTTCCTACCATTGCTAACAAAGAAAACCATAAAGTCCTATTAAACATTCCATACATAAGACCCTTTTCTCTATGATTTACCATTTTTCCAGGTTCTCTCCACTAAAAACAGCACATGCCATTTTGCCTGAGACAATGGCAGACAATCTCTGTTTGTCAAACAATTCTTGTTTTTCAGAAGAGCAGGATGCCCTTCTGATGTAAGGTACATCTGGCCTGATACCTCTATGAGATCACTGAGCCAGGAGAGCACCAAAGCAACTGGCAACATCATCAGGAGAGCAATGCAAAAAAGCCAAAATGATGTTGAATCAGTTTAATTCACTGCTGCCTGCAAGGATGGCACAAGGCATGGCAAAGATCATGTTTAAACAACTGCCAGTACCTGCTGTAAATAGTCAATTATTTTTTCTTCCTCCCAGTGCTGTACCCACTGTGTGCCTCTGTGTGCCCCAGTCTTTCCCTGAGCTGAAGCTGAGGGATTTTTCCATGTCCCCGAGGAGTGTGTTAGAAAAGCAGTGTTTATGTTAAGGGACTTCATTAACATTACTAGTCTGGCTGTAGTACCCAGAGACCATCACAGCGAAAACGAGACCTTGTTCCTTTGCGTCATTGGCCCAAGCAACCACCAGGCTGAAACCTAACCCTGGCTGCTTGCCTTCGGGGGAAAAAATAAGAAGGGTAAAGTAAACAAGGCCCCTGTTCAGCTTTCCTGAGCCTGGATGAGAATTGCTTGCAATTATATATCAAAACTCAGAGCTGACTCTGAGCAGGCTCAGCTCTGCTCCTCTGCAGCCACAACCATGGGAAGAAAATCAGCTTGCAGCTGCTCTGACCAGCCACCTCCACCATGAGCCACAAATCCAGAAAACTCTTAAGTACATGCTTAAATCTACCATTCCTCAGGACAGCACTGATTTGACACCAGTGGGGCTTAAAAGTAAGCATGAGGTTACAGGTTTTCCTGAACATGCTTGCTTTACTGAGCCTGCTTTTCAGACATCCATTATTTTATGCTGATGACAGCTGAGGTTTGGGGGTTTTTGGCTGCTGAGCTCAACCCCCTCGCTCTCCTCTCCATCATGGCAAGCTCAGCCATGCCATCCCCACTGCAGGCCTGCCCCTGCCAGTTCATCCCACTCAGTGAGCTCCATCACACCTCCTGCTCCTGCAGCTGACTCCCCCTGCAGCACCAGCTGCTCAGCTGCCCCCCTCTGGTGGGTATGCCTGGGGGTCATGAATTGCCATTTGCCTGCAGCTAAACCCCCCTGAGCAGAAGGTGCAGGTGCACCAGGGTCCCCTGCATCACCCCATCCTCTCACATCCCCTCCTGTCCCACTGGCAGAGAGCAAGGACTCACACTGCCTCCCCAGCCTGTCCTGCTTAACAGGCATAGGGCCCTAAATACACCCATCTACAGCCCTGGAGTCCTTCCCACACTACTGCAGCCTGTTTTCTAGCCTGTTCATCATTCTTGGGGAAAAAACAATTGGTTTCCACCTTTTCTGTGAGCTTTAAAATTCACCTACCTCCCAGAAAATCAACTGCATGGAAACAGTGGAAGGGTGTCAAGCAAAATCAGTGCTGCCCTCATCTTGTAACATCTCCGAAGTTATCTCGTGTGAGAATAAAGAAATTCTCCTAACAGACTTGCAGAATCTAGAGATAGTTGGGCTGGGTAAATTTTATATAGTCGACAGGAAAATTTAAGCTTTGGATTTGAAGTGACAGCTGAAGCAATACAGTCTTATCTCACCACTAATCTCCCCTCTTTCCCTATACAGTGTACGCTAACTAGGCTTCTGACCAGATGGCATTCCATGTGTCTCTTCTCTTCTCTTCTCTTCTCTTCTCTTCTCTTCTCTTCTCTTCTCTTCTCTTCTCTTCTCTTCTCTTCTCTTCTCTTCTCTTCTCTTCTCTTCTCTTCTCTTCTCTTCTCTCCTCTCCTCGAGTCTCCTCTCCTCGAGTCTCCTCTCCTCTCCTCTTTTCACAATTCATAATGATGCATTTAATTAACAGTAGATGTGCATAGAAGTTTTCTGGGCAGCCAAACAACAGCCACATTAACACCATATGAGCCTAAAATTGTTTATTGTTTATAATAATAATAATAAATTTATTATTACAGTAAATACCAAAGTGAATTAAGAATGGTTGATCAGACATTTATTGTGACTTGACCAAATATATACATATTTAATAATAGGATGTTTCAAAAGAAGAAAGAGAAATGCTGGCAGAAGAGAAATTCAAACATATATGCTTCTTTCTTGTTTGTTTGTTAAAAAAAAATAACTAATTAACTGAGCTGTGTGGGCATATTTGAAAGAAACAGAAGTGCTCACTATGTTTAATACCACTACGCTAACCCAAGGTGACACCTACAGAAATAACTTGGAAGTGTCACTTGACAATCAATCAATTCCTTATGGTCGCAAACCCATTTAAAAAAACTGTAGCACCAGAGGTATTAAAGAAAATTAATAGGGCACTTAAAATCCTGCAGAAAGACAGAAATGTGTCAGGCTGGGAGGAAGGCAGGAGCAGGAGGGCCCTGCCAGGTATCCTTGTGATTTCTGCAGGGAAGCGCACAGAGACCAGGGCGTCCCCCACGGGGAGTGCCCCTGCACTGCGCTCACCCAGGGAAACAACAAAAGCTGGAACCCTTATTGAAAAGATTATCTTTCCCATCAATAATCCCCCTCTAAGAGTTCTTTATTAGTAAAACCCGTGGCAAAACCTGACATATTTACAGCTTGCAGTAAACTTTATGTATCTGAAACAATATTAATAATAAGGAGCCGGTGACCAGAGCAAATCATTCCGGCCTGCAAAATGATCAAGTGAAAGCTTAATTGTACTGAAAAGAGAGAGTCCTGACAAGTTGAAAATCCTTCCCACACACCCTTTCCAAAAAGCAAACTTTACTAAGATGAAAAAAGTGTGTTGGAGGATTGGAAACATAAGAATACATATTTAAAAAAAAAAAAAAAGTCCAAGTCTGATATCACAGGCTGAGCTGAGACAGAAACCTGATCTTTTACATGGAATGGGCAACATTTGGGTCTGTTTTATGTGAATTGCTCCAAGCTGTTTTGGTTAGAAATGTATAGATTTTAAGGTAAGGAGTACCCTATAGGCAGTGCAGGTCATTCTCAGAATTGGAAGACGTTCCCCATTACTTTTCAGCTGACAAAGGTAGGGTCCAAACTTTTCTTTCTTTGCTGTGTAACTTATTTGCTTTAACGCTGAGCTGGATTTGGCAAGAGATACACTTGTATTTTGCTGCCTGATTGTGCTTTTCAACACTCTCATTCCCTCTCTCTTTCCCTTCTAAGGATTATCTTATTTTAGTCACCAACCTGCAGAATTTTTTTTTTTCCTTGTTCTTTCTAATGTTAAAAAAAAAATAATTGTTACTTGTCAATAATTTTACAAACTTGTCTTTGCTGGTAAAAATAGGGAAAATTATGCTGTTTAGAACAATATTTTGGAGAGGATAAATTTGTTTTTCAAGTAGGCTTTGTTTCTTATTAGACAGCATTAATGTGTTGTTATTATGATTTTTTTTCACTAAAAATATTGAAAAATACCTTCCCGTTTTACTAGTCAAAAATATTTCCTTGCCTTTATTTTACTTGACCTAATAGCTCACAAACATCTTTATATTCACTAAAGAAGAGAATTATTCGTGGTTTGGAAAAGGCAACTAGAAATGCCAAAAACACCATAAGAATTTCTGTAAGAATTGTAACATCTTCCAAGATGTTTTCTAAAGCCTGTTTCTGCTAAAAAAAAAAAAAAAAAAAAAAAAAATCAAACTTAGTTCTACTTTTATTCTTTTAATTATTTAAAATGATATTTTGACAGCATCATATTTCTTATACATGCATGTTAAAACAAGGGCGACAAATCTTGCAATTTATTTTTGAATGTCTGATATGTTCCATTTAAATATGTTGATTTAAAATTTACCAATGAAAAACATAACAAGAAAGCTGTAAAACTCTCTTTAATATGTTACATATTTAAGTAGTGCTTACTTGTCACATTTTGGCTAATACTTATGTAGCCTTTTAAAATGAAAATAAAATATCTTGACCATGATGTTGTAATTATGCACAGCGCGTTCGCTCCCTTTCCAGAATGACTCCCTGCTTTTATTCTTCTCTGATAATCACACAGCAATAGCCTTGCTGCGTGGCAATTTATTTTTTGTCTTCAACATATTTCTGCTCTCAGAAGAGTTTGCATTTGTATGGCAGCATGTCCAGACAACGAGCCACAACGAGGTATTTCTCTGTCCCCTTGTACGTAGGCGCACGGATGGATGGGCAGCGGGTATAGTTAAGTTTTACAACTAAAAGAAGAAAATCCTACAGGAACCCGCTCCATTATTTCCCTGCCTTCGAGCCGTACTGGTTTGCTGTTGGGGCTTGTGTGTTTGGCACACCAGTTTCCTCTGAGTTTGTCCTTCAGATTTTTATCTCCTTAAAATGTGGAGTTTTCTTCCTCAGAGCATGAGGTCAGACCTTATTTGTTTGTTCGCTTTGTGTCATCAATTGTCACAAGCCATATTTTCACTAAATTCATTTTGCTGCTGTGCAACAGTTATAAATGAAGTGAGGGGTGGGAGGGTGACTGCTGGGTGACTTGTTTTTTCCTCAACTATTTTCATAAAAATAGACGGAGATTTCATAAAAAAGAATGAGGGAATCATTTTGTTTGGAAAAAAAAAAATGGGAGCAGCAGAGATGTGCTGCCTACTGCCCTCAAGAAATTACTAGAAGAGACTTGAGAAAAACATAAGCTATTTTTGCCTCGTGATTCTCTTTAATTTATTTTTATTGTCTATTATTATGTAGAGATACATCTGTCCATAAATAGATTGCATTACTTGCTTTCCTAATATAGCTCTGCTAATTAAATCAACCTCAAAAAAGAAATATTTTCTCATCACATTTTCAATTTAACCGCCTCAAACTTGGAATAAAAAATTGTTTTCATTTCAGTACACTGGGAAGACTCATATTTAAAAAGAATAAAGTAGCATTCTCTAAATTTATAGTGATTTTCCTTTAGCCCGTTAAACTTTCTAATAATCTTGACTTGCCTATTTGGAAATTTTAAAGACAATACCACTATAAACACAGCTCTTTCTGCATTACCAGGTACAGGCACATACAGATATATTGCAAGGGCAGGTTATAAACTGCACCCACTTGGCAGCTGTCGGGAAGGTTATTTGTGGAGCGAGCGCTTTAGCCTAGGGACGTAGTGGGCTCTTAATAATAAGCAAGGGGGGAAAAAAATTAATGTTTTCTTTAAATTAAGACTCGAACAGAATTGCTTTAATGAATATCGGAGAAACTCACAGGCTTCAGTTTGTTCTTACTCTAACAAAATTTCCTTTGTGGTTTTCACTGTAAGATCAAAAGGAGCCAATTAACTTTTCTATAAGGTAAACAAACGGGGAACTAGAAATACACCCGTGAACGATCCGACTGGAGGGGTCCGGCCTTTTGTTGTTTTCCCTTTATTTTTGGTGCCATTTCCCGCATGGCCAGGGCAGGGGCAGAGGAGGTGCCCCCAGGCTGGGCTCTGAGGGGACCTGAGCAGGGGCTGGGCAGGCAGCTCAGCCCTGTGGGGCTCACGAGAGCGGCCAGGAAAGGCTGACAGCACCCGCGCAGAGGAGCCCAGGACGGGACCAAAGACTGCCCTTGGTGCACCACAGCTTTTGAGATGTGAGATGCTTCTCAGCACTGAAGAGGATAACATAAATTGGGACCACCATATAACGGGGGAATGGGAGCATTTCCTCACCATCACAAACTGCAGTCCCTCCCCTACTGCTGGCTGCAGCAGGGTCCTCCGCAGCTTGAGAAGCCCCAGGCAAGCATAGGAACCCATCGGGCTGAGGGACCTGGGCACAGCCTGGCCATGCTGCATGGCTCAGGGAGGGACTAGAAGGCACACACTGGGGCTCCTCTGGAGAAATCTGGGGTAGGAGAGAAGCAACAAGTTCACACACAGACCGAGAGGAAAGGGTGGTGGCCAGGGTAGGAGAAACAGAATGCACGAGAAAAACTTTCAGCTAAACGCTCTTTAGTTTTCTTCTCACAAAGTGAAAAAAAATAAAACAAAACAAAACAATATAAAAATACACAGGTCCTCACTCCCACCTTGCACATAATCAGGAAACCTGCTCTTTTTAACTTTCTCCTTGCTAGATATTTGCTTGGCTCCCTAACACAGGCACACTTGCCCGGTTAGCCATGGAACAGCTGCGCTGCTCTCCCAGTGGGGAAACAAAGTCCTCAGGATTGTGCCTCTCCATCAGGAGTGCCACACTGATCCCTCAAACTGTCCCCAGCTCCAGGGAGCAGCCACTGCTCCCCACCATCACCCAGACAGGAGAGCCCAGATGGCTCCCTGCATCTCAGCAAAGTCACTCTAGTTTTAGGGAGCACCAGCTATATTTATAAATGCAGACAATGGGAAAAAAAAAAAAGCTTTCTGGAGCTCCAGTTATGTTTATTTTACGTGGCCATTTTATCTTTGAAAGACATACTGATATTGCATGAACTGCAGGTAGGACAGAAGAAGGCTCATTTTTTACTCATTTTCTCATTTTCCACAGAAAGTAGATCGTTCAGGAAGGTGTTGGGCCGTGCTGATGCTCATGCTTTCCCTCCAAGGTAGCTCTGTCTGAATTAACTGGAGTACCTCTGATCTATACCACCTCATGGTGTGGGGCCCAGAGGTGCTGCTTTGGAAACAGCGAGGATGTTTCCAAACCCCCAGCCCCAGCAGTACTGCTGTGTAGGAGAGCAGCTGTCACATCAACCATCAAAATATCAGGGTGCAGATACCCCCAAAAGCTTCAAAAGGCACAAGGTCTTGTCTTTAGTCGTGGGGTCAGAGAGCTTGTGTTTGCAAGCCCAAGCAGGGCTTGGTCATCCACGCAATATGAAGTCCATCATCATTAATTGTTTTGCAGGGTCACATCTAGAGGTAGGAGCAAAGCCGGTGGTTGTGGCACCAAACTCTTTATAGTTCTTGGTCAGGTGCTGCAGCCACCAGCACCATGGAAATACTGCAGATTGACAGGCTCAAAGACACCAGGATGCAGATGTGTGTCGCATACTTTATCACTGTGTAAATATCTCAAAATACTTCCAAACCTCAGAGAAATGCAGCCAGCTCTGGGATGGAGGGAAGCAGATAGCAAACTGCAGCATTACAGATTAATGTCAGGAAGGAAGGAAGGAAGGATTTGGCAGGCCCCCACTCACACCAAAAGGCATCCATGGTGTTTGATGTCTATGCAAAAATATCTCCTCCCTCCCAACAGCACCGAAGAACTGCAAAGCCATCTCACCTGCACGCCCATCCTCAGCAGTTCCAGCCCCAGCTCTCCCCACAAGTGCCCAGGAGCAGAAAGACACATTTGCACTCCAGCCAGCCTTGGGGCTTTGCTGGGTCTCAGTGGCAGTGCCACAGCCCCACTGCAGATATGCAGAGAGGAAAGTGCTGCTCCAAGGGTTCTCCTAGAACTGCCACAGGCTGGCTCCTACACATGTTGTTCAGGAGCACAAAGAGCTTCTGCCCCTGGAAAGTGTGCAGGGGTGACCTGAGCAGAGTGCTCGGGGTCCAGGGGGCAAAGCATCCCACTGCCCTTATGCACCTTTTGAGGTGAGGGGGAAACAGAGTGATGACTGCAACTGTGTGAATAGATTGTTATTTTAACCCTCAAATGGGTTTAATTACTAGGATTTTTTTTCCTTATTCTAAGGGGAAGATAACAGTTTCTTGGTTTTTTTTTAGAACAGGTTTTCCTCTTCATGTCACCAATACAAGAATTAAGAATTTCTCTAAGCCCACTCCCAACCCCCACATCTTCCTGTCAGATCCTTTTGGTGGGGAAAGAGAGTCAGCAATATCCACAGATCCCAGTCATTAGGCTTTTCCTGCATAATTTCTAAAATGCACTAAGAGAAAAGTGGGGGGCAGGGGGGGCAAAGAAAAACTCCTTTATTGTGCTGAGGCTCATAAATTCACTGCAGGACAATTTATAGCAGCAGAGCGTAGCACCTAACTCAAGTCAATGCAAGAGGTTAATATGAAAGGTTAAGGAACTTGGTTCTGGCTGATTTATGGCTGGACTGTCGGCTTTTATCCTGACCACAGCTCTGCAACTGTAGCTTGGGACTCTACAAAGCACAAGAGGGGGTGGTGGTGTTAAAAAAATAATGTGTATTTAGACATTATCCCTGCCCATAAAATAAAGACCCCAAAATTCTTAAATGACCAAGAAGCTTTCGTATCACCACATGCCACTGCAAAAGCAAAGCACCTCCACTCTTCTATTCCCAGGCTCCCAGAGCAGAGGGGATTGCTGTGATCTTCTTGTTTGCTTCCTGTATTACACAGGCAGTAGGTTTTTCCCACAAGCTGGGTTAAAGCAAGTCTTTCTGAAAGCTGCCCAAGCTTAAAATTCCCAAGTGCCAGTACACTACAGGGCAGAGCCCAGGATAGGCAGGGGTAACTTTGTGACAATAAAACGATACCTTGCTCCAAGGATGAACTTGCGTGACTCCAGAATCCAGCCACTGCATCATAAAAAGCATTTTTGCTTGCAGGATGGAAAAGATCCGTATAGATGGATATTTCTATTTGCAAGTGCACACAGCCAGTGATCTCCCAACATTTTGTCGCCAATAAAATTACTGGATTATGTTCTACACAGCCTCCTTCTGTGATTTTTTTTTAGATTGCCTTGCTAAAAATCTTTTTAACTTCCTCCAGCACTTGTCCAGTCAGAGCAGAGCAGAACTGGGTGCAGCATTTGAGTAGCAACCTTACCAAGTGTCATTCTGCTCCCAGAAGTATACACTTCTACTGGTGTAACACTGGCAGCATTTTCACTAAAATACATGAACAAATTTTCTTTCAGTTTATAAAGTTCCATCTTAATTCCTTATACTAGAAGTTTTTAATATGGCAGTATTAAGACAAGCATAGTCAAGAAATACGAGCAGATGGATTTAATGTAAGTTGATTTTACCAAGCAAGTTGTATTCCTTTTTCAAAAGGACAAGCAGCTCCTCTCACAAGACCCATTCCTGTGAAACAGTGCATTGGGAAAAGATTTTTGTCCTTGATTTTTACCAAAACTATTGCACTTGTAATCCATGACCAGTATCAGACTGCTCTGTCTATAGATCTCTGAATCATCTTTCAGTCCCAGACTTAGCACTGTTTATTCACAAGTCTTGTGGACTGGCCCTAGGTTTACCACTGTGTGATTGAGAGCCCAGTCTGGGCACTCAGGAGCAGTTCTGTCTAACCATCCATGCTGGAGAAGGGACATAGCCAGGACACTTTCACAGTAACATTTTGCAGCAATGATCCAAACCCACAATATTTATGTCCCTGTAGGTCTATTATTATGTTAGAGAAAAACTGCTTTTGTCTTTTGATTTCTTTATGTAAGAGCATCTGTCTGTCAAAACTTTGGGGAGCTGGGCTGTGTTAAGGCTCCAGCCTGGAACTGAACATGAAATTTTCCTGCTCAGGAGGGAGGAAGGACAGAGGCAACCCTCAGGTATTCAATCTTCCTTTCTCTGCTTGCAGAGCAGGGTGTAACTCAGCTGCCCCCACCAGGACACAGTGTCCATCCCTGCCAGAGCCCTCAGCCATCCTGGTCTTTGCGCATGAGGTGCAGAAATCCCACTCCCACAACTGCCCTTCCCAAGCTGCCTTTCCAGCAGCTGCCTCCCAGCATGGCACACAAAGGATGCTCACGTACCAGCTGGGCAGCAGCACAGAGGGGACAGTGTCCCTGCCTGTCTGCAAATGCTCCCTGCACCAAGGACACGCTCCTGGCCAAAAATACCCTTTGGGTTTACATGTGTTGGCTAAACAAATCATAAAGCTTTTAACCCTACTTGAAACCCACATCTCCTGAGGATTTCTAATCAGAGAGACAGAAATGTACCCTTATGTGTTCAGAAAACACATTCTTTTTTTCTTAGCTGTGTAACTAAGCTTTTTGTTTTCACTTCATTTTGTTTTTGGTCAATTATGGTTGAATAAGCTCAAATTTTAATATCTGCATGTTTGTGCTACTAGCCATTGTTCCTGCTGCTTCTGGAGAATAGAGGATATTGGTTTATGGCCCATATGAGGCAGAGGGAGACAGAGACAGTGAGAAACAGAGAGAGAGGAAAGAAGTTAACTTTAACTTTAGATTCTTCTTTACCCAATTTTTGAAGAACAACTCCTCATGGGCATATTCCTGCTCTTGGCTCTTAAATTATTTGGAAAATACTCTAGGTGCGTAAGATGTACAAATATCTTTAAGAGCCATTATGCAAAGGTGAAGTACAGAGTAAGTTTGCCAAGTTATTGTAATCTGGGAAAGTGGGCATTTGCATAAAGAACTGTAAGTTTTGTAAACAACTAGTAAGATGCTTGAACTCTCAGTGTATAGTATTTCAAGTAAAAAATAAATTGTCTCACCCTCTCCTCTCACTTTCCCTAACATCAATTGACATCAATGGTTAAAGGCCTTGGCAGAAAATCGAAATCACAGATAAAGAAGTAATACAAACAGAAAGCCTAATCCTGCTGCCAAGAAGTTGAACAGCAAAAATTTTATTGACGTTAGCACAGGCCAGATTGGACCCAGGCACAGAGAAAGTAGGAAAAGTTGCTATCTGGATTGTATGAGCCAACATAATGCAGTCTCAAGAGGTTAGGGAGATTTCCCTTTGGAAACACGTCCACCCAAATGCTTGAAATGCTGGAGCTTCATGTGACTAAGAGAAGGAGATAGTTCCCAAAACTCAGCTTCCCTCACAGACCTGGATGTATTCTTCTTGGACAGCTCCAAAAACCATATATTTCTCTTTTTAGCAGATAGGAAAACAAACTTTATATTCTGCATACCTGTACTAGTAGAACATATGTGTAGATGTACTTTTTGGGTAAAGATGGGATGAAGAAATGGATATTTTTAACTCTTCTCCAGACTGTTGCATGTTCTTGCACTCTTTCGAGCTCAGACATCTTTTTACAGGTTTAACACCGTGAGCAGCCACAGCTGCAGGGAGCCCACAATGCTGTATGTATGTGATCCGTCATATTCTTACCAGAGGAATCTCTCAGGAGATGGAAATGTCAGTACAACAGCCTTGAACTGGCCTCTGCTTGTGTAAGGAGACTATGCAAGAGGTGTATCCTCAGCAGACCTAACAGCAACGTCACTGCGGCAAACTTTACTGGAGGGCGTTTCCTCCAGGGGGTTCATTTAATCTCCAGGTAAATTCAGTTCCCCACCACCACACTTGCCACTCAAAGAAGGACATAACCTTGCAGACCCAGTCATAACCACGCCATTTTTCTTTTCCTGCCGTAGTTACTTAGGGTTTCAGAGGGCAGTCCAGAAGGATCAGCTTGGCAAAGCCCGTCTCGCTTCTGGCAGCAAACCAGTGCTTGGCACTTGTCACATGTAGGTATGAAACAGAGGTCAGGGTCAAGTGTCCAAGAAGACACCACCAAATCATCTCCACTGCTTCTTGCACCAGGTTTCCTGGGTAGCTGCCAAACCCAGGGCACTGACTGCACCTGCCAGGCTTGCCCCCAGGGTAACACAGAAATTATGCCCCTGGAGAGAGGAGGAAATGGACACAGGGCAATGGATGGAGTTCCCTTTCATCCTCAGCCATGGAAGTACACTGGATTCGTGTTTCTTTGGTATCTGTGAGGTCTCTGTTCATCTGTGCAGTTCAGTGATCTCATCCCTGCTGCTTGTCCCAAGGTAAAATAAATTTATGGATTTAAGGTGACTGAAGGTTTTTAAAACAAATCTCTTCTTGTCCCTTAAGGAACCTAAAAAAATCATATTTCAGCTTTCTGTTTTGTTTAAATGGCATCACACAACCCGGAATATCACAAAAAAACTGCCTCAAATATGATCTGGGAGAGTGCTGATGCAGTTGAAGTAAATCATGCCAGTCATCCAGAGTGAACTTTTATTCCCATTCTCCTTATAAAAATAATATTAACAAAGGTAAAAAAAAAAACAAAAAACCAAAATGCTGACTTTCTTGGAACTGGCTATCAGTTGAGTGGGTCAATTTAAGGTTTTTAGTGAATATATTTCCCTCATGCTGCTTGAGGCCTTGAAGAGGAACTACTATACCTCTTCCAATATTTTTCAGTGTCGGGTGTTGCATAAAAAAAGAAATCAGATAGACACACCACTGAACTCTCTCCTTTTGTCCACGTTGGCTGGAAGTTTTGCTGATTCTGACTGTTGAAATACAATCAACACAAACCCAAGCTGCCCTCCTTCTGAACAGCATTAATTTATTTAAACATAGATTTTTTTTAAAAAATTGAGACAAATACTGAAGAGCCAAATGCCTTGTGTGAATTGCCATGATGCCATCAGAGCCATGGCAATTTCTGTGAGGTGAAAAACCATCCTGGGTATTCAGTACACTAAGGTTGCTGTAGACAGTTCTGCTGGGAAGGAAGATGAGAAAATATAAAAAGTAAAAAGGTGTGCCTTAACCCCTCTAGAAACAGCAGGTTCATGTTTCAGACAGGTGGGGTCACAGACAGATGTGTTTCTTAAAAGGAGTCAAAAAGTCACAAATTCTGTTCAGTGAGCAGATGTTCTCCAGGTAATAGCGAAGGAGTGCTTGATTAATATTTTTCTACCAGCACTTTTAAAACTTGCCCCACAAAGCTGTAAGCTGTTCAATTAATTTTCTGCTCAAAAGGAGAGTGAAAAGAAAGCAAAGGACCAGCTTCTAGGTGTAAAATTAATATTATCCTCATTGCAACCACTCTGAAGCCAATAGAGCAAGCACCTTGAAGAAAGGAAAAATCTGTCATTTTCTAGACATGTTCTGGCAGTTAACATACTTTTGACAATCACTGGCAAGGAGCTGAGAGTTGTTCCCATTCCTGCCAGTGTAGTCCTTGCTGGTGGGAAGCTCACCAATGCCATGAGCCTTTTGTTTCCAGAAAAGTAGACATGAGTTCACAATCATGCCTCATGCATTCATGACGTGTGTGACTAGGAATAATTCAAATAGAAATAATCACATTAGCTCAAAGATGGAGATCAAAACCTTTATTGACCTTCACAGGCAGTGACACCTCCACTCTGACCAGTGTGCTCAGGACCAAGTCTTAATTGCTTATTTCATACCACTGAAAAAAGCAGAGGCACACTGCAAGATGCCATGGGCAGGAGTAACATATTTTGTCTCTCTATGATTTGGGAGATTTTTGCCTTTGATGACAGGATTCAATGCAGAGGTTGGCCAGATGGCATGGAAATTTCAGAGAAAAACAGACAACATTAAGTCCCTTTTAAGAGAATCTGGGTACTGTGAACACTTACAAATCGGTCATTTATATCAAAATATAAGAATTAATGTGAGATAACAGTTTTTTCCACATAGGGAAGTCATGACCACAATATCTAATTTAGTACATCCCACTCTCCCAATGAATCTAATATCATAAGCCAAACAACAGGCACTAATTTTGTCCATAGAAACCTCAAGTGTTGGATGTGAACTCAAGAGACATATGGCCTGAACACAAAAAGGTGTCACTCTGTGCCACCATAGCAGAACTGTTTGGTGGATTTGGTGCCTTTGGACCCAGGGCAGAGAATCTTTCTGATTTCACTATTGAAAAATGGGGAGAAGTGAGTGTCATATAAAAGTACTCAGAGATCAGAGATACTCCATGGAAAAAGGAGAGCTGGTTGAGCTGGTGGCGCCTTCCTGAACCAATGGAATTTGGGAGTGTGTACAGGCACTGGTGGTTCAGTGAAACGTCACAGTATGATCAGTCTCTGAATCTGCTTGGGGTCTAGAGTGATCTGAGGAGAGAAGGAAACCTGAAAAATTCAGGTCTAGCCACAGCTGGATGAATACACACCTCAAGGCAGAGACACAGCCATACCAGCATGGGAGTTACTGGACAGGGAATGCAAGGTGAAGTGTGCCTCGCAGAACAGGCAACCCAAAAGCTTTTACAACATTTAAATCTGGTAATTCCTTAAACCCATTGGCTTCTCCTGGCCTGAAGCACAAAGATGTGTTTCACATGCTCTGGATGTGCAGCTCTCCATGATCAGCCCATGCGTGCTTCACACACACGTCTCAGCGTGGCCTGGGACACATCTCTCACTAGTGAGCAACCTGGTTATGTAGTGCTGCTGCTCTCAGCACATTCTTGTTAATCACATCTGAATGAGGGTTACTGCTTCTGGGTAAGCAATCAAAAGTTCAAGCTGCATCTGGGTAAATATTCACCATCACGGGAGGGTTTAAGCTGCTCTCAGCAGAGTCAGGAGTCACCAAGCAAATGCCCATGGCTCGTCTGGGTGTATCACCATCTGTCTGCATGGTTTTGTCCTTTCTCAGTGGCAAATGTGGGCTTAGTGCTGGTGCACGTGAAGGACTGGTGGCTTCACAGAAAAGCAGGTGCTCTGAAAGCTTTAAATAGCTCTGCCACATACTTCAAACATGACTGGCAGCACTCCTAGTATTCTGCCCTGCACTACTTGGCCAAGAAGCCTCAGCCTTTAACTTCCAGACTTGGCCATTTCAACCTTAAGCCTCCATATGTCTCAGTCCTTCAGAGCATCCCACCTCTGAACCTTTCTGAACACAGGTATGGCACCCTAGGGTGCTGTGCAAACATGCCAAGGGAGTGGAACATAATGAGAGCCCATGGCAGGGCATCTGTAATTTAAGCCAGGATTCGAACCCAGGCCTTGGCAGATGTCTAGGAGAATTTTGCCCAAGTGTGCTTGTTTTCCTCCTTTCTTTTTCCAAGTGTTTGTTTCCCAGTTTGCACTAAATTTTATTGAAAACATCAGGCTAATAGCAATAGGGAGAGCGGTTGAGTAGATTTTGCCTCTTTTTCCCTTTTCTTTCTGGAATGCAGCCATCAAAATAAACATTAAATGCAAAATGCTGGGGCTTGAGTTATTACTTGTGAGGGTGCTGGGAGGGAAATTTATAGCAACATTACTGTGTTTTGCTAGAAATCTCTTAATGCACCAAAGTGGAGAGGTGTGTGTGTTTTTTATTAAAATGTTACACTCTATAAATCTGAGCAGCAGGGAGGACACAGGTGGCCCCGGGGCTCAGCTGACAGGACTGTCATTTTAAACATGGGGAAGGTCTGTCTGACTGTCCTCCCAGCCCATCCCAGCACCAGCACAGCCACAGGCTGTCTCCATCACAGACTGCAGTGGCTGTAGAGGCTCTGTCTTTGCTTCATTACAGCAGCCTTCCAGCACCTAAAGTGGAAAGAGCGAGATGGACTTTCTGCAAGAGCATGTAGTGATAGGACAAGGGGAAATGGCTTTCAACTGAAGGAGAGTATGTTTAGATTAGATTTTAGGGAGACATTCTTCACTGTGAGGATGGTAGGGCACTGGAACAGGTTGCCCAGAGAAGGTGTTTATGCCCCATCCCTGGAAGTGTTCCAGGCCAGGTTGGACAGGGCTTTGACGAACCTGCACTAGTGGAAGGTGTCCCTGCCCATGGCAGGGGGATTGGAACTGGGTGATCTGTGCTTCTTTTTCCAACACAAACCATTCTACGACCTTTTGCTGTTATTGTTGTTGCTATTTGGGTCACTCCCTCTTTTTGTCCTTCTGATTTTTAAGCCACCAAAAATGACCAGTCAGACTAAGTCATTGTTCCTGCTTTGATAGCAAATTTCCTAATGATGTCATTCAAACACTGTTCCATTTCAAACTTTCTCAGTGACTTTCTCTTGTGCCCTGGCAGCAGAGTGTCCTGATGAGAAGTTTTCATGAGTGGATGACCCTAAAAGCTGAGGATAGCAGCTGGGAAAAGGTCTGTTGCTGTGACTGGGCAAAGTTGTCACCATGTAATTTGGAGACTTGGGTACACTTCACCAAGGCCACTAACTTAGTACAAACTTCTGGGTGAGCTGCTGCAGCTTTCTCGGGCTCCAGGGAAAGCTGAAGAAGCTCAGGACCTAGAGAAATACCAGTCACTTGTGTCCCTGTGTCTGTCAGTAGATAAGGTACTTTTGCCTGAAATGCAGAGGCTCACCTGGGCAGGTGGCTGCTGAGCTGCCCACTGGAGGAAGGGGCAGAGACCTACAGGACTCCTGGGCTCTTTCTCAGCTTCCAGCGGACAGCAAATATTGTGGCTGAGTGTGAGTTCAGGCAATCACTGTTTGAGACTTGTTTTCTCTGTCTTAAATCAAGGGTGCTTCCCTCAGTGTGAGATGTAAAGTAAGGACGTGACATCCTCGTGGGATGTTCACACAGGCATCTCCTCAGCCTGTTCCACTGCTTGCAAAATACCTTGGATGCTTTCTGTAAGACCAACCCTGGACCATCCTGTGGAGGGAATTTGTGAACCCTGTGAACCGCCTCCCCCTTAATTAGACATGGCTCTGACACAATAAGCCTTGATAGGATTTTTTGCAAGTTAAAAAAAATAAATAAATAAATAAATAAAAATAATAAAGAATAGCAGTGTTCCTGGAAGGCTTAAAAAAATAAACAAGCAAACGAGTAACAGGAAAGAAGGGGTCATATCTATCGTTCAGGAGACTGGAAGAGCAGCATGAAGCCCCTGCTAGGAATCACATCTACTGAGAGATCCGCCGCTGCGGCTGCGAGACGCGGCCGTGGTGGGGAGTCAAAGCCCCGGGGAGCGGCGGCGGGGCCGGGCAGCCCTCGGGCCGGGCTCCGTGTGCCCACTGCCGCCAAGGGCGGGTGCGGAGCGTCCTGAGAGAGCCGTACGAAGAAGCAGAGCATTTTATTTGCAAATCCCCTTTGTCCTGCTCCCCTCCCTCTTCGGGACAGTTCTGGAAAGGATTTTTCCAAGGCGTGCCTAAGCCCCCCAAAAATCACGCCATGCTCTTCCTGTGCTCCTCCTCGAATGAACCTGCTGATAAAAGAGAGGTTTCCTCCGGCGCCAGTGCCTTGGAAACCAGCGCTCTGAGCAGAGGGAAGGGAGAAAGCCGCTCCCGTGGCCCCGGAGCAGACCTGGGAGCCCAGTACGGGCGCTCCTCGCCCGAGCCAGGAGCTCAGGAGCTCCCGGACGCATTGAGCCATCGCCTTGAGCACTTAAACCATGCTGGGGCAGCAGATTTTGGCGCAAATCACACGGAAAATAAGTTTGTGAGTGGTGGACTGGCCGCCTAAATTGTGCTGTGATATCTGTAATTGATACGAGATTGTTATCAGGGGGAAAAAAAAAATCGTCGCGATTAGAATTCCTAGCTCTGGGTCGGGAGTTGCTTTATTTGGGAAGATCTATTTTTTCTTTGGTTTAGACATGGTTTAACGGAGCTGCTTGGAGATTGCAACGAGAAATATGCATTTTTTACAAACAACCAGGGAAATATCTATGGGAGAGTAAGGAAAGGAGAGGAGCAAACGAAATTCAAGGGCCAGGCAGGACCGGGGACGGGGCTAAGCCGGCCGCTCCATCGGTTCGGGGGTGCCGAGCAGAGCGCTGCAGGCTGCGGGAGAGGGAGCGATCTGCCGCTCCTCTCCCAGACCTGCAGTCGCCTTGCCCTGAGTGCCTCATATTTGTAATAAAAAGTATCCACGCTTCTCTGGGAGCGCTTTTCATCCTCCCTTGGCAGCAGGCACCAGCTGCTGTTCGCCGAGAGATGCTGGAGGTGGGTCTCCGGGCTGGGCCAGCGCCGTCCCCGAGGCCGGGTCTCAGCACCAGGCGTGACGGACCGGGGCCGAGATCCCTTTCTCTCAGCCTCCCCCCCCATGAAGCATGTCCCCGTCTCTCCTCCCTCGCCCCCGCCGCCGCGGGCTGTCCCAGCGCTGCCCTGCTCGTAAAGGTCAGGGGGAGCCGCTCTCTCCGCGCTGACAGGTGCAGCAAGTGCCACTGGATGCCTTCGGCTCGGAGCTCCCTCCTCCCCGACCTCTTTGTTTCAAGCGTAGGGCAAGGAGGACATTCCCAGGCCGACGCACCCCAAGGGGAAATGCCTATCCCGCAGCGCATCCCGGCCCGGCCCCGAAAGGTCAGCGGTGCCGGGGGCTGTCCTTGCGCTGCTCTGGGACCGGAGCCGGGACGCGAGGGGCGGTGGCTCCGCCTGGTCCCGCAGCGCACCCCGGCACAGGCGGGCGGTGCCGCATCCCCAGGGCTCCGCCGAGCCTCCCTCAGCCCCCGTAGCTGCTGCCGTGCACCGTCCTTCGGCAGGAGCTGCGGGGGAAGCGCGGCCGCTGTCTCCAGAGGACCGCGGCTTCCCCTGGGGGCACAGCCGCCCTGCCTTCACTGCGCCCCAACTTCTGACTTGAGCAAAAAACAGCCCCTGATTTCAGCCCCGGTGCTGGCAAGGTCACACGTAAAATGAAAGTCTCGAGCAAATTAATAGCAAGTGAATATTTCCCCGCGTGAAGGAATTTACCATCAGCCAGCAGGGATGACATATTAAATATAGACACCCTCCTCCCCACCACCATGCATCCCAGATCTGTCCGGGGTGCTTGCAAGCGGGACGAAGTGAGCAGCACGGCTTTAACTCAGCCCGGCTCTACCGTGCAAGCCTGGCTGTGGTCCCCGGGCCGGGACACGATGGCAGCCGGGTGCGCTCCGCCGCGCCCGGCGGGACCCGGAGCGGGGTGCGGGGGCCGCCCCTGCTCCATCCTCCCATTGGTTCTCACACACCGGCGTCACCCGGAGCCAGCGAGCGCGATGTCACAAAGAGGAGATTTTCCATGTTTTTCTGGGAACGCTGGGGAAGGGGCGGAACAGAGGGGTTTGTGCTGCTCCGGGGCTCCCGGGCTCCGCTGACCGGCCGGACAGCGCAGGGCACGGCCCGTCTCGGGGTGGGCCCAGCCGCCCCTCTCCGGCCGCGGCATCGGCGTGCAGGACCGGGTACATAAATGCCCTTCGCTGCCCGCGGCTGGGTGCGAGCTCCACACCGGCTGCAAAAAAAAAACCAACCTAAGGGAACACAGTTCTCATCTGGAAAGCCCTTGCGGCCCGGAGCAGTCCCCTAAGGCACCTTAGGGACCCCGGCCTGGTCCGAGCGGAGCAGGCCATGGTGGCCGGAGTTCTCTCCTGCTGCCTCTCCTTGTGTCCCTCACGGAGAGGGCTGGGGACCCCTGCCTCGCCCCCTCCTCGGGAGCGGGCACCGCGGCCCCACCATGAGCTGCGCGGAGCGGCAGCGGAGGCAGCCTGCGTCTGGCGGCTCCCTCACTCAGCATCCCAGGCACCGAGCAGGTGTGGTGACAGCACAGAGATGCACAGCCACAGGTGGCCATGTGGATGCTCACGGAGCCCTCGGTCCCCTGAGCATCAGGACGGGCCCGGAGCAGCGGGGAGCGCGGCTGAGGGACCACGGCCGAAAAGCAGCAGGGCTGGAGGGTGAGAGCTGAGGAAAACAGAGCTCTCTTGCTGAGCTGGCGGTAACAGGCAGCGGGGAGGGATCTGAGGGCGTGGGTGAAAAAGCTTTGCCGCACAAGCTCAGAGAAGTAGGGGCTAGCCCGGCCAGCATCGGAGCCTGGTCCTTCCTTTTTTCCCGGAAAGGAGGCGAGCGGGTCAGCTTCAGTTCTCTGCAAGCGCTTTCGTTACACGAGGAACGTGTTTTAACAACATTGGATATTTATTCCCGAGGAAAGGCTCAAAAGGCAGGACAGCAAAGCCCCCGCACGGTGCAGCTCAGGCCCCAGGCGGTGGCAGGCAGCAAGCAGGAGCCGGAGTGCAAGGCGGCAGGTACCGGCCGGACGGTCACTAAGCAAGGTCCCCTCCCGAAATAAAGATGAAACTTCGTCCCCCTGGAAAAAAAAAAATAAAAAATGTTGGGGGAGATTAGCACGAGTACTTTTTTCCCCTCACTCCCCCTTGCAGTGGTGTTATAAATAGGTCGCCTTCAGATCTCAGTCCAGTACAAAAGGAGCCCGCAGCTCTGAAGTGACCACACAAACCAAACCCTTGGGGAAACAAATCCGAAACAGTTTCCAAGAGCAGGGCTCTGCCAAAGTGCCAGGAGGGAGCGGTGTGAAAGGTCCCCCCTCTCTCCATCCCCCTCTCCAGCGAAACGACCCCGCTCCCTGAACCGAAGCATTTACCCTGCCACGGCTTAGAGGGGAGGGCAGGACCTGGGGTGCTGGATCCGGCACCCCGGGTCCTGCCGTGACTCTCCTCAGCCATCCCGCCGCCGCTCTGGCCGCACACATCGGGAGTACCAGGAGGACGGTGGAGGTTTGAGGGGACACGGCGGGTTTCCCTCGGCGGTGGCTGGGAAAGTGGGGAAGAGCATTCTTGCCTCCTCCCCCCGGCCTCCTGCGAGAGCCGGGCTCGTCCCAGCAGCCGTCCCTGCAGCCCTGCGATGCCGCGCCCGGTGTGCAGGGACCGGCGGAAACCTCTGCCTTTTCCCTGGGCTTGACACAAGCCTGAATGTTTCAATCACACAGGAATAAAGATTTATTGTCCTATCAGAAATCGAAATGCAGGACATGCCCGCCATCGCCTGCGCCTCGCTCCGGGTCCTCACCCGGGAGTGACACCCGCCCTTGCCTCAGCGGAAAGGAAAGAGTTCCTCGGAAACAAGCGAGACAGGGCTGCCCTGGGCTATCCCTTCTCCCTGGGGTATGGCCGGCAGGCGACACCTGGAGCTGCAGATTCCTAACGATTCTCCCATCTATTTCTCGGTCGCTGTGAGCTGCTGTCCATAAAGGAGGGACCGGTTGGCTCTTAGATGGGCTCCAGCAGCTCTGGGGGAGAAGGGATTCTCTGGAGCGACCCCTTCCAAAACCAACAGCGACCGTACCTGAAAACTGTCTCGATATAAAACCCACGTACACATGGAATTGGCAACTTGTTGCTATGGAGCGCGGACCTTTCGGCCGCTCTTTCTGCCTTCCCTTTGGGATGCATTTGATGCAGGGGCAGGGTAGATTTGGGGGTCACTCGGAGGAAAAATGACGCGATCGTGTTTCAAATGGTCCCTTTGCAGCCTTGCTGTGCGGCTCGTGGGTGCCGCAGTCGGGAATGCGGGGACAGCGGGCGGACAGAACACGGCAGCCCCGGCTGCGCCGCCACACGCGGCTCCATCGCCTCGTTCACCGGGAAGGCGGCTGCAGGCTCCCTGTGTGCTTTTGTACTCGCAAGGCTCCGCTCCCGGCTGGCGGGGGCTGAGGGGAATCCCTCGTCACACTTGCTGAGAGAAGCGCACGCCAAACTTAGCCCGGCTAAACGCAAACATGCAGGAAAAGTGATTTCCCCGTTATTCCCCCCCACGCCCGCTAGATCGCCAGGTATTTGCGCGCATCCTTTCCCCCGGTAACGATTCCCGAATTAACCTCCCGCTTCTAGGAACGCAAATTGGCTCTTAGACAGACGTTTCCATTGCTGTCTTTTCCGAGGGCTGCGGATTAGCCCTGACCTGAATTTATTGGATTTTTCGTTATAATGTAATGCAAGGAGAGGCTAGCCGAGCGTTCTGACCCAAGGCACCCTGGGCAGCCCTCCTCCGGGTCGGCCACGCTGCACTGCCTCTCCGAGACACTGCATTGCAGCGTTTGTGAATAAAAATCATATATATGTACATATATATGTAAATGTACACACATATCTGTGTGTGTTTATAATTTTTCTTGCCCTATCCCCAAATCTCTCCCATCAGTTTTTTTGCTGTTGCAAATTGTTTAACTTTGCCGAAGAGAAATCCCGAGGCCGAGTATAATGCTGTAGTATCGAGAACTGCCCTCACATCGTTTCTTTCAGGCTTCTTTTCCATTCTCCCAAAAAATCGCGGGGGAAGGAACCGGGAAACACGTATTTGAAGCGCTCCTCTGCCGTGAGCGGAGGAGCTGGGGATGCGGGAGCTGAGGTGCTCTGGGTACCCAGGGCAGCTGCCCTTGAGCAGAGCCGCTCGCAGGCTGCCCGTACCGGCAGTACCCAGGCTCCCTTGGCCGCCCCGAAGCGAATTTTAGAAAGGCTTTCGTGCATTGAGTTAGGTTTGGTTTTTATTATGTTGTGGACGAGGGAAAGAAAGGGGCCTGCAGTGGGGTGGGTGAGTTTGGGAGGGGAGAAAGAAAGGACGAGAAAATAATTAAGTAGAGGTAATAAACAGAATAAGAAGGCAAATCCGCTGAAAGCTTTCTTGGACTAGAAAACTCAGCGAGCCCGTTCCTGCTCTGAGGGAAACTCACAAAATGGTTTAAAATCTCGTAAATGAATCCGTCTCTGGCTGTTTTTAATGACGACGTCGCTAGAAATCCCTTCTGCATCTGGGGGGCGAGGGGTGGTCGCCTATTCTTGTCAGATCCGAGCTAATGAAAACTGCGGTGCCGGTCTTGTTTGTGGAGCAAGGCCTGGAGGGTGGCGGTGGCCAAGGGCCCCTCCCGAGCCGCCGGTTCGGGGGGTCGCATTCCCATTCTGCCTTCCCGCTCCCCCCGGAGCCGCATCCCGCTCCCCAGATATACACACACACAGATGAAAGCCACGAGTCCCCCCTGCTCTGCACGGGGTGGGGGAAGCTATGCGGGAGAAGGGAGGACACATGTTCCGGGCCCCGGGGGGAGCCCGCTGGGAGCCCAGAGCAGCCGCCGGTGCCCCCGCTCCCCGCCCGCAGCCGCCTCTGCTGCGGCCGCGCTCCCCAAGGGGTTAAGGTTCTTCTCGTCTTCCCTTTCCATTACTCTTTTTTCTTTTATTTCGTTAAAATCTTTCTTCTTTTCTTTTTCTTTTCTTTTCTTTTCTTTTCTTTTCTTTTCTTTTCTTTTCTTTTCTTTTCTTTTCTTTTCTTTTCTTTTCTTTTCTTTTCTTTTCTTTTCTTTTCTTTTCTTTTCTTTTCTTTTCTTTCTGTGGATTTAGTTCGCGTAATATCTTTATTACTGAAAACTTCAAGGTAAGTGAGCAATAGAAACCAGATGTGGGGATGGGAGGAAGGCAGGGTAAGAGTAAGTAAGGGGTAGCAGGAGTTAACTGAGGGAGGAGGGGAATCAGGTTGAAGGGGGGGAAGGACGACGAAAGGTGAGTATTGATTTATTTTTAAGCTCTTTCTGGGTTGTAATTGACCCCTCAAACCAAAAAGGGCTCCTGCCAGCCTCTGTCCCTTTGCAAGTCACCTCTGGCAATCCCAGAAGCTTGGTCCAATTCTGTGTGCTTGGTGACCCTGTTAAAATCCGTCCCTGCCGCCCTCCCGTTTGGATCCAGTAGTTTTACACCTGAAGAGAGCACGTTTTTCGAGGTAAATAAATAATGACCATCATAAACGTGTGGCGAGACCCGACGGAGAGCTCGGGTTGTGTGCGGGGCGGCCGCGGCACCGCCGTGCCACGGTAGGGAAATGGCTCACGGCAGCGCTGGGAGAGCTGTCGGCCCTGAAGGGGTTAACGGCAGGGGGGAGGCTTAAAGGCAGATAGCTGCGGGGAAAATGCGTATTGCCTTTAATAGAGAGGAGGGGGTGGCAGAGGCGAGGGTCCCCACAGCTGGGACAGTGAGCAGAGGAGAGAGCCGGAGTGCACGGAGCGTGTCACGACCATTAAATCGTCCCCGGCGCTTCCGCCGGCGCGGATCCCTTTGTGGCGTTTATGTCATCTGCTTCATTTTCTGGGTTTCAATCATAAAAATTTGGGGGCTGGCTTGTTTTTCTGGTCTGGTTGATTTATTTTTATTTTTTTTTAAACGCAAAAGATATGACCTCAGCCGTCCCTCTGCTTCCACACACCCCCATACACACACACACGCTCACACACACCCCTTCCTGGGCCCCCTCCCCTCCACTGTCATCATCTACATATTAATTGGGGGAGAGGTCTCCCTCTCTCTCTCTTTTCTTTTTTTTTTTTTTCCTATGTGGTGGGGGGGAAAGTGCAGAGAAGAGCCTCTTTAGAGTGTAGTTTGGAGGGAGACACGAGGGCAAGCGTATGTGAGAGAGGGAGGGAGGGAGGGAAAGAAAAAGACCCCTTTTACTGTGCGAGAACTTAAGGGGGTTTGGAGATCTGGTCAGCTTTCACGAACATCTGAATCCTCTTAGAGCTCCCCGGCCCAGCTGTGAGTGTGTGTCTATGCGAGAGGGAGAGGGAAAGAGTGGTTCCTGGTGCCCCTCCAAGCGCATTAAGGACACTCGGGCCTTTTAATTTTAGGAATGAATGCTGATACTTGTGTTTCTTATTGTGATCCGGCTGCCATGGATTCCTACTAC
This sequence comes from Cyanistes caeruleus, assembly GCF_971803275.1. NCBI lineage: Eukaryota > Metazoa > Chordata > Aves > Passeriformes > Paridae > Cyanistes > Cyanistes caeruleus. Next base: position 28,342,852 of record NC_141706.1, on the reverse strand, counting down.
AACGCAGCCTCCCAGGACACAGAAGGCTCCTCGCCTTTTAGGGCATTTCAAGCAAGTGACAAGTTCAGCCCTACTTTCCTGGCCAGCAAAGGACAAGGCTTTGGTGACAGCAGCACTAAGTGCCGGAGCCGCTACAGCCAGCAGGAATGTCAGTCCCTGGATGGCAGCGTGCAGGCTCCCGGCTCTGCCGGCTCTCCGGCCTCCTTTAACAAATACCCGCAGCAGCAGCAGCCGCCGCACCTCTACATGCAGCGAGGCCCCTGCAAAACTCCCCCGGACAGCAACATCAAGCTGCAAGAGAGCAGCGGCCACAACGGAGCCCTGCAGGTCTCCTGTTACGGTGAGTCCTTGGCGTGCGGCGGGCGAGCGCCGGAGGCGAAAGCAGAGAGAGACTCCCGGGCCTGGGAAGGGCTACCCGGGAACGTGGGGGGTGGTTGCCTGGCAGGACAAACCCTACCGGGGTCAAGGAGACCTTGGCCGGCTCCGGCTTGCAGCCCGGGGGCCGCCGTGCCCCACGAGTATCTCCACTGCCAGCCGTGTCCGGAGCCCGCGATGCCCGCGGGCAGCCGCCCTGAGCCCGGCTCCGCTTAGCCGGGAGCTCCATCGTAATTTCGGAACGCGGGCCATGCGCGCCCGCAGAGCTGTAGCTCCTGAGCAGTGCGGGGAGCTCGGCGGAATCCGGGACGGAAACACTCAGGAAGAGCGGAGCACCCGGCTGTGCAATGCGCTCTCCGCGGGGACCGTTTTCCACAGAAAGAATTTCTGGGAGATTTCGCCGAAATCATCAGTTTTAGCAGTAACGACCTCTCCCATCTCTCGCTTTCTCCCCAAATTGCCACTCCCCTTACTGATTTCTGCCCGGCTGCAGATAACCCCCTCGCATCCCTTCCGTGGGTCATTAGCGGCAATTAAGACACTCCCTGGCGCTGGCGCTCGGCGCTGCAGCCGGGAACGGGGGCGCTTCTCATGTCGTGGCTTTAAAAGGCTTCTTCGGGAGGTTTCCGCTGTGTCGGGGTGGTTAGGGGAAAGCAAAGCAAACAAACAAACAGCCTTCCCCCACCCCCCCCCCCAAAAAAAAACAACCAAACAAACAGAAAAATTCAGCAACGAAACAAATAAACCCCTCTAAGTTTTCCCAAGAAGAGAAGGTGGAAATGAAAGCTCTTCCTTTCCCTCCCGGTGATCTCTCTGTGAGCAGAGGGGCTGTCCCGGCCTAGGTTCAGAGCGCGTCTCCGCTGCCGGGGTCCCATTCTCCATGCCTTAGTCCCAAAGGCAAGGACAGCTATAGGACCGTGTCTCCAGGGTGATCCTAAGATAGGCAGTAACTACGGACTGGGGGCACAGAGGAGGTGGAAGAGGTCCGCGTCAGGCCAGCAATCCAACTTCTAGGCTCTCGCTGTCGTTTGAGCACTCTTTTCTCTCTTTACCCTTTTCCCCTCTACCCTTTCATCTCTAGACTTAAAAGAGGGTAGAAGCGCCTTATTTCTGCCTGTCTCCCAAACCGCGGCTTGCCAGGTCGCCTTCAGGCGCAGTCCCTCGCTCCCTGCTTGCAGCTGAGGTACCCCGGGATCCAGGTCCACAGCCCCAGTTCTCCCACGCACAGGTGGCTTCCCTTCCAAGGAAAAAGACATTAAATTCTCTCCATACGGCCGTGCCGGGAGCCGAAGGCATAGCCCAGCTACGCTGCTCCCGGACGGGCTTCTGCCCGGACCCGCACGGTTCCTCCCCACAGCCGGTGGCACAAGCATCCTCCAGCGGGTATCTCCTCACCGGGCCCTGAGGCCATGAGGGCTCTCTTTGATGGATGCTTGCACACTTTTTCTGGCCAGAACTGGAGCTTTGACCCTCTCCTACGCTCGCTCTCTTCCCCTGCCCTTTCCCCGTGGGCGGACAACCCCCACCAGCGCCAGGCCCGCTCCGCACCCGCGGAGCCCTTCTGGGGCCAGCCCGGGCACCGCGGCAAAGGACACACGGTGGGACCGGGGAGACCTGCGGGGCTGCGGCCAGTGCAGGAGGTAACCGGTCCCCGCTCCCTCCGGGGATGGGATGGCAGGACAGCCCCTCGTGCCTTCCCCGCCGCCCTGACATCCTCTCTCTGTTAACCGGCTCTCTTGTTTTTGTAGGTTGCAAAGCCCGGGGCGCCGGCATAGCCTGTGATGACACATTACAACCCCCCGGTAGAATCACACGAGTTTATTGCCCTCCTAACACCGCCGGGGTTCCCCCGACTTATTTTCTCCTTCAGTGGGAGCCCCACGGCGGTGGCGGATGGCCCAGCCGACCCAGACCGGGCTCGTTGTGAGCCCTTTGTGACGGTGGGCTGTAATGAGAGACACATGGTTCGGCAAGGATAATTAATAGCAATAGTGATAATAATAGTGCTTAATGGTTTACGAGAGAGACTCGCTAATAACAGACAGATCGGGGTTTCGCGGAGCGGCTGCAACATCCATAGCCGCCTCTCCGCCTTTTCCCAAACAGCGAGACCAGCGCGCCAGGAGCAGGAGCTGCGCCCCAGGAACCCGCCAGGGCTAAGGGGAAAGCTCCGAGTCGGGGTAGCTGCCCTCGGCGCGGGGAAAGAGAAAAAGCCGTCCTGGTTCTCTGCAGCGGGCACAAGCGCGGTCCGCCAGCGCGCACACGGCACTCAGGGCGGCTCAGGAGAGCTATCCCGAGAGGTTTGCTTGGGAAGCCGGGGACAGGCGGCTGTCCCACTGCTTTCCGCCGCCACCCCGCCGCAGCTTGGGTGCTGCCGTGCGCGCTGTGCGGGGGTGAAGGGGAGAGGCGGGGAACGCTGGCTGCCCGCGTCCCCCGCTGCCCGGGCCTGAGCAGGATGCTCCAGGGTGACGGGACTGCAAACCCCTCTGTTTTAAAAACAATAAAACCCCCAAAGAGGAGGAAAGAAACCCAACCAAGCGAAACACAAACCGAGGCCAACCAGCAGGCGGGCTCTCCTGCCAGGAGATATTCAGGCGGTCGGCTTCCCCCGCTCCCGTCGTTGCGGTGGGCCCATGGCCCGGCCGGTCCCGCCTGAGCTGGTCCCCTCCCGGGGATGCTGCTGCCTGCACGGCCACCCCGTAGCCCTCGCCTCCGCCTTTCCTCTGGTGGCTGTGGAGGCCCGGGCGAGCCCGGAGCCGAGCGGCCGGGGGCTGCGGCGGGGCCCGGCACGGCCAGGGGACACGGTGTCCCCTCCTTTTTTTTTAGTTGTTTGATTTCATTTTATTTCTATAATAAACAAATCTTTTTGAGTTATAAAAAGCCCGAGCCTGCCATCTATTGCTCTCGGCTTCTATTTCTAGATCTAAGACCTTCCACTGCATTGTAGGGATAAATATAGGCCAGGGAGAGCCGCGGCCGTAAATACACGGAGAACACGGACGGCAATCGTCGGAGCGCTTCCAGCCCGGCTTCTGGCAGGGACAGCGGCAGCGAGCGGCCCTGGCTCTGGGCCGGGCTCCCCGCGGCCCCCTCGCAGCGGCGGCTGCCGGCCTGGCCCTATGGGGCTCCCGGCACGGCTCCTCCTGTGCCCACCCGGAGCTCGCTGCCCCTGCGCTGCCATGGGCCGGCAGCCTCGCACTGCTTACCCTGCGTTCCCTGACGCGAATAGGGCTACGGGCTATTCCGCAAACCGGCACGAACAGTGACAGCCGAATTCTTCAATAAAACTCATAGAATCAGAGAATTTTCAATGTTGGAGGAGACCTTCATGATCATTTAGTCCTGAGAACAGGTTATATATATATCTTGGCTTAGGAGGGGGATAAAGCTTTTGGATGATTTATGTGCTGTAGTAATCTGACTTGCTATTTCTACTGCGTGAAGCTGAAGTAAGTTGTATTTCTTGAAACACATGTATTCACATTCCCCTGTACACACAGAAATGTATACGTATATTGCTGTCTAGAAATACCGACTGGAACAAAATCCTTTTGGGAGAGAAGGCAAATGTGAGGGGGATATTTGCTCAAAGGAAACAGGAGAAAGGAAACGACTTTCCCTAACAGAGGAAATTCTTTAAGTACCGCATTATGCAAATAACGACCATTTTTAAAATTTAGCTAGCAAATAAAAAGTGCGGCCGTAAGTGCGTTATTATTAGAAGTACAGAAAGCCACCGCTGTAGGAATCGGAGCCTCGCTGCGTGCTTTTCAAACTGACACTTTTCATGTATTTCTCCTCCTCCTCCTTCCCTGATGTAATGTAAGTTGCAGGCACGGCAGGAACGAGCTCGCTGGCGGTCCCTCTCCTCCTCCCGCGAGAGACCTCCGTCTGCCAGGCGCTCGGGGCTCCCCGCGGGGCCGCGCTCAGCCCCCGCCGACGCTCCAGGGCCCTGCGGAGCTCGCCGTGCTCCGGGGAGCGCCGCCGGCGTCTGCCCCCTTCCCCCGGCGTCCGCCGCAGCCCCGCGCCCGGCGCCGAACGGGGTAACGGGGCCCTGTGCTCCCCCTGGGGCTCCCTCAGAGCTGGGGTGTCCCCGCACCGGCGTCCGGGCCGCCCTGATGAGGATCTCCGCAGGGACGGCTCTGCCAGGAGCGGCACGGAGGTCCCTGCCCCTCGCCCGCCGAGAGCCCGGGGTGCAGAGGACTCGGGGAGGGGTGTCCCGAGCTGCGGCGGCCCTTCCTCCCCTTCCGTCTCCCCGTGGCTTTGATCCCGGCTCCCGGCTCCTGCCCGGGCTCCTCCGGCGCGGCTGAGGGAGCCGGCGGGGCGGCAGGCGGGCTGCGCGGCCTCCCCCGCTCCTCTCCCGGCCGGGCTGGGGAGATGCTGCTGCCCTCATCCCTCAGAGACGGGCCGGTAGAAAGGGGAGAGGCGCTCGGGAGGCAGGCGCGAGTGGGGCAGGGGACACCGGGGGACGTGATCCGAGCTGGCATCAAGGAGCGGGAGCCGGCAAGCGGAGCCAGGAGGGCGGGGAGGCGAGGCGAGCTCCAGGGAGCAGGGCGGCAGAGCCGGCCCTTCCCTGCCGCTGCTGTGGGACCGGCTGCCCGGCGAGGCTCGGCCGCCGGCTCCCGGCGTGCTGCTGACGCCGCCCTGGCAATAGCCCTCTCTTTTCCACAATAGGGCCACCAGATCTGCCATTCAAGGGTTCCGGCACCCTCCCAGGGAGGGGAGGGAGCTCTCGCCAGGAGTTTGGCTAAGCCTCTGTTTGAGCAGACACTCGGAGGCGCGGGATCTCCTCCGCGGAAACCTGCGGCATTTCCTCAGGGAGCCAGACGCGAAGGTAGGGCTCACGTTCCTTCCCCTAGGGCCGCGCAGGAAGGTTTATTCCCGGCTTTTTCCAAAACGTGTTTTGCGCTTCTCTTGAATTGGACGGTAGATCTGGCTGGAAGCTTTTACAGGATTCCTGACCCGAGCTGTTTATAACACTCATGTGTCAAAGGACCGGGAGACTCCCTCCCCCTGTATCCCTGCCGCTCCCTCCTTGCAGGATGATTTCTTTTCGCGCTGGAGCTGTTTATTTTCGACTTGTCCGCTGCTGATTGGAATTAACTCCGCTTTAGCCCTACACTTCAGCAGCGCACGCCTGTAAAACCAGCAGGACGTTACCAGCAACAAAAAGGTGCAGAAAGAGAAAGAGTCTTAAAACTTTTACTAGTCTTAATTATTTTGAAAGCAACACAGAGCGAAGCAAACGAGAAAAATACTGATGGAGAGAGAGAGAGATTTGGAGATGCTTATTTGAGTGCGTTTTTTTCCTAAGGGTTTGGTGTAGGAGTCCTATTAACAATATATGCTGATGCCAGATAGCGCAAATGAGCTCTGTGTGTGTTATCTGGAGCTGCAGGCTGTTTATTTTGTGCAGCCTTTTGAGTGTACATGCAGTGTGGTTGCATGACTAACTGGCTGGAGTGATTCACTGGCTGCTTTATGGGTGACTGCTCAAAACAAGTTGTGAATCAAAAGAGATTTCTTTGGCTGTGGTTTCTAACCTCCCAAGTTAAACGCACCCACGGTTTAAGGGGAGCTAATGTGCAGACTTCAGTCCCTCAGATCGTGAGGATTTATTCGTTTTCCAAGCCCTGCGTTCAAAGCCATGGTGAGTTTCCCTAGTAGGAGGGACGTGGTGTCAGAGAGGCTCAGAGCCAAGGTCTGCTGCTAAAGGACATCTCCAGACCCGTCCATTAGGTCGCCTAATGGACCTAATGTTCACCTAGTTCCTGGCCCTTTAGCCAGTTTTGCTCCCCGGAGTCCTTAAGATGCTGCATTATTTGTTCAGGGAATTTTTGTGGCTTAGTATTTCTCAGGTAAAACAATGTGAATATGTCTCGGGGCAGTAAGAAGCTTTTATTCTCATTTTACAGTTTGAAAAACTGACACTTGGAATGCCCGAGTGGCTTGTGCAAGGTGTGGCCCCTCAGTGGCATCTGTGGGACCTTCGCAGGGCCGTGGCTCTGGCAGAAAGAGGCACTCGGCCGCCTGAGAAGGAGCTGCTGCTGGAGTCAGAAACTCACAGAGTAGAAGTCCCATGTGTGATTTTGGAGGGGCTTTAACTTAGGTTTCTTGACAGTCATATCCTCATTCAATACAAAAAGCTCTAAGCAATGTCCTCATATCCTCAGGTTTCTCATGTGAAATGGGCTCAACCTGCCAATCCACCAATTAATGGTCTAATCTGTAAAAAGCAGCTCATCAGTGTAGAGAATCTATATTGGCCAACACAAGATATGAGTTGTGCTTCTCAGAAATTGCTGAGCAATCACTGCCCCAAAAGTCATATTTTTCTGAGGTACTCCTCCTACACATCTGAAAAAAATCCCATCTCAATTGTTAATCATGTTGGAAAGCACAGGTCTAATATCTTTGTGTAGATACATTTTCATATGGAAAAAAGAGATAGTTCTGGATTAGGAGAAGCCTGAATGGTAATGCAGCTGATATAGGACCCCTGTGACTTGAGAAACATTTACTAAGAGATGGATGGAAATATTTCATATTAATAAAATGTCAGAGCAATTTATCATAGTGTCTCAGCAACCTCAGCTTGTAGAGGAAAGTTCGTAAGTAAAGGGGGAAAGCACCTACATATAATAAATAAATAAATTACCTCCACTTTATTTTCTGTGTAAGTTCAGATGATTCAATGTTATTATACCTACTGGTGAATCTTCTTGGCCATATTTTTCATTCATGCTTGCAAATCATCTTCATATTTTGACTGTCACATAAGTAGACACAATGTGAAAGAGCAATTGTGATCACCATGATAACTCTAAGGTCATATTTTGGTCAAAGAGAAATCACTGAGAAATAGGGTAAATGAATGTAGAGAGGAAGGAGGAGAGACAAATGAGGAGAGGCAGGGGAAGAAAAAGAAGGAGAGGAGATATCTTAGATGGGTAATAAACAGTGACAGACTCAGCATTATTATGGAAGGTGGTTTGCAACAGATTTTATGAACTATCTAAGTATGAATCCACCAGTATCAAACTCTTTATATCTCCCTTAAGAATAGCCATGATTCAGTATTTTGTAGCTGCTGCCTTCAGGTCCCAGCAGGAGTTAGTCATGACAAGTTGGTATATCATGAACTATGGTCTCATCTGCACTGACTGAAGACAGTTGCATTACCCAACTCAGTATTAAATGTCTATTTAAGTCTGTTTGTATCAAATGATTTTTTTTTTTAATGAAGATGCAGTTTAAGTGTTACTCTTTTCACATCTGCTTATTGGAAAGAGATGGCTGAATCAGTAGTATTTCTAAATATATTCTTTATTGGCAAGAACAGAGTTCATTAGCTGTAAGGCAGTGGGTGAGCTGGTGGTGGAGGCTGAAAGGTAAGCTGGTTTATTCACCAGCATACTCCACTCTGTATGCTGAGCCAGGCTGCAAACTCTGTGGGACTTAAGATAGCAGCCACCTATATTCAGTGGAAGTCTGAAAACCCTACAAAACCAAAGGGCAGGGAGTCAACAGCATCAAGGCCCATCAGAGAAGTGCTATCAATGGGGAATGAGGAAACTGAGGAAGAGAACAAATGCTTTGGGTAGACTGATGTCGGGGGGAAATAAAATAAATTTGTAAGGTCTCAGTATAACTCCTATCTGATTGCTGTTGTTCCCCATGTGGGCTCTAGGTGCAAGCACTGCTGCCTAAAAGAAATATCTTGTGTCACATCAGTTCTTCCCTGTAGTGGAAGCAGTACCCCCGGGGCTTTGGATATTGACTGACTTCTTCACTTGGGAGCCGTAACATTGGTTTTTAGGGTAGGATGCTGTTTCCAAGAGGGGAAATAGGGAACTATTCGTTCTTTTGATGCAAGAGAGATCAGATAACAAAAGCACTTGCAGGTATGTAACCTATTCAGGAGCAGTGGGAAGTGAAAGAAATTCACACCAGAATTAAATCAAAACAAACCAAAGTTTTACACTATGCCCAGGGAAAGAGTGCAATATTGAGAATTTTTCCATAAAGGGTTGAAAACAATCAGAGAATGACTCTGTTCTGGTACAGTGTTCAGAGAGACCTGAAGGCCCATCTGCAAGACCATAACTCTACAAGGTGTTGAGGAATGTGTGTGACACAGGCCAGAAGTTTTACAAAACAGGGGAAACAGGAATATATTGCTCAACCCAAAACTTAATACGAGACCTCAGCCACAGCAAGGTTTTCAAAAGAAAATAAAAGCATTTAAAAAATTACACCACAGGGGTACCAGCCTGCTGGGCATGGAGCTGGTCTCAGGCTGTTGGGTCTGCCAGGTGGGGATGGGTCACCTATGAGACTGGTCCTTTCCAGTGTCTGTGCACAAGCCCACAACACCAGGTTTTTCCTGCCCCAGAGAAGCCACTCAAGAAATACCACACGGGAGGCTGATGCATGTCCGTTCCCACTGTGCAGCCAGCTGGAAAGAGGAACTGGGCAGAGCCTTGTTCTGCAGAGCTTGTTCCCAGAGGAGAGCCTGAGGCCAAATGTGGGGCAGGATATGCACTACAGCCTGGACCACAGTGCTGGTCTATGGTTCATGAGGCAGCGAGACCTTCTGGAGCACCGTGCAGTTCTTTCCCAGCCATCCTGGGGATGGTGCATGCCCAGACCTCTGCCTGGAGTAGAGTCAGGAGCACAGCTGTGGCAAGGACCCATAGCTGAGAGCTGAGAAGCACTGTGCTATAGACATAACCTGGCTTATCAAGATTTGGTCTGTACCTTCGTAAGCAGATTGGAGCCAGATATCACTCTGAGCTAGACAGGACACAGCCAAATGCTAGAAGGCAAGAGGAAGAAGAACCTACCTAAATTGGCAGAGGATCTGCAGACATTTTGTGTTTCTCACATCTCCAGTGAGGACTTCCAAGACAAATAGCCGATGGACCAATTGCTAGACAGTTAGACAGATTGTGCAGAAGGCCAGAAACACTCCATGAAGATTTATGGCAGAGCTTAAATATTGCATTTCAGCTCTTGAACAGAAGTTGGAAAGCTGCTACTGGAAGAGGGGGAAGCTGGTTGCTTTATATAGGTATGAGGTCTTGTGCTAGAGAAATGAGTATTTCCATGCAGTTTATACCACTTCAAGCTATTAGAAAAAGAGACTTAGAAGGATAGAAAGCAATGGGGTATTGGCTGCAACATCAAACAGGAGTGCGGCAACTCACTTAACTGCTGCTCTGTTGGGGAGGGGAAGTATCCATAGAGAGGGTTGTTATAAATATTTGACTGGTCAGGACAGAGCCTCGTAAAAATCTACTGAAAGGCCCAAAGTCAGCTCAGGAAACAGAGGGACTTGTAGCTGCACATGCAAAGTTTGGTGATGCTGGTTTTAAGTAACATTTGAAGCTGCAATAAAGCTTATTTGTGCCTAGGTTTGGGTATTAAGTTGGTATCCAGAGAACCCTGCTGTTCCCTTGTGGCCTTTAGTTTGGTTTTGTGGCTGGTTGTCCTGGAAATCCCCTTTTCCTTGGCCTAGGTGGTAAAAACTGGAGTTCTTGGTTGAACAACCTTTTTCTCCATTTGTCAGCAGTCCACCTCAGAGGGTGGGCAATGGGAATAGCCAAGTAGCAGGAGAGGGATTTATAACCTGTGTAATTTACAGCCATCACAGGTGCTCATTCAAGTGTGGAATTTAAAGCTAGAATTTTGTACAGGAGATGGGAAAATAAAACAACATATAGCAAGCACTCTTGGGAGCTCATTATCACCAAAACACTCAAAAAAGAGGTTATGATGTTTTGCCATGATGTCTTGAACTTGTAAAGTCTTTAGTCATGCCATAAGAAAACCGGTTTAGAGGAAAATGCAGAGGATGAAAAATTACTACAAGGAGGTGTGATGATTTTCTTGCATGCGTTGTATTTCTAAAGTGGGTCGCCAAAGATGAGGAGAAACCCTACTGCAGCTGGTCATGGAAACCAGAGAGGGAGATGATGGGACAGTCCAACATGTAGCCCTCACCCTCGCATATGTCTGAGGGAAGGCAGGGGCTGAGGAAAGTGTCCTTGCTGGCAAAAAATGCATGCAGCAGACTGGACTGCTGGGATCCAAGAAATTGCTCAGCATAGCTAAGGTGGGAGATGAGCTAACACTGAGCATACACATCACTGTGGTTGGCACCTGGTCAGTCAGCATCAGGGCTTTCAGCCTGCAGTACTTTCCTTCAAAAACACGGCTCATGTGAAAAAAAGAGGTTTGGGCAATCTGTTTGTGGCACCTGCCTCTGTGGGCAGGACCTGAGCTGTCTCTTTGAGCTTCCACACAGCTTTTGGACCTCATCAGCTGTCCTGGTTAGAAAAGAAGGCCAGGAAGAGATTTGCTGTGTGATGCATTAACCAGAGGGTGTTTGTGTCCTACCATTACTAGATAATATCTGGGATGTGCCTTACTGGGTTCATTTTGGTTACCACAGTGGGTATCTGGAGGTGAAAATGGCTTTCATGTCAGCACAAGTCCACACACTGAAATAGTGTAGCGTGGGTCTCCCATCCCCTCCCTCAAGAGACCAAGACAGCACAGGCAGCCACCCAGTCCCTGTGGCACGGCTGGGATGTCCTGCTGTGGGGTGAGCCCTTTAATAGGAACCATGATGTTTTGTAAACAGGCTGTCATGAGCTCCAGGCTGCCAAGCTAAATTGAACCCAGAGCAAGGTGAACTGCTGAAGAGAGGTATAACATACATCCTGGGCAAACTCAGCCAGGAGCAAAGGGGCAGTGTCAGGGAATGTCAGGGAAGGCAGCATGGGACTGTCAGCCTGTCTGGCCTTGCAGGGCACTGATCCTGCTCCTGGAGGCTCAACTGCAGACTTGCCAGGATGACAAAAGCTCCACATGCCCCTTGTGAGAAGAGAAAGCTACCCTGATGGTGAAAGGAGAGCAACCAGGCATTTTCAGAGCTGAAGCAGTTTCCATTGAACACAGCCGGGGGTGCCTGTGGGGTCGGAACAGCACTGACACAAGAGCACAGTCACCAAAGACTAGTTCTGCCAGTGCCTTGTTCAAAGGCTTTTTTTTTTTTGTGCAGATACCTCCCTCAGCAGGGCAGCAAGAAAAAATGGAGATTGCATCCTTTTTTATCTCCTTCTTCCACAGTGTGCAGGAATGAAAACTCTCCTATTTCATCCATAGATGCAAGTTTGCAAGAGCAGAGTTCATGGATCTGAGAGGGGAATGTTCCTCAAAAAGGCTATTGATGTCAAACAAGGTGTGATTAAAAAAACCAAACCCTTATTTGGCAACCTTGTCTGCTTTTTGACTCTTTTCAGACTAGCAAGGCAAAAGCCCTCTGGTCAGGGTGGGAAAGCTTGGAATTTAAAGATGAAGTGTTGTATAGGAGATGGGAAAATAAAACAACTTGTGACAAGAACTCATTATCACCAAAACACTCAAAAAAGAGGTTCTGATGTTTTGCTATGATGTCTTGAAGCTGTAAAGTCTTTAGTCAAGCCATGAGAGAACTGGTTTGGAGGAAAACGCAGACAGATGATGGAAAATTACTACAAGGAGGTGTGATGATTTTCTTGCATGTGTTGTATTTCTAAAGTGGGTCCCCAAAGATGGGGAGAAACCCTACTGAGCAGTGTCTCCTGGGACATTATTGCGATTCATAGCTGTTGATGTTGTTGGGCTTTTGCCCGAGACAGAATCTGCCAGACAATATTTGTTGGTAGCTATGGATTTCTTTAGAAAATGACCTGAAGTTTACCCAAAAAGGAACCAAGGGGTTGTGATATTAACCAAGCTTCTAAGGGCTGAGTTTTTCACCATATTTGGGGACCAAGACACAAAGAGCATGCAACAAGGCAGAGGCTTTGATGCCGAAGTATTTCAACAGGTTTGTCAGATGCTAGTAAAGGAAATGGGAGGTTTCCAGCATCCTAAAGATGGTAGGGAGGAGAAGCTTGGTTGGTGCTGAGGGAAGGCATTGAGCCAACTGCATGCCACCTGGCCTGAGATGCCTCCATTTACACTCCCTGCTCTCCCTGTGCTGCTCCTCAAGGCTTGGGTACCTGCCCCACACTGAGAGACCTTAGCATGTTTTACACAGCACCAAAACCCTGTGAGTGTGCAACCAAATCATACTCCAGACCCTTCACAAGAGAGTGACAAAAGGACCAGGACTGATCCAGCCCTTTGTCTGTTCTGTTGGGTTTTAATGGCATTCACTGTAAAGGGAAAGCACTGTATGACCCAGTTTTCCTTTTCAGACATTATCCAGGAAACACAAAGAAATTGCAAGAAATTCATAAATCTGGACTATGTAAGTCCAGCCTATCTGAACTCTGCAAAAATCAAGTGGAACGGGCTAGGTTTTTCTAGAGAAAATCTGATGCAAGTACTGCTTGCCCCAGGCAATGTGAATGTTGTCTGATGTAGGCTTTTGTGTGGAAGCCTGGCTGATTGCACATCCCACAGAGATGGAGATATTAGGAGCCTGCAGCAGATAAGCCATGGTCTGTAGCACTGACCGCATACATGCATTAACACGTAAGAGACCAGTGGGTCCTGGCCAAGGAGAAGATATGAGGATAACTGAGTGGGTTCTGAAAGCCAAGAACTAAGGGTGTCAGTCTGGTAGAAATTAGTTCCCCACGGGGGAAAACCAGGGAACGGCCACATTTAGCCCACAGATTTCATTAAAACCAAGAACTTTGCTGAGAACTCCTCAGGAGAATTTCTAAAGAAAAGTGAGCAACAGCTGAAAGCCTGTGGTGGCATCCCAGTGGGAGCACAGTCAACCCAAGCTCTGTGAAAATGTCCCAAGAGGAAAATGTGACATGAGTGTGTAAATAGCTACACTGGTTGCTCTGGCACTTCCTCCCTGTATGCCTGACACGAGGTAGGTCCATGGGTCTGGGTCCTTCTGGAAAGGGGCTGAGCAGGGCATGTTTTTGCAGGGATGCCTGACAATGGTGAGGAAAGCAGTTCCTTTTTGTTCAGTCCTGTGCCATAAGTATTAACCCAGCGGTGTGAGCATGGGCAGTGAAGAGTGCCCAAAGCACATCCCAGAGCATGCCTGGCCCAGGCAGCAGGGGAAAGCAGGGGACCTGGCAGCATGGCATGATAGTGGTGTAGCACCTAGTGACATAGTGACACCTAGTCACATAGTGACCTGCTCCTCACCCTGTTGTGTCCTACCCAAAGCATCGTCAGACCACCCCTTTTCCAGGCAGGCAGCTCTGCTCCTCAGCCTTCAGCTCTCCTGGCCCAGCTTTCTCCTGGGGCAAAAACCATTAAACAAAAAGATGGCACACTGGCTTCCAGACTCTCCTTGCCTGGTAATAATCTATGAAGCTTCCCACTGTAGCATCCAAACACCACAGCCCATCAGCTGACAGGGGACAAAGTAACCTTTTATTTTCTCTTTGTCAGATCATGCTCTTGACAAAGTTACAAACTCATGTTATGTAGTCCACAGTGTATTACAGTTTAAAACAAATTGGACTGTATAGCAGTTCATAAGCCTCAGCTTCATAAGCTGTAGGAGGTGTCAGTGGGAAGAACAATGTGGTTTAAGCCAGTTCAGGAAGATGCATCTTTGCTTTGGAAAACAGAGGACACAAGCAGCAAATACTCAGAGGGTCCCTGATTCCAGGCAAGTCTCTCCTTACCAGCAGAATCCCTTCTTTGGGATGGAGACTTTCCTCTAGCACTAAAACCTTGGCTCTAAACCCCTGGCTTCTTGGAAGCTACATACTCATAACTGTGTTCACTGAAGAGGTTTTGGAGCTTGGAGTCCCATTATTTACATCCAACTGTATATTTTCTCCTGAGAGTCCAATAAACCAAGTGAATTGCAGAAGAAATTGCACATTCCCACACAGGCATTTTCATTTGCCTCTCATGAAATCCGAAAAACTGTGACCCAAATGTACTGTGAGATAGTAAATCTGAGAATGCAGTGTGTGGGAAGCCTAGTCTGAGATGAGAAGGAAGGAGAAAGCAACCCACTACAGCCCCCAGCATCTTTCCCTGCAAGCACTCTGAGCCCACGAGCTGTAAATGCTTTGGGGAAACAGAGGCCAGCCAGTGCCTAGTGGGCCCACTAATTCCAGGAGCCCTCAGACATGGGAAATTGAAGTGTTTATCTGTTCTTCCTAAATTTCAGCCTTTCCAGACCCTTGCAGACAGGCTTGTTTCTTCAGAGAACAGGAAGACAGCTGGTGAAAAGGAGTCCTGCGTGCTGTCATCTAGGAAACTGAAACAGCACATACCTTTCCAACCAGTGCTTTCCAGGTGTATTGATTCCAGCCCATGTATTCTGACTGTGTATTTTATTCTCCTCTTTAGGCTGTCCTGCCTGCAGTGACTCTTTCCACCTGCCTTTCAGGCCTCCTGTTGCTTCCCAGCCTGCTAGAAAAGGCAGCTTTTAAGCAGTGAAACTCTGCTTGTGGCACTGGCATCATGATGTCTCTAGGCAGAGACTTCCTGAGTTGTGGTCATGTCAGCACACAGCCACCCTTACAGAGATCAGGTATCTCCCAAAATAAGGGCTCTCCTAAGGAAGTATTTTGGGACACAGGGAGCAGGAGGGATGAATGCCCCGTGTGTTTTATTTGCAAATTGTGAGCAAGGTACGAGTTTTTGTGGTCTGTCTGGGACACAAAATTGCTGTTGGGATGATTTTTGTGAGTAATCTCTGGTCAGCAGATTGTGTGTGTGTGTGAACTGATGCAAGGAGCAGGCAGCTGAAAGGGCATCTGCGGTGGTGAGTGGGAGTCAGACACAAATGATGAGTCCTTGTTCCCTGATCAGATGAGCACCTCTGGCAGGAGCAGGTTTCTGGGACAAATAATTCCTTTTCACAAGTTCATAAAGATGATTTCTGTAAATGTTTGGTAATGTTTACTTCACATTTGTAGTCACTCATGTCAATGTAATCCCGTCCTGCAATGTTAACTGGAAGCAAACACAAAAGTGGGCATGAACTCCGCTTTTTAATTTAGGCTGATTTTCATGGTCATTATATTTCACGTAATCATCCAGTTTGGTTGAGAACTAATGGTGCTCCAGGAGTTGCTCTCCTTCCAAGAGTCATGATATTTTTGTTTTCTGTTAGGAAAATGTGTTACCAGAGTCAGTGTTGTTTGTGTCTACTGCCTGACACTTCATACCACAATCCTGCGTCCAGTTTCTTCTAACTTAATCAAAACTTAACAGCCTTGCCTAAAAGCTCCCACAGCAGTTGTGTGCCTCCGGCTGTTTTTATAATACTTTTTTTTTTTAAAGTTCTTCCGAATCAATTAAGCCATTTCTAAGAATGTAACTAAAACTAAGCACATTTTTGTTTCCTCCATGTGAGGAAAAAAATCTGACGATGACTTTTTTCATAAGTTCTGCTGCACTGTGCTGCGGAGCAAGATCATCAGATTTACAGTGGAGCTGGGTTTTGGGTAGGAAATGTGCTCTGTGCCTTGCCTCTGAAAGATTATCCAACAACTAACTGTAAGGAGTTGTGGTTTGAACTGCCTCAGCAGTGACACTTTTAATTTTCACACCTGAAGACACTGCAGATTTCTCATGTTCTAGGAGTGTTTTCAGACAGGCGTGAACTTACTCTTATTGCAGTGGCCATTTACCCCAGTAGTTGGTCCAGCCTTGCTTGGACCCAGACAAAGAAAGGAAGCAAAGGCTGGGATAAGGATAAGGAATTTCGATGTGGCAGAAACTTGCTCTGAAGACTGAGGAGTGTGTTGGATTGGATGGGGGCTTAGATCTACTTGGCCAAGATACAAAGATATCACATGATTCAGGGCACCTGAGAGGCATAGGACCTTCACCTCCAGGCTGCAAAAATATTAGACAGTGCTAAGTACTTTTTAAAACTGAGGCTTAGCCAGAGTGTGTGTTGTGTGCCTGGTGGCTGTGTCTCACTTTGCCATCCACACAACACGAGAAATAGCAGTGCCTCACCTCCCCGGGCTCGTTGTGACTCGGGCATCTCTGCATGGCCCTCTGGCACATCTCAGTGGGTGCCGAGGGATGCCCAGAGGACACTGCTGAATAAATGCAGTAAATTATGGTCACCTTCAAACGCTGGGTGGTGGTGATGAGAAAATGGAGAAGTGTTCACCGCAGAGAGGGATCCAGTGTCTGTGATCTGAAGACCCAGAAAGCAAGAAGTATTTAGGAAAAAAAGTCAGAGGAATGGTGCAGAAGCCCTTCAGACAGTGCTCTCGCTGCTTATCCTCTTGGGTCCAGTAGATGTGTTTGGTCCTGGCCTTGTGTTTAACTGCGGTGCCATGCAGCCAGGGACCATTCCAGCTGCCGGAGGCTCCACACAATGTAACCATCTGCAGCCACAACAGCACCAGGGGCAACAACCTCTCAATAGAAAAATTTGCCCCCAGAGCGGCTTTATAAATGAATTAAGTGGTGCAGGTGATGGTCAGAGATCCAGGTCTTGGCCTGGCTTGGTCACCACCAAGTACAGAGGGTGGCCAGACTCTGGTAACTTTGGCCATCAGGGTCAGGCAGCTGGAGAGCATGTGCAGGATGGGCAGACACTGCGAGAATGTGGCTCACCAGGCACAGTCTGGGAAAAGAACTGAAATGCAGAGGTGGAGTAGAAAGTAAAGGTCATGTGCTCTTGGCTCATGCAACCCTACTTCTGGGTTGGCTTTTTTGGGGTTGTTTTGGTTTTCTGTTTTTTAATTTAATTTTTTCCCCCCCGGTGACAATTATATGTGTTGCAAGGTGAAGTAGTTCTCCAGTGAAATGAAATCCCTTTCTCTGACCTCAGAGTGCATAACTCTCTGAATTACTTGACAAGCACAGTTTAGCCTTTGAACAATTCATGACTCCCCTTCCACAAGTAAGAGCACACTTTTGTGGATGTTTTTCTTGCTCAGTACTACCTAATGGATTTTTTTCCTTAATAACTGTCATTTGACCTGTATCTTGGGTTCAATCCCCATAGGGGCCATTCACTTCAGACTTGGACTCAATGATCCTTGTGGGTCCCTTCTAACTCAGAATAATCTGTGAATCTGTGAATGTTGCTATTCTCAGCTCAAAATTAAAAATGTAAGTCGCTGATTGTGAATACTATTTGTTGTTCATTTACTAGAGGAATCTTAGGCACATTCATCCCATTTCCTCTTAGTGCCTTATTATCAATATACCTTTGCCTCACTGCCTCTGTAAATCATTTTCATCCCTTTCCTCTGGGAACCATGTGTTTGGGCTCTTGCACGAGTGTCTCGTGAGAGTAACTGGTCAAGTCATGAAGTATCATTTTTACTCCTTGATGAATTGGCAAAGCTTCATTAAAAGTTGCTTTATTGAACAACACATAAGGTTTTTTTCTGGATGAGGAAAGCATTGCACTTAAACCATGATGCAAGCAGGGTTTCCCAGTATTTTACCAAGCACAGTGGCTTGCATCAACTATTGGTATCATTCAAAAGACTTAGATTTTCCTGGCTCCCATAGTCAACATATACCTTCTCTCTTCTGGGATATGAAGAATGTGGAGCTAAAGCTCCAGAAGAGTCCTAAGTTGGTATATATGTTTCAGAGCTGATGACAAAAAGAGGGAGAGTTTGAAACACTCTTTCCCTACTCCTCACAGCCCCAGAAGAAAAAAAAGTGAAGTGCAAGAGTGCAGCACACACAACTAATCGTGGTCTCCCATCAGAGGCTGCAGCAGTGTTGGCAGCTCACGGCAAACACCAGTGGTGGACACAGACCCTGAGCCAGACTGAGGCAGGGGAGAGCTGTTTGCTGCAGAGGCTGGAGGGAACCTAGGGAGGCCAAGGGTTTATTAAACTTCAGTTTGACTGGAGCTGAAATATGTGCCTCTAGAGCAGGGCAGCAGAGGTTCACGGAGTCCTTTCTGTAGACATTTTATGACAGTCTTTGGGGATACATATACAAAGACTGGGGCATTCTGAGTAATTTAAAAAAATATTTGTTTAGACTGTGTCAGGGTCAGCTGGAGTTTCCAAGCAAGCCAGTCTTAGATGGATTTTTCTGTCTTTGCCCTTTCTCCACAGTTATAGTGTAGACACTCTGTGGTTCATGGCCAGGCCATGCAGTGCAGCCACGTCTCCTCAATACCTCAAAACAACTCTCAAGCTCAGAGAGACCTTGAGGTCACTGTGTAACCCCTGCACTGCATGTGGGCTCATGGAGACCAGGGATGAGAGTCTCTGGCCATTGCTGATGCCACCTTCAGACCGCGTCAGGAGTCTGGGCTTTCCCACCCCTATTGGCATCAGCATCTCCTCTGCAGGAAACCCCTGTGGGGCTGCAGCACTGCCCTCACCTCCTGATGAGGGTGTAAAGGTCAGGGGAAACAACCTGCTGCTCTCAGGTTTGTTGGTTATTGTGTCTTGCCTCTTGGCCGGAAAGTTCCCAGTTTGGTTGTGCTGCTTCTTGCTTCAGTTTGGGATTTTGTTGCCCTCTTACTCTCTGCCAGTAAAAGCTGATGCCAGTCTGTTGCCCAGGCCCAGTGACTGTGAATTAGTGGGTTTGGTAGCCAGAAACCTAATTTCTTTCTGGAATGCTTCTAAAAGCCTCGTGCTTGTAGGAATTTTCCCAGACCCGACCGGCCTTGAGTTTTGCAATGTGCAGTTGGAATGGAAATAAATTATAGATGTTCTTCCAAGAACAGGCAGGTTTGGGGAAGGCTGAATGTTTTTCTTCCCTCGTCTGGGCCTTTCTTTACTAATCAGCTGTATAAAACTGAAGAACAACAGAACTACTTTGCTAAGAAATCTTGCCCAAACTTTGTCTCAGTGTTTAAACTCAACCCTTTCTGTGGTTCTGTGAGGTTCAGCCAACTTTGGTTGTTTTCTGCTTTTTCTCCAGCTTTCTATTACTCCTCCTTTCCAATTTCCAAGTGTAACTGGTAGCACCCAGCTGCCCCTGAGATGTGCTGTACTTGTGCTCCAATGGGGTTGCCACAGCATCTCATCCAGACTCAGGAGTCCCCAGCTCTTCTCCGTGGGGGCGCCTGGGCCCCAAACTGAGAAGCACAAGGAGCACCATGGGAGTGGTGTCGGGAAGATTTGTTTGGGCTTGCCTGACTGCCCATCTGAAGTACAAAACGCTGCACTTCAGAGAAAGGGTAGTCCAGGGACACACATATGCTGCAGTGCCTTGCTGGACTAGGGCAGCAGGCTGGGCTGGACAGCTGGGCAGAGCCTGCTCAGACACCGCCCTGGCCAGGGCCCACAAGCCATTGAAGTTTGTCTGTCATTAATTTGAACCAGGACTTCATAATGCAGATGCAGCTGAGCTCTTGCCCAGCCCATTATAAAATGGCCCTAGCCCCCCTCCTCCTGCCCCTCTTCTCAGCCTGCAATTTCACATTGCAGGTCCAGCCCTGCCACCAGCAGCACAAAACAGGCAACTAGAAGTCACCTCTGGGAGGCAGCTAAACTTCAGCGATGCATGGCTGTCTCTGCTGCAGAGAGGTTGCTTTTGCAAAGCAGACAGAGAAGAATGCAGAGAGAGGCAGAGAGAGGCAGAGAGACCAACCAACCCAATGACGTGAACAGCGTCCAGGC
The DNA here is from genome assembly GCF_971803275.1 of Cyanistes caeruleus. NCBI lineage: Eukaryota > Metazoa > Chordata > Aves > Passeriformes > Paridae > Cyanistes > Cyanistes caeruleus. The sequence continues at coordinate 28,322,918 of NC_141706.1, read as the reverse complement.
AGGCACTGACCCACAGGATGGGGTGAATCACTCTGCAAGCTGGTAGCAGGGAATTAAACTGTGCCATAGACAGACATCAGAGCAAGGATCAACTCCCTCCAGGCAGCTTTGTCTCACCAGCCTTCCTCACCAGCAGGAAGTAGGATCCCCCACTCCCTTCTTAACTAGATGTCTGATTGATGCTTTCTGCCACAGGTGGTGGCTGATGGTGCCTCACTTGGTGTGTGGTTGGCATGGAAGGCAACACACACATTGAGATGTGGAAGGCTGCATGACTGCCTCATACCTCCCTCTCACCCTGACAGAGGTCCTGCTCACCCAGCACACAGCCTGGGGTGGAAATTGTAGAGGAAATGTCCAGGGCATGTTGTGGGAAAGAGAGAGGCACTAACAGGTTTTGTGAAGAAAATCACAGCTTTCAGAGAAGAGCCCCCTTTTCTCTTGCAGTGCTCAGGTGAGGGATCTTTTCAGATCCTTGCAGGGACCAAACGATACAGGTGAGGTTAAGATGAATACATAAATCTGTACCTGATGAGGACTCTCATGCCCCTCCTTTCAGAGTGAGAGCTTAGCCCTAAGCCCTGCATCAACCTCATCTGTCACCCACAGCACTCGGTGCTACTGCAGGCAGTGAGTGGCACTGCCTGCTGCCAGCCCAGAGCTCCACAGCACTCACATTTCCCTGCTCCAGGTGCAGGGCCTGATTTCACAGGGCCCCAGCACAGGGAGGGGGGTTGGATCCTGGCTGCCTTAGATGCTACTGTTGCTAACTCGGCTGGAGATAGCATCCAAGCAGAGGAGGAGCAAGCTTGCTGGATCTAGATTTTTCTAAAAACAACACAACAGAGGCGTAACTGAATGATCCCAAAGTAAGGTAGACTAGGTGGATTGGGCAGACATTGCTCCAGATGCTAACAACCAGTAAGGATGTCCCAGTAGATGAACTCAGCTCAGACAGGAGCAGAACAGAGTTCCCACACTGGGACAGCGCATCAAAGTGTGCAAAACCCTATAGTGCCTGTCTGTGGAGAACACAAGTCTTCAGCAAACAGCACTGAGGACCTGTCTGTCCTGTCTTTCACTTGCCCAAGGATTTGTGGACTCTTCTGGCCTGAAATCCCAATAAACTAGCCTGTGTGTAGGTATGAGTCTATGACTGAGACAACACCATTCAAAACTTTGTCCAATATTAGTGATGCTTATCTTTTTTCTTAATTAAATCACATATTTTATCTACTCAGCACTGAGCCAAGTCTTCAGAGCACTTAGGTGCTTACATCTGGTTCTGAGGAGCTTAGGAAAAACCAAGACCCTCAGGCAATCACTGTCATGGCAAGGCATGCAGGACTGCTTGGGAAGGAGGAGATTACTTATCCAAAAGGTATCAAAACCAGGGCTAAGAGGAAACTGAAACCCCTTTCAAACCCCCCTTCCCATCCTTGCCTGCCTTGTTCATCTTCCTTGGCTGGTACTCACTGGGGATATATCAGTTCAGAGGTTCTAGATGTCATTTGGTTCTCATGCTCTGCTTTAGGCAGAGACACAAGCAGCATGGAGCAGAAATCCATCACTTTTTCCTGTTTGTGACATGCCTACAGTGGGAAATGCAACATTTTAAAATGTAGTAGCTGACCCATCTTGTCTGCTGTACTTTCAAACTTTGCACATAGCCTGGCATGCTGCAAACCTGTAGTTGATCACCCCCAGCCCTGTGCCTGGGGACACCTGTGTGGGATCTAATGAGGCTCTGATGCCACCGAGGTAGCTGTCACTTCCATCTGCTGTCACTTAAAAAGTCATCTCGTGGCTGATCCTGGCATATTCCCATGGCACTGTGTCACCCCTGCAGCACTGAAGACTTTTGGGTTTCAGAGAGGACAAAACCGTGTCACTGGGAAATTAATGGGCTCATCAGAGAGAGCTGAGATGCCCAACTCCAGAATATTGGCATAGGCAATAATCTCCCTTCACATTCAGTTGTGAGGAAGCCATGGTATGCAATGGAGCAGTTTCATTTTCTCTCCATGGAGGCAGTGACAGTACATTTTCTTGCTCTTTCCTTATATCGTGTTCTGGGATCCAGAAAGTCAACTGTAATTGCAGCAGGTTGCTAGAAGCATTTTTGAGCCTTACAAAATTTGCTAGTCAGCACTTTCCTGCTTTTCAGATGAATGTGCCACATGAAAAAGGGCCTGGGGAATGAGCTGTGCCTTTTTCTCAAGCCACAGCTTCTATGCAGAGTTTTCAGAACTGATTTGTTTACGTAAAAGCCGGTTTTGTTAGTGTCCTTTAAAAAACATGAAAGAGGAGCAAGCAGCACATGTTGCATTTGTACAGACAACTCTGAGGTCTCCCCAAGTAGCCACAGGGTGTGTGAATCCAGCTAATCAGGCAATAAAGCAACACATGCCCTCAAAAACAGATGTTTGTGTGGGGGGAAAAAGCGCTAGCTCAGAATGAAAGTGAGAAGAACAGCAATTTTCCCAAGTAAATAGTGCATATTCCCCAGGCTTGCTGTGATGTAAACTTCTCAGCAGCACTAGGGTTAATGTTTATCAAGCTGTCTGTCCCCAAACTCCTACAGTGATTTACTCCAGGAGAACTAGCCAGCCAGCAGCAAGAGGGCTGAAGTGCAGCCAGGGCTGAGGGGAATGTGACTCCCACAGAAACATCTCCCAGCCACACAGTGGAGATAGAGCCAGTGACTCAAGTTATACACTGGCTTCAGGGCCACCAAAAAGCCACCCATGGACTTACTGTGTGGGACCTTTGACACTGTCTCCAGACTTTTGACACTGACTCCAGCTTTTCGGGAACATGAGGAGGTTTCTAGACATTTCAGCTCCAGGCTTTAGTATTGTTCCTTCTGTATGCTCTGATCAGAAAAATAAGTCCCTTCTCAGAAAAGGGAGCCCTAGGTGTGGTCAGGAGGAGCACAGTAAAGAGAACCACTCCTTTCCCCCTTTCATTCTTCTACAAGTAGCCTTTTCTGTAGGACCTTGCTCTGTCTGTAATTAGACCCCCAAGGTGATCAGGTATTTCACAGCTATTTTTAGTCTGTGAGTTCCACCCTGAGCAAACACCGAACGTGTCCCTCCTTTGCTGTAGAGCCTTAAGGAGGCTGCAGGCAGCAGAGCAGCAGTGCCAGCAGCTTCGACAAGCTCAGCAGAGATGGGTGGTGTCCATGCAGATGAGAACAGTCATGCAGTGGTCTCCTGAGCACAACGGGAGGTCAGTGAATGCTGTACCACGAGCAGAGGAACAGCGTAGACCATATTCAGCCTTCCTTCAGGTTCTGCAGAATCAGCCAAAAGAGGTTTGGGAGGGATGGATGTGTATTCATCCTTATCCAGAGCTGAAATGGAGATGCTCCAACCAGTTTCTGCTCAGCAGCAGATGGTAACTGCAGCTTCCAGAATGCAGCCAATGCTTTGTGTCTTATGTAGAACTATACCACCTGCATTTAAGAGATGAATGTTGCCCAGTTTTACACTTCAGTTGGGCACGAGAGTGAAAGTATGATTAAGCACCTGATCATTGCTAATAAAATCAGTGATGCCATATACAGCTGAAAAAGTGTTAAAATCTTTTCTACATGTGCAGAATGTCACGTGTAGAGTCATGAAAGAGCACTGACTCCCTGAACAGAAATAAACCTAAATATTCAGGTCTTTATATGTCTAAAATTCAGTCACTTTTTTCCTATATAACCCAAATTGTGGATGTCTTTTAAATAATAGTTTTGTGCTGACTTCTAGACTTCAATGACAGATAGGAGGCAGAAGACTGCAACAGACAGCTTAGAAACAAGTATAATGGTTTCAACATGTGTTAAGACAAGGTCACAGGAGTTGGATAAGGTTCCCATGGTTGGCCAAGTCCTTGAGTGTGCCGGCTGTGCTGTAGCGCAAATCTGTCTTGGTAAGAAGTGTAAAATACACTGCTTGAACCCTCTCTAGGCAAAATGTTAGCACTGGTATTTAAGCAAGAGTTGAGAGAATGACATTAAGACAATGACATTAAATTATTTTTTTTTAAGGCACCATTGCTATGAAGAGTCAGACCATGCCTGTGCAGGCAAAGAGAGGCGCCCTGAAGTGGCCAGCACTGGAGGCCATAGAATTTGGGGGTGGGTGGAGAGGAACACTGCTGTGCCCACACTTGGACAGGAGGGTAGAAGGCCCCAGTGTCATTTAGTGTGGGAGCAGGGGGCCAGGCTGGTGCAGCCCCATGCCACCTGTGCCACACTCTTTGGACATGGGTTGTCCACAGGCAGACAATGCCCGTGAGCTGCCACATGCCAGTAGGTGTTCCAGGCTATTCTTGATGCCTCCCAGGACTGGGACAGCATCAGCTCTTCACTGAGACTGTAATAGCTTGGACAAGATGTTGCCAGAGCAGGACATTAGCAGTGCCAAGACCCAGCAGGCTTTTTAGCCTGGAGCCCAGGGGAACTGCCCTGTGCTGGCTGTGTGCCTGGGCTGAGCTGGCCATGTAGCTCTCTTGCAGTCTTATGGACTGCAGGGCTGCTGTCACAGGATCTGTGTGAAGGAGCCTATGGTGCAGGAGCTGTGGCTTGTCATGCATGTGCTGTGCAAAGCCATGTCAAGTTGGGTCCAAAGCTGTGTGTTGGAAATGTCCCAGTCTCCATCCCTGTGGATGCACCAAGCTGACTTTGCTCTAAATTAAATTCCACGGATAAGATTGTACATGGTGAAGGTTTTACTGAGTCACCCTCTCAAAATAGCACACCTGAGGAACAAAAGAGATACAAGTTGTGAATCCAAACATTCTGACAGCATGAAAAAGATGACTGTTCCCTCCAGGACTGTGTCAGCAAAGCAGTGCAACCCCTGGCTGTCTCAGGGCCTTACCTCATAGTCACAGGTGAACATGTGAACAGAACAGGTCTTGTGTCTCCTGCAACCTCTTTCTCCTCTGTAGGGTTCCCAGGACAGATGTGGTGAGATTTGATAGGCATATCCCTGCAGAAGAAGTGGGAATGCAGGCATCCCTCCTGCCCAAAAGGAGCTGCCAGATGCCTGGAGCCCACATGCCCAGTTACCCCAGGCTATCCCTGCCCCTTGGCAGCAGACACAGGGTGACTCAGGGACGGTCTTGGGAGTGCTGATGGTCTAGCCAAGGCACTGGGAGAGCAGGGTATAATTGTGGGAAGTCAGAAAATATCCTCCTTCTATTGCCAGGAGAGCAAGGATGGATTGGCAAGCAGTGAAGGAGGCACCAAGTGATCCTGTCGGACTTGTAAGGGTACAGTGGTGCTCACATTAACTCCTTGTCACAGAGACCTTCACAATATGTAACTCAAGGTCTCTCTAGGTTTGATTAGAAACAGACACCTCAAACTCTGCACTGAAACTTTGAGGCCATCTCCAGTTACAGGAAGTCTGGGCATATCCATATGCAGATGTATGCAATTTGTTTCACTTCAGCAGTTAGCGTGACTGTTTTGAGGTCAGGGAGCCTGTTTCTAGGGAATGAGAGTTACTACTTGGGATGCTCAGCTGAGGGTGGATGCACACCATGTCCTCCCTATGCTGCCATCCTGCCCTCCATCCCAGAGGTTCTGCCCCTCCCGTGGAAAGAGTTCATCCCTGCCAGGGCTCCCAGGGACTAGAGGTGAAGAAGCCTATGTCTGCTGCAGTGCAGGAGCACGAGGGCAGCGTGGCTGAGCTATGAAGGAGGGCTCTGGGCTGGCAGAGCAGGCATGGGAACACCCACTCTGTGTGCAGCAGGGACAGTCCTTGCTCCCTGAGGCTGATGGCTTGTGATGGAGATAACTTACCACTGCTGAAAGTCTGCAGTTTGAGCTATGCTGTCAACGAAATTAGAACTGACACAGAGCTTTTCTCTGTGTGTGTGTTTGTGCAGAACCTTCCTGAGCTCCTGAAACAGATAAAAACCAGCAGAGGAGTTCCCAAGGAAAGGCTTCAGGTCTTGTGTTTGCTGCTGCAAACAGGGGCTTAGGAGGCAAAAGGGGGCTTAGGAGTCAGGGAGGCAGGTGGCACAAAGCCATGGGAGAGAATGTACTGAGCTTCCTGACATCATCAATAATAAAAGAAAGAGAGAAAGGGAAAAAACACCCCAACCTCTTGGAATACTTTATTTATTACTCTGTCTCTACTGAGTCTCATAGGCGGTAGTCCATCGCTGCAGACTTTCTGGAACTGTTTCATTTTCAGTTGTAAAAATTATAAATACCATGTCTGTAGCATATGATTTACCAAGGCTGTGGGGCAGGGCACTGTCCCAGCTCATTTTGGATGGGTCTGTCCACCTGCATTCCCCAGGAGCAGTGGGAGCAGTCAGCCAGTTGGAGAAAGCAGGTTCAAAGAGGAGGCAGTGTGTCAGCCACTGCCCTAGACACTGGTCCTGGAACCCAGGGAGCATAAATTTTGGCAAAATGTTCCCAAGGATCAAAGCAAAGAGAGCTGAGATAGACATTAAGCTTTGGTAAGTTTTGTAGGGAGCTCCTCAAAAGTCTGAAGGAACAATATTGGAGAAAGCAATAAATCTGAAATCACAGCAGGGTGAAAGTGGCAGGTAACACCATTGCCTTCATCCAAGGTCTGCCTACAAGCCCTGTGTATCACCTGAGCAATTTTCTTCTCAAATACCTCTCATAGCTCATCTTCCCCAGGCTTAAACCTGGGCCACCCTTGCTCTCATGCCTGAGGGCAACAACTACATTTCATCCTCCTGGTTTCATCCCCATCATCTCAGTGCAGCCCTTCAGCTGTGACAGTGAGAGATGGGCAAGGACTTGTGCACGGGACACCTTCTCACAATTTCATGGGATTTTGGCTCTGAAGATGTGACAGAGCTGTTCACAGAAGGGCTAAACTGTAAACATACAGTGAATTAGCAAAAGGATTTTGCAACCAGAGATGAGAATTGCCAAAGACACAGGCTAAGATGCCTAAGCAGGCATTAATGACCCTGGCTATCACATTGCCTGGGAAGAGCTCCCAGTGGGGACATCACTAAATAGCGGAGCTCTTTCCCAGAAAGACTGATCCTGGCCTGGTAATTTTTAAAAATAGACTAAAGTGAAATTTCAAAAAAAGATGAGACACTTGGTGTGCTCTTGGCTTGGTAAGGAGAGAATGGATAGAGAATACCACAGTATCACTTCTCACACACTTAGGAACTGAATGTAGTGGCTCAAGGTTAAAACCTGCAGTAGGGGTACCTTGTTTTTTGCCCAAAGATCCCAGCCAGAAATGTGGCCAGGTGTGACATTTGGCTGTGCACTATATGCCAGGTGGCCAGTCACTCACACAGATCTCTCTTTTTCTGTCCTGGGCTCAGCCCACCATGCAGAGCAGTGGCATCAGATAAGGGAGAGGAATGGGTCCCCAGCAGGGTCCTGCTGGCGTAGCATCACTCTTGCAAATGAAGGGGACACCACTGTCATAGGAGGCAGGAGGTGTGCAGGACAGGACACGCGTAGTGCCTGCACCTGAGAATGCATATACCCCGTTACAAAGCTCAAAGGTGGTTTTACTGTAGCTGCTAAGCCTTAGAAATGAACCAGTTCACTGGTTCCGTGGTTTAAACCCCTTCCTCCTGCTCTGCCATACTGCTCTCATATGTCATGTCTCATTAATTATTAATCGAGGGCAGCCAGGTGGGAACAGCTCCCCAGACTGTTGTCACACTCCTCTCATTTCCCCCTGCCCTGCACACAGGGGGTGCTGTTTCCACAGGTGTCTCATACTGTCCTTGTCCACGGCACTGAGCCCTGTTCACGGGCTCCTTGCCCAAAGCAGTGCAAGTCCTGGCAGCAGGCTGTGGGGGTGACTGGGGGTGCCCGTGAGGAGCAGCTCTGCTGACACACCACCACTGCCTGAGCATGCAGGAGCAGGAGACAGACCCCACCGAGCACCACGTGTGGCTGCTGTGTGCTGCTGGTTTCCTACTCTGTGTTATTCAGCAGGGGAGCACAGATGGACTGCTGACAGGGGACCTGTATGGTGCAAGCAGCAGATGGGACCTCTCAGAGACCTTTCCTGTGGCTAGGACCAGGGAATGTAGTGTTCCATGATGTTCAACCCTGATGTGGGTGTTGAGAGGTTGAAGGAGGGTCTTGCTGGGGTGTGTGCGCCTGAGTGTTCAGGGCTCATCCTCCCACCTGGATCTCTGAGAGGGAACAGAAGCTGAGAGAGCTTGCCCCAACCTCCTCTTGCCCATCTGTGCTGGGTAAAATTGGTCAAAAGATTTACATCTGTTTCCCTTTCTCTCTCTCCCTGCCCCCTACCCCTGGTCAAACCTGCCCCCTCTTCCCTGCCCCACCTCCCACCGAAATAGGTAAGGAAGGCGGTTTGGGAGAGCCTGACTTGCAGCCAAGCTCTGACCCTTCAGCAATGGACAGCAGCTACCTCAGCGTGAAGGAGGCCGGGGTGAAAGTGCCCCAGGACAGGGCCAGCACGGACCTCCCCAGCCCCATGGACAAGGCCGACTCGGAGAGCAACAAGGGCAAAAAGCGGAGGAACCGCACCACCTTCACAAGTTACCAGCTGGAGGAGCTGGAGAAGGTCTTCCAGAAGACCCACTATCCCGATGTCTATGCCAGGGAGCAGCTAGCCATGAGGACAGACCTCACCGAGGCTCGTGTACAGGTATGGGGGGAAATCCTGGGGCTGGGTGAGAGGTGGATGAGCTGCAAAAAACCCCTGAGGTTCCCTTGCAGCCCCACCATAAGCTGCAGGCAGCCAAGCCCTAATCAGAGCCCATGGCACAGAGAAAGCACGAGGAGGTACCTCCATGTCTGACGCTGGTGTCAGCTCCTTTACTTGGTCTGGTGTCCTGCAATCCAGAGTTCACAGAAACACCTCTTGCCCTTGAGCTAATGGGACAGCAGGTGGGTAAGCCTCACCGCCACCCTGAAAAAAGCTTGCACAAAACCTGCTCTCTTCAGGAGGCTTGCAGGGGACAGAGGTTCATCAGTCTGAGTGGGAGCAGGATGGGCAGGATGGGCTCCTTCTGGCAGATGGGGCTGCAGAGGTGACTGGGAATTCAGTACATGAGGAGATACAGGAGAGGCCGCTCTTGTTGCCTGCTTGGCAAGCACGGAGACTGCATGAGAGCTGGAGATCTGGAGGCAAAAGGTGCACCCACAACATTAGGAGGAGCAGGAAAGTCAAACAGCCATGCTCTGTTGACAGTCTCAATCATCTCTACCCACACAGGTGCCAGCTCTCATGAACTAGCTCCCTTGAACTAGCCTGGGGGCCAGCAGACCCGAAATCCACATCAGAGGAGGGAATGGTTCTCTGACTACTGCTCTTTCCTCTGAGACAAGGTTAAACAGGAGGCCTGTCAGGGCTCAGAAGCATGTGCAAAAGGAAGCACCACTGCATGGTGGGGACATCCGCAGCTCACGCCTCGGTGGCCAGCTCCTTCTCCAGCACAGCTAATCCTGTAACTTCCATCTGCAGGCATTTGTCAGCTCACCACCCCCAGAACCTGCATTAGCATCAAGAATAATTGGCCCATGGAGACACCTGATTCTATCTTTTATACCAGGAATATTCCCAGCTCCCAGGCAGCCTCTGCTTTAACCTTTACAAGTAGTTGTTGCAAATAAGGCCCACATCCATGCTTAAGTCCATTTTAGCTTGTACGTTTGCTTCTCAATTCACCAGAAGCAGGATTTTTCTTGTCTGCTTGGTAAATTGGTTGGCAGGGCTGGTGTGCTCTTCTTCCCCACAGCTGTTTCTCTTCAGGCTGGACATGGCTGCGTTTCAGTAGCCAGCAGTGTGATTCCCACTGCTCCCGAGTGCAGTATCTTGGGCACTGCAGCATGGGCAGAGCAAGGCAGTGCTACAAACATCAGCTCTTTACTTGTGACACTGGATGCAGCTCTTGATTTCCCAAGAACACACCACAAGTGCTAATGGGGTCTCCTGGGAGGCCAGACATAGCATCGGGTTACTGGCTGCACAGTGCATGAAATTCCTCTAGCTCAGGAATGAGAATGAGGTGCTGGAGGGTGGTGAGCTCCTCCTGCTCTCTTCTGAGCCAGGGTTTGCAGCTACTGTGTCATCCCAGCAGCATGAAGGGTGGCCATCAGAGCCAGGGCAGGTGAGACAGATGCAATTTACTATATGATCCTTCATTCTAGAGTTTTCCCCCTCTTATCCACTTTTACCACAGGATAACACCTCAGCTGAGGGTAGAAGCAACTCCCTGGGTAGCCAGGAGTATATTGGGCAAAGAGGGGTTTCAGCTTGCTCTGAGATAAGCGTGCCAGTAGCCTGTTGCACAGGCAGCCAAGAAGAGCCTCCCTGCTCTTGCAGCTGCCAGTGCACACCTCTCACTTGGGACAGCGATGACAGGGCTCGTGTGACAGAGCTGCTGAAGGACTTGTCTAAGTGGCCTGGCCGCTCGAGCACTTGCCCCATGGTGAAAGGGGTAAGCACTTGCATTTCAGTCATTCCCCAGCTCTGCCAGGAAGGAGTCGGTGACTTGGGCCGTGGGCTGGCACCAGGCCACCACCTCGTGCTGCAGGACTGCCGTGCTGTCAGCAGCAGTGCAGGCTCCCATCACTGCATAGGAAGAACCAGCAGGCTTGTGCCCAGAGCAGCAGGTGCTGGCTGGGCAGGCTCAGGGGCAGCCCAGGGGCTGGGTATCTCAAATGTGTTCCCAGGGCTGAAGCTGCTGGCTAGTGAGCTGCTTGGCCCTGCATGGCACTGGCAGCCCCCGGGACGTGCAGTCTGAGGTGGCACAGGGTTTTTCTGCTGATGGAATGGGGCTGCTCTTCCCATGAGGGAGGCTTTCAGAGACAAAGCCTTAGTGAATCACCCTAGTGCCTGTCTCCACCTTTGGGTTGTGCTACAGCTTGTTTAGCCTTTACCCCCTTGGCAGTTCTGTTCTGTGGGGTCTTCCAACACCAGCAGTGTGGCCTCAAGGGCCATTGGCTCACAGCCCAAGGGTGGGTACTGGCTGCAGCTCAGGAGGCTGATAGCGAAGCAAATGCCCACTGCAAGGACCAAAAACCAAGGGCTAGAGGGCAGAAATCACAAATTAGACGCGAGCCCCTCACTACCTTTCCCTTGCAAGCCAAAGAGCTGTGAAGTACTCAGACACCATCCATTGTGCTGGGAAAGGCTCTGGCTGCTGTGGGGTGTTTGGGCACACACCTACTGCAGCCCCATGGGCTTTGAGGGTAGCACAGTAGTCCCTCTCACAAGGAAGGTATGGTCATCTAAGGGATAATCCTGCCCTGGAACGATTTTTTGGAGGTCATCTTCAGAAAGGTAAGGCACTGGTTTCAGGTGTGATGCTCCCTCTCACAGCTTTTGGCTGGAGGTCATCCCCTCTGGCCAGGCTTGGCTTCCTGGGGAGCATGACCAGCTGCACTGCAGGCAGGAGCAGATGCAGAGCCCAGACAGGCTCCGCAGCTCTGATTTTTCCATCCCTTCCCCAAGTTTCACTCTTCTTTAGTGAAGTAGCTGCCGGAGTTTGTGGTGCCTGGAGAAGAACCCGTGCCAGCAGCGCACATGAGGTGGACCACACTGTCTGTGAAGCAGTGACCATTCCATGGCCTAGACCCTCTCCTGCTCCATTTCCCTGCCTGCCTCAGTTTCCAGCCATCTGTACTGATGTCTGTCAATGTCAAAGCTAATTTCCCCCGTGATGCAATGCAACATTTTCCTGTCTACTCCCCACAATCTTGTCCCTTGTTTCCACGTACTGTTAAGATACTGCATATCCCTGATTTGCAAAGCAGGAGCCATGCACAAGCCTAGGCAGAGGCACAGCCAGGAAGAGGTTGCTACACCTCAGCCACAAACCTGCAAAGATGCACAGGGGGTTCTGAGTTCATGTAGGTCCTACACAACATGTATGTCCCATTCCTTTGTTCTCCTCTTCCATGTCTGGGGCTGCAGAGCCCCAGAAAGAGCTTCTGCTTGGTATCAGCAACTGCTGAGCCTCTTCCAGCTCATCCAGGTCTGCAGCAGATGTCTGAGGCAGTGGCACTAAAAAAAAAAGGTAGACACGTGTATTCACACATTATGCCTTCCCCTTGCATAGAAACACACACAGGAACATCCCAAGCCCATGCCAGCCTGGTCCTGGCTGCTTACCTCTCTTGGATTATCAACTATCTGCCTCCTGGACTGCTCTCTGGGAGAGGAGAAAGGGATGGGACTGGAAGGAGGCTTCGCAGCCAGGGAATATAACCCATCAGCCAGCCCCCCTCAGAGCCAGCTTTATCATTGCTGGGACCATTAATGAAATGTTTTTGGCAGTGACCCTGTGATGCGGCGGGGGCTTGAAAGTGAGAGGGAAATGTCAAACTCTGCTGTAGCAAAATCACTGCTTTGGAAGAAAAAAAAAGAAAAGAAAAAAAGCAAAGCAAAGCAAGAAGTAATATATCTTGATCCCTTTTCCCCCATAAAACCCTGGGAGGCTGGTGGAAGGAGCGGAAAGACTGAGCTAAGCCTGCAGGAAATTAAACATGAAATGAAAACAAGCTCGAGTTATTCAATTCTCTCATCCCAGGCTCCAATTTCCCATTCCAGGCCACTGATAAAATGGTGTCCAGTTTCAGCACTCAAGGATGAATTCTGGCTCTGTTCTTGCAGTCTGAAAAGCAAAGGGCTGGTGGCCATCTCTGGCAAGAGGAGAGATAGCCTGACCTTTCACAGAGGGATGGGGTCCTGCACACAGACAGATGGAGGCTGAGCAGAGAGAGGAGGGTAGCAGGGTGAGAGGACAGGACTGGGGATAATGGATGCTGTGAGCCTGCCAGAAGAGAGTAAAAAGCACAAGATGCTTGAATGTCAGAGCAGTAATGCAATGAGGGGTGCTGAGCACAGGGCATGAGCACAACCCCACAGCTGCTATCAGCCCACCACCACATGTGCAGAGGTCAGCCTCACCCACCACTGCCCTGGTGGGGGTAGGGGAGAGGGGAAAATGCCTTTAACTTGGAGGAAGGACAAATAAGTGATGCAGCCCCCAACTATCCAGGCATGGTCAGAGTCCTGGGTTAAGTCCCAGCTGAGCCCATCCACCTGCCACCATGGGGCTTGGTGGCAGGGGCAGGCTGGCAGTGCCCACTGGGTGGGGAGAGGCAGCAAGAGAGTGAGCAGGAGCCTCCTTGCTTTGTCTCAGGCCACTTCTGGCCTCTCCACCCCCAACAGCACATCAGCTGTGTATGCATATGGATTTAGGTACCAGCATATGGCCGAATGTTTATGGAGACATGAAACATTCTCTGTTCCGTAGATTTTTACAGGGCTGATTTGGTACATCAGGGCTTATCAAAGCATTGTCTGCAGGAGTCAGATACATGACATTACTGTACACTCCTACTGTAATTACTAACACTGAGATTCAGCCCACAGTGACTGCTGGCCCCTGCACAAAGTAGCCCATCCTGACCCCAGAGGACACGCTGCACCAGCCACTGCAACCTCCGCTGTCACATTCCCATCCCACAACAGCCACTCTCGACAAGGAGTGACAGGCAATGAAAGGAAAATTAACTTCTGTTTGGGTTTAGATTTGCTTTTTAAAAGCAGGTGTCTTCTAAGACTGTGGAAATACTGAGGATTAGTTGGGTTTTTTTGCTGACATTTTCACATTATACATTGCCATGCCTGTCTCATTTTCCCCTGGGCACTGTGGAGGCTTGGAGAAACCCAGCTGCAAGATACCAAGAAGCCAATATGGATTTGGCCCAGAGGAGAAAGGAGAACTTTAAAAAGCGGTCCAAACCTTGCCACAAGTGCTTCAGAGCTCACTGTCAGCCCTCAGAGTGTCTCTGGTGCCTGTGACACCACTTGGACTGAAGATACTCTTCTTCTTCAGCCTAACGCAATGACTTGCCAAATCCTCCCAGCCCACCAGCCACAGGGAAATTTTGGAACTGCTAGTTTAAACCACTTTGCTCTGTTCAATCCAATGCATAAGTGTGTCAGAGTAGAGGCCCAGACCTCCCTCTGCTCTGTCAAGGCAGCTGTCACGCTGTCCCAGGAGGAAGAGGGCGCAGACCCTGCGTTGACAGCCTCGAAGGTCACACTGCAGAGCCACGCACCGCTGCGGGGCCTGAGCGCGGCCGCCCTGCTCCAGGTGGGAGCTCCGGCGGGCAAGGCAGCCGTGCCTTCACCACACGGGGAATGGCCGCGTATGCCTGGCATATGTTCACCCTGGCCTCATGCACAGCCAGCACTCCGCTCCCTACCTGTTCTCCACCCCTCTGTGCACAGCGGGGCCTCCTCCGCCTGAGGAGGAACCAGGTCACCACCGCTAACTTTGAATCTGCAGATCAAAGCGGCGTGATCCAGGCCAGCCCTGGGACTGGCCTGCAGCTGGGCCGGAGTGGCTGTGCCAAGAAGAGGTAGAAGAAAAACAGACAGATGCCTGAGGCATCAAACCTGCTCCAGTAGTTCGCTCTGCATGTGCAGTGTGTGCTCAGCTGGGATAACGTTAGGACGTTTCTGCCGATGCTTTTTGCGCCTACTGAAAACACTTGCAGGGTTTTTGATTTGGGGTAAGGGGGTTGATTGCAGGTTGCTGCTTTGGCCAGCTTGTGGATGGCGTTGCCGGTGCCATGGGGCCGGGCATTAAACCCTATGCTATCCACAGCTCACATGCGGAGCACATGCCTGGCAGCTGCACCATCGGCTCCCCGCCCAAGCAGACCACAGTGCATGGCCAGCCCCTCCCTCAGCTCATACCACAGGCCTGCCTGGGAGACACCAGCACAAGGCTGCCTACGTGGTGGAAGGCAAAAACTGAAGCAGGAGAGCCTGAAACAACTCTTCCAGCACGAGCAGGATGGTCAGCCCAGACCAGAAAGCAAGCCCTTTATCGCTCCCCGTAGCAGCTTCTGGCTGCACTGATTCAGGCTGCAGGTGTCACGACTCTCCTGCCCCGGCAAAAATTGTCCTGCCATCCCACCCTGTGCCAAGCACCTGGCTTGTCCTGCTAGCCTCTGAAGACATGAGCTTCCTACCTGGCGTCTGCTTTCCCCAGGTGCCTGGCAAGCAGCAAAGCTGCCCCACGGCCAGGCGTGGGAAGGGCCAAGCTGCTTGTCAGCAATACCCCCCCTGCCCTCCCCAGCGAGTCACCGTGTAAAACTCGAAGCAGAGCTGTGAGGCTCTAGGAGTGCTCCTTTCATGCACTGGCGTGACCTGCACAACCCAGCCCCTGGTGATCGCCCTCATCTCTCAGTGCCTTCAAAGCACCTCTTGATTGATGTGTTTCCCTGACTCACGAGCTTCAAGAGGCTTTGAAGACACTGGGCCAGGCTCTGATCTCTCTTAGGCTGATGCAAATCAGGAGCAATGGTGCTGACAACAGTGCAATAATACACACTGATGTCAAGCCAGTAAAAATAAGAGCAGAAACAGAGTTTTGGTCTTTGCCTTGAAGGGATCTGAGCAGCACTGTGAAGCAAAGAGCAGCAAATCCTGCAAAAAAAACTCAGTGTAAACCAAAGGATGCTATAGAAGGGCACCTGTCCTTTCCTGGAGCTAAGGAGGGAAGGGGTGTTCGGCTTTGTATTTCTTGCTGCGGTTAAGAAAAACAAGAGACTGGGTGAGAAATGCAAGCTGCAGTCAATGGCATCATCGTAGCCAGGCTTAGTCTTGGGGAAAGCCCCGTCACTGCTGTTGTCAGCCTGGCAGCAGCACACATGGATGTATTCACACTTCTCGGCTGAGACTGGCTGACAGCAGGAGAGCTGCAGACAGAGCCTGCCTGGGTAACACAGATTTAGGGGTGAGAGGAAGACAGGCTTTCCCAGTGCAAATCAGGCTGTGGGAGGCTAGAGCTGGGAATGTTCCCAGAAAGGCTGTGCATCACAAGATGGGCATCCCCTTTTGCTTGGAGTGCTCCCTTCCTAGGAGCTGGCCCCAGACCCTCAAGAGAAGCAGGGAAGGACTGTCTCTCCCCTGCAGAGCATGTGTGTGGAGCAGTGCCCATCTGTGCCATACAAAAGCACCTGTCTGGTGAGGCCCTGCCCTCTGGTGGGCTCTTCAGGGCTGCCGGGCTACCAGCCGCTGCCGGGCTCCCCGTGTTCACAGCCCTGCTGTCGCCTCTCCCCAGGTGTGGTTTCAGAACCGGCGAGCAAAATGGCGCAAGCGGGAGCGGTTCGGTCAGATGCAGCAGGTCCGGACCCACTTCTCCACCGCCTACGAGCTGCCCCTGCTCACCCGTGCTGAGAACTACGCCCAGGTGAGTGCATTCCCCAGCCTGGGCACAGGGCTTGCTGGACACGCTGCCTCTGGGCCCAGTCCTCCTCAAGCCATGCTTCGCTGCTCAGGTACCTCCACCTGCTCTTTGGCAAGGCTGCAAGGACACTGGGGCTATACTGTCAGGCACTGAAGGGCTGGCAGGTTTTTGGTCAGGTGTCCTGCTTGGCTCCCTCATGCCCTGGCCCAGAGCAGCCATCTTTAAAGCAGGTACCAAGCCCCAGCTGTGTGTGACACAGAGCAGCACCCTTGGGTACAGGTCACCCTGCCCAGCACATCCTATCACGTGTGCTGCTGCCCACTAACTTTCAGCTGGTTTCAGGAAGATCCAAAAGGCTAACTCATGCCTAAAGAATAGCAGATCCCATGGAGGCTTCCTGTTACCATGTCTGGTTTCCATGCCCCTTGGACATGGTGGTTGGATAAAAGCTTTTTTCCCTTGGCAAATTCCCACAGCCGTCTCCCAGTCATGGGCTGTGGTACACGCAGCACCCTTGGTGACATCTGGGGATGCTTCCCAAGGGAGTTGTAGATTTACTCTCCAAAGGAAGGGAGGGAACAGCCTGGTTGGGGGTACCTGGGGCTGCTTCTGAGTCCTATTGAAACTGTTCCTGCCCTGACCCTGGAAGTGAGACACAGGGTTGCCTCCCCTCCTTGGCTTCCTGTCTTGGAAAACCTGTCAGCACAATAGCCTCCTAAACATTGGGCCAGCCCGAGTTTCACAACACTTCAGATGATGCCAGGCAGACTGGGGTTTGCTAGCTCCAGGGCTAGGCTGTGCCCCAGAAAGCACTCCTTCCATCTTCCACTCCTCTTCCCACCACCCAGAATTTGCTCAAGGGTGCAATTCTGCAGGCAGGATGCTCTGAACCTGACTGTTCTCACAGATCTGCTGGAAGTCCTCCCTCCCTGACACCCTGTCTGTCAGCTGCCTCCCCAGCCAGCTCTGTACCAATTCTACCCCGCAGCCAAGCCGGGAGTGTTTGACCTCTCTCCTGCTTGGCATCTTCCATAAACTGAACAAGAAGCCCTTTTGAAACAGCTGAGATGCCAAAGCAGCTTTTCAAGCAGAGAACACTCTCAGCAGCCTTTTCAGCTTGTCCTTCTCTTGCCTTTGGAACTTACACTGCTCTCTCCCTCCATACCGCCCTCCTCTCCCAGCACGAGAAATCAAAATTTTGAAAAGCAATTTGCAGGAGGTAAGAGATCAGAGAGGGCCCAAGGGCGAGCAGTGGAAAGGAGCATTGGGATGAAAGGCCCTCTGCTCTCTTGCTCCAGCCAGCTGCTCACCTCCTCCCTGCTTTCATCCTGCATGCCCATGTGCCTCCTGCTGCAGCACACTTATTCCCACTGTCAAATAGTGAGCCCTCCTCGCTCCTTCTGCAATGCCATTTTATGAGTGACACTGCAGGATGCCAGATGGTCTCTGCAGGTGGCCCCGCAGGGCTCTGCTCTGCAGCAGGGTGGATGATGCTGCCTTGATGGGCACTGCAGGGGGAGAGGGGCAATGAAGCTGCCTGTGCCGGGGGCTCAGCTCTGACAGGTATGTCTGGGTGGTACAAAATAGCCCTTGCTTGGGCAAAGCTGCCCTGAGCTGGAGAGGGAAGGTGGATGAGCAGCCTCACAGGACTGCTTTCTGTCTGATCCCTCTCTAATGAGTAGCACCACAGAAACACCATAGATGACACAAAGTTTCCTGTGCTGAGAAAAGTGCTCATGCTACAAAAAAAGTAAGAGAAGTGTCTGGAAGGGGAATAAACAAACAGATGCTGTGGCAGAGCAGGAGCACGACCCTGCTCCCTGTGAGTAATCCTGCTGCCCTCCCTGCCCCTGTCCAGGCCGGCACAGAGGTTTTGGAGCGGATTTGCTGGCTGCAGCAGGGCTGGGGGTGCCGCAGCTGTCAGGGGCCAGCAGTCTGCATGCCCGTCTCACCGGCTGCCCCTCCGCTAGGCTGTCCGGCCAGGCCGGGGCTGGACACACCGCATCCCCCCAGGCCGGCTGCCCGATGTATCCTGCACAGGGGCAGCCCTGACGCTTCTTTTCCCACCCCCAGATCCAGAACCCCTCCTGGATTGGCAACAACGGAGCCGCCTCCCCCGTGCCCGCCTGCGTCGTCCCCTGCGAGACGGTGCCCTCCTGCATGTCCCCCCATGGCCACCCCCACGCGGCCGGCGGCGTCTCCGAGTTCCTTGGGGTCTCCGGGCCCGGCAGCCACGTGGGACAGACTCACATGGGTGGCCTCTTCGGCACAGCCGGCATGAGCCCCAGCCTCAATGGCTACGAGCTGAACAGCGAGCCGGACCGCAAGACCTCCAGCATCGCTGCCCTGAGGATGAAAGCGAAGGAGCACAGCGCGGCGATCTCCTGGGCGACATGACAGGGCTGCAGCCCAGCGCCCGCCAGACTCGGAGAGAGCACACGGGGACAGCCCAGCAAATCCAGCCGCTTGGACTCCGGACAGCAGTTGCCTCCTCGGGGATCTGAATGCAGCACTTTTAGCTACCCTAGGCGTATAAAGTACATATGTTAATGTAAGTGGAGTGTTTCCGGCATGAACGTGGCAGCTCCCGGCTTCCTGGGATCAGGCAGGGAGAGGGAGGCTGTGGAGCAGCACCTCTTCCATCAAGATCTGGGATGGGATGCATCCCTTCCCGCTGCCACCTCCCCGATAACCTGGGCATTTTTTTCCTCCCTCTATTTTATCTGACACCAGCTCTGCTGTTCCAGAGAGCAAGAGCCCACTGGCCTTCCAGCAGCTTCTCCCATCCCACTATCCACCCACACACACTCACACACGCATATTCTGCCCTGGGCAGGGACTGGATGGGGACTCTGGCGCCAGCAAAGAGATTCTCTCACACTGCAAACATCATTTTAGCAGGAGCTATGGCTTCCCACAGCTGAGCGAGGAACAGGGCTGGGAAGATAACCAGAACCAGAAAAAAGGCAACATTAGCCCACCTCCTTCTACCCTGCTCCCTCTCCATGTTGTACTCTGAGATGCAGCACAGAGCTGTAGAAGTCTGTGGAGGGGATGCCCCTCTCGATGTTATCATGCCGAGCGTCTTTGCCAGCCCTCTGGTGACCCAGATGGAGATAGACCTCAGCAAACAAAAGCTTTCCAGCGTGGCTCAGTGCCCCAGGGAGTGCCTGGGCTTTGCTTTCCCTGGTTGTGGTCTATGTAGGGGCTCACAAGCATGGTGGTACAGGAAAAGATTTCCTCTGTCTTTCACTGGGTCAGGAATTATTAACTTCAATTTAGAGACAGCAGCTCTGGCAGGGAAGCACAATTGCTGTATAAAACTTCAAGTCCCCAGTCCTGCTCTAAGAAAGAGCTCGAGCACTAGCACACAGCCACAGTGACACAAGGCCATCGAATTCCTCACACACCTCATCCTGGGCTCAGACGTGTGCAATGGCAGGCCCTCCCTCGGCCCTCGACCCCAGTGCCCTGTTGCACACAATGGCTGTGGGCATCTCTGCACCAGGGACAGCCAAGGGAACAGGCTGGGAAGGGGCCCAAGAGAGGACAAGGTGATGCTGCCCCATTCCAGCCACCTCAGATCCTCTTCACTTTGCAGAGGAAGCAGAAGAAACCAGAACTTGTCTGGTTTGTGTGAACCAACATGCCTCTCTGCTTTTCCCTCCCAGTGCTCTTACCTGTGCAGAGCTGTTAAGTAAGATCTCCTTTGCAAGGCTAAATACTTTACAAGTTTTTCTGTGATGATAGTGCATGGAATAATGAATAATTACCCCACATCATTACACCACTGAAATACCACCAAGGAGAAGCTGAAAGTCAGCTGAGCACTACCACCCGCACAGTGGGGCTCTGCAAGCTGAGCTTGAGCTGGGGTAGCCATCTCTGAGATTTGCAAGGGAATTATAGGATACTACTCCCATAAAAACTGGTTTGTCACCTTGCTCTCTTTCCTCATGCTCAGTGTTAGAGGATCTTGTAGTTTAAGGTCCAGGAATATCTAGTGATCTTGGAAAGAATTACAAATAAGCTACAACCAAATATCAGGCTTCAGGTACAAGTATTTCCACAGTGCCTAGACTGTCAATACGCTACCTTAATGATACACTATTGCTAGGTCAAAAGTAATATATTTACTGGAATAAGAAAACACCAGAAGTACTGCTTCTTTTCTCTTCTCAGAAATGCTAAGAGATGCCTTCCCTGCTATGCACAGGGAGCCAGCACACATTTCACCACACCACCTGCATAACCAGGGCCTCTCCCACCACAAGCAGCCAGGATTTAAATCCCAGCCTAAACATTCAGCTGAGGCCTCAGGCATGGCGGCTTAGATGCTGAAAGTGATGCTGATCACGGAACCAGGCAGGATCACGCTGACCAGTTGGAGGTGTATGCATCCCCACTGGGTACCAGAAGCCACTGAGCTTCCCAGCCATCCAGGGACCAGTGGTAGGAGGCAATTTGTCCATCAGATTTGAGCAGGCAGCTGAGCACAGCGTTTGAGAGCCTTTTCCCAGGAACACTGGGGATCTTGATGCTTCCCCCTGGCAGCAGGCAGTCGGTGGAGGGCTGCTGCCTGAACAGTCCAGTACCATTGCTGACAAGGCAAATTAGCAACAAGCAGAGCTAATGAGAGGGCAGTGGGGTGGGCAGGCATGTGGGGACTGGTCTTGCTTAGCCTGCAAGTTCTGAAGGCAGCTCCAGTGGAGGGCTGTATCTATTCAAGAGCTTAGCTGCATTCCCTACTGAAGTTAAAGGGTAGCTTTTCTTCACAGACTTCCACAGGGCCAGTATTTCATCTGAGCTGTTTAAGAGCCCAGAGGATTAAGTGCTGTATCCCTGTCTTGTTAGAGAGAGAGAGAGAGAGGAGAGTCTCCTGGCAGCAGACTTGGCATATAGAGAAGCTTGGCCCCCACTTTCTCTCACCTTAAAATTCATGTGGAAAGCACATGTTGGACTCAGTCTAATTTAAACACCACTGCATGTGCCCAGCCCACAGCCTGCCTGAAAACACAATGAGGCAAGGGGAATGTTGTTCCCTGGACCCCCTTCTGCAGGGCTCCCTTCCCACCTCCAGCTGCAGGCAGCCCCACTGCTCATGGGGCTCTGCCTCATCTCCTTTGGTGTTGCTGCCATTCTAGCACTGTCCCTTGCACCCACACTTCTGGGTAATGCTGGAAGGGCTGCCCCTCTCAAATCTTCAAAAGAAGCTGTTCTGGTAGTTTTTAAGCTACATGAATCTGTACTTACATACATTTTTAAAATTAATTTTAAAGGGTTTTTAAAACTAGCTGTTAAATTAACATGAAAAATTGTATAAATATATATATATATATACTTATATATATATATATATGTATCTTAAGCTAGCCAGCCTGCATCTACTGCATTTCTTAAGGGTCACAGGGTCAGTGCTGTTCCTGCAATCTCACATTACCACAATGATACCTTTTTAATTATTATTATTATTATTGTTATTTTAATATCTTTCAATTCTATTTATGACTTTCTTCTCTATTTATTTCTTATTTAGTATTTTACTCCTGTCTATACATTGAATCACAATTCCCTGGCTTGGACTTGCCTTCAAAGCTGCAAGCTTTGTCCCCATCCACCACCAAAATGTCTCAGAAGCATCAGCCGTCCCAACACCTGCCATGCCCATGGTGGCATCCTCTGTGGGTGCAGCCCAGCCAACTGGGCTCACCCAGATACTCCTTCCAGCCTCACAGAGGTAGCAAAACATTTCTCCTGGCCCTGGCTATGCAGCAGGTATCCTACAAGGTGGCAGCCTTATGTTGCCCATGTCTGGGAACCCCAGAGATGTCCCAGAGCTGAGACCAGGAGGATGCAAATAGTAAGAGCAGCATGGGTTTCTGGCACTGCCTTAAAAGTGGTTGGGTACCACTCACTGCCAAGTACTTGGAGGTGCTTCTTGCCTACAAGCAGTAGTCAGTGCTTTGGTAGCAATTGCAAACCAGTGGGGAACCAGGCTTGGGCTTGCTGGGCCCTGCGGGGTCCAGACTCTAAGGGCGGCTGTGCCTCAACAAGCTCCTGGAGAGGGGCCAGGTCAGCCCCCTGGCACGTCACCTGCTGCCAGCAGTGCCACCCACCTGCACTCCCATCAGCCTCTCCATCAGGCTCCGGCTGCCTCCTCCAGAATATGCTACCCAGCCCAGGTCCCACTGCCCCAGCACCTACCTGGGTAGAGCCTACAGGGAGGAAGACCAAGACAGCAAAATAAAGAGAACCACCCTCCCTCTCCTCTAAAGCCTGTGGCAGAGTGTGAGCGAGCATCCATCCCTGCTGGAATGCACATCCCTGCCAGGTGACATGTCCCTGCTGGACCACGCCTGGCCTGAGCCGCCAGCATGAGCAGGCTGCTAGGGAAGGGCCACAGACAGTGACAATGTAGGGCCACAGGCAGTGACAATGTGTCACATGTGAGGGCACAGAGCTACAGCACACATGGCTTCACCTGTCCCTTCGGCCAAGGAGACACATCACCAACCCGGGCCAGGAGAACCCCGTGTGCTGCTGAGCAGGGCTGCCTGCTGCTTTCCTCCTGCACTGGAGGTGTTTTGGGATGGGGAGGCGCATTCCCTTGATTCCCACAGTACATTCAAACCTGGCAGCACATTGTAAAACACTCTCCAAACAAACTAATGCAAAAAGGTAGTTTCTTGGAAAAGGATTGAAAAATAATCAAGCAGAGGCAGAGCCCCGTGTTTATTTTGCTGCTCTGACTGACACAGCAAAAAGCAAACAGACTGAGGGAGAAATTAAACCCAAATGGGAAGGGGGTAGAATCGGAGGGAAAGTCATTCAGCCCTTTGCAGTTTCCCGAAGGGAGCTGGGAGGAGGTGAGGGAGCGGCCTTACAGCCCCTTAACTCTTTGCTGGTAACACGGTTCCATGGTTCTCCACTCCCCCCACATAGCTAGGTAGGTAGGTAGAGCTAGGACTTTTATACTACTGATTTTGAAGGACAGTTTTCAATGTATAATAATATATCAGTTTAGGTGTGCAGTGCTTGAAAGAGAGACTGGGAGAAAGAAAGAAAACAAACCTCAATCAATATTGTTTTTTGTTGTAAAATATTGTAACCTTGTATAAATGCTACTTTTTTTTTTTTTCTCTCTTTTTAGCTTAATGGCCTGGGGTAGAACATATAAAAAAAATAAAAAAGTTTTAAAAATGTTCAGGAAAAAAAAATAATAAAAAAAAGTCATTTAAAATGTTGACACATGAGGTTTGTGCCATGCAATGTTATTGCCTATGCAACCATGTATTACCAGTTCATTACAGTGGAATATTAAAAAGGAACAAACAGTCTTGCAGCTTGATTCTTTTTAAATTTTTGAAATAAGTTATTGCACTTGCAGCTTTTTCTTTTTTTTTAAATTTTCTTTTTTTTTCTTTTTTTTTTTTTTTTTTTTTGGAGGTGAAGGGCTGGCATTTCCAGTTAATAATTTTTATTTTTCCAGGTTTTGAAAGGAGTGGCATCACTGGGAAGGTCCCTGCTTCCCAGCCACCCTGGCCAAAGGGGCACAAACACTGTTGTTGTTTTGGTTTGCAATAAACTCCTTCTCTTCTCTCCTCTCAACTGCAATCTGGCTGGTTTGTTCCTGACTCATGACAGATGAAATGTGATCAGAGGGGCCTCCAAAATCTCACGTTAATTGAAGCTGGCAAAAAATACTAACAGTGCCCTTTTGAACTGCTGACGCAGTCCAGAATGGATTAGCCGGGGGTAGATTAACAACAGGTGGCAGCTCAGGGGCTGCTGCCTCTCCCGTACAGGGATGGTGCAGAGGCAGCAGCCGGGCACAGGAGCGTCCTGCCAGCCGGCTCCTGGCTAGCGAGGCTTCGCTGCCTCCAGGAGCGCTCAGCATCTCTTGGCTTCCTCACTGGCCAGCACAGGGGGCCACAGGGCAGACAGCAAGATGCTCTCCTTTGCTTACTGCTCTGGAGTTGCTGCTTCCAGCAGAGCTTAAGGCGCACAGGGCTCCTGCAGGTCTCCCAGCCCTCCTCAAGCAGTCCTTAACGAGGCAGCCTGTAATCACAGCTGACTCAGGGACAAGTTGACTTGGCAACAAGAGGCCACAGAACTGGGGACCCTCAGCTCCCCACCCCTTTCACACAGCACAGTCATGCTCGGGGCACCGAGCACAAGGTCTCTTGAAGCTATAGGAGAAGGCACCTGGGGCTGGCAGTGTTTCCCATATTCCCACAGATCATCACACTCCCTCCCCTCCTAGCTTCACATTAGCACAGATGTCCAAGCCTCACCCACCCTCTCCTCCTGTGGCTCTGCAGGGTTTCCCAGAGGTGCCTGCCTGCAGCCAGAAGCTGCTCAGTGGGCTGTGGGGCAGACTGAGCCCTCTGGGTTTCACCTGTCCCCACACAAAGGGAAAGGTTTTTCTGGGCCCCACCAATTCACAGCGCACAGCTCTTGTCCCACGGCAGGGAAATCTGGGTTCTGTGAGGGCCCTTTCTATTGCTCGTACTCCATCAATAAACACAACTGCA
The DNA here is from genome assembly GCF_971803275.1 of Cyanistes caeruleus. Lineage (NCBI taxonomy): Eukaryota > Metazoa > Chordata > Aves > Passeriformes > Paridae > Cyanistes > Cyanistes caeruleus. The sequence goes on along the minus strand of NC_141706.1, from coordinate 28,298,175 downwards.
AACCCACCAGCACTGGGACCAGTAAGAGTCAAGTCCCCATACCCAGATGCTGGGTGGACTGGAAAGGGCCTTTTTTGTTCAGGCAAAGCTGAGAAGGTGCCCAGCACCCAGCACCCAGCAGCCCACAGAGAACCACAGAGCCCCTCTGGTCTTTCCATCAGTTGTCTGGGAGCATCGACTTGCTTCAGATGGTGCATGGCTGTTTTCTATCTCACAAAGAAATGGATAATGCGGGTACTGTTGCAAGCTTATCCATTCCTCTCACTTGTAGGAGAAAAATTCCTTCCCTCCCCAAGCACTCAAAGCCAGATTCTCCAGATGTTGGCAGAGTTCAGAGTGTTGAGAGCCTAAAGCCAGTTTCAGTAACATCCTGCTTGTATGGGTTTACATCAGAAATTGCTCCTGGCCTAAATGATGCCAAAGAACCAAAAAGCCTCGCTCTAAACTAGATAGTGGCAGAACCCAGATTAGAAATGTGCATTTTCTTCTTGAAGCTGCACTTTCTTAGAGGAGCTGCAGGAGTTATTTAAAACACATGGCAAAATTTCTCTCCGGGAGATGTGGCTACAACTCCTAGGTTAACGTGCTCCTTCTCTGCTGGAGAATATGACTTTGAGGCAGAGCAAAGTTCGGGCAGTTTAAATGAAAAACAATATTTTATTCCTGTAAACTAAACAGATTTGCCATTTTTTCTTCCTCTTTTTAAAAGCAGGTTATTAACCTTTAAGCAGATGGATGTTCAGTAATCTTCTCATTGGCAAGGAAGGTAACAGCCATGCAAGGTGCATCTACTTATGGCCAGATGGAGCCCACATGTAAAGGTGTTGCATTTAATCTGAGACAAACAAGTGTTTATTATTTGTGAAAGGATCTTCCACTTTCTCTTGCTTTGCAGTTCATAACTTATTCACAAGGCAAAGACAGATGCTCTGAGTTAGCAATCTGCTTCTTTTGCTGTAGCCTTGCTGAATTCCTGGATCTCATTTTACGGTCTTTTCTCCTTCAAACCTTTTCCCCTCCCTGTTTGTGTGAAGTTATTGTTCCATCAGTCCTCAGCTGAAGGCACCCAGCATTAACTGTGCCCAGCACCCAGCTGAGACCTGGCACTTGCCTCCAAAGACAAGTTTCACAGAAGAAGCACCTGTAAGTTTACAAACAGCCAGCTGAGAAGGTGAGAAACAGTGGTTTTCTTGAGTGTATGGCACATATATACATGGACATGTGGGAGAGAACACAGTCTGTGGCTTGAAAAGCTCAGGTATCTTTCCAAGGCATTATGGGCTTATCTCCTGGGTGAGCACAAGATATTCATACTGGGCAGCTAGATATCCATAAGTGGCACTTTGTTCAGTCAGTCCCAAGCTTTTAGTTCTACACATTCCCATCACTGCACAGAATGGAGGGGAGGGGCTAGAAGAGATAAGCTTCATCCTTAAAAGCACAGGATGCAACAGAAAACACACCTCATAATGACACATGGAAAACCTCATGTGGGTCTGCATATCCCATGTTCTTCACACCTTCATTTGTCAAATGGTCCAGCTTTGACCTTTGTCCAGCCCCCTACAGCTGAAATTTAGGTTAAAAATCTAATAGATGTGACTTAATAATTAGGCTAATAATTACTAATTTTCTTAGTTACAACATCCCTCCCACACAGTCTGGCACTGAGCACTGACACAAGTTTATAGACCTAATAAAATCATAACCAAGTTGCACTGATCTCTGTCCATGGTCACCACAGAGATATCATGCTTTTCTGGAGCAGGAGCACTTCCTGTTTATGCAAGTAAAAAGGCATTTAGCATGACTAAAGGAAATTTGAAGGACAATTACTGGATCCTTTTCCAGACAAATGAAGACAGCAAACAGGCAACCTTGCAGGAAGAACCTTTGAGCAGCACTGTTTTCAGTTGGAAAACTCCCTTCGTGCTGCTAGCTCCAAGCCAGTCCACGTAATTGCCTCAATTGTCCCTGTTATCCTTTAATGGGAAACATAACTCACTTTCAAAGCAACCACAAGAAGCTGCAGACAGGGGAATCCTGAAGATCAGCAGAGGTGGGACTGCATTACAGCCATTTCCATCAGGCTGAAATTACACAGAGTGCACCAGGAATGTCTCTAAATGGCTTCAAGCCAGGGCCTGCTGAAGCCTGCTGATTCTTAAAGTCAAAGCTAACAGTCCTCTGCCTTGGTAGAGAGGAACCCAAAACTCTGAACAAACAATTCAGACAAAAGTGTAGCTGTTCTGTTAAATAACAGGCTTGGGATACTGGTGTTCAGTCCTGTTTTTACCCACACATCTCCAAAGGGTATCCGACTGCCTCTCTCTTTGTCTCCTTACCTGCAGCTAAAAGTGAGAGGTTAGTCTTACCCACACAGGACGAAGCTCCATTTCTTGCACTTAGATACAGCAGTGGCAGGCATCATAAAAACAACTTACACTGTCCTACAAGCACTTCCAGCAGCATGAGATACAATTTAAGGACCTATGACTCAATAGTAAAGCAAAAGTGTTCTACCTGAATTTTCTGCTAAGCAAATGCTATCTCTGTCACATGCCAATGTTAGCAAGAGATTTGAAGTGACCACCTGCTCATGGGATAACTTGCAGTCCTACAGAGTATTGTAGGTAGTTAGAGTATTGTTTGGTAGTTTCTGTTTGGCAGGTTTTGACAGGAATTACTATTTTCAGCATAAAAATTGAAATGAAAAGGTAGTATAGGTGAAATACTTGCCAGGATTTTCTCTGCTCTTCTCAGCTTTTCAGGATCAGACTGAAGTTAGCAATTGGACCAATTGGAATTGGAAAATTGCTCATTTTCTAGCATAGATTTAATCAAAGATATGTTTTCAGATTTTTTTTTCATGATTCAAATACACGGATGAGAATATCCATGACTACAAGAACTGCACATAGTTTGCATTTTAGTTTACAAAAGAACATGGTTTGCAGTATTCAGAGTAAAATTTAAGTATGCAAATCTCCAAAGAGAAAAATGAAAAAATTCATACTCACTCTGTCTGATCCCATTTTCTCATCAGCACCATCAATTTTAATTTTTCTTCCATGTATCATGCTTTGGTTGTGAGAGCAACTTCCATGTCAGAGGGCTGGACAGACTTATGCAGTACCTATTAATCATTCTGAGATCTTTCCTAATCAAAAGATACTCTGCCTGTGAGAAGTACTCAAAGCATCTGATATTTTTTATGGAGGGCATTCATATCAAATCTTCGAGGTATATTTAACCATTTAAAAATTAAATTTAAAATTCCCCACCTAAATCCATTTTATTTAAAAATAAAGTGTCATGAGTCTCAATATAGCATCTTTCTAGATGCTCAACACTCACCAATACAGCCTAAAAGCAAAGCCAGTCAGAAGTACTGAACACCACTTAAGTCCCACCTCACAATTATTTTGACATCTGGCTCCAAGGTCCTTGGAGTTTAAAAGGTCCTTGAATGAATAATTAAGAGGGATAAACTTGTTGCTAGACTAAAGCATAATTGAACCACACCAGCAGAAGCATGATGGGTGGCAAAAGGTTCCAGAGCATGAGCTAGAAATGGAAGGACAGAATCATTCAGAACATTAGGGCCCAAATTTTCACATCCTATAATAAGACGGTGGACCTGTGAGGAAGGGAAAACTCATGCATTGTAGGAAGAGTTGGTGATGCTCAAAATGCATCCTTAGGATCCCCCACAACAGGCAGGGCAGCCCCTGCAGCACATTCCCCCCTTGCCATGCACAAGCAGCAAAATGTGCCATGCACACACTGCCCTTTAGTGCCATGATCCACAGGGACTGCGCTGCAGCACTTCTGGAAACAAAAAGCTGTGTTTTCAAGACAACCATCAAACTCCAGTTGTGACAAAGACAAAATATTGACACATCTTTCCAAAGTGCACTGTGGATATTCAAGTTTAACACAGATTTATGTAGTAAAAGAGTTTGTCACAGAAATTCTCCCCTCTGAATTAATTCATGTTTCCTTATGCCAATCCAGAAGTGAAATACAATAAACACTCATGTGATTTAATTTTTAATATACAACTATTGAGCTTTTTTGGATATCATATATACAATGAAAAGTTAAAAATTATCTTAATTTAAAGATGGACAAAACCCCAATTCCAAATCAGACATACAATTACATCTTACCTTTACAGAATTTGCACCAAGAACATCACAATCATAAATGCAGAGAGCAAGTAAGTAGGCAATTTTACAATTTTTCTTTATGGTCAATTGCCTAATTTTCTCCATGGCACTAAACAGAGACAAATGGGGTTGTAAATGAGCTAGCCCTATAAAAGCAACTGTAAAAGGCCAAAGGATAAAACATGATTGTTAGGGGTCACTGGACATTTTGTGCAAAGGGAGAATACTCAGATGCTCCTGGATGCAGACACAAGGACTTGTTACTTTTTTATGGACTGGAGATTATAGGTCATCTTAGCAGAACTGGTTTGGCTGTCTACATCTAAAAATATCCAACCAACTATTTCAAATCCTCAGTGTCTCTTAAGACTCTGTGCAAAACAAAGATTTTTACTGGCTTGCTGAGGAAGAATCAAGAAATCACAGTGGCTTCACAACTTTGTAAAGAAAGTGTTATAACTCAGTTAAACTGCTAGGGCCTGCCAAGCTGAGATCAGCTCCAAAAGGACAGCTAAAACTGAAGCAACTACTGCACTGTCACAGCTACCCTTTAAAGCAAACTTCTCAAGGGAAATGTGCTGGTATCTCCTGATGCTCAAGCACCAGCTCATAAATCAACAGGAAGATTCAGTAAGAAGGTCTATGTTAATAAACCTGAAAGGCTGCAAAGGAGAAATAATGAGTAACAAACCTTCCTCTATTGTGATAGCCACTGTGCAGACATCAGTTGTCACTGCAACAGCTATACTTTTAGCTCCCATAGCAACTCAGGAATGAAACAAAGAGCGCAGCAAAAACCATTTACTAGTAATTAAACACTCCCAGAGAGTCAGATGATACAGTTTACAGGCACATCCCAGGGAGGTTATGAAGTGAAGCATCCCCTCAAAGCTATTGTTCCAATATGATTTTCATTCACAGCACATCCACTGCATTGGGCAATAAGATAAGTCTTAGAGGGGGTGAGACAAATAGGAGCAGATGTTTCCTGTTTCTAGCCTGACTTTCATTTGGTTTCTGTCATTTCTGCGTATCCAGCTTAGGAGAGGGGGTGAGCCATGATGTCTAACACTTGTCCTATTGTTTGGGGTTTGGCAAATCTGAGGAATAAGGTTGCTTGCACTGTAACAGAAAAACAGCCCATCAAGTAGGATGTGTCTGTAACCAGCAGCAACAGAGGTTCCAAAAACAGTGAAATTACACTTATCTAGTAACAAACATTTTATCAGTGGAGCTAGAAAAGAGATTACTTTCCCAGCACAATTTAGGACCCCTATTAATACTGAAGGGCAAGTGTAACAGTCCAGACAACTTTATTTCTAATTTTGTTGCATTTAGTTTTCTCATTGAGGTTCATTTCAGTATGGTGAAACAATTCAAATGCCTCTGAGAAACATAAATCTTCTCCAAAGGACTTCCTAAAGCTGTATGTTTCAGCCTGTGGCAATGGGTTCCTTAAATTACAAGCAAAGACACAATAGTTTTTCCAACAGTGGTAACTTACAGGAGTTTGTAAGTGTGCGCTAACAGTGTCTTACACATACACACTTGCCTGTACATTGAAGCTTGAACTAGGAATTTCTGAAAATATAGGTGTTTTACAGATTAGTAAGCTGCTTCCTGAAGAGGATTCAGACATTAAAAATTTATTTCATACTTCATCCCTATGGATGGCTATAATATAAAACTGTAACTTGATTGCTGGTTTGATAATGAAAATAAAAAATATAAGAAGGCTAAAGACAAATAATTTTCTGCATAATACAACTAGTTCTGATATAGAGTCTGAGTCTTTTGCATGAGTGCAGCAGAAAACCTGAGATTTACACAGAAAGTGCAGCAATTGCAGTTCTGTCCTGCAGGTCTCTGCTTTGAAGGAGAGTATCCTCCCAGCTGCTGTGTCTCCATCTCCATCAAAATAATTTAAGTAACACAAAATGCTTTGCTCTTTAAACTAGGTGAGAACAGATTTTCATTTGTGGTGTTGTAAAAAAATAAACATTTGTCTCATATTACAGAAGAAAATATTTGTTTCACAGTTACTTAAGACAACAGTTAAAGCTCAAAAGACAGAGGCCCACCAGCCACACAGGAAATCAACTCCTCCCAAAAGAGAACAGCTCTACATTGCAGACAGTTGCTTTCAATGGATGGATGCTCACTAAGCAGAGAGCTTGCAGCACATTTGATAGAAGAGGTCATGCCAGTCAGACCAGAGAGCCAGATTCTTTTTTATTCTTCAGGTGCATAGCCTCCTTTGGACAAAAATGTCAAAGCATTTGACATTTTTTGGAGAACCCGCAAATAGATTCAATTCTCTGTGAGCAACAGAGAAGCAGTTGTTCAGATTTCAGTTACAACTTTGTGCAATGCAAAAGGAAGACAACAACATTAATTCCCATCTCCCTCAGATGCAACCCACTCTCCAGCAAGCTTTGTCTCAGGGCCTTATTCCTCATAGCACCTTTTCAGCTGTTGTTTTCCTCACTGAGGTTTGTCTCTCTCTTTATAAGCTGCCAATATTGGGAAAGCTCTTCAGTTTCTCAGGAAAGTCATCTTTGTAAAGGACGGGGTCAGCACGATGTTCCACCACTTTGAGAGGCATGGTCCCAAAGACAGAGGCAAACTTATTGATGCATTCAGATCTGGTGAAAAAGAAAGCGGTATAATTTAGAACTCCAACAACTGGGCTGGCTACCAACTCCCACACCAAAATAACTGGTATAAGCCTTCCCTCTTGCACTTGGAAGTATTTCAGCCATGCTGGCTACTAATAAATAAAAAGAGAGCCTCACTGCAGAAAGAACAGAAAAAGAAGCTGGTGTTCTTTGATTTATCCATTTAATCACAGAGACGAGCAAGGGGATGCTGGCAGCAGCACATGTGCACATGGAGGTCAAAGCTTCCCTTCTCCCTCCCCCTAGAATTCCAGTCATTCTTAAAGCAATGTACATGCTGTAAACCAGAACAGATTAACTGCCAACATGTCTCTTAAAGGGCCACTGTTGGGTCAATTTAGTGTATAACGAAGGTTTTGCAAAAACCAAGGCTTTGTGAAAACAGAGTTCTAAAAAAAAAAAAAAATCTGTCTTTTTTCAGGCTTCTTCAGAAGCTCTATCTTTTCCCACAAAAAAAATAAACATGCCTCAGAGAACAGGCAGAGCTGATTGTACTGTAACTTAAAGGTGAAGATGAACTAAAACTATAAAATTAAACAAAATAACTAGTTTATTTTCCTCATCTAAATAAAGATATATTGAGCAATAAGACATCACATTAACAAAAAAAAAAACTGGACTAATGATGACTCTTTCACTTTTAATAATCTCAGATATCAGTAACGTGGAAAGGAACAACCATGCCATGCTCTTCAAGAAACAAGCAAGCAGATGTTTAACTTTTACACTGCTCCTTTAACTCTCTAACTGAAGGGTGCTGTACCTATGGAAGCAAGGCAGAGAAAACCTGGCTCATCTCACCTCAGCCAGTGCTCAGCTAACATTAGCTGCCTGCTACATAAAACAGCTTTTAAGAAATTTAGATACTAGGAACCATGACAACAGTTCCCTACACATAACAGAGGGCTACAAGAAAACAGGTGACATTTCTTTTGCCATTCAAAAGGGAAAACAAAATAGGAAGTGAGCACTTTGGCTCAGCTACAGAGACTGATGTGCTGCAGGCGGTCGCAGAGCAGGTCTCTCGCTCTCCAACCACTGCACCCTCTCCCGACCCCTTCGAAGGGTTAGGGGGTCACTATGGCTCCAGGATAATTTTCCTCATCAGGACCTGGTCAATCACACCAACTGAGTGTGACAGTTCTGTGATGGGGACTGCTCAACACTGCCCCAAACACTCTTTTGAAGTAGACGGGACAGCAAGAGCAGTTTTCAAAATTATTCCCTCAACCACATAGCTGTTTCAAGCTATAATGGTCATAATTCAGACCCTTTTCTGCCCTGAGAAAAGTATCAGAAAACTAGTTCATATTAAGTGATACCTGAATAAAATATTTATACAGGTAAATGCAGATGTTTCACTTTCTGCTACCTTCCCATCCTTTTGTACTTTGTTCTACCTCATACCTTCCTGTCTTCAGATTCAAATGATTTGGGCCACAAACAAAAGAAAAGGAATTCAGAGTGTAAGAGAAAAGCATGTGCAGTGGGACACCTCTACTCCTGTGAGAAGCACTATCTACTCCAGTGTAGCACAGATCTGAAATAGCAAAGGAGTCAACAGTAAGGACTGAAGTGAAGACCCAGGTAGCTGTTCAATATCTGCAATAACAAGGTGAACCATCAAGAGAATGAGATTTGGACCTCAGGCACTGAAAGGTTGCAGTAGTTCCTGCAAACAGCAGGAACTGAGTGTTTTCTTCAGGAACATTAAGCAGTTTCTGTTACTTCCACAGGATGCCCACGGTGAGATATCTTAAAAGCATCTGATTTTTAGATAAAGTCAGACTTTCAAATAATCTGTTACTTGTAAGAAATCTGGTTAACTAATCCATGATGTGTATTGGAGAAGCCTCCTGGCAGGAAACCCACAAACTTCACAGGCAAGGAGGTAGATGCACTGGGAGATGTGCATGTGAGAAGTTTGCACAGCTGCTGGCCTTCACTGGTTTTTGGAATACAAGAATACTTTTAGTCTACTGGTTCAAATCCTGCCTTTGCCAGTAATGACTGAAAGACATTGTAATGTAACAGCTGCTTGGTGGCTGGTGTGAAATGAATTAGTTATCTCAGCCTACTGCCTGATAGGCAGGTGTCCACATCAGACCAGCCATTGTCACAACCGGAACTAAGTGGCACCCTCAGAGCAAAAGACAAAACTAAATGGATAGGGCAGACAAAGTTGACCTCTTCCCTCCAGAGGTTATACTTCCAAATCAAAAGTGAGGTCTTACGACAAAATATCAAGATGGGATCCTTCTACAGCCGAACTTATTTTGGTGGCAAGTCCATTTAAGCCTGCCAGTACAATATCTTTAACCACCAAGAAACCACTTCATTGTTAAAGAAATGGAAAAAATTAAAAATGGAAAAATTAGTATGTTCTAAACACTCTGGCTGAAGCAGAAGTTAGCCCTCCACAAATAAATACCAAATTCAAAGGTCAGAAACAGGCTTTTTTAAAGGAAAGAAACTTGGCCATGCGCAAGCCACAAAATGTGTTTTCAAACGCAAAAAGTGTTTGAAAGAAAGACACTGTTTTCCAAAAATTTCATCTCTGGCACTGAACTAAATCACTTCTTTTCTGAAGTCCTTGCCACTTTTGGACAATATAAACCAGAAAGGATATCTAGAACATTAAACAGTGAAAGCTAGGTAGCCAAAAGAATGTAATGTAATCTCAATACAGAGGGGAAGGTGTTTCTCTTAATTGTGTCAATAGTTTTGCAAATTCAAAGTAACAGAGGCAGGTTTGCTTCCAAGAATTTTTTTGTTTTCCTTTCTTTACTGACAACATGCAGTCATGCTCAGCTCAATAAGACATTAAGATTGTATGAACTCAGAAACTGAGAGCCCAATTGTCCCCGGCTGAACTTGGTGTTTGTTAAGGTCTCTCTTAACCAGGTTCCTCACTTCTATAACCCAACTAACTTTTTGGCAGGGTAACCCTGTACCTGCAACTTTGGCCAACTGTGACCTGGGCAGTTTCCCTCTTAATGAAATGGCTTCCTACTTTGATTCTGACAAATACTTACAGGTCCTAAATAAAACACTGCTGTTACTGTGGCTGCAGAAGCAGCTCAGCCCTTTGCTATATTTACTGTACTGGCAGATGCCTTCTAGATTGCATCTTTACAGCATTTTCCATTTTTGAGAGCCAGATGCAAAGATGCTAAAGGCAGTAGATTTGTTGCTACTGAAACACCTGTAAATACAGGGATTATGAGACCTTCCTGCAGTTTCTTCTGTGACTTGATGTAAAGGCTAACCTAGGGCAAGAAGGGAATTCTTGGTTCAAAGCTTTCTTCAGTTAATGTATTTTAATGATGGAGTTCGATAACCCTGGGGACTAAAGTCTTCTATTTATCTCAAATAAATTACACAGCAGGAAGAACAGCAGAGTTGGCTTTCCCATGATTCAGTGTATTGCTAAAAGAATAAAATTTCTTATTAAGAGACAGAGTTAAACAGTACCATCTTCATGTCCACTGAACGAGTCAAAATGCCCACTAAAACCAGTTAGTTAAATATCTCTCCTGGACAGATCTTCACAACTGACTTCTCAAACCTTTTCCATTTACAAAACCAACAGGCAGTTGCTGGGCATCTCTCTGCTATTTCTGAACCAGAAACCCAACACTAAATGTTGCACATGTACGTGACAACCCTGATAAACTGTTTCACAAACAGTAGGTTGATCCTTGGATATCCAGGCAAATAATTAGCTCAGACTATCTGTTTGTTGTTTCTGAATGCTAAAAACCAATGAGTCAGGCACTTGGGAAGCTGCAAATAAAGCTGATAATGGCTCTTTGCCTGACACCTCAGGTATTGTTCTTGATACCAAACACTGTTAAGTTATCAGTACAAAGTTATTCTTTATAATGACATGGACTCCCTGATTCATGCATTTTTTTCCATTCAGCTTCTCTCTTAACCCTGAAATAGTTAGTGGATAGATTAGGTAGGTAGGTAGGTAGGTAGGTAGGTAGGTAGGTAGGTAGATGATAGACTGATAGATAGATAGATAGATAGATAGATAGATAGATAGATAGACAGACAGACAGACAGATCGATCGATCCTTACTCACAGCTAAGTTATGGAAATTTCCTCTAGGAGTTGTTACCATTTATTATCCATTTTAAATAACTATCTAGCTTAAGATTCAACAAAAGAAACCTTTTCAGATTCTCAGGTAATTCCTTTATATTTAGGTAGATGATAACAGAGGGCAAGAAGGCGTTAAGTGTAGCAAGCAGTTTCAGTATGATATTAAGGATTTTCAAAATCAAGTCTGAATACAGCTAAACTGTCTATCTCCAGATTCTCCTGCAGTCAGACTCTATCTCAGCATGTACTTCTTTGGCTGGGCACATAAAAGCATGTAGACTTGCAGTCAATCTAACACTTCCCACAACTCAGTATTCTCCACTTTTCAAAATTACAGACAAGCAAAACAACAGTTTAAACATGTTCTCAATAAGCCGTCAAGGACACTTCATTCTGAGGATACAAGAGCTGCTATAGACATGGAAACATGACCTTTACCCAGCATCATAATGCACTTTACATGCAAGGAGCACTTTTTCATCTGTTTCTATAGCATTTCCCTTAATGAGAACCTAGTTCATAACTAAAATTCCTACATGTTGTTGTAGCACTACTACTATGACCATAGGAAAGCTTAACTGGCTTCAGGTAGTCCATCGTGTAGGCCAGGTCAGAACTGTTAGATATGGGGGAACCTCTTGTGCTTCCTTTTTAGCTAGCATTTAAGATCTACAAAACTTCCCACCCTTTTCTTAAGTATTTTCCTGCAGAGTAATTTTTACTATCTTAATGGGGTATGTTTTACTTCTGAGTTGCATACTCCTTTTTTTAACCCTGCCTTATTAAAGCCCACACAACATATTAAATTTTCTGAGTTCTGCAGAGGAGGACAGAAAAAAGCTCACTGCTAAAATGATAACTAGTAAGATAACCATGCAAATCTGAAATGGCTTATTTTAAATGCAGGTCTGATTTATTTTTTTTTTGCCACCTCCTGGAATCATAGAATCATCAGTGGTGGAAGAGACCTTTAAGATCATCAAGTCCAACTGTCTGTTTCTTCTGGTGACTTCTTCCCCCTTCTTACCTACCCCATCAGTTCTATGGTCGCAAATAATTTTTCGCAAAGTTTGCAGGAGAGCTGCAACAGCTCAAGAAGCCTAAAGTGAGATACCTTTATCAGTCCTAAATCTCAGGTTAATTGCACCTAGTATGTACATTTATTGTCAGATACCCATTTCAAACATGGGTATTGAACAGCTTTGCAAAATGGAGAAACTTTCCCTTATTTCACACATCCAGAAGCCAAGGCAGAGAGGAGCCTAGTGTCTTGGTCAAGGCTGGAAAGCCCTTTATTGTAAAGCAGGGAATGCAAATATTTTTTACAAATTACAGACTTTCAGTATTTCACTCAAAGCATTCACTGCCTTTGCAATGAATGCTTTACTTCATTTCAAAACTAAATTTTCAAAAAATATAATAATGCTGCCATAGTTAAAAAATGCAACATGGAATTATGCAGCAACTGCCCTTCACTAGTGGAAGCAATGTGCTTCACAATCCTTGGAGAGAAGACAATGTACAAATATCACTTCAGATGATTTTATTAATAATTTATATAATTTCTGCTCTTTGGTAAGCTACCAAATGTCTGGTTTAAAAAAAAATCATACTTATTACAGTTGATATACCACAGCAAACAGAAATGTGGTGTTACTGACAGTACTGCCAACCAAGAACCTGAACTTCATATATGTGTCCTATAAGTTTTACAGCAAAGCTGCTAAAAATTTTCCCCGTCCAAAGTTCTTTTCTGTAGTAGTCTACTTTTCAGTGACACATCACTCATCATAGGAATGACTTATGCTGATCAAATCCATGTAACATTCTTTCAAAATTAGTAATTTATAAAAACACTATCATTTTTTGATCCTAATTTAATGAGACACAGGATAAGATTCTAGGGATCAAAACAAGGCAATCAGAGAAATAAAAAGTGGTCACTCACCTTTCCACCATGTGTGTCTGGTCCAGTGATAACCCATCAATTGCTGTGCATTCTGGACATTTGAACTTCTTTCGTGGGGTCACCTGTAGAAAGGCACGCCAGATATTATCAAATATCAACAGAAGGGACATTAATCTCCTTGCACAGAGAGCAGTGCAATACCTCTGAACATGCCTGCAGTGTAAGCTGAGCTGCCTCAAAAAGAGGGGGTGTACAAAAAAAAAAAAAGCCACTCTGTTCCTCCATTCAGCTCCATCTGGCCTGGCTGACTGCAAAATTCACAGGGGCCCAATAAAAACAGCTTGGAGGGCTTTTTCCTTCTGTAACTGAAAAGAAGTGGCGATGACAAGCTCCTTAATTCCTGTTTAATGACTGTTTTCTCACTGCCAAGGTCCCTGTATAAACACCATTTGTTCTTGCAGCCATAACAGCGATGAAATATAGCTTCCCATACTTCACCGTAACGTTAATCCAACAGGCGCTCTTTTGCTCTCTCCAGTTAAGAGCTGACTGGCAAAGTCTGCAAGACTCTCCGAATTGCACAGAGGTGCCAAATTACTCTGCTGTGCCCTCATGCAGCTCAAAAACTTTTTCAGCAAAAGCACACACTTTATCTTCTAAAGACTTTTCTAGGAAATGCAGCCACCAGTCCCAGTAAATGATGATGGACAGATGGGAGAACGGACCCAGCTAATTGAAGTAATGCCTGGTGGCCTCTAAATCTCATTCCAAGTTGACACACTTTGAAATGAATGTACAGAGTGAATGTCTAGACCTGAAAACGTGTCGAAACATGTCAGGAAATTAATTCAGGGATAAAAAGTTCATTTAAAGCTGATCTTGCAATTAATGTTCTTGCAATTAACATTCCTATAAATCAGCTGTTGTCAGGCCATGATAAAGCGAGCTGTGGACAGTTGGCAATTTCTTTCCTCTAGCGATCTCAAATAGTTAAAATATATGAATGTGGGCACGTACATATACACACACATATGTACAGCTGTCATTTAAATTATCTTTTTTATAGTTCATCTAGATGGCTAAAATAACAACCAGAAACAACTGGTAAGGCACAATTCTCTGTTCTCAGTTAACATAAAAATTTCACTTTTTCTGTCATGGAAGGAGACTAAGATACCATACTGGGGAAAAATGAGGGAAAAAGAAGAATTAAGTAACATATTGAAGCCTACTGAATAAATTTAAGTATGTATTTCATGTTTTTTAAAAATATATAAACAGCAGAAAAGCCGCACCTTAATGACTGATTTGCCAGTGACATTTGCTACTAGAAAATTCATGGCAATATCTTCACAATTCATATGAGCATCCACCCAATTCTTGATGTCTCCAGGCATTTTATAGGTGTAAAGATAGTTGAAATACTGCAGAGGAGAGAGAGAAAGAAGATAATTTTAAATATAGATACAGTAACTGCAAGACTAAATATTTCAGTTGTGGAACATCAGGCAGCTAAGTGATAGTGCCTTCAGACAAAAACTACTTCAGCAGATAGAAAATAATTTTTGGATGCTAAACTGCATAACTATTCCTTTAGTGACCACCACACAAATTTTTTTAAAATTGGTTTTCTTTTCTGAGCCTGGCAACTACAAGGCTACATTCCCTGAAAAATTTGCTATGTACTTTCAGGTCATGCAAACTGGCAGTAGTTTTGTAAGTTCATAAAGGTAAGTAATGATTTTATTTTACTGGCAGAGACAAATCAGTGGTTTTCACAGCAACTGAAGGAGGACTAGGGAAAGCTCACAATCAGTTTTCCAACTGTTTTAAAGAAAATAATCACAGCACCACAAAAACTGATGGAACAATGACAGAAACACATATAGACCTTTTTTTAATGTACATATTGTACATTACTACAGTGCAAGTTGTATATTACCTTGTGATAAAAGGCTGCCCCAGTGAGCACCATTGAGACTTCATTGGTCCATTCTGATTCATATTTCCATTTGTTCATCTCATGGTCCCAAAGATGCAGGCGGCCTGGATATCCAACCAACCTGTCAGGGAACTCACGCCAGACCTGAAGAGAAAAAACATGACATGCTGTTAACCAGGCCTGCACAGA
Source organism: Cyanistes caeruleus (assembly GCF_971803275.1). Taxonomy (NCBI): domain Eukaryota; kingdom Metazoa; phylum Chordata; class Aves; order Passeriformes; family Paridae; genus Cyanistes; species Cyanistes caeruleus. Next base: position 28,283,174 of record NC_141706.1, on the reverse strand, counting down.
AAGCAAATGCAACACATCTGCTTTGGAAGGATAGAGTTTCAGTGGGGCAAGGATCACTTAAATTCTTCTAAGTCCAAGTTCTTGGAACAAAATGTTGCCAGGAAGAAGTACAAAAAAGAGCAAGCTTGCTGTGGAAGGACCCTGCAGCTCAGAGAAGTCATGTCCCAGAGCAAAAGGCCACTAATGGAATATTAAATAATTGTTATAGAGAAACACAAATGACTATTCAAAAAGATTTTAACTCTAACTAAACACAAGCACGAGATGAAACTTTTGATGTTAACTTCAGTAGATATGAATACAACCTAACTACTTTCACAGCTGGATTTGGATCTAACCAACCTGCTTCCTTTGTCAGGAACTGGTTTAAATTTTAATATTTCTGGTATTCTTTAGTGGGTGCTTGGCTACATGGAAGGCTGCTCTGCCCTTGACTTGTTCCAGACAGCTGGATACAATCAAGATACCATCCTTGTCACTCCATACATTATTTTATAGCTGACTACAGGATCAAATACAGTAGACAAGAACAAGGAGAAGGGCATCATTAATGCAACCCCAGTTCTCCACGCTGCTGGCCACATTAAATAATGGACAATTTTTGCATTAGAGAAAAAGGGAGGAAGGATTATAATTATTTAGAGGGCTCTGAACGCTATTTGTTTGCTAGATACAGGTTGTCTGCATTATATGAAGACAAATTATTCAAGATTTGTCCCTTAATCCAAATAACTGCTAGGTCTGTTGGAAGGATGAGTTTTACTCTCTAACATACAGGTTATAAGAGTTTCTGGTTTAGGTTGGTAATGTATAAACAAACATCCATACATAATAAAATTTTTGTAAGCAAGATCAACAACAACAAACTCAACAACAAGTACCTCAAAAATCCCCAAGGACGCCTACACAATCTCTTTTGTCTGTACAAAAGATAAGGGAACCCTACAGTTGAATGTGCAGTAAAGAAAGTGTTATCTGGAATCCTGTAAATGTCATCCCATCAGCAGCTCACTTTGGGTGCTTTTTATGTGTCAGGACATTTCAGTTGGGAGGCCTGGGCTATAAGGACTCTATGCAAGTATTTTGTCAAAGTAAATATGACAAAACAATTAGACTTAAGTTACTGCTTCTGCATCTACATTTCTGTGATTTTGCATTACTCTATACCTTCTCATCTATACATCTCAACACATTTTATTGCTGTCAGTTAATACAGCTTCAGAATCTCATGATGAGAGCAGTTATTATTTCAAACGTCCAGATGAGGAAACCTGCCAAAAATCATACAGGAAACAAGAATGGGAACCAGATCTTCTGACTCCTCGACTTCTATTTTATCCAGAAATCAATCTTTCTAGACAGTTCTAGGGCATAAGTACTGGGATAGTATTTAGATATGACAACACTCCAACACAAAGGGTTCTTGAAAGCAGAGATAACTTGGAACTGAAGGAAGAGAATTCATAGGACACTTACAAGTTGGTGCCATAAGCTAATTAAATACAGACTTCTAGCAGGCAAGCCAGTGAGGGCTTGAAATAGCTATTTTGATGTGATGTAGAAAACCTTAATAAAGAACATAAAACTAAATGTATGACACTCAAAAGTTTATTCCTCACTCTCCAGGACTCAAAAAAAGAATGACTTCGTTTTAAACCTGAATATTAGAATGTCTATCTCCCAGCTGCTGGGAGGCACCACCACATAAGCTACTGAAGCTCAACAAAGGATTTGACAGAACACTACAGATCTGCACCGTACTGGGCTAAGAATTCTTGTAGAGGAAATGGCATGCATATTAACAGCAGCTGAAAGAAAGATTAAAGTCAGCTACTGCTTCCCACGGGATTGCAGTGCCTTCTCAACACAGAACCCTGGATTCATATTCCTTCTAGTTTTTGCCCTTGGTGTCATCTTCAAGACTCCAACTATAATGCACATTACTCATACATACGTCCTTGAGTCACTCTAAATATCAACTCTGCCCTGTAAAAAAATTTCCTGGCCTCTGAAAATTGTTAGTTCAATGCATCTAAAAAATAATTTTGCTGTTTTGAACAAAGATTCCCTTTAAAAGTAATGCTTTTGAAGTCAGTGGAAAAGCTTGGCTTTTTTAAAATGTTCACCACTAGCTCACTCAATGGTAATTCTGGAAAGGCTGCCAATGGCTCCATCCAGCTCATTGCCCAAATCCATACATATGCTTTGTGCCAAAATTAAAATATACAGCTACTGCTTATAAGGAAGCTTTCAGAATAAAAATAGTGGTAATGATTCTAATACTATTCTCTATTTTGTACTACTGTCCATTTTCCTGTTTGATGGTTGCCTATAATTTATTAGTCTGTTAGAAATACATTTCATTTTAGCCAGTGATCTTATTAGCTTTCTCAGACTAAGAGGGATGGCCTGATTAAATATTGGTAAGGGACACATCCAAGGAAAAACATTACCAAGTGAAGAGGAGGTATGCTTCTTTGCAGACAAGTCATTCCAAAGACTCTGCTAGTCAACCCTGAAGTTAAATATTTTTGGATGAAGCATCTCCCAGATGAAATGTCAAATAGAAGTTCTGACTTAGTAGTTTTACTAAAAGTCTTGTAAGGAAAACCAAAAGGAAATGATAGTAATTTTGTTTCCAAGTTGAGTTCCCAAGTGACATAAACAGCATAGCTAAACCACCCTCCAGCCTCACCTCTCCAGAGCTCTTTCTGCCTCACAGCCTCAACTATTCTGTGCAATTTGCTGTGCCACCAGAACAGCAAACTCTCCATGTAGCTGGAAGGATAGAGAAGAATTTCCTTCTACAAAACATTCTCAAACATTTCTGCATTAAATTCAGTAAACTACATTAAGTCACATGCAATTTCAGTAATTTAATAAACAGAAAAATAGTCAGCATTTCTAAGGCTACCATGACAACATTGTAAGAACAAAACACTGACTATTCTGTACAAATGAAAAGAAACTCAACTCATCAGTACTCCTGCCTTCCAGAGGCCCATCCACTCTTAATTCTTTCCCAGTCCTCAAAGAAATGGCTTGTGCTGTCACTAAAAAAATAAAGTAAAATGTAAACTATTTTAAAAGTGCCAGTAAAATGGCAGAGGCCATTAAAAGATGCATGATGCTTTGCACACACACATAGTGTAAAATATAATCAGTTTGAAGAAGAGCTTTGAATGTGGCCAGCAGTGAATAATTCTTTTGTTAAGCAGAGATAGTACTCATCCCACAAAAGACTGCTGAAAACTAAACTTTAAAAGTCAAAATGAGCAAGGAAGAATTCCTCTGAAAAAGGCATTCAAACTTCATGAAAATTTCAGCCTAGCAAAATATGCAATTCAACAGAATAGATTCTTTTTTAAAAATGCCAGAGGCATGAAGCACTGAAAAACAATTTTGAGACAAAATAAGATCATTTACCAACAGAAGGCCAAAATTTTTCAACAGAAAAAAAGTGCAAACTTAGCAATGCACCAAACTGTACATTTTATGAACGAAAAACATAGGCTCAGAACAATAATTCTCATTTGGACTATTTATATTATTGCTCTAATAAAAATACTTTGTCTCTGTAAGGACAAAGAGTATGCAAAATTATGTGGTAAGAAATTACTTAATGCTAAAACATCTGCCTCGAGGCCAGCTGATACACAGAGGTGAGAATGCTTGATTTCAGTCTTGTATTCAAACATCAAACACTTCAGAGGTGGCCAATGGTTCTGCTTTAATTTTTTAAGACTGTGATCATCTAAATACTTGTTCCATTTCTTGTGTCTCTCTGATACTCTGTGAACAACAAAGTTCAGTAAGTGGGAAAAAATTACATAGACACAGGAGTTCTTTTCCAGTGTCCCAAGTCATGTAACTTAACAGAACTACTTTTTCCAAAGTCAGAATATCATGACTATTCTCCTGCTACCTTAATACAGCAGCACACAGGGACTATTTTTCTGCCTGCTCCAATAGATTTATGCAAGGTCATAAATCACTGTACCATAATAGTTCACTTTTAACAAGTAAAAAAAGTCTGACACTTTGAGTGTTACTATAATTTTTTATGGCTGAAAGTGTACAGAGATCAAAGTTTTTGGTTTTTTTTTTTTTTAGGCTTGCTCTATACATTCAGACAAGTGTGTGACAGAGGGGGTTTTGCCACACGTTTAAATGCAAAGTCTCAAGGATGTCAGGAGAGAAAAGAGAATTACTGAATGTCACGTTTCCAGCCTTTCATATGACCAAAGCAGAAGCAGACCTACTTTTAAAAGAAAACTTTCTAGTAACCTTATATGCTGCTACTGTTCCCTATGGATTCCCCTGCAAATGAGTCAATAGTTTGAGAGATACTTTTCTGGTAACACACATAAACAGATAAATAAATTATCACAGGCTGAGGACAATTTAAACATCTGGGAGCCAGCTCAGGCCTGTCAAGCAAGTCACAGACACTCAAGGACAGGAAAGATCAATCTTCAGCCCCTGATTTCTGTGCCAGAGAGTAGGAGTTATATCACCCACCCCCTATTTGAGGAAAATTGTGTATTTCTAGAATAATTTTCTCTGCTTCTGTATTCAAAGACATTTATATTCAATTAATTTACTGAGGGGGTGGCGGTGGTGAAGCCAAACTCAAAGTATAAGGATTCAAATTACTCATAGGTTTTCCTCAACTATCTTCTCAATACGGCACTTTAATTTTCCATCAATGTTACTGTGCAGTAATCTGACTTACCAGAATCAGAAGGGAATAGGATTTATAATAAAACGCAAAAAACTGCAAAAGAAACAGTTTTCAGTGTGCCAAACTAAACAATCTCATGTCTAAACAGTTACATTCACACAGAATATAAGGACTGTTACTCAGATAGTCCCTGCAACCAAGACACATGGCCATAAGGCCAATAAATGAGCCAGCAAAGTCAAACTGCTAGACCTGTTGGACTTTAATCCTAGGAGATGAACAGTTGCAGGGCCCAATTATCCCTGAATTGCACTGACTGCAGGAGAATTCACATCAAATTTTCTTTGCCTTATTTTTGCTTTTCATGAGGGTAGCACCTTTCTGTATGAGTGACCATACTCAATATAAGTGATATTACAGATATTGTCCATTGAGGATGTTAAAATTAACAGTTCAGACACATGAAAACCAAGGTTCTGCTTCACATGACTTGTGGCTGACACAGCTGGAACCCAGCTGCAGTTGAATCTTTGCTTCAAAGCCCTTCAAGTCTGCTCTGCCAATAGCAGAACTATTTACACGTAGTCACTTAGGTGACTTCAGTAAGTCACTCCTTAATCACTTTATTTGAGACAGCTTTATGAAAATGGAAATCAAACTGCAAATGGACCAAGGATTTATGCAGCATGCACATTATGGATCTGCTATCTTTCATCTCATCAGATCACTCTTAAAACTAGTAGTTATAAGAACCAACACAGGCAAAAGTCAGCTTGCAGAACTACCAGAACTTGATTGCTCTGCTGTTGCAGTACAATGCTTAAAGCATTCAATGTAGACAACAAAGTATAGAGAAGGTCTGTGCAGCCAAAATCCTCTTCCTTCAGTTGTCTTCTCTTCCTTCCATCTTTCACACTTCATGTATTAACCTGCTACTCTTAACCTGGCAAGGGAAGTATTTCCTTTCTGGAGACACACATGATAGATGAAACCTCTGTCTCCACTACTTAACATCTTTGTTATTACTTCAGCATACCTACATCATCACAAGATATTTCTGGAGTCCAAAAGCTTGTTACTTGCTAACAATCTCTTTCTCTCAAGAGAGAGGAAGAGCAATATTTTACCACACATGTACATACGTTAAAGAAATACTTCCAACATATTTTAAAAAAATATCATCTTGTATTAACCACACTTAGGATTGCTAAAAATTGGACACCTACCAAACTGCACTAGCTTTCTCCACTTTAGAGAAGCAGTTTTCATAATTTCATTCAATTCAGGTAACAATTTCATGTTCTAACTCTCACATAGGAAGCCCAGTGTTGTTTTGCTGTTGATAATGCATGTACAGGTACAACTAAATAATGCAAAGCTTTCTTAAAATATGGTATTACATTTTCTAATGTTTCTGATTTGTTTACAAATAGAGCATCTTTGTCTTAAATACACAGATAAAACAGTAATGTTAGATTATGGACTGTGTCATAGACTCAAATACAAATGGAAGACTATGGGAAATAAAACAGAGAATACAATGGAACTGATAAAGAAGCCTAGTATCTCAGGTCTAATCAGGCAGATTAGGGAGAGACAGACACAGATGTCGACTCCCTAGGGTAGAAGTGACCAAGAGATATGTTGTGAAACTTTGTAATGATTATCAGGTGAAATGATGTCATGAAGAATATGTACCCAATGGGAAATTGTTACCAAAAATAGAACCCTATATAAGTGCCATACAAGTAAAACCCTTATATAAACACCTTGTATACTCAATAAAATTGGCTTCTGATCTCAACTCGGATGTCTCCGCCTCTCAATTGCTGATAGAAGACAGAAATTACCTAAATCAAAACATAGTTTTGGAAGAAAGACAACAGTGTTGCTTCAAGCGTACTTTTAACAAACAATTCAAGAACTTATGAAGACTGTCACCTCTTTGTACTGCCATGGGTAACTGATCTGGACAAGCTTTCTTTTTGTCCATACCCTCATCACAACAGCAGCTGTTGAAGCTTTGCCATTTCAAGCACATGATCCATGTGTCCCCTCCTTGAAATTCTTCAGTTCTTCTTTTCACTGTATACCACCTTACTTTGGCATGTCCTCAAGAGGCCTCCTCTGTTCCCAACACTTAATCTCTGAAACTTGTCTTGTCCATCAAGACATGGTCACTTGGCTAGCATTTCTGATTTATCTGAAGCTGCTAAGAAAAATGCAGTTCAGTCTTCAGTCTGTTTCTACTGCACTAATTCCACTACAACATTTTCTGGAGTCTCTTGGCACTCCTGTGCCAGTTACTGAAAACCTCTTAGCTGGTAGTTTTTCCCAATAAAGTAATGACTATCTGTAGAATTATTTCAGTCAGCACTGAACTCTTATGGTAAAGAGAGATGAAACAATCTGAATCAACAGACTGTGCAGTGCTTCCTCCACTTTATATACGCTTTATATATACTAATGGTGAAGTGAACAGCCTAAGAAATAGGGAAAAAGCAATTCTCTTACCTCATAGCCAAACTGGAGTTCATCGGAGGTTAGCATAATGATATCATCATCAATAGCCAACACTGCTTCTGTTTCAATCTCATCATAAGGGAAGAAGCGGTTGCTAAGTTTGTTTTCTGCAGTCCTAACAACTTTCAGGGGAACACGAATCTTTGGCCAGAGGGAATCTAGAGAATTAGAGAAAAATTAAAATAAATAGAATTCAATGTTATACTTTACTTCTGAGTCTGCACATCCATCTTAGCCACACTTTACTCTTTTCTTCTTCACATGTAAACAAAAACTTCTTAATGGCAAATTTACAGCAGTTTCAGTTTGGCAAACACGAGCATAGGAAGGCAAGAGGCAGAAGTTCAGCTACATTTCTTTCTGTATGTCTCAACAAAGAGCTTCATGGGCAGCTACACAGAAAATAGTTTGCAACACTCACAGAGCAAGTGTAGAGATAATATGTATTGGTTTAGGACACACAGCATGAGAAGATCCTTCACTCAACTGCAATTAAAATAATTTGAAGCAGCAGTATGCAATCACTGACTGCAAGCCTAGGGTCATAAAGAATCAGACTAAGAGTGTTAGTTCTATCAGGTGCTGAGAAAAATAAATTTTATTGAAACAATTAAATGTTTAGCACTATTGACTATTGCTAAGGAGTAGATTTGGTATCTCAGCAATTTCTTTCATCTTCAAAGTCACAATGATAATTTAAAACTAGGTAAATACAAATAGATACTAACTTGCACCCTACAGCATTCTTCCAAATAGAATAGAGCACTGGAGTACACACACATTAAAATTCACAAGTCAAATGAGGATTTAAATAGCAACAAAACCCATGTAGATACAAAACTGGAACCAAGTCACTCTACAATGGGATTAATTTCCATTTTTTCCTAGATGTTTAACCTGTAGCACCTTAAGTATCACATTAACAGCTTCTGCATATATTCAAAAATTTTCAAAACCCTATTCTATTCCTACAAAGGAACAACTGTTGTAATTACAGAGCACTAAGCCAAAGGAAATGGAAGTAAGGGCTGAATATTAAACATTCATTCTAAATGCATATAACCATGTACAGTTTCTACCACAAAGGTTAACAGTAGTCATTATTTAAGTATGGAGCATCCCAAAAGCAACTACTCATGAAAAAGTATTTTGATTAAAAGCAAGAGAGACATGGGCAAACTGGAGAGACTTCAGCAAAGAACCATGAAGGTAATGATGGCACTGCAGCATCTTCCCTACAAGGAAAGACTGAAAGTGCTGTGGCTATTTAGCCTAGAGAAGAGAAGGCTCAAGGAAGGTCTCACCAATATATACAAATACCTGAAGGGAAGCTGCAAGGAAGATAGAACTAGGCTACTTTCACTGGTGAACAGTGAAAAGACCATAGACAATGGCACAAATTGAAACACAGTTTTACCTGTTTGCAGACACAGACAGACAGATGCTAAAATACTGTTTTATTCTGGTGTTTTTATATTTCAAACCATGTTAAAACATTGAAAATGGTACAAAAATAGTCACACAAGTTATTTGAGGTCAGAAGAAAATGCCTTTTGGTAGAAAGAACATGGAGATCAATCTGTTTAGTTTACTAAAAGAAGGAGCAAAAATTTGATTAACATGTACAAGCACCTACACAAGAAGAAAAATTACATCTTCAACAAACTGGAGAAAGACATAACAAAAAACAATGACTGGAATCTAAAGCCAGGCAAATTCAAAGTATAAATAAGGCAGACATTTTTAATAGTAACAGTGGTTAACTTCTGGCAAAAGTTAAAAAGGACAGCAGTTGGTTCTAAACATCTTGTCATTCAACAAGACTGGGCATTATTACAGAAGATGCAGCCAAGTTAAAAGTCACTGGACTGAAAAGAACGACAATGTGGACTCACAGGTCAACCCAGATGGTGTTACTGCACCTTCTGCCTCAAACTCCATGAAAAGTAAGGTTGTTGACTATCACCAGGATAAGAATAGGAAGTTTTAATAAAACTACTAGGACATGTGGAGCAAATACAGAAATTCAGAAAAAAGATTAAGGAAGTAAGATCCTTGTTGCTGTGTTTTGAGAATGAAAAGTGGAAATTAAAATAGGTGTCAATGAAAAAATCCACTGTAAGGACAAAAATAAGAGAAATCCTAACCTGAGAAAATGGTTTAAGCTTTTAAACAACATATGATCATATACTGGAATTGTTCTCAACAGAAGGATCTGAAGAATGCTGGCTGACAGACAACACCAAAAATAATGGGATACAATTATCTGCACACACTTCCAGTTCCATCATAACCTTGAATCAGGTCTGCCTCCAAGACAGTTTAGCACTCCTTCCACTGTCAGTCTGCTGCACTAGGAAGACAGTACCAGAGAAGAAGAGAAACTACTTCATTCCCACATGTACAAGTAAAATTTGCTATTAGGAAGAAGTGTCCACATCCTCATTGCCACTGGGTATCTCAGATTTAACAGCTCACACAACACTCAAAAAACCCACAAATCTGCACACTGCTAAAAGACACCAGAGTCCAAACATTACTTCACTCGGGAAAACAAAGCAATATTTCCAAACCACAGCGAGTCTTCAAAAGTCAGTTTTTCTTGGAGCTGTATTTTAGAAAGGATTGGCATACATGAGTGGCCAAAAGAAAAAAAATTTAAAAAAACCAAACAAAAAACAATGAAGAAACACAGAGTGATGTTTACTGGCAAAATTTGTATTCAGTATTCAGGTTCCTACCCCAAGGTTTTTCCTGTAAGGTGTCAGTAAAATCTACTTTTATCTGTGTGGCCTTGAAGATCATGGCCTTTATTTGACACATATGCACATTCTTGTCCTGTTCTACTCACCTCTTGTCCTTCTACTAGAAGGCATGAGGCATCAGCCCTAGCACATGTGAGTGGCTTGTGATCTTGACCAGTAGTCAGCTGGCAGGATTCAATCCCATTGCTGACGGGCTGATGGAGGTCATGGTCAGCCACCAGCTGGGGAGATATAGCAAGTTCCTTGGGGCCACTACAAAAATGGAGCATTGAATCCAATTATAGTGTTATGAGCTCATTTTATTCTTAGCATTGTAAGGTCTGTAAAAGCCCTGCATGAATCATAGTTGGAAATGATGATTCCAGTAGGAGACCACTGAAATTCCAAAATTTTCAGCTTACTAGTCATCGTAACCTCAGAAGGCAGTAACACTGAATGACTGGAAGTGTTTATTACAAATTAGTACTCTTGATTTCACTCACTGATTTCTTACTGGTTTTACTGTACAATGTGCAAGTACCATTTTATAAAACAGACAGTAACAGGTCCCTCACAAAGGCAGATGTCATTGCCTTATAAAGGCTACAGACTGTGCAATGTTTGCAAGTTTCTTAAAGACCTTTGGATAATTGCCTATAATTATCCAAATGTAACACCAGGACTGGTAAAAAATAATTTTAAACAGCCTAATAGATCCCAGAAATAATGTTACAAGTGTTTCAGTTGCAATCAGAATTGCCATAGGTATGCATGCATTTGTAAATTTGTATTTGTATGTAGCATCAAAGTTTACATTTGATACATGCTAAGAATTCTTTTATTCAGTCTTTTCTTCTTTTCATGTCTACTACATATTGAAAAAAATGGAACCAAAAAATGCAACCAAATTGCAACAAAGTGCAGGAATATATTGAAACAGAAATTGAAACTGAAAAATCATTAGGGTAGAAAAATAGTAATTCAGAAAAACAAGCATGCATATAAGCATTAAACTTACAGCTCTTCTGAAATATCAACTATTTGATAGCTTACTAAAAGACATGCCACTTCCATAAAAATGGTTATAGAATAAAAAGTAACGAAAAATGTATGAAAAATGAAGATGTAATCTAATTACAATCAGCATGCATCTCAGATGTCAGCAAATCCTCTTAAATCCACATGATTTACTAAGGTCATGGAAAGTCTCTCAAAATGACCAGTCTTCAACAACGGGTATGTTACTGTCAAATATTTGTGCTTTGAAAAACATAATATAAAGTTTCTGAATTTAACCTTAGATTAATGAAAAGAAAATATAAGCATTTTGGAGAACCTTTGAATAAGGCATTAGGGTGCCAGTTACTCTGCAGCATGCAAAATGCACATGGCTACTTGCTGCCTAGAGGCTGACTTGATACTGGAGATTGCTGCCCCTACAGAGATTGAAGCACATGTGAGATTTTATGACACAATGACACCCAGATAGCAACTGGCAACCTGTGCAAAATTGACTATCATAAAGGACAGCAGGCTCCAGTGAGAGATCCAAGTATTACAAATTAGCTTTACCACAGGAACTCCAGAAGAAATACATATATAAAAAAGACAGCAGTCACTTCAGAAGTCAAAGTATTAGACTCCATCAGGAAGGTTAAAATTGCCTATTTTTATTTTAAAGGACCACAAAAGAAAAGTATTTGTATCTAAAGAACAATCAGAAACAGGGTGTGCTACTGCTGTAATATCACACTTCAAATGTTCAGATACTGCTTAGAAAGTTCTGAGAAACCTCAGCACTAGCCAAACATATATGGAGAAAATTCGCAGTTTATCACAGAGCTAGGAATCATAATATCCTGAGTTGGAAGGGACCTAAAGGATCATCAAAGTCCAACTCCTGGCACTGCACAGGACAACCCCAAGAATCACACCATGTGCCTGAGAGCATTGTTCAGACACTTCTTGAACTCTGTCAGAGTTGGTGCTGTGACCAGTTCTCTGGGCAACCTGTTCCAGTGCCCAACCACACTCCGGGTGAAGCACCTTTTCTAGACTTTGATATAACCAAGGTAAAAGCACAGGCTTTATCCTAACAGTTAGACAGACCCTTAACAGAGTATGACAAACACAAAAGAAGCTTAAGAATCTTACATCATGGCAAGAGATCCTTTAGGCATACAAAATTATAAATGCATGTTTGGACTGGGGACTACTCTTATTTTTTAAAAGATCAGTGAGGACTCTGTGATGCAGCAGAAAATAGAAGCAAATTATGGAACTAAAGCTCTCTGGAGTGAATGCAAGTCCATCTACATAAGGATTCTGAAGAGAATGACAGGCACCTCCTATTGTGTGTCATACTGAAATAATCATGAGAGAAAAGTCAATAACACTTATACTTGCTCTCTGGTAATGACTCAGGTCACAATTTGCATTATGTGCTGTTTAGGACTAGTGATGCACTGATTGCTGGAGAAGCTCACAGAAAACAGTGTGTGGTCCTCTAAACACAAAATCAGTAGTCTCCCAGCTTTGCCCAATGAATCTCCCTCTTCTAATGAGCATACAGATCCTAACAACCACATGCATGGCTGTGTTTCTGGCCAGCCCACAATTCCACCATTAAGTCCTGCAAGTCTATATCTCACAGCAAAATTTTCAAGCATGATTTCAAGATGATTTAAACAGTAGGATAAAAAGGTACCATAGTTACATTCCCAATTAAAATACTCAGATACAAAAGAGCAGCAAAAAATCCCGTCCTATAATTATGCGCTTCTCAGCCACAACTGCCAGTGAAATTACATGAGACATGTAAATAAGAAAAGGGAGGACAGTCAGGAGAAAGAGGCAACTTCCTTATAATCTAAAGGAATACCCTTTCACACAAAAAACTTCTCTCATTTTCCACACCTCCCTAGGCTTGTGATCAGATGTTTGTAATGAAAATGTAACTAACATAAGCTTGCATGCTGTTTATATATAAAAATGATTTCTTAGTCTGAAATCCAGCCCTTTTTCTCAGTACTGAATGAACTGTTACATCATACATAAAAGGAGATCATTAAAAATAATAGAGCACAATATTTCCATGGAAGATATTATTTATTTTCAAAGAGAAATGGCATTGTGTCATGGTTTGGGAATGGGACTCCCCAGTTCAGTGCCCCCACCAAGACTCTCCAAACCACACACCTCTCGCGCTCTCTCATTCTTTCCCTTCCCCCTTCCTGCTGCAGGAGGATGGAAAGGAGGAGATTTGGAGGCAGAAAAGGCAAAGATCACAAGCTGGGATAAAAATCAACTTACTGGAAACAGCACAAGATAAAATGAACAAGTAGTGGCAACAGTACCAGCAACAGGGTGCAAGAAAAGAAACTATTCACATGGGAAAAAAACCAACAATAGACAATTCCAGTCAGCTTCTTCCACCAAGTTTTCTCAGCCAGAGGAAACCCTTCTCCTTGGAAGAGACTCCCTTCCCCTCGAAATGAGTGAGGTAGTACAGAATAGTGTGGTGGTTCAGACTGCAGAAATTAACCTTGTCCCAGCTGGAACCAGGACATACCATTCTGTTGTTAAATACCATTCACGGTATCCTTGCTTCTGAGAAACTGGGAAGTTAATAACATCTGAAGAAGTCCTTTTGCAGCACACACACTATTGTTGATCTTGTTAGCAGACAGAAGTGTATTTACAAAGGAAATTACTTGCTCTACATGCTAATCATCCATCCCCAGTTTCAACACTCAGCCTAGGGAAAATGAGACTACAGCAGCTCTATTGGTTAGCAGAGCTAACCAATATTCTTGGGACACCACTTCTAAGCAATATCAAGTTCAAAAAAATAGCAAGAGATACTTGAATGCAGATGGTTTGTTGCATTTGCAGTTGGAAGCAGCGGGTAAGGATAATGAGGAGCTGGAAACACAGTGCACACTCTTGATGGCAAGAACTGAATGCCTGTCAGTATTAAAACCAATATGACAATATTTTTAAAATCCACTTATTTGTTAAAATCACTTTTGTGATTATGATGACTCATACTAAGACATTTGTACAAACATTTATTTTTCTGATTTACTGCCTCAATAACAACATCTATGAGTATCTCATGACTAGTGATAACCTGGATCCTGAATATTAATAATATAATGCTCTGGCTTCCCAAAACTTCTATGGAGCCCACTTGGAAATATAAAAAGGATAAACTTTACCAGACGTTGTGCAAGGTAGACAAAGACTGACACAAAATTGGCAGAAAACATCTTTAAACATGCTGTGTTTGTACCTGCAGTTGCACAGAATCCCATACAGCATACTCAATTCTCATACCTGAACTTTTGTACAAGCTCTCATCTGATGGTCATTCTAGCTGGCCTATAGTAATCTGCATGAATGCAACTAATTGAACATTGTTGATGAAACCTAATTAATACTTTTTCAGTCTCTAATACTGAATGGCAGAATTTTGCTGGAGTCTGAAGTTTCAAAAAACCTGTCAGAAACAATATCAAGCATGTTACTTCTACTTATTACCAGAATTCCTTCCATTATGGCTGAGTGCAAAAGACTGTTCAGGTATAAAACAGGTGCTTTCCACCCATATTACAGTGTTTATATTGTTCTACTGAAATGCACAGAATTCCTCTTGTATATAACAAAACAGAATATTTGGTTCTAGGACACTAGGGCCCAGTTTGTCAAACCCAGATGGGTTTGATAGGCAAACTTTCTAGATTTCCCTAATCTAATGGAAGTAATATTGCAAAATGCTTGTAATATGCCTTATGGAAGACTAAAATCATCATGGATTAGTTCTCTAACTAATCAAGGAAAATGGCATTAAGTCCCTCATCAAGAAGGCAAATTAATTCAAAATTTAGAGAGAAGTTAAAAAAATATTCCTACCAGTGCTGGCTACCAAAGGCACAGTATGCAAAAAAACCCCAAACCTATTACTGAAGATGTTTTTATTATTTTTTTTTAAGATAACACTTTCCTAAGACACAACAATCCAAAGGATACTCAATACTCACTTTCTTTATCTCCAACAGTTTATATCAACGTCCATTAAGAGCATCAAATAGAAATAAAAAGAGTATTATTTCAGTAATACCAAAAGAAGTTTATCAGCAACTTAGCTCCAGGATCCACAACTAAACAGAAAATACACATTCTTTAAAATACACTTTTCATTTTTATAAAACTGAACCAAAAAAGGAATTAAGGTACCACACATGATTTGTAGCTTGTTGCATATTTACTAACAGTAATGAATTTATAGATTGTAATATGATTTATGTGGTAGACAAAGTGATTTCTTCACTTGTCTGAAACAAATGTTGGTGGAAATCTCTATCACAGACCATTTTCTTGAATTTCAGTACTGGCAATTAAAAAAAACACAAATGAAAGGGAAGAAAATGTTTGGCTGATGGAGAAAATCGTGATTTCTACACAAATATTCCCAGCACCAGGCACTTAGACCACAATATTTATTTTAATTGATCCAGAGTGAGTGAGAGGAAATATATTGATTTTTTTCCTGTAATATTTCAAGCCTTTTACTATTTATATTGGTATTATACACATAGTTGTGTGTCCAGTGGGCCTACTGACATTACTGCTGCACTGATGGGCTTCTTGCATACAATGCATAGCAGAGAAAATATGCAAAACCCAGCCAAAGTTTTGGCAGAGCAAAGATCACAT
Source organism: Cyanistes caeruleus (assembly GCF_971803275.1). Lineage (NCBI taxonomy): Eukaryota > Metazoa > Chordata > Aves > Passeriformes > Paridae > Cyanistes > Cyanistes caeruleus. Next base: position 28,267,505 of record NC_141706.1, on the reverse strand, counting down.
CCCTAAATTCATTTATTACTTAAGATAACAAGCAGATTCTATAACGTTTTAAGGTTCCAGATTAGAATCATCATTGTATGTGATATTTTCTTTCTACTATTTCACATACAAGATTTAATATTTTTACCATCAAAAACCCTGTTTAAACTTCAAACTTTGTTGTCTTTGCACAAGACATCTGTGTTTCTCATAGATTCATCTTGTTTCCTTTCACTGACTCTAAAGAAAACACAGAACCATGAGTTCAGATTTCCACAGATAGCTCTCAGACATTAAGTTAAAAAAATGATCCTTACAAACTCTTAAGACTAAGGAAAAAATAATCTTAAAATTACTACTGATATTTAGCACACATAGATGTAGCTTCCCATTTTTTTATTTTTACGTGCTATTTGGTTGAAAACTTTCCAGTCAAGTGTTTAGTTAATCCATTGCTCTCTTACCTGCCTACATTTTTTTCAGCCAGCATAACAAAAAAATTCTGTAACAGCAGTGCTGCATCTGCCCTGAGAGGTCTAGGCTTGAAAGGAGTTTGTTTACAGACACCTTGCACACTCCCCACACCTGTTACCACTGCACAGCAGCCAAGATCAGCTACAGCCTCTTAGCTGTGATGCTCAGCACTACTGATGGCAGTGACCACCTGTGACTCCATGATCTTAAATTTTGTACAATTTTTAGAGAATTTAATTTTTATTCAGTTTTCCCCCTAAGTCAAATCATTACATAAAGGCATTATTGCAAATGCATAGCATATTGGTTTGACAATAATGATATTTTCAGTTATAATAATTTTCTGATGTTGACAGAGGAAAGAAAGGAAAGGCCACATGTCACTTGTGTGGCACTTTGCCAGCTGCATCCCAGGAAACCTAAATCCAGTTTCTCAATTTAGCACACATACTAAGGAAGGCAATTTGGATGTTGTTCACCCAGCCCTCCCACTTACACATGCAAAATGAAAACAAAAGGTTGCAAAACAAAAACAAAACAAAGACACAAAGGGTTGCAATGACAAAAGCCAAGTTCTGCTTCTGTACCAAAACATGTCCCTTACGTGGAAAGGACCAAGAAATACAGCACTTGATGCTCTAGAAGGTTAAGTGCCTCTGCTTTACTACAACCAATTAAAAATGAATAGCCATAAAAGTGCAGATACTACTGTAGGGTAATAAACTAGACTTTATCAGTGACAGTGGTGCACATTACAAACTTCAAACTCATTCCTTGTTCTAATCCATCAGAAACTTCCTGGCTTTAACAGGCTATAAACAGCAGTAGCTTTGAAGTCCGAGGATTAGGATCACTAATAGATAGACTGAACGAGAGACTGGCTGAAGAGCCAAGTGGAATGCCCTGCATGGATCTGGAATAAAACAAGTTCATTTAATCATACTGACCTCTCTCTAGCCATAGGCCAAGAGATTACAATGGTTGTAACAGCAATAAAGGGACAAGGGACACTAAAAACAAATAGTTATTCACTTCAATGCAATGCTTAGGTTAACGCAAGGACAAAACTGCTTATGCTTTCAACTGTGGTCTCAAGTCCACAATTTTAAGCTCTACAGGTTGTTGTTTTGTTTTTTTAACTAGATTATGACTTAGCAGTAGTAGAGGCAGAAAAAAAATTAAACATACTTTGATTTTCAAGTTTAATACAATGATTGAAAAGAAAAGGTCATTGTAATGATCTATTTGCTTCAACTCTCCTGTATCTCAGACTAACTTGAAGGAAATGCAGAAACAATTCCAGCAATTTGGGTTGAATCCACCCACACTCAATGATCCCATAAGTGTATATATCACTACACATTTTTGCTTTTAGGAAAGAACAGCTTACTGCAAAAATTCCAGTTGTTATCAATTTATACACAACAATTTTTACTCTAAAGGGCTGCAAATTTTTAAATTATGACTAAACTTGACATATTTAGCCCAGAAGTAATAAAGAACACTTTTTAAAGTAAACAATAAAGCTACTTTGCTTTAAACTGCAGCAAGTTGCCAAAATGGCAAATGAGCCAAATGAATGGTAGCAATAGCTTGGCTCTGAGAAGCTCTTAGGAGAAAGTAAATTGAGACAAGTGGTCAAGGATTAATTTCTACATTGCATCTTGCTGCTATGCAGAATAACTAACCTTGAAGAGTAGAATCCAGCAGCAGTTGAAGCCTCTTGAAAGAGAATAATAAAGTGGAGTCCTAACAACATACTTCATTCACTACAGAAGAATCCACAATACAGCATTTTTTTAGAACACGTATTCCTAGAAGGCAACATTTCTTGTCCCACAAAATCACCACATTTTCAGATGAGAATGACAGATCCATATGTACAGCACATGGGAACCAGACTCATATACAGCTACTACAGCTACAGTACTTCATCCACAATGAGAAGAGGAGGCTTTAATTGCCTAGCACAATGCTCAGGATTTTAGTATTGGTGTTCAGAACTTGAAGAAAGTCACCCTAGGGAACAGTGAGCACAGAAATAAAATCAGCAGCGTTGGAGAGTCTGTCTAGCGCTGGAGAAGATTTACCAAAGGCCAAGCCCAGCTCACTTCCCTTGCATGGGGCAAGACCTCCCATTTATTCCATGGTGATTTCATTATGGAATTCACTGATGTCAAGACCTGTGTTTCCAGCTGAGGACCTGGGAAAAGATTACAAGCAGCATGGTCTTGTGATGCAGGAAGCCTGGGGATGGGAAAGAAGGGAGTTGGCTGGACACAGAGCAGCCCATGGAGTGTACAATGACATTGCATGGAAGGAGTCAAAAAGCCATGGGATAAGGATCTTGGGTTTGAAAATGTAGGCAGCAAGCTGCAAGGACTGGGCAGCCTGAGACTCAGGCCCTGGCACAAGGGGATACAGTACAGCAGTATGCCAGGCTGGCAAAGCACACCTCAGCTACTGAAAACTAAATAATTGAGAGATTTACAGAGCTGAATTCACACTGGAGTAATTAATATACCTTTGAAACCAAACCTTGTTTCAAAAATGTACACGTATAAATAACTTGGGAAAATGCCTGTGAATGAGTCTTCATTTTAAAATAACCACAAATTAAAAAACAATTTAAAAACCATGCAGATGACACCAGACTCACTCATATACTACAAAGAGCAGTACAGTATACCATATGTATTGAAAAGAGAAATATTTTAAAACAGGCACTTATGTATTGTCTTACTGGGCAAGCATTAACATTTTCACAAGATATTCTAGCGGTATGGAAACTCCATTTTGGACAGCTGAAATGTCCCAAATTTTCGTTTCATCAATTAATCAAAATATTCACTTATTTTATAGCTCCAAGCATTCAAAATACTTTGCTCTAGAAACAGTCCAGTAGCATCACTATACACACTGTGATGAAAGTCCATCTACAAAGAAATAAAAGCAAGTATCGACAGATCAGAAATAGGCCTCTCCTCCCAAATACTCCCTCCAAAAATGTTAAGGACAGAAATGTTTCTGTAATATTGTATTTATAACTTTTGATTCAGGAGTTAGCAGCACAACTACTGGCATGCTTTTTTCTTGTTAGCTACTTTGGCTTCTCTTATTCCACTTTCAAACACTCGGTCACAAAAAATCCAAACCAATTATTTTGAAAGAAACATTAACTATTTCTTGAATATAAATGGAAGAGAGGTCATTCTGTAACAGGTGTCAATAGACATGCTATGCCTGGTTTCATCTTCCTCCACCACCCCTCCCATGGGTTTTTACCTTCTGGTGGATTCTTATTCTGGTTGTTCCAGACTACCAACAATTTGGATAGACTAGGCACTTTAGACACCTCCGTGATAACTCGGAAAAGGCTCTCCACTCGGTCATAGGTCAGAACTACAGCTGTGAAACCTTGGGACTGAGGTGGGATCAGTGGAAGGAAGAGTGGGTTGTTCACACTGCTCCATTTCTGTGAAGGAAAACAAGAAAACAGCAAAATAATTTGATTAATGTGAATTATTACAGTAGGGAAAAATTCATATAGCCAGACCCTAACCATGAGATCTGTAATTTGCTCGGATCAGGCAGGCTCACTCTCCAATTCTGCTTCAGCAATTTCTCAAAACCTTTATTCCAATCTCTTTCTTCTTTCGGTTTGCACTTTTGCCTAGCTGTAATGTTGCAACCAAATAGGGGTTAAGGTAAAAGCTAAAGTGGAAGAGGCAGGTGGATTTGTGGAGAAGGAAAACCAAGGTGAATTGACCCCAGCTAGCACAGTTCAATTCTCATTTACTAATCATCATTATTTCAAGACATTTATATTTATAGTCAGGACTCAATAAACAAAGAGAAACTTAATCAGCACTACAATTTCAGAGTGAAAAAGTGTTAGTGACAACAAAACCAAAGGAACAAAGCCATAAACTTGGCATAAAATGTGCACCCAAGTAAAAAGGAAAAAAGCAAGTATGAAGAGAAGCAATGTACTAGCTTCCACAGTTTATTCAATGGTGGAAAAAACGCACCTATTACATTAAAAAAAAATAAAATTAAAATAAATGAGATTCAAAGATGAGTTTCAGAGTTATCTGTTCCTTGTGAATTTTAACTAGGGCATCCCTTTTAAGATTTTAAAGGTCTTACTTCAATACACAACATAGGGAAGCCAGCCCAGATGGCAAAAGACAAGACAGGCAACTAAATTCTCACTGAATGTGCCAGCCCCTTTTGGAGCTGACAACATGGGGGAGGAAGCAGTAAAGGGACCATTAGACAAGAATGAAAATACCAGCATTTTAGTCTCAAATCTTCCGTTCCAACAGACTTCCAAAGCAGGGGTCAGACAGAGAAGCAAAAGGAAAAACTAAAACCTTTGGGACAAGGTGAAAAGGGGAGTCGGGAAAACAGAAACTGAGTGACGCTGTTTTGCAAGGAAGTCTTGAATCCTAGCCTGTAAAAACTATGAATACTCGTAAGAGGTTAGCAACTGCCAGCAGTTTACAGAAATACTGTGAAATTCTCCAGCTAAACTCATACCATAAGCCTGCTTGTACCAGGAGTAAAACAAGTTTTACAGACTCAGAGTCACAAGGTCATATCTGTAAGGAAGAAAACTTTGCAATCTTCTGTTTCCCTATTTAGTCTTTGGTTATCTTTATACACCCAACAATCACGTTCCTAGTGTTTAATGGTTAGAGATCTCTAACTAGAATGACTTCAAGGATGAGGAGAACAAAGAGCCTATTTACTGAAAGACATCATAGCATTTGGACCATTTTGTTAAAGGAGAAAAAAATATGATGTGAATATGATTTCCTTCTATGAACAGATCAAAACTGAAGAGGGGATAAATATGTGAGGCAGAAAAGTTAAGAACAGCATTGGCACACTCTTTTGGCCAGGATGGTCTAAGAGTATGATCCAGGCAAGGACCTGTCTAGTTTTAGTTTTAGTAGACTTCCTGAAATAGTTGGAAGGACAGACTGGCCTTCAGCTACACACACTTTATCAGGTCTGGTAAAAGCAGCATTCATCTTAAACTGTTTGTGAGGATCCTAATGGAAAACGCAAAGTTCTACTTTTTACCCAAGAGGAATAATAGGACAATGTAGGAAGAGTAACGGTACAATATGGAACTTCGGCTCATAAAAGGGACATGGCTACCTGTGAAAGCACACTCAGTAACTCAGAAAATATACATCCATTACTTCAGCAACTGATATGTGCAGAGAAAAATATGCTTTCAGATTATTGCATTTTCTAAAATGAAAGCTTTTGTACATACTTCGCTAGTTGTACAAGATGACTAGTGGCAGATGGGGACAGCCCTCTGATTTTGCTGTAGTTTCAATAATTCCTACAGCAAATCACAATCTAAATGTTACCAGAGCATAATCCACCTCATTAAAGCTTTACTACAGACTTGTTTCCACACAACCCCCACCCCAAGACTGCTATTATCCGAATGACCCTGGTAATGTCAAGCAGGTTCTCAACACAACTCTCAGAAACCTCTTTTCATTAATACTTGAAACAGAGGTTTAACATCATAATCAGAGTGCCAAGAAAATATTATATTTCTGTCCTACAAGAAGAAATAACTAGTAGAGCCATCTGCAGACAATGTTCTATTTATTACTTATGGGTGAGAATTGCTACCTCCCATTTGAAGTTTTTTTAAAAATGTTTTCTCTCTGTCCACAACACTCCCTAACAAATTGCTTGCTAAAATATCTTTTGAAAAGGATTATTCCTTTTCCATAATGTAAGACTATATTAGGTACTTACAGAAAGAAATAGATCATGCAATATGTGTGCAAGCACATGCATATGTACCAAAAATCTTGAATTTCTCTTATAAACTTAAATTTCAGATACATTCCTTAAATCCCAACTTCTACTACTTTCAGAAAGGCATGAAAATTCTCCCCTGCTGGTCATAACTTAGGAAAAATAAGGCAACTTTTAAGGAGGTTTTGCTTCTGCAACTACTAAAAGATGATGGTAGGAGGGAAAAGCCTGTAGACACACACTAATGGATGGGAGAACCATGCCTCTCATTTGAGAAAAACATTTCAAAAAGGCAATTAAGCATCTCTCAAGTGCCATTAAGAGCCAACCCCCTGCTGCCTGCCTGAAGAGTGTGTCTACAGTCTGAGACCTATTGACCCCACTTTCTGCAGGAAATCAGGCAAATTCAAGCCTCCATAATTTGCTAAAGTCTTCCAGATTTCTGCTTGGGAAAAGCAAACCATACAGGCAATTAATACAACAGCAACCTAATTAAATCTCCATTATGGCAGCAAAGCATGAAATGGCTAATGACATAGGGATGGGTTCTCCCAGTCACTGCTCAAGCAACCAAGTGATGAAGGCACATTTGCTCCATTCCCAACTTTATTAACATTCTTGATGGAAATACACAGGAACTTTCACTCTCAGAGATGAGAGCAAACAGCAACAGTAGATTGATCATCCATCACCTCTCTTTGACAAAGTGCTGACACTCAGCTATGCATAAGACAACCCTTCACTATCACCCTCCCAGCTAATATCATTAGAAGAGCCAGGATAATTAATCCAAGATTAATAGGTTACTTGCTGTGAATCATTTTTATGGGCAAAATGGATCAAATTGAAATGTTAGCTTCCTAAGAGTAATTTCATGTCACTTAAGTCTCACAGTCTCAGTTATCTGACAGCTCTTTGCAGTTAATATGAAAATCCAAAGTACTGGAGTGTGAGTGACAGTGAGAACTTGGGAATAGCCTGAAGCTGGAAGACAGAAGTCAGGAATGATTATGTATGTATAAAAGGATTCAGACTGCTGCAGCTGTCCTGTGCATGCTTTCTACAAGTGTGCATGTGTAATAATGCCTTAGAAACAAGGCACCTTCCTTTACTGTAGCTTGATCAAATAGTGTCCTCCCTCTTGGTCATTAAAAACAACCTGATTCTACTTTAGGAAAAATAAATACATTAAGGACAATGTATCAAGGGAGCTGAATTCTCATGATGTGGAGGCTTCAGGCTGAACTCGATGAGGTGTCTTCAGCTTAGCAGGGAAGTTTGTAACAGACCTTTCTTAGCAGGGTACAGAAGGGAGCTAGGTGGGAGCTTCACAACATCAATGAACAGAAATGGACAATCTTAATATTTAAATTCTGTAGAGCATCAAAAATATTGGTAAAGCATCAGAGATAACGAAGACTCGGTCCTATCTCAAAACTTCTTAACGGGTTGTTCACCCTTTAATGGGACTTGAAGAAAGGTAAAATAGACACGTTAGAAACATCATCAGAGGTTAACAACTCTGTGTAAGATATTCCATATTAAAGAAGAAACGAGAACTTCCCAGCTATCATTTAGTGGGAAAACTCAACAGCACTTAAGAATAAAATTACACTCCTCCCATGAACTTTCCCACCTGTGTATTTTATTTTCAACACCTAGCCTGCTTGTTGTAAACTACATATTAGTGAAACCACATAGTCTGAACAACAATTCACTGTCTTTTAAAAGCACAGAGGCAAAGGACAGCAGTGTGTTGAACTTAGTAGCTGATCAGTCCTATACATCTAAGCAAAACAGAGATATATCCCCTGCCACTGTGGTTAAGGCTTTTTCAGCTGCGTTGTTCTTAAAATCAATCTAACCTCAACATGGTTTCAATTATGAATTACCAGACCAAAAAAAGCCTTGATTTATTCTATTTTTCTCCAATTATTTATGGTAAGTTTCTATTCAATACTTTGAGAAAGTATTTCATCATGCTTCCCATCCTCAAGTGGTCACAGGGCAAACCCAAAGGAAATAACCCTCCCTACTTGTCCAGAGCCAACCAAAGTGCTTTCACCCAACAGAATTACAAATGAAGTTGCAGTGGCCATCATTTCATGTTTTAATGGAGATCATAAACTCTCCTTACAAAAAAAATAGCTACAAGACAGACAGGAACTTCTATATACTGTAGAATAATCCACTGTAAGAAAAGTATCCCAAATTCTGATTAGGTAAATTAAAGAACCAACTGTTAAACCATGTTTTACATTCACATAAAAATACCAATGTTCACATCTGAATACATGTGGGATATTCAACCAGTCCATAATACCAACACCTAAAAACAAATCAATAAACTGAAAATTGTTTAATACAAAAAAGAATGTCTATCTTCTATCATAATAAATAAAGCAATATTTGATCCAGCTGATTAAAACCATCACAGAAGTAGCTGGAAAATACAGCAGAAACAAAAATCTAATACTGTTCAATGGAAAAAATACCAGATATGCATTGCCCAGAAAAGTGTTAGCTTGTTCTCATTTAGAGGTAGATAAAAAAGTGTATGTTAATATTTGCTTAATGCTTTGGAGATGATAAATGGTACTCGGAGGGAAGCACAGTTGTAACAGTAGCATTATCAGTAGACTGAGGACTATACAATATTAGTCAAAGAGGTTAGGAATAGTTTAATTTTTTAACAAGTGTCAAGTGCGTAGTAATTGACAGGACCTACAAAGTATTCTGTAAATGAACATTCTAATTAGGCTTTGCTAAATCAGTGGCATTCTGGGCACTAAGATAATTCTGCTATTTTAGTTTACACCAAATGATGGTGCTGTTTTCTGCCTCACTGGAAGAAATGAAATCTGGTATGTTTATTGTTCGCATACTGATATTCTCAAGTGATTATTAAACTCTGCTCTGTATCATCCAAGGTCAGAGCTCAAAAGCAGCCCCTGACAAAAAAACCATCTAATGTTTCATAGGTCTACATTATAAACAGGCTTGAAGGAATTTCAACAAAAGCAGCTGAAGAATTCTGAAAAAAACGAGTCTTACTCATTTTTCAGAAACCCATATATATTAGTGAGGTATAAGGGAAAGAGGAGAATTTAAGCAATCTACAATGAAGCATAAGTGAGGAAGTAATTTACCTCTATTAGAGCATAACAAAGTACTTAACTGAAGGTAACAGACCACATCTCAAGCCCAAGTCATTATTTCTAATCCAGCCCAAATTGGTAACCATCAAAACACACACCGTAGAATCATTCATTTTCTGGCTTACTTGGACGTAACTGATTGCCTCTGCCTAGTGGATAATGGTTGGGCCAAAAAATACAAAAGGCATTAAACTCCCATGCTTGCAACAAAAGGCTCTCTGAGACATAAAGGGCTCAAGTAGCCCAGCAATGAATTTCGGATCCCAAAACTATCATTTGCTCCTCTTCATTAAAGGGAGGAAATATGTCACAGTGCATTTTTATTCAAAGTATTATTCCATAACATATTAGCATATTATATGCTACTAGTCTTCCATTTTGCAATAGGACAGTGAATAAGTAGAAAAAATAATCCACTTTACAATGTTTTTTTTGCTTGAGACAGGCCAACAGTTTTCAGTCAGCCCATAAAAATACATAAAAATGCTTGGATCACTTCCCCTGTGCAATATACTAAGTATGGAATTAACTGTATATGCATTTATCTTCTGCATACCTTATACTCCCCCCTGGAAAAACACCCTCCTGTACCACTGCTGGATTGACACTCTGGTGAAGATATTCATGCAACAGTCTTACTAATATTTTGAGCCAATATAAGTCAAACTAATGCCAAGAAAAGCAGCCTGCAAGCTGCCCAGTCCCTCCCTTGCACACCCCCACCTCCCCTTTCTTTTTCCTCTTGCCTGGTAAGTTTTATATAGGGAACATTATTTTGGCTAATTCACCACAAGTGAAATAGAAATATCAGAAAAAAGATTACACATGAAAGAAGAAACTGTTGCCCAACTCTAGAAGAGTGCAGGACTGCTTCTTTGGGCAGCAGTACCTACTATAGTAGGTTTAAAGTGTTTGGGAAAATAAAACTCAACACAAGCTGGGCTGATGTTTCTTCGTGTTGAGACCTGAGAAATATCTTAGGAACAGGAATAAAGCTTATCCATGTGCAGATCCAGCCACGAGTATGCCTCACTAATTTTAAGCGAGTATCATTTTCATGCTGACATGTACAAGGTAACAGACATCCCCTCAGATGGGGGGGATACAAAAATCCATGCAATCAATGCAATTCTGCAGTAAAAACAATGTAATCATTATTATGCTTGCAGATATCTCTTAATTCCTATTTTGAAGTATCCAAGCTCAAAGAAAAGCAGAGAAGTCTATCAATCCTACTTTGTAATTCACATCAAACTTGGGGCAGCCTTTTGTGAAAGATGCAGTCTTCTCAGCTTTTTCCTTATATGTGCTGCTTTTACAAACTAACTTAATTGAACATTTGAGACCTCTAAAATTCTCTTTTATCTAGCATACTTATATGCTGCCATCTGCTAACTGTTTGCTGACTCAGAATCTATTCTACTATACTACAATCAAAATACTAAATGGCATAACTATATAAAAACATAGAAAAATAGACTGAAATCAGATGATTAATCTAATTCTGGAAGCAAACACATGAAGCTACAACACTTCAACAAAATGCTAAGTATATTGTGTATCTTGGAGAGTTACGAGCCATTCTAATCATCAAAGTAGAAATAATAGTTTTACTGCTTTGTCTAAGAAGTCTGAAGAAGTGGTAACAATTGAGCAGCACAACAATTAGTAAACAGGGCATTTTACCAAACTTTTTCTGTTACTTCTCAGGATTCTAGTGACCTACTAAGCAAAATTAACCCCTATAAACACATACAAATAAACCCCCATCCCAAACCAAGGAGGCAGGCATGTAAGCAACCATGGTCAAGAGTTCTTTCTAAGTATCCTTCTCTGCACAATGATCTTGCACAGCAAGCTCTTCTTTCTGTTAGATAGGTGAATTTGTCCTAATAAGTAAATTTACAAATCCCTTAAAGCAGGCATTTTCCTGTATTTTTTTATATTTCCTGATATTCCATAGGCAAATCTGTGCTCTTGTTTTCAACACTTTACTATTCAGAGCACAGGGATCTGAGCTCCATGAACAGCCTTGTACTGATTAAAGAAATTTCTGGCTAATTTCATTAAGCCCTTGAAACAGTGATTGCACCTCTGCACTTGTTATTAAGGTGCCTACAGCTTCTACATACTCTTTCTGCACCTTTGTGCTCCTATCAAAACCACATAACAGGAACAAAAGCATACAGAAGAGCATTGCACTTAATCTCTACTGACCACAACGCCACATGGAACAACAAGCAAAGCTAAAGGAACTGTCTGCTAAGTTTGAAGGTAGAACACAAATGGCAAGTTCTGGAGGTTAGTTCTGGCCAGCAACATAAGAATTTGTGACAATTACTCACACTTTTCACTGTGGTATTAATGTTAACTCACAGGTGCTTATTTTAACAATTAGTTATATCCTAGCCCTGAGACTGACTTGAAATGATTTTCTTTAAAAGCCTCAGTCATGGAGTTTATTTAGAGAAGAATATAGAAATTTCCTTGTAAACAAAAAGGACATTAATTACTTTGCTTTCTTATCAAATTTAGAGGATACAGTTGCCATTTTCTGCTACATCATATGTACATAAGTAAGTCCTTCCAACTATAATGTTTCATACAGGCTGACTAGAAATGTTAACAGTGCTATGAGTGGATATAAGGCAGGAGTTAGATGAGACACAGACTCAAGTGGATTATTACTGCCCAACAAGCAGACAACTTTGAAACTCTGACTAGTGCATTTATCTAAAAAAAAAAAATAGAAGAGAATCTAGGAGATGTTTTTAGGTTCCCATTAAAGACTGAGTAATCCTTAAAGCATTTTCTTCAATTCATTGTGTTTAAAGGTGCTTGGTTCTGCTACCATAATTATAAAGGTGTTAAGATATTCTGATTCCCTTCTTGTGGAGTACACACTTGTGCAGATTAATTTCTTCCTTAAATACTGACCAGGGCCACATTTCCTCTCCAGATTATTGATGCCTTTGACTAGGCCATGGAAACACAATTTCTGAAGTACAGCAATGAGCTTCTAACTCTTCATCAGCAACTGTTGACACTCCATTGGTCTGAAGAATTTAAAGTAAAACACACTTCACTTCTATCCAGTACTTCTACACAGCTTTCTTTCTCTAAACTATCATAAAGCAAGATAGTTAACAAGTTTGGTTTTATTAGTAAAATAAAACTATTTTTTATATTTTGACACCAGGAAAATTAACTGATTATGAGTGAAAATCATCTACAGGCTTTTATATAGTAAAAAATCAGAACCAGCTGCTTGGTGCAGGAGGTTAATTAATACTGCACTGTTTTTTCTTAACAGAAGTGAGTTCAACCAGTGAAACTTTAAATAAAACCAAAAACAGGTAAAAAAAACCAAAAAAAAACCAAAAAAACCAGTATAACTTTGATCATCAGTTTCTGTATAAGAGAAATTGTTAAGAAAGAACATGGAGAAAATTGGAGGCATAAGAATAATTAGCTGCTTCAACAGAATTATAGGAAAGATTCCTGCAGGTTTTTCAAGATCTTCAGCATTTCCACTATTTTCTCTGCAGTCATACAGACTGTGTCCAAATATATACAGTGCTCCAAAATCTCACTGAATTAAATAGAAATAAAAAAAAGAGTGTGTATATGTGTGTATGTGCATGCATCAAGGAAAAATAAATAAGTAAATAAATAAATAAGGAAGCAATTTAATGTGTGCAATAGCAAAAGTTATAAGTTCTCATCTTAGTGCCAGGACATGAAATAAACTGCTAGTTATTTTGCCAGTTGTCATAAAATATATTAGCTTCATCTAACCATGTGTGTGAGTTACCAGCACAACACACACAAACTCAGACACAGAATTATTACCAAGTTTCATAGCACACACCTTTTATGTGAGAAAATAAAAAAACAAAACCACAATTTGTTCCATGGGTAAATCAAACAAATTTACTTACCACAGCTGGGGGATCATTCCATTCTTCATAAGAAATGGCAGCATATGGGTAAATTCTATCATTGATAATCTGAAGAGTAGCGAGAGCAATTGCTTTCATCGATCGAAAATATGCTTCCCAGAACCACCTTGCCTGTAAGCAGAATAAAATTCACTTTCACATTGCATAGATCCAGTGTTTAATAATCAATTTGAGCTCATCATGCACAAATGCACAATCTGTTCCATGCAGTCTACATGTCAGGTGGAATTAAATTAGGAGGCATGTTTATTGTAGATAGTGTATTTCTGTAAAGCCTGAAGGCTTCAAACTCAACTCCACCCCTTAAAACGACTCACAGCCAATAAAAAGAAGCAGCAACATTGTTTTGCAAGTGATTAAACAGAATGAAAATATTTGAAGGAATCATGTATTCTCACACTTTCATCATATGTTTTCCTCCTGAAAAATGTCAGAAGCAGTTTGACCATAGAATAAAATTAATCCACAGTGCAGTTAAATAGTCAAATAGTCAAATAAAAGCATTCTGCCTGAAAGGCATAACTTAGAAGTCATTTTTAACATCAGTATTAGAGACACTTGATCAGATACAGAATTTCAGTAGTCATGAACCCTACCAGACTAATAGCATGTCTTCCAAGAAACTTAATATTATTTATACAAGTAAATGATTATTATTTTCACATAAAGAACATATACATGCCAATTTATTATAATCGTTAATCTAGGCTAATTTTTAGTACAGTGTAAAACTGCTGAAATGAAGCATGAGATTGTTATACACAGGTGCTCTGAATTTCTCAGATGAGTTGTTCTAAAACCAAGGTCCTGTATAAGTTTTCATCTTGTCCCAGTTTCTGTGTAAGACAGAAATGACAGAAGAAAAGCAGGGGTTTGGAAATGAAAATGCTGACTTGCTGTTAAGAGATATAAAAATACTTTTTCAATCCCTAGAACTATAAAATGATCCTGTAGGTCCCCATCCAACCCAGAAGGAAACATGCTTAACCAAACCATCTAGTTCAAGAGTTCTGGCACAAAATATACAATTATTTTCAACCTTACTTTTCTTCAGGAAACTGCAGCACCTTGAGCTCTCCAGAAACTAATTTCATTTGCAATCTCCCTATGGTTAATTACAAACTATAAGAGTATGTGTTTGCATCTAGGAGGTAGAGCAATTAAAAAAAATGCATTTTTTCATTAATTGAAACCTTTAACTTTCAGAGTCAGAACACAGCTGAAGACAATACATAAATTTGGGCAAGTTTTCTCTTGGTACAGATTTCTTAAATAGAAAAAAGGCTCCACAAACAAGCCAGTTTTAATAACATGTCATGAAAATATTAAATATTATTTACCTTACTTAGTTACTGTATTATTTACCTTATTTAATTACTGAAGGAATATCAAGTTTCTGGAGGTACAGATCTTAGGATGAACCAAAAACAACCCTCGTTTATCTGTTGTTAACAAATGTCAACAGATCTCACTCTGTAGGTCAGTACTTTTTAACAGAAGACACACAGTGATTCCTGCATATACACTTCCTTTTAGAGATTCCTGGACTAAATAACAGTATAGAGGAAAGATTATAAGCACAAACTTGCATACATCCATGCTTTTGCTACTCTGTACTTTACTCCAAGTGTAAGCAATGGTGGTTAGAACTACAGACTTGAGGCTGAACCACCAGCCCTAAAACTCTACTCTGTGACTAAAAAGAAAAAAAAAACAAACAACTGCAAAACAGATTCTGCAGAATATTTCTGTAAATATTTAAGATTAAAAAAATCCATGTTACAATTTAAAAAGCAAACTAGGAAAGAGATTAGTGCTCTCTGAAGTACTACATTTACTGTGCAAACAGCCATAACTCTGACTATTTCAGGCTATTTTAAAATTTTACTAAAGATACTGATGGGTATGTCCAAAATAACACTACTCTGGAGCTTGTTGTCCAGAGAGAGTGCAAAGCAACTTCAGTTTAGAATGGAATCACTTCCCTCTCCTTATTTCTCTTCCTGATAGGACTTAACAGCTGGATAACAGGCTGATTACCAAGAACACGGAACAAAATTACTACCACATTCAAGTGTAAAAGCAGAAGAATTATATAAAGGGGTAAGAAAAAGTAAAGAGACACTAAATATAGCAAACACCACATGCTAAGCAAAAGCATTAGTGTTTCTTTCCCCATGTCCTATCCCTTAAGAAAAATATATTATCAATCATCAAACTATCTAAAAAGAAAACCAGAAGCAAATTAAGAATTAAAATGGACCAGAACAGCTAACTTCTCTGTTCAAGTATGCTAAATAAAAAGGATTCCAAATTTTATTCTCATGACTGACAACAGTTTAGAACAACTGTTGTAAGCAGCACTAAGAGGGAAGAAGAAACTATTTTGTATAGCCTTTTAACATACAACTTTATAAGCAATTAAGTAACTATTAATAGTGTGAAATACAGGATTTATGTTTTCCATTGTTATTAAATGACAGCATTCCCATAATGTCCTAAATTTTTTTATTAATACCTTAATATCTATTATTATCATAAAAATCAAAGACAGCTTTCTTCCTTCAGCAAAACTAGGATGAATCTGATCTAGCTCCTCTTTGCTTAGAGAATGCTTGTAATGTCAGGGAAGATTACACCTTTATACCAGAAGCAAATCTGGAGAAGAGGGCAGAGGGAATTTATGTTTTATAGACTAATATTTATGTAATTAATTTTTTGTAAAGAGCCATAAAATGTTCCCACAGTTGGTTGTAATATTTTTGGAGTTGTGTTTCTTTAAGGCAGAACTCAAAACCTTCTAAGGGGATTTGAAGTCCCCAAACAGATGTTTCAGGGTCTCATTACTTCCTCCCCACCTTGTTTGCTTTTATAAAGCAGAACTGATTAACATGGCTTGCGAGTGTCTGCTGCTCCGCATGCTGAGTTACTAAATATTTTGGGAAAGTTTTCTATTGGGAAGATGTATCTTGATTCCATTTGAAAAGTATTTTCGATTCTACTTGGTGAGGTTGAAAAGCTTATGTTGGAATGTAAGAAATAGAGAGGACAGAAATCCCTTGAACACATTTGTGATACAGGAGAGAGTAACAACCACAAAAGAAAAAGATTTCTTTTCCAGACTCCTCTGCCAACTTTCTTATTACTTTTACATAGCTTTACTGAGCTCTCTGTTTCTCTTTCCCATATCTATGATTCCAGAAAACTCAAGAGTAACTTTAATACACTAAGCAATGTTTTTAAGGTATGGTAATTGCAATACACTAATTAGAGCTACCTGAATGCCTTTTGGGATCTTGAAATAAACAATCCATAGGTTCAGACCTTGGCTTTCACATAGCATTGATTATACACAGACTACAACTATGATAAAAGTCAGACTTCTCCTTTCAACTTGAACTGAAATTAGCTTCTAGTACTCTAGAAGCCTGCTTGATGAGGTTTCCAGATTTTCCTAAAGAAACACACTATGTAGACCACAGACTTGCAGAGAAAGCTAGCTTTGTATACACCTAAATATTGCTTAGGCCATGGGCAACCTAGGTGGTTAACAGAGATCAAATATCTACTTTTTACAACTGCCAAGACATTACAGATGAACGTACATTAACCTGTATGGCTTATGAGGAATTGAAAACAGAAAGAAGAAATATAATTTCTCTTCTCCTTCTAAATTTCTGGATGAACAGAAAATCTAGGATAGATCCACAACGAAAGACAGAAAAGCATTACTTTTGAAAACTGTTTTACCAGTACTTTGAAGAGTCAAATCTAGCATATTGTATGGCTTGACTGACAGTAAGAAATACATTATATTGTTGGGTTGCCCAATGGGTTGGAAGTGACTGGAAGTTCTCATTACACAATAGATTGCCCATGAAATTAGTTCATCTGAACTTAATTTCTGCAGCAAATTTAACAAAGCCATGAAAACTTCATTATGGAAGCCAAAGACTGAAGGAATTGGAGACCTAATTCTCTCTTCTCACCAAGCAGTGAGTTCTACAGACCCAGTTCACAAACATGGGCATGCCAGTAAGTAGTACTAAGTTGTTGCCTTTCCCTTCTTCCTTCCTCCTGCCCCACTTTCAATTGCTGCATCCTCATTAGATCAGCCATGAAAACCCATTACTTTCTGTAAAGGCCAAAATTTCTTAAATTGGTAACACTACACTATGTTATCTCTACAAATACACATGCACACCTTGAGAAAGACTAGCAATATCTGTAAGACAGATGTTCCTTAAATCAAGTAAGCAATTATCCAACCCAAAAGTTCAATTCCACTTGTTTTCAGTTCCAGGATTTAATTCAACTGGACTACACAGAAACTAAACTGACAATATTCAGTACATACCAGCACATGCAAGAGTTTAGGAAGGGAGCATTTGCACTTATTTTCATACCAGACAATAGGCAGCAGCATGCAGCAACAGGGAAGCCTACTCATAGAAAGCAACATTTATTTGGGTAAGGTGTTATTTTCCTTAGAAATAAACACACTTGGGGGCCTAGCATCTCTTTATAAGCTTTTTACAAGTCAACATAGGATCAGATTACAGAGTTCACTCATATAAAGTTTATAAGTTCTAGTGTTAATGCCACTAATGGTGCTCTGGTGTAGAGTGTAAGACAAGATCAATGTAAATCTTTCGATTGGTTTATGAAAAAAAGAAAACAACACTGGGCATAAAGCAAGGAAAGATCTACCTTCTGTAACATTTAGATCAAGGGGAAAACAGTCCATGAAAGGAACTTTCTAGCCTGCTGTCTTTTCACAGCCAATGATTTGGCTGGAGTTCGTAAAAGTAGCAAGAGGGGGGAAAAAAAAGCAAAATTCGCAAAGGAGTAGTAAAATTTAACTGCCCATAAACCACCACTTTTCTCAACTTTTAGGTCAGGCGCCATGATGCTGTGAGATTCTGCCCCACTGCAGCAGTGCTATGTTTCCAAAATGCCTTGAAAGGGTTTACAAGACCTTGAAATACAACCATTTTCACACTGCCTATGGTGACTCGACTTAAATGCTTTCCCTTCTTAATGACTCTCGGTGTTCCTCGTTTTTACTCCCAGCTGGATCAGAGTAGTCTATCCAAGTAAAGAGTGTGGCCTACCTGCTGCAACAGCACTGGCCTGGAAACCTGGTGATCTTACTTTTAATCCTGGTTCTCTTATTTATTTATAGATAAAACTTTGGCATTTTTTAGATTTCTCGCTACTTCAGCCTCTCAGCAGTATGTGTAATATTGACCTCAAAGAGATGTTGTGAGACTTAACCATACTAAATCTTTCAAATTTTGGGATGGATGGACGAATAAAAAAATACCCAAATAATTTTATCTTGTCTTTTTATTTGTAAATAGAAACTTTAAACTAATAAAATATTTAGCTAAGAAACTCAAGTAACTGACTGTGGTAACTCTTTGCTAAAATGTGTACTTTCAACAGAGATACAAATGATATTACAGTAAATATCTACAGCTCAGCTGTGCATTTGACAGTTCTGGACATAGAAGTGCACCCACAAAGACCTGCTAAAGTTGTGTGTCATACTGTAATATAATCAAACATTTTCTAAGTTACTGAGACACAGCATGTTATTTCCCACTGAGTGAACTATGCAGATTGGTCCCAGGCAACCTCCCCTCCTACCAAACCTTTTCCATTGGGCAGTAGGATTAAATGGGCTACTGAGGTTCAAGATAAATTGAATTTTTGTATGTTTGCCCTATACTTAAGATGTATATGAATATAGCTGATGTTATGTTATAGTCATATAGCAAACCTGAGCTTTCAAGAGCCCTACTGACCTCCCTGCAAAATGAAGAGGACTGAAGAGAAGTTACTCTTTTGGAGCAATATGCTTAGAACAAGTTTCCCAGGATAAATTTTGGGTTCAGACTGAGGACCTTATAGCCCCAAGTTCCCACATTTTTCTGCTTGTAAATTGCAATCCACACCCTCTTTCTCTACTGTTTTACTGTTCCTACATCTGCTTCCCTGTTCCAACAGCTTCCTTGCTGATCACAAATACTACTTTTAGTATGCAGTTCTCCAACAAAGATGATACCAGCTTGTATCAGCTAAAAGCAGTGATACATTTATTTTTTTCACAGAGGCTTGCAAGAAAACCTCAGAAGACTTTATACTATTAAGAATTAAACAGTATTTGCTGTTTCTAGAAAACAGAATTTGGGATTAAAAAGTTAATGCTTGATTGGTTTAGGACCCTCGGTGATATCACTCAATCACACCTAAGGCTGGCTGGCTTATTCTCTCTATAATCAGTGCAGAAAAAAATAGGGTTATTCAGAAATTTAGACCTCTGGTACCTTAAAATACCTTCCAATAAATCCATTCTTCTCTAAGTAAGGGAACATGAGAGGATAAAAAAAATGACTAGCTGTAGGTCATGGTCCTTCTTCTGCTTAAAGCTCTGTTTTCAATAGTGACCTGAAGTAGCCTCATTTTTCCCAGAGGCATGAAGATCTGAAATGCAAATCTAGGCTACACAAACCTACACAAACGTAGGTTACATTTTTCAAAATCAACTCATGCATTTCAGCCTATGAATAACAGTAAGAGAGCTGTACTCTGAAAAGTTCTCTCACTTTTGGGGTGCCAGTACAGTTACCTGAAACTGGAGGTAAACTCTTTAGAAATTGTAGTCTGAAAGTAAAAATCAGTAAAAATTTCTTGTCCCCATACATGGACTATGTAGGAATTTTAAAAGCTAATCCATTAAATCAATTAAATACTGGAAAAATCATGCTAACTTGCCTGAAACTGAAAAGTTTTATGATTTTCATGTTTTACAGAATATCAGATTAAAAGCATCTTTCACATTGTACCTAAATTGGCTGTGCTGCATCTGTTTCTTACTAAAGACCTGTGCAAGAAAAGCAGTAGTGCAGGCAGTACATAAAGAGTACTCAGAGTATCAGGTTGTCACCTCTAAAGCTAAAAAATGGAGGTAAACAAGGAACTGAAGTTTTGGATGCCCATGATCATTTCAGATAAAGACTAAGCCATAATTCAGCATCAGGGTTATCTGAACCTCAAACTAAAAGTTTCTTTGCAAGAGAAAAAAAAAGAATGCGCAGTAGAACAATGCAGGGCATACACTGTTGTTTCCAGTTAACTAATGTTTGCTTCTAATGTAATCTGACATCATTCTTTTAATATTATTTCTGAACTTTCATTCCATGTTTCTGAGTTATGCACAATTAAGTAAAGCCCTGAAAATACTAAATTCATCTATTTAACTTATACAAATTGTATGAGTGGCCAATAGAGGAATATTCCTTAATTACAAAACACTTCAGCAGTATGAGAAAACAAAACAATAATTTGTATCATTATAATCAAATATTTTAAGAGATTCTAGACAGACATTTCACAGTGCTGGTTTTTATTGTAATTCAGCTTCAAAAACAATCTCTTCAGAAGTGAAGCAGTAATTGGATTTAATCCTTTGGCTCAATATTCTCTGCTGCAGTAATTTCAACTATGGAACAAGCACATTTGCCTCCTTCAGATACAACAAAGTGAAAACTGAATCTTTCCATTATCCAAATTTCTTTTTTTCCTTTTTCTTTTTGAAGCTGCCAATTCATAAGGGGACAGAGGTCAGAGTTCAAAATGCTAATCTTACCCTTCAGATACCAGCCACTTGGGAATAACTCACTTCTACTCACTCTCAGTTTTATTGCTGGAGACTACTTGCTGACTCTTAGAAGAGTTAAAAGAAAATGTTAGTGCAAGCTCAGATATTAAAATTAAGCACTACAGCCTTCTCCTCTTTGGTGCTTTGAAAAGAATCACATCAATTGTAGCAGTCCATACACACAACACGTATTCTGCATATATGAGAAAGGTTCTTAGAAGCTTATCTGTTAAAGTTAACATTTTCACTCTTGCTTCCACAATTTCATGTAACTTTGGGAGTTTGAGGGTTTTGGGTTTTGTTTTTTTTTTTTTTTGTTTTAGGGGTGGTGGGTTTTGGAAGTTTTTTGCTTTGTTTAAGGTTTTCATCTTCTCACCAAGAGCCTTCTTCTACTTAAATACATGACAGAAAATAAGGTATTTTCAATAAAGTTCTCATTCTCTCTCATTAAATGGCAACTTTTTATACAGTTTTGAAATCCTGCATTATCTTTACCCTTAAAATACAGATTTCCACTATTCCTTGTCCTAGTGATAGCAACTTAATTCTAAAAATAGCAAGAACACAAGACTTGAATAGATAAAAATATCACTTAGCACTCGTGTTCTTCTCTCCCTCCATATATTTCTGCACCTCAAACTTGCTTCTTTGATTAATGAGCATGTCAACTTAGCAACTCTGTTGCAGAAGTCAACATTGCACCAGCCAGGAAACCTGACTTACTGTCCTGGCACCCTACAAATCAATGGTCAAAATACTTTTCAGTTATGGAGCCAACAAACATATCAGCACTAGGAGCAGCAAGAAATCCACCCCATTCTCAGCTGTGGATGGGAATACTGTTGCAAAGTATGGAGAAAGAGCCAGCAAAGAAAGAAGCAGGATAAGAGGAAAAAACAAAACCCCAAAAAAACCCACAACCAAACAAAACCCCGAAGTTTTCATGCAGCATTTACAGCTTTAAAATCATGTGATATAAAAAATAAATACCATTTTCTGAATTCCCTTTGCTCCCAAAGAGCTTTCAGTTTGTCTTCCTATTTACGAGCAAATGCCGTGTGTTGACACCACAGAAATAACACAGCTGAAAAAGAGAAATGGATACTACTCTAGCTTCCAGATAAGCCATTATATCTACATAGTCATCAGTAATAATGTAAAGACACAAAAAATATCAAACTCTCTTCCCTCCAGTGTCCAGGAGTTTGGACATGTAGTAGAGAGCATGGCTCTCTACTCCAATTTCAGCAGGCCATTACTGTAAAAGAAGTGGCAGGCACACCTAACCTGGGGAGTAGTCAAAAATATTTGAACCTGTATCATCCTTATTATGATGTTTGTTCTCGACACACTCAACAATAAAACCAGATCAACAGTGAGCTAGAATTGTGCTATCACTCATTCAACAGCAGTCTGGAAAATAACAGAAAACAAATATATGCATGTGATTGCAGGGAGCATTCAACTACTGCATGACCAGAAGTTGAGGGGTGGGAAGATGTTTTATCCACATTTCTTGACAAGTGATGGACAGCTCCTGAAACTGAAAGCAATAGGTTTCTAGTCCTAGGGGTATTGCCTTCAAATATGTCTATGTTCTCAGGGTAGATCAGTTTTCCCTGCTGCAGGCATCCTGCTGAGAGGTGAGGTCCCAAGCAAAACACAGGACTCTGACTGCAAGTCTTTGAGGTGGCAGGAGCCAAGGGAGGTTCAAAGACAAGGCTGGCTGGTGGGCAGCACCTCTGAGTACTGCAGAGGTTAGAGGTTAGTAAAGCAGGAGCCACTGGCCAATAAAGCAGTGTTTGGAGAGCCCACCCTATAGATAAATTGGGGATCTGTTTACACCTTTCCCAGCTTTCTGAGTTACACACACTGATGCTTCCCACTGTGATCTTGTCCTGTGTCCACCAGCATCTCCCTTCCTTGGCAGCTGCCCTGCTCTCTGCTGGTTGGCTTTATAACATAGCTAAAGGATGCTTGGAAACTTTTAATCAGCATCCAACATCAAAAATAAATAAATAAAAGCACAACTGCTTTTATTTGTGTCAACTGCTGCAATAAGATCTGGCTTGTTTGAGATTTCCCATGACTGCTGAATTAATGCTGGGAGAATAGAAGCTTAAATTCCCTTGATTAGAGAAGCTAAACACAAAGCAAGCCCAGTGCCAATCACACACATGAAAGGACAGCTTTTTTGAAGGAAGAAAAAAAAAAAATCTAGGTAAGGTTACCACCATATTATAGCTGTCAAAAATCAGCACATACCTCAATTTCAGAGCTTAAGCTCTATACCAGGAAGAACTTGCCCTTTTGATGAAGGCATGTTTTGCTCGGTTTCCTGTAAGCTATACAGCTCTGTTTTATATAAGCACCAACATAATACACATACCCTCAATACACACAGTTCTCAACATTGGACAACTTTAACCACAGACATTACTGCCAGCATGGCTTGAATACAAATATATCTTACTGACTTCTCTGAGGATAAAAGCTGAAGAACTGGCAGTCGTAAAGTTTTTTTTCCATATCCACTGGAAAAATTCCATTTAGGATATGGTGTTGCTTTTTTCCTCCATATCTTAAAAATAACTGATCTTAGCATGAGCTATATAAAAATACCTCATCCTTCATGGCTCAAACTGCACATGGCTGTATGACTATCTGATGAAATGGGGAAGGTGAATATTAACTGCTGGTTGTGATAATACTATGTGGTAGTAGTTTCATAATACAGTGAAACAGGATTGAAAATAAATGTACATTAAAAAAATCATTGATAGACATCAACAAGAGTTATTTACTTCTTCTTGGTAAACATCTGGAATAGCATGCTGTTCTTTATAAAGCCAAGCTTCCATCCATGATTCCCTACTCCAACATTATTATCCTGGAATATGCACACCCTCTACAATCCTTCTGCCCGTAACATCTCTCCAGAATTAAGTCACCAGGATTCAAAGACAACTAATGCCAGGTGCCATTTTAATTAGTATTACAAATTGTTGCTAAGGAAAAAAAATATATTTAAAAAAAAAAAAAAAAAAAAAGGAAGAAGCCAAGCCCCAGATACAAATTACACCTTTTGAAAGCCAAGGGGCACTGCTATATATTCCTAAAACAGCCCACTATTCAGTTTGTAAAAAAGACACATAGTTTTCTACATTCAGGCATCTAAGAAACTATTCAATACATCTACATAATTTACAGATAAACATTAAAGGAAAAGCTGGCTAAAGATTATCTGGCAGCAAATTGTTTCTATAGAAAATGTAAGACCCTTCTAATTTAAAAGCCAGATGTTACTACTGTCTTGTAAGATAAATTTGATACAGTCATTAAAATAGAATTTAGATTTCTAAATTACATCATGAGTATTATGATTTGACCTTGTACAAGTTACATATCTACTCATCAGCAAAATGGATACAAGATCAAGGTGTATTTACCACTCTATTTAATATACCTACATGCAAATTACTACAGCAATGCAGTGTATTTATGCTATAAAGATAAATACTAAAGTTGCAATACTTTCAATAATTAAAGGGGGTAAAGAAAGCAAGCAGATTGGATTAGGAATGTGGTGTGGTACAGACTATACAGCAGCAGAGGAGAAGAGTAACAAAGCAAGAGTGCAACACCAGGAGATATGCTTAATCATCCATTTGTCTGCAGCTAACTGTCTCATATGCATGACAATATTTTCAAATATTCTTTCTAAAAGTACATGCCTTTCCAATTGCTGTATCATCTCATTTATCTGTAGTCTATCCAAGATGTATACAGCAACCTGTAAAGGGTAAGTACTAAAAATCCACTGTGCAACAAGATGCAGAATTTTAAAATCAAATCTTAAAACACAGACTCTTAAAATTGAATCTGAAAAACGAACAAAAAATTGTCTTAGAATAGCATAATTTTCCTCTTATAATTAAGTTTAACCATTTAGTGTTTAGAAGCTGTCAATGTAGATACAAAAGAAGTCCAAATGTATCCTATAAAAATTATACATGGAGGCGCTGATTGGTCTCAAATGTCAGAGCTCTTTCTCAGAGATGCCACGAGGACAGTTTTCTTCATTCTGAAAAACAACAAGGCAGGACAGGCAAGAAGGAAAAAAAAAATCTAGGATAAGGATACTCTCTGCAACTGAAGGGAGAGGGGAGCAATATAAGTCACATATATAAATGCCAAGGATTCTACAACTCCCATGGTGATCCTGGCAGTAAGCCAGGAAAAAGTTTTTTCTTTCCTTTGCTGTTTGCAGCAACAAATCTTTCCTCTGGGGGAGGGGTGAGAGGGCTGGAACTAACTTCACTGCATCTGATAAGATGGCAAATTGTCCAGGCCTGACATTTATGGGGGACCCAGAGCTTCACTGAAGCACTCTGGGAGGATTAAAGCAGGGTTAGGCTCTGCAGTCGCACTCCTTAAAACGCTACAAATGGCAGACAGATGAAAGTTCTCTTAAATTTGATAATGATGATTCTACAGAACCCAAAGACAGAAGCTGTCCCCTGTCAGGGAAAGAACTGCAGCTGTAAGTTTAATATTCTCATTAAAAGGACTTGTAAAAGCCTAAGTATGCTCAAAGAGCATCTAGTGTCCAGATATTGAAATGAATTTCTGTTTAATTGGTTAACAAGAACTAAATCCCAACTCTTTCATGTAAGCTGCACCACCCACAGGAAAACTCCACCACCCATTTGCTTTAACTCTATCCAAGACCATTTCACTGCAAGAATGGGATGTTTCACACGCTGGCAGTGATTGCCTGGAGCCAGCAGAAAGGCTCATATAGCTGTCAGCAAGCTGATAAGAGTTGAAATTACTCTACAGAGCCCTCTTTAAAGAAGAGCCAAAGAAGCACATTAAATGAAAGGGAGGAGGGTCAGAAAAGCCAGCCACTCATGTTGTTTTAACGTGGCACTAAAACAAGTCATTGATTTATGCTTGTGTCTTCAGCTCTGTTTGACCTGGAGTCTGAACTTCAGTTCAGGGCTGAGGCACATGGGATGTGCACAAGAAAAACTACAACAGCTTGTCCAGGTATTCCAACTGTGGGAAAAAACATTGCAAATTACATGTTTTCTATCCACATTTTTTTACACTGAATTTACATCTTTTTTTAGCCTTTCGTTTTCCACTCAGGCTAAAAACACCCAAAACTTTAATTAATGAAAAGCAAGAATTGTATGTGGCCACTATTTGAGAGGGTACCTTGTGGGGCTTCAGGAAAGTGAATTACACATTCATCCAAAGAAGGAAACTATACATAACTTTCAATAGTCTCCCACTGAAGTGTTTGGCAGCCAGTGAAGTCTAGATGCATTTTAAAAACCACTGATTATCTGACAACGTTATTACACGAGGCAATGTATTACTAAAATCTTTTGTAAACATGAGTCCTGAAGCTGCCAGGTCTGACCAAATGGCCCTCTGTTCCCATATTCTCCCTCTGACAGCGCTCCACAGCAGGTACTTTAGGAACCCCCCTCCCACAGACACAGCAGGCATAAGCCACCACTTCCTCAAAGTACTTTCCAGCTTCCAGAAGTCTGCAATGCAGGAACTTTTAAGCCAGAGGGTATATCTTCACATTCATCTTTGACAGATTTTCCTTCTCTGGATTTCTTCATTCTGCCTTTTATGTCAATAAAACCCCTTCACTCACACAAAATTATGAAGCAGTGATTCTTACAGACTACCCCTTAGTTCTGTGAGACCATCTCTTTTTTTAGATCAGATTCCAAATAATATATGTACTGTGAGACATCAAATGAAATTGTATCAAACAATGTACAGTCACATCCATTCACTTTTTCATTATCTTCTTATTTTATAGTTCTGTATTATATTCCTGCTGCATCACCAAACATTCATTTTCAAGATGAAGAGTGTTAGTCTATTTAATCAGTCCTCTCTTGAAACTTTTGATCACCTTTGTTCAATTATATCATTTTCAAGATGGGAGAACCCTAACTACAGACTATACATGGTGCAGACATACAACAGATTTACATTGTGGCACAGTATTTTCCATCTTGTTCTCTACCTCTTTTCTAAAAATTCTTTGTATTTTTTTTTTAATGTAACTGACTTTGGAATTTATACTTTTGCATAAGTATTTATTACAGCTCTTAATTCTTTTCCAAATGATTGCAGCTAGTTGAGAGGCCAAAACTGCCTATGAAAAGGCTATTTTAAATTGCATATATACCCCTTTGTATACTGAATTTAATTTATCACTTTATCATTTGGCCATTTTGTACCTGAATTTCTCTGGCCTAAGGTGTGCCAATTCCAAATAAAACCTTTCCCAAAGCAGATAATTCATAATGGATAAATGCAAGTAGTTTTCCATGACTGTTAGCTCAAGCTGCAAAGTTTCTCTTAAAAAGCCATGTTATTCTGGGGAGCTTAACTCCTACACAGGTACCTAACTGTATGGAATTTCTTATCTCCAACCTCTCCACTTCTTGGTAAGTTTGGTTTAAATTGGGCAGTAACAGAAATCCAAGAGAAATCAGTATGCACACTGTATGTGATCATACCCATGCCTCCCTAGAAAACCAGGATGAAAAGAATTCCCACACTTAAGAACACCAGCTATTCATCCTTATGCCATCAGAGCACACAAAGTCATCCAGTCTTCAAGGACAGACATGAATTCAGAAGTTTTAGTTCTGGGAGATGGCGAGTGTTACAAAGTCAAAAAGGAAGGGGCACACAAAGCCACCTTTTGAAAATAAACTCCTTACCAAAAATCTCTTCAGGGAGAAAGAATACCTAAATAAATTGAAGAATAAGTCTTCTATTCCCATTACATAGTATTTCCATATTCTGATTCTACATCTTAATGAGTCCATCCATGCTAAAAGAGTTCTTAGCATGTTGGTATTAAGTAAAAAAAATTTTTACAAGATACCCATATGTTCACATAGACAGATTCACCTCACAAAGGGGGTGAAAAAAGCACAGTGGGTGAGATATAAGCTGAGAAAAACTTTCACACTAGTTAAAGACATTTATATATCAACTACAGTGCTGAAACATGTTTCCAGAGACTAACAGGCTTTCAGAGCAAAACCTTTGAAAAAAACCAACAAAACTGTTGCAAGGGAAACTATACAAGACATGAGAAAAGATGATACCAGCAAAGTTTTGCTTTTTTTCCTTTATCTATTTCACTCTGAAGGAGCAAGACAAAATTTCAAACTTTACTCTCTATCATACAGGCCCATTACATCCACTTCTTCCTCTCCACTTCTAGAACTTTGCTATTACCTGAATGCTGGTTAGAGACGCACATAAAATAAAAGCATAAGAATGCAGCATCAAGTCTACAGCTAAGCTGGTTATCAACTTGCCTCTGGGCACTTCTGCCAGTGTTTCAGACTCCATATGGAACTATTTGTGAGAGGGGGATGGTTCAAGGAAGCTTCAAAGAAAATGAGAATGACAACATTACTGTAGAAAACAGACAAGACAGAATCCCAGAGATACATAAGTTTTATCCAGACTGCTATTATTTTTAGCAGCTCAATCAGAAGAGGCTCATTTTGATGGTCAAACTGTTGCAGTTTATAAGAGCTATTCTATGAGAGAATCTGGTTTTCAGGGACACAGGCTGTACATGCAGTAATGAAAACACCTACCAGTTTTTTACAACTACGTAGACTAGACTACAAGCACAGAAACTATTCCCTTTTGTGAGGGCACACAGGAAGCTGGACTAGGAATTGCTGAGAGCAAACTGTACTGCAAGTTTGAATAACAAAAGCCTAAGTTAATATAGCTGATCTCCAGAGATCTCAATGCAATTCAAGTACAAATTAATTTTGATTTCTCACACTCAAGCTCTGCTCAAACCAATGAATCCCAGTTTATGACATGTACTGTTCGATGGAAAACTGAGCAAAATAAAATTGTGTTGTAGGAAATCACAGCTCAGGTCATACCAGCCACAGATCCTAGCAGATGATGTCTTCAAAACTAAAAGTCCTGTATTTTATCCTCTTCATGACAGTGTTATGTGATGCCCATGATAGGTGTACAAACTGGAAGAAAACACTTTCAAATATGACTTCTTATGTAATATGTATGTTCTTATGTATATATTCTTATGTATGAGTTCTTAAAAGTCTACAAGACTTCTTCTCTTCCCCAGCTCATGTATAGCTAGAAGTATCTCCAGAAACAAAGAAAAAAAATAAAAACACACATAGAGAAAATTTTACTCCTTAAAAGCAGACAACATATTTCAACTTGAAAATAATTATATACAGGTGTATGTAGGTGTACACTTATATGTTTATATCTACATTTTAACCTTGATGTATGATCTCCAGAGAACCTCCTGCAATAAAATACTGCAAAAAAGTACAAAGTAATCAACAAAGAAAACTGGCAAGCTAACATTTACAGTAATATTTGTTTAAATTTTGATGTTTTCAAAATAAGGATAAGAATTATATCGTAAGACAACCACTGAAACCAGTGCAGCTGGATAGCAATGCTCCAATCCCAGGAAGGTTATCAGACCCAAAAAGTCTGATAGGTATGACAAATACATGCTTCAGCCAGGAGAAATCCAGAGCAAGGATTTGTACTATTTGCCTAGAAAAAGATGATCTCAACCATACATGTCAGGTTACTGGTAGTCCACACAGTATCAGTCATTAAATACTTTTCACCATGCTAGATGGCTAGAACACAGACCAACTATTGGCAAGGGAATTTCAGAGACACACAGGGATTTTGCCTTGTAAATAAGGCTGACAGGACATGAAATGTATGGATAACATGCTTAAGTACTCCCAATACACAAACCAAAATACATTCATGAAGATAAAAGACAGACCTTGTGATTTCATCCTGTTACTTTTACTTTCAAAGCACACAATAAAAGCAACAAGATGTGAGAAGAAGCTTTAGAAAAACACATCACCCCTTCAGTCAACAGAAGCACATTGTCCAATGATGTTCTGTGATGTTTTGAACCCAATGACAATGGCCATCACAAAACATGTATAATCCAACAAAATTCACTCTGAACAGAGACACAATATCTGTATTGTGAGCATTAAAATATCATTTCTTTGAAGTTAATTCTACAGAGTCACGGGTAATGTAGATAATGTATGTATCATCCAAATTAAGGGGGTTATTATTGGTTTGTTTTTTTGTGAATGTTTAGGGAGTTTGCTCCTTTGTCTTTATTTTGTTAACTTTTTTTACAGATGAGTTGCCTGCTTTCATACCTAAAAGTTATTGTTTAAGGTGTCCATAATGTCAAGTGCATTGTCCATAGCTGGAGAACACTATCCTGAAATATTTTACGCTATCAGTGAAATAGACAACAAGAAAATTACTGCACATTTTGATAGACTATTAATATCAGTTTTAAAGCTTTAGTAGGCAAAAATCCCTAGTGTTAACATCTCTAAACCAAAAATCACATCTCTAGGAGCTGTAACATCAAGGTTACTTTCTCACCTCCTGGTTTTGGCAGCACGCTGGTGCTGCTATCAGGCCCCATCAAAATGGTTCATTTGTATGAA
Source organism: Cyanistes caeruleus (assembly GCF_971803275.1). Classification (NCBI taxonomy): domain Eukaryota; kingdom Metazoa; phylum Chordata; class Aves; order Passeriformes; family Paridae; genus Cyanistes; species Cyanistes caeruleus. Next base: position 28,236,904 of record NC_141706.1, on the reverse strand, counting down.
GGCACTAAAGAGAAAGGAGACCCCTGATGGCTGCTGTGGTATTTGCAGACTCAGAACAGAATGAAGTGAAGCTGGCAACAGGATTCAGATGTGAAAGATAATTATTTCTGAATTTGAGAGTCTATTTTCTCCCCATATATCAGTATTAATATATACTGTGCAACTTTTAGCACTGCCTAAGTAGAAACAACTAGAGTGTTACAGGCTATACTTCAAAAAAATATCTTGGGTCACTTTTTACAAGGACCACACAAAAGACAACTTTGTCACTAAGGTTGCATAAGGGAATTTCAGACACATGACTTCATGATTGTTGTAGCAATTTGACCACAGAAATCCCATGCATCTTGAAAAGTCACCTGAGATCAGATAGTTAACTTTTTCCCTAAATACCTAGCTCTTACTTCCTCTGTCATTTCCCTGATGAGGAACTGAGGCAATGATCAGAGTACTGTCTCACCTTATAACAAAATACACTCAGGTACACTGAGATATCAAGGATGAAATATCCTAGATACAAGTGTACATTACACGTTAATATCCTCTTTACTGGCCTGACAGCTTATGGTCTCAGCTCTTGCATTCATCAAATAAGAAAAATCTCTCAGAGGAATTGTCAATGTAGATAAAATATTAAAAATATTTTGGATTAATGCCCCCCTCACATTTTAAGTGATTAAAATTTTTCTACAAACCAAAGCTTATTTTGAAATAAATACAGACTCCTGAATTTCTTTACTACAACTTAAATACCATGTAGAAAAACAAAATTAATATGCACCATAATTTCATCAGAAATGTGTTAAGACATGTCAGTAGGCAGTACACTTACATTCAAGGAGAGCTTCCATCCCACTGAAAAGTGATGGCAAATGCAGATGCTTAGCATAAAGAAAGAACAGGGTCAAATAATTAAAATATTAACAGAAGAGTACAGTGGATGTTTCTGCATTCCAACAGCTTTCACAGCAAGGCAGGTGTATGAACTGACACTCCAACTGTAAAGCAAGGAAAATCATTTTAACATGCTCCATTGCTTTACCTGTCTTTGCATCTCTTCAATCTGTCGCTGGGGGATACTTTGCAGAATACTGTACATTTCAGGCATCTTCTCTTCAGGGATGACAACAGAGGCCCTATAAGCAAAAAAGGAAAACAGATGGCAAGGTGAGAAAAAAGAAATTCTACATTAAAATATACTGAGTGCTTTTCCAACCAAGCATCTTGTCCTATTTTAATAAGACGTATTCAAAAGACATAAGCAAAAAGAAGCAGTTTTCTTTCAGTGTAACAAAATGCTCCATAGCAGTTCCTTCCCAACAACAGCCAGTCTGCCCACAGATAATGCCAGCAAAGTCTGTAGACTAATCTGCCCAGACAATCAAATAACTATGGAAGGGACAAAGATCCAGAAATCCTGAATTCTCATCTCTGGATTGCCACTGACTTGCTGTCAGCAGGGATTTTTGGAGTAACCAAACAGTAATAGCATATACAGTATATAATTTTTGTACATATTATCCCTATCCCAAGAACATGTAACTGGGCATAATGCTTGGTCACAAAGCAATGATACCTTTCCATCTCAGATAAACTTGAGAATCATGGTGCAATACAGAGAATTAGCCTTTCTGTGATGCAGGATTTAGTATGTATTTTCCTTAAAAGAGCCTGAATGGAGACCAGTCCTTATTGAATCCAAGCACAAGATTATACAGCAAATCTGTTTTCGAAGAAAAAATGACTGGCTGCGGGAAAATCAAATGTTCTGTCATATCAGTCTCATTTATTTTCCTCTTCTATTTTTGATACATAATAGATCAAGGGCAATGACAGTGGGCATCTTACTCTGTATTTAATTTCCTGTAACCCCCAGAACACTCAACTTATCCCACAGATTTGATTCAAATCACCAAAGGCAATGAAGTATCTCAGGCAGTGGTTTGATGTACAACGGTGAGGGTACAGACCTCTTCCAGTCCAGAACCTCAGAGAAAGGTAAAATGTAGGAGTCAGCAATGATGACTGGGACACAGCCTGCTTGAAGAACATCACTTAGCACAGCCTGTCCCAGGCGGGCTCCACGAAGAACAATACAGAACGTAGACTCCTGCCAACAAATGGTATCCAACACACAGATGAGGAAAAAATAAAAGGAAATGTTATATTTGCACTGTGTATATGTATATATGCATTATATTTTACTTCCCTTCATAAAAAAAAAAAAAAGTCAAAAGGAAAACCAATTTGCTCTGTGTAACCAATACATTCTGAATTATTAGATAATTCAAAACCATTTTACAACTTTATCTTCCAGAGGCTAGGAAAAATATCGTAAGTGAAGGAATGAGAAATGGGCTGGTGGGAAAATTCTGTGCCTTATTTTAATTGCCCAGCTTTAGAACTCAGTTGAAGAAACTCAAGGAGAAAAATAAGTTTAAAACATTTCAAAAGTTTGGCACAAGATGAGCAACAATTAAGATAAACTTATTTGAGTATAAACTGTATGAAGCCAACTTAATTTTCTTCTGTTATAAAGCAGTTCAGCTCTGTGGATAGCAGGGAAGTAACAGATTTAGTATCTCAAGTAATTTGACATGTTTGGCAGCATTTTCACAGGCAAATTAAGAAATCAGGGGCTAGATTAAGCCCTCATAGGCTTTACAGTTAGATAAATTACAATTACAGAGCTGCAAGTATAAAGCAATTAGCAGCAGCTCGCAAGTAAAACAATATTGGACCAAGCAATCTTTCCTAAGTGCAACAGCATTCAACACGTCCCTTAGTTAACTGAGCAGCAGAATTAAGACTATATTTATTATGGTCTGACAATACCTATGATTTTGTAGGATTAGCAGGTATAATGGACACCAGGATTAGACTTTTACATTATACACCTAAATCAACTAAGAAATACTGATACATATTGAATCCAACACTTAGAGAAAAACAGCAAACCGCACAAATATAAAGCATGAAATAATTGGCTAACATTTGCACTTTGCAAAAGAGGACATTTCCTAAAAAAGAACACGAAAAGGAAGGGTATTCATGTTACAGCAATGTTGTAGTGTTGAAAAAATAAACCACCCACAGGTACTATTACAGTCCAAAAAGATATACAATGTAAGAAATCTGAAGGATTCACTTACTCTTCACAGTAACAAAAGACTCAGAACGGGGTTCAGGCTTCGGCAATGCACTTCCAGTGGTAAGTAAAGGATGATTACTTACCTTGAAAGTATAATCTACAAGGAAGGATTGACTGTATCAATGCTACTTATTCTGAAGGAATGAGAGTAGGAGGAAGGGAGCTTCAAAGAGAAAAGAAATTGTCGCAAAAAAGAGTATAATCCATTTACTCACGTCCACAACTCACAATAAAAAATGCCATGAGTTTAACCTGCAGCAGAGAAGGCTTCTTGACTATGTTGCACTCACACTGTATTTGGGGGGTTTAGTTCTCACTGCCACTGAGCAATCTTGCTACAGATTACAGATCACAAAATAAATGCTAGCAGAGTTCAGCTACACAACAGTGAAAAATCCCAAGTCAGTATTATCCCTAAGTTTAAGAAAGAAAAATTATAAAGTTGATACAGGGGTTCCCACAGATAAGAAAACATTTTTCCAGCTTGTGTTCCATGGCCTGAAGAAAAGGAGCCAGAAGGCTCAGCAGGGCAGCAAAACATCAAGACTGAACTAGGAAATACAAGGGGTTTTGCTGGCTCTTCACTTGTTTCCTGATGCAATCACAAGACCTGTGTTCATACCCATACAGTACTAAAAGCCTTGAAAACCTCCTCCAAAACTGCAAACAGGAAGCATTAACAACCCAGAAGTCCAAGAGTCTGTCTAGTAGGACATCTGTAAAGGCAGTGTTGGAAAGGATGAACTGTGATCCAAGTTCCCCTTCCCCCACTCTTAGACAGGAAGAGAAGGAAAAGATGGGTGTGGGGAATGGAAGGAGCTGAGAGAATGAACATACATTTTAACCATTGACTCACTAGATCACACAGCAGCAGGTGGAAGAGACTAGGAAGGTCTGGGAGAGACAAGAAAGAAAAAAAAAGCCCAGATGTGGACACACATGCTCATCTGCCTAGATAACCATTTTTCCTGTCTAGACAAAGGTTACTATAAATACATCTCCTCACATCACCACTGTTATCAGCCAGACATTCCAAAGGGAAATGCAGGGGAAAGTATTTTAACAATCTCGGCATGTGCCAGCTCTCTTCTGAGTTATAAAATCATATATAGTAAAATATAGATATAGATTCCCTAACTGGCTATCCTTTAGCAATTCGGTCTGTATTTAAAGAAATAAAGCAAACAAGTTTTCTTTTTTAATCAAAGTTTAGGACTCATGGTGACCCTTTCCTCCCTCTCCTCCTCCTCCACATGGAATTTTAAACATATTTCCTACAAAACATAACAGAAGGGGTGGAAACTTTGCCTTTCCTCAGCACGTTTGTTATTTTGCCATCATTTGCTGAAGTTCAAAGACAGATTATATACTGGTGGCCACAGACAGAGCACAGTGGCCTATGGAATAACTCACTTCACCACACTGCATGCCAAAGCACCTCTGTTAGTGAATTGCCAAGAGACACAGGGGTCTGAGAACACTATCTAGTTTTATCTTCACTGACATCAAAAGGCCTCTGGAAGTTGGGCCAAGGCCATGAAACACATTTCACCTACATGTTTTCATAGCTGCATGCTGACAAGCCTTCTAGCTCAGTCTGTCATCTACACAGATAGTTTTGTACAATTTAACTACTAAGCTGCATACAAAAAATGTAATCTAACTCTCCTTAAATGCAACACTTCTTTTGTGCCCCAAATATAAGAGCATAAGCTCCTTAAGTTCATTTTAATCTTCTATCCAATTGACAAAGCTATCTTCAGTTCCAAGCTTCATCTAGCAAGGCCTGGACTGCCATATCTGAGAAATCAATTTCAAATTCATGCCTGCTGAAAGCCCTTTTGCCAGCTATATTGGAAGGTGTAGATTCCAACCTTCCTTTCCAGTTTAGAACTGAGCAACTTTATCTGCCTCCAAAAGTTTTTCCTCCCTTTCCTCCATTTTAGCATCCCACTGCTGCTGAATTTGGCAGTATCTCTGTGCAATTCTTTTACAGTTTACATGACACTGTCTTGTGTTACTAAGCCACCATGACCAGTCTTATATAATCATAGTCTGCATATAAGTTTGAGTACATAGTTTTTGGGCCTCTCGAAATAAGGATAAACTTAGGATATAATACTCAAGCTAACATAACAAATTGTGCAGTTTTGAAACATATCCAGCATATTAATTAAATAAAAGGAAGTACCCAACCACGGCCAAACAGGAACAGAATCAGAGCTACGACAGACACTGCTGGGAATAGAAGCCTGCAGGAGAGACAGTCTTACCTGAAGCACCTGAGGATAATCAAAGACTTGATTCTTGTAGCAGCGTTTACGAACAGCAGGGACCCCATCTGACAGGTTTGTACATTTGTCCAGGATCAGCACTGATTCCCCATTCTCAGCCTGAAGAGCTTCCAGCTCCAAGCGGTACTCCGGGTGCAGAGCCATTTGAGATGACAGAATGAAATACCTGCGAGGACTGAAAAAACACAGCCAGGTTACCTGACAGCACTGCAAGTTTACTTCCAAGATGCTCAAAACCACGTTTCCTTCCATTCTGGAAAAGCAGAGCAAGAATAACTAAACATGGACATGCTGCCAAGATCATATTTTCAGACAAGGCTGGAAAGGGTAATGATGAAATATAATTAAGTCTGGGATAGTAAGTGGCTCAACATTATTTACAATTCTGAATAAATCTGTACTTGGTAAGAGTTCTTATTACATTAGAATAGGCACTTGCATTATAACTGCTATTATAAACTTGAATAAACATTATTTAGCTGCATTTTAAATCAGCCTGCTACTGATGCCAGGATTGTTTGTACTTTTGTTTAGTGTTTGTGTACTAACACAAAGTAGATAGGACTCCAAGTGCTTCTGGTTTCTCCTGTGATATATGTTCTCATGAATTTTAATTGAAAAAAAGACACTGAACTGACAACTCAGTATGTACTATTTAGCCTTATTTAGTTTTGATATGGTGACAGCAGCAATAGAACAAGCTCATCTTTTTTAAATGTGATTCAGTTCTGTCCCTTGGGGCAACATAGAAGCAAGATTTCCAAGGAAAAGTTGAAGGTCCATATGGTGTATGTTATCCCATACACTCTCAACTTCTACCACGTTCCAAAACCATGAATATTTAAAATGTGCTGAACGTTTTAAGTACTGAAGTGTTTAAAAACACTAACACTGGAGGTAAACCACACAGGAATGCAAGCTCAAATTAAGTGCTTGCCGCTTAAAAAAGTTATACTAATACTGGAAAATTGCATGTCATATAACTGTTATCTACTTGGGTTTCCTTTTAATACAGATCAGCCAAAGTCAGACTGCTCCACCACTCCCCAGTGAAAGGAACACACATAGTGAGTGAGTGCCCTCATGCTGCCAAAAGAACACAGGAAGCACGAGGCCTGTACTTAGGATTCCAGTTCTACTCCATGTGATGGTATCTTTAATTTACAGCTCTGAAAACACACAAACATGCACACTTTATAAAGTCAGACCTCTCCTGCTGCTCTTCTCACCTCTTCTACTCATTTTCATGCTGGTCACTTTAGTTGCTCCAATTAACAGATGCATACTCTTTTTTTTTTAACATTCTTTCTCGCAAGTCCCCAGCTGCTACCAACTTGCTACCGGCAGAAGTGGATTTTACGCAATTCAATTAAAAAGGCAAGTAAATCAAGCTCCCTCAGTTCAGCTCTGTAAGAGCTGTACTGTAACTGTAAATAATGATACAGATGAGTGATAATAAATGTATATAACCAGCTAAAAAAAAAAAAAAAGTAGGTTTGTTTGCATATATGTTTAAAACCAAGTTTTGCCTTTAAATTGTCATCACTCTATGACACTCAAAATCCAGCTGATTAAACATTGCTACAAAAGAAAGTACACGCCATCTCCCAAGAAATAACACACTCATATAGTGTGATGAAAAAGTTTATCCCAAGCCAGCCTGGATTCTGAGCAGTGTGTCCTCATCCTACCCCTCCTGCACAAAGCAGTCGAGACTGGGTACCCGTCTCACTAGTAACGCTGACTGGCCACTGGATGGCACTCCGGACACCAAGCTGCCCAGCACAATTTAAACAAAAAAAAAAGCTGTTTCAAGAAACAAAATCCCCAATACCTTAACTGAACACGAGAGCTGTTTCTCTTATCCGACCCAAAATCAGACACAGAGTTTAACTGACTACATGGACATGAACAGTATGACTGCCTCAGTGTTTACATGCTGCAGCCTACCATCACATTCATGCTCTCCAGACAGAAACACAAAGCATGCTTTCACTCTGTTTCAGAATGTAGTAACACTTGAGACCTACAAACAATCAGTTGGGATGCAACCAGATGCCACTCGCTGGCCTGGTCCAGGGGCATCACAACCAGGGACATAAAGGGTGTGAGCAAAGTAAACCAGTGCTGCACAAGTTTGTCCTAATTGACTGCATTATCATACTTGGAACAGCCAAGAGCAACACCAAGAGCACTGCCCTTACCAGCAAAGAAATTGAATCCAAACACCAATAACTTTTGTGTCCAACAGAGACTGCACCATTTCAGTTTTCTATTTTGAAAATTCATATTCTCTACAGAACACTCTAAGAAGAAAAGAACCTAAAGCTTCTACATTTGTAAATTTGATCTTCACAATAAGCAGACAGATCATTGATCCCCATTGCCTCTGTCTGCCCATCTTTTAAACCATAACAGAGGTAAGACCTTGTTACAGTGAAACTTTTTCAGCTGTGTAATTAGAAGATTTATGAAATATAAAAAGAACAGCCTTCCATAACCACTTAAAACATGTCTTCCAGACTTCTACCACCTCTTGTTCTGAAGACATTAACGGATTAGAGAAGACACCATTGCCAGGGTAGTTAATTTCAATGGCTAATTACATGAACTGAGAAAACCAGTGCTTTATTTCCCAGCTGTCTTGTTTCAACTGTAAGGCTCAAGGAAGGGAGGGTTGTGTTGTTTGTGTTTGTGTCTTAATCTTATTATTTTTAAATACTTACTTTTTTACTTACTTAATTACGTTTAAAAAAGAAACAAATAAAAACTAAGCTCTGGATGTATGTATTCTCATAACCACACAAAGAAGTTTTTATCCTTCTTTTTCATGAGCTTAATGATAGGTCAGGTGCAAATAGTGGGTATTAGATCAGGCTGGCCACCTGTCACAGTGGGGCTCCTCAGGACTCTAGCTTAGGCCCTGAGCTCTTCCACATCTTCATAAACAACTTGGACACAGGACTGGAAGGGATATTAAGTAAGTTTGCCAACAACAAAAAGCTGGGGGGAGCTGTTGGCTCCCTTGAAGGCAGAGAAGCTCTGCAGAGAGATCTCGACAAATCAAAGGACTGGGCAATCACTAACATTATGAAGTTTAACAGAGACAAGTCCCAGGTTGTAGCTGGGACAGGGCAAACCTGGATGTATGGGAAGACTGGGAAACAAGGGGCTGGAGAGCAGCCCTGTGGAAAGAGACCTGGGGGTCCTGGTCGATGGCAAGCTGAATATGAGTCAGCAGTGCTTCGGCAGCCAGGAGGGCAAACTGTGTCCTGAGGTGCATCAGGCAGCTGGTCAAAGGAGGTGATTGTCCCACTCTGAGTCCTCTGCACCAGTCTGGAGTTTTGGGCACCACAATAAAAGAAAAGTATAAAGGTATTAGAGGGAGCAGTTAGCAATTGAACCAAGACCACTAGCACTGGAACCATCAGCATTGAAAGCATCATCTATTTTAATAACAAGAGCTATTAATGCCCAAGCTCACTATAAAGTTAGTAGTTATATTTATATTTCCTAATCTTCAGTACAAAATAGGAAATTGAATATACTTTTCCCAATTCATGTGAATTACTTTACCCTGGTCCTCTTTCTGGTAGATCTACTTCTCCTGACAATGGGCTGTAAACAGGAATGCTGACATCGTAGCCTTGCCGGTAAGTCCAAGTGGAAAAACCTCCACCAGCCAACAGAGCTCTGGAAAATATAAGAAAGTAAGTTTAAACTGAGAATGTGCAACACTCAAACTCCAGCAAGTCACTGCTTGTCATTACCAGAACAAGAACACTCTGAGAGGTAAGCTTTTCCCTCAGCATTTGTCAGTGGCATGTTTTCATGCTGGTTTTAGGTTGACTTTAGTTTTTGTGATCTTGGTTTACTGCTAAATTGGATCTAGTCATCAACAGAGTGCTTACAATTGTGCATCATCACTGAGGAATGCGCTGTTTTTTGCATTAGTATAGGGAAATCTAATATATTGCTGTCATTTATGTCAATTATGTCATTGCTCATCAGAGCTATTTGCAAGCTTACGTATTCTAAGACAATCTTAATCTGAAGAAGTACATTCTGAATTATTTATACTAGTTAAGATAGTCCTTGATGCTTGTACTAAAATTGGGTATAGCACAGCTTTCAAACTGTTCAAGACAAGCTATATTTCAGATACAAATCACAGTCCAGTAACAGTATTTTAGCATCTTACAGTAACTTTGGACTCCTTGGGATGGAAAATAAAGTGAAGTTTTTGCAACTATATTTTCAAAGTTATCATGACAGTGAAATTTATTTCATCTTTATATTACACAAAAATTCTATAAACAGAAAACATGAGAACAAGAAATCTCTATGTCATGACATTAAGTTCCAACAGTAGAGGTTGCTTGGGATGCTATATGCTAGAGAGCATGGGAATAATCAAGGACTCATAAATGAAATCTTCCAACAGGATGACTTGCATTGTGCCTTCTCCTAGATGGGACAACCTTTTGCCACACAGAAGTGCTTTAAGAAACAGAAAAGAATAATGTTTCTGTTACTATTTTATGTCCGATGAGCAGGTGGCAACAGGAACACACCATCCTAGTTCCAAAAGAAGCTCAGACTCAGCTTCTTTTGTGAGACTCGTCAGAAAGCTGATTAAACTTTCAGTCACTCAACAGGAGGGTGTGCTGAACTTCTAGTTACTTCTGGGATACTGGTTCTGCTTAAGGTACCATATTTCTCAATTCCAGTTTGTCTCTTTCTCTGCGGGAAGGATCAGGACACAAATCCATTACTAGACAAGGCACTAAAGAAACGATCTTGAGGAGCTGTACCCATTGTTGCAGCTGTTTACAGTGGAAAGCCTTACTGTCACAGCTCAGATCAGAGCAGGCACAAGTCTCGTCAGTAGACAGAACACACACAGGAACAAAAAGTCAACATGAGACTGGAAGAGGCACCAACAATCCATTAGCTAATATTCTTGTTTTCAGATATCACTGAATGAAATCCTTGGTAATTTCCACAAATGTTAGACAATAGATTATCATTACACTGAATTATCACCCAAGATTTTTCCCATCAGAACAAGACACTCTGGATGAACACCAGTATGCTGTGCCTGTTCTAATCCCCATCATATGTCCCACAGGATGCTTCACTTCATGCTCTGACTTGCAGCACAATTGTTCAGTGTTCAAACACCATGATCACACTTTGCCATATATGTGTCTCTTCATTCAGAACAAAAACCATGATAGCAAAATCAACTTGAGAACCAGATAATAAACTAAGTACATGCTGAGTTTAGAATTTATGTTCCACATAATTTCTAATTCCTTTCCAATGTCCCCCATCCCCCTGCTTTTGGTGACATGGACAATACTGCTGTGACTAGGTCTCACCGTCGAAGCTGCATGTTCTATGTCTTATCTATATTAATTCAGTTACAAGAAGAGAGAAAAAAAATTGGCTTGGGTGTTACTGCTCTTGCACTTTGTATCTCCCTTCTCTCTTTTTACACCCCTCCCAAACTGGGAAACCAGAACCAGATTGTTTTAATAGGATCCAGTGAAAACACGACAGCACCTCATCAGCCTTGAGAAAGCAGGTGTGTGTCATGCAGACTTTTACCTAAACAAACCCACAGGGAACCAACACCAGTTAAGTAACTCCACTTGGATTTTCATTGTACAGTGCATTAAGAGAGCAGGAATATTAACTCCTAAGGTACTCAAGACAAATAATCTTTAAATTGGGCTGATCAGCAAGGAATCCTGTCCCTGAGCAACTTTTCACCACTTTTCAAATATTGATCCTTCTTTCTCTCCATGAAGTGCTCCAGCTGGCCTGTACTCTAAATGTTTCTATCCAACTGCCATCTGCAGCAGCTTTCTGCCAAACTTCACAAGTCACTGAACCCAATTCACAGACTGAAACAGAAATAAATAAAAAGTATCTTAGTTCATAAATTCAATTCTACAGCGCCAGAATAGCTTTGCAAAAGAAATCCTTTCAGCCTCTTCATTGTACCAAATCCAACAGCACTAATTAACAGATAATATACAGCTTATCTTTCAAGTTTTATGTCAGGAGATTGCATATGTTATGGCAGCTAATACTAGCAACATAACCTTCATGCCCACAAGGCAAACTTTGACCTTTGAAATTATGGAATAAAGCACTTTTACACTTTCTTTGGAAACTGGATTTAAAGATTTAATAAACAAACAACCCCTTAGTGAAATACCTTAGCCAAGAACTTTTTGAGATGTAAAATTATTATATAACTGAACTCCCCCCTGTGTATAAGGTCTTACTTTATCTGGATCAATATTCTGCAGCAAATTAATAGAACAAAAGTCTGTTAAACCTCATGATCCACTACAGTTCAACTGTGTATGATCTCTCAGACATGTTGGCTGTAGAAGGCAGGCCACACTCCCTGTGCAAACTTCACAAATATTACAAATATTATTACATTTGTGAAATACCAATGATCCTCAAGCTCCCACAAATGCAGTCCTTTTGGAGTTATCATGGTACAGTTCAGACAAGTCATTCAAAACCAACTGAACTCTGACAGCATGCCTTTATTTTGGCCAGCAGCTTCTCACTCATGATGCCACAAACAACTGTCTTTCACATTTGGTTAACTACCCATTCCTAACACCTTTAGACATTCTCAAATTAAGAAAACACTCTCATGTCACTTGCTTCATTAGACATGAACTAAGAACTCCAAGGGTCTCCAAAATCATACTGAAAGCCTCTCCAGGACTAGGTCCACACTCCCAGCTTCTTTCACAAGCCCCTTGTCTTCACACCTGTGACCTGTAGAATAGGTTCTGTACATCAAACAGTCAAACTGTTGACTGCCTACAAAAAGGAATTTCCACTTTTTTTCCATCCCAAGCACTGTTATTGTCTCTCTTACGTATTACACCTGGTGATCATACAGCTGTGGACTAAGTCAGATTGGCAAGCTACAACAGCTGAATGCCAAGACTTCAGCTTTTTGCTTAAATTATTCAGTTTTCCAAGTTAGCATGACAAATACTTAGGAGAAACACCTACAAAAATAATAGGTGTCCTGCCTGCTAAGCCAAGGCACGCAAGGCCAAATGTAAATGGAGATTTAAGATTTAAAGGTAAAAATGAAAAGTTCTGCAGCATATCTACTACATTAATAAAGTGAATAAATTCACTTTGTGGTAGACTCATGAATCCATAAACATGTAGTCCATTCCACTGTCAAATGAAAATTCTCCTTAAGTATAAATCTAATACAACAAATGCAAGTATTTACTAACAGATCAACAGACTTGCTTATGAGACTGATGCTTGACCGCCCTCTCCAGGCTAACCCACACATACAACATGCTTCATATAGAGAAGGGAAAAAACTAAAGCCCTGCTTCACAGTAATGTAATTACAATGAGCAAATTTGCTCTTTAAACATGTGCATAAAAAAAAAAATCTGCTCTGGTACTGGAAGGTGTTTAAATTGTCTTTGATGCAAAGAAATCAAGACACACTTCATAGACAATCATTTTAGCAAAGATCTCAATCTCAGGCAAGATTTTATTAACATTTGGCAGAAGAAAGTTAACTTTGACCTTCAAGAAAAGCACTGGTTACAATGGACCTAGTTCAGCAGAACTAAGCACATTCAGACTCGCCTAGTAGAAACACCTTCAGTAACAGTATCACCTTCCTCTTAGCCCCATTTTTTTTTTGCCTTACCACCTCCTTTCCTCTTCCAAAACCATCCTGCAAGTAAAAACTGAGCTCAGAATGTATGTCTTTTAATTCCTGGCAAACAATTTTAAAGCACACTTGCCAAAGAATTACTAAGAGCATTTGTCCAATCACTAATATAGTCTAATTGTTAAGATAACAAAACTATTGAAATTCAGCATAGTTTTGTCAAGCAGAGCAGCTGCTTTAAAATGCCCTTGAAGCACCTCACTTCTATTAGAAAGCTGCTGCTTTCTAATCATCTTTAAATTTCCAATTTGCATCAAATGGAACATTCTGTAAAGCATTCATAATCAGTTACACACCAGATCAAGTGTTCAACCTTACAGCAAGTCCAAGAGTTAAAAGCAAACTGTCAGCCACACATGCTTTACAAAATTTAGGATGGGGCTAAACTATCAGACTTCAAAAGTAAACACCTCTTCTATACAAGGCTTTACTTTCCTTTTTTGAGAAGCAAGCTAGTCATAGTCTAGTTTTGTAAAGGTTAAGAAGCACATCCTTAGCTGTCAATAGCCCTCCTGAACTTGTTGCTTCTGCAGTGGCATTTAAACCCAGACCGGTGCATCACGCAGCACAACACATACCTATCCCTAGGAACATCTAGGGCAGTGTTATAATCTGGTGGCCCTCCAGGCAGCATATTGAAGAGCAAATGATTTGTGCCTCGATCCCACCTACAGCAAAAGAAGAAACAAACTGCAATTAGAAAGGTATTCTCTGCATATAGACAAGTTCTGTCAAAGAACTAATGCTAAATGCAAATGCAAAAAGGCTAATGCTGGCATTAACTCACTGCATTTTCCCCTCCTGCATTAGCCTTACTTTTTTTCACTTTGTGTTCTTTCTGCTCACACACTGAAGTTTCAGCACATACCTGGATAACTGTGCCAAGGCCTGAGCAGTCTCTTTGATACGGAGGGCGTTCTGATTGAGGACATCTATGGATGGCACAAAAAGGCAAGCGCGATTGACATCGTCAGTGTAGAATTCACTGTCAGAGATGGCCGTCAGCAGCTCATTGTATTCCCTGGAAATGGTGTTGCTCACCAACGTCCCGTATTCATCCACATACTTCTTCAGTGAATAGATGTACACTTTGATTTTGTTCTTGGGATTGAAGCCACATCTATAGACATCGAAGCAGGTGTGCATCCTGCAGCTGAGGTCTCCCCGCTCAGGAATGGCGCTATCAGCAGGAAGCTTGACCACAGGCACATCATGGATGCTGCGTTTTTCAACGGTCCAGTCGCTGGATGATTCAATGGAGTGAGGCCAGAACTGGAACATTCCTGTCGCAATTAGGCCAAGCAGAACTATGGAAAAGAGAGTGATGTAATAGATGCGATGCTTGGTTTTCATCCTCGGGATGAGGGCTGGACCCCGGGTGTTATATTTGGCCGAGGCACACATAATGGAATCGATTATCTCTTGTCACTGCAAAATAGAGAGAGAGGCTTTAGGATGAACTCTAGAAGAGATACATAGTTATCACAATGCAGAGAAACATACATTCCTTTTCAGGGCGGGGTCTTGGCCTCAGCAGATTGTAGTAGGTTTTCTTCAGATGCTCACGAGTCCCACCGGAAGGCAGGATGCCAACCGGGACTGCCTCTTGGCAAGCACCAACCGGGGCGGATCTGCTGTGCCCGGCTGTAAGGAAGTTACGTGGGCCAATTAACAACCACAAGCCAGAAAAAGACACAGCTTGGGCAGAGAGAGGGAGAGGAAATCTCAGACACTGCAGAAGTGGTGATGCCTCTTCGGTCCCAGTGCACCTGCAGCAAAGTGTATTCAGAGGGAATGCTAATGAAAATGGTTATCTACAGGAGAAGAGAATCCACCTGGATACCTGCACAGGGCTTATAACAGGGCATCACCCAAAATTTAGGACCATGATAGTGTTTCCTAGGTAAAGGGCCTTCTAAACTGAATTTCATAGGAGCCCCACCATACCTGGTTAGAATGATGGTAAACTACTTCTGGCAAGAAAAAGGAATTAATTTGTCATTTTTGTCAATGTGCTTCATTGGGCATAAAAATGTTCTATGTGCTGCCATTGCAGCCACATTGAGAAAAGTATTTAAATAGTTAACTATAGCCTGAACTACAGTTGAAATTAAAAACTAACATAATATAAAGTATCACAAACTACAGTCAGCTTTGATATTTTTACAATCTCCTACACACAGAACTGTGGTTCCTGCAGAAGACAATTTACATTAACTACAGACTGAAAAATCAGCAAGCAACAACTTGCTTAGGTTCTCAGCTATAACTGTCATAATAAATAAATTCAACCTGAACTCTCCATAATGAGAGCTTTTTAAGTGTAGTAAGCATGTTTTCCAGAAAAAGAATGTGAACAGTATATTATGTGTTTTTCTTTTGGACAAATCGGATGTTTTCTTGCTTTGTGACCTAGAAAGTCTCACATGTCAACTGTCCAAGTAGAGAGCAAATATGAATAAAAGAAGTATCAGTGAACGAAAGAAGCATTAATTTCATTATTATTCAAATGGTGTAACAAATTGAATTACATTTATTTTGTGTTCTTAACAAAAGACTGTTAGGATGGGGTGGCTAATGTATGACTTGACTGTACTTACACACTGTAGGGCTAAAATAATCTCAGATGCTAATTAACATTCCACTTTCAACGGCTCT